>NW_028128989.1:2500-4802500 GCF_055761805.1 Camellia sinensis | reverse complement strand
TGCAGGAGAATCCGTATAGCTGTTCGAGTGTGCGAAGCGTAACGCGCGAGAAATTGTAAGTAAACGCCGTATTTACATATCTGCCACTGTGCAGGAGAATCCGTATAGGTGTTCGAGTGTTCGATACGTAACGCGTGAGAAATTGTATGTAAACGCCGTATTTACATATCTGCCACTGTGTAGGAGAATCCGTATAGCTGTTTGAGTGTGCGAAACGTAACGCGCGAGAAATTGTAAGTAAACGCCGTATTTACATATCTGCCACTGTGCAGGAGAATCCGTATAGGTGTTCGAGTGTTCGATACGTAACGCGTGAGAAATTGTATGTAAACGCCGTATTTACATATCTGCCACTGTGTAGGAGAATCCGTATAGCTGTTCGAGTGTGCGAAACGTAACGCGCGAGAAATTGTAAGTAAACGCCGTATTTACATATCTGCCACTGTGCAGGAGAATCCGTATAGGTGTACGAGTGTTCGAAACGTAACGCGCAAGAAATTGTAAGTAAACGTCGTATTTACATATCTGCCACTGTCCAGGAGAATCCGTATAGGTGTTCGAGTGTTCGAAACGTAACGCGCGAGAAATTGTAAGTAAACGCCGTATTTACATATCTGCCACTGTGCAGGAGAATCCGTATAGGTGTTCGAGTGTTCGATACGTAACGCGCGAGAAATTGTAAGTAAACGTCGTATTTACTTATCTGCCACTGTGCAGGAGAATCCGTATAGGTGTTCGAGTGTTCAAAACATAACGCGCGAGAAATTGTAAGTAAACGTCGTATTTACATATCTGCCACTGTCCAGGAGAATCCGTATAGGTGTTCGAGTGTTCGAAACGTAACGCGCGAGAAATTGTAAGTAAACGCCGTATTTACATATCTGCCACTGTGCAGGAGAATCCGTATAGGTGTTCGAGTGTTCGATACGTAACGCGTGAGAAATTGTATGTAAACGCCGTATTTACATATCTGCCACTGTGTAGGAGAATCCGTATAGCTGTTCGAGTGTGCGAAACGTAACGCGCGAGAAAATGTAAGTAAACGCCGTATTTACATATCTGCCACTGTGCAGGAGAATCCGTATAGCTTATCGAGTGTGCGAAACGTAACGCGCGAGAAATTGTAAGTAAACGCCGTATTTACATATCTGCCACTGTGCAGGAGAATCCGTATAGGTGTTCGAGTGTTCGATACGTAACGCGTGAGAAATTGTATGTAAACGCCGTATTTACATATCTGCCACTGTGTAGGAGAATCCGTATAGCTGTTCGAGTGTGCGAAACGTAACGCGCGAGAAATTGTAAGTAAACGCCGTATTTACATATCTGCCACTGTACAGGAGAATCCGTATAGGTGTACGAGTGTTCGAAACGTAACGCGCAAGAAATTGTAAGTAAACGTCGTATTTACATATCTGCCACTGTCCAGGAGAATCCGTATAGGTGTTCGAGTGTTCGAAACGTAACGCGCGAGAAATTGTAAGTAAACGCCGTATTTACATATCTGCCACTGTGCAGGAGAATCCGTATAGGTGTTCGAGTGTTCGATACGTAACGCGCGAGAAATTGTAAGTAAACGTCGTATTTACTTATCTGCCACTGTGCAGGAGAATCCGTATAGGTGTTCGAGTGTTCAAAACATAACGCGTGAGAAATTGTAAGTAAACGTCGTATTTACATATCTGCCACTGTCCGGGAGAATCCGTATAGGTGTTCGAGTGTTCGAAACGTAACGCGCGAGAAATTGTAAGTAAACGCCGTATTTACATATCTGCCACTGTGCAGGAGAATCCGTATAGGTGTTCGAGTGTTCGATACGTAACGCGTGAGAAATTGTATGTAAACGCCGTATTTACATATCTGCCACTGTGTAGGAGAATCCGTATAGCTGTTCGAGTGTGCGAAACGTAACGCGCGAGAAATTGTAAGTAAACGCCGTATTTACATATCTGCCACTGTGCAGGAGAATCCGTATAGCTGTTCGAGTGAGCGAAACGTAACGCGCAAGAAATTGTAAGTAAACGCCGTATTTACATATCTGCCACTGTGCAGGAGAATCCGTATAGGTGGTCGAGTGTTCGATACGTAACGCGTGAGAAATTGTATGTAAACGCCGTATTTACATATCTGCCACTGTGTAGGAGAATCCGTATAGCTGTTCGAGTGTGCGAAACGTAACGCGCCAGAAATTGTAAGTAAACGCCGTATTTACATATCTGCCACTGTGCAGGAGAATCCGTATAGGTGTACGAGTGTTCGAAACGTAACGCGCAAGAAATTGTAAGTAAACGCCGTATTTACATATCTGCCACTGTGCAGGAGAATCCGTATAGGTATTCGAGTGTTCGATACGTAACGCGCGAGAAATTGTAAGTAAACGTCGTATTTACTTATCTGCCACTGTGCAGGAGAATCCGTATAGGTGTTCGAGTGTTCAAAACATAACGCGTGAGAAATTGTAAGTAAACGTCGTATTTACATATCTGCCACTGTGCAGGAGAATCCGTATAGGTGTTCGAGTATGCAAAACGTAACGCGCGAGAAATTGTAAGTAAACGCCGTATTTACATATCTGCCACTGTGCAGGAGAATCCGTATAGGTGTTCGAGTGTTCGAAACGTCACGCGTGAGAAATTGTAAGTAAACGCCGTATTTACATATCTGCCACTGTGCAGGAGAATCCGTATAGGTGTTCGAGTGTTCGAAACGTAACGCGCAAGAAATTGTAAGTAAACGCCGTATTTACATATCTGCCACTGTCCAGGAGAATCCGTATAGGTGTTCGAGTGTTCGAAACGTAACGCGCGAGAAATTGTAAGTAAACGCCGTATTTACATATCTGCCACTGTGTAGGAGAATCCGTATAGGTGTTCGAGTGTTCGAAACGTAACGCGCGAGAAATTGTAAGTAAACGTCGTATTTACATATCTGCCACTGTGCAGGAGAATCCGTATAGGTGTTCGAGTGTTCGATACGTAACGCGTGAGAAATTGTATGTAAACGCCGTATTTACATATCTGCCACTGTGTAGGAGAATCCGTATAGCTGTTCGAGTGTGCGAAACGTAACGCGCGAGAAATTGTAAGTAAACGCCGTATTTACATATCTGCCACTGTGCAGGAGAATCCGTATAGGTGTACGAGTGTTCGAAACGTAACGCGCAAGAAATTGTAAGTAAACGCCGTATTTACATATCTGCCACTGTGCAGGAGAATCCGTATAGGTGTTCGAGTGTTCGATACGTAACGCGCGAGAAATTGTAACTAAACGTCGTATTTACTTATCTGCCACTGTGCAGGAGAATCCGTATAGGTGTTCGAGTGTTCAAAACATAACGCGTGAGAAATTGTAAGTAAACGTCGTATTTACATATCTGTCACTGTGCAGGAGAATCCGTATAGGTGTTCGAGTGTGCAAATCGTAACGCGCGAGAAATTGTAAGTAAACGCCGTATTTACATATCTGCCACTGTGCAGGAGAATCCGTATAGGTGTTCGAGTGTTCGATACGTAACGCGTGAGAAATTGTATGTAAACGCCGTATTTACATATCTGCCACTGTGTAGGAGAATCCGTATAACTGTTCGAGTGTGCGAAACGTAACGCGCGAGAAATTGTAAGTAAACGCCGTATTTACATATCTGCCACTGTGCAGGAGAATCCGAATAGCTGTTCGAGTGTGCGAAACGTAACGCGCGAGAAATTGTAAGTAAACGCCGTATTTACATATCTGCCACTGTGCAGGAGAATCCGTATACGTGTTCGAGTGTTCGATACGTAACGCGTGAGAAATTGTATGTAAACGCCGTATTTACATATCTGCCACTGTGGAGGAGAATCCGTATAGCTGTTCGAGTGTGCGAAACGTAACGCGCGAGAAATTGTAAGTAAACGCCGTATTTACATATCTGCCACTATGCAGGAGAATCCGTATAGGTGTACGAGTGTTCGAAACGTAACACGCAAGAAATTGTAAGTAAACGCCGTATTTACATATCTGCCACTGTGCAGGAGAATCCGTATAGGTGTTCGAGTGTTCGATACGTAACGCGCGAGAAATTGTAAGTAAACGTCGTATTTACTTATCTGCCACTGTGCAGGAGAATCCGTATAGGTGTTCGAGTGTTCAAAACATAACGCGCGAGAAATTGTAAGTAAACGTCGTATTTACATATCTGCCACTGTCCAAGAGAATCCGTATAGGTGTTCGAGTGTTCGAAACGTAACGCGCGAGAAATTGTAAGTAAACGCCGTATTTACATATCTGCCACTGTGCAGGAGAATCCGTATAGGTGTTCGAGTGTTCGATACGTAACGCGTGAGAAATTGTATGTAAACGCCGTATTTACATATCTGCCACTGTGTAGGAGAATCCGTATAGCTGTTCGAGTGTGCGAAACGTAACGCGCGAGAAATTGTAAGTAAACGCCGTATTTACATATCTGCCACTGTGCAGGAGAATCCGTATAGCTGTTCGAGTGTGCGAAACGTAACGCGCGAGAAATTGTAAGTAAACGCCGTATTTACATATCTGCCACTGTGCAGGAGAATCCGTATAGGTGTTCGAGTGTTCGATACGTAACGCGTGAGAAATTGTATGTAAACGCTGTATTTACATATCTGCCACTGTGTAGGAGAATCCGTATAGCTGTTCGAGTGTGCGAAACGTAACGCGCGAGAAATTGTAAGTAAACGCCGTATTTACATATCTGCCACTGTGCAGGAGAATCCGTATAGGTGGTCGAGTGTTCGATACGTAACGCGTGAGAAATTGTATGTAAACGCCGTATTTACATATCTGCCACTGTGTAGGAGAATCCGTATAGCTGTTCGAGTGTGCGAAACGTAACGCGCGAGAAATTGTAAGTAAACGCCGTATTTACATATCTGCCACTGTGCAGGAGAATCCGTGTAGGTGTACGAGTGTTCGAAACGTAACGCGCAAGAAATTGTAAGTAAACGCCGTATTTACATATCTGCCACTGTGCAGGAGAATCCGTATAGGTGTTCGAGTGTTCGATACGTAACGCGCGAGAAATTGTAACTAAACGTCGTATTTACTTATCTGCCACTGTGCAGGAGAATCCGTATAGGTGTTCGAGTGTTCAAAACATAACGCGTGAGAAATTGTAAGTAAACGTCGTATTTACATATCTGTCACTGTGCAGGAGAATCCGTATAGGTGTTCGAGTGTGCAAAACGTAACGCGCGAGAAATTGTAAGTAAACGCCGTATTTACATATCTGCCACTGTGCAGGAGAATCCGTATAGGTGTTCGAGTGTTCGATACGTAACGCGTGAGAAATTGTATGTAAACGCCGTATTTACATATCTGCCACTGTGTAGGAGAATCCGTATAGCTGTTCGAGTGTGCGAAACGTAACGCGCGAGAAATTGTAAGTAAACGCCGTATTTACATATCTGCCACTGTGCAGGAGAATCCGTATAGCTGTTCGAGTGTGCGAAACGTAACGCGCGAGAAATTGTAAGTAAACGCCGTATTTACATATCTGCCACTGTGCAGGAGAATCCGTATAGGTGTTCGAGTGTTCGATACGTAACGCGTGAGAAATTGTATGTAAACGCCGTATTTACATATCTGCCACTGTGGAGGAGAATCCGTATAGCTGTTCGAGTGTGCGAAACGTAACGCGCGAGAAATTGTAAGTAAACGCCGTATTTACATATCTGCCACTGTGCAGGAGAATCCGTATTGGTGTACGAGTGTTCGAAACGTAACGCGCAAGAAATTGTAAGTAAACGCCGTATTTACATATCTGCCACTGTGCAGGAGAATCCGTATTGGTGTTCGAGTGTTCGATACGTAACGCGCGAGAAATTGTAAGTAAACGTCGTGTTTACTTATCTGCCACTGTGCAGGAGAATCCGTATAGGTGTTCGAGTGTTCAAAACATAACGCGTGAGAAATTGTAAGTGAACGTCGTATTTACATATCTGCCACTGTCCAGGAGAATCCGTATAGGTGTTCGAGTGTTCGAAACGTAACGCGCGAGAAATTGTAAGTAAACGCCGTATTTACATATCTGCCACTGTGCAGGAGAATCCGTATAGGTGTTCGAGTGTTCGATACGTAACGCGTGAGAAATTGTATGTAAACGCCGTATTTACATATCTGCCACTGTGTAGGAGAATCCGTATAGCTGTTCGAGTGTGCGAAACGTAACGCGCGAGAAATTGTAAGTAAACGCCGTATTTACATATCTGCCACTGTGCAGGAGAATCCGTATAGCTGTTCGAGTGTGCGAAACGTAACGCGCGAGAAATTGTAAGTAAACGCCGTATTTACATATCTGCCACTGTGCAGGAGAATCCGTATAGGTGTTCGAGTGTTCGATACGTAACGCGTGAGAAATTGTATGTAAACGCCGTATTTACATATCTGCCACTGTGTAGGAGAATCCGTATAGCTGTTCGAGTGTGCGAAACGTAACGCGCGAGAAATTGTAAGTAAACGCCGTATTTACATATCTGCCACTGTGCAGGAGAATCCGTATAGGTGGTCGAGTGTTCGATACGTAACGCGTGAGAAATTGTATGTAAACGCCGTATTTACATATCTGCCACTGTGTAGGAGAATCCGTATAGCTGTTCGAGTGTGCGAAACGTAACGCGCGAGAAATTGTAAGTAAACGTCGTATTTACATATCTGCCACTGTGCAGGAGAATCCGTATAGGTGTACGAGTGTTCGAAACGTAACGCGCAAGAAATTGTAAGTAAACGCCGTATTTACATATCTTCCACTGTGCAGGAGAATCCGTATAGGTGTTCGAGTGTTCGATACGTAACGCGCGAGAAATTGTAACTAAACGTCGTATTTACTTATCTGCCACTGTGCAGGAGAATCCGTATAGGTGTTCGAGTGTTCAAAACATAACGCGTGAGAAATTGTAAGTAAACGTCGTATTTACATATCTGTCACTGTGCAGGAGAATCCGTATAGGTGTTCGAGTGTGCAAAACGTAACGCGCGAGAAATTGTAAGTAAACGCCGTATTTACATATCTGCCACTGTGCAGGAGAATCCGTATAGGTGTTCGAGTGTTCGATACGTAACGCGTGAGAAATTGTATGTAAACGCCGTATTTACATATCTGCCACTGTGGAGGAGAATCCGTATAGCTGTTCGAGTGTGCGAAACGTAACGCGCGAGAAATTGTAAGTAAACGCCGTATTTACATATCTGCCACTGTGCAGGAGAATCCGTATAGGTGTTCGAGTGTTCGATACGTAACGCGTGAGAAATTGTATGTAAACGCCGTATTTACATATCTGCCACTGTGTAGGAGAATCCGTATAGCTGTTCGAGTGTGCGAAACGTAACGCGCGAGAAATTGTAAGTAAACGTCGTATTTACTTATCTGCCACTGTGCAGGAGAATCCGTATAGGTGTTCGAGTGTGCGAAACGTAACGCGCGAGAAATTGTAAGTAAACGTCGTATTTACATATCTGCCACTGTCCAGGAGAATCCGTATAGGTGTTCGAGTGTCCGAAACGTAACGCGCGAGAAATTGTAAGTAAACGCCGTATTTACATATCTGCCACTGTGCAGGAGAATCCGTATAGGTGTTCGAGTGTTCGATACGTAACGCGCGAGAAATTGTATGTAAACGCCGTATTTACATATCTGCCACTGTGTAGGAGAATCCGTATAGGTGTACGAGTGTGCGAAACGTAACGCGCGAGAAATTGTAAGTAAACGCCGTATTTACATATCTGCCACTGTGCAGGAGAATCCGTATAGCTGTTCGAGTGTGCGAAACGTAACGCGCTTGAAATTGTAAGTAAACGCCGTATTTACATATCTGCCACTGTGCAGGAGAATCCGTATAGGTGTTCGAGTGTTCGATACGTAACGCGTGAGAAATTGTATGTAAACGCCGTATTTACATATCTGCCACTGTGTAGGAGAATCCGTATAGCTGTTCGAGTGTGCGAAACGTAACGCGCGAGAAATTGTAAGTAAACGCCGTATTTACATATCTGCCACTGTGCAGGAGAATCCGTATAGGTGGTCGAGTGTTCGATACGTAACGCGTGAGAAATTGTATGTAAACGCCGTATTTACATATCTGCCACTGTGTAGGAGAATCCGTATAGCTGTTCGAGTGTGCGAAACGTAACGCGCGAGAAATTGTAAGTAAACGCCGTATTTACATATCTGCCACTGTGCAGGAGAATCCGTATAGCTGTTCGAGTGTGCGAAACGTTACGCGCAAGAAATTGTAAGTAAACGCCGTATTTACATATCTGCCACTGTGCAGGAGAATCCGTATAAGTGTTCGAGTGTTCGATACGTAACGCGTGAGAAATTGTATGTAAACGCCGTATTTACATATCTGCCACTGTGCAGGAGAATCCGTATAGGTGTTCGAGTGTTCAAAACATAACGCGTGAGAAATTGTAAGTAAACGCCGTATTTACATATCTGTCACTGTGCAGGAGAATCCGTATAGGTGTTCGAGTGTTCGATACGTAACGCGCGAGAAATTGTATGTAAACGCCGTATTTACATATCTGCCACTGTGTAGGAGAATCCGTATAGGTGTTCGAGTGTGCGAAACGTAACGCGCGAGAAATTGTATGTAAACGCCGTATTTACATATCTGCCACTGTGCAGGAGAATCCGTATAGGTGTACGAGTGTTCGAAACGTAACGCGCAAGAAATTGTAAGTAAACGCCGTATTTACATATCTTCCACTGTGCAGGAGAATCCGTATAGGTGTTCGAGTGTTCGATACGTAACGCGCGAGAAATTGTAACTAAACGTCGTATTTACTTATCTGCCACTGTGCAGGAGAATCCGTATAGGTGTTCGAGTGTTCAAAACATAACGCGTGAGAAATTGTAAGTAAACGTCGTATTTACAGATCTGTCACTGTGCAGGAGAATCCGTATAGGTGTTCGAGTGTGCAAAACGTAACGCGCGAGAAATTGTAAGTAAACGCCGTATTTACATATCTGCCACTGTGCAGGAGAATCCGTATAGGTGTTCGAGTGTTCGATACGTAACGCGTGAGAAATTGTATGTAAACGCCGTATTTACATATCTGTCACTGTGTAGGAGAATCCGTATAGCTGTTCGAGTGTGCGAAACGTAACGCGCGAGAAATTGTAAGTAAACGCCGTATTTACATATCTGCCACTGTGTAGGAGAATCCGTATAGCTGTTCGAGTGTGCGAAACGTAACGCGCGAGAAATTGTAAGTAAACGCCGTATTTACATATCTGCCACTATGCAGGAGAATCCGTATAGGTGTTCGAGTGTTCGATACGTAACGCGTGAGAAATTGTATGTAAACGCCGTATTTACATATCTGCCACTGTGTAGGAGAATCCGTATAGCTGTTCGAGTGTGCGAAACGTAACGCGCGAGAAATTGTAAGTAAACGCCGTATTTACATATCTGCCACTGTGCAGGAGAATCCGTATAGCTGTTCGAGTGTGCGAAACGTAACGCGCGAGAAATTGTAAGTAAACGCCGTATTTACATATCTGCCACTGTGCAGGAGAATCCGTATAGGTGTTCGAGTGTTCGATACGTAACGCGTGAGAAATTGTATGTAAACGCTGTATTTACATATCTGCCACTGTGTAGGAGAATCCGTATAGCTGTTCGAGTGTGCGAAACGTAACGCGCGAGAAATTGTAAGTAAACGCCGTATTTACATATCTGCCACTGTGCAGGAGAATCCGTATAGGTGGTCGAGTGTTCGATACGTAACGCGTGAGAAATTGTATGTAAACGCCGTATTTACATATCTGCCACTGTGTAGGAGAATCCGTATAGCTGTTCGAGTGTGCGAAACGTAACGCGCGAGAAATTGTAAGTAAACGCCGTATTTACATATCTGCCACTGTGCAGGAGAATCCGTGTAGGTGTACGAGTGTTCGAAACGTAACGCGCAAGAAATTGTAAGTAAACGCCGTATTTACATATCTGCCACTGTGCAGGAGAATCCGTATAGGTGTTCGAGTGTTCGATACGTAACGCGCGAGAAATTGTAACTAAACGTCGTATTTACTTATCTGCCACTGTGCAGGAGAATCCGTATAGGTGTTCGAGTGTTCAAAACATAACGCGTGAGAAATTGTAAGTAAACGTCGTATTTACATATCTGTCACTGTGCAGGAGAATCCGTATAGGTGTTCGAGTGTGCAAAACGTAACGCGCGAGAAATTGTAAGTAAACGCCGTATTTACATATCTGCCACTGTGCAGGAGAATCCGTATAGGTGTTCGAGTGTTCGATACGTAACGCGTGAGAAATTGTATGTAAACGCCGTATTTACATATCTGCCACTGTGGAGAAGAATCCGTATAGCTGTTCGAGTGTGCGAAACGTAACGCGCGAGAAATTGTAAGTAAACGCCGTATTTACATATCTGCCACTGTGCAGGAGAATCCGTATAGGTGTACGAGTGTTCGAAACGTAACGCGCAAGAAATTGTAAGTAAACGCCGTATTTACATATCTGCCACTGTGCAGGAGAATCCGTATAGGTGTTCGAGTGTTCGATACGTAACGCGCGAGAAATTGTAAGTAAACGTCGTATTTACTTATCTGCCACTGTGCAGGAGAATCCGTATAGGTGTTCGAGTGTTCAAAACATAACGCGTGAGAAATTGTAAGTAAACGTCGTATTTACATATCTGCCACTGTCCAGGAGAATCCGTATAGGTGTTCGAGTGTTCGAAACGTAACGCGCGAGAAATTGTAAGTAAACGCCGTATTTACATATCTGCCACTGTGCAGGAGAATCCGTATAGGTGTTCGAGTGTTCGATACGTAACGCGTGAGAAATTGTATGTAAACGCCGTATTTACATATCTGCCACTGTGTAGGAGAATCCGTATAGCTGTTCGAGTGTGCGAAACGTAACGCGCGAGAAATTGTAAGTAAACGCCGTATTTACATATCTGCCACTGTGCAGGAGAATCCGTATAGCTGTTCGAGTGTGCGAAACGTAACGCGCGAGAAATTGTATGTAAACGCCATATTTACATATCTGCCACTGTGCAGGAGAATCCGTATAGGTGTTCGAGTGTTCGATACGTAACGCGTGAGAAATTGTATGTAAACGCCGTATTTACATATCTGCCACTGTGTAGGAGAATCCGTATAGCTGTTCGAGTGTGCGAAACGTAACGCGCGAGAAATTGTAAGTAAACGCCGTATTTACATATCTGCCACTGTGCAGGAGAATCCGTATAGGTGGTCGAGTGTTCGATACGTAACGCGTGAGAAATTGTATGTAAACGCCGTATTTACATATCTGCCACTGTGTAGGAGAATCCGTATAGCTGTTCGAGTGTGCGAAACGTAACGCGCGAGAAATTGTAAGTAAACGCCGTATTTACATATCTGCCACTGTGCAGGAGAATCCGTATAGGTGTACGAGTGTTCGAAACGTAACGCGCAAGAAATTGTAAGTAAACGCCGTATTTACATATCTTCCACTGTGCAGGAGAATCCGTATAGGTGTTCGAGTGTTCGATACGTAACGCGCGAGAAATTGTAACTAAACGTCGTATTTACTTATCTGCCACTGTGCAGGAGAATCCGTATAGGTGTTCGAGTGTTCAAAACATAACGCGTGAGAAATTGTAAGTAAACGTCGTATTTACATATCTGTCACTGTGCAGGAGAATCCGTATAGGTGTTCGAGTGTGCAAAACGTAACGCGCGAGAAATTGTAAGTAAACGCCGTATTTACATATCTGCCACTGTGCAGGAGAATCCGTATAGGTGTTCGAGTGTTCGATACGTAACGCGTGAGAAATTGTATGTAAACGCCGTATTTACATATCTGTCACTGTGGAGGAGAATCCGTATAGCTGTTCGAGTGTGCGAAACGTAACGCGCGAGAAATTGTAAGTAAACGCCGTATTTACATATCTGCCACTGTGCAGGAGAATCCGTATAGCTGTTCGAGTGTGCGAAACGTAACGCGCGAGAAATTGTAAGTGAACGCCGTATTTACATATCTGCCACTGTGCAGGAGAATCCGTATAGGTGTTCGAGTGTTCGATACGTAACGCGTGAGAAATTGTATGTAAACGCCGTATTTACATATCTGCCACTGTGTAGGAGAATCCGTATAGCTGTTCGAGTGTGCGAAACGTAACGCGCGAGAAATTGTAAGTAAACGCCGTATTTACATATCTGCCACTGTGCAGGAGAATCCGTATAGCTGTTCGAGTGTGCGAAACGTAACGCGCGAGAAATTGTAAGTAAACGCCGTATTTACATATCTGCCACTGTGCAGGAGAATCCGTATAGCTGTTCGAGTGTGCGAAACGTAACGCGCGAGAAATTGTAAGTAAACGCCGTATTTACATATCTGCCACTGTGCAGGAGAATCCGTATAGGTGTTCGAGTGTTCGATACGTAACGCGTGAGAAATTGTATGTAAACGCTGTATTTACATATCTGCCACTGTGTAGGAGAATCCGTATAGCTGTTCGAGTGTGCGAAACGTAACGCGCGAGAAATTGTAAGTAAACGCCGTATTTACATATCTGCCACTGTGCAGGAGAATCCGTATAGGTGGTCGAGTGTTCGATACGTAACGCGTGAGAAATTGTATGTAAACGCCGTATTTACATATCTGCCACTGTGTAGGAGAATCCGTATAGCTGTTCGAGTGTGCGAAACGTAACGCGCGAGAAATTGTAAGTAAACGCCGTATTTACATATCTGCCACTGTGCAGGAGAATCCGTGTAGGTGTACGAGTGTTCGAAACGTAACGCGCAAGAAATTGTAAGTAAACGCCGTATTTACATATCTGCCACTGTGCAGGAGAATCCGTATAGGTGTTCGAGTGTTCGATACGTAACGCGCGAGAAATTGTAACTAAACGTCGTATTTACTTATCTGCCACTGTGCAGGAGAATCCGTATAGGTGTTCGAGTGTTCAAAACATAACGCGTGAGAAATTGTAAGTAAACGTCGTATTTACATATCTGTCACTGTGCAGGAGAATCCGTATAGGTGTTCGAGTGTGCAAAACGTAACGCGCGAGAAATTGTAAGTAAACGCCGTATTTACATATCTGCCACTGTGCAGGAGAATCCGTATAGGTGTTCGAGTGTTCGATACGTAACGCGTGAGAAATTGTATGTAAACGCCGTATTTACATATCTGCCACTGTGTAGGAGAATCCGTATAGCTGTTCGAGTGTGCGAAACGTAACGCGCGAGAAATTGTAAGTAAACGCCGTATTTACATATCTGCCACTGTGCAGGAGAATCCGTATAGCTGTTCGAGTGTGCGAAACGTAACGCGCGAGAAATTGTAAGTAAACGCCGTATTTACATATCTGCCACTGTGCAGGAGAATCCGTATAGGTGTTCGAGTGTTCGATACGTAACGCGTGAGAAATTGTATGTAAACGCCGTATTTACATATCTGCCACTGTGGAGGAGAATCCGTATAGCTGTTCGAGTGTGCGAAACGTAACGCGCGAGAAATTGTAAGTAAACGCCGTATTTACATATCTGCCACTGTGCAGGAGAATCCGTATAGGTGTACGAGTGTTCGAAACGTAACGCGCAAGAAATTGTAAGTAAACGCCGTATTTACATATCTGCCACTGTGCAGGAGAATCCGTATTGGTGTTCGAGTGTTCGATACGTAACGCGCGAGAAATTGTAAGTAAACGTCGTGTTTACTTATCTGCCACTGTGCAGGAGAATCCGTATAGGTGTTCGAGTGTTCAAAACCTAACGCGTGAGAAATTGTAAGTAAACGTCGTATTTACATATCTGCCACTGTCCAGGAGAATCCGTATAGGTGTTCGAGTGTTCGAAACGTAACGCGCGAGAAATTGTAAGTAAACGCCGTATTTACATATCTGCCACTGTGCAGGAGAATCCGTATAGGTGTTCGAGTGTTCGATACGTAACGCGTGAGAAATTGTATGTAAACGCCGTATTTACATATCTGCCACTGTGTAGGAGAATCCGTATAGCTGTTCGAGTGTGCGAAACGTAACGCGCGAGAAATTGTAAGTAAACGCCGTATTTACATATCTGCCACTGTGCAGGAGAATCCGTATAGCTGTTCGAGTGTGCGAAACGTAACGCGCGAGAAATTGTAAGTAAACGCCGTATTTACATATCTGCCACTGTGCAGGAGAATCCGTATAGGTGTTCGAGTGTTCGATACGTAACGCGTGAGAAATTGTATGTAAACGCCGTATTTACATATCTGCCACTGTGTAGGAGAATCCGTATAGCTGTTCGAGTGTGCGAAACGTAACGCGCGAGAAATTGTAAGTAAACGCCGTATTTACATATCTGCCACTGTGCAGGAGAATCCGTATAGGTGGTCGAGTGTTCGATACGTAACGCGTGAGAAATTGTATGTAAACGCCGTATTTACATATCTGCCACTGTGTAGGAGAATCCGTATAGCTGTTCGAGTGTGCGAAACGTAACGCGCGAGAAATTGTAAGTAAACGCCGTATTTACATATCTGCCACTGTGCAGGAGAATCCGTATAGGTGTACGAGTGTTCGAAACGTAACGCGCAAGAAATTGTAAGTAAACGCCGTATTTACATATCTGCCACTGTGCAGGAGAATCCGTATAGGTGTTCGAGTGTTCGATACGTAACGCGCGAGAAATTGTAACTAAACGTCGTATTTACTTATCTGCCACTGTGCAGGAGAATCCGTATAGGTGTTCGAGTGTTCAAAACATAACGCGTGAGAAATTGTAAGTAAACGTCGTATTTACATATCTGTCACTGTGCAGGAGAATCCGTATAGGTGTTCGAGTGTGCAAAACGTAACGCGCGAGAAATTGTAAGTAAACGCCGTATTTACATATCTGCCACTGTACAGGAGAATCCGTATAGGTGTTCGAGTGTTCGATACGTAACGCGTGAGAAATTGTATGTAAACGCCGTATTTACATATCTGTCACTGTGTAGGAGAATCCGTATAGCTGTTCGAGTGTGCGAAACGTAACGCGCGAGAAATTGTAAGTAAACGCCGTATTTACATATCTGCCACTGTGCAGGAGAATCCGTATAGCTGTTCGAGTGTGCGAAACGTAACGCGCGAGAAATTGTAAGTAAACGCCGTATTTACATATCTGCCACTGTGCAGGAGAATCCGTATAGGTGTTCGAGTGTTCGATACGTAACGCGCAAGAAATTGTAAGTAAACGCCGTATTTACATATCTGCCACTGTGCAGGAGAATCCGTATTGGTGTTCGAGTGTTCGATACGTAACGCGCGAGAAATTGTAAGTAAACGTCGTGTTTACTTATCTGCCACTGTGCAGGAGAATCCGTATATGTGTTCGAGTGTTCAAAACATAACGCGTGAGAAATTGTAAGTAAACGTCGTATTTACATATCTGCCACTGTCCAGGAGAATCCGTATAGGTGTTCGAGTGTTCGAAACGTAACGCGCGAGAAATTGTAAGTAAACGCCGTATTTACATATCTGCCACTGTGCAGGAGAATCCGTATAGGTGTTCGAGTGTTCGATACGTAACGCGTGAGAAATTGTATGTAAACGCCGTATTTACATATCTGCCACTGTGTAGGAGAATCCGTATAGCTGTTCGAGTGTGCGAAACGTAACGCGCGAGAAATTGTAAGTAAATGCCGTATTTACATATCTGCCACTGTGCAGGAGAATCCGTATAGCTGTTCGAGTGTGCGAAACGTAACGCGCGAGAAATTCTAAGTAAACGCCGTATTTACATATCTGCCACTGTGCAGGAGAATCCGTATAGGTGTTCGAGTGTTCGATACGTAACGCGTGAGAAATTGTATGTAAACGCCGTATTTACATATCTGCCACTGTGTAGGAGAATCCGTATAGCTGTTCGAGTGTGCGAAACGTAACGCGCGAGAAATTGTAAGTAAACGCCGTATTTACATATCTGCCACTGTGCAGGAGAATCCGTATAGGTGGTCGAGTGTTCGATACGTAACGCGTGAGAAATTGTATGTAAACGCCGTATTTACATATCTGCCACTGTGTAGGAGAATCCGTATAGCTGTTCGAGTGTGCGAAACGTAACGCGCGAGAAATTGTAAGTAAACGCCGTATTTACATATCTGCCACTGTGCAGGAGAATCCGTATAGGTGTACGAGTGTTCGAAACGTAACGCGCAAGAAATTGTAAGTAAACGCCGTATTTACATATCTTCCACTGTGCAGGAGAATCCGTATAGGTGTTCGAGTGTTCGATACGTAACGCGCGAGAAATTGTAACTAAACGTCGTATTTACTTATCTGCCACTGTGCAGGAGAATCCGTATAGGTGTTCGAGTGTTCAAAACATAACGCGTGAGAAATTGTAAGTAAACGTCGTATTTACATATCTGTCACTGTGCAGGAGAATCCGTATAGGTGTTCGAGTGTGCAAAACGTAACGCGCGAGAAATTGTAAGTAAACGCCGTATTTACATATCTGCCACTGTGCAGGAGAATCCGTATAGGTGTTCGAGTGTTCGATACGTAACGCGTGAGAAATTGTATGTAAACGCCGTATTTACATATCTGTCACTGTGTAGGAGAATCCGTATAGCTGTTCGAGTGTGCGAAACGTAACGCGCGAGAAATTGTAAGTAAACGCCGTATTTACATATCTGCCACTGTGCAGGAGAATCCGTATAGCTGTTCGAGTGTGCGAAACGTAACGCGCGAGAAATTGTAAGTAAACGCCGTATTTACATATCTGCCACTGTGTAGGAGAATCCGTATAGGTGTTCGAGTGTTCGATACGTAACGCGTGAGAAATTGTATGTAAACGCCGTATTTACATATCTGCCACTGTGTAGGAGAATCCGTATAGCTGTTCGAGTGTGCGAAACGTAACGCGCGAGAAATTGTAAGTAAACGCCGTATTTACATATCTGCCACTGTGCAGGAGAATCCGTATAGCTGTTCGAGTGTGCGAAACGTAACGCGCGAGAAATTGTAAGTAAACGCCGTATTTACATATCTGCCACTGTGCAGGAGAATCCGTATAGGTGTTCGAGTGTTCGATACGTAACGCGTGAGAAATTGTATGTAAACGCTGTATTTACATATCTGCCACTGTGTAGGAGAATCCGTATAGCTGTTCGAGTGTGCGAAACGTAACGCGCGAGAAATTGTAAGTAAACGCCGTATTTACATATCTGCCACTGTGCAGGAGAATCCGTATAGGTGTTCGAGTGTTCGATACGTAACGCGTGAGAAATTGTATGTAAACGCCGTATTTACATATCTGTCACTGTGTAGGAGAATCCGTATAGCTGTTCGAGTGTGCGAAACGTAACGCGCGAGAAATTGTAAGTAAACGCCGTATTTACATATCTGCCACTGTGCAGGAGAATCCGTATAGCTGTTCGAGTGTGCGAAACGTAACGCGCGAGAAATTGTAAGTAAACGCCGTATTTACATATCTGCCACTGTGCAGGAGAATCCGTATAGGTGTTCGAGTGTTCGATACGTAACGCGTGAGAAATTGTATGTAAACGCCGTATTTACATATCTGCCACTGTGGAGGAGAATCCGTATAGCTGTTCGAGTGTGCGAAACGTAACGCGCGAGAAATTGTAAGTAAACGC
Source organism: Camellia sinensis (assembly GCF_055761805.1). Classification (NCBI taxonomy): domain Eukaryota; kingdom Viridiplantae; phylum Streptophyta; class Magnoliopsida; order Ericales; family Theaceae; genus Camellia; species Camellia sinensis. The sequence continues at coordinate 4,784,900 of NW_028128989.1, read as the reverse complement.
CGTATTTACATATCTGCCACTGTGCAGGAGAATCCGTATAGGTGTACGAGTGTTCGAAACGTAACGCGCAAGAAATTGTAAGTAAACGCCGTATTTACATATCTGCCACTGTGCAGGAGAATCCGTATTGGTGTTCGAGTGTTCGATACGTAACGCGCGAGAAATTGTAAGTAAACGTCGTGTTTACTTATCTGCCACTGTGCAGGAGAATCCGTATAGGTGTTCGAGTGTTCAAAACATAACGCGTGAGAAATTGTAAGTAAACGTCGTATTTACATATCTGCCACTGTCCAGGAGAATCCGTATAGGTGTTCGAGTGTTCGAAACGTAACGCGCGAGAAATTGTAAGTAAACGCCGTATTTACATATCTGCCACTGTGCAGGAGAATCCGTATAGGTGTTCGAGTGTTCGATACGTAACGCGTGAGAAATTGTATGTAAACGCCGTATTTACATATCTGCCACTGTGTAGGAGAATCCGTATAGCTGTTCGAGTGTGCGAAACGTAACGCGCGAGAAATTGTAAGTAAACGCCGTATTTACATATCTGCCACTGTGCAGGAGAATCCGTATAGCTGTTCGAGTGTGCGAAACGTAACGCGCGAGAAATTGTAAGTAAACGCCGTATTTACATATCTGCCACTGTGCAGGAGAATCCGTATAGGTGTTCGAGTGTTCGATACGTAACGCGTGAGAAATTGTATGTAAACGCCGTATTTACATATCTGCCACTGTGTAGGAGAATCCGTATAGCTGTTCGAGTGTGCGAAACGTAACGCGCGAGAAATTGTAAGTAAACGCCGTATTTACATATCTGCCACTGTGCAGGAGAATCCGTATAGGTGGTCGAGTGTTCGATACGTAACGCGTGAGAAATTGTATGTAAACGCCGTATTTACATATCTGCCACTGTGTAGGAGAATCCGTATAGCTGTTCGAGTGTGCGAAACGTAACGCGCGAGAAATTGTAAGTAAACGCCGTATTTACATATCTGCCACTGTGCAGGAGAATCCGTATAGGTGTACGAGTGTTCGAAACGTAACGCGCAAGAAATTGTAAGTAAACGCCGTATTTACATATCTTCCACTGTGCAGGAGAATCCGTATAGGTGTTCGAGTGTTCGATACGTAACGCGCGAGAAATTGTAACTAAACGTCGTATTTACTTATCTGCCACTGTGCAGGAGAATCCGTATAGGTGTTCGAGTGTTCAAAACATAACGCGTGAGAAATTGTAAGTAAACGTCGTATTTACATATCTGTCACTGTGCAGGAGAATCCGTATAGGTGTTCGAGTGTGCAAAACGTAACGCGCGAGAAATTGTAAGTAAACGCCGTATTTACATATCTGCCACTGTGCAGGAGAATCCGTATAGGTGTTCGAGTGTTCGATACGTAACGCGTGAGAAATTGTATGTAAACGCCGTATTTACATATCTGTCACTGTGTAGGAGAATCCGTATAGCTGTTCGAGTGTGCGAAACGTAACGCGCGAGAAATTGTAAGTAAACGCCGTATTTACATATCTGCCACTGTGTAGGAGAATCCGTATAGCTGTTCGAGTGTGCGAAACGTAACGCGCGAGAAATTGTAAGTAAACGCCGTATTTACATATCTGCCACTGTGCAGGAGAATCCGTATAGGTGTTCGAGTGTTCGATACGTAACGCGTGAGAAATTGTATGTAAACGCCGTATTTACATATCTGCCACTGTGTAGGAGAATCCGTATAGCTGTTCGAGTGTGCGAAACGTAACGCGCGAGAAATTGTAAGTAAACGCCGTATTTACATATCTGCCACTGTGCAGGAGAATCCGTATAGCTGTTCGAGTGTGCGAAACGTAACGCGCGAGAAATTGTAAGTAAACGCCGTATTTACATATCTGCCACTGTGCAGGAGAATCCGTATAGGTGTTCGAGTGTTCGATACGTAACGCGTGAGAAATTGTATGTAAACGCTGTATTTACATATCTGCCACTGTGTAGGAGAATCCGTATAGCTGTTCGAGTGTGCGAAACGTAACGCGCGAGAAATTGTAAGTAAACGCCGTATTTACATATCTGCCACTGTGCAGGAGAATCCGTATAGGTGGTCGAGTGTTCGATACGTAACGCGTGAGAAATTGTATGTAAACGCCGTATTTACATATCTGCCACTGTGTAGGAGAATCCGTATAGCTGTTCGAGTGTGCGAAACGTAACGCGCGAGAAATTGTAAGTAAACGCCGTATTTACATATCTGCCACTGTGCAGGAGAATCCGTGTAGGTGTACGAGTGTTCGAAACGTAACGCGCAAGAAATTGTAAGTAAACGCCGTATTTACATATCTGCCACTGTGCAGGAGAATCCGTATAGGTGTTCGAGTGTTCGATACGTAACGCGCGAGAAATTGTAACTAAACGTCGTATTTACTTATCTGCCACTGTGCAGGAGAATCCGTATAGGTGTTCGAGTGTTCAAAACATAACGCGTGAGAAATTGTAAGTAAACGTCATATTTACATATCTGTCACTGTGCAGGAGAATCCGTATAGGTGTTCGAGTGTGAAAAACGTAACGCGCGAGAAATTGTAAGTAAACGCCGTATTTACATATCTGCCACTGTGCAGGAGAATCCGTATAGGTGTTCGAGTGTTCGATACGTAACGCGTGAGAAATTGTATGAAAACGCCGTATTTACATATCTGCCACTGTGGAGGAGAATCCGTATAGCTGTTCGAGTGTGCGAAACGTAACGCGCGAGAAATTGTAAGTAAACGCCGTATTTACATATCTGCCACTGTGCAGGAGAATCCGTATAGGTGTTCGAGTGTTCGATACGTAACGCGTGAGAAATTGTATGTAAACGCCGTATTTACATATCTGCCACTGTGTAGGAGAATCCGTATAGCTGTTCGAGTGTGCGAAACGTAACGCGCGAGAAATTGTAAGTAAACGTCGTATTTACTTATCTGCCACTGTGCAGGAGAATCCGTATAGGTGTTCGAGTGTGCGAAACGTAACGCGCGAGAAATTGTAAGTAAACGTCGTATTTACATATCTGCCACTGTCCAGGAGAATCCGTATAGGTGTTCGAGTGTCCGAAACGTAACGCGCGAGAAATTGTAAGTAAACGCCGTATTTACATATCTGCCACTGTGCAGGAGAATCCGTATAGGTGTTCGAGTGTTCGATACGTAACGCGCGAGAAATTGTATGTAAACGCCGTATTTACATATCTGCCACTGTGTAGGAGAATCCGTATAGGTGTACGAGTGTGCGAAACGTAACGCACGAGAAATTGTAAGTAAACGCCGTATTTACATATCTGCCACTGTGCAGGAGAATCCGTATAGCTGTTCGAGTGTGCGAAACGTAACGCGCGAGAAATTGTAAGTAAACGCCGTATTTACATATCTGCCACTGTGCAGGAGAATCCGTATAGGTGTTCGAGTGTTCGATACGTAACGCGTGAGAAATTGTATGTAAACGCCGTATTTACATATCTGCCACTGTGTAGGAGAATCCGTATAGCTGTTCGAGTGTGCGAAACGTAACGCGCGAGAAATTGTAAGTAAACGCCGTATTTACATATCTGCCACTGTGCAGGAGAATCCGTATAGGTGGTCGAGTGTTCGATACGTAACGCGTGAGAAATTGTATGTAAACGCCGTATTTACATATCTGCCACTGTGTAGGAGAATCCGTATAGCTGTTCGAGTGTGCGAAACGTAACGCGCGAGAAATTGTAAGTAAACGCCCTATTTACATATCTGCCACTGTGCAGGAGAATCCGTATAACTGTTCGAGTGTGCGAAACGTTACGCGCAAGAAATTGTAAGTAAACGCCGTATTTACATATCTGCCACTGTGCAGGAGAATCCGTATAGGTGTTCGAGTGTTCGATACGTAACGCGTGAGAAATTGTATGTAAACGCCGTATTTACATATCTGCCACTGTGCAGGAGAATCCGTATAGGTGTTCGAGTGTTCAAAACATAACGCGTGAGAAATTGTAAGTAAACGCCGTATTTACATATCTGTCACTGTGTAGGAGAATCCGTATAGGTGTTCGAGTGTTCGATACGTAACGCGCGAGAAATTGTATGTAAACGCCGTATTTACATATCTGCCACTGTGTAGGAGAATCCGTATAGGTGTTCGAGTGTGCGAAACGTAACGCGCGAGAAATTGTATGTAAACGCCGTATTTACATATCTGCCACTGTGCAGGAGAATCCGTATAGGTGTACGAGTGTTCGAAACGTAACGCGCAAGAAATTGTAAGTAAACGCCGTATTTACATATCTTCCACTGTGCAGGAGAATCCGTATAGGTGTTCGAGTGTTCGATACGTAACGCGCGAGAAATTGTAACTAAACGTCGTATTTACTTATCTGCCACTGTGCAGGAGAATCCGTATAGGTGTTCGAGTGTTCAAAACATAACGCGTGAGAAATTGTAAGTAAACGTCGTATTTACATATCTGTCACTGTGCAGGAGAATCCGTATAGGTGTTCGAGTGTGCAAAACGTAACGCGCGAGAAATTGTAAGTAAACGCCGTATTTACATATCTGCCACTGTGCAGGAGAATCCGTATAGGTGTTCGAGTGTTCGATACGTAACGCGTGAGAAATTGTATGTAAACGCCGTATTTACATATCTGTCACTGTGTAGGAGAATCCGTATAGCTGTTCGAGTGTGCGAAACGTAACGCGCGAGAAATTGTAAGTAAATGCCGTATTTACATATCTGCCACTGTGTAGGAGAATCCGTATAGCTGTTCGAGTGTGCGAAACGTAACGCGCGAGAAATTGTAAGTAAACGCCGTATTTACATATCTGCCACTATGCCGGAGAATCCGTATAGGTGTTCGAGTGTTCGATACGTAACGCGTGAGAAATTGTATGTAAACGCCGTATTTACATATCTGCCACTGTGTAGGAGAATCCGTATAGCTGTTCGAGTGTGCGAAACGTAACGCGCGAGAAATTGTAAGTAAACGCCGTATTTACATATCTGCCACTGTGCAGGAGAATCCGTATAGCTGTTCGAGTGTGCGAAACGTAACGCGCGAGAAATTGTAAGTAAACGCCGTATTTACATATCTGCCACTGTGCAGGAGAATCCGTATAGGTGTTCGAGTGTTCGATACGTAACGCGTGAGAAATTGTATGTAAACGCTGTATTTACATATCTGCCACTGTGTAGGAGAATCCGTATAGCTGTTCGAGTGTGCGAAACGTAACGCGCGAGAAATTGTAAGTAAACGCCGTATTTACATATCTGCCACTGTGCAGGAGAATCCGTATTGGTGGTCGAGTGTTCGATACGTAACGCGTGAGAAATTGTATGTAAACGCCGTATTTACATATCTGCCACTGTGTAGGAGAATCCGTATAGCTGTTCGAGTGTGCGAAACGTAACGCGCGAGAAATTGTAAGTAAACGCCGTATTTACATATCTGCCACTGTGCAGGAGAATCCGTGTAGGTGTACGAGTGTTCGAAACGTAACGCGCAAGAAATTGTAAGTAAACGCCGTATTTACATATCTGCCACTGTGCAGGAGAATCCGTATAGGTGTTCGAGTGTTCGATACGTAACGCGCGAGAAATTGTAACTAAACGTCGTATTTACTTATCTGCCACTGTGCAGGAGAATCCGTATAGGTGTTCGAGTGTTCAAAACATAACGCGTGAGAAATTGTAAGTAAACGTCGTATTTACATATCTGTCACTGTGCAGGAGAATCCGTATAGGTGTTCGAGTGTGCAAAACGTAACGCGCGAGAAATTGTAAGTAAACGCCGTATTTACATATCTGCCACTGTGCAGGAGAATCCGTATAGGTGTTCGAGTGTTCGATACGTAACGCGTGAGAAATTGTATGTAAACGCCGTATTTACATATCTGCCACTGTGGAGGAGAATCCGTATAGCTGTTCGAGTGTGCGAAACGTAACGCGCGAGAAATTGTAAGTAAACGCCGTATTTACATATCTGCCACTGTGCAGGAGAATCCGTATAGGTGTACGAGTGTTCGAAACGTAACGCGCAAGAAATTGTAAGTAAACGCCGTATTTACATATCTGCCACTGTGCAGGAGAATCCGTATAGGTGTTCGAGTGTTCGAGACGTAACGCGCGAGAAATTGTAAGTAAACGTCGTATTTACTTATCTGCCACTGTGCAGGAGAATCCGTATAGGTGTTCGAGTGTTCAAAACATAACGCGTGAGAAATTGTAAGTAAACGTCGTATTTACATATCTGCCACTGTCCAGGAGAATCCGTATAGGTGTTCGAGTGTTCGAAACGTAACGCGCGAGAAATTGTAAGTAAACGCCGTATTTACATATCTGCCACTGTGCAGGAGAATCCGTATAGGTGTTCGAGTGTTCGATACGTAACGCGTGAGAAATTGTATGTAAACGCCGTATTTACATATCTGCCACTGTGTAGGAGAATCCGTATAGCTGTTCGAGTGTGCGAAACGTAACGCGCGAGAAATTGTAAGTAAACGCCGTATTTACATATCTGCCACTGTGCAGGAGAATCCGTATAGCTGTTCGAGTGTGCGAAACGTAACGCGCGAGAAATTGTAAGTAAACGCCATATTTACATATCTGCCACTGTGCAGGAGAATCCGTATAGGTGTTCGAGTGTTCGATACGTAACGCGTGAGAAATTGTATGTAAACGCCGTATTTACATATCTGCCACTGTGTAGGAGAATCCGTATAGCTGTTCGAGTGTGCGAAACGTAACGCGCGAGAAATTGTAAGTAAACGCCGTATTTACATATCTGCCACTGTGCAGGAGAATCCGTATAGGTGGTCGAGTGTTCGATACGTAACGCGTGAGAAATTGTATGTAAACGCCGTATTTACATATCTGCCACTGTGTAGGAGAATCCGTATAGCTGTTCGAGTGTGCGAAACGTAACGCGCGAGAAATTGTAAGTAAACGCCGTATTTACATATCTGCCACTGTGCAGGAGAATCCGTATAGGTGTACGAGTGTTCGAAACGTAACGCGCAAGAAATTGTAAGTAAACGCCGTATTTACATATCTTCCACTGTGCAGGAGAATCCGTATAGGTGTTCGAGTGTTCGATACGTAACGCGCGAGAAATTGTAACTAAACGTCGTATTTACTTATCTGCCACTGTGCAGGAGAATCCGTATAGGTGTTCGAGTGTTCAAAACATAACGCGTGAGAAATTGTAAGTAAACGTCGTATTTACATATCTGTCACTGTGCAGGAGAATCCGTATAGGTGTTCGAGTGTGCAAAACGTAACGCGCGAGAAATTGTAAGTAAACGCCGTATTTACATATCTGCCACTGTGCAGGAGAATCCGTATAGGTGTTCGAGTGTTCGATACGTAACGCGTGAGAAATTGTATGTAAACGCCGTATTTACATATCTGTCACTGTGTAGGAGAATCCGTATAGCTGTTCGAGTGTGCGAAACGTAACGCGCGAGAAATTGTAAGTAAACGCCGTATTTACATATCTGCCACTGTGCAGGAGAATCCGTATAGCTGTTCGAGTGTGCGAAACGTAACGCGCGAGAAATTGTAAGTGAACGCCGTATTTACATATCTGCCACTGTGCAGGAGAATCCGTATGGGTGTTCGAGTGTTCGATACGTAACGCGTGAGAAATTGTATGTAAACGCCGTATTTACATATCTGCCACTGTGTAGGAGAATCCGTATAGCTGTTCGAGTGTGCGAAACGTAACGCGCGAGAAATTGTAAGTAAACGCCGTATTTACATATCTGCCACTGTGCAGGAGAATCCGTATAGCTGTTCGAGTGTGCGAAACGTAACGCGCGAGAAATTGTAAGTAAACGCCGTATTTACATATCTGCCACTGTGCAGGAGAATCCGTATAGCTGTTCGAGTGTGCGAAACGTAACGCGCGAGAAATTGTAAGTAAACGCCGTATTTACATATCTGCCACTGTGCAGGAGAATCCGTATAGGTGTTCGAGTGTTCGATACGTAACGCGTGAGAAATTGTATGTAAACGCTGTATTTACATATCTGCCACTGTGTAGGAGAATCCGTATAGCTGTTCGAGTGTGCGAAACGTAACGCGCGAGAAATTGTAAGTAAACGCCGTATTTACATATCTGCCACTGTGCAGGAGAATCCGTATAGGTGGTCGAGTGTTCGATACGTAACGCGTGAGAAATTGTATGTAAACGCCGTATTTACATATCTGCCACTGTGTAGGAGAATCCGTATAGCTGTTCGAGTGTGCGAAACGTAACGCGCGAGAAATTGTAAGTAAACGCCGTATTTACATATCTGCCACTGTGCAGGAGAATCCGTGTAGGTGTACGAGTGTTCGAAACGTAACGCGCAAGAAATTGTAAGTAAACGCCGTATTTACATATCTGCCACTGTGCAGGAGAATCCGTATAGGTGTTCGAGTGTTCGATACGTAACGCGCGAGAAATTGTAACTAAACGTCGTATTTACTTATCTGCCACTGTGCAGGAGAATCCGTATAGGTGTTCGAGTGTTCAAAACATAACGCGTGAGAAATTGTAAGTAAACGTCGTATTTACATATCTGTCACTGTGCAAGAGAATCCGTATAGGTGTTCGAGTGTGCAAAACGTAACGCGCGAGAAATTGTAAGTAAACGCCGTATTTACATATCTGCCACTGTGCAGGAGAATCCGTATAGGTGTTCGAGTGTTCGATACGTAACGCGTGAGAAATTGTATGTAAACGCCGTATTTACATATCTGCCACTGTGGAGGAGAATCCGTATAGCTGTTCGAGTGTGCGAAACGTAACGCGCGAGAAATTGTAAGTAAACGCCGTATTTACATATCTGCCACTGTGCAGGAGAATCCGTATAGGTGTACGAGTGTTCGAAACGTAACGCGCAAGAAATTGTAAGTAAACGCCGTATTTACATATCTGCCACTGTGCAGGAGAATCCGTATAGGTGTTCGAGTGTTCGATACGTAACGCGCGAGAAATTGTAAGTAAACGTCGTATTTACTTATCTGCCACTGTGCAGGAGAATCCGTATAGGTGTTCGAGTGTTCAAAACATAACGCGTGAGAAATTGTAAGTAAACGTCGTATTTACATATCTGCCACTGTCCAGGAGAATCCGTATAGGTGTTCGAGTGTTCGAAACGTAACGCGCGAGAAATTGTAAGTAAACGCCGTATTTACATATCTGCCACTGTGCAGGAGAATCCGTATAGGTGTTCGAGTGTTCGATACGTAACGCGTGAGAAATTGTATGTAAACGCCGTATTTACATATCTGCCACTGTGTAGGAGAATACGTATAGCTGTTCGAGTGTGCGAAACGTAACGCGCGAGAAATTGTAAGTAAACGCCGTATTTACATATCTGCCACTGTGCAGGAGAATCCGTATAGCTGTTCGAGTGTGCGAAACGTAACGCGCGAGAAATTGTAAGTAAACGCCGTATTTACATATCTGCCACTGTGCAGGAGAATCCGTATAGGTGTTCGAGTGTTCGATACGTAACGCGTGAGAAATTGTATGTAAACGCCGTATTTACATATCTGCCACTGTGTAGGAGAATCCGTATAGCTGTTCGAGTGTGCGAAACGTAACGCGCGAGAAATTGTAAGTAAACGCCGTATTTACATATCTGCCACTGTGCAGGAGAATCCGTATAGGTGGTCGAGTGTTCGATACGTAACGCGTGAGAAATTGTATGTAAACGCCGTATTTACATATCTGCCACTGTGTAGGAGAATCCGTATAGCTGTTCGAGTGTGCGAAACGTAACGCGCGAGAAATTGTAAGTAAACGCCGTATTTACATATCTGCCACTGTGCAGGAGAATCCGTATAGGTGTACGAGTGTTCGAAACGTAACGCGCAAGAAATTGTAAGTAAACGCCGTATTTACATATCTGCCACTGTGCAGGAGAATCCGTATAGGTGTTCGAGTGTTCGATACGTAACGCGCGAGAAATTGTAACTAAACGTCGTATTTACTTATCTGCCACTGTGCAGGAGAATCCGTATAGGTGTTCGAGTGTTCAAAACATAACGCGTGAGAAATTGTAAGTAAACGTCGTATTTACATATCTGTCACTGTGCAGGAGAATCCGTATAGGTGTTCGAGTGTGCAAAACGTAACGCGCGAGAAATTGTAAGTAAACGCCGTATTTACATATCTGCCACTGTGCAGGAGAATCCGTATAGGTGTTCGAGTGTTCGATACGTAACGCGCGAGAAATTGTAAGTAAACGTCGTATTTACTTATCTGCCACTGTGTAGGAGAATCCGTATAGGTGTTCGAGTGTTCAAAACATAACGCGTGAGAAATTGTAAGTAAACGTCGTATTTACATATCTGCCACTGTCCAGGAGAATCCGTATAGCTGTTCGAGTGTGCGAAACGTAACGCGCGAGAAATTGTAAGTAAACGCCGTATTTACATATCTGCCACTGTGCAGGAGAATCCGTATAGGTGGTCGAGTGTTCGATACGTAACGCGTGAGAAATTGTATGTAAACGCCGTATTTACATATCTGCCACTGTGTAGGAGAATCCGTATAGCTGTTCGAGTGTGCGAAACGTAACGCGCGAGAAATTGTAAGTAAACGCCGTATTTACATATCTGCCACTGTGCAGGAGAATCCGTATAGGTGTACGAGTGTTCGAAACGTAACGCGCAAGAAATTGTAAGTAAACGCCGTATTTACATATCTGCCACTGTGCAGGAGAATCCGTATAGGTGTTCGAGTGTTCGATACGTAACGCGCGAGAAATTGTAACTAAACGTCGTATTTACTTATCTGCCACTGTGCAGGAGAATCCGTATAGGTGTTCGAGTGTTCAAAACATAACGCGTGAGAAATTGTAAGTAAACGTCGTATTTACATATCTGTCACTGTGCAGGAGAATCCGTATAGGTGTTCGAGTGTGCAAAACGTAACGCGCGAGAAATTGTAAGTAAACGCCGTATTTACATATCTGCCACTGTGCAGGAGAATCCGTATAGGTGTTCGAGTGTTCGATACGTAACGCGTGAGAAATTGTATGTAAACGCCGTATTTACATATCTGTCACTGTGTAGGAGAATCCGTATAGCTGTTCGAGTGTGCGAAACGTAACGCGCGAGAAATTGTAAGTAAACGCCGTATTTACATATCTGCCACTGTGTAGGAGAATCCGTATAGCTGTTCGAGTGTGCGAAACGTAACGCGCGAGAAATTGTAAGTAAACGCCGTATTTACATATCTGCCACTATGCCGGAGAATCCGTATAGGTGTTCGAGTGTTCGATACGTAACGCGTGAGAAATTGTATGTAAACGCCGTATTTACATATCTGCCACTGTGTAGGAGAATCCGTATAGCTGTTCGAGTGTGCGAAACGTAACGCGCGAGAAATTGTAAGTAAACGCCGTATTTACATATCTGCCACTGTGCAGGAGAATCCGTATAGCTGTTCGAGTGTGCGAAACGTAACGCGCGAGAAATTGTAAGTAAACGCCGTATTTACATATCTGCCACTGTGCAGGAGAATCCGTATAGGTGTTCGAGTGTTCGATACGTAACGCGTGAGAAATTGTATGTAAACGCTGTATTTACATATCTGCCACTGTGTAGGAGAATCCGTATAGCTGTTCGAGTGTGCGAAACGTAACGCGCGAGAAATTGTAAGTAAACGCCGTATTTACATATCTGCCACTGTGCAGGAGAATCCGTATAGGTGGTCGAGTGTTCGATACGTAACGCGTGAGAAATTGTATGTAAACGCCGTATTTACATATCTGCCACTGTGTAGGAGAATCCGTATAGCTGTTCGAGTGTGCGAAACGTAACGCGCGAGAAATTGTAAGTAAACGCCGTATTTACATATCTGCCACTGTGCAGGAGAATCCGTGTAGGTGTACGAGTGTTCGAAACGTAACGCGCAAGAAATTGTAAGTAAACGCCGTATTTACATATCTGCCACTGTGCAGGAGAATCCGTATAGGTGTTCGAGTGTTCGATACGTAACGCGCGAGAAATTGTAACTAAACGTCGTATTTACTTATCTGCCACTGTGCAGGAGAATCCGTATAGGTGTTCGAGTGTTCAAAACATAACGCGTGAGAAATTGTAAGTAAACGTCGTATTTACATATCTGTCACTGTGCAGGAGAATCCGTATAGGTGTTCGAGTGTGCAAAACGTAACGCGCGAGAAATTGTAAGTAAACGCCGTATTTACATATCTGCCACTGTGCAGGAGAATCCGTATAGGTGTTCGAGTGTTCGATACGTAACGCGTGAGAAATTGTATGTAAACGCCGTATTTACATATCTGCCACTGTGGAGGAGAATCCGTATAGCTGTTCGAGTGTGCGAAACGTAACGCGCGAGAAATTGTAAGTAAACGCCGTATTTACATATCTGCCACTGTGCAGGAGAATCCGTATAGGTGTACGAGTGTTCGAAACGTAACGCGCAAGAAATTGTAAGTAAACGCCGTATTTACATATCTGCCACTGTGCAGGAGAATCCGTATAGGTGTTCGAGTGTTCGATACGTAACGCGCGAGAAATTGTAAGTAAACGTCGTATTTACTTATCTGCCACTGTGCAGGAGAATCCGTATAGGTGTTCGAGTGTTCAAAACATAACGCGTGAGAAATTGTAAGTAAACGTCGTATTTACATATCTGCCACTGTCCAGGAGAATCCGTATAGGTGTTCGAGTGTTCGAAACGTAACGCGCGAGAAATTGTAAGTAAACGCCGTATTTACATATCTGCCACTGTGCAGGAGAATCCGTATAGGTGTTCGAGTGTTCGATACGTAACGCGTGAGAAATTGTATGTAAACGCCGTATTTACATATCTGCCACTGTGTAGGAGAATCCGTATAGCTGTTCGAGTGTGCGAAACGTAACGCGCGAGAAATTGTAAGTAAACGCCGTATTTACATATCTGCCACTGTGCAGGAGAATCCGTATAGCTGTTCGAGTGTGCGAAACGTAACGCGCGAGAAATTGTAAGTAAACGCCATATTTACATATCTGCCACTGTGCAGGAGAATCCGTATAGGTGTTCGAGTGTTCGATACGTAACGCGTGAGAAATTGTATGTAAACGCCGTATTTACATATCTGCCACTGTGTAGGAGAATCCGTATAGCTGTTCGAGTGTGCGAAACGTAACGCGCGAGAAATTGTAAGTAAACGCCGTATTTACATATCTGCCACTGTGCAGGAGAATCCGTATAGGTGGTCGAGTGTTCGATACGTAACGCGTGAGAAATTGTATGTAAACGCCGTATTTACATATCTGCCACTGTGTAGGAGAATCCGTATAGCTGTTCGAGTGTGCGAAACGTAACGCGCGAGAAATTGTAAGTAAACGCCGTATTTACATATCTGCCACTGTGCAGGAGAATCCGTATAGGTGTACGAGTGTTCGAAACGTAACGCGCAAGAAATTGTAAGTAAACGCCGTATTTACATATCTTCCACTGTGCAGGAGAATCCGTATAGGTGTTCGAGTGTTCGATACGTAACGCGCGAGAAATTGTAACTAAACGTCGTATTTACTTATCTGCCACTGTGCAGGAGAATCCGTATAGGTGTTCGAGTGTTCAAAACATAACGCGTGAGAAATTGTAAGTAAACGTCGTATTTACATATCTGTCACTGTGCAGGAGAATCCGTATAGGTGTTCGAGTGTGCAAAACGTAACGCGCGAGAAATTGTAAGTAAACGCCGTATTTACATATCTGCCACTGTGCAGGAGAATCCGTATAGGTGTTCGAGTGTTCGATACGTAACGCGTGAGAAATTGTATGTAAACGCCGTATTTACATATCTGTCACTGTGTAGGAGAATCCGTATAGCTGTTCGAGTGTGCGAAACGTAACGCGCGAGAAATTGTAAGTAAACGCCGTATTTACATATCTGCCACTGTGCAGGAGAATCCGTATAGCTGTTCGAGTGTGCGAAACGTAACGCGCGAGAAATTGTAAGTGAACGCCGTATTTACATATCTGCCACTGTGCAGGAGAATCCGTATGGGTGTTCGAGTGTTCGATACGTAACGCGTGAGAAATTGTATGTAAACGCCGTATTTACATATCTGCCACTGTGCAGGAGAATCCGTATAGCTGTTCGAGTGTGCGAAACGTAACGCGCGAGAAATTGTAAGTAAACGCCGTATTTACATATCTGCCACTGTGCAGGAGAATCCGTATAGCTGTTCGAGTGTGCGAAACGTAACGCGCGAGAAATTGTAAGTAAACGCCGTATTTACATATCTGCCACTGTGCAGGAGAATCCGTATAGGTGTTCGAGTGTTCGATACGTAACGCGTGAGAAATTGTATGTAAACGCTGTATTTACATATCTGCCACTGTGTAGGAGAATCCGTATAGCTGTTCGAGTGTGCGAAACGTAACGCGCGAGAAATTGTAAGTAAACGCCGTATTTACATATCTGCCACTGTGCAGGAGAATCCGTATAGGTGGTCGAGTGTTCGATACGTAACGCGTGAGAAATTGTACGTAAACGCCGTATTTACATATCTGCCACTGTGTAGGAGAATCCGTATAGCTGTTCGAGTGTGCGAAACGTAACGCGCGAGAAATTGTAAGTAAACGCCGTATTTACATATCTGCCACTGTGCAGGAGAATCCGTGTAGGTGTACGAGTGTTCGAAACGTAACGCGCAAGAAATTGTAAGTAAACGCCGTATTTACATATCTGCCACTGTGCAGGAGAATCCGTATAGGTGTTCGAGTGTTCGATACGTAACGCGCGAGAAATTGTAACTAAACGTCGTATTTACTTATCTGCCACTGTGCAGGAGAATCCGTATAGGTGTTCGAGTGTTCAAAACATAACGCGTGAGAAATTGTAAGTAAACGTCGTATTTACATATCTGTCACTGTGCAAGAGAATCCGTATAGGTGTTCGAGTGTGCAAAACGTAACGCGCGAGAAATTGTAAGTAAACGCCGTATTTACATATCTGCCACTGTGCAGGAGAATCCGTATAGGTGTTCGAGTGTTCGATACGTAACGCGTGAGAAATTGTATGTAAACGCCGTATTTACATATCTGCCACTGTGGAGGAGAATCCGTATAGCTGTTCGAGTGTGCGAAACGTAACGCGCGAGAAATTGTAAGTAAACGCCGTATTTACATATCTGCCACTGTGCAGGAGAATCCGTATAGGTGTACGAGTGTTCGAAACGTAACGCGCAAGAAATTGTAAGTAAACGCCGTATTTACATATCTGCCACTGTGCAGGAGAATCCGTATAGGTGTTCGAGTGTTCGATACGTAACGCGCGAGAAATTGTAAGTAAACGTCGTATTTACTTATCTGCCACTGTGCAGGAGAATCCGTATAGGTGTTCGAGTGTTCAAAACATAACGCGTGAGAAATTGTAAGTAAACGTCGTATTTACATATCTGCCACTGTCCAGGAGAATCCGTATAGGTGTTCGAGTGTTCGAAACGTAACGCGCGAGAAATTGTAAGTAAACGCCGTATTTACATATCTGCCACTGTGCAGGAGAATCCGTATAGGTGTTCGAGTGTTCGATACGTAACGCGTGAGAAATTGTATGTAAACGCCGTATTTACATATCTGCCACTGTGTAGGAGAATACGTATAGCTGTTCGAGTGTGCGAAACGTAACGCGCGAGAAATTGTAAGTAAACGCCGTATTTACATATCTGCCACTGTGCAGGAGAATCCGTATAGCTGTTCGAGTGTGCGAAACGTAACGCGCGAGAAATTGTAAGTAAACGCCGTATTTACATATCTGCCACTGTGCAGGAGAATCCGTATAGGTGTTCGAGTGTTCGATACGTAACGCGTGAGAAATTGTATGTAAACGCCGTATTTACATATCTGCCACTGTGTAGGAGAATCCGTATAGCTGTTCGAGTGTGCGAAACGTAACGCGCGAGAAATTGTAAGTAAACGCCGTATTTACATATCTGCCACTGTGCAGGAGAATCCGTATAGGTGGTCGAGTGTTCGATACGTAACGCGTGAGAAATTGTATGTAAACGCCGTATTTACATATCTGCCACTGTGTAGGAGAATCCGTATAGCTGTTCGAGTGTGCGAAACGTAACGCGCGAGAAATTGTAAGTAAACGCCGTATTTACATATCTGCCACTGTGCAGGAGAATCCGTATAGGTGTACGAGTGTTCGAAACGTAACGCGCAAGAAATTGTAAGTAAACGCCGTATTTACATATCTGCCACTGTGCAGGAGAATCCGTATAGGGGTTCGAGTGTTCGATACGTAACGCGCGAGAAATTGTAACTAAACGTCGTATTTACTTATCTGCCACTGTGCAGGAGAATCCGTATAGGTGTTCGAGTGTTCAAAACATAACGCGTGAGAAATTGTAAGTAAACGTCGTATTTACATATCTGTCACTGTGCAGGAGAATCCGTATAGGTGTTCGAGTGTGCAAAACGTAACGCGCGAGAAATTGTAAGTAAACGCCGTATTTACATATCTGCCACTGTGCAGGAGAATCCGTATAGGTGTTCGAGTGTTCGATACGTAACGCGTGAGAAATTGTATGTAAACGCCGTATTTACATATCTGTCACTGTGGAGGAGAATCCGTATAGCTGTTCGAGTGTGCGAAACGTAACGCGCGAGAAATTGTAAGTAAACGCCGTATTTACATATCTGCCACTGTGCAGGAGAATCCGTATAGCTGTTCGAGTGTGCGAAACGTAACGCGCGAGAAATTGTAAGTAAACGCCGTATTTACATATCTGCCACTGTGCAGGAGAATCCGTATAGGTGGTCGAGTGTTCGATACGTAACGCGTGAGAAATTGTATGTAAACGCCGTATTTACATATCTGCCACTGTGTAGGAGAATCCGTATAGCTGTTCGAGTGTGCGAAACGTAACGCGCGAGAAATTGTAAGTAAACGCCGTATTTACATATCTGCCACTGTGCAGGAGAATCCGTATAGGTGTACGAGTGTTCGAAACGTAACGCGCAAGAAATTGTAAGTAAACGCCGTATTTACATATCTTCCACTGTGCAGGAGAATCCGTATAGGTGTTCGAGTGTTCGATACGTAACGCGCGAGAAATTGTAACTAAACGTCGTATTTACTTATCTGCCACTGTGCAGGAGAATCCGTATAGGTGTTCGAGTGTTCAAAACATAACGCGTGAGAAATTGTAAGTAAACGTCGTATTTACATATCTGTCACTGTGCAGGAGAATCCGTATAGGTGTTCGAGTGTGCAAAACGTAACGCGCGAGAAATTGTAAGTAAACGCCGTATTTACATATCTGCCACTGTGCAGGAGAATCCGTATAGGTGTTCGAGTGTTCGATACGTAACGCGTGAGAAATTGTATGTAAACGCCGTATTTACATATCTGTCACTGTGTAGGAGAATCCGTATAGCTGTTCGAGTGTGCGAAACGTAACGCGCGAGAAATTGTAAGTAAACGCCGTATTTACATATCTGCCACTGTGCAGGAGAATCCGTATAGCTGTTCGAGTGTGCGAAACGTAACGCGCGAGAAATTGTAAGTAAACGCCGTATTTACATATCTGCCACTGTGCAGGAGAATCCGTATAGGTGTTCGAGTGTTCGATACGTAACGCGTGAGAAATTGTATGTAAACGCCGTATTTACATATCTGCCACTGTGGAGGAGAATCCGTATAGCTGTTCGAGTGTGCGAAACGTAACGCGCGAGAAATTGTAAGTAAACGCCGTATTTACATATCTGCCACTGTGCAGGAGAATCCGTATAGGTGTACGAGTGTTCGAAACGTAACGCGCAAGAAATTGTAAGTAAACGCCGTATTTACATATCTGCCACTGTGCAGGAGAATCCGTATAGGTGTTCGAGTGTTCGATACGTAACGCGCGAGAAATTGTAAGTAAACGTCGTATTTACTTATCTGCCACTGTGCAGGAGAATCCGTATAGGTGTTCGAGTGTTCAAAACATAACGCGTGAGAAATTGTAAGTAAACGTCGTATTTACATATCTGCCACTTTCCAGGAGAATCCGTATAGGTGTTCGAGTGTTCGAAACGTAACGCGCGAGAAATTGTAAGTAAACGCCGTATTTACATATCTGCCACTGTGCAGGAGAATCCGTATAGGTGTTCGAGTGTTCGATACGTAACGCGTGAGAAATTGTATGTAAACGCCGTATTTACATATCTGCCACTGTGTAGGAGAATCCGTATAGCTGTTCGAGTGTGCGAAACGTAACGCGCGAGAAATTGTAAGTAAACGCCGTATTTACATATCTGCCACTGTGCAGGAGAATCCGTATAGCTGTTCGAGTGTGCGAAACGTAACGCGCGAGAAATTGTAAGTAAACGCCGTATTTACATATCTGCCACTGTGCAGGAGAATCCGTATAAGTGTTCGAGTGTTCGATACGTAACGCGTGAGAAATTGTATGTAAACGCCGTATTTACATATCTGCCACTGTGTAGGAGAATCCGTATAGCTGTTCGAGTGTGCGAAACGTAACGCGCGAGAAATTGTAAGTAAACGCCGTATTTACATATCTGCCACTGTGCAGGAGAATCCGTATAGGTGGTCGAGTGTTCGATACGTAACGCGTGAGAAATTGTATGTAAACGCCGTATTTACATATCTGCCACTGTGTAGGAGAATCCGTATAGCTGTTCGAGTGTGCGAAACGTAACGCGCGAGAAATTGTAAGTAAACGCCGTATTTACATATCTGCCACTGTGCAGGAGAATCCGTATAGGTGTACGAGTGTTCGAAACGTAACGCGCAAGAAATTGTAAGTAAACGCCGTATTTACATATCTGCCACTGTGCAGGAGAATCCGTATAGGTGTTCGAGTGTTCGATACGTAACGCGCGAGAAATTGTAACTAAACGTCGTATTTACTTATCTGCCACTGTGCAGGAGAATCCGTATAGGTGTTCGAGTGTTCAAAACATAACGCGTGAGAAATTGTAAGTAAACGTCGTATTTACATATCTGTCACTGTGCAGGAGAATCCGTATAGGTGTTCGAGTGTGCAAAACGTAACGCGCGAGAAATTGTAAGTAAACGCCGTATTTACATATCTGCCACTGTGCAGGAGAATCCGTATAGGTGTTCGAGTGTTCGATGCGTAACGCGTGAGAAATTGTATGTAAACGCCGTATTTACATATCTGTCACTGTGGAGGAGAATCCGTATAGCTGTTCGAGTGTGCGAAACGTAACGCGCGAGAAATTGTAAGTAAACGCCGTATTTACATATCTGCCACTGTGCAGGAGAATCCGTATAGCTGTTCGAGTGTGCGAAACGTAACGCGCGAGAAATTGTAAGTAAACGCCGTATTTACATATCTGCCACTGTGCAGGAGAATCCGTATAGGTGTTCGAGTGTTCGATACGTAACGCGTGAGAAATTGTATGTAAACGCCGTATTTACATATCTGCCACTGTGTAGGAGAATCCGTATAGCTGTTCGAGTGTGCGAAACGTAACGCGCGAGAAATTGTAAGTAAACGCCGTATTTACATATCTGCCACTGTGCAGGAGAATCCGTATAGCTGTTCGAGTGTGCGAAACGTAACGCGCGAGAAATTGTAAGTAAACGCCGTATTTACATATCTCCCACTGTGCAGGAGAATCCGTATAAGTGTTCGAGTGTTCGATACGTAACGCGTGAGAAATTGTATGTAAACGCCGTATTTACATATCTGCCACTGTGTAGGAGAATCCGTATAGCTGTTCGAGTGTGCGAAACGTAACGCGCGAGAAATTGTAAGTAAACGCCGTATTTACATATCTGCCACTGTGCAGGAGAATCCGTATAGGTGGTCGAGTGTTCGATACGTAACGCGTGAGAAATTGTATGTAAACGCCGTATTTACATATCTGCCACTGTGTAGGAGAATCCGTATAGCTGTTCGAGTGTGCGAAACGTAACGCGCGAGAAATTGTAAGTAAACGCCGTATTTACATATCTGCCACTGTGCAGGAGAATCCGTATAGGTGTACGAGTGTTCGAAACGTAACGCGCAAGAAATTGTAAGTAAACGCCGTATTTACATATCTGCCACTGTGCAGGAGAATCCGTATAGGTGTTCGAGTGTTCGATACGTAACGCGCGAGAAATTGTAACTAAACGTCGTATTTACTTATCTGCCACTGTGTAGGAGAATCCGTATAGGTGTTCGAGTGTTCAAAACATAACGCGTGAGAAATTGTAAGTAAACGTCGTATTTACATATCTGTCACTGTGCAGGAGAATCCGTATAGGTGTTCGAGTGTGCAAAACGTAACGCGCGAGAAATTGTAAGTAAACGCCGCATTTACATATCTGCCACTGTGCAGGAGAATCCGTATAGGTGTTCGAGTGTTCGATACGTAACGCATGAGAAATTGTATGTAAACGCCGTATTTACATATCTGCCACTGTGTAGGAGAATCCGTATAGCTGTTCGAGTGTGCGAAACGTAACGCGCGAGAAATTGTAAGTAAACGCCGTATTTACATATCTGCCACTGTGCAGGAGAATCCGTATAGCTGTTCGAGTGTGCGAAACGTAACGCGCGAGAAATTGTAAGTAAACGCCGTATTTACATATCTGCCACTATGCAGGAGAATCCGTATAGGTGTTCGAGTGTTCGATACGTAACGCGTGAGAAATTGTATGTAAACGCCGTATTTACATATCTGCCACTGTGGAGGAGAATCCGTATAGCTGTTCGAGTGTGCGAAACGTAACGCGCGAGAAATTGTAAGTAAACGCCGTATTTACATATCTGCCACTGTGCAGGAGAATCCGTATAGCTGTTCGAGTGTGCGAAACGTAACGCGCGAGAAATTGTAAGTAAACGCCATATTTACATATCTGTCACTGTGTAGGAGAATCCGTATAGCTGTTCGAGTGTGCGAAACGTAACGCGCGAGAAATTGTAAGTAAACGCCGTATTTACATATCTGGCACTGTGCAGGAGAATCCGTATAGCTGTTCGAGTGTGCGAAACGTAACGCGCGAGAAATTGTAAGTAAACGCCGTATTTACATATCTGCCACTGTGCAGGAGAATCCGTATAGGTGTTCGAGTGTTCGATACGTAACGCGTGAGAAATTGTATGTAAACGCCGTATTTACATATCTGCCACTGTGGAGGAGAATCCGTATAGCTGTTCGAGTGTGCGAAACGTAACGCGCGAGAAATTGTAAGTAAACGCCGTATTTACATATCTGCCACTGTGCAGGAGAATCCGTATAGCTGTTCGAGTGTGCGAAACGTAACGCGCGAGAAATTGTAAGTAAACGCCGTATTTACATATCTGCCACTGTGCAGGAGAATCCGTATAAGTGTTCGAGTGTTCGATACGTAACGCGTGAGAAATTGTATGTAAACGCCGTATTTACATATCTGTCACTGTGGAGGAGAATCCGTATAGCTGTTCGAGTGTGCGAAACGTAACGCGCGAGAAATTGTAAGTAAACGCCGTATTTACATATCTGCCACTGTGCAGGAGAATCCGTATAGCTGTTCGAGTGTGCGAAACGTAACGCGCGAGAAATTGTAAGTAAACGCCGTATTTACATATCTGCCACTGTGCAGGAGAATCCGTATAGGTGGTCGAGTGTTCGATACGTAACGCGTGAGAAATTGTATGTAAACGCCGTATTTACATATCTGCCACTGTGTAGGAGAATCCGTATAGCTGTTCGAGTGTGCGAAACGTAACGCGCGAGAAATTGTAAGTAAACGCCGTATTTACATATCTGCCACTGTGCAGGAGAATCCGTATAGGTGTACGAGTGTTCGAAACGTAACGCGCAAGAAATTGTAAGTAAACGCCGTATTTACATATCTTCCACTGTGCAGGAGAATCCGTATAGGTGTTCGAGTGTTCGATACGTAACGCGCGAGAAATTGTAACTAAACGTCGTATTTACTTATCTGCCACTGTGCAGGAGAATCCGTATAGGTGTTCGAGTGTTCAAAACATAACGCGTGAGAAATTGTAAGTAAACGTCGTATTTACATATCTGTCACTGTGCAGGAGAATCCGTATAGGTGTTCGAGTGTGCAAAACGTAACGCGCGAGAAATTGTAAGTAAACGCCGTATTTACATATCTGCCACTGTGCAGGAGAATCCGTATAGGTGTTCGAGTGTTCGATACGTAACGCGTGAGAAATTGTATGTAAACGCCGTATTTACATATCTGTCACTGTGTAGGAGAATCCGTATAGCTGTTCGAGTGTGCGAAACGTAACGCGCGAGAAATTGTAAGTAAACGCCGTATTTACATATCTGCCACTGTGCAGGAGAATCCGTATAGCTGTTCGAGTGTGCGAAACGTAACGCGCGAGAAATTGTAAGTAAACGCCGTATTTACATATCTGCCACTGTGCAGGAGAATCCGTATAGGTGTTCGAGTGTTCGATACGTAACGCGTGAGAAATTGTATGTAAACGCCGTATTTACATATCTGCCACTGTGGAGGAGAATCCGTATAGCTGTTCGAGTGTGCGAAACGTAACGCGCGAGAAATTGTAAGTAAACGCCGTATTTACATATCTGCCACTGTGCAGGAGAATCCGTATAGGTGTACGAGTGTTCGAAACGTAACGCGCAAGAAATTGTAAGTAAACGCCGTATTTACATATCTGCCACTGTGCAGGAGAATCCGTATAGGTGTTCGAGTGTTCGATACGTAACGCGCGAGAAATTGTAAGTAAACGTCGTATTTACTTATCTGCCACTGTGCAGGAGAATCCGTATAGGTGTTCGAGTGTTCAAAACATAACGCGTGAGAAATTGTAAGTAAACGTCGTATTTACATATCTGCCACTTTCCAGGAGAATCCGTATAGGTGTTCGAGTGTTCGAAACGTAACGCGCGAGAAATTGTAAGTAAACGCCGTATTTACATATCTGCCACTGTGCAGGAGAATCCGTATAGGTGTTCGAGTGTTCGATACGTAACGCGTGAGAAATTGTATGTAAACGCCGTATTTACATATCTGCCACTGTGTAGGAGAATCCGTATAGCTGTTCGAGTGTGCGAAACGTAACGCGCGAGAAATTGTAAGTAAACGCCGTATTTACATATCTGCCACTGTGCAGGAGAATCCGTATAGCTGTTCGAGTGTGCGAAACGTAACGCGCGAGAAATTGTAAGTAAACGCCGTATTTACATATCTGCCACTGTGCAGGAGAATCCGTATAAGTGTTCGAGTGTTCGATACGTAACGCGTGAGAAATTGTATGTAAACGCCGTATTTACATATCTGCCACTGTGTAGGAGAATCCGTATAGCTGTTCGAGTGTGCGAAACGTAACGCGCGAGAAATTGTAAGTAAACGCCGTATTTACATATCTGCCACTGTGCAGGAGAATCCGTATAGGTGGTCGAGTGTTCGATACGTAACGCGTGAGAAATTGTATGTAAACGCCGTATTTACATATCTGCCACTGTGTAGGAGAATCCGTATAGCTGTTCGAGTGTGCGAAACGTAACGCGCGAGAAATTGTAAGTAAACGCCGTATTTACATATCTGCCACTGTGCAGGAGAATCCGTATAGGTGTACGAGTGTTCGAAACGTAACGCGCAAGAAATTGTAAGTAAACGCCGTATTTACATATCTGCCACTGTGCAGGAGAATCCGTATAGGTGTTCGAGTGTTCGATACGTAACGCGCGAGAAATTGTAACTAAACGTCGTATTTACTTATCTGCCACTGTGCAGGAGAATCCGTATAGGTGTTCGAGTGTTCAAAACATAACGCGTGAGAAATTGTAAGTAAACGTCGTATTTACATATCTGTCACTGTGCAGGAGAATCCGTATAGGTGTTCGAGTGTGCAAAACGTAACGCGCGAGAAATTGTAAGTAAACGCCGTATTTACATATCTGCCACTGTGCAGGAGAATCCGTATAGGTGTTCGAGTGTTCGATACGTAACGCGTGAGAAATTGTATGTAAACGCCGTATTTACATATCTGTCACTGTGGAGGAGAATCCGTATAGCTGTTCGAGTGTGCGAAACGTAACGCGCGAGAAATTGTAAGTAAACGCCGTATTTACATATCTGCCACTGTGCAGGAGAATCCGTATAGCTGTTCGAGTGTGCGAAACGTAACGCGCGAGAAATTGTAAGTAAACGCCGTATTTACATATCTGCCACTGTGCAGGAGAATCCGTATAGGTGTTCGAGTGTTCGATACGTAACGCGTGAGAAATTGTATGTAAACGCCGTATTTACATATCTGCCACTGTGTAGGAGAATCCGTATAGCTGTTCGAGTGTGCGAAACGTAACGCGCGAGAAATTGTAAGTAAACGCCGTATTTACATATCTGCCACTGTGCAGGAGAATCCGTATAGCTGTTCGAGTGTGCGAAACGTAACGCGCGAGAAATTGTAAGTAAACGCCGTATTTACATATCTCCCACTGTGCAGGAGAATCCGTATAAGTGTTCGAGTGTTCGATACGTAACGCGTGAGAAATTGTATGTAAACGCCGTATTTACATATCTGCCACTGTGTAGGAGAATCCGTATAGCTGTTCGAGTGTGCGAAACGTAACGCGCGAGAAATTGTAAGTAAACGCCGTATTTACATATCTGCCACTGTGCAGGAGAATCCGTATAGGTGGTCGAGTGTTCGATACGTAACGCGTGAGAAATTGTATGTAAACGCCGTATTTACATATCTGCCACTGTGTAGGAGAATCCGTATAGCTGTTCGAGTGTGCGAAACGTAACGCGCGAGAAATTGTAAGTAAACGCCGTATTTACATATCTGCCACTGTGCAGGAGAATCCGTATAGGTGTACGAGTGTTCGAAACGTAACGCGCAAGAAATTGTAAGTAAACGCCGTATTTACATATCTGCCACTGTGCAGGAGAATCCGTATAGGTGTTCGAGTGTTCGATACGTAACGCGCGAGAAATTGTAACTAAACGTCGTATTTACTTATCTGCCACTGTGTAGGAGAATCCGTATAGGTGTTCGAGTGTTCAAAACATAACGCGTGAGAAATTGTAAGTAAACGTCGTATTTACATATCTGTCACTGTGCAGGAGAATCCGTATAGGTGTTCGAGTGTGCAAAACGTAACGCGCGAGAAATTGTAAGTAAACGCCGCATTTACATATCTGCCACTGTGCAGGAGAATCCGTATAGGTGTTCGAGTGTTCGATACGTAACGCATGAGAAATTGTATGTAAACGCCGTATTTACATATCTGCCACTGTGTAGGAGAATCCGTATAGCTGTTCGAGTGTGCGAAACGTAACGCGCGAGAAATTGTAAGTAAACGCCGTATTTACATATCTGCCACTGTGCAGGAGAATCCGTATAGCTGTTCGAGTGTGCGAAACGTAACGCGCGAGAAATTGTAAGTAAACGCCGTATTTACATATCTGCCACTATGCAGGAGAATCCGTATAGGTGTTCGAGTGTTCGATACGTAACGCGTGAGAAATTGTATGTAAACGCCGTATTTACATATCTGCCACTGTGGAGGAGAATCCGTATAGCTGTTCGAGTGTGCGAAACGTAACGCGCGAGAAATTGTAAGTAAACGCCGTATTTACATATCTGCCACTGTGCAGGAGAATCCGTATAGCTGTTCGAGTGTGCGAAACGTAACGCGCGAGAAATTGTAAGTAAACGCCATATTTACATATCTGTCACTGTGTAGGAGAATCCGTATAGCTGTTCGAGTGTGCGAAACGTAACGCGCGAGAAATTGTAAGTAAACGCCGTATTTACATATCTGGCACTGTGCAGGAGAATCCGTATAGCTGTTCGAGTGTGCGAAACGTAACGCGCGAGAAATTGTAAGTAAACGCCGTATTTACATATCTGCCACTGTGCAGGAGAATCCGTATAGGTGTTCGAGTGTTCGATACGTAACGCGTGAGAAATTGTATGTAAACGCCGTATTTACATATCTGCCACTGTGGAGGAGAATCCGTATAGCTGTTCGAGTGTGCGAAACGTAACGCGCGAGAAATTGTAAGTAAACGCCGTATTTACATATCTGCCACTGTGCAGGAGAATCCGTATAGGTGTACGAGTGTTCGAAACGTAACGCGCAAGAAATTGTAAGTAAACGCCGTATTTACATATCTGCCACTGTGCAGGAGAATCCGTATAGGTGTTCGAGTGTTCGATACGTAACGCGCGAGAAATTGTAAGTAAACGTCGTATTTACTTATCTGCCACTGTGCAGGAGAATCCGTATAGGTGTTCGAGTGTTCAAAACATAACGCGTGAGAAATTGTAAGTAAACGTCGTATTTACATATCTGCCACTGTCCAGGAGAATCCGTATAGGTGTTCGAGTGTTCGAAACGTAACGCGCGAGAAATTGTAAGTAAACGCCGTATTTACATATCTGCCACTGTGCACGAGAATCCGTATAGGTGTTCGAGTGTTCGATACGTAACGCGTGAGAAATTGTATGTAAACGCCGTATTTACATATCTGCCACTGTGTAGGAGAATCCGTATAGCTGTTCGAGTGTGCGAAACGTAACGCGCGAGAAATTGTAAGTAAACGCCGTATTTACATATCTGCCACTGTGCAGGAGAATCCGTATAGCTGTTCGAGTGTGCGAAACGTAACGCGCGAGAAATTGTAAGTAAACGCCGTATTTACATATCTGCCACTGTGCAGGAGAATCCGTATAGGTGTTCGAGTGTTCGATACGTAACGCGTGAGAAATTGTATGTAAACGCCGTATTTACATATCTGCCACTGTGTAGGAGAATCCGTATAGCTGTTCGAGTGTGCGAAACGTAACGCGCGAGAAATTGTAAGTAAACGCCGTATTTACATATCTGCCACTGTGCAGGAGAATCCGTATAGGTGGTCGAGTGTTCGATACGTAACGCGTGAGAAATTGTATGTAAACGCCGTATTTACATATCTGCCACTGTGTAAGAGAATCCGTATAGCTGTTCGAGTGTGCGAAACGTAACGCGCGAGAAATTGTAAGTAAACGCCGTATTTACATATCTGCCACTGTGCAGGAGAATCCGTATAGGTGTACGAGTGTTCGAAACGTAACGCGCAAGAAATTGTAAGTAAACGCCGTATTTACATATCTGCCACTGTGCAGGAGAATCCGTATAGGTGTTCGAGTGTTCGATACGTAACGCGCGAGAAATTGTAACTAAACGTCGTATTTACTTATCTGCCACTGTGCAGGAGAATCCGTATAGGTGTTCGAGTGTTCAAAACATAACGCGTGAGAAATTGTAAGTAAACGTCGTATTTACATATCTGTCACTGTGCAGGAGAATCCGTATAGGTGTTCGAGTGTGCAAAACGTAACGCGCGAGAAATTGTAAGTAAACGCCGTATTTACATATCTGCCACTGTGCAGGAGAATCCGTATAGGTGTTCGAGTGTTCGATACGTAACGCGTGAGAAATTGTATGTAAACGCCGTATTTACATATCTGTCACTGTGTAGGAGAATCCGTATAGCTGTTCGAGTGTGCGAAACGTAACGCGCGAGAAATTGTAAGTAAACGCCGTATTTACATATCTGCCACTGTGCAGGAGAATCCGTATAGCTGTTCGAGTGTGCGAAACGTAACGCGCGAGAAATTGTAAGTAAACGCCGTATTTACATATCTGCCACTGTGCAGGAGAATCCGTATAGGTGTTCGAGTGTTCGATACGTAACGCGTGAGAAATTGTATGTAAACGCCGTATTTACATATCTGCCACTGTGGAGGAGAATCCGTATAGCTGTTCGAGTGTGCGAAACGTAACGCGCGAGAAATTGTAAGTAAACGCCGTATTTACATATCTGCCACTGTGCAGGAGAATCCGTATAGGTGTACGAGTGTTCGAAACGTAACGCGCAAGAAATTGTAAGTAAACGCCGTATTTACATATCTGCCACTGTGCAGGAGAATCCGTATAGGTGTTCGAGTGTTCGATACGTAACGCGCGAGAAATTGTAAGTAAACGTCGTATTTACTTATCTGCCACTGTGCAGGAGAATCCGTATAGGTGTTCGAGTGTTCAAAACATAACGCGTGAGAAATTGTAAGTAAACGTCGTATTTACATATCTGCCACTGTCCAGGAGAATCCGTATAGGTGTTCGAGTGTTCGAAACGTAACGCGCGAGAAATTGTAAGTAAACGCCGTATTTACATATCTGCCACTGTGCAGGAGAATCCGTATAGGTGTTCGAGTGTTCGATACGTAACGCGTGAGAAATTGTATGTAAACGCCGTATTTACATATCTGCCACTGTGTAGGAGAATCCGTATAGCTGTTCGAGTGTGCGAAACGTAACGCGCGAGAAATTGTAAGTAAACGCCGTATTTACATATCTGCCACTGTGCAGGAGAATCCGTATAGCTGTTCGAGTGTGCGAAACGTAACGCGCGAGAAATTGTAAGTAAACGCCGTATTTACATATCTGCCACTGTGCAGGAGAATCCGTATAGGTGTTCGAGTGTTCGATACGTAACGCGTGAGAAATTGTATGTAAACGCCGTATTTACATATCTGCCACTGTGTAGGAGAATCCGTATAGCTGTTCGAGTGTGCGAAACGTAACGCGCGAGAAATTGTAAGTAAACGCCGTATTTACATATCTGCCACTGTGCAGGAGAATCCGTATAGGTGGTCGAGTGTTCGATACGTAACGCGTGAGAAATTGTATGTAAACGCCGTATTTACATATCTGCCACTGTGTAGGAGAATCCGTATAGCTGTTCGAGTGTGCGAAACGTAACGCGCGAGAAATTGTAAGTAAACGCCGTATTTACATATCTGCCACTGTGCAGGAGAATCCGTATAGGTGTACGAGTGTTCGAAACGTAACGCGCAAGAAATTGTAAGTAAACGCCGTATTTACATATCTGCCACTGTGCAGGAGAATCCGTATAGGTGTTCGAGTGTTCGATACGTAACGCGCGAGAAATTGTAACTAAACGTCGTATTTACTTATCTGCCACTGTGCAGGAGAATCCGTATAGGTGTTCGAGTGTTCAAAACATAACGCGTGAGAAATTGTAAGTAAACGTCGTATTTACATATCTGTCACTGTGCAGGAGAATCCGTATAGGTGTTCGAGTGTGCAAAACGTAACGCGCGAGAAATTGTAAGTAAACGCCGTATTTACATATCTGCCACTGTGCAGGAGAATCCGTATAGGTGTTCGAGTGTTCGATACGTAACGCGTGAGAAATTGTATGTAAACGCCGTATTTACATATCTGCCACTGTGTAGGAGAATCCGTATAGCTGTTCGAGTGTGCGAAACGTAACGCGCGAGAAATTGTAAGTAAACGCCGTATTTACATATCTGGCACTGTGCAGGAGAATCCGTATAGCTGTTCGAGTGTGCGAAACGTAACGCGCGAGAAATTGTAAGTAAACGCCGTATTTACATATCTGCCACTATGCAGGAGAATCCGTATAGGTGTTCGAGTGTTCGATACGTAACGCGTGAGAAATTGTATGTAAACGCCGTATTTACATATCTGCCACTGTGGAGGAGAATCCGTATAGCTGTCCGAGTGTGCGAAACGTAACGCGCGAGAAATTGTAAGTAAACGCCGTATTTACATATCTGCCACTGTGCAGGAGAATCCGTATAGGTGTACGAGTGTTCGAAACGTAACGCGCAAGAAATTGTAAGTAAACGCCGTATTTACATATCTGCCACTGTGCAGGAGAATCCGTATAGGTGTTCGAGTGTTCGATACGTAACGCGCGAGAAATTGTAAGTAAACGTCGTATTTACTTATCTGCCACTGTGCAGGAGAATCCGTATAGGTGTTCGAGTGTTCAAAACATAACGCGTGAGAAATTGTAAGTAAACGTCGTATTTACATATCTGCCACTGTCCAGGAGAATCCGTATAGGTGTTCGAGTGTTCGAAACGTAACGCGCGAGAAATTGTAAGTAAACGCCGTATTTACATATCTGCCACTGTGCAGGAGAATCCGTATAGGTGTTCGAGTGTTCGATACGTAACGCGTGAGAAATTGTATGTAAACGCCGTATTTACATATCTGCCACTGTGTAGGAGAATCCGTATAGCTGTTCGAGTGTGCGAAACGTAACGCGTGAGAAATTGTAAGTAAACGCCGTATTTACATATCTGCCACTGTGCAGGAGAATCCGTATAGCTGTTCGAGTGTGCGAAACGTAACGCGCGAGAAATTGTATGTAAACGCCGTATTTACATATCTGCCACTGTGCAGGAGAATCCGTATAGGTGTTCGAGTGTTCGATACGTAACGCGTGAGAAATTGTATGTAAACGCCGTATTTACATATCTGCCACTGTGTAGGAGAATCCGTATAGCTGTTCGAGTGTGCGAAACGTAACGCGCGAGAAATTGTAAGTAAACGCCGTATTTACATATCTGCCACTGTGCAGGAGAATCCGTATAGGTGGTCGAGTGTTCGATACGTAACGCGTGAGAAATTGTATGTAAACGCCGTATTTACATATCTGCCACTGTGTAAGAGAATCCGTATAGCTGTTCGAGTGTGCGAAACGTAACGCGCGAGAAATTGTAAGTAAACGCCGTATTTACATATCTGCCACTGTGCAGGAGAATCCGTATAGCTGTACGAGTGTTCGAAACGTAACGCGCAAGAAATTGTAAGTAAACGCCGTATTTACATATCTGCCACTGTGCAGGAGAATCCGTATAGGTGTTCGAGTGTTCGATACGTAACGCGCGAGAAATTGTAACTAAACGTCGTATTTACTTATCTGCCACTGTGCAGGAGAATCCGTATAGGTGTTCGAGTGTTCAAAACATAACGCGTGAGAAATTGTAAGTAAACGTCGTATTTACATATCTGTCACTGTGCAGGAGAATCCGTATAGGTGTTCGAGTGTGCAAAACGTAACGCGCGAGAAATTGTAAGTAAACGCCGTATTTACATATCTGCCACTGTGCAGGAGAATCCGTATAGGTGTTCGAGTGTTCGATACGTAACGCGTGAGAAATTGTATGTAAACGCCGTATTTACATATCTGTCACTGTGTAGGAGAATCCGTATAGCTGTTCGAGTGTGCGAAACGTAACGCGCGAGAAATTGTAAGTAAACGCCGTATTTACATATCTGCCACTGTGCAGGAGAATCCGTATAGCTGTTCGAGTGTGCGAAACGTAACGCGCGAGAAATTGTAAGTAAACGCCGTATTTACATATTTGCCACTGTGCAGGACAATCCGTATAGGTGTTCGAGTGTTCGAAACGTAACGCGCGAGAAATTGTAAGTAAACGTCGTATTTACATATCTGCCACTGTGCAGGAGAATCCGTATAGGTGTTCGAGTGTTCGAAACGTAACGCGCAAGAAATTGTAAGTAAACGCCGTATTTACATATCTGCCACTGTCCAGGAGAATCCGTATAGGTGTTCGAGTGTTCGAAACGTAACGCGCGAGAAATTGTAAGTGAACGCCGTATTTACATATCTGCCACTGTGCAGGAGAATCCGTATAGGTGTTCGAGTGTTCGAAACGTCACGCGTGAGAAATTGTAAGTAAACGCCGTATTTACATATCTGCCACTGTGCAGGAGAATCCGTATAGGTGTTCGAGTGTTCGAAACGTAACGCGCAAGAAATTGTAAGTAAACGCCGTATTTACATATCTGCCACTGTCCAGGAGAATCCGTATAAGTGTTCGAGTGTTCGAAACGTAACGCGCGAGAAATTGTAAGTAAACGCCGTATTTACATATCTGCCACTGTGCAGGAGAATCCGTATAGGTGTTCGAGTGTTCGAAACGTAACGCGCGAGAAATTGTAAGTAAACGTCGTATTTACATATCTGCCACTGTGCAGGAGAATCCGTATAGGTGTTCGAGTGTTCGATACGTAACGCGTGAGAAATTATATGTAAACGCCGTATTTACATATCTGCCACTGTGTAGGAGAATCCGTATAGCTGTTCGAGTGTGCGAAACATAACGCGCGAGAAATTGTAAGTAAACGCCGTATTTACATATCTGCCACTGTGCAGGAGAATCCGTATAGGTGTACGAGTGTTCGAAACATAACGCGCAAGAAATTGTAAGTAAAAGCCGTATTGACATATCTGCCACTGTGCAGGAGAATCCGTATAGGTGTTCGAGTGTTCGATACGTAACGCGTGAGAAATTGTATGTAAACGCCGTATTTACATATCTGCCACTGTGTAGGAGAATCCGTATAGCTGTTCGAGTGTGCGAAACGTAACGCGCGAGAAATTGTAAGTAAACGCCGTATTTACATATCTGCCACTGTGCAGGAGAATCCGTATAGGTGTACGAGTGTTCGAAACGTAACGCGCAAGAAATTGTAAGTAAACGCCGTATTTACATATCTGCCACTGTGCAGGAGAATCCGTATAGGTGTTCGAGTGTTCGATACGTAACGCGCGAGAAATTGTAAGTAAACGTCGTATTTACTTATCTGCCACTGTGCAGGAGAATCCGTATAGGTGTTCGAGTGTTCAAAACATAACGCGTGAGAAATTGTAAGTAAACGTCGTATTTACATATCTGCCACTGTGCGGGAGAAGCCGTATAGGTGTTCGAGTGTGCAAAACGTAACGCGCGAGAAATTGTAAGTAAACGCCGTATTTACATATCTGCCACTGTGCAGGAGAATCCGTATAGGTGTTCGAGTGTTCGAAACGTCACGCGTGAGAAATTGTAAGTAAACGCCGTATTTACATATCTGCCACTGTGCAGGAGAATCCGTATAGGTGTTCGAGTGTTCGATACGTAACGCGTGAGAAATTGTATGTAAACGCCGTATTTACATATCTGCCACTGTGTAGGAGAATCCGTATAGCTGTTCGAGTGTGCGAAACGTAACGCGCGAGAAATTGTAAGTAAACGCCGTATTTACATATCTGCCACTGTGCAGGAGAATCCGTATAGGTGGTCGAGTGTTCGATACGTAACGCGTGAGAAATTGTATGTAAACGCCGTATTTACATATCTGCCACTGTGTAGGAGAATCCGTATAGCTGTTCGAGTGTGCGAAACGTAACGCGCGAGAAATTGTAAGTAAACGCCGTATTTACATATCTGCCACTGTGCAGGAGAATCCGTATAGGTGTACGAGTGTTCGAAACGTAACGCGCAAGAAATTGTAAGTAAACGCCGTATTTACATATCTGCCACTGTGCAGGAGAATCCGTATAGGTGTTCGAGTGTTCGATACGTAACGCGCGAGAAATTGTAACTAAACGTCGTATTTACTTATCTGCCACTGTGCAGGAGAATCCGTATAGGTGTTCGAGTGTTCAAAACATAACGCGTGAGAAATTGTAAGTAAACGTCGTATTTACATATCTGTCACTGTGCAGGAGAATCCGTATAGGTGTTCGAGTGTGCAAAACGTAACGCGCGAGAAATTGTAAGTAAACGCCGTATTTACATATCTGCCACTGTGCAGGAGAATCCGTATAGGTGTTCGAGTGTTCGATACGTAACGCGTGAGAAATTGTATGTAAACGCCGTATTTACATATCTGCCACTGTGTAGGAGAATCCGTATAGCTGTTCGAGTGTGCGAAACGTAACGCGCGAGAAATTGTAAGTAAACGCCGTATTTACATATCTGGCACTGTGCAGGAGAATCCGTATAGCTGTTCGAGTGTGCGAAACGTAACGCGCGAGAAATTGTAAGTAAACGCCGTATTTACATATCTGCCACTATGCAGGAGAATCCGTATAGGTGTTCGAGTGTTCGATACGTAACGCGTGAGAAATTGTATGTAAACGCCGTATTTACATATCTGCCACTGTGGAGGAGAATCCGTATAGCTGTCCGAGTGTGCGAAACGTAACGCGCGAGAAATTGTAAGTAAACGCCGTATTTACATATCTGCCACTTTGCAGGAGAATCCGTATAGGTGTACGAGTGTTCGAAACGTAACGCGCAAGAAATTGTAAGTAAACGCCGTATTTACATATCTGCCACTGTGCAGGAGAATCCGTATAGGTGTTCGAGTGTTCGATACGTAACGCGCGAGAAATTGTAAGTAAACGTCGTATTTACTTATCTGCCACTGTGCAGGAGAATCCGTATAGGTGTTCGAGTGTTCAAAACATAACGCGTGAGAAATTGTAAGTAAACGTCGTATTTACATATCTGCCACTGTCCAGGAGAATCCGTATAGGTGTTCGAGTGTTCGAAACGTAACGCGCGAGAAATTGTAAGTAAACGCCGTATTTACATATCTGCCACTGTGCAGGAGAATCCGTATAGGTGTTCGAGTGTTCGATACGTAACGCGTGAGAAATTGTATGTAAACGCCGTATTTACATATCTGCCACTGTGTAGGAGAATCCGTATAGCTGTTCGAGTGTGCGAAACGTAACGCGTGAGAAATTGTAAGTAAACGCCGTATTTACATATCTGCCACTGTGCAGGAGAATCCGTATAGCTGTTCGAGTGTGCGAAACGTAACGCGCGAGAAATTGTATGTAAACGCCGTATTTACATATCTGCCACTGTGCAGGAGAATCCGTATAGGTGTTCGAGTGTTCGATACGTAACGCGTGAGAAATTGTATGTAAACGCCGTATTTACATATCTGCCACTGTGTAGGAGAATCCGTATAGCTGTTCGAGTGTGCGAAACGTAACGCGCGAGAAATTGTAAGTAAACGCCGTATTTACATATCTGCCACTGTGCAGGAGAATCCGTATAGGTGGTCGAGTGTTCGATACGTAACGCGTGAGAAATTGTATGTAAACGCCGTATTTACATATCTGCCACTGTGTAAGAGAATCCGTATAGCTGTTCGAGTGTGCGAAACGTAACGCGCGAGAAATTGTAAGTAAACGCCGTATTTACATATCTGCCACTGTGCAGGAGAATCCGTATAGCTGTACGAGTGTTCGAAACGTAACGCGCAAGAAATTGTAAGTAAACGCCGTATTTACATATCTGCCACTGTGCAGGAGAATCCGTATAGGTGTTCGAGTGTTCGATACGTAACGCGCGAGAAATTGTAACTAAACGTCGTATTTACTTATCTGCCACTGTGCAGGAGAATCCGTATAGGTGTTCGAGTGTTCAAAACATAACGCGTGAGAAATTGTAAGTAAACGTCGTATTTACATATCTGTCACTGTTCAGGAGAATCCGTATAGGTGTTCGAGTGTGCAAAACGTAACGCGCGAGAAATTGTAAGTAAACGCCGTATTTACATATCTGCCACTGTGCAGGAGAATCCGTATAGGTGTTCGAGTGTTCGATACGTAACGCGTGAGAAATTGTATGTAAACGCCGTATTTACATATCTGTCACTGTGTAGGAGAATCCGTATAGCTGTTCGAGTGTGCGAAACGTAACGCGCGAGAAATTGTAAGTAAACGCCGTATTTACATATCTGCCACTGTGCAGGAGAATCCGTATAGCTGTTCGAGTGTGCGAAACGTAACGCGCGAGAAATTGTAAGTAAACGCCGTATTTACATATTTGCCACTGTGCAGGAGAATCCGTATAGGTGTTCGAGTGTTCGAAACGTAACGCGCGAGAAATTGTAAGTAAACGTCGTATTTACATATCTGCCACTGTGCAGGAGAATCCGTATAGGTGTTCGAGTGTTCGAAACGTAACGCGCAAGAAATTGTAAGTAAACGCCGTATTTACATATCTGCCACTGTCCAGGAGAATCCGTATAGGTGTTCGAGTGTTCGAAACGTAACGCGCGAGAAATTGTAAGTGAACGCCGTATTTACATATCTGCCACTGTGCAGGAGAATCCGTATAGGTGTTCGAGTGTTCGAAACGTCACGCGTGAGAAATTGTAAGTAAACGCCGTATTTACATATCTGCCACTGTGCAGGAGAATCCGTATAGGTGTTCGAGTGTTCGAAACGTAACGCGCAAGAAATTGTAAGTAAACGCCGTATTTACATATCTGCCACTGTCCAGGAGAATCCGTATAAGTGTTCGAGTGTTCGAAACGTAACGCGCGAGAAATTGTAAGTAAACGCCGTATTTACATATCTGCCACTGTGCAGGAGAATCCGTATAGGTGTTCAAGTGTTCGAAACGTAACGCGCGAGAAATTGTAAGTAAACGTCGTATTTACATATCTGCCACTGTGCAGGAGAATCCGTATAGGTGTTCGAGTGTTCGATACGTAACGCGTGAGAAATTATATGTAAACGCCGTATTTACATATCTGCCACTGTGTAGGAGAATCCGTATAGCTGTTCGAGTGTGCGAAACATAACGCGCGAGAAATTGTAAGTAAACGCCGTATTTACATATCTGCCACTGTGCAGGAGAATCCGTATAGGTGTACGAGTGTTCGAAACGTAACGCGCAAGAAATTGTAAGTAAAAGCCGTATTGACATATCTGCCACTGTGCAGGAGAATCCGTATAGGTGTTCGAGTGTTCGATACGTAACGCGTGAGAAATTGTATGTAAACGCCGTATTTACATATCTGCCACTGTGTAGGAGAATCCGTATAGCTGTTCGAGTGTGCGAAACGTAACGCGCGAGAAATTGTAAGTAAACGCCGTATTTAC
The DNA here is from genome assembly GCF_055761805.1 of Camellia sinensis. NCBI lineage: Eukaryota > Viridiplantae > Streptophyta > Magnoliopsida > Ericales > Theaceae > Camellia > Camellia sinensis. Next base: position 4,748,401 of record NW_028128989.1, on the reverse strand, counting down.
ATATCTGCCACTGTGCAGGAGAATCCGTATAGGTGTACGAGTGTTCGAAACGTAACGCGCAAGAAATTGTAAGTAAACGCCGTATTTACATATCTGCCACTGTGCAGGAGAATCCGTATAGGTGTTCGAGTGTTCGATACGTAACGCGCGAGAAATTGTAAGTAAACGTCGTATTTACTTATCTGCCACTGTGCAGGAGAATCCGTATAGGTGTTCGAGTGTTCAAAACATAACGCGTGAGAAATTGTAAGTAAACGTCGTATTTACATATCTGCCACTGTGCGGGAGAAGCCGTATAGGTGTTCGAGTGTGCAAAACGTAACGCGCGAGAAATTGTAAGTAAACGCCGTATTTACATATCTGCCACTGTGCAGGAGAATCCGTATAGGTGTTCGAGTGTTCGAAACGTCACGCGTGAGAAATTGTAAGTAAACGCCGTATTTACATATCTGCCACTGTGCAGGAGAATCCGTATAGGTGTTCGAGTGTTCGAAACGTAACGCGCAAGAAATTGTAAGTAAACGCCGTATTTACATATCTGCCACTGTCCAGGAGAATCCGTATAGGTGTTCGAGTGTTCGAAACGTAACGCGCGAGAAATTGTAAGTAAACGCCGTATTTACATATCTGCCACTGTGCAGGAGAATCCGTATAGGTGTTCGAGTGTTCGAAACGTAACGCGCGAGAAATTGTAAGTAAACGTCGTATTTACATATCTGCCACTGTGCAGGAGAATCCGTATAGGTGTTCGAGTGTTCGATACGTAACGCGTGAGAAATTGTATGTGAACGCCGTATTTACATATCTGCCACTGTGTAGGAGAATCCGTATAGCTGTTCGAGTGTGCGAAACGTAACGCGCGAGAAATTGTAAGTAAACGCCGTATTTACATATCTGCCACTGTGCAGGAGAATCCGTATAGGTGTACGAGTGTTCGAAACGTAACGCGCAAGAAATTGTAAGTAAACGCCGTATTTACATATCTGCCACTGTGCAGGAGAATCCGTATAGGTGTTCGAGTGTTCGATACGTAACGCGCGAGAAATTGTAACTAAATGTCGTATTTACTTATCTGCCACTGTGTAGGAGAATCCGTATAGGTGTTCGAGTGTTCAAAACATAACGCGTGAGAAATTGTAAGTAAACGTCGTATTTACATATCTGTCACTGTGCAGGAGAATCCGTATAGGTGTTCGAGTGTGCAAAACGTAACGCGCGAGAAATTGTAAGTAAACGCCGTATTTACATATCTGCCACTGTGCAGGAGAATCCGTATAGGTGTTCGAGTGTTCGATACGTAACGCGTGAGAAATTGTATGTAAACGCCGTATTTACATATCTGCCACTGTGTAGGAGAATCCGTATAGCTGTTCGAGTGTGCGAAACGTAACGCGCGAGAAATTGTAAGTAAACGCCGTATTTACATATCTGCCACTGTGCAGGAGAATCCGTATAGCTGTTCGAGTGTGCGAAACGTAACGCGCGAGAAATTGTAAGTAAACGCCGTATTTACATATCTGCCACTGTGCAGGAGAATCCGTATAGGTGTTCGAGTGTTCGATACGTAACGCGTGAGAAATTGTATGTAAACGCCGTATTTACATATCTGCCACTGTGTAGGAGAATCCGTATAGCTGTTCGAGTGTGCGAAACGTAACGCGCGAGAAATTGTAAGTAAACGCCGTATTTACATATCTGCCACTGTGCAGGAGAATCCGTATAGGTGTACGAGTGTTCGAAACGTAACGCGCAAGAAATTGTAAGTAAACGCCGTATTTACATATCTGCCACTGTGCAGGAGAATCCGTATAGGTGTTCGAGTGTTCGATACGTAACGCGCGAGAAATTGTAAGTAAACGTCGTATTTACTTATCTGCCACTGTGCAGGAGAATCTGTATAGGTGTTCGAGTGTTCAAAACATAACGCGTGAGAAATTGTAAGTAAACGTCGTATTTACATATCTGCCACTGTGCAGGAGAATCCGTATAGGTGTTCGAGTGTGCAAAACGTAACGCGCGAGAAATTGTAAGTAAACGCCGTATTTACATATCTGCCACTGTGCAGGAGAATCCGTATAGGTATTCGAGTGTTCGAAACGTCACGCGTGAGAAATTGTAAGTAAACGCCGTATTTACATATCTGCCACTTTGCAGGAGAATCCGTATAGGTGTTAGAGTGTTCGAAACGTAACGCGCGAGAAATTGTAAGTAAACGCCGTATTTACATATCTGCCACTGTCCAGGAGAATCCGTATAGGTGTTCGAGTGTTCGAAACGTAACGCGCGAGAAATTGTAAGTAAACGCCGTATTTACATATCTGCCATTGTGCAGGAGAATCCGTATAGGTGTTCGAGTGTTCGATACGTAACGCGTGAGAAATTGTATGTAAACGCCGTATTTACATCTCTGCCACTGTGCACGAGAATCCGTATTGCTGTTCGAGTGTGCGAAACGTAACGCGCGAGAAATTGTAAGTAAACGCCGTATTTACATTTCTGCCATTGTGCAGGAGAATCCGTATAGGTGTTCGAGTGTTCAAAACGTAACGCGCAAGAAAGTGTAAGTAAACGCCGTATTTACATATCTACTACTGTGCAGGAGAATCCGTATAGGTGTTCGAGTGTTCGAATTGTAAGGCGTGAGAAATTGTAATTAAACGCCGTATTTACATGTCTGCCACTGTGTAGGAGAATCCGTATAGGTGTTCGAGTGTTCGAACCGTTACGCGCGAGAAATGGTAGGTAAACACCGTATTTACATATCTGCCACTGTGCAGGAGAATCCGTATACGTGTTCGAGTGTTCGAACCGTAACGCGCGAGAAATTTTAAGTAAACGCCGTATTTATATATCTGCCACTGTGCAGGAGAATCCGTATAGGTGTTCGAGTGTTCGAACCGTAACGCGCGAGAAATTGTAAGTAAAAGCCGTATTTACATATCTGCCACTGTGCAGGAGAATCCGTATAGGTGTTCGAGTGTTCGAAACGCAACGCGCGAGAAATTGTAAGTAAACGTCGTATTTACATATCTGCCACTGTGCAGGAGAATCCGTATAGGTGTTCGAGTGTTCGAAACGTAACGCGCGAGAAATTGTAAGTAAACGTTGTATTTACATATCTGCCACTGTGCAGGAGAATCCGTATAGGTGTTCGAGTGTTCGAAACGTAACGCACAAGAAATTGTAAGTAAACGCCGTATTTACATATCTGCCACTGTCCAGGAGAATCCGTATAGGTGTTCGAGTGTTCGAAACGTAACGCGCGAGAAATTGTAAGTAAACGCCGTATTTACATATCTGCCACTGTGCAGGAGAATCCGTATAGGTGTTCGAGTGTTCGAAACGTAACGCGCGAGAAATTGTAAGTAAACGTCGTATTGACATATCTGCCACTGTGCAGGAGAATCCGTATAGGTGTTCGAGTGTTCGATACGTAACGCGTGAGAAATTGTATGTAAACGCCGTATTTACATATCTGCCACTGTGTAGGAGAATCCGTATAGCTGTTCGAGTGTGCGAAACGTAACGCGCGAGAAATTGTAAGTAAACGCCGTATTTAAATATCTGCCACTGTGAAGGAGAATCCGTATAGGTGTACGAGTGTTCGAAACGTAACGCGCAAGAAATTGTAATTAAACGCCGTATTTACATATCTGCCACTGTGCAGGAGAATCCGTATAGGTGTTCGAGTGTTCGATACGTAACGCGCGAGAAATTGTAAGTAAACGTCGTATTTACTTATCTGCCACTATGCAGGAGAATCCGTATAGGTGTTCGAGTGTTCAAAACATAACGCGTGAGAAATTGTAAGTAAACGTCGTATTTACATATCTGCCACTGTGCAGGAGAATCCGTATAGGTGTTCGTGTGTGCAAAACGTAACGCGCGAGAAATTGTAAGTAAACGCCGTATTTACATATCTGCCATTGTGCAGGAGAATCCGTATAGGTGTTCGAGTGTTCGAAACGTCACGCGTGAGAAATTGTAAGTAAACGCCGTATTTACATATCTGCCACTGTCCAGGAGAATCCGTATAGGTGTTCGAGTGTTCGAACCGTAACGCGCGAGAAATTGTAAGTAAAAGCCGTATTTACATATCTGCCACTGTGCAGGAGAATCCGTATAGGTCTTCGAGTGTTCGAAACGTAACGCGCGAGAAATTGTAAGTAAACGTCGTATTTACATATCTGCCACTGTGCAGGAGAATCCGTATAGGTGTTCGAGTGTTCGAAACGTAACGCGCGAGAAATTGTAAGTAAACGTCGTATTTACATATCTGCCACTGTGCAGGAGAATCCGTATAGGTGTTCGAGTGTTCGAAACGTAACGCGCAAGAAATTGTAAGTAAACGCCGTATTTACATATCTGCCACTGTCCAGGAGAATCCGTATAGGTGTTTGAGTGTTCGAAACGTAACGCGCGAGAAATTGTAAGTAAACGCCGTATTTACATATCTGCCACTGTGCAGGAGAATCCGTATAGGTGTTCGAGTGTTCGAAACGTAACGCGCGAGAAATTGTAAGTAAACGTCGTATTTACATATCTGCCACTGTGCAGGAGAATCCGTATAGGTGTTCGAGTGTTCGATACGTAACGCGTGAGAAATTGTATGTAAACGCCGTATTTACATATCTGCCACTGTGTAGGAGAATCCGTATAACTGTTCGAGTGTGCGAAACGTAACGCGCGAGTAATTGTAAGTAAACGCCGTATTTACATATCTGCCACTGTGAAGGAGAATCCGTATAGGTGTACGAGTGTTCGAAACGTAACGCGCAAGAAATTGTAATTAAACGCCGTATTTACATATCTGCCACTGTGCAGGAGAATCCGTATAGGTGTTCGAGTGTTCGATACGTAACGCGCGAGAAATTGTAAGTAAACGTCGTATTTACTTATCTGCCACTATGCAGGAGAATCCGTATAGGTGTTCGAGTGTTCAAAACATAACGCGTGAGAAATTGTAAGTAAACGTCGTATTTACATATCTGCCACTGTGCAGGAGAATCCGTATAGGTGTTCGAGTGTGCAAAACGTAACGCGCGAGAAATTGTAAGTAAACGCCGTATTTACATAGCTGCCACTGTGCAGGAGAATCCGTATAGGTGTTCGAGTGTTCGAAACGTCACGCGTGAGAAATTGTAAGTAAACGCCGTATTTACATATCTGCCACTGTCCAGGAGAATCCGTATAGGTGTGCGAGTGTTCGAACCGTAACGCGCGAGAAATTGTAAGTAAAAGCCGTATTTACATATCTGCCACTGTGCAGGAGAATCCGTATAGGTGTTCGAGTGTTCGAAACGTAACGCGCGAGAAATTGTAAGTAAACGCCGTATTTACATATCTGCCACTGTCCAGGAGAATCCGTATAGGTGTTCGAGTGTTCGAAACGTAACGCGCGAGAAATTGTAAGTAAACGCCGTATTTACATATCTGCCACTGTGCAGGAGAATCCGTATAGGTGTTCGAGTGTTCGAAACGTAACGCGCGAGAAATTGTAAGTAAACGTCGTATTTACATATCTGCCACTGTGCAGGAGAATCCGTATAGGTGTTCGAGTGTTCGAAACGTAACGCGCGAGAAATTGTAAGTAAACGTCGTATTTACATATCTGCCACTGTGCAGGAGAATCCGTATAGGTGTTCGAGTGTTCGAAACGTAACGCGCAAGAAATTGTAAGTAAACGCCGTATTTACATATCTGCCACTGTCCAGGAGAATCCGTATAGGTGTTCGAGTGTTCGAAACGTAACGCGCGAGAAATTGTAAGTAAACGCCGTATTTACATATCTGCCACTGTGCAGGAGAATCCGTATAGGTGTTCGAGTGTTCGAAACGTAACGCGCGAGAAATTGTAAGTAAACGTCGTATTTACATATCTGCCACTGTGCAGGAGAATCCGTATAGGTGTTCGAGTGTTCGATACGTAACGCGTGAGAAATTGTATGTAAACGCCGTATTTACATATCTGCCACTGTGTAGGAGAATCCGTATAGCTGTTCGAGTGTGCGAAACGTAACGCGCGAGAAATTGTAAGTAAACGCCGTATTTACATATCTGCCACTGTGAAGGAGAATCCGTATAGGTGTACGAGTGTTCGAAACGTAACGCGCAAGAAATTGTAATTAAACGCCGTATTTACATATCTGCCACTGTGCAGGAGAATCCGTATAGGTGTTCGAGTGTTCGATACGTAACGCGCGAGAAATTGTAAGTAAACGTCGTATTTACTTATCTGCCACTATGCAGGAGAATCCGTATAGGTGTTCGAGTGTTCAAAACATAACGCGAGAGAAATTGTAAGTAAACGTCGTATTTACATATCTGCCACTGTGCAGGAGAATCCGTATAGGTGTTCGAGTGTGCAAAACGTAACGCGCGAGAAATTGTAAGTAAACGCCGTATTTACATAGCTGCCACTGTGCAGGAGAATCCGTATAGGTGTTCGAGTGTTCGAAACGTCACGCGTGAGAAATTGTAAGTAAACGCCGTATTTACATATCTGCCACTGTCCAGGAGAATCCGTATAGGTGTGCGAGTGTTCGAACCGTAACGCGCAAGAAATTGTAAGTAAAAGCCGTATTTACATATCTGCCACTGTGCAGGAGAATCCGTATAGGTGTTCGAGTGTTCGAAACGTAACGCGCGAGAAATTGTAAGTAAACGCCGTATTTACATATCTGCCACTGTCCAGGAGAATCCGTATAGGTGTTCGAGTGTTCGAAACGTAACGCGCGAGAAATTGTAAGTAAACGCCGTATTTACATATCTGCCACTGTGTAGGAGAATCCGTATAGGTGTTCGAGTGTTCGAAACGTAACGCGCGAGAAATTGTAAGTAAACGTCGTATTTACATATCTGCCACTGTGCAGGAGAATCCGTATAGGTGTTCGAGTGTTCGATACGTAACGCATGAGAAATTGTATGTAAACGCCGTATTTACATATCTGCCACTGTGTAGGAGAATCCGTATAGCTGTTCGACTGTGCGAAACGTAACGCGCGAGAAATTGTAAGTAAACGCCGTATTTACATATCTGCCACTGTGCAGGAGAATCCGTATAGGTGTACGGGTGTTCGAAACGTAACGCGCAAGAAATTGTAAGTAAACGCCGTATTTACATATCTGCCACTGTGCAGGAGAATCCGTATAGGTGTTCGAGTGTTCGATACGTAACGCGCGAGAAATTGTAAGTAAACGTCGTATTTACTTATCTGCCACTGTGCAGGAGAATCCGTATAGGTGTTCGAGTGTTCAAAACATAACGCGTGAGAAATTGTAAGTAAACGTCGTATTTACATATCTGCCACCGTGCAGGAGAATCCGTATAGGTGTTCGAGTGTGCAAAACGTAATGCGCGAGAAATTGTAAGTAAACGCCGTATTTACATATCTGCCACTGTGCAGGAGAATCCGTATAGGTGTTCGAGTGTTCGAAACGTCACCCGTGAGAAATTGTAAGTAAACGCCGTATTTACATATCTGCCACTGTCCAGGAGAATCCGTATAGGTGTTCGAGTGTTCGAACCGTAACGCGCGAGAAATTGTAAGTAAAAGCCGTATTTACATATCTGCCACTGTGCAGGAGAATCCGTATAGGTGTTCGAGTGTTCGAAACGTAACGCGCGAGAAATTGTAAGTAAACGTCGTATTTACATATCTGCCACTGTGCAGGAGAATCCGTATAGGTGTTCGAGTGTTCGAAACGTAACGCGCGAGAAATTGTAAGTAAACGTCGTATTTACATATCTGCCACTGTGCAGGAGAATCCGTATAGGTGTTCGAGTGTTCGAAACGAAACGCGCAAGAAATTGTGAGTAAACGCCGTATTTACATATCTGCCACTGTGTAGGAGAATCCTTATAGCTGTTCGAGTGTGCGAAACGTAACGCGCGAGAAATTGTAAGTAAACGCCGTATTTACATATCTGCCACTGTGCAGGAGAATCCGTATAGGTGTACGGGTGTTCGAAACGTAACGCGCCAGAAATTGTAAGTAAACGCCGTATTTACGTATCTGCCACTGTGCAGGAGAATCCGTATAGGTGTTCGAGTGTTCGATACGTAACGCGCGAGAAATTGTAAGTAAACGTCGTATTTACTTATCTGCCACTGTGCAGGAGAATCCGTATAGGTGTTCGAGTGTTCAAAACATAACGCGTGAGAAATTGTAAGTAAACGTCGTATTTACATATCTGCCACCGTGCAGGAGAATCCGTATAGGTGTTCGAGTGTGCAAAACGTAATGCGCGAGAAATTGTAAGTAAACGCCGTATTTACATATCTGCCACTGTGCAGGAGAATCCGTATAGGTGTTCGAGTGTTCGAAACGTCACGCGTGAGAAATTGTAAGTAAACGCCGTATTTACATATCTGCCACTGTCCAGGAGAATCCGTATAGGTGTTCGAGTGTTCGAACCGTAACGTGCGAGAAATTGTAAGTAAAAGCCGTATTTACATATCTGCCACTGTGCAGGAGAATCCGTATAGGTGTTCGAGTGTTCGAAACGTAACGCGCGAGAAATTGTAAGTAAACGTCGTATTTACATATCTGCCACTGTGCAGGAGAATCCGTATAGGTGTTCGAGTGTTCGAAACGTAACGCGCAAGAAATTGTAAGTAAACGCCGTATTTACATATCTGCCACTGTCCAGGAGAATCCGTAAAGGTGTTCTAGTGTTCGAAACGTCACGCGTGAGAAATTGTAAGTAAACGCCGTATTTACATATCTGCCACTGTGCAGGAGAATTCGTATAGGTGTTCGAGTGTTCGAAACGTAACGCGCGAGAAATTGTAAGTAAACGTCGTATTTACATATCTGCCACTGTGCAGGAGAATCCGTATAGGTGTTCGAGTGTTCGAAACGTAACGCGCAAGAAATTGTGAGTAAACGCCGTATTTACATATCTGCCACTATGTAGGAGAATCCTTATAGCTGTTCGAGTGTGCGAAACGTAACGCGCGAGAAATTGTAAGTAAACGCCGTATTTACATATCTGCCACTGTGCAGGAGAATCCGTATAGGTGTACGGGTGTTCGAAACGTAACGCGCAAGAAATTGTAAGTAAACGCCGTATTTACGTATCTGCCACTGTGCAGGAGAATCCGTATAGGTGTTCGAGTGTTCGATACGTAACGCGCGAGAAATTGTAAGTAAACGTCGTATTTACATATCTGCCACTGTGCAGGAGAATCCGTATAGGTGTTCGAGTGTTCAAAACATAAAGCGTGAGAAATTGTAAGTAAACGTCGTATTTACATATCTGCCACCGTGCAGGAGAATCCGTATAGGTGTTCGAGTGTGCAAAACGTAATGCGCGAGAAATTGTAAGTAAACGCCGTATTTACATATCTGCCACTGTGCAGGAGAATCCGTATAGGTGTTCGAGTGTTCGAAACGTCACGCGTGAGAAATTGTAAGTAAACGTCGTATTTACATATCTGCCACTGTCCAGGAGAATCCGTATAGGTGTTCGAGTGTTCGAACCGTAACGCGCGAGAAATTGTAAGTAAAAGCCGTATTTACATATCTGCCACTGTGCAGGAGAATCCGTATAGGTGTTCGAGTGTTCGAAACGTAACGCGCGAGAAATTGTAAGTAAACGTCGTATTTACATATCTGCCACTGTGCAGGAGAATCCGTATAGGTGTTCGAGTGTTCGAAACGTAACGCGCGAGAAATTGTAAGTAAACGTCGTATTTACATATCTGCCACTGTGCAGGAGAATCCGTATAGGTGTTCGAGTGTTCGAAACGTAACGCGCAAGAAATTGTGAGTAAACGCCGTATTTACATATCTGCCACTGTCCAGAAGAATCCGTATAGGTGTTCGAGTGTTCGAAACGTAACGCGCGAGAAATTGTAAGTAAATGCCGTATTTACATATCTGCCACTGTGCAGGAGAATCCGTATAGGTGTTCGAGTGTTCGAAACGTAACGCGCGAGAAATTGTAAGTAAACGTCGTATTTACATATCTGCCACTGTGCAGGAGAATCCGTATAGGTGTTCGAGTGTTCGAAACGTAACGCGCAAGAAATTGTAAGTAAACGCCGTATTTACATATCTGCCACTGTCCAGGAGAATCCGTATAGGTGTTCGAGTGTTCGAAACGTCACGCGTGAGAAATTGTAAGTAAACGCCGTATTTACATATCTGCCACTGTGCAGGAGAATCCGTATAGGTGTTCGAGTGTTCAAAACATAACGCGTGAGAAATTGTAAGTAAACGTCGTATTTACATATCTGCCACTGTGCAGGAGAATCCGTATAGGTGTTCGAGTGTTCGAAACGTAACGCGCAAGAAATTGTAAGTAAACGCCGTATTTACATATCTGCCACTGTCCAGGAGAATCCGTATAGGTGTTCGAGTGTTCGAAACGTCACGCGTGAGAAATTGTAAGTAAACGCCGTATTTACATATCTGCCACTGTGCAGGAGAATCCGTATAGGTGTTCGAGTGTTCGAAACGTAACGCGCGAGAAATTGTAAGTAAACGTCGTATTTACATATCTGCCACTGTGCAGGAGAATCCGTATAGGTGTTCGAGTGTTCGAAACGTAACGCGCAAGAAATTGTGAGTAAACGCCGTATTTACATATCTGCCACTATGTAGGAGAATCCTTATAGCTGTTCGAGTGTGCGAAACGTAACGCGCGAGAAATTGTAAGTAAACGCCGTATTTACATATCTGCCACTGTGCAGGAGAATCCGTATAGGTGTACGGGTGTTCGAAACGTAACGCGCAAGAAATTGTAAGTAAACGCCGTATTTACGTATCTGCCACTGTGCAGGAGAATCCGTATAGGTGTTCGAGTGTTCGATACGTAACGCGCGAGAAATTGTAAGTAAACGTCGTATTTACATATCTGCCACTGTGCAGGAGAATCCGTATAGGTGTTCGAGTGTTCAAAACATAAAGCGTGAGAAATTGTAAGTAAACGTCGTATTTACATATCTGCCACCGTGCAGGAGAATCCGTATAGGTGTTCGAGTGTGCAAAACGTAATGCGCGAGAAATTGTAAGTAAACGCCGTATTTACATATCTGCCACTGTGCAGGAGAATCCGTATAGGTGTTCGAGTGTTCGAAACGTCACGCGTGAGAAATTGTAAGTAAACGTCGTATTTACATATCTGCCACTGTCCAGGAGAATCCGTATAGGTGTTCGAGTGTTCGAACCGTAACGCGCGAGAAATTGTAAGTAAAAGCCGTATTTACATATCTGCCACTGTGCAGGAGAATCCGTATAGGTGTTCGAGTGTTCGAAACGTAACGCGCGAGAAATTGTAAGTAAACGTCGTATTTACATATCTGCCACTGTGCAGGAGAATCCGTATAGGTGTTCGAGTGTTCGAAACGTAACGCGCGAGAAATTGTAAGTAAACGTCGTATTTACATATCTGCCACTGTGCAGGAGAATCCGTATAGGTGTTCGAGTGTTCGAAACGTAACGCGCAAGAAATTGTGAGTAAACGCCGTATTTACATATCTGCCACTGTCCAGAAGAATCCGTATAGGTGTTCGAGTGTTCGAAACGTAACGCGCGAGAAATTGTAAGTAAACGCCGTATTTACATATCTGCCACTGTGCAGGAGAATCCGTATAGGTGTTCGAGTGTTCGAAACGTAACGCGCGAGAAATTGTAAGTAAACGTCGTATTTACATATCTGCCACTGTGCAGGAGAATCCGTATAGGTGTTCGAGTGTTCGAAACGTAACGCGCAAGAAATTGTAAGTAAACGCCGTATTTACATATCTGCCACTGTCCAGGAGAATCCGTATAGGTGTTCGAGTGTTCGAAACGTCACGCGTGAGAAATTGTAAGTAAACGCCGTATTTACATATCTGCCACTGTGCAGGAGAATCCGTATAGGTGTTCGAGTGTTCAAAACATAACGCGTGAGAAATTGTAAGTAAACGTCGTATTTACATATCTGCCACTGTGCAGGAGAATCCGTATAGGTGTTCGAGTGTTCGAAACGTAACGCGCAAGAAATTGTAAGTAAACGCCGTATTTACATATCTGCCACTGTCCAGGAGAATCCGTATAGGTGTTCGAGTGTTCGAAACGTCACGCGTGAGAAATTGTAAGTAAACGCCGTATTTACATATCTGCCACTGTGCAGGAGAATCCGTATAGGTGTTCGAGTGTTCGAAACGTAACGCGCGAGAAATTGTAAGTAAACGTCGTATTTACATATCTGCCACTGTGCAGGAGAATCCGTATAGGTGTTCGAGTGTTCGAAACGTAACGCGCAAGAAATTGTGAGTAAACGCCGTATTTACATATCTGCCACTATGTAGGAGAATCCTTATAGCTGTTCGAGTGTGCGAAACGTAACGCGCGAGAAATTGTAAGTAAACGCCGTATTTACATATCTGCCACTGTGCAGGAGAATCCGTATAGGTGTACGGGTGTTCGAAACGTAACGCGCAAGAAATTGTAAGTAAACGCCGTATTTACGTATCTGCCACTGTGCAGGAGAATCCGTATAGGTGTTCGAGTGTTCGATACGTAACGCGCGAGAAATTGTAAGTAAACGTCGTATTTACATATCTGCCACTGTGCAGGAGAATCCGTATAGGTGTTCGAGTGTTCAAAACATAAAGCGTGAGAAATTGTAAGTAAACGTCGTATTTACATATCTGCCACCGTGCAGGAGAATCCGTATAGGTGTTCGAGTGTGCAAAACGTAATGCGCGAGAAATTGTAAGTAAACGCCGTATTTACATATCTGCCACTGTGCAGGAGAATCCGTATAGGTGTTCGAGTGTTCGAAACGTCACGCGTGAGAAATTGTAAGTAAACGTCGTATTTACATATCTGCCACTGTCCAGGAGAATCCGTATAGGTGTTCGAGTGTTCGAACCGTAACGCGCGAGAAATTGTAAGTAAAAGCCGTATTTACATATCTGCCACTGTGCAGGAGAATCCGTATAGGTGTTCGAGTGTTCGAAACGTAACGCGCGAGAAATTGTAAGTAAACGTCGTATTTACATATCTGCCACTGTGCAGGAGAATCCGTATAGGTGTTCGAGTGTTCGAAACGTAACGCGCAAGAAATTGTGAGTAAACGCCGTATTTACATATCTGCCACTGTCCAGAAGAATCCGTATAGGTGTTCGAGTGTTCGAAACGTAACGCGCGAGAAATTGTAAGTAAATGCCGTATTTACATATCTGCCACTGTGCAGGAGAATCCGTATAGGTGTTCGAGTGTTCGAAACGTAACGCGCGAGAAATTGTAAGTAAACGTCGTATTTACATATCTGCCACTGTGCAGGAGAATCCGTATAGGTGTTCGAGTGTTCGAAACGTAACGCGCAAGAAATTGTAAGTAAACGCCGTATTTACATATCTGCCACTGTCCAGGAGAATCCGTATAGGTGTTCGAGTGTTCGAAACGTCACGCGTGAGAAATTGTAAGTAAACGCCGTATTTACATATCTGCCACTGTGCAGGAGAATCCGTATAGGTGTTCGAGTGTTCAAAACATAACGCGTGAGAAATTGTAAGTAAACGTCGTATTTACATATCTGCCACTGTGCAGGAGAATCCGTATAGGTGTTCGAGTGTTCGAAACGTAACGCGCAAGAAATTGTAAGTAAACGCCGTATTTACATATCTGCCACTGTCCAGGAGAATCCGTATAGGTGTTCGAGTGTTCGAAACGTCACGCGTGAGAAATTGTAAGTAAACGCCGTATTTACATATCTGCCACTGTGCAGGAGAATCCGTATAGGTGTTCGAGTGTTCGAAACGTAACGCGCGAGAAATTGTAAGTAAACGTCGTATTTACATATCTGCCACTGTGCAGGAGAATCCGTATAGGTGTTCGAGTGTTCGAAACGTAACGCGCAAGAAATTGTGAGTAAACGCCGTATTTACATATCTGCCACTATGTAGGAGAATCCTTATAGCTGTTCGAGTGTGCGAAACGTAACGCGCGAGAAATTGTAAGTAAACGCCGTATTTACATATCTGCCACTGTGCAGGAGAATCCGTATAGGTGTACGGGTGTTCGAAACGTAACGCGCAAGAAATTGTAAGTAAACGCCGTATTTACGTATCTGCCACTGTGCAGGAGAATCCGTATAGGTGTTCGAGTGTTCGATACGTAACGCGCGAGAAATTGTAAGTAAACGTCGTATTTACATATCTGCCACTGTGCAGGAGAATCCGTATAGGTGTTCGAGTGTTCAAAACATAAAGCGTGAGAAATTGTAAGTAAACGTCGTATTTACATATCTGCCACCGTGCAGGAGAATCCGTATAGGTGTTCGAGTGTGCAAAACGTAATGCGCGAGAAATTGTAAGTAAACGCCGTATTTACATATCTGCCACTGTGCAGGAGAATCCGTATAGGTGTTCGAGTGTTCGAAACGTCACGCGTGAGAAATTGTAAGTAAACGTCGTATTTACATATCTGCCACTGTCCAGGAGAATCCGTATAGGTGTTCGAGTGTTCGAACCGTAACGCGCAAGAAATTGTAAGTAAACGCCGTATTTACATATCTGCCACTGTCCAGGAGAATCCGTATAGGTGTTCGAGTGTTCGAAACGTCACGCGTGAGAAATTGTAAGTAAACGCCGTATTTACATATCTGCCACTGTGCAGGAGAATCCGTATAGGTGTTCGAGTGTTCAAAACATAACGCGTGAGAAATTGTAAGTAAACGTCGTATTTACATATCTGCCACTGTGCAGGAGAATCCGTATAGGTGTTCGAGTGTTCGAAACGTAACGCGCAAGAAATTGTAAGTAAACGCCGTATTTACATATCTGCCACTGTCCAGGAGAATCCGTATAGGTGTTCGAGTGTTCGAAACGTCACGCGTGAGAAATTGTAAGTAAACGCCGTATTTACATATCTGCCACTGTGCAGGAGAATCCGTATAGGTGTTCGAGTGTTCGAAACGTAACGCGCGAGAAATTGTAAGTAAACGTCGTATTTACATATCTGCCACTGTGCAGGAGAATCCGTATAGGTGTTCGAGTGTTCGAAACGTAACGCGCAAGAAATTGTGAGTAAACGCCGTATTTACATATCTGCCACTATGTAGGAGAATCCTTATAGCTGTTCGAGTGTGCGAAACGTAACGCGCGAGAAATTGTAAGTAAACGCCGTATTTACATATCTGCCACTGTGCAGGAGAATCCGTATAGGTGTACGGGTGTTCGAAACGTAACGCGCAAGAAATTGTAAGTAAACGCCGTATTTACGTATCTGCCACTGTGCAGGAGAATCCGTATAGGTGTTCGAGTGTTCGATACGTAACGCGCGAGAAATTGTAAGTAAACGTCGTATTTACATATCTGCCACTGTGCAGGAGAATCCGTATAGGTGTTCGAGTGTTCAAAACATAAAGCGTGAGAAATTGTAAGTAAACGTCGTATTTACATATCTGCCACCGTGCAGGAGAATCCGTATAGGTGTTCGAGTGTGCAAAACGTAATGCGCGAGAAATTGTAAGTAAACGCCGTATTTACATATCTGCCACTGTGCAGGAGAATCCGTATAGGTGTTCGAGTGTTCGAAACGTCACGCGTGAGAAATTGTAAGTAAACGTCGTATTTACATATCTGCCACTGTCCAGGAGAATCCGTATAGGTGTTCGAGTGTTCGAACCGTAACGCGCGAGAAATTGTAAGTAAAAGCCGTATTTACATATCTGCCACTGTGCAGGAGAATCCGTATAGGTGTTCGAGTGTTCGAAACGTAACGCGCGAGAAATTGTAAGTAAACGTCGTATTTACATATCTGCCACTGTGCAGGAGAATCCGTATAGGTGTTCGAGTGTTCGAAACGTAACGCGCGAGAAATTGTAAGTAAACGTCGTATTTACATATCTGCCACTGTGCAGGAGAATCCGTATAGGTGTTCGAGTGTTCGAAACGTAACGCGCAAGAAATTGTGAGTAAACGCCGTATTTACATATCTGCCACTGTCCAGAAGAATCCGTATAGGTGTTCGAGTGTTCGAAACGTAACGCGCGAGAAATTGTAAGTAAATGCCGTATTTACATATCTGCCACTGTGCAGGAGAATCCGTATAGGTGTTCGAGTGTTCGAAACGTAACGCGCGAGAAATTGTAAGTAAACGTCGTATTTACATATCTGCCACTGTGCAGGAGAATCCGTATAGGTGTTCGAGTGTTCGAAACGTAACGCGCGAGAAATTGTAAGTAAACGTCGTATTTACATATCTGCCACTGTGCAGGAGAATCCGTATAGGTGTTCGAGTGTTCGAAACGTAACGCGCAAGAAATTGTAAGTAAACGCCGTATTTACATATCTGCCACTGTCCAGGAGAATCCGTATAGGTGTTCGAGTGTTCGAAACGTCACGCGTGAGAAATTGTAAGTAAACGCCGTATTTACATATCTGCCACTGTGCAGGAGAATCCGTATAGGTGTTCGAGTGTTCAAAACATAACGCGTGAGAAATTGTAAGTAAACGTCGTATTTACATATCTGCCACTGTGCAGGAGAATCCGTATAGGTGTTCGAGTGTTCGAAACGTAACGCGCAAGAAATTGTAAGTAAACGCCGTATTTACATATCTGCCACTGTCCAGGAGAATCCGTATAGGTGTTCGAGTGTTCGAAACGTCACGCGTGAGAAATTGTAAGTAAACGCCGTATTTACATATCTGCCACTGTGCAGGAGAATCCGTATAGGTGTTCGAGTGTTCGAAACGTAACGCGCGAGAAATTGTAAGTAAACGTCGTATTTACATATCTGCCACTGTGCAGGAGAATCCGTATAGGTGTTCGAGTGTTCGAAACGTAACGCGCAAGAAATTGTGAGTAAACGCCGTATTTACATATCTGCCACTATGTAGGAGAATCCGTATAGCTGTTCGAGTGTGCGAAACGTAACGCGCGAGAAATTGTAAGTAAACGCCGTATTTACATATCTGCCACTGTGCAGGAGAATCCGTATAGGTGTACGGGTGTTCGAAACGTAACGCGCAAGAAATTGTAAGTAAACGCCGTATTTACGTATCTGCCACTGTGCAGGAGAATCCGTATAGGTGTTCGAGTGTTCGATACGTAACGCGCGAGAAATTGTAAGTAAACGTCGTATTTACATATCTGCCACTGTGCAGGAGAATCCGTATAGGTGTTCGAGTGTTCAAAACATAAAGCGTGAGAAATTGTAAGTAAACGTCGTATTTACATATCTGCCACCGTGCAGGAGAATCCGTATAGGTGTTCGAGTGTGCAAAACGTAATGCGCGAGAAATTGTAAGTAAACGCCGTATTTACATATCTGCCACTGTGCAGGAGAATCCGTATAGGTGTTCGAGTGTTCGAAACGTCACGCGGGAGAAATTGTAAGTAAACGTCGTATTTACATATCTGCCACTGTCCAGGAGAATCCGTATAGGTGTTCGAGTGTTCGAACCGTAACGCGCGAGAAATTGTAAGTAAAAGCCGTATTTACATATCTGCCACTGTGCAGGAGAATCCGTATAGGTGTTCGAGTGTTCGAAACGTAACGCGCGAGAAATTGTAAGTAAACGTCGTATTTACATATCTGCCACTGTGCAGGAGAATCCGTATAGGTGTTCGAGTGTTCGAAACGTAACGCGCGAGAAATTGTAAGTAAACGTCGTATTTACATATCTGCCACTGTGCAGGAGAATCCGTATAGGTGTTCGAGTGTTCGAAACGTAACGCGCAAGAAATTGTGAGTAAACGCCGTATTTACATATCTGCCACTGTCCAGAAGAATCCGTATAGGTGTTCGAGTGTTCGAAACGTAACGCGCGAGAAATTGTAAGTAAATGCCGTATTTACATATCTGCCACTGTGCAGGAGAATCCGTATAGGTGTTCGAGTGTTCGAAACGTAACGCGCGAGAAATTGTAAGTAAACGTCGTATTTACATATCTGCCACTGTGCAGGAGAATCCGTATAGGTGTTCGAGTGTTCGAAACGTAACGCGCAAGAAATTGTAAGTAAACGCCGTATTTACATATCTGCCACTGTCCAGGAGAATCCGTATAGGTGTTCGAGTGTTCGAAACGTCACGCGTGAGAAATTGTAAGTAAACGCCGTATTTACATATCTGCCACTGTCCAGGAGAATCCGTATAGGTGTTCGAGTGTTCGAACCGTAACGCGCGAGAAATTGTAAGTAAAAGCCGTATTTACATATCTACCACTGTGCAGGAGAATCCGTATAGGTGTTCGAGTGTTCGAAACGTAACGCGCGAGAAATTGTAAGTAAACGTCGTATTTACATATCTGCCACTGTGCAGGAGAATCCGTATAGGTGTTCGAGTGTTCGAAACGTAACGCGCAAGAAATTGTAAGTAAACGCCGTATTTACATATCTGCCACTGTCCAGGAGAATCCGTATAGGTGTTCGAGTGTTCGAAACGTCACGCGTGAGAAATTGTAAGTAAACGCCGTATTTACATATCTGCCACTGTGCAGGAGAATCCGTATAGGTGTTCGAGTGTTCGAAACGTAACGCGCGAGAAATTGTAAGTAAACGTCGTATTTACATATCTGCCACTGTGCAGGAGAATCCGTATAGGTGTTCGAGTGTTCGAAACGTAACGCGCAAGAAATTGTGAGTAAACGCCGTATTTACATATCTGCCACTATGTAGGAGAATCCTTATAGCTGTTCGAGTGTGCGAAACGTAACGCGCGAGAAATTGTAAGTAAACGCCGTATTTACATATCTGCCACTGTGCAGGAGAATCCGTATAGGTGTACGGGTGTTCGAAACGTAACGCGCAAGAAATTGTAAGTAAACGCCGTATTTACGTATCTGCCACTGTGCAGGAGAATCCGTATAGGTGTTCGAGTGTTCGATACGTAACGCGCGAGAAATTGTAAGTAAACGTCGTATTTACTTATCTGCCACTGTGCAGGTGAATCCGTATAGGTGTTCGAGTGTTCAAAACATAACGCGTGAGAAATTGTAAGTAAACGTCGTATTTACATATCTGCCACCGTGCAGGAGAATCCGTATAGGTGTTCGAGTGTGCAAAACGTAATGCGCGAGAAATTGTAAGTAAACGCCGTATTTACATATCTGCCACTGTGCAGGAGAATCCGTATAGGTGTTCGAGTGTTCGAAACGTCACGCGTGAGAAATTGTAAGTAAACGCCGTATTTACATATCTGCCACTGTCCAGGAGAATCCGTATAGGTGTTCGAGTGTTCGAACCGTAACGCGCGAGAAATTGTAAGTAAAAGCCGTATTTACATATCTGCCACTGTGCAGGAGAATCCGTATAGGTGTTCGAGTGTTCGAAACGTAACGCGCGAGAAATTGTAAGTAAACGTCGTATTTACATATCTGCCACTGTGCAGGAGAATCCGTATAGGTGTTCGAGTGTTCGAAACGTCACGCGTGAGAAATTGTAAGTAAACGCCGTATTTACATATCTGCCACTGTGCAGGAGAATCCGTATAGGTGTTCGAGTGTTCAAAACATAACGCGTGAGAAATTGTAAGTAAACGTCGTATTTACATATCTGCCACTGTGCAGGAGAATCCGTATAGGTGTTCGAGTGTTCGAAACGTAACGCGCAAGAAATTGTAAGTAAACGCCGTATTTACATATCTGCCACTGTCCAGGAGAATCCGTATAGGTGTTCGAGTGTTCGAAACGTCACGCGTGAGAAATTGTAAGTAAACGCCGTATTTACATATCTGCCACTGTGCAGGAGAATCCGTATAGGTGTTCGAGTGTTCGAAACGTAACGCGCGAGAAATTGTAAGTAAACGTCGTATTTACATATCTGCCACTGTGCAGGAGAATCCGTATAGGTGTTCGAGTGTTCGAAACGTAACGCGCAAGAAATTGTGAGTAAACGCCGTATTTACATATCTGCCACTATGTAGGAGAATCCGTATAGCTGTTCGAGTGTGCGAAACGTAACGCGCGAGAAATTGTAAGTAAACGCCGTATTTACATATCTGCCACTGTGCAGGAGAATCCGTATAGGTGTACGGGTGTTCGAAACGTAACGCGCAAGAAACTGTAAGTAAACGCCGTATTTACGTATCTGCCACTGTGCAGGAGAATCCGTATAGGTGTTCGAGTGTTCGATACGTAACGCGCGAGAAATTGTAAGTAAACGTCGTATTTACATATCTGCCACTGTGCAGGAGAATCCGTATAGGTGTTCGAGTGTTCAAAACATAAAGCGTGAGAAATTGTAAGTAAACGTCGTATTTACATATCTGCCACCGTGCAGGAGAATTCGTATAGGTGTTCGAGTGTGCAAAACGTAATGCGCGAGAAATTGTAAGTAAACGCCGTATTTACATATCTGCCACTGTGCAGGAGAATCCGTATAGGTGTTCGAGTGTTCGAAACGTCACGCGGGAGAAATTGTAAGTAAACGTCGTATTTACATATCTGCCACTGTCCAGGAGAATCCGTATAGGTGTTCGAGTGTTCGAACCGTAACGCGCGAGAAATTGTAAGTAAAAGCCGTATTTACATATCTGCCACTGTGCAGGAGAATCCGTATAGGTGTTCGAGTGTTCGAAACGTAACGCGCGAGAAATTGTAAGTAAACGTCGTATTTACATATCTGCCACTGTGCAGGAGAATCCGTATAGGTGTTCGAGTGTTCGAAACGTAACGCGCGAGAAATTGTAAGTAAACGTCGTATTTACATATCTGCCACTGTGCAGGAGAATCCGTATAGGTGTTCGAGTGTTCGAAACGTAACGCGCAAGAAATTGTGAGTAAACGCCGTATTTACATATCTGCCACTGTCCAGAAGAATCCGTATAGGTGTTCGAGTGTTCGAAACGTAACGCGCGAGAAATTGTAAGTAAATGCCGTATTTACATATCTGCCACTGTGCAGGAGAATCCGTATAGGTGTTCGAGTGTTCGAAACGTAACGCGCGAGAAATTGTAAGTAAACGTCGTATTTACATATCTGCCACTGTGCAGGAGAATCCGTATAGGTGTTCGAGTGTTCGAAACGTAACGCGCAAGAAATTGTAAGTAAACGCCGTATTTACATATCTGCCACTGTCCAGGAGAATCCGTATAGGTGTTCGAGTGTTCGAAACGTCACGCGTGAGAAATTGTAAGTAAACGCCGTATTTACATATCTGCCACTGTCCAGGAGAATCCGTATAGGTGTTCGAGTGTTCGAACCGTAACGCGCGAGAAATTGTAAGTAAAAGCCGTATTTACATATCTACCACTGTGCAGGAGAATCCGTATAGGTGTTCGAGTGTTCGAAACGTAACGCGCGAGAAATTGTAAGTAAACGTCGTATTTACATATCTGCCACTGTGCAGGAGAATCCGTATAGGTGTTCGAGTGTTCGAAACGTAACGCGCAAGAAATTGTAAGTAAACGCCGTATTTACATATCTGCCACTGTCCAGGAGAATCCGTATAGGTGTTCGAGTGTTCGAAACGTCACGCGTGAGAAATTGTAAGTAAACGCCGTATTTACATATCTGCCACTGTGCAGGAGAATCCGTATAGGTGTTCGAGTGTTCGAAACGTAACGCGCGAGAAATTGTAAGTAAACGTCGTATTTACATATCTGCCACTGTGCAGGAGAATCCGTATAGGTGTTCGAGTGTTCGAAACGTAACGCGCAAGAAATTGTGAGTAAACGCCGTATTTACATATCTGCCACTATGTAGGAGAATCCTTATAGCTGTTCGAGTGTGCGAAACGTAACGCGCGAGAAATTGTAAGTAAACGCCGTATTTACATATCTGCCACTGTGCAGGAGAATCCGTATAGGTGTACGGGTGTTCGAAACGTAACGCGCAAGAAATTGTAAGTAAACGCCGTATTTACGTATCTGCCACTGTGCAGGAGAATCCGTATAGGTGTTCGAGTGTTCGATACGTAACGCGCGAGAAATTGTAAGTAAACGTCGTATTTACTTATCTGCCACTGTGCAGGTGAATCCGTATAGGTGTTCGAGTGTTCAAAACATAACGCGTGAGAAATTGTAAGTAAACGTCGTATTTACATATCTGCCACCGTGCAGGAGAATCCGTATAGGTGTTCGAGTGTGCAAAACGTAATGCGCGAGAAATTGTAAGTAAACGCCGTATTTACATATCTGCCACTGTGCAGGAGAATCCGTATAGGTGTTCGAGTGTTCGAAACGTCACGCGTGAGAAATTGTAAGTAAACGCCGTATTTACATATCTGCCACTGTCCAGGAGAATCCGTATAGGTGT
The DNA here is from genome assembly GCF_055761805.1 of Camellia sinensis. NCBI lineage: Eukaryota > Viridiplantae > Streptophyta > Magnoliopsida > Ericales > Theaceae > Camellia > Camellia sinensis. The sequence continues at coordinate 4,726,204 of NW_028128989.1, read as the reverse complement.
TCGAGTGTTCGAACCGTAACGCGCGAGAAATTGTAAGTAAAAGCCGTATTTACATATCTGCCACTGTGCAGGAGAATCCGTATAGGTGTTCGAGTGTTCGAAACGTAACGCGCGAGAAATTGTAAGTAAACGTCGTATTTACATATCTGCCACTGTGCAGGAGAATCCGTATAGGTGTTCGAGTGTTCGAAACGTCACGCGTGAGAAATTGTAAGTAAACGCCGTATTTACATATCTGCCACTGTGCAGGAGAATCCGTATAGGTGTTCGAGTGTTCAAAACATAACGCGTGAGAAATTGTAAGTAAACGTCGTATTTACATATCTGCCACTGTGCAGGAGAATCCGTATAGGTGTTCGAGTGTTCGAAACGTAACGCGCAAGAAATTGTAAGTAAACGCCGTATTTACATATCTGCCACTGTCCAGGAGAATCCGTATAGGTGTTCGAGTGTTCGAAACGTCACGCGTGAGAAATTGTAAGTAAACGCCGTATTTACATATCTGCCACTGTGCAGGAGAATCCGTATAGGTGTTCGAGTGTTCGAAACGTAACGCGCGAGAAATTGTAAGTAAACGTCGTATTTACATATCTGCCACTGTGCAGGAGAATCCGTATAGGTGTTCGAGTGTTCGAAACGTAACGCGCAAGAAATTGTGAGTAAACGCCGTATTTACATATCTGCCACTATGTAGGAGAATCCGTATAGCTGTTCGAGTGTGCGAAACGTAACGCGCGAGAAATTGTAAGTAAACGCCGTATTTACATATCTGCCACTGTGCAGGAGAATCCGTATAGGTGTACGGGTGTTCGAAACGTAACGCGCAAGAAATTGTAAGTAAACGCCGTATTTACGTATCTGCCACTGTGCAGGAGAATCCGTATAGGTGTTCGAGTGTTCGATACGTAACGCGCGAGAAATTGTAAGTAAACGTCGTATTTACATATCTGCCACTGTGCAGGAGAATCCGTATAGGTGTTCGAGTGTTCAAAACATAAAGCGTGAGAAATTGTAAGTAAACGTCGTATTTACATATCTGCCACCGTGCAGGAGAATCCGTATAGGTGTTCGAGTGTGCAAAACGTAATGCGCGAGAAATTGTAAGTAAACGCCGTATTTACATATCTGCCACTGTGCAGGAGAATCCGTATAGGTGTTCGAGTGTTCGAAACGTCACGCGGGAGAAATTGTAAGTAAACGTCGTATTTACATATCTGCCACTGTCCAGGAGAATCCGTATAGGTGTTCGAGTGTTCGAACCGTAACGCGCGAGAAATTGTAAGTAAAAGCCGTATTTACATATCTGCCACTGTGCAGGAGAATCCGTATAGGTGTTCGAGTGTTCGAAACGTAACGCGCGAGAAATTGTAAGTAAACGTCGTATTTACATATCTGCCACTGTGCAGGAGAATCCGTATAGGTGTTCGAGTGTTCGAAACGTAACGCGCGAGAAATTGTAAGTAAACGTCGTATTTACATATCTGCCACTGTGCAGGAGAATCCGTATAGGTGTTCGAGTGTTCGAAACGTAACGCGCAAGAAATTGTGAGTAAACGCCGTATTTACATATCTGCCACTGTCCAGAAGAATCCGTATAGGTGTTCGAGTGTTCGAAACGTAACGCGCGAGAAATTGTAAGTAAATGCCGTATTTACATATCTGCCACTGTGCAGGAGAATCCGTATAGGTGTTCGAGTGTTCGAAACGTAACGCGCGAGAAATTGTAAGTAAACGTCGTATTTACATATCTGCCACTGTGCAGGAGAATCCGTATAGGTGTTCGAGTGTTCGAAACGTAACGCGCAAGAAATTGTAAGTAAACGCCGTATTTACATATCTGCCACTGTCCAGGAGAATCCGTATAGGTGTTCGAGTGTTCGAAACGTCACGCGTGAGAAATTGTAAGTAAACGCCGTATTTACATATCTGCCACTGTCCAGGAGAATCCGTATAGGTGTTCGAGTGTTCGAACCGTAACGCGCGAGAAATTGTAAGTAAAAGCCGTATTTACATATCTACCACTGTGCAGGAGAATCCGTATAGGTGTTCGAGTGTTCGAAACGTAACGCGCGAGAAATTGTAAGTAAACGTCGTATTTACATATCTGCCACTGTGCAGGAGAATCCGTATAGGTGTTCGAGTGTTCGAAACGTAACGCGCAAGAAATTGTAAGTAAACGCCGTATTTACATATCTGCCACTGTCCAGGAGAATCCGTATAGGTGTTCGAGTGTTCGAAACGTCACGCGTGAGAAATTGTAAGTAAACGCCGTATTTACATATCTGCCACTGTGCAGGAGAATCCGTATAGGTGTTCGAGTGTTCGAAACGTAACGCGCGAGAAATTGTAAGTAAACGTCGTATTTACATATCTGCCACTGTGCAGGAGAATCCGTATAGGTGTTCGAGTGTTCGAAACGTAACGCGCAAGAAATTGTGAGTAAACGCCGTATTTACATATCTGCCACTATGTAGGAGAATCCTTATAGCTGTTCGAGTGTGCGAAACGTAACGCGCGAGAAATTGTAAGTAAACGCCGTATTTACATATCTGCCACTGTGCAGGAGAATCCGTATAGGTGTACGGGTGTTCGAAACGTAACGCGCAAGAAATTGTAAGTAAACGCCGTATTTACGTATCTGCCACTGTGCAGGAGAATCCGTATAGGTGTTCGAGTGTTCGATACGTAACGCGCGAGAAATTGTAAGTAAACGTCGTATTTACTTATCTGCCACTGTGCAGGTGAATCCGTATAGGTGTTCGAGTGTTCAAAACATAACGCGTGAGAAATTGTAAGTAAACGTCGTATTTACATATCTGCCACCGTGCAGGAGAATCCGTATAGGTGTTCGAGTGTGCAAAACGTAATGCGCGAGAAATTGTAAGTAAACGCCGTATTTACATATCTGCCACTGTGCAGGAGAATCCGTATAGGTGTTCGAGTGTTCGAAACGTCACGCGTGAGAAATTGTAAGTAAACGCCGTATTTACATATCTGCCACTGTCCAGGAGAATCCGTATAGGTGTTCGAGTGTTCGAACCGTAACGCGCGAGAAATTGTAAGTAAAAGCCGTATTTACATATCTGCCACTGTGCAGGAGAATCCGTATAGGTGTTCGAGTGTTCGAAACGTAACGCGCGAGAAATTGTAAGTAAACGTCGTATTTACATATCTGCCACTGTGCAGGAGAATCCGTATAGGTGTTCGAGTGTTCGAAACGTAACGCGCGAGAAATTGTAAGTAAACGTCGTATTTACATATCTGCCACTGTGCAGGAGAATCCGTATAGGTGTTCGAGTGTTCGAAACGTAACGCGCAAGAAATTGTGAGTAAACGCCGTATTTACATATCTGCCACTGTCCAGAAGAATCCGTATAGGTGTTCGAGTGTTCGAAACGTAACGCGCGAGAAATTGTAAGTAAACGCCGTATTTACATATCTGCCACTGTGCAGGAGAATCCGTATAGGTGTTCGAGTGTTCGAAACGTAACGCGCGAGAAATTGTAAGTAAACGTCGTATTTACATATCTGCCACTGTGCAGGAGAATCCGTATAGGTGTTCGAGTGTTCGAAACGTAACGCGCAAGAAATTGTAAGTAAACGCCGTATTTACATATCTGCCACTGTCCAGGAGAATCCGTATAGGTGTTCGAGTGTTCGAAACGTCACGCGTGAGAAATTGTTAGTAAACGCCGTATTTACATATCTGCCACTGTGCAGGAGAATCCGTATAGGTGTTCGAGTGTTCGAACCGTAACGCGCGAGAAATTGTAAGTAAAAGCCGTATTTACATATCTGCCACTGTGCAGGAGAATCCGTATAGGTGTTCGAGTGTTCGAAACGTAACGCGCGAGAAATTGTAAGTAAACGTCGTATTTACATATCTGCCACTGTGCAGGAGAATCCGTATAGGTGTTCGAGTGTTCGAAACGTAACGCGCGAGAAATTGTAAGTAAACGTCGTATTTACATATCTGCCACTGTGCAGGAGAATCCGTATAGGTGTTCGAGTGTTCGAAACGTAACGCGCAAGAAATTGTAAGTAAACGCCGTATTTACATATCTGCCACTGTCCAGGAGAATCCGTATAGGTGTTCGAGTGTTCGAAACGTAACGCGCGAGAAATTGTAAGTGAACGCCGTATTTACATATCTGCCACTGTGCAGGAGAATCCGTATAGGTGTTCGAGTGTTCGAAACGTAACGCGCGAGAAATTGTAAGTAAACGTCGTATTTACATATCGGCCACTGTGCAGGAGAATCCGTATAGGTGTTCGAGTGTTCGATACGTAACGCGTGAGAAATTGTATGTAAACGCCGTATTTACATATCTGCCACTGTGTAGGAGAATCCGTATAGCTGTTCGAGTGTGCGAAACGTAACGCGCGAGAAATTGTAAGTAAACGCCGTATTTACATATCTGCCACTGTCCAGGAGAATCCGTATAGATGTTCGAGTGTTCGAACCGTAACGCGCGAGAAATTGTAATTAAACGCCGTATTTACATATCTGCCACTGTGCAGGAGAATCCGTATAGGTGTTCGAGTGTTCGATACGTAACGCGCGAGAAATTGTAAGTAAACGTCGTATTTACATATCTGCCACTGTGCAGGAGAATCCGTATAGGTGTTCGAGTGTTCGAAACGTAACGCGGGAGAAATTGTAAGTAAACGTCATATTTACATATCGGCCACTGTGCAGGAGAATCCGTATAGGTGTTCGAGTGTTCGAAACGTAACGCGCAAGAAATTGTAAGTAAACGCCGTATTTACATATCTGCCACTGTGCTGGAGAATCCGTATAGGTGTTCGAGTGTTCGAAACGTCACGCGTGAGAAATTGTAAGTAAACGCCGTATTTACATATCTGCCACTGTCCAGGAGAATCCGTATAGGTGTTCGAGTGTTCGAACCGTAACGCGCGAGAAATTGTAAGTAAAAGCCGTATTTACATATCTGCCACTGTGCAGGAGAATCCGTATAGGTGTTCGAGTGTTCGAAATGTAACGCGCGAGAAATTGTAAGTAAACGTCGTATTTACATATCTGCCACTGTGCAGGAGAATCCGTATAGGTGTTCGAGTGTTCGAAACGTAACGCGCGAGAAATTGTAAGTAAATGTCGTATTTACATATCTGCCACTGTGCAGGAGAATCCGTATAGGTGTTCGAGTGTTCGAAACGTAACGCGCAAGAAATTGTAAGTAAACGCCGTATTTACATATCTGCCACTGTCCAGGAGAATCCGTATAGGTGTTCGAGTGTTCGAAACGTAACGCGCGAGAAATTGTAAGTAAACGCCGTATTTACATATCTGCCACTGTGCAGGAGAATCCGTATAGGTGTTCGAGTGTTCGAAACGTAACGCGCGAGAAATTGTAAGTAAACGTCGTATTTATATATCGGCCACTGTGCAGGAGAATCCGTATAGGTGTTCGAGTGTTCGATACGTAACGCGTGAGAAATTGTATGTAAACGCCGTATTTACATATCTGCCACTGTGTAGGAGAATCTGTATAGCTGTTCGAGTGTGCGAAACGTAACGCGCGAGAAATTGTAAGTAAACGCCGTATTTACATATCTGCCACTGTCCAGGAGAATCCGTATAGATGTTCGAGTGTTCGAACCGTAACGCGCGAGAAATTGTAATTAAACGTCGTATTTACATATCTGCCACTGTGCAGGAGAATCCGTATAGGTGTTCGAGTGTTCGATACGTAACGCGCGAGAAATTGTAAGTAAACGTCGTATTTACTTATCTGCCACTATGCAGGAGAATCCGTATAGGTGTTCGAGTGTTCAAAACATAACGCGTGAGAAATTGTAAGTAAACGTCGTATTTACATATCTGCCACTGTGCAGGAGAATCCGTATAGGTGTTCGAGTGTGCAAAACGTAACGCGCGAGAAATTGTAAGTAAACGCCGTATTTACATATCTGCCACTGTGCAGGAGAATCCGTATAGGTGTTCGAGTGTTCGAAACGTCACGCGTGAGAAATTGTAAGTAAACGCCGTATTTACATATCTGCCACTGTCCAGGAGAATCCGTATAGGTGTTCGAGTGTTTGAACCTTAACGCGCGAGAAATTGTAAGTAAAAGCCGTATTTACATATCTGCCACTGTGCAGGAGAATCCGTATAGGTGTTCGAGTGTTCGAAACGTAACGCGCGAGAAATTGTAAGTAAACGTCGTATTTACATATCTGCCACTGTGCAGGAGAATCCGTATAGGTGTTCGGGTGTTCGAAACGTAACGCGCGAGAAATTGTAAGTAAACGTCGTATTTACATATCTGCCACTGTGCAGGAGAATCCGTATAGGTGTTCGAGTGTTCGAAACGTAACGCGCAAGAAATTGTAAGTAAACGCCGTATTTACATATCTGCCACTGTCCAGGAGAATCCGTATAGGTGTTCGAGTGTTCGAAACGTAACGCGCGAGAAATTGTAAGTAAACGCCGTATTTACATATCTGCCACTGTGCAGGAGAATCCGTATAGGTGTTCGAGTGTTCGAAACGTAACGCGCGAGAAATTGTAAGTAAACGTCGTATTTACATATCTGCCACTGTGCAGGAGAATCCGTATAGGTGTTCGAGTGTTCGATACGTAACGCGTGAGAAATTGTATGTAAACGCCGTATTTACATATCTGCCATTGTGTACGAGAATCCGTATAGCTGTTCGAGTGTGCGAAACGTAACGCGCGAGAAATTGTAAGTAAACGCCGTATTTACATATCTGCCACTGTGCAGGAGAATCCGTATAGGCGTACGGGTGTTCGAAACGTAACGCGCAAGAAATTGTAAGTAAACGCCGTATTTACATATCTGCCACTGTGCAGGAGAATCCGTATAGGTGTTCGAGTGTTCGATACGTAACGCGCGAGAAATTGTAAGTAAACGTCGTATTTACATATCTGCCACTGTGCAGGAGAATCCGTATAGGTGTTCGAGTGTTCGATACGTAACGCGTGAGAAATTGTATGTAAACGCCGTATTTACATATCTGCCATTGTGTAGGAGAATCCGTATAGCTGTTCGAGTGTGCGAAACGTAACGCGCGAGAAATTGTAAGTAAACGCCGTATTTACATATCTGCCACTGTGCAGGAGAATCCGTATAGGCGTACGGGTGTTCGAAACGTAACGCGCAAGAAATTGTAAGTAAACGCCGTATTTACATATCTGCCACTGTGCAGGAGAATCCGTATAGGTGTTCGAGTGTTCGATACGTAACGCGCGAGAAATTGTAAGTAAACGTCGTATTTACTTATCTGCCACTGTGCAGGAGAATCCGTATAGGTGTTCGAGTGTGCAAAACGTAACACGCGAGAAATTGTAAGTAAACGCCGTATTTACATATCTGCCACTTCAGGAGAATCCGTATAGGTGTTCGAGTGTTCGAAACGTCACGCGTGAGAAATTGTAAGTAAACGCCGTATTTACATATCTGCCACTGTCCAGGAGAATCCGTATAGATGTTCGAGTGTTCGAACCGTAACGCGCGAGAAATTGTAATTAAAAGCCGTATTTACATATCTGCCACTGTGCAGGAGAATCCGTATAAGTGTTCGAGTGTTCGAAACGTAACGCGCGAGAAATTGTAAGTAAACGTCGTATTTACATATCTGCCACTGTGCAGGAGAATCCGTATAGGTGTTCGATTGTTCGATACGTAACGCGTGAGAAATTGTATGTAAACGCCGTATTTACATCTCTGCCACTGTGCACGAGAATCCGTATTGCTGTTCGAGTGTGCGAAACGTAACGCGCGAGAAATTGTAAGTAAACGCCGAATTTACATCTCTGCCACTATGCACGAGAATCCGTATTGCTGTTCGAGTGTGCGAAACGTAACGCGCGAGAAATTGTAAGTAAACGCCGTATTTACATTTCTGCCACTGTGCAGGAGAATCCGTATATGTGTTCGAGTGTTCAAAACGTAACGCGCAAGAAAGTGTAAGTAAACGCCGTATTAACATATCTACTACTGTGCAGGAGAATCCGTATAGGTGTTCGAGTGTTCGAATTGTAAGGCGTGAGAAATTGTAATTAAACGCCGTATTTACATGTCTGCCACTGTGTAGGAGAATCCGTATAGGTGTTTCAGTGTTCGAACCGTAACGCGCGAGAAATGGTAGGTAAACACCGTATTTACATATCTGCCACTGTGCAGGAGAATCCGTATACGTGTTCGAGTGTTCGAACCGTAACGCGCGAGAAATTGTAAGTAAACGCCGTATTTATATATCTGCCACTGTGCAGGAGAATCCGTATAGGTGTTCGAGTGTTCGAACCGTAACGCGCGAGAAATTGTAAGTAAAAGCCGTATTTACATATCTGCCACTGTGCAGGAGAATCCGTATAGGTGTTCGAGTGTTCGAAACGTAACGCGCGAGAAATTGTAAGTAAACGTCGTATTTACATATCTGCCACTGTGCAGGAGAATCCGTATAGGTGTTCGAGTGTTCGAAACGTAACGCGCGAGAAATTGTAAGTAAACGTCGTATTTACATATCTGCCACTGTCCAGGAGAATCCGTATAGGTGTTCGAGTGTTCGAACCGTAACGCGCGAGAAATTGTAAGTAAAAGTCGTATTTACATATCTGCCACTGTGCAGGAGAATCCGTATAGGTGTTCGAGTGTTCGAAACGTAACGCGCGAGAAATTGTAAGTAAACGTCGTATTTACATATCTGCCACTGTGCAGGAGAATCCGTATAGGTGTTCGAGTGTTCGATACGTAACGCGTGAGAAATTGTATGTAAACGCCGTATTTACATATCTGCCACTGTGTAGGAGAATCCGTATAGCTGTTCGAGTGTGCGAAACGTAACGCGCGAGAAATTGTAAGTAAACGCCGTATTTACATATCTGCCACTGTGCAGGAGAATCCGTATAGGTGTACGGGTGTTCGAAACGTAACGCGCAAGAAATTGTAAGTAAACGCCGTATTTACATATCTGCCACTGTGCAGGAGAATCCGTATAGGTGTTCGAGTGTTCGATACGTAACGCGCCAGAAATTGTAAGTAAACGTCGTATTTACTTATCTGCCACTGTGCAGGAGAATCCGTATAGGTGTTCGAGTGTTCAAAACATAACGCGTGATAAATTGTAAGTAAACGTCGTATTTACATATCTGCCACTGTGCAGGAGAATCCGTATAGGTGTTCGAGTGTTCGATACGTAACACGCGAGAAATTGTAAGTAAACGTCGTATTTACTTATCTGCCACTGTGCAGGAGAATCCGTATAGGTGTTCGAGTGTGCAAAACGTAACACGCGAGAAATTGTAAGTAAACGCCGTATTTACATATCTGCCACTTCAGGAGAATCCGTATAGGTGTTCGAGTGTTCGAAACGTCACGCGTGAGAAATTGTAAGTAAACGCCGTATTTACATATCTGCCACTGTCCAGGAGAATCCGTATAGATGTTCGAGTGTTCGAACCGTAACGCGCGAGAAATTGTAATTAAAAGCCGTATTTACATATCTGCCACTGTGCAGGAGAATCCGTATAAGTGTTCGAGTGTTCGAAACGTAACGCGCGAGAAATTGTAAGTAAACGTCGTATTTACATATCTGCCACTGTGCAGGAGAATCCGTATAGGTGTTCGATTGTTCGATACGTAACGCGTGAGAAATTGTATGTAAACGCCGTATTTACATCTCTGCCACTGTGCACGAGAATCCGTATTGCTGTTCGAGTGTGCGAAACGTAACGCGCGAGAAATTGTAAGTAAACGCCGAATTTACATCTCTGCCACTATGCACGAGAATCCGTATTGCTGTTCGAGTGTGCGAAACGTAACGCGCGAGAAATTGTAAGTAAACGCCGTATTTACATTTCTGCCACTGTGCAGGAGAATCCGTATATGTGTTCGAGTGTTCAAAACGTAACGCGCAAGAAAGTGTAAGTAAACGCCGTATTAACATATCTACTACTGTGCAGGAGAATCCGTATAGGTGTTCGAGTGTTCGAATTGTAAGGCGTGAGAAATTGTAATTAAACGCCGTATTTACATGTCTGCCACTGTGTAGGAGAATCCGTATAGGTGTTTCAGTGTTCGAACCGTAACGCGCGAGAAATGGTAGGTAAACACCGTATTTACATATCTGCCACTGTGCAGGAGAATCCGTATACGTGTTCGAGTGTTCGAACCGTAACGCGCGAGAAATTGTAAGTAAACGCCGTATTTATATATCTGCCACTGTGCAGGAGAATCCGTATAGGTGTTCGAGTGTTCGAACCGTAACGCGCGAGAAATTGTAAGTAAAAGCCGTATTTACATATCTGCCACTGTGCAGGAGAATCCGTATAGGTGTTCGAGTGTTCGAAACGTAACGCGCGAGAAATTGTAAGTAAACGTCGTATTTACATATCTGCCACTGTGCAGGAGAATCCGTATAGGTGTTCGAGTGTTCGAAACGTAACGCGCGAGAAATTGTAAGTAAACGTCGTATTTACATATCTGCCACTGTCCAGGAGAATCCGTATAGGTGTTCGAGTGTTCGAACCGTAACGCGCGAGAAATTGTAAGTAAAAGTCGTATTTACATATCTGCCACTGTGCAGGAGAATCCGTATAGGTGTTCGAGTGTTCGAAACGTAACGCGCGAGAAATTGTAAGTAAACGTCGTATTTACATATCTGCCACTGTGCAGGAGAATCCGTATAGGTGTTCGAGTGTTCGATACGTAACGCGTGAGAAATTGTATGTAAACGCCGTATTTACATATCTGCCACTGTGTAGGAGAATCCGTATAGCTGTTCGAGTGTGCGAAACGTAACGCGCGAGAAATTGTAAGTAAACGCCGTATTTACATATCTGCCACTGTGCAGGAGAATCCGTATAGGTGTACGGGTGTTCGAAACGTAACGCGCAAGAAATTGTAAGTAAACGCCGTATTTACATATCTGCCACTGTGCAGGAGAATCCGTATAGGTGTTCGAGTGTTCGATACGTAACGCGCAAGAAATTGTAAGTAAACGTCGTATTTACTTATCTGCCACTGTGCAGGAGAATCCGTATAGGTGTTCGAGTGTTCAAAACATAACGCGTGATAAATTGTAAGTAAACGTCGTATTTACATATCTGCCACTGTGCAGGAGAATCCGTATAGGTGTTCGAGTATTCGAAACGTCACGCGTGAGAAATTGTAAGTAAACGCCGTATTTACATATCTGCCACTGTCCAGGAGAATCCGTATAGATGTTCGAGTGTTCGAACCGTAACGCGCGAGAAATTGTAAGTAAAAGCCGTATTTACATATCTGCCACTGTGCAGGAGAATCCGTATAAGTGTTCGAGTGTTCGAAACGTAACGCGCGAGAAATTGTAAGTAAACGTCGTATTTACATATCTGCCACTGTGCAGGAGAATCCGTATAGGTGTTCGATTGTTCGATACGTAACGCGTGAGAAATTGTATGTAAACGCCGTATTTACATCTCTGCCACTGTGCACGAGAATCCGTATTGCTGTTCGAGTGTGCGAAACGTAACGCGCGAGAAATTGTAAGTAAACGCCGAATTTTCATCTCTGCCACTATGCACGAGAATCCGTATTGCTGTTCGAGTGTGCGAAACGTAACGCGCGAGAAATTGTAAGTAAACGCCGTATTTACATTTCTGCCACTGTGCAGGAGAATCCGTATAGGTGTTCGAGTGTTCAAAACGTGACGCGCAAGAAAGTGTAAGTAAACGCCGTATTAACATATCTACTACTGTGCACGAGAATCCGTATAGGTGTTCGAGTGTTCGAATTGTAAGGCGTGAGAAATTGTAATTAAACGCCGTATTTACATGTCTGCCACTGTGTAGGAGAATCCGTATAGGTGTTTGAGTGTTCGAACCGTAACGCGCGAGAAATGGTAGGTAAACACCGTATTTACATATCTGCCCCTGTGCAGGAGAATCCGTATACGTGTTCGAGTGTTCGAACCGTAACGCGCGAGAAATTGTAAGTAAACGCCGTATTTATATATCTGCCACTTTGCAGGAGAATCCGTATAGGTGTTCGAGTGTTCGAACCGTAACGCGCGAGAAATTGTAAGTAAAAGCCGTATTTACATATCTGCCACTGTGCAGGAGAATCCGTATAGGTGTTCGAGTGTTCGAAACGTAACGCGCGAGAAATTGTAAGTAAACGTCGTATTTACATATCTGCCACTGTGCAGGAGAATCCGTATAGGTGTTCGAGTGTTCGAAACGTAACGCGCGAGAAATTGTAAGTAAACGTCGTATTTACATATCTCCCACTGTGCAGGAGAATCCGTATAGGTGTTCGATTGTTCAATACGTAACGCGTGAGAAATTGTATGTAAACGCCGTATTTACATCTCTGCCACTGTGCACGAGAATCCGTATTGCTGTTCGAGTGTGCGAAACGTAACGCGCGAGAAATTGTAAGTAAACGCCGAATTTACATCTCTGCCACTATGCACGAGAATCCGTATTGCTGTTCGAGTGTGCGAAACGTAACGCGCGAGAAATTGTAAGTAAACGCCGTATTTACATTTCTGCCACTGTGCAGGAGAATCCGTATAGGTGTTCGAGTGTTCAAAACGTAACGCGCAAGAAAGTGTAAGTAAACGCCGTATTAACATATCTACTACTGTGCAGGAGAATCCGTATAGGTGTTCGAGTGTTCGAATTGTAAGGCGTGAGAAATTGTAATTAAACGCCGTATTTACATGTCTGCCACTGTGTAGGAGAATCCGTATAGGTGTTTCAGTGTTCGAACCGTAACGCGCGAGAAATGGTAGGTAAACACCGTATTTACATATCTGCCACTGTGCAGGAGAATCCGTATACGTGTTCGAGTGTTCGAACCGTAACGCGCGAGAAATTGTAAGTAAACGCCGTATTTATATATCTGCCACTGTGCAGGAGAATCCGTATAGGTGTTCGAGTGTTCGAACCGTAACGCGCGAGAAATTGTAAGTAAAAGCCGTATTTACATATCTGCCACTGTGCAGGAGAATCCGTATAGGTGTTCGAGTGTTCGAAACGTAACGCGCGAGAAATTGTAAGTAAACGTCGTATTTACATATCTGCCACTGTGCAGGAGAATCCGTATAGGTGTTCGAGTGTTCGAAACGTAACGCGCGAGAAATTGTAAGTAAACGTCGTATTTACATATCTGCCACTGTCCAGGAGAATCCGTATAGGTGTTCGAGTGTTCGAACCGTAACGCGCGAGAAATTGTAAGTAAAAGTCGTATTTACATATCTGCCACTGTGCAGGAGAATCCGTATAGGTGTTCGAGTGTTCGAAACGTAACGCGCGAGAAATTGTAAGTAAACGTCGTATTTACATATCTGCCACTGTGCAGGAGAATCCGTATAGGTGTTCGAGTGTTCGATACGTAACGCGTGAGAAATTGTATGTAAACGCCGTATTTACATATCTGCCACTGTGTAGGAGAATCCGTATAGCTGTTCGAGTGTGCGAAACGTAACGCGCGAGAAATTGTAAGTAAACGCCGTATTTACATATCTGCCACTGTGCAGGAGAATCCGTATAGGTGTACGGGTGTTCGAAACGTAACGCGCAAGAAATTGTAAGTAAACGCCGTATTTACATATCTGCCACTGTGCAGGAGAATCCGTATAGGTGTTCGAGTGTTCGATACGTAACGCGCAAGAAATTGTAAGGAAACGTCGTATTTACTTATCTGCCACTGTGCAGGAGAATCCGTATAGGTGTTCGAGTGTTCAAAACATAACGCGTGATAAATTGTAAGTAAACGTCGTATTTACATATCTGCCACTGTGCAGGAGAATCCGTATAGGTGTTCGAGTGTTCGAAACGTCACGCGTGAGAAATTGTAAGTAAACGCCGTATTTACATATCTGCCACTGTCCAGGAGAATCCGTATAGATGTTCGAGTGTTCGAACCGTAACGCGCGAGAAATTGTAAGTAAAAGCCGTATTTACATATCTGCCACTGTGCAGGAGAATCCGTATAAGTGTTCGAGTGTTCGAAACGTAACGCGCGAGAAATTGTAAGTAAACGTCGTATTTACATATCTGCCACTGTGCAGGAGAATCCGTATAGGTGTTCGATTGTTCGATACGTAACGCGTGAGAAATTGTATGTAAACGCCGTATTTACATCTCTGCCACTGTGCACGAGAATCCGTATTGCTGTTCGAGTGTGCGAAACGTAACGCGCGAGAAATTGTAAGTAAACGCCGAATTTTCATCTCTGCCACTATGCACGAGAATCCGTATTGCTGTTCGAGTGTGCGAAACGTAACGCGCGAGAAATTGTAAGTAAACGCCGTATTTACATTTCTGCCACTGTGCAGGAGAATCCGTATAGGTGTTCGAGTGTTCAAAACGTGACGCGCAAGAAAGTGTAAGTAAACGCCGTATTAACATATCTACTACTGTGCACGAGAATCCGTATAGGTGTTCGAGTGTTCGAATTGTAAGGCGTGAGAAATTGTAATTAAACGCCGTATTTACATGTCTGCCACTGTGTAGGAGAATCCGTATAGGTGTTTGAGTGTTCGAACCGTAACGCGCGAGAAATGGTAGGTAAACACCGTATTTACATATCTGCCCCTGTGCAGGAGAATCCGTATACGTGTTCGAGTGTTCGAACCGTAACGCGCGAGAAATTGTAAGTAAACGCCGTATTTATATATCTGCCACTTTGCAGGAGAATCCGTATAGGTGTTCGAGTGTTCGAACCGTAACGCGCGAGAAATTGTAAGTAAAAGCCGTATTTACATATCTGCCACTGTGCAGGAGAATCCGTATAGGTGTTCGAGTGTTCGAAACGTAACGCGCGAGAAATTGTAAGTAAACGTCGTATTTACATATCTGCCACTGCGCAGGAGAATCCGTATAGGTGTTCGAGTGTTCGAAACGTAACGCGCGAGAAATTGTAAGTAAACGTCGTATTTACATATCTCCCACTGTGCAGGAGAATCCGTATAGGTGTTCGATTGTTCAATACGTAACGCGTGAGAAATTGTATGTAAACGCCGTATTTACATCTCTGCCACTGTGCACGAGAATCCGTATTGCTGTTCGAGTGTGCGAAACGTAACGCGCGAGAAATTGTAAGTAAACGCCGAATTTACATCTCTGCCACTATGCACGAGAATCCGTATTGCTGTTCGAGTGTGCGAAACGTAACGCGCGAGAAATTGTAAGTAAACGCCGTATTTACATTTCTGCCACTGTGCAGGAGAATCCGTATAGGTGTTCGAGTGTTCAAAACGTAACGCGCAAGAAAGTGTAAGTAAACGCCGTATTAACATATCTACTACTGTGCAGGAGAATCCGTATAGGTGTTCGAGTGTTCGAATTGTAAGGCGTGAGAAATTGTAATTAAACGCCGTATTTACATGTCTGCCACTGTGTAGGAGAATCCGTATAGGTGTTTCAGTGTTCGAACCGTAACGCGCGAGAAATGGTAGGTAAACACCGTATTTACATATCTGCCACTGTGCAGGAGAATCCGTATACGTGTTCGAGTGTTCGAACCGTAACGCGCGAGAAATTGTAAGTAAACGCCGTATTTATATATCTGCCACTGTGCAGGAGAATCCGTATAGGTGTTCGAGTGTTCGAACCGTAACGCGCGAGAAATTGTAAGTAAAAGCCGAATTTACATATCTGCCACTGTGCAGGAGAATCCGTATAGGTGTTCGAGTGTTCGAAACGTAACGCGCGAGAAATTGTAAGTAAACGTCGTATTTACATATCTGCCACTGTGCAGGAGAATCCGTATAGGTGTTCGAGTGTTCGAAACGTAACGCGCGAGAAATTGTAAGTAAACGTCGTATTTACATATCTGCCACTGTCCAGGAGAATCCGTATAGGTGTTCGAGTGTTCGAACCGTAACGCGCGAGAAATTGTAAGTAAAAGTCGTATTTACATATCTGCCACTGTGCAGGAGAATCCGTATAGGTGTTCGAGTGTTCGAAACGTAACGCGCGAGAAATTGTAAGTAAACGTCGTATTTACATATCTGCCACTGTGCAGGAGAATCCGTATAGGTGTTCGAGTGTTCGATACGTAACGCGTGAGAAATTGTATGTAAACGCCGTATTTACATATCTGCCACTGTGTAGGAGAATCCGTATAGCTGTTCGAGTGTGCGAAACGTAACGCGCGAGAAATTGTAAGTAAACGCCGTATTTACATACCTGCCACTGTGCAGGAGAATCCGTATAGGTGTACGGGTGTTCGAAACGTAACGCGCAAGAAATTGTAAGTAAACGCCGTATTTACATATCTGCCACTGTGCAGGAGAATCCGTATAGGTGTTCGAGTGTTCGATACGTAACGCGCAAGAAATTGTAAGTAAACGTCGTATTTACTTATCTGCCACTGTGCAGGAGAATCCGTATAGGTGTTCGAGTGTTCAAAACATAACGCGTGATAAATTGTAAGTAAACGTCGTATTTACATATCTGCCACTGTGCAGGAGAATCCGTATAGGTGTTCGAGTGTTCGAAACGTCACGCGTGAGAAATTGTAAGTAAACGCCGTATTTACATATCTGCCACTGTCCAGGAGAATCCGTATAGATGTTCGAGTGTTCGAACCGTAACGCGCGAGAAATTGTAAGTAAAAGCCGTATTTACATATCTGCCACTGTGCAGGAGAATCCGTATAAGTGTTCGAGTGTTCGAAACGTAACGCGCGAGAAATTGTAAGTAAACGTCGTATTTACATATCTGCCACTGTGCAGGAGAATCCGTATAGGTGTTCGATTGTTCGATACGTAACGCGTGAGAAATTGTATGTAAACGCCGTATTTACATCTCTGCCACTGTGCACGAGAATCCGTATTGCTGTTCGAGTGTGCGAAACGTAACGCGCGAGAAATTGTATGTAAACGCCGAATTTTCATCTCTGCCACTATGCACGAGAATCCGTATTGCTGTTCGAGTGTGCGAAACGTAACGCGCGAGAAATTGTAAGTAAACGCCGTATTTACATTTCTGCCACTGTGCAGGAGAATCCGTATAGGTGTTCGAGTGTTCAAAACGTGACGCGCAAGAAAGTGTAAGTAAACGCCGTATTAACATATCTACTACTGTGCAGGAGAATCCGTATAGGTGTTCGAGTGTTCGAATTGTAAGGCGTGAGAAATTGTAATTAAACGCCGTATTTACATGTCTGCCACTGTGTAGGAGAATCCGTATAGGTGTTTGAGTGTTCGAACCGTAACGCGCGAGAAATGGTAGGTAAACACCGTATTTACATATCTGCCCCTGTGCAGGAGAATCCGTATACGTGTTCGAGTGTTCGAACCGTAACGCGCGAAAAATTGTAAGTAAACGCCGTATTTATATATCTGCCACTTTGCAGGAGAATCCGTATAGGTGTTCGAGTGTTCGAACCGTAACGCGCGAGAAATTGTAAGTAAAAGCCGTATTTACATATCTGCCACTGTGTAGGAGAATCCGTATAGGTGTTCGAGTGTTCGAAACGTAACGCGCGAGAAATTGTAAGTAAACGTCGTATTTACATATCTGCCACTGTGCAGGAGAATCCGTATAGGTGTTCGAGTGTTCGAAACGTAACGCGCGAGAAATTGTAAGTAAACGTCGTATTTACATATCTCCCACTGTGCAGGAGAATCCGTATAGGTGTTCGATTGTTCAATACGTAACGCGTGAGAAATTGTATGTAAACGCCGTATTTACATCTCTGCCACTGTGCACGAGAATCCGTATTGCTGTTCGAGTGTGCGAAACGTAACGCGCGAGAAATTGTAAGTAAACGCCGAATTTACATCTCTGCCACTATGCACGAGAATCCGTATTGCTGTTCGAGTGTGCGAAACGTAACGCGCGAGAAATTGTAAGTAAACGCCGTATTTACATTTCTGCCACTGTGCAGGAGAATCCGTATAGGTGTTCGAGTGTTCAAAACGTAACGCGCAAGAAAGTGTAAGTAAACGCCGTATTAACATATCTACTACTGTGCAGGAGAATCCGTATAGGTGTTCGAGTGTTCGAATTGTAAGGCGTGAGAAATTGTAATTAAACGCCGTATTTACATGTCTGCCACTGTGTAGGAGAATCCGTATAGGTGTTTCAGTGTTCGAACCGTAACGCGCGAGAAATGGTAGGTAAACACCGTATTTACATATCTGCCACTGTGCAGGAGAATCCGTATACGTGTTCGAGTGTTCGAACCGTAACGCGCGAGAAATTGTAAGTAAACGCCGTATTTATATATCTGCCACTGTGCAGGAGAATCCGTATAGGTGTTCGAGTGTTCGAACCGTAACGCGCGAGAAATTGTAAGTAAAAGCCGTATTTACATATCTGCCACTGTGCAGGAGAATCCGTATAGGTGTTCGAGTGCTCGAAACGTAACGCGCGAGAAATTGTAAGTAAACGTCGTATTTACATATCTGCCACTGTGCAGGAGAATCCGTATAGGTGTTCGAGTGTTCGAAACGTAACGCGCGAGAAATTGTAAGTAAACGTCGTATTTACATATCTGCCACTGTCCAGGAGAATCCGTATAGGTGTTCGAGTGTTCGAACCGTAACGCGCGAGAAATTGTAAGTAAAAGTCGTATTTACATATCTGCCACTGTGCAGGAGAATCCGTATAGGTGTTCGAGTGTTCGAAACGTAACGCGCGAGAAATTGTAAGTAAACGTCGTATTTACATATCTGCCACTGTGCAGGAGAATCCGTATAGGTGTTCGAGTGTTCGATACGTAACGCGTGAGAAATTGTATGTAAACGCCGTATTTACATATCTGCCACTGTGTAGGAGAATCCGTATAGCTGTTCGAGTGTGCGAAACGTAACGCGCGAGAAATTGTAAGTAAACGCCGTATTTACATATCTGCCACTGTGCAGGAGAATCCGTATAGGTGTACGGGTGTTCGAAACGTAACGCGCAAGAAATTGTAAGTAAACGCCGTATTTACATATCTGCCACTGTGCAGGAGAATCCGTATAGGTGTTCGAGTGTTCGATACGTAACGCGCGAGAAATTGTAAGTAAACGTCGTATTTACTTATCTGCCACAGTGCAGGAGAATCCGTATAGGTGTTCGAGTGTTCAAAACATAACGCGTGATAAATTGTAAGTAAACGTCGTATTTACATATCTGCCACTGTGCAGGAGAATCCGTATAGGTGTTCGAGTGTTCGAAACGTCACGCGTGAGAAATTGTAAGTAAACGCCGTATTTACATATCTGCCACTGTCCAGGAGAATCCGTATAGATGTTCGAGTGTTCGAACCGTAACGCGCGAGAAATTGTAAGTAAAAGCCGTATTTACATATCTGCCACTGTGCAGGAGAATCCGTATAAGTGTTCGAGTGTTCGAAACGTAACGCGCGAGAAATTGTAAGTAAACGTCGTATTTACATATCTGCCACTGTGCAGGAGAATCCGTATAGGTGTTCGATTGTTCGATACGTAACGCGTGAGAAATTGTATGTAAACGCCGTATTTACATCTCTGCCACTATGCACGAGAATCCGTATTGCTGTTCGAGTGTGCGAAACGTAACGCGCGAGAAATTGTAAGTAAACGCCGTATTTACATTTCTGCCACTGTGCAGGAGAATCCGTATAGGTGTTCGAGTGTTCAAAACGTAACGCGCAAGAAAGTGTAAGTAAACGCCGTATTAACATATCTACTACTGTGCAGGAGAATCCGTATAGGTGTTCGAGTGTTCGAATTGTAAGGCGTGAGAAATTGTAATTAAACGCCGTATTTACATGTCTGCCACTGTGTAGGAGAATCCGTATAGGTGTTTCAGTGTTCGAACCGTAACGCGCGAGAAATGGTAGGTAAACACCGTATTTACATATCTGCCACTGTGCAGGAGAATCCGTATACGTGTTCGAGTGTTCGAACCGTAACGCGCGAGAAATTGTAAGTAAACGCCGTATTTATATATCTGCCACTGTGCAGGAGAATCCGTATAGGTGTTCGAGTGTTCGAACCGTAACGCGCGAGAAATTGTAAGTAAAAGCCGTATTTACATATCTGCCACTGTGCAGGAGAATCCGTATAGGTGTTCGAGTGTTCGAAACGTAACGCGCGAGAAATTGTAAGTAAACGTCGTATTTACATATCTGCCACTGTGCAGGAGAATCCGTATAGGTGTTCGAGTGTTCGAAACGTAACGCGCGAGAAATTGTAAGTAAACGTCGTATTTACATATCTGCCACTGTCCAGGAGAATCCGTATAGGTGTTCGAGTGTTCGAACCGTAACGCGCGAGAAATTGTAAGTAAAAGTCGTATTTACATATCTGCCACTGTGCAGGAGAATCCGTATAGGTGTTCGAGTGTTCGAAACGTAACGCGCGAGAAATTGTAAGTAAACGTCGTATTTACATATCTGCCACTGTGCAGGAGAATCCGTATAGGTGTTCGAGTGTTCGATACGTAACGCGTGAGAAATTGTATGTAAACGCCGTATTTACATATCTGCCACTGTGTAGGAGAATCCGTATAGCTGTTCGAGTGTGCGAAACGTAACGCGCGAGAAATTGTAAGTAAACGCCGTATTTACATATCTGCCACTGTGCAGGAGAATCCGTATAGGTGTACGGGTGTTCGAAACGTAACGCGCAAGAAATTGTAAGTAAACGCCGTATTTACATATCTGCCACTGTGCAGGAGAATCCGTATAGGTGTTCGAGTGTTCGATACGTAACGCGCGAGAAATTGTAAGTAAACGTCGTATTTACTTATCTGCCACTGTGCAGGAGAATCCGTATAGGTGTTCGAGTGTTCAAAACATAACGCGTGATAAATTGTAAGTAAACGTCGTATTTACATATCTGCCACTGTGCAGGAGAATCCGTATAGGTGTTCGAGTGTTCGAAACGTCACGCGTGAGAAATTGTAAGTAAACGCCGTATTTACATATCTGCCACTGTCCAGGAGAATCCGTATAGATGTTCGAGTGTTCGAACCGTAACGCGCGAGAAATTGTAAGTAAAAGCCGTATTTACATATCTGCCACTGTGCAGGAGAATCCGTATAAGTGTTCGAGTGTTCGAAACGTAACGCGCGAGAAATTGTAAGTAAACGTCGTATTTACATATCTGCCACTGTGCAGGAGAATCCGTATAGGTGTTCGATTGTTCGATACGTAACGCGTGAGAAATTGTATGTAAACGCCGTATTTACATCTCTGCCACTGTGCACGAGAATCCGTATTGCTGTTCGAGTGTGCGAAACGTAACGCGCGAGAAATTGTAAGTAAACACCGAATTTACATCTCTGCCACTATGCACGAGAATCCGTATTGCTGTTCGAGTGTGCGAAACGTAACGCGCGAGAAATTGTAAGTAAACGCCGTATTTACATTTCTGCCACTGTGCAGGAGAATCCGTATAGGTGTTCGAGTGTTCAAAACGTAACGCGCAAGAAAGTGTAAGTAAACGCCGTATTAACATATCTACTACTGTGCAGGAGAATCCGTATAGGTGTTCGAGTGTTCGAATTGTAAGGCGTGAGAAATTGTAATTAAACGCCGTATTTACATGTCTGCCACTGTGTAGGAGAATCCGTATAGGTGTTTGAGTGTTCGAACCGTAACGCGCGAGAAATGGTAGGTAAACACCGTATTTACATATCTGCCACTGTGCAGGAGAATCCGTATACGTGTTCGAGTGTTCGAACCGTAACGCGCGAGAAATTGTAAGTAAACGCCGTATTTATATATCTGCCACTTTGCAGGAGAATCCGTATAGGTGTTCGAGTGTTCGAACCGTAACGCGCGAGAAATTGTAAGTAAAAGCCGTATTTACATATCTGCCACTGTGCAGGAGAATCCGTATAGGTGTTCGAGTGTTCGAAACGTAACGCGCGAGAAATTGTAAGTAAACGTCGTATTTACATATCTGCCACTGTGCAGGAGAATCCGTATAGGTGTTCGAGTGTTCGAAACGTAACGCGCGAGAAATTGTAAGTAAACGTCGTATTTACATATCTGCCACTGTGCAGGAGAATCCGTATAGGTGTTCGATTGTTCAATACGTAACGCGTGAGAAATTGTATGTAAACGCCGTATTTACATCTCTGCCACTGTGCACGAGAATCCGTATTGCTGTTCGAGTGTGCGAAACGTAACGCGCGAGAAATTGTAAGTAAACGCCGAATTTACATCTCTGCCACTATGCACGAGAATCCGTATTGCTGTTCGATTGTGCGAAACGTAACGCGCGAGAAATTGTAAGTAAACGCCGTATTTACATTTCTTCCACTGTGCAGGAGAATCCGTATAGGTGTTCGAGTGTTCAAAACGTAACGCGCAAGAAAGTGTTAGTAAACGCCGTATTAACATATCTACTACTGTGCAGGAGAATCCGTATAGGTGTTCGAGTGTTCGAATTGTAAGGCGTGAGAAATTGTAATTAAACGCCGTATTTACATGTCTGCCACTGTGTAGGAGAATCCGTATAGGTGTTTCAGTGTTCGAACCGTAACGCGCGAGAAATGGTAGGTAAACACCGTATTTACATATCTGCCACTGTGCAGGAGAATCCGTATACGTGTTCGAGTGTTCGAACCGTAACGCGCGAGAAATTGTAAGTAAACGCCGTATTTATATATCTGCCACTGTGCAGGAGAATCCGTATAGGTGTTCGAGTGTTCGAACCGTAACGCGCGAGAAATTGTAAGTAAAAGCCGTATTTACATATCTGCCACTGTGCAGGAGAATCCGTATAGGTGTTCGAGTGTTCGAAACGTAACGCGCGAGAAATTGTAAGTAAACGTCGTATTTACATATCTGCCACTGTGCAGGAGAATCCGTATAGGTGTTCGAGTGTTCGAAACGTAACGCGCGAGAAATTGTAAGTAAACGTCGTATTTACATATCTGCCACTGTCCAGGAGAATCCGTATAGGTGTTCGAGTGTTCGAACCGTAACGCGCGAGAAATTGTAAGTAAAAGTCGTATTTACATATCTGCCACTGTGCAGGAGAATCCGTATAGGTGTTCGAGTGTTCGAAACGTAACGCGCGAGAAATTGTAAGTAAACGTCGTATTTACATATCTGCCACTGTGCAGGAGAATCCGTATAGGTGTTCGAGTGTTCGATACGTAACGCGTGAGAAATTGTATGTAAACGCCGTATTTACATATCTGCCACTGTGTAGGAGAATCCGTATAGCTGTTCGAGTGTGCGAAACGTAACGCGCGAGAAATTGTAAGTAAACGCCGTATTTACATATCTGCCACTGTGCAGGAGAATCCGTATAGGTGTACGGGTGTTCGAAACGTAACGCGCAAGAAATTGTAAATAAACGCCGTATTTACATATCTGCCACTGTCCAGGAGAATCCGTATAGGTGTTCGAGTGTTCGATACGTAACGCGCGAGAAATTGTAAGTAAACGTCGTATTTACTTATCTGCCACTGTGCAGGAGAATCCGTATAGGTGTTCGAGTGTTCAAAACATAACGCGTGATAAATTGTAAGTAAACGTCGTATTTACATATCTGCCACTGTGCAGGAGAATCCGTATAGGTGTTCGAGTGTTCGAAACGTCACGCGTGAGAAATTGTAAGTAAACGCCGTATTTACATATCTGCCACTGTCCAGGAGAATCCGTATAGATGTTCGAGTGTTCGAACCGTAACGCGCGAGAAATTGTAAGTAAAAGCCGTATTTACATATCTGCCACTGTGCAGGAGAATCCGTATAAGTGTTCGAGTGTTCGAAACGTAACGCGCGAGAAATTGTAAGTAAACGTCGTATTTACATATCTGCCACTGTGCAGGAGAATCCGTATAGGTGTTCGATTGTTCGATACGTAACGCGTGAGAAATTGTATGTAAACGCCGTATTTACATCTCTGCCACTATGCACGAGAATCCGTATTGCTGTTCGAGTGTGCGAAACGTAACGCGCGAGAAATTGTAAGTAAACGCCGTATTTACATTTCTGCCACTGTGCAGGAGAATCCGTATAGGTGTTCGAGTGTTCAAAACGTAACGCGCAAGAAAGTGTAAGTAAACGCCGTATTAACATATCTACTACTGTGCAGGAGAATCCGTATAGGTGTTCGAGTGTTCGAATTGTAAGGCGTGAGAAATTGTAATTAAACGCCGTATTTACATGTCTGCCACTGTGTAGGAGAATCCGTATAGGTGTTTCAGTGTTCGAACCGTAACGCGCGAGAAATGGTAGGTAAACACCGTATTTACATATCTGCCACTGTGCAGGAGAATCCGTATACGTGTTCGAGTGTTCGAACCGTAACGCGCGAGAAATTGTAAGTAAACGCCGTATTTATATATCTGCCACTGTGCAGGAGAATCCGTATAGGTGTTCGAGTGTTCGAACCGTAACGCGCGAGAAATTTTAAGTAAAAGCCGTATTTACATATCTGCCACTGTGCAGGAGAATCCGTATAGGTGTTCGAGTGTTCGAAACGTAACGCGCGAGAAATTGTAAGTAAACGTCGTATTTACATATCTGCCACTGTGCAGGAGAATCCGTATAGGTGTTCGAGTGTTCGAAACGTAACGCGCGAGAAATTGTAAGTAAACGTCGTATTTACATATCTGCCACTGTCCAGGAGAATCCGTATAGGTGTTCGAGTGTTCGAACCGTAACGCGCGAGAAATTGTAAGTAAAAGTCGTATTTACATATCTGCCACTGTGCAGGAGAATCCGTATAGGTGTTCGAGTGTTCGAAACGTAACGCGCGAGAAATTGTAAGTAAACGTCGTATTTACATATCTGCCACTGTGCAGGAGAATCCGTATAGGTGTTCGAGTGTTCGATACGTAACGCGTGAGAAATTGTATGTAAACGCCGTATTTACATATCTGCCACTGTGTAGGAGAATCCGTATAGCTGTTCGAGTGTGCGAAACGTAACGCGCGAGAAATTGTAAGTAAACGCCGTATTTACATATCTGCCACTGTGCAGGAGAATCCGTATAGGTGTACGGGAGTTCGAAACGTAACGCGCAAGAAATTGTAAGTAAACGCCGTATTTACATATCTGCCACTGTGCAGGAGAATCCGTATAGGTGTTCGAGTGTTCGATACGTAACGCGCGAGAAATTGTAAGTAAACGTCGTATTTACTTATCTGCCACTGTGCAGGAGAATCCGTATAGGTGTTCGAGTGTTCAAAACATAACGCGTGATAAATTGTAAGTAAACGTCGTATTTACATATCTGCCACTGTGCAGGAGAATCCGTATAGGTGTTCGAGTGTTCGAAACGTCACGCGTGAGAAATTGTAAGTAAACGCCGTATTTACATATCTGCCACTGTCCAGGAGAATCCGTATAGGTGTTCGAGTGTTCGAACCGTAACGCGCGAGAAATTGTAAGTAAAAGCCGTATTTACATATCTGCCACTGTGCAGGAGAATCCGTATAAGTGTTCGAGTGTTCGAAACGTAACGCGCGAGAAATTGTAAGTAAACGTCGTATTTACATATCTGCCACTGTGCAGGGGAATCCGTATAGGTGTTCGATTGTTCGATACGTAACGCGTGAGAAATTGTATGTAAACGCCGTATTTACATCTCTGCCACTGTGCACGAGAATCCGTATTGCTGTTCGAGTGTGCGAAACGTAACGCGCGAGAAATTGTAAGTAAACGCCGAATTTACATCTCTGCCACTATGCACGAGAATCCGTATTGCTGTTCGAGTGTGCGAAACGTAACGCGCGAGAAATTGTAAGTAAACGCCGTATTTACATTTCTGCCACTGTGCAGGAGAATCCGTATAGGTGTTCGAGTGTTCAAAACGTAACGCGCAAGAAAGTGTAAGTAAACGCCGTATTAACATATCTACTACTGTGCAGGAGAATCCGTATAGGTGTTCGAGTGTTCGAATTGTAAGGCGTGAGAAATTGTAATTAAACGCCGTATTTACATGTCTGCCACTGTGTAGGAGAATCCGTATAGGTGTTTGAGTGTTCGAACCGTAACGCGCGAGAAATGGTAGGTAAACACCGTATTTACATATCTGCCACTGTGCAGGAGAATCCGTATACGTGTTCGAGTGTTCGAACCGTAACGCGCGAGAAATTGTAAGTAAACGCCGTATTTATATATCTGTCACTGTGCAGGAGAATCCGTATAGGTGTTCGAGTGTTCGAAACGTCACGCGTGAGAAATTGTAAGTAAACGCCGTATTTACATATCTGCCACTGTCCAGGAGAATCCGTATAGATGTTCGAGTGTTCGAACCGTAACGCGCGAGAAATTGTAATTAAAAGCCGTATTTACATATCTGCCACTGTGCAGGAGAATCCGTATAAGTGTTCGAGTGTTCGAAACGTAACGCGCGAGAAATTGTAAGTAAACGTCGTATTTACATATCTGCCACTGTGGAGGAGAATCCGTATAGGTGTTCGATTGTTCGATACGTAACGCGTGAGAAATTGTATGTAAACGCCGTATTTACATCTCTGCCACTATGCACGAGAATCCGTATTGCTGTTCGAGTGTGCGAAACGTAACGCGCGAGAAATTGTAAGTAAACGCCGTATTTACATTTCTGCCACTGTGCAGGAGAATCCGTATAGGTGTTCGAGTGTTCAAAACGTAACGCGCAAGAAAGTGTAAGTAAACGCCGTATTAACATATCTACTACTGTGCAGGAGAATCCGTATAGGTGTTCGAGTGTTCGAATTGTAAGGCGTGAGAAATTGTAATTAAACGCCGTATTTACATGTCTGCCACTGTGTAGGAGAATCCGTATAGGTGTTTCAGTGTTCGAACCGTAACGCGCGAGAAATGGTAGGTAAACACCGTATTTACATATCTGCCACTGTGCAGGAGAATCCGTATACGTGTTCGAGTGTTCGAACCGTAACGCGCGAGAAATTGTAAGTAAACGCCGTATTTATATATCTGCCACTGTGCAGGAGAATCCGTATAGGTGTTCGAGTGTTCGAACCGTAACGCGCGAGAAATTTTAAGTAAAAGCCGTATTTACATATCTGCCACTGTGCAGGAGAATCCGTATAGGTGTTCGAGTGTTCGAAACGTAACGCGCGAGAAATTGTAAGTAAACGTCGTATTTACATATCTGCCACTGTGCAGGAGAATCCGTATAGGTGTTCGAGTGTTCGAAACGTAACGCGCGAGAAATTGTAAGTAAACGTCGTATTTACATATCTGCCACTGTCCAGGAGAATCCGTATAGGTGTTCGAGTGTTCGAACCGTAACGCGCGAGAAATTGTAAGTAAACGTCGTATTAACATATCTGCCACTGTCCAGGAGAATCCGTATAGGTGTTCGAGTGTTCGAACCGTAACGCGCGAGAAATTGTAAGTAAAAGTCGTATTTACATATCTGCCACTGTGCAGGAGAATCCGTATAGGTGTTCGAGTGTTCGAAACGTAACGCGCGAGAAATTGTAAGTAAACGTCGTATTTACATATCTGCCACTGTGCAGGAGAATCCGTATAGTTGTTCGAGTGTTCGATACGTAACGCGTGAGAAATTGTATGTAAACGCCGCATTTACATATCTGCCACTGTGTAGGAGAATCCGTATAGCTGTTCG
This sequence comes from Camellia sinensis, assembly GCF_055761805.1. NCBI lineage: Eukaryota > Viridiplantae > Streptophyta > Magnoliopsida > Ericales > Theaceae > Camellia > Camellia sinensis. The sequence continues at coordinate 4,698,704 of NW_028128989.1, read as the reverse complement.
AGTGTGCGAAACGTAACGCGCGAGAAATTGTAAGTAAACGCCGTATTTACATATCTGCCACTGTGCAGGAGAATCCGTATAGGTGTACGGGTGTTCGAAACGTAACGCGCAAGAAATTGTAAGTAAACGCCGTATTTACATATCTGCCCCTGTGCAGGAGAATCCGTATAGGTGTTCGAGTGTTCGATACGTAACGCGCGAGAAATTGTAAGTAAACGTCGTATTTACTTATCTGCCACTGTGCAGGAGAATCCGTATAGGTGTTCGAGTGTTCAAAACATAACGCGTGATAAATTGTAAGTAAACGTCGTATTTACATATCTGCCACTGTGCAGGAGAATCCGTATAGGTGTTCGAGTGTTCGAAACGTCACGCGTGAGAAATTGTAAGTAAACGCCGTATTTACATATCTGCCACTGTCCAGGAGAATCCGTATAGATGTTCGAGTGTTCGAACCGTAACGCGCGAGAAATTGTAAGTAAAAGCCGTATTTACATATCTGCCACTGTGCAGGAGAATCCGTATAAGTGTTCGAGTGTTCGAAACGTAACGCGCGAGAAATTGTAAGTAAACGTCGTATTTACATATCTGCCACTGTGCAGGAGAATCCGTATAGATGTTCGATTGTTCGATACGTAACGCGTGAAAAATTGTATGTAAACGCCGTATTTACATCTCTGCCACTGTGCACGAGAATCCGTATTGCTGTTCGAGTGTGCGAAACGTAACGCGCGAGAAATTGTAAGTAAACGCTGAATTTACATCTCTGCCACTATGCACGAGAATCCGTATTGCTGTTCGAGTGTGCGAAACGTAACGCGCGAGAAATTGTAAGTAAACGCCGTATTTACATTTCTGCCACTGTGCAGGAGAATCCGTATAGGTGTTCGAGTGTTCAAAACGTAACGCGCAAGAAAGTGTAAGTAAACGCCGTATTAACATATCTACTACTGTGCAGGAGAATCCGTATAGGTGTTCGAGTGTTCGAATTGTAAGGCGTGAGAAATTGTAATTAAACGCCGTATTTACATGTCTGCCACTGTGTAGGAGAATCCGTATAGGTGTTTGAGTGTTCGAACCGTAACGCGCGAGAAATGGTAGGTAAACACCGTATTTACATATCTGCCACTGTGCAGGAGAATCCGTATACGTGTTCGAGTGTTCGAACCGTAACGCGCGAGAAATTGTAAGTAAACGCCGTATTTATATATCTGCCACTGTGCAGGAGAATCCGTATAGGTGTTCGAGTGTTCGAAACGTCACGCGTGAGAAATTGTAAGTAAACGCCGTATTTACATATCTGCCACTGTCCAGGAGAATCCGTATAGATGTTCGAGTGTTCGAACCGTAACGCGCGAGAAATTGTAATTAAAAGCCGTATTTACATATCTGCCACTGTGCAGGAGAATCCGTATAAGTGTTCGAGTGTTCGAAACGTAACGCGCGAGAAATTGTAAGTAAACGTCGTATTTACATATCTGCCACTGTGCAGGAGAATCCGTATAGGTGTTCGATTGTTCGATACGTAACGCGTGAGAAATTGTATGTAAACGCCGTATTTACATCTCTGCCACTGTGCACGAGAATCCGTATTGCTGTTCGAGTGTGCGAAACGTAACGCGCGAGAAATTGTAAGTAAACGCCGAATTTACATCTCTGCCACTATGCACGAGAATCCGTATTGCTGTTCGAGTGTGCGAAACGTAACGCGCGAGAAATTGTAAGTAAACGCCGTATTTACATTTCTGCCACTGTGCAGGAGAATCCGTATAGGTGTTCGAGTGTTCAAAACGTAACGCGCAAGAAAGTGTAAGTAAACGCCGTATTAACATATCTACTACTGTGCAGGAGAATCCGTATAGGTGTTCGAGTGTTCGAATTGTAAGGCGTGAGAAATTGTAATTAAACGCCGTATTTACATGTCTGCCACTGTGTAGGAGAATCCGTATAGGTGTTTCAGTGTTCGAACCGTAACGCGCGAGAAATGGTAGGTAAACACCGTATTTACATATCTGCCACTGTGCAGGAGAATCCGTATACGTGTTCGAGTGTTCGAACCGTAACGCGCGAGAAATTGTAAGGAAACGCCGTATTTATATATCTGCCACTGTGCAGGAGAATCCGTATAGGTGTTCGAGTGTTCGAACCGTAACGCGCGAGAAATTGTAAGTAAAAGCCGTATTTACATATCTGCCACTGTGCAGGAGAATCCGTATAGGTGTTCGAGTGTTCGAAACGTAACGCGCGAGAAATTGTAAGTAAACGTCGTATTTACATATCTGCCACTGTGCAGGAGAATCCGTATAGGTGTTCGAGTGTTCGAAACGTAACGCGCGAGAAATTGTAAGTAAACGTCGTATTTACATATCTGCCACTGTCCAGGAGAATCCGTATAGGTGTTCGAGTGTTCGAACCGTAACGCGCGAGAAATTGTAAGTAAAAGTCGTATTTACATATCTGCCACTGTGCAGGAGAATCCGTATAGGTGTTCGAGTGTTCGAAACGTAACGCGCGAGAAATTGTAAGTAAACGTCGTATTTACATATCTGCCACTGTGCAGGAGAATCCGTATAGGTGTTCGAGTGATCGATACGTAACGCGTGAGAAATTGTATGTAAACGCCGTATTTACATATCTGCCACTGTGTAGGAGAATCCGTATAGCTGTTCGAGTGTGCGAAACGTAACGCGCGAGAAATTGTAAGTAAACGCCGTATTTACATATCTGCCACTGTGCAGGAGAATCCGTATAGGTGTACGGGTGTTCGAAACGTAACGCGCAAGAAATTGTAAGTAAACGCCGTATTTACATATCTGCCACTGTGCAGGAGAATCCGTATAGGTGTTCGAGTGTTCGATACGTAACGCGCGAGAAATTGTAAGTAAACGTCGTATTTACTTATCTGCCACTGTGCAGGAGAATCCGTATAGGTGTTCGAGTGTTCAAAACATAACGCGTGATAAATTGTAAGTAAACGTCGTATTTACATATCTGCCACTGTGCAGGAGAATCCGTATAGGTGTTCGAGTGTTCGAAACGTCACGCGTGAGAAATTGTAAGTAAACGCCGTATTTACATATCTGCCACTGTCCAGGAGAATCCGTATAGATGTTCGAGTGTTCGAACCGTAACGCGCGAGAAATTGTAAGTAAAAGCCCTATTTACATATCTGCCACTGTGCAGGAGAATCCGTATAAGTGTTCGAGTGTTCGAAACGTAACGCGCGAGAAATTGTAAGTAAACGTCGTATTTACATATCTGCCACTGTGCAGGAGAATCCGTATAGGTGTTCGATTGTTCGATACGTAACGCGTGAGAAATTGTATGTAAACGCCGTATTTACATCTCTGCCACTGTGCACGAGAATCCGTATTGCTGTTCGAGTGTGCGAAACGTAACGCGCGAGAAATTGTAAGTAAACGCCGAATTTACATCTCTGCCACTATGCACGAGAATCCGTATTGCTGTTCGAGTGTGCGAAACGTAACGCGCGAGAAATTGTAAGTAAACGCCGTATTTACATTTCTGCCACTGTGCAGGAGAATCCGTATAGGTGTTCGAGTGTTCAAAACGTAACGCGCAAGAAAGTGTAAGTAAACGCCGTATTAACATATCTACTACTGTGCAGGAGAATCCGTATAGGTGTTCGAGTGTTCGAATTGTAAGGCGTGAGAAATTGTAATTAAACGCCGTATTTACATGTCTGCCACTGTGTAGGAGAATCCGTATAGGTGTTTCAGTGTTCGAACCGTAACGCGCGAGAAATGGTAGGTAAACACCGTATTTACATATCTGCCACTGTGCAGGAGAATCCGTATACGTGTTCGAGTGTTCGAACCGTAACGCGCGAGAAATTGTAAGTAAACGCCGTATTTATATATCTGCCACTGTGCAGGAGAATCCGTATAGGTGTTCGAGTGTTCGAACCGTAACGCGCGAGAAATTGTAAGTAAAAGCCGTATTTACATATCTGCCACTGTGCAGGAGAATCCGTATAGGTGTTCGAGTGTTCGAAACGTAACGCGCGAGAAATTGTAAGTAAACGTCGTATTTACATATCTGCCACTGTGCAGGAGAATCCGTATAGGTGTTCGAGTGTTCGAAACGTAACGCGCGAGAAATTGTAAGTAAACGTCGTATTTACATATCTGCCACTGTCCAGGAGAATCCGTATAGGTGTTCGAGTGTTCGAACCGTAACGCGCGAGAAATTGTAAGTAAAAGTCGTATTTACATATCTGCCACTGTGCAGGAGAATCCGTATAGGTGTTCGAGTGTTCGAAACGTAACGCGCGAGAAATTGTAAGTAAACGTCGTATTTACATATCTGCCACTGTGCAGGAGAATCCGTATAGGTGTTCGAGTGATCGATACGTAACGCGTGAGAAATTGTATGTAAACGCCGTATTTACATATCTGCCACTGTGTAGGAGAATCCGTATAGCTGTTCGAGTGTGCGAAACGTAACGCGCGAGAAATTGTAAGTAAACGCCGTATTTACATATCTGCCACTGTGCAGGAGAATCCGTATAGGTGTACGGGTGTTCGAAACGTAACGCGCAAGAAATTGTAAGTAAACGCCGTATTTACATATCTGCCACTGTGCAGGAGAATCCGTATAGGTGTTCGAGTGTTCGATACGTAACGCGCGAGAAATTGTAAGTAAACGTCGTATTTACTTATCTGCCACTGTGCAGGAGAATCCGTATAGGTGTTCGAGTGTTCAAAACATAACGCGTGATAAATTGTAAGTAAACGTCGTATTTACATATCTGCCACTGTGCAGGAGAATCCGTATAGGTGTTCGAGTGTTCGAAACGTCACGCGTGAGAAATTGTAAGTAAACGCCGTATTTACATATCTGCCACTGTCCAGGAGAATCCGTATAGATGTTCGAGTGTTCGAACCGTAACGCGCGAGAAATTGTAAGTAAAAGCCGTATTTACATATCTGCCACTGTGCAGGAGAATCCGTATAAGTGTTCGAGTGTTCGAAACGTAACGCGCGAGAAATTATAAGTAAACGTCGTATTTACATATCTGCCACTGTGCAGGAGAATCCGTATAGGTGTTCGATTGTTCGATACGTAACGCGTGAGAAATTGTATGTAAACGCCGTATTTACATCTCTGCCACTGTGCACGAGAATCCGTATTGCTGTTCGAGTGTGCGAAACGTAACGCGCGAGAAATTGTAAGTAAACGCCGAATTTACATCTCTGCCACTATGCACGAGAATCCGTATTGCTGTTCGAGTGTGCGAAACGTAACGCGCGAGAAATTGTAAGTAAACGCCGTATTTACATTTCTGCCACTGTGCAGGAGAATCCGTATAGGTGTTCGAGTGTTCAAAACGTAACGCGCAAGAAAGTGTAAGTAAACGCCGTATTAACATATCTACTACTGTGCAGGAGAATCCGTATAGGTGTTCGAGTGTTCGAATTGTAAGGCGTGAGAAATTGTAATTAAACGCCGTATTTACATGTCTGCCACTGTGTAGGAGAATCCGTATAGGTGTTTCAGTGTTCGAACCGTAACGCGCGAGAAATGGTAGGTAAACACCGTATTTACATATCTGCCACTGTGCAGGAGAATCCGTATACGTGTTCGAGTGTTCGAACCGTAACGCGCGAGAAATTGTAAGTAAACGCCGTATTTATATATCTGCCACTGTGCAGGAGAATCCGTATAGGTGTTCGAGTGTTCGAACCGTAACGCGCGAGAAATTGTAAGTAAAAGCCGTATTTACATATCTGCCACTGTGCAGGAGAATCCGTATAGGTGTTCGAGTGTTCGAAACGTAACGCGCGAGAAATTGTAAGTAAACGTCGTATTTACATATCTGCCACTGTGCAGGAGAATCCGTATAGGTGTTCGAGTGTTCGAAACGTAACGCGCGAGAAATTGTAAGTAAACGTCGTATTTACATATCTGCCACTGTCCAGGAGAATCCGTATAGGTGTTCGAGTGTTCGAACCGTAACGCGCGAGAAATTGTAAGTAAAAGTCGTATTTACATATCTGCCACTGTGCAGGAGAATCCGTATAGGTGTTCGAGTGTTCGAAACGTAACGCGCGAGAAATTGTAAGTAAACGTCGTATTTACATATCTGCCACTGTGCAGGAGAATCCGTATAGGTGTTCGAGTGATCGATACGTAACGCGTGAGAAATTGTATGTAAACGCCGTATTTACATATCTGCCACTGTGTAGGAGAATCCATATAGCTGTTCGAGTGTGCGAAACGTAACGCGCGAGAAATTGTAAGTAAACGTCGTATTTACATATCTGCCACTGTGCAGGAGAATCCGTATAGGTGTACGGGTGTTCGAAACGTAACGCGCAAGAAATTGTAAGTAAACGCCGTATTTACATATCTGCCACTGTGCAGGAGAATCCGTATAGGTGTTCGAGTGTTCGATACGTAACGCGCGAGAAATTGTAAGTAAACGTCGTATTTACTTATCTGCCACTGTGCAGGAGAATCCGTATAGGTGTTCGAGTGTTCAAAACATAACGCGTGATAAATTGTAAGTAAACGTCGTATTTACATATCTGCCACTGTGCAGGAGAATCCGTATAGGTGTTCGAGTGTTCGAAACATCACGCGTGAGAAATTGTAAGTAAACGCCGTATTTACATATCTGCCACTGTCCAGGAGAATCCGTATAGATGTTCGAGTGTTCGAACCGTAACGCGCGAGAAATTGTAAGTAAAAGCCGTATTTACATATCTGCCACTGTGCAGTAGAATCCGTATAAGTGTTCGAGTGTTCGAAACGTAACGCGCGAGAAATTGTAAGTAAACGTCGTATTTACATATCTGCCACTGTGCAGGAGAATCCGTATAGGTGTTCGATTGTTCGATACGTAACGCGTGAGAAATTGTATGTAAACGCCGTATTTACATCTCTGCCACTGTGCACGAGAATCCGTATTGCTGTTCGAGTGTGCGAAACGTAACGCGCGAGAAATTGTAAGTAAACGCCGAATTTACATCTCTGCCACTATGCACGAGAATCCGTATTGCTGTTCGAGTGTGCGAAACGTAACGCGCGAGAAATTGTAAGTAAACGCCGTATTTACATTTCTGCCACTGTGCAGGAGAATCCGTATAGGTGTTCGAGTGTTCGAATTGTAAGGCGTGAGAAATTGTAATTAAATGTCGTATTTACATGTCTGCCACTGTGTAGGAGAATCCGTATAGGTGTTTGAGTGTTCGAACCGTAACGCGCGAGAAATGGTAGGTAAACACCGTATTTACATATCTGCCACTGTGCAGGAGAATCCGTATACGTGTTCGAGTGTTCGAACCGTAACGCGCGAGAAATTGTAAGTAAACGCCGTATTTATATATCTGCCACTGTGCAGGAGAATCCGTATAGGTGTTCGAGTGTTCGAACCGTAACGCGCGAGAAATTGTAAGTAAAAGCCGTATTTACATATCTGCCACTGTGCAGGAGAATCCGTATAGGTGTTCGAGTGTTCGAAACGTAACGCGCGAAAAATTGTAAGTAAACGTCGTATTTACATATCTGCCACTGTGCAGGAGAATCCGTATAGGTGTTCGAGTGTTCGAAACGTAACGCGCGAGAAATTGTAAGTAAACGTCGTATTTACATATCTGCCACTGTCCAGGAGAATCCGTATAGGTGTTCGAGTGTTCGAACCGTAACGCGAGAAAAATTGTAAGTAAAAGTCGTATTTACATATCTACCACTGTGCAGGAGAATCCGTATAGGTGTTCGAGTGTTCGAAACGTAACGCCCGAGAAATTGTAAGTAAACGTCGTATTTACATATCTGCCACTGTGCAGGAGAATCCGTATAGGTGTTCGAGTGTTCGAAACGTAACGCGTGAGAAATTGTAAGTAAACGTCGTATTTACATATCTGCCACTGTGCAGGAGAATCCGTATAGGTGTTCGAGTGTTCGAAACGTAACGCGCAAGAAATTGTAAGTAAAAGCCGTATTTACATATCTGCCACTGTCCAGGAGAATCCGTATAGGTGTTCGAGTGTTCGAAACTTAACGCGCGAGAAATTGTAAGTAAACGCCGTATTTACATATCTGCCACTGTGCAGGAGAATCCGTATAGGTGTTCGATTGTTCGAAACGTAACGCGCGAGAAATTGTAAGTAAACGCCGTATTTACATATCTGCCACTGTGTAGGAGAATCCGTATAGCTGTTCGAGTGTGCGAAACGTAACGCGCAAGAAATTGTAAGTAAACGCCGTATTTACATATCTGCCACTGTGCAGGAGAATCCGTATAGGTGTTCGAGTGTTCGATACGTAACGCGCGAGAAATTGTAAGTAAACGTCGTATTTACTTATCTGCCACTGTGCAGGAGAATCCGTATAGGTGTTCGAGTGTTCAAAACATAACGCGTGAGAAATTGTAAGTAAACGTCGTATTTACATATCTGCCACTGTGCAGGAGAATCCGTATAGGTGTTCAAGTGTGCAAAACGTAACGCGCGAGAAATTGTAAGTAAACGCCGTATTTACATATCTGCCACTGTGCAGGAGAATCCGTATAGGTGTTCGAGTGTTCGAAACGTCACGCGTGAGAAATTGTAAGTAAACGCCGTATTTACATATCTGCCACTGTCCAGGAGAATCCGTATAGGTGTTCGAGTGTTCGAACCGTAACGCGCGAGAAATTGTAAGTAAAAGCCGTATTTACATATCTGCCACTGTGCAGGAGAATCCGTATAGGTGTTCGAGTGTTCGAAACGTAACGCGCGAGAAATTGTAAGTAAACGTCGTATTTACATATCTGCCACTGTGCAGGAGAATCCGTATAGGTGTTCGAGTGTTCGAAACGTAACGCGCGAAAGTAAACGTCGTATTTACATATCTGCCACTGTGCAGGAGAATCCGTATAGGTGTTCGAGTGTTCGAAACGTAACGCGCAAGAAATTGTAAGTAAACGCCGTATTTACATATCTGCCACTGTCCAGGAGAATCCGTATAGGTGTTCGAGTGTTCGAAACGTAACGCGCGAGAAATTGTAAGTAAACGCCGTATTTACATATCTGCCACTGTGCAGGAGAATCCGTATAGGTGTTCGAGTGTTCGAAACGTAACGCGCGAGAAATTGTAAGTAAACGTCGTATTTACATATCTGCCACTGTGCAGGAGAATCCGTATAGGTGTTCGAGTGTTCGATACGTAACGCGTGAGAAATTGTATGTAAACGCCGTATTTACATATCTGCCACTGTGTAGGAGAATCCGTATAGCTGTTCGAGTGTGCGAAACGTAACGCGCGAGAAATTGTAAGTAAACGCCGTATTTACATATCTGCCACTGTGCAGGAGAATCCGTATAGGTGTACGGGTGTTCGAAACGTAACGCGCAAGAAATTGTAAGTAAACGCCGTATTTACATATCTGCCACTGTGCAGGAGAATCCGTATAGGTGTTCGAGTGTTCGATACGTAACGCGCGAGAAATTGTAAGTAAACGTCGTATTTACTTATCTGCCACTGTGCAGGAGAATCCGTATAGGTGTTCGAGTGTTCAAAACATAACGCGTGATAAATTGTAAGTAAACGTCGTATTTACATATCTGCCACTGTGCAGGAGAATCCGTATAGGTGTTCGAGTGTTCGAAACATCACGCGTGAGAAATTGTAAGTAAACGCCGTATTTACATATCTGCCACTGTCCAGGAGAATCCGTATAGATGTTCGAGTGTTCGAACCGTAACGCGCGAGAAATTGTAAGTAAAAGCCGTATTTACATATCTGCCACTGTGCAGGAGAATCCGTATAAGTGTTCGAGTGTTCGAAACGTAACGCGCGAGAAATTGTAAGTAAACGTCGTATTTACATATCTGCCACTGTGCAGGAGAATCCGTATAGGTGTTCGATTGTTCGATACGTAACGCGTGAGAAATTGTATGTAAACGCCGTATTTACATCTCTGCCACTGTGCACGAGAATCCGTATTGCTGTTCGAGTGTGCGAAACGTAACGCGCGAGAAATTGTAAGTAAACGCCGAATTTACATCTCTGCCACTATGCACGAGAATCCGTATTGCTGTTCGAGTGTGCGAAACGTAACGCGCGAGAAATTGTAAGTAAACGCCGTATTTACATTTCTGCCACTGTGCAGGAGAATCCGTATAGGTGTTCGAGTGTTCGAATTGTAAGGCGTGAGAAATTGTAATTAAATGTCGTATTTACATGTCTGCCACTGTGTAGGAGAATCCGTATAGGTGTTTGAGTGTTCGAACCGTAACGCGCGAGAAATGGTAGGTAAACACCGTATTTACATATCTGCCACTGTGCAGGAGAATCCGTATACGTGTTCGAGTGTTCGAACCGTAACGCGCGAGAAATTGTAAGTAAACGCCGTATTTATATATCTGCCACTGTGCAGGAGAATCCGTATAGGTGTTCGAGTGTTCGAACCGTAACGCGCGAGAAATTGTAAGTAAAAGCCGTATTTACATATCTGCCACTGTGCAGGAGAATCCGTATAGGTGTTCGAGTGTTCGAAACGTAACGCGCGAAAAATTGTAAGTAAACGTCGTATTTACATATCTGCCACTGTGCAGGAGAATCCGTATAGGTGTTCGAGTGTTCGAAACGTAACGCGCGAGAAATTGTAAGTAAACGTCGTATTTACATATCTGCCACTGTCCAGGAGAATCCGTATAGGTGTTCGAGTGTTCGAACCGTAACGCGAGAAAAATTGTAAGTAAAAGTCGTATTTACATATCTACCACTGTGCAGGAGAATCCGTATAGGTGTTCGAGTGTTCGAAACGTAACGCCCGAGAAATTGTAAGTAAACGTCGTATTTACATATCTGCCACTGTGCAGGAGAATCCGTATAGGTGTTCGAGTGTTCGAAACGTAACGCGTGAGAAATTGTAAGTAAACGTCGTATTTACATATCTGCCACTGTGCAGGAGAATCCGTATAGGTGTTCGAGTGTTCGAAACGTAACGCGCAAGAAATTGTAAGTAAAAGCCGTATTTACATATCTGCCACTGTCCAGGAGAATCCGTATAGGTGTTCGAGTGTTCGAAACTTAACGCGCGAGAAATTGTAAGTAAACGCCGTATTTACATATCTGCCACTGTGCAGGAGAATCCGTATAGGTGTTCGATTGTTCGAAACGTAACGCGCGAGAAATTGTAAGTAAACGCCGTATTTACATATCTGCCACTGTGTAGGAGAATCCGTATAGCTGTTCGAGTGTGCGAAACGTAACGCGCAAGAAATTGTAAGTAAACGCCGTATTTACATATCTGCCACTGTGCAGGAGAATCCGTATAGGTGTTCGAGTGTTCGATACGTAACGCGCGAGAAATTGTAAGTAAACGTCGTATTTACTTATCTGCCACTGTGCAGGAGAATCCGTATAGGTGTTCGAGTGTTCAAAACATAACGCGTGAGAAATTGTAAGTAAACGTCGTATTTACATATCTGCCACTGTGCAGGAGAATCCGTATAGGTGTTCAAGTGTGCAAAACGTAACGCGCGAGAAATTGTAAGTAAACGCCGTATTTACATATCTGCCACTGTGCAGGAGAATCCGTATAGGTGTTCGAGTGTTCGAAACGTCACGCGTGAGAAATTGTAAGTAAACGCCGTATTTACATATCTGCCACTGTCCAGGAGAATCCGTATAGGTGTTCGAGTGTTCGAACCGTAACGCGCGAGAAATTGTAAGTAAAAGCCGTATTTACATATCTGCCACTGTGCAGGAGAATCCGTATAGGTGTTCGAGTGTTCGAAACGTAACGCGCGAGAAATTGTAAGTGAACGTCGTATTTACATATCTGCCACTGTGCAGGAGAATCCGTATAGGTGTTCGAGTGTTCGAAACGTAACGCGCGAAAGTAAACGTCGTATTTACATATCTGCCACTGTGCAGGAGAATCCGTATAGGTGTTCGAGTGTTCGAAACGTAACGCGCAAGAAATTGTAAGTAAACGCCGTATTTACATATCTGCCACTGTCCAGGAGAATCCGTATAGGTGTTCGAGTGTTCGAAACGTAACGCGCGAGAAATTGTAAGTAAACGCCGTATTTACATATCTGCCACTGTGCAGGAGAATCCGTATAGGTGTTCGAGTGTTCGAAACGTAACGCGCGAGAAATTGTAAGTAAACGTCGTATTTACATATCTGCCACTGTGCAGGAGAATCCGTATAGGTGTTCGAGTGTTCGATACGTAACGCGTGAGAAATTGTATGTAAACGCCGTATTTACATATCTGCCACTGTGTAGGAGAATCCGTATAGCTGTTCGAGTGTGCGAAACGTAACGCGCGAGAAATTGTAAGTAAACGCCGTATTTACATATCTGCCACTGTGCAGGAGAATCCGTATAGGTGTACGGGTGTTCGAAACGTAACGCGCAAGAAATTGTAAGTAAACGCCGTATTTACATATCTGCCACTGTGCAGGAGAATCCGTATAGGTGTTCGAGTGTTCGATACGTAACGCGCGAGAAATTGTAAGTAAACGTCGTATTTACTTATCTGCCACTGTGCAGGAGAATCCGTATAGGTGTTCGAGTGTTCAAAACATAACGCGTGAGAAATTGTAAGTAAACGTCGTATTTACATATCTGCCACTGTGCAGGAGAATCCGTATAGGTGTTCGAGTGTGCAAAACGTAGCGCGCGAGAAATTGTAAGTAAACGCCGTATTTACATATCTGCCACTGTGCAGGAGAATCCGTATAGGTGTTCGAGTGTTCGAAACGTCACGCGTGAGAAATTGTAAGTAAACGCCGTATTTACATCTCTGTCACTGTCCAGGAGAATCCGTATAGGTGTTCGAGTGTTCGAACCGTAACGCGCGAGAAATTGTAAGTAAAAGCCGTATTTACATATCTGCCACTGTGCAGGAGAATCCGTATAGGTGTTCGAGTGTTCGAAACGTAACGCGCGAGAAATTGTAAGTAAACGTCGTATTTACATATCTGCCACTGTGCAGGAGAATCCGTATAGGTGTTCTAGTGTTCGAAACGTAACGCGCGAGAAATTGTAAGTAAACGTCGTATTTACATATCTGCCACTGTGCAGGAGAATCCGTATAGGAGTTCGAGTGTTCGAAACGTAACGCGCAAGAAATTGTAAGTAAACGCCGTATTTACATATCTGCCACTGTCCAGGAGAATCCGTATAGGTGTTCGAGTGTTCGAAACGTAACGCGCGAGAAATTGTAAGTAAACGCCGTATTTACATATCTGCCACTGTGCAGGAGAATCCGTATAGGTGTTCGAGTGTTCGAAACGTAACGCGCGAGAAATTGTAAGTAAACGTCGTATTTACATATCTGCCACTGTGCAGGAGAATCCGTATAGGTGTTCGAGTGTTCGATACGTAACGCGTGAGAAATTGTATGTAAACGCCGTATTTACATATCTGCCACTGTGTAGGAGAATCCGTATAGCTGTTCGAGTGTGCGAAACGTAACGCGCGAGAAATTGTAAGTAAACGCCGTATTTACATATCTGCCACTGTGCAGGAGAATCCGTATAGGTGTACGGGTGTTCGAAACGTAATGCACAAGAAATTGTAAGTAAACGCCGTATTTACATATCTGCCACTGTGCAGGAGAATCCGTATAGGTGTTCGAGTGTTCGATACGTAACGCGCGAGAAATTGTAAGTAAACGTCGTATTTACTTATCTGCCACTGTGCAGGAGAATCCGTATAGGTGTTCGAGTGTTCAAAACATAACGCGTGAGAAATTGTAAGTAAACGTCGTATTTACATATCTGCCACTGTGCAGGAGAATCCGTATAGGTGTTCGAGTGTGCAAAACGTAACGCGCGAGAAATTGTAAGTAAACGCCGTATTTACATATCTGCCACTGTGCAGGAGAATCCGTATAGGTGTTCGAGTGTTCGAAACGTCACGCGTGAGAAATTGTAAGTAAACGCCGTATTTACATATCTGCCACTGTCCAGGAGAATCCGTATAGGTGTTCGAGTGTTCGAAACGTAACGCGTGAGAAATTGTAAGTAAACGCCGTATTTACATCTCTGCCACTGTGCACGAGAATCCGTATTGCTGTTCGAGTGTGCGAAACGTGACGCGCGAGAAATTGTAAGTAAACGCCGTATTTACATTTCTGCCACTGTGTAGGAGAATCCGTATAGGTGTTCGAGTGTTCAAAACGTAACGCGCAAGAAAGTGTAAGTAAACGCCGTATTAACATATCTACTACTGTGCAGGAGAATCCGTACAAGTGTACAATTGTTCGAATTGTAAGGCGTGAGAAATTGTAATTAAACGCCGTATTTACATGTCTGCCACTGTGTAGGAGAATCCGTATAGGTGTTTGAGTGTTCGAACCGTAACGCGCGAGAAATGGTAGGTAAACACCGTATTTACATATCTGCCACTGTGCAGGAGAATCCGTATACGTGTTCAAGTGTTCGAACCGTAACGCGCGAGAAATTGTAAGTAAACGCCGTATTTATATATCTGCCACTGTGCAGGAGAATCCGTATAGGTGTTCGAGTGTTCGAACCGTAACGCGCGAGAAATTGTAAGTAAAAGCCGTATTTACATATCTGCCACTGTGCAGGAGAATCCGTATAGGTGTTCGAGTGTTCGAAACGTAACGCGCGAGAAATTGTAAGTAAACGTCGTATTTAGATATCTGCCACTGTGCAGGAGAATCCGTATAGGTGTTCGAGTGTTCAAAACGTAACGCGCGAGAAATTGTAAGTAAACGTCGTATTTACATATCTGCCACTGTGCAGGAGAATCCGTATAGGTGTTCGAGTGTTCGAAACGTAACGCGCAAGAAATTGTAAGTAAACGCCGTATTTACATATCTGCCACTGTCCAGGAGAATCCGTATAGGTGTTCGAGTGTTCGAAACGTCACGCGTGAGAAATTGTAAGTAAACGCCGTATTTACATATCTGCCACTGTCCAGGAGAATCCGTATAGGTGTTCGAGCGTTCGAACCGTAACGCGCGAGAAATTGTAAGTAAAAGCCGTATTTACATATCTGCCACTGTGCAGTAGAATCCGTATAAGTGTTCGAGTGTTCGAAACGTAACGCGCGAGAAATTGTAAGTAAACGTCGTATTTACATATCTGCCACTGTGCAGGAGAATCCGTATAGGCGTTCGAGTGTTCGATACGTAACGCGTGAGAAATTGTATGTAAACGCCGTATTTACATCTCTGCCACTGTGCACGAGAATCCGTATTGCTGTTCGAGTGTGCGAAACGTAACGCGCGAGAAATTGTAAGTAAACGTCGTATTTACTTATCTGCCACTGTGCAGGAGAATCCGTATAGGTGTTCGAGTGTTCAAAACATAACGCGTGTGAAATTGTAAGTAAACGTCGTATTTACATATCTGCCACTGTGCAGGAGAATCCGTATAGGTGTTCGAGTGTGCAAAATGTAATGCGCGAGAAATTGTAAGTAAACGCCGTATTTACATATCTGCCACTGTGCAGGAGAATCCGTATAGGTGTTCGAGTGTTCGAAACGTCACGCGTGAGAAATTGTAAGTAAACGCCGTATTTACATCTCTGTCACTGTCCAGGAGAATCCGTATAGGTGTTCGAGTGTTCGAACCGTAACGCGCGAGAAATTGTAAGTAAAAGCCGTATTTACATATCTGCCACTGTGCAGGAGAATCCGTATAGGTGTTCGAGTGTTCGAAACGTAACGCGCGAGAAATTGTAAGTAAACGTCGTATTTACATATCTTCCACTGTGCAGGAGAATCCGTATAGGTGTTCGAGTGTTCGAAACGTAACGCGCGAGAAATTGTAAGTAAACGTCGTATTTACATATCTGCCACTGTGCAGGAGAATCCGTATAGGTGTTCGAGTGTTCGAAACGTAACGCGCAAGAAATTGTAAGTAAACGCCGTATTTACATATCTGCCACTGTCCAGGAGAATCCGTATAGGTGTTCGAGTGTTCGAAACGTAACGCGCGAGAAATTGTAAGTAAACGCCGTATTTACATATCTGCCACTGTGCAGGAGAATCCGTATAGGTGTTCGAGTGTTCGAAACGTAACGCGCGAGAAATTGTAAGTAAACGTCGTATTTACATATCTGCCACTGTGCAGGAGAATCCGTATAGGTGTTCGAGTGTTCGATACGTAACGCGTGAGAAATTGTATGTAAACGCCGTATTTACATATCTGCCACTGTGTAGGAGAATCCGTATAGCTGTTCGAGTGTGCGAAACGTAACGCGCGAGAAATTGTAAGTAAACGCCGTATTTACATATCTGCCACTGTGCAGGAGAATCCGAATAGGTGTACGGGTGTTCGAAACGTAATGCACAAGAAATTGTAAGTAAACGCCGTATTTACATATCTGCCACTCTGCAGGAGAATCCGTATAGGTGTTCGAGTGTTCGATACGTAACGCGCGAGAAATTGTAAGTAAACGTCGTATTTACTTATCTGCCACTGTGCAGGAGAATCCGTATAGGTGTTCGAGTGTTCAAAACATAACGCGTGAGAAATTGTAAGTAAACGTCGTATTTACATATCTGCCACTGTGCAGGAGAATCCGTATAGGTGTTCGAGTGTGCAAAACGTAACGCGCGAGAAATTGTAAGTAAACGCCGTATTTACATATCTGCCACTGTGCAGGAGAATCCGTATAGGTGTTCGAGTGTTCGAAACGTCACGCGTGAGAAATTGTAAGTAAACGCCGTATTTACATATCTGCCACTGTCCAGGAGAATCCGTATAGGTGTTCGAGTGTTCGAAACGTAACGCGTGAGAAATTGTAAGTAAACGCCGTATTTACATCTCTGCCACTGTGCACGAGAATCCGTATTGCTGTTCTAGTGTGCGATACGTGACGCGCGAGAAATTGTAAGTAAACGCCGTATTTACATTTCTGCCACTGTGTAGGAGAATCCGTATAGGTGTTCGAGTGTTCAAAACGTAACGCGCAAGAAAGTGTAAGTAAACGCCGTATTAACATATCTACTACTGTGCAGGAGAATCCGTACAAGTGTACAATTGTTCGAATTGTAAGGCGTGAGAAATTGTAATTAAACGCCGTATTTACATGTCTGCCACTGTGTAGGAGAATCCGTATAGGTGTTTGAGTGTTCGAACCGTAACGCGCGAGAAATGGTAGGTAAACACCGTATTTACATATCTGCCACTGTGCAGGAGAATCCGTATACGTGTTCAAGTGTTCGAACCGTAACGCGCGAGAAATTGTAAGTAAACGCCGTATTTATATATCTGCCACTGTGCAGGAGAATCCGTATAGGTGTTCGAGTGTTCGAACCGTAACGCGCGAGAAATTGTAAGTAAAAGCCGTATTTACATATCTGCCACTGTGCAGGAGAATCCGTATAGGTGTTCGAGTGTTCGAAACGTAACGCGCGAGAAATTGTAAGTAAACGTCGTATTTAGATATCTGCCACTGTGCAGGAGAATCCGTATAGGTGTTCGAGTGTTCAAAACGTAACGCGCGAGAAATTGTAAGTAAACGTCGTATTTACATATCTGCCACTGTGCAGGAGAATCCGTATAGGTGTTCGAGTGTTCGAAACGTAACGCGCAAGAAATTGTAAGTAAACGCCGTATTTACATATCTGCCACTGTCCAGGAGAATCCGTATAGGTGTTCGAGTGTTCGAAACGTCACGCGTGAGAAATTGTAAGTAAACGCCGTATTTACATATCTGCCACTGTCCAGGAGAATCCGTATAGGTGTTCGAGTGTTCGAACCGTAACGCGCGAGAAATTGTAAGTAAAAGCCGTATTTACATATCTGCCACTGTGCAGGAGAATCCGTATAAGTGTTCGAGTGTTCGAAACGTAACGCGCGAGAAATTGTAAGTAAACGTCGTATTTACATATCTGCCACTGTGCAGGAGAATCCGTATAGGCGTTCGAGTGTTCGATACGTAACGCGTGAGAAATTGTATGTAAACGCCGTATTTACATCTCTGCCACTGTGCACGAGAATCCGTATTGCTGTTCGAGTGTGCGAAACGTAACGCGCGAGAAATTGTAAGTAAACGTCGTATTTACTTATCTGCCACTGTGCAGGAGAATCCGTATAGGTGTTCGAGTGTTCGAAACGTCACGCGTGAGAAATTGTAAGTAAACGCCGTATTTACATCTCTGTCACTGTCCAGGAGAATCCGTATAGGTGTTCGAGTGTTCGAACCGTAACGCGCGAGAAATTGTAAGTAAAAGCCGTATTTACATATCTGCCACTGTGCAGGAGAATCCGTATAGGTGTTCGAGTGTTCGAAACGTAACGCGCGAGAAATTGTAAGTAAACGTCGTATTTACATATCTTCCACTGTGCAGGAGAATCCGTATAGGTGTTCGAGTGTTCGAAACGTAACGCGCGAGAAATTGTAAGTAAACGTCGTATTTACATATCTGCCACTGTGCAGGAGAATCCGTATAGGTGTTCGAGTGTTCGAAACGTAACGCGCAAGAAATTGTAAGTAAACGCCGTATTTACATATCTGCCACTGTCCAGGAGAATCCGTATAGGTGTTCGAGTGTTCGAAACGTAACGCGCGAGAAATTGTAAGTAAACGCCGTATTTACATATCTGCCACTGTGCAGGAGAATCCGTATAGGTGTTCGAGTGTTCGAAACGTAACGCGCGAGAAATTGTAAGTAAACGTCGTATTTACATATCTGCCACTGTGCAGGAGAATCCGTATAGGTGTTCGAGTGTTCGATACGTAACGCGTGAGAAATTGTATGTAAACGCCGTATTTACATATCTGCCACTGTGTAGGAGAATCCGTATAGCTGTTCGAGTGTGCGAAACGTAACGCGCGAGAAATTGTAAGTAAACGCCGTATTTACATATCTGCCACTGTGCAGGAGAATCCGTATAGGTGTTCGAGTGTTCGAAACGTCACGCGTGAGAAATTGTAAGTAAACGCCGTATTTACATATCTGCCATTGTGCAGGAGAATCCGTATAGGTGTACGGGTGTTCGAAACGTAACGCGCAAGAAATTGTAAGTAAACGCCGTATTTACATATCTGCCACTGTGCAGGAGAATCCGTATAGGTGTTCGAGTGTTCGATACGTAACGCGCGAGAAATTGTAAGTAAACGTCGTATTTACTTATCTGCCACTGTGCAGGAGAATCCGTATAGGTGTTCGAGTGTTCAAAACATAACGCGTGAGAAATTGTAAGTAAACGTCGTATTTACATATCTGCCACTGTGCAGGAGAATCCGTATAGGTGTTCGAGTGTGCAAAACGTAACGCGCGAGAAATTGTAAGTAAACGCCGTATTTACATATCTGCCACTGTGCAGGAGAATCCGTATAGGTGTTCGAGTGTTCGAAACGTCACGCGTGAGAAATTGTAAGTAAACGCCGTATTTACATATCTGCCACTGTCGAGGAGAATCCGTATAGGTGTTCGAGTGTTCGAAACGTAACGCGTGAGAAATTGTAAGTAAACGCCGTATTTACATCTCTGCCACTGTGCACGAGAATCCGTATTGCTGTTCGAGTGTGCGAAACGTAACGCGCGAGAAATTGTAAGTAAACGCCGTATTTACATTTCTGCCACTGTGCAGGAGAATCCGTATAGGTGTTCGAGTGTTCAAAACGTAACGCGCAAGAAAGTGTAAGTAAACGCCGTATTAACATATCTACTACTGTGCAGGAGAATCCGTACAAGTGTTCGAGTGTTCGAATTGTAAGGCGTGAGAAATTGTAATTAAACGCCGTATTTACATGTCTGCCACTGTGTAGGAGAATCCGTATAGGTGTTTGAGTGTTCGAACCGTAACGCGCGAGAAATGGTAGGTAAACACCGTATTTACATATCTGCCACTGTGCAGGAGAATCCGTATACGTGTTCAAGTGTTCGAACCGTAACGCGCGAGAAATTGTAAGTAAACGCCGTATTTATATATCTGCCACTGTGCAGGAGAATCCGTATAGGTGTTCGAGTGTTCGAACCGTAACTCGCGAGAAATTGTAAGTAAAAGCCGTATTTACATATCTGCCACTGTGCAGGAGAATCTGTATAGGTGTTCGAGTGTTCGAAACGTAACACGCGAGAAATTGTAAGTAAACGTCGTATTTAGATATCTGCCACTGTGCAGGAGAATCCGTATAGGTGTTCGAGTGTTCGAAACGTAACGCGCGAGAAATTGTAAGTAAACGTCGTATTTACATATCTGCCACTGTCCAGGAGAATCCGTATAGGTGTTCGAGTGTTCGAACCGTAACGCGGGAGAAATTGTAAGTAAAAGCCGTATTTACATATCTGCCACTGTGCAGGAGAATCCGTATAGGTGTTCGAGTGTTCGAAACGTAACGCGCGTGAAATTGTAAGTAAACGTCGTATTTACATATCTGCCACTGTGCAGGAGAAGCCGTATAGGTGTTCGAGTGTTCGAAACGTAACGCGCAAGAAATTGTAAGTAAAAGCCGTATTTACATATCTGCCACTGTCCAGGAGAATCCGTATAGGTGTTCGAGTGTTCGAAACGTCACGCGTGAGAAATTGTAAGTAAACGCCGTATTTACATATCTGCCACTGTGCAGGAGAATCCGTATAGGTGTTCGAGTGTTCGAAACGTAACGCGCGAGAAATTGTAAGTAAACGTCGTATTTAGATATCTGCCACTGTGCAGGAGAATCCGTATAGGTGTTCGAGTGTTCAAAACGTAACGCGCGAGAAATTGTAAGTAAACGTCGTATTTACATATCTGCCACTGTGCAGGAGAATCCGTATAGGTGTTCGAGTGTTCGAAACGTAACGCGCAAGAAATTGTAAGTAAACGCCGTATTTACATATCTGCCACTGTCCAGGAGAATCCGTATAGGTGTTCGAGTGTTCGAAACGTCACGCGTGAGAAATTGTAAGTAAACGCCGTATTTACATATCTGCCACTGTCCAGGAGAATCCGTATAGGTGTTCGAGTGTTCGAACCGTAACGCGCGAGAAATTGTAAGTAAAAGCCGTATTTACATATCTGCCACTGTGCAGGAGAATCCGTATAAGTGTTCGAGTGTTCGAAACGTAACGCGCGAGAAATTGTAAGTAAACGTCGTATTTACATATCTGCCACTGTGCAGGAGAATCCGTATAGGCGTTCGAGTGTTCGATACGTAACGCGTGAGAAATTGTATGTAAACGCCGTATTTACATCTCTGCCACTGTGCACGAGAATCCGTATTGCTGTTCGAGTGTGCGAAACGTAACGCGCGAGAAATTGTAAGTAAACGTCGTATTTACTTATCTGCCACTGTGCAGGAGAATCCGTATAGGTGTTCGAGTGTTCGAAACGTCACGCGTGAGAAATTGTAAGTAAACGCCGTATTTACATCTCTGTCACTGTCCAGGAGAATCCGTATAGGTGTTCGAGTGTTCGAACCGTAACGCGCGAGAAATTGTAAGTAAAAGCCGTATTTACATATCTGCCACTGTGCAGGAGAATCCGTATAGGTGTTCGAGTGTTCGAAACGTAACGCGCGAGAAATTGTAAGTAAACGTCGTATTTACATATCTTCCACTGTGCAGGAGAATCCGTATAGGTGTTCGAGTGTTCGAAACGTAACGCGCGAGAAATTGTAAGTAAACGTCGTATTTACATATCTGCCACTGTGCAGGAGAATCCGTATAGGTGTTCGAGTGTTCGAAACGTAACGCGCAAGAAATTGTAAGTAAACGCCGTATTTACATATCTGCCACTGTCCAGGAGAATCCGTATAGGTGTTCGAGTGTTCGAAACGTAACGCGCGAGAAATTGTAAGTAAACGCCGTATTTACATATCTGCCACTGTGCAGGAGAATCCGTATAGGTGTTCGAGTGTTCGAAACGTAACGCGCGAGAAATTGTAAGTAAACGTCGTATTTACATATCTGCCACTGTGCAGGAGAATCCGTATAGGTGTTCGAGTGTTCGATACGTAACGCGTGAGAAATTGTATGTAAACGCCGTATTTACATATCTGCCACTGTGTAGGAGAATCCGTATAGCTGTTCGAGTGTGCGAAACGTAACGCGCGAGAAATTGTAAGTAAACGCCGTATTTACATATCTGCCACTGTGCAGGAGAATCCGTATAGGTGTTCGAGTGTTCGAAACGTCACGCGTGAGAAATTGTAAGTAAACGCCGTATTTACATATCTGCCATTGTGCAGGAGAATCCGTATAGGTGTACGGGTGTTCGAAACGTAACGCGCAAGAAATTGTAAGTAAACGCCGTATTTACATATCTGCCACTGTGCAGGAGAATCCGTATAGGTGTTCGAGTGTTCGATACGTAACGCGCGAGAAATTGTAAGTAAACGTCGTATTTACTTATCTGCCACTGTGCAGGAGAATCCGTATAGGTGTTCGAGTGTTCAAAACATAACGCGTGAGAAATTGTAAGTAAACGTCGTATTTACATATCTGCCACTGTGCAGGAGAATCCGTATAGGTGTTCGAGTGTGCAAAACGTAACGCGCGAGAAATTGTAAGTAAACGCCGTATTTACATATCTGCCACTGTGCAGGAGAATCCGTATAGGTGTTCGAGTGTTCGAAACGTCACGCGTGAGAAATTGTAAGTAAACGCCGTATTTACATATCTGCCACTGTCGAGGAGAATCCGTATAGGTGTTCGAGTGTTCGAAACGTAACGCGCGAGAAATTGTAAGTAAAAGCCGTATTTACATATCTGCCACTGTGCAGGAGAATCTGTATAGGTGTTCGAGTGTTCGAAACGTAACACGCGAGAAATTGTAAGTAAACGTCGTATTTAGATATCTGCCACTGTGCAGGAGAATCCGTATAGGTGTTCGAGTGTTCGAAACGTAACGCGCGAGAAATTGTAAGTAAACGTCGTATTTACATATCTGCCACTGTCCAGGAGAATCCGTATAGGTGTTCGAGTGTTCGAACCGTAACGCGGGAGAAATTGTAAGTAAAAGCCGTATTTACATATCTGCCACTGTGCAGGAGAATCCGTATAGGTGTTCGAGTGTTCGAAACGTAACGCGCGTGAAATTGTAAGTAAACGTCGTATTTACATATCTGCCACTGTGCAGGAGAAGCCGTATAGGTGTTCGAGTGTTCGAAACGTAACGCGCAAGAAATTGTAAGTAAAAGCCGTATTTACATATCTGCCACTGTCCAGGAGAATCCGTATAGGTGTTCGAGTGTTCGAAACGTCACGCGTGAGAAATTGTAAGTAAACGCCGTATTTACATATCTGCCACTGTGCAGGAGAATCCGTATAGGTGTTCGAGTGTTCGAAACGTAACGCGCGAGAAATTGTAAGTAAACGCCGTATTTACATCTCTGCCACTGTACACGAGAATCCGTATTGCTGTTCGAGTGTGCGAAACGTAACGCGCGAGAAATTGTAAGTAAACGCCGTATTTACATTTCTGCCACTGTGCAGGAGAATCCGTATAGGTGTTCGAGTGTTCGATACGTAACGCGCGAGAAATTGTAAGTAAACGTCGTATTTACTTATCTGCCACTGTGCAGGAGAATCCGTATAGGTGTTCGAGTGTTCAAAACATAACGCGTGAGAAATTGTAAGTAAACGTCGTATTTACATATCTGCCACTGTGCAGGAGAATCCGTATAGGTGTTCGAGTGTGCAAAACGTAACGCGCGAGAAATTGTAAGTAAACGCCGTATTTACATATCTGCCACTGTGCAGGAGAATCCGTATAGGTGTTCGAGTGTTCGAAACGTCACGCGTGAGAAATTGTAAGTAAACGCCGTATTTACATATCTGCCACTGTCGAGGAGAATCCGTATAGGTGTTCGAGTGTTCGAAACGTAACGCGTGAGAAATTGTAAGTAAACGCCGTATTTACATCTCTGCCACTGTGCACGAGAATCCGTATTGCTGTTCGAGTGTGCGAAACGTAACGCGCGAGAAATTGTAAGTAAACGCCGTATTTACATTTCTGCCACTGTGCAGGAGAATCCGTATAGGTGTTCGAGTGTTCAAAACGTAACGCGCAAGAAAGTGTAAGTAAACGCCGTATTAACATATCTACTACTGTGCAGGAGAATCCGTACAAGTGTTCGAGTGTTCGAATTGTAAGGCGTGAGAAATTGTAATTAAACGCCGTATTTACATGTCTGCCACTGTGTAGGAGAATCCGTATAGGTGTTTGAGTGTTCGAACCGTAACGCGCGAGAAATGGTAGGTAAACACCGTATTTACATATCTGCCACTGTGCAGGAGAATCCGTATACGTGTTCAAGTGTTCGAACCGTAACGCGCGAGAAATTGTAAGTAAACGCCGTATTTATATATCTGCCACTGTGCAGGAGAATCCGTATAGGTGTTCGAGTGTTCGAACCGTAACGCGCGAGAAATTGTAAGTAAAAGCCGTATTTACATATCTGCCACTGTGCAGGAGAATCTGTATAGGTGTTCGAGTGTTCGAAACGTAACACGCGAGAAATTGTAAGTAAACGTCGTATTTAGATATCTGCCACTGTGCAGGAGAATCCGTATAGGTGTTCGAGTGTTCGAAACGTAACGCGCGAGAAATTGTAAGTAAACGTCGTATTTACATATCTGCCACTGTCCAGGAGAATCCGTATAGGTGTTCGAGTGTTCGAACCGTAACGCGAGAGAAATTGTAAGTAAAAGCCGTATTTACATATCTGCCACTGTGCAGGAGAATCCGTATAGGTGTTCGAGTGTTCGAAACGTAACGCGCGTGAAATTGTAAGTAAACGTCGTATTTACATATCTGCCACTGTGCAGGAGAAGCCGTATAGGTGTTCGAGTGTTCGAAACGTAACGCGCAAGAAATTGTAAGTAAA
The DNA here is from genome assembly GCF_055761805.1 of Camellia sinensis. Taxonomy (NCBI): domain Eukaryota; kingdom Viridiplantae; phylum Streptophyta; class Magnoliopsida; order Ericales; family Theaceae; genus Camellia; species Camellia sinensis. The sequence goes on along the minus strand of NW_028128989.1, from coordinate 4,673,940 downwards.
AGCCGTATTTACATATCTGCCACTGTCCAGGAGAATCCGTATAGGTGTTCGAGTGTTCGAAACGTCACGCGTGAGAAATTGTAAGTAAACGCCGTATTTACATATCTGCCACTGTGCAGGAGAATCCGTATAGGTGTTCGAGTGTTCGAAACGTAACGCGCGAGAAATTGTAAGTAAACGCCGTATTTACATCTCTGCCACTGTACACGAGAATCCGTATTGCTGTTCGAGTGTGCGAAACGTAACGCGCGAGAAATTGTAAGTAAACGCCGTATTTACATTTCTGCCACTGTGCAGGAGAATCCGTATAGGTGTTCGAGTGTTCAAAACGTAACGTGCAAGAAAGTGTAAGTAAACGCCGTATTAACATATCTACTACTGTGCAGGAGAATCCGTACAAGTGTTCGAGTGTTCGAATTGTAAGGCGTGAGAAATTGTAATTAAACGCCGTATTTACATGTCTTCCACTGTGTAGGAGAATCCGTATAGGTGTTTGAGTGTTCGAACCGTAACGCGCGAGAAATGGTAGGCAAACACCGTATTTACATATCTGCCACTGTGCAGGAGAATCCGTATACGTGTTCAAGTGTTCGAACCGTAACGCGCGAGAAATTGTAAGTAAACGCCGTATTTATATATCTGCCACTGTGCAGGAGAATCCGTATAGGTGTTCGAGTGTGCGAACCGTAACGCGCGAGAAATTGTAAGTAAAAGCCGTATTTACATATCTGCCACTGTGCAGGAGAATCCGTATAGGTGTTCGAGTGTTCGAAACGTCACGCGCGAGAAATTGTAAGTAAACGTCGTATTTAGATATCTGCCACTGTGCAGGAGAATCCGTATAGGTGTTCGAGTGTTCGAAACGTAACGCGCGAGAAATTGTAAGTAAACGTCGTATTTACATATCTGCCACTGTCCAGGAGAATCCGTATAGGTGTTCGAGTGTTCGAACCGTAACGCGCGAGAAATTGTAAGTAAAAGCCGTATTTACATATCTGCCACTGTGCAGGAGAATCCGTATAGGTGTTCGAGTGTTCGAAACGTAACGCGCGTGAAATTGTAAGTAAACGTCGTATTTACATATCTGCCACTGTGCAGGAGAATCCGTATAGGTGTTCGAGTGTTCGAAACGTAACGCGCAAGAAATTGTAAGTAAAAGCCGTATTTACATATCTGCCACTGTCCAGGAGAATCCGTATAGGTGTTCGAGTGTTCGAAACTTAACGCGCAAGAAATTGTAAGTAAACGCCGTATTTACATATCTGCCACTGTGCAGGAGAATCCGTATAGGTGTTCGAGTGTTCGAAACGTAACGCGCGAGAAATTGTAAGTAAACGTCATATTTACATATCTGCCACTGTGCAGGAGAATCCGTATAGGTGTTCGAGTGTTCGATACGTAACGCGTGAGAAACTGTATGTAAACGCCGTATTTACATATCTGCCACTGTGTAGGAGAATCCGTAAAGCTGTTCGAGTGTGCGAAACGTAACGCGCGAGAAATTGTAAGTAAACGCCGTATTTACATATCTGCCACTGTGCAGGAGAATCCGTATAGGTTTACGAGTGTTCGAAACGTAACGCGCAAGAAATTGTAAGTAAACGCCGTATTTACATATCTGCCACTGTGCAGGAGAATCCGTATAGGTGTTCGAGTGTTCGATACGTAACGCGCGAGAAATTGTAAGTAAACGTCGTATTTACTTATCTGCCACTGTGCAGGAGAATCCGTATAGGTGTTCGAGTGTTCAAAACATAACGCGCGAGAAATTGTAAGTGAACGTCGTATTTACATATCTGCCACTGTGCAGGAGAATCCGTATAGGTGTTCGAGTGTGCAAAACGTAACGCGCGAGAAATTGTAAGTAAACGCCGTATTTACATATCTGCCACTGTCCAGGAGAATCCGTATAGGTGTTCGAGTGTTCGAAACGTAACGCGCGAGAAATTGTAAGTAAACGCCGTATTTACATATCTGCCACTGTCCAGGAGAATCCGTATAGGTGTTCGAGTGTTCGAACCGTAACGCGCGAGAAATTGTAAGTAAAAGCCGTATTTACATATCTGCCACTGTGCAGGAGAATCCGTATAGGTGTTCGTGTGTTCGAAACGTAACGCGCGAGAAATTGTAAGTAAACGTCGTATTTACATATCTGCCACTGTGCAGGAGAATCCGTATAGGTGTTCGAGTGTTCGAAACGTAACGCGCGAGAAATTGTAAGTAAACGCCGTATTTACATATCTGCCACTGTGCAGGAGAATCCGTATAGGTGTACGGGTGTTCGAAACGTAACGCGCAAGAAATTGTAAGTAAACGCCGTATTTACATATCTGCCACTGTGCAGGAGAATCCGTATAGGTGTTCGAGTGTTCGAAACTTAACGCGCGAGAAATTGTAAGTAAACGCCGTATTTACATATCTGCCACTGTGTAGGAGAATCCGTATAGGTGTTCGAGTGTTCGAAACGTAACGCGCGAGAAATTGTAAGTAAACGTCGTATTTACATATCTGCCACTGTACAGGAGAATCCGTATAGGTGTTCGAGTGTTCGATACGTAACGCGTGAGAAACTGTATGTAAACGCCGTATTTACATATCTGCCACTGTGGAGGAGAATCCGTATAGCTGTTCGAGTGTGCGAAACGTAACGCGCGAGAAATTGTAAGTAAACGCCGTATTTACATATCTGCCACTGTGCAGGAGAATCCGTATAGGTTTACGAGTGTTCGAAACGTAACGCGCAAGAAATTGTAAGTAAACGCCGTATTTACATATCTGCCACTGTGCAGGAGAATCCGTATAGGTGTTCGAGTGTTCGATACGTAACGCACGAGAAATTGTAAGTAAACGTCGTATTTACTTATCTGCCACTGTGCAGGAGAATCCGTATAGGTGTTCGAGTGTTCAAAACATAACGCGTGAGAAATTGTGAGTAAACGTCGTATTTACATATCTGCCACTGTGCAGGAGAATCCGTATAGGTGTTCGAGTGTGCAAAACGTAACGCGCGAGAAATTGTAAGTAAACGCCGTATTTACATATCTGCCACTGTGCAGGAGAATCCGTATAGGTGTTTGAGTGTTTGAAATGTCACGCGTGAGAAATTGTAAGTAAACGCCGTATTTACATATCTGCCACTGTCGAGGAGAATCCGTATAGGTGTTCGAGTGTTCGAAACGTAACGCGTGAGAAATTGTAAGTAAACGCCGTATTTACATCTCTGCCACTGTGCACGAGAATCCGTATTGCTGTTCGAGTGTGCGAAACGTAACGCGCGAGAAATTGTAAGTAAACGCCGTATTTACATTTCTGCCACTGTGCAGGAGAATCCGTATAGGTGTTCGAGTGTTCAAAACGTAACGCGCAAGAAAGTGTAAGTAAACGCCGTATTAACATATCTACTACTGTGCAGGAGAATCCGTACAAGTGTTCGAGTGTTCGAATTGTAAGGCGTGAGAAATTATAATTAAACGCCGTATTTACATGTCTGCCACTGTGTAGGAGAATCCGTATAGGTGTTTGAGTGTTCGAACCGTAACGCGCGAGAAATGGTAGGTAAACACCGTATTTACATATCTGCCACTGTGCAGGAGAATCCGTATACGTGTTCAAGTGTTCGAACCGTAACGCGCGAGAAATTGTAAGTAAACGTCGTATTTAGATATCTGCCACTGTGCAGGAGAATCCGTATAGGTGTTCGAGTATTCGAAACGTAACGCGCGAGAAATTGTAAGTAAACGTCGTATTTACATATCTGCCACTGTCCAGGAGAATCCGTATAGGTGTTCGAGTGTTCGAACCGTAACGCGCGAGAAATTGTAAGTAAAAGCCGTATTTACATATCTGCCACTGTGCAGGAGAATCCGTATAGGTGTTCGAGTGTTCGAAACGTAACGCGCGAGAAATTGTAAGTAAACGTCGTATTTACATATCTGCCACTGTGCAGGAGAATCCGTATAGGTGTTCGAATGTTCGAAACGTAACGCGCGAGAAATTGTAAGTAAACGTCGTATTTACATATCTGCCACTGTGCAGGAGAATCCGTATAGGTGTTCGAGTGTTCGAAACGTAACGCGCAAGAAATTGTAAGTAAAAGCCGTATTTACATATCTGCCACTGTCCAGGAGAATCCGTATAGGTGTTCGAGTGTTCGAAACTTAACGCGCAAGAAATTGTAAGTAAACGCCGTATTTACATATCTGCCACTGTGCAGGAGAATCCGTGTAGGTGTTCGAGTGTTCGAAACGTAACGCGCGAGAAATTGTAAGTAAACGTCGTATTTACATATCTGCCACTGTGCAGGAGAATCCGTATAGGTGTTCGAGTGTTCGATACGTAACGCGTGAGAAATTGTATGTAAACGCCGTATTTACATATCTGCCACTGTGTAGGGGAATCCGTAAAGCTGTTCGAGTGTGCGAAACGTAACGCGCGAGAAATTGTAAGTAAACGCCGTATTTACATATCTGCCACTGTGCAGGAGAATCCGTATAGGTTTACGAGTGTTCGAAACGTAACGCGCAAGAAATTGTAAGTAAACGCCGTATTTACATATCTGCCACTGTGCAGGAGAATCCGTATAGGTGTTCGAGTGTTCGATACGTAACGCGCGAGAAATTGTAAGTAAACGTCGTATTTACTTATCTGCCACTGTGCAGGAGAATCCGTATAGGTGTTCGAGTGTTCGAAACTTAACGCGCAAGAAATTGTAAGTAAACGCCGTATTTACATATCTGCCACTGTGCAGGAGAATCCGTATAGGTGTTCGAGTGTTCGAAACGTAACGCGCGAGAAATTGTAAGTAAACGTCATATTTACATATCTGCCACTGTGCAGGAGAATCCGTATAGGTGTTCGAGTGTTCGATACGTAACGCGTGAGAAACTGTATGTAAACGCCGTATTTATATATCTGCCACTGTGTAGGAGAATCCGTAAAGCTGTTCGAGTGTGCGAAACGTAACGCGCGAGAAATTGTAAGTAAACGCCGTATTTACATATCTGCCACTGTGCAGGAGAATCCGTATAGGTTTACGAGTGTTCGAAACGTAACGCGCAAGAAATTGTAAGTAAACGCCGTATTTACATATCTGCCACTGTGCAGGAGAATCCGTATAGGTGTTCGAGTGTTCGATACGTAACGCGCGAGAAATTGTAAGTAAACGTCGTATTTACTTATCTGCCACTGTGCAGGAGAATCCGTATAGGTGTTCGAGTGTTCAAAACATAACGCGCGAGAAATTGTAAGTGAACGTCGTATTTACATATCTGCCACTGTGCAGGAGAATCCGTATAGGTGTTCGAGTGTGCAAAACGTAACGCGCGAGAAATTGTAAGTAAACGCCGTATTTACATATCTGCCACTGTCCAGGAGAATCCGTATAGGTGTTCGAGTGTTCGAAACGTAACGCGCGAGAAATTGTAAGTAAACGCCGTATTTACATATCTGCCACTGTCCAGGAGAATCCGTATAGGTGTTCGAGTGTTCGAACCGTAACGCGCGAGAAATTGTAAGTAAAAGCCGTATTTACATATCTGCCACTGTGCAGGAGAATCCGTATAGGTGTTCGTGTGTTCGAAACGTAACGCGCGAGAAATTGTAAGTAAACGTCGTATTTACATATCTGCCACTGTGCAGGAGAATCCGTATAGGTGTTCGAGTGTTCGAAACGTAACGCGCGAGAAATTGTAAGTAAACGCCGTATTTACATATCTGCCACTGTGCAGGAGAATCCGTATAGGTGTACGGGTGTTCGAAACGTAACGCGCAAGAAATTGTAAGTAAACGCCGTATTTACATATCTGCCACTGTGCAGGAGAATCCGTATAGGTGTTCGAGTGTTCGAAACTTAACGCGCGAGAAATTGTAAGTAAACGCCGTATTTACATATCTGCCACTGTGTAGGAGAATCCGTATAGGTGTTCGAGTGTTCGAAACGTAACGCGCGAGAAATTGTAAGTAAACGTCGTATTTACATATCTGCCACTGTACAGGAGAATCCGTATAGGTGTTCGAGTGTTCGATACGTAACGCGTGAGAAACTGTATGTAAACGCCGTATTTACATATCTGCCACTGTGTAGGAGAATCCGTATAGCTGTTCGAGTGTGCGAAACGTAACGCGCGAGAAATTGTAAGTAAACGCCGTATTTACATATCTGCCACTGTGCAGGAGAATCCGTATAGGTTTACGAGTGTTCGAAACGTAACGCGCAAGAAATTGTAAGTAAACGCCGTATTTACATATCTGCCACTATGCAGGAGAATCCGTATAGGTGTTCGAGTGTTCGATACGTAACGCACGAGAAATTGTAAGTAAACGTCGTATTTACTTATCTGCCACTGTGCAGGAGAATCCGTATAGGTGTTCGAGTGTTCAAAACATAACGCGTGAGAAATTGTGAGTAAACGTCGTATTTACATATCTGCCACTGTGCAGGAGAATCCGTATAGGTGTTCGAGTGTGCAAAACGTAACGCGCGAGAAATTGTAAGTAAACGCCGTATTTACATATCTGCCACTGTGCAGGAGAATCCGTATAGGTGTTTGAGTGTTTGAAATGTCACGCGTGAGAAATTGTAAGTAAACGCCGTATTTACATATCTGCCACTGTCGAGGAGAATCCGTATAGGTGTTCGAGTGTTCGAAACGTAACGCGTGAGAAATTGTAAGTAAACGCCGTATTTACATCTCTACCACTGTGCACGAGAATCCGTATTGCTGTTCGAGTGTGCGAAACGTAACGCGCGAGAAATTGTAAGTAAACGCCGTATTTACATTTCTGCCACTGTGCAGGAGAATCCGTATAGGTGTTCGAGTGTTCAAAACGTAACGCGCAAGAAAGTGTAAGTAAACGCCGTATTAACATATCTACTACTGTGCAGGAGAATCCGTACAAGTGTTCGAGTGTTCGAATTGTAAGGCGTGAGAAATTATAATTAAACGCCGTATTTACATGTCTGCCACTGTGTAGGAGAATCCGTATAGGTGTTTGAGTGTTCGAACCGTAACGCGCGAGAAATGGTAGGTAAACACCGTATTTACATATCTGCCACTGTGCAGGAGAATCCGTATACGTGTTCAAGTGTTCGAACCGTAACGCGCGAGAAATTGTAAGTAAACGTCGTATTTAGATATCTGCCACTGTGCAGGAGAATCCGTATAGGTGTTCGAGTATTCGAAACGTAACGCGCGAGAAATTGTAAGTAAACGTCGTATTTACATATCTGCCACTGTCCAGGAGAATCCGTATAGGTGTTCGAGTGTTCGAACCGTAACGCGCGAGAAATTGTAAGTAAAAGCCGTATTTACATATCTGCCACTGTGCAGGAGAATCCGTATAGGTATTCGAGTGTTCGAAACGTAACGCGCGAGAAATTGTAAGTAAACGTCGTATTTACATATCTGCCACTGTGCAGGAGAATCCGTATAGGTGTTCGAATGTTCGAAACGTAACGCGCGAGAAATTGTAAGTAAACGTCGTATTTACATATCTGCCACTGTGCAGGAGAATCCGTATAGGTGTTCGAGTGTTCGAAACGTAACGCGCAAGAAATTGTAAGTAAAAGCCGTATTTACATATCTGCCACTGTCCAGGAGAATCCGTATAGGTGTTCGAGTGTTCGAAACTTAACGCGCAAGAAATTGTAAGTAAACGCCGTATTTACATATCTGCCACTGTGCAGGAGAATCCGTGTAGGTGTTCGAGTGTTCGAAACGTAACGCGCGAGAAATTGTAAGTAAACGTCGTATTTACATATCTGCCACTGTGCAGGAGAATCCGTATAGGTGTTCGAGTGTTCGATACGTAACGCGTGAGAAATTGTATGTAAACGCCGTATTTACATATCTGCCACTGTGTAGGAGAATCCGTAAAGCTGTTCGAGTGTGCGAAACGTAACGCGCGAGAAATTGTAAGTAAACGCCGTATTTACATATCTGCCACTGTGCAGGAGAATCCGTATAGGTTTACGAGTGTTCGAAACGTAACGCGCAAGAAATTGTAAGTAAACGCCGTATTTACATATCTGCCACTGTGCAGGAGAATCCGTATAGGTGTTCGAGTGTTCGATACGTAACGCGCGAGAAATTGTAAGTAAACGTCGTATTTACTTATCTGCCACTGTGCAGGAGAATCCGTATAGGTGTTCGAGTGTTCAAAACATAACGCGTGAGAAATTGTAAGTAAACGTCGTATTTACATATCTGCCACTGTGCAGGATAATCCGTATAGGTGTTCGAGTGTGCAAAACGTAACGCGCGAGAAATTGTAAGTAAACGCCGTATTTACATATCTGCCACTGTGCAGGAGAATCCGTATAGGTGTTCGAGTGTTCGAAACGTCACGCGTGAGAAATTGTAAGTAAACGCCGTATTTACATATCTGCCACTGTCCAGGAGAATCCGTATAGGTGTTCGAGTGTTCGAACCGTAACGCGCGAGAAATTGTAAGTAAAAGCCGTATTTACATATCTGCCACTGTGCAGGAGAATCCGTATAGGTGTTCGTGTGTTCGAAACGTAACGCGCGAGAAATTGTAAGTAAACGTCGTATTTACATATCTGCCACAGTGCAGGAGAATCCGCATAGGTGTTCGAGTGTTCGATACGTAACGCGTGAGAAATTGTATGTAAACGCCGTATTTACATCTCTGCCACTGTGCACGAGAATCCGTATTGCTGTTCGAGTGTGCGAAACGTAACGCGCGAGAAATTGTAAGTAAACGCCGTATTTACATTTCTGCCACTGTGAAGGAGAATCCGTATAGGTGTTCGAGTGTTCAAAACGTAACGCGCAAGAAAGTGTAAGTAAACGCCGTATTTACATGTCTACTACTGTGCAGGAGAATCCGTATAGGTGTTCGAGTGTTCGAATTGTAAGGCGTGAGAAATTGTAATTAAACGCCGTATTTACATGTCTGCCACTGTGTAGGAGAATCCGTATAGGTGTTTTAGTGTTCGAACCGTAACGCGCGAGAAATGGTAGGTAAACACCGTATTTACATATCTGCCACTGTGCAGGAGAATCCGTATACGTGTTCGAGTGTTCGAACCGTAACGCGCGAGAAATTGTAAGTAAACGTCGTATTTACATATCTGCGACTGTACAGGAGAATCCGTATAGGTGTTCGAGTGTTCGATACGTAACGCGTGAGAAACTGTATGTAAACGCCGTATTTACATATCTGCCACTGTGTAGGAGAATCCGTATAGCTGTTCGAGTGTGCGAAACGTAACGCGCGAGAAATTGTAAGTAAACGCCGTATTTACATATCTGCCACTGTGCAGGAGAATCCGTATAGGTTTACGAGTGTTCGAAACGTAACGCGCAAGAAATTGTAAGTAAACGCCGTATTTACATATCTGCCACTGTGCAGGAGAATCCGTATAGGTGTTCGAGTGTTCGATACGTAATGCACGAGAAATTGTAAGTAAACGTCGTATTTACTTATCTGCCACTGTGCAGGAGAATCCGTATAGGTGTTCGAGTGTTCAAAACATAACGCGTGAGAAATTGTGAGTAAACGTCGTATTTACATATCTGCCACTGTGCAGGAGAATCCGTATAGGTGTTCGAGTGTGCAAAACGTAACGCGCGAGAAATTGTAAGTAAACGCCGTATTTACATATCTGCCACTGTGCAGGAGAATCCGTATAGGTGTTTGAGTGTTTGAAATGTCACGCGTGAGAAATTGTAAGTAAACGCCGTATTTACATATCTGCCACTGTCGAGGAGAATCCGTATAGGTGTTCGAGTGTTCGAAACGTAACGCGTGAGAAATTGTAAGTAAACGCCGTATTTACATCTCTACCACTGTGCACGAGAATCCGTATTGCTGTTCGAGTGTGCGAAACGTAACGCGCGAGAAATTGTAAGTAAACGCCGTATTTACATTTCTGCCACTGTGCAGGAGAATCCGTATAGGTGTTCGAGTGTTCAAAACGTAACGCGCAAGAAAGTGTAAGTAAACGCCGTATTAACATATCTACTACTGTGCAGGAGAATCCGTACAAGTGTTCGAGTGTTCGAATTGTAAGGCGTGAGAAATTATAATTAAACGCCGTATTTACATGTCTGCCACTGTGTAGGAGAATCCGTATAGGTGTTTGAGTGTTCGAACCGTAACGCGCGAGAAATGGTAGGTAAACACCGTATTTACATATCTGCCACTGTGCAGGAGAATCCGTATACGTGTTCAAGTGTTCGAACCGTAACGCGCGAGAAATTGTAAGTAAACGTCGTATTTAGATATCTGCCACTGTGCAGGAGAATCCGTATAGGTGTTCGAGTATTCGAAACGTAACGCGCGAGAAATTGTAAGTAAACGTCGTATTTACATATCTGCCACTGTCCAGGAGAATCCGTATAGGTGTTCGAGTGTTCGAACCGTAACGCGCGAGAAATTGTAAGTAAAAGCCGTATTTACATATCTGCCACTGTGCAGGAGAATCCGTATAGGTGTTCGAGTGTTCGAAACGTAACGCGCGAGAAATTGTAAGTAAACGTCGTATTTACATATCTGCCACTGTGCAGGAGAATCCGTATAGGTGTTCGAATGTTCGAAACGTAACGCGCGAGAAATTGTAAGTAAACGTCGTATTTACATATCTGCCACTGTGCAGGAGAATCCGTATAGGTGTTCGAGTGCTCGAAACGTAACGCGCAAGAAATTGTAAGTAAAAGCCGTATTTACATATCTGCCACTGTCCAGGAGAATCCGTATAGGTGTTCGAGTGTTCGAAACTTAACGCGCAAGAAATTGTAAGTAAACGCCGTATTTACATATCTGCCACTGTGCAGGAGAATCCGTGTAGGTGTTCGAGTGTTCGAAACGTAACGCGCGAGAAATTGTAAGTAAACGTCGTATTTACATATCTGCCACTGTGCAGGAGAATCCGTATAGGTGTTCGAGTGTTCGATACGTAACGCGTGAGAAATTGTATGTAAACGCCGTATTTACATATCTGCCACTGTGTAGGAGAATCCGTAAAGCTGTTCGAGTGTGCGAAACGTAACGCGCGAGAAATTGTAAGTAAACGCCGTATTTACATATCTGCCACTGTGCAGGAGAATCCGTATAGGTTTACGAGTGTTCGAAACGTAACGCGCAAGAAATTGTAAGTAAACGCCGTATTTACATATCTGCCACTGTGCAGGAGAATCCGTATAGGTGTTCGAGTGTTCGATACGTAACGCGCGAGAAATTGTAAGTAAACGTCGTATTTACTTATCTGCCACTGTGCAGGAGAATCCGTATAGGTGTTCGAGTGTTCAAAACATAACGCGTGAGAAATTGTAAGTAAACGTCGTATTTACATATCTGCCACTGTGCAGGATAATCCGTATAGGTGTTCGAGTGTGCAAAACGTAACGCGCGAGAAATTGTAAGTAAACGCCGTATTTACATATCTGCCACTGTGCAGGAGAATCCGTATAGGTGTTCGAGTGTTCGAAACGTCACGCGTGAGAAATTGTAAGTAAACGCCGTATTTACATATCTGCCACTGTCCAGGAGAATCCGTATAGGTGTTCGAGTGTTCGAACCGTAACGCGCGAGAAATTGTAAGTAAAAGCCGTATTTACATATCTGCCACTGTGCAGGAGAATCCGTATAGGTGTTCGTGTGTTCGAAACGTAACGCGCGAGAAATTGTAAGTAAACGTCGTATTTACATATCTGCCACAGTGCAGGAGAATCCGCATAGGTGTTCGAGTGTTCGATACGTAACGCGTGAGAAATTGTATGTAAACGCCGTATTTACATCTCTGCCACTGTGCACGAGAATCCGTATTGCTGTTCGAGTGTGCGAAACGTAACGCGCGAGAAATTGTAAGTAAACGCCGTATTTACATTTCTGCCACTGTGAAGGAGAATCCGTATAGGTGTTCGAGTGTTCAAAACGTAACGCGCAAGAAAGTGTAAGTAAACGCCGTATTTACATGTCTACTACTGTGCAGGAGAATCCGTATAGGTGTTCGAGTGTTCGAATTGTAAGGCGTGAGAAATTGTAATTAAACGCCGTATTTACATGTCTGCCACTGTGTAGGAGAATCCGTATAGGTGTTTTAGTGTTCGAACCGTAACGCGCGAGAAATGGTAGGTAAACACCGTATTTACATATCTGCCACTGTGCAGGAGAATCCGTATACGTGTTCGAGTGTTCGAACCGTAACGCGCGAGAAATTGTAAGTAAACGCCGTATTTATATATCTACCACTGTGCAGGAGAATCCGTATAGGTGTTCGAGTGTTCGAACCGTAACGCGCGAGAAATTGTAAGTAAACGCCGTATTTACATATCTGCCACTGTGCAGGAGAATCCGTATAGGTGTTCGAGTGTTCGAAACGTAACGCGCGAGAAATTGTAAGTAAACGTCGTATTTACATATCTGCCACTGTGCAGGAGAATCCGTATAGGTGTTCGAGTGTTCGAAACGTAATGCGCGAGAAATTGTAAGTAAACGTCGTATTTACATATCCGCCACTGTGCAGGAGAATCCGTATAGGTGTTCGAGTGTTCGATACGTAATGCGTGAGAAATTGTATGTAAACGCCGTATTTACATATCTGCCACTGTGCAGGAAAATCCGTATAGCTGTTCGAGTGTGCGAAACGTAACGCGCGAGAAATTGTAAGTAAACGCCGTATTTACATATCTGCCACTGTGCAGGAGAATCCGTATAGGTGTTCGAGTGTTCGAAACGTAACGCGCAAGAAATTGTAAGTAAACGCCGTATTTACATATCTGCCACTGTCCAGGAGAATCCGTATAGGTGTTCGAGTGTTCGATACGTAACGCGCGAGAAATTGTAAGTAAACGCCGTATTTACATATCTGCCACTGTGCAGGAGAATCCGTATAGGTGTTCGAGGGTTCGAAACGTAACGCGCGAGAAATTGTAAGTAAACGTCGTATTTACATATCTGCCACTGTGCAGGAGAATCCGTATAGGTGTTTTAGTGTTCGAACCGTAACGCGCGAGAAATGGTAGGTAAACACCGTATTTACATATCTGCCACTGTGCAGGAGAATCCGTATACGTGTTCGAGTGTGCGAAACGTAACGCGCGAGAAATTGTAAGTAAACGCCGTATTTATATATCTGCCACTGTGCAGGAGAATCCGTATAGGTGTTCGAGTGTTCGAACCGTAACGCGCGAGAAATTGTAAGTAAAAGTCGTATTTACATATCTGCCACTGTGCAGGAGAATCCGTATAGGTGTTCGAGTGTTCGAAACGTAACGCGCGAGAAATTGTAAGTAAACGTCGTATTTACATATCTGCCACTGTGCAGGAGAATCCGTATAGGTGTTCGAGTGTTCGAAACGTAACGCGCGAGAAATTGTAAGTAAACGTCGTATTTACATATCTGCCACTGTGCAGGAGAATCCGTATAGGTGTTCGAGTGTTCGATACGTAACGCGTGAGAAATTGTATGTAAACGCCGTATTTACATATCTGCCACTGTGCAGGAAAATCCGTATAGCTGTTCGAGTGTGCGAAACGTAACGCGCGAGAAATTGTAAGTAAATGCCGTATTTACATATCTGCCACTGTGCAGGAGAATCCGTATAGGTGTTCGAGTGTTCGAAATGTAACGCGCAAGAAATTGTAAGTAAACGCCGTATTTACATATCTGCCACTGTGCAGGAGAATCCGTATAGGTGTTCGAGTGTTCGATACGTAACGTGCGAGAAATTGTAAGTAAACGTCGTATTTACATATCTGCCGCTGTGCAGGAGAATCCGTATAGGTGTTCGAGGGTTCGAAACGTAACGCGCGAGAAATTGTAAGTAATCGCCGTATTTACGTATCTGCCGCTGTGCAGGAGAATCCGTATAGGTGTTCGAGGGTTCGAAACGTAACGCGCGAGAAATTGTAAGTAAACGTCGTATTTACATATCTGCCACTGTGCAGGAGAATCCGTATAGGTGTTCGAGTGTTCGAAACGTAACGCGCGAGAAATTGTAAGTAAACGTCGTATTTACATATCTGCCACTGTGCAGGAGAATCCGTATAGGTGTTCGAGTGTTCGATACGTAACGCGTGAGAAATTGTATGTAAACGCCGTATTTACATATCTGCCACTGTGCAGGAAAATCCGTATAGCTGTTCGAGTGTGCGAAACGTAACGCGCGAGAAATTGTAAGTAAATGCCGTATTTACATATCTGCCACTGTGCAGGAGAATCCGTATAGGTGTTCGAGTGTTCGAAATGTAACGCGCAAGAAATTGTAAGTAAACGCCGTATTTACATATCTGCCACTGTGCAGGAGAATCCGTATAGGTGTTCGAGTGTTCGATACGTAACGCGCGAGAAATTGTAAGTAAACGCCGTATTTACATATCTGCCGCTGTGCAGGAGAATCCGTATAGGTGTTCGAGTGTGCAAAATGTAACGCGCGAGAAATTGTAAGTAAACGCCGTATTTACATATCTGCCACTGTGCAGGAGAATCCGTATAGGTGTTCGAGTGTTCGAAACGTCACGCGTGAGAAATGGTAAGTAAACGCCGTATTTACATATCTGCCACTGTCTAGGAGAATCCGTATAGGTGTTCGAGTGTTCGAACCGTAACGCGCGAGAAATTGTAAGTAAAAGCCGTATTTACATATCTGCCACTGTGCAGGAGAATCCGTATAGGTGTTCGTGTGTTCGAAACGTAACGCGCGAGAAATTGTAAGTAAACGTCGTATTTACATATCTGCCACAGTGCAGGAGAATCCGCATAGGTGTTCGAGTGTTCGATACGTAACGCGTGAGAAATTGTATGTAAACGCCGTATTTACATCTCTGCCACTGTGCACGAGAATCCGTATTGCTGTTCGAGTGTGCGAAACGTAACGCGCGAGAAATTGTAAGTAAACGCCGTATTTACATTTCTGCCACTGTGAAGGAGAATCCGTATAGGTGTTCGAGTGTTCAAAACGTAACGCGCAAGAAAGTGTAAGTAAACGCCGTATTTACATGTCTACTACTGTGCAGGAGAATCCGTATAGGTGTTCGAGTGTTCGAATTGTAAGGCGTGAGAAATTGTAATTAAACGCCGTATTTACATGTCTGCCACTGTGTAGGAGAATCCGTATAGGTGTTTTAGTGTTCGAACCGTAACGCGCGAGAAATGGTAGGTAAACACCGTATTTACATATCTGCCACTGTGCAGGAGAATCCGTATACGTGTTCGAGTGTTCGAACCGTAACGCGCGAGAAATTGTAAGTAAACGCCGTATTTATATATGTACCACTGTGCAGGAGAATCCGTATAGGTGTTCGAGTGTTCGAACCGTAACGCGCGAGAAATTGTAAGTAAACGCCGTATTTACATATCTGCCACTGTGCAGGAGAATCCGTATAGGTGTTCGAGTGTTCGAAACGTAACGCGCGAGAAATTGTAAGTAAACGTCGTATTTACATATCTGCCACTGTGCAGGAGAATCCGTATAGGTGTTCGAGTGTTCGAAACGTAATGCGCGAGAAATTGTAAGTAAACGTCGTATTTACATATCCGCCACTTTGCAGGAGAATCCGTAGAGGTGTTCGAGTGTTCGATACGTAACGCGTGAGAAATTGTATGTAAACGCCGTATTTACATATCTGCCACTGTGCAGGAAAATCCGTATAGCTGTTCGAGTGTGCGAAACGTAACGCGCGAGAAATTGTAAGTAAACGCCGTATTTACATATCTGCCACTGTGCAGGAGAATCCGTATAGGTGTTCGAGTGTTCGAAACGTAACGCGCAAGAAATTGTAAGTAAACGCCGTATTTAGATATCTGCCACTGTCCAGGAGAATCCGTATAGGTGTTCGAGTGTTCGATACGTAACGCGCGAGAAATTGTAAGTAAACGCCGTATTTACATATCTGCCACTGTGCAGGAGAATACGTATAGGTGTTCGAGGGTTCGAAACGTAACGCGCGAGAAATTGTAAGTAAACGTCGTATTTACATATCTGCCACTGTGCAGGAGAATCCGTATAGGTGTTTTAGTGTTCGAACCGTAACGCGCGAGAAATGGTAGGTAAACACCGTATTTACATATCTGCCACTGTGCAGGAGAATCCGTATACGTGTTCGAGTGTGCGAAACGTAACGCGCGAGGAATTGTAAGTAAACGCCGTATTTATATATCTGCCACTGTGCAGGAGAATCCGTATAGGTGTTCGAGTGTTCGAACCGTAACGCGCGAGAAATTGTAAGTAAAAGTCGTATTTACATATCTGCCACTGTGCAGGAGAATCCGTATAGGTGTTCGAGTGTTCGAAACGTAACGCGCGAGAAATTGTAAGTAAACGTCGTATTTACATATCTGCCACTGTGCAGGAGAATCCGTATAGGTGTTCGAGTGTTCGAAACGTAACGCGCGAGAAATTGTAAGTAAACGTCGTATTTACATATCTGCCACTGTGCAGGAGAATCCGTATAGGTGTTCGAGTGTTCGATACGTAACGCGTGAGAAATTGTATGTAAACGCCGTATTTACATATCTGCCACTTTGCAGGAAAATCCGTATAGCTGTTCGAGTGTGCGAAACGTAACGCGCGAGAAATTGTAAGTAAATGCCGTATTTACATATCTGCCACTGTGCAGGAGAATCCGTATAGGTGTTCGAGTGTTCGAAATGTAACGCGCAAGAAATTGTAAGTAAACGCCGTATTTACATATCTGCCACTGTGCAGGAGAATCCGTATAGGTGTTCGAGTGTTCGATACGTAACGTGCGAGAAATTGTAAGTAAACGCCGTATTTACATATCTGCCGCTGTGCAGGAGAATCCGTATAGGTGTTCGAGGGTTCGAAACGTAACGCGCGAGAAATTGTAAGTAATCGCCGTATTTACGTATCTGCCGCTGTGCAGGAGAATCCGTATAGGTGTTCGAGGGTTCGAAACGTAACGCGCGAGAAATTGTAAGTAAACGTCGTATTTACATATCTGCCACTGTGCAGGAGAATCCGTATAGGTGTTCGAGTGTTCGAAACGTAACGCGCGAGAAATTGTAAGTAAACGTCGTATTTACATATCTGCCACTGTGCAGGAGAATCCGTATAGGTGTTCGAGTGTTCGATACGTAACGCGTGAGAAATTGTATGTAAACGCCGTATTTACATATCTGCCACTGTGCAGGAAAATCCGTATAGCTGTTCGAGTGTGCGAAACGTAACGCGCGAGAAATTGTAAGTAAATGCCGTATTTACATATCTGCCACTGTGCAGGAGAATCCGTATAGGTGTTCGAGTGTTCGAAATGTAACGCGCAAGAAATTGTAAGTAAACGCCGTATTTACATATCTGCCACTGTGCAGGAGAATCCGTATAGGTGTTCGAGTGTTCGATACGTAACGCGCGAGAAATTGTAAGTAAACGCCGTATTTACATATCTGCCGTTGTGCAGGAGAATCCGTATAGGTGTTCGAGTGTGCAAAATGTAACGCGCGAGAAATTGTAAGTAAACGCCGTATTTACATATCTGCCACTGTGCAGGAGAATCCGTATAGGTGTTTGAGTGTTCGAAATGTCATGCGTGAGAAATTGTAAGTAAACGCCGTATTTACATATCTGCCACTGTCGAGGAGAATCCGTATAGGTGTTCGAGTGTTCGAAACGTAACGCGTGAGAAATTGTAAGTAAACGCCGTATTTACATCTCTGCCACTATGCACGAGAATCCGTATTGCTGTTCGAGTGTGCGAAACGTAACGCGCGAGAAATTGTAAGTAAACGCCGTATTTACATTTCTGCCACTGTGCAGGAGAATCCGTATAGGTGTTCGAGTGTTCAAAACGTAACGCGCAAGAAAGTGTAAGTAAACGCCGTATTAACATATCTACTACTGTGCAGGAGAATCCGTACAAGTGTTCGAGTGTTCGAATTGTAAGGCGTGAGAAATTGTAATTAAACGCCGTATTTACATGTCTGCCACTGTGTTGGAGAATCCGTATAGGTGTTTGAGTGTTCGAACCGTAACGCGCGAGAAATGGTAGGTAAACACCGTATTTACATATCTGCCACTGTGCAGGAGAATCCGTATACGTGTTCGAGTGTTCGAACCGTAACGCGCGAGAAATTGTAAGTAAACGCCGTATTTATATATCTGCCACTGTGCAGGAGAATCCGTATAGGTGTTCGAGTGTTCGAACCGTAACGCGCGAGAAATTGTAAGTAAACGCCGTATTTACATATCTGCCACTGTGCAGGAGAATCCGTATAGGTGTTCGAGTGTTCGAAACGTAACGCGCGAGAAATTGTAAGTAAACGTCGTATTTACATATCTGCCACTGTGCAGGAGAATCCGTATAGGTGTTCGAGTGTTCGAAACGTAATGCGCGAGAAATTGTAAGTAAGCGTCGTATTTACATATCTGCCACTGTGCAGGAGAATCCGTATAGGTGTTCGAGTGTTCGATACGTAACGCGTGAGAAATTGTATGTAAACGCCGTATTTACATATCTGCCACTGTGCAGGAAAATCCGTATAGCTGTTCGAGTGTGCGAAACGTAACGCGCGAGAAATTGTAAGTAAACGCCGTATTTACATATCTGCCACTGTGCAGGAGAATCCGTATAGGTGTTCGAGTGTTCGAAACGTAACGCGCAAGAAATTGTAAGTAAACGCCGTATTTACATATCTGCCACTGTCCAGGAGAATCCGTATAGGTGTTCGAGTGTTCGATATGTAACGCGCGAGAAATTGTAAGTAAACGCCGTATTTACATATCTGCCACTGTGCAGGAGAATCCGTATAGGTGTTCGAGGGTTCGAAACGTAACGCGCGAGAAATTGTTAGTAAACGTCTTATTTACATATCTGCCACTGTGCAGGAGAATCCGTATAGGTGTTTTAGTGTTCGAACCGTAACGCGCGAGAAATGGTAGGTAAACACCGTATTTACATATCTGCCACTGTGCAGGAGAATCCGTATACGTGTTCGAGAGTGCGAAACGTAACGCGCGAGAAATTGTAAGTAAACGCCGTATTTATATATCTGCCACTGTGCAGGAGAATCCGTATAGGTGTTCGAGTTATCGAACCGTAACGCGCCAGAAATTGTAAGTAAAAGCCGTATTTACATATCTGCCACTGTGCAGGAGAATCCGTATAGGTGTTCGAGTGTTCGAAACGTAACGCGCGAGAAATTGTAAGTAAACGTCGTATTTACATATCTGCCACTGTGCAGGAGAATCCGTATAGGTGTTCGAGTGTTCGAAACGTAACGCGCGAGAAATTGTAAGTAAACGTCATATTTACATATCTGCCACTGTGCAGGAGAATCCGTATAGGTGTTCGAGTGTTCGATACGTAACGCGTGAGAAATTGTATGTAAACGCCGTATTTACATATCTGCCACTGTGCAGGAAAATCCGTATAGCTGTTCGAGTGTGCGAAACGTAACGCGCGAGAAATTGTAAGTAAATGCCGTATTTACATATCTGCCACTGTGCAGGAGAATCCGTATAGGTGTTCGAGTGTTCGAAATGTAACGCGCAAGAAATTGTAAGTAAACGCCGTATTTACATATCTGCCACTGTGCAGGAGAATCCGTATAGGTGTTCGAGTGTTCGATACGTAACGCGCGAGAAATTGTTAGTAAACGCCGTATTTACATATCTGCCGCTGTGCAGGAGAATCCGTATAGGTGTTCGAGGGTTCGAAACGTAACGCGCGAGAAATTGTAAGTAATCGCCGTATTTACGTATCTGCCGCTGTGCAGGAGAATCCGTATAGGTGTTCGAGGGTTCGAAACGTAACGCGCGAGAAATTGTAAGTAAACGTCGTATTTACATATCTGCCACTGTGCAGGAGAATCCGTATAGGTGTTCGAGTGTTCGAAACGTAATGCACGAGAAATTGTAAGTAAACGTCGTATTTACATATCTGCCACTGTGCAGGAGAATCCGTATAGGTGTTCGAGTGTTTGATACGTAACGCGTGAGAAATTGTATGTAAACGCCGTATTTACATATCTGCCACTGTGCAGGAAAATCCGTATAGCTGTTCGAGTGTGCGAAACGTAACGCGCGAGAAATTGTAAGTAAATGCCGTATTTACATATCTGCCACTGTGCAGGAGAATCCGTATAGGTGTTCGAGTGTTCGAAATGTAACGCGCAAGAAATTGTAAGTAAACGCCGTATTTACATATCTGCCACTGTGCAGGAGAATCCGTATAGGTGTTCGAGTGTTCGATACGTAACGCGCGAGAAATTGTAAGTAAACGCCGTATTTACATATCTGCCGCTGTGGAGGAGAATCCGTATAGGTGTTCGAGTGTGCAAAACGTAACGCGGGAGAAATTGTAAGTAAACGCCGTATTTACATATCTGCCACTGTGCAGGAGAATCCGTATAGGTGTTTGAGTGTTCGAAATGTCACGCGTGAGAAATTGTAAGTAAACGCCGTATTTACATATCTGCCACTGTCGAGGAGAATCCGTATAGGTGTTCGAGTGTTCGAAACGTAACGCGTGAGAAATTATAAGTAAACGCCGTATTTACATCTCTGCCACTGTGCACGAGAATCCGTATTGCTGTTCGAGTGTGCGAAACGTAACGTGCGAGAAATTGTAAGTAAACGCCGTATTTACATTTCTGCCACTGTGCAGGAGAATCCGTATAGGTTTTCGAGTGTTCAAAACGTAACGCGCAAGAAAGTGTAAGTAAACGCCGTATTAACATATCTACTACTGTGCAGGAGAATCCGTACAAGTGTTCCAGTGTTTGAATTGTAAGGCGTGAGAAATTGTAATTGAACGCCGTATTTACATGTCTGCCACTGTGTAGGAGAATCCGTATAGGTGTTTGAGTGTTCGAACCGTAACGCGCGAGAAATGGTAGGTAAACACCGTATTTACATATCTGCCACTGTGCAGGAGAATCCGTATACGTGTTCAAGTGTTCGAACCGTAACGCGCGAGAAATTGTAAGTAAACGTCGTATTTAGATATCTGCCACTGTGCAGGAGAATCCGTATAGGTGTTCGAGTGTTCGAAACGTAACGCGCGAGAAATTGTAAGTAAACGTCGTATTTACATATCTGCCACTGTCCAGGAGAATCCGTATAGGTGTTCGAGTGTTCGAACCGTAACGCGCGAGAAATTGTAAGTAAAAGCCGTATTTACATATCTGCCACTGTGCAGGAGAATCCGTATAGGTGTTCGAGTGTTCGAAACGTAACGCGCGAGAAATTGTAAGTAAACGTCGTATTTACATATCTGCCACTGTGCAGGAGAATCCGTATAGGTGTTCGAGTGTTCGATACGTAACGCGTGAGAAATTGTATGTAAACGCCGTATTTACATATCTGCCACTGTGCAGGAAAATCCGTATAGCTGTTCGAGTGTGCGAAACGTAACGCGCGAGAAATTGTAAGTAAATGTCGTATTTACATATCTGCCACTGTGCAGGAGAATCCGTATAGGTGTTCGAGTGTTCGAAATGTAACGCGCAAGAAATTGTAAGTAAACGCCGTATTTACATATCTGCCACTGTGCAGGAGAATCCGTATAGGTGTTCGAGTGTTCGATACGTAACGCGCGAGAAATTGTTAGTAAACGCCGTATTTACATATCTGCCGCTGTGCAGGAGAATCCGTATAGGTGTTCGAGGGTTCGAAACGTAACGCGCGAGAAATTGTAAGTAATCGCCGTATTTACGTATCTGCCACTGTGCAGGAGAATCCGTATAGGTGTTCGAGGGTTCGAAACGTAACGCGCGAGAAATTGTAATTAACGTCGTATTTACATATCTGCCACTGTGCAGGAGAATCCGTATAGGTGTTCGAGTGTTCGAAACGTAACGCGCGAGAAATTGTAAGTAAACGTCGTATTTACATATCTGCCACTGTGCAGGAGAATCCGTATAGGTGTTCGAGTGTTCGATACGTAACGCGTGAGAAATTGTATGTAAACGCCGTATTTACATATCTGCCACTGTGCAGGAAAATCCGTATAGCTGTTCGAGTGTGCGAAACGTAACGCGCGAGAAATTGTAAGTAAATGCCGTATTTACATATCTGCCACTGTGCAGGAGAATCCGTATAGGTGTTCGAGTGTTCGAAATGTAACGCGCAAGAAATTGTAAGTAAACGCCGTATTTACATATCTGCCACTGTGCAGGAGAATCCGTATAGGTGTTCGAGTGTTCGATACGTAACGCGCGAGAAATTGTAAGTAAACGCCGTATTTACATATCTGCCGCTGTGCAGGAGAATCCGTATAGGTGTTCGAGTGTGCAAAACGTAACGCGGGAGAAATTGTAAGTAAACGCCGTATTTACATATCTGCCACTGTGCAGGAGAATCCGTATAGGTGTTTGAGTGTTCGAAATGTCACGCGTGAGAAATTGTAAGTAAACGCCGTATTTACATATCTGCCACTGTCGAGGAGAATCCGTATAGGTGTTCGAGTGTTCGAAACGTAACGCGTGAGAAATTGTAAGTAAACGCCGTATTTACATCTCTGCCACTGTGCACGAGAATCCGTATTGCTGTTCGAGTGTGCGAAACGTAACGCGCGAGAAATTGTAAGTAAACGCCGTATTTACATTTCTGCCACTGTGCAGGAGAATCCGTATAGGTGTTCGAGTGTTCAAAACGTAACGCGCAAGAAAGTGTAAGTAAACGCCGTATTAACATATCTACTACTGTGCAGGAGAATCCGTACAAGTGTTCGAGTGTTCGAATTGTAAGGCGTGAGAAATTGTAATTAAACGCCGTATTTACATGTCTGCCACTGTGTAGGAGAATCCGTATAGGTGTTTGAGTGTTCGAACCGTAACGCGCGAGAAATGGTAGGTAAACACCGTATTTACATATCTGCCACTGTGCAGGAGAATCCGTATACGTGTTCAAGTGTTCGAACCGTAACGCGCGAGAAATTGTATGTAAACGTCGTATTTAGATATCTGCCACTGTGCAGGAGAATCCGTATAGGTGTTCGAGTGTTCGAAACGTAACGCGCGAGAAATTGTAAGTAAACGTCGTATTTACATATCTGCCACTGTCCAGGAGAATCCGTATAGGTGTTCGAGTGTTCGAACCGTAACGCGCGAGAAATTGTAAGTAAAAGCCGTATTTACATATCTGCCACTGTGCAGGAGAATCCGTATAGGTGTTCGAGTGTTCGAAACGTAACGCGCGAGAAATTGTAAGTAAACGTCGTATTTACATATCTGCCACTGTGCAGGAGAATCCGTATAGGTGTTCGAATGTTCGAAACGTAACGCGCGAGAAATTGTAAGTAAACGTCGTATTTACATATCTGCCACTGTGCAGGAGAATCCGTATAGGTGTTCGAGTGTTCGAAACGTAACGCGCAAGAAATTGTAAGTAAAAGCCGTATTTACATATCTGCCACTGTCCAGGAGAATCCGTATAGGTGTTCGAGTGTTCGAAACTTAACGCGCAAGAAATTGTAAGTAAACGCCGTATTTACATATCTGCCACTGTGCAGGAGAATCCGTATAGGTGTTCGAGTGTTCGAAACGTAACGCGCGAGAAATTGTAAGTAAACGTCGTATTTACATATCTGCCACTGTGCAGGAGAATCCGTATAGGTGTTCGAGTGTTCGATACGTAACGCGTGAGAAATTGTATGTAAACGCCGCATTTACATATCTGCCACTGTGTAGGAGATTCCGTAAAGCTGTTCGAGTGTGCGAAACGTAACGCGCGAGAAATTGTAAGTAAACGCCGTATTTACATATCTGCCACTGTACAGGAGAATCCGTATAGGTTTACGAGTGTTCGAAACGTAACGCGCAAGAAATTGTAAGTAAACGCCGTATTTACATATCTGCCACTGTGCAGGAGAATCCGTATAGGTGTTCGAGTGTTCGATACGTAACGCGCGAGAAATTGTAAGTAAACGTCGTATTTACTTATCTGCCACTGTGCAGGAGAATCCGTATAGGTGTTCGAGTGTTCAAAACATAACGCGTGAGAAATTGTAAGTAAACGTCGTATTTACATATCTGCCACTGTGAAGGATAATCCGTATAGGTGTTCGAGTGTGCAAAACGTAACGCGCGAGAAATTGTAAGTAAACGCCGTATTTACATATCTGCCACTGTGCAGGAGAATCCGTATAGGTGTTCGAGTGTTCGAAACGTCACGCGTGAGAAATTGTAAGTAAACGCCGTATTTACATATCTGCCACTGTCCAGGAGAATCCGTATAGGTGTTCGAGTGTTCGAACCGTAACGCGCGAGAAATTGTAAGTAAAAGCCGTATTTACATATCTGCCACTGTGCAGGAGAATCCGTATAGGTGTTCGTGTGTTCGAAACGTAACGCGCGAGAAATTGTAAGTAAACGTCGTATTTACATATCTGCCACTGTGCAGGAGAATCCGCATAGGTGTTCGAGTGTTCGATACGTAACGCGTGAGAAATTGTATGTAAACGCCGTATTTACATCTCTGCCACTGTGCACGAGAATCCGTATTGCTGTTCGAGTGTGCGAAACATAACGCGCGAGAAATTGTAAGTAAACGCCGTATTTACATTTCTGCCACTGTGAAGGAGAATCCGTATAGGTGTTCGAGTGTTCAAAACGTAACGCGCAAGAAAGTGTAAGTAAACGTCGTATTTACATGTCTACTACTGTGCAGGAGAATCCGTATAGGTGTTCGAGTGTTCGAATTGTAAGGCGTGAGAAATTGTAATTAAACGCCGTATTTACATGTCTGCCACTGTGTAGGAGAATCCGTATAGGTGTTTTAGTGTTCGAACCGTAACGCGCGAGAAATGGTAGGTAAACACCGTATTTACATATCTGCCACTGTGCAGGAGAATCCGTATACGTGTTCGAGTGTTCGAACCGTAACGCGCGAGAAATTGTAAGTAAACGCCGTATTTATATATCTGCCACTGTGCAGGAGAATCCGTATAGGTGTTCGAGTGTTCGAACCGTAACGCGCGAGAAATTGTAAGTAAACGCCGTATTTACATATCTGCCACTGTGCAGGAGAATCCGTATAGGTGTTCGAGTGTTCGAAACGTAACGCGCGAGAAATTGTAAGTAAACGTCGTATTTACATATCTGCCACTGTGCAGGAGAATCCGTATAGGTGTTCGAGTGTTCGAAACGTAATGCGCGAGAAATTGTAAGTAAACGTCGTATTTACATATCTGCCACTGTGCAGGAGAATCCGTATAGGTGTTCGAGTGTTCGATACGTAACGCGTGAGAAATTGTATGTAAACGCCGTATTTACATATCTGCCACTGTGCAGGAGAATCCGTATAGCTGTTCGAGTGTGCGAAACGTAACGCGCGAGAAATTGTAAGTAAACGCCGTATTTACATATCTGCCACTGTGCAGGAGAATCCGTATAGGTGTACGAGTGTTCGAAACGTAACGCGCAAGAAATTGTAAGTAAACGCCGTATTTACATATCTGCCACTGTGCAGGAGAATCCGTATAGGTGTTCGAGTGTTCGATACGTAACGCCCGAGAAATTGTAAGTAAACGTCGTATTTACTTATCTGCCACTGTGCAGGAGAATCCGTATAGGTTTTCGAGTGTTCAAAACATAACGCGTGAGAAATTGTAAGAAAACGTCGTATTTACATATCTGCCACTGTGCAGGAGAATCCGTATAGGTGTTCGAGTGTGCAAAACGTAACGCGCGAGAAATTGTAAGTAAACGCCGTATTTACATATCTGCCACTGTGCAGGAGAATCCGTATAGGTGTTCGAGTGTCCGAAACGTCACGCGTGAGAAATTGTAAGTAAACGCCGTATTTACATATCTGCCACTGTCCAGGAGAATCCGTATAGGTGTTCGAGTGTTCGAACCGTAACGCGCGAGAAATTATAAGTAAAAGCCGTATTTACATATCTGCCACTGTGCAGGAGAATCCGCATAGGTGTTCGAGTGTTCGATACGTAACGCGTGAGAAATTGTATGTAAACGCCGTATTTACATCTCTGCCACTGTGCACGAGAATCCGTATTGCTGTTCGAGTGTGCGAAACGTAACGCGCGAGAAATTGTAAGTAAACGCCGTATTTACATTTCTGCCACTGTGAAGGAGAATCCGTATAGGTGTTCGAGTGTTCAAAACGTAAAGCGCAAGAAAGTGTAAGTAAACGCCGTATTTACATGTCTACTACTGTGCAGGAGAATCCGTATAGGTGTTCGAGTGTTCGAATTGTAAGGCGTGAGAAATTGTACTTAAACGCCGTATTTACATGTCTGCCACTGTGTAGGAGAATCCGTATAGGTGTTTTAGTGTTCGAACCGTAACGCGCGAGAAATGGTAGGTAAACACCGTATTTACATATCTGCCACTGTGCAGGAGAATCCGTATACGTGTTCGAGTGTTCGAACCGTAACGCGCGAGAAATTGTAAGTAAATGCCGTATTTATATATCTGCCACTGTGCAGGAGAATCCGTATAGGTGTTCGAGTGTTCGAACCGTAACGCGCGAGAAATTGTAAGTAAACGTCGTATTTACATATCTGCCACTGTGCAGGAGAATCCGTATAGGTGTTCGAGTGTTCGAATTGTAAGGCGTGAGAAATTGTAATTAAACGCCGTATTTACATGTCTGCCACTGTGTAGGAGAATCCGTATAGGTGTTTTAGTGTTCGAACCGTAACGCGCGAGAAATGGTAGGTAAACACCGTATTTACATATCTGCCACTGTGCAGGAGAATCCGTATACGTGTTCGAGTGTTCGAACCGTAACGCGCGAGAAATTGTAAGTAAACGCCGTATTTATATATCTGCCACTGTGCAGGAGAATCCGTATAGGTGTTCGAGTGTTCGAACCGTAACGCGCGAGAAATTGTAAGTAAACGCCGTATTTACATATCTGCCACTGTGCAGGAGAATCCGTATAGGTGTTCGAGTGTTCGAAACGTAACGCGCGAGAAATTGTAAGTAAACATCGTATTTACATATCTGCCACTGTGCAGGAGAATCCGTATAGGTGTTCGAGTGTTCGATACGTAACGCGTGAGAAATTGTATGTAAACGCCGTATTTACATATCTGCCACTGTGTAGGAGAATCCGTAAAGCTGTTCGAGTGTGCGAAACGTAACGCGCGAGAAATTGTAAGTAAACGCCGTATTTACATATCTGCCACTGTGCAGGAGAATCCGTATAGGTTTACGAGTGTTCGAAACGTAACGCGCAAGAAATTGTCAGTAAACGCCGTATTTACATATCTGCCACTGTGCAGGAGAATCCGTATAGGTGTTCGAGTGTTCGATACGTAACGCGCGAGAAATTGTAAGTAAACGTCGTATTTACTTATCTGCCACTGTGCAGGAGAATCCGTATAGGTGTTCGAGTGTTCAAAACATAACGCGTGAGAAATTGTAAGTAAACGTCGTATTTACATATCTGCCACTGTGAAGGATAATCCGTATCGGTGTTCGAGTGTGCAAAACGTAACGCGCGAGAAATTGTAAGTAAACGCCGTATTTACATATCTGCCACTGTGCAGGAGAATCCGTATAGGTGTTCGAGTGTTCGAAACGTCACGCGTGAGAAATTGTAAGTAAACGCCGTATTTACATATCTGCCACTGTCCAGGAGAATCCGTATAGGTGTTCGAGTGTTCGAACCGTAACGCGCGAGAAATTGTAAGTAAAAGCCGTATTTACATATCTGCCACTGTGCAGGAGAATCCGTATAGGTGTTCGTGTGTTCGAAACGTAACGCGCGAGAAATTGTAAGTAAACGTCGTATTTACATATCTGCCACTGTGCAGGAGAATCCGCATAGGTGTTCGAGTGTTCGATACGTAACGCGTGAGAAATTGTATGTAAACGCCGTATTTACATCTCTGCCACTGTGCACGAGAATCCGTATTGCTGTTCGAGTGTGCGAAACGTAACGCGCGAGAAATTGTAAGTAAACGCCGTATTTACATTTCTGCCACTGTGAAGGAGAATCCGTATAGGTGTTCGAGTGTTCAAAACGTAACGCGCAAGAAAGTGTAAGTAAACGCCGTATTTACATGTCTACTACTGTGCAGGAGAATCCGTATAGGTGTTCGAGTGTTCGAATTGTAAGGCGTGAGAAATTGTAATTAAACGCCGTATTTACATGTCTGCCACTGTGTAGGAGAATCCGTATAGGTGTTTTAGTGTTCGAACCGTAACGCGCGAGAAATGGTAGGTAAACACCGTATTTACATATCTGCCACTGTGCAGGAGAATCCGTATACGTGTTCGAGTGTTCGAACCGTAACGCGCGAGAAATTGTAAGTAAACGCCGTATTTATATATCTGCCACTGTGCAGGAGAATCCGTATAGGTGTTCGAGTGTTCGAACCGTAACGCGCGAGAAATTGTAAGTAAACGCCGTATTTACATATCTGCCACTGTGCAGGAGAATCCGTATAGGTGTTCGAGTGTTCGAAACGTAACGCGCGAGAAATTGTAAGTAAACGTCGTATTTACATATCTACCACTGTGCAGGAGAATCCGTATAGGTGTTCGAGTGTTCGAAACGTAATGCGCGAGAAATTGTAAGTAAACGTCGTATTTACATATCTGCCACTGTGCAGGAGAATCCGTATAGGTGTTCGAGTGTTCGATACGTAACGCGTGAGAAATTGTATGTAAACGCCGTATTTACATATCTGCCACTGTGCAGGAGAATCCGTATAGCTGTTCGAGTGTGCGAAACGTAACGCGCGAGAAATTGTAAGTAAACGCCGTATTTACATATCTGCCACTGTGCAGGAGAATCCGTATAGGTGTACGAGAGTTCGAAACGTAACGCGCAAGAAATTGTAAGTAAACGCCGTATTTACATATCTGCCACTGTGCAGGAGAATCCGTATAGGTGTTCGAGTGTTCGATACGTAACGCGCGAGAAATTGTAAGTAAACGTCGTATTTACTTATCTGCCACTGTGCAGGAGAATCCGTATAGGTTTTCGAGTGTTCAAAACATAACGCGTGAGAAATTGTAAGTAAACGTCGTATTTACATATCTGCCACTGTGCAGGAGAATCCGTATAGGTGTTCGAGTGTTCGAAACGTCACGCGTGAGAAATTGTAAGTAAACGCCGTATTTACATATCTGCCACTGTCCAGGAGAATCCGTATAGGTGTTCGAGTGTTCGAAACGTAACGCGCGAGAAATTGTAAGTAAACGTCGTATTTACATATCTGCCACTGTGCAGGAGAATCCGCATAGGTGTTCGAGTGTTCGATACGTAACGCGTGAGAAATTGTATGTAAACGCCGTATTTACATCTCTGCCACTGTGCACGAGAATCCGTATTGCTGTTCGAGTGTGCGAAACGTAACGCGCGAGAAATTGTAAGTAAACGCCGTATTTACATTTCTGCCACTGTGAAGGAGAATCCGTATAGGTGTTCGAGTGTTCAAAACGTAACGCGCAAGAAAGTGTAAGTAAACGCCGTATTTACATGTCTACTACTGTGCAGGAGAATCCGTATAGGTGTTCGAGTGTTCGAATTGTAAGGCGTGAGAAATTGTAATTAAACGCCGTATTTACATGTCTGCCACTGTGTAGGAGAATCCGTATAGGTGTTTTAGTGTTCGAACCGTAACGCGCGAGAAATGGTAGGTAAACACCGTATTTACATATCTGCCACTGTGCAGGAGAATCCGTATACGTGTTCGAGTGTTCGAACCGTAACGCGCGAGAAATTGTAAGTAAACGCCGTATTTATATATCTGCCACTGTGCAGGAGAATCCGTATAGGTGTTCGAGTGTTCGAACCGTAACGCGCGAGAAATTGTAAGTAAACGCCGTATTTACATATCTGCCACTGTGCAGGAGAATCCGTATAGGTGTTCGAGTGTTCGAAACGTAACGCGCGAGAAATTGTAAGTAAACGTCGTATTTACATATCTGCCACTGTGCAGGAGAATCCGTATAGGTGTTCGAGTGTTCGAAACGTAATGCGCGAGAAATTGTAAGTAAACGTCGTATTTACATATCTGCCACTGTGCAGGAGAATCCGTATAGGTGTTCGAGTGTTCGAAACGTAATGCGCGAGAAATTGTAAGTAAACGTCGTATTTACATATCTGCCACTGTGCAGGAGAATCCGTATAGGTGTTCGAGTGTTCGATACGTAACGCGTGAGAAATTGTATGTAAACGCCGTATTTACATATCTGCCACTGTGCAGGAGAATCCGTATAGCTGTTCGAGTGTGCGAAACGTAACGCGCGAGAAATTGTAAGTAAACGCCGTATTTACATATCTGCCACTGTGCAGGAGAATCCGTATAGGTGTACGAGAGTTCGAAACGTAACGCGCAAGAAATTGTAAGTAAACGCCGTATTTACATATCTGCCACTGTGCAGGAGAATCCGTATAGGTGTTCGAGTGTTCGATACGTAACGCGCGAGAAATTGTAAGTAAACGTCGTATTTACTTATCTGCCACTGTGCAGGAGAATCCGTATAGGTTTTCGAGTGTTCAAAACATAACGCGTGAGAAATTGTAAGTAAACGTCGTATTTACATATCTGCCACTGTGCAGGAGAATCCGTATAGGTGTTCGAGTGTTCGAAACGTCACGCGTGAGAAATTGTTAGTAAACGCCGTATTTACATATCTGCCACTGTCCAGGAGAATCCGTATAGGTGTTCGAGTGTTCGAAACGTAACGCGCGAGAAATTGTAAGTAAACGTCGTATTTACATATCTGCCACTGTGCAGGAGAATCCGCATAGGTGTTCGAGTGTTCGATACGTAACGCGTGAGAAATTGTATGTAAACGCCGTATTTACATCTCTGCCACTGTGCACGAGAATCCGTATTGCTGTTCGAGTGTGCGAAACGTAACGCGCGAGAAATTGTAAGTAAACGCCGTATTTACATTTCTGCCACTGTGAAGGAGAATCCGTATAGGTGTTCGAGTGTTCAAAACGTAACGCGCAAGAAAGTGTAAGTAAACGCCGTATTTACATGTCTACTACTGTGCAGGAGAATCCGTATAGGTGTTCGAGTGTTCGAATTGTAAGGCGTGAGAAATTGTAATTAAACGCCGTATCTACATGTCTGCCACTGTGTAGGAGAATCCGTATAGGTGTTTTAGTGTTCGAACCGTAACGCGCGAGAAATGGTAGGTAAACACCGTATTTACATATCTGCCACTGTGCAGGAGAATCCGTATACGTGTTCGAGTGTTCGAACCGTAACGCGCGAGAAATTGTAAGTAAACGCCGTATTTATATATCTGCCACTGTGCAGGAGAATCCGTATAGGTGTTCGAGTGTTCGAACCGTAACGCGCGAGAAATTGTAAGTAAACGCCGTATTTACATATCTGCCACTGTGCAGGAGAATCCGTATAGGTGTTCGAGTGTTCGAAACGTAACGCGCGAGAAATTGTAAGTAAACGTCGTATTTACATATCTGCCACTGTGCAGGAGAATCCGTATAGGTGTTCGAGTGTTCGAAACGTAATGCGCGAGAAATTGTAAGTAAACGTCGTATTTACATATCTGCCACTGTGCAGGAGAATCCGTATAGGTGTTCGAGTGTTCGATACGTAACGCGTGAGAAATTGTATGTAAACGCCGTATTTACATATCTGCCACTGTGCAGGAGAATCCGTATAGCTGTTCGAGTGTGCGAAACGTAACGCGCGAGAAATTGTAAGTAAACGCCGTATTTACATATCTGCCACTGTGCAGGAGA
Source organism: Camellia sinensis (assembly GCF_055761805.1). Lineage (NCBI taxonomy): Eukaryota > Viridiplantae > Streptophyta > Magnoliopsida > Ericales > Theaceae > Camellia > Camellia sinensis. Next base: position 4,642,312 of record NW_028128989.1, on the reverse strand, counting down.
ATCCGTATAGGTGTACGAGTGTTCGAAACGTAACGCGCAAGAAATTGTAAGTAAACGCCGTATTTACATATCTGCCACTGTGCAGGAGAATCCGTATAGGTGTTCGAGTGTTCGATACGTAACGCGCGAGAAATTGTAAGTAAACGTCGTATTTACTTATCTGCCACTGTGCAGGAGAATCCGTATAGGTTTTCGAGTGTTCAAAACATAACGCGTGAGAAATTGTAAGTAAACGTCGTATTTACATATCTGCCACTGTGCAGGAGAATCCGTATAGGTGTTCGAGTGTGCAAAACGTAACGCGCGAGAAATTGTAAGTAAACGCCGTATTTACATATCTGCCACTGTGCAGGAGAATCCGTATAGGTGTTCGAGTGTCCGAAACGTCACGCGTGAGAAATTGTAAGTAAACGCCGTATTTACATATCTGCCACTGTCCAGGAGAATCCGTATAGGTGTTCGAGTGTTCGAACCGTAACGCGCGAGAAATTATAAGTAAAAGCCGTATTTACATATCTGCCACTGTGCAGGAGAATCCGCATAGGTGTTCGAGTGTTCGATACGTAACGCGTGAGAAATTGTATGTAAACGCCGTATTTACATCTCTGCCACTGTGCACGAGAATCCGTATTGCTGTTCGAGTGTGCGAAACGTAACGCGCGAGAAATTGTAAGTAAACGCCGTATTTACATTTCTGCCACTGTGAAGGAGAATCCGTATAGGTGTTCGAGTGTTCAAAACGTAACGCGCAAGAAAGTGTAAGTAAACGCCGTATTTACATGTCTACTACTGTGCAGGAGAATCCGTATAGGTGTTCGAGTGTTCGAATTGTAAGGCGTGAGAAATTGTACTTAAACGCCGTATTTACATGTCTGCCACTGTGTAGGAGAATCCGTATAGGTGTTTTAGTGTTCGAACCGTAACGCGCGAGAAATGGTAGGTAAACACCGTATTTACATATCTGCCACTGTGCAGGAGAATCCGTATACGTGTTCGAGTGTTCGAACCGTAACGCGCGAGAAATTGTAAGTAAACGCCGTATTTATATATCTGCCACTGTGCAGGAGAATCCGTATAGGTGTTCGAGTGTTCGAACCGTAACACGCGAGAAATTGTAAGTAAACGCCGTATTTACATATCTGCCACTGTGCAGGAGAATCCGTATAGGTGTTCGAGTGTTCGAAACGTAACGCGCGAGAAATTGTAAGTAAACGTCGTATTTACATATCTGCCACTGTGCAGGAGAATCCGTATAGGTGTTCGAGTGTTCGAAACGTAATGCGCGAGAAATTGTAAGTAAACGTCGTATTTACATATCTGCCACTGTGCAGGAGAATCCGTATAGGTGTTCGAGTGTTCGATACGTAACGCGTGAGAAATTGTATGTAAACGCCGTATTTACATATCTGCCACTGTGCAGGAGAATCCGTATAGCTGTTCGAGTGTGCGAAACGTAACGCGCGAGAAATTGTAAGTAAACGCCGTATTTACATATCTGCCACTGTGCAGGAGAATCCGTATAGGTGTACGAGTGTTCGAAACGTAACGCGCAAGAAATTGTAAGTAAACGCCGTATTTACATATCTGCCACTGTGCAGGAGAATCCGTATAGGTGTTCGAGTGTTCGATACGTAACGCGCGAGAAATTGTAAGTAAACGTCGTATTTACTTATCTGCCACTGTGCAGGAGAATCCGTATAGGTTTTCGAGTGTTCAAAACATAACGCGTGAGAAATTGTAAGTAAACGTCGTATTTACATATCTGCCACTGTGCAGGAGAATCCGTATAGGTGTTCGAGTGTGCAAAACGTAACGCGCGAGAAATTGTAAGTAAACGCCGTATTTACATATCTGCCACTGTGCAGGAGAATCCGTATAGGTGTTCGAGTGTCCGAAACGTCACGCGTGAGAAATTGTAAGTAAACGCCGTATTTACATATCTGCCACTGTCCAGGAGAATCCGTATAGGTGTTCGAGTGTTCGAACCGTAACGCGCGAGAAATTATAAGTAAAAGCCGTATTTACATATCTGCCACTGTGCAGGAGAATCCGCATAGGTGTTCGAGTGTTCGATACGTAACGCGTGAGAAATTGTATGTAAACGCCGTATTTACATCTCTGCCACTGTGCACGAGAATCCGTATTGCTGTTCGAGTGTGCGAAACGTAACGCGCGAGAAATTGTAAGTAAACGCCGTATTTACATTTCTGCCACTGTGAAGGAGAATCCGTATAGGTGTTCGAGTGTTCAAAACGTAACGCGCAAGAAAGTGTAAGTAAACGCCGTATTTACATGTCTACTACTGTGCAGGAGAATCCGTATAGGTGTTCGAGTGTTCGAATTGTAAGGCGTGAGAAATTGTACTTAAACGCCGTATTTACATGTCTGCCACTGTGTAGGAGAATCCGTATAGGTGTTTTAGTGTTCGATCCGTAACGCGCGAGAAATGGTAGGTAAACACCGTATTTACATATCTGCCACTGTGCAGGAGAATCCGTATACGTGTTCGAGTGTTCGAACCGTAACGCGCGAGAAATTGTAAGTAAACGCCGTATTTATATATCTGCCACTGTGCAGGAGAATCCGTATAGGTGTTCGAGTGTTCGAACCGTAACACGCGAGAAATTGTAAGTAAACGCCGTATTTACATATCTGCCACTGTGCAGGAGAATCCGTATAGGTGTTCGAGTGTTCGAAACGTAACGCGCGAGAAATTGTAAGTAAACGTCGTATTTACATATCTGCCACTATGCAGGAGAATCCGTATAGGTGTTCGAGTGTTCGAAACGTAATGCGCGAGAAATTGTAAGTAAACGTCGTATTTACATATCTGCCACTGTGCAGGAGAATCCGTATAGGTGTTCGAGTGTTCGATACGTAACGCGTGAGAAATTGTATGTAAACGCCGTATTTACATATCTGCCACTGTGCAGGAAAATCCGTATAGCTGTTCGAGTGTGCGAAACGTAACGCGCGAGAAATTGTAAGTAAACGCCGTATTTACATATCTGCCACTGTGCAGGAGAATCCGTATAGGTGTTCGAGTGTTCGAAACGTAACGCGCAAGAAATTGTAAGTAAACGCCGTATTTATATATCTGCCACTGTCCAGGAGAATCCGTATAGGTGTTCGAGTGTTCGATACGTAACGCGCGGGAAATTGTAAGTAAACGCCGTATTTACATATCTGCCACTGTGCAGGAGAATCCGTATAGGTGTTCGAGGGTTCGAAACGTAACGCGCGAGAAATTGTAAGTAAACGTCGTATTTACATATCTGCCACTGTGCAGGAGAATCCGTATAGGTGTTTTAGTGTTCGAACCGTAACGCGCGAGAAATGGTAGGTAAACACCGTATTTACATATCTGCCACTGTGCAGGAGAATCCGTATACGTGTTCGAGTGTGCGAAACGTAACGCGCGAGAAATTGTAAGTAAACGCCGTATTTATATATCTGCCACTGTGCAGGAGAATCCGTATAGGTGTTCGAGTGTTCGAACCGTAACGCACGAGAAATTGTAAGTAAAAGCCGTATTTACATATCTGCCACTGTGCAGGAGAATCCGTATAGGTGTTCGAGTGTTCGAAACGTAACGCGCGAGAAATTGTAAGTAAACGTCGTATTTACATATCTGCCACTGTGCAGGAGAATCCGTATAGGTGTTCGAGTGTTCGAAACGTAACGCGCGAGAAATTGTTAGTAAACGTCGTATTTACATATCTGCCACTGTGCAGGAGAATCCGTATAGGTGTTCGAGTGTTCGATACGTAACGCGTGAGAAATTGTATGTAAACGCCGTATTTACATATCTGCCACTGTGCAGGAAAATCCGTATAGCTGTTCGAGTGTGCGAAACGTAACGCGCGAGAAATTGTAAGTAAATGCCGTATTTACATATCTGCCACTGTGCAGGAGAATCCGTATAGGTGTTCGAGTGTTCGAAATGTAACGCGCAAGAAATTGTAAGTAAACGCCGTATTTACATATCTGCCACTGTGCAGGAGAATCCGCATAGGTGTTCGAGTGTTCGATACGTAACGCGCGAGAAATTGTAAGTAAACGCCGTATTTACATATCTGCCGCTGTGCAGGAGAATCCGTATAGGTGTTCGAGTGTTCGAAACGTAACGCGCGAGAAATTGTAAGTAAACGTCGTATTTACATATCTGCCACTGTGCAGGAGAATCCGTATAGGTGTTCGAGTGTTCGATACGTAACGCGTGAGAAATTGTATGTAAACGCCGTATTTACATATCTGCCACTGTGTAGGAGAATCCGTAAAGCTGTTCGAGTGTGCGAAACGTAACGCGCGAGAAATTGTAAGTAAACGCCGTATTTACATATCTGCCACTGTGCAGGAGAATCCGTATAGGTTTACGAGTGTTCGAAACGTAACGCGCAAGAAATTGTAAGTAAACGCCGTATTTACATATCTGCCACTGTGCAGGAGAATCCGTATAGGTGTTCGAGTGTTCGATACGTAACGCGCGAGAAATTGTAAGTAAACGTCGTATTTACTTATCTGCCACTGTGCAGGAGAATCCGTATATGTGTTCGAGTGTTCAAAACATAACGCGCGAGAAATTGTCAGTAAACGTCGTATTTACATATCTGCCACTGTGAAGGATAATCCGTATAGGTGTTCGAGTGTGCAAAACGTAACGCGCGAGAAATTGTAAGTAAACGCCGTATTTACATTTCTGCCACTGTGCAGGAGAATCCGTATAGGTGTTCGAGTGTTCGAAACGTCACGCGTGAGAAATTGTAAGTAAACGCCGTATTTACATATCTACCACTGTCCAGGAGAATCCGTATAGGTGTTCGAGTGTTCGAACCGTAACGCGCGAGAAATTGTAAGTAAAAGCCGTATTTACATATCTGCCACTGTGCAGGAGAATCCGTATAGGTGTTCGTGTGTTCGAAACGTAACGCGCGAGAAATTGTAAGTAAACGTCGTATTTACATATCTGCCACTGTGCAGGAGAATCCGCATAGGTGTTCGAGTGTTCGATACGTAACGCGTGAGAAATTGTATGTAAACGCCGTATTTACATCTCTGCCACTGTGCACGAGAATCCGTATTGCTGTTCGAGTGTGCGAAACGTAACGCGCGAGAAATTGTAAGTAAACGCCGTATTTACATTTCTGCCACTGTGAAGGAGAATCCGTATAGGTGTTCGAGTGTTCAAAACGTAACGCGCAAGAAAGTGTAAGTAAACGCCGTATTTACATGTCTACTACTGTGCAGGAGAATCCGTATAGGTGTTCGAGTGTTCGAATTGTAAGGCGTGAGAAATTGTAATTAAACGCCGTATTTACATGTCTGCCACTGTGTAGGAGAATCCGTATAGGTGTTTTAGTGTTCGAACTGTAACGCGCGAGAAATGGTAGGTAAACACCGTATTTACATATCTGCCACTGTGCAGGAGAATCCGTATACGTGTTCGAGTGTTCGAACCGTAACGCGCGAGAAATTGTAAGTAAACGCCGTATTTATATATCTGCCACTGTGCAGGAGAATCCGTATAGGTGTTCGAGTGTTCGAACCGTAACGCGCGAGAAATTGTAAGTAAACGCCGTATTTACATATCTGCCACTGTGCAGGAGAATCCGTATAGGTGTTCGAGTGTTCGAAACGTAACGCGCGAGAAATTGTAAGTAAACGTCGTATTTACATATCTGCCACTGTGCAGCAGAATCCGTATAGGTGTTCGAGTGTTCGAAACGTAATGCGCGAGAAATTGTAAGTAAACGTCGTATTTACATATCTGCCACTGTGCAGGAGAATCCGTATAGGTGTTCGAGTGTTCGATACGTAACGCGTGAGAAATTGTATGTAAACGCCGTATTTACATATCTGCCACTGTGCAGGAGAATCCGTATAGCTGTTCGAGTGTGCGAAACGTAACGCGCGAGAAATTGTAAGTAAACGCCGTATTTACATATCTGCCACTGTGCAGGAGAATCCGTATAGGTGTACGAGTGTTCGAAACGTAACGCGCAAGAAATTGTAAGTAAACGCCGTATTTACATATCTGCCACTGTGCAGGAGAATCCGTATAGGTGTTCGAGTGTTCGATACGTAACGCGCGAGAAATTGTAAGTAAACGTCGTATTTACTTATCTGCCACTGTGCAGGAGAATCCGTATAGGTTTTCGAGTGTTCAAAACATAACGCGTGAGAAATTGTAAGTAAACGTCGTATTTACATATCTGCCACTGTGCAGGAGAATCCGTATAGGTGTTCGAGTGTGCAAAACGTAACGCGCGAGAAATTGTAAGTAAACGCCGTATTTACATATCTGCCACTGTGCAGGAGAATCCGTATAGGTGTTCGAGTGTCCGAAACGTCACGCGTGAGAAATTGTAAGTAAACGCCGTATTTACATATCTGCCACTGTCCAGGAGAATCCGTATAGGTGTTCGAGTGTTCGAACCGTAACGCGCGAGAAATTATTAGTAAAAGCCGTATTTACATATCTGCCACTGTGCAGGAGAATCCGCATAGGTGTTCGAGTGTTCGATACGTAACGCGTGAGAAATTGTATGTAAACGCCGTATTTACATCTCTGCCACTGTGCACGAGAATCCGTATTGCTGTTCGAGTGTGCGAAACGTAACGCGCGAGAAATTGTAAGTAAACGCCGTATTTACATTTCTGCCACTGTGAAGGAGAATCCGTATAGGTGTTCGAGTGTTCAAAACGTAACGCGCAAGAAAGTGTAAGTAAACGCCGTATTTACATGTCTACTACTGTGCAGGAGAATCCGTATAGGTGTTCGAGTGTTCGAATTGTAAGGCGTGAGAAATTGTACTTAAACGCCGTATTTACATGTCTGCCACTGTGTGGGAGAATCCGTATAGGTGTTTTAGTGTTCGAACCGTAACGCGCGAGAAATGGTAGGTAAACACCGTATTTACATATCTGCCACTGTGCAGGAGAATCCGTATACGTGTTCGAGTGTTCGAACCATAACGCGCGAGAAATTGTAAGTAAACGCCGTATTTACATATCTGCCACTGTGCAGGAGAATCCGTATAGGTGTTCGAGTGTTCGAAACGTAACGCGCGAGAAATTGTAAGTAAACGTCGTATTTACATATCTGCCACTGTGCAGGAGAATCCGTATAGGTGTTCGAGTGTTCGAAACGTAATGCGCGAGAAATTGTAAGTAAACGTCGTATTTACATATCTGCCACTGTGCAGGAGAATCCGTATAGGTGTTCGAGTGTTCGATACGTAATGCGCGAGAAATTGTAAGTAAACGTCGTATTTACATATCTGCCACTGTGCAGGAGAATCCGTATAGGTGTTCGAGTGTTCGATACGTAACGCGTGAGAAATTGTATGTAAACGCCGTATTTACATATCTGCCACTGTGCAGGAGAATCCGTATAGCTGTTCGAGTGTGCGAAACGTAACGCGCGAGAAATTGTAAGTAAACGCCGTATTTACATATCTGCCACTGTGCAGGAGAATCCGTATAGGTGTACGAGTGTTCGAAACGTAACGCGCAAGAAATTGTAAGTAAACGCCGTATTTACATATCTGCCACTGTGCAGGAGAATCCGTATAGGTGTTCGAGTGTTCGATACGTAACGCGCGAGAAATTGTAAGTAAACGTCGTATTTACTTATCTGCCACTGTGCAGGAGAATCCGTATAGGTTTTCGAGTGTTCAAAACATAACGCGTGAGAAATTGTAAGTAAACGTCGTATTTACATATCTGCCACTGTGCAGGAGAATCCGTATAGGTGTTCGAGTGTGCAAAACGTAACGCGCGAGAAATTGTAAGTAAACGCCGTATTTACATATCTGCCACTGTGCAGGAGAATCCGTATAGGTGTTCGAGTGTCCGAAACGTCACGCGTGAGAAATTGTAAGTAAACGCCGTATTTACATATCTGCCACTGTCCAGGAGAATCCGTATAGGTGTTCGAGTGTTCGAACCGTAACGCGCGAGAAATTATAAGTAAAAGCCGTATTTACATATCTGCCACTGTGCAGGAGAATCCGCATAGGTGTTCGAGTGTTCGATACGTAACGCGTGAGAAATTGTATGTAAACGCCGTATTTACATCTCTGCCACTGTGCACGAGAATCCGTATTGCTGTTCGAGTGTGCGAAACGTAACGCGCGAGAAATTGTAAGTAAACGCCGTATTTACATTTCTGCCACTGTGAAGGAGAATCCGTATAGGTGTTCGAGTGTTCAAAACGTAACGCGCAAGAAAGTGTAAGTAAACGCCGTATTTACATGTCTACTACTGTGCAGGAGAATCCGTATAGGTGTTCGAGTGTTCGAATTGTAAGGCGTGAGAAATTGTACTTAAACGCCGTATTTACATGTCTGCCACTGTGTAGGAGAATCCGTATAGGTGTTTTAGTGTTCGATCCGTAACGCGCGAGAAATGGTAGGTAAACACCGTATTTACATATCTGCCACTGTGCAGGAGAATCCGTATACGTGTTCGAGTGTTCGAACCGTAACGCGCGAGAAATTGTAAGTAAACGCCGTATTTATATATCTGCCACTGTGCAGGAGAATCCGTATAGGTGTTCGAGTGTTCGAACCGTAACACGCGAGAAATTGTAAGTAAACGCCGTATTTACATATCTGCCACTGTGCAGGAGAATCCGTATAGGTGTTCGAGTGTTCGAAACGTAACGCGCGAGAAATTGTAAGTAAACGTCGTATTTACATATCTGCCACTATGCAGGAGAATCCGTATAGGTGTTCGAGTGTTCGAAACGTAATGCGCGAGAAATTGTAAGTAAACGTCGTATTTACATATCTGCCACTGTGCAGGAGAATCCGTATAGGTGTTCGAGTGTTCGATACGTAACGCGTGAGAAATTGTATGTAAACGCCGTATTTACATATCTGCCACTGTGCAGGAAAATCCGTATAGCTGTTCGAGTGTGCGAAACGTAACGCGCGAGAAATTGTAAGTAAACGCCGTATTTACATATCTGCCACTGTGCAGGAGAATCCGTATAGGTGTTCGAGTGTTCGAAACGTAACGCGCAAGAAATTGTAAGTAAACGCCGTATTTATATATCTGCCACTGTCCAGGAGAATCCGTATAGGTGTTCGAGTGTTCGATACGTAACGCGCGGGAAATTGTAAGTAAACGCCGTATTTACATATCTGCCACTGTGCAGGAGAATCCGTATAGGTGTTCGAGGGTTCGAAACGTAACGCGCGAGAAATTGTAAGTAAACGTCGTATTTACATATCTGCCACTGTGCAGGAGAATCCGTATAGGTGTTTTAGTGTTCGAACCGTAACGCGCGAGAAATGGTAGGTAAACACCGTATTTACATATCTGCCACTGTGCAGGAGAATCCGTATACGTGTTCGAGTGTGCGAAACGTAACGCGCGAGAAATTGTAAGTAAACGCCGTATTTATATATCTGCCACTGTGCAGGAGAATCCGTATAGGTGTTCGAGTGTTCGAACCGTAACGCACGAGAAATTGTAAGTAAAAGCCGTATTTACATATCTGCCACTGTGCAGGAGAATCCGTATAGGTGTTCGAGTGTTCGAAACGTAACGCGCGAGAAATTGTAAGTAAACGTCGTATTTACATATCTGCCACTGTGCAGGAGAATCCGTATAGGTGTTCGAGTGTTCGAAACGTAACGCGCGAGAAATTGTTAGTAAACGTCGTATTTACATATCTGCCACTGTGCAGGAGAATCCGTATAGGTGTTCGAGTGTTCGATACGTAACGCGTGAGAAATTGTATGTAAACGCCGTATTTACATATCTGCCACTGTGCAGGAAAATCCGTATAGCTGTTCGAGTGTGCGAAACGTAACGCGCGAGAAATTGTAAGTAAATGCCGTATTTACATATCTGCCACTGTGCAGGAGAATCCGTATAGGTGTTCGAGTGTTCGAAATGTAACGCGCAAGAAATTGTAAGTAAACGCCGTATTTACATATCTGCCACTGTGCAGGAGAATCCGCATAGGTGTTCGAGTGTTCGATACGTAACGCGCGAGAAATTGTAAGTAAACGCCGTATTTACATATCTGCCGCTGTGCAGGAGAATCCGTATAGGTGTTCGAGTGTTCGAAACGTAACGCGCGAGAAATTGTAAGTAAACGTCGTATTTACATATCTGCCACTGTGCAGGAGAATCCGTATAGGTGTTCGAGTGTTCGATACGTAACGCGTGAGAAATTGTATGTAAACGCCGTATTTACATATCTGCCACTGTGTAGGAGAATCCGTAAAGCTGTTCGAGTGTGCGAAACGTAACGCGCGAGAAATTGTAAGTAAACGCCGTATTTACATATCTGCCACTGTGCAGGAGAATCCGTATAGGTTTACGAGTGTTCGAAACGTAACGCGCAAGAAATTGTAAGTAAACGCCGTATTTACATATCTGCCACTGTGCAGGAGAATCCGTATAGGTGTTCGAGTGTTCGATACGTAACGCGCGAGAAATTGTAAGTAAACGTCGTATTTACTTATCTGCCACTGTGCAGGAGAATCCGTATATGTGTTCGAGTGTTCAAAACATAACGCGCGAGAAATTGTCAGTAAACGTCGTATTTACATATCTGCCACTGTGAAGGATAATCCGTATAGGTGTTCGAGTGTGCAAAACGTAACGCGCGAGAAATTGTAAGTAAACGCCGTATTTACATTTCTGCCACTGTGCAGGAGAATCCGTATAGGTGTTCGAGTGTTCGAAACGTCACGCGTGAGAAATTGTAAGTAAACGCCGTATTTACATATCTACCACTGTCCAGGAGAATCCGTATAGGTGTTCGAGTGTTCGAACCGTAACGCGCGAGAAATTGTAAGTAAAAGCCGTATTTACATATCTGCCACTGTGCAGGAGAATCCGTATAGGTGTTCGTGTGTTCGAAACGTAACGCGCGAGAAATTGTAAGTAAACGTCGTATTTACATATCTGCCACTGTGCAGGAGAATCCGCATAGGTGTTCGAGTGTTCGATACGTAACGCGTGAGAAATTGTATGTAAACGCCGTATTTACATCTCTGCCACTGTGCACGAGAATCCGTATTGCTGTTCGAGTGTGCGAAACGTAACGCGCGAGAAATTGTAAGTAAACGCCGTATTTACATTTCTGCCACTGTGAAGGAGAATCCGTATAGGTGTTCGAGTGTTCAAAACGTAACGCGCAAGAAAGTGTAAGTAAACGCCGTATTTACATGTCTACTACTGTGCAGGAGAATCCGTATAGGTGTTCGAGTGTTCGAATTGTAAGGCGTGAGAAATTGTAATTAAACGCCGTATTTACATGTCTGCCACTGTGTAGGAGAATCCGTATAGGTGTTTTAGTGTTCGAACTGTAACGCGCGAGAAATGGTAGGTAAACACCGTATTTACATATCTGCCACTGTGCAGGAGAATCCGTATACGTGTTCGAGTGTTCGAACCGTAACGCGCGAGAAATTGTAAGTAAACGCCGTATTTATATATCTGCCACTGTGCAGGAGAATCCGTATAGGTGTTCGAGTGTTCGAACCGTAACGCGCGAGAAATTGTAAGTAAACGCCGTATTTACATATCTGCCACTGTGCAGGAGAATCCGTATAGGTGTTCGAGTGTTCGAAACGTAACGCGCGAGAAATTGTAAGTAAACGTCGTATTTACATATCTGCCACTGTGCAGCAGAATCCGTATAGGTGTTCGAGTGTTCGAAACGTAATGCGCGAGAAATTGTAAGTAAACGTCGTATTTACATATCTGCCACTGTGCAGGAGAATCCGTATAGGTGTTCGAGTGTTCGATACGTAACGCGTGAGAAATTGTATGTAAACGCCGTATTTACATATCTGCCACTGTGCAGGAGAATCCGTATAGCTGTTCGAGTGTGCGAAACGTAACGCGCGAGAAATTGTAAGTAAACGCCGTATTTACATATCTGCCACTGTGCAGGAGAATCCGTATAGGTGTACGAGTGTTCGAAACGTAACGCGCAAGAAATTGTAAGTAAACGCCGTATTTACATATCTGCCACTGTGCAGGAGAATCCGTATAGGTGTTCGAGTGTTCGATACGTAACGCGCGAGAAATTGTAAGTAAACGTCGTATTTACTTATCTGCCACTGTGCAGGAGAATCCGTATAGGTTTTCGAGTGTTCAAAACATAACGCGTGAGAAATTGTAAGTAAACGTCGTATTTACATATCTGCCACTGTGCAGGAGAATCCGTATAGGTGTTCGAGTGTGCAAAACGTAACGCGCGAGAAATTGTAAGTAAACGCCGTATTTACATATCTGCCACTGTGCAGGAGAATCCGTATAGGTGTTCGAGTGTCCGAAACGTCACGCGTGAGAAATTGTAAGTAAACGCCGTATTTACATATCTGCCACTGTCCAGGAGAATCCGTATAGGTGTTCGAGTGTTCGAACCGTAACGCGCGAGAAATTATTAGTAAAAGCCGTATTTACATATCTGCCACTGTGCAGGAGAATCCGCATAGGTGTTCGAGTGTTCGATACGTAACGCGTGAGAAATTGTATGTAAACGCCGTATTTACATCTCTGCCACTGTGCACGAGAATCCGTATTGCTGTTCGAGTGTGCGAAACGTAACGCGCGAGAAATTGTAAGTAAACGCCGTATTTACATTTCTGCCACTGTGAAGGAGAATCCGTATAGGTGTTCGAGTGTTCAAAACGTAACGCGCAAGAAAGTGTAAGTAAACGCCGTATTTACATGTCTACTACTGTGCAGGAGAATCCGTATAGGTGTTCGAGTGTTCGAATTGTAAGGCGTGAGAAATTGTACTTAAACGCCGTATTTACATGTCTGCCACTGTGTGGGAGAATCCGTATAGGTGTTTTAGTGTTCGAACCGTAACGCGCGAGAAATGGTAGGTAAACACCGTATTTACATATCTGCCACTGTGCAGGAGAATCCGTATACGTGTTCGAGTGTTCGAACCATAACGCGCGAGAAATTGTAAGTAAACGCCGTATTTACATATCTGCCACTGTGCAGGAGAATCCGTATAGGTGTTCGAGTGTTCGAAACGTAACGCGCGAGAAATTGTAAGTAAACGTCGTATTTACATATCTGCCACTGTGCAGGAGAATCCGTATAGGTGTTCGAGTGTTCGAAACGTAATGCGCGAGAAATTGTAAGTAAACGTCGTATTTACATATCTGCCACTGTGCAGGAGAATCCGTATAGGTGTTCGAGTGTTCGATACGTAACGCGTGAGAAATTGTATGTAAACGCCGTATTTACATATCTGCCACTGTGCAGGAAAATCCGTATAGCTGTTCGAGTGTGCGAAACGTAACGCGCGAGAAATTGTAAGTAAACGCCGTATTTACATATCTGCCACTGTGCAGGAGAATCCGTATAGGTGTTCGAGTGTTCGAAACGTAACGCGCAAGAAATTGTAAGTAAACGCCGTATTTATATATCTGCTACTGTCCAGGAGAATCCGTATAGGTGTTCGAGTGTTCGATACGTAACGCGCGAGAAATTGTAAGTAAACGCCGTATTTACATATCTGCCACTGTGCAGGAGAATCCGTATAGGTGTTCGAGGGTTCGAAACGTAACGCGCGAGAAATTGTAAGTAAACGTCGTATTTACATATCTGCCACTGTGCAGGAGAATCCGTATAGGTGTTTTAGTGTTCGAACCGTAACGCGCGAGAAATGGTAGGTAAACACCGTATTTACATATCTGCCACTGTGCAGGAGAATCCGTATACGTGTTCGAGTGTGCGAAACGTAACGCGCGAGAAATTGTAAGTAAACGCCGTATTTATATATCTGCCACTGTGCAGGAGAATCCGTATAGGTGGTCGAGTGTTCGAACCGTAACGCACGAGAAATTGTAAGTAAAAGCCGTATTTACATATCTGCCACTGTGCAGGAGAATCCGTATAGGTGTTCGAGTGTTCGAAACGTAACGCGCGAGAAATTGTAAGTAAACGTCGTATTTACATATCTGCCACTGTGCAGGAGAATCCGTATAGGTGTTCGAGTGTTCGAAACGTAACGCGCGAGAAATTGTTAGTAAACGTCGTATTTACATATCTGCCACTGTGCAGGAGAATCCGTATAGGTGTTCGAGTGTTCGATACGTAACGCGTGAGAAATTGTATGTAAACGCCGTATTTACATATCTGCCACTGTGCAGGAAAATCCGTATAGCTGTTCGATTGTGCGAAACGTAACGCGCGAGAAATTGTAAGTAAATGCCGTATTTACATATCTGCCACTGTGCAGGAGAATCCGTATAGGTGTTCGAGTGTTCGAAATGTAACGCGCAAGAAATTGTAAGTAAACGCCGTATTTACATATCTGCCACTGTGCAGGAGAATCCGTATAGGTGTTCGAGTGTTCGATACGTAACGCGCGAGAAATTGTAAGTAAACGCCGTATTTACATATCTGCCGCTGTGCAGGAGAATCCGTATAGGTGTTCGAGGGTTCGAAACATAACGCGCGAGAAATTGTAAGTGAACGTCGTATTTACATATCTGCCACTGTGCAGGAGAATCCGTATAGGTGTTCGAGTGTTCGATACGTAACGCGTGAGAAATTGTATGTAAACGCCGTATTTACATATCTGCCACTGTGTAGGGGAATCCGTATAGCTGTTCGAGTGTGCGAAACGTAACGCGCGAGAAATTGTAAGTAAACGCCGTATTTACATAACTGCCACTGTGCAGGAGAATCCGTATAGGTGTTCGAGTGTTCGAAACATAACGCGCAAGAAATTGTAAGTAAACGCCGTATTTACATATCTGCCACTGTCCAGGAGAATCCGTATAGGTGTTCGAGTGTTCGAAACTTAACGCGCGAGAAATTGTAAGTAAACGCCGTATTTACATATCTGCCACTGTGCAGGAGAATCCGTATAGGTGTTCGAGTGTTCGAAACGTAACGCGCGAGAAATTCTAAGTAAACGTCGTATTTACATATCTGCCACCGTGCAGGAGAATCCGTATAGGTGTTCGAGTGTTCGATACGTAACGCGTGAGAAATTGTATGTAAACGCCGTATTTACATATCTGCCACTGTGTAGGAGAATCCGTATAGCTGTTCGAGTGTGCGAAACGTAACGCGCGAGAAATTGTAAGTAAACGCCGTATTTACATATCTGCCACTGTGCAGGAGAATCCGTATAGGTGTACGAGTGTTCGAAACGTAACGCGCAAGAAATTGTAAGTAAACGCCGTATTTACATATCTGCCACTGTGCAGGAGAATCCGTATAGGTGTTCGAGTGTTAGATACGTAACGCGCGAGAAATTGTAAGTAAACGTCGTATTTACTTATCTGCCACTGTGCAGGAGAATCCGTATAGGTTTTCGAGTGTTCAAAACATAACGCGTGAGAAATTGTAAGTAAACGTCGTATTTACATATCTGCCACTGTGCAGGAGAATCCGTATAGGTGTTCGAGTGTGCAAAATGTAACGCGCGAGAAATTGTAAGTAAACGCCGTATTTACATATCTGCCACTGTGCAGGAGAATCCGTATAGGTGTTCGAGTGTCCGAAACGTCACGCGTGAGAAATTGTAAGTAAACGCCGTATTTACATATCTGCCACTGTCCAGGAGAATCCGTATAGGTGTTCGAGTGTTCGAACCGTAACGCGCGAGAAATTATAAGTAAAAGCCGTATTTACATATCTGCCACTGTGAAGGAGAATCCGTATAGGTGTTCGAGTGTTCGAAACGTAACGCGCGAGAAATTGTAAGTAAACGTCGTATTTACATATCTGCCACTGTCCAGGAGAATCCGTATAGGTGTTCGAGTGTTCGATACGTAACGCGCGAGAAATTGTAAGTAAAAGCCGTATTTACATATCTGCCACTGTGCAGGAGAATCCGTATAGGTGTTCGTGTGTTCGAAATGTAACGCGCGAGAAATTGTAAGTAAACGTCGTATTTACATATCTGCCACTGTGCAGGAGAATCCGTATAGGTGTTCGAGTGTTCGAAACGTCACGCGTGAGAAATTGTAAGTAAACGCCGTATTTACATATCTGCCACTGTCCAGGAGAATCCGTATAAGTGTTCGAGTGTTCGAACCGTAACGCGCGAGAAATTGTAAGTAAAAGCCGTATTTACATATCTGCCACTGTGCAGGAGAATCCGTATAGGTGTTCGAGTGTTCGAAACGTCACGCGTGAGAAATTGTAAGTAAACGCCGTATTTACATATCTGCCACTGTCCAGGAGAATCCGTATAGGTGTTCGAGTGTTCGAACCGTAACGCGCGAGAAATTGTAAGTAAAAGCCGTATTTACATATCTGCCACTGTGCAGGAGAATCCGTATAGGTGTTCGTGTGTTCGAAACGTAACGCACAAGAAATTGTTAGTAAACGTCGTATTTACATATCTGCCACTGTGCAGGAGAATCCGTATAGGTGTTCGAGTGTTCGAAACGTAACGCGCGAGAAATTGTAAGTAAACGTCGTATTTACATATCTGCCACTGTGCAGGAGAATCCGTATAGGTGTTCGAGTGTTCGAAACGTAACGCGCAAGAAATTGTAAGTAAAAGCCGTATTTACATATCTGCCACTGTCCAGGAGAATCCGTATAGGTGTTCGAGTGTTCGAAACTTAACGCGCGAGAAATTGTAAGTAAACGCCGTATTTACATATCTGCCACTGTGCAGGAGAATCCGTATAGGTGTTCGAGTGTTCGAAACGTAACGCGCGAGAAATTGTAAGTAAACGTCGTATTTACATATCTGCCACTGTGCAGGAGAATCCGTATAGGTGTTCGAGTGTTCGATACGTAACGCGTGAGAAACTGTATGTAAACGCCGTATTTACATATCTGCCACTGTGTAGGAGAATCCGTATAGCTGTTCGAGTGTGCGAAACGTAACGCGCGAGAAATTATAAGTAAACGCCGTATTTACATATCTGCCACTGTGCAGGAGAATCCGTATAGGTTTACGAGTGTTCGAAACGTAACGCGCAAGAAATTGTAAGTAAACGCCGTATTTACATATCTGCCACTGTGCAGGAGAATCCGTATAGGTGTTCGAGTGTTCGATACGTAACGCGCGAGAAATTGTAAGTAAAAGTCGTATTTACTTATCTGCCACTGTGCAGGAGAATCCGTATAGGTGTTCGAGTGTTCAAAACATAACGCGTGAGAAATTGTAAGTAAACGTCGTATTTACATATCTGCCACTGTGCAGGAGAATCCGTATAGGTGTTCGAGTGTTCGAAACGTCACGCGTGAGAAATTGTAAGTAAACACCGTATTTACATATCTGCCACTGTCGAGGAGAATCCGTATAGGTGTTCGAGTGTTCGATACGTAACGCGCGAGAAATTGTAAGTAAAAGCCGTATTTACATATCTGCCACTGTGCAGGAGAATCCGTATAGGTGTTCGTGTGTTCGAAACGTAACGCGCGAGAAATTGTAAGTAAACGTCGTATTTACATATCTGCCACTGTGCAGGAGAATCCGTATAGGTGTTCGAGTGTTCGAAACGTAACGCGCGAGAAATTGTAAGTAAACGTCGTATTTACATATCTGCCACTGTGCAGGAGAATCCGTATAGGTGTTCGAGTGTTCGAAACGTAACGCGCGAGAAATTGTAAGTAAACGTCGTATTTACATATCTGCCACTGTGCAGGAGAATCCGTATAGGTGTTCGAGTGTTCGATACGTAACGCGTGAGAAATTGTATGTAAACGCCGTATTTACATATCTGCCACTGTGCAGGAAAATCCGTATAGCTGTTCGAGTGTGCGAAACGTAACGCGCGAGAAATTGTAAGTAAATGCCGTATTTACATATCTGCCACTGTGCCGGAGAATCCGTATAGGTGTTCGAGTGTTCGAAATGTAACGCGCAAGAAATTGTAAGTAAACGCCGTATTTACATATCTGCCACTGTGCAGGAGAATCCGTATAGGTGTTCGAGTGTTCGATACGTAACGCGCGAGAAATTGTAAGTAAACGCCGTATTTACATATCTGCCGCTGTGTAGGAGAATCCGTATAGGTGTTCGAGGGTTCGAAACGTAACGCGCGAGAAATTGTAAGTGAACGTCGTATTTACATATCTGCCACTGTGCAGGAGAATCCGTATAGGTGTTCGAGTGTTCGATACGTAACGCGTGAGAAATTGTATGTAAACGCCGTATTTACATATCTGCCACTGTGTAGGGGAATCCGTATAGCTGTTCGAGTGTGCGAAACGTAACGCGCGAGAAATTGTAAGTAAACGCCGTATTTACATAACTGCCACTGTGCAGGAGGATCCGTATAGGTGTTCGAGTGTTCGAAACATAACGCGCAAGAAATTGTAAGTAAACGCCGTATTTACATATCTGCCACTGTCCAGGAGAATCCGTATAGGTGTTCGAGTGTTCGAAACTTAACGCGCGAGAAATTGTAAGTAAACGCCGTATTTACATATCTGCCACTGTGCAGGAGAATCCGTATAGGTGTTCGAGTGTTCGAAACGTAACGCGCGAGAAATTGTTAGTAAACGTCGTATTTACATATCTGCCACCGTGCAGGAGAATCCGTATAGGTGTTCGAGTGTTCGATACGTAACGCGTGAGAAATTGTATGTAAACGCCGTATTTACATATCTGCCACTGTGTAGGAGAATCCGTATAGCTGTTCGAGTGTGCGAAACGTAACGCGCAAGAAATTGTAAGTAAACGCCGTATTTACATATCTGCCACTGTGCAGGAGAATCCGTATAGGTGTTCGAGTGTTCGATACGTAACGCGCGAGAAATTGTAAGTAAACGTCGTATTTACTTATCTGCCACTGTGCAGGAGAATCCGTATAGGTTTTCGAGTGTTCAAAACATAACGCGTGAGAAATTGTAAGTAAACGTCGTATTTACATATCTGCCACTGTGCAGGAGAATCCGTATAGGTGTTCGAGTGTGCAAAACGTAACGCGCGAGAAATTGTAAGTAAACGCCGTATTTACATATCTGCCACTGTGCAGGAGAATCCGTATAGGTGTTCGAGTGTCCGAAACGTCACGCGTGAGAAATTGTAAGTAAACGCCGTATTTACATATCTGCCACTGTCCAGGAGAATCCGTATAGGTGTTCGAGTGTTCGAACCGTAACGCGCGAGAAATTATAAGTAAAAGCCGTATTTACATATCTGCCACTGTGAAGGAGAATCCGTATAGGTGTTCGAGTGTTCGAAACGTAACGCGCGAGAAATTGTAAGTAAACGTCGTATTTACATTTCTGCCACTGTCCAGGACAATCCGTATAGGTGTTCGAGTGTTCGATACGTAACGCGCGAGAAATTGTAAGTAAAAGCCGTATTTAAATATCTGCCACTGTGCAGGAGAATCCGTATAGGTGTTCGTGTGTTCGAAACGTAACGCGCGAGAAATTGTAAGTAAACGTCGTATTTACATATCTGCCACTGTGCAGGAGAATCCGTATAGGTGTTCGAGTGTTCGAAACGTCACGCGTGAGAAATTGTAAGTAAACGCCGTATTTACATATCTGCCACTGTCCAGGAGAATCCGTATAGGTGTTCGAGTGCTCGAACCGTAACGCGCGAGAAATTGTAAGTAAAAGCCGTATTTACATATCTGCCACTGTGCAGGAGAATCCGTATAGGTGTTCGAGTGTTCGAAACGTCACGCGTGAGAAATTGTAAGTAAACGTCGTATTTACATATCTGCCACTGTCCAGGAGAATCCGTATAGGTGTTCGAGTGTTCGAACCGTAACGCGCGAGAAATTGTAAGTAAAAGCCGTATTTACATATCTGCCACTGTGCAGGAGAATCCATATAGGTGTTCGTGTGTTCGAAACGTAACGCACGAGAAATTGTTAGTAAACGTCGTATTTACATATCTGCCACTGTGCAGGAGAATCCGTATAGGTGTTCGAGTGTTCGAAACGTAACGCGCGAGAAATTGTAAGTAAACGTCGTATTTACATATCTGCCACTGTGCAGGAGAATCCGTACAGGTGTTCGAGTGTTCGAAACGTAACGCGCAAGAAATTGTAAGTAAAAGCCGTATTTACATATCTGCCACTGTCCAGGAGAATCCGTATAGGTGTTCGAGTGTTCGAAACTTAACGCGCGAGAAATTGTAAGTAAACGCCGTATTTACATATCTGCCACTGTGCAGGAGAATCCGTATAGGTGTTCGAGTGTTCGAAACGTAACGCGCGAGAAATTGTAAGTAAACGTCGTATTTACATATCTGCCACTGTGCAGGAGAATCCGTATAGGTGTTCGAGTGTTCGATACGTAACGCGTGAGAAACTGTATGTAAACGCCGTATTTACATATCTGCCACTGTGTAGGAGAATCCGTATAGCTGTTCGAGTGTGCGAAACGTAACGCGCGAGAAATTGTAAGTAAATGCCGTATTTACATATCTGCCACTGTGCAGGAGAATCCGTATAGGTTTACGAGTGTTCGAAACGTAACGCGCAAGAAATTGTAAGTAAACGCCGTATTTACATATCTGCCACTGTGCAGGAGAATCCGTATAGGTGTTCGAGTGTTTGATACGTAACGCGCGAGAAATTGTAAGTAAACGTCGTATTTACTTATCTGCCACTGTGCAGGAGAATCCGTATAGGTGTTCGAGTGTTCAAAACATAACGCGTGAGAAATTGTAAGTAAACGTCGTATTTACATATCTGCCACTGTGCAGGAGAATCCGTATAGGTGTTCGAGTGTTCGAAACGTCACGCGTGAGAAATTGTAAGTAAACGCCGTATTTACATATCTGCCACTGTCGAGGAGAATCCGTATAGGTGTTCGAGTGTTCGAAACGTAACGCGTGAGAAATTGTAAGTAAACGCCGTATTTACATCTCTGCCACTGTGCACGAGAATCCGTATTGCTGTTCGAGTGTGCGAAACGTAACGCGCGAGAAATTGTAAGTAAACGCCGTATTTACATTTCTGCCACTGTGCAGGAGAATCCGTATAGGTGTTCGAGTGTTCAAAACGTAACGCGCAAGAAAGTGTAAGTAAACGCCGTATTAACATATCTACTACTGTGCAGGAGAATCCGTACAAGTGTTCGAGTGTTCGAGTTGTAAGGCGTGAGAAATTGTAATTAAACGCCGTATTTACATGTCTGCCACTGTGTAGGAGAATCCGTATAGGTGTTTGAGTGTTCGAACCGTAACGCGCGAGAAATGGTAGGTAAACACCGTATTTACATATCTGCCACTGTGCAGGAGAATCCGTATACGTGTTCAAGTGTTCGAACCGTAACGCGCGAGAAATTGTAAGTAAACGCCGTATTTTTATATCTGCCACTGTGCAGGAGAATCCGTATAGGTGTTCGAGTGTTCGAACCGTAACGCGCGAGAAATTGTAAGTAAAAGCCGTATTTACATATCTGCCACTGTGCAGGAGAATCCGTATAGGTGTTCGAGTGTTCGAAACCTAACGCGCGAGAAATTGTAAGTAAACGTCGTATTTAGATATCTGCCACTGTGCAGGAGAATCCCTATAGGTGTTCGAGTGTTCGAAACGTAACGCGCGAGAAATTGTAAGTAAACGTCGTATTTACATATCTGCCACTGTCCAGGAGAATCCGTATAGGTGTTTGAGTGTTCGAACCGTAACGCGCGAGAAATTGTAAGTAAAAGCCGTATTTACATATCTCCCACTGTGCAGGAGAATCCGTATAGGTGTTCGAGTGTTCGAAACGTAACGCGCGAGAAATTGTAAGTAAACGTCGTATTTACATATCTGCCACTGTGCAGGAGAATCCGTATAGGTGTTCGAATGTTCGAAACGTAACGCGCGAGAAATTGTAAGTAAACGTCGTATTTACATATCTGCCACTGTGCAGGAGAATCCGTATAGGTGTTCGAGTGTTCGAAACGTAACGCGCAAGAAATTGTAAGTAAAAGCCGTATTTACATATTTGCCACTGTCCAGGAGAATCCGTATAGGTGTTCGAGTGTTCGAAACTTAACGCGCAAGAAATTGTAAGTAAACGTCGTATTTACATATCTGCCACTGTGCAGGAGAATCCGTATAGGTGTTCGAGTGTTCGATACGTAACGCGTGAGAAATTGTATGTAAACGCCGTATTTACATATCTGCCACTGTGTAGAAGAATCCGTAAAGTTGTTCGAGTGTGCGAAACGTAACGCGCGAGAAATTGTAAGTAAAAGCCGTATTTACATATCTGCCACTGTACAGGAGAATCCGTATATGTGTTCGAATGTTCGAAACGTAACGCGCGAGAAATTGTAGGTAAACGTCGTATTTACATTTCTGCCACTGTGCAGGAGAATCCGTATAGGTGTTCGAGTGTTCGAAACGTAACGCGCAAGAAATTGTAAGTAAAAGCCGTATTTACATATCTGCCACTGTCCAGGAGAATCCGTATAGGTGTTCGAGTGTTCGAAACTTAACGCGCAAGAAATTGTAAGTAAACGCCGTATTTACATATCTGCCACTGTGCAGGAGAATCCGTATTGGTGTTCGAGTGTTCGAAACGTAACGCGCGAGAAATTGTAAGTAAACGTCGTATTTACATATCTGCCACTGTGCAGGAGAATCCGTATAGGTGTTCGAGTGTTCGATACGTAACGCGTGAGAAATTGTATGTAAACGCCGTATTTACATATCTGCCACTGTGTAGGAGAATCCGTAAAGCTGTTCGAGTGTGCGAAACGTAACGCGCGAGAAATTGTAAGTAAACGCCGTATTTACATATCTGCCACTGTGCAGGAGAATCCGTATAGGTTTACGAGTGTTCGAAACGTAACGCGCAAGAAATTGTAAGTAAACGCCGTATTTACATATCTGCCACTGTGCAGGAGAATCCGTATAGGTGTTCGAGTGTTCGAACCGTAACGCGCGAGAAATTGTAAGTAAACGTCGTATTTACTTATCTGCCATTGTGCAGGAGAATCCGTATAGGTGTTCGAGTGTTCAAAACATAACGCGTGAGAAATTATAAGTAAACGTCGTATTTACATATCTGCCACTGTGCAGGATAATCCGTATAGGTGTTCGAGTGTGCAAAACGTAACGCGCGAGAAATTGTAAGTAAACGCCGTATTTACATATCTGCCACTGTGCAGGAGAATCCGTATAGGTGTTCGAGTGTTCGAAACGTCACGCGTGAGAAATTGTAAGTAAACGCCGTATTTAACTATCTGCCACTGTCCAGGAGAATCCGTATAGGTGTTCGAGTGTTCGATACGTAACGCGTGAGAAATTGTATGTAAACGCCGTATTTACATATCTGCCACTGTGTAGGAGAATCCGTAAAGCTGTTCGAGTGTGCGAAACGTAACGCGCGAGAAATTGTAAGTAAAAGCCGTATTTACATATCTGCCACTGTGCAGGAGAATCCGTATATGTGTTCGAATGTTCGAAACGTAACGCGCGAGAAATTGTAAGTAAACGTCGTATTTACATATCTGCCACTGTGCAGGAGAATCCGTATAGGTGTTCGAGTGTTCGAAACGTAACGCGCAAGAAATTGTAAGTAAAAGCCGTATTTACATATCTGCCACTGTCCAGGAGAATCCGTATAGGTGTTCGAGTGTTCGAAACTTAACGCGCAAGAAATTGTAAGTAAACGCCGTATTTACATATCTGCCACTGTGCAGGAGAATCCGTATTGGTGTTCGAGTGTTCGAAACGTAACGCGCGAGAAATTGTAAGTAAACGTCGTATTTACATATCTGCCACTGTGCAGGAGAATCCGTATAGGTGTTCGAGTGTTCGATACGTAACGCGTGAGAAATTGTATGTAAACGCCGTATTTACATATCTGCCACTGTGTAGGAGAATCCGTAAAGCTGTTCGAGTGTGCGAAACGTAACGCGCGAGAAATTGTAAGTAAACGCCGTATTTACATATCTGCCACTGTGCAGGAGAATCCGTATAGGTTTACGAGTGTTCGAAACGTAACGCGCAAGAAATTGTAAGTAAACGCCGTATTTACATATCTGCCACTGTGCAGGAGAATCCGTATAGGTGTTCGAGTGTTCGAACCGTAACGCGCGAGAAATTGTAAGTAAACGTCGTATTTACTTATCTGCCATTGTGCAGGAGAATCCGTATAGGTGTTCGAGTGTTCAAAACATAACGCGTGAGAAATTGTAAGTAAACGTCGTATTTACATATCTGCCACTGTGCAGGATAATCCGTATAGGTGTTCGAGTGTGCAAAACGTAACGCGCGAGAAATTGTAAGTAAACGTCGTATTTACATATCTGCCACTGTGCAGGAGAATCCGTATAGGTGTTCGAGTGTTCGAAACGTCACGCGTGAGAAATTGTAAGTAAACGTCGTATTTACATATCTGCCACTGTGCAGGAGAATCCGTATAGGTGTTCGAGTGTTCGAAACGTAACGCGCAAGAAATTGTAAGTAAAAGCCGTATTTACATATCTGCCACTGTACAGGAGAATCCGTATATGTGTTCGAATGTTCGAAACGTAACGCGCGAGAAATTGTAAGTAAACGTCGTATTTACATATCTGCCACTGTGCAGGAGAATCCGTATAGGTGTTCGAGTGTTCGAAACGTAACGCGCAAGAAATTGTAAGTAAAAGCCGTATTTACATATCTGCCACTGTCCAGGAGAATCCGTATAGGTGTTCGAGTGTTCGAAACTTAACGCGCAAGAAATTGTAAGTAAACGCCGTATTTACATATCTGCCACTGTGCAGGAGAATCCGTATTGGTGTTCGAGTGTTCGAAACGTAACGCGCGAGAAATTGTAAGTAAACGTCGTATTTACATATCTGCCACTGTGCAGGAGAATCCGTATACGTGTTCGAGTGTTCGAACCGTAACGCGCGAGAAATTGTAAGTAAACGCCGTATTTATATATCTGCCACTGTGCAGGAGAATCCGTATAGGTGTTCGAGTGTTCGAAACGTAACGCGCGAGAAATTGTAAGTAAACGTCGTATTTACATATCTGCCACTGTGCAGGAGAATCCGTATAGGTGTTCGAGTGTTCGATACGTAACGCGTGAGAAACTGTATGTAAACGCCGTATTTACATATCTGCCACTGTGTAGGAGAATCCGTATAGCTGTTCGAGTGTGCGAAACGTAACGCGCGAGAAATTGTAAGTAAACGCCGTATTTACATATCTGCCACTGTGCAGGAGAATCCGTATAGGTTTACGAGTGTTCGAAACGTAACGCGCAAGAAATTGTAAGTAAACGCCGTATTTACATATCTGCCACTGTGCAGGAGAATCCGTATAGGTGTTCGAGTGTTTGATACGTAACGCGCGAGAAATTGTAAGTAAACGTCGTATTTACTTATCTGCCACTGTGCAGGAGAATCCGTATAGGTGTTCGAGTGTTCAAAACATAACGCGTGAGAAATTGTAAGTAAACGTCGTATTTACATATCTGCCACTGTGCAGGAGAATCCGTATAGGTGTTCGAGTGTTCGAAACGTCACGCGTGAGAAATTGTAAGTAAACGCCGTATTTACATATCTGCCACTGTCGAGGAGAATCCGTATAGGTGTTCGAGTGTTCGAAACGTAACGCGTGAGAAATTGTAAGTAAACGCCGTATTTACATCTCTGCCACTGTGCACGAGAATCCGTATTGCTGTTCGAGTGTGCGAAACGTAACGCGCGAGAAATTGTAAGTAAACGCCGTATTTACATTTCTGCCACTGTGCAGGAGAATCCGTATAGGTGTTCGAGTGTTCAAAACGTAACGCGCAAGAAAGTGTAAGTAAACGCCGTATTAACATATCTACTACTGTGCAGGAGAATCCGTACAAGTGTTCGAGTGTTCGAATTGTAAGCGTGAGAAATTGTAATTAAACGCCGTATTTACATGTCTGCCACTGTGTAGGAGAATCCGTATAGGTGTTTGAGTGTTCGAACCGTAACGCGCGAGAAATGGTAGGTAAACACCGTATTTACATATCTGCCACTGTGCAGGAGAATCCGTATACGTGTTCAAGTGTTCGAACCGTAACGCGCGAGAAATTGTAAGTAAACGCCGTATTTTTATATCTGCCACTGTGCAGGAGAATCCGTATAGGTGTTCGAGTGTTCGAACCGTAACGCGCGAGAAATTGTAAGTAAAAGCCGTATTTACATATCTGCCACTGTGCAGGAGAATCCGTATAGGTGTTCGAGTGTTCGAAACCTAACGCGCGAGAAATTGTAAGTAAACGTCGTATTTAGATATCTGCCACTGTGCAGGAGAATCCGTATAGGTGTTCGAGTGTTCGAAACGTAACGCGCGAGAAATTGTAAGTAAACGTCGTATTTACATATCTGCCACTGTCCAGGAGAATCCGTATAGGTGTTTGAGTGTTCGAACCGTAACGCGCGAGAAATTGTAAGTAAAAGCCGTATTTACATATCTGCCACTGTGCAGGAGAATCCGTATACGTGTTCGAGTGTTCGAACCGTAACGCGCGAGAAATTGTAAGTAAACGCCGTATTTATATATCTGCCACTGTGCAGGAGAATCCGTATAGGTGTTCGAGTGTTCGAAACGTAACGCGCGAGAAATTGTAAGTAAACGTCGTATTTACATATCTGCCACTGTGCAGGAGAATCCGTATAGGTGTTCGAGTGTTCGATACGTAACGCGTGAGAAACTGTATGTAAACGCCGTATTTACATATCTGCCACTGTGTAGGAGAATCCGTATAGCTGTTCGAGTGTGCGAATCGTAACGCGCGAGAAATTGTAAGTAAACGCCGTATTTACATATCTGCCACTGTGCAGGAGAATCCGTATAGGTTTACGAGTGTTCGAAACGTAACGCGCAAGAAATTGTAAGTAAACGCCGTATTTACATATCTGCCACTGTGCAGGAGAATCCGTATAGGTGTTCGAGTGTTTGATACGTAACGCGCGAGAAATTGTAAGTAAACGTCGTATTTACTTATCTGCCACTGTGCAGGAGAATCCGTATAGGTGTTCGAGTGTTCAAAACATAACGCGTGAGAAATTGTAAGTAAACGTCGTATTTACATATCTGCCACTGTGCAGGAGAATCCGTATAGGTGTTCGAGTGTTCGAAACGTCACGCGTGAGAAATTGTAAGTAAACGCCGTATTTACATATCTGCCACTGTCGAGGAGAATCCGTATAGGTGTTCGAGTGTTCGAAACGTAACGCGTGAGAAATTGTAAGTAAACGCCGTATTTACATCTCTGCCACTGTGCACGAGAATCCGTATTGCTGTTCGAGTGTGCGAAACGTAACGCGCGAGAAATTGTAAGTAAACGCCGTATTTACATTTCTGCCACTGTGCAGGAGAATCCGTATAGGTGTTCGAGTGTTCAAAACGTAACGCGCAAGAAAGTGTAAGTAAACGCCGTATTAACATATCTACTACTGTGCAGGAGAATCCGTACAAGTGTTCGAGTGTTCGAATTGTAAGGCGTGAGAAATTGTAATTAAACGCCGTATTTACATGTCTGCCACTGTGTAGGAGAATCCGTATAGGTGTTTGAGTGTTCGAACCGTAACGCGCGAGAAATGGTAGGTAAACACCGTATTTACATATCTGCCACTGTGCAGGAGAATCCGTATACGTGTTCAAGTGTTCGAACCGTAACGCGCGAGAAATTGTAAGTAAACGCCGTATTTTTATATCTGCCACTGTGCAGGAGAATCCGTATAGGTGTTCGAGTGTTCGAACCGTAACGCGCGAGAAATTGTAAGTAAAAGCCGTATTTACATATCTGCCACTGTGCAGGAGAATCCGTATAGGTGTTCGAGTGTTCGAAACCTAACGCGCGAGAAATTGTAAGTAAACGTCGTATTTAGATATCTGCCACTGTGCAGGAGAATCCGTATAGGTGTTCGAGTGTTCGAAACGTAACGCGCGAGAAATTGTAAGTAAACGTCGTATTTACATATCTGCCACTGTCCAGGAGAATCCGTATAGGTGTTTGAGTGTTCGAACCGTAACGCGCGAGAAATTGTAAGTAAAAGCCGTATTTACATATCTGCCACTGTGCAGGAGAATCCGTATAGGTGTTCGAGTGTTCGAAACGTAACGCGCGAGAAATTGTAAGTAAACGTCGTATTTACATATCTGCCACTGTGCAGGAGAATCCGTATAGGTGTTCGAATGTTCGAAACGTAACGCGCGAGAAATTGTAAGTAAACGTCGTATTTACATATCTGCCACTGTGCAGGAGAATCCGTATAGGTGTTCGAGTGTTCGAAACGTAACGCGCAAGAAATTGTAAGTAAAAGCCGTATTTACATATCCGCCACTGTCCAGGAGAATCCGTATAGGTGTTCGAGTGTTCGAAACTTAACGCGCAAGAAATTGTAAGTAAACGTCGTATTTACATATCTGCCACTGTGCAGGAGAATCCGTATAGGTGTTCGAGTGTTCGATACGTAACGCGTGAGAAATTGTATGTAAACGCCGTATTTACATATCTGCCACTGTGTAGGAGAATCCGTAAAGCTGTTCGAGTGTGCGAAACGTAACGCGCGAGAAATTGTAAGTAAAAGCCGTATTTACATATCTGCCACTGTACAGGAGAATCCGTATATGTGTTCGAATGTTCGAAACGTAACGCGCGAGAAATTGTAAGTAAACGTCGTATTTACATATCTGCCACTGTGCAGGAGAATCCGTATAGGTGTTCGAGTGTTCGAAACGTAACGCGCAAGAAATTGTAAGTAAAAGCCGTATTTACATATCTGCCACTGTCCAGGAGAATCCGTATAGGTGTTCGAGTGTTCGAAACTTAACGCGCAAGAAATTGTAAGTAAACGCCGTATTTACATATCTGCCACTGTGCAGGAGAATCCGTATTGGTGTTCGAGTGTTCGAAACGTAACGCGCGAGAAATTGTAAGTAAACGTCGTATTTACATATCTGCCACTGTGCAGGAGAATCCGTATAGGTGTTCGAGTGTTCGATACGTAACGCGTGAGAAATTGTATGTAAACGCCGTATTTACATATCTGCCACTGTGTAGGAGAATCCGTAAAGCTGTTCGAGTGTGCGAAACGTAACGCGCGAGAAATTGTAAGTAAACGCCGTATTTACATATCTGCCACTGTGCAGGAGAATCCGTATAGGTTTACGAGTGTTCGAAACGTAACGCGCAAGAAATTATAAGTAAACGCCGTATTTACATATCTGCCACTGTGCAGGAGAATCCGTATAGGTGTTCGAGTGTTCGAACCGTAACGCGCGAGAAATTGTAAGTAAACGTCGTATTTACTTATCTGCCATTGTGCAGGAGAATCCGTATAGGTGTTCGAGTGTTCAAAACATAACGCGTGAGAAATTGTAAGTAAACGTCGTATTTACATATCTGCCACTGTGCAGGATAATCCGTATAGGTGTTCGAGTGTGCAAAACGTAACGCGCGAGAAATTGTAAGTAAACGCCGTATTTACATATCTGCCACTGTGCAGGAGAATCCGTATAGGTGTTCGAGTGTTCGAAACGTCACGCGTGAGAAATTGTAAGTAAACGCCGTATTTAACTATCTGCCACTGTCCAGGAGAATCCGTATAGGTGTTCGAGTGTTCGATACGTAACGCGTGAGAAATTGTATGTAAACGCCGTATTTACATATCTGCCACTGTGTAGGAGAATCCGTAAAGCTGTTCGAGTGTGCGAAACGTAACGCGCGAGAAATTGTAAGTAAAAGCCGTATTTACATATCTGCCACTGTGCAGGAGAATCCGTATATGTGTTCGAATGTTCGAAACGTAACGCGCGAGAAATTGTAAGTAAACGTCGTATTTACATATCTGCCACTGTGCAGGAGAATCCGTATAGGTGTTCGAGTGTTCGAAACGTAACGCGCAAGAAATTGTAAGTAAAAGCCGTATTTACATATCTGCCACTGTCCAGGAGAATCCGTATAGGTGTTCGAGTGTTCGAAACTTAACGCGCAAGAAATTGTAAGTAAACGCCGTATTTACATATCTGCCACTGTGCAGGAGAATCCGTATTGGTGTTCGAGTGTTCGAAACGTAACGCGCGAGAAATTGTAAGTAAACGTCGTATTTACATATCTGCCACTGTGCAGGAGAATCCGTATAGGTGTTCGAGTGTTCGATACGTAACGCGTGAGAAATTGTATGTAAACGCCGTATTTACATATCTGCCACTGTGTAGGAGAATCCGTAAAGCTGTTCGAGTGTGCGAAACGTAACGCGCGAGAAATTGTAAGTAAACGCCGTATTTACATATCTGCCACTGTGCAGGAGAATCCGTATAGGTTTACGAGTGTTCGAAACGTAACGCGCAAGAAATTGTAAGTAAACGCCGTATTTACATATCTGCCACTGTGCAGGAGAATCCGTATAGGTGTTCGAGTGTTCGAACCGTAACGCGCGAGAAATTGTAAGTAAACGTCGTATTTACTTATCTGCCATTGTGCAGGAGAATCCGTATAGGTGTTCGAGTGTTCAAAACATAACGCGTGAGAAATTGTAAGTAAACGTCGTATTTACATATCTGCCACTGTGCAGGATAATCCGTATAGGTGTTCGAGTGTGCAAAACGTAACGCGCGAGAAATTGTAAGTAAACGCCGTATTTACATATCTGCCACTGTGCAGGAGAATCCGTATAGGTGTTCGAGTGTTCGAAACGTCACGCGTGAGAAATTGTAAGTAAACGCCGTATTTACATATCTGCCACTGGCCAGGAGAATCCGTATAGGTGTTCGAATGTTCGAACCGTAACGCGCGAGAAATTGTACGTAAAAGCCGTATTTACATATCTGCCACTATGCGGGAGAATCCGTATAGGTGTTCGTGTGTTCGAAACGTAACGCGCGAGAAATTGTAACTAAACGTCGTATTTACATATCTGCCACTGTGCAGGAGAATCCGCATAGGTGTTCCAGTGTTCGATACGTCACGCGTGAGAAATTGTATGTAAACGCCGTATTTACATCTCTGCCACTGTGCACGAGAATCCGTATTGCTGTTCGAGTGTGCGAAACGTAACGCGCGAGAAATTGTAAGTAAACGCCGTATTTACATTTCTGCCACTGTGAAGGAGAATCCGTATAGGTGTTCGAGTGTTCAAAACGTAACGCGCAAGAAAGTGTAAGTAAACGCCGTATTTACATGTCTACTACTGTGCAGGAGAATCCGTATAGGTGTTCGAGTGTTCGAATTGTAAGGCGTGAGAAATTGTAATTAAACGCCGTATTTACATGTCTGCCACTGTGTAGGAGAATCCGTATAGGTGTTTTAGTGTTCGAACCGTAACGCGCGAGAAATGGTAGGTAAACACCGTATTTACATATCTGCCACTGTGCAGGAGAATCCGTATACGTGTTCGAGTGTTCGATACGTAACGCGCGAGAAATTGTATGTAAACGCCGTATTTACATATCTGCCACTGTGCAGGAGAATCCGTATAGGTGTTCGAGTGTCCGAAACGTCACGCGTGAGAAATTGTAAGTAAACGCCGTATTTACATATCTGCCACTGTCCAGGAGAATCCGTATAGGTGTTCGAGTGTTCGAACCGTAACGCGCGAGAAATTATAAGTAAAAGCCGTATTTACATATCTGCCACTGTGAAGGAGAATCCGTATAGGTGTTCGAGTGTGCAAAACGTAACGCGCGAGAAATTGTAAGTAAACGCCGTATTTACATATCTGCCACTGTGCAGGAGAATCCGTATAGGTGTTCGAGTGTCCGAAACGTCACGCGTGAGAAATTGTAAGTAAACGCCGTATTTACATATCTGCCACTGTCCAGGAGAATCCGTATAGGTGTTCGAGTGTTCGAACCGTAACCCGCGAGAAATTATAAGTAAAAGCCGTATTTACATATCTGCCACTGTGAAGGAGAATGCGTATAGGTGTTCGAGTGTTCGAAACGTAACGCGCGAGAAATTGTAAGTAAACGTCGTATTTACATATCTGCCACTGTGCAGGAGAATCCGTATAGGTGTTCGAGTGTTCGATACGTAACGCGTGAGAAATTGTATGTAAACGCCGTATTTACATCTCTGCCACTGTGCACGAGAATCCGTATTGCTGTTCGAGTGTGCGAAACGTAACGCGCGAGAAATTGTAAGTAAACGCCGTATTTACATTTCTGCCACTGTGCAGGAGAATCCGTATAGGTGTTCGAGTGGTCAAAACGTAACGCGCAAGAAAGTGTAAGTAAACGCCGTATTAACATATCTACTACTGTGCAGGAGAATCCGTATAGGTGTTCGGGTGTTCGAATTGTAAGTCGTGAGAAATTGTAATTAAACGCCTTATTTACATATCTGCCACTGTGTAGGAGAATCCGTATAGGTGTTTGAGTGTTCGAACCGTAACGCGCGAGAAATGGTAGGTAAACACCGTATTTACATATCTGCCACTGTGCAGGAGAATCCGTATACGTGTTCGAGTGTTCGAACCGTAACGCGCGAGAAATTGTAAGTAAACGTCGTATTTATATATCTGCCACTGTGCAGGAGAATCCGTATAGGTGTTCGAGTGTTCGAACCGTAACGCGCGAGAAATTGTAAGTAAAAGCCGTATTTACATATCTGCCACTGTGCCGGAGAATCCGTATAGGTGTTCGAGTGTTCGAAACGTAACGCGCGAGAAATTGTAAGTAAACGTCGTATTTACATATCTGCCACTGTGCAGGAGAATCCGTATAGGTGTTCGAGTGTTCGAAACGTAACGCGCGAGAAATTGTAAGTAAACGTCGTATTTACATATCTGCCACTGTCCAGGAGAATCCGTATAGGTGTTCGAGTGTTCGAACCGTAA
Organism: Camellia sinensis; assembly: GCF_055761805.1. Lineage (NCBI taxonomy): Eukaryota > Viridiplantae > Streptophyta > Magnoliopsida > Ericales > Theaceae > Camellia > Camellia sinensis. The sequence goes on along the minus strand of NW_028128989.1, from coordinate 4,609,617 downwards.
CGCGCGAGAAATTGTTAGTAAAAGCCGTATTTACATATCTGCCACTGTGCAGGAGAATCCGTATAGCTGTTCGAGTGTGCGAAACGTAACGCGCGAGAAATTGTAAGTAAACGCCGTATTTACATATCTGCCACTGTGCAGGAGAATCCGTATAGGTTTACGAGTGTTCGAAACGTAACGCGCAAGAAATTGTAAGTAAACGCCGTATTTACATATCTGCCACTGTGCAGGAGAATCCGTATAGGTGTTCGAGTGTTTGACACGTAACGCGCGAGAAATTGTAAGTAAACGTCGTATTTACTTATCTGCCACTGTGCAGGAGAATCCGTATAGGTGTTCGAGTGTTCAAAACATAACGCGTGAGAAATTGTAAGTAAACGTCGTATTTACATATCTGCCACTGTGCAGGAGAATCCGTATAGGTGTTCGAGTGTTCGAAACGTCACGCGTGAGAAATTGTAAGTAAACGCCGTATTTACATATCTGCCACTGTCGAGGAGAATCCGTATAGGTGTTCGAGTGTTCGAAACGTAACGCGTGAGAAATTGTAAGTAAACGCCGTATTTACATCTCTGCCACTGTGCACGAGAATCCGTATTGCTGTTCGAGTGTGCGAAACGTAACGCGCGAGAAATTGTAAGTAAACGCCGTATTTACATTTCTGCCACTGTGCAGGAGAATCCGTATAGGTGTTCGAGTGTTCAAAACGTAACGCGCAAGAAAGTGTAAGTAAACGCCGTATTAACATATCTACTACTGTGCAGGAGAATCCGTACAAGTGTTCGAGTGTTCGAATTGTAAGGCGTGAGAAATTGTAATTAAACGCCGTATTTACATGTCTGCCACTGTGTAGGAGAATCCGTATAGGTGTTTGAGTGTTCGAACCGTAACGCGCGAGAAATGGTAGGTAAACACCGTATTTACATATCTGCCACTGTGCAGGAGAATCCGTATACGTGTTCAAGTGTTCGAACCGTAACGCGCGAGAAATTGTAAGTAAACGCCGTATTTTTATATCTGCCACTGTGCGGGAGAATCCGTATAGGTGTTCGAGTGTTCGAACCGTAACGCGCGAGAAATTGTAAGTAAAAGCCGTATTTACATATCTGCCACTGTGCAGGAGAATCCGTATAGGTGTTCGAGTGTTCGAAACCTAACGCGCGAGAAATTGTAAGTAAACGTCGTATTTAGATATCTGCCACTGTGCAGGAGAATCCGTATAGGTGTTCGAGTGTTCGAAACGTAACGCGCGAGAAATTGTAAGTAAACGTCGTATTTACATATCTGCCACTGTCCAGGAGAATCCGTATAGGTGTTTGAGTGTTCGAACCGTAACGCGCGAGAAATTGTAAGTAAAAGCCGTATTTACATATCTGCCACTGTAGAGGAGAATCCGTATAGGTGTTCGAGTGTTCGAAACGTAACGCGCGAGAAATTGTAAGTAAACGTCGTATTTACATATCTGCCACTGTGCAGGAGAATCCGTATAGGTGTTCGAATGTTCGAAACGTAACGCGCGAGAAATTGTAAGTAAACGTCGTATTTACATATCTGCCACTGTGCAGGAGAATCCGTATAGGTGTTCGAGTGTTCGAAACGTAACGCGCAAGAAATTGTAAGTAAAAGCCGTATTTACATATCCGCCACTGTCCAGGAGAATCCGTATAGGTGTTCGAGTGTTCGAAACTTAACGCGCAAGAAATTGTAAGTAAACGTCGTATTTACATATCTGCCACTGTGCAGGAGAATCCGTATAGGTGTTCGAGTGTTCGATACGTAACGCGTGAGAAATTGTATGTAAACGCCGTATTTACATATCTGCCACTGTGTAGGAGAATCCGTAAAGCTGTTCGAGTGTGCGAAACGTAACGCGCGAGAAATTGTAAGTAAAAGCCGTATTTACATATCTGCCACTGTACAGGAGAATCCGTATATGTGTTCGAATGTTCGAAACGTAACGCGCGAGAAATTGTAAGTAAACGTCGTATTTACATATCTGCCACTGTGCAGGAGAATCCGTATAGGTGTTCGAGTGTTCGAAACGTAACGCGCAAGAAATTGTAAGTAAAAGCCGTATTTACATATCTGCCACTGTCCAGGAGAATCCGTATAGGTGTTCGAGTGTTCGAAACTTAACGCGCAAGAAATTGTAAGTAAACGCCGTATTTACATATCTGCCACTGTGCAGGAGAATCCGTATTGGTGTTCGAGTGTTCGAAACGTAACGCGCGAGAAATTGTAAGTAAACGTCGTATTTACATATCTGCCACTGTGCAGGAGAATCCGTATAGGTGTTCGAGTGTTCGATACGTAACGCGTGAGAAATTGTATGTAAACGCCGTATTTACATATCTGCCACTGTGTAGGAGAATCCGTAAAGCTGTTCGAGTGTGCGAAACGTAACGCGCGAGAAATTGTAAGTAAACGCCGTATTTACATATCTGCCACTGTGCAGGAGAATCCGTATAGGTTTACGAGTGTTCGAAACGTAACGCGCAAGAAATTATAAGTAAACGCCGTATTTACATATCTGCCACTGTGCAGGAGAATCCGTATAGGTGTTCGAGTGTTCGAACCGTAACGCGCGAGAAATTGTAAGTAAACGTCGTATTTACTTATCTGCCATTGTGCAGGAGAATCCGTATAGGTGTTCGAGTGTTCAAAACATAACGCGTGAGAAATTGTAAGTAAACGTCGTATTTACATATCTGCCACTGTGCAGGATAATCCGTATAGGTGTTCGAGTGTGCAAAACGTAACGCGCGAGAAATTGTAAGTAAACGCCGTATTTACATATCTGCCACTGTGCAGGAGAATCCGTATAGGTGTTCGAGTGTTCGAACCGTCACGCGTGAGAAATTGTAAGTAAACGCCGTATTTAACTATCTGCCACTGTCCAGGAGAATCCGTATAGGTGTTCGAGTGTTCGATACGTAACGCGCGAGAAATTGTAAGTAAAAGCCGTATTTACATATCTGCCACTGTGCAGGAGAATCCGTATATGTGTTCGAATGTTCGAAACGTAACGCGCGAGAAATTGTAAGTAAACGTCGTATTTACATATCTGCCACTGTGCAGGAGAATCCGTATAGGTGTTCGAGTGTTCGAAACGTAACGCGCAAGAAATTGTAAGTAAAAGCCGTATTTACATATCTGCCACTGTCCAGGAGAATCCGTATAGGTGTTCGAGTGTTCGAAACTTAACGCGCAAGAAATTGTAAGTAAACGCCGTATTTACATATCTGCCACTGTGCAGGAGAATCCGTATTGGTGTTCGAGTGTTCGAAACGTAACGCGCGAGAAATTGTAAGTAAACGTCGTATTTACATATCTGCCACTGTGCAGGAGAATCCGTATAGGTGTTCGAGTGTTCGATACGTAACGCGTGAGAAATTGTATGTAAACGCCGTATTTACATATCTGCCACTGTGTAGGAGAATCCGTAAAGCTGTTCGAGTGTGCGAAACGTAACGCGCGAGAAATTGTAAGTAAACGCCGTATTTACATATCTGCCACTGTGCAGGAGAATCCGTATAGGTTTACGAGTGTTCGAAACGTAACGCGCAAGAAATTGTAAGTAAACGCCGTATTTACATATCTGCCACTGTGCAGGAGAATCCGTATAGGTGTTCGAGTGTTCGAACCGTAACGCGCGAGAAATTGTAAGTAAACGTCGTATTTACTTATCTGCCATTGTGCAGGAGAATCCGTATAGGTGTTCGAGTGTTCAAAACATAACGCGTGAGAAATTGTAAGTAAACGTCGTATTTACATATCTGCCACTGTGCAGGATAATCCGTATAGGTGTTCGAGTGTGCAAAACGTAACGCGCGAGAAATTGTAAGTAAACGCCGTATTTACATATCTGCCACTGTGCAGGAGAATCCGTATAGGTGTTCGAGTGTTCGAAACGTCACGCGTTAGAAATTGTAAGTAAACGCCGTATTTACATATCTGCCACTGGCCAGGAGAATCCGTATAGGTGTTCGAATGTTCGAACCGTAACGCGCGAGAAATTGTACGTAAAAGCCGTATTTACATATCTGCCACTATGCGGGAGAATTCGTATAGGTGTTCGTGTGTTCGAAACGTAACGCGCGAGAAATTGTAACTAAACGTCGTATTTACATATCTGCCACTGTGCAGGAGAATCCGCATAGGTGTTCCAGTGTTCGATACGTCACGCGTGAGAAATTGTATGTAAACGCCGTATTTACATCTCTGCCACTGTGCACGAGAATCCGTATTGCTGTTCGAGTGTGCGAAACGTAACGCGCGAGAAATTGTAAGTAAACGCCGTATTTACATTTCTGCCACTGTGAAGGAGAATCCGTATAGGTGTTCGAGTGTTCAAAACGTAACGCGCAAGAAAGTGTAAGTAAACGCCGTATTTACATGTCTACTACTGTGCAGGAGAATCCGTATAGGTGTTCGAGTGTTCGAATTGTAAGGCGTGAGAAATTGTAATTAAACGCCGTATTTACATGTCTGCCACTGTGTAGGAGAATCCGTATAGGTGTTTTAGTGTTCGAACCGTAACGCGCGAGAAATGGTAGGTAAACACCGTATTTACATATCTGCCACTGTGCAGGAGAATCCGTATACGTGTTCGAGTGTTCGATACGTAACGCGCGAGAAATTGTATGTAAACGCCGTATTTACATATCTGCCACTGTGCAGGAGAATCCGTATAGGTGTTCGAGTGTCCGAAACGTCACGCGTGAGAAATTGTAAGTAAACGCCGTATTTACATATCTGCCACTGTCCAGGAGAATCCGTATAGGTGTTCGAGTGTTCGAACCGTAACGCGCGAGAAATTATAAGTAAAAGCCGTATTTACATATCTGCCACTGTGAAGGAGAATCCGTATAGGTGTTCGAGTGTGCAAAACGTAACGCGCGAGAAATTGTAAGTAAACGCCGTATTTACATATCTACCACTGTGCAGGAGAATCCGTATAGGTGTTCGAGTGTCCGAAACGTCACGCGTGAGAAATTGTAAGTAAACGCCGTATTTACATATCTGCCACTGTCCAGGAGAATCCGTATAGGTGTTCGAGTGTTCGAACCGTAACCCGCGAGAAATTATAAGTAAAAGCCGTATTTACATATCTGCCACTGTGAAGGAGAATGCGTATAGGTGTTCGAGTGTTCGAAACGTAACGCGCGAGAAATTGTAAGTAAACGTCGTATTTACATATCTGCCACTGTGCAGGAGAATCCGTATAGGTGTTCGAGTGTTCGATACGTAACGCGTGAGAAATTGTATGTAAACGCCGTATTTACATCTCTGCCACTGTGCACGAGAATCCGTATTGCTGTTCGAGTGTGCGAAACGTAACGCGCGAGAAATTGTAAGTAAACGCCGTATTTACATTTCTGCCACTGTGCAGGAGAATCCGTATAGGTGTTCGAGTGGTCAAAACGTAACGCGCAAGAAAGTGTAAGTAAACGCCGTATTAACATATCTACTACTGTGCAGGAGAATCCGTATAGGTGTTCGAGTGTTCGAATTGTAAGGCGTGAGAAATTGTAATTAAACGCCTTATTTACATATCTGCCACTGTGTAGGAGAATCCGTATAGGTGTTTGAGTGTTCGAACCGTAACGCGCGAGAAATGGTAGGTAAACACCGTATTTACATATCTGCCACTGTGCAGGAGAATCCGTATACGTGTTCGAGTGTTCGAACCGTAACGCGCGAGAAATTGTAAGTAAACGTCGTATTTATATATCTGCCACTGTGCAGGAGAATCCGTATAGGTGTTCGAGTGTTCGAACCGTAACGCGCGAGAAATTGTTAGTAAAAGCCGTATTTACATATCTGCCACTGTGCCGGAGAATCCGTATAGGTGTTCGAGTGTTCGAAACGTAACGCGCGAGAAATTGTAAGTAAACGTCGTATTTACATATCTGCCACTGTGCAGGAGAATCCGTATAGGTGTTCGAGTGTTCGAAACGTAACGCGCGAGAAATTGTAAGTAAACGTCGTATTTACATATCTGCCACTGTCCAGGAGAATCCGTATAGGTGTTCGAGTGTTCGAACCGTAACGCGCGAGAAATTGTTAGTAAAAGCCGTATTTACATATCTGCCACTGTGCAGGAGAATCCGTACAGGTGTTCGAGTGTTCGAAACGTAACGCGCGAGAAATTGTAAGTAAACGTCGTATTTACATATCTGCCACTGTGCAGGAGAATCCGTATAGGTGTTCGAGTGTTCGAAACGTAACGCGCGAGAAATTGTAAGTAAACGTCGTATTTACATATCTGCCACTGTGCAGGAGAATCCGTATAGGTGTTCGAGTGTTCGAAACGTAACGCGCAAGAAATTGTAAGTAAAAGCCGTATTTACATATCTGCCACTGTCCAGGAGAATCCGTATAGGTGTTCGAGTGTTCGAAACTTAACGCGCGAGAAATTGTATGTAAACGCCGTATTTACATATCTGCCACTGTGCAGGAGAATCCGTATAGGTGTTCGAGTGTTCGAAACGTAACGCGCGAGAAATTGTAAGTAAACGTCGTATTTACATATCTGCCACTGTGCAGGAGAATCCGTATAGGTGTTCGAGTGTTCGATACGTAACGCGTGAGAAATTGTATGTAAACGCCGTATTTACATATCTGCCACTGTGTAGGAGAATCCGTATAGCTGTTCGAGTGTGCGAAACGTAACGCGCGAGAAATTGTAAGTAAACGCCGTATTTACATATCTGCCACTGTGCAGGAGAATCCGTATAGGTTTACGAGTGTTCGAAACGTAACGCGCAAGAAATTGTAAGTAAACGCCGTATTTACATATCTGCCACTGTGCAGGAGAATCCGTATAGGTGTTCGAGTGTTCGATACGTAACGCGCGAGAAATTGTAAGTAAACGTCGTATTTACTTATCTGCCACTGTGCAGGAGAATCCGTATAGGTGTTCGAGTGTTCAAAACATAACGCGTGAGAAATTGTAAGTAAACGTCGTATTTACATATCTGCCACTGTGCAGGAGAATCCGTATAGGTGTTCGAGTGTGCAAAACGTAACGCGCGAGAAATTGTAAGTAAACGCCGTATTTACATATCTGCCACTGTGCAGGAGAATCCGTATAGGTGTTCGAGTGTTCGAAACGTCACGCGTGAGAAATTGTAAGTAAACGCCGTATTTACATATCTGCCACTGTCCAGGAGAATCCGTATAGGTGTTCGAGTGTTCGAACCGTAACGCGCGAGAAATTGTAAGTAAAAGCCGTATTTACATATCTGCCACTGTGCAGGAGAATCCGTATAGGTGTTCGTGTGTTCGAAACGTAACGCGCGAGAAATTGTAAGTAAACGTCGTATTTACATATCTGCCACTGTTCAGGAGAATCCGCATAGGTGTTCGAGTGTTCGATACGTAACGCGTGAGAAATTGTATGTAAACGCCGTATTTACATCTCTGCCACTGTGCACGAGAATCCGTATTGCTGTTCGAGTGTGCGAAACGTAACGCGCGAGAAATTGTAAGTAAACGCCGTATTTACATTTCTGCCACTGTGAAGGAGAATCCGTATAGGTGTTCGAGTGTTCAAAACGTAACGCGCAAGAAAGTGTAAGTAAACGCCGTATTTACATATCTCCTACAGTGCAGTAGAATCCGTATAGGTGTTCAAGTGTTCGAATTGTAAGGCGTGAGAAATTGTAATTAAACGCCGTATTTACATTTCTGCCACTGTGTAGGAGAATCCGTATAGGTGTTTGAGTGTTCGAACCGTAACGCGCGAGAAATGGTAGGTAAACGCCGTATTCACATATCTGCCACTGTGCAGGAGAATCCGTATACGTATTCGAGTGTTCGAACCGTAACGCGCGAGAAATTGTAAGTAAACGCCGTATTTATATATCTGCCACTGTGCAGGAGAATCCGTATAGGTGTTCGAGTGTTCGAACCGTAACGCGCGAGAAATTGTAAGTAAAAGCCGTATTTACATATCTGCCACTGTGCAGGAGAATCCGTATAGCTGTTCGAGTGTGCGAAACGTAACGCGCGAGAAATTGTAAGTAAACGCCGTATTTACATATCTGCCACTGTGCAGGAGAATCCGTATAGGTGTTCGAGTGTTCGAAACGTAACGCGCAAGAAATTGTTAGTAAACGCCGTATTTACATATCTGCCACTGTGCAGGAGAATCCGTATAGGTGTTCGAGTGTTCGATACGTAACGCGCGAGAAATTGTAAGTAAACGCCGTATTTACATATCTGCCACTGTGCAGGAGAATCCGTATAGGTGTTCGAGGGTTCGAAACGTAACGCGCGAGAAATTGTAAGTAAACGCCGTATTTACATAACTGCCACTGTGCAGGAGAATCCGTATAGGTGTTCGAGTGTTCGAAACGTAACGCGCAAGAAATTGTAAGTAAACGCCGTATTTACATATCTGCCACTGTCCAGGAGAATCCGTATAGGTGTTCGAGGGTTCGAAACTTAACGCGCGAGAAATTGTAAGTAAACGTCGTATTTACATATCTGCCACCGTGCAGGAGAATCCGTATAGGTGTTCGAGTGTTCGATACGTAACGCGTGAGAAATTGTATGTAAACGTCGTATTTACATATCTGCCACTGTGTAGGGGAATCCGTATAGCTGTTCGAGTGTGCGAAACGTAACGCGCGAGAAATTGTAAGTAAACGCTGTATTTACATAACTGCCACTGTGCAGGAGAATCCGTATAGGTGTTCGAGTGTTCGAAACGTAACGCGCAAGAAATTGTAAGTAAACGCCGTATTTACATATCTGCCACTGTCCAGGAGAATCCGTATAGGTGTTCGAGTGTTCGAAACTTAACGCGCGAGAAATTGTAAGTAAACGCCGTATTTACATATCTGCCACTGTGCAGGAGAATCCGTATAGGTGTTCGAGTGTTCGAAACGTAACGCGCGAGAAATTGTAAGTAAACGTCGTATTTACATATCTGCCACCGTGCAGGAGAATCCGTATAGGTGTTCGAGTGTTCGATACGTAACGCGTGAGAAATTGTATGTAAACGCCGTATTTACATATCTGCCACTGTGTAGGAGAATCCGTATGGCTGTTCGAGTGTGCGAAACGTAACGCGCGAGAAATTGTAAGTAAACGCCGTATTTACATATCTGCCACTGTGCAGGAGAATCCGTATAGGTGTACGAGTGTTCGAAACGTAACGCGCAAGAAATTGTAAGTAAACGCCGTATTTACATATCTGCCACTGTGCAGGAGAATCCGTATAGGTGTTCGAGTGTTCGATACGTAACGCGCGAGAAATTGTAAGTAAACGTCGTATTTACTTATCTGCCACTGTGCAGGAGAATCCGTATAGGTGTTCGAGTGTTCAAAACATAACGCGTGAGAAATTGTAAGTAAAAGCCGTATTTACATATCTGCCACTGTCCAGGAGAATCCGTATAGGTGTTCGAGTGTTCGAAACTTAACGCGCGAGAAATTGTAAGTAAACACCGTATTTACATATCTGCCACTGTGCAGGAGAATCCGTATAGGTGTTCGAGTGTTCGAAACGTAACGCGCGAGAAATTGTAAGTAAACGTCGTATTTACATATCTGCCACTGTGCAGAAGAATCCGTATAGGTGTTCGAGTGTTCGATACGTAACGCCTGAGAAATTCTATGTAAACGCCGTATTTACATATCTGCCACTGTGTAGGAGAATCCGTATAGCTGTTCGAGTGTGCGAAACGAAACGCGCGAGAAATTGTAAGTAAACGCCGTATTTACATATCTGCCACTGTGCACGAGAATCCGTATAGGTGTTCGAGTGTCCGAAACGTCACGCGTGAGAAATTGTAAGTAAACGCCGTATTTACATATCTGCCACTGTCCAGGAGAATCCGTATAGGTGTTCGAGTGTTCGAAACGTAACGCGCGAGAAATTGTAAGTAAACGTCGTATTTACATATCTGCCACTGTGCAGGAGAATCCGTATAGGTGTTCGAGTGTTCGATACGTAACGCGTGAGAAATTGTATGTAAACGTCGTATTTACATCTCTGCCACTGTGCACGAGAATCCGTATTGCTGTTCGAGTGTGCGAAACGTAACGCGCGAGAAATTGTAAGTAAACGCCGTATTTACATTTCTGCCACTGTGCAGGAGAATCCGTATAGGTGTTCGAGTGTTCAAAACGTAACGCGCAAGAAAGTGTAAGTAAACGCCGTATTAACATATCTACTACTGTGCAGGAGAATCCGTATAGGTGTTCGAGTGTTCGAATTGTAAGGCGTGAGAAATTGTAATTAAACGCCATATTTACATGTCTGCCACTGTGTAGAAGAATCCGTATAGGTGTTTGAGTGTTCGAACCGTAACGCGCGAGAAATGGTAGGTAAACACCGTATTTACATATCTGCCACTGTGCAGGAGAATCCGTATACGTGTTCGAGTGTTCGAACCGTAACGCGCGAGAAATTGTAAGTAAACGCCGTATTTATATATCTGCCACTGTGCAGGAGAATCCGTATAGGTGTTCGAGTGTTCGAACCGTAACGCGCGAGAAATTGTAAGTAAAAGCCGTATTTACATATCTGCCACTGTGCAGGAGAATCCGTATAGGTGTTCGAGTGTTCGAAACGTAACGCGCGAGAAATTGTAAGTAAACGTCGTATTTACATATCTGCCACTGTGCAGGAGAATCCGTATAGGTGTTCGAGTGTTCGAAACGTAACGCGCGAGAAATTGTAAGTAAACGTCGTATTTACATATCTGCCACTGTGCAGGAGAATCCGTATAGGTGTTCGAGTGTTCGAACCGTAACGCGCGAGAAATTGTAAGTAAAAGCCGTATTTACATATCTGCCACTGTGCAGGAGAATCCGTATAGGTGTTCGAGTGTTCGAAACGTAACGCGCGTGAAATTGTAAGTAAACGTCGTATTTACATATCTGCCACTGTGCAGGAGAATCCGTATAGGTGTTCGAGTGTTCGAAACGTAACGCGCAAGAAATTGTAAGTAAAAGCCGTATTTACATATCTGCCACTGTCCAGGAGAATCCGTATAGGTGTTCGAGTGTTCGAAACTTAACGCGCGAGAAATTGTAAGTAAACACCGTATTTACATATCTGCCACTGTGCAGGAGAATCCGTATAGGTGTTCGAGTGTTCGAAACGTAACGCGCGAGAAATTGTAAGTAAACGTCGTATTTACATATCTGCCACTGTGCAGAAGAATCCGTATAGGTGTTCGAGTGTTCGATACGTAACGCGTGAGAAATTCTATGTAAACGCCGTATTTACATATCTGCCACTGTCCAGGAGAATCCGTATAGCTGTTCGAGTGTGCGAAACGAAACGCGCGAGAAATTGTAAGTAAACGCCGTATTTACATATCTGCCACTGTGCAGGAGAATCCGTATAGGTGTTCGAGTGTCCGAAACGTCACGCGTGAGAAATTGTAAGTAAACGCCGTATTTACATATCTGCCACTGTCCAGGAGAATCCGTATAGGTGTTCGAGTGTTCGAACCGTAACGCGCGAGAAATTGTAAGTAAAAGCCGTATTTACATATCTGCCACTGTGAAGGACAATCCGTATAGGTGTTCGAGTGTTCGAAACGTAACGCGCGAGAAATTGTAAGTAAACGTCGTATTTACATATCTGCCACTGTGCAGGAGAATCCGTATAGGTGTTCGAGTGTTCGATACGTAACGCGTGAGAAATTGTATGTAAACGCCGTATTTACATCTCTGCCACTGTGCACGAGAATCCGTATTGCTGTTCGAGTGTGCGAAACGTAACGCGCGAGAAATTGTAAGTAAACGCCGTATTTACATTTCTGCCACTGTGCAGGAGAATCCGTATAGGTATTCGAGTGTTCAAAACGTAACGCGCAAGAAAGTGTAAGTAAACGCCGTATTAACATATCTACTACTGTGCAGGAGAATCCGTATAGGTGTTCGAGTGTTCGAATTGTAAGGCGTGAGAAATTGTAATTAAACGCCGTATTTACATGTCTGCCACTGTGTAGGAGAATCCGTATAGGTGTTTGAGTGTTCGAACCGTAACGCGCGAGAAATGGTAGGTAAACACCGTATTTACATATCTGCCACTGTGCAGGAGAATCCGTATACGTGTTCGAGTGTTCGAACCGTAACGCGCGAGAAATTGTAAGTAAACGCCGTATTTATATATCTGCCACTGTGCAGGAGAATCCGTATAGGTGTTCGAGTGTTCGAACCGTAACGCGCGAGAAATTGTAAGTAAAAGCCGTATTTACATATCTGCCACTGTGCAGGAGAATCCGTATAGGTGTTCGAGTGTTCGAAACGTAACGCGCGAGAAATTGTAAGTAAACGTCGTATTTACATATCTGCGACTGTGCAGGAGAATCCGTATAGGTGTTCGAGTGTTCGAAACGTAACGCGCGAGAAATTATAAGTAAACGTCGTATTTACATATCTGCCACTGTCCAGGAGAATCCGTATAGGTGTTCGAGTGTTCGAACCGTAACGCGCGAGAAATTGTAAGTAAAAGCCGTATTTACATATCTGCCACTGTGCAGGAGAATCCGTATAGGTGTTCGAGTGTTCGAAACGTAACGCGCGTGAAATTGTAAGTAAACGTCGTATTTACATATCTACCACTGTGCAGGAGAATCCGTATAGGTGTTCGAGTGTTCGAAACGTGACGCGCAAGAAATTGTAAGTAAAAGCCGTATTTACATATCTGCCACTGTCCAGGAGAATCCGTATAGGTGTTCGAGTGTTCGAAACTTAACGCGCGAGAAATTGTAAGTAAACGCCGTATTTACATATCTGCCACTATGCAGGAGAATCCGTATAGGTGTTCGAGTGTTCGAAACGTAACGCGCGAGAAATTGTAAGTAAACGTCGTATTTACATATCTGCCACTGTGCAGGAGAATCCGTATAGGTGTTCGAGTGTTCGATACGTAACGCGTGAGAAATTGTATGTAAACGCCGTATTTACATATCTGCCACTGTGTAGGAGAATCCGTATAGCTGTTCGAGTGTGCGAAACGAAACGCGCGAGAAATTGTAAGTAAACGCCGTATTTACATATCTGCCACTGTGCAGGAGAATCCGTATAGGTGTTCGAGTGTCCGAAACGTCACGCGTGAGAAATTGTAAGTAAACGCCGTATTTACATATCTGCCACTGTCCAGTTGAATCCGTATAGGTGTTCGAGTGTTCGAACCGTAACGCGCGAGAAATTGTAAGTAAAAGCCGTATTTACATATCTGCCACTGTGAAGGAGAATCCGTATAGGTGTTCGAGTGTTCGAAACGTAACGCGCGAGAAATTGTAAGTAAATGTCGTATTTACATATCTGCCACTATGCAGGAGAATCCGTATAGGTGTTCGAGTGTTCGATACGTAACGCGTGAGAAATTGTATGTAAACGCCGTATTTACATCTCTGCCACTGTGCACGAGAATCCGTATTGCTGTTCGAGTGTGCGAAACGTAACGCGCGAGAAATTGTAAGTAAACGCCGTATTTACATTTCTGCCACTGTGCAGGAGAATCCGTATAGGTGTTCGAGTGTTCAAAACGTAACGCGCAAGAAAGTGTAAGTAAACGCCGTATTAACATATCTACTACTGTGCAGGAGAATCCGTATAGGTGTTCGAGTGTTCGAATTGTAAGGCGTGAGAAATTGTAATTAAACGCCGTATTTACATGTCTGCCACTATGTAGAAGAATCCGTATAGGTGTTTGAGTGTTCGAACCGTAACGCGCGAGAAATGGTAGGTAAACACCGTATTTACATATCTGCCACTGTGCAGGAGAATCCGTATACGTGTTCGAGTGTTCGAACCGTAACGCGCGAGAAATTGTAAGTAAACGCCGTATTTATATATCTGCCACTGTGCAGGAGAATCCGTATAGGTGTTCGAGTGTTCGAACCGTAACGCGCGAGAAATTGTAAGTAAAAGCCGTATTTACATATCTGCCACTGTGCAGGAGAATCCGTATAGGTGTTCGAGTGTTCGAAACGTAACGCGCGAGAAATTGTAAGTAAACGTCGTATTTACATATCTGCCACTGTGCAGGAGAATCCGTATAGGTGTTCGAGTGTTCGAAACGTAACGCGCGAGAAATTGTAAGTAAACGTCGTATTTACATATCTGCCACTGTGCAGGAGAATCCGTATAGGTGTTCGAGTGTTCGAACCGTAACGCGCGGGAAATTGTAAGTAAAAGCCGTATTTACATATCTGCCACTGTGCAGGAGAATCCGTATAGGTGTTCGAGTGTTCGAAACGTAACGCGCGTGAAATTGTAAGTAAACGTCGTATTTACATATCTGCCACTGTGCAGGAGAATCCGTATAGGTGTTCGAGTGTTCGAAACGTAACGCGCAAGAAATTGTAAGTAAAAGCCGTATTTACATATCTGCCACTGTCCAGGAGAATCCGTATAGGTGTTCGAGTGTTCGAAACTTAACGCGCGAGAAATTGTAAGTAAACACCGTATTTACATATCTGCCACTGAGCAGGAGAATCCGTATAGGTGTTCGAGTGTTCGAAACGTAACGCGCGAGAAATTGTAAGTAAACGTCGTATTTACATATCTGCCACTGTGCAGAAGAATCCGTATAGGTGTTCGAGTGTTCGATACGTAACGCGTGAGAAATTGTATGTAAACGCCGTATTTACATATCTGCCACTGTGTAGGAGAATCCGTATAGCTGTTCGAGTGTGCGAAACGAAACGCTCGAGAAATTGTAAGTAAACGCCGTATTTACATATCTGCCACTGTGCAGGAGAATCCGTATAGGTGTTCGAGTGTCCGAAACGTCACGCGTGAGAAATTGTAAGTAAACGCCGTATTTACATATCTGCCACTGTCCAGCAGAATCCGTATAGGTGTTCGAGTGTTCGAACCGTAACGCGCGAGAAATTGTAAGTAAAAGCCGTATTTACATATCTGCCACTGTGAAGGAGAATCCGTATAGGTGTTCGAGTGTTCGAAACGTAACGCGCGAGAAATTGTAAGTAAACGTCGTATTTACATATCTGCCACTGTGCAGGAGAATCCGTATAGGTGTTCGAGTGTTCGATACGTAACGCGTGAGAAATTGTATGTAAACGCCGTATTTACATCTCTGCCACTGTGCACGAGAATCCGTATTGCTGTTCGAGTGTGCGAAATGTAACGCGCGAGAAATTGTAAGTAAACGCCGTATTTACATTTCTGCCACTGTGCAGGAGAATCCGTATAGGTATTCGAGTGTTCAAAACGTAACGCGCAAGAAAGTGTAAGTAAACGCCGTATTAACATATCTACTACTGTGCAGGAGAATCCGTATAGGTGTTCGAGTGTTCGAATTGTAAGGCGTGAGAAATTGTAATTAAACGCCGTATTTACATGTCTGCCACTGTGTAGGAGAATCCGTATAGGTGTTTGAGTGTTCGAACCGTAACGCGCGAGAAATGGTAGGTAAACACCGTATTTACATATCTGCCACTGTGCAGGAGAATCCGTATACGTGTTCGAGTGTTCGAACCGTAACGCGCGAGAAATTGTAAGTAAACGCCGTATTTATATATCTGCCACTGTGCAGGAGAATCCGTATAGGTGTTCGAGTGTTCGAACCGTAACGCGCGAGAAATTGTAAGTAAAAGCCGTATTTGCATATCTGCCACTGTGCAGGAGAATCCGTATAGGTGTTCGAGTGTTCGAAACGTAACGCGCGAGAAATTGTAAGTAAACGTCGTATTTACATATCTGCGACTGTGCAGGAGAATCCGTATAGGTGTTCGAGTGTTCGAAACGTAACGCGCGAGAAATTATAAGTAAACGTCGTATTTACATATCTGCCACTGTCCAGGAGAATCCGTATAGGTGTTCGAGTGTTCGAACCGTAACGCGCGAGAAATTGTAAGTAAAAGCCGTATTTACATATCTGCCACTGTGCAGGAGAATCCGTATAGGTGTTCGAGTGTTCGAAACGTAACGCGCGTGAAATTGTAAGTAAACGTCGTATTTACATATCTACCACTGTGCAGGAGAATCCGTATAGGTGTTCGAGTGTTCGAAACGTGACGCGCAAGAAATTGTAAGTAAAAGCCGTATTTACATATCTGCCACTGTCCAGGAGAATCCGTATAGGTGTTCGAGTGTTCGAAACTTAACGCGCGAGAAATTGTAAGTAAACGCCGTATTTACATATCTGCCACTATGCAGGAGAATCCGTATAGGTGTTCGAGTGTTCGAAACGTAACGCGCGAGAAATTGTAAGTAAACGTCGTATTTACATATCTGCCACTGTGCAGGAGAATCCGTATAGGTGTTCGAGTGTTCGATACGTAACGCGTGAGAAATTGTATGTAAACGCCATATTTACATATCTGCCACTGTGTAGGAGAATCCGTATAGCTGTTCGAGTGTGCGAAACGAAACGCGCGAGAAATTGTAAGTAAACGCCGTATTTACATATCTGCCACTGTGCAGGAGAATCCGTATAGGTGTTCGAGTGTCCGAAACGTCACGCGTGAGAAATTGTAAGTAAACGCCGTATTTACATATCTGCCACTGTCCAGCAGAATCCGTATAGGTGTTCGAGTGTTCGAACCGTAACGCGCGAGAAATTGTAAGTAAAAGCCGTATTTACATATCTGCCACTGTGAAGGAGAATCCGTATAGGTGTTCGAGTGTTCGAAACGTAACGCGCGAGAAATTGTAAGTAAACGTCGTATTTACATATCTGCCACTATGCAGGAGAATCCGTATAGGTGTTCGAGTGTTCGATACGTAACGCGTGAGAAATTGTATGTAAACGCCGTATTTACATCTCTGCCACTGTGCACGAGAATCCGTATTGCTGTTCGAGTGTGCGAAACGTAACGCGCGAGAAATTGTAAGTAAACGCCGTATTTACATTTCTGCCACTGTGCAGGAGAATCCGTATAGGTGTTCGAGTGTTCAAAACGTAACGCGCAAGAAAGTGTAAGTAAACGCCGTATTAACATATCTACTACTGTGCAGGAGAATCCGTATAGGTGTTCGAGTGTTCGAATTGTATGGCGTGAGAAATTGTAATTAAACGCCGTATTTACATGTCTGCCACTGTGTAGGAGAATCCGTATAGGTGTTTGAGTGTTCGAACCGTAACGCGCGAGAAATGGTAGGTAAACACCGTATTTACATATCTGCCACTGTGCAGGAGAATCCGTATACGTGTTCGAGTGTTCGAACCGTAACGCGCGAGAAATTGTAAGTAAACGCCGTATTTATATATCTGCCACTGTGCAGGAGAATCCGTATAGGTGTTCGAGTGTTCGAACCGTAACGCGCGAGAAGTTGTAAGTAAAAGCCGTATTTACATATCTGCCACTGTGCAGGAGAATCCGTATAGGTGTTCGAGTGTTCGAAACGTAACGCGCGAGAAATTGTAAGTAAACGTCGTATTTACATATCTGCCACTGTGCAGGAGAATCCGTATAGGTGTTCGAGTGTTCGAAACGTAACGCGCGAGAAATTGTAAGTAAACGTCGTATTTACATATCTGCCACTGTCCAGGAGAATCCGTATAGGTGTTCGAGTGTTCGAACCGTAACGCGCGAGAAATTGTAAGTAAAAGCCGTATTTACATATCTGCCACTGTGCAGGAGAATCCGTATAGGTGTTCGAGTGTTCGAAACGTAACGCGCGTGAAATTGTAAGTAAACGTCGTATTTACATATCTGCCACTGTGCAGGAGAATCCGTATAGGTGTTCGAGTGTTCGAAACGTAACGCGCAAGAAATTGTAAGTAAAAGCCGTATTTACATATCTGCCACTGTCCAGGAGAATCCGTATAGGTGTTCGAGTGTTCGAAACTTAACGCGCGAGAAATTGTAAGTAAACACCGTATTTACATATCTGCCACTGTGCAGGAGAATCCGTATAGGTGTTCGAGTGTTCGAAACGTAACGCGCGAGAAATTGTAAGTAAACGTCGTATTTACATATCTGCCACTGTGCAGAAGAATCCGTATAGGTGTTCGAGTGTTCGATACGTAACGCGTGAGAAATTGTATGTAAACGCCGTATTTACATATCTGCCACTGTGTAGGAGAATCCGTATAGCTGTTCGAGTGTGCGAAACGAAACGCGCGAGAAATTGTAAGTAAACGCCGTATTTACATATCTGCCACTGTGCAGGAGAATCCGTATAGGTGTTCGAGTGTCCGAAACGTCACGCGTGAGAAATTGTAAGTAAACGCCGTATTTACATATCTGCCACTGTCCAGGAGAATCCGTATAGGTGTTCGAGTGTTCGAACCGTAACGCGCGAGAAATTGTAAGTAAAAGCCGTATTTACATATCTGCCACTGTGAAGGAGAATCCGTATAGGTGTTCGAGTGTTCGAAACGTAACGCGCGAGAAATTGTAAGTAAACGTCGTATTTACATATCTGCCACTATGCAGGAGAATCCGTATAGGTGTTCGAGTGTTCGATACGTAACGCGTGAGAAATTGTATGTAAACGCCGTATTTACATCTCTGCCACTGTGCACGAGAATCCGTATTGCTGTTCGAGTGTGCGAAACGTAACGCGCGAGAAATTGTAAGTAAACGCCGTATTTACATTTCTGCCACTGTGCAGGAGAATCCGTATAGGTGTTCGAGTGTTCAAAACGTAACGCGCAAGAAAGTGTAAGTAAACGCCGTATTAACATATCTACTACTGTGCAGGAGAATCCGTATAGGTGTTCGAGTGTTCGAATTGTAAGGCGTGAGAAATTGTAATTAAACGCCGTATTTACATGTCTGCCACTGTGTAGGAGAATCCGTATAGGTGTTTGAGTGTTCGAACCGTAACGCGCAAGAAATGGTAGGTAAACACCGTATTTACATATCTGCCACTGTGCAGGAGAATCCGTATACGTGTTCGAGTGTTCGAACCGTAACGCGCGAGAAATTGTAAGTAAACGCCGTATTTATATATCTGCCACTGTGCAGGAGAATCCGTATAGGTGTTCGAGTGTTCGAACCGTAACGCGCGAGAAGTTGTAAGTAAAAGCCGTATTTACATATCTGCCACTGTGCAGGAGAATCCGTATAGGTGTTCGAGTGTTCGAAACGTAACGCGCGAGAAATTGTAAGTAAACGTCGTATTTACATATCTGCCACTGTGCAGGAGAATCCGTATAGGTGTTCGAGTGTTCGAAACGTAACGCGCGAGAAATTGTAAGTAAACGTCGTATTTACATATCTGCCACTGTCCAGGAGAATCCGTATAGGTGTTCGAGTGTTCGAACCGTAACGCGCGAGAAATTGTAAGTAAAAGCCGTATTTACATATCTGCCACTGTGCAGGAGAATCCGTATAGGTGTTCGAGTGTTCGAAACGTAACGCGCGTGAAATTGTAAGTAAACGTCGTATTTACATATCTGCCACTGTGCAGGAGAATCCGTATAGGTGTTCGAGTGTTCGAAACGTAACGCGCAAGAAATTGTAAGTAAAAGCCGTATTTACATATCTGCCACTGTCCAGGAGAATCCGTATAGGTGTTCGAGTGTTCGAAACTTAACGCGCGAGTAATTGTAAGTAAACACCGTATTTACATATCTGCCACTGTGCAGGAGAATCCGTATAGGTGTTCGAGTGTTCGAAACGTAACGCGCGAGAAATTGTAAGTAAACGTCGTATTTACATATCTGCCACTGTGCAGAAGAATCCGTATAGGTGTTCGAGTGTTCGATACGTAACGCGTGAGAAATTGTATGTAAACGCCGTATTTACATATCTGCCACTGTGTAGGAGAATCCGTATAGCTGTTCGAGTGTGCGAAACGAAACGCGCGAGAAATTGTAAGTAAACGCCGTATTTACATATCTGCCACTGTGCAGGAGAATCCGTATAGGTGTTCGAGTGTCCGAAACGTCACGCGTGAGAAATTGTAAGTAAACGCCGTATTTACATATCTGCCACTGTCCAGGAGAATCCGTATAGGTGTTCGAGTGTTCGAACCGTAACGCGCGAGAAATTGTAAGTAAAAGCCGTATTTACATATCTGCCACTGTGAAGGAGAATCCGTATAGGTGTTCGAGTGTTCGAAACGTAACGCGCGAGAAATTGTAAGTAAACGTCGTATTTACATATCTGCCACTGTGCAGGAGAATCCGTATAGGTGTTCGAGTGTTCGATACGTAACGCGTGAGAAATTGTATGTAAACGCCGTATTTACATCTCTGCCACTGTGCACGAGAATCCGTATTGCTGTTCGAGTGTGCGAAACGTAACGCGCAAGAAATTGTAAGTAAACGCCGTATTTACATTTCTGCCACTGTGCAGGAGAATCCGTATAGGTATTCGAGTGTTCAAAACGTAACGCGCAAGAAAGTGTAAGTAAACGCCGTATTAACATATCTACTACTGTGCAGGAGAATCCGTATAGGTGTTCGAGTGTTCGAATTGTAAGGCGTGAGAAATTGTAATTAAACGCCGTATTTACATGTCTGCCACTGTGTAGGAGAATCCGTATAGGTGTTTGAGTGTTCGAACCGTAACGCGCGAGAAATGGTAGGTAAACACCGTATTTACATATCTGCCACTGTGCAGGAGAATCCGTATACGTGTTCGAGTGTTCGAACCGTAACGCGCGAGAAATTGTAAGTAAACGCCGTATTTATATATCTGCCACTGTGCAGGAGAATCCGTATAGGTGTTCGAGTGTTCGAACCGTAACGCGCGAGAAATTGTAAGTAAAAGCCGTATTTACATATCTGCCACTGTGCAGGAGAATCCGTATAGGTGTTCGAGTGTTCGAAACGTAACGCGCGAGAAATTGTAAGTAAACGTCGTATTTACATATCTGCGACTGTGCAGGAGAATCCGTATAGGTGTTCGAGTGTTCGAAACGTAACGCGCGAGAAATTATAAGTAAACGTCGTATTTACATATCTGCCACTGTCCAGGAGAATCCGTATAGGTGTTCGAGTGTTCGAACCGTAACGCGCGAGAAATTGTAAGTAAAAGCCGTATTTACATATCTGCCACTGTGCAGGAGAATCCGTATAGGTGTTCGAGTGTTCGAAACGTAACGCGCGTGAAATTGTAAGTAAACGTCGTATTTACATATCTGCCACTGTGCAGGAGAATCCGTATAGGTGTTCGAGTGTTCGAAACGTGACGCGCAAGAAATTGTAAGTAAAAGCCGTATTTACATATCTGCCACTGTCCAGGAGAATCCGTATAGGTGTTCGAGTGTTCGAAACTTAACGCGCGAGAAATTGTAAGTAAACGCCGTATTTACATATCTGCCACTGTGCAGGAGAATCCGTATAGGTGTTCGAGTGTTCGAAACGTAACGCGCGAGAAATTGTAAGTAAACGTCGTATTTACATATCTGCCACTGTGCAGGAGAATCCGTATAGGTGTTCGAGTGTTCGATACGTAACGCGTGAGAAATTGTATGTAAACGCCGTATTTACATATCTGCCACTGTGTAGGAGAATCCGTATAGCTGTTCGAGTGTGCGAAACGAAACGCGCGAGAAATTGTAAGTAAACGCCGTATTTACATATCTGCCACTGTGCAGGAGAATCCGTATAGGTGTTCGAGTGTCCGAAACGTCACGCGTGAGAAATTGTAAGTAAACGCCGTATTTACATATCTGCCACTGTCCAGGAGAATCCGTATAGGTGTTCGAGTGTTCGAACCGTAACGCGCGAGAAATTGTAAGTAAAAGCCGTATTTACATATCTGCCACTGTTAAGGAGAATCCGTATAGGTGTTCGAGTGTTCGAAACGTAACGCGCGAGAAATTGTAAGTAAACGTCGTATTTACATATCTGCCACTATGCAGGAGAATCCGTATAGGTGTTCGAGTGTTCGATACGTAACGCGTGAGAAATTGTATGTAAACGCCGTATTTACATCTCTGCCACTGTGCACGAGAATCCGTATTGCTGTTCGAGTGTGCGAAACGTAACGCGCGAGAAATTGTAAGTAAACGCCGTATTTACATTTCTGCCACTGTGCAGGAGAATCCGTATAGGTGTTCGAGTGTTCAAAACGTAACGCGCAAGAAAGTGTAAGTAAACGCCGTATTAACATATCTACTACTGTGCAGGAGAATCCGTATAGGTGTTCGAGTGTTCGAATTTTAAGGCGTGAGAAATTGTAATTAAACACCGTATTTACATGTCTGCCACTGTGTAGGAGAATCCGTATAGGTGTTTGAGTGTTCGAACCGTAACGCGCGAGAAATGGTAGGTAAACACCGTATTTACATATCTGCCACTGTGCAGGAGAATCCGTATACGTGTTCGAGTGTTCGAACCGTAACGCGCGAGAAATTGTAAGTAAACGCCGTATTTATATATCTGCCACTGTGCAGGAGAATCCGTATAGGTGTTCGAGTGTTCGAACCGTAACGCGCGAGAAGTTGTAAGTAAAAGCCGTATTTCCATATCTGCCACTGTGCAGGAGAATCCGTATAGTTGTTCGAGTGTTCGAAACGTAACGCGCGAGAAATTGTAAGTAAACGTCGTATTTACATATCTGCCACTGTGCCGGAGAATCCGTATAGGTGTTCGAGTGTTCGAAACGTAACGCGCGAGAAATTGTAAGTAAACGTCGTATTTACATATCTGCCACTGTCCAGGAGAATCCGTATAGGTGTTCGAGTGTTCGAACCGTAACGCGCGAGAAATTGTAAGTAAAAGCCGTATTTACATATCTGCCACTGTGCAGGAGAATCCGTATAGGTGTTCGAGTGTTCGAAACGTAACGCGCGTGAAATTGTAAGTAAACGTCGTATTTACATATCTGCCACTGTGCAGGAGAATCCGTATAGGTGTTCGAGTGTTCGAAACGTAACGCGCAAGAAATTGTAAGTAAAAGCCGTATTTACATATCTGCCACTGTCCAGGAGAATCCGTATAGGTGTTCGAGTGTTCGAAACTTAACGCGCGAGAAATTGTAAGTAAACACCGTATTTACATATCTGCCACTGTTCAGGAGAATCCGTATAGGTGTTCGAGTGTTCGAAACGTAACGCGCGAGAAATTGTAAGTAAACGTCGTATTTACATATCTGCCACTGTGCAGAAGAATCCGTATAGGTGTTCGAGTGTTCGATACGTAACGCGTGAGAAATTGTATGTAAACGCCGTATTTACATATCTGCCACTGTGTAGGAGAATCCGTATAGCTGTTCGAGTGTGCGAAACGAAACGCGCGAGAAATTGTAAGTAAACGCCGTATTTACATATCTGCCACTGTGCAGGAGAATCCGTATAGGTGTTCGAGTGTCCGAAACGTCACGCGTGAGAAATTGTAAGTAAACGCCGTATTTACATATCTGCCACTGTCCAGGAGAATCCGTATAGGTGTTCGAGTGTTCGAACCGTAACGCGCGAGAAATTGTAAGTAAAAGCCGTATTTACATATCTGCCACTGTGAAGGAGAATCCGTATAGGTGTTCGAGTGTTCGAAACGTAACGCGCGAGAAATTGTAAGTAAACGTCGTATTTACATATCTGCCACTGTGCAGGAGAATCCGTATAGGTGTTCGAGTGTTCGATACGTAACGCGTGAGAAATTGTATGTAAACGCCGTATTTACATCTCTGCCACTGTGCACGAGAATCCGTATTGCTGTTCGAGTGTGCGAAACGTAACGCGCGAGAAATTGTAAGTAAACGCCGTATTTACATTTCTGCCACTGTGCAGGAGAATCCGTATAGGTATTCGAGTGTTCAAAACGTAACGCGCAAGAAAGTGTAAGTAAACGCCGTATTAACATATCTACTACTGTGCAGGAGAATCCGTATAGGTGTTCGAGTGTTCGAATTGTAAGGCGTGAGAAATTGTAATTAAACGCCGTATTTACATGTCTGCCACTGTGTAGGAGAATCCGTATAGGTGTTTGAGTGTTCGAACCGTAACGCGCGAGAAATGGTAGGTAAACACCGTATTTACATATCTGCCACTGTGCAGGAGAATCCGTATACGTGTTCGAGTGTTCGAACCGTAACGCGCGAGAAATTGTAAGTAAACGCCGTATTTATATATCTGCCACTGTGCAGGAGAATCCGTATAGGTGTTCGAGTGTTCGAACCGTAACGCGCGAGAAATTGTAAGTAAAAGCCGTATTTACATATCTGCCACTGTGCAGGAGAATCCGTATAGGTGTTCGAGTGTTCGAAACGTAACGCGCGAGAAATTGTAAGTAAACGTCGTATTTACATATCTGCGACTGTGCAGGAGAATCCGTATAGGTGTTCGAGTGTTCGAAACGTAACGCGCGAGAAATTATAAGTAAACGTCGTATTTACATATCTGCCACTGTCCAGGAGAATCCGTATAGGTGTTCGAGTGTTCGAACGGTAACGCGCGAGAAATTGTAAGTAAAAGCCGTATTTACATATCTGCCACTGTGCAGGAGAATCCGTATAGGTGTTCGAGTGTTCGAAACGTAACGCGCGTGAAATTGTAAGTAAACGTCGTATTTACATATCTGCCACTGTGCAGGAGAATCCGTATAGGTGTTCGAGTGTTCGAAACGTGACGCGCAAGAAATTGTAAGTAAAAGCCGTATTTACATATCTGCCACTGTCCAGGAGAATCCGTATAGGTGTTCGAGTGTTCGAAACTTAACGCGCGAGAAATTGTAAGTAAACGCCGTATTTACATATCTGCCACTGTGCAGGAGAATCCGTATAGGTGTTCGAGTGTTCGAAACGTAACGCGCGAGAAATTGTAAGTAAACGTCGTATTTACATATCTGCCACTGTGCAGGAGAATCCGTATAGGTGTTCGAGTGTTCGATACGTAACGCGTGAGAAATTGTATGTAAACGCCGTATTTACATATCTGCCACTGTGTAGGAGAATCCGTATAGCTGTTCGAGTGTGCGAAACGAAACGCGCGAGAAATTGTAAGTAAACGCCGTATTTACATATCTGCCACTGTGCAGGAGAATCCGTATAGGTGTTCGAGTGTCCGAAACGTCACGCGTGAGAAATTGTAAGTAAACGCCGTATTTACATATCTGCCACTGTCCAGGAGAATCCGTATAGGTGTTCGAGTGTTCGAACCGTAACGCGCGAGAAATTGTAAGTAAAAGCCGTATTTACATATCTGCCACTGTGAAGGAGAATCCGTATAGGTGTTCGAGTGTTCGAAACGTAACGCGCGAGAAATTGTAAGTAAACGTCGTATTTACATATTTGCCACTATGCAGGAGAATCCGTATAGGTGTTCGAGTGTTCGATACGTAACGCGTGAGAAATTGTATGTAAACGCCGTATTTACATCTCTGCCACTGTGCACGAGAATCCGTATTGCTGTTCGAGTGTGCGAAACGTAACGCGCGAGAAATTGTAAGTAAACGCCGTATTTACATTTCTGCCACTGTGCAGGAGAATCCGTATAGGTGTTCGAGTGTTCAAAACGTAACGCGCAAGAAAGTGTAAGTAAACGCCGTATTAACATATCTACTACTGTGCAGGAGAATCCGTATAGGTGTTCGAGTGTTCGAATTGTAAGGCGTGAGAAATTGTAATTAAACGCCGTATTTACATGTCTGCCACTGTGTAGGAGAATCCGTATAGGTGTTTGAGTGTTCGAACCGCAACGCGCGAGAAATGGTAGGTAAACACCGTATTTACATATCTGCCACTGTGCAGGAGAATCCGTATACGTGTTCGAGTGTTCGAACCGTAACGCGCGAGAAATTGTAGGTAAACGCCGTATTTATATATCTGCCACTGTGCAGGAGAATCCGTATAGGTGTTCGAGTGTTCGAACCGTAACGCGCGAGAAATTGTAAGTAAAAGCCGTATTTACATATCTGCCACTGTGCAGGAGAATCCGTATAGGTGTTCGAGTGTTCGAAACGTAACGCGCGAGAAATTGTAAGTAAACGTCGTATTTACATATCTGCCACTGTGCAGGAGAATCCGTATAGGTGTTCGAGTGTTCGAAACGTAACGCGCGAGAAAATGTAAGTAAACGTCGTATTTACATATCTGCCACTGTCCAGGAGAATCCGTATAGGTGTTCGAGTGTTCGAACCGTAACGCGCGAGAAATTGTAAGTAAAAGCCGTATTTACATATCTGCCACTGTGCAGGAGAATCCGTATAGGTGTTCGAGTGTTCGAAACGTAACGCGCGTGAAATTGTAAGTAAACGTCGTATTTACATATCTGCCACTGTGCAGGAGAATCCGTATAGGTGTTCGAGTGTTCGAAACGTAACGCGCAAGAAATTGTAAGTAAAAGCCGTATTTACATATCTGCCACTGTCCAGGAGAATCCGTATAGGTGTTCGAGTGTTCGAAACTTAACGCGCGAGAAATTGTAAGTAAACACCGTATTTACATATCTGCCACTGTTCAGGAGAATCCGTATAGGTGTTCGAGTGTTCGAAACGTAACGCGCGAGAAATTGTAAGTAAACGTCGTATTTACATATCTGCCACTGTGCAGAAGAATCCGTATAGGTGTTCGAGTGTTCGATACGTAACGCGTGAGAAATTGTATGTAAACGCCGTATTTACATATCTGCCACTGTGTAGGAGAATCCGTATAGCTGTTCGAGTGTGCGAAACGAAACGCGCGAGAAATTGTAAGTAAACGCCGTATTTACATATCTGCCACTGTGCAGGAGAATCCGTATAGGTGTTCGAGTGTCCGAAACGTCACGCGTGAGAAATTGTAAGTAAACGCCGTATTTACATATCTGCCACTGTCCAGGAGAATCCGTATAGGTGTTCGAGTGTTCGAACCGTAACGCGCGAGAAATTGTAAGTAAAAGCCGTATTTACATATCTGCCACTGTGAAGGAGAATCCGTATAGGTGTTCGAGTGTTCGAAACGTAACGCGCGAGAAATTGTAAGTAAACGTCGTATTTACATATCTGCCACTGTGCAGGAGAATCCGTATAGGTGTTCGAGTGTTCGATACGTAACGCGTGAGAAATTGTATGTAAACGCCGTATTTACATCTCTGCCACTGTGCACGAGAATCCGTATTGCTGTTCGAGTGTGCGAAACGTAACGCGCGAGAAATTGTAAGTAAACGCCGTATTTACATTTCTGCCACTGTGCAGGAGAATCCGTATAGGTATTCGAGTGTTCAAAACGTAACGCGCAAGAAAGTGTAAGTAAACGCCGTATTAACATATCTACTACTGTGCAGGAGAATCCGTATAGGTGTTCGAGTGTTCGAATTGTAAGGCGTGAGAAATTGTAATTAAACGCCGTATTTACATGTCTGCCACTGTGTAGGAGAATCCGTATAGGTGTTTGAGTGTTCGAACCGTAACGCGCGAGAAATGGTAGGTAAACACCGTATTTACATATCTGCCACTGTGCAGGAGAATCCGTATACGTGTTCGAGTGTTCGAACCGTAACGCGCGAGAAATTGTAAGTAAACGCCGTATTTATATATCTGCCACTGTGCAGGAGAATCCGTATAGGTGTTCGAGTGTTCGAACCGTAACGCGCGAGAAATTGTAAGTAAAAGCCGTATTTACATATCTGCCACTGTGCAGGAGAATCCGTATAGGTGTTCGAGTGTTCGAAACGTAACGCGCGAGAAATTGTAAGTAAACGTCGTATTTACATATCTGCGACTGTGCAGGAGAATCCGTATAGGTGTTCGAGTGTTCGAAACGTAACGCGCGAGAAATTATAAGTAAACGTCGTATTTACATATCTGCCACTGTCCAGGAGAATCCGTATAGGTGTTCGAGTGTTCGAACGGTAACGCGCGAGAAATTGTAAGTAAAAGCCGTATTTACATATCTGCCACTGTGCAGGAGAATCCGTATAGGTGTTCGAGTGTTCGAAACGTAACGCGCGTGAAATTGTAAGTAAACGTCGTATTTACATATCTGCCACTGTGCAGGAGAATCCGTATAGGTGTTCGAGTGTTCGAAACGTGACGCGCAAGAAATTGTAAGTAAAAGCCGTATTTACATATCTGCCACTGTCCAGGAGAATCCGTATAGGTGTTCGAGTGTTCGAAACTTAACGCGCGAGAAATTGTAAGTAAACGCCGTATTTACATATCTGCCACTGTGCAGGAGAATCCGTATAGGTGTTCGAGTGTTCGAAACGTAACGCGCGAGAAATTGTAAGTAAACGTCGTATTTACATATCTGCCACTGTGCAGGAGAATCCGTATAGGTGTTCGAGTGTTCGATACGTAACGCGTGAGAAATTGTATGTAAACGCCGTATTTACATATCTGCCACTGTGTAGGAGAATCCGTATAGCTGTTCGAGTGTGCGAAACGAAACGCGCGAGAAATTGTAAGTAAACGCCGTATTTACATATCTGCCACTGTGCAGGAGAATCCGTATAGGTGTTCGAGTGTCCGAAACGTCACGCGTGAGAAATTGTAAGTAAACGCCGTATTTACATATCTGCCACTGTCCAGGAGAATCCGTATAGGTGTTCGAGTGTTCGAACCGTAACGCGCGAGAAATTGTAAGTAAAAGCCGTATTTACATATCTGCCACTGTGAAGGAGAATCCGTATAGGTGTTCGAGTGTTCGAAACGTAACGCGCGAGAAATTGTAAGTAAACGTCGTATTTACATATTTGCCACTATGCAGGAGAATCCGTATAGGTGTTCGAGTGTTCGATACGTAACGCGTGAGAAATTGTATGTAAACGCCGTATTTACATCTCTGCCACTGTGCACGAGAATCCGTATTGCTGTTCGAGTGTGCGAAACGTAACGCGCGAGAAATTGTAAGTAAACGCCGTATTTACATTTCTGCCACTGTGCAGGAGAATCCGTATAGGTGTTCGAGTGTTCAAAACGTAACGCGCAAGAAAGTGTAAGTAAACGCCGTATTAACATATCTACTACTGTGCAGGAGAATCCGTATAGGTGTTCGAGTGTTCGAATTGTAAGGCGTGAGAAATTGTAATTAAACGCCGTATTTACATGTCTGCCACTGTGTAGGAGAATCCGTATAGGTGTTTGAGTGTTCGAACCGCAACGCGCGAGAAATGGTAGGTAAACACCGTATTTACATATCTGCCACTGTGCAGGAGAATCCGTATACGTGTTCGAGTGTTCGAACCGTAACGCGCGAGAAATTGTAGGTAAACGCCGTATTTATATATCTGCCACTGTGCAGGAGAATCCGTATAGGTGTTCGAGTGTTCGAACCGTAACGCGCGAGAAATTGTAAGTAAAAGCCGTATTTACATATCTGCCACTGTGCAGGAGAATCCGTATAGGTGTTCGAGTGTTCGAAACGTAACGCGCGAGAAATTGTAAGTAAACGTCGTATTTACATATCTGCCACTGTGCAGGAGAATCCGTATAGGTGTTCGAGTGTTCGAAACGTAACGCGCGAGAAAATGTAAGTAAACGTCGTATTTACATATCTGCCACTGTCCAGGAGAATCCGTATAGGTGTTCGAGTGTTCGAACCGTAACGCGCGAGAAATTGTAAGTAAAAGCCGTATTTACATATCTGCCACTGTGCAGGAGAATCCGTATAGGTGTTCGAGTGTTCGAAACGTAACGCGCGTGAAATTGTAAGTAAACGTCGTATTTACATATCTGCCACTGTGCAGGAGAATCCGTATAGGTGTTCGAGTGTTCGAAACGTAACGCGCAAGAAATTGTAAGTAAAAGCCGTATTTACATATCTGCCACTGTCCAGGAGAATCCGTATAGGTGTTCGAGTGTTCGAAACTTAACGCGCGAGAAATTGTAAGTAAACGCTGTATTTACATATCTGCCACTGTGCAGGAGAATCCGTATAGGTGTTCGAGTGTTCGAAACGTAACGCGCGAGAAATTGTAAGTAAACGTCGTATTTACATATCTGCCACTGTGCAGGAGAATCCGTATAGGTGTTCGAGTGTTCGATACGTAACGCGTGAGAAATTGTATGTAAACGCCGTATTTACATATCTGCCACTGTGTAGGAGAATCCGTATAGCTGTTCGAGTGTGCGAAACGAAACGCGCGAGAAATTGTAAGTAAACGCCGTATTTACATATCTGCCACTGTGCAGGAGAATCCGTATAGGTGTTCGAGTGTCCGAAACGTCACGCGTGAGAAATTGTAAGTAAACGCCGTATTTACATATCTGCCACTGTCCAGGAGAATCCGTATAGGTGTTCGAGTGTTCGAACCGTAACGCGCGAGAAATTGTAAGTAAAAGCCGTATTTACATATCTGCCACTGTGAAGGAGAATCCGTATAGGTGTTCGAGTGTTCGAAACGTAACGCGCGAGAAATTGTAAGTAAACGTCATATTTACATATCTGCCACTGTGCAGGAGAATCCGTATAGGTGTTCGAGTGTTCGATACGTAACGCGTGAGAAATTGTATGTAAACGCCGTATTTACATCTCTGCCACTCTGCACGAGAATCCGTATTGCTGTTCGAGTGTGCGAAACGTAACGCGCGAGAAATTGTAAGTAAACGCCGTATTTACATTTCTGCCACTGTGCAGGAGAATCCGTATAGGTGTTCGAGTGTTCAAAACGTAACGCGCAAGAAAGTGTAAGTAAACGCCGTATTAACATATCTGCCACTGTCCAGGAGAATCCGTATAGGTGTTCGAGTGTTCGAAACTTAACGCGCGAGAAATTGTAAGTAAACGCCGTATTCACATATCTGCCACTGTGCAGGAGAATCCGTATAGGTGTTCGAGTGTTCGAAACGTAACGCGCGAGAAATTGTAAGTAAACGTCGTATTTACATATCTGCCACTGTGCAGGAGAATCCGTATAGGTGTTCGAGTGTTCGATACGTAACGCGTTAGAAATTGTATGTAAACGCCGTATTTACATATCTGCCACTGTGTAGGAGAATCCGTATAGCTGTTCGAGTGTGCGAAACGAAACGCGCGAGAAATTGTAAGTAAACGCCGTATTTACATATCTGCCACTGTGCAGGAGAATCCGTATAGGTGTTCGAGTGTCCGAAACGTCACGCGTGAGAAATTGTAAGTAAACGCCGTATTTACATATCTGCCACTGTCCAGGAGAATCCGTATAGGTGTTCGAGTGTTCGAACCGTAACGCGCGAGAAATTGTAAGTAAAAGCCGTATTTACATATCTGCCACTGTGAAGGAGAATCCGTATAGGTGTTCGAGTGTTCGAAACGTAACGCGCGAGAAATTGTAAGTAAACGTCGTATTTACATATCTGCCACTGTGCAGGAGAATCCGTATAGGTGTTCGAGTGTTCGATACGTAACGCGTGAGAAATTGTATGTAAACGCCGTATTTACATCTCTGCCACTGTGCACGAGAATCCGTATTGCTGTTCGAGTGTGCGAAACGTAACGCGCGAAAAATTGTAAGTAAACGCCGTATTTACATTTCTGCCACTGTGCAGGAGAATCCGTATAGGTGTTCGAGTGTTCAAAACATAACGCGCAAGAAAGTGTAAGTAAACGCCGTATTAACATATCTACTACTGTGCAGGAGAATCCGTATAGGTGTTCGAGTGTTCGAATTGTAAGGCGTGAGAAATTGTAATTAAACGCCGTATTTACATGTCTGCCACTGTGTGGGAGAATCCGTATAGGTGTTTGAGTGTTCGAACCGTAACGCGCGAGAAATGGTAGGTAAACTCCGTATTTACATATCTGCCACTGTGCAGGAGAATCCGTATACGTGTTCGAGTGTTCGAACCGTAACGCGCGAGAAATTGTAAGTAAACGCCGTATTTATATATCTGCCACTGTGCAGGAGAATCCGTATAGGTGTTCGAGTGTTCGAACCGTAACGCGCGAGAAATTGTAAGTAAAAGCCGTATTTACATATCTGCCACTGTGCAGGAGAATCCGTATAGGTGTTCGAGTGTTCAAAACGTAACGCGCGAGAAATTGTAAGTAAACGTCGTATTTACATATCTGCCACTGTGCAGGAGAATCCGTATAGGTGTTCGAGTGTTCGAAACGTAACGCGCGAGAAATTGTAAGTAAACGTCGTATTTACATATCTGCCACTGTCCAGGAGAATCCGTATAGGTGTTCGAGTGTTCGAACCGTAACGCGCGAGAAATTGTAAGTAAAAGCCGTATTTACATATCTGCCACTGTGCAGGAGAATCCGTATAGGTGTTCGAGTGTTCGAAACGTAACGCGCGAGAAATTGTAAGTAAACGTCGTATTTACATATCTGCCACTGTGCAGGAGAATCCGTATAGGTGTTCGAGTGTTCGAAACGTAACGCGCGAGAAAATGTAAGTAAACGTCGTATTTACATATCTGCCACTGTCCAGGAGAATCCGTATAGGTGTTCGAGTGTTCGAACCGTAACGCGCGAGAAATTGTAAGTAAAAGCCGTATTTACATATCTGCCACTGTGCAGGAGAATCCGTATAGGTGTTCGAGTGTTCGAAACGTAACGCGCGTGAAATTGTAAGTAAACGTCGTATTTACATATCTGCCACTGTGTAGGAGAATCCGTATAGGTGTTCGAGTGTTCGAAACGTAACGCGCAAGAAATTGTAAGTAAAAGCCGTATTTACATATCTGCCACTGTCCAGGAGAATCCGTATAGGTGTTCGAGTGTTCGAAACTTAACGCGCGAGAAATTGTAAGTAAACGCTGTATTTACATATCTGCCACTGTGCAGGAGAATCCGTATAGGTGTTCGAGTGTTCGAAACGTAACGCGCGAGAAATTGTAAGTAAACGTCGTATTTACATATCTGCCACTGTGCAGGAGAATCCGTATAGGTGTTCGAGTGTTCGATACGTAACGCGTGAGAAATTGTATGTAAACGCCGTATTTACATATCTGCCACTGTGTAGGAGAATCCGTATAGCTGTTCGAGTGTGCGAAACGAAACGCGCGAGAAATTGTAAGTAAACGCCGTATTTACATATCTGCCACTGTGCAGGAGAATCCGTATAGGTGTTCGAGTGTCCGAAACGTCACGCGTGAGAAATTGTAAGTAAACGCCGTATTTACATATCTGCCACTGTCCAGGAGAATCCGTATAGGTGTTCGAGTGTTCGAACCGTAACGCGCGAGAAATTGTAAGTAAAAGCCGTATTTACATATCTGCCACTGTGAAGGAGAATCCGTATAGGTGTTCGAGTGTTCGAAACGTAACGCGCGAGAAATTGTAAGTAAACGTCATATTTACATATCTGCCACTGTGCAGGAGAATCCGTATAGGTGTTCGAGTGTTCGATACGTAACGCGTGAGAAATTGTATGTAAACGCCGTATTTACATCTCTGCCACTCTGCACGAGAATCCGTATTGCTGTTCGAGTGTGCGAAACGTAACGCGCGAGAAATTGTAAGTAAACGCCGTATTTACATTTCTGCCACTGTGCAGGAGAATCCGTATAGGTGTTCGAGTGTTCAAAACGTAACGCGCAAGAAAGTGTAAGTAAACGCCGTATTAACATATCTGCCACTGTCCAGGAGAATCCGTATAGGTGTTCGAGTGTTCGAAACTTAACGCGCGAGAAATTGTAAGTAAACGCCGTATTCACATATCTGCCACTGTGCAGGAGAATCCGTATAGGTGTTCGAGTGTTCGAAACGTAACGCGCGAGAAATTGTAAGTAAACGTCGTATTTACATATCTGCCACTGTGCAGGAGAATCCGTATAGGTGTTCGAGTGTTCGATACGTAACGCGTTAGAAATTGTATGTAAACGCCGTATTTACATATCTGCCACTGTGTAGGAGAATCCGTATAGCTGTTCGAGTGTGCGAAACGAAACGCGCGAGAAATTGTAAGTAAACGCCGTATTTACATATCTGCCACTGTGCAGGAGAATCCGTATAGGTGTTCGAGTGTCCGAAACGTCACGCGTGAGAAATTGTAAGTAAACGCCGTATTTACATATCTGCCACTGTCCAGGAGAATCCGTATAGGTGTTCGAGTGTTCGAACCGTAACGCGCGAGAAATTGTAAGTAAAAGCCGTATTTACATATCTGCCACTGTGAAGGAGAATCCGTATAGGTGTTCGAGTGTTCGAAACGTAACGCGCGAGAAATTGTAAGTAAACGTCGTATTTACATATCTGCCACTGTGCAGGAGAATCCGTATAGGTGTTCGAGTGTTCGATACGTAACGCGTGAGAAATTGTATGTAAACGCCGTATTTACATCTCTGCCACTGTGCACGAGAATCCGTATTGCTGTTCGAGTGTGCGAAACGTAACGCGCGAAAAATTGTAAGTAAACGCCGTATTTACATTTCTGCCACTGTGCAGGAGAATCCGTATAGGTGTTCGAGTGTTCAAAACATAACGCGCAAGAAAGTGTAAGTAAACGCCGTATTAACATATCTACTACTGTGCAGGAGAATCCGTATAGGTGTTCGAGTGTTCGAATTGTAAGGCGTGAGAAATTGTAATTAAACGCCGTATTTACATGTCTGCCACTGTGTAGGAGAATCCGTATAGGTGTTTGAGTGTTCGAACCGTAACGCGCGAGAAATGGTAGGTAAACTCCGTATTTACATATCTGCCACTGTGCAGGAGAATCCGTATACGTGTTCGAGTGTTCGAACCGTAACGCGCGAGAAATTGTAAGTAAACGCCGTATTTATATATCTGCCACTGTGCAGGAGAATCCGTATAGGTGTTCGAGTGTTCGAACCGTAACGCGCGAGAAATTGTAAGTAAAAGCCGTATTTACATATCTGCCACTGTGCAGGAGAATCCGTATAGGTGTTCGAGTGTTCAAAACGTAACGCGCGAGAAATTGTAAGTAAACGTCGTATTTACATATCTGCCACTGTGCAGGAGAATCCGTATAGGTGTTCGAGTGTTCGAAACGTAACGCGCGAGAAATTGTAAGTAAACGTCGTATTTACATATCTGCCACTGTCCAGGAGAATCCGTATAGGTGTTCGAGTGTTCGAACCGTAACGCGCGAGAAATTGTAAGTAAAAGCCGTATTTACATATCTGCCACTGTGCAGGAGAATCCGTATAGGTGTTCGAGTGTTCGAAACGTAACGCGCGAGAAATTGTAAGTAAACGTCGTATTTACATATCTGCCACTGTGCAGGAGAATCCGTATAGGTGTTCGAGTGTTCGATACGTAACGCGTGAGAAATTGTATGTAAACGCCGTATTTACATATCTGCCACTGTGTAGGAGAATCCGTATAGGTGTTCGAGTGTCCGAAACGTCACGCGTGAGAAATTGTAAGTAAACGCCGTATTTACATATCTGCCACTGTCCAGGAGAATCCGTATAGGTGTTCGAGTGTTCGAACCGTAACGCGCGAGAAATTGTAAGTAAAAGCCGTATTTACATATCTGCCACTGTGAAGGAGAATCCGTATAGGTGTTCGAGTGTTCGAAACGTAACGCGCGAGAAATTGTAAGTAAACGTCGTATTTACATATTTGCCACTATGCAGGAGAATCCGTATAGGTGTTCGAGTGTTCGATACGTAACGCGTGAGAAATTGTATGTAAACGCCGTATTTACATCTCTGCCACTGTGCACGAGAATCCGTATTGCTGTTCGAGTGTGCGAAACGTAACGCGCGAGAAATTGTAAGTAAACGCCGTATTTACATTTCTGCCACTGTGCAGGAGAATCCGTATAGGTGTTCGAGTGTTCAAAACGTAACGCGCAAGAAAGTGTAAGTAAACGCCGTATTAACATATCTACTACTGTGCAGGAGAATCCGTATAGGTGTTCGAGTGTTCGAATTGTAAGGCGTGAGAAATTGTAATTAAACGCCGTATTTACATGTCTGCCACTGTGTAGGAGAATCCGTATAGGTGTTTGAGTGTTCGAACCGCAACGCGCGAGAAATGGTAGGTAAACACCGTATTTACATATCTGCCACTGTGCAGGAGAATCCGTATACGTGTTCGAGTGTTCGAACCGTAACGCGCGAGAAATTGTAGGTAAACGCCGTATTTATATATCTGCCACTGTGCAGGAGAATCCGTATAGGTGTTCGAGTGTTCGAACCGTAACGCGCGAGAAATTGTAAGTAAAAGCCGTATTTACATATCTGCCACTGTGCAGGAGAATCCGTATAGGTGTTCGAGTGTTCGAAACGTAACGCGCGAGAAATTGTAAGTAAACGTCGTATTTACATATCTGCCACTGTGCAGGAGAATCCGTATAGGTGTTCGAGTGTTCGAAACGTAACGCGCGAGAAATTGTAAGTAAACGTCGTATTTACATATCTGCCACTGTCCAGGAGAATCCGTATAGGTGTTCGAGTGTTCGAACCGTAACGCGCGAGAAATTGTAAGTAAAAGCCGTATTTACATATCTGCCACTGTGCAGGAGAATCCGTATAGGTGTTCGAGTGTTCGAAACGTAACGCGTGTGAAATTGTAAGTAAACGTCGTATTTACATATCTGCCACTGTGCAGGAGAATCCGTATAGGTGTTCGAGTGTTCGAAACGTAACGCGCAAGAAATTGTAAGTAAAAGCCGTATTTACATATCTGCCACTGTCCAGGAGAATCCGTATAGGTGTTCGAGTGTTCGAAACTTAACGCGCGAGAAATTGTAAGTAAACGCCGTATTTACATATCTGCCACTGTGCAGGAGAATCCGTATAGGTGTTCGAGTGTTCGAAACGTAACGCGCGAGAAATTGTAAGTAAACGTCGTATTTACATATCTGCCACTGTGCAGGAGAATCCGTATAGGTGTTCGAGTGTTCGATACGTAACGCGTTAGAAATTGTATGTAAACGCCGTATTTACATATCTGCCACTGTGTAGGAGAATCCGTATAGCTGTTTGAGTGTGCGAAACGAAACGCGCGAGAAATTGTTAGTAAACGCCGTATTTACATATCTGCCACTGTGCAGGAGAATCCGTATAGGTGTTCGAGTGTCCGAAACGTCACGCGTGAGAAATTGTAAGTAAACGCCGTATTTACATATCTGCCACTGTCCAGGAGAATCCGTATAGGTGTTCGAGTGTTCGAACCGTAACGCGCGAGAAATTGTAAGTAAAAGCCGTATTTACATATCTGCCACTGTGAAGGAGAATCCGTATAGGTGTTTGAGTGTTCGAAACGTAACGCGCGAGAAATTGTAAGTAAACGTCGTATTTACATATCTGCCACTGTGCAGGAGAATCCGTATAGGTGTTCGAGTGTTCGATACGTAACGCGTGAGATATTGTATGTAAACGCCGCATTTACATCTCTGCCACTGTGCACGAGAATCCGTATTGCTGTTCGAGTGTGCGAAACGTAACGCGCGAGAAATTGTAAGTAAACGCCGTATTTACATTTCTGCCACTGTGCAGGAGAATCCGTATAGGTGTTCGAGTGTTCAAAACGTAACGCGCAAGAAAGTGTAAGTAAACGCCGTATTAACATATCTACTACTGTGCAGGAGAATCCGTATAGGTGTTCGAGTGTTCGAATTGTAAGGCGTGAGAAATTGTAATTAAACGCCGTATTTACATGTCTGCCACTGTGTAGGAGAATCCGTATAGGTGTTTGAGTGTTCGAACCGTAACGCGCGAGAAATGGTAGGTAAACACCGTATTTACATATCTGCCACTGTGCAGGAGAATCCGTATACGTGTTCGAGTGTTCGAACCGTAACGCGCGAGAAATTGTAAGTAAACGCCGTATTTATATATCTGCCACTGTGCAGGAGAATCCGTATAGGTGTTCGAGTGTTCGAACCGTAACGCGTGAGAAATTGTAAGTAAAAGCCGTATTTACATATCTGCCACTGTGCAGGAGAATCCGTATAGGTGTTCGAGTGTTCAAAACGTAACGCGCGAGAAATTGTAAGTAAACGTCGTATTTACATATCTGCCACTGTGCAGGAGAATCCGTATAGGTGTTCGAGTGTTCGAAACGTAACGCGCGAGAAATTGTAAGTAAACGTCGTATTTACATATCTGCCACTGTCCAGGAGAATCCGTATAGGTGTTCGAGTGTTCGAACCGTAACGCGCTAGAAATTGTAAGTAAAAGCCGTATTTACATATCTGCCACTGTGCAGGAGAATCCGTATAGGTGTTCGAGTGTTCGAAACGTAACGCGCGTGAAATTGTAAGTAAACGTCGTATTTACATATCTGCCACTGTGCAGGAGAATCCGTATAGGTGTTCGAGTGTTCGAAACGTAACGCGCAAGAAATTGTAAGTAAAAGCCGTATTTACATATCTGCCACTGTCCAGGAGAATCCGTATAGGTGTTCGAGTGTTCGAAACTTAACGCGCGAGAAATTGTAAGTAAACGCTGTATTTACATATCTGCCACTGTGCAGGAGAATCCGTATAGGTGTTCGAGTGTTCGAAACGTAACGCGCGAGAAATTGTAAGTAAACGTCGTATTTACATATCTGCCACTGTGCAGGAGAATCCGTATAGGTGTTCGAGTGTTCGATACGTAACGCGTGAGAAATTGTATGTAAACGCCGTATTTACATATCTGCCACTGTGTAGGAGAATCCGTATAGCTGTTCGAGTGTGCGAAACGAAACGCGCGAGAAATTGTAAGTAAACGCCGTATTTACATATCTGCCACTGTGCAGGAGAATCCGTATAGGTGTTCGAGTGTCCGAAACGTCACGCGTGAGAAATTGTAAGTAAACGCCGTATTTACATATCTGCCACTGTCCAGGAGAATCCGTATAGGTGTTCGAGTGTTCGAACCGTAACGCGCGAGAAATTGTAAGTAAAAGCCGTATTTACATATCTGCCACTGTGAAGGAGAATCCGTATAGGTGTTCGAGTGTTCGAAACGTAACGCGCGAGAAATTGTAAGTAAACGTCATATTTACATATCTGCCACTGTGCAGGAGAATCCGTATAGGTGTTCGAGTGTTCGATACGTAACGCGTGAGAAATTGTATGTAAACGCCGTATTTACATCTCTGCCACTCTGCACGAGAATCCGTATTGCTGTTCGAGTGTGCGAAACGTAACGCGCGAGAAATTGTAAGTAAACGCCGTATTTACATTTCTGCCACTGTGCAGGAGAATCCGTATAGGTGTTCGAGTGTTCAAAACGTAACGCGCAAGAAAGTGTAAGTAAACGCCGTATTAACATATCTGCCACTGTCCAGGAGAATCCGTATAGGTGTTCGAGTGTTCGAAACTTAACGCGCGAGAAATTGTAAGTAAACGCCGTATTTACATATCTGCCACTGTGCAGGAGAATCCGTATAGGTGTTCGAGTGTTCGAAACGTAACGCGCGAGAAATTGTAAGTAAACGTCGTATTTACATATCTGCCACTGTGCAGGAGAATCCGTATAGGTGTTCGAGTGTTCGATACGTAACGCGTTAGAAATTGTATGTAAACGCCGTATTTACATATCTGCCACTGTGTAGGAGAATCCGTATAGCTGTTCGAGTGTGCGAAACGAAACGCGCGAGAAATTGTAAGTAAACGCCGTATTTACATATCTGCCACTGTGCAGGAGAATCCGTATAGGTGTTCGAGTGTCCGAAACGTCACGCGTGAGAAATTGTAAGTAAACGCCGTATTTACATATCTGCCACTGTCCAGGAGAATCCGTATAGGTGTTCGAGTGTTCGAACCGTAACGCGCGAGAAATTGTAAGTAAAAGCCGTATTTACATATCTGCCACTGTGAAGGAGAATCCGTATAGGTGTTCGAGTGTTCGAAACGTAACGCGCGAGAAATTGTAAGTAAACGTCGTATTTACATATCTGCCACTGTGCAGGAGAATCCGTATAGGTGTTCGAGTGTTCGATACGTAACGCGTGAGAAATTGTATGTAAACGCCGTATTTACATCTCTGCCACTGTGCACGAGAATCCGTATTGCTGTTCGAGTGTGCGAAACGTAACGCGCGAAAAATTGTAAGTAAACGCCGTATTTACATTTCTGCCACTGTGCAGGAGAATCCGTATAGGTGTTCGAGTGTTCAAAACGTAACGCGCAAGAAAGTGTAAGTAAACGCCGTATTAACATATCTACTACTGTGCAGGAGAATCCGTATAGGTGTTCGAGTGTTCGAATTGTAAGGCGTGAGAAATTGTAATTAAACGCCGTATTTACATGTCTGCCACTGTGTAGGAGAATCCGTATAGGTGTTTGAGTGTTCGAACCGTAACGCGCGAGAAATGGTAGGTAAACTCCGTATTTACATATCTGCCACTGTGCAGGAGAATTCGTATACGTGTTCGAGTGTTCGAACCGTAACGCGCGAGAAATTGTAAGTAAACGCCGTATTTATATATCTGCCACTGTGCAGGAGAATCCGTATAGGTGTTCGAGTGTTCGAACCGTAACGCGCGAGAAATTGTAAGTAAAAGCCGTATTTACATATCTGCCACTGTGCAGGAGAATCCGTATAGGTGTTCGAGTGTTCAAAACGTAACGCGCGAGAAATTGTAAGTAAACGTCGTATTTACATATCTGCCACTGTGCAGGAGAATCCGTATAGGTGTTCGAGTGTTCGAAACGTAACGCGCGAGAAATTGTAAGTAAACGTCGTATTTACATATCTGCCACTGTCCAGGAGAATCCGTATAGGTGTTCGAGTGTTCGAACCGTAACGCGCGAGAAATTGTAAGTAAAAGCCGTATTTACATATCTGCCACTGTGCAGGAGAATCCGTATAGATGTTCGAGTGTTCGAAACGTAACGCGCGAGAAATTGTAAGTAAACGTCGTATTTACATATCTGCCACTGTGCAGGAGAATCCGTATAGGTGTTCGAGTGTTCGAAACGTAACGCGCGAGAAATTGTAAGTAAACGTCGTATTTACATATCTGCCACTGTGCAGGAGAATCCGTATAGGTGTTCGAGTGTTCGAAACGTAACGCGCGAGAAATTGTAAGTAAACGTCGTATTTACATATCTGCCACTGTGCAGGAGAATCCGTATAGGTGTTCGAGTGTTCGAAATGTAACGCGCGAGAAATTGTAAGTAAACATCGTATTTACATATCTGCCACTGTCCAGGAGAATCCTTATAGGTGTTCGAGTGTTCGAACCGTAACGCGCGAGAAATTGTAAGTAAAAGCCGTATTTACATATCTGCCACTGTGCAGGAGAATCCGTATAGGTGTTCGAGTGTTCGAAACGTAACGCGCGTGAAATTGTAAGTAAACGTCGTATTTACATATCTGCCACTGTGCAGGAGAATCCGTATAGGTGTTCGAGTGTTCGAAACGTAACGCGCAAGAAATTGTAAGTAAAAGCCGTATTTACATATCTGCCACTGTCCAGGAGAATCCGTATAGGTGTTCGAGTGTTCGAAACTTAACGCGCGAGAAATTGTAAGTAAACGCCGTATTTACATATCTGCCACTGTGCAGGAGAATCCGTATAGGTGTTCAAGTGTTCGAAACGTAACGCGCGAGAAATTGTAAGTAAACGTCGTATTTACATATCTGCCACTGTGCAGGAGAATCCGTATAGGTGTTCGAGTGTTCGATACGTAACGCGTGAGAAATTGTATGTAAACGCCGTATTTACATATCTGCCACTGTGTAGGAGAATCCGTATAGCTGTTCGAGTGTGCGAAACGAAACGCGCGAGAAATTGTAAGTAAACGCCGTATTTACATATCTGCCACTGTGCAGGAGAATCCGTATAGGTGTTCGAGTGTCCGAAACGTCACGCGTGAGAAATTGTAAGTAAACGCCGTATTTACATATCTGCCACTGTCCAGGAGAATCCGTATAGGTGTTCGAGTGTTCGAACCGTAACGCGCGAGAAATTGTAAGTAAAAGCCGTATTTACATATCTGCCACTGTGAAGGAGAATCCGTATAGGTGTTCGAGTGTTCGAAACGTAACGCGCGAGAAATTGTAAGTAAACGTCGTATTTACATATCTGCCACTGTGCAGGAGAATCCGTATAGGTGTTCGAGTGTTCGATACGTAACGCGTGAGAAATTGTATGTAAACGCCGTATTTACATCTCTGCCACTGTGCACGAGAATCCGTATTGCTGTTCGAGTGTGCGAAACGTAACGCGCGAGAAATTGTAAGTAAACGCCGTATTTACATTTCTGCCACTGTGCAGGAGAATCCGTATAGGTGTTCGAGTGTTCAAAACGTAACGCGCAAGAAAGTGTAAGTAAACGCCGTATTAACATATCTACTACTGTGCAGGAGAATCCGTATAGGTGTTCGAGTGTTCGAATTGTAAGGCGTGAGAAATTGTAATTAAACGCCGTATTTACATGTCTGCCACTGTGTGGGAGAATCCGTATAGGTGTTTGAGTGTTCGAACCGTAACGCGCGAGAAATGGTAGGTAAACTCCGTATTTACATATCTGCCACTGTGCAGGAGAATCCGTATACGTGTTCGAGTGTTCGAACCGTAACGCGCGAGAAATTGTAAGTAAACGCCGTATTTATATATCTGCCACTGTGCAGGAGAATCCGTATAGGTGTTCGAGTGTTCGAAACGTAACGCGCAAGAAATTGTAAGTAAAAGCCGTATTTACATATCTGCCACTGTCCAGGAGAATCCGTATAGGTGTTCGAGTGTTCGAAACTTAACGCGCGAGAAATTGTAAGTAAACGCCGTATTTACATATCTGCCACTGTGCAGGAGAATCCGTATAGGTGTTCGAGTGTTCGAAACGTAACGCGCGAGAAATTGTAAGTAAACGTCGTATTTACATATCTGCCACTGTGCAGGAGAATCCGTATAGGTGTTCGAGTGTTCGAAACGTAACGCGCGAGAAATTGTAAGTAAACGTCGTATTTACATATCTGCCACTGTGCAGGAGAATCCGTATAGGCGTTCGAGTGTTCGAAACGTAACGCGCGAGAAATTGTAAGTAAACGTCGTATTTACATATCTGCCACTGTGCAGGAGAATCCGTATACGTGTTCAAGTGTTCGAACCGTAACGCGCGAGAAATTGTAAGTAAACGCCGTATTTATATATCTGCCACTGTGCAGGAGAATCCGTATAGGTGTTCGAGTGTTCGAAACGTAACGCGCGAGAAATTGTAAGTAAACGTCGTATTTACATATCTGCCACTGTGCAGGAGAATCCGTATAGGTGTTCGAGTGTTCGAAACGTAACGCGCGAGAAATTGTAAGTAAACGTCGTATTTACATATCTGCCACTGTGCAGGAGAATCCGTATAGGTGTTCGAGTGTTCGAAACGTAACGCGCAAGAAATTGTAAGTAAAAGCCGTATTTACATATCTGCCACTGTCCAGGAGAATCCGTATAGGTGTTCGAGTGTTCGAAACTTAACGCGCGAGAAATTGTAAGTAAACGCCGTATTTACATATCTGCCACTGTGCAGGATAATCCGTATAGGCGTTCGAGTGTTCGAAACGTAACGCGCGAGAAATTGTAAGTAAACGTCGTATTTACATATCTGCCACTGTGCAGGAGAATCCGTATAGGTGTTCGAGTGTTCGAAACGTAACGCGCGAGAAATTGTAAGTAAACGTCGTATTTACATATCTGCCACTGTGCAGGAGAATCCGTATAGGTGTTCGAGTGTTCGAAACGTAACGCGCAAGAAATTGTAAGTAAAAGCCGTATTTACATATCTGCCACTGTCCAGGAGAATCCGTATAGGTGTTCGAGTGTTCGAAACTTAACGCGCGAGAAATTGTAAGTAAACGCCGTATTTACATATCTGCCACTGTGCAGGAGAATCCGTAAAGGTGTTCGAGTGTTCGAAACGTAACGCGCGAGAAATTGTAAGTAAACGTCGTATTTACATATCTGCCACTGTGCAGGAGAATCCGTATAGGTGTTCGAGTGTTCGAAACGTAACGCGCGAGAAATTGTAAGTAAACGTCGTATTTACATATCTGCCACTGTGCAGGAGAATCCGTATAGGCGTTCGAGTGTTCGAAACGTAACG
Organism: Camellia sinensis; assembly: GCF_055761805.1. NCBI lineage: Eukaryota > Viridiplantae > Streptophyta > Magnoliopsida > Ericales > Theaceae > Camellia > Camellia sinensis. The sequence goes on along the minus strand of NW_028128989.1, from coordinate 4,565,916 downwards.
CGCGAGAAATTGTAAGTAAACGTCGTATTTACATATCTGCCACTGTGCAGGAGAATCCGTATACGTGTTCGAGTGTTCGAACCGTAACGCGCGAGAAATTGTAAGTAAACGCCGTATTTATATATCTGCCACTGTGCAGGAGAATCCGTATAGGTGTTCGAGTGTTCGAAACGTAACGCGCGAGAAATTGTAAGTAAACGCCGTATTTACATATCTGCCACTGTGCAGGAGAATCCGTATAGGTGTTCGAGTGTTCGAAACGTAACGCGCGAGAAATTGTAAGTAAGCGTCGTATTTACATATCTGCCACTGTGCAGGAGAATCCGTATAGGTGTTCGAGTGTTCGAAACGTAACGCGCGAGAAATTGTAAGTAAACGCCGTATTTACATATCTGCCACTGTGCAGGAGAATCCGTATAGGTGTTCGAGTGTTCAAACGTAACGCGCGAGAAATTGTAAGTAAACGTCGTATTTACATATCTGCCACTGTGCAGGAGAATCCGTATAGGTGTTCGAGTGTCCGAAACGTCACGCGTGAGAAATTGTAAGTAAACGCCGTATTTACATATCTGCCACTGCCAGGAGAATCCGTATAGGTGTTCGAGTGTTCGAACCATAACGCGCGAGAAATTGTAAGTAAAAGCCGTATTTACATATCTGCCACTGTGAAGGAGAATCCGTATAGGTGTTTGAGTGTTCGAAACGTAACGCGCGAGAAATTGTAAGTAAACGTCGTATTTACATATCTGCCACTGTGCAGGAGAATCCGTATAGGTGTTCGAGTGTTCGATACGTAACGCGTGAGAAATTGTATGTAAACGCCGTATTTACATCTCTGCCACTGTACACGAGAATCCGTATTGCTGTTCGAGTGTGCGAAACGTAAAGCGCGAGAAATTGTAAGTAAACGCCGTATTTATATTTCTGCCACTGTGCAGGAGAATCCGTATAGGTGTTCGAGTGTTCAAAACGTAACGCGCAAGAAAGTGTAAGTAAACGCCGTATTAACATATCTACTACTGTGCAGGAGAATCCGTATAGGTGTTCGAGTGTTCGAATTGTAAGGCGTGAGAAATTGTAATTAAACGCCGTATTTACATGTCTGCCACTGTGTAGGAGAATCCGTATAGGTGTTTGAGTGTTCGAACCGTAACGCGCGAGAAATGGTAGGTAAACTCCGTATTTACATATCTGCCACTGTGCAGGAGAATCCGTATACGTGTTCGAGTGTTCGAAACGTAACGCGCGAGAAATTGTAAGTAAACGTCGTATTTACATATCTGCCACTGTGCAGGAGAATCCGTATAGGTGTTCGAGTGTTCGAAACGTAACGCGCGAGAAATTGTAAGTAAACGTCGTATTTACATATCTGCCACTGTGCAGGAGAATCCGTATAGGTGTTCGAGTGTTCGAAACGTAACGCGCAAGAAATTGTAAGTAAACGCCGTATTTACATATCTGCCACTGTCCAGGAGAATCCGTATAGGTGTTCGAGTGTTCGAAACTTAACGCGCGAGAAATTGTAAGTAAACGTCGTATTTACATATCTGCCACTGTGCAGGAGAATCCGTATAGGTGTTCGAGTGTTCGAAACGTAACGCGCGAGAAATTGTAAGTAAACGTCGTATTTACATATCTGCCACTGTGCAGGAGAATCCGTATAGGTGTTCGAGTGTTCGAAATGTAACGCGCGAGAAATTGTAAGTAAACGTCGTATTTACATATCTGCCACTGTGCAGGAGAATCCGTATACGTGTTCGAGTGTTCGAACCGTAACGCGTGAGAAATTGTAAGTAAACGCCGTATTTATATATCTGCCACTGTGCAGGAGAATCCGTATAGGTGTTCGAGTGTTCGAAACGTAACGCGCGAGAAATTGTAAGTAAACGTCGTATTTACATATCTGCCACTGTGCAGGAGAATCCGTATAGGTGTTCGAGTGTTCGAAACGTAACGCGCGAGAAATTGTAAGTAAACGTCGTATTTACATATCTGCCACTGTGCAGGAGAATCCGTATAGGTGTTCGAGTGTTCGAAACGTAACGCGCAAGAAATTGTAAGTAAAAGCCGTATTTACATATCTGCCACTGTCCAGGAGAATCCGTATAGGTGTTCGAGTGTTCGAAACTTAACGCGCGAGAAATTGTAAGTAAACGCCGTATTTACATATCTGCCACTGTGCAGGATAATCCGTATAGGCGTTCGAGTGTTCGAAACGTAACGCGCGAGAAATTGTAAGTAAACGTCGTATTTACATATCTGCCACTGTGCAGGAGAATCCGTATAGGTGTTCGAGTGTTCGAAACGTAACGCGCGAGAAATTGTAAGTAAACGTCGTATTTACATATCTGCCACTGTGCAGGAGAATCCGTATAGGTGTTCGAGTGTTCGAAACGTAACGCGCAAGAAATTGTAAGTAAAAGCCGTATTTACATATCTGCCACTGTCCAGGAGAATCCGTATAGGTGTTCGAGTGTTCGAAACGTAACGCGCGAGAAATTGTAAGTAAACGTCGTATTTACATATCTGCCACTGTCCAGGAGAATCCGTATAGGTGTTCGAGTGTTCGAACCGTAACGCGCGAGAAATTGTAAGTAAAAGCTGTATTTACATATCTGCCACTGTGCAGGAGAATCCGTATAGGTGTTCGAGTGTTCGAAACGTAACGCGCGAGAAATTGTAATTAAACGTCGTATTTACATATCTGCCACTGTGCAGGAGAATCCGTATAGGTGTTCGAGTGTTCGAAACGTAACGCGCGAGAAATTGTAAGTAAACGTCGTATTTACATATCTGCCACTGTGCAGGAGAATCCGTATAGGTGTTCGAGTGTTCGAAACGTAACGCGCAAGAAATTGTAAGTAAAAGCCGTATTTACATATCTGCCATTGTGCAGGAGAATCCGTATAGGTGTTCGAGTGTCCGAAACGTCACGCGTGAGAAATTGTAAGTAAACGCCGTATTAACATATCTGCCACTGTCCAGGAGAATCCGTATAGGTGTTCGAGTGTTCGAACCGTAACGCGCGAGAAATTGTAAGTAAAAGCCGTATTTACATATCTGCCACTGTGAAGGAGAATCCGTATAGGTGTTCGAGTGTTCGAAACGTAACGCGTGAGAAATTGTAAGTAAACGTCGTATTTACATATCTGCCACTGTGCAGGAGAATCCGTATAGGTGTTTGAGTGTTCGAAACGTAACGCGCGAGAAATTGTAAGTAAACGTCGTATTTACATATCTGCCACTGTGCAGGAGAATCCGTATAGGTGTTCGAGTGTTCGATACGTAACGCGTGAGAAATTGTATGTAAACGCCGTATTTACATCTCTGCCACTGTGCACGAGAATCCGTATTGCTGTTCGAGTGTGCGAAACGTAACGCGCGAGAAATTGTAAGTAAACGCCGTATTTACATTTCTGCCACTGTGCAGGAGAATCCGTATAGGTGTTCGAGTGTTCAAAACGTAACGCGCAAGAAAGTGTAAGTAAACGCCGTATTAACATATCTACTACTGTGCAGGAGAATCCGTATAGGTGTTCGAGTGTTCGAATTGTAAGGCGTGAGAAATTGTAATTAAACGCCGTATTTACATGTCTGCCACTGTGTAGGAGAATCCGTATAGGTGTTTGAGTGTTCGAACCGTAACGCGCGAGAAATGGTAGGTAAACACCGTATTTACATATCTGCCACTGTGCGGGAGAATCCGTATACGTGTTCGAGTGTTCGAACCGTAACGCGCGAGAAATTGTAAGTAAACGCCGTATTTATATATCTGCCACTGTGCAGGAGAATCCGTATAGGTGTTCGAGTGTTCGATACGTAACGCGTGAGAAATTGTATGTAAACGCCGTATTTACATCTCTGCCACTGTGCACGAGAATCCGTATTGCTGTTCGAGTGTGCGAAACGTAAAGCGCGAGAAATTGTAAGTAAACGCCGTATTTATATTTCTGCCACTGTGCAGGAGAATCCGTATAGGTGTTCGAGTGTTCAAAACGTAACGCGCAAGAAAGTGTAAGTAAACGCCGTATTAACATATCTACTACTGTGCAGGAGAATCCGTATAGGTGTTCGAGTGTTCGAATTGTAAGGCGTGAGAAATTGTAATTAAACGCCGTATTTACATGTCTGCCACTGTGTAGGAGAATCCGTATAGGTGTTTGAGTGTTCGAACCGTAACGCGCGAGAAATGGTAGGTAAACACCGTATTTACATATCTGCCACTGTGCGGGAGAATCCGTATACGTGTTCGAGTGTTCGAACCGTAACGCGCGAGAAATTGTAAGTAAACGCCGTATTTATATATCTGCCACTGTGCAGGAGAATCCGTATAGGTGTTCGAGTGTTCGATACGTAACGCGTGAGAAATTGTATGTAAACGCCGTATTTACATCTCTGCCACTGTGCACGAGAATCCGTATTGCTGTTCGAGTGTGCGAAACGTAAAGCGCGAGAAATTGTAAGTAAACGCCGTATTTATATTTCTGCCACTGTGCAGGAGAATCCGTATAGGTGTTCGAGTGTTCAAAACGTAACGCGCAAGAAAGTGTAAGTAAACACCGTATTAACATATCTACTACTGTGCAGGAGAATCCGTATAGGTGTTCGAGTGTTCGAATTGTAAGGCGTGAGAAATTGTAATTAAACGTCGTATTTACATGTCTGCCACTGTGTAGGAGAATCCGTATAGGTGTTTGAGTGTTCGAACCGTAACGCGCGAGAAATGGTAGGTAAACTCCGTATTTACATATCTGCCACTGTGCAGGAGAATCCGTATACGTGTTCGAGTGTTCGAAACGTAACGCGCGAGAAATTGTAAGTAAACGTCGTATTTACATATCTGCCACTGTGCAGGAGAATCCGTATAGGTGTTCGAGTGTTCGAAACGTAACGCGCGAGAAATTGTAAGTAAACGTCGTATTTACATATCTGCCACTGTGCAGGAGAATCCGTATAGGTGTTCGAGTGTTCGAAACGTAACGCGCAAGAAATTGTAAGTAAACGCCGTATTTACATATCTGCCACTGTCCAGGAGAATCCGTATAGGTGTTCGAGTGTTCGAAACTTAACGCGCGAGAAATTGTAAGTAAACGTCGTATTTACATATCTGCCACTGTGCAGGAGAATCCGTATAGGTGTTCGAGTGTTCGAAACGTAACGCGCGAGAAATTGTAAGTAAACGTCGTATTTACATATCTGCCACTGTGCAGGAGAATCCGTATAGGTGTTCGAGTGTTCGAAACGTAACGCGCGAGAAATTATAAGTAAACGTCGTATTTACATATCTGCCACTGTGCAGGAGAATCCGTATAGGTGTTCGAGTGTTCGAAACGTAACGCGCGAGAAATTGTAAGTAAACGTCGTATTTACATATCTGCCACTGTGCAGGAGAATCCGTATACGTGTTCGAGTGTTCGAACCGTAACGCGCGAGAAATTGTAAGTAAACGCCGTATTTATATATCTGCCACTGTGCAGGAGAATCCGTATAGGTGTTCGAGTGTTCGAAACGTAACGCGCGAGAAATTGTATGTAAACGTCGTATTTACATATCTGCCACTGTGCAGGAGAATCCGTATAGGTGTTCGAGTGTTCGAAATGTAACGCGCGAGAAATTGTAAGTAAACGTCGTATTTACATATCTGCCACTGTGCAGGAGAATCCTTATAGGTGTTCGAGTGTTCGAACCGTAACGCGCGAGAAATTGTAAGTAAAAGCCGTATTTACATATCTGCCACTGTGCAGGAGAATCCGTATAGGTGTTCGAGTGTTCGAAACGTAACGCGCGTGAAATTGTAAGTAAACGTCGTATTTACATATCTGCCACTGTGCAGGAGAATCCGTATAGGTGTTCGAGTGTTCGAAACGTAACGCGCAAGAAATTGTAAGTAAAAGCCGTATTTACATATCTGCCACTGTCCAGGAGAATCCGTATAGGTGTTCGAGTGTTCGAAACTTAACGCGCGAGAAATTGTAAGTAAACGCCGTATTTACATATCTGCCACTGTGCAGGAGAATCCGTATAGGTGTTCGAGTGTTCGAAACGTAACGCGCGAGAAATTGTAAGTAAACGTCGTATTTACATATCTGCCACTGTGCAGGAGAATCCGTATACGTGTTCGAGTGTTCGATACGTAACGCGTGAGAAATTGTATGTAAACGCCGTATTTACATATCTGCCACTGTGTAGGAGAATCCGTATAGCTGTTCGAGTGTGCGAAACGAAACGCGCGAGAAATTGTAAGTAAACGCCGTATTTACATATCTGCCACTGTGCAGGAGAATCCGTATAGGTGTTCGAGTGTCCGAAACGTCACGCGTGAGAAATTGTAAGTAAACGCCGTATTAACATATCTGCCACTGTCCAGGAGAATCCGTATAGGTGTTCGAGTGTTCGAACCGTAACGCGCGAGAAATTGTAAGTAAAAGCCGTATTTACATATCTGCCACTGTGAAGGAGAATCCGTATAGGTGTTCGAGTGTTCGAAACGTAACGCGTGAGAAATTGTAAGTAAACGTCGTATTTACATATCTGCCACTGTGCAGGAGAATCCGTATAGGTGTTCGAGTGTTCGATACGTAACGCGTGAGAAATTGTATGTAAACGCCGTATTTACATCTCTGCCACTGTGCACGAGAATCCGTATTGCTGTTCGAGTGTGCGAAACGTAACGCGCGAGAAATTGTAAGTAAACGCCGTATTTACATTTCTGCCACTGTGCAGGAGAATCCGTATAGGTGTTCGAGTGTTCAAAACGTAACGCGCAAGAAAGTGTAAGTAAACGCCGTATTAACATATCTACTACTGTGCAGGAGAATCCGTATAGGTGTTCGAGTGTTCGAATTGTAAGGCGTGAGAAATTGTAATTAAACGCCGTATTTACATGTCTGCCACTGTGTAGGAGAATCCGTATAGGTGTTTGAGTGTTCGAACCGTAACGCGCGAGAAATGGTAGGTAAACACCGTATTTACATATCTGCCACTGTGCGGGAGAATCCGTATACGTGTTCGAGTGTTCGAACCGTAACGCGCGAGAAATTGTAAGTAAACGCCGTATTTATATATCTGCCACTGTGCAGGAGAATCCGTATAGGTGTTCGAGTGTTCGAACCGTAACGCGCGAGAAATTGTAAGTAAAAGCCGTATTTACATATCTGCCACTGTGCAGGAGAATCCGTATAGGTGTTCGAGTGTTCGAAACGTAACGCGCGAGAAATTGTAAGTAAACGTCGTATTTACATATCTGCCACTGTGCAGGAGAATCCGTATAGGTGTTCGAGTGTTCGAAACGTAACGCGCGAGAAATTGTAAGTAAACGTCGTATTTACATATCTGCCACTGTCCAGGAGAATCCGTATAGGTGTTCGAGTGTTCGAACCGTAACGCGCGAGAAATTGTAAGTAAAAGCCGTATTTACATATCTGCCACTGTGCAGGAGAATCCGTATAGGTGTTCGAGTGTTCGAAACGTAACGCGCGAGAAATTGTAAGTAAACGTCGTATTTACATATCTGCCACTGTGCAGGAGAATCCGTATAGGTGTTCGAGTGTTCGAAACGTAACGCGCGAGAAATTGTAAGTAAACGTCGTATTTACATATCTGCCACTGTGCAGGAGAATCCGTATAGGTGTTCGAGTGTTCGAAACGTAACGCGCAAGAAATTGTAAGTAAAAGCCGTATTTACATATCTGCCACTGTCCAGGAGAATCCGTATAGGTGTTCGAGTGTTCGAAACTTAACGCGCGAGAAATTGTAAGTAAACGCCGTATTTACATATCTGCCACTGTGCAGGAGAATCCGTATAGGTGTTCGAGTGTTCGAAACGTAACGCGCGAGAAATTGTAAGTAAACGTCGTATTTACATATCTGCCACTGTGCAGGAGAATCCGTATAGGTGTTCGAGTGTTCGATACGTAACGCGTGAGAAATTGTATGTAAACGCCGTATTTACATATCTGCCACTGTGTAGGAGAATCCGTATAGCTGTTCGAGTGTGCGAAACGAAACGCGCGAGAAATTGTAAGTAAACGCCGTATTTACATATCTGCCACTGTGCAGGAGAATCCGTATAGGTGTTCGAGTGTCCGAAACGTCACGCGTGAGAAATTGTAAGTAAACGCCGTATTTACATATCTGCCACTGTCCAGGAGAATCCGTATAGGTGTTCGAGTGTTCGAACCGTAACGCGCGAGAAATTGTAAGTAAAAGCCGTATTTACATATCTGCCACTGTGAAGGAGAATCCGTATAGGTGTTCGAGTGTTCGAAACGTAACGCGCGAGAAATTGTAAGTAAACGTCGTATTTACATATCTGCCACTGTGCAGGAGAATCCGTATAGGTGTTCGAGTGTTCGAAACGTAACGCGCGAGAAATTGTAAGTAAACGTCGTATTTACATATCTGCCACTGTGCAGGAGTATCCGTATAGGTGTTCGAGTGTTCGAAACGTAACGCGCAAGAAATTGTAAGTAAAAGCCGTATTTACATATCTGCCACTGTCCAGGAGAATCCGTATAGGTGTTCGAGTGTTCGAAATTTAACGCGCGAGAAATTGTAAGTAAACGCCGTATTTACATATCTGCCACTGTGCAGGAGAATCCGTATAGGTGTTCGAGTGTTCGAAACGTAACGCGCGAGAAATTGTAAGTAAACGTCGTATTTACATATCTGCCACTGTGCAGGAGAATCCGTATAGGTGTTCGAGTGTTCGAAATGTAACGTGCGAGAAATTGTAAGTAAACGTCGTATTTACATATCTGCCACTGTCCAGGAGAATCCTTATAGGTGTTCGAGTGTTCGAACCGTAACGCGCGAGAAATTGTAAGTAAAAGCCGTATTTACATATCTGCCACTGTGCAGGAGAATCCGTATAGGTGTTCGAGTGTTCGAAACGTAACGCGCGTGAAATTGTAAGTAAACGTCGTATTTACATATCTGCCACTGTGCAGGAGAATCCGTATAGGTGTTCGAGTGTTCGAAACGTAACGCGCAAGAAATTGTAAGTAAAAGCCGTATTTACATATCTGCCACTGTCCAGGAGAATCCGTATAGGTGTTCGAGTGTTCGAAACTTAACGCGCGAGAAATTGTAAGTAAACGCCGTATTTACATATCTGCCACTGTGCAGGAGAATCCGTATAGGTGTTCGAGTGTTCGAAACGTAACGCGCGAGAAATTGTATGTAAACGTCGTATTTACATATCTGCCACTGTGCAGGAGAATCCGTATAGGTGTTCGAGTGTTCGATACGTAACGCGTGAGAAATTGTATGTAAACGCCGTATTTACATATCTGCCACTTTGCAGGAGAATCCGTATAGCTGTTCGAGTGTGCGAAACGAAACGCGCGAGAAATTGTAAGTAAACGCCGTATTTACATATCTGCCACTGTGCAGGAGAATCCGTATAGGTGTTCGAGTGTCCGAAACGTCACGCGTGAGAAATTGTAAGTAAACGCCGTATTTACATATCTGCCACTGTCCAGGAGAATCCGTATAGGTGTTCGAGTGTTCGAACCGTAACGCGCGAGAAATTGTAAGTAAAAGCCGTATTTACATATCTGCCACTGTGAAGGAGAATCCGTATAGGTGTTCGAGTGTTCGAAACGTAACGCGGGAGAAATTGTAAGTAAACGTCGTATTTACATATCTGCCACTGTGCAGGAGAATCCGTATAGGTGTTCGAGTGTTCGATACGTAACGCGTGAGAAATTGTATGTAAACGCCGTATTTACATCTCTGCCACTGTGCACGAGAATCTGTATTGCTGTTCGAGTGTGCGAAACGTAACGCGCGAGAAATTGTAAGTAAACGCCGTATTTACATTTCTGCCACTGTGCAGGAGAATCCGTATAGGTGTTCGAGTGTTCAAAACGTAACGCGCAAGAAAGTGTAAGTAAACGCCGTATTAACATATCTACTACTGTGCAGGAGAATCCGTATAGGTGTTCGAGTGTTCGAATTGTAAGGCGTGAGAAATTGTAATTAAACGCCGTATTTACATGTCTGCCACTGTGTAGGAGAATCCGTATAGGTGTTTGAGTGTTCGAACCGTAACGCGCGAGAAATGGTAGGTAAACACCGTATTTACATATCTGCCACTGTGCGGGAGAATCCGTATACGTGTTCGAGTGTTCGAACCGTAACGCGCGAGAAATTGTAAGTAAACGCCGTATTTATATATCTGCCACTGTGCAGGAGAATCCGTATAGGTGTTCGAGTGTTCGAACCGTAACGCGCGAGGAATTGTAAGTAAAAGCCGTATTTACATATCTGCCACTGTGCAGGAGAATCCGTATAGGTGTTCGAGTGTTCGAAACGTAACGCGCGAGAAATTGTAAGTAAACGTCGTATTTACATATCTGCCACTGTGCAGGAGAATCCGTATAGGTGTTCGAGTGTTCGAAACGTAACGCGCGAGAAATTGTAAGTAAACGTCGTATTTACATATCTGCCACTGTGCAGGAGTATCCGTATAGGTGTTCGAGTGTTCGAAACGTAACGCGCAAGAAATTGTAAGTAAAAGCCGTATTTACATATCTGCCACTGTCCAGGAGAATCCGTATAGGTGTTCGAGTGTTCGAAATTTAACGCGCGAGAAATTGTAAGTAAACGCCGTATTTACATATCTGCCACTGTGCAGGAGAATCCGTATAGGTGTTCGAGTGTTCGAAACGTAACGCGCGAGAAATTGTAAGTAAACGTCGTATTTACATATCTGCCACTGTGCAGGAGAATCCGTATAGGTGTTCGAGTGTTCGAAATGTAACGTGCGAGAAATTGTAAGTAAACGTCGTATTTACATATCTGCCACTGTCCAGGAGAATCCTTATAGGTGTTCGAGTGTTCGAACCGTAACGCGCGAGAAATTGTAAGTAAAAGCCGTATTTACATATCTGCCACTGTGCAGGAGAATCCGTATAGGTGTTCGAGTGTTCGAAACGTAACGCGCGTGAAATTGTAAGTAAACGTCGTATTTACATATCTGCCACTGTGCAGGAGAATCCGTATAGGTGTTCGAGTGTTCGAAACGTAACGCGCAAGAAATTGTAAGTAAAAGCCGTATTTACATATCTGCCACTGTCCAGGAGAATCCGTATAGGTGTTCGAGTGTTCGAAACTTAACGCGCGAGAAATTGTAAGTAAACGCCGTATTTACATATCTGCCACTGTGCAGGAGAATCCGTATAGGTGTTCGAGTGTTCGAAACGTAACGCGCGAGAAATTGTAAGTAAACGTCGTATTTACATATCTGCCACTGTGCAGGAGAATCCGTATAGGTGTTCGAGTGTTCGATACGTAACGCGTGAGAAATTGTATGTAAACGCCGTATTTACATATCTGCCACTTTGCAGGAGAATCCGTATAGCTGTTCGAGTGTGCGAAACGAAACGCGCGAGAAATTGTAAGTAAACGCCGTATTTACATATCTGCCACTGTGCAGGAGAATCCGTATAGGTGTTCGAGTGTCCGAAACGTCACGCGTGAGAAATTGTAAGTAAACGCCGTATTTACATATCTGCCACTGTCCAGGAGAATCCGTATAGGTGTTCGAGTGTTCGAACCGTAACGCGCGAGAAATTGTAAGTAAAAGCCGTATTTACATATCTGCCACTGTGAAGGAGAATCCGTATAGGTGTTCGAGTGTTCGAAACGTAACGCGCGAGAAATTGTAAGTAAACGTCGTATTTACATATCTGCCACTGTGCAGGAGAATCCGTATAGGTGTTCGAGTGTTCGATACGTAACGCGTGAGAAATTGTATGTAAACGCCGTATTTACATCTCTGCCACTGTGCACGAGAATCCGTATTGCTGTTCGAGTGTGCGAAACGTAACGCGCGAGAAATTGTAAGTAAACGCCGTATTTACATTTCTGCCACTGTGCAGGAGAATCCGTATAGGTGTTCGAGTGTTCAAAACGTAACGCGCAAGAAAGTGTAAGTAAACGCCGTATTAACATATCTACTACTGTGCAGGAGAATCCGTATAGGTGTTCGAGTGTTCGAATTGTAAGGCGTGAGAAATTGTAATTAAACGCCGTATTTACATGTCTGCCACTGTGTAGGAGAATCCGTATAGGTGTTTGAGTGTTCGAACCGTAACGCGCGAGAAATGGTAGGTAAACACCGTATTTACATATCTGCCACTGTGCGGGAGAATCCGTATACGTGTTCGAGTGTTCGAACCGTAACGCGCGAGAAATTGTAAGTAAACGCCGTATTTATATATCTGCCACTGTGCAGGAGAATCCGTATAGGTGTTCGAGTGTTCGAACCGTAACGCGCGAGGAATTGTAAGTAAAAGCCGTATTTACATATCTGCCACTGTGCAGGAGAATCCGTATAGGTGTTCGAGTGTTCGAAACGTAACGCGCGAGAAATTGTAAGTAAACGTCGTATTTACATATCTGCCACTGTGCAGGAGAATCCGTATAGGTGTTCGAGTGTTCGAAACGTAACGCGCGAGAAATTGTAAGTAAACGTCGTATTTACATATCTGCCACTGTGCAGGAGTATCCGTATAGGTGTTCGAGTGTTCGAAACGTAACGCGCAAGAAATTGTAAGTAAAAGCCGTATTTACATATCTGCCACTGTCCAGGAGAATCCGTATAGGTGTTCGAGTGTTCGAAACTTAACGCGCGAGAAATTGTAAGTAAACGCCGTATTTACATATCTGCCACTGTGCAGGAGAATCCGTATAGGTGTTCGAGTGTTCGAAACGTAACGCGCGAGAAATTGTAAGTAAACGTCGTATTTACATATCTGCCACTGTGCAGGAGAATCCGTATAGGTGTTCGAGTGTTCGAAATGTAACGTGCGAGAAATTGTAAGTAAACGTCGTATTTACATATCTGCCACTGTCCAGGAGAATCCTTATAGGTGTTCGAGTGTTCGAACCGTAACGCGCGAGAAATTGTAAGTAAAAGCCGTATTTACATATCTGCCACTGTGCAGGAGAATCCGTATAGGTGTTCGAGTGTTCGAAACGTAACGCGCGTGAAATTGTAAGTAAACGTCGTATTTACATATCTGCCACTGTGCAGGAGAATCCGTATAGGTGTTCGAGTGTTCGAAACGTAACGCGCAAGAAATTGTAAGTAAAAGCCGTATTTACATATCTGCCACTGTCCAGGAGAATCCGTATAGGTGTTCGAGTGTTCGAAACTTAACGCGCGAGAAATTGTAAGTAAACGCCGTATTTACATATCTGCCACTGTGCAGGAGAATCCGTATAGGTGTTCGAGTGTTCGAAACGTAACGCGCGAGAAATTGTAAGTAAACGTCGTATTTACATATCTGCCACTGTGCAGGAGAATCCGTATAGGTGTTCGAGTGTTCGATACGTAACGGGTGAGAAATTGTATGTAAACGCCGTATTTACATATCTGCCACTTTGCAGGAGAATCCGTATAGCTGTTCGAGTGTGCGAAACGAAACGCGCGAGAAATTGTAAGTAAACGCCGTATTTACATATCTGCCACTGTGCAGGAGAATCCGTATAGGTGTTCGAGTGTCCGAAACGTCACGCGTGAGAAATTGTAAGTAAACGCCGTATTTACATATCTGCCACTGTCCAGGAGAATCCGTATAGGTGTTCGAGTGTTCGAACCGTAACGCGCGAGAAATTGTAAGTAAAAGCCGTATTTACATATCTGCCACTGTGAAGGAGAATCCGTATAGGTGTTCGAGTGTTCGAAACGTAACGCGCGAGAAATTGTAAGTAAACGTCGTATTTACATATCTGCCACTGTGCAGGAGAATCCGTATAGGTGTTCGAGTGTTCGATACGTAACGCGTGAGAAATTGTATGTAAACGCCGTATTTACATCTCTGCCACTGTGCACGAGAATCCGTATTGCTGTTCGAGTGTGCGAAACGTAACGCGCGAGAAATTGTAAGTAAACGCCGTATTTACATTTCTGCCACTGTGCAGGAGAATCCGTATAGGTGTTCGAGTGTTCAAAACGTAACGCGCAAGAAAGTGTAAGTAAACGCCGTATTAACATATCTACTACTGTGCAGGAGAATCCGTATAGGTGTTCGAGTGTTCGAATTGTAAGGCGTGAGAAATTGTAATTAAACGCCGTATTTACATGTCTGCCACTGTGTAGGAGAATCCGTATAGGTGTTTGAGTGTTCGAACCGTAACGCGCGAGAAATGGTAGGTAAACACCGTATTTACATATCTGCCACTGTGCGGGAGAATCCGTATACGTGTTCGAGTGTTCGAACCGTAACGCGCGAGAAATTGTAAGTAAACGCCGTATTTATATATCTGCCACTGTGCAGGAGAATCCGTATAGGTGTTCGAGTGTTCGAACCGTAACGCGCGAGGAATTGTAAGTAAAAGCCGTATTTACATATCTGCCACTGTGCAGGAGAATCCGTATAGGTGTTCGAGTGTTCGAAACGTAACGCGCGAGAAATTGTAAGTAAACGTCGTATTTACATATCTGCCACTGTGCAGGAGAATCCGTATAGGTGTTCGAGTGTTCGAAACGTAACGCGCGAGAAATTGTAAGTAAACGTCGTATTTACATATCTGCCACTGTGCAGGAGTATCCGTATAGGTGTTCGAGTGTTCGAAACGTAACGCGCAAGAAATTGTAAGTAAAAGCCGTATTTACATATCTGCCACTGTCCAGGAGAATCCGTATAGGTGTTCGAGTGTTCGAAATTTAACGCGCGAGAAATTGTAAGTAAACGCCGTATTTACATATCTGCCACTGTGCAGGAGAATCCGTATAGGTGTTCGAGTGTTCGAAACGTAACGCGCGAGAAATTGTAAGTAAACGTCGTATTTACATATCTGCCACTGTGCAGGAGAATCCGTATAGGTGTTCGAGTGTTCGAAATGTAACGTGCGAGAAATTGTAAGTAAACGTCGTATTTACATATCTGCCACTGTCCAGGAGAATCCTTATAGGTGTTCGAGTGTTCGAACCGTAACGCGCGAGAAATTGTAAGTAAAAGCCGTATTTACATATCTGCCACTGTGCAGGAGAATCCGTATAGGTGTTCGAGTGTTCGAAACGTAACGCGCGTGAAATTGTAAGTAAACGTCGTATTTACATATCTGCCACTGTGCAGGAGAATCCGTATAGGTGTTCGAGTGTTCGAAACGTAACGCGCAAGAAATTGTAAGTAAAAGCCGTATTTACATATCTGCCACTGTCCAGGAGAATCCGTATAGGTGTTCGAGTGTTCGAAACTTAACGCGCGAGAAATTGTAAGTAAACGCCGTATTTACATATCTGCCACTGTGCAGGAGAATCCGTATAGGTGTTCGAGTGTTCGAAACGTAACGCGCGAGAAATTGTAAGTAAACGTCGTATTTACATATCTGCCACTGTGCAGGAGAATCCGTATAGGTGTTCGAGTGTTCGATACGTAACGGGTGAGAAATTGTATGTAAACGCCGTATTTACATATCTGCCACTTTGCAGGAGAATCCGTATAGCTGTTCGAGTGTGCGAAACGAAACGCGCGAGAAATTGTAAGTAAACGCCGTATTTACATATCTGCCACTGTGCAGGAGAATCCGTATAGGTGTTCGAGTGTCCGAAACGTCACGCGTGAGAAATTGTAAGTAAACGCCGTATTTACATATCTGCCACTGTCCAGGAGAATCCGTATAGGTGTTCGAGTGTTCGAACCGTAACGCGCGAGAAATTGTAAGTAAAAGCCGTATTTACATATCTGCCACTGTGAAGGAGAATCCGTATAGGTGTTCGAGTGTTCGAAACGTAACGCGCGAGAAATTGTAAGTAAACGTCGTATTTACATATCTGCCACTGTGCAGGAGAATCCGTATAGGTGTTCGAGTGTTCGATACGTAACGCGTGAGAAATTGTATGTAAACGCCGTATTTACATCTCTGCCACTGTGCACGAGAATCCGTATTGCTGTTCGAGTGTGCGAAACGTAACGCGCGAGAAATTGTAAGTAAACGCCGTATTTACATTTCTGCCACTGTGCAGGAGAATCCGTATAGGTGTTCGAGTGTTCAAAACGTAACGCGCAAGAAAGTGTAAGTAAACGCCGTATTAACATATCTACTACTGTGCAGGAGAATCCGTATAGGTGTTCGAGTGTTCGAATTGTAAGGCGTGAGAAATTGTAATTAAACGCCGTATTTACATGTCTGCCACTGTGTAGGAGAATCCGTATAGGTGTTTGAGTGTTCGAACCGTAACGCGCGAGAAATGGTAGGTAAACACCGTATTTACATATCTGCCACTGTGCGGGAGAATCCGTATACGTGTTCGAGTGTTCGAACCGTAACGCGCGAGAAATTGTAAGTAAACGCCGTATTTATATATCTGCCACTGTGCAGGAGAATCCGTATAGGTGTTCGAGTGTTCGAACCGTAACGCGCGAGGAATTGTAAGTAAAAGCCGTATTTACATATCTGCCACAGTGCAGGAGAATCCGTATAGGTGTTCGAGTGTTCGAAACGTAACGCGCGAGAAATTGTAAGTAAACGTCGTATTTACATATCTGCCACTGTGCAGGAGAATCCGTATAGGTGTTCGAGTGTTCGAAACGTAACGCGCGAGAAATTGTAAGTAAACGTCGTATTTACATATCTGCCACTGTGCAGGAGAATCCGTATAGGTGTTCGAGTGTTCGAAACGTAACGCGCAAGAAATTGTAAGTAAAAGCCGTATTTACATATCTGCCACTGTCCAGGAGAATCCGTATAGGTGTTCGAGTGTTCGAACCGTAACGCGCGAGAAATTGTAAGTAAAAGCCGTATTTACATATCTGCCACTTTGCAGGAGAATCCGTATAGGTGTTCGAGTGTTCGAAACGTAACGCGCGAGAAATTGTAAGTAAACGTCGTATTTACATATCTGCCACTGTGCAGGAGAATCCGTATAGGTGTTCGAGTGTTCGAAACGTAACGCGCGAGAAATTGTAAGTAAACGTCGTATTTACATATCTGCCACTGTGCAGGAGAATCCGTATAGGTGTTCGAGTGTTCGAAACGTAACGCGCAAGAAATTGTAAGTAAAAGCCGTATTTACATATCTGCCACTGTCCAGGAGAATCCGTATAGGTGTTCGAGTGTTCGAAACTTAACGCGCGAGAAATTGTAAGTAAACGCCGTATTTACATATCTGCCACTGTGCAGGAGAATCCGTATAGGTGTTCGAGTGTTCGAAACGTAACGCGCGAGAAATTGTAAGTAAACGTCGTATTTACATATCTGCCACTGTGCAGGAGAATCCGTATAGGTGTTCGAGTGTTCGATACGTAACGCGTGAGAAATTGTATGTAAACGCCGTATTTACATATCTGCCACTGTGTAGGAGAATCCGTATAGCTGTTCGAGTGTGCGAAACGAAACGCGCGAGAAATTGTAAGTAAACGCCGTATTTACATATCTGCCACTGTGCAGGAGAATCCGTATAGGTGTTCGAGTGTCCGAAACGTCACGCGTGAGAAATTGTAAGTAAACGCCGTATTTACATATCTGCCACTGTCCAGGAGAATCCGTATAGGTGTTCGAGTGTTCGAACCGTAACGCGCGAGAAATTGTAAGTAAAAGCCGTATTTACATATCTGCCACTGTGAAGGAGAATCCGTATAGGTGTTCGAGTGTTCGAAACGTAACGCGCGAGAAATTGTAAGTAAACGTCGTATTTACATATCTGCCACTGTGCAGGAGAATCCGCATAGGTGTTCGAGTGTACGATACGTAACGCGTGAGAAATTGTATGTAAACGCCGTATTTACATCTCTGCCACTGTGCACGAGAATCCGTATTGCTGTTCGAGTGTGCGAAACGTAACGCGCGAGAAATTGTAAGTAAACGCCGTATTTACATATCTGCCACTGTCCAGGAGAATCCGTATAGGTGTTCGAGTGTTCGAACCGTAACGCGCGAGAAATTGTAAGTAAAAGCCGTATTTACATATCTGCCACTGTGAAGGAGAATCCGTATAGGTGTTCGAGTGTTCGAAACGTAACGCGCGAGAAATTGTAAGTAAACGTCGTATTTACATATCTGCCACTGTGCAGGAGAATCCGTATAGGTGTTCGAGTGTTCGATACGTAACGCGTGAGAAATTGTATGTAAACGCCGTATTTACATCTCTGCCACTGTGCACGAGAATCCGTATTGCTGTTCGAGTGTGCGAAACGTAACGCGCGAGAAATTGTAAGTAAACGCCGTATTTACATTTCTGCCACTGTGCAGGAGAATCCGTATAGGTGTTCGAGTGTTCAAAACGTAACGCGCAAGAAAGTGTAAGTAAACGCCGTATTAACATATCTACTACTGTGCAGGAGAATCCGTATAGGTGTTCGAGTGTTCGAATTGTAAGGCGTGAGAAATTGTAATTAAACGCCGTATTTACATGTCTGCCACTGTGTAGGAGAATCCGTATAGGTGTTTGAGTGTTCGAACCGTAACGCGCGAGAAATGGTAGGTAAACACCGTATTTACATATCTGCCACTGTGCGGGAGAATCCGTATACGTGTTCGAGTGTTCGAACCGTAACGCGCGAGAAATTGTAAGTAAACGCCGTATTTATATATCTGCCACTGTGCAGGAGAATCCGTATAGGTGTTCGAGTGTTCGAACCGTAACGCGCGAGGAATTGTAAGTAAAAGTCGTATTTACATATCTGCCACTGTGCAGGAGAATCCGTATAGGTGTTCGAGTGTTCGAAACGTAACGCGCGAGAAATTGTAAGTAAACGTCGTATTTACATATCTGCCACTGTGCAGGAGAATCCGTATAGGTGTTCGAGTGTTCGAAACGTAACGCGCGAGAAATTGTAAGTAAACGTCGTATTTACATATCTGCCACTGTGCAGGAGAATCCGTATAGGTGTTCGAGTGTTCGAAACGTAACGCGCAAGAAATTGTAAGTAAAAGCCGTATTTACATATCTGCCACTGTCCAGGAGAATCCGTATAGGTGTTCGAGTGTTCGAACCGTAACGCGCGAGAAATTGTAAGTAAAAGCCGTATTTACATATCTGCCACTTTGCAGGAGAATCCGTATAGGTGTTCGAGTGTTCGAAACGTAACGCGCGAGAAATTGTAAGTAAACGTCGTATTTACATATCTGCCACTGTGCAGGAGAATCCGTATAGGTGTTCGAGTGTTCGAAACGTAACGCGCAAGAAATTGTAAGTAAAAGCCGTATTTACATATCTGCCACTGTCCAGGAGAATCCGTATAGGTGTTCGAGTGTTCGAACCGTAACGCGCGAGAAATTGTAAGTAAAAGCCGTATTTACATATCTGCCACTTTGCAGGAGAATCCGTATAGGTGTTCGAGTGTTCGAAACGTAACGCGCGAGAAATTGTAAGTAAACGTCGTATTTACATATCTGCCACTGTGCAGGAGAATCCGTATAGGTGTTCGAGTGTTCGAAACGTAACGCGCGAGAAATTGTAAGCAAACGTCGTATTTACATATCTGCCACTGTGCAGGAGAATCCGTATAGGTGTTCGAGTGTTCGAAACGTAACGCGCAAGAAATTGTAAGTAAAAGCCGTATTTACATATCTGCCACTGTCCAGGAGAATCCGTATAGGTGTTCGAGTGTTCGAAACTTAACGCGCGAGAAATTGTAAGTAAACGCCGTATTTACATATCTGCCACTGTGCAGGAGAATCCGTATAGGTGTTCGAGTGTTCGAAACGTAACGCGCGAGAAATTGTAAGTAAACGTCGTATTTACATATCTGCCACTGTGCAGGAGAATCCGTATAGGTGTTCGAGTGTTCGATACGTAACGCGTGAGAAATTGTATGTAAACGCCGTATTTACATATCTGCCACTGTGTAGGAGAATCCGTATAGCTGTTCGAGTGTGCGAAACGAAACGCGCGAGAAATTGTAAGTAAACGCCGTATTTACATATCTGCCACTGTGCAGGAGAATCCGTATAGGTGTTCGAGTGTCCGAAACGTCACGCGTGAGAAATTGTAAGTAAACGCCGTATTTACATATCTGCCACTGTCCAGGAGAATCCGTATAGGTGTTCGAGTGTTCGAACCGTAACGCGCGAGAAATTGTAAGTAAAAGCCGTATTTACATATCTGCCACTGTGAAGGAGAATCCGTATAGGTGTTCGAGTGTTCGAAACGTAACGCGCGAGAAATTGTAAGTAAACGTCGTATTTACATATCTGCCACTGTGCAGGAGAATCCGCATAGGTGTTCGAGTGTACGATACGTAACGCGTGAGAAATTGTATGTAAACGCCGTATTTACATCTCTGCCACTGTGCACGAGAATCCGTATTGCTGTTCGAGTGTGCGAAACGTAACGCGCGAGAAATTGTAAGTAAACGCCGTACTTACATTTCTGCCACTGTGAAGGAGAATCCGTATAGGTGTTCGAGTGTTCAAAACGTAACGCGCAAGAAAGTGTAAGTAAACGCCGTATTTACATATCTACTACTGTGCAGGAGAATCCGTATAGGTGTTCGAGTGTTCGAATTGTAAGGCATGAGAAATTGTAATTGAACGCCGTATTTACATTTCTGCCACTGTGTAGGAGAATCCGTATAGGTGTTTGAGTGTTCGAACCGTAACGCGCGAGAAATGGTAGGTAAACACCGTATTTACATATCTGCCACTGTGCAGGAGAATCCGTATACGTGTTCGAGTGTTCGAACCGTAACGCGCGAGAAATTGTAAGTCAACGCCGTATTTATATATCTGCCACTGTGCAGGAGAATCCGTATAGGTGTTCGAGTGTTCGAACCGTAACGCGCGAGAAATTGTAAGTAAAAGCCGTATTTACATATCTGCCACTGTGCAGGAGAATCCGTATAGGTGTTCGAGTGTTCGAAACGTAACGCGCGAGAAATTGTAAGTAAACGTCGTATTTACATATCTGCCACTGTGCAGGAGAATCCGTATATGTGTTCGAGTGTTCGAAACGTAACGCGCGAGAAATTGTAAGTAAACGTCGTATTTACATATCTGCCACTATGCAGGAGAATCCGTATAGGTGTTCGAGTGTTCGATACGTAACGCGTGAGAAATTGTATGTAAACGCCGTATTTACATATCTGCCACTGTGCAGGAGAATCCGTATAGCTGTTCGAGTGTGCGAAACGTAACGCGCGAGAAATTGTAAGTAAACGCCGTATTTACATATCTGCCACTGTGCAGGAGAATCCGTATAGGTGTTCGAGTGTTCGAAACGTAACGCGCAAGAAATTGTAAGTAAACGCCGTATTTACATATCTGCCACTGTGCAGGAGAATCCGTATAGGTGTTCGAGTGTTCGATACGTAATGCGCGAGAAATTGTAAGTAAACGCCGTATTTACATATCTGCCACTGTGCAGGAGAATCCGTATAGGTGTTCGAGGGTTCGAAACGTAACGCGCGAGAAATTGTAAGTAAACGTCGTATTTACATATCTACCACTGTGCAGGAGAACCCGTATAGGTGTTCGAGTGTTCGATACGTAACGCGTGAGAAATTGTATGTAAACGTCGTATTTACATATCTGCCACTGTGTAGGGGAATCCGTATAGCTGTTCGAGTGTGCGAAACGTAACGCGCGAGAAATTGTAAGTAAACGCCGTATTTACATAACTGCCACTGTGCAGGAGAATCCGTATAGGTGTTCGAGTGTTCGAAACGTAACGCGCAAGAAATTGTAAGTAAACGCCGTATTTACATATCTGCCACTGTCCAGGAGAATCCGTATAGGTGTTCGAGTGTTCGAAACTTAACGCGCGAGAAATTGTAAGTAAACGCCGTATTTACATATCTGCCACTGTGCAGGAGAATCCGTGTAGGTGTTCGAGTGTTCGAAACGTAACGCGCGAGAAATTGTAAGTAAACGTCGTATTTACATATCTGCCACCGTGCAGGAGAATCCGTATAGGTGTTCGAGTGTTCGATACGTAACGCGTGAGAAATTGTATGTAAACGCCGTATTTACATATCTGCCACTGTGTAGGAGAATCCGTATAGCTGTTCGAGTGTGCGAAACGTAACGCGCGAGAAATTGTAAGTAAACGCCGTATTTACATATCTGCCACTGTGCAGGAGAATCCGTATAGGTGTACGAGTGTTCGAAACGTAACGCGCAAGAAATTGTAAGTAAACGCCGTATTTACATATCTGCCACTGTGCAGGAGAATCCGTATAGGTGTTCGAGTGTGCAAAACGTAACGCGCGAGAAATTGTAAGTAAACGCCGTATTTACATATCTGCCACTTTGCAGGAGAATCCGTATAGGTGTTCGAGTGTCCGAAACGTCACGCGGGAGAAATTGTAAGTAAACGCCGCATTTACATATCTGCCACTGTCCAGGAGAATCCGTATAGGTGTTCGAGTGTTCGAACCGTAACGCGCGAGAAATTGTAAGTAAAAGCCGTATTTACATATCTGCCACTGTGAAGGAGAATCCGTATAGGTGTTCGAGTGTTCGAAACGTAACGCGCGAGAAATTGTAAGTAAACGTCGTATTTACATATCTGCCACTGTGCAGGAGAATCCGTATAGGTGTTCGAGTGTTCGATACGTAACGCGTGAGAAATTGTATGTAAACGCCGTATTTACATCTCTGCCACTGTGCACGAGAATCCGTATTGCTGTTTGAGTGTGCGAAACGTAACGCGCGAGAAATTGTAAGTAAACGCCGTATTTACATTTCTGCCACTGTGCAGGAGAATTTGTATAGGTGTTCGAGTGTTCAAAACGTAACGCGCAAGAAAGTGTAAGTAAACGCCGTATTAACATATCTACTACTGTGCAGGAGAATCCGTATAGGTGTTCGAGTGTTCGAATTGTAAGGCGTGAGAAATTGTAATTAAACGCCGTATTTACATGTTTGCCACTGTGTAGGAGAATCCGTATAGGTGTTTGAGTGTTCGAACCGTAACGCGCGAGAAATGGTAGGTAAACACCGTATTTACATATCTGCCACTGTGCAGGAGAATCCGTATACGTGTTCGAGTGTTCGAACCGTAACGCGCGAGAAATTGTAAGTAAACGCCGTATTTATATATCTGCCACTGTGCAGGAGAATCCGTATAGGTGTTCGAGTGTTCGAACCGTAACGCGCGAGAAATTGTAAGTAAAAGCCGTATTTACATATCTGCCACTGTGCAGGAGAATCCGTATAGGTGTTCGAGTGTTCGAAACGTAACGCGCGAGAAATTGTAAGTAAACGTCGTATTTACATATCTGCCACTGTGCAGGATAATCCGTATAGGTGTTCGAGTGTTCGAAACGTAACGCGCGAGAAATTGTAAGTAAACGTCGTATTTACATATCTGCCACTGTCCAGGAGAATCCGTATAGGTGTTCGAGTGTTCGAACCGTAACGCGCGAGAAATTGTAAGTAAAAGCCGTATTTACATATCTGCCACTGTGCAGGAGAATCCGTATAGGTGTTCGAGTGTTCGAAACGTAACGCGCGAGAAATTGTAATTAAACGTCGTATTTACATATCTGCCACTGTGCAGGAGAATCCGTATAGGTGTTCGAGTGTTCGAAACGTAACGCGCGAGAAATTGTAAGTAAACGTCGTATTTACATATCTGCCACTGTGCAGGAGAATCCGTATAGGTGTTCGAGTGTTCGAAACGTAACGCGCAAGAAATTGTAAGTAAAAGCCGTATTTACATATCTGCCACTGTCCAGGAGAATCCGTATAGGTGTTCGAGTGTTCGAAACTTAACGCGCGAGAAATTGTAAGTAAACGCCGTATTTACATATCTGCCACTGTGCAGGAGAATCCGTATAGGTGTTCGAGTGTTCGATACGTAACGCGTGAGAAATTGTATGTAAACGCCGTATTTACATATCTGCCACTGTGTAGGAGAATCCGTATAGCTGTTCGAGTGTGCGAAACGAAACGCGCGAGAAATTGTAAGTAAACGCCGTATTTA
Source organism: Camellia sinensis (assembly GCF_055761805.1). Classification (NCBI taxonomy): domain Eukaryota; kingdom Viridiplantae; phylum Streptophyta; class Magnoliopsida; order Ericales; family Theaceae; genus Camellia; species Camellia sinensis. Next base: position 4,542,035 of record NW_028128989.1, on the reverse strand, counting down.
CATATCTGCCACTGTGCAGGAGAATCCGTATAGGTGTTCGAGTGTCCGAAACGTCACGCGTGAGAAATTGTAAGTAAACGCCGTATTTACATATCTGCCACTGTCCAGGAGAATCCGTATAGGTGTTCGAGTGTTCGAACCGTAACGCGCGAGAAATTGTAAGTAAAAGCCGTATTTACATATCTGCCACTGTGAAGGAGAATCCGTATAGGTGTTCGAGTGTTCGAAACGTAACGCGCGAGAAATTGTAAGTAAACGTCGTATTTACATATCTGCCACTGTGCAGGAGAATCCGCATAGGTGTTCGAGTGTACGATACGTAACGCGTGAGAAATTGTATATAAACGCCGTATTTACATCTCTGCCACTGTGCACGAGAATCCGTATTGCTGTTCGAGTGTGCGAAACGTAACGCGCGAGAAATTGTAAGTAAACGCCGTACTTACATTTCTGCCACTGTGAAGGAGAATCCGTATAGGTGTTCGAGTGTTCAAAACGTAACGCGCAAGAAAGTGTAAGTAAACGCCGTATTTACATATCTACTACTGTGCAGGAGAATCCGTATAGGTGTTCGAGTGTTCGAATTGTAAGGCATGAGAAATTGTAATTAAACGCCGTATTTACATTTCTGCCACTGTGTAGGAGAATCCGTATAGGTGTTTGAGTGTTCGAACCGTAACGCGCGAGAAATGGTAGGTAAACACCGTATTTACATATCTGCCACTGTGCAGGAGAATCCGTATACGTGTTCGAGTGTTCGAACCGTAACGCGCGAGAAATTGTAAGTCAACGCCGTATTTATATATCTGCCACTGTGCAGGAGAATCCGTATAGGTGTTCGAGTGTTCGAACCGTAACGCGCGAGAAATTGTAAGTAAAAGCCGTATTTACATATCTGCCACTGTGCAGGAGAATCCGTATAGGTGTTCGAGTGTTCGAAACGTAACGCGCGAGAAATTGTAAGTAAACGTCGTATTTACATATCTGCCACTGTGCAGGAGAATCCGTATATGTGTTCGAGTGTTCGAAACGTAACGCGCGAGAAATTGTAAGTAAACGTCGTATTTACATATCTGCCACTATGCAGGAGAATCCGTATAGGTGTTCGAGTGTTCGATACGTAACGCGTGAGAAATTGTATGTAAACGCCGTATTTACATATCTGCCACTGTGCAGGAGAATCCGTATAGCTGTTCGAGTGTGCGAAACGTAACGCGCGAGAAATTGTAAGTAAACGCCGTATTTACATATCTGCCACTGTGCAGGAGAATCCGTATAGGTGTTCGAGTGTTCGAAACGTAACGCGCAAGAAATTGTAAGTAAACGCCGTATTTACATATCTGCCACTGTGCAGGAGAATCCGTATAGGTGTTCGAGTGTTCGATACGTAATGCGCGAGAAATTGTAAGTAAACGCCGTATTTACATATCTGCCACTGTGCAGGAGAATCCGTATAGGTGTTCGAGGGTTCGAAACGTAACGCGCGAGAAATTGTAAGTAAACGTCGTATTTACATATCTACCACTGTGCAGGAGAACCCGTATAGGTGTTCGAGTGTTCGATACGTAACGCGTGAGAAATTGTATGTAAACGTCGTATTTACATATCTGCCACTGTGTAGGGGAATCCGTATAGCTGTTCGAGTGTGCGAAACGTAACGCGCGAGAAATTGTAAGTAAACGCCGTATTTACATAACTGCCACTGTGCAGGAGAATCCGTATAGGTGTTCGAGTGTTCGAAACGTAACGCGCAAGAAATTGTAAGTAAACGCCGTATTTACATATCTGCCACTGTCCAGGAGAATCCGTATAGGTGTTCGAGTGTTCGAAACTTAACGCGCGAGAAATTGTAAGTAAACGCCGTATTTACATATCTGCCACTGTGCAGGAGAATCCGTGTAGGTGTTCGAGTGTTCGAAACGTAACGCGCGAGAAATTGTAAGTAAACGTCGTATTTACATATCTGCCACCGTGCAGGAGAATCCGTATAGGTGTTCGAGTGTTCGATACGTAACGCGTGAGAAATTGTATGTAAACGCCGTATTTACATATCTGCCACTGTGTAGGAGAATCCGTATAGCTGTTCGAGTGTGCGAAACGTAACGCGCGAGAAATTGTAAGTAAACGCCGTATTTACATATCTGCCACTGTGCAGGAGAATCCGTATAGGTGTACGAGTGTTCGAAACGTAACGCGCAAGAAATTGTAAGTAAACGCCGTATTTACATATCTGCCACTGTGCAGGAGAATCCGTATAGGTGTTCGAGTGTTCGATACGTAACGCGCGAGAAATTGTAAGTAAACGTCGTATTTACTTATCTGCCACTGTGCAAGAGAATCCGTATAGGTGTTCGAGTGTTCAAAACATAACGCGTGAGAAATTGTAAGTAAACGTCGTATTTACATATCTGCCACTGTGCAGGAGAATCCGTATAGGTGTTCGAGTGTGCAAAACGTAACGCGCGAGAAATTGTAAGTAAACGCCGTATTTACATATCTGCCACTGTGCAGGAGAATCCGTATAGGTGTTCGAGTGTCCGAAACGTCACGCGGGAGAAATTGTAAGTAAACGCCGCATTTACATATCTGCCACTGTCCAGGAGAATCCGTATAGGTGTTCGAGTGTTCGAACCGTAACGCGCGAGAAATTGTAAGTAAAAGCCGTATTTACATATCTGCCACTGTGAAGGAGAATCCGTATAGGTGTTCGAGTGTTCGAAACGTAACGCGCGAGAAATTGTAAGTAAACGTCGTATTTACATATCTGCCACTGTGCAGGAGAATCCGTATAGGTGTTCGAGTGTTCGATACGTAACGCGTGAGAAATTGTATGTAAACGCCGTATTTACATCTCTGCCACTGTGCACGAGAATCCGTATTGCTGTTTGAGTGTGCGAAACGTAACGCGCGAGAAATTGTAAGTAAACGCCGTATTTACATTTCTGCCACTGTGCAGGAGAATTTGTATAGGTGTTCGAGTGTTCAAAACGTAACGCGCAAGAAAGTGTAAGTAAACGCCGTATTAACATATCTACTACTGTGCAGGAGAATCCGTATAGGTGTTCGAGTGTTCGAATTGTAAGGCGTGAGAAATTGTAATTAAACGCCGTATTTACATGTTTGCCACTGTGTAGGAGAATCCGTATAGGTGTTTGAGTGTTCGAACCGTAACGCGCGAGAAATGGTAGGTAAACACCGTATTTACATATCTGCCACTGTGCAGGAGAATCCGTATACGTGTTCGAGTGTTCGAACCGTAACGCGCGAGAAATTGTAAGTAAACGCCGTATTTATATATCTGCCACTGTGCAGGAGAATCCGTATAGGTGTTCGAGTGTTCGAACCGTAACGCGCGAGAAATTGTAAGTAAAAGCCGTATTTACATATCTGCCACTGTGCAGGAGAATCCGTATAGGTGTTCGAGTGTTCGAAACGTAACGCGCGAGAAATTGTAAGTAAACGTCGTATTTACATATCTGCCACTGTGCAGGATAATCTGTATAGGTGTTCGAGTGTTCGAAACGTAACGCGCGAGAAATTGTAAGTAAACGTCGTATTTACATATCTGCCACTGTCCAGGAGAATCCGTATAGGTGTTCGAGTGTTCGAACCGTAACGCGCGAGAAATTGTAAGTAAAAGCTGTATTTACATATCTGCCACTGTGCAGGAGAATCCGTATAGGTGTTCGAGTGTTCGAAACGTAACGCGCGAGAAATTGTAATTAAACGTCGTATTTACATATCTGCCACTGTGCAGGAGAATCCGTATAGGTGTTCGAGTGTTCGAAACGTAACGCGCGAGAAATTGTAAGTAAACGTCGTATTTACATATCTGCCACTGTGCAGGAGAATCCGTATAGGTGTTCGAGTGTTCGAAACGTAACGCGCAAGAAATTGTAAGTAAAAGCCGTATTTACATATCTGCCACTGTCCAGGAGAATCCGTATAGGTGTTCGAGTGTTCGAAACTTAACGCGCGAGAAATTGTAAGTAAACGCCGTATTTACATATCTGCCACTGTGCAGGAGAATCCGTATAGGTGTTCGAGTGTTCGATACGTAACGCGTGAGAAATTGTATGTAAACGCCGTATTTACATATCTGCCACTGTGTAGGAGAATCCGTATAGCTGTTCGAGTGTGCGAAACGAAACGCGCGAGAAATTGTAAGTAAACGCCGTATTTACATATCTGCCACTGTGCAGGAGAATCCGTATAGGTGTTCGAGTGTCCGAAACGTCACGCGTGAGAAATTGTAAGTAAACGCCGTATTTACATATCTGCCACTGTCCAGGAGAATCCGTATAGGTGTTCGAGTGTTCGAACCGTAACGCGCGAGAAATTGTAAGTAAAAGCCGTATTTACATATCTGCCACTGTGAAGGAGAATCCGTATAGGTGTTCGAGTGTTCGAAACGTAACGCGCGAGAAATTGTAAGTAAACGTCGTATTTACATATCTGCCACTGTGCAGGAGAATCCGTATAGGTGTTCGAGTGTTCGATACGTAACGCGTGAGAAATTGTATGTAAACGCCGTATTTACATCTCTGCCACTGTGCACGAGAATCCGTATTGCTGTTTGAGTGTGCGAAACGTAACGCGCGAGAAATTGTAAGTAAACGCCGTATTTACATTTCTGCCACTGTGCAGGAGAATTTGTATAGGTGTTCGAGTGTTCAAAACGTAACGCGCAAGAAAGTGTAAGTAAACGCCGTATTAACATATCTACTACTGTGCAGGAGAATCCGTATAGGTGTTCGAGTGTTCGAATTGTAAGGCGTGAGAAATTGTAATTAAACGCCGTATTTACATGTTTGCCACTGTGTAGGAGAATCCGTATAGGTGTTTGAGTGTTCGAACCGCAACGCGCGAGAAATGGTAGGTAAACACCGTATTTACATATCTGCCACTGTGCAGGAGAATCCGTATACGTGTTCGAGTGTTCGAACCGTAACGCGCGAGAAATTGTAAGTAAACGCCGTATTTATATATCTGCCACTGTGCAGGAGAATCCGTATAGGTGTTCGAGTGTTCGAACCGTAACGCGCGAGAAATTGTAAGTAAAAGCCGTATTTACATATCTGCCACTGTGCAGGAGAATCCGTATAGGTGTTCGAGTGTTCGAAACGTAACGCGCGAGAAATTGTAAGTAAACGTCGTATTTACATATCTGCCACTGTGCAGGATAATCCGTATAGGTGTTCGAGTGTTCGAAACGTAACGCGCGAGAAATTGTAAGTAAACGTCGTATTTACATATCTGCCACTGTCCAGGAGAATCCGTATAGGTGTTCGAGTGTTCGAACCGTAACGCGCGAGAAATTGTAAGTAAAAGCCGTATTTACATATCTGCCACTGTGCAGGAGAATCCGTATAGGTGTTCGAGTGTTCGAAACGTAACGCGCGAGAAATTGTAATTAAACGTCGTATTTACATATCTGCCACTGTGCAGGAGAATCCGTATAGGTGTTCGAGTGTTCGAAACGTAACGCGCGAGAAATTGTAAGTAAACGTCGTATTTACATATCTGCCACTGTGCAGGTGTTCGAGTGTTCGAAACGTAACGCGCAAGAAATTGTAAGTAAAAGCCGTATTTACATATCTGCCACTGTCCAGGAGAATCCGTATAGGTGTTCGAGTGTTCGAAACTTAACGCGCGAGAAATTGTAAGTAAACGCCGTATTTACATATCTGCCACTGTGCAGGAGAATCCGTATAGGTGTTCGAGTGTTCGATACGTAACGCGTGAGAAATTGTATGTAAACGCCGTATTTACATATCTGCCACTGTGTAGGAGAATCCGTATAGCTGTTCGAGTGTGCGAAACGAAACGCGCGAGAAATTGTAAGTAAACGCCGTATTTACATATCTGCCACTGTGCAGGAGAATCCGTATAGGTGTTCGAGTGTCCGAAACGTCACGCGTGAGAAATTGTAAGTAAACGCCGTATTTACATATCTGCCACTGTCCAGGAGAATCCGTATAGGTGTTCGAGTGTTCGAACCGTAACGCGCGAGAAATTGTAAGTAAAAGCCGTATTTACATATCTGCCACTGTGAAGGAGAATCCGTATAGGTGTTCGAGTGTTCGAAACGTAACGCGCGAGAAATTGTAAGTAAACGTCGTATTTACATATCTGCCACTGTGCAGGGGAATCCGTATAGGTGTTCGAGTGTTCGATACGTAACGCGTGAGAAATTGTATGTAAACGCCGTATTTACATCTCTGCCACTGTGCACGAGAATCCGTATTGCTGTTCGAGTGTGCGAAACGTAACGCGCGAGAAATTGTAAGTAAACGCCGTATTTACATTTCTGCCACTGTGCAGGAGAATCCGTATAGGTGTTCGAGTGTTCAAAACGTGACGCGCAAGAAAGTGTAAGTAAACGCCGTATTAACATATCTACTACTGTGCAGGAGAATCCGTATAGGTGTTCAAGTGTTCGAATTGTAAGGCGTGAGAAATTGTAATTAAACGCCGTATTTACATGTCTGCCACTGTGTAGGAGAATCCGTATAGGTGTTTGAGTGTTCGAACCGTAACGCGCGAGAAATGGTAGGTAAACACCGTATTTACATATCTGCCACTGTGCAGGAGAATCCGTATACGTGTTCGAGTGTTCGAACCGTAACGCGCGAGAAATTGTAAGTAAACGCCGTATTTATATATCTGCCACTGCGCAGGAGAATCCGTATAGGTGTTCAAGTGTTCGAACCGTAACGCGCGAGAAATTGTAAGTAAAAGCCGTATTTACATATCTGCCACTGTGCAGGAGAATCCGTATAGGTGTTCGAGTGTTCGAAACGTAACGCGCGAGAAATTGTTAGTAAACGTTGTATTTACATATCTGCCACTGTGCAGGAGAATCCGTATAGGTGTTCGAGTGTTCGAAACGTAACGCGCGAGAAATTGTAAGTAAACGTCGTATTTACATATCTGCCACTGTCCAGGAGAATCCGTATAGCTGTTCGAGTGTTCGAACCGTAACGCGCGAAAAATTGTAAGTAAAAGCCGTATTTACATATCTGCCACTGTGCAGGAGAATCCGTATAGGTGTTCGAGTGTTCGAAACGTAAAGCGCGTGAAATTGTAAGTAAACGTCGTATTTACATATCTGCCACTGTGCAGGAGAATCCGTATAGGTGTTCGAGTGTTCGAAACGTAACGCGCAAGAAATTGTAAGTAAAAGTCGTATTTACATATCTGCCACTGTCCAGGAGAATCCGTATAGGTGTTCGAGTGTTCGAAACTTAACGCGCGAGAAATTGTAAGTAAACGCCGTATTTAGATATCTGTCACTGTGCAGGAGAATCCGTATAGGTGTTCGAGTGCTCGAAACGTAACGCGCGAGAAATTGTAAGTAAACGCCGTATTTACATATCTGCCACTGTGCAGGAGAATCCGTATAGGTGTTCGAGTGTTCGAAACGTAACGCGCGAGAAATTGTAAGTAAACGTCGTATTTACATATCTGCCCCTGTGCAGGAGAATCCGTATAGGTGTTCGAGTGTTCGATACGTAACGCGTGAGAAATTGTATGTAAACGCCGTATTTACATATCTGCCACTGTGTAGGAGAATCCGTATAGCTGTTCGAGTTTGCGAAACGTAACGCGCGAGAAATTGTAAGTAAACGCCGTATTTACATATCTGCCACTGTGCAGGAGAATCCGTATAGGTGTACGAGTGTTCGAAACGTAACGCGCAAGAAATTGTAAGTAAACGCCGTATTTACATATCTGCCACTGTGCAGGAGAATCCGTATAGGTGTTCGAGTGTTCGATACGTAACGCGCGAGAAATTGTAAGTAAACGTCGTATTTACTTATCTGCCACTGTGCAGGAGAATCCGTATAGGTGTTCGAGTGTTCAAAACATAACGCGTGAGAAATTGTAAGTAAACGTCGTATTTACATATCTGCCACTGTGCAGGAGAATCCGTATAGGTGTTCGAGTGTGCAAAACGTAACGCGCGAGAAATTGTAAGTAAACGCCGTATTTACATATCTGCCACTGTGCAGGAGAATCCGTATAGGTGTTCGAGTGTCCGAAACGTCACGCGGGAGAAATTGTAAGTAAACGCCGTATTTACATATCTGCCACTGTCCAGGAGAATCCGTATAGGTGTTCGAGTGTTCGAACCGTAACGCGCGAGAAATTGTAAGTAAAAGCCGTATTTACATATCTGCCACTGTGAAGGAGAATCCGTATAGGTGTTCGAGTGTTCGAAACGTAACGCGCGAGAAATTGTAAGTAAACGTCGTATTTACATATCTGCCACTGTGCAGGAGAATCCGTATAGGTGTTCGAGTGTTCGATACGTAACGCGTGAGAAATTGTATGTAAACGCCGTATTTACATCTCTGCCACTGTGCACGAGAATCCGTATTGCTGTTTGAGTGTGCGAAACGTAACGCGCGAGAAATTGTAAGTAAACGCCGTATTTACATTTCTGCCACTGTGCAGGAGAATTTGTATAGGTGTTCGAGTGTTCAAAACGTAACGCGCAAGAAAGTGTAAGTAAACGCCGTATTAACATATCTACTACTGTGCAGGAGAATCCGTATAGGTGTTCGAGTGTTCGAATTGTAAGGCGTGGGAAATTGTAATTAAACGCCGTATTTACATGTGTGCCACTGTGTAGGAGAATCCGTATAGGTGTTTGAGTGTTCGAACCGTAACGCGCGAGAAATGGTAGGTAAACACCGTATTTACATATCTGCCACTGTGCAGGAGAATCCGTATACGTGTTCGAGTGTTCGAACCGTAACGCGCGAGAAATTGTAAGTAAACGCCGTATTTATATATCTGCCACTGTGCAGGAGAATCCGTATAGGTGTTCGAGTGTTCGAACCGTAACGCGCGAGAAATTGTAAGTAAAAGCCGTATTTACATATCTGCCACTGTGCAGGAGAATCCGTATAGGTGTTCGAGTGTTCGAAACGTAACGCGCGAGAAATTGTAAGTAAACGTCGTATTTACATATCTGCCACTGTGCAGGAGAATCCGTATAGGTGTTCGAGTGTTCAAAACATAACGCGTGAGAAATTGTAAGTAAACGTCGTATTTACATATCTGCCACTGTGCAGGAGAATCCGTATAGGTGTTCGAGTGTGCAAAACGTAACGCGCGAGAAATTGTAAGTAAACGCCGTATTTACATATCTGCCACTGTGCAGGAGAATCCGTATAGGTGTTCGAGTGTCCGAAGCGTCACGCGGGAGAAATTGTAAGTAAACGCCGTATTTACATATCTGCCACTGTCCAGGAGAATCCGTATAGGTGTTCGAGTGTTCGAACCGTAACGCGCGAGAAATTGTAAGTAAAAGCCGTATTTACATATCTGCCACTGTGAAGGAGAATCCGTATAGGTGTTCGAGTGTTCGATACGTAACGCGTGAGAAATTGTATGTAAACGCCGTATTTACATCTCTGCCACTGTGCACGAGAATCCGTATTGCTGTTTGAGTGTGCGAAACGTAACGCGCGAGAAATTGTAAGTAAACGCCGTATTTACATTTCTGCCACTGTGTAGGAGAATTTGTATAGGTGTTCGAGTGTTCAAAACGTAACGCGCAAGAAAGTGTAAGTAAACGCCGTATTAACATATCTACTACTGTGCAGGAGAATCCGTATAGGTGTTCGAGTGTTCGAATTGTAAGGCGTGAGAAATTGTAATTAAACGCCGTATTTACATGTTTGCCACTGTGTAGGAGAATCCGTATAGGTGTTTGAGTGTTCGAACCGTAACGCGCGAGAAATGGTAGGTAAACACCGTATTTACATATCTGCCACTGTGCAGGAGAATCCGTATACGTGTTCGAGTGTTCGAACCGTAACGCGCGAGAAATTGTAAGTAAACGCCGTATTTATATATCTGCCACTGTGCAGGAGAATCCGTATAGGTGTTCGAGTGTTCGAACCGTAACGCGCGAGAAATTGTAAGTAAAAGCCGTATTTACATATCTGCCACTGTGCAGGAGAATCCGTATAGGTGTTCGAGTGTTCGAAACGTAACGCGCGAGAAATTGTAAGTAAACGTCGTATTTACATATCTGCCACTGTGCAGGAGAATCCGTATAGGTGTTCGAGTGTTCGAAACGTAACGCGCGAGAAATTGTAAGTAAACGTCGTATTTACATATCTGCCACGGTCCAGGAGAATCCGTATAGGTGTTCGAGTGTTCGAACCGTAACGCGCGAGAAATTGTAAGTAAAAGCCGTATTTACATATCTGCCACTGTGCAGGAGAATCCGTATAGGTGTTCGAGTGTTCGAAACGTAACGCGCGTGAAATTGTAAGTAAACGTCGTATTTACATATCTGCCACTGTGCAGGAGAATCCGTATAGGTGTTCGAGTGTTCGAAACGTAACGCGCAAGAAATTGTAAGTAAAAGTCGTATTTACATATCTGCCACTGTCCAGGAGAATCCGTATAGGTGTTCGAGTGTTCGAAACTTAACGCGCGAGAAATTGTAAGTAAACGCCGTATTTACATATCTGCCACTGTGCAGGAGAATCCGTATAGGTGTTCGAGTGTTCGAAACGTAACGCGCGAGAAATTGTAAGTAAACGTCGTATTTACATATCTGCCCCTGTGCAGGAGAATCCGTATAGGTGTTCGAGTGTTCGATACGTAACGCGTGAGAAATTGTATGTAAACGCCGTATTTACATATCTGCCACTGTGTAGGAGAATCCGTATAGCTGTTCGAGTTTGCGAAACGTAACGCGCGAGAAATTGTAAGTAAACGCCGTATTTACATATCTGCCACTGTGCAGGAGAATCCGTATAGGTGTACGAGTGTTCGAAACGTAACGCGCAAGAAATTGTAAGTAAACGCCGTATTTACATATCTGCCACTGTGCAGGAGAATCCGTATAGGTGTTCGAGTGTTCGATACGTAACGCGCGAGAAATTGTAAGTAAACGTCGTATTTACTTATCTGCCACTGTGCAGGAGAATCCGTATAGGTGTTCGAGTGTTCAAAACATAACGCGTGAGAAATTGTAAGTAAACGTCGTATTTACATATCTGCCACTGTGCAGGAGAATCCGTATAGGTGTTCGAGTGTGCAAAACGTAACGCGCGAGAAATTGTAAGTAAACGCCGTATTTACATATCTGCCACTGTGCAGGAGAATCCGTATAGGTGTTCGAGTGTCCGAAACGTCACGCGGGAGAAATTGTAAGTAAACGCCGTATTTACATATCTGCCACTGTCCAGGAGAATCCGTATAGGTGTTCGAGTGTTCGAACCGTAACGCGCGAGAAATTGTAAGTAAAAGCCGTATTTACATATCTGCCACTGTGAACGAGAATCCGTATAGGTGTTCGAGTGTTCGAAACGTAACGCGCGAGAAATTGTAAGTAAACGTCGTATTTACATATCTGCCACTGTGCAGGAGAATCCGTATAGGTGTTCGAGTGTTCGATACGTAACGCGTGAGAAATTGTATGTAAACGCCGTATTTACATCTCTGCCACTGTGCACGAGAATCCGTATTGCTGTTTGAGTGTGCGAAACGTAACGCGCGAGAAATTGTAAGTAAACGCCGTATTTACATTTCTGACACTGTGCAGGAGAATTTGTATAGGTGTTCGAGTGTTCAAAACGTAACGCGCAAGAAAGTGTAAGTAAACGCCGTATTAACATATCTACTACTGTGCAGGAGAATCCGTATAGGTGTTCGAGTGTTCGAATTGTAAGGCGTGAGAAATTGTAATTAAACGCCGTATTTACATGTTTGCCACTGTGTAGGAGAATCCGTATAGGTGTTTGAGTGTTCGAACCGTAACGCGCGAGAAATGGTAGGTAAACACCGTATTTACATATCTGCCACTGTGCAGGAGAATCCGTATACGTGTTCGAGTGTTCGAACCGTAACGCGCGAGAAATTGTAAGTAAATGCCGTATTTATATATCTGCCACTGTGCAGGAGAATCCGTATAGGTGTTCGAGTGTTCGAACCGTAACGCGCGAGAAATTGTAAGTAAAAGCCGTATTTACATATCTGCCACTGTGCAGGAGAATCCGTATAGGTGTTCGAGTGTTCGAAACGTAACGCGCGAGAAATTGTAAGTAAACGTCGTATTTACATATCTGCCACTGTGCAGGAGAATCCGTATAGGTGTTCGAGTGTTCGAAACGTAACGCGCGAGAAATTGTAAGTAAACGTCGTATTTACATATCTGCCACGGTCCAGGAGAATCCGTATAGGTGTTCGAGTGTTCGAACCGTAACGCGCGAGAAATTGTAAGTAAAAGCCGTATTTACATATCTGCCACTGTGCAGGAGAATCCGTATAGGTGTTCGAGTGTTCGAAACGTAACGCGCGTGAAATTGTAAGTAAACGTCGTATTTACATATCTGCCACTGTGCAGGAGAATCCGTATAGGTGTTCGAGTGTTCGAAACGTAACGCGCAAGAAATTGTAAGTAAAAGTCGTATTTACATATCTGCCACTGTCCAGGAGAATCCGTATAGGTGTTCGAGTGTTCGAAACTTAACGCGCGAGAAATTGTAAGTAAACGCCGTATTTACATATCTGCCACTGTGCAGGAGAATCCGTATAGGTGTTCGAGTGTTCGAAACGTAACGCGCGAGAAATTGTAAGTAAACGCCGTATTTACATATCTGCCACTGTGCAGGAGAATCCGTATAGGTGTTCGAGTGTTCGAAACGTAACGCGCGAGAAATTGTAAGTAAACGTCGTATTTACATATCTGCCCCTGTGCAGGAGAATCCGTATAGGTGTTCGAGTGTTCGATACGTAACGCGTGAGAAATTGTATGTAAACGCCGTATTTACATATCTGCCACTGTGTAGGAGAATCCGTATAGCTGTTCGAGTTTGCGAAACGTAACGCGCGAGAAATTGTAAGTAAACGCCGTATTTACATATCTGCCACTGTGCAGGAGAATCCGTATAGGTGTACGAGTGTTCGAAACGTAACGCGCAAGAAATTGTAAGTAAACGCCGTATTTACATATCTGCCACTGTGCAGGAGAATCCGTATAGGTGTTCGAGTGTTCGATACGTAACGCGCGAGAAATTGTAAGTAAACGTCGTATTTACTTATCTGCCACTGTGCAGGAGAATCCGTATAGGTGTTCGAGTGTTCAAAACATAACGCGTGAGAAATTGTAAGTAAACGTCGTATTTACAGATCTGCCACTGTGCAGGAGAATCCGTATAGGTGTTCGAGTGTGCAAAACGTAACGCGCGAGAAATTGTAAGTAAACGCCGTATTTACATATCTGCCACTGTGCAGGAGAATCCGTATAGGTGTTCGAGTGTCCGAAACGTCACGCGGGAGAAATTGTAAGTAAACGCCGTATTTACATATCTGCCACTGTCCAGGAGAATCCGTATAGGTGTTCGAGTGTTCGAACCGTAACGCGCGAGAAATTGTAAGTAAAAGCCGTATTTACATATCTGCCACTGTGAACGAGAATCCGTATAGGTGTTCGAGTGTTCGAAACGTAACGCGCGAGAAATTGTAAGTAAACGTCGTATTTACATATCTGCCACTGTGCAGGAGAATCCGTATAGGTGTTCGAGTGTTCGATACGTAACGCGTGAGAAATTGTATGTAAACGCCGTATTTACATCTCTGCCACTGTGCACGAGAATCCGTATTGCTGTTTGAGTGTGCGAAACGTAACGCGCGAGAAATTGTAAGTAAACGCCGTATTTACATTTCTGACACTGTGCAGGAGAATTTGTATAGGTGTTCGAGTGTTCAAAACGTAACGCGCAAGAAAGTGTAAGTAAACGCCGTATTAACATATCTACTACTGTGCAGGAGAATCCGTATAGGTGTTCGAGTGTTCGAATTGTAAGGCGTGAGAAATTGTAATTAAACGCCGTATTTACATGTTTGCCACTGTGTAGGAGAATCCGTATAGGTGTTTGAGTGTTCGAACCGTAACGCGCGAGAAATGGTAGGTAAACACCGTATTTACATATCTGCCACTGTGCAGGAGAATCCGTATACGTGTTCGAGTGTTCGAACCGTAACGCGCGAGAAATTGTAAGTAAATGCCGTATTTATATATCTGCCACTGTGCAGGAGAATCCGTATAGGTGTTCGAGTGTTCGAACCGTAACGCGCGAGAAATTGTAAGTAAAAGCCGTATTTACATATCTGCCACTGTGCAGGAGAATCCGTATAGGTGTTCGAGTGTTCGAAACGTAACGCGCGAGAAATTGTAAGTAAACGTCGTATTTACATATCTGCCACTGTGCAGGAGAATCCGTATAGGTGTTCGAGTGTTCGAAACGTAACGCGCGAGAAATTGTAAGTAAACGTCGTATTTACATATCTGCCACGGTCCAGGAGAATCCGTATAGGTGTTCGAGTGTTCGAACCGTAACGCGCGAGAAATTGTAAGTAAAAGCCGTATTTACATATCTGCCACTGTGCAGGAGAATCCGTATAGGTGTTCGCGTGTTCGAAACGTAACGCGCGTGAAATTGTAAGTAAACGTCGTATTTACATATCTGCCACTGTGCAGGAGAATCCGTATAGGTGTTCGAGTGTTCGAAACGTAACGCGCAAGAAATTGTAAGTAAAAGTCGTATTTACATATCTGCCACTGTCCAGGAGAATCCGTATAGGTGTTCGAGTGTTCGAAACTTAACGCGCGAGAAATTGTAAGTAAACGCCGTATTTACATATCTGCCACTGTGCAGGAGAATCCGTATAGGTGTTCGAGTGTTCGAAACGTAACGCGCGAGAAATTGTAAGTAAACGCCGTATTTACATATCTGCCACTGTGCAGGAGAATCCGTATAGGTGTTCGAGTGTTCGAAACGTAACGCGCGAGAAATTGTAAGTAAACGTCGTATTTACATATCTGCCCCTGTGCAGGAGAATCCGTATAGGTGTTCGAGTGTTCGATACGTAACGCGTGAGAAATTGTATGTAAACGCCGTATTTACATATCTGCCACTGTGTAGGAGAATCCGTATAGCTGTTCGAGTTTGCGAAACGTAACGCGCGAGAAATTGTAAGTAAACGCCGTATTTACATATCTGCCACTGTGCAGGAGAATCCGTATAGGTGTACGAGTGTTCGAAACGTAACGCGCAAGAAATTGTAAGTAAACGCCGTATTTACATATCTGCCACTGTGCAGGAGAATCCGTATAGGTGTTCGAGTGTTCGATACGTAACGCGCGAGAAATTGTAAGTAAACGTCGTATTTACTTATCTGCCACTGTGCAGGAGAATCCGTATAGGTGTTCGAGTGTTCAAAACATAACGCGTGAGAAATTGTAAGTAAACGTCGTATTTACAGATCTGCCACTGTGCAGGAGAATCCGTATAGGTGTTCGAGTGTGCAAAACGTAACGCGCGAGAAATTGTAAGTAAACGCCGTATTTACATATCTGCCACTGTGCAGGAGAATCCGTATAGGTGTTCGAGTGTCCGAAACGTCACGCGGGAGAAATTGTAAGTAAACGCCGTATTTACATATCTGCCACTGTCCAGGAGAATCCGTATAGGTGTTCGAGTGTTCGAACCGTAACGCGCGAGAAATTGTAAGTAAAAGCCGTATTTACATATCTGCCACTGTGAAGGAGAATCCGTATAGGTGTTCGAGTGTTCGAAACGTAACGCGCGAGAAATTGTAAGTAAACGTCGTATTTACATATCTGCCACTGTGCAGGAGAATCCGTATAGGTGTTCGAGTGTTCGATACGTAACGCGTGAGAAATTGTATGTAAACGCCGTATTTACATCTCTGCCACTGTGCACGAGAATCCGTATTGCTGTTTGAGTGTGCGAAACGTAACGCGCGAGAAATTGTACGTAAACGCCGTATTTGCATTTCTGCCACTGTGCAGGAGAATTTGTATAGGTGTTCGAGTGTTCAAAACGTAACGCGCAAGAAAGTGTAAGTAAACGCCGTATTAACATATCTACTACTGTGCAGGAGAATCCGTATAGGTGTTCGAGTGTTCGAATTGTAAGGCGTGAGAAATTGTAATTAAACGCCGTATTTACATGTTTGCCACTGTGTAGGAGAATCCGTATAGGTGTTTGAGTGTTCGAACCGTAACGCGCGAGAAATGGTAGGTAAACACCGTATTTACATATCTGCCACTGTGCAGGAGAATCCGTATACGTGTTCGAGTGTTCGAACCGTAACGCGCGAGAAATTGTAAGTAAACGCCGTATTTATATATCTGCCACTGTGCAGGAGAATCCGTATAGGTGTTCGAGTGTTCGAACCGTAACGCGCGAGAAATTGTAAGTAAAAGCCGTATTTACATATCTGCCACTGTGCAGGAGAATCCGTATAGGTGTTCGAGTGTTCGAAACGTAACGCGCGAGAAATTGTAAGTAAACGTCGTATTTACATATCTGCCACTGTGCAGGAGAATCCGTATAGGTGTTCGAGTGTTCGAAACGTAACGCGCGAGAAATTGTAAGTAAACGTCCTATTTACATATCTGCCACTGTCCAGGAGAATCCGTATAGGTGTTCGAGTGTTCGAACCGTAACGCGCGAGAAATTGTAAGTAAAAGCCGTATTTACATATCTGCCACTGTGCAGGAGAATCCGTATAGGCGTTCGAGTGTTCGAAACGTAACGCGCGTGAAATTGTAAGTAAACGTCGTATTTACATATCTGCCACTGTGCAGGAGAATCCGTATAGGTGTTCGAGTGTTCGAAACGTAACGCGCAAGAAATTGTAAGTAAAAGTCGTATTTACATATCTGCCACTGTCCAGGAGAATCCGTATAGGTGTTCGAGTGTTCGAAACTTAACGCGCGAGAAATTGTAAGTAAACGCCGTATTTACATATCTGCCACTGTGCAGGAGAATCCGTATAGGTGTTCGAGTGTTCGAAACGTAACGCGCGAGAAATTGTAAGTAAACGCCGTATTTACATATCTGCCACTGTGCAGGAGAATCCGTATAGGTGTTCGAGTGTTCGAAACGTAACGCGCGAGAAATTGTAAGTAAACGTCGTATTTACATATCTGCCCCTGTGCAGGAGAATCCGTATAGGTGTTCGAGTGTTCGATACGTAACGCGTGAGAAATTGTATGTAAACGCCGTATTTACATATCTGCCACTGTGTACGAGAATCCGTATAGCTGTTCGAGTTTGCGAAACGTAACGCGCGAGAAATTGTAAGTAAACGCCGTATTTACATATCTGCCACTGTGCAGGAGAATCCGTATAGGTGTACGAGTGTTCGAAACGTAACGCGCAAGAAATTGTAAGTAAACGTCGTATTTACTTATCTGCCACTGTGCAGGAGAATCCGTATAGGTGTTCGAGTGTTCAAAACATAACGCGTGAGAAATTGTAAGTAAACGTCGTATTTACATATCTGCCACTGTGCAGGAGAATCCGTATAGGTGTTCGAGTGTGCAAAACGTAACGCGCGAGAAATTGTAAGTAAACGCCGTATTTACATATCTGCCACTGTGCAGGAGAATCCGTATAGGTGTTCGAGTGTCCGAAACGTCACGCGGGAGAAATTGTAAGTAAACGCCGTATTTACATATCTGCCACTGTCCCGGAGAATCCGTATAGGTGTTCGAGTGTTCGAACCGTAACGCGCGAGAAATTGTAAGTAAAAGCCGTATTTACATATCTGCCACTGTGAAGGAGAATCCGTATAGGTGTTCGAGTGTTCGAAACGTAACGCGCGAGAAATTGTAAGTAAACGTCGTATTTACATATCTGCCACTGTGCAGGAGAATCCGTATCGGTGTTCGAGTGTTCGATACGTAACGCGTGAGAAATTGTATGTAAACGCCGTATTTACATCTCTGCCACTGTGCACGAGAATCCGTATTGCTGTTTGAGTGTGCGAAACGTAACGCGCGAGAAATTGTAAGTAAACGCCGTATTTACATTTCTGCCACTGTGCAGGAGAATTTGTATAGGTGTTCGAGTGTTCAAAACGTAACGCGCAAGAAAGTGTAAGTAAACGCCGTATTAACATATCTACTACTGTGCAGGAGAATCCGTATAGGTGTTCGAGTGTTCGAATTGTAAGGCGTGAGAAATTGTAATTAAACGCCGTATTTACATGTTTGCCACTGTGTAGGAGAATCCGTATAGGTGTTTGAGTGTTCGAACCATAACGCGCGAGAAATGGTAGGTAAACACCGTATTTACATATCTGCCACTGTGCAGGAGAATCCGTATACGTGTTCGAGTGTTCGAACCGTAACGCGCGAGAAATTGTAAGTAAACGCCGTATTTATATATCTGCCACTATGCAGGAGAATCCGTATAGGTGTTCGAGTGTTCGAACCGTAACGCGCGAGAAATTGTAAGTAAAAGCCGTATTTACATATCTGCCACTGTGCAGGAGAATCCGTATAGGTGTTCGAGTGTTCGAAACGTAACGCGCGAGAAATTGTAAGTAAACGTCGTATTTACATATCTGCCACTGTGCAGGATAATCCGTATAGGTGTTCGAGTGTTCGAAACGTAACGGGCGAGAAATTGTAAGTAAACGTCGTATTTACATATCTGCCACTGTCCAGGAGAATCCGTATAGGTGTTCGAGTGTTCGAACCGTAACGCGCGATAAATTGTAAGTAAAAGCCGTATTTACATATCTGCCACTGTGCAGGAGAATCCGTATAGGTGTTCGAGTGTTCGAAACGTAACGCGCGAGAAATTGTAAGTAAACGTCGTATTTACATATCTGCCACTGTGCAGGAGAATCCGTATAG
The DNA here is from genome assembly GCF_055761805.1 of Camellia sinensis. Taxonomy (NCBI): domain Eukaryota; kingdom Viridiplantae; phylum Streptophyta; class Magnoliopsida; order Ericales; family Theaceae; genus Camellia; species Camellia sinensis. The sequence goes on along the minus strand of NW_028128989.1, from coordinate 4,523,326 downwards.
GTGTTCGAGTGTTCGAAACGTAACGCGCGAGAAATTGTAAGTAAACGTCGTATTTACATATCTGCCACTGTGCAGGAGAATCCGTATAGGTGTTCGAGTGTTCGAAACGTAACGCGCAAGAAATTGTAAGTAAAAGCCGTATTTACATATCTGCCACTGTCCAGGAGAATCCGTATAGGTGTTCGAGTGTTCGAAACTTAACGCGCGAGAAATTGTAAGTAAACGCCGTATTTACATATCTGCCACTGTCCAGGAGAATCCGTATAGGTGTTCGAGTGTTCGAAACGTAACGCGCGAGAAATTGTAAGTAAACGTCGTATTTACATATCTGCCACTGTGCAGGAGAATCCGTATAGGTGTTCGAGTGTTCGATACGTAACGCGTGAGAAATTGTATGTAAACGCCGTATTTACATATCTGCCACTGTGTAGGAGAATCCGTATAGCTGTTCGAGTGTGCGAAACGAAACGCGCGAGAAATTGTAAGTAAACGCCGTATTTACATATCTGCCACTGTGCAGGAGAATCCGTATAGGTGTTCGAGTGTCCGAAACGTCACGCGTGAGAAATTGTAAGTAAACGCCGTATTTACATATCTGCCACTGTCCAGGAGAATCCGTATAGGTGTTCGAGTGTTCGAACCGTAACGCGCGAGAAATTGTAAGTAAAAGCCGTATTTACATATCTGCCACTGTGAAGGAGAATCCGTATAGGTGTTCGAGTGTTCGAAACGTAACGCGCGAGAAATTGTAAGTAAACGTCGTATTTACATATCTGCCACTGTGCAGGAGAATCCGTATAGGTGTTCGAGTGTTCGATATGTAACGCGTGAGAAATTGTATGTAAACGCCGTATTTACATCTCTGCCACTGTGCACGAGAATCCGTATTGCTGTTCGAGTGTGCGAAACGTAACGCGCGAGAAATTGTAAGTAAACGCCGTATTTACATTTCTGCCACTGTGCAGGAGAATCCGTATAGGTGTTCGAGTGTTCAAAACGTAACGCGCAAGAAAGTGTAAGTAAACGCCGTATTAACATATCTACTACTGTGCAGGAGAATCCGTATAGGTGTTCGAGTGTTCGAATTGTAAGGCGTGAGAAATTGTAATTAAACGCCGTATTTACATGTCTGCCACTGTGTAGGAGAATCCGTATAGGTGTTTGAGTGTTCGAACCGTAACGCGCGAGAAATGGTAGGTAAACACCGTATTTACATATCTGCCACTGTGCAGGAGAATCCGTATACGTGTTCGAGTGTTCGAACCGTAACGCGCGAGAAATTGTAAGTAAACGCCGTATTTATATATCTGCCACTGTGCAGGAGAATCCGTATAGGTGTTCGAGTGTTCGAACCGTAACGCGCGAGAAATTGTAAGTAAAAGCCGTATTTACATATCTGCCACTGTGCAGGAGAATCCGTATAGGTGTTCGAGTGTTCGAAACGTAACGCGCGAGAAATTGTAAGTAAACGTCGTATTTACATATCTGCCACTGTGCAGGAGAATCCGTATAGGTGTTCGAGTGTTCGAAACGTAACGCGCGAGAAATTGTAAGTAAACGTCGTATTTACATATCTGCCACTGTCCAGGAGAATCCGTATAGGTGTTCGAGTGTTCGAACCGTAACGCGCGAGAAATTGTAAGTAAAAGCCGTATTTACATATCTGCCACTGTGCAGGAGAATCCGTATAGGTGTTCGAGTGTTCGAAACGTAACGCGCGTGAAATTGTAAGTAAACGTCGTATTTACATATCTGCCACTGTGCAGGAGAATCCGTATAGGTGTTCGAGTGTTCGAAACGTAACGCGCAAGAAATTGTAAGTAAAAGTCGTATTTACATATCTGCCACTGTCCAGGAGAATCCGTATAGGTGTTCGAGTGTTCGAAACTTAACGCGCGAGAAATTGCAAGTAAACGCCGTATTTACATATCTGCCACTGTGCAGGAGAATCCGTATAGGTGTTCGAGTGTTCGAAACGTAACGCACGAGAAATTGTAAGTAAACGCCGTATTTACATATCTGCCACTGTGCAGGAGAATCCGTATAGGTGTTCGAGTGTTCGAAACGTAACGCGCGAGAAATTGTAAGTAAACGTCGTATTTACATATCTGCCCCTGTGCAGGAGAATCCGTATAGGTGTTCGAGTGTTCGATACGTAACGCGTGAGAAATTGTATGTAAACGCCGTATTTACATATCTGCCACTGTGTAGGAGAATCCGTATAGCTGTTCGAGTGTGCGAAACGTAACGCGCGAGAAATTGTAAGTAAACGCCGTATTTACATATCTGCCACTGTGCAGGAGAATCCGTATAGGTTTACGAGTGTTCGAAACGTAACGCGCAAGAAATTGTAAGTAAACGCCGTATTTACATATCTGCCACTGTGCAGGAGAATCCGTATAGGTGTTCGAGTGTTCGATACGTAACGCGCGAGAAATTGTAAGTAAACGTCGTATTTACTTATCTGCCACTGTGCAGGAGAATCCGTATAGGTGTTCGAGTGTTCAAAACATAACGCGTGAGAAATTGTAAGTAAACGTCGTATTTACATATCTGCCACTGTGCAGGACAATCCGTATAGGTGTTCGAGTGTGCAAAACGTAACGCGCGAGAAATTGTAAGTAAACGCCGTATTTACATATCTGCCACTGTGCAGGAGAATCCGTATAGGTGTTCGAGTGTTCGAAACGTCACGCGTGAGAAATTGTAAGTAAACGCCGTATTTACATATCTGCCACTGTCCAGGAGAATCCGTATAGGTGTTCGAGTGTTCGAACCGTAACGCGCGAGAAATTGTAAGTAAAAGCCGAATTTACATATCTGCCACTGTGCAGGAGAATCCGTATAGGTGTTCGAGTGTTCGAACCGTAACGCGCGAGAAATTGTAAGTAAAAGCCGTATTTACATATCTGCCACTGTGAAGGAGAATCCGTATAGGTGTTCGAGTGTTCGAAACGTAACGCGCGAGAAATTGTAAGTAAACGTCGTATTTACATATCTGCCACTGTGCAGGAGAATCCGTATAGGTGTTCGAGTGTTCGATACGTAACGCGTGAGAAATTGTATGTAAACGCCGTATTTACATATCTGCCACTGTGTAGGAGAATCCGTATAGCTGTTCGAGTGTGCGAAACGTAACGCGCGAGAAATTGTAAGTAAAAGCCGTATTTACATATCTGCCACTGTGCAGGAGAATCCGTATAGGTGTTCGTGTGTTCGAAACGTAACGCGCGAGAAATTGTAAGTAAACGTCGTATTTACATATCTGCCACTGTGCAGGAGAATCCGCATAGGTGTTCGACTGTTCGATACGTAACGCGTGTGAAATTGTATGTAAACGCCGTATTTACATCTCTGCCACTGTGCACGAGAATCCGTATTATTGTTCGAGTGTGCGAAACGTAACGCGCGAGAAATTGTAAGTAAACGCCGTACTTACATTTCTGCCACTGTGAAGGAGAATCCGTATAGGTGTTCGAGTGTTCAAAACGTAACGCGCAAGAAAGTGTAAGTAAACGCCGTATTTACATATCTACTACTGTGCAGGAGAATCCGTATAGGTGTTCGAGTGTTCGAATTGTAAGGCGTGAGAAATTGTAATTAAACGCCGTATTTACATTTCTGCCACTGTGTAGGAGAATCCGTATAGGTGTTTGAGTGTTCGAACCGTAACGCGCGAGAAATGGAAGGTAAACACCGTATTTACATATCTGCCACTGTGCAGGAGAATCCGTATACGTGTTCGAGTGTTCGAACCGTAACGCGCGAGAAATTGTAAGTAAACGCCGTATTTATATACCTGCCACTGTGCAGGAGAATCCGTATAGGTGTTCGAGTGTTCGAAACGTAACGCGCAAGAAATTGTAAGTAAAAGCCGTATTTACATATCTGCCACTGTCCAGGAGAATCCGTATAGGTGTTCGAGTGTTCGAAACTTAACGCGCGAGAAATTGTAAGTAAACGCCGTATTTACATATCTGCCACTGTGCCGGAGAATCCGTATAGGTGTTCGAGTGTTCGAAACGTAACGCGCGAGAAATTGTAAGTAAACGTCGTATTTACATATCTGCCACTGTGCAGGAGAATCCGTATAGGTGTTCGAGTGTTCGATACGTAACGCGTGAGAAATTGTATGTAAACGCCGTATTTACATATTTGCCACTGTGTAGGAGAATCCGTATAGCTGTTCGAGTGTGCGAAACGAAACGCGCGAGAAATTGTAAGTAAACGCCGTATTTACATATCTGCCACTGTGCAGGAGAATCCGTATAGGTGTTCGAGTGTCCGAAACGTCACGCGTGAGAAATTGTAAGTAAACGCCGTATTTACATATCTGCCACTGTCCAGGAGAATCCGTATAGGTGTTCGAGTGTTCGAACCGTAACGCGCGAGAAATTGTAAGTAAAAGCCGTATTTACATATCTGCCACTGTGAAGGAGAATCCGTATAGGTGTTCGAGTGTTCGAAACGTAACGCGCGAGAAATTGTAAGTAAACGTCGTATTTACATATCTGCCACTGTGCAGGAGAATCCGTATAGGTGTTCGAGTGTTCGATACGTAACGCGTGAGAAATTGTATGTAAACGCTGTATTTACATCTCTGCCACTGTGCACGAGAATCCGTATTGCTGTTCGAGTGTGCGAAACGTAACGCGCGAGAAATTGTAAGTAAACGCCGTATTTACATTTCTGCCACTGTGTAGGAGAATCCGTATAGGTGTTCGAGTGTTCAAAACGTAACGCGCAAGAAAGTGTAAGTAAACGCCGTATTAACATATCTACTACTGTGCAGGAGAATCCGTATAGGTGTTCGAGTGTTCGAATTGTAAGGCGTGAGAAATTGTAATTAAACGCCGTATTTACATGTCTGCCACTGTGTAGGAGAATCCGTATAGGTGTTTGAGTGTTCGAACCGTAACGCGCGAGAAATGGTAGGTAAACACCGTATTTACATATCTGCCACTGTGCAGGAGAATCCGTATACGTGTTCGAGTGTTCGAACCGTAACGCGCGAGAAATTGTAAGTAAACGCCGTATTTATATATCTGCCACTGTGCAGGAGAATCCGTATAGGTGTTCGAGTGTTCGAACCGTAACGCGCGAGAAATTGTAAGTAAAAGCCGTATTTACATATCTGCCACTGTGCAGGAGAATCCGTATAGGTGTTCGAGTGTTCGAAACGGAACGCGCAAGAAATTGTAAGTAAACGTCGTATTTACATATCTGCCACTGTGCAGGAGAATCCGTATAGGTGTTCGAGTGTTCGAAACGTAACGCGCGAGAAATTGTAAGTAAACGTCGTATTTACATATCTGCCACTGTCCAGGAGAATCCGTATAGGTGTTCGAGTGTTCGAACCGTAACGCGCGAGAAATTGTAAGTAAAAGCCGTATTTACATATCTGCCACTGTGCAGGAGAATCCGTATAGGTGTTCGAGTGTTCGAAACGTAACGCGCGTGAAATTGTAAGTAAACGTCGTATTTACATATCTGCCACTGTGCAGGAGAATCCGTATAGGTGTTCGAGTGTTCGAAACGTAACGCGCAAGAAATTGTAAGTAAAAGTCGTATTTACATATCTGCCACTGTCCAGGAGAATCCGTATAGGTGTTCGAGTGTTCGAAACTTAACGCGCGAGAAATTGTAAGTAAACGCCGTATTTACATATCTGCCACTGTGCAGGAGAATCCGTATAGGTGTTCGAGTGTTCGAAACGTAACGCACGAGAAATTGTAAGTAAACGCCGTATTTACATATCTGCCACTGTGCAGGAGAATCCGTATAGGTGTTCGAGTGTTCGAAACGTAACGCGCGAGAAATTGTAAGTAAACGTCGTATTTACATATCTGCCCCTGTGCAGGAGAATCCGTATAGGTGTTCGAGTGTTCGATACGTAACGCGTGAGAAATTGTATGTAAACGCCGTATTTACATATCTGCCACTGTGTAGGAGAATCCGTATAGCTGTTCGAGTGTGCGAAACGTAACGCGCGAGAAATTGTAAGTAAACGCCGTATTTACATATCTGCCACTGTGCAGGAGAATCCGTATAGGTTTACGAGTGTTCGAAACGTAACGCGCAAGAAATTGTAAGTAAACGCCGTATTTACATATCTGCCACTGTGCAGGAGAATCCGTATAGGTGTTCGAGTGTTCGATACGTAACGCGCGAGAAATTGTAAGTAAACGTCGTATTTACTTATCTGCCACTGTGCAGGAGAATCCGTATAGGTGTTCGAGTGTTCAAAACATAACGCGTGAGAAATTGTAAGTAAACGTCGTATTTACATATCTGCCACTGTGCAGGAGAATCCGTATAGGTGTTCGAGTGTGCAAAATGTAACGCGCGAGAAATTGTAAGTAAACGCCGTATTTACATATCTGCCACTGTGCAGGAGAATCCGTATAGGTGTTCGAGTGTTCGAAACGTCATGCGTGAGAAATTGTAAGTAAACGCCGTATTTACATATCTGCCACTGTCCAGGAGAATCCGTATAGGTGTTCGAGTGTTCGAACCGTAACGCGCGAGAAATTGTAAGTAAAAGCCGAATTTACATATCTGCCACTGTGCAGGAGAATCCGTATAGGTGTTCGAGTGTTCGAACCGTAACGCGCGAGAAATTGTAAGTAAAAGCCGTATTTACATATCTGCCACTGTGAAGGAGAATCCGTATAGGTGTTCGAGTGTTCGAAACGTAACGCGCGAGAAATTGTAAGTAAACGTCGTATTTACATATCTGCCACTGTGCAGGAGAATCCGTATAGGTGTTCGAGTGTTCGATACGTAACGCGTGAGAAATTGTATGTAAACGCCGTATGTACACATCTGCCACTGTGTAGGAGAATCCGTATAGCTGTTCGAGTGTGCGAAACGTAACGCGCGAGAAATTGTAAGTAAAAGCCGTATTTACATATCTGCCACTGTGCAGGAGAATCCGTATAGGTGTTCGTGTGTTCGAAACGTAACGCGCGAGAAATTGTAAGTAAACGTCGTATTTACATATCTGCCACTGTGCAGGAGAATCCGCATAGGTGTTCGACTGTTCGATACGTAACGCGTGTGAAATTGTATGTAAACGCCGTATTTACATCTCTGCCACTGTGCACGAGAATCCGTATTGCTGTTCGAGTGTGCGAAACGTAACGCGCGAGAAATTGTAAGTAAACGCCGTACTTACATTTCTGCCACTGTGAAGGAGAATCCGTATAGGTGTTCGAGTGTTCAAAACGTAACGCGCAAGAAAGTGTAAGTAAACGCCGTATTTACATATCTACTACTGTGCAGGAGAATCCGTATAGGTGTTCGAGTGTTCGAATTGTAAGGCGTGAGAAATTGTAATTAAACGCCGTATTTACATTTCTGCCACTGTGTAGGAGAATCCGTATAGGTGTTTGAGTGTTCGAACCGTAACGCGCGAGAAATGGTAGGTAAACACCGTATTTACATATCTGCCACTGTGCAGGAGAATCCGTATACGTGTTCGAGTGTTCGAACCGTAACGCGCGAGAAATTGTAAGTAAACGCCGTATTTATATATCTGCCACTGTGCAGGAGAATCCGTATAGGTGTTCGAGTGTTCGAACCGTAACGCGCGAGAAATTATAAGTAAAAGCCGTATTTACATATCTGCCACTGTGCAGGAGAATCCGTATAGGTGTTCGAGTGTTCGAAACGTAACGCGCGAGAAATTGTAAGTAAACGTCGTATTTACATATCTGCCACTGTGCAGGAGAATCCGTATAGGTGTTCGAGTGTTCGAAACGTAACGCGCGAGAAATTGTAAGTAAACGTCGTATTTACATATCTGCCACTGTGCAGGAGAATCTGTATAGGTGTTCGAGTGTTCGATACGTAACGCGTGAGAAATTGTATGTAAACGCCGTATTTACATATCTGCCACTGTGCAGGAGAATCCGTATAGCTGTTCGAGTGTGCGAAACGTAACGCGCGAGAAATTGTAAGTAAACGCTGTATTTACATATCTGCCACTGTGCAGGAGAATCCGTATAGGTGTTCGAGTGTTCGAAACGTAACGCGCAAGAAATTGTAAGTAAACGCCGTATTTACATATCTGCCACTGTGCAGGAGAATCCGTATAGGTGTTCGAGTGTTCGATACGTAACGCGCGAGAAATTGTAAGTAAACGCCGTATTTACATATCTGCCACTGTGCAGGAGAATCCGTATAGGTGTTCGAGGGTTCGAAACGTAACGCGCGAGAAATTGTAAGTAAACGTCGTATTTACATATCTGCCACTGTGCAGGAGAATCCGTATAGGTGTTCGAGTGTTCGATACGTAACGCGTGAGAAATTGTATGTAAACGTCGTATTTACATATCTGCCACTGTGGAGGAGAATCCGTATAGCTGTTCGAGTGTGCGAAACTTAACGCGCGAGAAATTGTAAGTAAACGCCGTATTTACATAACTGCCACTGTGCAGGAGAATCCGTATAGGTGTTCGAGTGTTCGAAACGTAACGCGCAAGAAATTGTAAGTAAACGCCGTATTTACATATCTGCCACTGTCCAGGAGAATGCGTATAGGTGTTCGAGTGTTCGAAACTTAACGCGCGAGAAATTGTAAGTAAACGCCGTATTTACATATCTGCCACTGTGCAGGAGAATCCGTATAGGTGTTCGAGTGTTCGAAACGTAACGCGCGAGAAATTGTAAGTAAACGTCGTATTTACATATCTGCCACTGTGCAGGAGAATCCGTATAGGTGTTCGAGTGTTCGATACGTAACGCGTGAGAAATTGTATGTAAACGCCGTATTTACATATCTGCCACTGTGTAGGAGAATCCGTATAGCTGTTCGAGTGTGCGAAACGTAACGCGCGAGAAATTGTAAGTAAACGCCGTATTTACATATCTGCCACTGTGCAGGAGAATCCGTATAGGTGTACGAGTGTTCGAAACGTAACGCGCAAAAATTGTAAGTAAACGCCGTATTTACATATCTGCCACTGTGCAGGAGAATCCGTATAGGTGTTCGAGTGTTCGATACGTAACGCGCGAGAAATTGTAAGTAAACGTCGTATTTACTTATCTGCCACTGTGCAGGAGAATCCGTATAGGTGTTCGAGTGTTCCAAACATAACGCGTGAGAAATTGTAAGTAAACGTCGTATTTACATATCTGCCACTGTGTAGGAGAATCCGTATAGGTGTTCGAGTGTGCAAAACGTAACGCGCGAGAAATTGTAAGTAAACGCCGTATTTACATATCTGCCACTGTGCAGGAGAATCCGTATGGGTGTTCGAGTGTTCGAAACGTCACGCGTGAGAAATTGTAAGTAAACGCCCTATTTACATATCTGCCACTGTCCAGGAGAATCCGTATAGGTGTTCGAGTGTTCGAACCGTAACGCGCGAGAAATTGTAAGTAAAAGCCGTATTTACATATCTGCCACTGTGCAGGAGAATCCGTATAGGTGTTCGAGTGTTCGAAACGTAACGCGCGAGAAATTGTAAGTAAACGTCGTATTTACATATCTGCCACTGTGCAGGAGAATTCGTATAGGTGTTCGAGTGTTCGATACGTAACGCGTGAGAAATTGTATGTAAATGCCGTATTTACATCTCTGCCACTGTGCACGAGAATCCGTATAGCTGTTCGAGTGTGCGAAACGTAACGCGCGAGAAATTGCAAGTAAACGCCGTATTTACATTTCTGCCACTGTGCAGGAGAATCCGTATAGGTGTTCGTGTGTTCGAAACGTAACGCGCGAGAAATTGTAAGTAAACGTCGTATTTACATATCTGCCACTGTGCAGGAGAATCCGCATAGGTGTTCGACTGTTCGATACGTAACGCGTGTGAAATTGTATGTAAACGCCGTATTTACATCTCTGCCACTGTGCACGAGAATCCGTATTGCTGTTCGAGTGTGCGAAACGTAACGCGCGAGAAATTGTAAGTAAACGCCGTACTTACATTTCTGCCACTGTGAAGGAGAATCCGTATAGGTGTTCGAGTGTTCAAAACGTAACGCGCAAGAAAGTGTAAGTAAACGCCGTATTTACATATCTACTACTGTGCAGGAGAATCCGTATAGGGGTTCGAGTGTTCGAATTGTAAGGCGTGAGAAATTGTAATTAAACGCCGTATTTACATTTCTGCCACTGTGTAGGAGAATCCGTATAGGTGTTTGAGTGTTCAAACCGTAACGCGCGAGAAATGGTAGGTAAACACCGTATTTACATATCTGCCACTGTGCAGGAGAATCCGTATACGTGTTCGAGTGTTCGAACCGTAACGCGCGAGAAATTGTAAGTAAACGCCGTATTTATATATCTGCCACTGTGCAGGAGAATCCGTATAGGTGTTCGAGTGTTCGAACCGTAACGCGCGAGAAATTGTAAGTAAAAGCCGTATTTACATATCTGCCACTGTGCAGGAGAATCCGTATAGGTGTTCGAGTGTTCGAAACGTAACGCGCGAGAAATTGTAAGTAAACGTCGTATTTACATATCTGCCACTGTGCAGGAGAATCCGTATAGGTGTTCGAGTGTTCGAAACGTAACGCGCGAGAAATTGTAAGTAAACGTCGTATTTACATATCTGCCACTGTGCAGGAGAATCTGTATAGGTGTTCGAGTGTTCGATACGTAACGCGTGAGAAATTGTATGTAAACGCCGTATTTACGTATCTGCCACTGTGCAGGAGAATCCGTATAGCTGTTCGAGTGTGCGAAACGTAACGCGCGAGAAATTGTAAGTAAACGCCGTATTTACATATCTGCCACTGTGCAGGAGAATCCGTATAGGTGTTCGAGTGTTCGAAATGTAACGCGCCAGAAATTGTAAGTAAACGTCGTATTTACATATCTGCCACTGTGCAGGAGAATCCGTATAGGTGTTCGAGTGTTCGATACGTAACGCGTGAGAAATTGTATGTAAACGCCGTATTTACATATCTGCCACTGTGTAGGAGAATCCGTATAGGTGTTCGAGTGTTCCAAACATAACGCGTGAGAAATTGTAAGTAAACGTCGTATTTACATATCTGCCACTGTGCAGGAGAATCCGTATAGGTGTTCGAGTGTTCGATACGTAACGCGTGAGAAATTGTATGTAAACGTCGTATTTACATATCTGCCACTGTGGAGGAGAATCCGTATAGCTGTTCGAGTGTGCGAAACTTAACGCGCGAGAAATTGTAAGTAAACGCCGTATTTACATAACTGCCACTGTGCAGGAGAATCCGTATAGGTGTTCGAGTGTTCGAAACGTAACGCGCAAGAAATTGTAAGTAAACGCCGTATTTACATATCTGCCACTGTCCAGGAGAATGCGTATAGGTGTTCGAGTGTTCGAAACTTAACGCGCGAGAAATTGTAAGTAAACGCCGTATTTACATATCTGCCACTGTGCAGGAGAATCCGTATAGGTGTTCGAGTGTTCGAAACGTAACGCGCGAGAAATTGTAAGTAAACGTCGTATTTACATATCTGCCACTGTGCAGGAGAATCCGTATAGGTGTTCGAGTGTTCGATACGTAACGCGTGAGAAATTGTATGTAAACGCCGTATTTACATATCTGCCACTGTGTAGGAGAATCCGTATAGCTGTTCGAGTGTGCGAAACGTAACGCGCGAGAAATTGTAAGTAAACGCCGTATTTACATATCTGCCACTGTGCAGGAGAATCCGTATAGGTGTACGAGTGTTCGAAACGTAACGCGCAAAAATTGTAAGTAAACGCCGTATTTACATATCTGCCACTGTGCAGGAGAATCCGTATAGGTGTTCGAGTGTTCGATACGTAACGCGCGAGAAATTGTAAGTAAACGTCGTATTTTCTTATCTGCCACTGTGCAGGAGAATCCGTATAGGTGTTCGAGTGTTCCAAACATAACGCGTGAGAAATTGTAAGTAAACGTCGTATTTACATATCTGCCACTGTGTAGGAGAATCCGTATAGGTGTTCGAGTGTGCAAAACGTAACGCGCGAGAAATTGTAAGTAAACGCCGTATTTACATATCTGCCACTGTGCAGGAGAATCCGTATGGGTGTTCGAGTGTTCGAAACGTCACGCGTGAGAAATTGTAAGTAAACGCCCTATTTACATATCTGCCACTGTCCAGGAGAATCCGTATAGGTGTTCGAGTGTTCGAACCGTAACGCGCGAGAAATTGTAAGTAAAAGCCGTATTTACATATCTGCCACTGTGCAGGAGAATCCGTATAGGTGTTCGAGTGTTCGAAACGTAACGCGCGAGAAATTGTAAGTAAACGTCGTATTTACATATCTGCCACTGTGCAGGAGAATTCGTATAGGTGTTCGAGTGTTCGATACGTAACGCGTGAGAAATTGTATGTAAATGCCGTATTTACATCTCTGCCACTGTGCACGAGAATCCGTATAGCTGTTCGAGTGTGCGAAACGTAACGCGCGAGAAATTGCAAGTAAACGCCGTATTTACATTTCTGCCACTGTGCAGGAGAATCCGTATAGGTGTTCGTGTGTTCGAAACGTAACGCGCGAGAAATTGTAAGTAAACGTCGTATTTACATATCTGCCACTGTGCAGGAGAATCCGCATAGGTGTTCGACTGTTCGATACGTAACGCGTGTGAAATTGTATGTAAACGCCGTATTTACATCTCTGCCACTGTGCACGAGAATCCGTATTGCTGTTCGAGTGTGCGAAACGTAACGCGCGAGAAATTGTAAGTAAACGCCGTACCTACATTTCTGCCACTGTGAAGGAGAATCCGTATAGGTGTTCGAGTGTTCAAAACGTAACGCGCAAGAAAGTGTAAGTAAACGCCGTATTTACATATCTACTACTGTGCAGGAGAATCCGTATAGGTGTTCGAGTGTTCGAATTGTAAGGCGTGAGAAATTGTAATTAAACGCCGTATTTACATTTCTGCCACTGTGTAGGAGAATCCGTATAGGTGTTTGAGTGTTCAAACCGTAACGCGCGAGAAATGGTAGGTAAACACCGTATTTACATATCTGCCACTGTGCAGGAGAATCCGTATACGTGTTCGAGTGTTCGAACCGTAACGCGCGAGAAATTGTAAGTAAACGCCGTATTTATATATCTGCCACTGTGCAGGAGAATCCGTATAGGTGTTCGAGTGTTCGAACCGTAACGCGCGAGAAATTGTAAGTAAAAGCCGTATTTACATATCTGCCACTGTGCAGGAGAATCCGTATAGGTGTTCGAGTGTTCGAAACGTAACGCGCGAGAAATTGTAAGTAAACGTCGTATTTACATATCTGCCACTGTGCAGGAGAATCCGTATAGGTGTTCGAGTGTTCGAAACGTAACGCGCGAGAAATTGTAAGTAAACGTCGTATTTACATATCTGCCACTGTGCAGGAGAATCTGTATAGGTGTTCGAGTGTTCGATACGTAACGCGTGAGAAATTGTATGTAAACGCCGTATTTACATATCTGCCACTGTGCAGGAGAATCCGTATAGCTGTTCGAGTGTGCGAAACGTAACGCGCGAGAAATTGTAAGTAAACGCCGTATTTACATATCTGCCACTGTGCAGGAGAATCCGTATAGGTGTTCGAGTGTTCGAAATGTAACGCGCAAGAAATTGTAAGTAAACGTCGTATTTACATATCTGCCACTGTGCAGGAGAATCCGTATAGGTGTTCGAGTGTTCGATACGTAACGCGTGAGAAATTGTATGTAAACGCCGTATTTACATATCTGCCACTGTGTAGGAGAATCCGTATAGGTGTTCGAGTGTTCCAAACATAACGCGTGAGAAATTGTAAGTAAACGTCGTATTTACATATCTGCCACTGTGCAGGAGAATCCGTATAGGTGTTCGAGTGTTCGATACGTAACGCGTGAGAAATTGTATGTAAACGTCGTATTTACATATCTGCCACTGTGGAGGAGAATCCGTATAGCTGTTCGAGTGTGCGAAACTTAACGCGCGAGAAATTGTAAGTAAACGCCGTATTTACATAACTGCCACTGTGCAGGAGAATCCGTATAGGTGTTCGAGTGTTCGAAACGTAACGCGCAAGAAATTGTAAGTAAACGCCGTATTTACATATCTGCCACTGTCCAGGAGAATGCGTATAGGTGTTCGAGTGTTCGAAACTTAACGCGCGAGAAATTGTAAGTAAACGCCGTATTTACATATCTGCCACTGTGCAGGAGAATCCGTATAGGTGTTCGAGTGTTCGAAACGTAACGCGCGAGAAATTGTAAGTAAACGTCGTATTTACATATCTGCCACTGTGCAGGAGAATCCGTATAGGTGTTCGAGTGTTCGATACGTAACGCGTGAGAAATTGTATGTAAACGCCGTATTTACATATCTGCCACTGTGTAGGAGAATCCGTATAGCTGTTCGAGTGTGCGAAACGTAACGCGCGAGAAATTGTAAGTAAACGCCGTATTTACATATCTGCCACTGTGCAGGAGAATCCGTATAGGTGTACGAGTGTTCGAAACGTAACGCGCAAAAATTGTAAGTAAACGCCGTATTTACATATCTGCCACTGTGCAGGAGAATCCGTATAGGTGTTCGAGTGTTCGATACGTAACGCGCGAGAAATTGTAAGTAAACGTCGTATTTACTTATCTGCCACTGTGCAGGAGAATCCGTATAGGTGTTCGAGTGTTCCAAACATAACGCGTGAGAAATTGTAAGTAAACGTCGTATTTACATATCTGCCACTGTGTAGGAGAATCCGTATAGGTGTTCGAGTGTGCAAAACGTAACGCGCGAGAAATTGTAAGTAAACGCCGTATTTACATATCTGCCACTGTGCAGGAGAATCCGTATGGGTGTTCGAGTGTTCGAAACGTCACGCGTGAGAAATTGTAAGTAAACGCCCTATTTACATATCTGCCACTGTCCAGGAGAATCCGTATAGGTGTTCGAGTGTTCGAACCGTAACGCGCGAGAAATTGTAAGTAAAAGCCGTATTTACATATCTGCCACTGTGCAGGAGAATCCGTATAGGTGTTCGAGTGTTCGAAACGTAACGCGCGAGAAATTGTAAGTAAACGTCGTATTTACATATCTGCCACTGTGCAGGAGAATTCGTATAGGTGTTCGAGTGTTCGATACGTAACGCGTGAGAAATTGTATGTAAATGCCGTATTTACATCTCTGCCACTGTGCACGAGAATCCGTATAGCTGTTCGAGTGTGCGAAACGTAACGCGCGAGAAATTGCAAGTAAACGCCGTATTTACATTTCTGCCACTGTGCAGGAGAATCCGTATAGGTGTTCGTGTGTTCGAAACGTAACGCGCGAGAAATTGTAAGTAAACGTCGTATTTACATATCTGCCACTGTGCAGGAGAATCCGCATAGGTGTTCGACTGTTCGATACGTAACGCGTGTGAAATTGTATGTAAACGCCGTATTTACATCTCTGCCACTGTGCACGAGAATCCGTATTGCTGTTCGAGTGTGCGAAACGTAACGCGCGAGAAATTGTAAGTAAACGCCGTACCTACATTTCTGCCACTGTGAAGGAGAATCCGTATAGGTGTTCGAGTGTTCAAAACGTAACGCGCAAGAAAGTGTAAGTAAACGCCGTATTTACATATCTACTACTGTGCAGGAGAATCCGTATAGGTGTTCGAGTGTTCGAATTGTAAGGCGTGAGAAATTGTAATTAAACGCCGTATTTACATTTCTGCCACTGCGTAGGAGAATCCGTATAGGTGTTTGAGTGTTCAAACCGTAACGCGCGAGAAATGGTAGGTAAACACCGTATTTACATATCTGCCACTGTGCAGGAGAATCCGTATACGTGTTCGAGTGTTCGAACCGTAACGCGCGAGAAATTGTAAGTAAACGCCGTATTTATATATCTGCCACTGTGCAGGAGAATCCGTATAGGTGTTCGAGTGTTCGAACCGTAACGCGCGAGAAATTGTAAGTAAAAGCCGTATTTACATATCTGCCACTGTGCAGGAGAATCCGTATAGGTGTTCGAGTGTTCGAAACGTAACGCGCGAGAAATTGTAAGTAAACGTCGTATTTACATATCTGCCACTGTGCAGGAGAATCCGTATAGGTGTTCGAGTGTTCGAAACGTAACGCGCGAGAAATTGTAAGTAAACGTCGTATTTACATATCTGCCACTGTGCAGGAGAATCTGTATAGGTGTTCGAGTGTTCGATACGTAACGCGTGAGAAATTGTATGTAAACGCCGTATTTACATATCTGCCACTGTCCAGGAGAATGCGTATAGGTGTTCGAGTGTTCGAAACTTAACGCGCGAGAAATTGTAAGTAAACGCCGTATTTACATATCTGCCACTGTGCAGGAGAATCCGTATGGGTGTTCGAGTGTTCGAAACGTCACGCGTGAGAAATTGTAAGTAAACGCCCTATTTACATATCTGCCACTGTCCAGGAGAATCCGTATAGGTGTTCGAGTGTTCGAACCGTAACGCGCGAGAAATTGTAAGTAAAAGCCGTATTTACATATCTGCCACTGTGCAGGAGAATCCGTATAGGTGTTCGAGTGTTCGAAACGTAACGCGCGAGAAATTGTAAGTAAACGTCGTATTTACATATCTGCCACTGTGCAGGAGAATTCGTATAGGTGTTCGAGTGTTCGATACGTAACGCGTGAGAAATTGTATGTAAGCGCCGTATTTACATCTCTGCCACTGTGCACGAGAATCTGTATAGCTGTTCGAGTGTGCGAAACGTAACGCGCGAGAAATTGCAAGTAAACGCCGTATTTACATTTCTGCCACTGTGCAGGAGAATCCGTATAGGTGTTCGTGTGTTCGAAACGTAACGCGCGAGAAATTGTAAGTAAACGTCGTATTTACATATCTGCCACTGTGCAGGAGAATCCGCATAGGTGTTCGACTGTTCGATACGTAACGCGTGTGAAATTGTATGTAAACGCCGTATTTACATCTCTGCCACTGTGCACGAGAATCCGTATTGCTGTTCGAGTGTGCGAAACGTAACGCGCGAGAAATTGTAAGTAAACGCCGTACTTACATTTCTGCCACTGTGAAGGAGAATCCGTATAGGTGTTCGAGTGTTCAAAACGTAACGCGCAAGAAAGTGTAAGTAAACGCCGTATTTACATATCTACTACTGTGCAGGAGAATCCGTATAGGTGTTCGAGTGTTCGAATTGTAAGGCGTGAGAAATTGTAATTAAACGCCGTATTTACATTTCTGCCACTGCGTAGGAGAATCCGTATAGGTGTTTGAGTGTTCAAACCGTAACGCGCGAGAAATGGTAGGTAAACACCGTATTTACATATCTGCCACTGTGCAGGAGAATCCGTATACGTGTTCGAGTGTTCGAACCGTAACGCGCGAGAAATTGTAAGTAAACGCCGTATTTATATATCTGCCACTGTGCAGGAGAATCCGTATAGGTGTTCGAGTGTTCGAACCGTAACGCGCGAGAAATTGTAAGTAAAAGCCGTATTTACATATCTGCCACTGTGCAGGAGAATCCGTATAGGTGTTCGAGTGTTCGAAACGTAACGCGCGAGAAATTGTAAGTAAACGTCGTATTTACATATCTGCCACTGTGCAGGAGAATCCGTATAGGTGTTCGAGTGTTCGAAACGTAACGCGCGAGAAATTGTAAGTAAACGTCGTATTTACATATCTGCCACTGTGCAGGAGAATCTGTATAGGTGTTCGAGTGTTCGATACGTAACGCGTGAGAAATTGTATGTAAACGCCGTATTTACATATCTGCCACTGTCCAGGAGAATGCGTATAGGTGTTCGAGTGTTCGAAACTTAACGCGCGAGAAATTGTAAGTAAACGCCGTATTTACATATCTGCCACTGTGCAGGAGAATCCGTATGGGTGTTCGAGTGTTCGAAACGTCACGCGTGAGAAATTGTAAGTAAACGCCCTATTTACATATCTGCCACTGTCCAGGAGAATCCGTATAGGTGTTCGAGTGTTCGAACCGTAACGCGCGAGAAATTGTAAGTAAAAGCCGTATTTACATATCTGCCACTGTGCAGGAGAATCCGTATAGGTGTTCGAGTGTTCGAAACGTAACGCGCGAGAAATTGTAAGTAAACGTCGTATTTACATATCTGCCACTGTGCAGGAGAATTCGTATAGGTGTTCGAGTGTTCGATACGTAACGCGTGAGAAATTGTATGTAAGCGCCGTATTTACATCTCTGCCACTGTGCACGAGAATCTGTATAGCTGTTCGAGTGTGCGAAACGTAACGCGCGAGAAATTGCAAGTAAACGCCGTATTTACATTTCTGCCACTGTGCAGGAGAATCCGTATAGGTGTTCGTGTGTTCGAAACGTAACGCGCGAGAAATTGTAAGTAAACGTCGTATTTACATATCTGCCACTGTGCAGGAGAATCCGCATAGGTGTTCGACTGTTCGATACGTAACGCGTGTGAAATTGTATGTAAACGCCGTATTTACATCTCTGCCACTGTGCACGAGAATCCGTATTGCTGTTCGAGTGTGCGAAACGTAACGCGCGAGAAATTGTAAGTAAACGCCGTACTTACATTTCTGCCACTGTGAAGGAGAATCCGTATAGGTGTTCGAGTGTTCAAAACGTAACGCGCAAGAAAGTGTAAGTAAACGCCGTATTTACATATCTACTACTGTGCAGGGGAATCCGTATAGGTGTTCGAGTGTTCGAATTGTAAGGCGTGAGAAATTGTAATTAAACGCCGTATTTACATTTCTGCCACTGTGTAGGAGAATCCGTATAGGTGTTTGAGTGTTCGAACCGTAACGCGCGAGAAATGGTAGGTAAACACCGTATTTACATATCTGCCACTGTGCAGGAGAATCCGTATACGTGTTCGAGTGTTCGAACCGTAAAGCGCGAGAAATTGTAAGTAAACGCCGTATTTATATATCTGCCACTGTGCAGGAGAATCCGTATAGGTGTTCGAGTGTTCGAACCGTAACGCGCGAGAAATTGTAAGTAAAAGCCGTATTTACATATCTGCCACTGTGCAGGAGAATCCGTATAGGTGTTCGAGTGTTCGAAACGTAACGCGCGAGAAATTGTAAGTAAACGTCGTATTTACATATCTGCCACTGTGCCGGAGAATCCGTATAGGTGTTCGAGTGTTCGAAACGTAACGCGCGAGAAATTGTAAGTAAACGTCGTATTTACATATCTGCCACTGTGCAGGAGAATCTGTATAGGTGTTCGAGTGTTCGATACGTAACGCGTGAGAAATTGTATGTAAACGCCGTATTTACATATCTGCCACTGTGCAGGAGAATCCGTATAGCTGTTCGAGTGTGCGAAACGTAACGCGCGAGAAATTGTAAGTAAACGCCGTATTTACATATCTGCCACTGTGCAGGAGAATCCGTATAGGTGTTCGAGTGTTCGAAACGTAACGCGCAAGAAATTGTAAGTAAACGCCGTATTTACATATCTGCCACTGTGCAGGAGAATCAGTATAGGTGTTCGAGTGTTCGATACGTAACGCGCGAGAAATTATAAGTAAACGCCGTATTTACATATCTGCCACTGTGCAGGAGAATCCGTATAGGTGTTCGAGGGTTCGAAACGTAACGCGCGAGAAATTGTAAGTAAACGTCGTATTTACATATCTGCCACTGTGCAGGAGAATCCGTATAGGTGTTCGAGTGTTCGATACGTAACGCGTGAGAAATTGTATGTAAACGTCGTATTTACATATCTGCCACTGTGGAGGAGAATCCGTATAGCTGTTCGAGTGTGCGAAACTTAACGCGCGAGAAATTGTAAGTAAACGCCGTATTTACATAACTGCCACTGTGCAGGAGAATCCGTATAGGTGTTCGAGTGTTCGAAACGTAACGCGCAAGAAATTATAAGTAAACGCCGTATTTACATATCTGCCACTGTCCAGGAGAATGCGTATAGGTGTTCGAGTGTTCGAAACTTAACGCGCGAGAAATTGTAAGTAAACGCCGTATTTACATATCTGCCACTGCGCAGGAGAATCCGTATAGGTGTTCGAGTGTTCGAAACGTAACGCGCGAGAAATTGTAAGTAAACGTCGTATTTACATATCTGCCACTGTGCAGGAGAATCCGTATAGGTGTTCGAGTGTTCGATACGTAACGCGTGAGAAATTGTATGTAAACGCCGTATTTACATATCTGCCACTGTGTAGGAGAATCCGTATAGCTGTTCGAGTGTGCGAAACGTAACGCGCGAGAAATTGTAAGTAAACGCCGTATTTACATATCTGCCACTGTGTAGGAGAATCCGTATAGGTGTACGAGTGTTCGAAACGTAACGCGCAAAAATTGTAAGTAAACGCCGTATTTACATATCTGCCACTGTGCAGGAGAATCCGTATAGGTGTTCGAGTGTTCGATACGTAACGCGCGAGAAATTCTAAGTAAACGTCGTATTTACTTATCTGCCACTGTGCAGGAGAATCCGTATAGGTGTTCGAGTGTTCCAAACATAACGCGTGAGAAATTGTAAGTAAACGTCGTATTTACATATCTGCCACTGTGTAGGAGAATCCGTATAGGTGTTCGAGTGTGCAAAACGTAACGCGCGAGAAATTGTAAGTAAACGCCGTATTTACATATCTGCCACTGTGCAGGAGAATCCGTATGGGTGTTCGAGTGTTCGAAACGTCACGCGTGAGAAATTGTAAGTAAACGCCCTATTTACATATCTGCCACTGTCCAGGAGAATCCGTATAGGTGTTCGAGTGTTCGAACCGTAACGCGCGAGAAATTGTAAGTAAAAGCCGTATTTACATATCTGCCACTGTGCAGGAGAATCCGTATAGGTGTTCGAGTGTTCGAAACGTAACGCGCGAGAAATTGTAAGTAAACGTCGTATTTACATATCTGCCACTGTGCAGGAGAATTCGTATAGGTGTTCGAGTGTTCGATACGTAACGCGTGAGAAATTGTATGTAAACGCCGTATTTACATCTCTGCCACTGTGCACGAGAATCCGTATAGCTGTTCGAGTGTGCGAAACGTAACGCGCGAGAAATTGCAAGTAAACGCCGTATTTACATTTCTGCCACTGTGCAGGAGAATCCGTATAGGTGTTCGAGTGTTCGAAACGTAACGCGCAAGAAATTGTAAGTAAACGCCGTATTTACATATCTACTACTGTGCAGGAGAATCCGTATAGGTGTTCGAGTGTTCGAATTGTAAGGTGAGAGAAATTGTAATTAAACGCCGTATTTACATGTCTGCCACTGTGTAGGAGAATCCGTATAGGTGTTTGAGTGTTCGAACCGTAACGCGCGAGAAATGGTAGGTAAACACCGTATTTACATATCTGCCACTGTGCAGGAGAATCCGTATACGTGTTCGAGTGTTCGAACCGTAACGCGTGAGAAATTGTAAGTAAACGCCGTATTTACATATCTGCCACTGTGCAGGAGAATCCGTATAGGTGTTCGAGTGATCGAACCGTAACGCGCGAGAAATTGTAAGTAAAAGCCGTATTTACATATCTGCCACTGTGCAGGAGAATCCGTATAGCTGTTCGAGTGTGCGAAACGTAACGCGCGAGAAATTGTAAGTAAACGCCGTATTTACATATCTGCCACTGTGCAGGAGAATCTGTATAGGTGTTCGAGTGTTCGATACGTAACGCGTGAGAAATTGTATGTAAACGCCGTATTTACATATCTGCCACTGTGCAGGAGAATCCGTATAGCTGTTCGAGTGTGCGAAACGTAACGCGCGAGAAATTGTAAGTAAACGCCGTATTTACATATCTGCCACTGTGCAGGAGAATCCGTATAGGTGTTCGAGTGTTCGAAACGTAACGCGCAAGAAATTGTAAGTAAACGCCGTATTTACATATCTGCCACTGTGCAGGAGAATCAGTATAGGTGTTCGAGTGTTCGATACGTAACGCGCGAGAAATTATAAGTAAACGCCGTATTTACATATCTGCCACTGTGCAGGAGAATCCGTATAGGTGTTCGAGGGTTCGAAACGTAACGCGCGAGAAATTGTAAGTAAACGTCGTATTTACATATCTGCCACTGTGCAGGAGAATCCGTATAGGTGTTCGAGTGTTCGATACGTAACGCGTGAGAAATTGTATGTAAACGTCGTATTTACATATCTGCCACTGTGGAGGAGAATCCGTATAGCTGTTCGAGTGTGCGAAACTTAACGCGCGAGAAATTGTAAGTAAACGCCGTATTTACATAACTGCCACTGTGCAGGAGAATCCGTATAGGTGTTCGAGTGTTCGAAACGTAACGCGCAAGAAATTGTAAGTAAACGCCGTATTTACATATCTGCCACTGTCCAGGAGAATGCGTATAGGTGTTCGAGTGTTCGAAACTTAACGCGCGAGAAATTGTAAGTAAACGCCGTATTTACATATCTGCCACTGCGCAGGAGAATCAGTATAGGTGTTCGAGTGTTCGAAACGTAACGCGCGAGAAATTGTAAGTAAACGTCGTATTTACATATCTGCCACTGTGCAGGAGAATCCGTATAGGTGTTCGAGTGTTCGATACGTAACGCGTGAGAAATTGTATGTAAACGCCGTATTTACATATCTGCCACTGTGTAGGAGAATCCGTATAGCTGTTCGAGTGTGCGAAACGTAACGCGCGAGAAATTGTAAGTAAACGCCGTATTTACATATCTGCCACTGTGTAGGAGAATCCGTATAGGTGTACGAGTGTTCGAAACGTAACGCGCAAAAATTGTAAGTAAACGCCGTATTTACATATCTGCCACTGTGCAGGAGAATCCGTATAGGTGTTCGAGTGTTCGATACGTAACGCGCGAGAAATTCTAAGTAAACGTCGTATTTACTTATCTGCCACTGTGCAGGAGAATCCGTATAGGTGTTCGAGTGTTCCAAACATAACGCGTGAGAAATTGTAAGTAAACGTCGTATTTACATATCTGCCACTGTGTAGGAGAATCCGTATAGGTGTTCGAGTGTGCAAAACGTAACGCGCGAGAAATTGTAAGTAAACGCCGTATTTACATATCTGCCACTGTGCAGGAGAATCCGTATGGGTGTTCGAGTGTTCGAAACGTCACGCGTGAGAAATTGTAAGTAAACGCCCTATTTACATATCTGCCACTGTCCAGGAGAATCCGTATAGGTGTTCGAGTGTTCGAACCGTAACGCGCGAGAAATTGTAAGTAAAAGCCGTATTTACATATCTGCCACTGTGCAGGAGAATCCGTATAGGTGTTCGAGTGTTCGAAACGTAACGCGCGAGAAATTGTAAGTAAACGTCGTATTTACATATCTGCCACTGTGCAGGAGAATTCGTATAGGTGTTCGAGTGTTCGATACGTAACGCGTGAGAAATTGTATGTAAACGCCGTATTTACATCTCTGCCACTGTGCACGAGAATCCGTATAGCTGTTCGAGTGTGCGAAACGTAACGCGCGAGAAATTGCAAGTAAACGCCGTATTTACATTTCTGCCACTGTGCAGGAGAATCCGTATAGGTGTTCGAGTGTTCGAAACGTAACGCGCAAGAAATTGTAAGTAAACGCCGTATTTACATATCTACTACTGTGCAGGAGAATCCGTATAGGTGTTCGAGTGTTCGAATTGTAAGGTGAGAGAAATTGTAATTAAACGCCGTATTTACATGTCTGCCACTGTGTAGGAGAATCCGTATAGGTGTTTGAGTGTTCGAACCGTAACGCGCGAGAAATGGTAGGTAAACACCGTATTTACATATCTGCCACTGTGCAGGAGAATCCGTATACGTGTTCGAGTGTTCGAACCGTAACGCGTGAGAAATTGTAAGTAAACGCCGTATTTACATATCTGCCACTGTGCAGGAGAATCCGTATAGGTGTTCGAGTGATCGAACCGTAACGCGCGAGAAATTGTAAGTAAAAGCCGTATTTACATATCTGCCACTGTGCAGGAGAATCCGTATAGCTGTTCGAGTGTGCGAAACGTAACGCGCGAGAAATTGTAAGTAAACGCCGTATTTACATATCTGCCACTGTGCAGGAGAATCTGTATAGGTGTTCGAGTGTTCGATACGTAACGCGTGAGAAATTGTATGTAAACGCCGTATTTACATATCTGCCACTGTGCAGGAGAATCCGTATAGCTGTTCGAGTGTGCGAAACGTAACGCGCGAGAAATTGTAAGTAAACGCCGTATTTACATATCTGCCACTGTGCAGGAGAATCCGTATAGGTGTTCGAGTGTTCGAAACGTAACGCGCAAGAAATTGTAAGTAAACGCCGTATTTACATATCTGCCACTGTGCAGGAGAATCAGTATAGGTGTTCGAGTGTTCGATACGTAACGCGCGAGAAATTATAAGTAAACGCCGTATTTACATATCTGCCACTGTGCAGGAGAATCCGTATAGGTGTTCGAGGGTTCGAAACGTAACGCGCGAGAAATTGTAAGTAAACGTCGTATTTACATATCTGCCACTGTGCAGGAGAATCCGTATAGGTGTTCGAGTGTTCGATACGTAACGCGTGAGAAATTGTATGTAAACGTCGTATTTACATATCTGCCACTGTGGAGGAGAATCCGTATAGCTGTTCGAGTGTGCGAAACTTAACGCGCGAGAAATTGTAAGTAAACGCCGTATTTACATAACTGCCACTGTGCAGGAGAATCCGTATAGGTGTTCGAGTGTTCGAAACGTAACGCGCAAGAAATTGTAAGTAAACGCCGTATTTACATATCTGCCACTGTCCAGGAGAATGCGTATAGGTGTTCGAGTGTTCGAAACTTAACGCGCGAGAAATTGTAAGTAAACGCCGTATTTACATATCTGCCACTGCGCAGGAGAATCCGTATAGGTGTTCGAGTGTTCGAAACGTAACGCGCGAGAAATTGTAAGTAAACGTCGTATTTACATATCTGCCACTGTGCAGGAGAATCCGTATAGGTGTTCGAGTGTTCGATACGTAACGCGTGAGAAATTGTATGTAAACGCCGTATTTACATATCTGCCACTGTGTAGGAGAATCCGTATAGCTGTTCGAGTGTGCGAAACGTAACGCGCGAGAAATTGTAAGTAAACGCCGTATTTACATATCTGCCACTGTGTAGGAGAATCCGTATAGGTGTACGAGTGTTCGAAACGTAACGCGCAAAAATTGTAAGTAAACGCCGTATTTACATATCTGCCACTGTGCAGGAGAATCCGTATAGGTGTTCGAGTGTTCGATACGTAACGCGCGAGAAATTCTAAGTAAACGTCGTATTTACTTATCTGCCACTGTGCAGGAGAATCCGTATAGGTGTTCGAGTGTTCCAAACATAACGCGTGAGAAATTGTAAGTAAACGTCGTATTTACATATCTGCCACTGTGTAGGAGAATCCGTATAGGTGTTCGAGTGTGCAAAACGTAACGCGCGAGAAATTGTAAGTAAACGCCGTATTTACATATCTGCCACTGTGCAGGAGAATCCGTATGGGTGTTCGAGTGTTCGAAACGTCACGCGTGAGAAATTGTAAGTAAACGCCCTATTTACATATCTGCCACTGTCCAGGAGAATCCGTATAGGTGTTCGAGTGTTCGAACCGTAACGCGCGAGAAATTGTAAGTAAAAGCCGTATTTACATATCTGCCACTGTGCAGGAGAATCCGTATAGGTGTTCGAGTGTTCGAAACGTAACGCGCGAGAAATTGTAAGTAAACGTCGTATTTACATATCTGCCACTGTGCAGGAGAATTCGTATAGGTGTTCGAGTGTTCGATACGTAACGCGTGAGAAATTGTATGTAAACGCCGTATTTACATCTCTGCCACTGTGCACGGGAATCCGTATAGCTGTTCGAGTGTGCGAAACGTAACGCGCGAGAAATTGCAAGTAAACGCCGTATTTACATTTCTGCCACTGTGCAGGAGAATCCGTATAGGTGTTCGAGTGTTCGAAACGTAACGCGCAAGAAATTGTAAGTAAACGCCGTATTTACATATCTACTACTGTGCAGGAGAATCCGTATAGGTGTTCGAGTGTTCGAATTGTAAGGTGAGAGAAATTGTAATTAAACGCCGTATTTACATGTCTGCCACTGTGTAGGAGAATCCGTATAGGTGTTTGAGTGTTCGAACCGTAACGCGCGAGAAATGGTAGGTAAACACCGTATTTACATATCTGCCACTGTGCAGGAGAATCCGTATACGTGTTCGAGTGTTCGAACCGTAACGCGTGAGAAATTGTAAGTAAACGCCGTATTTACATATCTGCCACTGTGCAGGAGAATCCGTATAGGTGTTCGAGTGATCGAACCGTAACGCGCGAGAAATTGTAAGTAAAAGCCGTATTTACATATCTGCCACTGTGCAGGAGAATCCGTATAGCTGTTCGAGTGTGCGAAACGTAACGCGCGAGAAATTGTAAGTAAACGCCGTATTTACATATCTGCCACTGTGCAGGAGAATCTGTATAGGTGTTCGAGTGTTCGATACGTAACGCGTGAGAAATTGTATGTAAACGCCGTATTTACATATCTGCCACTGTGCAGGAGAATCCGTATAGCTGTTCGAGTGTGCGAAACGTAACGCGCGAGAAATTGTAAGTAAACGCCGTATTTACATATCTGCCACTGTGCAGGAGAATCCGTATAGGTGTTCGAGTGTTCGAAACGTAACGCGCAAGAAATTGTAAGTAAACGCCGTATTTACATATCTGCCACTGTGCAGGAGAATCAGTATAGGTGTTCGAGTGTTCGATACGTAACGCGCGAGAAATTATAAGTAAACGCCGTATTTACATATCTGCCACTGTGCAGGAGAATCCGTATAGGTGTTCGAGGGTTCGAAACGTAACGCGCGAGAAATTGTAAGTAAACGTCGTATTTACATATCTGCCACTGTGCAGGAGAATCCGTATAGGTGTTCGAGTGTTCGATACGTAACGCGTGAGAAATTGTATGTAAACGTCGTATTTACATATCTGCCACTGTGGAGGAGAATCCGTATAGCTGTTCGAGTGTGCGAAACTTAACGCGCGAGAAATTGTAAGTAAACGCCGTATTTACATAACTGCCACTGTGCAGGAGAATCCGTATAGGTGTTCGAGTGTTCGAAACGTAACGCGCAAGAAATTGTAAGTAAACGCCGTATTTACATATCTGCCACTGTCCAGGAGAATGCGTATAGGTGTTCGAGTGTTCGAAACTTAACGCGCGAGAAATTGTAAGTAAACGCCGTATTTACATATCTGCCACTGCGCAGGAGAATCCGTATAGGTGTTCGAGTGTTCGAAACGTAACGCGCGAGAAATTGTAAGTAAACGTCGTATTTACATATCTGCCACTGTGCAGGAGAATCCGTATAGGTGTTCGAGTGTTCGATACGTAACGCGTGAGAAATTGTATGTAAACGCCGTATTTACATATCTGCCACTGTGTAGGAGAATCCGTATAGCTGTTCGAGTGTGCGAAACGTAACGCGCGAGAAATTGTAAGTAAACGCCGTATTTACATATCTGCCACTGTGTAGGAGAATCCGTATAGGTGTACGAGTGTTCGAAACGTAACGCGCAAAAATTGTAAGTAAACGCCGTATTTACATATCTGCCACTGTGCAGGAGAATCCGTATAGGTGTTCGAGTGTTCGATACGTAACGCGCGAGAAATTCTAAGTAAACGTCGTATTTACTTATCTGCCACTGTGCAGGAGAATCCGTATAGGTGTTCGAGTGTTCCAAACATAACGCGTGAGAAATTGTAAGTAAACGTCGTATTTACATATCTGCCACTGTGTAGGAGAATCCGTATAGGTGTTCGAGTGTGCAAAACGTAACGCGCGAGAAATTGTAAGTAAACGCCGTATTTACATATCTGCCACTGTGCAGGAGAATCCGTATGGGTGTTCGAGTGTTCGAAACGTCACGCGTGAGAAATTGTAAGTAAACGCCCTATTTACATATCTGCCACTGTCCAGGAGAATCCGTATAGGTGTTCGAGTGTTCGAACCGTAACGCGCGAGAAATTGTAAGTAAAAGCCGTATTTACATATCTGCCACTGTGCAGGAGAATCCGTATAGGTGTTCGAGTGTTCGAAACGTAACGCGCGAGAAATTGTAAGTAAACGTCGTATTTACATATCTGCCACTGTGCAGGAGAATTCGTATAGGTGTTCGAGTGTTCGATACGTAACGCGTGAGAAATTGTATGTAAACGCCGTATTTACATCTCTGCCACTGTGCACGAGAATCCGTATAGCTGTTCGAGTGTGCGAAACGTAACGCGCGAGAAATTGCAAGTAAACGCCGTATTTACATTTCTGCCACTGTGCAGGAGAATCCGTATAGGTGTTCGAGTGTTCGAAACGTAACGCGCAAGAAATTGTAAGTAAACGCCGTATTTACATATCTACTACTGTGCAGGAGAATCCGTATAGGTGTTCGAGTGTTCGAATTGTAAGGTGAGAGAAATTGTAATTAAACGCCGTATTTACATGTCTGCCACTGTGTAGGAGAATCCGTATAGGTGTTTGAGTGTTCGAACCGTAACGCGCGAGAAATGGTAGGTAAACACCGTATTTACATATCTGCCACTGTGCAGGAGAATCCGTATACGTGTTCGAGTGTTCGAACCGTAACGCGTGAGAAATTGTAAGTAAACGCCGTATTTACATATCTGCCACTGTGCAGGAGAATCCGTATAGGTGTTCGAGTGATCGAACCGTAACGCGCGAGAAATTGTAGGTAAAAGCCGTATTTACATATCTGCCACTGTGCCGGAGAATCCGTATAGGTGTTCGAGTGTTCGAAACGTAACGCGCGAGAAATTGTAAGTAAACGTCGTATTTACATATCTGCCACTGTGCAGGAGAATCTGTATAGGTGTTCGAGTGTTCGATACGTAACGCGTGAGAAATTGTATGTAAACGCCGTATTTACATATCTGCCACTGTGCAGGAGAATCCGTATAGCTGTTCGAGTGTGCGAAACGTAACGCGCGAGAAATTGTAAGTAAACGCCGTATTTACATATCTGCCACTGTGCAGGAGAATCCGTATAGGTGTTCGAGTGTTCGAAACGTAACGCGCAAGAAATTGTAAGTAAACGCCGTATTTACATATCTACTACTGTGCAGGAGAATCCGTATAGGTGTTCGAGTGTTCGAATTGTAAGGTGAGAGAAATTGTAATTAAACGCCGTATTTACATGTCTGCCACTGTGTAGGAGAATCCGTATAGGTGTTTGAGTGTTTGAACCGTAACGCGCGAGAAATGGTAGGTAAACACCGTATTTACATATCTGCCACTGTGCAGGAGAATCCGTATACGTGTTCGAGTGTTCGAACCGTAACGCGTGAGAAATTGTAAGTAAACGCCGTATTTACATATCTGCCACTGTGCAGGAGAATCCGTATAGGTGTTCGAGTGATCGAACCGTAACGCGCGAGAAATTGTAAGTAAAAGCCGTATTTACATATCTGCCACTGTGCAGGAGAATCCGTATAGCTGTTCGAGTGTGCGAAACGTAACGCGCGAGAAATTGTAAGTAAACGCCGTATTTACATATCTGCCACTGTGCAGGAGAATCTGTATAGGTGTTCGAGTGTTCGATACGTAACGCGTGAGAAATTGTATGTAAACGCCGTATTTAGATATCTGCCACTGTGCAGGAGAATCCGTATAGCTGTTCGAGTGTGCGAAACGTAACGCGCGAGAAATTGTAAGTAAACGCCGTATTTACATATCTGCCACTGTGCAGGAGAATCCGTATAGGTGTTCGAGTGTTCGAAACGTAACGCGCAAGAAATTGTAAGTAAACGCCGTATTTACATATCTGCCACTGTGCAGGAGAATCAGTATAGGTGTTCGAGTGTTCGATACGTAACGCGCGAGAAATTATAAGTAAACGCCGTATTTACATATCTGCCACTGTGCAGGAGAATCCGTATAGGTGTTCGAGGGTTCGAAACGTAACGCGCGAGAAATTGTAAGTAAACGTCGTATTTACATATCTGCCACTGTGCAGGAGAATCCGTATAGGTGTTCGAGTGTTCGATACGTAACGCGTGAGAAATTGTATGTAAACGTCGTATTTACATATCTGCCACTGTGGAGGAGAATCCGTATAGCTGTTCGAGTGTGCGAAACTTAACGCGCGAGAAATTGTAAGTAAACGCCGTATTTACATAACTGCCACTGTGCAGGAGAATCCGTATAGGTGTTCGAGTGTTCGAAACGTAACGCGCAAGAAATTGTAAGTAAACGCCGTATTTACATATCTGCCACTGTCCAGGAGAATGCGTATAGGTGTTCGAGTGTTCGAAACTTAACGCGCGAGAAATTGTAAGTAAACGCCGTATTTACATATCTGCCACTGCGCAGGAGAATCCGTATAGGTGTTCGAGTGTTCGAAACGTAACGCGCGAGAAATTGTAAGTAAACGTCGTATTTACATATCTGCCACTGTGCAGGAGAATCCGTATAGGTGTTCGAGTGTTCGATACGTAACGCGTGAGAAATTGTATGTAAACGCCGTATTTACATATCTGCCACTGTGTAGGAGAATCCGTATAGCTGTTCGAGTGTGCGAAACGTAACGCGCGAGAAATTGTAAGTAAACGCCGTATTTACATATCTGCCACTGTGTAGGAGAATCCGTATAGGTGTACGAGTGTTCGAAACGTAACGCGCAAAAATTGTAAGTAAACGCCGTATTTACATATCTGCCACTGTGCAGGAGAATCCGTATAGGTGTTCGAGTGTTCGATACGTAACGCGCGAGAAATTCTAAGTAAACGTCGTATTTACTTATCTGCCACTGTGCAGGAGAATCCGTATAGGTGTTCGAGTGTTCCAAACATAACGCGTGAGAAATTGTAAGTAAACGTCGTATTTACATATCTGCCACTGTGTAGGAGAATCCGTATAGGTGTTCGAGTGTGCAAAACGTAACGCGCGAGAAATTGTAAGTAAACGCCGTATTTACATATCTGCCACTGTGCAGGAGAATCCGTATGGGTGTTCGAGTGTTCGAAACGTCACGCGTGAGAAATTGTAAGTAAACGCCCTATTTACATATCTGCCACTGTCCAGGAGAATCCGTATAGGTGTTCGAGTGTTCGAACCGTAACGCGCGAGAAATTGTAAGTAAAAGCCGTATTTACATATCTGCCACTGTGCAGGAGAATCCGTATAGGTGTTCGAGTGTTCGAAACGTAACGCGCGAGAAATTGTAAGTAAACGTCGTATTTACATATCTGCCACTGTGCAGGAGAATTCGTATAGGTGTTCGAGTGTTCGATACGTAACGCGTGAGAAATTGTATGTAAACGCCGTATTTACATCTCTGCCACTGTGCACGAGAATCCGTATAGCTGTTCGAGTGTGCGAAACGTAACGCGCGAGAAATTGCAAGTAAACGCCGTATTTACATTTCTGCCACTGTGCAGGAGAATCCGTATAGGTGTTCGAGTGTTCGAAACGTAACGCGCAAGAAATTGTAAGTAAACGCCGTATTTACATATCTACTACTGTGCAGGAGAATCCGTATAGGTGTTCGAGTGTTCGAATTGTAAGGTGAGAGAAATTGTAATTAAACGCCGTATTTACATGTCTGCCACTGTGTAGGAGAATCCGTATAGGTGTTTGAGTGTTCGAACCGTAACGCGCGAGAAATGGTAGGTAAACACCGTATTTACATATCTGCCACTGTGCAGGAGAATCCGTATACGTGTTCGAGTGTTCGAACCGTAACGCGTGAGAAATTGTAAGTAAACGCCGTATTTACATATCTGCCACTGTGCAGGAGAATCCGTATAGGTGTTCGAGTGATCGAACCGTAACGCGCGAGAAATTGTAAGTAAAAGCCGTATTTACATATCTGCCACTGTGCAGGAGAATCCGTATAGGTGTTCGAGTGTTCGAAACGTAACGCGCGAGAAATTGTAAGTAAACGCCGTATTTACATATCTGCCACTGTGCAGGACAATCCGTATAGGTGTTCGAGTGTTCGAAACGTAACGCGCGAGAAATTGTAAGTAAACGTCGTATTTACATATCTGTCACTGTGCAGGAGAATCCGTATAGGTGTTCGAGTGTTCGATACGTAACGCGTGAGAAATTGTATGTAAACGCCGTATTTACATATCTGCCACTGTGCAGGAGAATCCGTATAGCTGTTCGAGTGTGCGAAACGTAACTCGCGAGAAATTGTAAGTAAACGCCGTATTTACATATCTGCCACTGTGAAGGAGAATCCGTATAGGTGTTCGAGTGTTCGAAACGTAACGCGCAAGAAATTGTAAGTAAACGCCGTATTTACATATCTGCCACTGTGCAGGAGAATCCGTATAGGTGTTCGAGTGTTCGATACGTAACGCGCGAGAAATTGTAAGTAAACGTCGTATTTACTTATCTGCCACTGTGCAGGAGAATCCGTATAGGTGTTCGAGTGTTCGAAACATAACGCGTGAGAAATTGTAAGTAAACGTCGTATTTACAAATCTGCCACTGTGCAGGAGAATCCGTATAGGTGTTCGAGTGTGCAAAACGTAACGCGCGAGAAATTGTAAGTAAACGCCGTATTTACATATCTGCCACTGTGCAGGAGAATCCGTATAGGTGTTCGAGTGTTCGAAACGTAACGCGTGAGAAATTGTAAGTAAACGCCGTATTTACATATCTGCCACTGTCCAGGAGAATCCGTATAGGTGTTCGAGTGTTCGAACCGTAACGCGCGAGAAATTGTAAGTAAAAGCCGAATTTACATATCTGCCACTGTGCAGGAGAATCCGTATAGGTGTTCGAGTGTTCGAACCGTAACGCGCGAGAAATTGTAAGTAAAAGCCGTATTTACATATCTGCCACTGTGAAGGAGAATCCGTATAGGTGTTCGATTGTTCGAAACGTAACGCGCGAGAAATTGTAAGTAAACGTCGTATTTACATATCTGCCACTGTGCAGGAGAATCCGTATAGGTGTTCGAGTGTTCGATACGTAACGCGTGAGAAATTGTATGTAAACGCCGTATTTACATCTCTGCCACTGTGCACGAGAATCCGTATTGCTGTTCGAGTGTGCGAAACGTAACGCGCGAGAAATTGTAAGTAAACGCCGTATTTACATTTCTGCCACTGTACAGGAGAATCCGTATAAGTGTTCGAGTGTTCAAAACGTAACGCGCAAGAAAGTGTAAGTAAACGCCGTATTAACATATCTACTACTGTGCAGGAGAATCCGTATAGGTGTTCGAGTGTTCGAATTGTAAGGCGTGAGAAATTGTAATTAAACGCCGTATTTACATGTCTGCCACTGTGTAGGAGAATCCGTATAGGTGTTTGAGTGTTCGAACCGTAACGCGCGAGAAATGGTAGGTAAACACCGTATTTACATATCTGCCACTGTGCAGGAGAATCCGTATACGTGTTCGAGTGTTCGAACCGTAACGCGCGAGAAATTGTAAGTAAACGCCGTATTTATATATCTGCCACTGTGCAGGAGAATCCGTATAGGTGTTCGAGTGTTCGAACCGTAACGCGCGAGAAATTGTAAGTAAAAGCCGTATTTACATATCTGCCACTGTGCAGGAGAATCCGTATAGGTGTTCGAGTGTTCGAAACGTAACGCGCGAGAAATTGTAAGTAAACGTCGTATTTACATATCTGCCACTGTGCAGGAGAATCCGTATAGGTGTTCGAGTGTTCGAAACGTAACGCGCGAGAAATTGTAAGTAAACGTCGTATTTACATATCTGCCACTGTCCAGGAGAATCCGTATAGGTGTTCGAGTGTTCGAACCGTAACGCGCGAGAAATTGTAAGTAAAAGCCGTATTTACATATCTGCCACTGTGCAGGAGAATCCGTATAGGTGTTCGAGTGTTCAAAACGTAACGCGCGTGAAATTGTAAGTAAACGTCGTATTTACATATCTGCCACTGTGCAGGAGAATCCGTATAGGTGTTCGAGTGTTCGAAACGTAACGCGCAAGAAATTGTAAGTAAAAGCCGTATTTACATATCTGCCACTGTCCAGGAGAATCCGTATAGGTGTTCGAGTGTTCGAAACTTAACGCGCGAGAAATTGTAAGTAAACGCCGTATTTACATATCTGCCACTGTGCAGGAGAATCCGTATAGGTGTTCGAGTGTTCGAAACGTAACGCGCGAGAAATTGTAAGTAAACGCCGTATTTACATATCTGCCACTGTGCAGGAGAATCCGTATAGGTGTTCGAGTGTTCGAAACGTAACGCGCGAGAAATTGTAAGTAAACGTCGTATTTACATATCTGCCCCTGTGCAGGAGAATCCGTATAGGTGTTCGAGTGTTCGATACGTAACGCGTGAGAAATTGTATGTAAACGCCGTATTTACATATCTGCCACTGTGTAGGAGAATCCGTATAGCTGTTCGAGTGTGCGAAACGTAACGCGCGAGAAATTGTAAGTAAACGCCGTATTTACATATCTGCCACTGTGCAGGAGAATCCGTATAGGTTTACGAGTGTTCGAAACGTAACGCGCAAGAATTTGTAAGTAAACGCCGTATTTACATATCTGCCACTGTGCAGGAGAATCCGTATAGGTGTTCGAGTGTTCGATACGTAACGCGCGAGAAATTGTAAGTAAACGTCGTATTTACTTATCTGCCACTGTGCAGGAGAATCCGTATAGGTGTTCGAGTGTTCAAAACATAACGCGTGAGAAATTGTAAGTAAACGTCGTATTTACATATCTGCCACTGTGCAGGAGAATCCGTATAGGTGTTCGAGTGTGCAAAACGTAACGCGCGAGAAATTGTAAGTAAACGCCGTATTTACATATCTGCCACTGTGCAGGAGAATCCGTATAGGTGTTCGAGTGTTCGAAACGTCACGCGTGAGAAATTGTAAGTAAACGCCGTATTTACATATCTGGCACTGTCCAGGAGAATCCGTATAGGTGTTCGGGTGTTCGAACCGTAACGCGCGAGAAATTGTAAGTAAAAGCCGTATTTACATATCTGCCACTGTGTAGGAGAATCCGTATAGGTGTTCGTGTGTTCGAAACGTAACGCGCGAGAAATTGTAAGTAAACGTCGTATTTACATATCTGCCACTGTGCAGGAGAATCCGCATAGGTGTTCGACTGTTCGATACGTAACGCGTGTGAAATTGTATGTAAACGCCGTATTTACATCTCTGCCACTGTGCACGAGAATCCGTATTGCTGTTCGAGTGTGCGAAACGTAACGCGCGAGAAATTGTAAGTAAACGCCGTATTTACATTTCTGCCACTGTGCAGGAGAATCCGTATAGGTGTTCGAGTGTTCAAAACGTAACGCGCAAGAAACTGTAAGTAAACGCCGTATTAACATATCTACTACTGTGCAGGAGAATCCGTATAGGTGTTCGAGTGTTCGAATTGTAAGGCGTGAGAAATTGTAATTAAACGCCGTATTTACATGTCTGCCACTGTGTAGGAGAATCCGTATAGGTGTTTGAGTGTTCGAACCGTAACGCGCGAGAAATGGTAGGTAAACACCGTATTTACATATCTGCCACTGTGCAGGAGAATCCGTATACGTGTTCGAGTGTTCGAACCGTAACGCGCGAGAAATTGTAAGTAAACGCCGTATTTATATATCTGCCACTGTGCAGGAGAATCCGTATAGGTGTTCGAGTGTTCGAACCGTAACGCGCGAGAAATTGTAAGTAAAAGCCGTATTTACATATCTGCCACTGTGCAGGAGAATCCGTATAGGTGTTCGAGTGTTCGAAACGTAACGCGCGAGAAATTGTAAGTAAACGTCGTATTTACATATCTGCCACTGTGCAGGAGAATCCGTATAGGTGTTCGAGTGTTCGAAACGTAACGCGCGAGAAATTGTAAGTAAACGTCGTATTTACATATCTGCCACTGTCCAGGAGAATCCGTATAGGTGTTCGAGTGTTCGAACCGTAACGCGCGAGAAATTGTAAGTAAAAGCCGTATTTACATATCTGCCACTGTGCAGGAGAATCCGTATAGGTGTTCGAGTGTTCGAAACGTAACGCGCGTGAAATTGTAAGTAAACGTCGTACTTACATATCTGCCACTGTGCAGGAGAATCCGTATAGGTGTTCGAGTGTTCGAAACGTAACGCGCAAGAAATTGTAAGTAAAAGCCGTATTTACATATCTGCCACTGTCCAGGAGAATCCGTATAGGTGTTCGAGTGTTCGAAACTTAACGCGCGAGAAATTGTAAGTAAACGCCGTATTTACATATCTGCCACTGTGCAGGAGAATCCGTATAGGTGTTCGAGTGTTCGAAACGTAACGCGCGAGAAATTGTAAGCAAACGCCGTATTTACATATCTGCCACTGTGCAGGAGAATCCGTATAGGTGTTCGAGTGTTCGAAACGTAACGCGCGAGAAATTGTAAGTAAACGTCGTATTTACATATCTGCCCCTGTGCAGGAGAATCCGTATAGGTGTTCGAGTGTTCGATACGTAACGCGTGAGAAATTGTATGTAAACGCCGTATTTACATATCTGCCACTGTGTAGGAGAATCCGTATAGCTGTTCGAGTGTGCGAAACGTAACGCGTGAGAAATTGTAAGTAAACGCCGTATTTACATATCTGCCACTGTGCAGGAGAATCCGTATAGGTTTACGAGTGTTCGAAACGTAACGCGCAAGAAATTGTAAGTAAACGCCGTATTTACATATCTGCCACTGTGCAGGAGAATCCGTATAGGTGTTCGAGTGTTCGATACGTAACGCGCGAGAAATTGTAAGTAAACGTCGTATTTACTTATCTGCCACTGTGCAGGAGAATCCGTATAGGTGTTCGAGTGTTCAAAACATAACGCGTGAGAAATTGTAAGTAAACGTCGTATTTACATATCTGCCACTGTGCAGGAGAATCCGTATAGGTGTTCGAGTGTGCAAAACGTAACGCGCGAGAAATTGTAAGTAAACGCCGTATTTACATATCTGCCACTGTGCAGGAGAATCCGTATAGGTGTTCGAGTGTTCGAAACGTCACGCGTGAGAAATTGTAAGTAAACGCCGTATTTACATATCTGGCACTGTCCAGGAGAATCCGTATAGGTGTTCGAGTGTTCGAACCGTAACGCGCGAGAAATTGTAAGTAAAAGCCGTATTTACATATCTGCCACTGTGCAGGAGAATCCGTATAGGTGTTCGTGTGTTCGAAACGTAACGCGCGAGAAATTGTAAGTAAACGTCGTATTTACATATGTGCCACTGTGCAGGAGAATCCGCATAGGTGTTCGACTGTTCGATACGTAACGCGTGTGAAATTGTATGTAAACGCCGTATTTACATCTCTGCCACTGTGCACGAGAATCCGTATTGCTGTTCGAGTGTGCGAAACGTAACGCGCGAGAAATTGTAAGTAAACGCCGTACTTACATTTCTGCCACTGTGAAGGAGAATCCGTATAGGTGTTCGAGTGTTCAAAACGTAACGCGCAAGAAAGTGTAAGTAAACGCCGTATTTACATATCTACTACTGTGCAGGAGAATCCGTATAGGTGTTCGAGTGTTCGAATTGTAAGGCGTGAGAAATTGTAATTAAACGCCGTATTTACATTTCTGCCACTGTGTAGGAGAATCCGTATAGGTGTTTGAGTGTTCGAACCGTAACGCGCGAGAAATGGTAGGTAAACACCGTATTTACATATCTGCCACTGTGCAGGAGAATCCGTATACGTGTTCGAGTGTTCGAACCGTAACGCGCGAGAAATTGTAAGTAAACGCCGTATTTATATATCTGCCACTGTGCAGGAGAATCCGTATAGGTGTTCGAGTGTTCGAACCGTAACGCGCGAGAAATTGTAAGTAAAAGCCGTATTTACATATCTGCCACTGTGCAGGAGAATCCGTATAGGTGTTCGAGTGTTCGAAACGTAACGCGCGAGAAATTGTAAGTAAACGTCGTATTTACATATCTGCCACTGTGCAGGAGAATCCGTATAGGTGTTCGAGTGTTCGAAACGTAACGCGCGAGAAATTGTAAGTAAACGTCGTATTTACATATCTGCCACTGTGTAGGAGAATCTGTATAGGTGTTCGAGTGTTCGATACGTAACGCGTGAGAAATTGTATGTAAACGCCGTATTTACATATCTGCCACTGTGCAGGAGAATCCGTATAGCTGTTCGAGTGTGCGAAACGTAACGCGCGAGAAATTGTAAGTAAACGCCGTATTTACATATCTGCCACTGTGCAGGAGAATCCGTATAGGTGTTCGAGTGTTCGAAACGTAACGCGCAAGAAATTGTAAGTAAACGCCGTATTTACATATCTGCCACTGTGCAGGAGAATCCGTATAGGTGTTCGAGTGTTCGATACGTAACGCGCGAGAAATTGTAAGTAAACGCCGTATTTACATATCTGCCACTGTGCAGGAGAATCCGTATAGGTGTTCGAGGGTTCGAAACGTAACGCGCGAGAAATTGTAAGTAAACGTCGTATTTACATATCTGCCACTGTGCAGGAGAATCCGTATAGGTGTTCGAGTGTTCGATACGTAACGCGTGAGAAATTGTATGTAAACGTCGTATTTACATATCTGCCACTGTGGAGTAGAATCCGTATAGCTGTTCGAGTGTGCGAAACGTAACGCGCGAGAAATTGTAAGTAAACGCCGAATTTACATAACTGCCACTGTGCAGGAGAATCCGTATAGGTGTTCGAGTGTTCGAAACGTAACGCGCAAGAAATTGTAAGTAAACGCCGTATT
This sequence comes from Camellia sinensis, assembly GCF_055761805.1. Classification (NCBI taxonomy): domain Eukaryota; kingdom Viridiplantae; phylum Streptophyta; class Magnoliopsida; order Ericales; family Theaceae; genus Camellia; species Camellia sinensis. The sequence continues at coordinate 4,484,743 of NW_028128989.1, read as the reverse complement.
TACATATCTGCCACTGTCCAGGAGAATGCGTATAGGTGTTCGAGTGTTCGAAACTTAACGCGCGAGAAATTGTAAGTAAACGCCGTATTTACATATCTGCCACTGTGCAGGAGAATCCGTATAGGTGTTCGAGTGTTCGAAACGTAACGCGCGAGAAATTGTAAGTAAACGTCGTATTTACATATCTGCCACTGTGCAGGAGAATGCGTATAGGTGTTCGAGTGTTCGATACGTAACGCGTGAGAAATTGTAAGTAAACGTCGTATTTACATATCTGCCACTGTGTAGGAGAATCCGTATAGGTGTTCGAGTGTGCAAAACGTAACGCGCGAGAAATTGTAAGTAAACGCCGTATTTACATATCTGCCACTGTGCAGGAGAATCCGTATAGGTGTTCGAGTGTTCGAAACGTAACGCGTGAGAAATTGTAAGTAAACGCCGTATTTACATATCTGCCACTGTCCAGGAGAATCCGTATAGGTGTTCGAGTGTTCGAACCGTAACGCGCGAGAAATTGTAAGTAAAAGCCGAATTTACATATCTGCCACTGTGCAGGAGAATCCGTATAGGTGTTCGAGTGTTCGAACCGTAACGCGCGAGAAATTGTAAGTAAAAGCCCTATTTACATATCTGCCACTGTGAAGGAGAATCCGTATAGGTGTTCGAGTGTTCGAAACGTAACGCGCGAGAAATTGTAAGTAAACGTCGTATTTACATATCTGCCACTGTGCAGGAGAATCCGTATAGGTGTTCGAGTGTTCGATACGTAACGCGTGAGAAATTGTATGTAAACGCCGTATTTACATCTCTGCCACTGTGCACGAGAATCCGTATTGCTGTTCGAGTGTGCGAAACGTAACGCGCGAGAAATTGTAAGCAAACGCCGTATTTACATTTCTGCCACTGTGCAGGAGAATCCGTATAGGTGTTCGAGTGTTCAAAACGTAACGCGCAAGAAAGTGTAAGTAAACGCCGTATTAACATATCTACTACTGTGCAGGAGAATCCGTATAGGTGTTCGAGTGTTCGAATTGTAAGGCGTGAGAAATTGTAATTAAACGCCGTATTTACATGTCTGCCACTGTGGAGGAGAATCCGTATAGGTGTTTGAGTGTTCGAACCGTAACGTGCGAGAAATGGTAGGTAAACACCGTATTTACATATCTGCCACTGTGCAGGAGAATCTGTATACGTGTTCGAGTGTTCGAACCGTAACGCGCGAGAAATTTTAAGTAAACGCCGTATTTATATATCTGCCACTATGCAGGAGAATCCGTATAGGTGTTCGAGTGTTCGAACCGTAACGCGCGAGAAATTGTAAGTAAAAGCCGTATTTACATATCTGCCACTGTGCAGGAGAATCCGTATAGGTGTTCGAGTGTTCGAAACGTAACGCGCGAGAAATTGTAAGTAAACGTCGTATTTACATATCTGCCACTGTGCAGGAGAATCCGTATAGGTGTTCGAGTGTTCGAAACGTAACGCGCGAGAAATTGTAAGTAAACGTCGTATTTACATATCTGCCACTGTCCAGGAGAATCCGTATAGGTGTTCGAGTGTTCGAACCGTAACGCGCGAGAAATTGTAAGTAAAAGCCGTATTTACATATCTGCCACTGTGCAGGAGAATCCGTATAGGTGTTCGAGTGTTCGAAACGTAACGCGCGTGAAATTGTAAGTAAACGTCGTATTTACATATCTGCCACTGTGCAGGAGAATCCGTATAGGTGTTCGAGTGTTCGAAACGTAACGCGCAAGAAATTGTAAGTAAAAGCCGTATTTACATATCTGCCACTGTCCAGGAGAATCCGTATAGGTGTTCGAGTGTTCGAAACTTAACGCGCGAGAAATTGTAAGTAAACGCCGTATTTACATATCTGCCACTGTGCAGGAGAATCCGTATAGGTGTTCGAGTGTTCGAAACGTAACGCGCGAGAAATTGTAAGTAAACGCTGTATTTACATATCTGCCACTGTGCAGGAGAATCCGTATAGGTGTTCGAGTGTTCGAAACGTAACGCGCGAGAAATTGTAAGTAAACGTCGTATTTACATATCTGCCCCTGTGCAGGAGAATCCGTATAGGTGTTCGAGTGTTCGATACGTAACGCGTGAGAAATTGTATGTAAACGCCGTATTTACATATCTGCCACTGTGTAGGAGAATCCGTATAGCTGTTCGAGTGTGCGAAACGTAACGCGCGAGAAATTGTAAGTAAACGCCGTATTTACATATCTGCCACTGTGCAGGAGAATCCGTGTAGGTTTACGAGTGTTCGAAACGTAACGCGCAAGAAATTGTAAGTAAACGCCGTATTTACATATCTGCCACTGTGCAGGAGAATCCGTATAGGTGTTCGAGTGTTCGATACGTAACGCGCGAGAAATTGTAAGTAAACGTCGTATTTACTTATCTGCCACTGTGCAGGAGAATCCGTATAGGTGTTCGAGTGTTCAAAACATAACGCGTGAGAAATTGTAAGTAAACGTCGTATTTACATATCTGCCACTGTGCAGGAGAATCCGTATAGGTGTTCGAGTGTGCAAAACGTAACGCGCGAGAAATTGTAAGTAAACGCCGTATTTACATATCTGCCACTGTGCAGGAGAATCCGTATAGGTGTTCGAGTGTTCGAAACGTCACGCGTGAGAAATTGTAAGTAAACGCCGTATTTACATATCTGGCACTGTCCAGGAGAATCCGTATAGGTGTTCGAGTGTTCGAACCGTAACGCGCGAGAAATTGTAAGTAAAAGCCGTATTTACATATCTGCCACTGTGCAGGAGAATCCGTATAGGTGTTCGTGTGTTCGAAACGTAACGCGCGAGAAATTGTAAGTAAACGTCGTATTTACATATCTGCCACTGTGCAGGAGAATCCGCATAGGTGTTCGACTGTTCGATACGTAACGCGTGTGAAATTGTATGTAAACACCGTATTTACATCTCTGCCACTGTGCACGAGAATCCGTATTGCTGTTCGAGTGTGCGAAACGTAACGCGCGAGAAATTGTAAGTAAACGCCGTATTTACATATCTGCCACTGTGCAGGAGAATCCGTATAGGTGTTCGAGTGTTCGAAACGTAACGCGCGAGAAATTGTAAGTAGACGTCGTATTTACTTATCTGCCACTGTGCAGGAGAATCCGTATAGGTGTTCGAGTGTTCGATACGTAACGTGCGAGAAATTCTAAGTAAACGTCGTATTTACTTATCAGCCACTGTGCAGGAGAATCCGTATAGGTGTTCGAGTGTTCGAAACATAACGCGTGAGAAATTGTAAGTAAACGTCGTATTTACATATCTGCCACTGTGCAGGAGAATCCGTATAGGTGTTCGAGTGTGCAAAACGTAACGCGCGAGAAATTGTAAGTAAAAGCCGTATTTACATATCTGCCACTGTGCAGGAGAATCCGTATAGGTGTTCGAGTGTTCGAAACGTAACACGCGAGAAATTGTAAGTAAACGTCGTATTTACATATCTGCCACTGTGCAGGAGAATCCGTATAGGTGTTCGAGTGTTCGATACGTAACGCGTGAGAAATTGTATGTCAACGCCGTATTTACATCTCTGCCACTGTGCAGGAGAATCCGTATAGCTGTTCGAGTGTGCGAAACGTAACGCGCGAGAAATTGTAAGTAAACGCCGTATTTACATATCTGCCACTGTGCAGGAGAATCCGTATAGGTGTTCGAGGGTTCGAAACGTAACGCGCAAGAAATTGCAAGTAAACGCCGTATTTACATATCTGCTGCTGTGCAGGAGAATCCGTATAGGTGTTCGAGTGTTCGAATCGTAAGGCGTGAGAAATTGTAATTAAACGCCGAATTTACATGTCTGCCACTGTGCAGGAGAATCCGTATAGGTGTTTGAGTGTTCGAACCGTAACGCGTGAGAAATGGTAGGTAAACACCGTATTTACATATCTGCCACTGTGCAGGAGAATCCGTATAGGTGTTCGAGTGTTCAAAACGTAACGCGCGAGAAATTGTAAGTAAACGTCGTATTTACATATCTGCCACTGTGCAGGAGAATCCGTATAGGTGTTCGAGTGTTCGATACGTAACGCGTGAGAAATTGTATGTAAACGCCGTATTTACATATCTGCCACTGTGCAGGAGAATCCGTATAGCTGTTCGAGTGTGCGAAACGTAACGCGCGAGAAATTGTAAGTAAACGCCGTATTTACATATCTGCCACTGTGCAGGAGAATCCGTATAGGTGTTCGAGTGTTCGAAACGTAACGCGCAAGAAATTGTAAGTAAACGCCGTATTTACATATCTGCCACTGTGCAGGAGAATCCGTATAGGTGTTCGAGTGTTCGATACGTAACGCGCGAGAAATTGTAAGTAAACGTCGTATTTACTTATCTGCCACTATGCAGGAGAATCCGTATAGGTGTTCGAGTGTTCGAAACATAACGCGTGAGAAATTGTAAGTAAACGTCGTATTTACATATCTGCCACTGTGCAGGAGAATCCGTATAGGTGTTCGAGTGTGCAAAACGTAACGCGCGAGAAATTGTAAGTAAACGCCGTATTTACATATCTGCCACTGTGCAGGAGAATCCGTATAGGTTTTCGAGTGTTCGAAACGTAACGCGCAAGAAATTGTAAGTAAACGCCGTATTTACATATCTGCCACTGTGCAGGAGAATCCGTATAGGTGTTCGACTGTTCGAAACGTAACGCGCAAGAAATTGTAAGTAAACGCCGTATTTACATATCTGCTACTGTGCAGGAGAATCCGTATAGGTGTTCGAGTGTTCGAATCGTAAGGCGTGAGAAATTGTAATTAAACGCCGTATTTACATGTCTGCCACTGTGCAGGAGAATCCGTATAGGTGTTTGAGTGTTCGAACCGTAACGCGCGAGAAATGGTAGGTAAAAACCGTATTGACATATCTGCCACTGTGCAGGAGAATCCGTATACGTGTTCGAGTGTTCGAACCGTAACGCGCGAGAAATTGTAAGTAAACGCCGTATTTACATATCTGCCACTGTGCAGGAGAATCCGTATAGGTGTTCAAGTGTTCGAAACGTAACGCGCAAGAAATTGTAAGTAAACGTCGTATTCACATATCTGCCACTGTGCAGGAGAATCCGTATAGGTGTTCGAGTGTTCGAAACGTAACGCGCAAGCAATTGTAAGTAAACGCCGTATTTACATATCTGCTACTGTGCAGGAGAATCCGTATAGGTGTTCGAGTGTGCAAAACGTAACGCGCGAGAAATTGTAAGTAAAAGCCGTATTTACATATCTGCCACTGTGCAGGAGAATCCGTATAGGTGTTCGTGTGTTCGAAACGTAACACGCGAGAAATTGTAAGTAAACGTCGTATTTGCATATCTGCCACTGTGCAGGAGAATCCGTATAGGTGTTCGATTGTTCGATACGTAACGCGTGAGAAATTGTATGTCAACGCCGTATTTAGATCTCTGCCACTGTGCAGGAGAATCCGTATAGCTGTTCGAGTGTGCGAAAAGTAACGCGCGAGAAATTGTAAGTAAACGCCGTATTTACATATCTGCCACTGTGCAGGAGAATCCGTATAGGTGTTCGAGGGTTCGAAACGTAACGCGCAAGAAATTGCAAGTAAACGCCGTATTTACATATCTGCTGCTGTGCAGGAGAATTCGTATAGGTGTTCGAGTGTTCGAATCGTATGGCGTGAGAAATTGTAATTAAACGCCGTATTTACATGTCTGCCACTGTGCAGGAGAATCCGTATAGGTGTTTGAGTGTTCGAACCGTAACGCGTGAGAAATGGTAGGTAAACACCGTATTTACATATCTGCAACTGTGCAGGAGAATCCGTATACGTGTTCGAGTGTTCGAACCGTAACACGCGAGAAATTGTAAGTAAACGTCGTATTTACATATCTGCCACTGTGCAGGAGAATCCGTATAGGTGTTCGAGTGTTCGAAACGTAACGCGCGAGAAATTGTAAGTAAACGCCGTATTTTCATATCTGCCACTGTGCATGAGAATCCGTATAGGTGTTCGAGTGTTCGAAACGTAACGCGCGAGAAATTGTAAGTAAACGCCGTATTTACATATCTGCCACTGTGCAGGAGAATCCGTATAGGTGTTCGAGTGTTCGAAACGTAACGTGCGAGAAATTGTAAGTAAACGTCGTATTTACATATCTGCCACTGTGCAGGAGAATCTGTATAGGTGTTCGAGTGTTCGATACGTAACGCGTGAGAAATTGTATGTAAACGCCGTATTTACATATCAGCCACTGTGCAGGAGAATCCGTATAGCTGTTCGAGTGTGCGAAACGTAACACGCGAGAAATTGTAAGTAAACGCCGTATTTACATATCTGCCACTGTGCAGGAGAATCCGTATAGGTGTTCGAGTGTTCGAAACGTAACACGCGGGAAATTGTAAGTAAACGTCGTATTTACTTATCTGCCACTGTGCAGGAAAATCCGTATAGGTGTTCGAGTGTTCGAAACATCACGCGTGAGAAATTGTAAGTAAACGTCGTATTTACATATCTGCCACTGTGCAGGAGAATCCGTATAGGTGTTCGAGTGTGCAAAACGTAACGCGCGAGAAATTGTAAGTAAACGCCGTATTTAAATATCTGCCACTGTGCAGGAGAATCCGTATAGGTGTTCGAGTGTTCGAAACGTAACGCGTGAGAAATTCTAAGTAAATGCCGTATTTACGTATCTGCCACTGTCCAGGAGAATCCGTATTGGTGTTCGAGTGTTCGAACCGTAACGCGCGAGAAATTGTAATTAAACGCCGTATTTACATGTCTGCCACTGTGCAGGAGAATCCGTATAGGTGTTTGAGTGTTCGAACCGTAACGCGTGAGAAATGGTAGGTAAACACCGTATTTACATATCTGGAACTGTGCAGGAGAATCCGTATACGTGTTCGAGTGTTCGAACCGTAACACGCGAGAAATTGTAAGTAAACGTCGTATTTACATATCTGCCACTGTGCAGGAGAATCCGTATAGGTGTTCGAGTGTTCGAAACGTAACGCGCGAGAAATTGTAAGTAAACGCCGTATTTTCATATCTGCCACTGTGCATGAGAATCCGTATAGGTGTTCGAGTGTTCGAAACGTAACGCGCGATAAATTGTAAGTAAACGCCGTATTTACATATCTGCCACTGTGCAGGAGAATCCGTATAGGTGTTCGAGTGTTCGAAACGTAACGCGCGAGAAATTGTAAGTAAACGTCGTATTTACATATCTGCCACTGTGCAGGAGAATCTGTATAGGTGTTCGAGTGTTCGATACGTAACGCGTGAGAAATTGTATGTAAACGCCGTATTTACATATCTGCCACTGTGCAGGAGAATCCGTATAGCTGTTCGAGTGTGCGAAACGTAACACGCGAGAAATTGTAAGTAAACGCCGTATTTACATATCTGCCACTGTGCAGGAGAATCCGTATAGGTGTTCGAGTGTTCGAAACGTAACGCGCGGGAAATTGTAAGTAAACGTCGTATTTACTTATCTGCCACTGTGCAGGAGAATCCGTATAGGTGTTCGAGTGTTCGAAACATCACGCGTGAGAAATTCTAAGTAAACGTCGTATTTACATATCTGCCACTGTGCAGGAGAATCCGTATAGGTGTTCGAGTGTGCAAAACGTAACGCGGGAGAAATTGTAAGTAAACGCCGTATTTACATATCTGCCACTGTGCAGGAGAATCCGTATAGGTGTTCGAGTGTTCGAAACGTAACGCGTGAGAAATTCTAAGTAAATGCCGTATTTACGTATCTGCCACTGTCCAGGAGAATCCGTATTGGTGTTCGAGTGTTCGAACCGTAACGCGCGAGAAATTGTAATTAAACGCCGTATTTACATGTCTGCCACTGTGCAGGAGAATCCGTATAGGTGTTTGAGTGTTCGAACCGTAACGCGCGAGAAATGGTAGGTAAACACCGTATTTACATATCTGCCACTGTGCAGGAGAATCCGTATACGTGTTCGAGTGTTCGAACCGTAACGCGCGAGAAATTGTAAGTAAACGCCGTATTTACATATCTGCCACTTTGCAGGAGAATCCGTATAGGTGTTCGAGTGTTCGATACGTAACGCGTGAGAAATTGTATGTAAACGCCGTATTTACATATCTGCCACTGTGCAGGAGAATCCGTATAGCTGTTCGAGTGTGCGAAACGTAACGCGCGAGAAATTGTAAGTAAACGCCGTATTTACATATCTGCCACTGTGCAGGAGAATCCGTATAGGTGTTCGAGTGTTCGAAACATAACGCGCAAGAAATTGTAAGTAAACGCCGTATTTACATATCTGCCACTGTGCAGGAGAATCCGTATAGGTGTTCGAGTGTTCGATACGTAACGCGCGAGAAATTGTAAGTAAACGCCGTATTTACATATCTGCCACTGTGCAGGAGAATCCGTATAGGTGTTCGAGGGTTCGAAACGTAACGCGCGAGAAATTGTAAGTAAACGTCGTATTTACATATCTGCCACTGTGCAGGAGAATCCGTATAGGTGTTCGAGTGTTCGATACGTAACGCGTGAGAAATTGTATGTAAACGTCGTATTTACATATCTGCCACTGTGTAGGAGAATCCGTATAGCTGTTCGAGTGTGCGAAACGTAACGCGCGAGAAATTGTAAGTAAACGCCGTATTTACATAACTGCCACTGTGCAGGAGAATCCGTATAGGTGTTCGAGTGTTCGAAACGTAACGCGCAAGAAATTGTAAGTAAACGCCGTATTTACATATCTGCCACTGTCCAGGAGAATGCGTATAGGTGTTCGAGTGTTCGAAACTTAACGCGCGAGAAATTGTAAGTAAACGCCGTATTTACATATCTGCCACTGTGCAGGAGAATCCGTATAGGTGTTCGAGTGTTCGAAACGTAACGCGCGAGAAATTGTAAGTAAACGTCGTATTTACATATCTGCCACTGTGCAGGAGAATCCGTATAGGTGTTCGAGTGTTCGATACGTAACGCGTGAGAAAATGTATGTAAACGCCGTATTTACATATCTGCCACTGTGTAGGAGAATCCGTATAGCTGTTCGAGTGTGCGAAACGTAACGCGCGAGAAATTGTAAGTAAACGCCGTATTTACATATCTGCCACTGTGCAGGAGAATCCGTATAGGTGTACGAGTGTTCGAAACGTAACGCGCAAAAATTGTAAGTAAACGCCGTATTTACATATCTGCCACTGTGCAGGAGAATCCGCATAGGTGTTCGAGTGTTCGATACGTAACGCGCGAGAAATTGTAAGTAAACGTCGTATTTACTTATCTGCCACTGTGCAGGAGAATCCGTATAGGTGTTCGAGTGTTCCAAACATAACGCGTGAGAAATTGTAAGTAAACGTCGTATTTACATATCTGCCACTGTGCAGGAGAATCCGTATAGGTGTTCGAGTGTGCAAAACGTAACGCGCGAGAAATTGTAAGTAAACGCCGTATTTAAATATCTGCCACTGTGCAGGAGAATCCGTATAGGTGTTCGAGTGTTCGAAACGTAACGCGTGAGAAATTCTAAGTAAATGCCGTATTTACGTATCTGCCACTGTCCAGGAGAATCCGTATTGGTGTTCGAGTGTTCGAACCGTAACGCGCGAGAAATTGTAATTAAACGCCGTATTTACATGTCTGCCACTGTGCAGGAGAATCCGTATAGGTGTTTGAGTGTTCGAACCGTAACGCGTGAGAAATGGTAGGTAAACACCGTATTTACATATCTGGAACTGTGCAGGAGAATCCGTATACGTGTTCGAGTGTTCGAACCGTAACACGCGAGAAATTGTAAGTAAACGTCGTATTTACATATCTGCCACTGTGCAGGAGAATCCGTATAGGTGTTCGAGTGTTCGAAACGTAACGCGCGAGAAATTGTAAGTAAACGCCGTATTTTCATATCTGCCACTGTGCATGAGAATCCGTATAGGTGTTCGAGTGTTCGAAACGTAACGCGCGATAAATTGTAAGTAAACGCCGTATTTACATATCTGCCACTGTGCAGGAGAATCCGTATAGGTGTTCGAGTGTTCGAAACGTAACGCGCGAGAAATTGTAAGTAAACGTCGTATTTACATATCTGCCACTGTGCAGGAGAATCTGTATAGGTGTTCGAGTGTTCGATACGTAACGCGTGAGAAATTGTATGTAAACGCCGTATTTACATATCTGCCACTGTGCAGGAGAATCCGTATAGCTGTTCGAGTGTGCGAAACGTAACACGCGAGAAATTGTAAGTAAACGCCGTATTTACATATCTGCCACTGTGCAGGAGAATCCGTATAGGTGTTCGAGTGTTCGAAACGTAACGCGCGGGAAATTGTAAGTAAACGTCGTATTTACTTATCTGCCACTGTGCAGGAGAATCCGTATAGGTGTTCGAGTGTTCGAAACATCACGCGTGAGAAATTCTAAGTAAACGTCGTATTTACATATCTGCCACTGTGCAGGAGAATCCGTATAGGTGTTCGAGTGTGCAAAACGTAACGCGGGAGAAATTGTAAGTAAACGCCGTATTTACATATCTGCCACTGTGCAGGAGAATCCGTATAGGTGTTCGAGTGTTCGAAACGTAACGCGTGAGAAATTCTAAGTAAATGCCGTATTTACGTATCTGCCACTGTCCAGGAGAATCCGTATTGGTGTTCGAGTGTTCGAACCGTAACGCGCGAGAAATTGTAATTAAACGCCGTATTTACATGTCTGCCACTGTGCAGGAGAATCCGTATAGGTGTTTGAGTGTTCGAACCGTAACGCGCGAGAAATGGTAGGTAAACACCGTATTTACATATCTGCCACTGTGCAGGAGAATCCGTATACGTGTTCGAGTGTTCGAACCGTAACGCGCGAGAAATTGTAAGTAAACGCCGTATTTACATATCTGCCACTTTGCAGGAGAATCCGTATAGGTGTTCGAGTGTTCGATACGTAACGCGTGAGAAATTGTATGTAAACGCCGTATTTACATATCTGCCACTGTGCAGGAGAATCCGTATAGCTGTTCGAGTGTGCGAAACGTAACGCGCGAGAAATTGTAAGTAAACGCCGTATTTACATATCTGCCACTGTGCAGGAGAATCCGTATAGGTGTTCGAGTGTTCGAAACATAACGCGCAAGAAATTGTAAGTAAACGCCGTATTTACATATCTGCCACTGTGCAGGAGAATCCGTATAGGTGTTCGAGTGTTCGATACGTAACGCGCGAGAAATTGTAAGTAAACGCCGTATTTACATATCTGCCACTGTGCAGGAGAATCCGTATAGGTGTTCGAGGGTTCGAAACGTAACGCGCGAGAAATTGTAAGTAAACGTCGTATTTACATATCTGCCACTGTGCAGGAGAATCCGTATAGGTGTTCGAGTGTTCGATACGTAACGCGTGAGAAATTGTATGTAAACGTCGTATTTACATATCTGCCACTGTGTAGGAGAATCCGTATAGCTGTTCGAGTGTGCGAAACGTAACGCGCGAGAAATTGTAAGTAAACGCCGTATTTACATAACTGCCACTGTGCAGGAGAATCCGTATAGGTGTTCGAGTGTTCGAAACGTAACGCGCAAGAAATTGTAAGTAAACGCCGTATTTACATATCTGCCACTGTCCAGGAGAATGCGTATAGGTGTTCGAGTGTTCGAAACTTAACGCGCGAGAAATTGTAAGTAAACGCCGTATTTACATATCTGCCACTGTGCAGGAGAATCCGTATAGGTGTTCGAGTGTTCGAAACGTAACGCGCGAGAAATTGTAAGTAAACGTCGTATTTACATATCTGCCACTGTGCAGGAGAATCCGTATAGGTGTTCGAGTGTTCGATACGTAACGCGTGAGAAAATGTATGTAAACGCCGTATTTACATATCTGCCACTGTGTAGGAGAATCCGTATAGCTGTTCGAGTGTGCGAAACGTAACGCGCGAGAAATTGTAAGTAAACGCCGTATTTACATATCTGCCACTGTGCAGGAGAATCCGTATAGGTGTACGAGTGTTCGAAACGTAACGCGCAAAAATTGTAAGTAAACGCCGTATTTACATATCTGCCACTGTGCAGGAGAATCCGCATAGGTGTTCGAGTGTTCGATACGTAACGCGCGAGAAATTGTAAGTAAACGTCGTATTTACTTATCTGCCACTGTGCAGGAGAATCCGTATAGGTGTTCGAGTGTTCCAAACATAACGCGTGAGAAATTGTAAGTAAACGTCGTATTTACATATCTGCCACTGTGCAGGAGAATCCGTATAGGTGTTCGAGTGTGCAAAATGTAACGCGCGAGAAATTGTAAGTAAACGCCGTATTTACATATCTGCCACTGTGCAGGAGAATCCGTATGGGTGTTCGAGTGTTCGAAACGTCACGCGTGAGAAATTGTAAGTAAACGCCCTATTTACATATCTGCCACTGTCCAGGAGAATCCGTATAGGTGTTCGAGTGTTCGAACCGTAACGCGCGAGAAATTGTAAGTAAAAGCCGTATTTACATATCTGCCACTGTGCAGGAGAATCCGTATAGGTGTTCGAGTGTTCGAAACGTAACGCGCGAGAAATTGTAAGTAAACGTCGTATTTACATATCTGCCACTGTGCAGGAGAATTCGTATAGGTGTTCGAGTGTTCGATACGTAACGCGTGAGAAATTGTATGTAAACGCCGTATTTACATCTCTGCCACTGTGCACGAGAATCCGTATAGCTGTTCGAGTGTGCGAAACGTAACGCGCGAGAAATTGCAAGTAAACGCCGTATTTACATTTCTGCCACTGTGCAGGAGAATCCGTATAGGTGTTCGAGTGTTCGAAACGTAACGTGCAAGAAATTGTAAGTAAACGCCGTATTTACATATCTACTACTGTGCAGGAGAATCCGTATAGGTGTTCGAGTGTTCGAATTGTAAGGTGAGAGAAATTGTAATTAAACGCCGTATTTACATGTCTGCCACTGTGTAGGAGAATCCGTATAGGTGTTTGAGTGTTCGAACCGTAACGCGCGAGAAATGGTAGGTAAACACCGTATTTACATATCTGCCACTGTGCAGGAGAATCCGTATACGTGTTCGAGTGTTCGAACCGTAACGCGTGAGAAATTGTAAGTAAACGCCGTATTTACATATCTGCCACTGTGCAGGAGAATCCATATAGGTGTTCAAGTACTCGAACCGTAACGCGCGAGAAATTGTAAGTAAACGTCGTATTTACATATCTGCCACTGTGCAGGAGAATCCGTATAGGTGTTCGAGTGTTCGAAACGTAACGCGCGAGAAATTGTAAGTAAACGCCACATTTACATATCTGCCACTGTGCAGGACAATCCGTATAGGTGTTCGAGTGTTCGAAACGGAACGCGCGAGAAATTGTAAGTAAACGTCGTATTTACATATCTGCCCCTGTGCAGGAGAATCCGTATAGGTGTTCGAGTGTTCGATACGTAACGCGCGGGAAATTGTAAGTAAACGTCGTATTTACTTATCTGCCACTGTGCAGGAGAATCCGTATAGGTGTTCGAGTGTTCGAAACATCACGCGTGAGAAATTGTAAGTAAACGTCGTATTTACATATCTGCCACTGTGCAGGAGAATCCGTATAGGTGTTCGAGTGTGCAAAACGTAACGCGCGAGAAATTGTAAGTAAACGCCGTATTTACATATCTGCCACTGTGCAGGAGAATCCGTATAGGTGTTCGAGTGTTCGAAACGTAACGCGTGAGAAATTCTAAGTAAATGCCGTATTTACGTATCTGCCACTGTCCAGGAGAATCCGTATTGGTGTTCGAGTGTTCGAACCGTAACGCGCGAGAAATTGTAATTAAACGCCGTATTTACATGTCTGCCACTGTGCAGGAGAATCCGTATAGGTGTTTGAGTGTTCGAACCGTAACGCGTGAGAAATGGTAGGTAAACACCGTATTTACATATCTGGAACTGTGCAGGAGAATCCGTATACGTGTTCGAGTGTTCGAACCGTAACACGCGAGAAATTGTAAGTAAACGTCGTATTTACATATCTGCCACTGTGCAGGAGAATCCGTATACGTGTTCGAGTGTTCGAAACGTAACGCGCGAGAAATTGTAAGTAAACGCCGTATTTTCATATCTGCCACTGTGCATGAGAATCCGTATAGGTGTTCGAGTGTTCGAAACGTAACGCGCGAGAAATTGTAAGTAAACGCCGTATTTACATATCTGCCACTGTGCAGGAGAATCCGTATAGGTGTTCGAGTGTTCGAAACGTAACGCGCGAGAAATTGTAAGTAAACGTCGTATTTACATATCTGCCACTGTGCAGGAGAATCTGTATAGGTGTTCGAGTGTTCGATACGTAACGCGTGAGAAATTGTATGTAAACGCCGTATTTACATATCTGCCACTGTGCAGGAGAATCCGTATAGCTATTCGAGTGTGCGAAACGTAACACGCGAGAAATTGTAAGTAAACGCCGTATTTACATATCTGCCACTGTGCAGGAGAATCCGTATAGGTGTTCGAGTGTTCGAAACGTAACGCGCGGGAAATTGTAAGTAAACGTCGTATTTACTTATCTGCCACTGTGCAGGAGAATCCGTATAGGTGTTCGAGTGTTCGAAACATCACGCGTGAGAAATTGTAAGTAAACGTCGTATTTACATATCTGCCACTGTGCAGGAGAATCCGTATAGGTGTTCGAGTGTGCAAAACGTAACGCGCGAGAAATTGTAAGTAAACGCCGTATTTACATATCTGCCACTGTGCAGGAGAATCCGTATAGGTGTTCGAGTGTTCGAAACGTAACGCGTGCGAAATTCTAAGTAAATGCCGTATTTACGTATCTGCCACTGTCCAGGAGAATCCGTATTGGTGTTCGAGTGTTCGAACCGTAACGCGCGAGAAATTGTAATTAAACGCCGTATTTACATGTCTGCCACTGTGCAGGAGAATCCGTATAGGTGTTTGAGTGTTCGAACCGTAACGCGCGAGAAATGGTAGGTAAACACCGTATTTACATATCTGCCACTGTGCAGGAGAATCCGTATACGTGTTCGAGTGTTCGAACCGTAACGCGCGAGAAATTGTAAGTAAACGCCGTATTTACATATCTGCCACTTTGCAGGAGAATCCGTATAGGTGTTCGAGTGTTCGATACGTAACGCGTGAGAAATTGTATGTAAACGCCGTATTTACATATCTGCCACTGTGCAGGAGAATCCGTATAGCTGTTCGAGTGTGCGAAACGTAACGCGCGAGAAATTGTAAGTAAACGCCGTATTTACATATCTGCCACTGTGCAGGAGAATCCGTATAGGTGTTCGAGTGTTCGAAACATAACGCGCAAGAAATTGTAAGTAAACGCCGTATTTACATATCTGCCACTGTGCAGGAGAATCCGTATAGGTGTTCGAGTGTTCGATACGTAACGCGCGAGAAATTGTAAGTAAACGCCGTATTTACATATCTGCCACTGTGCAGGAGAATCCGTATAGGTGTTCGAGGGTTCGAAACGTAACGCGCGAGAAATTGTAAGTAAACGTCGTATTTACATATCTGCCACTGTGCAGGAGAATCCGTATAGGTGTTCGAGTGTTCGATACGTAACGCGTGAGAAATTGTATGTAAACGTCGTATTTACATATCTGCCACTGTGTAGGAGAATCCGCATAGCTGTTCGAGTGTGCGAAACGTAACGCGCGAGAAATTGTAAGTAAACGCCGTATTTACATAACTGCCACTGTGCAGGAGAATCCGTATAGGTGTTCGAGTGTTCGAAACGTAACGCGCAAGAAATTGTAAGTAAACGTCGTATTTACATATCTGCCACTGTCCAGGAGAATGCGTATAGGTGTTCGAGTGTTCGAAACTTAACGCGCGAGAAATTGTAAGTAAACGCCGTATTTACATATCTGCCACTGTGCAGGAGAATCCGTATAGGTGTTCGAGTGTTCGAAACGTAACGCGCGAGAAATTGTAAGTAAACGTCGTATTTACATATCTGCCACTGTGCAGGAGAATCCGTATAGGTGTTCGAGTGTTCGATACGTAACGCGTGAGAAAATGTATGTAAACGCCGTATTTACATATCTGCCACTGTGTAGGAGAATCCGTATAGCTGTTCGAGTGTGCGAAACGTAACGCGCGAGAAATTGTAGGTAAACACCGTATTTACATATCTGCCACTGTGCAGGAGAATCCGTATACGTGTTCGAGTGTTCGAACCGTAACGCGTGAGAAATTGTAAGTAAACGCCGTATTTACATATCTGCCACTGTGCAGGAGAATCCATATAGGTGTTCAAGTGTTCGAACCGTAACGCGCGAGAAATTGTAAGTAAACGTCGTATTTACATATCTGCCACTGTGTAGGAGAATCCGTATAGGTGTTCGAGTGTTCGAAACGTAACGCGCGAGAAATTGTAAGTAAACGCCGTATTTACATATCTGCCACTGTGCAGGACAATCCGTATAGGTGTTCGAGTGTTCGAAACGGAACGCGCGAGAAATTGTAAGTAAACGTCGTATTTACATATCTGCCCCTGTGCAGGAGAATCCGTATAGGTGTTCGAGTGTTCGATACGTAACGCGCGGGAAATTGTAAGTAAACGTCGTATTTACTTATCTGCCACTGTGCAGGAGAATCCGTATAGGTGTTCGAGTGTTCGAAACATCACGCGTGAGAAATTGTAAGTAAACGTCGTATTTACATATCTCCCACTGTGCAGGAGAATCCGTATAGGTGTTCGAGTGTGCAAAACGTAACGCGCGAGAAATTGTAAGTAAACGCCGTATTTACATATCTGCCACTGTGCAGGAGAATCCGTATAGGTGTTCGAGTGTTCGAAACGTAACGCGTGAGAAATTCTAAGTAAATGCCGTATTTACGTATCTGCCACTGTCTAGGAGAATCCGTATTGGTGTTCGAATGTTCGAACCGTAACGCGCGAGAAATTGTAAGTAAACGTCGTATTTACATATCTGCCACTGTGCAGGAGAATCCGTATAGGTGTTCGAGTGTTCGAAACGTAACGCGCGAGAAATTGTAAGTAAACGCCGTATTTACATATCTGCCACTGTGCAGGACAATCCGTATAGGTGTTCGAGTGTTCGAAATGGAACGCGCGAGAAATTGTAAGTAAACATCGTATTTACATATCTGCCCCTGTGCAGGAGAATCCGTATAGGTGTTCGAGTGTTCGATACGTAACACGTGAGAAATTGTAAGTAAACGCCGTATTTACATATCTGCCACTGTGCAGGACAATCCGTATAGGTGT
The DNA here is from genome assembly GCF_055761805.1 of Camellia sinensis. Classification (NCBI taxonomy): domain Eukaryota; kingdom Viridiplantae; phylum Streptophyta; class Magnoliopsida; order Ericales; family Theaceae; genus Camellia; species Camellia sinensis. The sequence continues at coordinate 4,467,529 of NW_028128989.1, read as the reverse complement.
TCGAGTGTTCGAAACGGAACGCGCGAGAAATTGTAAGTAAACGTCGTATTTACATATCTGCCATTGTGCAGGAGAATCCGTATAGGTGTTCGAGTGTTCGATACGTAACACGTGAGAAATTGTATGTAAACGCCGTATTTACATATCTGCCACTGTGCAGGAGAATCCGTATAGCTGTTCGAGTGTGCGAAACGTAACGCGCGAGAAATTGTAAGTAAACGCCGTATTTACATATCTGCCACTGTGCAGGAGAATCCGTATAGGTGTTCGAGTGTTCGAAACGTAACGCGCAAGAAATTGTAAGTAAACGCCGTATTTACATATCTGCCACTGTGCAGGAGAATCCGTATAGGTGTTCGAGTGTTCGATACGTAACGCGCGAGAAATTGTAAGTAAACGTCGTATTTACTTATCTGCCACTGTGCAGGAGAATCCGTATAGGTGTTCGAGTGTTCGAAACATAACGCGTGAGAAATTGTAAGTAAACGTCGTATTTACATATCTGCCACTGTGCAGGAGAATCCGTATAGGTGTTCGAGTGTGCAAAACGTAACGCGCGAGAAATTGTAAGTAAACGCCGTATTTACGTATCTGCCACTGTACAGGAGAATCCGTATAGGTGTTCGAGTGTTCGAAACGTAACGCGTGAGAAATTGTAAGTAAACGCCGTATTTACATATCTGCCACTGTCCAGGAGAATCCGTATAGGTGTTCGAGTGTTCGAACCGTAACGCGCGAGAAATTGTAAGTAAAAGCCGAATTTACATATCTGCCACTGTGCAGGAGAATCCATATAGGTGTTCGAGTGTTCGAACCGTAACGCGCGAGAAATTGTAAGTAAACGTCGTATTTACATATTTGCCACTGTGCAGGAGAATCCGTATAGGTGTTCGAGTGTTCGATACGTAACGCGTGAGAAATTGTATGTAAACGCCGTATTTACATCTCTGCCACTGTGCACGAGAATCCGTATAGCTGTTCGAGTGTGCGAAACGTAACGCGCGAGAAATTGTAAGTAAACGCCGTATTTACATATCTGCCACTGTGCAGGAGAATCCGTATAGGTGTTCGAGTGTTCGAAACGTAACGCGCAAGAAATTGTAAGTAAACGCCGTATTTACATATCTGCCACTGTGCAGGTGAATCCGTATAGGTGTTCGAGTGTTTGAAACGTAACGCGCAAGAAATTGTAAGTAAACGCCGTATTTACATATCTGCTACTGTGCAGGAGAATCCGTATAGGTGTTCGAGTGTTCGAATCGTAAGGCGTGAGAAATTGTAATTAAACGCCGTATTTACATGTCTGCCACTGTGCAGGAGAATCCGTATAGGTGTTTGAGTGTTCGAACCGTAACGCACGAGAAATGGTAGGTAAACACCGTATTTACATATCTGCCACTGTGCAGGAGAATCCGTATACGTGTTCGATTGTTCGAACCGTAACGCGCGAGAAATTGTAAGTAAACGCCGTATTTACATATCTGCCACTGTGCAGGAGAATCCGTATAGGTGTTCGAGTGTTCGAACCATAACGCGCGAGAAATTGTAAGTAAAAGCCGTATTTACATATCTGCCACTGTGCAGGAGAATCCGTATTGGTGTTCGAGTGTTCGAAACGTAACGCGCGAGAAATTGTAAGTAAACGCCGTATTTACATATCTGCCACTGTGTAGGAGAATCCGTATAGGTGTTCGAGTGTTCGAAACGTAACGCGCGAGAAATTGTAAGTAAACGCCGTATTTGCATATCTGCCACTGTGCAGGAGAATCCGTATAGGTGTTCGAGTGTTCGAAACGTAACGCGCGAGAAATTGTAAGTAAACGTCGTATTTAAATATCTGCCACTGTGCAGGAGAATCTGTATAGGTGTTCGAGTGTTCGATACGTAACACGTGAGAAATTGCATGTAAACGCCGTATTTACATATATGCCACTGTGCAGGAGAATCCGTATCGCTGTTCGAGTGTGCGAAACGTAACGCGCGAGAAATTGTAAGTAAACGCCGTATTTACATATCTGCCACTGTGCAGGAGAATCCGTATAGGTGTTCGAGTGTTCGAAACGTAACGCGCGAGAAATTGTAAGTAAACGTCGTATTTACTTATCTGCCACTGTGCAGGAGAATCCGTATAGGTGTTCGAGTGTTCGATACGTAACGCGCGAGAAATTGTAAGTAAACGTCGTATTTACTTATCAGCCACTGTGCAGGAGAATCCGTATAGGTGTTCGAGTGTTCGAAACATAACGCGTTAGAAATTGTAAGTAAACGTCGTATTTACATATCTGCCACTGTGCAGGAGAATCCGTATAGGTGTTCGAGTGTGCAAAACGTAACGCGCGAGAAATTGTAAGTAAAAGCCGTATTTACATATCTGCCACTGTGCAGGAGAATCCGTATAGGTGTTCGAGTGTTCGAAACGTAACACGCGAGAAATTGTAAGTAAACGTCGTATTTACATATCTGCCACTGTGCAGGAGAATCCGTATAGGTGTTCGAGTGTTCGATACGTAACGCGTGAGAAATTGTATGTCAACGCCGTATTTACATCTCTGCCACTGTGCAGGAGAATCCGTATAGCTGTTCGAGTGTGCGAAACGTAACGCGCGAGAAATTGTAAGTAAACGCCGTATTTACATATCTGCCACTGTGCAGGAGAATCCGTATAGGTGTTCGAGGGTTCGAAACGTAACGCGCAAGAAATTGCAAGTAAACGCCGTATTTACATATCTGCTGCTGTGCAGGAGAATCCGTTTAGGTGTTCAAGTGTTCGAATCGTAAGGCGGGAGAAATTGTAATTAAACGCCATATTTACATGTCTGCCACTGTGCAGGAGAATCCGTATAGGTGTTTGAGTGTTCGAACCGTAACGCGCGAGAAATGGTAGGTAAACACCGTATTTACATATCTGCCACTGTGCAGGAGAATCCGTATAGGTGTTCGAGTGTTCGAAACGTAACGCGCGAGAAATTGGAAGTAAACGTCGTATTTACATATCTGCCACTGTCCAGGAGAATCCGTATAGGTGTTCGAGTGTTCGATACGTAACGCGTGAGAAATTGTATGTAAACGCCGTATTTACATATCTGCCACTGTGCAGGAGAATCCGTATAGCTGTTCGAGTGTGCGAAACGTAACGCGCGAGAAATTGTAAGTAAACGCCGTATTTACATATCTGCCACTGTGCAGGAGAATCCGTATAGGTGTTCGAGTGTTCGAAACGTAACGCGCAAGAAATTGTAAGTAAACGCCGTATTTACATATCTGCCACTGTGCAGGAGAATCCGTATAGGTGTTCGAGTGTTCGATACGTAACGCGCGAGAAATTGTAAGTAAACGTCGTATTTACTTATCTGCCACTGTGCAGGAGAATCCGTATAGGTGTTCAAGTGTTCGAAACATAACGCGTGAGAAATTGTAAGTAAACGTCGTATTTACATATCTGCCACTGTGCAGGAGAATCCGTATAGGTGTTCGAGTGTGCAAAACGTAACGCGCGAGAAATTGTAAGTAAACGCCGTATTTACATATCTGCCACTGTGCAGGAGAATCCGTATAGGTTTTTGAGTGTTCGAAACGTAACGCGCAAGAAATTGTAAGTAAACGCCGTATTTACATATCTGCCACTGTGCAGGAGAATCCGTATAGGTGTTCGAGTGTTCGAAACGTAACGCGCAAGAAATTGTAAGTAAACGCCGTATTTACATATCTGCTACTGTGCAGGAGAATCCGTATAGGTGTTCGAGTGTTCGAATCGTAAGGCGTGAGAAATTGTAATTAAACGCTGTATTTACATGTCTGCCACTGTGCAGGAGAATCCGTATAGGTGTTTGAGTGTTCGAACCGTAACGCGCGAGAAATGGTAGGTAAACACCGTATTGACATATCTGCCACTGTGCAGGAGAATCCGTATACGTGTTCGAGTGGTCGAACCGTAACGCGCGAGAAATTGTAAGTAAACGCCGTATTTACATATCTGCCACTGTGCAGGAGAATCCGTATAGGTGTTCGAGTGTTCGAAACGTAACGCGCAAGAAATTGTAAGTAAACGCCGTATTTACATATCTGCTACTGTGCAGGAGAATCCGTATAGGTGTTCGAGTGTTCGAAACGTAACGCGCAAGAAATTGTAAGTAAACGCCGTATTTACATATCTGCTACTGTGTAGGAGAATCCGTATAGGTGTTCGAGTGTGCAAAACGTAACGCGCGAGAAATTGTAAGTAAAAGCCGTATTTACATATCTGCCACTGTGCAGGAGAATCCGTATAGGTGTTCGAGTGTTCGAAACGTAACACGCGAGAAATTGTAAGTAAACGTCGTATTTACATATCTGCCACTGTGCAGGTGAATCCGTATAGGTGTTCGAGTGTTCGATACGTAACGCGTGAGAAATTGTATGTCAACGCCGTATTTAGATCTCTGCCACTGTGCAGGAGAATTCGTATAGCTGTTCGAGTGTGCGAAACGTAACGCGCGAGAAATTGTAAGTAAACGCCGTATTTACATATCTGCCACTGTGCAGGAGAATCCGTATAGGTGTTCGAGGGTTCGAAACGTAACGCGCAAGAAATTGCAAGTAAACGCCGTATTTACATATCTGCTGCTGTGCAGGAGAATTCGTATAGGTGTTCGAGTGGTCGAATCGTATGGCGTGAGAAATTGTAATTAAACGCCGTATTTACATGTCTGCCACTGTGCAGGAGAATCCGTATAGGTGTTTGAGTGTTCGAACCGTAACGCGTGAGAAATGGTAGGTAAACACCGTATTTACATATCTGCCACTGTGCAGGAGAATCCGTATACGTGTTCGAGTGTTCGAACCGTAACACGCGAGAAATTGTAAGTAAACGCCGTACTTACATATCTGCCACTGTGCAGGAGAATCCGTATAGGTGTTCGAGTGTTCGAAACGTAACGCGCGAGAAATTGTAAGTAAACGCCGTATTTTCATATCTGCCACTGTGCATGAGAATCCGTATAGGTGTTCGAGTGTTCGAAACGTAACGCGCGAGAAATTGTAAGTAAACGCCGTATTTACATATCTGCCACTGTGCAGGAGAATCCGTATAGGTGTTCGAGTGTTCGAAACGTAACGCGCGAGAAATTGTAAGTAAACGTCGTATTTACATATCTGCCACTGTGCAGGAGAATCTGTATAGGTGTTCGAGTGTTCGATACGTAACGCGTGAGAAATTGTATGTAAACGCCGTATTTACATATCTGCCACTGTGCAGGAGAATCCGTATAGCTGTTCGAGTGTGCGAAACGTAACGCGCGAGAAATTGTAAGTAAACGCCGTATTTACATATCTGCCACTGTGCAGGAGAATCCGTATAGGTGTTCGAGTGTTCGAAACGTAACGCGCAAGAAATTGTAAGTAAACGCCGTATTTACATATCTGCCACTGTGCAGGAGAATCCGTATAGGTGTTCGAGTGTTCGATACGTAACGCGCGAGAAATTGTAAGTAAACGTCGTATTTACTTATCTGCCACTGTGCAGGAGAATCCGTATAGGTGTTCAAGTGTTCGAAACATAACGCGTGAGAAATTGTAAGTAAACGTCGTATTTACATATCTGCCACTGTGCAGGAGAATCCGTATAGGTGTTCGAGTGTGCAAAACGTAACGCGCGAGAAATTGTAAGTAAACGCCGTATTTACATATCTGCCACTGTGCAGGAGAATCCGTATAGGTTTTTGAGTGTTCGAAACGTAACGCGCAAGAAATTGTAAGTAAACGCCGTATTTACATATCTGCCACTGTGCAGGAGAATCCGTATAGGTGTTCGAGTGTTCGAAACGTAACGCGCAAGAAATTGTAAGTAAACGCCGTATTTACATATCTGCTACTGTGCAGGAGAATCCGTATAGGTGTTCGAGTGTTCGAATCGTAAGGCGTGAGAAATTGTAATTAAACGCCGTATTTACATGTCTGCCACTGTGCAGGAGAATCCGTATAGGTGTTTGAGTGTTCGAACCGTAACGCGCGAGAAATGGTAGGTAAACACCGTATTGACATATCTGCCACTGTGCAGGAGAATCCGTATACGTGTTCGAGTGGTCGAAACGTAACGCGCAAGAAATTGTAAGTAAACGCCGTATTTACATATCTGCTACTGTGCAGGAGAATCCGTATAGGTGTTCGAGTGTTCGAATCGTAAGGCGTGAGAAATTGTAATTAAACGCCGTATTTACATGTCTGCTACTGTGCAGGAGAATCCGTATAGGTGTTTGAGTGTTCGAACCGCAACGCGCGAGAAATGGTAGGTAAACACCGTATTTACATATCTGCACTGTGCAGGAGAATCCGTATACGTGTTCGAGTGTTCGAACCGTAACGCGCGAGAAATTGTAAGTAAACGCCGTATTTACATATCTGCCACTGTGCAGGAGAATCGGTATAGGTGTTCGAGTGTTCGAACCGTAACGCGCGAGAAATTGTAAGTAAACGCCGTATTTACATATCTGCTGCTGTGCAGGAGAATCCGTATAGGTGTTCGAGTGTTCGAATCGTAAGGCGTGAGAAATTGTAATTAAACGCCGTATTTACATGTCTGCCACTGTCCAGGAGAATCCGTATAGGTGTTTGAGTGTTCGAACCGTAACGCGCGAGAAATGGTAGGTAAACACCGTATTTACATATCTGCCACTGTGCAGGAGAATCCGTATACGTGTTCGAGTGTTCGAACCGTAACGCGCGAGAAATTGTAAGTAAACGCCGTATTTACATATCTGCCACTGTGCAGGAGAATCCGTATAGGTGTTCGAGTGTTCGAAACGTAACGCGCGAGAAATTGTAAGTAAACGCCGTATTTTCATATCTGCCACTGTGCATGAGAATCCGTATAGGTGTTCGAGTGTTCGAAACGTAACGCGCGAGAAATATTAAGTAAACGCCGTATTTACATATCTGCCACTGTGCAGGAGAATCCGTATAGGTGTTCGAGTGTTCGAAAGGTAACGGGCGAGAAATTGTAAGTAAACGTCGTATTTACATATCTGCCACTGTGCAGGAGAATCCGTATAGGTGTTCGAGTGTTCGATACGTAACGCGTGAGAAATTGTATGTAAACGCCGTATTTACATATCTGCCACTGTGCAGGAGAATCCGTATAGCTGTTCGAGTGTGCGAAACGTAACGCGCGAGAAATTGTAAGTAAACGCTGTATTTACATATCTGCCACTGTGCAGGAGAATCCGTATAGGTGTTCGAGTGTTCGAAACGTAACGCGCGGGAAATTGTAAGTAAACGTCGTATTTACTTATCTGCCACTGTGCAGGAGAATCCGTATAGGTGTTCGAGTGTTCGAAACATCACGCGTGAGAAATTGTAATTAAACGCCGTATTTACATGTCTGCCACTGTGCAGGAGAATCCGTATAGGTGTTTGAGTGTTCGAATCGTAACGCGCGAGAAATGGTAGTTAACACCGTATTTACATATCTGCCACTGTGCAGGAGAATCCGTATCGCTGTTCGAGTGTGCGAAACGTAACGCGCGAGAAATTGTAAATAAACTCCGTATTTACATATCTGCCACTGTGCAAGAGAATCCGTATAGGTGTTCGAGTGTTCGATACGTAACGCGTGAGAAATTGTAAGTAAACGTCGTATTTACTTATCTGCCACTGTGCAGGAGAATCCGTATAGGTGTTCGAGTGTTCGATACGTAACGCACGAGAAATTGTAAGTAAACGTCGTATTTACTTATCAGCCACTGTGCAGGAGAATCCGTATAGGTGTTCGAGTGTTCGAAACATAACGCGTGAGAAATTGTAAGTAAACGTCGTATTTACATATCTGCCACTGTGCAGGAGAATCCGTATAGGTGTTCGAGTGTGCAAAACGAAACGCGCGAGAAATTGTAAGTAAAAGCCGTATTTACATATCTGCCACTGTGCAGGAGAATCCGTATAGGTGTTCGAGTGTTCGAAACGTAACGCGCGGGAAATTGTAAGTAAACGTCGTATTTACTTATCTGCCACTGTGCAGGAGAATCCGTATAGGTGTTCGAGTGTTCGAAACATCACGCGTGAGAAATTGTAAGTAAACGTCGTATTTACATATCTGCCACTGTGCAGGAGAATCCGTATAGGTGTTCGAGTGTGCAAAACGTAACGCGCGAGAAATTGTAAGTAAACGCCGTATTTACATATCTGCCACTGTGCAGGAGAATCCGTATAGGTGTTCGAGTGTTCGAAACGTAACGCGTGAGAAATTCTAAGTAAACGCCGTATTTACGTATCTGCCACTGTCCAGGAGAATCCGTATTGGTGTTCGAGTGTTCGAACCGTAACGCGCGAGAAATTGTAATTAAACGCCGTATTTACATGTCTGCCACTGTGCAGGAGAATCCGTATAGGTGTTTGAGTGTTCGAACCGTAACGCGCGAGAAATGGTAGGTAAACACCGTATTTACATATCTGCCACTGTGCAGGAGAATCCGTTTACGTGTTCGAGTGTTCGAACCGTAACGCGCGAGAAATTGTAAGTAAACGCCGTATTTACATATCTGCCACTGTGCAGGAGAATCCGTATAGGTGTTCGAGTGTTCGAAACGTAACGCGCAAGAAATTGTAAGTAAACGCCGTATTTACATATCTGCTACTGTGCAGGAGAATCCGTATAGGTGTTCGAGTGTTCGAATCGTAAGGCGTGAGAAATTGTAATTAAACGCCGTATTTACATGTCTGCTACTGTGCAGGTGTAGACACCCCATTTTTGACCGACCCTGAGACTCAGACGTCACCAGTTGAGCACTTGGTGATATTGCATGTTGTGCTTGTTCAGAAGTTTTAGAGTCGTGGCCGTGAGCCCTGCCTCCGGACTTCCGAACCCTCTTCTATGCCTTGTCTCGGTTTGCGAACCAGACTCGGTTTTCTCTGTTTCTCTTCCTGAGGGGAGGGAGAGGTCCGGTAGATCGTCTCTCAATGTCCGTAGGCTACATTTGGTGGCCGTAGGCCATTTTTCCCATTTCGGAGCCCGGTTTCCGATTTTTCGGGACTGTTGGCCGTGTGCCTCGGTTCGGGACCGCCTAACCATCTCCGTTTGCCCCGGTTTTTGGCATACTTCCTTTTTGCTCCCTTTTGAGGGACACTGGGGGCTGAGAAACCCACTTCGAGGTCGAATACCATTTTCGGTGCTTAACAGCCCATTTCCGGGACCCCGAACTGCGTGTTTTGGCTCCGGAACATTCGTTTTGCAACGGTTTTCGCTCATTTTTGGCAGGTACCTCTGTTTTATCACAGGGAAGGTCACTGAAGGGTGGAAGGCCAGCAATTGTTGCAGCAACCAGTTATCTCTCCTCCGGAGCCTCCCGACGCCCGTTTTTCGCACTTCCGGGCTAATGTTGAATACCTTAGAGCTAGCGTTGCCAACTTTCGACCACATATCTGTGATCTACACATCAGAGAGGCCCCTAAAAGTTCATGGCCGGCCATTAAGGTCACCTGACCCTTTTGACCCCTTTCTTCCGGGCTAATGTTGAACCCCTTGGACCTTTTTTCTTGAACTTTGAACCACATATCTGTGATGTACACACCTGAGAGGCCCCTAAAAGTTCATGGCCGGCCAGTAAGTCAACTTGACCCTTTTGAACCCCTCTTTCCGAGCCACTGTTGAACCCCTTGGGCCCACTTTCTTGGAATTTCAATTACATGGTTGTGTTGTACACACAAAGGCCTACCTCCCCAATACCTGGCCGGCCAGAAAAGATGGTTGACCCTTTTGACCCCTAGCCGGCCGGCTAGGGGGTGTGGCCGGCCGGCCACCTCCGGCCAAAGTGAGCGGCCGGCCGTGCTCTCCTCACTGTGCCCCTTCCAGCTGTGAGGCAATATCCCCCAGATATTTTCTGTATCCGGGGGATATTTTGGGAGAGAGTTTTCCTCTCCATTTGACCCCCCTTTTACACCCCCTTTCTTGACCTTATAACCAGCTGAGGACCTTCTTCTAGGGGGTTAGAAAATTTGATCTTAAGAACTCCATAGCCAACTCCATCTTCATCTTCTTCAATTCTTCAAAAACCCTAAGTCCATTAACCTCCATTCCTTCTATACCACCAAACTCTACCACCACTATCTCATTTCCAGCAGCTAGGAAGGGTTCTTGAAGGCCAAAGGAGCAGCAAATCCATCCAAGAAGCAACCAAAGTCTAGATCTTCAAGGGTAAGTTCCACTTTGATCCTTTTGACCCTTTCCCTTGATCTATTTCTAAGCCTCATTTCTTTTTGGTTTCAAACTTCGGTCCTAACTGAAAAGGACCATATTTTGAGCTCATCATCACTTCTCATTAAGGGCTCAACCTTGTTTGAGCTCTCCATAATATACTTGCTTCATTGACCATGTTGTATGTCATGATTTTGTATGCCTTTTTTTGACCTATGAGCAATTTATTTTCGGGCATGGTGTAAACTGATATGAGGCATATTTTGAGCCCCTCTTCAACATTGGAGAAGGGCTCAACATTGTTTGGTGTTTCCATATGTCACTTGTAGTTATATCCCCTATTTAGCCCCATTTTTGCATAAATTAATAGCTCTCTTTGCTTCTGTTTTTGGACCTTGGTCCGAACTGAAAGAGGTCTTATTTTGGCCTATACTTCATGTTTCATTCACACTTTTTTTCTGTTTGGTGATTATTTTATACACTTCATGTTTTAGCACCTTTTGAGCCTTATTTTGCATCATATTTTTAGCATGTTTGTATACTGATTTTGAGGCTGCCATATACTGTAAATGTTCATATTTTTGGTCCATCTTCAGTGTTGTAGAAGGAAATTTTTCAGTTTGAATTTTACTTATACCACTTGCTTCTTTACCCCTCTTTTGGCCCCCATTCTTGTATGCTATGCTTCCCTTACCTATGCTTGCTGTTTGGCCATGTTTATAACTGGAAAAGTGCTTATTTTGGGACTGTCTAGCTTCTGTCTTTGCATTGCATGTCCATATTGTGCATGTTTAGCATAGCTATAGGCCATTTCGGGTGCCTAATGTTGCATTTCGGGACATTTCCTTGTATTTCATGTCATTTCGCTTCATTTCGGGACTGTTTTCCCCCATATTTTGTTGCTGAAATTCCACTGGCATGCTTGCATATCATTTTTGCCATATTTCATTGCATTTTATCACTGCCTCGGTTTGCGTGCCCGTGTGCACGCATTTCGAGGCACTCCATTTTTATCCGCCGGCATCCTATGTGAGGGTGGCTGAGGCTCACTCATGTTAGTATAAGTCCATATTGCATTCTGTATGTCATTTGCATTGCGTATGCATTGCCTCGGTTTGCGTGCCCGTGTGCACGCATTTCGAGGCACTTCATTTTCTGCCATCGGCATCCGATGTGAGTGTGGCTGAGGCTCACTCATGTTGGTATAAGCCCATTTATCATTTCATCATATTTTATCATTGCCTCGGTTTGCGTGCCCGCGTGCACGCATTTCGAGGCACTCCTTTTTTATCCACCGGCATCCGATGTGAGTGTGGCTGAGGCTCACTCATGTTGGTATAAGCCCATTTATCATTTCCTTGTCATTTGCATTGTATCTGTCATCGCCTCGGTTTGCGTGCCCGTGTGCACGCATTTCGAGGTATCTCATTTTTACTGCATTTATCATCGCCTCGGTTTGCGTGCCCGTGTGCACGTACTTCGAGGCATCTCATTTTCATTGTATCTGTCATCGCCTCGGTTTGCGTGCCCGTGTGCACGCATTTCAAGGCATCTCATTTTCACCGCATTTATCATTGCCTCGGTTTGCGTGCCCGTGTGCACGCATTTCAAGGCATCTCATTTTCACCGTATTTATCATCGCCTCGGTTTGCGTGCCCGTGTGCACGCATTTCAAGGCATCTCATTTTCACCGTATTTATCATCGCCTCGGTTTGCGTGCCCGTGTGCACGTACTTCGAGGCATCTCATTTTCATTGCATTTATCATTGCCTCGGTTTGCGTGCCCGTGTGCACGCACTTCGAAGCATCTCATTTTCATTGCATTTATCATCTCCTCGGTTTGCGTGCCCGTGTGCACGCACTTCGAGGCACCTCATTCGCATCGTTTCTGCCATCGCCTCAGTTTGCGTGTCCGTACGCACACACTTCGAGGCACCTCATCTTCATATCATTCTGCCATTTTCTCGGTTTGCGTGCCCGTGTGCACGCATTTCGAGGCATCTCATTTCCATAGCATTATGTATGTTAGGATTATATCTTAGTTGCATTTCTTGCATATCATGCATATTGCATCGTGTCCGGAATAGGAGTTAGCCCGGGCACGGGAAACGAGGTACATTTCGTACTCCGAGTGACGGAATATGTCTCAATTCCCCAGTCACCGACACTCCGGATTATCCATGATGGAGTTAGGTTTTAGCTGTAGTTCCATGTGCATTCATCCTATATTGAGTTGTGCATTTCGATTCCTCGGCCATCATGCCTCGGTATGCGTGATTGGTGGCACGAAGATCGAGACATGCATATATCTGTGCAGATACATTGCTATGCCCCTTTCCTGCTCTCTGTTGCAGCAAAACAAAGAATCAACAACCTTTTGGGACTTGGGCGCATTTCAAGAACAGGTGTAAACAGAGGCTAATTGGGGCATTCCGGTGGATTTCCGCGCAAGACAACCCGGATATGCATCATCCATCAGAAGCAAGGCAGTCCCTGACTTGCACGCCAATTTTATTTGCTTTCTTAGCTAATTCATTAATTAATTAGAACTTTGTAATATTTCGGACTGTAATATTCTTTTATTTGGGACTGTAATATTTGGACTGTATATTTATTTGGACCCTCCGAGTGAGGGCACAACTGTAATAAGTGTGGGTGAGTGTGATGTATGTCTTCCAACCCCACGTCTTTCTCCCTTTTATTTATCCGCTTATGATGGTTAGGTTAGGGCATATTTAAATTAGCATACAGTATGACAGCATGTTTGCATCATTCATCTGTACTGCATGCACCGGGCTCGTCGCATCATACTAACTGCATTGTATTTTCAATTCCAAATTGAATACATGTTAGTTGTCGCATTCCATATGCCATGTTTAGAATAGCCGAGCCTGCTATAGTTGCATTTTTGCATGTGTTGCATTAGGCATTTTTGTATACTTAGGATCATGCATGATTTCTAATTAACTTCCTTTTTTGGCTTGGAGTACTCGGTAAGTTTTATGCTTTAGCATCCTTGCATGCGTGTGAGTGACTGCCATGAATAGCATGCTTACCATGAGGCTAATTGCTAATGTGATATAACTGCCTGAATGCCTGTGGGTGAAGGTTGGGTTATTCGAATTGGAATAATTCATCAAATGTGTGTTTTAAGCCCACTAGATAGTGGCAAAATCATATTTTTCTAAGCCCACCTGAGCGTGGCAAATCCACGTCTTAGCCTACTTGCGGGTAGCACCATCAAACCACTTTCAAATAAACAAACATGAAATGTTTTGTTCCAATTCGGGCGACCCAGTCTATACTTATATGCTGTGCGCATCACATAGTAACCTAGGCTAATAACCGGTATAAGAACTCACAATGTTTCCAAAAATTGATATCATGGTTAGTAGAGGCCGATCTATGACTGGGCGAGCGGGGGTGCTCACGAAGTGACCTTCCCCAATCGTACCCAAGTTCCCGAGCCGAGGCAACTTTGGTGATGACGGACACGTGGCCTTTTGGCACCGAGTCAGGGTTTCCTAAATTTCCCAAAATAAAATATTTAGGTGGCGACTCTGTATCTGGCAAAGCAGTCCATGTTTGGCACTTCTTTCAAAAATCAGTTTTCCTAAAACGATTTGCCGGATTTGGACTCCTTTGGTTCAGATTAAGAACCGTGACAACAAAAGTCGAGTCCGAGCTGTAGCGAGGTCCCCCGCGGGCTTGTTACAGTTTCTGGCGACTCTGCTGGGGATTTAGAGAACTTGACTCGAACTCATGATATCTGTTTTTGACTACACTTGTGTGCTTCTTTGCATTGCATTTGCATTGGTGCGCCTAGGACACCGTGTTTGCCATCTGCTATTCCTGAACGGTTTGCCGGAGGCTTGTCTTGTCAAGGCATGACCATAAGGCTGACCGGTTGTGGGCTCTGCCAGTATGGGAACACAAACCCCGGTTTTACCGGGGCACCCTTTTTGACCATTCGACCTAGTGCATATTCGGATCCATAGTGACCATTCCAAACTAGGACAGGTTGCGTACCCGTTTATAGGTTGTTTGAAACCGCTGCGTGCGTAATGAAACCCTAGCTCCTGACAAAATAGGACAGGGAAACCCTACCCCAACATAGGGGTGTTTTGGCTCTCACTTATCTGTTATGTGCTTTAGAGTGCGTCTCTACAGGAATGCATGTATCAGCATATAAGTTTGGGCATCAGGCCTGCGGGCACCAGTTTGCGAATTTGAGCATCAGGCCTGCGGGCATTACTATCAGTATTTGGGAGTCAGCTTTACCTGTGGGTATCAGACTCAGATTTTTGGGGCAGTTTTTTTTTGAGAACAAATTCAGATGGAATCAGGCTGAGGTGCTGTCTGTTTTCTCTTTTGCTAGGGTAGTCTTGGAACTATAGCTTCAGAAGGCTCCGATATCCCCCGGGTACATTAGATCCGTGTCGATAGACTTTGCCAGGTTAGAAATTCAGTTCAAGGGCAAATCAGTATTTCTTCGCTGAGGTAAGGCAAAGGAGGGCCAGATAAGGTTCATTTTGTTCATCTGATCCGATAGTCACCCGTCACATCATCAGCAGACCCGTGATGGCACAGGGTTCAGAAGAATTTGTGGCCATGATAGCAGCATTAAATCAGGGAACTGCAACACAGGATAAGACCAGTGCTGAAACGCGGCGCCCATCTGGGGCATCTACCTCACATCCAGCTTCGGGACCCCAGCCGAACTTTGACCCACTTCTACTAGCTGAAGATTTGCAGGGTCCAGATCCCCGAGAAAGGCTGACTCAAGCTCGAGTTTCCACAACCCCGGTGCAGCCTACTGAGAAGCTTTCTTCTTCTGATGTTAATGAATTCAATCCGACTGCAGTGAAAATTGTGAACCTTGAGAAGCAGTTAAAAAGGGCACAGGACCCCAACTCCATTCACAACATTGAGGATTGGTCCACCGAGGTTGCCGTAAGGCTCCCAGCCGAGAGTACCAATGTTGGTGGTAACACTATTTCCAAACCTGCTAAAGTCAACACAGTCGCCATAGCCGACCCTTTTGCCGAGGCCAGCCTACAAATAGCCAGCTCAGCCCGAGCTCAGGGTAGATTTTTCACCCCCCTCCATATGAGCCTAACCAGGACATTCAAAGTTCTAATGGAAAGAGGGCACCTCAAACCCCTTAATCCTCAACCTTTGCCAAACCCACTCCCTGCCAGACATAACCCCAGCAAATACTGTGTATATCATCAACAGCACGGCCATGGCACCGATGGTTGCTACCGCCTTCGTCATGAGATCCAGAATCTCATTGACAACCGGACAATAGTTCCACCTCAAAACCCCGAGGACCAAGTGCCTCCTCCACATCTCAACCTCAGCCAAACACTGCCACCCACCTACGATCCCAGTATATACACCCCGACCCATATACTCAAACCCGAGATGTTTATCCCGGAAAGCATGGGCTTAAGCACGATGGATGCACTAGGACCCCAATCATCTCAAACCCGTGAGCCCATGACTTCTGAGCTGAAGAGAATGATCGAAGATCTTCAGAGAACTGTGATAGGTTTGGCCTCCGGGACATCGGCTCCGTCATCAACCACATCACATGCCAGGAAGTTCATGTCAAAAGGCTCCCCAATTTCAGAACGGGCTATATTTGAGGAATGCCAATCCCTTGGTAAAGTAGAGGCAAGTAGAAAGAACGAGGTAGAGGTAGACATGGATCCTCATGAATATCTTCTGTTGGCTGTCGAGGCTTTGAAAGCCGAGGGACTGAACAAAGAGCAAGTGTTCACGGTCATTGCAAAAACTGTGGACGACATTTTCGCCACTCAGGTTGGGGGCAGTTTAAATCAAGGGGCAAGTCAGGAGAAGGGTCGTTGTATCAGAAACGTTCCTTTCGGCTATAGTCCTCCACTCGGAAGAGATCAGCGAACCAGGCCAGCACCTGCTAATCCCCCTGCTAGTGCGTCCAGCAAAAATCCACAAACCTCGAAGTACCAACCCCGAGGTCGGAGGGTCTTCCATGCCCTCTATATGCCTTTGTCAAAGGCTCTAGAGGTTTTGATCAAGAAAGGGCATTTAAAGCCCCTTGGGCCGCAGCCATTACCAAAGAACCTCCCTCTCTCCCACAATTCAGCCGACTACTGTGCCTTCCATCAGCGAGCTGGTCATGACACCGACAGTTGCTTTCGTTTGCGCCATGATGTACAAGATTTGTT
Organism: Camellia sinensis; assembly: GCF_055761805.1. Lineage (NCBI taxonomy): Eukaryota > Viridiplantae > Streptophyta > Magnoliopsida > Ericales > Theaceae > Camellia > Camellia sinensis. The sequence goes on along the minus strand of NW_028128989.1, from coordinate 4,451,155 downwards.
TGACAACGGGGTCATCCCCGCACCAAGTCCTGCAAAGCCTATCGGCACTTGATCAGTGAATTTGTGGGGGATAATGTGGTCTGACCAAAGATTGAACCACCTGCGGGCGGCGCTCAGTTTACTCCAGACATGGTGGATGGCATGCACTGTTTTGAGCATTTGCGAATGCCGGTTTCCGACTCGGGTATTGGGTCAGTCTTGTTGTTTTGTTTTTGAGTCTGTCTTTGGTTTTGAGTCAGTCTCTTTTTTTTTGTTTTGGGTCTGTCTTGTTGTATCGAGTCAGTCCTATTGTACAGGAATCGGGTGATTCCGGGGGGTGTTACCTCGAGCGTCACCATTTTGTTTTGTGTTTGTCTTTTCGTTTTGTTTTGAGTCTGTTCCTGCCAGGGAGCCAGCTGTACCAACAGATCTTGAATGAAACAGCAGTGATTTCCACACTCTCATATTTGCTTCTACCATATGCTAGTTGTGCCGGGATTTGAATGAAACGGCGGTACTTTCTTCGCCTACTCTTCTGCACCCCAAAGTCATTGCATTGACCTAAGTTTTTCAAAACTTTTTGAACACTGCGGTGAAAACGAAGAGGAGGGAATTCCTCAGGTTTTGCAAAATTTTGACCAATTGAGAGAAAGAGAGGCATGCTAAGCCCTTAATGAATGAAATCATGCTTGTTAGCGTGAGTACTGGGAAGGATCCTGGCTTGATCCAGACTGGTTCTACACTATCTTCAGCGCAAGCGATTTGTCGCTTTCTTAAAAACTTTCAAAAACAAAATGTTTTGCGCGGTCCTGCGAAGACCTGTGTGGAATCACTCTTGAGATTGTGCAGCCTAGGATTACTCTCAGCCTCGAGACTTAACCCCTTTGCTTCCAAACCTTGGACTTGAATTCAGAAGGTTCAACGGTCAACTACGATGTGAGGCCTGTGTGGCTAGATTTGAAATAGCCCTCGAACAAGAGGCACCAAAGTCAGATCAAGAAGATCCGACCTCGTCAGAAGAAGCTTGCGAAGCTAGAACAGAAACACCCCTCGAACTAGGGGCGAAAATGTCCGATGTGCTCGAAGAACCGAAGACGGATCCTTCTGCAAATTGATACAGCAGTCACTCTCTTGGATACGGATGGCTTCGAGATCCTAAAACCATTTGGCATGGACTTGTTATACTTTTACCCCTTGAGAGGCTCGCTGGGCCGAAAACCCGGAAGGGCGACCCAGGCAAAAGTTAGAGCAAGAGAAAAATACAAAAAAGAAGCAAAAAATGCAAAAGAAAAGAAAAAAAGAATAAAAAAAGAAAGATGCAAAGAAAAGAACAAAAAAGAAAGAACAAAAAAATCGAAAAAGAAATGAAAAGAAAGGAAATGAAAAGAATTGAAAAGAAAAGAAAAACAAAGCTCGCAAGGTCGAAAACCTGCAACAAGCGCCTTGGCAAAAGTTAGAGCATAAAAAGGAGAGGTTAAATACCCGAGTGTACCTTAACCCCGAACTACGTAAGGCTTGATTCCCATCATTGGGATACGTAGGCAACTTCATTCTGAAGTTCAGCCGTAAAACAATTCGATTGTGTCCATGCGGTGGCTTTGGTCATCTTTGTCTTCTCTGTATCCGAGAGACGGATTGTGTTTGTCGCTCTGAGGGCTGCCTACAATGCGCTGCGGTGCCATCCAAACAAGGGGCAACTTTCCGTTGCCATTCAATGCGTCGTGGCGCCGTCCAAACAAGGGGCAACTTTCCGTTGCCATTCAAAGCGCCGTGGCGCCGTTCAAACAAGGGGCAACTTTCCGTTGCCATTCAATGCGCTGTGGTGCCATCCAAACAAGGGGCAACTTTCCGTTGCCATGCAGTTCCTCTCAAGCAAGGGGCAATTTTCCATTGCCATGGATCCGAGATTGCGCATCTCAAGGGTAGGTTCCGTGCTCGTTCAGCAGTGGTCGTTTGCAAAAATGGTTTTTGAGAATTTTTACTGAGGTTGACTAATTCTCTCGAAAATTATTCCAATTTTTCCAAAAACTGGACCATTTCTTGGACCCAAAAGAGGAAAATTTTCAGTGCTCATGGCTTGACTTGCATGATTTTAAATCAGAAAATTGAACAAGCATACTAATCTAACTCTCATTTTGGTCAATTTTTTTTTTAGGAGAAAACTAAAACAAAAAATGGTCAAAATGATGAACTAGGGGCACAGTTGAGTCAGGCTTCCTGTCTTTCCCATTGTCAACATACTTGCCAAGAAGGGCACTCTACCTGCCAGAATAGGGCACAACTGAAGTTAATAACAAAGGGCAGAAAGCTCTCACATCCTCCAACCAACGAGGTGTCAAGCCAAGTGCAAAGCACGAACTAGAATGGGGCAAGATATTCCACTCCATCATATGGACAGATCTTATCACGTCCAAACTCCCCAACAGAGCATCATCAACTGATGTTAGTTGCGGATTTGCTACACACCCAGTTGTAGCGCAACCCCTCTGTGGGAGAAACTCACTGTTGTGAACAAGAAGAAGAATCTGGCGGAATGCTAGGGGCATGAGCCCACAATTTGCCATTCATCCATCAACCACCCAGGGGAGGGATGAAAAATGAGAGATTGAAGAATAGAGAGATGTGCGATGAGAGAAAAAGTGAGAAGAGGGCTTTTTCAGAAAAACAGAGCTTGAGGGCCGAGTGATGTGAGGATCACAGATGAGAAAGGGTGGGAAACACTACCCGGTGAAACAGGCTCCCTGTGCACGTCTGAGTGTCGTGTCTTTTTGTTTTATCTTGGTTTTTGTTTTGAGTCGTTTCGAGTGTTACTCGATGTGTTTAGGTTGTTTACCTTTTGTTTTCCGTTGTTGAGTCGTAGTGCGCTGTGTTCAGTCGTAGGCTCGATACCCGGTCAAAAAAATAAAATCGTTTTGTGCTCCGAGTGCCATGCCATTCTCCACATTTGTACAAAACAAAATTTGTTCTTTCATAAAATCGCAGAGTTCAACCCGGGTCATGTCGGAACAATAGAACTAGGACCTATTTGAAGCTATATGGGTTCCAGACTACAAAGCAAAAGCAAAAGAGGAAATGTCGGGTATCTGAGTTTGTTTCAACTTCAGTAAGTTCCGAGACTACATCCCGTGTGTGCCTCTTCAAGTCTTGCCAAGGCTCCGAAGTATGAGTGTGCCTCTACCTCAAGCTCAAGATCAAGTCTGCTTCAAGCCAGAATGGCGATCAGAAGTTCTCTCCCTGAGTACCATTCCCCGCCAGAGGCATCTTGGCTGTGTTCGCAATGAGTTCCTAGGAGACCAACTGCGACGGTGGAAACTAGAGTTCGAATGGCTGATGCCTAGAACGCAAAGGTTCAGGATTTCCGAGACTAAAGTCTGGTTTAAATACCCAGAGGTGTGTCCTCGGCTTGAAATCTGTATGGAAGCCCCATAGGTTGAGATAGCATGTTTGCACCTCAATTCTGGATACTGAACCAACCTAGTCTGTCACCCCGTTGGAGAATAGGGAAATTTGTGAATATGATCAAGAAGAAAGGCAACGTCCAAAGTGTTCTACATGAAGAACCCTTGTCAGTATTTCAGAGCCTTTGTACTGTAAACTGAAGGTTAGTGTTCGAAGAGCACAGGGGAAGATCCCTATCGGAGCAGAGCGGTTCACCGCCACTCACCTCATGAGGTGCTTTCTAAAAAACGCTGTTTTGTCTATTTATTGCTTTTCTTAAGCATCATGCATTGTATTGCATTGTACCTATCAAGTTTCTTTCTCATTCATACACGATATTGTATGTACGGTTCATTCAAAGAAGTTCCGTTTAAGATCATTTCTTTAGTGTATCCATCACACTTTCTTCATTCACTTTTGTGTATCTATCACACACATTCCCATTTTGTGTATCTACCATGCGCATATTCACTAAGTGCATCTATCACACTTTGTGTTGACTGTTGGTTACACCATTGTTATTCTCCCCGGTTAAAACCTTCCCTCTCTCCGTATGAAATACGTTGAGATATGCTTGTTGGTTACACCATTGTTATTCTCCCCGGTTAAAACCTTCCCTCTCTCCGTATGAAATACGTTGAGATATGCCTGTTGGTTACACCATTGTTATTCTCTTCGGTTAAAACCTTCCCTCTCTCCGTATGAAATACGTTGAGATATGCCTGTTGGTTACACCATTGTTATTCTCCTCGGTTAAAACCTTCCCTCTCTCCGTATGAAATACGTTGAGATATGCCTGTTGGTTACACCATTGTTTTTTTTCTCCCCGGTTAAAACCTTCCCTCTCTCCGTATGAAATACGTTGAGATATGCCTGTTGGTTACACCATTGTTATTCTCTTCGGTTAAAACCTTCCCTCTCTCCGTATGAAATACGTTGAGATATGCCTGTTGGTTACACCATTGTTATTCTCCCCGGTTAAAACCTTCCCTCTCTCCGTATGAAATACGTTGAGATATGCCTGTTGGTTACACCATTGTTATTCTCTTCGGTTAAAACCTTCCCTCTCTCCGTATGAAATACGTTGAGATATGCCTGTTGGTTACACCATTGTTTTTTTTTTTTTTTTTTTTTTTTTTTTTTTTTTTTCTCCCTAGTTAAAACCTTCTCCCTCTCCGTATGAGATGCGGTTAGGCAGGCCCACTGGTTACACCACCTTCGCACCTTTCACGTGAAACGTGTTAGGATTTCATGTTCACATTTTCAGTATATCAATCATACTCTGCTCACATAGTGCATCTATCACACTTCATGTTCACATTTTCAGTATATCAATCATACTCTGCTCACATAGTGCATCTATCACACTTCATGTTCACATTTAGTATATCAATCATACTTTGTTCACTTAGTGCATCTATCACACTTTGTGTTCACCTTTAGTGTGTATCCATCACACTTTGCTCACTTCACCCTTTGTATATCAATTACACTTTACTCAAATAGTGTATCTATCACACTCGCTTTGCTCACTTAGTGCATCTATCACACTTTGTGTTCACCTTTTTGTGTATCAATTATATGTTCGCCCTGTGTATCTATCACACATGCACACTGTATTCGCAGTGAGAATTCCATAATTTTCTTACATCCTTTCTGCACGAGGTGTAGTTTGGCTCGAGTTTACTTGCTTGCCTAGCATTCGCTTAAAATGTTGCATTTATTTCGTATAACTGCTCCATTACAGCTCTCTTTGCATGATCATAAGTGATAACTGGCTTCGCGTAGCGTATAAGTCCACTCTTTCAAAACCGGCTTCGCGTAGCGTATAAGTCCAACTTTCAAACTCTGGCTTCGCGTAGCGTATAAGTCCACTCTTTCAAAACCGGCTTCGCGTAGCGTATAAGTCCACTCTTTCAAAACCGGCTTCGCGTAGCGTATAAGTCCAACTTTCAAAACCGGCTTCGCGTAGCGTATAAGTCCAACTTTCAAACTCCGGCTTCGCGTAGCGTATAAGTCCACTCTTTCAAAACCGGCTTCGCGCAGCGTATAAGTCCAACTTTCAAAACCGGCTTCGCGTAGCGTATAAGTCCAATCTTCAAAATCTCCTTGCATATCATTTTGCATTTTGCCCCCTTTGCCTGCGGGCATGCCTGCGGGCACATCTCTGTTTATCCTGTATGTTTGTCTAAGTCTTCGGCCTTGTCAAAAATGGGTCGTCTCTGGGCTTTGACATTCACTCTCGTCACTTGTGACTTCCGAGTTCTGTCAAAGAGGGGCAACTGTAGACACCCCATTTTTGACCGACCCTGAGACTCAGACGTCACCAGTTGAGCACTTGGTGATATTGCATGTTGTGCTTGTTCAGAAGTTTTAGAGTCGTGGCCGTGAGCCCTGCCTCCGGACTTCCGAACCCTCTTCTATGCCTTGTCTCGGTTTGCGAACCAGACTCGGTTTTCTCTGTTTCTCTTCCTGAGGGGAGGGAGAGGTCCGGTAGATCGTCTCTCAATGTCCGTAGGCTACATTTGGTGGCCGTAGGCCATTTTTCCCATTTCGGAGCCCGGTTTCCGATTTTTCGGGACTGTTGGCCGTGTGCCTCGGTTCGGGACCGCCTAACCATCTCCGTTTGCCCCGGTTTTTGGCATACTTCCTTTTTGCTCCCTTTTGAGGGACACTGGGGGCTGAGAAACCCACTTCGAGGTCGAATACCATTTTCGGTGCTTAACAGCCCATTTCCGGGACCCCGAACTGCGTGTTTTGGCTCCGGAACATTCGTTTTGCAACGGTTTTCGCTCATTTTTGGCAGGTACCTCTGTTTTATCACAGGGAAGGTCACTGAAGGGTGGAAGGCCAGCAATTGTTGCAGCAACCAGTTATCTCTCCTCCGGAGCCTCCCGACGCCCGTTTTTCGCACTTCCGGGCTAATGTTGAATACCTTAGAGCTAGCGTTGCCAACTTTCGACCACATATCTGTGATCTACACATCAGAGAGGCCCCTAAAAGTTCATGGCCGGCCATTAAGGTCACCTGACCCTTTTGACCCCTTTCTTCCGGGCTAATGTTGAACCCCTTGGACCTTTTTTCTTGAACTTTGAACCACATATCTGTGATGTACACACCTGAGAGGCCCCTAAAAGTTCATGGCCGGCCAGTAAGTCAACTTGACCCTTTTGAACCCCTCTTTCCGAGCCACTGTTGAACCCCTTGGGCCCACTTTCTTGGAATTTCAATTACATGGTTGTGTTGTACACACAAAGGCCTACCTCCCCAATACCTGGCCGGCCAGAAAAGATGGTTGACCCTTTTGACCCCTAGCCGGCCGGCTAGGGGGTGTGGCCGGCCGGCCACCTCCGGCCAAAGTGAGCGGCCGGCCGTGCTCTCCTCACTGTGCCCCTTCCAGCTGTGAGGCAATATCCCCCAGATATTTTCTGTATCCGGGGGATATTTTGGGAGAGAGTTTTCCTCTCCATTTGACCCCCCTTTTACACCCCCTTTCTTGACCTTATAACCAGCTGAGGACCTTCTTCTAGGGGGTTAGAAAATTTGATCTTAAGAACTCCATAGCCAACTCCATCTTCATCTTCTTCAATTCTTCAAAAACCCTAAGTCCATTAACCTCCATTCCTTCTATACCACCAAACTCTACCACCACTATCTCATTTCCAGCAGCTAGGAAGGGTTCTTGAAGGCCAAAGGAGCAGCAAATCCATCCAAGAAGCAACCAAAGTCTAGATCTTCAAGGGTAAGTTCCACTTTGATCCTTTTGACCCTTTCCCTTGATCTATTTCTAAGCCTCATTTCTTTTTGGTTTCAAACTTCGGTCCTAACTGAAAAGGACCATATTTTGAGCTCATCATCACTTCTCATTAAGGGCTCAACCTTGTTTGAGCTCTCCATAATATACTTGCTTCATTGACCATGTTGTATGTCATGATTTTGTATGCCTTTTTTTGACCTATGAGCAATTTATTTTCGGGCATGGTGTAAACTGATATGAGGCATATTTTGAGCCCCTCTTCAACATTGGAGAAGGGCTCAACATTGTTTGGTGTTTCCATATGTCACTTGTAGTTATATCCCCTATTTAGCCCCATTTTTGCATAAATTAATAGCTCTCTTTGCTTCTGTTTTTGGACCTTGGTCCGAACTGAAAGAGGTCTTATTTTGGCCTATACTTCATGTTTCATTCACACTTTTTTTCTGTTTGGTGATTATTTTATACACTTCATGTTTTAGCACCTTTTGAGCCTTATTTTGCATCATATTTTTAGCATGTTTGTATACTGATTTTGAGGCTGCCATATACTGTAAATGTTCATATTTTTGGTCCATCTTCAGTGTTGTAGAAGGAAATTTTTCAGTTTGAATTTTACTTATACCACTTGCTTCTTTACCCCTCTTTTGGCCCCCATTCTTGTATGCTATGCTTCCCTTACCTATGCTTGCTGTTTGGCCATGTTTATAACTGGAAAAGTGCTTATTTTGGGACTGTCTAGCTTCTGTCTTTGCATTGCATGTCCATATTGTGCATGTTTAGCATAGCTATAGGCCATTTCGGGTGCCTAATGTTGCATTTCGGGACATTTCCTTGTATTTCATGTCATTTCGCTTCATTTCGGGACTGTTTTCCCCCATATTTTGTTGCTGAAATTCCACTGGCATGCTTGCATATCATTTTTGCCATATTTCATTGCATTTTATCACTGCCTCGGTTTGCGTGCCCGTGTGCACGCATTTCGAGGCACTCCATTTTTATCCGCCGGCATCCTATGTGAGGGTGGCTGAGGCTCACTCATGTTAGTATAAGTCCATATTGCATTCTGTATGTCATTTGCATTGCGTATGCATTGCCTCGGTTTGCGTGCCCGTGTGCACGCATTTCGAGGCACTTCATTTTCTGCCATCGGCATCCGATGTGAGTGTGGCTGAGGCTCACTCATGTTGGTATAAGCCCATTTATCATTTCATCATATTTTATCATTGCCTCGGTTTGCGTGCCCGCGTGCACGCATTTCGAGGCACTCCTTTTTTATCCACCGGCATCCGATGTGAGTGTGGCTGAGGCTCACTCATGTTGGTATAAGCCCATTTATCATTTCCTTGTCATTTGCATTGTATCTGTCATCGCCTCGGTTTGCGTGCCCGTGTGCACGCATTTCGAGGTATCTCATTTTTACTGCATTTATCATCGCCTCGGTTTGCGTGCCCGTGTGCACGTACTTCGAGGCATCTCATTTTCATTGTATCTGTCATCGCCTCGGTTTGCGTGCCCGTGTGCACGCATTTCAAGGCATCTCATTTTCACCGCATTTATCATTGCCTCGGTTTGCGTGCCCGTGTGCACGCATTTCAAGGCATCTCATTTTCACCGTATTTATCATCGCCTCGGTTTGCGTGCCCGTGTGCACGCATTTCAAGGCATCTCATTTTCACCGTATTTATCATCGCCTCGGTTTGCGTGCCCGTGTGCACGTACTTCGAGGCATCTCATTTTCATTGCATTTATCATTGCCTCGGTTTGCGTGCCCGTGTGCACGCACTTCGAAGCATCTCATTTTCATTGCATTTATCATCTCCTCGGTTTGCGTGCCCGTGTGCACGCACTTCGAGGCACCTCATTCGCATCGTTTCTGCCATCGCCTCAGTTTGCGTGTCCGTACGCACACACTTCGAGGCACCTCATCTTCATATCATTCTGCCATTTTCTCGGTTTGCGTGCCCGTGTGCACGCATTTCGAGGCATCTCATTTCCATAGCATTATGTATGTTAGGATTATATCTTAGTTGCATTTCTTGCATATCATGCATATTGCATCGTGTCCGGAATAGGAGTTAGCCCGGGCACGGGAAACGAGGTACATTTCGTACTCCGAGTGACGGAATATGTCTCAATTCCCCAGTCACCGACACTCCGGATTATCCATGATGGAGTTAGGTTTTAGCTGTAGTTCCATGTGCATTCATCCTATATTGAGTTGTGCATTTCGATTCCTCGGCCATCATGCCTCGGTATGCGTGATTGGTGGCACGAAGATCGAGACATGCATATATCTGTGCAGATACATTGCTATGCCCCTTTCCTGCTCTCTGTTGCAGCAAAACAAAGAATCAACAACCTTTTGGGACTTGGGCGCATTTCAAGAACAGGTGTAAACAGAGGCTAATTGGGGCATTCCGGTGGATTTCCGCGCAAGACAACCCGGATATGCATCATCCATCAGAAGCAAGGCAGTCCCTGACTTGCACGCCAATTTTATTTGCTTTCTTAGCTAATTCATTAATTAATTAGAACTTTGTAATATTTCGGACTGTAATATTCTTTTATTTGGGACTGTAATATTTGGACTGTATATTTATTTGGACCCTCCGAGTGAGGGCACAACTGTAATAAGTGTGGGTGAGTGTGATGTATGTCTTCCAACCCCACGTCTTTCTCCCTTTTATTTATCCGCTTATGATGGTTAGGTTAGGGCATATTTAAATTAGCATACAGTATGACAGCATGTTTGCATCATTCATCTGTACTGCATGCACCGGGCTCGTCGCATCATACTAACTGCATTGTATTTTCAATTCCAAATTGAATACATGTTAGTTGTCGCATTCCATATGCCATGTTTAGAATAGCCGAGCCTGCTATAGTTGCATTTTTGCATGTGTTGCATTAGGCATTTTTGTATACTTAGGATCATGCATGATTTCTAATTAACTTCCTTTTTTGGCTTGGAGTACTCGGTAAGTTTTATGCTTTAGCATCCTTGCATGCGTGTGAGTGACTGCCATGAATAGCATGCTTACCATGAGGCTAATTGCTAATGTGATATAACTGCCTGAATGCCTGTGGGTGAAGGTTGGGTTATTCGAATTGGAATAATTCATCAAATGTGTGTTTTAAGCCCACTAGATAGTGGCAAAATCATATTTTTCTAAGCCCACCTGAGCGTGGCAAATCCACGTCTTAGCCTACTTGCGGGTAGCACCATCAAACCACTTTCAAATAAACAAACATGAAATGTTTTGTTCCAATTCGGGCGACCCAGTCTATACTTATATGCTGTGCGCATCACATAGTAACCTAGGCTAATAACCGGTATAAGAACTCACAATGTTTCCAAAAATTGATATCATGGTTAGTAGAGGCCGATCTATGACCGGGCGAGCGGGGGTGCTCACGAAGTGACCTTCCCCAATCGTACCCAAGTTCCCGAGCCGAGGCAACTTTGGTGATGACGGACACGTGGCCTTTTGGCACCGAGTCAGGGTTTCCTAAATTTCCCAAAATAAAATATTTAGGTGGCGACTCTGTATCTGGCAAAGCAGTCCATGTTTGGCACTTCTTTCAAAAATCAGTTTTCCTAAAACGATTTGCCGGATTTGGACTCCTTTGGTTCAGATTAAGAACCGTGACAACAAAAGTCGAGTCCGAGCTGTAGCGAGGTCCCCCGCGGGCTTGTTACAGCAGGAGAATCCGTATAGGTGTTTGAGTGTTCGAACCGCAACGCGCGAGAAATGGTAGGTAAACACCGTATTTACATATCTGCACTGTGCAGGAGAATCCGTATACGTGTTCGAGTGTTCGAACCGTAACGCGCGAGAAATTGTAAGTAAACGCCGTATTTACATATCTGCCACTGTGCAGGAGAATCGGTATAGGTGTTCGAATGTTCGAACCGTAACGCGCGAGAAATTGTAAGTAAACGCCGTATTTACATATCTGCTGCTGTGCAGGAGAATCCGTATAGGTGTTCGAGTGTTCGAATCGTAAGGCGTGAGAAATTGTAATTAAACGCCGTATTTACATGTCTGCCACTGTGCAGGAGAATCCGTATAGGTGTTTGAGTGTTCGAACCGTAACGCGCGAGAAATGGTAGGTAAACACCGTATTTACATATCTGCCACTGTGCAGGAGAATCCGTATACGTGTTTGAGTGTTCGAACCGTAACGCGCGAGAAATTGTAAGTAAACGCCGTATTTACATATCTGCCACTGTGCTGGAGAATCCGTATAGGTGTTCGAGTGTTCGAAACGTAACGCGCGAGAAATTGTAAGTAAACGCCGTATTTTCATATCTGCCACTGTGCATGAGAATCCGTATAGGTGTTCGAGTGTTCGAAACGTAACGCGCGAGAAATATTAAGTAAACGCCGTATTTACATATCTGCCACTGTGCAGGAGAATCCGTATAGGTGTTCGAGTGTTCGAAAGGTAACGCGCGAGAAATTGTAAGTAAACGTCGTATTTACATATCTGCCACTGTGCAGGAGAATCCGTATAGGTGTTCGAGTGTTCGATACGTAACGCGTGAGAAATTGTATGTAAACGCCGTATTTACATATCTGCCACTGTGCAGGAGAATCCGTATAGCTGTTCGAGTGTGCGAAACGTAACGCGCGAGAAATTGTAAGCAAACGCCGTATTTACATATCTGCCACTGTGCAGGAGAATCCGTATAGGTGTTCGAGTGTTCGAAACGTAACGTGCGGGAAATTGTAAGTAAACGTCGTATTTACTTATCTGCCACTGTGCAGGAGAATCCGTATAGGTGTTCGAGTGTTCGAAACATCACGCGTGAGAAATTGTAATTAAACGCCGTATTTACATGTCTGCCACTGTGCAGGAGAATCCGTATAGGTGTTTGAGTGTTCGAATCGTAACGCGCGAGAAATGGTAGTTAACACCGTATTTACATATCTGCCACTGTGCTGGAGAATCCGTATCGCTGTTCGAGTGTGCGAAACGTAACGCGCGAGAAATTGTAAGTAAACTCCGTATTTACATATCTGCCACTGTGCAGGAGAATCCGTATAGGTGTTCGAGTGTTCGATACGTAACGCGTGAGAAATTGTAAGTAAACGTCGTATTTACTTATCTGCCACTGTGCAGGAGAATCCGTATAGGTGTTCGAGTGTTCGATACGTAACGCGCGAGAAATTGTAAGTAAACGTCGTATTTACTTATCAGCCACTGTGCAGGAGAATCCGTATAGGTGTTCGAGTGTTCGAAACATAACGCGTGAGAAATTGTAAGTAAACGTCGTATTTACATATCTGCCACTGTGCAGGAGAATCCGTATAGGTGTTCGAGTGTGCAAAACGAAACGCGCGAGAAATTGTAAGTAAAAGCCGTATTTACATATCTGCCACTGTGCAGGAGAATCCGTATAGGTGTTCGAGTGTTCGAAACGTAACGCGCGGGAAATTGTAAGTAAACGTCGTATTTACTTATCTGCCACTGTGCAGGAGAATCCGTATAGGTGTTCGAGTGTTCGAAACATCACGCGTGAGAAATTGTAAGTAAACGTCGTATTTACATATCTGCCACTGTGCAGGAGAATCCGTATAGGTGTTCGAGTGTGCAAAACGTAACGCGCGAGAAATTGTAAGTAAACGCCGTATTTACATATCTGCCACTGTGCAGGAGAATCCGTATAGGTGTTCGAGTGTTCGAAACGTAACGCGTGAGAAATTCTAAGTAAACGCCGTATTTACGTATCTGCCACTGTCCAGGAGAATCCGTATTGGTGTTCGAGTGTTCGAACCGTAACGCGCGAGAAATTGTAATTAAACGCCGTATTTACATGTCTGCCACTGTGCAGGAGAATCCGTATAGGTGTTTGAGTGTTCGAACCGTAACGCGCGAGAAATGGTAGGTAAACACCGTATTTACATATCTGCCACTGTGCAGGAGAATCCGTTTACGTGTTCGAGTGTTCGAACCGTAACGCGCGAGAAATTGTAAGTAAACGCCGTATTTACATATCTGCCACTGTGCAGGAGAATCCGTATAGGTGTTCGAGTGTTCGAAACGTAACGCGCAAGAAATTGTAAGTAAACGTCGTATTCACATATCTGCCCCTGTGCAGGAGAATCCGTATAGGTGTTCGAGAGTTCGAAACGTAACGCGCAAGAAATTGTAAGTAAACGCCGTATTTACATATCTGCTACTGTGCAGGAGAATCCGTATAGGTGTTCGAGTGTTCGAATCGTAAGGCGTGAGAAATTGTAATTAAACGCCGTATTTACATGTCTGCTACTGTGCAGGAGAATCCGTATAGGTGTTTGAGTGTTCGAACCGCAACGCGCGAGAAATGGTAGGTAAACACCGTATTTACATATCTGCCACTGTGCAGGAGAATCCGTATACGTGTTCGAGTGTTCGAATCGTAACGCGCGAGAAATTGTAAGTAAACGCCGTATTTACATATCTGTCACTGTGCAGGAGAATCGGTATAGGTGTTCGAGTGTTCGAACCGTAACGCGCGAGAAATTGTAAGTAAACGCCGTATTTACATATCTGCTGCTGTGCAGGAGAATCCGTATAGGTGTTCGAGTGTTCGAATCGTAAGGCGTGAGAAATTGTAATTAAACGCCGTATTTACATGTCTGCCACTGTGCAGGAGAATCCGTATAGGTGTTTGAGTGTTCGAACCGTAACGCGCGAGAAATGGTAGGTAAACACCGTATTCACATATCTGCCACTGTGCAGGAGAATCCGTATACGTGTTCGAGTGTTCGAACCGTAACGCGCGAGAAATTGTAAGTAAACGTCGTATTTACATATCTGCCACTGTGCAGGAGAATCCATATAGGTGTTCGAGTGTTCGAAACGTAACGCGCGAGAAATTGTAAGTAAACGCCGTATTTTCATATCTGCCACTGTGCATGAGAATCCGTATAGGTGTTCGAGTGTTCGAAACGTAACGCGCGAGAAATATTAAGTAAACGCCGTATTTACATATCTGCCACTGTGCAGGAGAATCCGTATAGGTGTTCGAGTGTTCGAAAGGTAACGCGCGAGAAATTGTAAGTAAACGTCGTATTTACATATCTGCCACTGTGCAGGAGAATCCGTATAGGTGTTCGAGTGTTCGATACGTAACGCGTGAGAAATTGTATGTAAACGCCGTATTTACATATCTGCCACTGTGCAGGAGAATCCGTATAGCTGTTCGAGTGTGCGAAACGTAACGCGCGAGAAATTGTAAGCAAACGCCGTATTTACATATCTGCCACTGTGCAGGAGAATCCGTATAGGTGTTCGAGTGTTCGAAACATCACGCGTGAGAAATTGTAATTAAACGCCGTATTTACATGTCTGCCACTGTGCAGGAGAATCCGTATAGGTGTTTGAGTGTTCGAATCGTAATGCGCGAGAAATGGTAGTTAACACCGTATTTACATATCTGCCACTGTGCAGGAGAATCCGTATCGCTGTTCGAGTGTGCGAAACGTAACGCGCGAGAAATTGTAAGTAAACTCCGTATTTACATATCTGCCACTGTGCAGGAGAATCCGTATAGGTGTTCGAGTGTTCGATACGTAACGCGTGAGAAATTGTAAGTAAACGTCGTATTTACTTATCTGCCACTGTGCAGGAGAATCCGTATAGGTGTTCGAGTGTTCGATACGTAACGCGCGAGAAATTGTAAGTAAACGTCGTATTTACTTATCAGCCACTGTGCAGGAGAATCCGTATAGGTGTTCGAGTGTTCGAAACATAACGCGTGAGAAATTGTAAGTAAACGTCGTATTTACATATCTGCCACTGTGCAGGAGAATCCGTATAGGTGTTCGAGTGTGCAAAACGAAACGCGCGAGAAATTGTAAGTAAAAGCCGTATTTACATATCTGCCACTGTGCAGGAGAATCCGTATAGGTGTTCGAGTGTTCGAAACGTAACACGCGCGAAATTGGAAGTAAACGTCGTATTTACATATCTGCCACTGTGCAGGAGAATCCGTATAGGTGTTCGAGTGTTCGATACGTAACGCGTGAGAAATTGTATGTCAATGCCGTATTTAGATCTCTGCCACTGTGCGGGAGAATCCGTATAGCTGTTCGAGTGTGCGAAACGTAACGCGCGAGAAATTGTAAGTAAACGCCGTATTTACATATCTGCCACTGTGCAGGAGAATCCGTATAGGTGTTCGAGTGTTCGAACCGTAACGCGCGAGAAATTGTAAGTAAACGCCGTATTTACATATCTGCCACTGTGCAGGAGAATCCGTATAGGTGTTCGAGTGTTCGAAACGTAACGCGCGAGAAATTGAAAGTAAACGCCGTATTTTCATATCTGCCACTGTGCATGAGAATCCGTATAGGTGTTCGAGTGTTCGAAACGTAACGCGCGAGAAATTGTAAGTAAACGCCGTATTTACATATCTACCACTGTGCAGGAGAATCCGTATAGGTGTTCGAGTGTTCGAAAGGTAACGCGCGAGAAATTGTAAGTAAACGTCGTATTTACATATCTGCCACTGTGCAGGAGAATCCGTATAGGTGTTCGAGTGTTCGATACGTAACGCGTGAGAAATTGTATGTAAACGTCGTATTTACATATCTGCCACTGTGCAGGAGAATCCGTATAGCTGTTCGAGTGTTCGAAACATAACGCGTGAGAAATTGTAAGTAAACGTCGTATTTACATATCTGCCACTGTGCAGGAGAATCCGTATAGGTGTTCGAGTGTGCAAAACGAAACGCGCGAGAAATTGTAATTAAAAGCCGTATTCACATATCTGCCACTGTGCAGGAGAATCCGTATAGGTGTTCGAGTGTTCGAAACGTAACGCGCGGGAAATTGTAAGTAAACGTCGTATTTACTTATCTGCCACTGTGCAGGAGAATCCGTATAGGTGTTCGAGTGTTCGAAACATCACGCGTGAGAAATTGTAAGTAAACGTCGTATTTACATATCTGCCACTGTGCAGGAGAATCCGTATAGCTGTTCGAGTGTGCAAAACGTAACGCGCGAGAAATTGTAAGTAAACGCCGTATTTACATATCTGCCACTGTGCAGGAGAATCCGTATAGGTGTTCGAGTGTTCGAAACGTAACGCGTGAGAAATTCTAAGTAAACGCCGTATTTACGTATCTGCCACTGTCCAGGAGAATCCGTATTGGTGTTCGAGGGTTCGAACCGTAACGCGCGAGAAATTGTAATTAAACGCCGTATTTACATGTCTGCCACTGTGCAGGAGAATCCGTATAGGTGTTTGAGTGTTCGAACCGTAACGCGCGAGAAATGGTAGGTAAACACCGTATTTACATATCTGCCACTGTGCAGGAGAATCCGTTTACGTGTTCGAGTGTTCGAACCGTAACGCGCGAGAAATTGTAAGTAAACGCCGTATTTACATATCTGCCACTGTGCAGGAGAATCCGTATAGGTGTTCGAGTGTTCGAAACGTAACGCGCAAGAAATTGTAAGTAAACGTCGTATTCACATATCTGCCCCTGTGCAGGAGAATCCGTATAGGTGTTCGAGTGTTCGAAACGTAACGCGCAAGAAATTGTAAGTAAACGCCGTATTTACATATCTGCCACTGTGCAGGAGAATCCGTATAGGTGTTCGAGTGTTCGAATCGTAAGGCGTGAGAAATTGTAATTAAACGCCGTATTTACATGTCTGCTACTGTGCAGGAGAATCCGTATAGGTGTTTGAGTGTTCGAACCGCAACGCGCGAGAAATGGTAGGTAAACACCGTATTTACATATCTGCCACTGTGCAGGAGAATCCGTATACGTGTTCGAGTGGTCGAATCGTAACGCGCGAGAAATTGTAAGTAAACGCCGTATTTACATATCTGCCACTGTGCAGGAGAATCGGTATAGGTGTTCGAGTGTTCGAACCGTAACGCGCGAGAAATTGTAAGTAAACGCCGTATTTACATATCTGCTGCTGTGCAGGAGAATCCGTATAGGTGTTCGAGTGTTCGAATCGTAAGGCGTGAGAAATTGTAATTAAACGCCGTATTTACATGTCTGCCACTGTGCAGGAGAATCCGTATAGGTGTTTGAGTGTTCGAACCGTAACGCGCGAGAAATGGTAGGTAAACACCGTATTCACATATCTGCCACTGTGCAGGAGAATCCGTATACGTGTTCGAGTGTTCGAACCGTAACGCGCGAGAAATTGTAAGTAAACGCCGTATTTACATATCTGCCACTGTGCAGGAGAATCCGTATAGGTGTTCGAGTGTTCGAAACGTAACGCGCGAGAAATTGTAAGTAAACGCCGTATTTTCATATCTGCCACTGTGCATGAGAAGCCGTATAGGTGTTCGAGTGTTCGAAACGTAACGCGCGAGAAATATTAAGTAAACGCCGTATTTACATATCTGCCACTGTGCAGGAGAATCCGTATAGGTGTTCGAGTGTTCGAAAGGTAACGCGCGAGAAATTGTAAGTAAACGTCGTATTTACATATCTGCCACTGTGCAGGAGAATCCGTATAGGTGTTCGAGTGTTCGATACGTAACGCGTGAGAAATTGTATGTAAACGCCGTATTTACATATCTGCCACTGTGCAGGAGAATCCGTATAGCTGTTCGAGTGTGTGAAACGTAACGCGCGAGAAATTGTAAGCAAACGCCGTATTTACATATCTGCCACTGTGCAGGAGAATCCGTATAGGTGTTCGAGTGTTCGAAACGTAACGCGCGGGAAATTGTAAGTAAACGTCGTATTTACTTATCTGCCACTGTGCAGGAGAATCCGTATAGGTGTTCGAGTGTTCGAAACATCACGCGTGAGAAATTGTAATTAAACGCCGTATTTACATGTCTGCCACTGTGCAGGAGAATCCGTATAGGTGTTTGAGTGTTCGAATCGTAACGCGTGAGAAATGGTAGTTAACACCGTATTTACATATCTGCCACTGTGCAGGAGAATCCGTATCGCTGTTCGAGTGTGCGAAACGTAACGCGCGAGAAATTGTAAGTAAACTCCGTATTTACATATCTGCCACTGTGCAGGAGAATCCGTATAGGTGTTCGAGTGTTCGATACGTAACGCGTGAGAAATTGTAAGTAAACGTCGTATTTACTTATCTGCCACTGTGCAGGAGAATCCGTATAGGTGTTCGAGTGTTCGATACGTAACGCGCGAGAAATTGTAAGTAAACGTCGTATTTACTTATCAGCCACTGTGCAGGAGAATCCGTATAGGTGTTCGAGTGTTCGAAACATAACGCGTGAGAAATTGTAAGTAAACGTCGTATTTACATATCTGCCACTGTGCAGGAGAATCCGTATAGGTGTTCGAGTGTGCAAAACGAAACGCGCGAGAAATTGTAAGTAAAAGCCGTATTTACATATCTGCCACTGTGCAGGAGAATCCGTATAGGTGTTCGAGTGTTCGAAACGTAACACGCGCGAAATTGTAAGTAAACGTCGTATTTACATATCTGCCACTGTGCAGGAGAATCCGTATAGGTGTTCGAGTGTTCGATACGTAACGCGTGAGAAATTGTATGTCAACGCCGTATTTAGATCTCTGCCACTGTGCAGGAGAATCCGTATAGCTGTTCGAGTGTGCGAAACGTAACGCGCGAGAAATTGTAAGTAAACGCCGTATTTACATATCTGCCACTGTGCAGGAGAATCCGTATAGGTGTTCGAGTGTTCGAACCGTAACGCGCGAGAAATTGGAAGTAAACGCCGTATTTACATATCTGCCACTGTGCAGGAGAATCCGTATAGGTGTTCGAGTGTTCGAAACGTAACGCGCGAGAAATTGTAAGTAAACGCCGTATTTTCATATCTGCCACTGTGCATGAGAATCCGTATAGGTGTTCGAGTGTTCGAAACGTAACGCGCGAGAAATTGTAAGTAAACGCCGTATTTACATATCTACCACTGTGCAGGAGAATCCGTATAGGTGTTCGAGTGTTCGAAAGGTAACGCGCGAGAAATTGTAAGTAAACGTCGTATTTACATATCTGCCACTGTGCAGGAGAATCCGTATAGGTGTTCGAGTGTTCGATACGTAACGCGTGAGAAATTGTATGTAAACGTCGTATTTACATATCTGCCACTGTGCAGGAGAATCCGTATAGCTGTTCGAGTGTGCGAAACGTAACGCGCGAGAAATTGTAAGTAAACGCCGTATTTACATATCTGCCACTGTGCAGGAGAATCCGTATAGGTGTTCTAGTGTTCGAAACGTAACGCGCGGGAAATTGTAAGTAAACGTCGTATTTACTTATCTGCCACTGTGGAGGAGAATCCGTATAGGTGTTCGAGTGTTCGAAACATCACGCGTGAGAAATTGTAATTAAACGCCGTATTTACATATCTGCTACTGTGCAGGAGAATCGGTATAGGTGTTCGAGTGTTCGAATCGTAAGGCATGAGAAATTGTAATTAAACGCCGTATTTACATGTCTGCCACTGTGCAGGAGAATCCGTATAGGTGTTTGAGTGTTCGAACCGTAACGCGCGAGAAATGGTAGGTAAACACCGTATTTACATATCTGCCACTGTGCAGGAGAATCCGTATACGTGTTCGAGTGTTCGAACCGTAACGCGCGAGAAATTGTAAGTAAACGCCGTATTTACATATCTGTCACTGTGCAGGAGAATCCGTATAGGTGTTCGAGTGTTCGAAACGTAACGCGCAAGAAATTGTAAGTAAACGCCGTATTTACATATCTGCTACTGTGCAGGAGAATCTGTATAGGTGTTCGAGTGTTCGAATCGTAAGGCGTGAGAAATTGTAATTAAACGCCGTATTTACATGTCTGCCACTGTGCAGGAGAATCCGTATAGGTGTTTGAGTGTTCGAACCGTAACGCGCGAGAAATGGTAGGTAAACACCGTATTTACATATCTGCCACTGTGCAGGAGAATCCGTATAGGTGTTCGAGTGTTCGAAACGTAACGCGCAAGAAATTGTACGTAAAAGCCGTATTTACATATCTGCCACTGTGCAGGAGAATCCGTATAGGTGTTCGAGTGTTCGAAACGTAACCCGCGAGAAACTGTAAGTAAACGCCGTATTTACATATCTGCCACTGTGCAGGAGAATCCGTATAGGTGTTCGAGTGTTCGAAACGTAACGCGCGAGAAATTGTAAGTAAACGCCGTATTTACATATCTGCCACTGTGCAGGAGAATCCGTATAGGTGTTCGAGTGTTCGAAACGTAACGCGCGAGAAATTGTAAGTAAACGCCGTATTTTCATATCTGCCACTGTGCATGAGAATCCGTATAGGTGTTCGAGTGTTCGAAACGTAACGCGCGAGAAATTGTAAGTAAACGCCGTATTTACATATCTACCACTGTGCAGGAGAATCCGTATAGGTGTTCGAGTGTTCGAAAGGTAACGCGCGAGAAATTGTAAGTAAACGTCGTATTTACATATCTGCCACTGTGCAGGAGAATCCGTATAGGTGTTCGAGTGCTCGAAACGTAACGCGCAAGAAATTGTAAGTAAACGCCGTATTTACATATCTGCCACTGTGCAGGAGAATCCGTATAGGTGTTCGAGTGTTCGAATCGTAAGGCGTGAGAAATTGTAATTAAACGCCGTATTTACATGTCTGCTACTGTGCAGGAGAATCCGTATAGGTGTTTGAGTGTTCGAACCGCAACGCGCGAGAAATGGTAGGTAAACACCGTATTTACATATCTGCCACTGTGCAGGAGAATCCGTATACGTGTTCGAGTGGTCGAATCGTAACGCGCGAGAAATTGTAAGTAAACGCCGTATTTACATATCTGCCACTGTGCAGGAGAATCGGTATAGGTGTTCGAGTGTTCGAACCGTAACGCGCGAGAAATTGTAAGTAAACGCCGTATTTACATATCTGCTGCTGTGCAGGAGAATCCGTATAGGTGTTCGAGTGTTCGAATCGTAAGGCGTGAGAAATTGTAATTAAACGCCGTATTTACATGTCTGCCACTGTGCAGGAGAATCCGTATAGGTGTTTGAGTGTTCGAACCGTAACGCGCGAGAAATGGTAGGTAAACACCGTATTCATATATCTGCCACTGTGCAGGAGAATCCGTATACGTGTTCGAGTGTTCGAACCGTAACGCGCGAGAAATTGTAAGTAAACGCTGTATT
Organism: Camellia sinensis; assembly: GCF_055761805.1. Classification (NCBI taxonomy): domain Eukaryota; kingdom Viridiplantae; phylum Streptophyta; class Magnoliopsida; order Ericales; family Theaceae; genus Camellia; species Camellia sinensis. Next base: position 4,429,888 of record NW_028128989.1, on the reverse strand, counting down.
TACATATCTGCCACTGTGCAGGAGAATCCGTATAGGTGTTCGAGTGTTCGAAACGTAACGCGCGAGAAATTGTAAGTAAACGCCGTATTTTCATATCTGCCACTGTGCATGAGAATCCGTATAGGTGTTCGAGTGTTCGAAACGTAACGCGCGAGAAATATTAAGTAAACGCCGTATTTACATATCTGCCACTGTGCAGGAGAATCCGTATAGGTGTTCGAGTGTTCGAAAGGTAACGCGCGAGAAATTGTAAGTAAACGTCGTATTTACATATCTGCCACTGTGCAGGAGAATCCGTATAGGTGTTCGAGTGTTCGATACGTAACGCGTGAGAAATTGTATGTAAACGCCGTATTTACATCTCTGCCATTGTGCAGGAGAATCCGTATAGCTGTTCGAGTGTGCGAAACGTAACGCGCGAGAAATTGTAAGTAAACGCCGTATTTACACATCTGCCACTGTGCAGGAGAATCCGTATTGGTGTTCGAGTGTTCGAAACGTAACGCGCAAGAAATTGTAAGTAAACGCCGTATTTACATATCTGCTACTGTGCAGGAGAATCCGTATAGGTGTTCGAGTGTTCGAATCGTAAGGCGTGAGAAATTGTAATTAAACGCCGTATTTACATGTTTGCCTCTGTGCAGGAGAATCCGTATAGGTGTTTGAGTGTTCGAACCGTAACGCGCGAGAAATGGTAGGTAAACACCGTATTTACATATCTGCCATTGTGCGGGAGAATCCGTATACGTGTTCGAGTGTTCGAACCGTAACGCGCGAGAAATTGTAAGTAAACGCCGTATTTACATATCTGCCACTGTGCAGAAGAATCCGTATAGGTGTTCGAGTGTTCGAAACGTAACGCGCGAGAAATTGTAAGTAAACGCCGTATTTTCATATCTGCCACTGTGCAGGAGAATCCGTATAGGTGTTCGAGTGTTCGAAACGTAACGCGCGAGAAATTGTAAGTAAACGCCGTATTTACATATCTGCCACTGTGCAGGAGAATCCGTATAGGTGTTCGGGTGTTCGAAACGTAACGCGCGAGAAATTGTAAGTAAACGTCGTATTTACATATCTGCCACTGTGCAGGAGAATCCGTATAGGTGTTCGAGTGTTCGATACGTAACGCGTGAGAAATTATATGTAAACGCCGTATTTACATATCTGCCACTGTGCAGGAGAATCCGTATAGCTGTTCGAGTGTTCGAAACGTAACGCGCGAGAAATTGTAAGTAAACGCCGTATTTACATATCTGCCACTGTGCAGGAGAATCCGTATAGGTGTTCGAGTGTTCGAAACGTAACGCGCGAGAAATTGTAAGTAAACGTCGTATTTACATATCTGCCACTGTGCAGGAGAATCCGTATAGGTGTTCGAGTGTTCGATACGTAACGCGTGAGAAATTGCATGTAAACGCCGTATTTACATATCTGCCACTGTGCAGGAGAATCCGTATCGCTGTTCGAGTGTGCGAAACGTAACGCGCGAGAAATTGTAAGTAAACTCCGTATTTACATATCTGCCACTGTGCAGGAGAATACGTATAGGTGTTCGAGTGTTCGAAACGTAACGCGCTAGAAATTGTAAGTAAACGCCGTATTTACATATCTGCCACTGTGCAGGAGAATCCGTATAGGTGTTCGAGTGTTCGATACGTAACGCGCGAGAAATTGTTTGTAAACGTCGTATTTACTTATCTGCCACTGTGCAGGAGAATCCGTATAGGTGTTCGAGTGTTCGAAACATAACGCGTGAGAAATTGTAAGTAAACGTCGTATTTACATATCTGTCACTGTGCAGGAGAATCCGTATAGGTGTTCGAGTGTTCGATACGTAACGCGTGAGAAATTGTACGTAAACGCCGTATTTACATATCTGCCACTGTGCAGGAGAATCCGTATAGCTGTTCGAGTGTTCGAAACGTAACGCGCGAGAAATTGTAAGTAAACGCCGTATTTACATATCTGCCACTGTGCAGGAGAATCCATATAGGTGTTCGAGTGTTCGAAACGTAACGCGCGAGAAATTGTAAGTAAACGTCGTATTTACATATCTGCCACTGTGCAGGAGAATCCGTATAGGTGTTCGGGTGTTCGATACGTAACGCGTGAGAAATTGCATGTAAACGCCGTATTTACATATCTGCCACTGTGCAGGAGAATCCGTATCGCTGTTCGAGTGTGCGGAACGTAACGCGCGAGAAATTGTAAGTAAACTCCGTATTTACATATCTGCCACTGTGCAGGAGAATCCGTATAGGTGTTCGAGTGTTCGAAACGTAACGCGCTAGAAATTGTAAGTAAACGCCGTATTTACACATCTGCTACTGTGCAGGAGAATCCGTACAGGTGTTCGAGTGTTCGAATCGTAAGGCGTGAGAAATTGTAATTAAACGCCGTATTTACATGTCTGCCACTGTGCAGGAGAATCCGTATAGGTGTTTGAGTGTTCGAACCGTAACGCGCGAGAAATGGTAGGTAAACACCGTATTTACATATCTGCCACTGTGCAGGAGAATCCGTATACGTGTTCGAGTGTTCGAACCGTAACGCGCGAGAAATTGTAAGTAAACGCCGTATTTACATATCTACCACTGTGCAGGAGAATCCGTATAGGTGTTCGAGTGTTCGAAACGTAACGCGCGAGAAATTGTAAGTAAACGCCGTATTTTCATATCTGCCACTGTGCAGGAGAATCCGTATAGGTGTTCGAGTGTTCGAAACGTAACGCGCGAGAAATTGTAAGTAAACGCCGTATTTACATATCTGCCACTGTGCAGGAGAATCCGTATAGGTGTTCGAGTGTTCGAAACGTAACGCGCGAGAAATTGTAAGTAAACGTCGTATTTACATATCTGCCACTGTGCAGGAGAATCCGTATAGGTGTTCGAGTGTTCGATACGTAACGCGTGAGAAATTGTATGTAAACGCCGCATTTACATATCTGCCACTGTGCAGGAGAATCCGTATAGCTGTTCGAGTGTGTGAAACGTAACGCGCGAGAAATTGTATGTAAACGCCGTATTTACATATCTGCCACTGTGCAGGAGAATCCGTATAGGTGTTCGAGTGTTCGAAACGTAACGCGTGAGAAATTGTAAGTAAACGTCGTATTTACTTATCTGCCACTGTGCAGGAGAATCCGTATAGGTGTTCGAGTGTTCGAAACATAACGCGGGAGAAATTGTAAGTAAACATCGTATTTACATATCTGCCACTGTGCAGGAGAATCCGTATAGGTGTTCGAGTGTGCAAAACGTAACGCGCGAGAAATTGTTAGTAAACGCCGTATTTACATATCTGCCACTGTGCAGGAGAATCCGTATAGGTGTTCGAGTGTTCGAAACGTAACGCGTGAGAAATTGTAAGTAAACGCCGTATTTACATATCTGCCACTGTCCAGGAGAATCCGTATTGGTGTTCGAGTGTTCGAACCGTAACGCGCGTGAAATTGTAATTAAACGCCGTATTTACATGTCTGCCACTGTGCCGGAGAATCCGTATAGGTGTTTGAGTGTTCGAACCGTAACGCGCGAGAAATGGTAGGTAAACACCCTATTTACATATCTGCCACTGTGCAGGAGAATCCGTATACGTGTCCGAGTGTTCGAACCGTAACGCGCGAGAAATTGTAAGTAAACGCCGTATTTACATATCTGCCACTGTGCAGGAGAATCCGTATAGGTGTTCGAGTGTTCGAAACGTAACGCGCGAGAAATTGTAAGTAAACGCCGTATTTACATATCTGCCACTGTGCAGGAGAATCCGTATAGGTGTTCGAGTGTTCGAAACGTAACGCGCGAGAAATTGTAAGTAAACGCCGTATTTACATATCTGCCATTGTGCAGGAGAATCCGTATAGGTGTTCGAGTGTTCGAAACGTAACGCGCGAGAAATTGTAAGTAAACGTCGTATTTACATATCTGCCGCTGTGCAGGAGAATCCGTATAGGTGTTCGAGTGTTCGATACGTAACGCATGAGAAATTGTATGTAAACGCTGTATTTACATATCTGCCACTGTGCAGGAGAATCCGTATAGCTGTTCGAGTGTGCGAAACGTAACGCGCGAGAAATTGTAAGTAAACGCCGTATTTACATATCTGCAACTGTGCAGGAGAATCCGTATAGGTGTTCGAGTGTTCGAAACGTAACGCGCGAGAAATTGTAAGTAAACGCCGTATTTACATATCTGCAACTGTGCAGGAGAATCCGTATAGGTGTTCGAGTGTTCGAAACGTAACGGGCAAGAAATTGTAAGTAAACGCCGTAATTACATATCTGCCACTGTGCAGGAGAATCCGTATAGATGTTCGAGTGTTCGAAACGTAACGCGCGAGAAATTGTAAGTAAACGTCGTATTTACTTATCTGCCACTGTGCAGGAGAATCCGTATAGGTGTTCGAGTGTTCGAAACATAACGCGTGAGAAATTGTAAGTAAACGGCGTATTTACATATCTGCCACTGTGCAGGAGAATCCGTATAGGTGTTCGAGTGTGCAAAACGTAACGCGCGAGAAATTGTAAGTAAACGCCGTATTTACATATCTGCCACTGTGCAGGACAATCCGTATAGGTGTTCGAGTGTTCGAAACGTAACGCGCGAGAAATTGTAAGTAAACGCCGTATTTACATATCTGCCACTGTGCAGGAGAATCCGTATAGGTGTTCGAGTGTTCGAAACGTAACGCGCGAGAAATTGTAAGTAAACGCCGTATTTACATATCTGCCATTGTGCAGGAGAATCCGTATAGGTGTTCGAGTGTTCGAAACGTAACGCGCGAGAAATTGTAAGTAAACGTCGTATTTACATATCTGCCGCTGTGCAGGAGAATCCGTATAGGTGTTCGAGTGTTCGATACGTAACGCGTGAGAAATTGTATGTAAACGCTGTATTTACATATCTGCCACTGTGCAGGAGAATCCGTATAGCTGTTCGAGTGTGCGAAACGTAACGCGCGAGAAATTGTAAGTAAACGCCGTATTTACATATCTGCAACTGTGCAGGAGAATCCGTATAGGTGTTTGAGTGTTCGAAACGTAACGCGCGAGAAATGGTAGGTAAACACCGTATTTACATATCTGCCACTGTGCAGGAGAATCCGTATACGTGTTCGAGTGTTCGAACCGTAACGCGCGAGAAATTGTAAGTAAACGCCGTATTTACATATCTACCACTGTGCAGGAGAATCCGTATAGGTGTTCGAGTGTTCGAAACGTAACGCGCGAGAAATTGTAAGTAAACACCGTATTTTCATATCTGCCACTGTGCAGGAGAATCCGTATAGGTGTTCGAGTGTTCGAAACGTAACGCGCGAGAAATTGTAAGTAAACGCCGTATTTACATATCTGCCACTGTGCAGGAGAATCCGTATAGGTGTTCGAGTGTTCGAAACGTAACGCGCGAGAAATTGTAAGTAAACGTCGTATTTACATATCAGCCACTGTGCAGGAGAATCCGTATTGGTGTTCGAGTGTTCGAAACATAACGCGTGAGAAATTGTAAGTAAACGTCGTATTTACATATCTGCCACTGTGCAGGAGAATCCGTATAGGTGTTCGAGTGTGCAAAACGAAACGCGCGAGAAATTGTAAGTAAAAGCCGTATTTACATATCTGCCACTGTGCAGGAGAATCCGTATAGGTGTTCGAGTGTTCGAAACGTAACACGCGCGAAATTGTAAGTAAACGTCGTATTTACATATCTGCCACTGTGCAGGAGAATCCGTATAGGTGTTCGAGTGTTCGATACGTAACGCGTGAGAAATTGTATGTCAACGCCGTATTTAGATCTCTGCCACTGTGCAGGAGAATCCGTATAGCTGTTCGAGTGTGCGAAACGTAACGCGCGAGAAATTGTAAGTAAACGCCGTATTTACATATCTGCCACTGTGCAGGAGAATCCGTATAGGTGTTCGAGTGTTCGAACCGTAACGCGCGAGAAATTGGAAGTAAACGCCGTATTTACATATCTGCCACTGTGCAGGAGAATCCGTATAGGTGTTCGAGTGTTCGAAACGTAACGCGCGAGAAATTGTAAGTAAACGCCGTATTTTCATATCTGCCACTGTGCATGAGAATCCCTATAGGTGTTCGAGTGTTCGAAACGTAACGCGCGAGAAATTGTAAGTAAACGCCGTATTTACATATCTACCACTGTGCAGGAGAATCCGTATAGGTGTTCGAGTGTTCGAAAGGTAACGCGCGAGAAATTGTAAGTAAACGTCGTATTTACATATCTGCCACTGTGCAGGAGAATCCGTATAGGTGTTCGAGTGTTCGATACGTAACGCGTGAGAAATTGTATGTAAACGTCGTATTTACATATCTGCCACTGTGCAGGAGAATCCGTATAGCTGTTCGAGTGTGCGAAACGTAACGCGCGAGAAATTGTAAGTAAACGCCGTATTTACATATCTGCCACTGTGCAGGAGAATCCGTATAGGTGTTCTAGTGTTCGAAACGTAACGCGCGGGAAATTGTAAGTAAACGTCGTATTTACTTATCTGCCACTGTGGAGGAGAATCCGTATAGGTGTTCGAGTGTTCGAAACATCACGCGTGAGAAATTGTAATTAAACGCCGTATTTACATATCTGCTACTGTGCAGGAGAATCGGTATAGGTGTTCGAGTGTTCGAATCGTAAGGCGTGAGAAATTGTAATTAAACGCCGTATTTACATGTCTGCCACTGTGCAGGAGAATCCGTATTGGTGTTTGAGTGTTCGAACCGTAACGCGCGAGAAATGGTAGGTAAACACCGTATTTACATATCTGCCACTGTGCAGGAGAATCCGTATACGTGTTCGAGTGTTCGAACCGTAACGCGCGAGAAATTGTAAGTAAACGCCGTATTTACATATCTGTCACTGTGCAGGAGAATCCGTATAGGTGTTCGAGTGTTCGAAACGTAACGCGCAAGAAATTGTAAGTAAACGCCGTATTTACATATCTGCTACTGTGTAGGAGAATCTGTATAGGTGTTCGAGTGTTCGAATCGTAAGGCGTGAGAAATTGTAATTAAACGCCGTATTTACATGTCTGCCACTGTGCAGGAGAATCCGTATAGGTGTTTGAGTGTTCGAACCGTAACGCGCGAGAAATGGTAGGTAAACACCGTATTTACATATCTGCCACTGTGCAGGAGAATCCGTATAGGTGTTCGAGTGTTCGAAACGTAACGCGCAAGAAATTGTACGTAAAAGCCGTATTTACATATCTGCCACTGTGCAGGAGAATCCGTATAGGTGTTCGAGTGTTCGAAACGTAACGCGCGAGAAACTGTAAGTAAACGCCGTATTTACATATCTGCCACTGTGCAGGAGAATCCGTATAGGTGTTCGAGTGTTCGAAACGTAACGCGCGAGAAATTGTAAGTAAACGCCGTATTTACATATATGCCACTGTGCAGGAGAATCCGTATTGGTGTTCGAGTGTTCGGAACGTAACGCGCGAGAAATTGTAAGTAAACGCCGTATTTACATATCTGCCACTGTGCAGGAGAATCCGTATAGGTGTTCGAGTGTTCGAAACGTAACGCGCAAGAAATTGTAAGTAAACGTCGTATTCACATATCTGCCCCTGTGCAGGAGAATCCGTATAGGTGTTCGAGTGTTCGAAACGTAACGCGCAAGAAATTGTAAGTAAACGCCGTATTTACATATCTGCCACTGTGCAGGAGAATCCGTATAGGTGTTCGAGTGTTCGAATCGTAAGGCGTGAGAAATTGTAATTAAACGCCGTATTTACATGTCTGCTACTGTGCAGGAGAATCCGTATAGGTGTTTGAGTGTTCGAACCGCAACGCGCGAGAAATGGTAGGTAAACACCGTGTTTACATATCTGCCACTGTGCAGGAGAATCCGTATACGTGTTCGAGTGGTCGAATCGTAACGCGCGAGAAATTGTAAGTAAACGCCGTATTTACATATCTGCCACTGTGCAGGAGAATCGGTATAGGTGTTCGAGTGTTCGAACCGTAACGCGCGAGAAATTGTAAGTAAACGCCGTATTTACATATCTGCTGCTGTGCAGGAGAATCCGTATAGGTGTTCGAGTGTTCGAATCGTAAGGCTTGAGAAATTGTAATTAAACGCCGTATTTACATGTCTGCCACTGTGCAGGAGAATCCGTATAGGTGTTTGAGTGTTCGAACCGTAACGCGCGAGAAATGGTAGGTAAACACCGTATTCATATATCTGCCACTGTGCAGGAGAATCCGTATACGTGTTCGAGTGTTCGAACCGTAACGCGCGAGAAATTGTAAGTAAACGCCGTATTTACATATCTGCCACTGTGCAGGAGAATCCGTATAGGTGTTCGAGTGTTCGAAACGTAACGCGCGAGAAATTGTAAGTAAACGCCGTATTTTCATATCTGCCACTGTGCATGAGAATCCGTATAGGTGTTCGAGTGTTCGAAACGTAACGCGCGAGAAATATTAAGTAAACGCCGTATTTACATATCTGCCACTGTGCAGGAGAATCCGTATAGGTGTTCGAGTGTTCGAAAGGTAACGCGCGAGAAATTGTAAGTAAACGTCGTATTTACATATCTGCCACTGTGCAGGAGAATCCGTATAGGTGTTCGAGTGTTCGATACGTAACGCGTGAGAAATTGTATGTAAACGCCGTATTTACATCTCTGCCATTGTGCAGGAGAATCCGTATAGCTGTTCGAGTGTGCGAAACGTAACGCGCGAGAAATTGTAAGTAAACGCCGTATTTACACATCTGCCACTGTGCAGGAGAATCCGTATTGGTGTTCGAGTGTTCGAAACGTAACGCGCAAGAAATTGTAAGTAAACGCCGTATTTACATATCTGCTACTGTGCAGGAGAATCCGTATAGGTGTTCGAGTGTTCGAATCGTAAGGCGTGAGAAATTGTAATTAAACGCCGTATTTACATGTTTGCCTCTGTGCAGGAGAATCCGTATAGGTGTTTGAGTGTTCGAACCGTAACGCGCGAGAAATGGTAGGTAAACACCGTATTTACATATCTGCCATTGTGCGGGAGAATCCGTATACGTGTTCGAGTGTTCGAACCGTAACGCGCGAGAAATTGTAAGTAAACGCCGTATTTACATATCTGCCACTGTGCAGAAGAATCCGTATAGGTGTTCGAGTGTTCGAAACGTAACGCGCGAGAAATTGTAAGTAAACGCCGTATTTTCATATCTGCCACTGTGCAGGAGAATCCGTATAGGTGTTCGAGTGTTCGAAACGTAACGCGCGAGAAATTGTAAGTAAACGCCGTATTTACATATCTGCCACTGTGCAGGAGAATCCGTATAGGTGTTCGGGTGTTCGAAACGTAACGCGCGAGAAATTGTAAGTAAACGTCGTATTTACATATCTGCCACTGTGCAGGAGAATCCGTATAGGTGTTCGAGTGTTCGATACGTAACGCGTGAGAAATTATATGTAAACGCCGTATTTACATATCTGCCACTGTGCAGGAGAATCCGTATAGCTGTTCGAGTGTTCGAAACGTAACGCGCGAGAAATTGTAAGTAAACGCCGTATTTACATATCTGCCACTGTGCAGGAGAATCCGTATAGGTGTTCGAGTGTTCGAAACGTAACGCGCGAGAAATTGTAAGTAAACGTCGTATTTACATATCTGCCACTGTGCAGGAGAATCCGTATAGGTGTTCGAGTGTTCGATACGTAACGCGTGAGAAATTGCATGTAAACGCCGTATTTACATATCTGCCACTGTGCAGGAGAATCCGTATCGCTGTTCGAGTGTGCGAAACGTAACGCGCGAGAAATTGTAAGTAAACTCCGTATTTACATATCTGCCACTGTGCAGGAGAATACGTATAGGTGTTCGAGTGTTCGAAACGTAACGCGCTAGAAATTGTAAGTAAACGCCGTATTTACATATCTGCCACTGTGCAGGAGAATCCGTATAGGTGTTCGAGTGTTCGATACGTAACGCGCGAGAAATTGTTTGTAAACGTCGTATTTACTTATCTGCCACTGTGCAGGAGAATCCGTATAGGTGTTCGAGTGTTCGAAACATAACGCGTGAGAAATTGTAAGTAAACGTCGTATTTACATATCTGCCACTGTGCAGGAGAATCCGTATAGGTGTTCGAGTGTTCGATACGTAACGCGTGAGAAATTGTACGTAAACGCCGTATTTACATATCTGCCACTGTGCAGGAGAATCCGTATAGCTGTTCGAGTGTTCGAAACGTAACGCGCGAGAAATTGTAAGTAAACGCCGTATTTACATATCTGCCACTGTGCAGGAGAATCCATATGGGTGTTCGAGTGTTCGAAACGTAACGCGCGAGAAATTGTAAGTAAACGTCGTATTTACATATCTGCCACTGTGCAGGAGAATCCGTATAGGTGTTCGGGTGTTCGATACGTAACGCGTGAGAAATTGCATGTAAACGCCGTATTTACATATCTGCCACTGTGCAGGAGAATCCGTATCGCTGTTCGAGTGTGCGGAACGTAACGCGCGAGAAATTGTAAGTAAACTCCGTATTTACATATCTGCCACTGTGCAGGAGAATCCGTATAGGTGTTCGAGTGTTCGAAACGTAACGCGCTAGAAATTGTAAGTAAACGCCGTATTTACACATCTGCTACTGTGCAGGAGAATCCGTACAGGTTTTCGAGTGTTCGAATCGTAAGGCGTGAGAAATTGTAATTAAACGCCGTATTTACATGTCTGCCACTGTGCAGGAGAATCCGTATAGGTGTTTGAGTGTTCGAACCGTAACGCGCGAGAAATGGTAGGTAAACACCGTATTTACATATCTGCCACTGTGCAGGAGAATCCGTATACGTGTTCGAGTGTTCGAACCGTAACGCGCGAGAAATTGTAAGTAAACGCCGTATTTACATATCTGCCACTGTGCAGGAGAATCCGTATAGGTGTTCGAGTGTTCGAAACGTAACGCGCGAGAAATTGTAAGTAAACGCCGTATTTTCATATCTGCCACTGTGCATGAGAATCCGTATAGGTGTTCGAGTGTTCGAAACGTAACGCGCGAGAAATATTAAGTAAACGCCGTATTTACATATCTGCCACTGTGCAGGAGAATCCGTATAGGTGTTCGAGTGTTCGAAAGGTAACGCGCGAGAAATTGTAAGTAAACGTCGTATTTACATATCTGCCACTGTGCAGGAGAATCCGTATAGGTGTTCGAGTGTTCGATACGTAACGCGTGAGAAATTGTATGTAAACGCCGTATTTACATCTCTGCCATTGTGCAGGAGAATCCGTATAGCTGTTCGAGTGTGCGAAACGTAACGCGCGAGAAATTGTAAGTAAACGCCGTATTTACACATCTGCCACTGTGCAGGAGAATCCGTATTGGTGTTCGAGTGTTCGAAACGTAACGCGCAAGAAATTGTAAGTAAACGCCGTATTTACATATCTGCTACTGTGCAGGAGAATCCGTATAGGTGTTCGAGTGTTCGAATCGTAAGGCGTGAGAAATTGTAATTAAACGCCGTATTTACATGTTTGCCTCTGTGCAGGAGAATCCGTATAGGTGTTTGAGTGTTCGAACCGTAACGCGCGAGAAATGGTAGGTAAACACCGTATTTACATATCTGCCATTGTGCGGGAGAATCCGTATACGTGTTCGAGTGTTCGAACCGTAACGCGCGAGAAATTGTAAGTAAACGCCGTATTTACATATCTGCCACTGTGCAGAAGAATCCGTATAGGTGTTCGAGTGTTCGAAACGTAACGCGCGAGAAATTGTAAGTAAACGCCGTATTTTCATATCTGCCACTGTGCAGGAGAATCCGTATAGGTGTTCGAGTGTTCGAAACGTAACGCGCGAGAAATTGTAAGTAAACGCCGTATTTACATATCTGCCACTGTGCAGGAGAATCCGTATAGGTGTTCGGGTGTTCGAAACGTAACGCGCGAGAAATTGTAAGTAAACGTCGTATTTACATATCTGCCACTGTGCAGGAGAATCCGTATAGGTGTTCGAGTGTTCGATACGTAACGCGTGAGAAATTATATGTAAACGCCGTATTTACATATCTGCCACTGTGCAGGAGAATCCGTATAGCTGTTCGAGTGTTCGAAACGTAACGCGCGAGAAATTGTAAGTAAACGCCGTATTTACATATCTGCCACTGTGCAGGAGAATCCGTATAGGTGTTCGAGTGTTCGAAACGTAACGCGCGAGAAATTGTAAGTAAACGTCGTATTTACATATCTGCCACTGTGCAGGAGAATCCGTATAGGTGTTCGAGTGTTCGATACGTAACGCGTGAGAAATTGCATGTAAACGCCGTATTTACATATCTGCCACTGTGCAGGAGAATCCGTATCGCTGTTCGAGTGTGCGAAACGTAACGCGCGAGAAATTGTAAGTAAACTCCGTATTTACATATCTGCCACTGTGCAGGAGAATACGTATAGGTGTTCGAGTGTTCGAAACGTAACGCGCTAGAAATTGTAAGTAAACGCCGTATTTACATATCTGCCACTGTGCAGGAGAATCCGTATAGGTGTTCGAGTGTTCGATACGTAACGCGCGAGAAATTGTTTGTAAACGTCGTATTTACTTATCTGCCACTGTGCAGGAGAATCCGTATAGGTGTTCGAGTGTTCGAAACATAACGCGTGAGAAATTGTAAGTAAACGTCGTATTTACATATCTGCCACTGTGCAGGAGAATCCGTATAGGTGTTCGAGTGTTCGATACGTAACGCGTGAGAAATTGTACGTAAACGCCGTATTTACATATCTGCCACTGTGCAGGAGAATCCGTATAGCTGTTCGAGTGTTCGAAACGTAACGCGCGAGAAATTGTAAGTAAACGCCGTATTTACATATCTGCCACTGTGCAGGAGAATCCATATAGGTGTTCGAGTGTTCGAAACGTAACGCGCGAGAAATTGTAAGTAAACGTCGTATTTACATATCTGCCACTGTGCAGGAGAATCCGTATAGGTGTTCGGGTGTTCGATACGTAACGCGTGAGAAATTGCATGTAAACGCCGTATTTACATATCTGCCACTGTGCAGGAGAATCCGTATCGCTGTTCGAGTGTGCGGAACGTAACGCGCGAGAAATTGTAAGTAAACTCCGTATTTACATATCTGCCACTGTGCAGGAGAATCCGTATAGGTGTTCGAGTGTTCGAAACGTAACGCGCTAGAAATTGTAAGTAAACGCCGTATTTACACATCTGCTACTGTGCAGGAGAATCCGTACAGGTTTTCGAGTGTTCGAATCGTAAGGCGTGAGAAATTGTAATTAAACGCCGTATTTACATGTCTGCCACTGTGCAGGAGAATCCGTATAGGTGTTTGAGTGTTCGAACCGTAACGCGCGAGAAATGGTAGGTAAACACCGTATTTACATATCTGCCACTGTGCAGGAGAATCCGTATACGTGTTCGAGTGTTCGAACCGTAACGCGCGAGAAATTGTAAGTAAACGCCGTATTTACATATCTACCACTGTGCAGGAGAATCCGTATAGGTGTTCGAGTGTTCGAAACGTAACGCGCGAGAAATTGTAAGTAAACACCGTATTTTCATATCTGCCACTGTGCAGGAGAATCCGTATAGGTGTTCGAGTGTTCGAAACGTAACGCGCGAGAAATTGTAAGTAAACGCCGTATTTACATATCTGCCACTGTGCAGGAGAATCCGTATAGGTATTCGAGTGTTCGAAACGTAACGCGCGAGAAATTGTAAGTAAACGTCGTATTTACATATCTGCCACTGTGCAGGAGAATCCGTATAGGTGTTCGAGTGTTCGATACGTAACGCGTGAGAAATTGTATGTAAACGCCGCATTTACATATCTGCCACTGTGCAGGAGAATCCGTATAGCTGTTCGAGTGTGTGAAACGTAACGCGCGAGAAATTGTATGTAAACGCCGTATTTACATATCTGCCACTGTGCAGGAGAATCCGTATAGGTGTTCGAGTGTTCGAAACGTAACGCGTGAGAAATTGTAAGTAAACGTCGTATTTACTTATCTGCCACTGTGCAGGAGAATCCGTATAGGTGTTCGAGTGTTCGAAACATAACGCGGGAGAAATTGTAAGTAAACGTCGTATTTACATATCTGCCACTGTGCAGGAGAATCCGTATAGGTGTTCGAGTGTGCAAAACGTAACGCGCGAGAAATTGTTAGTAAACGCCGTATTTACATATCTGCCACTGTGCAGGAGAATCCGTATAGGTGTTCGAGTGTTCGAAACGTAACGCGTGAGAAATTGTAAGTAAACGCCGTATTTACATATCTGCCACTGTCCAGGAGAATCCGTATTGGTGTTCGAGTGTTCGAACCGTAACGCGCGTGAAATTGTAATTAAACGCCGTATTTACATGTCTGCCACTGTGCCGGAGAATCCGTATAGGTGTTTGAGTGTTCGAACCGTAACGCGCGAGAAATGGTAGGTAAACACCCTATTTACATATCTGCCACTGTGCAGGAGAATCCGTATACGTGTCCGAGTGTTCGAACCGTAACGCGCGAGAAATTGTAAGTAAACGCCGTATTTACATATCTGCCACTGTGCAGGAGAATCCGTATAGGTGTTCGAGTGTTCGAAACGTAACGCGCGAGAAATTGTAAGTAAACGCCGTATTTACATATCTGCCACTGTGCAGGAGAATCCGTATAGGTGTTCGAGTGTTCGAAACGTAACGCGCGAGAAATTGTAAGTAAACGCCGTATTTACATATCTGCCATTGTGCAGGAGAATCCGTATAGGTGTTCGAGTGTTCGAAACGTAACGCGCGAGAAATTGTAAGTAAACGTCGTATTTACATATCTGCCGCTGTGCAGGAGAATCCGTATAGGTGTTCGAGTGTTCGATACGTAACGCATGAGAAATTGTATGTAAACGCTGTATTTACATATCTGCCACTGTGCAGGAGAATCCGTATAGCTGTTCGAGTGTGCGAAATGTAACGCGCGAGAAATTGTAAGTAAACGCCGTATTTACATATCTGCAACTGTGCAGGAGAATCCGTATAGGTGTTCGAGTGTTCGAAACGTAACGCGCGAGAAATTGTAAGTAAACGCCGTATTTACATATCTGCAACTGTGCAGGAGAATCCGTATAGGTGTTCGAGTGTTCGAAACGTAACGGGCAAGAAATTGTAAGTAAACGCCGTAATTACATATCTGCCACTGTGCAGGAGAATCCGTATAGATGTTCGAGTGTTCGAAACGTAACGCGCGAGAAATTGTAAGTAAACGTCGTATTTACTTATCTGCCACTGTGCAGGAGAATCCGTATAGGTGTTCGAGTGTTCGAAACATAACGCGTGAGAAATTGTAAGTAAACGGCGTATTTACATATCTGCCACTGTGCAGGAGAATCCGTATAGGTGTTCGAGTGTGCAAAACGTAACGCGCGAGAAATTGTAAGTAAACGCCGTATTTACAGATCTGCCACTGTGCAGGACAATCCGTATAGGTGTTCGAGTGTTCGAAACGTAACGCGCGAGAAATTGTAAGTAAACGCCGTATTTACATATCTGCCACTGTGCAGGAGAATCCGTATAGGTGTTCGAGTGTTCGAAACGTAACGCGCGAGAAATTGTAAGTAAACGCCGTATTTACATATCTGCCATTGTGCAGGAGAATCCGTATAGGTGTTCGAGTGTTCGAAACGTAACGCGCGAGAAATTGTAGGTAAACGTCGTATTTACATATCTGCCGCTGTGCAGGAGAATCCGTATAGGTGTTCGAGTGTTCGATACGTAACGCGTGAGAAATTGTATGTAAACGCTGTATTTACATATCTGCCACTGTGCAGGAGAATCCGTATAGCTGTTCGAGTGTGCGAAACGTAACGCGCGAGAAATTGTAAGTAAACGCCGTATTTACATATCTGCAACTGTGCAGGAGAATCCGTATAGGTGTTTGAGTGTTCGAAACGTAACGCGCGAGAAATGGTAGGTAAACACCGTATTTACATATCTGCCACTGTGCAGGAGAATCCGTATACGTGTTCGAGTGTTCGAACCGTAACGCGCGAGAAATTGTAAGTAAACGCCGTATTTACATATCTACCACTGTGCAGGAGAATCCGTATAGGTGTTCGAGTGTTCGAAACGTAACGCGCGAGAAATTGTAAGTAAATACCGTATTTTCATATCTGCCACTGTGCAGGAGAATCCGTATAGGTGTTCGAGTGTTCGAAACGTAACGCGCGAGAAATTGTAAGTAAACGCCGTATTTACATATCTGCCACTGTGCAGGAGAATCCGTATAGGTGTTCGAGTGTTCGAAACGTAACGCGCGAGAAATTGTAAGTAAACGTCGTATTTACATATCTGCCACTGTGCAGGAGAATCCGTATAGGTGTTCGAGTGTTCGATACGTAACGCGTGAGAAATTGTATGTAAACGCCGCATTTACATATCTGTCACTGTGCAGGAGAATCCGTATAGCTGTTCGAGTGTGTGAAACGTAACGCGCGAGAAATTGTACGTAAACGCCGTATTTACATATCTGCCACTGTGCAGGAGAATCCGTATAGGTGTTCGAGTGTTCGAAACGTAACGCGTGAGAAATTGTAAGTAAACGTCGTATTTACTTATCTGCCACTGTGCAGGAGAATCCGTATAGGTGTTCGAGTGTTCGAAACATAACGCGGGAGAAATTGTAAGTAAACGTCGTATTTACATATCTGCCACTGTGCAGGAGAATCCGTATAGGTGTTCGAGTGTGCAAAACGTAACGCGCGAGAAATTGTTAGTAAACGCCGTATTTACATATCTGCCACTGTGCAGGAGAATCCGTATAGGTGTTCGAGTGTTCGAAACGTAACGCGTGAGAAATTGTAAGTAAACGCCGTATTTACATATCTGCCACTGTCCAGGAGAATCCGTATTGGTGTTCGAGTGTTCGAACCGTAACGCGCGTGAAATTGTATTTAAACGCCGTATTTACATGTCTGCCACTGTGCCGGAGAATCCGTATAGGTGTTTGAGTGTTCGAACCGTAACGCGCGAGAAATGGTAGGTAAACACCCTATTTACATATCTGCCACTGTGCAGGAGAATCCGTATACGTGTCCGAGTGTTCGAACCGTAACGCGCGAGAAATTGTAAGTAAACGCCGTATTTACATATCTGCCACTGTCCAGGAGAATCCGTATAGGTGTTCGAGTGTTCGAAACGTAACGCGCGAGAAATTGTAAGTAAACGCCGTATTTACATATCTGCCACTGTGCAGGAGAATCCGTATAGGTGTTCGAGTGTTCGAAACGTAACGCGCGAGAAATTGTAAGTAAACGCCGTATTTATGTATCTGCCATTGTGCAGGAGAATCCGTATAGGTGTTCGAGTGTTCGAAACGTAACGCGCGAGAAATTGTAAGTAAACGTCGTATTTACATATCTGCCGCTGTGCAGGAGAATCCGTATAGGTGTTCGAGTGTTCGATACGTAACGCGTGAGAAATTGTATGTAAACGCTGTATTTACATATCTGCCACTGTGCAGGAGAATCCGTATAGCTGTTCGAGTGTGCGAAACGTAACGCGCGAGAAATTGTAAGTAAACGCCGTATTTACATATCTGCAACTGTGCAGGAGAATCCGTATAGGTGTTCGAGTGTTCGAAACGTAACGGGCAAGAAATTGTATGTAAACGCCGTAATTACATATCTGCCACTGTGCAGGAGAATCCGTATAGATGTTCGAGTGTTCGAAACGTAACGCGCGAGAAATTGTAAGTAAACGTCGTATTTACTTATCTGCCACTGTACAGGAGAATCCGTATAGGTGTTCGAGTGTTCGAAACATAACGCGTGAGAAATTGTAAGTAAACGGCGTATTTACATATCTGCCACTGTGCAGGAGAATCCGTATAGGTGTTCGAGTGTGCAAAACGTAACGCGCGAGAAATTGTAAGTAAACGCCGTATTTACATATCTGCCACTGTGCAGGACAATCCGTATAGGTGTTCGAGTGTTCGAAACGTAACGCGCGAGAAATTGTAAGTAAACGCCGTATTTACATATCTGCCACTGTGCAGGAGAATCCGTATAGGTGTTCGAGTGTTCGAAACGTAACGCGCGAGAAATTGTAAGTAAACGCCGTATTTACATATCTGCCATTGTGCAGGAGAATCCGTATAGGTGTTCGAGTGTTCGAAACGTAACGCGCGAAAAATTGTAAGTAAACGTCGTATTTACATATCTGCCGTTGTGCAGGAGAATCCGTATAGGTGTTCGAGTGTTCGATACGTAACGCGTGAGAAATTGTATGTAAACGCTGTATTTACATATCTGCCACTGTGCAGGAGAATCCGTATAGCTGTTCGAGTGTGCGAAATGTAACGCGCGAGAAATTGTAAGTAAACGCCGTATTTACATATCTGCAACTGTGCAGGAGAATCCGTATAGATGTTCGAGTGTTCGATACGTAACGCGTGAGAAATTGTATGTAAACGCCGTATTTACATATCTTCCACTGTGCAGGAGAATCCGTATAGCTGTTCGAGTGTTCGAAACGTAACGCGCGAGAAATTGTAAGTAAACGCCGTATTTACATATCTGCCACAGTGCAGGAGAATCCGTATAGGTGTTCGAGTGTTCGAAACGTAACGCGCGAGAAATTGTAAGTAAACGCCGTATTTACATATCTGCCATTGTGCAGGAGAATCCGTATAGGTGTTCGAGTGTTCGAAACGTAACGCGCGAGAAATTGTAAGTAAACGTCGTATTTACATATCTGCCGCTGTGCAGGAGAATCCGTATAGGTGTTCGAGTGTTCGATACGTAACGCGTGAGAAATTGTATGTAAACGCTGTATTTACATATCTGCCACTGTGCAGGAGAATCCGTATAGCTGTTCGAGTGTGCGAAACGTAACGCGCGAGAAATTGTAAGTAAACGCCGTATTTACATATCTGCAACTGTGCAGGAGAATCCGTATAGGTGTTCGAGTGTTCGAAACGTAACGCGCAAGAAATTGTAAGTAAACGCCGTAATTACATATCTGCCACTGTGCAGGAGAATCCGTATAGATGTTCGAGTGTTCGAAACGTAACGCGCGAGAAATTGTAAGTAAACGTCGTATTTACTTATCTGCCACTGTGCAGGAGAATCCGTATAGGTGTTCGAGTGTTCGAAACATAACGCGTGAGAAATTGTAAGTAAACGGCGTATTTACATATCTGCAACTGTGCAGGAGAATCCGTATAGGTGTTCGAGTGTTCGAAACGTAACGCGCAAGAAATTGTAAGTAAACGCCGTAATTACATATCTGCCACTGTGCAGGAGAATCCGTATAGATGTTCGAGTGTTCGAAACGTAACGCGCGAGAAATTGTAAGTAAACGTCGTATTTACTTATCTGCCACTGTGCAGGAGAATCCGTATAGGTGTTCGAGTGTTCGAAACGTAACGCGCGAGAAATTGTAAGTAAACATCGTATTTACATATCTGCCGCTGTGCAGGAGAATCCGTATAGGTGTTCGAGTGTTCGATACGTAACGCGTGAGAAATTGTATGTAAACGCTGTATTTACATATCTGCCACCGTGCAGGAGAATCCGTATAGCTGTTCGAGTGTGCGAAACGTAACGCGCGAGAAATTGTAAATAAACGCCGTATTTACATATCTGCAACTGTGCTGGAGAATCCGTATAGGTGTTCGAGTGTTCGAAACGTAACGCGCAAGAAATTGTAAGTAAACGCCGTAATTACATATCTGCCACTGTGCAGGAGAATCCGTATAGATGTTGGAGTGTTCGAAACGTAACGCGCGAGAAATTGTAAGTAAACGTCGTATTTACTTATCTGCCACTGTGCAGGAGAATCCGTATAGGTGTTCGAGTGTTCGAAACATAACGCGTGAGAAATTGTAAGTAAACGTCGTATTTACATATCTGCCACTGTGCAGGAGAATCCGTATAGGTGTTCGAATGTGCAAGACGTAACGAGCGAGAAATTGTAAGTAAACGCCGTATTTACATATCTGCCACTGTGCCGGAGAATCCGTATAGATGTTCGAGTGTTCGATACGTAACGCGTGAGAAATTGTAAGTAAACGCCGTATTTACATATCTGCCACTGTGCCGGAGAATCCGTATAGATGTTCGAGTTTTCGATACGTAACGCGCGAGAAATTGTATGTAAACGCCGTATTTACATATCTTCCACTGTGCAGGAGAATCCGTATAGCTGTTCGAGTGTTCGAAACGTAACGCGCGAGAAATTGTAAGTAAACGTCGTATTTACATATCTGCCACTGTGCAGGAGAATCCGTATAGGTGTTCGAGTGTTCGATACGTAACGCGCGAGAAATTGTAAGTAAACGTCGTATTTACATATCTGCCGCCGTGCAGGAGAATCCGTATAGCTGTTCGAGTGTGCGAAACGTAACGCGCGAGAAATTGTAAATAAACGCCGTATTTACATATCTGCCACTGTGCTGGAGAATCCGTATAGGTGTTCGAGTGTTCGAAACGTAACGCGCGAGAAATTGTAAGTAAACGCCGTAATTACATATCTGCCACTGTGCAGGAGAATCCGTATAGATGTTCGAGTGTTCGAAACGTAACGCGCGAGAAATTGTAAGTAAACGTCGTATTTACTTATCTGCCACTGTGCAGGACAATCCGTATAGGTGTTCGAGTGTTCGATACGTAACGCGTGAGAAATTGTATGTAAACGCCGTATTTACATATCTTCCACTGTGCAGGAGAATCCGTATAGCTGTTCGAGTGTTCGAAACGTAACGCGCGAGAAATTGTAAGTAAACGTCGTATTTACATATCTGCCACTGTGCAGGAGAATCCGTATAGGTGTTCGAGTGTGCAAAACGTAACGCGCGTGAAATTGTAAGTAAACGCCGTATTTACATTTCTGCCACTGTGCAGGACAATCCGTATAGGTGTTCGAGTGTTCGATACGTAACGCGTGAGAAATTGTATGTAAACGCTGTATTTACATATCTGCCACTGTGCAGGAGAATCCGTATAGCTGTTCGAGTGTGCGAAACGTAACGCGCGAGAAATTGTAAGTAAACGCCGTATTTACATATCTGCAACTGTGCAGGAGAATCCGTATAGGTGTTCGAGTGTTCGAAACGTAACGCGCAAGAAATTGTAAGTAAACGCCGTAATTACATATCTGCCACTGTGCAGGAGAATCCGTATAGATGTTCGAGTGTTCGAAACGTAACGCGCGAGAAATTGTAAGTAAACGTCGTATTTACTTATCTGCCACTGTGCAGGAGAATCCGTATAGGTGTTCGAGTGTTCGAAACGTAACGCGCGAGAAATTGTAAGTAAACGTCGTATTTACATATCTGCCGCTGTGCAGGAGAATCCGTATAGGTGTTCGAGTGTTCGATACGTAACGCGTGAGAAATTGTATGTAAACGCTGTATTTATATATCTGCCACCGTGCAGGAGAATCCGTATAGCTGTTCGAGTGTGCGAAACGTAACGCGCGAGAAATTGTAAATAAACGCCGTATTTACATATCTGCAACTGTGCTGGAGAATCCGTATAGGTGTTCGAGTGTTCGAAACGTAACGCGCAAGAAATTGTAAGTAAACGCCGTAATTACATATCTGCCACTGTGCAGGAGAATCCGTATAGATGTTCGAGTGTTCGAAACGTAACGCGCGAGAAATTGTAAGTAAACGTCGTATTTACTTATCTGCCACTGTGCAGGAGAATCCGTATAGGTGTTCGAGTGTTCGAAACATAACGCGTGAGAAATTGTAAGTAAACGTCGTATTTACATATCTGCCACTGTGCAGGAGAATCCGTATAGGTGTTCGAATGTGCAAGACGTAACGCGCGAGAAATTGTAAGTAAACGCCGTATTTACATATCTGCCACTGTGCCGGAGAATCCGTATAGATGTTCGAGTTTTCGATACGTAACGCGTGAGAAATTGTATGTAAACGCCGTATTTACATATCTTCCACTGTGCAGGAGAATCCGTATAGCTGTTCGAGTGTTCGAAACGTAACGCGCGAGAAATTGTAAGTAAACGCCGTATTTACATATCTGCCACTGTGCAGGAGAATCCGTATAGGTGTTCGAGTGTTCGAAACGTAACGCGCGAGAAATTGTAAGTAAACGCCGTATTTACATATCTGCCATTGTGCAGGAGAATCCGTATAGGTGTTCGAGTGTTCGAAACGTAACGCGCGAGAAATTGTAAGTAAACGTCGTATTTACATATCTGCCGCTGTGCAGGAGAATCCGTATAGGTGTTCGAGTGTTCGATACGTAACGCGTGAGAAATTGTATGTAAACGCTGTATTTACATATCTGCCACTGTGCAGGAGAATCCGTATAGCTGTTCGAGTGTGCGAAACGTAACGCGCGAGAAATTGTAAGTAAACGCCGTATTTACATATCTGCAACTGTGCAGGAGAATCCGTATAGGTGTTCGAGTGTTCGAAACGTAACGCGCAAGAAATTGTAAGTAAACGCCGTAATTACATATCTGCCACTGTGCAGGAGAATCCGTATAGATGTTCGAGTGTTCGAAACGTAACGCGCGAGAAATTGTAAGTAAACGTCGTATTTACTTATCTGCCACTGTGCAGGAGAATCCGTATAGGTGTTCGAGTGTTCGAAACATAACGCGTGAGAAGTTGTAAGTAAACGTCGTATTTACATATCTGCCACTGTGCAGGAGAATCCGTATAGGTGTTCGAGTGTGCAAAACGTAACGCGCGAGAAATTGTAAGTAAACGCCGTATTTACATATCTGCCACTGTGCAGGACAATCCGTATAGGTGTTCGAGTGTTCGATACGTAACGCGTGAGAAATTGTATGTAAACGCTGTATTTACATATCTGCCACTGTGCAGGAGAATCCGTATAGCTGTTCGAGTGTGCGAAACGTAACGCGCGAGAAATTGCAAGTAAACGCCGTATTTACATATCTGCCACTGTGCAGGAGAATCCGTATAGGTGTTCGAGTGTTCGAAACGTAACGCGTGAGAAATTGTAAGTAAACGCCGTATTTACCTATCTGCCACTGTGCAGGAGAATCCGTATAGATGTTCGAGTGTTCGAAACGTAACGCGCGAGAAATTGTAAGTAAACGTCGTATTTACTTATCTGTCACTGTGCAGGAGAATCCGTATAGGTGTTCGAGTGTTCGAAACATAACGCGTGAGAAATTGTAAGTAAACGTCGTATTTACATATCTGCCATTGTGCAGGAGAATCCGTATAGGTGTTCGAGTGTTCGAAACGTAACGCGCGAGAAATTGTAAGTAAACGTCGTATTTACATATCTGCCGCTGTGCAGGAGAATCCGTATAGGTGTTCAAGTGTTCGATACGTAACGCGTGAGAAATTGTATGTAAACGCTGTATTTACATATCTGCCACTGTGCAGGAGAATCCGTATAGCTGTTCGAGTGTGCGAAACGTAACGCGCGAGAAATTGTAAGTAAACGCCGTATTTACATATCTGCAACTGTGCAGGAGAATCCGTATAGGTGTTCGAGTGTTCGAAACGTAACGCGCAAGAAATTGTAAGTAAACGCCGTAATTACATATCTGCCACTGTGCAGGAGAATCCGTATAGATGTTCGAGTGTTCGAAACGTAACGCGCGAGAAATTGTAAGTAAACGTCGTATTTACTTATCTGCCACTGTGCAGGAGAATCCGTATAGGTGTTCGAGTGTTCGAAACATAACGCGTGAGAAGTTGTAAGTAAACGTCGTATTTACATATCTGCCACTGTGCAGGAGAATCCGTATAGGTGTTCGAGTGTGCAAAACGTAACGCGCGAGAAATTGTAAGTAAACGCCGTATTTACATATCTGCCACTGTGCAGGACAATCCGTATAGGTGTTCGAGTGTTCGATACGTAACGCGTGAGAAATTGTATGTAAACGCTGTATTTACATATCTGCCACTGTGCAGGAGAATCCGTATAGCTGTTCGAGTGTGCGAAACGTAACGCGCGAGAAATTGCAAGTAAACGCCGTATTTACATATCTGCCACTGTGCAGGAGAATCCGTATAGGTGTTCGAGTGTTCGAAACGTAACGCGTGAGAAATTGTAAGTAAACGCCGTAATGACATATCTGCCACTGTGCAGGAGAATCCGTATAGATGTTCGAGTGTTCGAAACGTAACGCGCGAGAAATTGTAAGTAAACGTCGTATTTACTTATCTGTCACTGTGCAGGAGAATCCGTATAGGTGTTCGAGTGTTCGAAACATAACGCGTGAGAAATTGTAAGTAAACGTCGTATTTACATATCTGCCACTGTGCAGGAGAATCCGTATAGGTGTTCGAGTGTGCAAAACGTAACGAGCGAGAAATTGTAAGTAAACACCGTATTTACATATCTGCCACTGTGCAGGACAATCCGTATAGGTGTTCGAGTGTTCGATACGTAACGCGTGAGAAATTGTATGTAAACGCTGTATTTACATATCTGCCACTGTGCAGGAGAATCCGTATAGCTGTTCGAGTGTGCGAAACGTAACGCGCGAGAAATTGTAAGTAAACGCCGTATTTACATATCTGCAACTGTGCAGGAGAATCCGTATAGGTGTTCGAGTGTTCGAAACGTAACACGCGAGAAATTGTAAGTAAACGTCGTATTTACTTATCTGCCACTGTGCAGGAGAATCCGTATAGGTGTTCGAGTGTTCGAAACGTAACGCGCGAGAAATTGTAAGTAAACGTCGTATTTACATATCTGCCGCTGTGCAGGAGAATCCGTATAGGTGTTCGAGTGTTCGATACGTAACGCGTGAGAAATTGTATGTAAACGCTGTATTTATATATCTGCCACCGTGCAGGAGAATCCGTATAGCTGTTCGAGTGTGCGAAACGTAACGCGCGAGAAATTGTAAATAAACGCCGTATTTACATATCTGCCACTGTGCTGGAGAATCCGTATAGGTGTTCGAGTGTTCGAAACGTAACGCGCAAGAAATTGTAAGTAAACGCCGTAATTACATATCTGCCACTGTGCAGGAGAATCCGTATAGATGTTCGAGTGTTCGAAACGTAACGCGCGAGAAATTGTAAGTAAACGTCGTATTTACTTATCTGCCACTGTGCAGGACAATCCGTATAGGTGTTCGAGTGTTCGAAACATAACGCGTGAGAAATTGTAAGTAAACGTCGTATTTACATATCTGCCACTGTGCAGGAGAATCCGTATAGGTGTTCGAATGTGCAAGACGTAACGCGCGAGAAATTGTAAGTAAACGCCGTATTTACATATCTGCCACTGTGCCGGAGAATCCGTATAGATGTTCGAGTTTTCGATACGTAACGCGTGAGAAATTGTATGTAAACGCCGTATTTACATATCTTCCACTGTGCAGGAGAATCCGTATAGCTGTTCGAGTGTTCGAAACGTAACGCGCGAGAAATTGTAAGTAAACGCCGTATTTACATATCTGCCACTGTGCAGGAGAATCCGTATAGGTGTTCGAGTGTTCGAAACGTAACGCGCGAGAAATTGTAAGTAAACGCCGTATTTACATATCTGCCATTGTGCAGGAGAATCCGTATAGGTGTTCGAGTGTTCGAAACGTAACGCGCGAGAAATTGTAAGTAAACGTCGTATTTACATATCTGCCGCTGTGCAGGAGAATCCGTATAGGTGTTCGAGTGTTCGATACGTAACGCGTGAGAAATTGTATGTAAACGCTGTATTTACATATCTGCCACTGTGCAGGAGAATCCGTATAGCTGTTCGAGTGTGCGAAACGTAACGCGCGAGAAATTGTAAGTAAACGCCGTATTTACATATCTGCAACTGTGCAGGAGAATCCGTATAGGTGTTCGAGTGTTCGAAACGTAACGCGCAAGAAATTGTAAGTAAACGCCGTAATTACATATCTGCCACTGTGCAGGAGAATCCGTATAGATGTTCGAGTGTTCGAAACGTAACGCGCGAGAAATTGTAAGTAAACGTCGTATTTACTTATCTGCCACTGTGCAGGAGAATCCGTATAGGTGTTCGAGTGTTCGAAACATAACGCGTGAGAAGTTGTAAGTAAACGTCGTATTTACATATCTGCCACTGTGCAGGAGAATCCGTATAGGTGTTCGAGTGTGCAAAACGTAACGCGCGAGAAATTGTAAGTAAACGCCGTATTTACATATCTGCCACTGTGCAGGACAATCCGTATAGGTGTTCGAGTGTTCGATACGTAACGCGTGAGAAATTGTATGTAAACGCTGTATTTACATATCTGCCACTGTGCAGGAGAATCCGTATAGCTGTTCGAGTGTGCGAAACGTAACGCGCGAGAAATTGCAAGTAAACGCCGTATTTACATATCTGCCACTGTGCAGGAGAATCCGTATAGGTGTTCGAGTGTTCGAAACGTAACGCGTGAGAAATTGTAAGTAAACGCCGTATTTACCTATCTGCCACTGTGCAGGAGAATCCGTATAGATGTTCGAGTGTTCGAAACGTAACGCGCGAGAAATTGTAAGTAAACGTCGTATTTACTTATCTGTCACTGTGCAGGAGAATCCGTATAGGTGTTCGAGTGTTCGAAACATAACGCGTGAGAAATTGTAAGTAAACGTCGTATTTACATATCTGCCATTGTGCAGGAGAATCCGTATAGGTGTTCGAGTGTTCGAAACGTAACGCGCGAGAAATTGTAAGTAAACGTCGTATTTACATATCTGCCGCTGTGCAGGAGAATCCGTATAGGTGTTCGAGTGTTCGATACGTAACGCGTGAGAAATTGTATGTAAACGCTGTATTTACATATCTGCCACTGTGCAGGAGAATCCGTATAGCTGTTCGAGTGTGCGAAACGTAACGCGCGAGAAATTGTAAGTAAACGCCGTATTTACATATCTGCAACTGTGCAGGAGAATCCGTATAGGTGTTCGAGTGTTCGAAACGTAACGCGCAAGAAATTGTAAGTAAACGCCGTAATTACATATCTGCCACTGTGCAGGAGAATCCGTATAGATGTTCGAGTGTTCGAAACGTAACGCGCGAGAAATTGTAAGTAAACGTCGTATTTACTTATCTGCCACTGTGCAGGAGAATCCGTATAGGTGTTCGAGTGTTCGAAACATAACGCGTGAGAAGTTGTAAGTAAACGTCGTATTTACATATCTGCCACTGTGCAGGAGAATCCGTATAGGTGTTCGAGTGTGCAAAACGTAACGCGCGAGAAATTGTAAGTAAACGCCGTATTTACATATCTGCCACTGTGCAGGACAATCCGTATAGGTGTTCGAGTGTTCGATACGTAACGCGTGAGAAATTGTATGTAAACGCTGTATTTACATATCTGCCACTGTGCAGGAGAATCCGTATAGCTGTTCGAGTGTGCGAAACGTAACGCGCGAGAAATTGCAAGTAAACGCCGTATTTACATATCTGCCACTGTGCAGGAGAATCCGTATAGGTGTTCGAGTGTTCGAAACGTAACGCGTGAGAAATTGTAAGTAAACGCCGTAATTACATATCTGCCACTGTGCAGGAGAATCCGTATAGATGTTCGAGTGTTCGAAACGTAACGCGCGAGAAATTGTAAGTAAACGTCGTATTTACTTATCTGTCACTGTGCAGGAGAATCCGTATAGGTGTTCGAGTGTTCGAAACATAACGCGTGAGAAATTGTAAGTAAACGTCGTATTTACATATCTGCCACTGTGCAGGAGAATCCGTATAGGTGTTCGAGTGTGCAAAACGTAGCGAGCGAGAAATTGTAAGTAAACACCGTATTTACATATCTGCCACTGTGCAGGACAATCCGTATAGGTGTTCGAGTGTTCGATACGTAACGCGTGAGAAATTGTATGTAAACGCTGTATTTACATATCTGCCACTGTGCAGGAGAATCCGTATAGCTGTTCGAGTGTGCGAAACGTAACGCGCGAGAAATTGTAAGTAAACGCCGTATTTACATATCTGCAACTGTGCAGGAGAATCCGTATAGGTGTTCGAGTGTTCGAAACGTAACACGCAAGAAATTGTAAGTAAACGCCGTAATTACATATCTGCCACTGTGCAGGAGAATCCGTATAGATGTTCGAGTGTTCGAAACGTAACGCGCGAGAAATTGTAAGTAAATGTCGTATTTACTTATCTGCCACTGTGCAGGAGAATCCGTATAGGTGTTCGAGTGTTCGAAACGTAACGCGCGAGAAATTGTAAGTAAACGTCGTATTTACATATCTGCCGCTGTGCAGGAGAATCCGTATAGGTGTTCGAGTGTTCGATACGTAACACGTGAGAAATTGTATGTAAACGCTGTATTTACATATCTGCCACTGTGCAGGAGAATCCGTATAGCTGTTCGAGTGTGCGAAACGTAACGCGCGAGAAATTGTAAGTAAACGCCGTATTTACATATCTGCAACTGTGCAGGAGAATCCGTATAGGTGTTCGAGTGTTCGAAATGTAACGCGCAAGAAATTGTAAGTAAACGCCGTAATTACATATCTGCCACTGTGCAGGAGAATCCGTATAGATGTTCGAGTGTTCGAAACGTAACGCGCGAGAAATTGTAAGTAAACGTCGTATTTACTTATCTGCCACTGTGCAGGAGAATCCGTATAGGTGTTCGAGTGTTCGAAACATAACGCGTGAGAAATTGTAAGTAAACGTCGTATTTACATATCTGCCACTGTGCAGGAGAATCCGTATAGGTGTTCGAATGTGCAAGACGTAACGCGCGAGAAATTGTAAGTAAACGCCGTAATTACATATCTGCCACTGTGCAGGAGAATCCGTATAGTTGTTCGAGTGTTCGAAACGTAACGCGCGAGAAATTGTAAGTAAACGTCGTATTTACTTATCTGCCACTGTGCAGGAGAATCCGTATAGGTGTTCGAGTGTTCGAAACATAACGCGTGAGAAATTGTAAGTAAACGTCGTATTTACATATCTGCCACTGTGCAGGAGAATCCGTATAGGTGTTCGAATGTGCAAGACGTAACGCGCGAGAAATTGTAAGTAAACGCCGTATTTACATATCTGCCACTGTGCCGGAGAATCCGTATAGATGTTCGAGTTTTCGATACGTAACGCGTGAGAAATTGTATGTAAACGCCGTATTTACATATCTTCCACTGTGCAGGAGAATCCGTATAGCTGTTCGAGTGTTCGAAACGTAACGCGCGAGAAATTGTAAGTAAACGCCGTATTTACATATCTGCCACTGTGCAGGAGAATCCGTATAGGTGTTCGAGTGTTCGAAACGTAACGCGCGAGAAATTGTAAGTAAACGCCGTATTTACATATCTGCCATTGTGCAGGAGAATCCGTATAGGTGTTCGAGTGTTCGAAACGTAACGCGCGAGAAATTGTAAGTAAACGTCGTATTTACATATCTGCCGCTGTGCAGGAGAATCCGTATAGGTGTTCGAGTGTTCGAAACATAACGCGTGAGAAATTGTAAGTAAACGTCGTATTTACATATCTGCCACTGTGCATGAGAATCCGTATAGGTGTTCGAGTGTGAAAAACGTAACGCGCGAGAAATTGTAAGTAAACGCCGTATTTACATTTCTGCCACTGTGCAGGACAATCCGTATAGGTGTTCGAGTGTTCGATACGTAACGCGTGAGAAATTGTATGTAAACGCTGTATTTACATATCTGCCACTGTGCAGGAGAATCCGTATAGCTGTTCGAGTGTGCGAAACGTAACGCGCGAGAAATTGTAAGTAAACGCCGTATTTACATATCTGCAACTGTGCAGGAGAATCCGTATAGGTGTTCGAGTGTTCGAAACGTAACGCACGAGAAATTGTAAGTAAACGTCGTATTTACATATCTGCCGCTGTGCAGGAGAATCCGTATAGGTGTTCGAGTGTTCGATACGTAACGCGTGAGAAATTGTATGTAAACGCTGTATTTACATATCTGCCACTGTGCAGGAGAATCCGTATAGCTGTTCGAGTGTTCGAAACGTAACGCGCGAGAAATTGTAAGTAAACGCCGTATTTACATATCTGCCACTGTGCAGGAGAATCCGTATAGGTGTTCGAGTGTTCGAAACGTAACGCGCGAGAAATTGTAAGTAAACGCCGTATTTACATATCTGCCATTGTGCAGGAGAATCGGTATAGGTGTTCGAGTGTTCGAAACGTAACGCGCGAGAAATTGTAAGTAAACGTCGTATTTACATATCTGCCGCTGTGCAGGAGAATCCGTATAGGTGTTCGAGTGTTCGATACGTAACGCGTGAGAAATTGTATGTAAACGCTGTATTTACATATCTGCCACTGTGCAGGAGAATCCATATAGCTGTTCGAGTGTGCGAAACGTAACGCGCGAGAAATTGTAAGTAAACGCCGTATTTACATATCTGCAACTGTGCAGGAGAATCCGTATAGGTGTTCGAGTGTTCGAAACGTAACGCGCAAGAAAT
The DNA here is from genome assembly GCF_055761805.1 of Camellia sinensis. Lineage (NCBI taxonomy): Eukaryota > Viridiplantae > Streptophyta > Magnoliopsida > Ericales > Theaceae > Camellia > Camellia sinensis. The sequence goes on along the minus strand of NW_028128989.1, from coordinate 4,399,558 downwards.
TGTAAGTAAACGCCGTAATTACATATCTGCCACTGTGCAGGAGAATCCGAATAGATGTTCGAGTGTTCGAAACGTAACGCGCGAGAAATTGAAAGTAAACGTCGTATTTACTTATCTGCCACTGTGCAGGAGAATCCGTATAGGTGTTCGAGTGTTCGAAACGTAACGCGCGAGAAATTGTAAGTAAACGTCGTATTTACATATCTGCCGCTGTGCAGGAGAATCCGTATAGCTGTTCGAGTGTTCGATACGTAACGCGTGAGAAATTGTATGTAAACGCTGTATTTACATATCTGCCACTGTGCAGGAGAATCCGTATAGCTGTTCGAGTGTTCGAAACGTAACGCGCGAGAAATTGTAAGTAAACGCCGTATTTACATATCTGCCACTGTGCAGGAGAATCCGTATAGGTGTTCGAGTGTTCGAAACGTAACGCGCGAGAAATTGTAAGTAAACGCCGTATTTACATATCTGCCATTGTGCAGGAGAATCCGTATAGGTGTTCGAGTGTTCGAAACGTAACGCGCGAGAAATTGTAAGTAAACGTCGTATTTACATATCTGCCGCTGTGCAGGAGAATCCGTATAGGTGTTCGAGTGTTCGATACGTAACGCGTGAGAAATTGTATGTAAACGCTGTATTTACATATCTGCCACTGTGCAGGAGAATCCATATAGCTGTTCGAGTGTGCGAAACGTAACGCGCGAGAAATTGTAAGTAAACGCCGTATTTACATATCTGCAACTGTGCAGGAGAATCCGTATAGGTGTTCGAGTGTTCGAAACGTAACGCGCAAGAAATTGTAAGTAAACGCCGTAATTACATATCTGCCACTGTGCAGGAGAATCCGTATAGATGTTCGAGTGTTCGAAACGTAACGCGCGAGAAATTGAAAGTAAACGTCGTATTTACTTATCTGCCACTGTGCAGGAGAATCCGTATAGGTGTTCGAGTGTTCGAAACGTAACGCGCGAGAAATTGTAAGTAAACGTCGTATTTACATATCTGCCGCTGTGCAGGAGAATCCGTATAGCTGTTCGAGTGTTCGAAACGTAACGCGCGAGAAATTGTAAGTAAACGCCGTATTTACATATCTGCCACTGTGCAGGAGAATCCGTATAGGTGTTCGAGTGTTCGAAACGTAACGCGCGAGAAATTGTAAGTAAACGTCGTATTTACATATCTGCCGCTGTGCAGGAGAATCCGTATAGCTGTTCGAGTGTTCGATACGTAACGCGTGAGAAATTGTATGTAAACGCTGTATTTACATATCTGCCACTGTGCAGGAGAATCCGTATAGCTGTTCGAGTGTTCGAAACGTAACGCGCGAGAAATTGTAAGTAAACGCCGTATTTACATATCTGCCACTGTGCAGGAGAATCCGTATAGGTGTTCGAGTGTTCGAAACGTAACGCGCGAGAAATTGTAAGTAAACGCCGTATTTACATATCTGCCATTGTGCAGGAGAATCCGTATAGGTGTTCGAGTGTTCGAAACGTAACGCGCGAGAAATTGTAAGTAAACGTCGTATTTACATATCTGCCGCTGTGCAGGAGAATCCGTATAGGTGTTCGAGTGTTCGATACGTAACGCGTGAGAAATTGTATGTAAACGCTGTATTTACATATCTGCCACTGTGCAGGAGAATCCATATAGCTGTTCGAGTGTGCGAAACGTAACGCGCGAGAAATTGTAAGTAAACGCCGTATTTACATATCTGCAACTGTGCAGGAGAATCCGTATAGGTGTTCGAGTGTTCGAAACGTAACGCGCAAGAAATTGTAAGTAAACGCCGTAATTACATATCTGCCACTGTGCAGGAGAATCCGTATAGATGTTCGAGTGTTCGAAACGTAACGCGCGAGAAATTGAAAGTAAACGTCGTATTTACTTATCTGCCACTGTGCAGGAGAATCCGTATAGGTGTTCGAGTGTTCGAAACGTAACGCGCGAGAAATTGTAAGTAAACGTCGTATTTACATATCTGCCGCTGTGCAGGAGAATCCGTATAGCTGTTCGAGTGTTCGAAACGTAACGCGCGAGAAATTGTAAGTAAACGCCGTATTTACATATCTGCCACTGTGCAGGAGAATCCGTATAGGTGTTCGAGTGTTCGAAACGTAACGCGCGAGAAATTGTAAGTAAACGCCGTATTTACATATCTGCCATTGTGCAGGAGAATCCGTATAGGTGTTCGAGTGTTCGAAACGTAACGCGCGAGAAATTGTAAGTAAACGTCGTATTTACATATCTGCCGCTGTGCAGGAGAATCCGAATAGGTGTTCGAGTGTTCGATACGTAACGCGTGAGAAATTGTATGTAAACGCTGTATTTACATATCTGCCACTGTGCAGGAGAATCCGTATAGCTGTTCGAGTGTGCGAAACGTAACGCGCGAGAAATTGTAAGTAAACGCCGTATTTACATATCTGCAACTGTGCAGGAGAATCCGTATAGGTGTTCGAGTGTTCGAAACGTAACGCGCAAGAAATTGTAAGTAAACGCCGTAATTACATATCTGCCACTGTGCAGGAGAATCCGTATAGATGTTCGAGTGTTCGAAACGTAACGCGCGAGAAATTGTAAGTAAACGTCGTATTTACTTATCTGCCACTGTGCAGGAGAATCCGTATAGGTGTTCGAGTGTTCGAAACGTAACGCGCGAGAAATTGTAAGTAAACGTCGTATTTACATATCTGCCGCTGTGCAGGAGAATCCGTATAGGTGTTCGAGTGTTCGATACGTAACGCGTGAGAAATTGTATGTAAACGCTGTATTTACATATCTGCCACCGTGCAGGAGAATCCGTATAGCTGTTCGAGTGTGCGAAACGTAACGCGCGAGAAATTGTAAATAAACGCCGTATTTACATATCTGCAACTGTGCTGGAGAATCCGTATAGGTGTTCGAGTGTTCGAAACGTAACGCGCAAGAAATTGTAAGTAAACGCCGTAATTACATATCTGCCACTGTGCAGGAGAATCCGTATAGATGTTCGAGTGTTCGAAACGTAACGCGCGAGAAATTGTAAGTAAACGTCGTATTTACTTATCTGCCACTGTGCAGGAGAATCCGTATAGGTGTTCGAGTGTTCGAAACATAACGCGTGAGAAATTGTAAGTAAACGTCGTATTTACATATCTGCCACTGTGCAGGAGAATCCGTATAGGTGTTCGAATGTGCAAGACGTAACGCGCGAGAAATTGTAAGTAAACGCCGTATTTACATATCTGCCACTGTGCCGGAGAATCCGTATAGATGTTCGAGTTTTCGATACGTAACGCGTGAGAAATTGTATGTAAACGCCGTATTTACATATCTTCCACTGTGCAGGAGAATCCGTATAGCTGTTCGAGTGTTCGAAACGTAACGCGCGAGAAATTGTAAGTAAACGCCGTATTTACATATCTGCCACTGTGCAGGAGAATCCGTATAGGTGTTCGAGTGTTCGAAACGTAACGCGCGAGAAATTGTAAGTAAACGCCGTATTTACATATCTGCCATTGTGCAGGAGAATCCGTATAGGTGTTCGAGTGTTCGAAACGTAACGCGCGAGAAATTGTAAGTAAACGTCGTATTTACATATCTGCCGCTGTGCAGGAGAATCCGTATAGGTGTTCGAGTGTTCGAAACATAACGCGTGAGAAATTGTAAGTAAACGTCGTATTTACATATCTGCCACTGTGCAGGAGAATCCGTATAGGTGTTCGAGTGTGCAAAACGTAACGCGCGAGAAATTGTAAGTAAACGCCGTATTTACATTTCTGCCACTGTGCAGGACAATCCGTATAGGTGTTCGAGTGTTCGATACGTAACGCGTGAGAAATTGTATGTAAACGCTGTATTTACATATCTGCCACTGTGCAGGAGAATCCGTATAGCTGTTCGAGTGTGCGAAACGTAACGCGCGAGAAATTGTAAGTAAACGCCGTATTTACATATCTGCAACTGTGCAGGAGAATCCGTATAGGTGTTCGAGTGTTCGAAACGTAACGCGCAAGAAATTGTAAGTAAACGCCGTAATTACATATCTGCCACTGTGCAGGAGAATCCGTATAGATGTTCGAGTGTTCGAAACGTAACGCGCGAGAAATTGTAAGTAAACGTCGTATTTACTTATCTGCCACTGTGCAGGAGAATCCGTATAGGTGTTCGAGTGTTCGAAACGTAACGCGCGAGAAATTGTAAGTAAACGTCGTATTTACATATCTGCCGCTGTGCAGGAGAATCCGTATAGGTGTTCGAGTGTTCGATACGTAACGCGTGAGAAATTGTATGTAAACGCTGTATTTACATATCTGCCACCGTGCAGGAGAATCCGTATAGCTGTTCGAGTGTGCGAAACGTAACGCGCGAGAAATTGTAAATAAACGCCGTATTTACATATCTGCAACTGTGCTGGAGAATCCGTATAGGTGTTCGAGTGTTCGAAACGTAACGCGCAAGAAATTGTAAGTAAACGCCGTAATTACATATCTGCCACTGTGCAGGAGAATCCGTATAGATGTTCGAGTGTTCGAAACGTAACGCGCGAGAAATTGTAAGTAAACGTCGTATTTACTTATCTGCCACTGTGCAGGAGAATCCGTATAGGTGTTCGAGTGTTCGAATATAACGCGTGAGAAATTGTAAGTAAACGTCGTATTTACATATCTGCCACTGTGCAGGAGAATCCGTATAGGTGTTCGAATGTGCAAGACGTAACGCGCGAGAAATTGTAAGTAAACACCGTATTTACATATCTGCCATTGTGCAGGAGAATCCGTATAGGTGTTCGAGTGTTCGAAACGTAACGCGCGAGAAATTGTAAGTAAACGTCGTATTTACTTATCTGCCACTGTGCAGGAGAATCCGTATAGGTGTTCGAGTGTTCGAAACGTAACGCGCGAGAAATTGTAAGTAAACGTCGTATTTACATATCTGCCGCTGTGCAGGAGAATCCGTATAGGTGTTCGAGTGTTCGATACGTAACGCGTGAGAAATTGTATGTAAACGCTGTATTTACATATCTGCCACCGTGCAGGAGAATCCGTATAGCTGTTCGAGTGTGCGAAACGTAACGCGCGAGAAATTGTAAATAAACGCCGTATTTACATATCTGCAACTGTGCTGGAGAATCCGTATAGGTGTTCGAGTGTTCGAAACGTAACGCGCAAGAAATTGTAAGTAAACGCCGTAATTACATATCTGCCACTGTGCAGGAGAATCCGTATAGATGTTCGAGTGTTCGAAACGTAACGCGCGAGAAATTGTAAGTAAACGTCGTATTTACTTATCTGCCACTGTGCAGGAGAATCCGTATAGGTGTTCGAGTGTTCGAAACATAACGCGTGAGAAATTGTAAGTAAACGTCGTATTTACATATCTGCCACTGTGCAGGAGAATCCGTATAGGTGTTCGAATGTGCAAGACGTAACGCGCGAGAAATTGTAAGTAAACGCCGTATTTACATATCTGCCATTGTGCAGGAGAATCCGTATAGGTGTTCGAGTGTTCGAAACGTAACGCGCGAGAAATTGTAAGTAAACGTCGTATTTACATATCTGCCGCTGTGCAGGAGAATCCGTATAGGTGTTCGAGTGTTCGATACGTAACGCGTGATATCTGCCACTGTGCAGGAGAATCCGTATAGCTGTTCGAGTGTGCGAAACGTAACGCGCGAGAAATTGTAAGTAAACGCCGTATTTACATATCTGCAACTGTGCAGGAGAATCCGTATAGGTGTTCGAGTGTTCGAAACGTAACGCGCAAGAAATTGTAAGTAAACGCCGTAATTACATATCTGCCACTGTGCAGGAGAATCCGTATAGATGTTCGAGTGTTCGAAACGTAACGCGCGAGAAATTGTAAGTAAACGTCGTATTTACTTATCTGCCACTGTGCAGGAGAATCCGTATAGGTGTTCGAGTGTTCGAAACATAACGCGTGAGAAGTTGTAAGTAAACGTCGTATTTACATATCTGCCACTGTGCAGGAGAATCCGTATAGGTGTTCGAGTGTGCAAAACGTAACGCGCGAGAAATTGTAAGTAAACGCCGTATTTACATATCTGCCACTGTGCAGGACAATCCGTATAGGTGTTCGAGTGTTCGATACGTAACGCGTGAGAAATTGTATGTAAACGCTGTATTTACATATCTGCCACTGTGCAGGAGAATCCGTATAGCTGTTCGAGTGTGCGAAATGTAACGCGCGAGAAATTGCAAGTAAACGCCGTATTTACATATCTGCCACTGTGCAGGAGAATCCGTATAGGTGTTCGAGTGTTCGAAACGTAACGCGTGAGAAATTGTAAGTAAACGCCGTATTTAACTATCTGCCACTGTCCAGGAGAATCCGTATTGGTGTTCGAGTGTTCGAACCGTAACGCGCGTGAAATTGTAATTAAACGCCGTATTTACATGTCTGCCACTGTGCCGGAGAATCCGTATAGGTGTTTGAGTGTTCGAACCGTAACGCGCGAGAAATGGTAGGTAAACACCGTATTTACATATCTGCCACTGTGCAGGAGAATCCGTATACGTGTCCGAGTGTTCGAACCGTAACGCGCGAGAAATTGTAAGTAAACGCCGTATTTACATATCTGCCACTGTGCAGGAGAATCCGTATAGGTGTTCGAGTGTTCGAAACGTAACGCGCGAGAAATTGTAAGTAAACGCCGTATTTACATATCTGCCACTGTGCAGGAGAATCCGTATAGGTGTTCGAGTGTTCGAAACGTAACGCGCGAGAAATTGTAAGTAAACGCCGTATTTACATATCTGCCATTGTGCAGGAGAATCCGTATAGGTGTTCGAGTGTTCGAAACGTAACGCGCGAGAAATTGTAAGTAAACGTCGTATTTACATATCTGCCGCTGTGCAGGAGAATCCGTATAGGTGTTCGAGTGTTCGATACGTAACGCGTGAGAAATTGTATGTAAACGCTGTATTTACATATCTGCCACCGTGCAGGAGAATCCGTATAGCTGTTCGAGTGTGCGAAACGTAACGCGCGAGAAATTGTAAGTAAACGCCGTATTTACATATCTGCAACTGTGCAGGAGAATCCGTATAGGTGTTCGAGTGTTCGAAACGTAACGCGCAAGAAATTGTAAGTAAACGCCGTAATTACATATCTGCCACTGTGCAGGAGAATCCGTATAGATGTTCGAGTGTTCGAAACGTAACGCGCGAGAAATTGTAAGTAAACGTCGTATTTACTTATCTGCCACTGTGCAGGAGAATCCGTATAGGTGTTCGAGTGTTCGAAACATAACGCGTGAGAAATTGTAAGTAAACGTCGTATTTACATATCTGCCACTGTGCAGGAGAATCCGTATAGGTGTTCGAGTGTGCAAAACGTAACGCGCGAGAAATTGTAAGTAAACGCCGTATTTACATATCTGCCACTGTGCAGGAGAATCCGTATAGATGTTCGAGTGTTCGATACGTAACGCGTGAGAAATTGTATGTAAACGCCGTATTTACATATCTGCCACTGTGCAGGAGAATCCGTATAGGTGTTCGAGTGTTCGAAACGTAACGCGCGAGAAATTGTAAGTAAACGCCGTATTTACATATCTGCCATTGTGCAGGAGAATCCGTATAGGTGTTCGAGTGTTCAAAACGTAACGCGCGAGAAATTGTAAGTAAACGTCGTATTTACATATCTGCCGCTGTGCAGGAGAATCCGTATAGGTGTTCGAGTGTTCGATACGTAACGCGTGAGAAATTGTATGTAAACGCTGTATTTACATATCTGCCACTGTGCAGGAGAATCCGTATAGCTGTTCGAGTGTGCGAAACGTAACGCGCGAGAAATTGTAAATAAACGCCGTATTTACATATCTGCAACTGTGCAGGAGAATCCGTATAGGTGTTCGAGTGTTCGAAACGTAACGCGCAAGAAATTGTAAGTAAACACCGTAATTACATATCTGCCACTGTGCAGGAGAATCCGTATAGATGTTCGAGTGTTCGAAACGTAACGCGCGAGAAATTGTAAGTAAACGTCGTATTTACTTATCTGCCACTGTGCAGGAGAATCCGTATAGGTGTTCGAGTGTTCGAAACATAACGCGTGAGAAATTGTAAGTAAACGTCGTATTTACATATCTGCCACTGTGCAGGAGAATCCGTATAGGTGTTCGAGTGTTCGAAACGTAACGCGCAAGAAATTGTAAGTAAACGCCGTAATTACATATCTGCCACTGTGCAGGAGAATCCGTATAGATGTTCGAGTGTTCGAAACGTAACGCGCGAGAAATTGTAAGTAAACGTCGTATTTACTTATCTGCCACTGTGCAGGAGAATCCGTATAGGTGTTCGAGTGTTCGAAACATAACGCGTGAGAAATTGTAAGTAAACGTCGTATTTACTTATCTGCCACTGTGCAGGAGAATCCGTATAGGTGTTCGAGTGTTCGAAACATAACGCGTGACAAATTATAAGTAAACGTCGTATTTACATATCTGCCACTGTGCAGGAGAATCCGTATAGGTGTTCGAGTGTTCGAAACGTAACGCGCAAGAAATTGTAAGTAAACGCCGTAATTACATATCTGCCACTGTGCAGGAGAATCCGTATAGATGTTCGAGTGTTCGAAACGTAACGCGCGAGAAATTGTAAGTAAACGTCGTATTTACATATCTGCCACTGTGCAGGAGAATCCGTATAGGTGTTCGAGTGTTCGAAACATAACGCGTGACAAATTATAAGTAAACGTCGTATTTACATATCTGCCACTGTGCAGGAGAATCCGTATAGGTGTTCGAGTGTTCGAAACGTAACGCGCAAGAAATTGTAAGTAAACGCCGTAATTACATATCTGCCACTGTGCAGGAGAATCCGTATAGATGTTCGAGTGTTCGAAACGTAACGCGCGAGAAATTGTAAGTAAACGTCGTATTTACTTATCTGCCACTGTGGAGGAGAATCCGTATAGGTGTTCGAGTGTTCGAAACATAACGCGTGAGAAATTGTAAGTAAACGTCGTATTTACATATCTGCCACCGTGCAGGAGAATCCGTATAGGTGTTCGAATGTGCAAAACGTAACGCGCGAGAAATTGTAAGTAAACGCCGTATTTACATATCTGCCACTGTGCAGGAGAATCCGTATAGATGTTCGAGTGTTCGATACGTAACGCGTGAGAAATTGTATTTAAACGCCGTATTTACATATCTTCCACTGTGCAGGAGAATCCGTATAGCTGTTCGAGTGTTCGAAACGTAACGCGCGAGAAATTGTAAGTAAACGCCGTATTTACATATCTGCCACTGTGCAGGAGAATCCGTATAGGTGTTCGAGTGTTCGAAACGTAACGCGCGAGAAATTGTAAGTAAACGCCGTATTTACATATCTGCCATTGTGCAGGAGAATCCGTATAGGTGTTCGAGTGTTCGAAACGTAACGCGCGAGAAATTGTAAGTAAACGTCGTATTTACATATCTGCCGCTGTGCAGGAGAATCCGTATAGGTGTTCGAGTGTTCGATACGTAACGCGTGAGAAATTGTATGTAAACGCTGTATTTACATATCTGCCACTGTGCAGGAGAATCCGTATAGCTGTTCGAGTGTGCGAAACGTAACGCGCGAGAAATTGTAAGTAAACGCCGTATTTACATATCTGCAACTGTGCAGGAGAATCCGTATAGGTGTTCGAGTGGTCGAAACGTAACGCGCAAGAAATTGTAAGTAAACGCCGTAATTACATATCTGCCACTGTGCAGGAGAATCCGTATAGATGTTCGAGTGTGCGAAACGTAACGCGCGAGAAATTGTAAGTAAACGTCGTATTTACTTATCTGCCACTGTGCAGGAGAATCCGTATAGGTGTTCGAGTGTTCGAAACATAACGCGTGAGAAATTGTAAGTAAACGTCGTATTTACATATCTGCCACTGTGCAGGAGAATCCGTATAGGTGTTCGAGTGTTCGAAACGTAACGCGCGAGAAATTGTAAGTAAACGCCGTATTTACATATCTGCCATTGTGCAGGAGAATCCGTATAGGTGTTCGAGTGTTCGAAACGTAACGCGCGAGAAATTGTAAGTAAACGTCGTATTTACATATCTGCCGCTGTGCAGGAGAATCCGTATAGGTGTTCGAGTGTTCGATACGTAACGCGTGAGAAATTGAATGTAAACGCTGTATTTACATATCTGCCACCGTGCAGGAGAATCCGTATAGCTGTTCGAGTGTGCGGAACGTAACGCGCGAGAAATTGTAAGTAAACGCCGTATTTACATATCTGCAACTGTGCAGGAGAATCCGTATAGGTGTTCGAGTGTTCGAAACGTAACGCGCAAGAAATTGTAAGTAAACGCCGTAATTACATATCTGCCACTGTGCAGGAGAATCCGTATAGATGTTCGAGTGTTCGAAACGTAACGCGCGAGAAATTGTAAGTAAACGTCGTATTTACTTATCTGCCACTGTGCAGGAGAATCCGTATAGGTGTTCGAGTGTTCGAAACATAACGCGTTAGAAATTGTAAGTAAACGTCGTATTTACATATCTGCCACCGTGCAGGAGAATCCGTATAGGTGTTCGAATGTGCAAAACGTAACGCGCGAGAAATTGTAAGTAAACGCCGTATTTACATATCTGCCACTGTGCAGGACAATCCGTATAGGTGTTCGAGTGTTCGAAACGTAACGCGCAAGAAATTGTAAGTAAACGCCGTAATTACATATCTGCCACTGTGCAGGAGAATCCGTATAGATGTTCGAGTGTTCGAAACGTAACGCGCGAGAAATTGTTAGTAAACGTCGTATTTACTTATCTGCCACTGTGCAGGAGAATCCGTATAGGTGTTCGAGTGTTCGAAACATAACGCGTGAGAAATTGTAAGTAAACGTCGTATTTACATATCTGCCACTGTGCAGGAGAATCCGTATAGGTGTTCGAGTGTGCAAAACGTAACGCGCGAGAAATTGTAAGTAAACGCCGTATTTACATATCTGCCACTGTGCAGGACAATCCGTATAGGTGTTCGAGTGTTCGATACGTAACGCGTGAGAAATTGTATGTAAACGCTGTATTTACATATCTGCCACTGTGCAGGAGAATCCGTATAGCTGTTCGAGTGTGCGAAACGTAACGCGCGAGAAATTGTAAGTAAACGCCGTATTTACATATCTGCAAATGTGCAGGAGAATCCGTATAGCTGTTCGAGTGTGCGGAACGTAACGCGCGAGAAATTGTAAGTAAACGCCGTATTTACATATCTGCAACTGTGCAGGAGAATCCGTATAGGTGTTCGAGTGTTCGAAACGTAACGCGCAAGAAATTGTAAGTAAACGCCGTAATTACATATCTGCCACTGTGCAGGAGAATCCGTATAGATGTTCGAGTGTTCGAAACGTAACGCGCGAGAAATTGTAAGTAAACGTCGTATTTACTTATCTGCCACTGTGCAGGAGAATCCGTATAGGTGTTCGAGTGTTCGAAACATAACGCGTGAGAAATTGTAAGTAAACGTCGTATTTACATATCTGCCACTGTGCAGGAGAATCCGTATAGGTGTTCGAGTGTGCAAAACGTAACGCGCGAGAAATTGTAAGTAAGCGCCGTATTTACATATCTGCCACTGTGCAGGACAATCCGTATAGGTGTTCGAGTGTTCGATACGTAACGCGTGAGAAATTGTATGTAAACGCTGTATTTACATATCTGCCACTGTGCAGGAGAATCCGTATAGCTGTTCGAGTGTGCGAAACGTAACGCGCGAGAAATTGTAACTAAACGCCGTATTTACATATCTGCAAATGTGCAGGAGAATCCGTATAGGTGTTCGAGTGTTCGAAACGTAACGCGCAAGAAATTGTAAGTAAACGCCGTAATTACATATCTGCCACTGTGCAGGAGAATCCGTATAGATATTCGAGTGTTCGAAACGTAACGCGCGAGAAATTGTAAGTAAACGTCGTATTTACTTATCTGCCACTGTGCAGGAGAATCCGTATAGGTGTTCGAGTGTTCGAAACATAACGCGGGAGAAATTGTAAGTAAACGTCGTATTTACATATCTGCCACTGTGCAGGAGAATCCGTATAGGTGTTCGAGTGTGCAAAACGTAACGCGCGAGAAATTGCAAGTAAACGCCGTATTTACATATCTGCCACTGTGCAGGAGAATCCGTATAGGTGTTCGAGTGTTCGAAACGTAACGCGTGAGAAATTGTAAGTAAACGCCGTATTTACATATCTGCCACTGTCCAGGAGAATCCGTATTGGTGTTCGAGTGTTCGAACCGTAACGCGCGTGAAATTGTAATTAAACGCCGTATTTACATGTCTGCCACTGTGCGGAGAATCCGTATAGGTGTTTGAGTGTTCGAACCGTAACGCGCGAGAAATGGTAGGTAAACATCGTATTTACATATCTGCCACTGTGTAGGAGAATCCGTTTACGTGTCCGAGTGTTCGAACCGTAACGCGCGAGAAATTGTAAGTAAACGCCGTATTTACATATCTGCCACTGTGCAGGAAAATCCGTATAGGTGTTCGAGTGTTCGAAACGTAACGCGCGAGAAATTGTAAGTAAACGCCGTATTTACATATCTGCCACTGTGCAGGAGAATCCGTATAGGTGTTCGAGTGTTCGAAACGTAACGCGCGAGAAATTGTAAGTAAACGCCGTATTTACATATCTGCCATTGTGCAGGAGAATCCGTATAGGTGTTCGAGTGTTCGAAACGTAACGCGCGAGAAATTGTAAGTAAACGTCGTATTTACATATCTGCCGCTGTGCAGGAGAATCCGTATAGGTGTTCGAGTGTTCGATACGTAACGCGTGAGAAATTGAATGTAAACGCTGTATTTACATATCTACCACCGTGCAGGAGAATCCGTATAGCTGTTCGAGTGTGCGAAACGTAACGCGCGAGAAATTGTAAGTAAACGCCGTATTTACATATCTGCAAATGTGCAGGAGAATCCGTATAGCTGTTCGAGTGTGCGGAACGTAACGCGCGAGAAATTGTAAGTAAACGCCGTATTTACATATCTGCAACTGTGCAGGAGAATCCGTATAGGTGTTCGAGTGTTCGAAACGTAACGCGCAAGAAATTGTAAGTAAACGCCGTAATTACATATCTGCCACTGTGCAGGAGAATCCGTATAGATGTTCGAGTGTTCGAAACGTAACGCGCGAGAAATTGTAAGTAAACGTCGTATTTACTTATCTGCCACTGTGCAGGAGAATCCGTATAGGTGTTCGAGTGTTCGAAACATAACGCGTTAGAAATTGTAAGTAAACGTCGTATTTACATATCTGCCACCGTGCAGGAGAATCCGTATAGGTGTTCGAATGTGCAAAACGTAACGCGCGAGAAATTGTAAGTAAACGCCGTATTTACATATCTGCCACAGTGCAGGAGAATCCGTATAGATGTTCGAGTGTTCGATACGTAACGCGTGAGAAATTGTATGTAAACGCCGTATTTACATATCTTCCACTGTGCAGGAGAATCCGTATAGCTGTTCGAGTGTTCGAAACGTAACGCGCGGGAAATTGTAAGTAAACGCCGTATTTACATATCTGCCACTGTGCAGGAGAATCCGTATAGCTGTTCGAGTGTTCGAAACGTAACGCGCGAGAAATTGTAAGTAAACGCCGTATTTACATATCTGCCATTGTGCAGGAGAATCCGTATAGGTGTTCGAGTGTTCGAAACGTAACGCGCGAGAAATTGTAAGTAAACGTCGTATTTACATATCTGCCGCTGTGCAGAAGAATCCGTATAGGTGTTCGAGTGTTCGATACGTAACGCGTGAGAAATTGTATGTAAACGCTGTATTTACATATCTGCCCCTGTGCAGGAGAATCCGTATAGCTGTTCGAGTGTGCGAAACGTAACGCGCGAGAAATTGTAAGTAAACGCCGTATTTACATATCTGCAACTGTGCAGGAGAATCCGTATAGGTGTTCGAGTGTTCGAAACGTAACGCGCAAGAAATTGTAAGTAAACGCCGTAATTACATATCTGCCACTGTGCAGGAGAATCCGTATAGATGTTCGAGTGTTCGAAATGTAACGCGCGAGAAATTGTAAGTAAACGTCGTATTTGCTTATCTGCCACTGTGCAGGAGAATCCGTATAGGTGTTCGAGTGTTCGAAACATAACGCGGGAGAAATTGTAAGTAAACGTCGTATTTACATATCTGCCACTGTGCAGGAGAATCCGTATAGGTGTTCGAGTGTGCAAAACGTAACGCGCGAGAAATTGTAAGTAAACGCCGTATTTACATATCTGCCACTGTGCAGGACAATCCGTATAGGTGTTCGAGTGTTCGATACGTAATGCGTGAGAAATTGTATGTAAACGCTGTATTTACATATCTGCCACTGTGCAGGAGAATCCGTATAGCTGTTCGAGTGTGCGAAACGTAACGCGCGAGAAATTGTAAGTAAACGCCGTATTTACATATCTGCAACTGTGCAGGAGAATCCGTATAGGTGTTCGAGTGTTCGAAACGTAACGCGCAAGAAATTGTAAGTAAACGCCGTAATTACATATCTGCCACTGTGCAGGAGAATCCGTATAGATGTTCGAGTGTTCGAAACGTAACGCGCGAGAAATTGTAAGTAAACGTCGTATTTACTTATCTGCCACTGTGCAGGAGAATCCGTATAGGTGTTCGAGTGTTCGAAACATAACGCGGGAGAAATTGTAAGTAAACGTCGTATTTACATATCTGCCACTGTGCAGGAGAATCCGTATAGGTGTTCGAGTGTGCAAAACGTAACGCGCGAGAAATTGCAAGTAAACGCCGTATTTACATATCTGCCACTGTGCAGGAGAATCCGTATAGGTGTTCGAGTGTTCGAAACGTAACGCGTGAGAAATTGTAAGTAAACGCCGTATTTACATATCTGCCACTGTCCAGGAGAATCCGTATTGGTGTTCGAGTGTTCGAACCGTAACGCGCGTGAAATTGTAATTAAACGCCGTATTTACATGTCTGCCACTGTGCGGAGAATCCGTATAGGTATTTGAGTGTTCGAACCGTAACGCGCGAGAAATGGTAGGTAAACACCGTATTTACATATTTGCCACTGTGCAGGAGAATCCGTATACGTGTCCGAGTGTTCGAACCGTAACGCGCGAGAAATTGTAAGTGAACGCCGTATTTACATATCTGCCACTGTGCAGGAGAATCCGTATAGGTGTTCGAGAGTTCGAAACGTAACGCGCGAGAAATTGTAAGTAAACGCCGTATTTACATATCTGCCACTGTGCAGGAGAATCCGTATAGGTGTTCGAGTGTTCAAAACGTAACCCGCGAGAAATTGTAAGTAAACGCCGTATTTACATATCTGCCATTGTGCAGGAGAATCCGTATAGGTGTTCGAGTGTTCGAAACGTAACGCGCGAGAAATTGTAAGTAAACGTCGTATTTACATATCTGCCGCTGTGTAGGAGAATCCGTATAGGTGTTCGAGTGTTCGATACGTAACGCGTGAGAAATTGAATGTAAACGCTGTATTTACATATCTGCCACCGTGCAGGAGAATCCGTATAGCTGTTCGAGTGTGCGAAACGTAACGCGCGAGAAATTGTAAGTAAACGCCGTATTTACATATCTACAACTGTGCAGGAGAATCCGTATAGGTGTTCGAGTGTTCGAAACGTAACGCGCAAGAAATTGTAAGTAAACGCCGTAATTACATATCTGCCACTGTGCAGGAGAATCCGTATAGATGTTCGAGTGTTCGAAACGTAACGCGCGAGAAATTGTAAGTAAATGTCGTATTTACTTATCTGCCACTGTGCAGGAGAATCCGTATAAGTGTTCGAGTGTTCGAAACATAACGCGTGAGAAATTGTAAGTAAAGGTCGTATTTACATATCTGCCACTGTGCAGGAAAATCCGTATAGGTGTTCGAGTGTGCAAAACGTAACGCGCGAGAAATTGTAAGTAAACGCCGTATTTACATATCTGCCACTGTGCAGGACAATCCGTATAGGTGTTCGAGTGTTCGATACGTAACGCGTGAGAAATTGTATGTAAACGCTGTATTTACATATCTGCCACTGTGCAGGAGAATCCGTATAGCTGTTCGAGTGTGCGAAACGTAACGCGCGAGAAATTGGAAGTAAACGCCGTATTTACATATCTGCAACTGTGCAGGAGAATCCGTACAGGTGTTCGAGTGTTCGAAACGTAACGCGCAAGAAATTGTAAGTAAACGCCGTAATTACATATCTGCCACCGTGCAGGAGAATCCGTATAGGTGTTCGAATGTGCAAAACGTAACGCGCGAGAAATTGTAAGTAAACGCCGTATTTACATATCTGCCACTGTGCAGGAGAATCCGTATAGATGTTCGAGTATTCGATACGTAACGCGTGAGAAATTGTATGTAAACGCCGTATTTACATATCTTCCACTGTGCAGGAGAATCCGTATAGCTGTTCGAGTGTTCGAAACGTAACGCGCGAGAAATTGTAAGTAAACGCCGTATTTACATATCTGCAACTGTGCAGGAGAATCCGTATAGGTGTTCGAGTGTTCGAAACGTAACGCGCAAGAAATTGTAAGTAAACGCCGTAATTACATATCTGCCACTGTGCAGGGGAATCCGTATAGATGTTCGAGTGTTCGAAACGTAACGCGCGAGAAATTGTAAGTAAACGTCGTATTTACTTATCTGCCACTGTGCAGGAGAATCCGTATAGGTGTTCGAGTGTTCAAAACATAACGCGGGAGAAATTGTAAGTAAACATCGTATTTACATATCTGCCACTGTGCTGGAGAATCCGTATAGGTGTTCGAGTGTGCAAAAAGTAACGCGCGAGAAATTGCAAGTAAACGCCGTATTTACATATCTGCCACTGTGCAGGAGAATCCGTATAGGTGTTCGAGTGTTCGAAACGTAACGCGCAAGAAATTGTAAGTAAACGCCGTAATTACATATCTGCCACTGTGCAGGAGAATCCGTATAGATGTTCGAGTGTTCGAAACGTAATGCGCGAGAAATTGTAAGTAAACGTCGTATTTACTTATCTGCCACTGTGCAGGAGAATCCGTATAGGTGTTCGAGTGTTCGAAACATAACGCGTGAGAAATTGTAAGTAAACGTCGTATTTACATATCTGCCACTGTGCAGGAGAATCCGTATAGGTGTTCGAGTGTGCAAAACGTAACGCGCGAGAAATTGTAAGTAAACGCCGTATTTACATATCTACCACAGTGCAGGACAATCCGTATAGGTGTTCGAGTGTTCGATACGTAACGCGTGAGAAATTGTATGTAAACGCTGTATTTACATATCTGCCACTGTGCAGGAGAATCCGTATAGCTGTTCGAGTGTGCGAAACGTAACGCGCGAGAAATTGTAAGTAAACGCCGTATTTACATATCTGCAACTGTGCAGGAGAATCCGTACAGGTGTTCGAGTGTTCGAAACGTAACGCGCAAGAAATTGTAAGTAAACGCCGTAATTACATATCTGCCACTGTGCAGGAGAATCCGTATAGATGTTCGAGTGTTCGAAACGTAACGCGCGAGAAATTGTAAGTAAACGTCGTATTTACTTATCTGCCACTGTGGAGGAGAATCCGTATAGGTGTTCGAGTGTTCGAAACATAACGCGTGAGAAATTGTAAGTAAACGTCGTATTTACATATCTGCCACCGTGCAGGAGAATCCGTATAGGTGTTCGAATGTGCAAAACGTAACGCGCGAGAAATTGTAAGTAAACGCCGTATTTACATATCTGCCACTGTGCAGGAGAATCCGTATAGATGTTCGAGTGTTCGATACGTAACGCGTGAGAAATTGTATTTAAACGCCGTATTTACATATCTTCCACTGTGCAGGAGAATCCGTATAGCTGTTCGAGTGTTCGAAACGTAACGCGCGAGAAATTGTAAGTAAACGCCGTATTTACATATCTGCCACTGTGCAGGAGAATCCGTATAGGTGTTCGAGTGTTCGAAACGTAACGCGCGAGAAATTGTAAGTAAACGCCGTATTTACATATCTGCCATTGTGCAGGAGAATCCGTATAGGTGTTCGAGTGTTCGAAACGTAACGCGCGAGAAATTGTAAGTAAACGTCGTATTTACATATCTGCCGCTGTGCAGGAGAATCCGTATAGGTGTTCGAGTGTTCGATACGTAACGCGTGAGAAATTGTATGTAAACGCTGTATTTACATATCTGCCACTGTGCAGGAGAATCCGTATAGCTGTTCGAGTGTGCGAAACGTAATGCGCGAGAAATTGTAAGTAAACGCCGTATTTACATATCTGCAACTGTGCAGGAGAATCCGTATAGGTGTTCGAGTGGTCGAAACGTAACGCGCAAGAAATTGTAAGTAAACGCCGTAATTACATATCTGCCACTGTGCAGGAGAATCCGTATAGATGTTCGAGTGTGCGAAACGTAACGCGCGAGAAATTGTAAGTAAACGTCTTATTTACTTATCTGCCACTGTGCAGGAGAATCCGTATAGGTGTTCGAGTGTTCGAAACATAACGCGTGAGAAATTGTAAGTAAACGTCGTATTTACATATCTGCCACTGTGCAGGAGAATCCGTATAGGTGTTCGAGTGTTCGAAACGTAACGCGCGAGAAATTGTAAGTAAACGCCGTATTTACATATCTGCCATTGTGCAGGAGAATCCGTATAGGTGTTCGAGTGTTCGAAACGTAACGCGCGAGAAATTGTAAGTAAACGTCGTATTTACATATCTGCCGCTGTGCAGGAGAATCCGTATAGGTGTTCGAGTGTTCGATACGTAACGCGTGAGAAATTGAATGTAAACGCTGTATTTACATATCTGCCACCGTGCAGGAGAATCCGTATAGCTGTTCGAGTGTGCGGAACGTAACGCGCGAGAAATTGTAAGTAAACGCCGTATTTACATATCTGCAACTGTGCAGGAGAATCCGTATAGGTGTTCGAGTGTTCGAAACGTAACGCGCAAGAAATTGTAAGTAAACGCCGTAATTACATATCTGCCACTGTGCAGGAGAATCCGTATAGATGTTCGAGTGTTCGAAACGTAACGCGCGAGAAATTGTAAGTAAACGTCGTATTTACTTATCTGCCACTGTGCAGGAGAATCCGTATAGGTGTTCGAGTGTTCGAAACATAACGCGTTAGAAATTGTAAGTAAACGTCGTATTTACATATCTGCCACCGTGCAGGAGAATCCGTATAGGTGTTCGAATGTGCAAAACGTAACGCGCGAGAAATTGTAAGTAAACGCCGTATTTACATATCTGCCACTGTGCAGGACAATCCGTATAGGTGTTCGAGTGTTCGAAACGTAACGCGCAAGAAATTGTAAGTAAACGCCGTAATTACATATCTGCCACTGTGCAGGAGAATCCGTATAGATGTTCGAGTGTTCGAAACGTAACGCGCGAGAAATTGTTAGTAAACGTCGTATTTACTTATCTGCCACTGTGCAGGAGAATCCGTATAGGTGTTCGAGTGTTCGAAACATAACGCGTGAGAAATTGTAAGTAAACGTCGTATTTACATATCTGCCACTGTGCAGGAGAATCCGTATAGGTGTTCGAGTGTGCAAAACGTAACGCGCGAGAAATTGTAAGTAAACGCCGTATTTACATATCTGCCACTGTGCAGGACAATCCGTATAGGTGTTCGAGTGTTCGATACGTAACGCGTGAGAAATTGTATGTAAACGCTGTATTTACATATCTGCCACTGTGCAGGAGAATCCGTATAGCTGTTCGAGTGTGCGAAACGTAACGCGCGAGAAATTGTAAGTAAACGCCGTATTTACATATCTGCAAATGTGCAGGAGAATCCGTATAGCTGTTCGAGTGTGCGGAACGTAACGCGCGAGAAATTGTAAGTAAACGCCGTATTTACATATCTGCAACTGTGCAGGAGAATCCGTATAGGTGTTCGAGTGTTCGAAACGTAACGCGCAAGAAATTGTAAGTAAACGCCGTAATTACATATCTGCCACTGTGCAGGAGAATCCGTATAGATGTTCGAGTGTTCGAAACGTAACGCGCGAGAAATTGTAAGTAAACGTCGTATTTACTTATCTGCCACTGTGCAGGAGAATCCGTATAGGTGTTCGAGTGTTCGAAACATAACGCGGGAGAAATTGTAAGTAAACGTCGTATTTACATATCTGCCACTGTGCAGGAGAATCCGTATAGGTGTTCGAGTGTGCAAAACGTAACGCGCGAGAAATTGCAAGTAAACGCCGTATTTACATATCTGCCACTGTGCAGGAGAATCCGTATAGGTGTTCGAGTGTGCAAAACGTAACGCGCGAGAAATTGTAAGTAAGCGCCGTATTTACATATCTGCCACTGTGCAGGACAGTCCGTATAGGTGTTCGAGTGTTCGATACGTAACGCGTGAGAAATTGTATGTAAACGCTGTATTTACATATCTGCCACTGTGCAGGAGAATCCGTATAGCTGTTCGAGTGTGCGAAACGTAACGCGCGAGAAATTGTAACTAAACGCCGTATTTACATATCTGCAAATGTGCAGGAGAATCCGTATAGGTGTTCGAGTGTTCGAAACGTAACGCGCAAGAAATTGTAAGTAAACGCCGTAATTACATATCTGCCACTGTGCAGGAGAATCCGTATAGATATTCGAGTGTTCGAAACGTAACGCGCGAGAAATTGTAAGTAAACGTCGTATTTACTTATCTGCCACTGTGCAGGAGAATCCGTATAGGTGTTCGAGTGTTCGAAACATAACGCGGGAGAAATTGTAAGTAAACGTCGTATTTACATATCTGCCACTGTGCAGGAGAATCCGTATAGGTGTTCGAGTGTGCAAAACGTAACGCGCGAGAAATTGCAAGTAAACGCCGTATTTACATATCTGCCACTGTGCAGGAGAATCCGTATAGGTGTTCGAGTGTTCGAAACGTAACGCGTGAGAAATTGTAAGTAAACGCCGTATTTACATATCTGCCACTGTCCAGGAGAATCCGTATTGGTGTTCGAGTGTTCGAACCGTAACGCGCGTGAAATTGTAATTAAACGCCGTATTTACATGTCTGCCACTGTGCGGAGAATCCGTATAGGTGTTTGAGTGTTCGAACCGTAACGCGCGAGAAATGGTAGGTAAACACCGTATTTACATATCTGCCACTGTGTAGGAGAATCCGTTTACGTGTCCGAGTGTTCGAACCGTAACGCGCGAGAAATTGTAAGTAAACGCCGTATTTACATATCTGCCACTGTGCAGGAAAATCCGTATAGGTGTTCGAGTGTTCGAAACGTAACGCGCGAGAAATTGTAAGTAAACGCCGTATTTACATATCTGCCACTGTGCAGGAGAATCCGTATAGGTGTTCGAGTGTTCGAAACGTAACGCGCGAGAAATTGTAAGTAAACGCCGTATTTACATATCTGCCATTGTGCAGGAGAATCCGTATAGGTGTTCGAGTGTTCGAAACGTAACGCGCGAGAAATTGTAAGTAAACGTCGTATTTACATATCTGCCGCTGTGCAGGAGAATCCGTATAGGTGTTCGAGTGTTCGATACGTAACGCGTGAGAAATTGAATGTAAACGCTGTATTTACATATCTACCACCGTGCAGGAGAATCCGTATAGCTGTTCGAGTGTGCGAAACGTAACGCGCGAGAAATTGTAAGTAAACGCCGTATTTACATATCTGCAAATGTGCAGGAGAATCCGTATAGCTGTTCGAGTGTGCGGAACGTAACGCGCGAGAAATTGTAAGTAAACGCCGTATTTACATATCTGCAACTGTGCAGGAGAATCCGTATAGGTGTTCGAGTGTTCGAAACGTAACGCGCAAGAAATTGTAAGTAAACGCCGTAATTACATATCTGCCACTGTGCAGGAGAATCCGTATAGATGTTCGAGTGTTCGAAACGTAACGCGCGAGAAATTGTAAGTAAACGTCGTATTTACTTATCTGCCACTGTGCAGGAGAATCCGTATAGGTGTTCGAGTGTTCGAAACATAACGCGTTAGAAATTGTAAGTAAACGTCGTATTTACATATCTGCCACCGTGCAGGAGAATCCGTATAGGTGTTCGAATGTGCAAAACGTAACGCGCGAGAAATTGTAAGTAAACGCCGTATTTACATATCTGCCACAGTGCAGGAGAATCCGTATAGATGTTCGAGTGTTCGATACGTAACGCGTGAGAAATTGTATGTAAACGCCGTATTTACATATCTTCCACTGTGCAGGAGAATCCGTATAGCTGTTCGAGTGTTCGAAACGTAACGCGCGAGAAATTGTAAGTAAATGCCGTATTTACATATCTGCCACTGTGCAGGAGAATCCGTATAGCTGTTCGAGTGTTCGAAACGTAACGCGCGAGAAATTGTAAGTAAACGCCGTATTTACATATCTGCCATTGTGCAGGAGAATCCGTATAGGTGTTCGAGTGTTCGAAACGTAACGCGCGAGAAATTGTAAGTAAACGTCGTATTTACATATCTGCCGCTGTGCAGAAGAATCCGTATAGGTGTTCGAGTGTTCGATACGTAACGCGTGAGAAATTGTATGTAAACGCTGTATTTACATATCTGCCCCTGTGCAGGAGAATCCGTATAGCTGTTCGAGTGTGCGAAACGTAACGCGCGAGAAATTGTAAGTAAACGCCGTATTTACATATCTGCAACTGTGCAGGAGAATCCGTATAGGTGTTCGAGTGTTCGAAACGTAACGCGCAAGAAATTGTAAGTAAACGCCGTAATTACATATCTGCCACTGTGCAGGAGAATCCGTATAGATGTTCGAGTGTTCGAAATGTAACGCGCGAGAAATTGTAAGTAAACGTCGTATTTGCTTATCTGCCACTGTGCAGGAGAATCCGTATAGGTGTTCGAGTGTTCGAAACATAACGCGGGAGAAATTGTAAGTAAACGTCGTATTTACATATCTGCCACTGTGCAGGAGAATCCGTATAGGTGTTCGAGTGTGCAAAACGTAACGCGCGAGAAATTGTAAGTAAGCGCCGTATTTACATATCTGCCACTGTGCAGGACAGTCCGTATAGGTGTTCGAGTGTTCGATACGTAACGCGTGAGAAATTGTATGTAAACGCTGTATTTACATATCTGCCACTGTGCAGGAGAATCCGTATAGCTGTTCGAGTGTGCGAAACGTAACGCGCGAGAAATTGTAACTAAACGCCGTATTTACATATCTGCAAATGTGCAGGAGAATCCGTATAGGTGTTCGAGTGTTCGAAACGTAACGCGCAAGAAATTGTAAGTAAACGCCGTAATTACATATCTGCCACTGTGCAGGAGAATCCGTATAGATATTCGAGTGTTCGAAACGTAACGCGCGAGAAATTGTAAGTAAACGTCGTATTTACTTATCTGCCACTGTGCAGGAGAATCCGTATAGGTGTTCGAGTGTTCGAAACATAACGCGGGAGAAATTGTAAGTAAACGTCGTATTTACATATCTGCCACTGTGCAGGAGAATCCGTATAGGTGTTCGAGTGTGCAAAACGTAACGCGCGAGAAATTGCAAGTAAACGCCGTATTTACATATCTGCCACTGTGCAGGAGAATCCGTATAGGTGTTCGAGTGTTCGAAACGTAACGCGTGAGAAATTGTAAGTAAACGCCGTATTTACATATCTGCCACTGTCCAGGAGAATCCGTATTGGTGTTCGAGTGTTCGAACCGTAACGCGCGTGAAATTGTAATTAAACGCCGTATTTACATGTCTGCCACTGTGCGGAGAATCCGTATAGGTGTTTGAGTGTTCGAACCGTAACGCGCGAGAAATGGTAGGTAAACACCGTATTTACATATCTGCCACTGTGTAGGAGAATCCGTTTACGTGTCCGAGTGTTCGAACCGTAACGCGCGAGAAATTGTAAGTAAACGCCGTATTTACATATCTGCCACTGTGCAGGAAAATCCGTATAGGTGTTCGAGTGTTCGAAACGTAACGCGCGAGAAATTGTAAGTAAACGCCGTATTTACATATCTGCCACTGTGCAGGAGAATCCGTATAGGTGTTCGAGTGTTCGAAACGTAACGCGCGAGAAATTGTAAGTAAACGCCGTATTTACATATCTGCCATTGTGCAGGAGAATCCGTATAGGTGTTCGAGTGTTCGAAACGTAACGCGCGAGAAATTGTAAGTAAACGTCGTATTTACATATCTGCCGCTGTGCAGGAGAATCCGTATAGGTGTTCGAGTGTTCGATACGTAACGCGTGAGAAATTGAATGTAAACGCTGTATTTACATATCTACCACCGTGCAGGAGAATCCGTATAGCTGTTCGAGTGTGCGAAACGTAACGCGCGAGAAATTGTAAGTAAACGCCGTATTTACATATCTGCAAATGTGCAGGAGAATCCGTATAGCTGTTCGAGTGTGCGGAACGTAACGCGCGAGAAATTGTAAGTAAACGCCGTATTTACATATCTGCAACTGTGCAGGAGAATCCGTATAGGTGTTCGAGTGTTCGAAACGTAACGCGCAAGAAATTGTAAGTAAACGCCGTAATTACATATCTGCCACTGTGCAGGAGAATCCGTATAGATGTTCGAGTGTTCGAAACGTAACGCGCGAGAAATTGTAAGTAAACGTCGTATTTACTTATCTGCCACTGTGCAGGAGAATCCGTATAGGTGTTCGAGTGTTCGAAACATAACGCGTTAGAAATTGTAAGTAAACGTCGTATTTACATATCTGCCACCGTGCAGGAGAATCCGTATAGGTGTTCGAATGTGCAAAACGTAACGCGCGAGAAATTGTAAGTAAACGCCGTATTTACATATCTGCCACAGTGCAGGAGAATCCGTATAGATGTTCGAGTGTTCGATACGTAACGCGTGAGAAATTGTATGTAAACGCCGTATTTACATATCTTCCACTGTGCAGGAGAATCCGTATAGCTGTTCGAGTGTTCGAAACGTAACGCGCGAGAAATTGTAAGTAAATGCCGTATTTACATATCTGCCACTGTGCAGGAGAATCCGTATAGCTGTTCGAGTGTTCGAAACGTAACGCGCGAGAAATTGTAAGTAAACGCCGTATTTACATATCTGCCATTGTGCAGGAGAATCCGTATAGGTGTTCGAGTGTTCGAAACGTAACGCGCGAGAAATTGTAAGTAAACGTCGTATTTACATATCTGCCGCTGTGCAGAAGAATCCGTATAGGTGTTCGAGTGTTCGAAACGTAACGCGCGAGAAATTGTAAGTAAACGTCGTATTTACTTATCTGCCACTGTGCAGGAGAATCCGTATAGGTGTTCGAGTGTTCGAAACATAACGCGGGAGAAATTGTAAGTAAACGTCGTATTTACATATCTGCCACTGTGCAGGAGAATCCGTATAGGTGTTCGAGTGTGCAAAACGTAACGCGCGAG
Organism: Camellia sinensis; assembly: GCF_055761805.1. Taxonomy (NCBI): domain Eukaryota; kingdom Viridiplantae; phylum Streptophyta; class Magnoliopsida; order Ericales; family Theaceae; genus Camellia; species Camellia sinensis. Next base: position 4,374,230 of record NW_028128989.1, on the reverse strand, counting down.
AAATTGCAAGTAAACGCCGTATTTACATATCTGCCACTGTGCAGGAGAATCCGTATAGGTGTTCGAGTGTTCGAAACGTAACGCGTGAGAAATTGTAAGTAAACGCCGTATTTACATATCTGCCACTGTCCAGGAGAATCCGTATTGGTGTTCGAGTGTTCGAACCGTAACGCGCGTGAAATTGTAATTAAACGCCGTATTTACATGTCTGCCACTGTGCGGAGAATCCGTATAGGTGTTTGAGTGTTCGAACCGTAACGCGCGAGAAATGGTAGGTAAACACCGTATTTACATATCTGCCACTGTGTAGGAGAATCCGTTTACGTGTCCGAGTGTTCGAACCGTAACGCGCGAGAAATTGTAAGTAAACGCCGTATTTACATATCTGCCACTGTGCAGGAAAATCCGTATAGGTGTTCGAGTGTTCGAAACGTAACGCGCGAGAAATTGTAAGTAAACGCCGTATTTACATATCTGCCACTGTGCAGGAGAATCCGTATAGGTGTTCGAGTGTTCGAAACGTAACGCGCGAGAAATTGTAAGTAAACGCCGTATTTACATATCTGCCATTGTGCAGGAGAATCCGTATAGGTGTTCGAGTGTTCGAAACGTAACGCGCGAGAAATTGTAAGTAAACGTCGTATTTACATATCTGCCGCTGTGCAGGAGAATCCGTATAGGTGTTCGAGTGTTCGATACGTAACGCGTGAGAAATTGAATGTAAACGCTGTATTTACATATCTACCACCGTGCAGGAGAATCCGTATAGCTGTTCGAGTGTGCGAAACGTAACGCGCGAGAAATTGTAAGTAAACGCCGTATTTACATATCTGCAAATGTGCAGGAGAATCCGTATAGCTGTTCGAGTGTGCGGAACGTAACGCGCGAGAAATTGTAAGTAAACGCCGTATTTACATATCTGCAACTGTGCAGGAGAATCCGTATAGGTGTTCGAGTGTTCGAAACGTAACGCGCAAGAAATTGTAAGTAAACGCCGTAATTACATATCTGCCACTGTGCAGGAGAATCCGTATAGATGTTCGAGTGTTCGAAACGTAACGCGCGAGAAATTGTAAGTAAACGTCGTATTTACTTATCTGCCACTGTGCAGGAGAATCCGTATAGGTGTTCGAGTGTTCGAAACATAACGCGTTAGAAATTGTAAGTAAACGTCGTATTTACATATCTGCCACCGTGCAGGAGAATCCGTATAGGTGTTCGAATGTGCAAAACGTAACGCGCGAGAAATTGTAAGTAAACGCCGTATTTACATATCTGCCACAGTGCAGGAGAATCCGTATAGATGTTCGAGTGTTCGATACGTAACGCGTGAGAAATTGTATGTAAACGCCGTATTTACATATCTTCCACTGTGCAGGAGAATCCGTATAGCTGTTCGAGTGTTCGAAACGTAACGCGCGAGAAATTGTAAGTAAATGCCGTATTTACATATCTGCCACTGTGCAGGAGAATCCGTATAGCTGTTCGAGTGTTCGAAACGTAACGCGCGAGAAATTGTAAGTAAACGCCGTATTTACATATCTGCCATTGTGCAGGAGAATCCGTATAGGTGTTCGAGTGTTCGAAACGTAACGCGCGAGAAATTGTAAGTAAACGTCGTATTTACATATCTGCCGCTGTGCAGAAGAATCCGTATAGGTGTTCGAGTGTTCGATACGTAACGCGTGAGAAATTGTATGTAAACGCTGTATTTACATATCTGCCCCTGTGCAGGAGAATCCGTATAGCTGTTCGAGTGTGCGAAACGTAACGCGCGAGAAATTGTAAGTAAACGCCGTATTTACATATCTGCAACTGTGCAGGAGAATCCGTATAGGTGTTCGAGTGTTCGAAACGTAACGCGCAAGAAATTGTAAGTAAACGCCGTAATTACATATCTGCCACTGTGCAGGAGAATCCGTATAGATGTTCGAGTGTTCGAAATGTAACGCGCGAGAAATTGTAAGTAAACGTCGTATTTGCTTATCTGCCACTGTGCAGGAGAATCCGTATAGGTGTTCGAGTGTTCGAAACATAACGCGGGAGAAATTGTAAGTAAACGTCGTATTTACATATCTGCCACTGTGCAGGAGAATCCGTATAGGTGTTCGAGTGTGCAAAACGTAACGCGCGAGAAATTGTAAGTAAACGCCGTATTTACATATCTGCCACTGTGCAGGACAATCCGTATAGGTGTTCGAGTGTTCGATACGTAATGCGTGAGAAATTGTATGTAAACGCTGTATTTACATATCTGCCACTGTGCAGGAGAATCCGTATAGCTGTTCGAGTGTGCGAAACGTAACGCGCGAGAAATTGTAAGTAAACGCCGTATTTACATATCTGCAACTGTGCAGGAGAATCCGTATAGGTGTTCGAGTGTTCGAAACGTAACGCGCAAGAAATTGTAAGTAAACGCCGTAATTACATATCTGCCACTGTGCAGGAGAATCCGTATAGATGTTCGAGTGTTCGAAACGTAACGCGCGAGAAATTGTAAGTAAACGTCGTATTTACTTATCTGCCACTGTGCAGGAGAATCCGTATAGGTGTTCGAGTGTTCGAAACATAACGCGGGAGAAATTGTAAGTAAACGTCGTATTTACATATCTGCCACTGTGCAGGAGAATCCGTATAGGTGTTCGAGTGTGCAAAACGTAACGCGCGAGAAATTGCAAGTAAACGCCGTATTTACATATCTGCCACTGTGCAGGAGAATCCGTATAGGTGTTCGAGTGTTCGAAACGTAACGCGTGAGAAATTGTAAGTAAACGCCGTATTTACATATCTGCCACTGTCCAGGAGAATCCGTATTGGTGTTCGAGTGTTCGAACCGTAACGCGCGTGAAATTGTAATTAAACGCCGTATTTACATGTCTGCCACTGTGCGGAGAATCCGTATAGGTATTTGAGTGTTTGAACCGTAACGCGCGAGAAATGGTAGGTAAACACCGTATTTACATATTTGCCACTGTGCAGGAGAATCCGTATACGTGTCCGAGTGTTCGAACCGTAACGCGCGAGAAATTGTAAGTGAACGCCGTATTTACATATCTGCCACTGTGCAGGAGAATCCGTATAGGTGTTCGAGAGTTCGAAACGTAACGCGCGAGAAATTGTAAGTAAACGCCGTATTTACATATCTGCCACTGTGCAGGAGAATCCGTATAGGTGTTCGAGTGTTCAAAACGTAACCCGCGAGAAATTGTAAGTAAACGCCGTATTTACATATCTGCCATTGTGCAGGAGAATCCGTATAGGTGTTCGAGTGTTCGAAACGTAACGCGCGAGAAATTGTAAGTAAACGTCGTATTTACATATCTGCCGCTGTGTAGGAGAATCCGTATAGGTGTTCGAGTGTTCGATACGTAACGCGTGAGAAATTGAATGTAAACGCTGTATTTACATATCTGCCACCGTGCAGGAGAATCCGTATAGCTGTTCGAGTGTGCGAAACGTAACGCGCGAGAAATTGTAAGTAAACGCCGTATTTACATATCTACAACTGTGCAGGAGAATCCGTATAGGTGTTCGAGTGTTCGAAACGTAACGCGCAAGAAATTGTAAGTAAACGCCGTAATTACATATCTGCCACTGTGCAGGAGAATCCGTATAGATGTTCGAGTGTTCGAAACGTAACGCGCGAGAAATTGTAAGTAAATGTCGTATTTACTTATCTGCCACTGTGCAGGAGAATCCGTATAAGTGTTCGAGTGTTCGAAACATAACGCGTGAGAAATTGTAAGTAAAGGTCGTATTTACATATCTGCCACTGTGCAGGAAAATCCGTATAGGTGTTCGAGTGTGCAAAACGTAACGCGCGAGAAATTGTAAGTAAACGCCGTATTTACATATCTGCCACTGTGCAGGACAATCCGTATAGGTGTTCGAGTGTTCGATACGTAACGCGTGAGAAATTGTATGTAAACGCTGTATTTACATATCTGCCACTGTGCAGGAGAATCCGTATAGCTGTTCGAGTGTGCGAAACGTAACGCGCGAGAAATTGGAAGTAAACGCCGTATTTACATATCTGCAACTGTGCAGGAGAATCCGTACAGGTGTTCGAGTGTTCGAAACGTAACGCGCAAGAAATTGTAAGTAAACGCCGTAATTACATATCTGCCACCGTGCAGGAGAATCCGTATAGGTGTTCGAATGTGCAAAACGTAACGCGCGAGAAATTGTAAGTAAACGCCGTATTTACATATCTGCCACTGTGCAGGAGAATCCGTATAGATGTTCGAGTATTCGATACGTAACGCGTGAGAAATTGTATGTAAACGCCGTATTTACATATCTTCCACTGTGCAGGAGAATCCGTATAGCTGTTCGAGTGTTCGAAACGTAACGCGCGAGAAATTGTAAGTAAACGCCGTATTTACATATCTGCAACTGTGCAGGAGAATCCGTATAGGTGTTCGAGTGTTCGAAACGTAACGCGCAAGAAATTGTAAGTAAACGCCGTAATTACATATCTGCCACTGTGCAGGGGAATCCGTATAGATGTTCGAGTGTTCGAAACGTAACGCGCGAGAAATTGTAAGTAAACGTCGTATTTACTTATCTGCCACTGTGCAGGAGAATCCGTATAGGTGTTCGAGTGTTCGAAACATAACGCGGGAGAAATTGTAAGTAAACATCGTATTTACATATCTGCCACTGTGCTGGAGAATCCGTATAGGTGTTCGAGTGTGCAAAACGTAACGCGCGAGAAATTGCAAGTAAACGCCGTATTTACATATCTGCCACTGTGTAGGAGAATCCGTATAGGTGTTCGAGTGTTCGAAACGTAACGCGCAAGAAATTGTAAGTAAACGCCGTAATTACATATCTGCCACTGTGCAGGAGAATCCGTATAGATGTTCGAGTGTTCGAAACGTAATGCGCGAGAAATTGTAAGTAAACGTCGTATTTACTTATCTGCCACTGTGCAGGAGAATCCGTATAGGTGTTCGAGTGTTCGAAACATAACGCGTGAGAAATTGTAAGTAAACGTCGTATTTACATATCTGCCACTGTGCAGGAGAATCCGTATAGGTGTTCGAGTGTGCAAAACGTAACGCGCGAGAAATTGTAAGTAAACGCCGTATTTACATATCTACCACAGTGCAGGACAATCCGTATAGGTGTTCGAGTGTTCGATACGTAACGCGTGAGAAATTGTATGTAAACGCTGTATTTACATATCTGCCACTGTGCAGGAGAATCCGTATAGCTGTTCGAGTGTGCGAAACGTAACGCGCGAGAAATTGTAAGTAAACGCCGTATTTACATATCTGCAACTGTGCAGGAGAATCCGTACAGGTGTTCGAGTGTTCGAAACGTAACGCGCAAGAAATTGTAAGTAAACGCCGTAATTACATATCTGCCACTGTGCAGGAGAATCCGTATAGATGTTCGAGTGTTCGAAACGTAACGCCCGAGAAATTGTAAGTAAACGTCGTATTTACTTATCTGCCACTGTGCAGGAGAATCCGTATAGGTGTTCGAGTGTTCGAAACATAACGCGTGAGAAATTGTAAGTAAACGTCGTATTTACATATCTGCCACCGTGCAGCAAAATCCGTATAGGTGTTCGAATGTGCAAAACGTAACGCGCGAGAAATTGTAAGTAAACGCCGTATTTACATATCTGCCACTGTGCAGGAGAATCCGTATAGATGTTCGAGTATTCGATACGTAACGCGTGAGAAATTGTATGTAAACGCCGTATTTACATATCTTCCACTGTGCAGGAGAATCCGTATAGCTGTTCGAGTGTTCGAAACGTAACGCGCGAGAAATTGTAAGTAAACGCCGTATTTACATATCTGCCACTGTGCAGGAGAATCTGTATAGGTGTTCGAGTGTTCGAAATGTAACGCGCGAGAAATTGTAAGTAAACGCCGTATTTACATATCTGCCATTGTGCAGGAGAATCCGTATAGGTGTTCGAGTGTTCGAAACGTAACGCGCGAGAAATTGTAAGTAAACGTCGTATTTACATATCCGCCGCTGTGCAGGAGAATCCGTATAGGTGTTCGAGTGTTCGATACGTAACGCGTGAGAAATTGTATGTAAACGCTGTATTTACATATCTGCCACTGTGCAGGAGAATGCGTATAGCTGTTCGAGTGTGCGAAACGTAACGCGCGAGAAATTGTAAGTAAACGCCGTATTTACATATCTGCAACTGTGCAGGAGAATCTGTATAGGTGTTCGAGTGTTCGAAACGTAACGCGCAAGAAATTGTAAGTAAACGCCGTAATTACATATCTGCCACTGTGCAGGAGAATCCGTATAGATGTTCGAGTGTTCGAAACGTAACGCGCGAGAAATTGTAAGTAAACGTCGTATTTACTTATCTGCCACTGTGCAGGAGAATCCGTATAGGTGTTCGAGTGTTCGAAACATAACGCGTGAGAAATTGTAAGTAAACGTCGTATTTACATATCTGCCACTGTGCAGGAGAATCCGTATAGGTGTTCGAGTGTGCAAAACGTAACGCGCGAGAAATTGTAAGTAAACGCCGTATTTACATATCTACCACAGTGCAGGACAATCCGTATAGGTGTTCGAGTGTTCGATACGTAACGCGTGAGAAATTGTATGTAAACGCTGTATTTACATATCTGCCACTGTGCAGGAGAATCCGTATAGCTGTTCGAGTGTGCGAAACGTAACGCGCGAGAAATTGTAAGTAAACGTCGTATTTACATATCTGCAACTGTGCAGGAGAATCCGTATAGGTGTTCGAGTGTTCAAAACGTAACGCGCAAGAAATTGTAAGTAAACGCCGTAATTACATATCTGCCACTGTGCAGGAGAATCCGTATAGATGTTCGAGTGTTCGAAACGTAACGCGCGAGAAATTGTAAGTAAACGTCGTATTTACTTATCTGCCACTGTGCAGGAGAATCCGTATAGGTGTTCGAGTGTTCGAAACATAACGCGGGAGAAATTGTAAGTAAACGTCGTATTTACATATCTGCCACTGTGCAGGAGAATCCGTATAGGTGTTCGAGTGTGCAAAACGTAACGCGCGAGAAATTGCAAGTAAACGCCGTATTTACATATCTGCCACTGTGCAGGAGAATCCGTATAGGTGTTCGAGTGTTCGAAACGTAACGCGTGAGAAATTGTAAGTAAACGCCGTATTTACATATCTGCCACTGTCCAGGAGAATCCGTATTGGTGTTCGAGTGTTCGAACCGTAACGCGCGTGAAATTGTAATTAAACGCCGTATTTACATGTCTGCCACTGTGCGGAGAATCCGTATAGGTGTTTGAGTGTTCGAACCGTAACGCGCGAGAAATGGTAGGTAAACACCGTATTTACATATCTGCCACTGTGCAGGAGAATCCGTATACGTGTCCGAGTGTTCGAACCGTAACGCGCGAGAAATTGTAAGTAAACGCCGTATTTACATATCTGCCACTGTGCAGGAGAATCCGTATAGGTGTTCGAGTGTTCGAAACGTAACGCGCGAGAAATTGTAAGTAAACGCCGTATTTACATATCTGCCACTGTGCAGGAGAATCCGTATAGGTGTTCGAGTGTTCGAAACGTAACGCGCGAGAAATTGTAAGTAAACGCCGTATTTACATATCTGCCATTGTGCAGGAGAATCCGTATAGGTGTTCGAGTGTTCGAAACGTAACGCGCGAGAAATTGTAAGTAAACGTCGTATTTACATATCTGCTGCTGTGCAGGAGAATCCGTATAGGTGTTCGAGTGTTCGATACGTAACGCGTGAGAAATTGTATGTAAACGCTGTATTTACATATCTGCCACCGTACAGGAGAATCCGTATAGCTGTTCGAGTGTGCGAAACGTAACGCGCGAGAAATTGTAAGTAAACGCCGTATTTACATATCTGCAACTGTGCAGGAGAATCCGTATAGGTGTTCGAGTGTTCGAAACGTAACGCGCAAGAAATTGTAAGTAAACGCCGTAATTACATATCTGCCACTGTGCAGGAGAATCCGTATAGATGTTCGAGTGTTCGAAACGTAACGCGCGAGAAATTGTAAGTAAACGTCGTACTGACTTATCTGCCACTGTGCAGGAGAATCCGTATAGGTGTTCGAGTGTTCGAAACATAACGCGTGAGAAATTGTAAGTAAACGTCGTATTTCATATCTGCCACTGTGCAGGGGAATCCGTATAGGTGTTCGAGTGTGTAAAACGTAACGCGCGAGAAATTGTAAGTAAACGCCGTATTTACATATCTGCCACTGTGCAGGAGAATCCGTATAGATGTTCGAGTGTTCGATATGTGACGCGTGAGAAATTGTATGTAAACGCCGTATTTACATATCTGCCACTGTGCAGGAGAATCCGTATAGCTGTTCGAGTGTTCGAAACGTAACGCGTGAGAAATTGTAAGTAAACGCCGTATTTACATATCTGCCACTGTGCAGGAGAATCCGTATAGGTGTTCGAGTGTTCGAAACGTAACGCGCGAGAAATTGTAAGTAAACGTCGTATTTACATATCTGCCATTGTGCAGGAGAATCCGTATAGGTGTTCGAGTGTTCGAAACGTAACGCGCGAGAAATTGTAAGTAAACGTCGTATTTACATATCTGCCGCTGTGCAGGAGAATCCGTATAGGTGTTCGAGTGTTCGATACGTAACGCGTGAGAAATTGTATGTAAATGCTGTATTTACATATCTGCCACTGTGCAGGAGAATCCGTATAGCTGTTCGAGTGTGCGAAACGTAACGCGCGAGAAATTGTAAGTAAACGCCGTATTTACATATCTGCAACTGTGCAGGAGAATCCGTATAGGTGTTCGAGTGTTCGAAACGTAACGCGCAAGAAATTGTAAGTAAACACCGTAATTACATATCTGCCACTGTGCAGGAGAATCCGTATAGATGTTCGAGTGTTCGAAACGTAACGCGCGAGAAATTGTAAGTAAACGTCGTATTTACTTATCTGCCACTGTGCAGGAGAATCCGTATAGGTGTTCGAGTGTTCGAAACATAACGCGTGAGAAATTGTAAGTAAACGTCGTATTTACATATCTGCCACTGTGCAGGAGAATCCGTATAGGTGTTCGAGTGTGCAAAATGTAACGCGCGAGAAATTGTAAGTAAACGCCGTATTTACATATCTGCCACTGTGCAGGACAATCCGTATAGGTGTTCGAGTGTTCGATACGTAACGCGTGAGAAATTATATGTAAACGCTGTATTTACATATCTGCCACTGTGCAGGAGAATCCGTATAGCTGTTCGAGTGTGCGAAACGTAACGCGCGAGAAATTGTAAGTAAACGCCGTATTTACATATCTGCAACTGTGCAGGAGAATCCGTACAGGTGTTCGAGTGTTCGAAACGTAACGCGCAAGAAATTGTAAGTAAACGCCGTAATTACATATCTGCCACTGTGCAGGAGAATCCGTATAGATGTTCGAGTGTTCGAAACGTAACGCGCGAGAAATTGTAAGTAAACGTCGTATTTACTTATCTGCCACTGTGCAGGAGAATCCGTATAGGTGTTCGAGTGTTCGAAACATAACGCGGGAGAAATTGTAAGTAAACGTCGTATTTACATATCTGCCACTGTGCAGGAGAATCCGTATAGGTGTTCAAGTGTGCAAAACGTAACGCGCGAGAAATTGTAAGTAAACGCCGTATTTACATATCCGCCACTGTGCAGGACAATCCGTATAGGTGTTCGAGTGTTCGATACGTAACGCGTGAGAAATTGTATGTAAACGCTGTATTTACATATCTGCCACTGTGCAGGAGAATCCGTATAGCTGTTCGAGTGTGCGAAACGTAACGCGCGAGAAATTGTCAGTAAACGCCGTATTTACATATCTGCAACTGTGCAGGAGAATCCGTATAGGTGTTCGAGTGTTCGAAACGTAACGCGCAAGAAATTGTAAGTAAACGGCGTAATTACATATCTGCCACTGTGCAGGAGAATCCGTATAGATGTTCGAGTGTTCGAAACGTAACGCGCGAGAAATTGTAAGTAAACGTCGTATTTACTTATCTACCACTGTGCAGGAGAATCCGTATAGGTGTTCGAGTGTTCGAAACATAACGCGGGAGAAATTGTAAGTAAACGTCGTATTTACATATCTGCCACTGTGCAGGAGAATCCGTATAGGTGTTCGAGTGTGCAAAACGTAACGCGCGAGAAATTGCAAGTAAACGCCGTATTTACATATCTGCCACTGTGCAGGAGAATCCGTATAGGTGTTCGAGTGTTCGAAACGTAACGCGTGAGAAATTGTAAGTAAACGCCGTATTTACATATCTGCCACTGTCCAGGAGAATCCGTATTGGTGTTCGAGTGTTCGAACCGTAACGCGCGTGAAATTGTAATTAAACGCCGTATTTACATGTCTGCCACTGTGCCGGAGAATCCGTATAGGTGTTTGAGTGTTCGAACCGTAACGCGCGAGAAATGGCAGGTAAACACCGTATTTACATATCTGCCACTGTGCAGGAGAATCCGTATACGTGTCCGAGTGTTCGAACCGTAACGCGCGAGAAATTGTAAGTAAACGCCGTATTTACATATCTGCCACTGTGCAGGAGAATCCGTATAGGTGTTCGAGTGGTCGAAACGTAACGCCCGAGAAATTGTAAGTAAACGCCGTATTTACATATCTGCCATTGTGCAGGAGAATCCGTATAGGTGTTCGAGTGTTCGAAACGTAACGCGCGAGAAATTGTAAGTAAACGTCGTATTTACATATCTGCCGCTGTGCAGGAGAATCCGTATAGGTGTTCGAGTGTTCGATACGTAACGCGTGAGAAATTGTATGTAAACGCTGTATTTACATATCTGCCACCGTGCAGGAGAATCCGTATAGCTGTTCGAGTGTGCGAAACGTAACGCGCGAGAAATTGTAAGTAAACGCCGTATTTACATATCTGCAACTGTGCAGGAGAATCCGTATAGGTGTTCGAGTGTTCGAAACGTAACGCGCAAGAAATTGTAAGTAAACGCCGTAATTACATATCTGCCACTGCGCAGGAGAATCCGTATAGATGTTCGAGTGTTCGAAACGTAACGCGCGAGAAATTGTAAGTAAACGTCGTATTTACTTATCTGCCACTGTGCAGGAGAATCCGTATTGGTGTTCGAGTGTTCGAAACATAACGCGGGAGAAATTGTAAGTAAACGTCGTATTTACATATCTGCCACTGTGCAGGAGAATCCGTATAGGTGTTCGAGTGTGCAAAACGTAACGCGCGAGAAATTGTAAGTAAACGCCGTATTTACATATCTGCCACTGTGCAGGACAATCCGTATAGATGTTCGAGTGGTCGATACGTAACGCGTGAGAAATTGTATGTAAACGCCGTATTTACATATCTGCCACTGTGCAGGAGAATCCGTATAGCTGTTCGAGTGTTCGAAATGTAACGCGCGAGAAATTGTAAGTAAACGCCGTATTTACATATCTGCCCCTGTGCAGGAGAATCCGTATAGGTGTTCGAGTGTTCGAAACATAACGTGCGAGAAATTGTAAGTAAACGCCGTATTTACATATCTGCCATTGTGCAGGAGAATCCGTATAGGTGTTCGAGTGTTCGAAACGTAACGCGCGAGAAATTGTAAGTAAACGTCGTATTTACATATCTGCCGCTGTGCAGGAGAATCCGTATAGGTGTTCGAGTGTTCGATGCGTAACGCGTGAGAAATTGTATGTAAACGCCGTATTTACATATCTGCAACTGTGCAGGAGAATCCGTATAGGTGTTCGAGTGTTCGAAACGTAACGCGCAAGAAATTGTAAGTAAACGCCGTAATTACATATCTGCCACTGTGCAGGAGAATCCGTATAGATGTTCTAGTGTTCGAAACGTAACGCGCGAGAAATTGTAAGTAAACGTCGTATTTACTTATCTGCCACTGTGCAGGAGAATCCGTATAGGTGTTCGAGTGTTCGAAACATAACGCGTGAGAAATTGTAAGTAAACGTCGTATTTACATATCTGCCACTGTGCAGGAGAATCCGTATAGGTGTTCGAGTGTGCAAAACGTAACGCGCGAGAAATTGTAAGTAAACGCCGTATTTACATATCTGCCACTGTGCAGGACAATCCATGTAGGTGTTCGAGTGTTCGATACGTAACGCGTGAGAAATTGTATGTAAACGCTGTATTTACATATCTGCCACTGTGCAGGAGAATCCGTATAGCTGTTCGAGTGTGCGAAACGTAACGCGCGAGAAATTGTAAGTAAACGCCGTATTTACATATCTGCAACTGTGCAGGAGAATCCGTATAGGTGTTCGAGTGTTCGAAACCTAACGCGCAAGAAATTGTAAGTAAACGCCGTAATTACATATCTGCCACTGTGCAGGAGAATCCGTATAGATGTTCGAGTGTTCGAAACGTAACGCGCGAGAAATTGTAAGTAAACGTCGTATTTACTTATCTGCCACTGTGCAGGAGAATCCGTATAGGTGTTCGAGTGTTCGAAACATAACGCGGGAGAAATTGTAAGTAAACGTCGTATTTACATATCTGCCACTGTGCAGGAGAATCCGTATAGGTGTTCGAGTGTGCAAAACGTAACGCGCGAGAAATTGCAAGTAAACGCCGTATTTACATATCTGCCACTGTGCAGGAGAATCCGTATAGGTGTTCGAGTGTTCGAAACGTAACGCGTGAGAAATTGTAAGTAAACGCCGTATTTACATATCTGCCACTGTCCAGGAGAATCCGTATTGGTGTTCGAGTGTTCGAACCGTAACGCGCGTGAAATTGTAATTAAACGCCGTATTTACATGTCTGCCACTGTGCCGGAGAATCCGTATAGGTGTTTGAGTGTTCGAACCGTAACGCGCGAGAAATGGTAGGTAAACACCGTATTTACATATCTGCCACTGTGCAGGAGAATCCGTATACGTGTCCGAGTGTTCGAACCGTAACGCGCGAGAAATTGTAAGTAAACGCCGTAATTACATATCTGCCACTGTGCAGGAGAATCCGTATAGGTGTTCGAGTGTTCGAAACGTAACGCGCGAGAAATTGTAAGTAAACGCCGTATTTACATATCTGCCACTGTGCAGGAGAATCCGTATAGGTGTTCGAGTGTTCGAAACGTAACGCGCGAGAAATTGTAAGTAAACGCCGTATTTACATATCTGCCATTGTGCAGGAGAATCCGTATAGGTGTTCGAGTGTTCGAAACGTAACGCGCGAGAAATTGTAAGTAAACGTCGTATTTACATATCTGCCGCTGTGCAGGAGAATCCGTATAGATGTTCGAGTGTTCGATACGTAACGCGTGAGAAATTGTATGTAAACGCTGTATTTACATATCTGCCACCGTGCAGGAGAATCCGTATAGCTGTTCGAGTGTGCGAAACGTAACGCGCGAGAAATTGTAAGTAAACGCCGTATTTACATATCTGCAACTGTGCAGGAGAATCCGTATAGGTGTTCGAGTGTTCGAAACGTAACGCGCAAGAAATTGTAAGTAAACGCCGTAATTACATATCTGCCACTGCGCAGGAGAATCCGTATAGATGTTCGAGTGTTCGAAACGTAACGCGCGAGAAATTGTAAGTAAACGTCGTATTTACTTATCTGCCACTGTGCAGGAGAATCCGTATAGGTGTTCGAGTGTTCGAAACATAACGCGTGAGAAATTGTAAGTAAACGTCGTATTTACATATCTGCCACTGTGCAGGAGAATCCGTATAGGTGTTCGAGTGTGCAAAACGTAACGCGCGAGAAATTGTAAGTAAACGCCGTATTTACATATCTGCCACTGTGCAAGAGAATCCGTATAGATGTTCGAGTGTTCGATACGTAACGCGTGAGAAATTGTATGTAAACGCCGTATTTATATATCTGCCACTGTGCAGGACAATCCGTATAGCTGTTCGAGTGTTCGAAACGTAACGCGCGAGAAATTGTAAGTAAACGCCGTATTTACATATCTGCCACTGTGCAGGAGAATCCGTATAGGTGTTCGAGTGTTCGAAACGTAACGTGCGAGAAATTGTAAGTAAACGCCGTATTTACATATCTGCCATTGTGCAGGAGAATCCGTATAGGTGTTCGAGTGTTCGAAACGTAACGCGCGAGAAATTGTAAGTAAACGTCGTATTCACATATCTGCCGCTGTGCAGGAGAATCCGTATAGGTGTTCGAGTGTTCGATACGTAACGCGTGAGAAATTGTATGTAAACGCTGTATTTACATATCTGCCACTGTGCAGGAGAATCCGTATAGCTGTTCGAGTGTGCGAAACGTAACGCGCGAGAAATTGTAAGTAAACGCCGTATTTACATATCTGCAACTGTGCAGGAGAATCCGTATAGGTGTTCGAGTGTTCGAAACGTAACGCGCAAGAAATTGTAAGTAAACGCCGTAATTACATATCTGCCACTGTGCAGGAGAATCCGTATAGATGTTCTAGTGTTCGAAACGTAACGCGCGAGAAATTGTAAGTAAACGTCGTATTTACTTATCTGCCACTGTGCAGGAGAATCCGTATAGGTGTTCGAGTGTTCGAAACATAACGCGTGAGAAATTGTAAGTAAACGTCGTATTTACATATCTGCCACTGTGCAGGAGAATCCGTATAGGTGTTCGAGTGTGCAAAACGTAACGCGCGAGAAATTGTAAGTAAACGCCGTATTTACATATCTGCCACTGTGCAGGACAATCCGTGTAGGTGTTCGAGTGTTCGATACGTAACGCATGAGAAATTGTATGTAAACGCTGTATTTACATATCTGCCACTGTGCAGGAGAATCCGTATAGCTGTTCGAGTGTGCGAAACGTAACGCGCGAGAAATTGTAAGTAAACGCCGTATTTACATATCTGCAACTGTGCAGGAGAATCCGTATAGGTGTTCGAGTGTTCGAAACGTAACGCGCAAGAAATTGTAAGTAAACGCCGTAATTACATATCTGCCACTGTGCAGGAGAATCCGTATAGATGTTCGAGTGTTCGAAACGTAACGCGCGAGAAATTGTAAGTAAACGTCGTATTTACTTATCTGCCACTGTGCAGGAGAATCCGTATAGGTGTTCGAGTGTTCGAAACATAACGCGGGAGAAATTGTAAGTAAACGTCGTATTTACATATCTGCCACTGTGCAGGAGAATCCGTATAGGTGTTCGAGTGTGCAAAACGTAACGCGCGAGAAATTGCAAGTAAACGCCGTATTTACATATCTGCCACTGTGCAGGAGAATCCGTATAGGTGTTCGACTGTTCGAAACGTAACGCGCGAGAAATTGTAAGTAAACGTCGTATTTACATATCTGCCGCTGTGCAGGAGAATCCGTATAGGTGTTCGAGTGTTCGATACGTAACGCGTGAGAAATTGTATGTAAACGCTGTATTTACATATCTGCCACCGTGCAGGAGAATCCGTATAGCTGTTCGAGTGTGCGAAACGTAACGCGCGAGAAATTGTAAGTAAACGCCGTATTTACATATCTGCAACTGTGCAGGAGAATCCGTATAGGTGTTCGAGTGTTCGAAACGTAACGCGCAAGAAATTGTAAGTAAACGCCGTAATTACATATCTGCCACTGCGCAGGAGAATCCGTATAGATGTTCGAGTGTTCGAAACGTAACGCGCGAGAAATTGTAAGTAAACGTCGTATTTACTTATCTGCCACTGTGCAGGAGAATCCGTATAGGTGTTCGAGTGTTCGAAACATAACGCGTGAGAAATTGTAAGTAAACGTCGTATTTACATATCTGCCACTGTGCAGGAGAATCCGTATAGGTGTTCGAGTGTGCAAAACGTAACGCGCAAGAAATTGTAAGTAAACACCGTATTTACATATCTGCCACTGTGCAGGAGAATCCGTATAGATGTTCGAGTGTTCGATACGTAACGCGTGAGAAATTGTATGTAAACGCCGTATTTACATATCTGCCACTGTGCAGGACAATCCGTATAGCTGTTCGAGTGTTCGAAACGTAACGCGCGAGAAATTGTAAGTAAACGCCGTATTTACATATCTGCCACTGTGCAGGAGAATCCGTATAGGTGTTCGAGTGTTCGAAACGTAACGTGCGAGAAATTGTAAGTAAACGCCGTATTTACATATCTGCCATTGTGCAGGAGAATCCGTATAGGTGTTCGAGTGTTCGAAACGTAACGCGCGAGAAATTGTAAGTAAACGTCGTATTTACATATCTGCCGCTGTGCAGGAGAATCCGTATAGGTGTTCGAGTGTTCGATACGTAACGCGTGAGAAATTGTATGTAAACGCTGTATTTACATATCTGCCACTGTGCAGGAGAATCCGTATAGCTGTTCGAGTGTGCGAAACGTAACGCGCGAGAAATTGTAAGTAAACGCCGTATTTACATATCTGCAACTGTGCAGGAGAATCCGTATAGGTGTTCGAGTGTTCGAAACGTAACGCGCAAGAAATTGTAAGTAAACGCCGTAATTACATATCTGCCACTGTGTAGGAGAATCCGTATAGATGTTCGAGTGTTCGAAACGTAACGCGCGAGAAATTGTAAGTAAACGTCGTATTTACTTATCTGCCACTGTGCAGGAGAATCCGTATAGGTGTTCGAGTGTTCGAAACATAACGCGTGAGAAATTGTAAGTAAACGTCGTATTTACATATCTGCCACTGTGCAGGAGAATCCGTATAGGTGTTCGAGTGTGCAAAACGTAACGCGCGAGAAATTGTAAGTAAACGCCGTATTTACATATCTGCCACTGTGCAGGACAATCCGTATAGGTGTTCGAGTGTTCGATACGTAACGCGTGAGAAATTGTAAGTAAACGCTGTATTTACATATCTGCCACTGTGCAGGAGAATCCGTATAGCTGTTCGAGTGTGCGAAACGTAACGCGCGAGAAATTGTAAGTAAATGCCGTATTTACATATCTGCAACTGTGCAGGAGAATCCGTACAGGTGTTCGAGTGTTCGAAACGTAACGCGCAAGAAATTGTAAGTAAACGCCGTAATTACATATCTGCCACTGTGCAGGAGAATCCGTATAGATGTTCGAGTGTTCGAAACGTAACGCGCGAGAAATTGTAAGTAAACGTCGTATTTACTTATCTGCCACTGTGCAGGAGAATCCGTATAGGTGTTCGAGTGTTCGAAACATAACGCGAGAGAAATTGTAAGTAAACGTCGTATTTACATATCTGCCACTGTGCAGGAGAATCCGTATAGGTGTTCGAGTGTGCAAAACGTAACGCGCGAGAAATTGTAAGTAAACGCCGTATTTACATATCTGCCACTGTGCAGGACAATCCGTATAGGTGTTCGAGTGTTCGATACGTAACGCGTGAGAAATTGTACGTAAACGCTGTATCTACATATCTGCCACTGTGCAGGAGAATCCGTATAGCTGTTCGAGTGTGCGAAACGTAACGCGCGAGAAATTGTAAGTAAACACCGTATTTACATATCTGCAACTGTGCAGGAGAATCCGTATAGGTGTTCGAGTGTTCGAAACGTAACGCGCAAGAAATTGTAAGTAAACGCCGTAATTACATATCTGCCACTGTGCAGGAGAATCCGTATAGATGTTCGAGTGTTCGAAACGTAACGCGCGAGAAATTGTAAGTAAACGTCGTATTTACTTATCTGCCACTGTGCAGGAGAATCCGTATAGGTGTTCGAGTGTTCGAAATATAACGCGGGAGAAATTGTAAGTAAACGTCGTATTTACATATCTGCCACTGTGCAGGAGATTCCGTATAGGTGTTCGAGTGTACAAAACGTAACGCGCGAGAAATTGCAAGTAAACGCCGTATTTACATATCTGCCACTGTGCAGGAGAATCCTTATAGGTGTTCGAGTGTTCGAAACGTAACGCGTGAGAAATTGTAAGTAAACGCCGTATTTACATATCTGCCACTGTCCAGGAGAATCCGTATTGGTGTTCGAGTGTTCGAACCGTAACGCGCGTGAAATTGTAATTAAACGCCGTATTTACATGTCTGCCACTGTGCCGGAGAATCCGTATTGGTGTTTGGGTGTTCGAACCGTAACGCGCGAGAAATGGTAGGTAAACACCGTATTTACATATCTGCCACTGTGCAGGAGAATCCGTATACGTGTCCGAGTGTTCGAACCGTAACGCGCGAGAAATTGTAAGTAAACGCCGTATTTACATATCTGCCACTGGGCAGGAGAATCCGTATAGGTGTTCGAGTGTTCGAAACGTAACGCGCGAGAAATTGTAAGTAAACGCCGTATTTACATATCTGCCACTGTGCAGTAGAATCCGTATAGGTGTTCGAGTGTTCGAAACGTAACGCGCGAGAAATTGTAAGTAAACGCCGTATTTACATATCTGCCATTGTGCAGGAGAATCCGTATAGGTGTTCGAGTGTTCGAAACGTAACGCACGAGAAATTGTAAGTAAACGTCGTATTTACATATCTGCCGCTGTGCAGGAGAATCCGTATAGGTGTTCGAGTGTTCGATACGTAACGCGTGAGAAATTGTATGTAAACGCTGTATTTACATATCTGCCACCGTGCAGGAGAATCCGTATAGCTGTTCGAGTGTGCGAAATGTAAAGCGCGAGAAATTGTAAGTAAACGCCGTATTTACATATCTGCAACTGTGCAGGAGAATCCGTATAGGTGTTCGAGTGTTCGAAACGTAACGCGCAAGAAATTGTAAGTAAACGCCGTAATTACATATCTGCCACTGTGCAGGAGAATCCGTATAGATGTTCGAGTGTTCGAAACGTAACGCGCGAGAAATTGTAAGTAAACGTCGTATTTACTTATCTGCCACTGTGCAGGAGAATCCGTATAGGTGTTCGAGTGTTCGAAACATAACGCGTGAGAAATTGTAAGTAAACGTCGTATTTACATATCTGCCACTGTGCAGGAGAATCCGTATAGGTGTTCGAGTGTGCAAAACGTAACGCGCGAGAAATTGTAAGTAAACGCCGTATTTACATATCTGCCACTGTGCCGGAGAATCCGTATAGATGTTCGAGTGTTCGATACGTAACGCGTGAGAAATTGTATGTAAACGCCGTATTTACATATCTGCCACTGTGCAGGAGAATCCGTATAGCTGTTCGAGTGTTCGAAACGTAACGCGCGAGAAATTGTAAGTAAACGCCGTATTTACATATCTGCCACTGTGCAGGAGAATCCGTATAGGTGTTCGAGTGTTCGAAACGTAACGTGCGAGAAATTGTAAGTAAACGCCGTATTTACATATCTGCCATTGTGCAGGAGAATCCGTATAGGTGTTCGAGTGTTCGAAACGTAACGCGCGAGAAATTGTAAGTAAACGTCGTATTTACATATCTGCCGCTGTGCAGGAGAATCCGTATAGGTGTTCGAGTGTTCGATACGTAACGCGTGAGAAATTGTATGTAAACGCTGTATTTACATATCTGCCACTGTGCAGGAGAATCCGTATAGCTGTTCGAGTGTGCGAAACGTAACGCGCGAGAAATTGTAAGTAAACGCCGTATTTACATATCTGCAACTGTGCAGGTGAATCCGTATAGGTGTTCGAGTGTTCGAAACGTAACGCGCAAGAAATTGTAAGTAAACGCCGTAATTACATATCTGCCACTGTGCAGGAGAATCCGTATAGATGTTCGAGTGTTCGAAACGTAACGCGCGAGAAATTGTAAGTAAACGTCGTATTTACTTATCTGCCACTGTGCAGGAGAATCCGTATAGGTGTTCGAGTGTTCGAAACATAACGCGTGAGAAATTGTAAGTAAACGTCGTATTTACATATCTGCCACTGTGCAGGAGAATCCGTATAGGTGTTCGAGTGTGCAAAACGTAACGCGCGAGAAATTGTAAGTAAACGCCGTATTTACATATCTGCCACTGTGCAGGACAATCCGTATAGGTGTTCGAGTGTTCGATACGTAACGCGTGAGAAATTGTATGTAAACGCTGTATTTACATATCTGCCACTGTGCAGGAGAATCCGTGCAGCTATTCGAGTGTGCGAAACGTAACGCGCGAGAAATTGTAAGTAAACGCCGTATTTACATATCTGCAACTGTGCAGGAGAATCCGTATAGGTGTTCGAGTGTTCGAAACGTAACGCGCGAGAAATTGTAAGTAAACGCCGTAATTACATATCTACCACTGTGCAGGAGAATCCGTATAGATGTTCGAGTGTTCGAAACGTAACGCGCGAGAAATTGTAAGTAAACGTCGTATTTACTTATCTGCCACTGTGCAGGAGAATCCGTATAGGTGTTCGAGTGTTCGAAACATAACGCGGGAGAAATTGTAAGTAAACGTCGTATTTACATATCTGCCACTGTGCAGGAGAATCCGTATGGGTGTTCGAGTGTGCAAAACGTAACGCGCGAGAAATTGCAAGTAAACGCCGTATTTACATATCTGCCACTGTGCAGGAGAATCCGTATAGGTGTTCGAGTGTTCGAAACGTAACGCGTGAGAAATTGTAAGTAAACGCCGTATTTACATATCTGCCACTGTCCAGGAGAATCCGTATTGGTGTTCGAGTATTCGAACCGTAACGCGCGTGAAATTGTAATTAAACGCCGTATTTACATGTCTGCCACTGTGCCGGAGAATCCGTATAGGTGTTTGAGTGTTCGAACCGTAACGCGCGAGAAATGGTAGGTAAACACCGTATTTACATATCTGCCACTGTGCAGGAGAATCCGTATACGTGTCCGAGTGTTCGAACCGTAACGCGCGAGAAATTGTAAGTAAACGCCGTAATTACATATCTGCCACTGTGCAGGAGAATCCGTATAGGTGTTCGAGTGTTCGAAACGTAACGCGCGAGAAATTGTAAGTAAACGCCGTATTTACATATCTGCCACTGTGCAGGAGAATCCGTATAGGTGTTCGAGTGTTCGAAACGTAACGCGTGAGAAATTGTAAGTAAACGCCGTATTTACATATCTGCCACTGTCCAGGAGAATCCGTATTGGTGTTCGAGTGTTCGAACCGTAACGCGCGTGAAATTGTAATTAAACGCCGTATTTACATGTCTGCCACTGTGCCGGAGAATCCGTATAGGTGTTTGAGTGTTCGAACCGTAACGCGCGAGAAATGGTAGGTAAACACCGTATTTACATATCTGCCACTGTGCAGGAGAATCCGTATACGTGTCCGAGTGTTCGAACCGTAACGCGCGAGAAATTGTAAGTAAACGCCGTAATTACATATCTGCCACTGTGCAGGAGAATCCGTATAGGTGTTCGAGTGTTCGAAACGTAACGCGCGAGAAATTGTAAGTAAACGCCGTATTTACATATCTGCCACTGTGCAGGAGAATCCGTATAGGTGTTCGAGTGTTCGAAACGTAACGCGCGAGAAATTGTAAGTAAACGCCGTATTTACATATCTGCCATTGTGCAGGAGAATCCGTATAGGTGTTCGAGTGTTCGAAACGTAACGCGCGAGAAATTGTAAGTAAACGTCGTATTTACATATCTGCCGCTGTGCAGGAGAATCCGTATAGGTGTTCGAGTGTTCGATACGTAACGCGTGAGAAATTGTATGTAAACGCTGTATTTACATATCTGCCACCGTGCAGGAGAATCCGTATAGCAGTTCGAGTGTGCGAAACGTAACGCGCGAGAAATTGTAAGTAAACGCCGTATTTACATATCTGCAACTGTGCAGGAGAATCCGTATAGGTGTTCGAGTGTTCGAAACGTAACACGCAAGAAATTGTAAGTAAACGCCGTAATTACATATCTGCCACTGCGCAGGAGAATCCGTATAGATGTTCGAGTGTTCGAAACGTAACGCGCGAGAAATTGTAAGTAAACGTCGTATTTACTTATCTGCCACTGTGCAGGAGAATCCGTATTGGTGTTCGAGTGTTCGAAACATAACGCGTGAGAAATTGTAAGTAAACGTCGTATTTACATATCTGCCACTGTGCAGGAGAATCCGTATAGGTGTTCGAGTGTGCAAAACGTAACGCGCGAGAAATTGTAAGTAAACGCCGTATTTACATATCTGCCACTGTGCAGGAGAATCCGTATAGATGTTCGAGTGTTCGATACGTAACGCGTGAGAAATTGTATGTAAACGCCGTATTTACATATCTGCCACTGTGCAGGACAATCCGTATAGCTGTTCGAGTGTTCGAAACGTAACGCGCGAGAAATTGTAAGTAAACGCCGTATTTACATATCTGCCACTGTGCAGGAGAATCCGTATAGGTGTTCGAGTGTTCGAAACGTAACGTGCGAGAAATTGTAAGTAAACGCCGTATTTACATATCTGCCATTGTGCAGTAGAATCCGTATAGGTGTTCGAGTGTTCGAAACGTAACGCGCGAGAAATTGTAAGTAAACGTCGTATTTACATATCTGCCGCTGTGCAGGAGAATCCGTATAGGTGTTCGAGTGTTCGATACGTAACGCGTGAGAAATTGTATGTAAACGCTGTATTTACATATCTGCCACTGTGCAGGAGAATCCGTATAGCTGTTCGAGTGTGCGAAACGTAACGCGCGAGAAATTGTAAGTAAACGCCGTATTTACATATCTGCAACTGTGCAGGAGAATCCGTATAGGTGTTCGAGTGTTCGAAACGTAACGCGCAAGAAATTGTAAGTAAACGCCGTAATTACATATCTGCCACTGTGTAGGAGAATCCGTATAGATGTTCGAGTGTTCGAAACGTAACGCGCGAGAAATTGTAAGTAAACGTCGTATTTACTTATCTGCCACTGTGCAGGAGAATCCGTATAGGTGTTCGAGTGTTCGAAACATAACGCGTGAGAAATTGTAAGTAAACGTCGTATTTACATATCTGCCACTGTGCAGGAGAATCCGTATAGGTGTTCGAGTGTGCAAAACGTAACGCGCGAGAAATTGTAAGTAAACGCCGTATTTACATATCTGCCACTGTGCAGGACAATCCGTATAGGTGTTCGAGTGTTCGATACGTAACGCGTGAGAAATTGTATGTAAACGCTGTATTTACATATCTGCCACTGTGCAGGAGAATCCGTATAGCTGTTCGAGTGTGCGAAACGTAACGCGCGAGAAATTATAAGTAAATGCCGTATTTACATATCTGCAACTGTGCAGGAGAATCCGTACAGGTGTTCGAGTGTTCGAAACGTAACGCGCAAGAAATTGTAAGTAAACGCCGTAATTACATATCTGCCACTGTGCAGGAGAATCCGTATAGATGTTCGAGTGTTCGAAACGTAACGCGCGAGAAATTGTAAGTAAACGTCGTATTTACTTATCTGCCACTGTGCAGCAGAATCCGTATAGGTGTTCGAGTGTTCGAAACATAACGCGGGAGAAATTGTAAGTAAACGTCGTATTTACATATCTGCCACTGTGCAGGAGAATCCGTATAGGTGTTCGAGTGTGCAAAACGTAACGCGCGAGAAATTGTAAGTAAACGCCGTATTTACATATCTGCCACTGTGCAGGACAATCCGTATAGGTGTTCGAGTGTTCGATACGTAACGCGTGAGAAATTGTATGTAAACGCTGTATTTACATATCTGCCACTGTGCAGGAGAATCCGTATAGCTGTTCGAGTGTGCGAAACGTAACGCGCGAGAAATTGTAAGTAAACGCCGTATTTACATATCTGCAACTGTGCAGGAGAATCCGTACAGGTGTTCGAGTGTTCGAAACGTAACGCGCAAGAAATTGTAAGTAAACGCCGTAATTACATATCTGCCACTGTGCAGGAGAATCCGTATAGATGTTCGAGTGTTCGAAACGTAACGCGCGAGAAATTGTAAGTAAACGTCGTATTTACTTATCTGCCACTGTGCAGGAGAATCCGTATAGGTGTTCGAGTGTTCGAAACATAACGCGGGAGAAATTGTAAGTAAACGTCGTATTTACATATCTGCCACTGTGCAGGAGAATCCGTATAGGTGTTCGAGTGTGCAAAACGTAACGCGCGAGAAATTGCAAGTAAACGCCGTATTTACATATCTGCCACTGTGCAGGAGAATCCGTATAGGTGTTCGAGTGTTCGAAACGTAACGCGTGAGAAATTGTAAGTAAACGCCGTATTTACATATCTGCCACTGTCCAGGAGAATCCGTATTGGTGTTCGAGTGTTCGAACCGTAACGCGCGTGAAATTGTAATTAAACGCCGTATTTACATGTCTGCCACTGTGCCGGAGAATCCGTATAGGTGTTTGAGTGTTCGAACCGTAACGCGCGAGAAATGGTAGGTAAACACCGTATTTACATATCTGCCACTGTGCAGGAGAATCCGTATACGTGTCCGAGTGTTCGAACCGTAACGCGCGAGAAATTGTAAGTAAACGCCGTATCTACATATCTGCCACTGTGCAGGAGAATCCGTATAGGTGTTCGAGTGTTCGAAACGTAACGCGCGAGAAATTGTAAGTAAACGCCGTATTTACATATCTGCCACTGTGCAGGAGAATCCGTATAGGTGTTCGAGTGTTCGAAACGTAACGCGCGAGAAATTGTAAGTAAACGCCGTATTTACATATCTGCCATTGTGCAGCAGAATCCGTATAGGTGTTCGAGTGTTCGAAACGTAACGCGCGAGAAATTGTAAGTAAACGTCGTATTTACATATCTGCCGCTGTGCAGGAGAATCCGTATAGGTGTTCGAGTGTTCGATACGTAACGCGTGAGAAATTGTATGTAAACGCTGTATTTACATATCTGCCACTGTGCAGGAGAATCCGTATAGCTGTTCGAGTGTGCGAAACGTAACGCGCGAGAAATTGTAAGTAAACGCCGTATTTACATATCTGCAACTGTGCAGGAGAATCCGTATAGGTGTTCGAGTGTTCGAAACGTAACGCGCAAGAAATTGTAAGTAAACGCCGTAATTACATATCTGCCACTGTGCAGGAGAATCCGTATAGATGTTCGAGTGTTCGAAACGTAACGCGCGAGAAATTGTAAGTAAACGTCGTATTTACTTATCTGCCACGGTGCAGGAGAATCCGTATAGGTGTTCGAGTGTTCGAAACATAACGCGTGAGAAATTGTAAGTAAACGTCGTATTTACATATCTGCCACTGTGCAGGAGAATCCGTATAGGTGTTCGAGTGTGCAAAACGTAACGCGCGAGAAATTGTAAGTAAACGCCGTATTTACATATCTGCCACTGTGCAGGAGAATCCGTATAGGTGTTCGAGTGTTCGAAACGTAACGCGTGAGAAATTGTAAGTAAACGCCGTATTGACATATCTGCCACTGTCCAGGAGAATCCGTATTGGGTTTCGAGTGTTCGAACCGTAACGCGCGAGAAATTGTAATTAAACGCCGTATTTACATGTCTGCCACTGTGCAGGATAATCCGTATAGGTGTTTGAGTGTTCGAACCGTAACGCGCGAGAAATGGTAGGTAAACACCGTATTTACATATCTGCCACTGTGCAGGAGAATCCGTATACGTGTTCGAGTGTTCGAACCGTAACGCACGAGAAATTGTAACTAAACGCCGTATTTACATATCTGCCACTGTGCAGGAGAATCCGTATAGGTGTTCGAGTGTTCGAAACGTAACGCGTGAGAAATTGTAAGTAAACGCCGTATTTACATATCTGCCACTGTCCAGGAGAATCCGTATTGGTGTTGTAGCAGGGCCGCGGGGGACCTCGCTACAGCTTGGACTCGATTTTGTAGTCACGGTTCTAAATCTGAACCAAAGAGTCCAAATCCGGCAAATCGTTTTGAGAAAAAAACAGATTTTTGAAAGAAGTGCCAAACATGGACTGCTTTGCCAGATACAGAGTCGCCACCTAAATATTTTATTTTGGGAAATTTAGGAAACCCTGACTCGGTGCCAAAAGGCCACGTGTCCGTCATCACCAAAGTTGCCTCGGCTCGGGAACTTGGGTACGATTGGGGAAGGTCACTTCGTGAGCACCCCCGCTCGCCCGGTCATAGACCGGCCTCTACTAACCGTGATATCAATTTTTGAAAACATTGTATGTTCTTATTCCGGTTATTAGCCTAGGTTACTATGTGATGCGCACAGCATATCAGTATAGACCGGGTCGCCTAGATTGGAACAAAACACTTCTTGTTTGTTTTTGAAAAGGGTTTGCTACCCGCAGGTAGGCTTTGAAACATTTTGATGATTTATTCCAATTTAAGCAACCCAACCTTCAACCACAGGCATTCAGGCAGTTATATCAGATAAGCAAATAGCCTCATGGTAAGCATGCTATCATGGCATTCACTCACACGCATGCAAGGATGCTAAAGCATAAAAACTCACCGAGTACTCCAAGCCAAAATAGAAACTATGTTAGAAATTATGCATGATCCTAAATATACAGAAATGCCTAATGCAACACATGCAAAATGCAATTATGGTAGGCTCGGCTATTCTAAGATGGCATATGAAATGCTACAACTATCATGTATTCAACTTGGAATTGAAATACAAATGCAGTTAGTATGATGCGCCGAGCCCGGTGCATGCAAAACAGATGAATGAATGCAAACATGCTATCATACTGTATGCTAATTTAAATATGCCCTAATCTAACCATCAAAAGCGGATAAATAAAAGGGAGAAAGACGTGGGATTGGAAGACATACATCACACTCACCCACACTTATTACAGTTGTGCCCCCGCTCGGAGGGTCCAAATAAATAATACAGTCCAAATATTACAGTCCCGAATAAAAGAATATTACAGATTTCTAATTAATTAATGAATTAAATAGGAAAGCAAATAAAACTGGCGTGCAAGCCAGGGACTGTCTTGCTTCTGATGGATGATGCATGTCCGGGTTGTCTTGCGCGGAAATCCACCGGAATGCCCCAATTAGCCTCTGTTTACACCTGTTCTTGAAATGCGTGCTGAGCCCAGAAAAATTGCTGATTCCTCGTTTTGCTGCAACAGAGAGCAGAAAAGGGGCATAGCAATGTATTTGCACAAATATATGCATGTCTCGATCCTCGTGCCACCAATCACGCATACCGAGGCATGATGGCAGAGGAGTCGAAATGCACAACTCAATATAGGATGAATGCACATGAAACTACAGCTAAAACCTAACTCCATCATGGATAATCCGGAGTGTCGGTGACTGGGGAATTGAGACACATTCCGTCACTCGGAGTACGAAACATACCTCGTTTCCCGTGCCCGGGCTAACTCATATTCCGGACACGATACAATATGCATGATATGCATGAAATGCAATTAAGATACAACCTAGTATATATTATGCTATGGAATGAAATGCCTCGAAATGCGTGCACGCAGGCACGTAAACCGAGAAAATACAGAATGCTATGAAAATGCGGTGCCTCGAAATGCGTGCACACGGGCACGCAAACCGAGACGATGATATGTGTCTCGAAATATGTGCACGCGAGCGCGCAAACCGAGACGATGATATGTGTCTCGAAGTACGTGCACGCGGGCACGCAAACTGAGGCAATGATATGTGTCTCGAAGTACGTGCACGCAGGCACGCAAACCGAGGCAATGATATGTGTCTCGAAGTACGTGCACGCGGGCACGCAAACTGAGGCAATGATATGTGTCTCGAAGTACGTGCACGCGGGTACGCAAACCGAGGCAATGATATGTGTCTCAAAGTACGTGCACGTGGGTACGCAAACCGAGGCAATGATATGTGTCTCGAAGTACGTGCTCGCGGGCACGCAAACCGAGGCAATGATATGTGCTATGAAGTATGTGCACGCGGGCACGCAAATCGAGGCAATGATATGTGTCTCGAAGTACGTGCACGCGGGCACGCAAACTGAGGCGATGATATGTGCTATGAAGTACGTGCACGCGGGCATGCAAACCGAGGCAATGATATGTGTCTCAAAGAACGTGCACGCGGGCACGCAAACTGAGGCAATGATATGTGTCTCGAAGTACGTGCACGCGGGCACGCAAACCGAGGCAATGATATGTGTCTCGAAATGCGTGCACACGGGCACGCAAACCGAGGCAATGACAGAATATGATGAAATGACATGGAAATGACAAGTGGGCTTATACCAACATGAGTGAACCTCAGCCACACTCACATCGGATGCCGTCGGATAAAAAAGGAGTGCCTCGAAATGCGTGCACACGGGCACGCAAACCGAGGCAGTGCTAAAATGACATGGCAATGACAAATGGGCTTATACCAACATGAGTGAGCCTCAGCCACACTCACATCGGATGCCGATGGCAGAAAATGAAGTGCCTCGAAATGCGTGCACACGGGCACGCAAACCGAGGCAATGCATACGCAATGCAAATGACATGGAAAATGACAAATGGGCTTATACCAACACGAGTGAGCCTCAGCCACACTCACATCGGATGCCGATGGCAGAAAATGAAGTGCCTCGAAATGCGTGCACACGGGCACGCAAACCGAGGCAATGCATACGCAATGCAAATGACATGGAAAATGACAAATGGACTTATACTAACATGAGAGAGTCTCATCCACACTCACATAAGATGCCGATGAATGAAAAACGAAGTGCCTCGAGATGCGTGCACACGGGCACGCAAACCGAGGCAATGGCAGAATGCGATGAAATGATATGGAAACATGATATGGGCTTATACCAACATGAGTGAGCCTCAGCCACACTCACATAGGATACCGTCGGATAAAAATGAGGTGCCTCGAAATGCGTGCACACGGGCACGCAAACCGAGGCAATGATAAAATGTGATGCAACATGGCAAAAATGATATGCAAGCATGCTAATGGAATTCCAGCAACAAAACAAGGGGAAAACAGCCCCGGGATGAGGCGAAATGACATGAAATGCAAGGAAATGTCCCGAAATGCAACATTAGGCACCCGAAATGACCTATAGCTATGCTAAACATGCACAATATGGACACGCAATGCAAAGACAAAAGCTAGACAGTCCCAAAAGATGCACTTTCACAGTTTATAGCATGGCCAAACAGTGGACAAAAACAGGGCAAAACAAGCATGCAAAAATGGGGAATAAACATGAGATTAAGAAGTAACTCATAGCTACTGTCCTCGAACAGGTTCGGGCCCTTCTACAATATTGAAGAGGGACCAAAAATATGCACATTTACAGAACTGTAAAATCCTCAAAAACAAACAGAGATATGGCTAAGCGTTTATGTAAGAAAACGGGCCAAAAGATGGCCAAAGAGGCAAGTGGTATATACAATGCCCAAACTGAAAAATTCCCTTCTACAACATTGAAGAGGGACCAAAAATAAGCATATTTCCAGAACTGTAAAATGGCCAAAACAGTATAAAAACATGCTAGAAATGCAATGCAAAATAAGGCTCAAAAGAGGCTATAACATGAGGTATGCAAAATATTCCACAAATGGCCAAAGACCCTTAATGAAACATGTTAAGAAGGTCAAAATAAGACTATCTCTAGGCCTGTAAATCGTCCAAAAATGGAAGCATAATGGGCTGCCAAAGCATGCAAGAAAACGGTATTTAAGGAGGACATTGAAGCAAGTGCAACATGGAGGGCTCAAACAGGGTTGAGCCCTTAATGAGACATGAAAATGAGCTCAAAATAATGATCTTTCCAGTTTTGGTCGGAGCTCAAATGTACAAGAAAGAAAGGCTAAGAAATGTTGCAAAAAATGAGCTCAAAAGAGGGAAAGTGGACTTACCCTTGAAGATCAATTCTTTTGTTGCTTCTTGGGCCAACTTTGTTGCCTCTTAGCTTCTGGAATTCCTCTCCTTGCTCTTGGAATGGAGTGGTGGTGGTAGAGCTTGGTGTTGTAGTGTAAATGGTGGTGTAGTACTTGAAGCTTTTTAGGAAAATGAGAGAGATGGAGGAGGATTTGTCTCTTGAGGCTTGAAGAACCAATTTTCTAACCTCCTAAAGGGGAGGAGAGGTTCTTTTTATATAGAGAAACCAAAGGGGCAAAGCTTCTCTTGGAAGCTTTGACCAAAAGGGCCAAGCTTCTCTTAGAAGCTTGGAGCAAAAGGGCCAAGCTTCTTGGAGAAGCTAGGCAAAAAGGGTCAAGAGGTTCAAGCTTCTTGGAGAAGCTAGCCAAAAGGGTCAAAAGGTTCAAGCTTCTTGGAGAAGCTAAACAAAAAGGTTCAAAAGGGTCAAGCTTCTTGGAGAAGTTTTGAAAAGGGGTCAAAAGGTTCAAGCTTCTTGGAGAAGCTAAACAAAAAGGTCAAGCTTCTTGGAGAAGCTAAAAAAGGGGTCAAGCTTCTTGGAGAAGCTAAAAGAGGTCAAGCTTCTTGGAGAAGCTAAAAAAAAGGTCCAAAAGGGTCAAGCTCCCTCAAGAAAAGGTCTCGGTTAGGAGAAGTGGCCGATTGATCAAAAATAGTGGCCGGCCATGAACTTTTAGGGTCCTCCCAAGTGTGTAGATCACAGATATGTGGTCGAAAGTTGGCAACACTAACTCCAAGGTGTTCAACATTAGCCCGGAAGTTGGGAAAACGGGCGCCGGGAGGCTCCGGAGGAGAGATAACTGGTTGCTGCAACAATTGCTGGCCTCCCACCCTTCAGTGACCTTCCCTGTGATAAAACAGAGGTACCTGCCAAAAATGAACGAAAACCAATGCAAAACGAATGTTCCGGGGCCAAAACACGCAGTTCGAGGTCCCGAAAATGGGCTGTTAAGCACCGAAAGTGGCATTCGACCTCGAAGTGGGTTTCTCAGCCCCCAGTGTCCCTCAAAAGGGAGCAAATAGGAAGTATGCCAAAAATCAGAGCAAACGGAGATGGTTAGGTGGTCCCGAACCGAGGCACACGGCCTGACGGTCCCGGAAACCGGGAACCGGACTCCGAAATGGGAAAAATGGCCTACGGCCACCAAATGTAGCCTACGGACATTGAGAGATGGTCTACAGGACCTCTCCCTCCCCTCAGGAAAAGAAACAGAGAAAACCGAGTCTGGTTCGCAAACCGAGACAAGGCACAAAAAAGGGTTCGGGAGTCCGGAGGCAGGGCTCACGGCCGCAACTCCGAAACTTCTGAACGAGCACATCATGCAACATCACCAAGCGCTCAATTGGTGACGTCTGAGTCTTGAGGTCGGTCAAAAATGGGGTGTCTACAGTTGCCCCTCTTTGACAGAACTCGGAAGTCATAAGAATGACGGGAGTGAATGTCAAAGCCCAGAGACGACCCATTTTTGACAAGGCCGAAGACTCAGACAAACATACAAGATAAACAGAGATGTGCCCGCAGGCACGGGCAAAATGCAAATGATAAGGCAAGAAGCCGAACATAACTTATGATCATGCAAATGAAAGCTGTAATGAAGCATACCATGCAACAGTTTTAAGCAAGTGAATACCAATCTAATTACATTTCATGTAGAAGGATGTAAGAAAATTATGCAATTCTCACTGCGTCTCACGTGGAGAAGGCTAAAATCGACTACCGAGAATACCCAGAGTCTAACACACAACATCTCTCTGCGTATCACACATAGGAGAGGAAGAAGGTAAACCTTTCAGCGTATTATACGCAAAAGAGGGAAGGTAAACTTCTCAGCGTATCACACGTAAGAGAAGAAAGGCAAATTCCTCAGCGTATCACACGCAAGAGAAAACTGCTCAGCATATCACATGCAAGAGAGAAAAGGGAGATTTCTCAGCGTATCACACGCAAGAGAAAACTGCTCAGCACATCACATGGAAGAGAGAAAAGATAAGTTTCTCAGCGTATCACACGCAAGAGAAAACTGCTCAGCACATCACATGCAAGAGAGAAAAGATAAGTTTCTCAGCGTATCACACGCAAGAGAAAACTGCTCAGCATATCACATGCAAGAGAGAAAAGATAAGTTTCTCAGCGTATCACACGCAAGAGAAAACTGCTCAGCACATCACATGCAAGAGAGAAAAGATAAGTTTCTCAGCGTATCACACGCAAGAGAAAACTGCTCAGCATATCACATGCAAGAGAGAAAAGATAAATTTCTCAGCGTATCACACGCAAGAGAAAACTGCTCAGCATATCACATGCAAGAGAGAAAAGATAAATTTCTCAGCGTATCACACGGAAGAGAAAACTGCTCAGCATATCACATGCAAGAGAGAAAAGATAAATTTCTCAGCGTATCACACGCAAGAGAAAACTGCTCAGCATATCACATGCAAGAGAGAAAAGATAAATTTCTCAGCGTATCACACGCAAGAGAAAACCTCTCAGCATATCACATGCAAGAGAGGAAAGATAAATTTCTCAGCGTATCACACGCAAGAGAAAACCTCTCAGCATATCACATGCAAGAGAGAAAAGATAAATTTCTCAGCGTATCACACGCAAGAGAAAACTGCTCAGCATATCACATGCAAGAGAGAAAAGATAAATTTCTCAGCGTATCACACGCAAGAGAAAACTGCTCAGCATATCACATGCAAGAGAGAAAAGATAAATTTCTCAGCGTATCACACGCAAGAGAAAACTGCTCAGCATATCACATGCAAGAGAGAAAAGATAAATTTCTCAGCGTATCACACGCAAGAGAAAACTGCTCAGCATATCACATGCAAGAGAGAAAAGATAAATTTCTCAGCGTATCACACGCAAGAGAAAACCTCTCAGCATATCACATGCAAGAGAGGAAAGATAAATTTCTCAGCGTATCACACGCAAGAGAAAACCTCTCAGCATATCACATGCAAGAGAGAAAAGGTAAGTTTCTGAGCGTATCACACGCAAGAGAAAACCTCTCAGCATATCACATGCAAGAGAGGAAAGATAAATTTCTCAGCGTATCACACGCAAGAGAAAACCTCTCAGCATATCACATGCAAGAGAGGAAAGATAAGAATTGTAAGTGAAAAGGTGCATAACGATGCAGGTGAAGTGTACATAACAATGCAAGTAATGAGCATAACAATGCTAGAAGATGTGCATAACAATGCAAGCAATGAGCATAACAATGCTAGATGGATGTGCATAACAATGCAACGAATGATCATAACAATGCTAGATAGATGCGCATAACAATACAAGGAATGAGCATAACAATGCTAGATAGATGTGCATAACAATGCAATGAATGAGCATAACAATGCTAGATAGATGTGCATAACAATGCAACGAATGAGCACAACAATGCCAGTGGAACGCGCGTAACAACACCCGTTTGAAACAAAAATACCGAATAAGGGAATACAAGCCTTAAGTAGACCAAATTCCAAACGCAACCTCCGATTTACCTCTCGGAGGGGTCACGATATATTCCAAAAAGGATACACCTCGTGCATGCCGACTGACGATGAGCCACACATCGAAGATATGAGTTGAAAATTCCGCAGAAACATTTTGAACTGAAAAGAGTGGGTTCTCCTTGCACTTTCTTGATTGTACTTCCAAACCGCAGTTACTACCTTTCCTTCCTGGCCATGTTCACAACTTTCCCTATTCTCCAACGGGGTGACAGGCTAGGTTGATTCAGTATCCAGAATCGAGGCGCATTCACATGCTATCTCAATCTATGGGGCTGCCATACAGATTTCAAGCCGAGGGCATGCCTCTGGGTATTTAAACCAGACTTTGGTCTCGGAAATCCCGAACCTTTACGTTCTAGGCATCGGCCATTCGAACTCTAGTTTCCACCGTCGCAGTTGGTCTCCTAGGAACTCATTGCGAACACGGCCAAGATGCCTCTGGCGGGGAATGGTACTCAGGGAGAGCACTTCTGATTACCATTTTGGCTTGAAGCAGACTTGATCTTGAGCTTGAGGTAGAGGCACACTCATACTTCGGAGCCTTGGCAAGACTTGAAGAGGCACACACGGGATGTAGTCTCGGAACTTACTGAAGTTGAAACAAACTCAGATACCCGACATTTCCTCTTTTGCTTTTGCTTTGTAGTCTGGAACCCATATAGCTTCAAATAGGTCCTAGTTCTATTGTTCCGACATGACCCGGGTTGAACCCTGCGATTTTATGAAAGAACAAATTTTGTTTTGTACAAATGTGGAGAATGGCATGGCACTCGGAGCACAAAACGATTTTGTTTTTGAAATTCAGAGATGAGCTTTCGACCAAGTATTGAGCCTATGACTGAACGCAGCAAAACGACGCAACAAGGAAATAAAAGGCACACAACCTAGACACATCGAGTAACACTCGAAACGACTCAAAACAAGAATCGAGATAAAACAAAAAGACACGACACTCAAACGTGCACAGGGAGCCTGTTTCACCGGGTAGTGTTCCCCACCCTCTCTCATTTGTAATCCTCACATCACTCGGCCCTCAAGCTCTGTTTTTCTGAAAAAGCCCTTTTCTCACTTTTTCTCTCATCACACATCTCTCTATTCTTCAATCTCTCATTTTTCATCCCTCCCCTGGGTGGTTGATGGATGAACAGGAAATTGCGGGCTCATGCCCAACATAATCAGCTCGCGGCTATTTCCTTCGGTGACATCTGTCGATGCGCCGGATGAGGGAATGGAGCATCTCGATCCATTCCAATTCGTGCTTCGCACTCGGCTTGATACCTCCCTGCTTGGAGGATGAGAGAACTTTCAGCCATTTGTTGTTAACTTCGGTTATCCCCTTTTTTGGCGGGTAGAGTGCCCTTCTGGCAAGTATGTTGGCAGTGGGGAAAAGGCAGGAAGCCTAACTCAACTGTGCCAGTAGTTCATCATTTTGACCATTTTAGTTTTAGTTTTCTCCTAAAAAAAAAATTTTGACCAAAATGAGAGTTAGATTAACATATTTGTTCAATTTTCTGATTTAAAATCATGCAAGTTAGGCAGTGAGCACTGAGAGTTTTCCTTTTTTGGGTCCAAGAAATGGTCCAGTTTTGAAGATGGAATACTTTTCGAGAAGATTAGTCAACCTTAGTAAAAATTCTCAAAAACTATTTTTGCAAATGACCACTGCTCAACGAGTACGGAACCTACTCTTGAGATGCGCAACCTCGGATCCATGGCAATGGAAAATTGCCTCTTGTCTGAAGGACACTGCATGGCAACGGAATGTTGCCCCTTGTTTGAAATGATACTGCGGCGTTCTGAATGGCAACGGAAAGTCGCCCCTTGTTTGGATAGCACCGCAGCGCATTGAATGGCAACGGAAAGTTGCCCCTTGTTTGAATGACACCACGGTGCATTGAATGGCAACGGAAAGTTGCCCCTTGTTTGGATGGCACCGCAGCGCATTGAATGGCAACGGAAAGTTGCCCCTTGTGTGGATGGCACCGCAGCGCATTGTAGGCAGTCCTTAGAGCGACGAATACAACCAAATTCTCAGATACAGAGAAATCGAAGATGATCAAAACCATTACATGGGCACAGTCAATTTGAAGTATTTTACGGCTGGACTTCAGAATGAAGTTGCCTATGTATCCCAAAGATGGGAATCAAGCCTCACGTAGTTCGGGGTTAAGGTACACTCGGGTATTAACCTCTCCTTTTTAGGCTCTAACTTTTGCCAAGGCGCCCGTTGCGGGTTTTCGACCTTGCGAGCTTTGTTCTTCTTTTCTTTTCAATTCTTTTCATTTCTTTTTCCTTTTTTGATTTTTTCGTTCTTTTCTTTGCATCTTTCTTTTTTGTTCTCTCTTTTTTTTTTCTTTTTGCATTTTTTGCTTCTTCTTTTTTTGTATTTTTTTCCTCTTGCTCTAACTTTTGCCTGGGTCGCCCTTCCGGGTTTTCGGCCCAGCGAGCCTCTCAAGGGTAAAAGTATAACAAGTCCGTGCCAAATGGTTTTGAGATCCTGGAGTCATCTGAATCCAGGAGAATGGCTGCTGCTTTGCTTTGCAAGCTTCTTCTGATGAGATCTGATCTTCTTGACCTGACTTTAGTGCCTCTTGTTCGAGGGCTGCTTCAAATCTAGCCACACAGGCCTCACATCGTAGTTGACCCTCGAACCTTCTGATTTCAAGTTCAAGGTTTGGAAGCGAAGGGGTTGAGTCTCAAGGCTGAGAGCGATCCTAGGCTGCACAATCTCAAGAGCGATTCCACACAGGTCTTCGCAAGACCGCGCAAAACATTTTGTTTTTGAAAGTTTTTAAGAAAGCGACAAATCGCTCGCGCTGAAGACGGTGTGGGACCAATTTGGATCAAGCCAGGATCCTTCCCAGTACTCACGCTAACAAGCATGATTTCATTCATTAAGGGCTTAGCACGCCTTTCTTTCTCTCAATTTGATCAAAGTTTTGCAAATCCCGAGGAATTCCTTCCTCTTCGTTTTTACCGCAGTGTTTAAAAAAGTTTTGAAAAACTTAGGTCAATGCAATGATTTTGGGGTGCAGAAGAGTAGGCGAAAAGTACTGCCGTTTCATTCAAACTTTCTGGCACAACTGGCGCAAGGCAGAAGCAAACACAAGAGTGTGAAAATCACTGCTGTTTCATTCAAAACTTTTGGTACCATTGGCTCCCCGGCAGAAACAGACTCAAAAGAAAACAAAAGGACAAACACAAAACAAAATAGTGATATCCGAAGTAACACCCCCGGAATCACCCGACTCTAACAAAACAGGACTGACTCGATACAACAAGACAGACACTTAATCAAAAAGACCGACTCAAAACAAAGAGACAGACTCAAAACAAAACAACAAGGCTGACCCAATACCTAAGTCAGAATGTACAAAAAAAATTGGTATTTGCAAATTGCTCAGAACAGTGCATGCCATTCCCACGCCTGGAGTTAACTGGGTGCCACCCGCAGGTGGTTCAACCTCTGATCAGATCACATTATCCCCCCACAAATTCACTGATCAAGTGCCGATAGACTTTGCAGGACCTGGTGCGGGGATGACCCCATTGTCAAATAGATCCTGTACTTCATGGCGAAGACGGAAGCAGTCGTCAGTAGTATGGCCAGTTTGTTGATGGTACGCGCAGTACTGGGTAACATCATGTGTAGCCGGAAGAGGGTTCGGGAGAGGCCGAGGCTCAAGGGGTTTGAGATGGCCTTGTCCAACAAGGATTTGGAAAGCCTTGGACAAAGGCATATAGAGGGCATAGAAGACCCTCCGACCTCGGGGTTGGTACTTCAAGGCTTGTGGATTTTTACTGGGCGCACCAGCAAAGGGATTGGCAGGTGCTGGCCTGGTTGGCCGATCTCTTCCGAGTGGAGGATTAGAGGTAACAGGATCGTCCCTGGTATGACAGCCCTTCTCCCGATGTTCCCTTTGATTCAGACTGCCCCCAACTTGAGTAGCGAAAGTGTCATCCACAGCTTTTGCAACAACTGCGAGGACTTGCTCTTTGTTCAGTCCTTTGACTTTCAAAGTCTCAACAGCCAACAGAAGATGTTCATTGGGATCCATGTCCGCCCCTATCTTGTTCCTTCCACTCACCTCCACTTTGCCAAGGGATTGGCCTTCCTCAAATGTAGCCCGTCCCAACATCAGGGAGCCTTTTGACATGAAGTTCCCGGTATGTGGTGTGGTTGATGATGGAGCCAATGTCCCGAAGGCCAGATCTGTCACAGTTCTCTGAAGATCTTTAATCATTCTCTTCAGCTCAGAAGTAGTGGGTTCACGGGCTTGAGATGATTGAGGTTCAGGTGCACCCATCATGCATAAGTCCATACTTTCTGGGATAAACACCTCAGGTTTGGGTAGATGGGCCGGGGTGATGTATATGCTGGGGTCATAGGTGGATGGCAGTATACGGATGAGATTGAGGTAGGCAGGAGATGTTTGGTCATTGGGGTCTGAAGGTGGAGCTATCGTCCGGTTGTCGATGAGATTTTGGACCTCATGACGAAGGCGGTAGCAACGGTCGGTGCCATGACCGCGCTGCTGATGGTACCTACAGTACTTGGCGGGGTTATGCCTGGCAGGGAGTGGATTTGGCAAAGGTTGAGGACTAAGGGGTTTGAGATGCCTCCTTTCCATCAGAACTTTGAATGCGCTGGTTAGGCTCATATGGAGGGGGGTGAAAAATCTACCCTGAGCTCGGGCTGGGCTGGTTATTTGTAGGCTGGCCTTGGCAAAAGGGTCAGCTATGGCGACTGTATTGATTTTAGCAGGTTTGGAAATAGTGCTACCACCAGCATTGGTACTCTCGACTGGGAGCCTTACGGCAACCTCGGTGGACCAATCCTCAATGTCGTGAATGGAGTTAAGGTCCTGTGCCCTTTTGAATTGCTTCTCAAGGTTCACAATTTTCACTGCAGTCGGATCGAGCTTATTAACATCGGAGAGACGAAGCCTCTCAGTAGGTTGCACCAGGGTTGTGGAAACTCGAGCTTGAGTCAACCTTTCTCGGGGATCTGGACCCTGCAAATCTTCAGCTAGTAGAAGTGGGTCGAAGTTCGGCTGGGGTCCCAAAGCTGGATACGAAACAGATGCCCCAGATGGGTGTTGCGTTTCAATACTGGTCTTAGCCTGCATGGCAGTTCCCTGTTTTAGCGCTGCTGTCACGGCCGCTAACTCTTCCGAACCCTGTGCCATCACGGTCTACTGAGTCCGAACAAAGGTGATGTGACTGGCGACTGACGGATTAGATGAACAGATGATCCCTGACCGGCTTTTCTTTACCTTGCCTCAGCGAAAGAACACTGGTTGCCCTTGAACTGAATCTCTGACCTAGCAAAGTCTATCAGCACAAGTTCGATGAACCTTGGGGGATATCAGAGCCTTCTGAAGCTATGGTTTCCAGACTACCTTGCAAAAGAGAAAACAGACAGCATCTTAGCCTGATTCCATCTGAACAGATACGAGCATAGTTGAATGAGTGTGCCCTCTACTGAATTCTGCCCCAAAATTCGGCCTCAAAAACTGAGTCTGATACCCACAGGTAAAGCTGACTCCCAAATACTGATAGTAATGCCCGCAGGCCTGATGCCCAAATTCGCAAACTGGTGCCCGCAGGCCTGACGCCCAAACTCATACACTGATACATGCATTCCTGTAGAGACGCACTCTAAAGCACATAACAGATAAGTGAGAGCCAAAACACCCCTATGTTGGGGTAGGGTTTCCCTGTCCTATTTTGTCAGGAGCTAGGGTTTCATTACGCACACAGCGGCTTCAAACAACCTATAAACGGGTAAGCAACCTGTCCTAGTTTGGAATGGTCACTATGGATCCGAATATGCACTAGGTCGAAAGGTCAAAGAGGGTGCCCCGGTAAAACCGGGGTTTGTGTTCCCATACTGGCAGAGCCCACAACCGGTCAGCCTTATGGTCATGCCTTGACAAGACAAGCCTCTGGCAAACCGTTCAGGAATAGCAGATGGCAAACACGGTGTCCTAGGCGCACCAATGCAAATGCAATGCAAAGAAACACACAAGTGTAGTCAAAAACAGATATCAAGAGTTCGAGTCAAGTTCTCTAAATCCCCAGCAGAGTCGCCAGAAACTGTAGCAGGGCCGCGGGGGACCTCGCTACAGCTTGGACTCGATTTTGTAGTCACGGTTCTAAATCTGAACCAAAGAGTCCAAATCCGGCAAATCGTTTTGAGAAAAAAACAGATTTTTGAAAGAAGTGCCAAACATGGACTGCTTTGCCAGATACAGAGTCGCCACCTAAATATTTTATTTTGGGAAATTTAGGAAACCCTGACTCGGTGCCAAAAGGCCACGTGTCCGTCATCACCAAAGTTGCCTCGGCTCGGGAACTTGGGTACGATTGGGGAAGGTCACTTCGTGAGCACCCCCGCTCGCCCGGTCATAGACCGGCCTCTACTAACCGTGATATCAATTTTTGAAAACATTGTATGTTCTTATTCCGGTTATTAGCCTAGGTTACTATGTGATGCGCACAGCATATCAGTATAGACCGGGTCGCCTAGATTGGAACAAAACACTTCTTGTTTGTTTTTGAAAAGGGTTTGCTACCCGCAGGTAGGCTTTGAAACATTTTGATGATTTATTCCAATTTAAGCAACCCAACCTTCAACCACAGGCATTCAGGCAGTTATATCAGATAAGCAAATAGCCTCATGGTAAGCATGCTATCATGGCATTCACTCACACGCATGCAAGGATGCTAAAGCATAAAAACTCACCGAGTACTCCAAGCCAAAATAGAAACTATGTTAGAAATTATGCATGATCCTAAATATACAGAAATGCCTAATGCAACACATGCAAAATGCAATTATGGTAGGCTCGGCTATTCTAAGATGGCATATGAAATGCTACAACTATCATGTATTCAACTTGGAATTGAAATACAAATGCAGTTAGTATGATGCGCCGAGCCCGGTGCATGCAAAACAGATGAATGAATGCAAACATGCTATCATACTGTATGCTAATTTAAATATGCCCTAATCTAACCATCAAAAGCGGATAAATAAAAGGGAGAAAGACGTGGGATTGGAAGACATACATCACACTCACCCACACTTATTACAGTTGTGCCCCCGCTCGGAGGGTCCAAATAAATAATACAGTCCAAATATTACAGTCCCGAATAAAAGAATATTACAGATTTCTAATTAATTAATGAATTAAATAGGAAAGCAAATAAAACTGGCGTGCAAGCCAGGGACTGTCTTGCTTCTGATGGATGATGCATGTCCGGGTTGTCTTGCGCGGAAATCCACCGGAATGCCCCAATTAGCCTCTGTTTACACCTGTTCTTGAAATGCGTGCTGAGCCCAGAAAAATTGCTGATTCCTCGTTTTGCTGCAACAGAGAGCAGAAAAGGGGCATAGCAATGTATTT
This sequence comes from Camellia sinensis, assembly GCF_055761805.1. Taxonomy (NCBI): domain Eukaryota; kingdom Viridiplantae; phylum Streptophyta; class Magnoliopsida; order Ericales; family Theaceae; genus Camellia; species Camellia sinensis. The sequence continues at coordinate 4,333,747 of NW_028128989.1, read as the reverse complement.
GCACAAATATATGCATGTCTCGATCCTCGTGCCACCAATCACGCATACCGAGGCATGATGGCAGAGGAGTCGAAATGCACAACTCAATATAGGATGAATGCACATGAAACTACAGCTAAAACCTAACTCCATCATGGATAATCCGGAGTGTCGGTGACTGGGGAATTGAGACACATTCCGTCACTCGGAGTACGAAACATACCTCGTTTCCCGTGCCCGGGCTAACTCATATTCCGGACACGATACAATATGCATGATATGCATGAAATGCAATTAAGATACAACCTAGTATATATTATGCTATGGAATGAAATGCCTCGAAATGCGTGCACGCAGGCACGTAAACCGAGAAAATACAGAATGCTATGAAAATGCGGTGCCTCGAAATGCGTGCACACGGGCACGCAAACCGAGACGATGATATGTGTCTCGAAATATGTGCACGCGAGCGCGCAAACCGAGACGATGATATGTGTCTCGAAGTACGTGCACGCGGGCACGCAAACTGAGGCAATGATATGTGTCTCGAAGTACGTGCACGCAGGCACGCAAACCGAGGCAATGATATGTGTCTCGAAGTACGTGCACGCGGGCACGCAAACTGAGGCAATGATATGTGTCTCGAAGTACGTGCACGCGGGTACGCAAACCGAGGCAATGATATGTGTCTCAAAGTACGTGCACGTGGGTACGCAAACCGAGGCAATGATATGTGTCTCGAAGTACGTGCTCGCGGGCACGCAAACCGAGGCAATGATATGTGCTATGAAGTATGTGCACGCGGGCACGCAAATCGAGGCAATGATATGTGTCTCGAAGTACGTGCACGCGGGCACGCAAACTGAGGCGATGATATGTGCTATGAAGTACGTGCACGCGGGCATGCAAACCGAGGCAATGATATGTGTCTCAAAGAACGTGCACGCGGGCACGCAAACTGAGGCAATGATATGTGTCTCGAAGTACGTGCACGCGGGCACGCAAACCGAGGCAATGATATGTGTCTCGAAATGCGTGCACACGGGCACGCAAACCGAGGCAATGACAGAATATGATGAAATGACATGGAAATGACAAGTGGGCTTATACCAACATGAGTGAACCTCAGCCACACTCACATCGGATGCCGTCGGATAAAAAAGGAGTGCCTCGAAATGCGTGCACACGGGCACGCAAACCGAGGCAGTGCTAAAATGACATGGCAATGACAAATGGGCTTATACCAACATGAGTGAGCCTCAGCCACACTCACATCGGATGCCGATGGCAGAAAATGAAGTGCCTCGAAATGCGTGCACACGGGCACGCAAACCGAGGCAATGCATACGCAATGCAAATGACATGGAAAATGACAAATGGGCTTATACCAACACGAGTGAGCCTCAGCCACACTCACATCGGATGCCGATGGCAGAAAATGAAGTGCCTCGAAATGCGTGCACACGGGCACGCAAACCGAGGCAATGCATACGCAATGCAAATGACATGGAAAATGACAAATGGACTTATACTAACATGAGAGAGTCTCATCCACACTCACATAAGATGCCGATGAATGAAAAACGAAGTGCCTCGAGATGCGTGCACACGGGCACGCAAACCGAGGCAATGGCAGAATGCGATGAAATGATATGGAAACATGATATGGGCTTATACCAACATGAGTGAGCCTCAGCCACACTCACATAGGATACCGTCGGATAAAAATGAGGTGCCTCGAAATGCGTGCACACGGGCACGCAAACCGAGGCAATGATAAAATGTGATGCAACATGGCAAAAATGATATGCAAGCATGCTAATGGAATTCCAGCAACAAAACAAGGGGAAAACAGCCCCGGGATGAGGCGAAATGACATGAAATGCAAGGAAATGTCCCGAAATGCAACATTAGGCACCCGAAATGACCTATAGCTATGCTAAACATGCACAATATGGACACGCAATGCAAAGACAAAAGCTAGACAGTCCCAAAAGATGCACTTTCACAGTTTATAGCATGGCCAAACAGTGGACAAAAACAGGGCAAAACAAGCATGCAAAAATGGGGAATAAACATGAGATTAAGAAGTAACTCATAGCTACTGTCCTCGAACAGGTTCGGGCCCTTCTACAATATTGAAGAGGGACCAAAAATATGCACATTTACAGAACTGTAAAATCCTCAAAAACAAACAGAGATATGGCTAAGCGTTTATGTAAGAAAACGGGCCAAAAGATGGCCAAAGAGGCAAGTGGTATATACAATGCCCAAACTGAAAAATTCCCTTCTACAACATTGAAGAGGGACCAAAAATAAGCATATTTCCAGAACTGTAAAATGGCCAAAACAGTATAAAAACATGCTAGAAATGCAATGCAAAATAAGGCTCAAAAGAGGCTATAACATGAGGTATGCAAAATATTCCACAAATGGCCAAAGACCCTTAATGAAACATGTTAAGAAGGTCAAAATAAGACTATCTCTAGGCCTGTAAATCGTCCAAAAATGGAAGCATAATGGGCTGCCAAAGCATGCAAGAAAACGGTATTTAAGGAGGACATTGAAGCAAGTGCAACATGGAGGGCTCAAACAGGGTTGAGCCCTTAATGAGACATGAAAATGAGCTCAAAATAATGATCTTTCCAGTTTTGGTCGGAGCTCAAATGTACAAGAAAGAAAGGCTAAGAAATGTTGCAAAAAATGAGCTCAAAAGAGGGAAAGTGGACTTACCCTTGAAGATCAATTCTTTTGTTGCTTCTTGGGCCAACTTTGTTGCCTCTTAGCTTCTGGAATTCCTCTCCTTGCTCTTGGAATGGAGTGGTGGTGGTAGAGCTTGGTGTTGTAGTGTAAATGGTGGTGTAGTACTTGAAGCTTTTTAGGAAAATGAGAGAGATGGAGGAGGATTTGTCTCTTGAGGCTTGAAGAACCAATTTTCTAACCTCCTAAAGGGGAGGAGAGGTTCTTTTTATATAGAGAAACCAAAGGGGCAAAGCTTCTCTTGGAAGCTTTGACCAAAAGGGCCAAGCTTCTCTTAGAAGCTTGGAGCAAAAGGGCCAAGCTTCTTGGAGAAGCTAGGCAAAAAGGGTCAAGAGGTTCAAGCTTCTTGGAGAAGCTAGCCAAAAGGGTCAAAAGGTTCAAGCTTCTTGGAGAAGCTAAACAAAAAGGTTCAAAAGGGTCAAGCTTCTTGGAGAAGTTTTGAAAAGGGGTCAAAAGGTTCAAGCTTCTTGGAGAAGCTAAACAAAAAGGTCAAGCTTCTTGGAGAAGCTAAAAAAGGGGTCAAGCTTCTTGGAGAAGCTAAAAGAGGTCAAGCTTCTTGGAGAAGCTAAAAAAAAGGTCCAAAAGGGTCAAGCTCCCTCAAGAAAAGGTCTCGGTTAGGAGAAGTGGCCGATTGATCAAAAATAGTGGCCGGCCATGAACTTTTAGGGTCCTCCCAAGTGTGTAGATCACAGATATGTGGTCGAAAGTTGGCAACACTAACTCCAAGGTGTTCAACATTAGCCCGGAAGTTGGGAAAACGGGCGCCGGGAGGCTCCGGAGGAGAGATAACTGGTTGCTGCAACAATTGCTGGCCTCCCACCCTTCAGTGACCTTCCCTGTGATAAAACAGAGGTACCTGCCAAAAATGAACGAAAACCAATGCAAAACGAATGTTCCGGGGCCAAAACACGCAGTTCGAGGTCCCGAAAATGGGCTGTTAAGCACCGAAAGTGGCATTCGACCTCGAAGTGGGTTTCTCAGCCCCCAGTGTCCCTCAAAAGGGAGCAAATAGGAAGTATGCCAAAAATCAGAGCAAACGGAGATGGTTAGGTGGTCCCGAACCGAGGCACACGGCCTGACGGTCCCGGAAACCGGGAACCGGACTCCGAAATGGGAAAAATGGCCTACGGCCACCAAATGTAGCCTACGGACATTGAGAGATGGTCTACAGGACCTCTCCCTCCCCTCAGGAAAAGAAACAGAGAAAACCGAGTCTGGTTCGCAAACCGAGACAAGGCACAAAAAAGGGTTCGGGAGTCCGGAGGCAGGGCTCACGGCCGCAACTCCGAAACTTCTGAACGAGCACATCATGCAACATCACCAAGCGCTCAATTGGTGACGTCTGAGTCTTGAGGTCGGTCAAAAATGGGGTGTCTACAGTTGCCCCTCTTTGACAGAACTCGGAAGTCATAAGAATGACGGGAGTGAATGTCAAAGCCCAGAGACGACCCATTTTTGACAAGGCCGAAGACTCAGACAAACATACAAGATAAACAGAGATGTGCCCGCAGGCACGGGCAAAATGCAAATGATAAGGCAAGAAGCCGAACATAACTTATGATCATGCAAATGAAAGCTGTAATGAAGCATACCATGCAACAGTTTTAAGCAAGTGAATACCAATCTAATTACATTTCATGTAGAAGGATGTAAGAAAATTATGCAATTCTCACTGCGTCTCACGTGGAGAAGGCTAAAATCGACTACCGAGAATACCCAGAGTCTAACACACAACATCTCTCTGCGTATCACACATAGGAGAGGAAGAAGGTAAACCTTTCAGCGTATTATACGCAAAAGAGGGAAGGTAAACTTCTCAGCGTATCACACGTAAGAGAAGAAAGGCAAATTCCTCAGCGTATCACACGCAAGAGAAAACTGCTCAGCATATCACATGCAAGAGAGAAAAGGGAGATTTCTCAGCGTATCACACGCAAGAGAAAACTGCTCAGCACATCACATGGAAGAGAGAAAAGATAAGTTTCTCAGCGTATCACACGCAAGAGAAAACTGCTCAGCACATCACATGCAAGAGAGAAAAGATAAGTTTCTCAGCGTATCACACGCAAGAGAAAACTGCTCAGCATATCACATGCAAGAGAGAAAAGATAAGTTTCTCAGCGTATCACACGCAAGAGAAAACTGCTCAGCACATCACATGCAAGAGAGAAAAGATAAGTTTCTCAGCGTATCACACGCAAGAGAAAACTGCTCAGCATATCACATGCAAGAGAGAAAAGATAAATTTCTCAGCGTATCACACGCAAGAGAAAACTGCTCAGCATATCACATGCAAGAGAGAAAAGATAAATTTCTCAGCGTATCACACGGAAGAGAAAACTGCTCAGCATATCACATGCAAGAGAGAAAAGATAAATTTCTCAGCGTATCACACGCAAGAGAAAACTGCTCAGCATATCACATGCAAGAGAGAAAAGATAAATTTCTCAGCGTATCACACGCAAGAGAAAACCTCTCAGCATATCACATGCAAGAGAGGAAAGATAAATTTCTCAGCGTATCACACGCAAGAGAAAACCTCTCAGCATATCACATGCAAGAGAGAAAAGATAAATTTCTCAGCGTATCACACGCAAGAGAAAACTGCTCAGCATATCACATGCAAGAGAGAAAAGATAAATTTCTCAGCGTATCACACGCAAGAGAAAACTGCTCAGCATATCACATGCAAGAGAGAAAAGATAAATTTCTCAGCGTATCACACGCAAGAGAAAACTGCTCAGCATATCACATGCAAGAGAGAAAAGATAAATTTCTCAGCGTATCACACGCAAGAGAAAACTGCTCAGCATATCACATGCAAGAGAGAAAAGATAAATTTCTCAGCGTATCACACGCAAGAGAAAACCTCTCAGCATATCACATGCAAGAGAGGAAAGATAAATTTCTCAGGTGTTCGAGTGTTCGAAACGTAACGCGCAAGAAATTGTAAATAAACGCCGTAATTACATATCTGCCACTGTGCAGGAGAATCCGTATAGGTGTTCGAGTGTTCGAAACGTAACGCGCGAGAAATTGTAAGTAGACGTCGTATTTACTTATCTGCCACTGTGCAGGAGAATCCGTATAGGTGTTCGAGTGTTCGAAACATAACGCGTGAGAAATTGTAAGTAAACGTCGTATTTACATATCTGCCACTGTGCAGGAGAATCCGTATAGGTGTTCGAGTGTGCAAAACGTAACGCGCGAGAAATTGTAAGTAAACGCCGTATTTACATATCTGCCACTGTGCAGGAGAATCCGTATTGGTGTTCGAGTGTTCGAACTGTAACGCGTGAGAAATTGTAAGTAAACGCCATATTTACATATCTGCCACTGTCCAGGAGAATCCGTATTGGTGTTCGAGTGTTCGAAGCGTAACGCGCGAGAAATTGTAATTAAACGCCGTATTTACATGTCTGCCACTGTGCAGGAGAATCCGTATAGGTGTTTGAGTGTTCGAACCGTAACGCGCGAGAAATGGTAGGTAAACACCGTATTTACATATCTGCCACTGTGCAGGAGAATCCGTATACGTGTTCGAGTGATCGAACCGTAACGCGCGACAAATTGTAAGTAAACGCCGTATTTACATATCTGCCACTGTGCAGGAGAATCCGTATAGGTGTTCGAGTGTTCGAAACGTAACGCGCGAGAAATTGTAAGTAAACGCCGTATTTACATATCTGCCATTGTGCAGGAGAATCCGTATAGGTGTTCGAGTGTTCGAAACGTAACGCGCGAGAAATTGTAAGTAAACGTTGTATTTACATATCTGCCACTGTGCAGGAGAATCCGTATAGGTGTTCGAGTGTTCGATACGTAACGCGTGAGAAATTGTATGTAAACGCCGTATTTACATATCTGCCACTGTGCAGGAGAATCCGTATAGCTGTTCGAGTGTGCGAAACGCAACGCGCGAGAAATTGTAAGTAAACGCCGTATTTACATATCTGCCACTGTGCAGGAGAATCCGTATAGGTGTTCGATTGTTCGAAACGTAATGCGCGAGAAATTGTAAGTAAACGTCGTATTTACTTATCTGCCACTGTGCAGGAGAATCCGTATAGGTGTTCGAGTGTTCGAAACATAACGCGTGAGAAATTGTAAGTAAACGTCGTATTTACATATCTGCCACTGTGCAGGAGAATCCGTATAGGTGTTCGAGTGTGCAAAACGTAACGCGCGAGAAATTGTAAGTAAACGCCGTATTTACATATCTGCCACTGTGCAGGAGAATCCGTATAGGTGTTCGAGTGTTCGAAACGTAACGCGTGAGAAATTGTAAGTAAACGCCGTATTTACATATCTGCCACTGTCCAGGAGAATCCGTATTGGTGTTCGAGTGTTCGAACCGTAACGCGCGTGAAATTGTAATTAAACGCCGTATTTACATGTCTGCCACTGTGCCGGAGAATCCGTATAGGTGTTTGAGTGTTCGAACCGTAACGCGCGAGAAATGGTAGGTAAACACCGTATTTACATATCTGCCACTGTGCAGGAGAATCCGTATACGTGTCCGAGTGTTCGAACCGTAACGCGCGAGAAATTGTAAGTAAACGCCGTATTTACATATCTGCCACTGTGCAGGAGAATCCGTATAGGTGTTCGAGTGTTCGAAACGTAACGCGCGAGAAATTGTAAGTAAACGCCGTATTTACATATCTGCCACTGTGCAGGAGAATCCGTATAGGTGTTCGAGTGTTCGAAACGTAACGCGCGAGAAATTGTAAGTAAACGCCGTATTTACATATCTGCCACTGTGCAGGAGAATCCGTATAGGTGTTCGAGTGTTCGAAACGTAACGCGCGAGAAATTGTAAGTAAACGCCGTATTTACATATCTGCCATTGTGCAGGAGAATCCGTATAGGTGTTCGAGTGTTCGAAACGTAACGCGCGAGAAATTGTAAGTAAACATCGTATTTACATATCTGCCGCTGTGCAGGAGAATCCGTATAGGTGTTCGAGTGTTCGATGCGTAACGCGTGAGAAATTGTAAGTAAACGCCGTATTTACATATCTACCACTGTGCAGGAGAATCCGTATAGGTGTTCGAGTGTTCGAAACGTAACGCGTGAGAAATCGTAAGTAAACGCCGTATTTACATATCTGCCACTGTCCAGGAGAATCCGTATTGGTGTTCGAGTGTTCAAACCGTAACGCGCGTTAAATTGTAATTAAACGCCGTATTTACATACCTGCCACTGTGCCGGAGAATCCGTATAGGTGTTTGAGTGTTCGAACCGTAACGCGCGAGAAATGGTAGGTAAACACCGTATTTACATATCTGCCACTGTGCAGGAGAATCCGTATACGTGTCCGAGTGTTCGAACCGTAACGCGCGAGAAATTGTAAGTAAACGCCGTATTTACATATCTGCCACTGTGCAGTAGAATCTGTATTGGTGTTCGAGTGTTCGAAACGTAACGCGTGAGAAATTGTAAGTAAACGCCGTATTTACATATCTGCCACTGTCCAGGAGAATCCGTATTGGTGTTCGAGTGTTCGAAGCGTAACGCGCGAGAAATAGTAATTAAACGCCGTATTTACATGTCTGCCACTGTGCAGGAGAATCCGTATAGGTGTTTGAGTGTTCGAACCGTAACGCGCGAGAAATGGTAGGTAAACACCGTATTTACATATCTACCACTGTGCAGGAGAATCCGTATACGTGTTCGAGTGATCGAACCGTAACGCGCGAGAAATTGTAAGTAAACGCCGTATTTACATATCTGCCACTGTGCGGGAGAATCCGTATAGGTATTCGAGTGTTCGAAACGTAACGCGCGAGAAATTGTAAGTAAACGCCGTATTTACATATCTGCCACTGTGCAGGAGAATCCGTATAGGTGTTCGAGTGTTCGAAACGTAACGCGTGAGAAATTGTAAGTAAACGCCGTATTTACATATCTGCCACTGTCCAGGAGAATCCGTATTGGTGTTCGAGTGTTCGAACCGTAACGCGCGTGAAATTGTAATTAAACGCCGTATTTACATGTCTGCCACTGTGCCGGAGAATCCGTATAGGTGTTTGAGTGTTCGAACCGTAACGCGCGAGAAATGGTAGGTAAACAACGTATTTACATATCTGCCACTGTGCAGGAGAATCCGTATACGTGTCCGAGTGTTCGAACCGTAACGCGCGAGAAATTGTAAGTAAACGCCGTATCTACATATCTGCCACTGTGCAGGAGAATCCGTATAGGTGTTCGAGTGTTCGAAACGTAACGCGCGAGAAATTGTAAGTAAACGCCGTATTTACATATCTGCCACTGTGCAGGAGAATCCGTATAGGTGTTCGAGTGTTCGAAACGTAACGCGCGAGAAATTGTAAGTAAACGCCGTATTTACATATCTGCCATTGTGCAGGAGAATCCGTATAGGTGTTCGAGTGTTCGAAACGTAACGCGCGAGAAATTGTAAGTAAACGTCGTATTTACATATCTGCCGCTGTGCAGGAGAATCCGTATAGGTGTTCGAGTGTTCGATACGTAACGCGTGAGAAATTGTATGTAAACGCTGTATTTACATATCTGCCACTGTGCAGGAGAATCCGTATAGCTGTTCGAGTGTGCGAAATGTAACGCGCGAGAAATTGTAAGTAAACGCCGTATTTACATTTCTGCAACTGTGCAGGAGAATCCGTATAGGTGTTCGAGTGTTCGAAACGTAACGCGCAAGAAATTGTAAGTAAACGCCGTAATTACATATCTGCCACTGTGCAGTAGAATCCGTATAGATGTTCGAGTGTTCGAAACGTAACGCGCGAGAAATTGTAAGTAAACGTCGTATTTACTTATCTGCCACTGTGCAGGAGAATCCGTATAGGTGTTCGAGTGTTCGAAACATAACGCGTGAGAAATTGTAAGTAAACGTCGTATTTACATATCTGCCACTGTGCAGGAGAATCCGTATAGGTGTTCGAGTGTGCAAAACGTAACGCGCGAGAAATTGTAAGTAAACGCCGTATTTACATATCTGCCACTGTGCAGGAGAATCCGTATAGGTGTTCGAGTGTTCGAAACGTAACGCGTGAGAAATTGTAAGTAAACGCCGTATTGACATATCTGCCACTGTCCAGGAGAATCCGTATTGGGTTTCGAGTGTTCGAACCGTAACGCGCGAGAAATTGTAATTAAACGCCGTATTTACATGTCTGCCACTGTGCAGGATAATCCGTATAGGTGTTTGAGTGTTCGAACCGTAACGCGCGAGAAATGGTAGGTAAACACCGTATTTACATATCTGCCACTGTGCAGGAGAATCCGTATACGTGTTCGAGTGTTCGAACCGTAACGCGCGAGAAATTGTAACTAAACGCCGTATTTACATATCTACCACTGTGCAGGAGAATCCGTATAGGTGTTCGAGTGTTCGAAACGTAACGCGCGAGAAATTGTAAGTAAACGCCGTATTTACATATCTGCCACTGTGCAGGAGAATCCGTATAGGTGTTCGAGTGTTCGAAACGTAACGCGCGAGAAATTGTAAGTTAACGCCGTATTTACATATCTGCCATTATGCAGGAGAATCCGTATAGGTGTTCGAGTGTTCGAAACGTAACGCGCGAGAAATTGTAAGTAAACGTCGTATTTACATATCTGCCGCTGTGCAGGAGAATCCGTATAGGTGTTCGAGTGTTCGATGCGTAACGCATGAGAAATTGTATGTAAACGCCGTATTTACATATCTGCCACTCTGCAGGAGAATCCGTATAGCTGTTCGAGTGTGCGAAACGTAACGTGCGAGAAATTGTAAGTAAACGCCGTATTTACATATCTGCCACTGTGCAGGAGAATCCGTATAGGTGTTCGAGTGTTCGAAACGTAACGCGCAAGAAATTGTAAATAAACGCCGTAATTACATATCTGCCACTGTGCAGGAGAATCCGTATAGGTGTTCGAGTGTTCGAAACGTAACGCGCGAGAAATTGTAAGTAGACGTCGTATTTACTTATCTGCCACTGTGCAGGAGAATCCGTATAGGTGTTCGAGTGTTCGAAACATAACGCGTGAGAAATTGTAAGTAAACGTCGTATTTACATATCTGCCACTGTGCAGGAGAATCCGTATAGGTGTTCGAGTGTGCAAAACGTAACGCGCGAGAAATTGTAAGTAAACGCCGTATTTACATATCTGCCACTGTGCAGGAGAATCCGTATTGGTGTTCGAGTGTTCGAACTGTAACGCGTGAGAAATTGTAAGTAAACGCCATATTTACATATCTGCCACTGTCCAGGAGAATCCGTATTGGTGTTCGAGTGTTCGAAGCGTAACGCGCGAGAAATTGTAATTAAACGCCGTATTTACATGTCTGCCACTGTGCAGGAGAATCCGTATAGGTGTTTGAGTGTTCGAACCGTAACGCGCGAGAAATGGTAGGTAAACACCGTATTTACATATCTGCCACTGTGCAGGAGAATCCGTATACGTGTTCGAGTGATCGAACCGTAACGCGCGACAAATTGTAAGTAAACGCCGTATTTACATATCTGCCACTGTGCAGGAGAATCCGTATAGGTGTTCGAGTGTTCGAAACGTAACGCGCGAGAAATTGTAAGTAAACGCCGTATTTACATATCTGCCATTGTGCAGGAGAATCCGTATAGGTGTTCGAGTGTTCGAAACGTAACGCGCGAGAAATTGTAAGTAAACGTTGTATTTACATATCTGCCACTGTGCAGGAGAATCCGTATAGGTGTTCGAGTGTTCGATACGTAACGCGTGAGAAATTGTATGTAAACGCCGTATTTACATATCTGCCACTGTGCAGGAGAATCCGTATAGCTGTTCGAGTGTGCGAAACGCAACGCGCGAGAAATTGTAAGTAAACGCCGTATTTACATATCTGCCACTGTGCAGGAGAATCCGTATAGGTGTTCGATTGTTCGAAACGTAATGCGCGAGAAATTGTAAGTAAACGTCGTATTTACTTATCTGCCACTGTGCAGGAGAATCCGTATAGGTGTTCGAGTGTTCGAAACATAACGCGTGAGAAATTGTAAGTAAACGTCGTATTTACATATCTGCCACTGTGCAGGAGAATCCGTATAGGTGTTCGAGTGTGCAAAACGTAACGCGCGAGAAATTGTAAGTAAACGCCGTATTTACATATCTGCCACTGTGCAGGAGAATCCGTATAGGTGTTCGAGTGTTCGAAACGTAACGCGTGAGAAATTGTAAGTAAACGCCGTATTTACATATCTGCCACTGTCCAGGAGAATCCGTATTGGTGTTCGAGTGTTCGAACCGTAACGCGCGTGAAATTGTAATTAAACGCCGTATTTACATGTCTGCCACTGTGCCGGAGAATCCGTATAGGTGTTTGAGTGTTCGAACCGTAACGCGCGAGAAATGGTAGGTAAACACCGTATTTACATATCTGCCACTGTGCAGGAGAATCCGTATACGTGTCCGAGTGTTCGAACCGTAACGCGCGAGAAATTGTAAGTAAACGCCGTATTTACATATCTGCCACTGTGCAGGAGAATCCGTATAGGTGTTCGAGTGTTCGAAACGTAACGCGCGAGAAATTGTAAGTAAACGCCGTATTTACATATCTGCCACTGTGCAGGAGAATCCGTATAGGTGTTCGAGTGTTCGAAACGTAACGCGCGAGAAATTGTAAGTAAACGCCGTATTTACATATCTGCCACTGTGCAGGAGAATCCGTATAGGTGTTCGAGTGTTCGAAACGTAACGCGCGAGAAATTGTAAGTAAACGCCGTATTTACATATCTGCCATTGTGCAGGAGAATCCGTATAGGTGTTCGAGTGTTCGAAACGTAACGCGCGAGAAATTGTAAGTAAACATCGTATTTACATATCTGCCGCTGTGCAGGAGAATCCGTATAGGTGTTCGAGTGTTCGATGCGTAACGCGTGAGAAATTGTAAGTAAACGCCGTATTTACATATCTACCACTGTGCAGGAGAATCCGTATAGGTGTTCGAGTGTTCGAAACGTAACGCGTGAGAAATCGTAAGTAAACGCCGTATTTACATATCTGCCACTGTCCAGGAGAATCCGTATTGGTGTTCGAGTGTTCAAACCGTAACGCGCGTTAAATTGTAATTAAACGCCGTATTTACATACCTGCCACTGTGCCGGAGAATCCGTATAGGTGTTTGAGTGTTCGAACCGTAACGCGCGAGAAATGGTAGGTAAACACCGTATTTACATATCTGCCACTGTGCAGGAGAATCCGTATACGTGTCCGAGTGTTCGAACCGTAACGCGCGAGAAATTGTAAGTAAACGCCGTATTTACATATCTGCCACTGTGCAGTAGAATCTGTATTGGTGTTCGAGTGTTCGAAACGTAACGCGTGAGAAATTGTAAGTAAACGCCGTATTTACATATCTGCCACTGTCCAGGAGAATCCGTATTGGTGTTCGAGTGTTCGAAGCGTAACGCGCGAGAAATAGTAATTAAACGCCGTATTTACATGTCTGCCACTGTGCAGGAGAATCCGTATAGGTGTTTGAGTGTTCGAACCGTAACGCGCGAGAAATGGTAGGTAAACACCGTATTTACATATCTACCACTGTGCAGGAGAATCCGTATACGTGTTCGAGTGATCGAACCGTAACGCGCGAGAAATTGTAAGTAAACGCCGTATTTACATATCTGCCACTGTGCGGGAGAATCCGTATAGGTATTCGAGTGTTCGAAACGTAACGCGCGAGAAATTGTAAGTAAACGCCGTATTTACATATCTGCCACTGTGCAGGAGAATCCGTATAGGTGTTCGAGTGTTCGAAACGTAACGCGTGAGAAATTGTAAGTAAACGCCGTATTTACATATCTGCCACTGTCCAGGAGAATCCGTATTGGTGTTCGAGTGTTCGAACCGTAACGCGCGTGAAATTGTAATTAAACGCCGTATTTACATGTCTGCCACTGTGCCGGAGAATCCGTATAGGTGTTTGAGTGTTCGAACCGTAACGCGCGAGAAATGGTAGGTAAACACCGTATTTACATATCTGCCACTGTGCAGGAGAATCCGTATACGTGTCCGAGTGTTCGAACCGTAACGCGCGAGAAATTGTAAGTAAACGCCGTATTTACATATCTGCCACTGTGCAGGAGAATCCGTATAGGTGTTCGAGTGTTCGAAACGTAACGCGCGAGAAATTGTAAGTAAACGCCGTATTTACATATCTGCCACTGTGCAGGAGAATCCGTATAGGTGTTCGAGTGTTCGAAACGTAACGCGCGAGAAATTGTAAGTAAACGCCGTATTTACATATCTGCCACTGTGCAGGAGAATCCGTATAGGTGTTCGAGTGTTCGAAACGTAACGCGCGAGAAATTGTAAGTAAACGCCGTATTTACATATCTGCCATTGTGCAGGAGAATCCGTATAGGTGTTCGAGTGTTCGAAACGTAACGCGCGAGAAATTGTAAGTAAACGTCGTATTTACATATCTGCCGCTGTGCAGGAGAATCCGTATAGGTGTTCGAGTGTTCGATGCGTAACGCGTGAGAAATTGTAAGTAAACGCCGTATTTACATATCTGCCACTGTGCAGGAGAATCCGTATTGGTGTTCGAGTGTTCGAACCGTAACGCGCGTTAAATTGTAATTAAACGCCGTATTTACATACCTGCCACTGTGCTGGAGAATCCGTATAGGTGTTTGAGTGTTCGAACCGTAACGCGCGAGAAATGGTAGGTAAACACCGTATTTACATATCTGCCACTGTGCAGGAGAATCCGTATAGGTGTTCGAGTGTTCGAAACGTAACGCGTGAGAAATTGTAAGTAAACGCCGTATTTACATATCTGCCACTGTCCAGGAGAATCCGTATTGGTGTTCGAGTGTTCGAACCGTAACGCGCGTTAAATTGTAATTAAACGCCGTATTTACATACCTGCCACTGTGCCGGAGAATCCGTATAGGTGTTTGAGTGTTCGAACCGTAACGCGCGAGAAATGGTAGGTAAACACCGTATTTACATATCTGCCACTGTGCAGGAGAATCCGTATACGTGTCCGAGTGTTCGAACCGTAACGCGCGAGAAATTGTAAGTAAACGCCGTATTTACATATCTGACACTGTGCAGTAGAATCCGTATTGGTGTTCGAGTGTTCGAAACGTAACGCGTGAGAAATTGTAAGTAAACGCCGTATTTACATATCTGCCACTGTCCAGGAGAATCCGTATTGGTGTTCGAGTGTTCGAAGCGTAACGCGCGAGAAATAGTAATTAAACGCCGTATTTACATGTCTGCCACTGTGCAGGAGAATCCGTATAGGTGTTTGAGTGTTCGAACCGTAACGCGCGAGAAATGGTAGGTAAACACCGTATTTACATATCTACCACTGTGTAGGAGAATCCGTATACGTGTTCGAGTGATCGAACCGTAACGCGCGAGAAATTGTAAGTAAACGCCGTATTTACATATCTGCCACTGTGCAGGAGAATCCGTATAGGTATTCGAGTGATCGAACCGTAACGCGCGTTAAATTGTAATTAAACGCCGTATTTACATACCTGCCACTGTGCCGGAGAATCCGTATAGGTGTTTGAGTGTTCGAACCGTAACGCGCGAGAAATGGTAGGTAAACACCGTATTTACATATCTGCCACTGTGCAGGAGAATCCGTATACGTGTCCGAGTGTTCGAACCGTAACGCGCGAGAAATTGTAAGTAAACGCCGTATTTACATATCTGCCACTGTGCAGTAGAATCCGTATTGGTGTTCGAGTGTTCGAAACGTAACGCGTGAGAAATTGTAAGTAAACGCCGTATTTACATATCTGCCACTGTCCAGGAGAATCCGTATTGGTGTTCGAGTGTTCGAAGCGTAACGCGCGAGAAATAGTAATTAAACGCCGTATTTACATGTCTGCCACTGTGCAGGAGAATCCGTATAGGTGTTTGAGTGTTCGAACCGTAACGCGCGAGAAATGGTAGGTAAACACCGTATTTACATATCTACCACTGTGCAGGAGAATCCGTATACGTGTTCGAGTGATCGAACCGTAACGCGCGAGAAATTGTAAGTAAACGCCGTATTTACATATCTGCCACTGTGCAGGAGAATCCGTATAGGTATTCGAGTGTTCGAAACGTAACGCGCGAGAAATTGTAAGTAAACGCCGTATTTACATATCTGCCATTGTGCAGGAGAATCCGTATAGGTGTTCGAGTGTTCGAAACGTAACGCGCGAGAAATTGTAAGTAAACATCGTATTTACATATCTGCCGCTGTGCAGGAGAATCCGTATAGGTGTTCGAGTGTTCGATGCGTAACGCGTGAGAAATTGTAAGTAAACGCCGTATTTACATATCTACCACTGTGCAGGAGAATCCGTATAGGTGTTCGAGTGTTCGAAACGTAACGCGTGAGAAATCGTAAGTAAACGCCGTATTTACATATCTGCCACTGTCCAGGAGAATCCGTATTGGTGTTCGAGTGTTCAAACCGTAACGCGCGTTAAATTGTAATTAAACGCCGTATTTACATACCTGCCACTGTGCCGGAGAATCCGTATAGGTGTTTGAGTGTTCGAACCGTAACGCGCGAGAAATGGTAGGTAAACACCGTATTTACATATCTGCCACTGTGCAGGAGAATCCGTATACGTGTCCGAGTGTTCGAACCGTAACGCGCGAGAAATTGTAAGTAAACGCCGTATTTACATATCTGCCACTGTGCAGTAGAATCCGTATTGGTGTTCGAGTGTTCGAAACGTAACGCGTGAGAAATTGTAAGTAAACGCCGTATTTACATATCTGCCACTGTCCAGGAGAATCCGTATTGGTGTTCGAGTGTTCGAAGCGTAACGGGCGAGAAATAGTAATTAAACGCCGTATTTACATGTCTGCCACTGTGCAGGAGAATCCGTATAGGTGTTTGAGTGTTCGAACCGTAACGCGCGAGAAATGGTAGGTAAACACCGTATTTACATATCTACCACTGTGCAGGAGAATCCGTATACGTGTTCGAGTGATCGAACCGTAACGCGCGAGAAATTGTAAGTAAACGCCGTATTTACATATCTGCCACTGTGCAGGAGAATCCGTATAGGTATTCGAGTGTTCGAAACGTAACGCGCGAGAAATTGTAAGTAAACGCCGTATTTACATATCTGCCACTGTGCAGGAGAATCCGTATAGGTGTTCGAGTGTTCGAAACGTAACGCGTGAGAAATTGTAAGTAAACGCCGTATTTACATATCTGCCACTGTCCAGGAGAATCCGTATTGGTGTTCGAGTGTTCGAACCGTAACGCGCGTGAAATTGTAATTAAACGCCGTATTTACATGTCTGCCACTGTGCCGGAGAATCCGTATAGGTGTTTGAGTGTTCGAACCGTAACGCGCGAGAAATGGTAGGTAAACACCGTATTTACATATCTGCCACTGTGCAGGAGAATCCGTATACGTGTCCGAGTGTTCGAACCGTAACGCGCGAGAAATTGTAAGTAAACGCCGTATTTACATATCTGCCACTGTGCAGGAGAATCCGTATAGGTGTTCGAGTGTTCGAAACGTAACGCGCGAGAAATTGTAAGTAAACGCCGTATTTACATATCTGCCACTGTGCAGGAGAATCCGTATAGGTGTTCGAGTGTTCGAAACGTAACGCGCGAGAAATTGTAAGTAAACGCCGTATTTACATATCTGCCACTGTGCAGGAGAATCCGTATAGGTGTTCGAGTGTTCGAAACGTAACGCGCGAGAAATTGTAAGTAAACGCCGTATTTACATATCTGCCATTGTGCAGGAGAATCCGTATAGGTGTTCGAGTGTTCGAAACGTAACGCGCGAGAAATTGTAAGTAAACGTCGTATTTACATATCTGCCGCTGTGCAGGAGAATCCGTATAGGTGTTCGAGTGTTCGATGCGTAACGCGTGAGAAATTGTAAGTAAACGCCGTATTTACATATCTGCCACTGTGCAGGAGAATCCGTATTGGTGTTCGAGTGTTCGAACCGTAACGCGCGTTAAATTGTAATTAAACGCCGTATTTACATACCTGCCACTGTGCTGGAGAATCCGTATAGGTGTTTGAGTGTTCGAACCGTAACGCGCGAGAAATGGTAGGTAAACACCGTATTTACATATCTGCCACTGTGCAGGAGAATCCGTATAGGTGTTCGAGTGTTCGAAACGTAACGCGTGAGAAATTGTAAGTAAACGCCGTATTTACATATCTGCCACTGTCCAGGAGAATCCGTATTGGTGTTCGAGTGTTCGAACCGTAACGCGCGTTAAATTGTAATTAAACGCCGTATTTACATACCTGCCACTGTGCCGGAGAATCCGTATAGGTGTTTGAGTGTTCGAACCGTAACGCGCGAGAAATGGTAGGTAAACACCGTATTTACATATCTGCCACTGTGCAGGAGAATCCGTATACGTGTCCGAGTGTTCGAACCGTAACGCGCGAGAAATTGTAAGTAAACGCCGTATTTACATATCTGCCACTATGCAGTAGAATCCGTATTGGTGTTCGAGTGTTCGAAACGTAACGCGTGAGAAATTGTAAGTAAACGCCGTATTTACATATCTGCCACTGTCCAGGAGAATCTGTATTGGTGTTCGAGTGTTCGAAGCGTAACGCGCGAGAAATTGTAATTAAACGCCGTATTTACATGTCTGCCACTGTGCAGGAGAATCCGTATAGGTGTTTGAGTGTTCGAACCGTAACGCGCGAGAAATGGTAGGTAAACACCGTATTTACATATCTGCCACTGTGCAGGAGAATCCGTATACGTGTTCGAGTGATCGAACCGTAACGCGCGAGAAATTGTAAGTAAACGCCGTATTTACATATCTGCCACTCTGCAGGAGAATCCGTATAGGTGTTCGAGTGTTCGAAACGTAACGCGCGAGAAATTGTAAGTAAATGCCGTATTTACATATCTGCCAGTGTGCAGGAGAATCCGTATAGGTGTTCGAGTGTTCGAAACGTAACGCGCGAAAAATTGTAAGTAAACGTCGTATTTACATATCTGCCACTGTGCAGGAGAATCCGTATAGGTGTTCGAGTGTTCGATACGTAACGCGTGAGAAATTGTATGTAAACGCCGTATTTACATATCTGCCACTGTGCAGGAGAATCCGTATAGCTGTTCGAGTGTGCGAAACGTAACGCGCGAGAAATTGTAAGTAAACGCCGTATTTACATATCTGCCACTGTGCAGGAGAATCCGTATAGGTGTTCGAGTGTTCGAAACGTAACGCGCGAGAAATTGTAAGTAAACGTCATATTTACTTATCGGCCACTGTGCAGGAGAATCCGTATAGGTGTTCGAGTGTTCGAAACAAAACGCGTGAGAAATTGTAAGTAAACGTCGTATTTACATATCTGCCACTATGCAGGAGAATCCGTATAGGTGTTCGAGTGTGCAAAACGTAACGCGCGAGAAATTGTAAGTAAACGCCGTATTTACATATCTGCCACTGTGCAGGAGAATCCGTATAGGTGTTCGAGTGTTCGAAACGTAACGCGTGAGAAATTGTAAGTAAACGCCGTATTTACATATCTGCCACTGTCCAGGAGAATCCGTATTGGTGTTCGAGTGTTCGAACCGTAACACGCGTGAAATTGTAATTAAACGCCGTATTTACATGTCTGCCACTGTGCCGGAGAATCCGTCTAGGTGTTTGAGTGTTCGAACCGTAACGCGTGAGAAATGGTAGGTAAACACCGTATTTACATATCTGCCACTGTGTAGGAGAATCCGTATACGTGTCCGAGTGTTCGAACCGTAACGCGCGAGAAATTGTAAGTAAACGCCGTATTTACATATCTGCCACTGTGCAGGAGAATCCGTATAGGTGTTCGAGTGTTCGAAACGTAACGCGCGAGAAATTGTAAGTAAACGCCGTATTTACATATCTGCCACTGTGCAGGAGAATCCGTATAGGTGTTGAAGTGTTCGAAACGTAACGCGCGAGAAATTGTAAGTAAACGCCATATTTACATATCTGCCACTGTGCAGGAGAATCCGTATAGGTGTTCGAGTGTTCGAAACGTAACGCGCGAGAAATTGTAAGTAAACACCGTATTTACATATCTGCCATTGTGCAGGAGAATCCGTATAGGTGTTCGAGTGTTCGAAACATAACGCGTGAGAAATTGTAAGTAAACGTCGTATTTACATATCTGCCGCTGTGCAGGAGAATCCGTATAGGTGTTTGAGTGTTCGAACCGTAACGCGCGAGAAATTGTAAGTAAACGCCGTATTTACATATCTGCCACTGTGCAGGAGAATCCGTATAGGTGTTCGAGAGTTCGAAACGTAACGCGCGAGAAATTGTAAGTAAACGCCGTATTCACATATCTGCCATTGTGCAGGAGAATCCGTATAGGTGTTCGAGTGTTCGAAACGTAACGCGCGAGAAATTGTAAGTAAACGTCGTATTTACATATCTGCCGCTGTGCAGGAGAATCCGTATAGGTGTTCGAGTGTTCGATGCGTAACGCGTGAGAAATTGTATGTAAACGCCGTATTTACATATCTGCCACTGTGCAGGAGAATCCGTATAGCTGTTCGAGTGTGCGAAACGTAACGTGCGAGAAATTGTAAGTAAACGCCGTATTTACATATCTGCCACAGTGCAGGAGAATCCGTATTGGTGTTCGAGTGTTCGAAACGTAACGCGTGAGAAATTGTAAGTAAACGCCGTATTTACATATCTGCCACTGTCCAGGAGAATCTGTATTGGTGTTCGAGTGTTCGAAGCGTAACGCGCGAGAAATTGTAATTAAACGTCGTATGTACATGTCTGCCACTGTGCAGGAGAATCCGTATAGGTGTTTGAGTGTTCGAACCGTAACGCGCGAGAAATGGTAGGTAAACACCGTATTTACATATCTGCCACTGTGCAGGAGAATCCGTATACGTGTTCGAGTGATCGAACCGTAACGCGCGAGAAATTGTAAGTAAACGCCGTATTTACATATCTGCCACTGTGCAGGAGAATCCGTATAGGTGTTCGAGTGTTCGAAACGTAACGCGCGAGAAATTGTAAGTAAACGCCGTATTTACATATCTGCCATTGTGCAGGAGAATCCGTATAGGTGTTCGAGTGTTCGAAACGTAACGCGCGAGAAATTGTAAGTAAACGTCGTATTTACATATCTGCCACTGTGCAGGAGAATCCGTATAGGTGTTCGAGTGTTCGATATGTAACGCGTGAGAAATTGTATGTAAACGCCGTATTTACATATCTGCCACTGTGCAGGAGAATCCGTATAGCTGTTCGAGTGTGCGAAACGTAACGCGCGAGAAATTGTAAGTAAACGCCGTATTTACATATCTGCCACTGTGCAGGAGAATCCGTATAGGTGTTCGAGTGTTCGAAACGTAACGCGCGAGAAATTGTAAGTAAACGTCGTATTTACTTATCTGCCACTGTGCAGGAGAATCCGTATAGGTGTTCGAGTGTTCGAAACATAACGCGTGAGAAATTGTAAGTAAACGTCGTATTTACATATCTGCCACTGTGCAGGAGAATCCGTATAGGTGTTCGAGTGTGCAAAACGTAACGCGCGAGAAATTGTAAGTAAACGCCGTATTTACATATCTGCCACTGTGCAGGAGAATCCGTATAGGTGTTCGAGTGTTCGAAACGTAACGCGTGAGAAATTGTAAGTAAACGCCGTATTTACATATCTGCCACTGTCCAGGAGAATCCGTATTGGTGTTCGAGTGTTCGAACCGTAACGCGCGTGAAATTGTAATTAAACGCCGTATTTACATGTCTGCCACTGTGCCGGAGAATCCGTCTAGGTGTTTGAGTGTTCGAACCGTAACGCGCGAGAAATGGTAGGTAAACACCGTATTTACATATCTGCCACTGTGTAGGAGAATCCGTATACGTGTCCGAGTGTTCGAACCGTAACGCGCGAGAAATTGTAAGTAAACGCCGTATTTACATATCTGCCACTGTGCAGGAGAATCCGTATAGGTGTTCGAGTGTTCGAAACGTAACGCGCGAGAAATTGTAAGTAAACGCCGTATTTACATATCTGCCACTGTGCAGGAGAATCCGTATAGGTGTTCGAGTGTTCGAAACGTAACGCGCGAGAAATTGTAAGTAAACGCCGTATTTACATATCTGCCACTGTGCAGGAGAATCCGTATAGGTGTTCGAGTGTTCGAAACGTAACGCGCGAGAAATTGTAAGTAAACATCGTATTTACATATCTGCCGCTGTGCAGGAGAATCCGTATAGGTGTTCGAGTGTTCGATGCGTAACGCGTGAGAAATTGTAAGTAAACGCCGTATTTACATATCTACCACTGTGCAGGAGAATCCGTATAGGTGTTCGAGTGTTCGAAACGTAACGCGTGAGAAATCGTAAGTAAACGCCGTATTTACATATCTGCCACTGTCCAGGAGAATCCGTATTGGTGTTCGAGTGTTCAAACCGTAACGCGCGTTAAATTGTAATTAAACGCCGTATTTACATACCTGCCACTGTGCCGGAGAATCCGTATAGGTGTTTGAGTGTTCGAACCGTAACGCGCGAGAAATGGTAGGTAAACACCGTATTTACATATCTGCCACTGTGCAGGAGAATCCGTATACGTGTCCGAGTGTTCGAACCGTAACGCGCGAGAAATTGTAAGTAAACGCCGTATTTACATATCTGCCACTGTGCAGTAGAATCCGTATTGGTGTTCGAGTGTTCGAAACGTAACGCGTGAGAAATTGTAAGTAAACGCCGTATTTACATATCTGCCACTGTCCAGGAGAATCCGTATTGGTGTTCGAGTGTTCGAAGCGTCACGCGCGAGAAATAGTAATTAAACGCCGTATTTACATGTCTGCCACTGTGCAGGAGAATCCGTATAGGTGTTTGAGTGTTCGAACCGTAACGCGCGAGAAATGGTAGGTAAACACCGTATTTACATATCTACCACTGTGCAGGAGAATCCGTATACGTGTTCGAGTGATCGAACCGTAACGCGCGAGAAATTGTAAGTAAACGCCGTATTTACATATCTGCCACTGTGCAGGAGAATCCGTATAGGTATTCGAGTGTTCGAAACGTAACGCGCGAGAAATTGTAAGTAAACGCCGTATTTACATATCTGCCATTGTGCAGGAGAATCCGTATAGGTGTTCGAGTGTTCGAAACGTAACGCGCGAGAAATTGTAAGTAAACGCCGTATTTACATATCTGCCACTGTCCAGGAGAATCCGTATTGGTGTTCGAGTGTTCGAACCGTAACGCGCGTGAAATTGTAATTAAACGCCGTATTTACATGTCTGCCACTGTGCCGGAGAATCCGTATACGTGTTCGAGTGATCGAACCGTAACGCGCGTTAAATTGTAAGTAAACGCCGTATTTACATACCTGCCACTGTGCCGGAGAATCCGTATAGGTGTTTGAGTGTTCGAACCGTAACGCGCGAGAAATAGTAAGTAAACGCCGTATTTATATATCTGCCACTGTGCAGGAGAATCCGTATAGGTGTTCGAGAGTTCGAAACGTAACGCGCGAGAAATTGTAAGTAAACGCCGTATTCACATATCTGCCATTGTGCAGGAGAATCCGTATA
The DNA here is from genome assembly GCF_055761805.1 of Camellia sinensis. Taxonomy (NCBI): domain Eukaryota; kingdom Viridiplantae; phylum Streptophyta; class Magnoliopsida; order Ericales; family Theaceae; genus Camellia; species Camellia sinensis. The sequence goes on along the minus strand of NW_028128989.1, from coordinate 4,310,474 downwards.
GGTGTTCGAGTGTTCGAAACGTAACGCGCGAGAAATTGTAAGTAAACGTCGTATTTACATATCTGCCGCTGTGCAGGAGAATCCGTATAGGTGTTCGAGTGTTCGATGCGTAACGCGTGAGAAATTGTATGTAAACGCCGTATTTACATATCTGCCACTGTGCAGGAGAATCCGTATAGCTGTTCGAGTGTGCGAAACGTAACGTGCGAGAAATTGTAAGTAAACGCCGTATTTACATATCTGCCACAGTGCAGGAGAATCCGTATTGGTGTTCGAGTGTTCGAAACGTAACGCGTGAGAAATTGTAAGTAAACGCCGTATTTACATATCTGCCACTGTCCAGGAGAATCCGTATTGGTGTTCGAGTGTTCGAAGCGTAACGCGCGAGAAATTGTAATTAAACGCCGTATTTACATGTCTGCCACTGTGCAGGAGAATCCGTATAGGTGTTTGAGTGTTCGAACCGTAACGCGCGAGAAATGGTAGGTAAACACCGTATTTACATATCTGCCACTGTGCAGGAGAATCCGTATACGTGTTCGAGTGATCGAACCGTAACGCGCGAGAAATTGTAAGTAAACGCCGTATTTACATATCTGCCACTGTGCAGGAGAATCCGTATAGGTGTTTGAGTGTTCGAAACGTAACGCGCGAGAAATTGTAAGTAAACGCCGTATTTACATATCTGCCATTGTGCAGGAGAATCCGTATAGGTGTTCGAGTGTTCGAAACGTAACGCGCGAGAAATTGTAAGTAAACGTCGTATTTACATATCTGCCACTGTGCAGGAGAATCCGTATAGGTGTTCGAGTGTTCGATACGTAACGCGTGAGAAATTGTATGTAAACGCCGTATTTACATATCTGCCACTGTGCAGGAGAATCCGTATAGGTGTTCGAGTGTGCGAAACGTAACGCGCGAGAAATTGTAAGTAAACGCCGTATTTACATATCTGCCACTGTGCAGGAGAATCCGTATAGGTGTTCGAGTGTTCGAAACGTAACGCGCGAGAAATTGTAAGTAAACGTCGTATTTACTAATCTGCCACAGTGCAGGAGAATCCGTATAGGTGTTCGAGTGTTCGAAACATAACGCGTGAGAAATTGTAAGTAAACGTCGTATTTACATATCTGCCACTGTGCAGGAGAATCCGTATAGGTGTTCGAGTGTGCAAAACGTAACACGCGAGAAATTGTAAGTAAACGCCGTATTTACATATCTGCCACTGTGCAGGAGAATCTGTATAGGTGTTCGAGTGTTCGAAACGTAACGCGTGAGAAATTGTAAGTAAACGCCGTATTTACATATCTGCCACTGTCCAGGAGAATCCGTATTGGTGTTCGAGTGTTCGAACCGTAACGCGCGTGAAATTGTAATTAAACGCCGTATTTACATGTCTGCCACTGTGCCGGAGAATCCGTATAGGTGTTTGAGTGTTCGAACCGTAACGCGCGAGAAATGGTAGGTAAACACCGTATTTACATATCTGCCACTGTGCAGGAGAATCCGTATACGTGTCCGAGTGTTCGAACCGTAACGCGCGAGAAATTGTAAGTAAACGCCGTATTTACATATCTGCCACTGTGCAGGAGAATCCGTATAGGTGTTCGAGTGTCCGAAACGTAACGCGCGAGAAATTGTAAGTAAACGCCGTATTTACATATCTGCCACTATGCAGGAGAATCCGTATAGGTGTTCGAGTGTTCGAAACGTAACGCGCGAGAAATTGTAAGTAAACGCCGTATTTACATATCTGCCATTGTGCAGGAGAATCCGTATAGGTGTTCGAGTGTTCGAAACGTAACGCGCGAGAAATTGTAAGTAAACGCCGTATTTACATATCTGCCACTGTGCAGGAGAATCCGTATAGGTGTTCGAGTGTTCGAAACGTAACGCGCGAGAAATTGTAAGTAAACGCCGTATTTACATATCTGCCACTGCGCAGGAGAATCCGTATAGGTGTTCAAGTGTTCGAAACGTAACGCGCGAGAAATTGTAAGTAAACGCCGTATTTACATGTCTGCCACTGTGCAGGAGAATCCGTATAGGTGTACGAGTGTTCGATGCGTAACGCGAGAGAAATTGTAAGTAAACGCCGTATTTACATATCTGCCACTGTGCAGGAGAATCCGTATTGGTGTTCGAGTGTTCGAAACGTAACGCGTGAGAAATTGTAAGTAAACGCCGTATTTACATATCTGCCACTGTCCAGGACAAACCGTATTGGTGTTCGAGTGTTTGAACCGTAACGCGCGAGAAATTGTAATTAAACGCCGTATTTACATGTCTGCCACTGTGCAGGAGAATCCGTATAGGTGTTCGAGTGTTCGAAACGTAACGCGTGAGAAATTGTAAGTAAACGCCGTATTTACATATCTGCCATTGTGCAGGAGAATCCGTATAGGTGTTCGAGTGTTCGAAACGTAACGCGCGAGAAATTGTAAGTAAACGTCGTATTTACATATCTGCCGCTGTGCAGGAGAATCCGTATAGGTGTTCGACTGTTCGATGCGTAACGCGTGAGAAATTGTAAGTAAACGCCGTATTTACATATCTGCCACTGTGCAGGAGAATCCGTATAGGTGTTCGTGTGTTCGAAACGTAACGCGTGAGAAATTGTAAGTAAACGCCGTATTTACATATCTGCCACTGTCCAGGAGAATCCGTATTGGTGTTCGAGTGTTCGAACCGTAACGCGCGTGAAATTGTAATTAAACGCCGTATTTACATACCTGCCACTGTGCCGGAGAATCCGTATAGGTGTTTGAGTGTTCGAACCGTAACGCGCGAGAAATGGTAGGTAAACACCGTATTTACATATCTGCCACTCTGCAGGAGAATCCGTATACGTGTCCGAGTCTTCGAACCGTAACGCGCGAGAAATTGTAAGTAAACGCCGTATTTACATATCTGCCACTGTGCAGGAGAATCCGTATAGGTGTTCGAGTGTCCGAAACGTAACGCGCGAGAAATTGTAAGTAAACGCCGTATTTACATATCTGCCACTATGCAGGAGAATCCGTATAGGTGTTCGAGTGTTCGAAACGTAACGCGCGAGAAATTGTAAGTAAACGCCGTATTTACATATCTGCCATTGTGCAGGAGAATCCGTATAGGTGTTCGAGTGTTCGAAACGTAACGCGCGAGAAATTGTAAGTAAACGCCGTATTTACATATCTGCCACTGTGCAGGAGAATCCGTATAGGTGTTCGAGTGTTCGAAACGTAACGCGCGAGAAATTGTAAGTAAACGCCGTATTTACATATCTGCCATTGTGCAGGAGAATCCGTATAGGTGTTCGAGTGTTCGAAACGTAACACGCGAGAAATTGTAAGTAAACGTCGTATTTACATATCTGCCGCTGTGCAGGAGAATCCGTATAGGTGTTTGAGTGTTCGAACCGTAACGCGCGAGAAATTGTAAGTAAACGCCGTATTTACATATCTGCCATTGTGCAGGAGAATCCGTATAGGTGTTCGAGTGTTCGAAACGTAACGCGCGAGAAATTGTAAGTAAACGCCGTATTCACATATCTGCCATTGTGCAGGAGAATCCGTATAGGTGTTCGAGTGTTCGAAACGTAACGCGCGAGAAATTGTAAGTAAACGTCGTATTTACATATCTGCCGCTGTGCAGGAGAATCCGTATATGTGTTCGAGTGTTCGATGCGTAACGCGTGAGAAATTGTATGTAAACGCCGTATTTACATATCTGCCACTGTGCAGGAGAATCCGTATAGCTGTTCGAGTGTGCGAAACGTAACGTGCGAGAAATTGTAAGTAAACGCCGTATTTACATATCTGCCACAGTGCAGGAGAATCCGTATTGGTGTTCGAGTGTTCGAAACGTAACGCGTGAGAAATTGTAAGTAAACGCCGTATTTACATATCTGCCACTGTCCTGGAGAATCCGTATTGGTGTTCCAGTGTTCGAAGCGTAACGCGCGAGAAATTGTAATTAAATGCCGTATTTACATGTCTGCCACTGTGCAGGAGAATCCGTATAGGTGTTTGAGTGTTCGAACCGTAACGCGCGAGAAATGGTATGTAAACACCGTATTTACATATCTGCCACTGTGCAGGAGAATCCGTATACGTGTTCGAGTGATCGAACCGTAACGCGCGAGAAATTGTAAGTAAACGCCGTATTTACATATCTGCCACTGTGCAGGAGAATCCGTATAGGTGTTCGAGTGTTCGAAACGTAACGCGCGAGAAATTGTAAGTAAACGCCGTATTTACATATCTGCCATTGTGCAGGAGAATCCGTATAGGTGTTCGAGTGTTCGAAACGTAACGCGCGAGAAATTGTAAGTAAACGTCGTATTTACATATCTGCCACTGTGCAGGAGAATCCGTATAGGTGTTCGAGTGTTCGATACGTAACGCGTGAGAAATTGTATGTAAACGCCGTATTTACATATCTGCCACTGTGCAGGAGAATCCGTATAGCTGTTCGACTGTGCGAAACGTAACGCGCGAGAAATTGTAAGTAAACGCCGTATTTACATATCTGCCACTGTGCAGGAGAATCCGTATAGGTGTTCGAGTGTTCGAAACGTAACGCGCGAGAAATTGTAAGTAAACGTCGTATTTACTTATCTGCCACAGTGCAGGAGAATCCGTATAGGTGTTCGAGTGTTCGAAACATAACGCGTGAGAAATTGTAAGTAAACGTCGTATTTACATATCTGCCACTGTGCAGGAGAATCCGTATAGGTGTTCGAGTGTGCAAAACGTAACGCGCGAGAAATTGTAAGTAAACGCCGTATTTACATATCTGCCACTGTGCAGGAGAATCCGTATAGGTGTTCGAGTGTTCGAAACGTAACGCGTGAGAAATTGTAAGTAAACGCCGTATTTACATATCTGCCACTGTCCAGGAGAATCCGTATTGGTGTTCGAGTGTTCGAACCGTAACGCGCGTGAAATTGTAATTAAACGCCGTATTTACATGTCTGCCACTGTGCCGGAGAATCCGTATAGGTGTTTGATTGTTCGAACCGTAACGCGCGAGAAATGGTAGGTAAACACTGTATTTACATATCTGCCACTGTGCAGGAGAATCCGTATACGTGTCCGAGTGTTCGAACCGTAACGCGCGAGAAATTGTAAGTAAACGCCGTATTTACATATCTGCCACTGTGCCGGAGAATCCGTATAGGTGTTCGAGTGTTCGAAACGTAACGCGCGAGAAATTGTAAGTAAACGCCGTATTTACATATCTGCCACTGCGCAGGAGAATCCGTATAGGTGTTCAAGTGTTCGAAACGTAACGCGCGAGAAATTGTAAGTAAACGCCCTATTTACATGTCTGCCACTGTGCAGGAGAATCCGTATAGGTGTTCGAGTGTTCGATGCGTAACGCGTGAGAAATTGTAAGTAAACGCCGTATTTACATATCTGCCACTGTGCAGGAGAATCCGTATTGGTGTTCGAGTGTTCGAAACGTAACGCGGGAGAATTTGTAAGTAAACGCCGTATTTACATATCTGCCACTGTCCAGGAGAATCCGTATTGGCGTTCGAGTGTTCGAACCGTAACGCGCGAGAAATTGTAATTAAACGCCGTATTTACATGTCTGCCACTGTGCAGGAGAATCCGTATAGGTGTTCGAGTGTTCGAAACGTAACGCGCGAGAAATTGTAAGTAAACGTCGTATTTACATATCTGCCGCTGTGCAGGAGAATCCGTATAGGTGTTCGAGTGTTCGATGCGTAACGCGTGAGAAATTGTAAGTAAACGCCGTATTTACATATCTGCCGCTGAGAAGGAGAATCCGTATAGGTGTTCGAGTGTTCGAAACGTAACGCGTGAGAAATTGAAAGTAAACGTCGTATTTACATATCTGCCACTGTCCAGGAGAATCCGTATTGGTGTTCGAGTGTTCGAACCGTAACGCGCGTGAAATTGTAATTAAACGCCGTAATTACATGTCTGCCACTGTGCCGGAGAATCCGTAAAGGTGTTTGAGTGTTCGAACCGTAACGCGCGAGAAATGGTAGGTAAACACCGTATTTACATATCTGCCACTGTGCAGGAGAATCCGTATACGTGTCCGAGTGTTCGAACCGTAACGCGCGAGAAATTGTAAGTAAACGCCGTATTTACATATCTGCCACTGTGCAGGAGAATCCGTATAGGTGTTCGAGTGTTCGAAACGTAACGCGCGAGAAATTGTAAGTAAACGCCGTATTTACATATCTGCCACTGCGCAGGAGAATCCGTATAGGTGTTCCAGTGTTCGAAACGTAACGCGCGAGAAATTGTAAGTAAACGCCGTATTTACATATCTGCCACTGTGCAGGAGAATCCGTGTAGGTGTTCGAGTGTTCGAAACGTAACGCGCGAGAAATTGTAAGTAAACGCCGTATTTACATATCTGCCATTGTGCAGGAGAATCCGTATAGGTGTTCGAGTGTTCGAAACGTAACGCGCGAGAAATTGTAAGTAAACGTCGTATTTACATATCTGCCGCTGTGCAGGAGAATCCGTGTAGGTGTTCGAGTGTTCGATGCGTAACGCGTGAGAAATTGTAAGTAAACGCCGTATTTACATATCTGCCACTGTGCAGTAGAATCCGTATAGGTGTTCGAGTGTTCGAAACGTAACGCGTGCGAAATTGTAAGTAAACGCCGTATTTACATATCTGCCACTGTCCAGGAGAATCCGTATTGGTGTTCGAGTGTTCGAACCGTAACGCGCGTGAAATTGTAATTAAACGCCGTATTTACATACCTGCCACTGTGTCGGAGAATCCGTATAGGTGTTTGAGTGTTCGAACCGTAACGCGCGAGAAATGGTAGGTAAACACCGTATTTACATATCTGCCACTGTGCAGGAGAATCCGTATACGTGTCCGAGTGTTCGAACCGTAACGCGCGAGAAATTTTAAGTAAACACCGTATTTACATATCTGCCACTGTGCAGGAGAATCCGTATAGGTGTTCGAGTGTTCGAAACGTAACGCGCGAGAAATTGTAAGTAAACGCCGTATTTACATATCTGCCACTGTGCAGGAGAATCCGTATAGGTGTTCGAGTGTTCGAAACGTAACGCGCGAGAAATTGTAAGTAAACGCCGTATTTACATATCTGCCATTGCGCAGGAGAATCCGTATAGGTGTTCGAGTGTTCGAAACGTAACGCGCGAGAAATTGTAAGTAAACGCCGTATTTACATATCTGCCACTGTGCAGGAGAATCCGTATTGGTGTTCGAGTGTTCGAAACGTAACGCGCGAGAAATTGTAAGTAAACGCCGTATTTACATATCTGCCACTGTGCAGGAGAATCCGTATAGGTGTTCGAGTGTTCGAAACATAACGTGCGAGAAATTGTAAGTAAACGTCGTATTTACATATCTGCCGCTGTGCAGGAGAATCCGTATAGGTGTTTGAGTGTTCGAACCGTAACGCGCGAGAAATTGTAAGTAAACGCCGTATTTACATATCTGCCACTGTGCAGGAGAATCCGTATAGGTGTTCGAGTGTTCGAAACGTAACGCGCGAGAAATTGTAAGTAAACGCCGTATTCACATATCTGCCATTGTGCAGGAGAATCCGTATAGGTGTTCGAGTGTTCGAAACGTAACGCGCGAGAAATTGTAAGTAAACGTCGTATTTACATATCTGCCGCTGTGCAGGAGAATCCGTATAGGTGTTCGAGTGTTCGATGCGTAACGCGTGAGAAATTGTATATAAACGCCGTATTTACATATCTGCCACTGTGCAGGAGAATCCGTATAGCTGTTCGAGTGTGCGAAACGTAACGTGCGAGAAATTGTGAGTAAACGCCGTATTTACATATCTGCCACTGTGCAGGAGAATCCGTATAGGTGTTCGAGTGTTCGAAACGTAACGCACGAGAAATTGTAAGTAAACGTCGTATTTACATATCTGCCGCTGTGCAGGAGAATCCGTATAGGTGTTCGAGTGTTCGATGCGTAACGCGTGAGAAATTGTAAGTAAACGCCGTATTTACATATCTGCCACTGTGCAGGAGAATCCGTATAGGTGTTCGAGTGTTCGAAACGTAACGCGTGAGAAATTGAAAGTAAACGTCGTATTTACATATCTGCCACTGTCCAGGAGAATCCGTATTGGTGTTCGAGTGTTCGAACCGTAACGCGCGTGAAATTGTAATTAAACGCCGTATTTACATGTCTGCCACTGTGCCGGAGAATCCGTATAGGTGTTTGAGTGTTCGAACCGTAACGCGCGAGAAATGGTAGGTAAACACCGTATTTACATATCTGCCACTGTGCAGGAGAATCCGTATACGTGTCCAAGTGTTCGAACCGTAACGCGCGAGAAATTGTAAGTAAACGCCGTATTTACATATCTGCCACTGTGCAGGAGAATCCGTATAGGTGTTCGAGTGTTCGAAACGTAACGCGCGAGAAATTGTAAGTAAACGTCGTATTTACATATCTGCCGCTGTGCAGGAGAATCCGTATAGGTGTTCGAGTGTTCGATGCGTAACGCGTGAGAAATTGTAAGTAAACGCCGTATTTACATATCTGCCACTGTGCAGTAGAATCCGTATAGGTGTTCGAGTGTTCGAAACGTAACGCGCGAGAAATTGTAAGTAAACGTCGTATTTACATATCTGCCGCTGTCCAGGAGAATCCGTATTGGTGTTCGAGTGTTCGAACCGTAACGCGCGTGAAATTGTAATTAAACGCCGTATTTACATACCTGCCACTGTGTCGGAGAATCCGTATAGGTGTTTGAGTGTTCGAACCGTAACGCGTGAGAAATTGTAAGTAAACGCCGTATTTACATATCTGCCACTGTGCAGTAGAATCCGTATAGGTGTTCGAGTGTTCGAAACGTAACGCGTGCGAAATTGTAAGTAAACGCCGTATTTACATATCTGCCACTGTCCAGGAGAATCCGTATTGGTGTTCGAGTGTTCGAACCGTAACGCGCGTGAAATTGTAATTAAACGCCGTATTTACATACCTGCCACTGTGTCGGAGAATCCGTATAGGTGTTTGAGTGTTCGAACCGTAACGCGCGAGAAATGGTAGGTAAACACCGTATTTACATATCTGCCACTGTGCAGGAGAATCCGTATACGTGTCCGAGTGTTCGAACCGTAACGCGCGAGAAATTTTAAGTAAACACCGTATTTACATATCTGCCACTGTGCAGGAGAATCCGTATAGGTGTTCGAGTGTTCGAAACGTAACGCGCGAGAAATTGTAAGTAAACGCCGTATTTACATATCTGCCACTGTGCAGGAGAATCCGTATAGGTGTTCGAGTGTTCGAAACGTAACGCGCGAGAAATTGTAAGTAAACGCCGTATTTACATATCTGCCATTGCGCAGGAGAATCCGTATAGGTGTTCGAGTGTTCGAAACGTAACGCGCGAGAAATTGTAAGTAAACGCCGTATTTACATATCTGCCACTGTGCAGGAGAATCCGTATTGGTGTTCGAGTGTTCGAAACGTAACGCGCGAGAAATTGTAAGTAAACGCCGTATTTACATATCTGCCACTGTGCAGGAGAATCCGTATAGGTGTTCGAGTGTTCGAAACATAACGTGCGAGAAATTGTAAGTAAACGTCGTATTTACATATCTGCCGCTGTGCAGGAGAATCCGTATAGGTGTTTGAGTGTTCGAACCGTAACGCGCGAGAAATTGTAAGTAAACGCCGTATTTACATATCTGCCACTGTGCAGGAGAATCCGTATAGGTGTTCGAGTGTTCGAAACGTAACGCGCGAGAAATTGTAAGTAAACGCCGTATTCACATATCTGCCATTGTGCAGGAGAATCCGTATAGGTGTTCGAGTGTTCGAAACGTAACGCGCGAGAAATTGTAAGTAAACGTCGTATTTACATATCTGCCGCTGTGCAGGAGAATCCGTATAGGTGTTCGAGTGTTCGATGCGTAACGCGTGAGAAATTGTATATAAACGCCGTATTTACATATCTGCCACTGTGCAGGAGAATCCGTATAGCTGTTCGAGTGTGCGAAACGTAACGTGCGAGAAATTGTGAGTAAACGCCGTATTTACATATCTGCCACTGTGCAGGAGAATCCGTATAGGTGTTCGAGTGTTCGAAACGTAACGCACGAGAAATTGTAAGTAAACGTCGTATTTACATATCTGCCGCTGTGCAGGAGAATCCGTATAGGTGTTCGAGTGTTCGATGCGTAACGCGTGAGAAATTGTAAGTAAACGCCGTATTTACATATCTGCCACTGTGCAGGAGAATCCGTATAGGTGTTCGAGTGTTCGAAACGTAACGCGTGAGAAATTGAAAGTAAACGTCGTATTTACATATCTGCCACTGTCCAGGAGAATCCGTATTGGTGTTCGAGTGTTCGAACCGTAACGCGCGTGAAATTGTAATTAAACGCCGTATTTACATGTCTGCCACTGTGCCGGAGAATCCGTATAGGTGTTTGAGTGTTCGAACCGTAACGCGCGAGAAATGGTAGGTAAACACCGTATTTACATATCTGCCACTGTGCAGGAGAATCCGTATACGTGTCCAAGTGTTCGAACCGTAACGCGCGAGAAATTGTAAGTAAACGCCGTATTTACATATCTGCCACTGTGCAGGAGAATCCGTATAGGTGTTCGAGTGTTCGAAACGTAACGCGCGAGAAATTGTAAGTAAACGTCGTATTTACATATCTGCCGCTGTGCAGGAGAATCCGTATAGGTGTTCGAGTGTTCGATGCGTAACGCGTGAGAAATTGTAAGTAAACGCCGTATTTACATATCTGCCACTGTGCAGTAGAATCCGTATAGGTGTTCGAGTGTTCGAAACGTAACGCGCGAGAAATTGTAAGTAAACGTCGTATTTACATATCTGCCGCTGTCCAGGAGAATCCGTATTGGTGTTCGAGTGTTCGATGCGTAACGCGCGTGAAATTGTAAGTAAACGCCGTATTTACATATCTGCCACTGTGTCGGAGAATCCGTATAGGTGTTCGAGTGTTCGAACCGTAACGCGCGAGAAATGGTAGGTAAACACCGTATTTACTTATCTGCCACTGTGCAGGAGAATCCGTATACGTGTCCGAGTGTTCGAACCGTAACGCGCGAGAAATTTTAAGTAAACACCGTATTTACATATCTGCCACTGTGCAGGAGAATCCGTATAGGTGTTCGAGTGTTCGAAACGTAACGCGCGAGAAATTGTAAGTAAACGCCGTATTTACATATCTGCCACTGTGCAGGAGAATCCGTATAGGTGTTCGAGTGCTCGAAACGTAACGCGCGAGAAATTGTAAGTAAACGCCGTATTTACATATCTGCCATTGCGCAGGAGAATCCGTATAGGTGTTCGAGTGTTCGAAACGTAACGCGCGAGAAATTGTAAGTAAACGCCGTATTTACATATCTGCCACTGTGCAGGAGAATCCGTATTGGTGTTCGAGTGTTCGAAACGTAACGCGCGAGAAATTGTAAGTAAACGCCGTATTTACATATCTGCCACTGTGCAGGAGAATCCGTATAGGTGTTCGAGTGTTCGAAACATAACGTGCGAGAAATTGTAAGTAAACGTCGTATTTACATATCTGCCGCTGTGCAGGAGAATCCGTATAGGTGTTTGAGTGTTCGAACCGTAACGCGCGAGAAATTGTAAGTAAACGCCGTATTTACATATCTGCCACTGTGCAGGAGAATCCGTATAGGTGTTCGAGTGTTCGAAACGTAACGCGCGAGAAATTGTAAGTAAACGCCGTATTCACATATCTGCCATTGTGCAGGAGAATCCGTATAGGTGTTCGAGTGTTCGAAACGTAACGCGCGAGAAATTGTAAGTAAACGTCGTATTTACATATCTGCCGCTGTGCAGGAGAATCCGTATAGGTGTTCGAGTGTTCGATGCGTAACGCGTGAGAAATTGTATATAAACGCCGTATTTACATATCTGCCACTGTGCAGGAGAATCCGTATAGCTGTTCGAGTGTGCGAAACGTAACGTGCGAGAAATTGTGAGTAAACGCCGTATTTACATATCTGCCACTGTGCAGGAGAATCCGTATAGGTGTTCGAGTGTTCGAAACGTAACGCACGAGAAATTGTAAGTAAACGTCGTATTTACATATCTGCCGCTGTGCAGGAGAATCCGTATAGGTGTTCGAGTGTTCGATGCGTAACGCGTGAGAAATTGTAAGTAAACGCCGTATTTACATATCTGCCACTGTGCAGGAGAATCCGTATAGGTGTTCGAGTGTTCGAAACGTAACGCGTGAGAAATTGAAAGTAAACGTCGTATTTACATATCTGCCACTGTCCAGGAGAATCCGTATTGGTGTTCGAGTGTTCGAACCGTAACGCGCGTGAAATTGTAATTAAACGCCGTATTTACATGTCTGCCACTGTGCCGGAGAATCCGTATAGGTGTTTGAGTGTTCGAACCGTAACGCGCGAGAAATGGTAGGTAAACACCGTATTTACATATCTGCCACTGTGCAGGAGAATCCGTATACGTGTCCGAGTGTTCGAACCGTAACGCGCGAGAAATTGTAAGTAAACGCCGTATTTACATATCTGCCACTGTGCAGGAGAATCCGTATAGGTGTTCGAGTGTTCGAAACGTAACGCGCGAGAAATTGTAAGTAAACGTCGTATTTACATATCTGCCGCTGTGCAGGAGAATCCGTATAGGTGTTCGAGTGTTCGATGCGTAACGCGTGAGAAATTGTAAGTAAACGCCGTATTTACATATCTGCCACTGTGCAGTAGAATCCGTATAGGTGTTCGAGTGTTCGAAACGTAACGCGCGAGAAATTGTAAGTAAACGTCGTATTTACATATCTGCCGCTGTCCAGGAGAATCCGTATTGGTGTTCGAGTGTTCGATGCGTAACGCGCGTGAAATTGTAAGTAAACGCCGTATTTACATATCTGCCACTGTGTCGGAGAATCCGTATAGGTGTTCGAGTGTTCGAACCGTAACGCGCGAGAAATGGTAGGTAAACACCGTATTTACTTATCTGCCACTGTGCAGGAGAATCCGTATACGTGTCCGAGTGTTCGAACCGTAACGCGCGAGAAATTTTAAGTAAACACCGTATTTACATATCTGCCACTGTGCAGGAGAATCCGTATAGGTGTTCGAGTGTTCGAAACGTAACGCGCGAGAAATTGTAAGTAAACGCCGTATTTACATATCTGCCACTGTGCAGGAGAATCCGTATAGGTGTTCGAGTGGTCGAAACGTAACGCGCGAGAAATTGTAAGTAAACGCCGTATTTACATATCTGCCATTGTGCAGGAGAATCCGTATAGGTGTTCGAGTGTTCGAAACGTAACGCGCGAGAAATTGTAAGTAAACGCCGTATTTACATATCTGCCACTGTGCAGGAGAATCCGTATAGGTGTTCGAGTGTTCGAAACGTAACGCGCGAGAAATTGTAAGTAAACGCCGTATTTACATATCTGCCACTGTGCAGGAGAATCCGTATACTTGTTCGAGTGTTCGAACCGTAACGCGCGAGAAATTGTAAGTAAACGTCGTATTTACATATCTGCCGCTGTGCAGGAGAATCCGTATAGGTGTTTGAGTGTTCGAACCGTAACGCGCGAGAAATTGTAAGTAAACGCCGTATTTACATATCTGCCACTGTGCAGGAGAATCCGTATAGGTGTTCGAGTGTTCGAAACGTAACGCGCGAGAAATTGTAAGTAAACGCCGTATTCACATATCTGCCATTGTGCAGGAGAATCCGTATAGGTGTTCGAGTGTTCGAAACGTAACGCGCGAGAAATTGTAAGTAAACGTCGTATTTACATATCTGCCGCTGTGCAGGAGAATCCGTATAGGTGTTCGAGTGTTCGATGCGTAACGCGTGAGAAATTGTATATAAACGCCGTATTTACATATCTGCCACTGTGCAGGAGAATCCGTATAGCTGTTCGAGTGTGCGAAACGTAACGTGCGAGAAATTGTAAGTAAACGCCGTATTTACATATCTGCCACTGTGCAGGAGAATCCGTATAGGTGTTCGAGTGTTCGAAACGTAACGCACGAGAAATTGTAAGTAAACGTCGTATTTACATATCTGCCGCTGTGCAGGAGAATCCGTATAGGTGTTCGAGTGTTCGATGCGTAACGCGTGAGAAATTGTAAGTAAACGCCGTATTTACATATCTGCCACTGTGCAGGAGAATCCGTATAGGTGTTCGAGTGTTCGAAACGTAACGCGTGAGAAATTGAAAGTAAACGTCGTATTTACATATCTGCCACTGTCCAGGAGAATCCGTATTGGTGTTCGAGTGTTCGAACCGTAACGCGCGTGAAATTGTAATTAAACGCCGTATTTACATGTCTGCCACTGTGCCGGAGAATCCGTATAGGTGTTTGAGTGTTCGAACCGTAACGCGCGAGAAATGGTAGGTAAACACCGTATTTACATATCTGCCACTGTGCAGGAGAATCCGTATACGTGTCCGAGTGTTCGAACCGTAACGCGCGAGAAATTGTAAGTAAACGCCGTATTTACATATCTGCCACTGTGCAGGAGAATCCGTATAGGTGTTCGAGTGTTCGAAACGTAACGCGCGAGAAATTGTAAGTAAACGCCGTATTTACATATCTGCCACTGCGCAGGAGAATCCGTATAGGTGTTCAAGTGTTCGAAACGTAACGCGCGAGAAATTGTAAGTAAACGCCGTATTTACATATCTGCCACTGTGCAGGAGAATCCGTATAGGTGTTCGAGTGTTCGAAACGTAACGCGCGAGAAATTGTAAGTAAACGCTGTATTTACATATCTGCCATTGTGCAGGAGAATCCGTATAGGTGTTCAAGTGTTCGAAACGTAACGCGCGAGAAATTGTAAGTAAACGTCGTATTTACATATCTACCGCTGTGCAGGAGAATCCGTGTAGGTGTTCGAGTGTTCGATGCGTAACGCGTGAGAAATTGTAAGTAAACGCCGTATTTACATATCTGCCACTGTGCAGTAGAATCCGTATAGGTGTTCGAGTGTTCGAAACGTAACGCGTGCGAAATTGTAAGTAAACGCCGTATTTACATATCTGCCACTGTCCAGGAGAATCCGTATTGGTGTTCGAGTGTTCGAACCGTAACGCGCGTGAAATTGTAATTAAACGCCGTATTTACATACCTGCCACTGTGTCGGAGAATCCGTATAGGTGTTTGAGTGTTCGAACCGTAACGCGCGAGAAATGGTAGGTAAACACCGTATTTACATATCTGCCACTGTGCAGGAGAATCCGTATACGTGTCCGAGTGTTCGAACCGTAACGCGCGAGAAATTTTAAGTAAACACCGTATTTACATATCTGCCACTGTGCAGGAGAATCCGTATAGGTGTTCGAGTGTTCGAAACGTAACGCGCGAGAAATTGTAAGTAAACGTCGTATTTACATATCTGCCACTGTGCAGGAGAATCCGTATAGGTGTTCGAGTGTTCGAAACGTAACGCGCGAGAAATTGTAAGTAAACGCCGTATTTACATATCTGCCATTGCGCAGGAGAATCCGTATAGGTGTTCGAGTGTTCGAAACGTAACGCGCGAGAAATTGTAAGTAAACGCCGTATTTACATATCTGCCACTGTGCAGGAGAATCCGTATTGGTGTTCGAGTGTTCGAAACGTAACGCGCGAGAAATTGTAAGTAAACGCCGTATTTACATATCTGCCACTGTGCAGGAGAATCCGTATAGGTGTTCGAGTGTTCGAAACATAACGTGCGAGAAATTGTAAGTAAACGTCGTATTTACATATCTGCCGCTGTGCAGGAGAATCCGTATAGGTGTTTGAGTGTTCGAACCGTAACGCGCGAGAAATTGTAAGTAAACGCCGTATTTACATATCTGCCACTGTGCAGGAGAATCCGTATAGGTGTTCGAGTGTTCGAAACGTAACGCGCGAGAAATTGTAAGTAAACGCCGTATTCACATATCTGCCATTGTGCAGGAGAATCCGTATAGGTGTTCGAGTGTTCGAAACGTAACGCGCGAGAAATTGTAAGTAAACGTCGTATTTACATATCTGCCGCTGTGCAGGAGAATCCGTATAGGTGTTCGAGTGTTCGATGCGTAACGCGTGAGAAATTGTATATAAACGCCGTATTTACATATCTGCCACTGTGCAGGAGAATCCGTATAGCTGTTCGAGTGTGCGAAACGTAACGTGCGAGAAATTGTGAGTAAACGCCGTATTTACATATCTGCCACTGTGCAGGAGAATCCGTATAGGTGTTCGAGTGTTCGAAACGTAACGCACGAGAAATTGTAAGTAAACGTCGTATTTACATATCTGCCGCTGTGCAGGAGAATCCGTATAGGTGTTCGAGTGTTCGATGCGTAACGCGTGAGAAATTGTAAGTAAACGCCGTATTTACATATCTGCCACTGTGCAGGAGAATCCGTATAGGTGTTCGAGTGTTCGAAACGTAACGCGTGAGAAATTGAAAGTAAACGTCGTATTTACATATCTGCCACTGTCCAGGAGAATCCGTATTGGTGTTCGAGTGTTCGAACCGTAACGCGCGTGAAATTGTAATTAAACGCCGTATTTACATGTCTGCCACTGTGCCGGAGAATCCGTATAGGTGTTTGAGTGTTCGAACCGTAACGCGCGAGAAATGGTAGGTAAACACCGTATTTACATATCTGCCACTGTGCAGGAGAATCCGTATACGTGTCCGAGTGTTCGAACCGTAACGCGCGAGAAATTGTAAGTAAACGCCGTATTTACATATCTGCCACTGTGCAGGAGAATCCGTATAGGTGTTCGAGTGTTCGAAACGTAACGCGCGAGAAATTGTAAGTAAACGTCGTATTTACATATCTGCCGCTGTGCAGGAGAATCCGTATAGGTGTTCGAGTGTTCGATGCGTAACGCGTGAGAAATTGTAAGTAAACGCCGTATTTACATATCTGCCACTGTGCAGTAGAATCCGTATAGGTGTTCGAGTGTTCGAAACGTAACGCGCGAGAAATTGTAAGTAAACGTCGTATTTACATATCTGCCGCTGTCCAGGAGAATCCGTATTGGTGTTCGAGTGTTCGATGCGTAACGCGCGTGAAATTGTAAGTAAACGCCGTATTTACATATCTGCCACTGTGTCGGAGAATCCGTATAGGTGTTCGAGTGTTCGAACCGTAACGCGCGAGAAATGGTAGGTAAACACCGTATTTACTTATCTGCCACTGTGCAGGAGAATCCGTATACGTGTCCGAGTGTTCGAACCGTAACGCGCGAGAAATTTTAAGTAAACACCGTATTTACATATCTGCCACTGTGCAGGAGAATCCGTATAGGTGTTCGAGTGTTCGAAACGTAACGCGCGAGAAATTGTAAGTAAACGCCGTATTTACATATCTGCCACTGTGCAGGAGAATCCGTATAGGTGTTCGAGTGGTCGAAACGTAACGCGCGAGAAATTGTAAGTAAACGCCGTATCTACATATCTGCCATTGTGCAGGAGAATCCGTATAGGTGTTCGAGTGTTCGAAACGTAACGCGCGAGAAATTGTAAGTAAACGCCGTATTTACATATCTGCCACTGTGCAGGAGAATCCGTATAGGTGTTCGAGTGTTCGAAACGTAACGCGCGAGAAATTGTAAGTAAACGCCGTATTTACATATCTGCCACTGTGCAGGAGAATCCGTATACTTGTTCGAGTGTTCGAACCGTAACGCGCGAGAAATTGTAAGTAAACGTCGTATTTACATATCTGCCGCTGTGCAGGAGAATCCGTATAGGTGTTTGAGTGTTCGAACCGTAACGCGCGAGAAATTGTAAGTAAACGCCGTATTTACATATCTGCCACTGTGCAGGAGAATCCGTATAGGTGTTCGAGTGTTCGAAACGTAACGCGCGAGAAATTGTAAGTAAACGCCGTATTCACATATCTGCCATTGTGCAGGAGAATCCGTATAGGTGTTCGAGTGTTCGAAACGTAACGCGCGAGAAATTGTAAGTAAACGTCGTATTTACATATCTGCCGCTGTGCAGGAGAATCCGTATAGGTGTTCGAGTGTTCGATGCGTAACGCGTGAGAAATTGTATATAAACGACGTATTTACATATCTGCCACTGTGCAGGAGAATCCGTATAGCTGTTCGAGTGTGCGAAACGTAACGTGCGAGAAATTGTAAGTAAACGCCGTATTTACATATCTGCCACTGTGCAGGAGAATCCGTATAGGTGTTCGAGTGTTCGAAACGTAACGCACGAGAAATTGTAAGTAAACGTCGTATTTACATATCTGCCGCTGTGCAGGAGAATCCGTATAGGTGTTCGAGTGTTCGATGCGTAACGCGTGAGAAATTGTAAGTAAACGCCGTATTTACATATCTGCCACTGTGCAGGAGAATCCGTATAGGTGTTCGAGTGTTCGAAATGTAACGCGTGAGAAATTGAAAGTAAACGTCGTATTTACATATCTGCCACTGTCCAGGAGAATCCGTATTGGTGTTCGAGTGTTCGAACCGTAACGCGCGTGAAATTGTAATTAAACGCCGTATTTACATGTCTGCCACTGTGCCGGAGAATCCGTATAGGTGTTTGAGTGTTCGAACCGTAACGCGCGAGAAATGGTAGGTAAACACCGTATTTACATATCTGCCACTGTGCAGGAGAATCCGTATACGTGTCCGAGTGTTCGAACCGTAACGCGCGAGAAATTGTAAGTAAACGCCGTATTTACATATCTGCCACTGTGCAGGAGAATCCGTATAGGTGTTCGAGTGTTCGAAACGTAACGCGCGAGAAATTGTAAGTAAACGCCGTATTTACATATCTGCCACTGCGCAGGAGAATCCGTATAGGTGTTCAAGTGTTCGAAACGTAACGCGCGAGAAATTGTAAGTAAACGCCGTATTTACATATCTGCCACTGTGCAGGAGAATCCGTATAGGTGTTCGAGTGTTCGAAACGTAACGCGCGAGAAATTGTAAGTAAACGCTGTATTTACATATCTGCCATTGTGCAGGAGAATCCGTATAGGTGTTCAAGTGTTCGAAACGTAACGCGCGAGAAATTGTAAGTAAACGTCGTATTTACATATCTGCCGCTGTGCAGGAGAATCCGTATAGGTGTTCGAGTGTTCGATGCGTAACGCGTGAGAAATTGTAAGTAAACGCCGTATTTACATATCTGCCACTGTGCAGGAGAATCCGTATAGGTGTTCGAGTGTTCGAAACGTAACGCGTGACAAATTGTAAGTAAACGCCGTATTTACTTATCTGCCACTGTGCAGGAGAATCCGTATAGGTGTTCGAGTGTTCGAAACATAACGCGTGAGAAATTGTAAGTAAACGTCGTATTTACATATCTGCCACTGTGCAGGAGAATCCGTATAGGTGTTCGAGTGTGCAAAACGTAACGCGCGAGAAATTGTAAGTAAACGCCGTATTTACATATCTGCCACTGTGCAGGAGAATCCGTATTGGTGTTCGAGTGTTCGAAACGTAACGCGTGAGAAATTGTAAGTAAACGCCGTATTTACATATCTGCCACTGTCCAGGAGAATCCGTATTGGTGTTCGAGTGTTCGAACCGTAACGCGGGAGAAATTGTAATTAAACGCCGTATTTACATGTCTGCCACTGTGCAGGAGAATCCGTATAGGTGTTTGAGTGTTCGAACCGTAACGCGCGAGAAATTGTAGGTAAACACCGTATTTACATATCTGCCACTGTGCAGGAGAATCCGTATACTTGTTCGAGTGTTCGAACCGTAACGCGCGAGAAATTTTAAGTAAACGCCGTATTTACATATCTGCCACTGTGCAGGAGAATCCGTATAGGTGTTCGAGTGTTCGAAACGTAACGCGCAAGAAATTGTAAGTAAACGCCGTAATTACATATCTGCCACTGTGCAGGAGAATCCGTATAGGCGTTCGAGTGTTCGAAACGTAACGCGCGAGAAATTGTAAGTAGACGTCGTATTTACTTATCTGCCACTGTGCAGGAGAATCCGTATAGGTGTTCGAGTGTTCGAAACATAACGCGTGAGAAATTGTAAGTAAACGTCGTATTTACATATCTGCCACTGTGCAGGAGAATCCGTATAGGTGTTCGAGTGTGCAAAACGTAACGCGCGAGAAATTGTAAGTAAACGCCGTATTTACATATCTGCCACTGTGCAGCAGAATCCGTATTGGTGTTCGAGTGTTCGAAACGTAACGCGTGAGAAATTGTAAGTAAACGCCATATTTACATATCTGCCACTGTCCAGGAGAATCCGTATTGGTGTTCGAGTGTTCGAACCGTAACGCGCGAGAAATTGTAATTAAACGCCGTATTTACATGTCTGCCACTGTGCAGGAGAATCCGTATAGGTGTTTGAGTGTTCGAACCGTAACGAGCGAGAAATTGTAGATAAACACCGTATTTACATATCTGCCACTGTGCAGGAGAATCCGTATAGGTGTTCGAGTGTTCGAAACGTAACGCGCAAGAAATTGGAAGTAAACGCCGCATTTACATATCTGCCATTGTGCAGGAGAATCCGTATAAGTGTTCGAGTGTTCGAAACGTAACGCGCGAGAAATTGTAAGTAAACGTCGTATTTACATATCTGCCGCTGTGCAGGAGAATCCGTATAGGTGTTTGAGTGTTCGAACCGTAACGCGCGAGAAATTGTAAGTAAACGCCGTATTTACATATCTGCCACTGTGCAGGAGAATCCGTATAGGTGTCCGAGTGTTCGAAACGTAACGCGCGAGAAATTGTAAGTAAACACCGTATTTACATATCTGCCATTGTGCAGGAGAATCCGTATAGGTGTTCGAGTGTTCGAAACGTAACGCGCGAGAAATTGTAAGTAAACGTCGTATTTACATATCTGCCGCTGTGCAGGAGAATCCGTATAGGTGTTCGAGTGTTCGATGCGTAACGCGTGAGAAATTGTAAGTAAACGCCGTATTTACATATCTGCCACTGTGCAGGAGAATCCGTATAGGTGTTCGAGTGTTCGAAACGTAACGCGTGAGAAATTGTAAGTAAACGCCATATTTACATATCTGCCACTGTCCAGGAGAATCCGTATTGGTGTTCGAGTGTTCGAACCGTAACGCGCGTGAAATTGTAATTAAACGCCGTATTTACATACCTGCCACTGTGTCGGAGAATCCGTATAGGTGTTTGAGTGTTCGAACCGTAACGCGCGAGAAATGGTAGGTAAACACCGTATTTACATATCTGCCACTGTGCAGGAGAATCCGTATACGTGTCCGAGTGTTCGAACCGTAACGCGCGAGAAATTGTAAGTAAACGCCGTATTTACATATCTGCCACTGTGCAGGAGAATCCGTATAGGTGTTCGAGTGTTCGAAACGTAACGCGCGTGAAATTGTAAGTAAACGTCGTATTTACATATCTGCCGCTGTGCAGGAGAATCCGTATAGGTGTTTGAGTGTTCGAACCGTAACGCGCGAGAAATTGTAAGTAAACGCCGTATTTACATATCTGCCACTGTGCAGGAGAATCCGTATAGGTGTTCGAGTGTTCGAAACGTAACGCGCGAGAAATTGTAAGTAAACGCCGTATTCACATATCTGCCATTGTGCAGGAGAATCCGTATAGGTGTTCGAGTGTTCGAAACGTAACGCGCGAGAAATTGTAAGTAAACGTCGTATTTGCATATCTGCCGCTGTGCAGGATTATCCGTATAGGTGTTCGAGTGTTCGATGCGTAACCCGTGAGAAATTGTATGTAAACGCCGTATTTACATATCTGCCACTGTGCAGGAGAATCCGTATAGCTGTTCGAGTGTGCGAAACGTAACGTGCGAGAAATTGTAAGTAAACGCCGTATTTACATATCTGCCACTGTGCAGGAGAATCCGTATAGGTGTTCGAGTGTTCGAAACGTAACGCGCAAGAAATTGTAAGTAAACGCCGTAATTACATATCTGCCACTGTGCAGGAGAATCCGTATAGGTGTTCGAGTGTTCGAAACGTAACGCGCGAGAAATTGTAAGTAAACGTCGTATTTACTTATCTGCCACTGTGCAGGAGAATCCGTATAGGTGTTCGAGTGTTCGAAACGTAACGCGTGAGAAATTGTAAGTAAACGTCGTATTTACATATCTGCCACTGTGCAGGAGAATCCGTATAGGTGTTCGAGTGTGCAAAACGTAACGCGCGAGAAATTGTAAGTAAACGCCGTATTTACATATCTGCCACTGTGCAGGAGAATCCGTATTGGTGTTCGAGTGATCGAAACGTAACGCGTGAGAAATTGTAAGTAAACGCCGTATTTACATATCTGCCACTGTCCAGGAGAATCCGTATTGGTGTTCGAGTGTTCGAACCGTAACGCGCGAGAAATTGTAATTAAACGCCGTATTTACATGTCTGCCACTGTGCAGGAGAATCCGTATAGGTGTTTGAGTGTTCGAACCGTAACGCGCGAGAAATGGTAGGTAAACACCGTATTTACATATCTGCCACTGTGCAGGAGAATCCGTATACTTGTTCGAGTGTTCGAAACGTAACGCGCGAGAAATTGTAAGTAAACGTCGTATTTATATATCTGCCGCTGTCCAGGAGAATCCGTATTGGTGTTCGAGTGTTCGATGCGTAACGCGCGTGAAATTGTAAGTAAACGCCGTATTTACATATCTGCCACTGTGTCGGAGAATCCGTATAGGTGTTCGAGTGTTCGAACCGTAACGCGCGAGAAATGGTAGGTAAACACCGTATTTACTTATCTGCCACTGTGCAGGAGAATCCGTATACGTGTCCGAGTGTTCGAACCGTAACGCGCGAGAAATTTTAAGTAAACACCGTATTTACATATCTGCCACTGTGCAGGAGAATCCGTATAGGTGTTCGAGTGTTCGATGCGTAACGCGTGAGAAATTGTAAGTAAACACCGTATTTACATATCTGCCACTGTGCAGGAGAATCCGTATAGGTGTTCGAGTGTTCGAAACGTAACGCGCGAGAAATTGTAAGTAAACGCCGTATTTACATATCTGCCACTGCGCAGGAGAATCCGTATAGGTGTTCAAGTGTTCGAAACGTAACGCGCGAGAAATTGTAAGTAAACGCCGTATTTACATATCTGCCACTGTGCAGGAGAATCCGTATAGGTGTTCGAGTGTTCGAAACGTAATGCGCGAGAAATTGTAAGTAAACGCTGTATTTACATATCTGCCATTGTGCAGGAGAATCCGTATAGGTGTTCAAGTGTTCGAAACGTAACGCGCGAGAAATTGTAAGTAAACGTCGTATTTACATATCTGCCGCTGTGCAGGAGAATCCGTATAGGTGTTCGAGTGTTCGATGCGTAACGCGTGAGAAATTGTAAGTAAACGCCGTATTTACATATCTGCCACTGTGCAGGAGAATCCGTATAGGTGTTCGAGTGTTCGAAACGTAACGCGTGACAAATTGTAAGTAAACGCCGTATTTACTTATCTGCCACTGTGCAGGAGAATCCGTATAGGTGTTCGAGTGTTCGAAACATAACGCGTGAGAAATTGTAAGTAAACGTCGTATTTACATATCTGCCACTGTGCAGGAGAATCCGTATAGGTGTTCGAGTGTGCAAAACGTAACGCGCGAGAAATTGTAAGTAAACGCCGTATTTACATATCTGCCACTGTGCAGGAGAATCCGTATTGGTGTTCGAGTGTTCGAAACGTAACGCGTGAGAAATTGTAAGTAAACGCCGTATTTACATATCTGCCACTGTCCAGGAGAATCCGTATTGGTGTTCGAGTGTTCGAACCGTAACGCGCGAGAAATTGTAATTAAACGCCGTATTTACATGTCTGCCACTGTGCAGGAGAATCCGTATAGGTGTTTGAGTGTTCGAACCGTAACGCGCGAGAAATTGTAGGTAAACACCGTATTTACATATCTGCCACTGTGCAGGAGAATCCGTATACTTGTTCGAGTGTTCGAACCGTAACGCGCGAGAAATTTTAAGTAAACGCCGTATTTACATATCTGCCACTGTGCAGGAGAATCCGTATAGGTGTTCGAGTGTTCGAAACGTAACGCGCAAGAAATTGTAAGTAAACGCCGTAATTACATATCTGCCACTGTGCAGGAGAATCCGTATAGGCGTTCGAGTGTTCGAAACGTAACGCGCGAGAAATTGTAAGTAGACGTCGTATTTACTTATCTGCCACTGTGCAGGAGAATCCGTATAGGTGTTCGAGTGTTCGAAACATAACGCGTGAGAAATTGTAAGTAAACGTCGTATTTACATATCTGCCACTGTGCAGGAGAATCCGTATAGGTGTTCGAGTGTGCAAAACGTAACGCGCGAGAAATTGTAAGTAAACGCCGTATTTACATATCTGCCACTGTGCAGGAGAATCCGTATTGGTGTTCGAGTGTTCGAAACGTAACGCGTGAGAAATTGTAAGTAAACGCCATATTTACATATCTGCCACTGTCCAGGAGAATCCGTATTGGTGTTCGAGTGTTCGAACCGTAACGCGCGAGAAATTGTAATTAAACGCCGTATTTACATGTCTGCCACTGTGCAGGAGAATCCGTATAGGTGTTTGAGTGTTCGAACCGTAACGAGCGAGAAATTGTAGGTAAACACCGTATTTACATATCTGCCACTGTGCAGGAGAATCCGTATAGGTGTTCGAGTGTTCGAAACGTAACGCGCGAGAAATTGGAAGTAAACGCCGCATTTACATATCTGCCATTGTGCAGGAGAATCCGTATAAGTGTTCGAGTGTTCGAAACGTAACGCGCGAGAAATTGTAAGTAAACGTCGTATTTACATATCTGCCGCTGTGCAGGAGAATCCGTATAGGTGTTTGAGTGTTCGAACCGTAACGCGCGAGAAATTGTAAGTAAACGCCGTATTTACATATCTGCCACTGTGCAGGAGAATCCGTATAGGTGTCCGAGTGTTCGAAACGTAACGCGCGAGAAATTGTAAGTAAACACCGTATTTACATATCTGCCATTGTGCAGGAGAATCCGTATAGGTGTTCGAGTGTTCGAAACGTAACGCGCGAGAAATTGTAAGTAAACGTCGTATTTACATATCTGCCGCTGTGCAGGAGAATCCGTATAGGTGTTCGAGTGTTCGATGCGTAACGCGTGAGAAATTGTAAGTAAACGCCGTATTTACATATCTGCCACTGTGCAGGAGAATCCGTATAGGTGTTCGAGTGTTCGAAACGTAACGCGTGAGAAATTGTAAGTAAACGCCATATTTACATATCTGCCACTGTCCAGGAGAATCCGTATTGGTGTTCGAGTGTTCGAACCGTAACGCGCGTGAAATTGTAATTAAACGCCGTATTTACATACCTGCCACTGTGTCGGAGAATCCGTATAGGTGTTTGAGTGTTCGAACCGTAACGCGCGAGAAATGGTAGGTAAACACCGTATTTACATATCTGCCACTGTGCAGGAGAATCCGTATACGTGTCCGAGTGTTCGAACCGTAACGCGCGAGAAATTGTAAGTAAACGCCGTATTTACATATCTGCCACTGTGCAGGAGAATCCGTATAGGTGTTCGAGTGTTCAAAACGTAACGCGCGAGAAATTGTAAGTAAACGTCGTATTTACATATCTGCCGCTGTGCAGGAGAATCCGTATAGGTGTTTGAGTGTTCGAACCGTAACGCGCGAGAAATTGTAAGTAAACGCCGTATTTACATATCTGCCACTGTGCAGGAGAATCCGTATAGGTGTTCGAGTGTTCGAAACGTAACGCGCGAGAAATTGTAAGTAAACGCCGTATTCACATATCTGCCATTGTGCAGGAGAATCCGTATAGGTGTTCGAGTGTTCGAAACGTAACGCGCGAGAAATTGTAAGTAAACGTCGTATTTGCATATCTGCCGCTGTGCAGGATTATCCGTATAGGTGTTCGAGTGTTCGATGCGTAACCCGTGAGAAATTGTATGTAAACGCCGTATTTACATATCTGCCACTGTGCAGGAGAATCCGTATAGCTGTTCGAGTGTGCGAAACGTAGCGTGCGAGAAATTGTAAGTAAACGCCGTATTTACATATCTGCCACTGTGCAGGAGAATCCGTTTAGGTGTTCGAGTGTTCGAAACGTAACGCGCAAGAAATTGTAAGTAAACGCCGTAATTACATATCTGCCACTGTGCAGGAGAATCCGTATAGGTGTTCGAGTGTTCGAAACGTAACGCGCGAGAAATTGTAAGTAAACGTCGTATTTACTTATCTGCCACTGTGCAGGAGAATCCGTATAGGTGTTCGAGTGTTCGAAACGTAACGCGTGAGAAATTGTAAGTAAACGTCGTATTTACATATCTGCCACTGTGCAGGAGAATCCGTATAGGTGTTCGAGTGTGCAAAACGTAACGCGCGAGAAATTGTAAGTAAACGCCGTATTTACATATCTGCCACTGTGCAGGAGAATCCGTATTGGTGTTCGAGTGTTCGAAACGTAACGCGTGAGAAATTGTAAGTAAACGCCGTATTTACATATCTGCCACTGTCCAGGAGAATCCGTATTGGTGTTCGAGTGTTCGAACCGTAACGCGCGAGAAATTGTAATTAAACGCCGTATTTACATGTCTGCCACTGTGCAGGAGAATCCGTATAGGTGTTCGAGTGTTCGAAACGTAACGCGCGAGAAATTGTAAGTAAACGTCGTATTTACTTATCTGCCACTGTGCAGGAGAATCCGTATAGGTGTTCGAGTGTTCGAAACGTAACGCGTGAGAAATTGTAAGTAAACGTCGTATTTACATATCTGCCACTGTGCAGGAGAATCCGTATAGGTGTTCGAGTGTTCGAAACGTAACGCGCGAGAAATTGTAAGTAAACGTCGTATTTACATATCTGCCGCTGTGCAGAAGAATCCGTATAGGTGTTTGAGTGTTCGAACCGTAACGCGCGAGAAATTGTAAGTAAACGCCGTATTTACATATCTGCCACTGTGCAGGAGAATCCGTATAGGTGTCCGAGTGTTCGAAACGTAACGCGCGAGAAATTGTAAGTAAACACCGTATTTACATATCTGCCATTGTGCAGGAGAATCCGTATAGGTGTTCGAGTGTTCGAAACGTAACGCGCGAGAAATTGTAAGTAAACGTCGTATTTACATATCTGCCGCTGTGCAGGAGAATCCGTATAGGTGTTCGAGTGTTCGATGCGTAACGCGTGAGAAATTGTAAGTAAACGCCGTATTTACATATCTGCCACTGTGCAGGAGAATCCGTATAGGTGTTCGAGTGTTCGAAACGTAACGCGTGAGAAATTGTAAGTAAACGCCATATTTACATATCTGCCACTGTCCAGGAGAATCCGTATTGGTGTTCGAGTGTTCGAACCGTAACGCGCGTGAAATTGTAATTAAACGCCGTATTTACATACCTGCCACTGTGTCGGAGAATCCGTATAGGTGTTTGAGTGTTCGAACCGTAACGCGCGAGAAATGGTAGGTAAACACCGTATTTACATATCTGCCACTGTGCAGGAGAATCCGTATACGTGTCCGAGTGTTCGAACCGTAACGCGCGAGAAATTGTAAGTAAACGCCGTATTTACATATCTGCCACTGTGCAGGAGAATCCGTATAGGTGTTCGAGTGTTCGAAACGTAACGCGCGAGAAATTGTAAGTAAACGTCGTATTTACATATCTGCCGCTGTGCAGGAGAATCCGTATAGGTGTTTGAGTGTTCGAACCGTAACGCGCGAGAAATTGTAAGTAAACGCCGTATTTACATATCTGCCACTGTGCAGGAGAATCCGTATAGGTGTTCGAGTGTTCGAAACGTAACGCGCGAGAAATTGTAAGTAAACGCCGTATTCACATATCTGCCATTGTGCAGGAGAATCCGTATAGGTGTTCGAGTGTTCGAAACGTAACGCGCGAGAAATTGTAAGTAAACGTCGTATTTGCATATCTGCCGCTGTGCAGGATTATCCGTATAGGTGTTCGAGTGTTCGATGCGTAACCCGTGAGAAATTGTATGTAAACGCCGTATTTACATATCTGCCACTGTGCAGGAGAATCCGTATAGCTGTTCGAGTGTGCGAAACGTAGCGTGCGAGAAATTGTAAGTAAACGCCGTATTTACATATCTGCCACTGTGCAGGAGAATCCGTATAGGTGTTCGAGTGTTCGAAACGTAACGCGCAAGAAATTGTAAGTAAACGCCGTAATTACATATCTGCCACTGTGCAGGAGAATCCGTATAGGTGTTCGAGTGTTCGAAACGTAACGCGCGAGAAATTGTAAGTAAACGTCGTATTTACTTATCTGCCACTGTGCAGGAGAATCCGTATAGGTGTTCGAGTGTTCGAAACGTAACGCGTGAGAAATTGTAAGTAAACGTCGTATTTACATATCTGCCACTGTGCAGGAGAATCCGTATACTTGTTCGAGTGTTCGAACCGTAACGCGCGAGAAATTGTAAGTAAACGCCGTATTTACATATCTGCCAGTGTGCAGGAGAATCCGTATAGGTGATCGAGTGTTCGAAACGTAACGCGCGAGAAATTGTAAGTAAACGCCGTATTTACATATCTGCCACTGTGCAGGAGAATCCGTATAGGTGTTCGAGTGTTCGAAACGTAACGCGCAAGAAATTGTAAGTAAACGCCGTAATTACATATCTGCCACTGTGCAGGAGAATCCGTATAGGCGTTCGAGTGTTCGAAACGTAACGCGCGAGAAATTGTAAGTAGACGTCGTATTTACTTATCTGCCACTGTGCAGGAGAATCCGTATAGGTGTTCGAGTGTTCGAAACATAACGCGTGAGAAATTGTAAGTAAACGTCGTATTTACATATCTGCCACTGTGCAGGAGAATCCGTATAGGTGTTCGAGTGTGCAAAACGTAACGCGCGAGAAATTGTAAGTAAACGCCGTATTTACATATCTGCCACTGTGCAGGAGAATCCGTATTGGTGTTCGGGTGTTCGAAACGTAACGCGTGAGAAATTGTAAGTAAACGCCGTATTTACATATCTGCCACTGTCCAGGAGAATCCGTATTGGTGTTCGAGTGTTCGAACCGTAACGCGCGAGAAATTGTAATTAAACGCCGTATTTACATGTCTGCCACTGTGCAGGAGAATCCGTATAGGTGTTTGAGTGTTCGAACCGTAACGCGCGAGAAATTGTAGGTAAACACCGTATTTACATATCTGCCACTGTGCAGGAGAATCCGTATAGGTGTTCGAGTGTTCGAAACGTAACGCGCGAGAAATTGGAAGTAAACGCCGTATTTACATATCTGCCATTGTGCAGGAGAATCCGTATAGGTGTTCGAGTGTTCGAAACGTAACGCGCGAGAAATTGTAAGTAAACGTTGTATTTACATATCTGTCGCTGTGCAGGAGAATCCGTATAGGTGTTTGAGTGTTCGAACCGTAACGCGCGAGAAATTGTAAGTAAACGCCGTATTTACATATCTGCCACTGTGCAGGAGAATCCGTATAGGTGTTCGAGTGTTCGAAACGTAACGCGCGAGAAATTGTAAGTAAACGCCGTATTTACATATCTGCCATTGTGCAGGGGAATCCGTATAGGTGTTCGAGTGTTCGAAACGTAACGCGCGAGAAATTGTAAGTAAACGTCGTATTTACATATCTGCCGCTGTGCAGGAGAATCCGTATAGGTGTTCGAGTGTTCGATGCGTAACGCGTGAGAAATTGTAAGTAAACGCCGTATTTACATATCTGCCACTGTGCAGGAGAATCCGTATAGGTGTTCGAGTGTTCGAAACGTAACGCGTGAGAAATTGTAAGTAAACGCCATATTTACATATCTGCCACTGTCCAGGAGAATCCGTATTGGTGTTCGAGTGTTCGAACCGTAACGCGCGTGAAATTGTAATTAAACGCCGTATTTACATACCTGCCACTATGTCGGAGAATCCGTATAGGTGTTTGAGTGTTCGAACCGTAACGCGCGAGAAATGGTAGGTAAACACCGTATTTACATATCTGCCACTGTGCAGGAGAATCCGTATACGTGTCCGAGTGTTCGAACCGTAACGCGCGAGAAATTGTAAGTAAACGCCGTATTTACATATCTGCCATTGTGCAGGAGAATCCGTATAGGTGTTCGAGTGTTCGAAACGTAACGCGCGAGAAATTGTAAGTAAACGTCGTATTTACATATCTGCCGCTGTGCAGGAGAATCCGTATAGGTGTTTGAGTGTTCGAACTGTAACGCGCGAGAAATTGTAAGTAAACGCCGTATTTACATATCTGCCACTGTGCAGGAGAATCCGTATAGGTGTTCGAGTGTTCGAAACGTAACGCGCGAGAAATTGTAAGTAAACGCCGTATTCACATATCTGCCATTGTGCAGGAGAATCCGTATAGGTGTTCGAGTGTTCGAAACGTAACGCGCGAGAAATTGTAAGTAAACGTCGTATTTGCATATCTGCCGCTGTGCAGGATAATCCGTATAGGTGTTCGAGTGTTCGATGCGTAACCCGTGAGAAATTGTATGTAAACGCCGTATTTACATATCTGCCACTGTGCAGGAGAATCCGTATAGCTGTTCGAGTGTGCGAAACGTAACGTGCGAGAAATTGTAAGTAAACGCCGTATTTACATATCTGCCACTGTGCAGGAGAATCCGTATAGGTGTTCCAATGTTCGAAACGTAACGCGCAAGAAATTGTAAGTAAACGCCGTAATTACATATCTGCCACTGTGCAGGAGAATCCGTATAGGTGTTCGAGTGTTCGAAACGTAACGCGCGAGAAATTGTAAGTAAACGTCGTATTTACTTATCTGCCACTGTGCAGGAGAATCCGTATAGGTGTTCGAGTGTTCGAAACGTAACGCGTGAGAAATTGTAAGTAAACGTCGTATTTACATATCTGCCACTGTGCAGGAGAATCCGTATAGGTGTTCGAGTGTGCAAAACGTAACGCGCGAGAAATTGTAAGTAAACGCCGTATTTACATATCTGCCACTGTGCAGGAGAATCCGTATTGGTGTTCGAGTGTTCGAAACGTAACGCGTGAGAAATTGTAAGTAAACGCCGTATTTACATATCTGCCACTGTCCAGGAGAATCCGTATTGGTGTTCGAGTGTTCGAACCGTAACGCGCGAGAAATTGTAATTAAACGCCGTATTTACATGTCTGCCACTGTGGAGGAGAATCCGTATAGGTGTTTGAGTGTTCGAACCGTAACGCGCGAGAAATGGTAGGTAAACACCGTATTTACATATCTGCCACTGTGCAGGAGAATCCGTATACTTGTTCGAGTGTTCGAACCGTAACGCGCGAGAAATTGTAAGTTAACGCCGTATTTACATATCTGCCACTGTGCAGGAGAATCCGTATAGGTGTTCGAGTGTTCGAAATGTAACGCGCGAGAAATTGTAAGTAAACGCCGTATTTACATATCTGCCACTGTGCAGGAGAATCCGTATAGGTGTTCGAGTGTTCGAAACGTAACGCGCAAGAAATTGTTAGTAAACGCCGTAATTACATATCTGCCACTGTGCAGGAGAATCCGTATAGGCGTTCGAGTGTTCGAAACGTAACGCGCGAGAAATTGTAAGTAGACGTCGTATTTACTTATCTGCCACTGTGCAGGAGAATCCGTATAGGTGTTCGAGTGTTCGAAACATAACGCGTGAGAAATTGTAAGTAAACGTCGTATTTACATATCTGCCACTGTGCAGGAGAATCCGTATTGGTGTTCGGGTGTTCGAAACGTAACGCGTGAGAAATTGTAAGTAAACGCCGTATTTACATATCTGCCACTGTCCAGGAGAATCCGTATTGGTGTTCGAGTGTTCGAACCGTAACGCGCGAGAAATTGTAATTAAACGCCGTATTTACATGTCTGCCACTGTGCAGGAGAATCCGTATAGGTGTTTGGGTGTTCGAACCGTAACGCGCGAGAAATGGTAGGTAAACACCGTATTTACATATCTGCCACTGTGCAGGAGAATCCGTATAGGTGTTCGAGTGTTCGAAACGTAACGCGCGAGAAATTGTAAGTAAACGCCGTATTTACATATCTGCCATTGTGCAGGAGAATCCGTATAGGTGTTCGAGTGTTCGAAACGTAACGCGCGAGAAATTGTAAGTAAACGTCGTATTTACATATCTGCCGCTGTGCAGGAGAATCCGTATAGGTATTTGAGTGTTCGAACCGTAACGCGCGAGAAATTGTAAGTAAACGCCGTATTTACATATCTGCCACTGTGCAGGAGAATCCGTATAGGTGTTCGAGTGTTCGAAACGTAACGCGCGAGAAATTGTAAGTAAACGCCGTATTCACATATCTGCCATTGTGCAGGAGAATCCGTATAGGTGTTCGAGTGTTCGAAACGTAACGCGCGAGAAATTGTAAGTAAACGTCGTATTTACATATCTGCCGCTGTGCAGGAGAATCCGTATAGGTGTTCGAGTGTTCGATGCGTAACGCGTGAGAAATTGTATGTAAACGCCGTATTTACATATCTGCCACTGTGCAGGAGAATCCGTATAGCTGTTCTAGTGTGCGAAACGTAACGTGCGAGAAATTGTAAGTAAACGCCGTATTTACATATCTGCCACTGTGCAGGGGAATCCGTATAGGTGTTCGAGTGTTCGAAACGTAACGCGCGAGAAATTGTAAGTAAACGCCGTATTTACATATCTGCCACTGTGCAGGAAAATCCGTATAGGTGTTCGAGTGTTCGAAACGTAACGCGCGAGAAATTGTAAGTAAACGTCGTATTTACATATCTGCCGCTGTGCAGGAGAATCCGTATAGGTGTTTCAGTGTTCGAACCGTAACGCGCGAGAAATTGTAAGTAAACGCCGTATTTACATATCTGCCACTGTGTAGGAGAATCCGTATAGGTGTTCGAGTGTTCGAAACGTAACGCGCGAGAAATTGTAAGTAAACGCCGTATTCACATATCTGCCATTGTGCAGGAGAATCCGTATAGGTGTTCGAGTGTTCGAAACGTAACGCGCGAGAAATTGTAAGTAAACGTCGTATTTACTTATCTGCCACTGTGCAGGAGAATCCGTATAGGTGTTCGAGTGTTCAAAACATAACGCGTGAGAAATTGTAAGTAAACGTCGTATTTACATATCTGCCACTGTGCAGGAGAATCCGTATAGGTGTTCGAGTGTGCAAAACGTAACGCGCGAGAAATTGTAAGTAAACGCCGTATTTACATATCTGCCACTGTGCAGGAGAATCCGTATTGGTGTTCGAGTGTTCGAAACGTAACGCGTGAGAAATTGTAAGTAAACGCCGTATTTACATATCTGCCACTGTCCAGGAGAATCCGTATTGGTGTTCGAGTGTTCGAACCGTAACGCGCGAGAAATTGTAATCAAACGCCGTATTTACATGTCTGCCACTGTGCAGGAGAATCCGTATAGGTGTTTGAGTGTTCGAACCGTAACGCGCGAGAAATGGTAGGTAAACACCGTATTTACATATCTGCCACTGTGCAGGAGAATCCGTATACTTGTTCGAGTGTTCGAACCGTAACGCGCGAGAAATTGTAAGTAAACGTCGTATTTACATATCTGCCACTGTGCAGGAGAATCCGTATAGGTGTTCGAGTGTTCGAAACGTAACGCGCGAGAAATTGTAAGTAAACGCCGTATTTACATATCTGCCACTGTGCAGGAGAATCCGTATAGGTGTTCGAGTGTTCGAAACGTAACGCGCAAGAAATTGTAAGTAAACGCCGTAATTACATATCTGCCACTGTGCAGGAGAATCCGTATAGGCGTTCGAGTGTTCGAAACGTAACGCGCGAGAAATTGTAAGTAGACGTCGTAATTACTTATCTGCCAC
Source organism: Camellia sinensis (assembly GCF_055761805.1). Taxonomy (NCBI): domain Eukaryota; kingdom Viridiplantae; phylum Streptophyta; class Magnoliopsida; order Ericales; family Theaceae; genus Camellia; species Camellia sinensis. Next base: position 4,276,763 of record NW_028128989.1, on the reverse strand, counting down.
TGTGCAGGAGAATCCGTATAGGTGTTCGAGTGTTCGAAACATAACGCGTGAGAAATTGTAAGTAAACGTCGTATTTACATATCTGCCACTGTGCAGGAGAATCCGTATAGGTGTTCGAGTGTGCAAAACGTAACGCGCGAGAAATTGTAAGTAAACGCCGTATTTACATATCTGCCACTGTGCAGGAGAATCCGTATTGGTGTTCGGGTGTTCGAAACGTAACGCATGAGAAATTGTAAGTAAACGCCGTATTTACATATCTGCCACTGTCCAGGAGAATCCGTATTGGTGTTCGAGTGTTCGAACCGTAACGCGCGAGAAATTGTAATTAAACGCCGTATTTACATGTCTGCCACTGTGCAGGAGAATCCGTATAGGTGTTTGAGTGTTCGAACCGTAACGCGCGAGAAATGGTAGGTAAACACCGTATTTACATATCTGCCACTGTGCAGGAGAATCCGTATAGGTGTTCGAGTGTTCGAAACGTAACGCGCGAGAAATTGTAAGTAAACGCCGTATTTACATATCTGCCATTGTGCAGGAGAATCCGTATAGGTGTTCGAGTGTTCGAAACGTAACGCGCGAGAAATTGTAAGTAAACGTCGTATTTACATATCTGCCGCTGTGCAGGAGAATCCGTATAGGTGTTCGAGTGTTCGAACCGTAACGCGCGAGAAATTGTAAGTAAACGCCGTAATTACATATCTGCCACTGTGCAGGAGAATCCGTATAGGCGTTCGAGTGTTCGAAATGTAATGCGCGAGAAATTGTAAGTAGACGTCGTATTTACTTATCTGCCACTGTGTAGGAGAATCCGTATAGGTGTTCGAGTGTTCGAAACATAACGCGTGAGAAATTGTAAGTAAACGTCGTATTTACATATCTGCCACTGTGGAGGAGAATCCGTATAGGTGTTCGAGTGTGCAAAACGTAACGCGCGAGAAATTGTAAGTAAACGCCGTATTTACATATCTGCCACTGTGCAGGAGAATCCGTATTGGTGTTCGAGTGTTCGAAACGTAACGCGTGAGAAATTGTAAGTAAACGCCGTATTTACATATCTGCCACTGTCCAGGAGAATCCGTATTGGTGTTCGAGTGTTCGAACCGTAACGCGCGAGAAATTGTAATTAAACGCCGTATTTACATGTCTGCCACTGTGCAGGAGAATCCGTATAGGTGTTTGAGTGTTCGAACCGTAACGCGCGAGAAATGGTAGGTAAACACCGTATTTACATATCTGCCACTGTGCAGGAGAATCCGTATAGGTGTTCGAGTGTTCGAAACGTAACGCGCGAGAAATTGTAAGTAAACGCCGTATTTACATATCTGCCATTGTGCAGGAGAATCCGTATAGGTGTTCGAGTGTTCGAAACGTAACGCGCGAGAAATTGTAAGTAAACGTCGTATTTACATATCTGCCGCTGTGCAGCAGAATCCGTATAGGTGTTCGAGTGTTCGAACCGTAACGCGCGAGAAATTGTAAGTAAACGCCGTATTTACATATCTGCCACTGTGCAGGAGAATCCGTATAGGTGTTCGAGTGTTCGAAACGTAACGCGCGAGAAATTGTAAGTAAACGCCGTATTCACATATCTGCCATTGTGCAGGAGAATCCGTATAGGTGTTCGAGTGTTCGAAACGTAACGCGCGAGAAATTGTAAGTAAACGTCGTATTTACATATCTGCCGCTGTGCAGGAGAATCCGTATAGGTGTTCGAGTGTTCGATGCGTAACGCGTGAGAAATTGTATGTAAACGCCGTATTTACATATCTGCCACTGTGCAGGAGAATCCGTATAGCTGTTCGAGTGTGCGAAACGTAACGTGCGAGAAATTGTAAGTAAACGCCGTATTTACATATCTGCCACTGTGCAGGAGAATCCGTATAGGTGTTCGAGTGTTCGAAACGTAACGCGCAAGAAATTGTAAGTAAACGCCGTAATTACATATCTGCCACTGTGCAGGAGAATCCGTATAGGTGTTCGAGTGTTCGAAACGTAACGCGCGAGAAATTGTTAGTAAACGTCGTATTTACTTATCTGCCACTGTGCAGGAGAATCCGTATAGGTGTTCGAGTGTTCGAAACATAACGCGTGAGAAATTGTAAGTAAACGTCGTATTTACATATCTGCCACTAGGCAGGAGAATCCGTATAGGTGTTCGAGTGTGCAAAACGTAACGCGCGAGAAATTGTAAGTAAACGCCGTATTTACATATCTGCCACTGTGCAGGAGAATCCGTATTGGTGTTCGAGTGTTCGAAACGTAACGCGTGAGAAATTGTAAGTAAACGCCGTATTTACATATCTGCCACTGTCCAGGAGAATCCGTATTGGTGTTCGAGTGTTCGAACCGTAACGCGCGAGAAATTGTAATTAAACGCCGTATTTACATCTCTGCCACTGTGCAGGAGAATCCGTATAGGTGTTTGAGTGTTCGAACCGTAACGCGCGAGAAATGGTAGGTAAACACCGTATTTACATATCTGCCACTGTGCAGGAGAATCCGTATACTTGTTCGAGTGTTCGAACCGTAACGCGCGAGAAATTGTAAGTAAACGCCGTATTTACATATCTCCCACTGTGCAGGAGAATCCGTATAGGTGTTCGAGTGTTCGAAACGTAACGCGCGAGAAATTGTAAGTAAACGCCGTATTTACATATCTGCCACTGTGCAGGAGAATCCGTATAGGTGTTCGAGTGTTCGAAACGTAACGCGCAAGAAATTGTAAGTAAACGCCGTAATTACATATCTGCCACTGTGCAGGAGAATCCGTATAGGCGTTCGAGTGTTCGAAACGTAACGCGCGAGAAATTGTAAGTAGACGTCGTATTTACTTATCTGCCACTGTGCAGGAGAATCCGTATAGGTGTTCGAGTGTTCGAAACATAACGCGTGAGAAATTGCAAGTAAACGTCGTATTTACATATCTGCCACTGTGCAGGAGAATCCGTATAGGTGTTCGAGTGTGCAAAACGTAACGCGCGAGAAATTGTAAGTAAACGCCGTATTTACATATCTGCCACTGTGCAGGAGAATCCGTATTGGTGTTCGAGTGTTCGAAACGTAACGCGTGAGAAATTGTAAGTAAACGCCGTATTTACATATCTGCCACTGTCCAGGAGAATCCGTATTGGTGTTCGAGTGTTCGAACCGTAACGCGCGAGAAATTGTAATTAAACGCCGTATTTACATGCCTGCCACTGTGCAGGAGAATCCGTATAGGTGTTTGAGTGTTCGAACCGTAACGCGCGAGAAATGGTAGGTAAACACCGTATTTACATATCTGCCACTGTGCAGGAGAATCCGTATAGGTGTTCGAGTGTTCGAAACGTAACGCGCGAGAAATTGTAAGTAAACGCCGTATTTACATATCTGCCATTGTGCAAGAGAATCCGTATAGGTGTTCGAGTGTTCGAAACGTAACGCGCGAGAAATTGTTAGTAAACGTCGTATTTACATATCTGCCGCTGTGCAGGAGAATCCGTATAGGTGTTTGAGTGTTCGAACCGTAACGCGCGAGAAATTGTAAGTAAACGCCGTATTTACATATCTGCCACTGTGCAGGAGAATCCGTATAGGTGTTCGAGTGTTCGAAACGTAACGCTTGAGAAATTGTAAGTAAACGCCGTATTCACATATCTGCCATTGTGCAGGAGAATCCGTATAGGTGTTCGAGTGTTCGAAACGTAACGCGCGAGAAATTGTAAGTAAACGTCGTATTTACATATCTGCCGCTGTGCAGGAGAATCCGTATAGGTGTTCGAGTGTTCGATGCGTAACGCGTGAGAAATTGTATGTAAATGCCGTATTTACATATCTGCCACTGTGCAGGAGAATCCGTATAGGTGTTCGAGTGTTCGAAACGTAACGCGCAAGAAATTGTAAGTAAACGCCGTAATTACATATCTGCCACTGTGCAGGAGAATCCGTATAGGTGTTCGAGTGTTCGAAACGTAGCGCGCGAGAAATTGTAAGTAAACGTCGTATTTACTTATCTGCCACTGTGCAGGAGAATCCGTATAGGTGTTCGAGTGTGCAAAACGTAACGCGCGAGAAATTGTAAGTAAACGCCGTATTTACATATCTACCATTGTCCAGGAGAATCCGAATTGGAGTTCGAGTGTTCGAACCGTAACGCGCGTGAAATTGTAATTAAACGCCGTATTTACATACCTGCCACTGTGCCGGAGAATCCGTATAGGTGTTTGAGTGTTCGAACCGTAACGCGCGAGAAATGGTAGGTAAACACCGTATTTACATATCTGCCACTGTACAGGAGAATCCGTATACGTGTCCGAGTGTTCGAACCGTAACGCGCGAGAAATTGTAAGTAAACGCCGTATTTATATATCTGCCACTGTGCAGGAGAATCCGTATTGGTGTTCGAGTGTTCGAAACGTAATGCGTGAGAAATTGTAAGTAAACGCCGTATTTACATATCTGCCACTGTCCAGGAGAATCCGTATTGGTGTTCGAGTGTTCGAACCGTAACGCGCGAGAAATTGTAATTAAACGCCGTATTTACATGTCTGCCACTGTGCAGGAGAATCCGTATAGGTGTTTGAGTGTTCGAACCGTAACGCGCGAGAAATGGTAGGTAAACACCGTATTTACATATCTGCCACTGTGCAAGAGAATCCGTATACTTGTTCGAGTGTTCGAACCGTAACGCGCGAGAAATTGTAAGTAAACGCCGTATTTACATATCTCCCACTGTGCAGGAGAATCCGTATTGGTGTTCGAGTGTTCGAAACGTAACGCGCGAGAAATTGTAAGTAAACGCCGTATTTACATATCTGCCATTGTGCAGGAGAATCCGTATAGGTGTTCGAGTGTTCGAAACGTAACGCGCGAGAAATTGTAAGTAAACGTCCTATTTACATATCTGCCACTGTGCAGGAGAATCCGTATAGGTGTTCGAGTGTTCGATACGTAACGCGTGAGAAATTGTATGTAAACGCCGTATTTACATATCTGCCACTGTGCAGGAGAATCCGTATAGCTGTTCGAGTGTGCGAAACGTAACGCGCGAGAAATTGTAAGTAAACGCCGTATTTACATATCTGCCACTGTGCAGGAGAATCCGTATAGGTATTCGAGTGTTCGAAACGTAACGCGCGAGAAATTGTAAGTAAACGTCGTATTTACTTATCTGCCACTGTGCAGGAGAATCCGTATAGGTGTTCGGGTGTTCGAAACATAACGCGTGAGAAATTGTTAGTAAACGTCGTATTTACATATCTGCCACTGTGCAGGAGAATCCGTATAGGTATTCGAGTGTGCAAAACGTAACGCGCGAGAAATTGTAAGTAAACGCCGTATTTACATATCTGCCACTGTGCAGGAGAATCCGTATAGGTGTTCGAGTGTTCGAAACGTAACGCGTGAGAAATTGTAAGTAAACGCCGTATTTACATATCTGCCACTGTCCAGGAGAATCCGTATTGGTGTTCGAGTGTTCGAACCGTAACGCGCGTGAAATTGTAATTAAACGTCGTATTTACATGTCTGCCACTGTGCCGGAGAATCCGTATAGGTGTTTGAGTGTTCGAACCGTAACGCGCGAGAAATGGTAGGTAAACACCGTATTTACATATCTGCCACTGTGCAGGAGAATCCGTATACGTGTCCGGGTGTTCGAACCGTAACGCGCGAGAAATTGTAAGTAAACGCCGTATTTACATATCTGCCACTGTGCAGGAGAATCCGTATAGGTGTTCGAGTGTTCGAAACGTAACGCGCGAGAAATTGTAAGTAAACGCCGTATTTACATATCTGCCACTGTGCAGGAGAATCCGTATAGGTGTTCAAGTGTTCGAAACGTAACGCGCGAGAAATTGTAAGTAAACGCCGTATTTACATATCTGCCACTGTGCAGGAGAATCCGTATAGGTGTTCGAGTGTTCGAAACGTAACGCGCGAGAAATTGTAAGTAAACGCCGTATTTACATATCTGCCATTGTGCAGGAGAATCCGTATAGGTGTTCGAGTGTTCGAAACGTAACGCGCGAGAAATTGTAAGTAAACGTCGTATTTACATATCTGCCGCTGTGCAGGAGAATCCGTATAGGTGTTCGAGTGTTCGATGCGTAACGCGTGAGAAATTGTAAGTAAACGCCGTATTTACATATCTGCCACTGTGCAGGAGAATCCGTATAGGTGTTCGAGTGTTCGAAACGTAACGCGTGAGAAATTGTAAGTAAACGCCGTATTTACATATCTGCCACTGTCCAGGAGAATCCGTATTGGTGTTCGAGTGTTCGAACCGTAACGCGCGTGAAATTGTAAGTAAACGCCGTATTTACATACCTGCCACTGTGCCGGAGAATCCGTATAGGTGTTTGAGTGTTCGAACCGTAACGCGCGAGAAATGGTAGGTAAACACCGTATTTACATATCTGCCACTGTGCAGGAGAATCCGTATACGTGTCCGAGTGTTCGAACCGTAACGCTCGAGAAATTGTAAGTAAACGCCGTATTTACATATCTGCCACTGTGCAGGAGAATCCGTATAGGTGTTCGAGTGTTCGAAACGTAACGCGCGAGAAATTGTAAGTAAACGCCGTATTTACATATCTGCCACTGTGCAGGAGAATCCGTATAGGTGTTCGAGTGTTCGAAACGTAACGCGCGAGAAATGGTAAGTAAACGCCGTATTTACATATCTGCCATTGTGCAGGAGAATCCGTATAGGTGTTCGAGTGTTCGAAACGTAACGCGCGAGAAATTGTAAGTAAACGCCGTATTTACATATCTGCCACTGTGCAGGAGAATCCGTATAGGTGTTCGAGTGTTCGAAACGTAACGCGCGAGAAATTGTAAGTAAACGCCGTATTTACATATCTGCCATTGTGCAGGAGAATCCGTATAGGTGTTCGAGTGTTCGAAACGTAACGCGCGAGAAATTGTAAGTAAACGTCGTATTTACATATCTGCCGCTGTGCAGGAGAATCCGTATAGGTGTTTGAGTGTTCAAACCGTAACGCGCGAGAAATTGTAAGTAAACGCCGTATTTACATATCTGCCACTGTGCAGGAGAATCCGTATAGGTGTTCGAGTGTTCGAAACGTAACACGCGAGAAATTGTAAGTAAACGCCGTATTCACATATCTGCCCATGTGCAGGAGAATCCGTATAGGTGTTCGAGTGTTCGAAACGTAACGCGCGAGAAATTGTAAGTAAACGTCGTATTTACATATCTGCCGCTGTGCAGGAGAATCCGTATAGGTGTTCGAGTGTTCGATGCGTAACGCGTTAGAAATTGTATGTAAACGCCGTATTTACATATCTGCCACTGTGCAGGAGAATCCGTATAGCTGTTCGAGTGTGCGAAACGTAACGTGCGAGAAATTGTAAGTCAACGCCGTATTTACATATCTGCCACTGTGCAGGAGAATCCGTATAGGTGTTCGAGTGTTCGAAACGTAACGCGCAAGAAATTGTAAGTAAACGCTGTAATTACATATCTGCCACTGTGCAGGAGAATCCGTATAGGTGTTCGAGTGTTCGAAACGTAACGCGCGAGAAATTGTAAGTAAACGTCGTATTTACTTATCTGCCACTGTGCAGGAGAATCCGTATAGGTGTTCGAGTGTTCGAAACGTAACGCGTGAGAAATTGTAAGTAAACGTCGTATTTACATATCTGCCACTGTGCAGTAGAATCCGTATAGGTGTTCGAGTGTGCAAAACGTAACGCGCGAGAAATTGTAAGTAAACGCCGTATTTACATATCTGCCACTGTGCAGGAGAATCCGTATTGGTGTTCGAGTGTTCGAAACGTAACGCGTGAGAAATTGTAAGTAAACGCCGTATTTACATATCTGCCACTGTCCAGGAGAATCCGTATTGGTGTTCGAGTGTTCGAACCGTAACGCGCGAGAAATTGTAATTAAACGCCGTATTTACATGTCTGCCACTGTGGAGGAGAATCCGTATAGGTGTTTGAGTGTTCGAACCGTAACGCGCGAGAAATGGTAGGTAAACACCGTATTTACATATCTGCCACTGTGCAGGAGAATCCGTATACTTGTTCGAGTGTTCGAACCGTAACGCGCGAGAAATTGTAAGTAAACGCCGTATTTACATATCTGCCACTGTGCAGGAGAATCCGTATAGGTGTTCGAGTGTGCAAAACGTAACGCGCGAGAAATTGTAAGTAAACGCCGTATTTACATATCTGCCACTGTGTAGGAGAATCCGTATAGGTGTTCGAGTGTTCGAAACGTAACGCGTGAGAAATTGTAAGTAAACGCCGTATTTACATATCTGCCACTGTCCAGGAGAATCCGTATTGGTGTTCGAGTGTTCGAACCGTAACGCGCGTGAAATTGTAATTAAACGCCGTATTTACATGTCTGCCACTGTGCAGGAGAATCCGTATAGGTGTTCGAGTGTTCGAAACGTAACGCGCGAGAAATTGTAAGTAAACGCCGTATTTACATATCTGCCATTGTGCAGGAGAATCCGTATAGGTGTTCGAGTGTTCGAAACGTAACGCGCGAGAAATTGTAAGTAAACGTCGTATTTACATATCTGCCGCTGTGCAGGAGAATCCGTATAGGTGTTTGAGTGTTCAAACCGTAACGCGCGAGAAATTGTAAGTAAACGCCGTATTTACATATCTGCCACTGTGCAGGAGAATCCGTATAGGTGTTCGAGTGTGCAAAACGTAACGCGTGAGAAATTGTAAGTAAACGTCGTATTTACATATCTGCCACTGTGCAGGAGAATCCGTATAGGTGTTCGAGTGTGCAAAACGTAACGCGCGAGAAATTGTAAGTAAACGCCGTATTTACATATCTGCCACTGTGCAGGAGAATCCGTATAGGTGTTCGAGTGTTCGAAACGTAACGCGTGAGAAATTGTAAGTAAACGCCGTATTTACATATCTGCCACTGTCCAGGAGAATCCGTATTGGTGTTCGAGTGTTCGAACCGTAACGCGCGTGAAATTGTAATTAAACGCCGTATTTACATGTCTGCCACTGTGCAGGAGAATCCGTATAGGTGTTCGAGTGTTCGAAACGTAACGCGCGAGAAATTGTAAGTAAACGCCGTATTTACATATCTGCCATTGTGCAGGAGAATCCGTATAGGTGTTCGAGTGTTCGAAACGTAACGCGCGAGAAATTGTAAGTAAACGTCGTATTTACATATCTGCCGCTGTGCAGGAGAATCCGTATAGGTGTTCGAGTGTTCGATGCGTAACGCGTGAGAAATTGTAAGTAAACGCCGTATTTACATATCTGCCACTGTGCAGGAGAATCCGTATAGGTGTTCGAGTGTTTGAAACGTAACGCGCGAGAAATTGTAAGTAAACGCCGTATTTACATATCTGCCACTGTCCAGGAGAATCCGTATTGGTGTTCGAGTGTTCGAACCGTAACGCGCGTGAAATTGTAAGTAAACGCCGTATTTACATATCTGCCACTGTGCAGGAGAATCCGTATAGGTGTTCGAGTGTTCGAAACGTAACGCGCGAGAAATTGTAAGTAAACGCCGTATTTACATATCTGCCACTGTGCAGGAGAATCCGTATACGTGTCCGAGTGTTCGAACCGTAACGCGCGAGAAATTGTAAGTAAACGCTGTATTTACATATCTGCCACTGTGCAGGAGAATCCGTATAGGTGTTGGAGTGTTCGAAACGTAACGCGCGAGAAATTGTAAGTAAACGCCGTATTTACATATCTGCCACTGTGCAGGAGAATCCGTATAGGTGTTCGAGTGTTCGAAACGTAACGCGCGAGAAATTGTAAGTAAACGCCGTATTTACATATCTGCCACTGTGCAGGAGAATCCGTATAGGTGTTCGAGTGTTCGAAACGTAACGCGCGAGAAATTGTAAGTAAACGCCGTATTTACATATCTGCCACTGTGCAGGAGAATCCGTATAGGTGTTCGAGTGTTCGAAACGTTACGCGCGAGAAATTGTAAGTAAACACCGTATTTACATATCTGCCATTGTGCAGGAGAATCCGTATAGGTGTTCGAGTGTTCGAACCGTAACGCGCGAGAAATTGTAAGTAAACGCCGTATTTATATATCTGCCACTGTGCAGGAGAATCCGTATAGGTGTTCGAGTGTTCGAAACGTAACGCGCGAGAAATTGTAAGTAAACGCCGTATTTACATATCTGCCATTGTGCAGGAGAATCCGTATAGGTGTTCGAGTGTTCGAAACGTAACGCGCGAGAAATTGTAAGTAAACGTCGTATTTACATATCTGCCGCTGTGCAGGAGAATCCGTATAGGTGTTCGAGTGTTCGATGCGTAACGCGTGAGAAATTGTAAGTAAACGCCGTATTTACATATCTGCCACTGTGCAGGAGAATCCGTATAGGTGTTCGAGTGTTCGAAACGTAACGCGTGAGAAATTGTAAGTAAACGCCGTATTTACATATCTGCCACTGTCCAGGAGAATCCGTATTGGTGTTCGAGTGTTCGAACCGTAACGCGCGTGAAATTGTAATTAAACGCCGTATTTACATACCTACCACTGTGCCGGAGAATCCGTATAGGTGTTTGAGTGTTCGAACCGTAACGCGCGAGAAATGGTAGGTAAACACCGTATTTACATATCTGCCACTGTGCAGGAGAATCCGTATACGTGTCCGAGTGTTCGAACCGTAACGCGCGAGAAATTGTAAGTAAACGCCGTATTTACATATCTGCCACTGTGCAGGAGAATCCGTATAGGTGTTCGAGTGTTCGAAACGTAACGCGCGAGAAATTGTAAGTAAACGCCGTATTTACATATCTGCCACTGTGCAGGAGAATCCGTATAGGTGTTCGAGTGTTCGAAACGTAACGCGCGAGAAATTGTAAGTAAACGCCGTATTTACATATCTGCCATTGTGCAGGAGAATCCGTATAGGTGTTCGAGTGTTCGAAACGTAACGCGCGAGAAATTGTAAGTAAACGCTGTATTTACATATCTGCCACTGTGCAGGAGAATCCGTATAGGTGTTCGAGTGTTCGAAACGTTACGCGCGAGAAATTGTAAGTAAACACCGTATTTACATATCTGCCATTGTGCAGGAGAATCCGTATAGGTGTTCGAGTGTTCGAACCGTAACGCGCGAGAAATTGTAAGTAAACGCCGTATTTATATATCTGCCACTGTGCAGGAGAATCCGTATAGGTGTTCGAGTGTTCGAAACGTAACGCGCGAGAAATTGTAAGTAAACGTCGTATTTACATATCTGCCGCTGTGCAGGAGAATCCGTATAGGTGTTCGAGTGTTCGATGCGTAACGCGTGAGAAATTGTAAGTAAACGCCGTATTTACATATCTGCCACTGTGCAGGAGAATCCGTATAGGTGTTCGAGTGTTTGAAACGTAACGCGTGAGAAATTGTTAGTAAACGCCGTATTTACATATCTGCCACTGTCCAGGAGAATCCGTATTGGTGTTCGAGTGTTCGAACCGTAACGCGCGTGAAATTGTAATTAAACGCCGTATTTACATACCTGCCACTGTGCCGGAGAATCCGTATAGGTGTTTGAGTGTTCGAACCGTAACGCGCGAGAAATGGTAGGTAAACACCGTATTTACATATCTGCCACTGTGCAGGAGAATCCGTATACGTGTCCGAGTGTTCGAACCGTAACGCGCGAGAAATTGTAAGTAAACGCCGTATTTACATATCTGCCACTGTGCAGGAGAATCCGTATAGGTGTTCGAGTGTTCGAAACGTAACGCGCGAGAAATTGTAAGTAAACGCCGTATTTACATATCTGCCACTGTGCAGGAGAATCCGTATAGGTGTTCGAGTGTTCGAAACGTAACGCGCGAGAAATTGTAAGTAAACGCCGTATTTACATATCTGCCATTGTGCAGGAGAATCCGTATAGGTGTTCGAGTGTTCGAAACGTAACGCGCGAGAAATTGTAAGTAAACGCCGTATTTACATATCTGCCACTGTGCAGGAGAATCCGTATAGGTGTTCGAGTGTTCGAAACGTTACGCGCGAGAAATTGTAAGTAAACACCGTATTTACATATCTGCCATTGTGCAGGAGAATCCGTATAGGTGTTCGAGTGTTCGAACCGTAACGCGCGAGAAATTGTAAGTAAACGCCGTATTTATATATCTGCCACTGTGCAGGAGAATCCGTATAGGTGTTCGAGTGTTCGAAACGTAACGCGCGAGAAATTGTAAGTAAACGTCGTATTTACATATCTGCCGCTGTGCAGGAGAATCCGTATAGGTGTTCGAGTGTTCGATGCGTAACGCGTGAGAAATTGTAAGTAAACGCCGTATTTACATATCTGCCACTGTGTAGGAGAATCCGTATAGGTGTTCGAGTGTTTGAAACGTAACGCGTGAGAAATTGTAAGTAAACGCCGTATTTACATATCTGCCACTGTCCAGGAGAATCCGTATTGGTGTTCGAGTGTTCGAACCGTAACGCGCGTGAAATTGTAATTAAACGCCGTATTTACATACCTGCCACTGTGCCGGAGAATCCGTATAGGTGTTTGAGTGTTCGAACCGTAACGCGCGAGAAATGGTAGGTAAACACCGTATTTACATATCTGCCACTGTGCAGGAGAATCCGTATACGTGTCCGAGTGTTCGAACCGTAACGCGCGAGAAATTGTAAGTAAACGCCGTATTTACATATCTGCCACTGTGCAGGAGAATCCGTATAGGTGTTCGAGTGTTCGAAACGTAACGCGCGAGAAATTGTAAGTAAACGCCGTATTTACATATCTGCCATTGTGCAGGAGAATCCGTATAGGTGTTCGAGTGTTCGAAACGTAACGCGCGAGAAATTGTAAGTAAACGCCGTATTTACATATCTGCCAGTGTGCAGGAGAATCCGTATAGGTGTTCGAGTGTTCGAAACGTAACGCGCGAGAAATTGTAAGTAAACGCCGTATTTACATATCTGCCACTGTGCAGGAGAATCCGTATAGGTGTTCGAGTGTTCGAAACGTTACGCGCGAGAAATTGTAAGTAAACACCGTATTTACATATCTGCCATTGTGCAGGAGAATCCGTATAGGTGTTCGAGTGTTCGAACCGTAACGCGCGAGAAATTGTAAGTAAACGCCGTATTTATATATCTGCCACTGTGCAGGAGAATCCGTATAGGTGTTCGAGTGTTCGAAACGTAACGCGCGAGAAATTGTAAGTAAACGCCGTATTTACATATCTGCCATTGTGCAGGAGAATCCGTATAGGTGTTCGAGTGTTCGAAACGTAACGCGCGAGAAATTGTAAGTAAACGTCGTATTTACATATCTGCCGCTGTGCAGGAGAATCCGTATAGGTGTTCGAGTGTTCGATGCGTAACGCGTGAGAAATTGTAAGTAAACGCCGTATTTACATATCTGCCACTGTGCAGGAGAATCCGTATAGGTGTTCGAGTGTTCGAAACGTAACGCGTGAGAAATTGTAAGTAAACGCCGTATTTACATATCTGCCACTGTCCAGGAGAATCCGTATTGGTGTTCGAGTGTTCGAACCGTAACGCGCGTGAAATTGTAATTAAACGCCGTATTTACATACCTACCACTGTGCCGGAGAATCCGTATAGGTGTTTGAGTGTTCGAACCGTAACGCGCGAGAAATGGTAGGTAAACACCGTATTTACATATCTGCCACTGTGCAGGAGAATCCGTATACGTGTCTGAGTGTTCGAACCGTAACGCGCGAGAAATTGTAAGTAAACGCCGTATTTACATATCTGCCACTGTGCAGGAGAATCCGTATAGGTGTTCGAGTGTTCGAAACGTAACGCGCGAGAAATTGTAAGTAAACGCCGTATTTACATATCTGCCACTGTGCAGGAGAATCCGTATAGGTGTTCGAGTGTTCGAAACGTAACGCGCGAGAAATTGTAAGTAAACGCCGTATTTACATATCTGCCATTGTGCAGGAGAATCCGTATAGGTGTTCGAGTGTTCGAAACGTAACGCGCGAGAAATTGTAAGTAAACGCCGTATTTACATATCTGCCACTGTGCAGGAGAATCCGTATAGGTGTTCGAGTGTTCGAAACGTTACGCGCGAGAAATTGTAAGTAAACACCGTATTTACATATCTGCCATTGTGCAGGAGAATCCGTATAGGTGTTCGAGTGTTCGAACCGTAACGCGCGAGAAATTGTAAGTAAACGCCGTATTTATATATCTGCCACTGTGCAGGAGAATCCGTATAGGTGTTCGAGTGTTCGAAACGTAACGCGCGAGAAATTGTAAATAAACGCCGTATTTACATATCTGCCATTGTGCAGGAGAATCCGTATAGGTGTTCGAGTGTTCGAAACGTAACGCGCGAGAAATTGTAAGTAAACGTCGTATTTACATATCTGCCACTGTGCAGGAGAATCCGTATAGGTGTTCGAGTGTTCGATGCGTAACGCGTGAGAAATTGTAAGTAAACGCCGTATTTACATATCTGCCACTGTGCAGGAGAATCCGTATAGGTGTTCGAGTGTTCGAAACGTAACGCGTGAGAAATTGTAAGTAAACGCCGTATTTACATATCTGCCACTGTCCAGGAGAATCCGTATTGGTGTTCGAGTGTTCAAACCGTAACGCGCGTGAAATTGTAATTAAACGCCGTATTTACATACCTACCACTGTGCCGGAGAATCCGTATAGGTGTTTGAGTGTTCGAACCGTAACGCGCGAGAAATGGTAGGTAAACACCGTATTTACATATCTGCCACTGTGCAGGAGAATCCGTATACGTGTCCGAGTGTTCGAACCGTAACGCGCGAGAAATTGTAAGTAAACGCCGTATTTACATATCTGCCACTGTGCAGGAGAATCCGTATAGGTGTTCGAGTGTTCGAAACGTAACGCGCGAGAAATTGTAAGTAAACGCCGTATTTACATATCTGCCACTGTGCAGGAGAATCCGTATAGGTGTTCGAGTGTTCGAAACGTAACGCGCGAGAAATTGTAAGTAAACGCCGTATTTACATATCTGCCATTGTGCAGGAGAATCCGTATAGGTGTTCGAGTGTTCGAAACGTAACGCGCGAGAAATTGTAAGTAAACGCCGTATTTACATATCTGCCACTGTGCAGGAGAATCCGTATAGGTGTTCGAGTGTTCGAAACGTAACGCGCGAGAAATTGTAAGTAAACGCCGTATTTACATATCTGCCATTGTGCAGGAGAATCCGTATAGGTGTTCGAGTGTTCGAAACGAAACGCGCGAGAAATTGTAAGTAAACGTCGTATTTACATATCTGCCGCTGTGCAGGAGAATCCGTATAGGTGTTCGAGTGTTCGATGCGTAACGCTTGAGAAATTGTAAGTAAACGCCGTATTTACATATCTGCCACTGTGCAGGAGAATCCGTATAGGTGTTCGAGTGTTTGAAACGTAACGCGTGAGAAATTGTAAGTAAACGCCGTATTTACATATCTGCCACTGTCCAGGAGAATCCGTATTGGTGTTCGAGTGTTCGAACCGTAACGCGCGTGAAATTGTAATTAAACGCTGTATTTACATACCTGCCACTGTGCCGGAGAATCCGTATAGGTGTTTGAGTGTTCGAACCGTAACGCGCGAGAAATGGTAGGTAAACACCGTATTTACATATCTGCCACTGTGCAGGAGAATCCGTATACGTGTCCGAGTGTTCGAACCGTAACGCGCGAGAAATTGTAAGTAAACGCCGTATTTACATATCTGCCACTGTGCAGGAGAATCCGTATAGGTGTTCGAGTGTTCGAAACGAAACGCGCGAGAAATTGTAAGTAAACGCCGTATTTACATATCTGCCACTGTGCAGGAGAATCCGTATAGGTGTTCGAGTGTTCGAAACGTAACGCGCGAGAAATTGTAAGTAAACGCCGTATTTACATATCTGCCATTGTGCAGGAGAATCCGTATAGGTGTTCGAGTGTTCGAAACGTAACGCGCGAGAAATTGTAAGTAAACGCCGTATTTACATATCTGCCACTGTGCAGGAGAATCCGTATAGGTGTTCGAGTGTTCGAAACGTTACGCGCGAGAAATTGTAAGTAAACACCGTATTTACATATCTGCCATTGTGCAGGAGAATCCGTATAGGTGTTCGAGTGTTCGAACCGTAACGCGCGAGAAATTGTAAGTAAACGCCGTATTTATATATCTGCCACTGTGCAGGAGAATCCGTATAGGTGTTCGAGTGTTCGAAACGTAACGCGCGAGAAATTGTAAGTAAACGCCGTATTTACATATCTGCCATTGTGCAGGAGAATCCGTATAGGTGTTCGAGTGTTCGAAACGTAACGCGCGAGAAATTGTAAGTAAACGTCGTATTTACATATCTGCCGCTGTGCAGGAGAATCCGTATAGGTGTTCGAGTGTTCGATGCGTAACGCGTGAGAAATTGTAAGTAAACGCCGTATTTACATATCTGCCACTGTGCAGGAGAATCCGTATAGGTGTTCGAGTGTTCGAAACGTAACGCGTGAGAAATTGTAAGTAAACGCCGTATTTACATATCTGCCACTGTCCAGGAGAATCCGTATTGGTGTTCGAGTGTTCGAACCGTAACGCGCGTGAAATTGTAATTAAACGCTGTATTTACATACCTACCACTGTGCAGGAGAATCCGTATAGGTGTTTGAGTGTTCGAACCGTAACGCGCGAGAAATGGTAGGTAAACACCGTATTTACATATCTGCCACTGTGCAGGAGAATCCGTATACGTGTCCGAGTGTTCGAACCGTAACGCGCGAGAAATTGTAAGTAAACGCCGTATTTACATATCTGCCACTGTGCAGGAGAATCCGTATAGGTGTTCGAGTGTTCGAAACGTAACGCGCGAGAAATTGTAAGTAAACGCCGTATTTACATATCTGCCACTGTGCAGGAGAATCCGTATAGGTGTTCGAGTGTTCGAAACGTAACGCGCGAGAAATTGTAAGTAAACGCCGTATTTACATATCTGCCATTGTGCAGGAGAATCCGTATAGGTGTTCGAGTGTTCGAAACGTAACGCGCGAGAAATTGTAAGTAAACGCCGTATTTACATATCTGCCACTGTGCAGGAGAATCGGTATAGGTGTTCGAGTGTTCGAAACGTAACGCGCGAGAAATTGTAAGTAAACGCCGTATTTACATATCTGCCATTGTGCAGGAGAATCCGTATAGGTGTTCGAGTGTTCGAAACGTAACGCGCGAGAAATTGTAAGTAAACGTCGTATTTACATATCTGCCGCTGTGCAGGAGAATCCGTATAGGTGTTTGAGTGTTCGAACCGTAACGCGCGAGAAATTGTAAGTAAACGCCGTATTTACATATCTGCCACTGTGCAGGAGAATCCGTATAGGTGTTCGAGTGTTCGAAACGTAACGCGCGAGAAATTGTAATTAAACGCCGTATTCACATATCTGCCATTGTGCAGGAGAATCCGTATAGGTGTTCGAGTGTTCGAAACGTAACGCGCGAGAAATTGTAAGTAAACGTCGTATTTACATATCTGCCGCTGTGCAGGAGAATCCGTATAGGTGTTCGAGTGTTCGATGCGTAACGCGGGAGAAATTGTATGTAAACGCCGTATTTACATATCTGCCACTGTGCAGGAGAATCCGTATAGCTGTTCGAGTGTGCGAAACGTAACGTGCGAGAAATTGTAAGTCAACGCCGTATTTACATATCTGCCACTGTGCAGGAGAATCCGTATAGGTGTTCGAGTGTTCGAAACGTAACGCGCAAGAAATTGTAAGTAAACGCCGTAATTACATATCTGCCACTGTGCAGGAGAATCCGTATTGGTGTTCGAGTGTTCGAAACGTAACGCGCGAGAAATTGTAAGTAAACGTCGTATTTACTTATCTGCCACTGTGCAGGAGAATCCGTATAGGTGTTCGAGTGTTCGAAACATAACGCGTGAGAAATTGTAAGTAAACGTCGTATTTACATATCTGCCACTGTGCAGGAGAATCCGTATAGGTGTTCGAGTGTGCAAAACGTAACGCGCGAGAAATTGTAAGTAAACGCCGTATTTACATATCTGCCACTGTGCAGGAGAATCCGTATAGGTGTTCGAGTGTTCGAAACGTAACGCGCGAGAAATTATAAGTAAACGCCGTATTTACATATCTGCCATTGTGCAGGAGAATCCGTATAGGTGTTCGAGTGTTCGAAACGTAACGCGCGAGAAATTGTAAGTAAACGTCGTATTTACATATCTGCCGCTGTGCAGGAGAATCCGTATAGGTGTTCGAGTGTTCGATGCGTAACGCGTGAGAAATTGTATGTAAACACCGTATTTACATATCTGCCACTGTGCAGGAGAATCCGTATAGCTGTTCGAGTGTGCGAAACGTAACGTGCGAGAAATTGTAAGTAAACGCCGTATTTACATATCTGCCACTGTGCAGGAGAATCCGTATAGGTTTTCGAGTGTTCGAAACGTAACGCGCAAGAAATTGTAAGTAAACGCCGTAATTACATATCTGCCACTGTGCAGGAGAATCCGTATAGGTGTTCGAGTGTTCGAAACGTAACGCGCGAGAAATTGTAAGTAGACGTCGTATTTACTTATCTGCCACTGTGCAGGAGAATCCGTATAGGTGTTCGAGTGTTCGAAACATAACGCGTGAGAAATTGTAAGTAAACGTCGTATTTACATATCTGCCACTGTGCAGGAGAATCCGTATAGGTGTTCGAGTGTGCAAAACGTAACGCGCGAGAAATTGTAAGTAAACGCCGTATTTACATATCTGCCACTGTGCAGGAGAATCCGTATTGGTGTTCGAGTGTTCGAAACGTAACGCGTGAGAAATTGCAAGTAAACGCCGTATTTACACATCTGCCACTGTCCAGGAGAATCCGTATTGGTGTTCGAGTGTTCGAACCGTAAGGCGCGAGAAATTGTAATTAAACGCCGTATTTACATGTCTGCCACTGTGTAGGAGAATCCGTATAGGTGTTTGAGTGTTCGAACCGTAACGCGCGAGAAATGGTAGGTAAACACCGTATTTACATATCTGCCACTGTGCAGGAGAATCCGTATACGTGTTCGAGTGTTCGAACCGTAACGCGCGAGAAATTGTAAGTAAACGCCGTATTTACATATCCGCCACTGTGCAGGAGAATCCGTATAGGTGTTCGAGTGTTCGAAACGTAACGCGCGAGAAATTGTAAGTAAACGCCGTATTTACATATCTGCCATTGTGCAGGAGAATCCGTATAGGTGTTCGAGTGTTCGAAACGTAACGCGCGAGAAATTGTAAGTAAATGTCGTATTTACATATCTGCCACTGTGCAGGAGAATCCGTATAGGTGTTCGAGTGTTCGATACGTAACGCGTGAGAAATTGTATGTAAACGCCGTATTTACATATCTGCCACTGTGCAGGAGAATCCGTATAGCTGTTCGAGTGTGCGAAACGTAACGCGCGAGAAATTGTAAGTAAACGCCGTATTTACATATCTGCCACTGTGCAGGAGAATCCGTATAGGTGTTCGAGTGTTCGAAACGTAACGCGCGAGAAATTGTAAGTAAACGTCGTATTTACTTATCTGCCACTGTGCAGGAGAATCCGTATAGGTGCTCGAGTGTTCGAAACATAACGCGTGAGAAATTGTAAGTAAACGTCGTATTTACATATCTGCCACTGTGCAGGAGAATCCGTATAGGTGTTCGAGTGTGCAAAACGTAACGCGCGAGAAATTGTAAGTAAACGCCGTATTTACATATCTGCCACTGTGCAGGAGAATCCGTATAGGTGTTCGAGTGTTCGAAACGTAACGCGTGAGAAATTGTAAGTAAACGCCGTATTTACATATCTGCCACTGTCCAGGAGAATCCGTATTGGTGTTCGAGTGTTCGAACCGTAACGCGCGTGAAATTGTAATTAAACGCCGTATTTACATGTCTGCCACTGTGCCGGAGAATCCGTATAGGTGTTTGAGTGTTCGAACCGTAACGCACGAGAAATGGTAGGTAAACACCGTATTTACATATCTGCCACTGTGCAGGAGAATCCGTATACGTGTCCGAGTGTTCGAACCGTAACGCGCGAGAAATTGTAAGTAAACGCCGTATTTACATATCTGCCACTGTGCAGGAGAATCCGTATAGGTGTTCGAGTGTTCGAAACGTAACGCGCGAGAAATTGTAAGTAAACGCCGTATTTACATATCTGCCACTGTGCAGGAGAATCCGTATAGGTGTTCAAGTGTTCGAAACGTAACGCGCGAGAAATTGTAAGTAAACGCCGTATTTACATATCTGCAATTGTGCAGGAGAATCCGTATAGGTGTTCGAGTGTTCGAAACGTAACGAGCGAGAAATTGTAAGTAAACGTCGTATTTACATATCTGCCGCTGTGCAGGAGAATCCGTATAGGTGTTCGAGTGTTCGAAACATAACGCGTGAGAAATTGTAAGTAAACGTCGTATTTACATATCTGCCACTGTGCAGGAGAATCCGTATAGGTGTTCGAGTGTGCAAAACGTAACGCGCGAGAAATTGTAAGTAAACGCCGTATTTACATATCTACCACTGTGCAGGAGAATCCGTATAGGTGTTCGAGTGTTCGAAACGTAACGCGTGAGAAATTGTAACTAAACGCCGTATTTACATATCTGCCACTGTCCAGGAGAATCCGTACTGGTGTTCGAGTGATCGAACCGTAACGCGCGTGAAATTTTAATTAAACGCCGTGTTTACATGTCTGCCACTGTGCCGGAGAATCCGTATAGTTGTTTGAGTGTTCGAACCGTAACGCGCGAGAAATGGTAGGTAAACACCGTATTTACATATCTGCCACTGTGCAGGAGAATCCGTATACGTGTCCGAGTGTTCGAACTGTAACGCGCGAGAAATTGTAAGTAAACGCCGTATTTACATATCTGCCACTGTGCAGGAGAATCCGTATAGGTGTTCGAGTGTTCGAAACGTAACGCGCGAGAAATTGTAAGTAAACGTCGTATTTACATATCTGCCGCTGTGCAGGAGAATCCGTATAGGTGTTCGAGTGATCGATACGTAACGCGTGAGAAATTGTATGTAAACGCCGTATTTACACATCTGCCACTGTGCAGGAGAATCCGTATAGCTGTTCGAGTGTGCGAAACGTAACGCGCGAGAAATTGTAAGTAAACGCCGGATTTACATATCTGCCACTGTGCAGGACAATCCGTATAGGTGTTCGAGTGTTCGAAACGTAACGCGCAAGAAATTGTAAGTAAACGCCGTAATTACATATCTGCCACTGTGCAGGAGAATCCGTATAGATGTTCGAGTGTTCGAAACGAAACCGGCGAGAAATTGTAAGTAAACGTCGTATTTACTTATCTGCCACTGTGCAGGAGAATCCGTATAGGTGTTCGAGTGTTCGAAACATAACGCGTGAGAAATTATAAGTAAACGTCGTATTTACATATCTGCCACTGTGCAGGAGAATCCGTATAGGTGTTCGAGTGTGCAAAACGTAACGCGCGAGAAATTGTAAGTAAACGCCGTATTTACATATCTGCCACTGTGCAGGAGAATCCGTATAGGTGTTCGAGTGTTCGAAACGTAACGCGTGAGAAATTGTAAGTAAACGCCGTATTTACATATCTGCCACTGTCCAGGAGAATCCCTATTGGTGTTCGAGTGTTCGAACCGAAACGCGCGAGAAATTGTAATTAAACGCCGTATTTACATATCTGCCACTGTGCAGGAGAATCCGTATAGGTGTTCGAGTGTTTGAAACGTAACGCGCGAGAAATTGTAAGTAAACGCCGTATTTACATATCTGCCACTGTGCAGGAGAATCCGTATAGGTGTTCGAGTGTGCAAAACGTAACGCGCGAGAAATTGTAAGTAAACGCCGTATTTACATATCTGCCACTGTGCAGGAGAATCCGTATAGGTGTTCGAGTGTTCGAAACGTAACGCGTGAGAAATTGTAAGTAAACGCCGTATTTACATATCTGCCACTGTCCAGGAGAATCCCTATTGGTGTTCGAGTGTTCGAACCGAAACGCGCGAGAAATTGTAAGTAAACGCCGTATTTACATATCTGCCACTGTGCAGGAGAATCCGTATAGGTGTTCGAGTGTTTGAAACGTAACGCGCGAGAAATTGTAAGTAAACGCCGTATTTACATATCTGCCACTGTGCAGGAGAATCCGTATAGGTGTTCGAGTGTTCGAAACGTAACGCGCGAGAAATTGTAAGTAAACGTCGTATTTACTTATCTGCCACTGTGCAGGAGAATCCGTATAGGTGCTCGAGTGTTCGAAACATAACGCGTGAGAAATTGTAAGTAAACGTCGTATTTACATATCTGCCACTGTGCAGGAGAATCCGTATAGGTGTTCGAGTGTGCAAAACGTAACGCGCGAGAAATTGTAAGTAAACGCCGTATTTACATATCTGCCACTGTGCAGGAGAATCCGTATAGGTGTTCGAGTGTTCGAAACGTAACGCGTGAGAAATTGTAAGTAAACGCCGTATTTACATATCTGCCACTGTCCAGGAGAATCCGTATTGGTGTTCGAGTGTTCGAACCGTAACGCGCGTGAAATTGTAATTAAACGCTGTATTTACATGTCTGCCACTGTGCCGGAGAATCCGTATAGGTGTTTGAGTGTTCGAACCGTAACGCACGAGAAATGGTAGGTAAACACCGTATTTACATATCTGCCACTGTGCAGGAGAATCCGTATACGTGTCCGAGTGTTCGAACCGTAACGCGCGAGAAATTGTAAGTAAACGCCGTATTTACATATCTGCCACTGTGCAGGAGAATCCGTATAGGTGTTCGAGTGTTCGAAACGTAACGCGCGAGAAATTGTAAGTAAACGCCGTATTTACATATCTGCCACTGTGCAGGAGAATCCGTATAGGTGTTCAAGTGTTCGAAACGTAACGCGCGAGAAATTGTAAGTAAACGCCGTATTTACATATCTGCAATTGTGCAGGAGAATCCGTATAGGTGTTCGAGTGTTCGAAACGTAACGAGCGAGAAATTGTAAGTAAACGTCGTATTCACATATCTGCCGCTGTGCAGGAGAATCCGTATAGGTGTTCGAGTGTTCGAAACATAACGCGTGAGAAATTGTAAGTAAACGTCGTATTTACATATCTGCCACTGTGCAGGAGAATCCGTATAGGTGTTCGAGTGTGCAAAACGTAACGCGCGAGAAATTGTAAGTAAACGCCGTATTTACATATCTACCACTGTGCAGGAGAATCCGTATAGGTGTTCGAGTGTTCGAAACGTAACGCGTGAGAAATTGTAACTAAACGCCGTATTTACATATCTGCCACTGTCCAGGAGAATCCGTACTGGTGTTCGAGTGATCGAACCGTAACGCGCGTGAAATTGTAATTAAATGCCGTATTTACATGTCTGCCACTGTGCCGGAGAATCCGTATAGGTGTTTGAGTGTTCGAACCGTAACGCGCGAGAAATGGTAGGTAAACACCGTATTTACATATCTGCCACTGTGCAGGAGAATCCGTATACGTGTCCGAGTGTTCGAACTGTAACGCGCGAGAAATTGTAAGTAAACGCCGTATTTACATATCTGCCACTGTGCAGGAGAATCCGTATAGGTGTTCGAGTGTTCGAAACGTAACGCGCGAGAAATTGTAAGTAAACACCGTATTTACATATCTGCCACTGTGCAGGACAATCCGTATAGGTGTTCGAGTGTTCGAAACGTAACGCGCGAGAAATTGTAAGTAAACGCCGTATTTACATATCTGCCATTGTGCAGGAGAATCCGTATAGGTGTTCGAGTGTTCGAAACGTAACGCGCGAGAAATTGTAAGTAAACGTCGTATTTACATATCTGCCGCTGTGCAGGAGAATCCGTATAGGTGTTCGAGTGATCGATACGTAACGCGTGAGAAATTGTATGTAAACGCCGTATTTACATATCTGCCACTGTGTAGGAGAATCCGTATAGCTGTTCGAGTGTGCGAAACGTAACGCGCGAGAAATTGTAAGTAAACGCCGTATTTACATATCTGCCACTGTGCAGGACAATCCGTATAGGTGTTCGAGTGTTCGAAACGTAACGCGCAAGAAATTGTAAGTAAACGCCGTAATTACATATCTGCCACTGTGCAGGAGAATCCGTATAGATGTTCGAGTGTTCGAAACGTAACGCGCGAGAAATTGTAAGTAAACGTCGTATTTACTTATCTGCCACTGTGCAGGAGAATCCGTATAGGTGTTCGAGTGTTCGAAACATAACGCGTGAGAAATTATAAGTAAACGTCGTATTTACATATCTGCCACTGTGCAGGAGAATCCGTATAGGTGTTCGAGTGTGCAAAACGTAACGCGCGAGAAATTGTAAGTAAACGCCGTATTTACATATCTGCCACTGTGCAGGAGAATCCGTATAGGTGTTCGAGTGTTCGAAACGTAACGCGTGAGAAATTGTAAGTAAACGCCGTATTTACATATCTGCCACTGTCCAGGAGAATCCCTATTGGTGTTCGAGTGTTCGAACCGAAACGCGCGAGAAATTGTAATTAAACGACGTATTTACATGTCTGCCACTTTGCAGGATAATCCGTATAGGTGTTTGAGTGTTCGAACCGTAACGCGCGAGAAATGGTAGGTAAACACCGTATTTACATATCTGCCACTGTGCAGGAGAATCCGTATACGTGTTCGAGTGTTCGAACCGTTACGCGCGAGAATTTGTAAGTAAACGCCGTATTTACATATCTGCCACTGTGCAGGAGAATCCGTATAGGTGTTCGAGTGTTTGAAACGTAACGCGCGAGAAATTGTAAGTAAACGCCGTATTTACATATCTGCCACTGTGCAGGAGAATCCGTATAGGTGTTCGAGTGTTCGAAACATAACGCGCGAGAAATTGTAAGTAGACGTCGTATTTACTTATCTGCCACTGTGCAGGAGAATACGTATAGGTGTTCGAGTGTTCGAAACATAACGCGTGAGAAATTGTAAGTAAACGTCGTATTTACATATCTGCCACTATGCAGGAGAATCCGTATAGCTGTTCGAGTGTGCGAAACGTAACGCGCGAGAAATTGTAAGTAAACGCCGTATTTACATATCTGCCACTGTGCAGGAGAATCCGTATAGGTGTTCGAGTGTTCGAAACGTAACGCGCGAGAAATTGTAAGTAAACGTCGTATTTACTTATCTGCCACTGTGCAGGAGAATCCGTATAGGTGCTCGAGTGTTCGAAACATAACGCGTGAGAAATTGTAAGTAAACGTCGTATTTACATATCTGCCACTGTGCAGGAGAATCCGTATAGGCGTTCGAGTGTGCAAAACGTAACGCGCGAGAAATTGTAAGTAAACGCCGTATTTACATATCTGCCACTGTGCAGGAGAATCCGTATAGGTGTTCGAGTGTTCGAAACGTAACGCGTGAGAAATTGTAAGTAAACGCCGTATTTACATATCTGCCACTGTCCAGGAGAATCCGTATTGGTGTTCGAGTGTTCGAACCGTAACGCGCGTGAAATTGTAATTAAACGCTGTATTTACATGTCTGCCACTGTGCCGGAGAATCCGTATAGGTGTTTGAGTGTTCGAACCGTAACGCACGAGAAATGGTAGGTAAACACCGTATTTACATATCTGCCACTGTGCAGGAGAATCCGTATACGTGTCCGAGTGTTCGAACCGTAACGCGCGAGAAATTGTAAGTAAACGCCGTATTTACATATCTGCCACTGTGCAGGAGAATCCGTATAGGTGTTCGAGTGTTCGAAACGTAACGCGCGAGAAATTGTAAGTAAACGCCGTATTTACATATCTGCCACTGTGCAGGAGAATCCGTATAGGTGTTCAAGTGTTCGAAACGTAACGCGCGAGAAATTGTAAGTAAACGCCGTATTTACATATCTGCAATTGTGCAGGAGAATCCGTATAGGTGTTCGAGTGTTCGAAACGTAACGAGCGAGAAATTGTAAGTAAACGTCGTATTTACATATCTGCCGCTGTGCAGGAGAATCCGTATAGGTGTTCGAGTGTTCGAAACATAACGCGTGAGAAATTGTAAGTAAACGTCGTATTTACATATCTGCCACTGTGCAGGAGAATCCGTATAGGTGTTCGAGTGTGCAAAACGTAACGCGCGAGAAATTGTAAGTAAACGCCGTATTTACATATCTACCACTGTGCAGGAGAATCCGTATAGGTGTTCGAGTGTTCGAAACGTAACGCGTGAGAAATTGTAACTAAACGCCATATTTACATATCTGCCACTGTCCAGGAGAATCCGTATTGGTGTTCGAGTGATCGAACCGTAACGCGCGTGAAATTGTAATTAAACGCCGTATTTACATGTCTGCCCCTGTGCCGGAGAATCCGTATAGGTGTTTGAGTGTTCGAACCGTAACGCGCGAGAAATGGTAGGTAAACACCGTATTTACATATCTGCCACTGTGCAGGAGAATCCGTATACGTGTCCGAGTGTTCGAACTGTAACGCGCGAGAAATTGTAAGTAAACGCCGTATTTACATATCTGCCATTGTGCAGGAGAATCCGTATAGGTGTTCGAGTGTTCGAAACGTAACGAGCGAGAAATTGTAAGTAAACGTCGTATTTACATATCTGCCGCTGTGCAGGAGAATCCGTATAGGTGTTCGAGTGTTCGAAACATAACGCGTGAGAAATTGTAAGTAAACGTCGTATTTACATATCTGCCACTGTGCAGGAGAATCCGTATAGGTGTTCGAGTGTGCAAAACGTAACGCGCGAGAAATTGTAAGTAAACGCCGTATTTACATATCTACCATTGTGCAGGAGAATCCGTATAGGTGTTCGAGTGTTCGAAACGTAACGCGTGAGAAATTGTAACTAAACGCCATATTTACATATCTGCCACTGTCCAGGAGAATCCGTATTGGTGTTCGAGTGATCGAACCGTAACGCGCGTGAAATTGTAATTAAACGCCGTATTTACATGTCTGCCCCTGTGCCGGAGAATCCGTATAGGTGTTTGAGTGTTCGAACCGTAACGCGCGAGAAATGGTAGGTAAACACCGTATTTACATATCTGCCACTGTGCAGGAGAATCCGTATACGTGTCCGAGTGTTCGAACTGTAACGCGCGAGAAATTGTAAGTAAACGCCGTATTTACATATCTGCCACTGTGCAGGAGAATCCGTATAGGTGTTCGAGTGTTCGAAACGTAACGCGCGAGAAATTGTAAGTAAACGCCATATTTACATATCTGCCACTGTGCAGGAGAATCCGTATAGGTGTTCGAGTGTTCGAAACGTAATGCGCGAGAAATTGTAAGTAAACGCCGTATTTACATATCTGCCATTGTGCAGGAGAATCCGTATAGGTGTTCGAGTGTTCGAAACGTAACGCGCGAGAAATTGTAAGTAAACGTCGTATTTACATATCTGCCGCTGTGCAGGAGAATCCGTATAGGTGTTCGAGTGATCGATACGTAACGCGAGAGAAATTGTATGTAAACGCCGTATTTACATATCTGCCACTGTGCAGGAGAATCCGTATAGCTGTTCAAGTGTGCGAAACGTAACGCGCGAGAAATTGTAAGTAAACGCCGTATTTACATATCTGCCACTGTGCAGGAGAATCCGTATAGGTGTTCGAGTGTTCGAAACGTAACGCGCAAGAAATTGTAAGTAAACGCCGTAATTACATATCTGCCACTGTGCAGGAGAATCCGTATAGATGTTCGAGTGTTCGAAACGTAACGCGCGAGAAATTGTAAGTAAACGTCGTATTTACTTATCTGCCACTGTGCAGGAGAATCCGTATAGGTGTTCGAGTGTTCGAAACATAACGCGTGAGAAATTATAAGTAAACGTCGTATTTACATATCTGCCACTGTGCAGGAGAATCCGTATAGGTGTTCGAGTGTGCAAAACGTAACGCGCGAGAAATTGTAAGTAAACGCCGTATTTACATATCTGCCACTGTGCAGGAGAATCCGTATAGGTGTTCGAGTGTTCGAAACGTAACGCGTGAGAAGTTGTAAGTAAACGCCGTATTTACATATCTGCCACTGTCCAGGAGAATCCCTATTGGTGTTCGAGTGTTCGAACCGAAACGCGCGAGAAATTGTAATTAAACGCCGTATTTACTTGTCTGCCACTGTGCAGGATAATCCGTATAGGTGTTTGAGTGTTCGAACCGTAACGCGCGAGAAATGGTAGGTAAACACCGTATTTACATATCCGCCACTGTGCAGGAGAATCCGTATACGTGTCCGAGTGTTCGAACTGTAACGCGCGAGAAATTGTAAGTAAACGCCGTATTTACATATCTGCCACTGTGCAGGAAAATCCGTATAGGTGTTCGAGTGTTCGAAACGTAACGCGCGAGAAATTGTAAGTAAACGCCGTATTTACATATCTGCCACTGTGCAGGAGAATCCGTATAGGTGTTCGAGTGTTCGAAACGTAATGCGCGAGAAATTGTAAGTAAACGCCGTATTTACATATCTGCCATTGTGCAGGAGAATCCGTATAGGTGTTCGAGTGTTCGAAACGTAACGCGCGAGAAATTGTAAGTAAACGTCGTATTTACATATCTGCCGCTGTGCAGGAGAATCCGTATAGGTGTTCGAGTGATCGATACGTAACGCGTGAGAAATTGTATGTAAACGCCGTATTTACATTTGTGCCACTGTGCAGGAGAATCCGTATAGCTGTTCAAGTGTGCGAAACGTAACGCGCGAGAAATTGTAAGTAAACGCCGTATTTACATATCTGCCACTGTGCAGGAGAATCCGTATAGTTGTTCGAGTGTTCGAAACATAACGCGCAAGAAATTGTAAGTAAACGCCGTAATTACATATCTGCCACTGTGCAGGAGAATCCGTATAGATGTTCGAGTGTTCGAAACGTAACGCGCGAGAAATTGTAAGTAAACGTCGTATTTACTTATCTGCCACTGTGCAGGAGAATCCGTATAGGTGTTCGAGTGTTCGAAACATAACGCGTGAGAAATTATAAGTAAACGTCGTATTTACATATCTGCCACTGTGCAGGAGAATCCGTATAGGTGTTCGAGTGTGCAAAACGTAACGCGCGAGAAATTGTAAGTAAACGCCGTATTTACATATCTGCCACTGTGCAGGAGAATCCGTATAGGTGTTCGAGTGTTCGAAACGTAACGCGTGAGAAATTGTAAGTAAACGCCGTATTTACATATCTGCCACTGTCCAGGAGAATCCCTATTGGTGTTCGAGTGTTCGAACCGAAACGCGCGAGAAATTGTAATTAAACGCCGTATTTACTTGTCTGCCACTGTGCAGGATAATCCGTATAGGTGTTTGAGTGTTCGAACCGTAACGCGCGAGAAATGGTAGGTAAACACCGTATTTACATATCTGCCACTGTGCAGGAGAATCCGTATACGTGTTCGAGTGTTCGAACCGTAACGCGCGAGAAATTGTAAGTAAACGCCGTATTTACATATCTGCCACTGTGCAGGAGAATCCGTATAGGTGTTCGAGTGTTTGAAACGTAACGCGCGAGAAATTGTAAGTAAACGCCGTATTTACATATCTGCCACTGTGCAGGAGAATCCGTATAGGTGTTCGAGTGTTCGAAACGTAACGCGCGAGAAATTGTAAGTAGACGTCGTATTTACTTATCTGCCACTGTGCAGGAGAATACGTATAGGTGTTCGAGTGTTCGAAACATAACGCGTGAGAAATTGTAAGTAAACGTCATATTTACATATCTGCCACTGTGCAGGAGAATCCGTATAGGTGTTCGAGTGTGCAAAACGTAACGCGCGAGAAATTGTAAGTAAACGCCGTATTTACATATCTGCCACTGTGCAGGAGAATCCGTATAGGTGTTCGAGTGTTTGAAACGTAACGCGCGAGAAATTGTAAGTAAACGCCGTATTTACATATCTGCCACTGTGCAGGAGAATCCGTATAGGTGTTCGAGTGTTCGAAACGTAACGCGCGAGAAATTGTAAGTAGACGTCGTATTTACTTATCTGCCACTGTGCAGGAGAATACGTATAGGTGTTCGAGTGTTCGAAACATAACGCGTGAGAAATTGTAAGTAAACGTCATATTTACATATCTGCCACTGTGCAGGAGAATCCGTATAGGTGTTCGAGTGTGCAAAACGTAACGCGCGAGAAATTGTAAGTAAACGCCGTATTTACATATCTGCCACTGTGCAGGAGAATCCGTATTGGTGTTCGAGTGTTCGAAACGTAACGCGTGAGAAATTGTAAGTAAACGCCGTATTTACATATCTGCCACTGTCCAGGAGAATCCCTATTGGTGTTCGAGTGTTCGAACCGAAACGCGCGAGAAATTGTAATTAAACGCCGTATTCACATGTCTGCCACTGTGCAGGATAATCCGTATAGGTGTTTGAGTGTTCGAACCGTAACGCGCGAGAAATGGTAGGTAAACACCGTATTTACATATCTGCCACTGTGCAGGAGAATCCGTATACGTGTTCGAGTGTTCGAACCGTAACGCGCGAGAAATTGTAAGTAAACGCCGTATTTACATATCTGCCACTGTGCAGGAGAATCCGTATAGGTGTTCGAGTGTTTGAAACGTAACGCGCGAGAAATTGTAAGTAAACGCCGTATTTACATATCTGCCACTGTGCAGGAGAATCCGTATAGGTGTTCGAGTGTTCGAAACGTAACGCGCGAGAAATTGTAAGTAGACGTCGTATTTACTTATCTGCCACTGTGCAGGAGAATACGTATAGGTGTTCGAGTGTTCGAAACATAACGCGTGAGAAATTGTAAGTAAACGTCGTATTTACATATCTGCCACTGTGCAGGAGAATCCGTATAGGTGTTCGAGTGTGCAAAACGTAACGCGCGAGAAATTGTAAGTAAACGCCGTATTTATATATCTGCCACTGTGCAGGAGAATCCGTATTGGTGTTCGAGTGTTCGAAACGTAACGCGTGAGAAATTGTAAGTAAACGCGGTATTTACATATCTGCCACTGTCCAGGAGAATCCGTATTGGTGTTCGAGTGTTCGAACCGTAACGCGCGAGAAATTGTAATTAAACGCCGTATTTACATGTCTGCCACTGTGCAGGAGAATCCGTATAGGTGTTTGAGTGTTCGAACCGTAACGCGCGAGAAATGGTAGGTAAACACCGTATTTACATATCTGCCACTGTGCAGGAGAATCCGTATACGTGTTCGAGTGTTCGAACCGTAACGCGCGAGAAATTGTAAGTAAACGCCGTATTTACATATCTGCCACTGTGCAGGAGAATCCGTATAGGTGTTCGAGTGTTCGAAATGTAACGCGCGAGAAATTGTAAGTAAACGCCGTATTTACATATCTGCCATTGTGCAGGAGAATCCGTATAGGTGTTCGAGTGTTCGAAACGTAACGCGCGAGAAATTGTAAGTAAATGTCGTATTTACATTTCTGCCACTGTGCAGGACAATCCGTATAGGTGTTCGAGTGTTCGATACGTAACGCGTGAGAAATTGTATGTAAACGCCGTATTTACATATCTGCCACTATGCAGGAGACTCCGTATAGCTGTTCGAGTGTGCGAAACGTAACGCGCGAGAAATTGTAAGTAAACGCCGTATTTACATATCTGCCACTGTGCAGGAGAATCCGTATAGGTGTTCCAGTGTTCGAAACGTAACGCGCGAGAAATTGTAAGTAAACGTCGTATTTACTTATCTGCCACAGTGCAGGAGAATCCGTATAGGTGTTCGAGTGTTCGAAACATAACGCGTGAGAAATTGTAAGTAAACGTCGTATTTACATATCTGCCACTGTGCAGGAGAATCCGTATAGGTGTTCGAGTGTGCAAAACGTAACGCGCGAGAAATTGTAAGTAAACGCCGTATTTACATATCTGCCACTGTGCAGGAGAATCCGTATAGGTGTTTGAGTGTTCGAACCGTAACGCGCGAGAAATGGTAGGTAAACACCGTATTTTCATATCTGCCACTGTGCAGGAGAATCCGTATACGTGTCCGAGTGTTCGAACCGTAACGCGCGAGAAATTGTAAGTAAACGCCGTATTTACATATCTGCCACTGTGCAGGAGAATCCGTATAGGTGTTCGAGTGTTCGAAACGTAACGCGCGAGAAATTGTAAGTAAACGCCGTATTTACATATCTGCCACTGTGCAGGAGAATCCGTATAGGTGTTCGAGTGTTCGAAACGTAACGCGCGAGAAATTGTAAGTAAACGCCGTATTTACATATCTGCCATTGTGCAGGAGAATCCGTATAGGTGTTCGAGTGTTCGAAACGTAACGCGCGAGAAATTGTAAGTAAACGTCGTATTTACATATCTGCCGCTGTGCAGGAGAATCCGTATAGGTGTTCGAGTGTTCGATACGTAACGCGTGAGAAATTGTATGTAAACGCCGTATTTACATATCTGCCGCTGTGCAGGAGAATCCGTATAGCTGTTCGAGTGTGCGAAACGTAACGCGCGAGAAATTGTAAGTAAACGCCGTATTTACATATCTGCCACTGTGCAGGAGAATCCGTATAGGTGTTCGAGTGTTCGAAACGTAACACGCAAGAAATTGTAAGTAAACGCCGTAATTACATATCTGCCACTGTGCAGGAGAATCCGTATAGATGTTCGAGTGTTCGAAACGTAACGCGCGAGAAATTGTAAGTAAACGTCGTATTTACATTTCTGCCACTGTGCAGGAGAATCCGTATAGGTGTTCGAGTGTTCGATACGTAACGCGTGAGAAATTGTATGTAAACGCCGTATTTACATATCTGCCACTGTGCAGGAGAATCCGTATAGCTGTTCGAGTGTGCGAAACGTAACGCGCGAGAAATTGTAAGTAAACGCCGTATTTACATATCTGCCACTGTGCAGGAGAATCCGTATAGGTGTTCGAGTGTTCGAAACGTAACGCGCGAGAAATTGTAAGTAAACGTCGTATTTACTTATCTGCCACTCTGCAGGAGAATCCGTATAGGTGTTTGAGTGTTCGAAACATAACGCGTGAGAAATTGTAAGTAAACGTCGTATTTACATATCTGCCACTGTACAGGGGAATCCGTATAGGTGTTCGAGTGTGCAAAACGTAACGCGCGAGAAATTGTAAGTAAACGCCGTATTTACATATCTGCCACTATGCAGGAGAATCCGTATAGGTGTTTGAGTGTTCGAAACGTAACGCGTGAGAAATTGTAAGTAAACGCCGTATTTACATATCTGCCACTGTCCAGGAGAATTCGTATTGGTGTTCGAGTGTTCGAACCGTAACGCGCGTGAAATTGTAATTAAACGCCGTATTTACATGTCTGCCACTGTGCCGGAGAATCCGTATAGGTGTTTGGGTGTTCGAACCGTAACGCGCGAGAAATGGTAGGTAAACACCGTATTTACATATCTGCCACTGTGCAGGAGAATCCGTATACGTGTCCGAGTGTTCGAACCGTAACGCGCGAGAAATTGTAAGTAAACGCCGTATTTACATATCTGCCACGGTGCAGGAGAATCCGTATAGGTGTTCGAGTGTTCGAAACGTAACGCGCAAGAAATTGTAAGTAAACGCCGTAATTACATATCTGCCACTGTGCAGGAGAATCCGTATAGATGTTCCAGTGTTCGAAACGTAACGCGCGAGAAATTGTAAGTAAACGTCGTATTTACTTATCTGCCACTGTGCAGGAGAATCCGTATAGGTGTTCGAGTGTTCGAAACATAACGCGTGAGAAATTATAAGTAAACGTCGTATTTACATATCTGCCACCGTGTAGGAGAATCCGTATAGGTGTTCGAGTGTGCAAAACGTAACGCGCGAGAAATTGTAAGTAAACGCCGTATTTACATATCTGCCACTGTGCAGGAGAATCCGTATAGGTGTTCGAGTGTTCGAAACGTAACGCGTGAGAAATTGTAAGTAAACGCCGTATTTTCATATCTGCCACTGTCCAGGAGAATCCCTATTGGTGTTCGAGTGTTCGAACCGTAACGCGCGAGAAATTGTAATTAAACGCCGTATTTACATGTCTGCCACTGTGCAGGATAATCCGTATAGGTGTTTGAGTGTTCGAACCGTAACGCGCGAGAAATGGTAGGTAAACACCGTATTTACATATCTGCCACTGTGCAGGAGAATCCGTATACGTGTTCGAGTGTTCGAACCGTAACGCGCGAGAAATTGTAAGTAAACGCCGTATTTACATATCTGCCACTGTGCAGGAGAATCCGTATAGGTGTTCGAGTGTTCGAAACGTAACGCGCGAGAAATTGTAAGTAAACGCCGTATTTACATATCTGCCACTGTGCAGGAGAATCCGTATAGGTGTTCGAGTGTTCGAAACGTAACGCGCGAGAAATTGTACGTAAACGCCGTATTCACATATCTGCCATTGTGCAGGAGAATCCGTATAGGTGTTCGAGTGTTCGAAACGTAACGCGCGAGAAATTGTAAGTAAACGTCGTATTTACATATCTGCCGCTGTGCAGGAGAATCCGTATAGGTGTTCGAGTGTTCGATGCGTAACGCGTGAGAAATTGTATGTAAACGCCGTATTTACATATCTGCCACTGTGCAGGAGAATCCGTATAGCTGTTCGAGTGTGCGAAACGTAACGTGCGAGAAATTGTAAGTAAACGCCGTATTTACATATCTGCCACTGTGCAGGAAAATCCGTATAGGTGTTCGAGTGTTCGAAACGTAACGCGCAAGAAATTGTAAGTAAACGCCGTAATTACATATCTGCCACTGTGCAGGAGAATCCGTATAGGTGTTCGAGTGTTCGAAATGTAACGCGCGAGAAATTGTAAGTAAACGTCGTATTTACTTATCTGCCACTGTGCAGGAGAATCCGTATAGGTGTTCGAGTGTTCGATACATAACGCGTGAGAAATTGTAAGTAAACGTCGTATTTACATATCTGCCACTGTGCAGGAGAATCCGTATAGGTGTTCGAGTGTGCAAAATGTAACGCGCGAGAAATTGTAAGTAAACGCCGTAGTTACATATCTGCCACTGTGCAGGAGAATCCGTATTGGTGTTCGAGTGTTCGAAACGTAACGCGTGAGGAATTGTAAGTAAACGCCGTATTTACATATCTGCCACTGTCCAGGAGAATCCGTATTGGTGTTCGAGTGTTCGAACCGTAACGCGCGAGAAATTGTAATTAAACGCCGTATTTACATGTCTGCCACTGTGCAGGAGAATCCGTATAGGTGTTTGAATGTTCGAACCGTAACGCGCGAGAAATGGTAGGTAAACACCGTATTTACATATCTGCCACTGTGCAGGAGAATCCGTATACGTGTTCGAGTGTTCGAACCGTAACGCGCGAGAAATTGTAAGTAAACGCCGTATTTACATATCTGCCACTGTGTAGGAGAATCCGTATAGGTGTTCGAGTGTTCGAAATGTAACGCGCGAGAAATTGTAAGTAAACGCCGTATTTACATATCTGCCACTGTGCAGGAGAATCCGTATAGGTGTTCGAGTGTTCGAAACGTAACTCGCGAGAAATTGTAAGTAAACGCCGTATTTACATATCTGCCATTGTGCAAGAGAATCCGTATAGGTGTTCGAGTGTTCGAAACGTAACGCGCGAGAAATTGTAAGTAAACGTCGTATTTACATATCTGCCACTGTGCAGGAGAATCCGTATAGGTGTTCGAGTGTGCGAAACGTAACGCGCGAGAAATTGTAAGTAAACGTCGTATTTACATATCTGCCGCTGTGCAGGAGAATCCGTATAGGTGTTCGAGTGTTCGAAACGTAACGCGCGAGAAATGCTAAGTAAACACCGTATTTACATATCCGCCACTGTGCAGGAGAATCCGTATACGTGTTCGAGTGTTCGAACCGTAACGCGCGAGAAATTGTAAGTAAACGCTGTATTTAAATATCTGCCACTGTGCAGGAGAATCTGTATAGGTGTTCGAGTGTTCGAAACGTAACGCGCGAGAAATTGTAAGTAAACGCCGTATTTACATATCTGCCTCTGTGCAGGAGAATCCGTATAGGTGTTCGAGTGTTCGAAACATAACGCGCGAGAA
Organism: Camellia sinensis; assembly: GCF_055761805.1. Taxonomy (NCBI): domain Eukaryota; kingdom Viridiplantae; phylum Streptophyta; class Magnoliopsida; order Ericales; family Theaceae; genus Camellia; species Camellia sinensis. The sequence goes on along the minus strand of NW_028128989.1, from coordinate 4,240,842 downwards.
ATTATAAGTAAACGCCGTATTTACGTATCTGCCACTGTGCAGGAGAATGCGTATAGGTGTTCGAATGCTCGAACCGTAACGCGGGAGAAATTCTAAGTAAACGCCGTAATTACATATCTGCCACTGTGCAGGAGAATCCGTATAGGTGTTCGAGTGTTCGAATCGTAAGGCGCGAGAAATTGTAAGTAAAAGCCGTATTTACATATCTGCCACTGTGCAGGAGAATCCGTATAGGTGTTCGAGTGTTCGAAACGTAACGCGTGAGAAATTGTAAGTAAACGTCGTATTTACATATCTGCCACTGTGTAGGAGAATCCGTATTGGTGTTCGAGTGTGCAAATCGTAACGCGCGAGAAATTGTAAGTAAACGCCGTATTTACATATCTGCCACTGTGCAGGAGAATCCGTATAGGTGTTCGAGTGTTCGAAACGTAACGCGTGGGAAATTGTAAGTAAACGACGTATTTACATATCTGCCACTGTGCAGGAGAATCCGTATAGGTGTTCGAGTGTTCGAACCGTAACGCGCGAGAAATTGTAAGTAAAAGCCGTATTTACATATCTGCCACTGTGCAGGAGAATCCGTATAGGTGTTCGAGTGTTCGAAACGTAACGCGCGAGAAATTGTAAGTAAACGTCGTATTTACATATCTGCCACTGTGCAGGAGAATCCGTATAGGTGTTCGAGTGTTCGAAACATCACGCGTGAGAAATTGTAATTAAACGCCGTATTTACATGTCTGCCACTGTGCAGGAGAATCCGTATAGGTGTTTGAGTGTTCGAACCGTAACGCGCGAGAAATGGTAGGTAAACACCGTATTTACATATCTGCCACTGTGTAGGAGAATCCGTATCGCTGTTCGAGTGTGCGAAACGTAACGCGCGAGAAATTGTAAGTAAACTCCGTATTTACATATATGCCACTGTGCAGGAGAATCTGTATAGGTGTTCGAGTGTTCGAAACGTAACGCGCAAGAAATTGTAAGTAAACGCCGTATTTACATATCTGCTACTGTGCAGGAGAATCCGTATAGGTGTTCGAGTGTTCGGGTCGTAAGGCGTGAGAAATTGTAATTAAACGCCGTATTTACATGTCTGCCACTGTGCAGGAGAATCCGTATAGGTGTTTGAGTGTTCGAACCGTAACGCGCGAGAAATGGTAGGTGAACACCGTATTTACATATCTGCCACTGTGCAGGAGAATCCGTATACGTGTTCGAGTGTTCGAACCGTAACGCGCGAGAAATTGTAAGTAAACGCCGTATTTACATATCTGCCACTGTGCAGGAGAATCCGTATAGGTGTTCGAGTGTTCGAACCGTAACGCGCGAGAAATTGTAAGTAAACGCCGTATTTACATATCTGCTGCTGTGCAGGAGAATCCGTATAGGTGTTCGAGTGTTCGAATCGTAAGGCGTGAGAAATTGTAATTAAACGCCGTATTTACATGTCTGCCACTGTGCAGGAGAATCCGTATAGGTGTTTGAGTGTTCGAACCGTAACGCGCGAGAAATGGTAGGTAAACACCGTATTTACATATCTGCCACTGTGCAGGAGAATCCGTATACGTGTTCGAGTGTTTGAACCGTAACGCGCGAGAAATTGTAAGTAAACGCCGTATTTACATATCTGCCACTGTGCAGGAGAATCCGTATATGTGTTCGAGTGTTCAAAACGTAACGCGCGAGAAATTGTAAGTAAACGCCGTATTTTCATATCTGCCACTGTGCATGAGAATCCGTATAGGTGTTCGAGTGTTCGAAACGTAACGCGCGAGAAATTGTAAGTAAACGCCGTATTTACATATCTGCCACTGTGCAGGAGAATCCGTATAGGTGTTCGAGTGTTCGAAACGTAACGCGCGAGAAATTGTAAGTAAACGTCGTATTTACATATCTGCCACTGTGCAGGAGAATCCGTATAGGTGTTCGAGTGTTCGATACGTAACGCGTGAGAAATTGTATGTAAACGCCGTATTTACATATCTGCCACTGTGCAGGAGAATCCGTATAGCTGTTCGAGTGTGCGAAACGTACCGCGCGAGAAATTGTAAGTAAACGCCGTATTTACATATCTGCCACTGTGCAGGAGAATCCGTATAGGTGTTCGAGTGTTCGAAACGTAACGCGCGGGAAATTGTAAGTAAACGTCGTATTTACTTATCTGCCACTGTGCAGGAGAATCCGTATAGGTGTTCGAGTGTTCGAAACATCACGCGTGAGAAATTGTAATTAAACGTCGTATTTACATGTCTGCCACTGTGCAGGAGAATCCGTATAGGTGTTTGAGTGTTCGAACCGTAACGCGCGAGAAATGGTAGGTAAACACCGTATTTACATATCTGCCACTGTGCAGGAGAATCCGTATCGCTGTTCGAGTGTGCGAAACGTAACGCGCGAGAAATTGTAAGTAAACTCCGTATTTACATATCTGCCACTGTGCAGGAGAATCCGTATAGGTGTTCGAGTGTTCGAAACGTAACGCGCCAGAAATTGTAAGTAAACGCCGTATTTACATATCTGCTACTGTGCAAGAGAATCCGTATAGGTGTTCGAGTGTTCGAATCGTAAGGCGTGAGAAATTGTAATTAAACGCCGTATTTACATATCTGCCACTGTGCAGGAGAATCCGTATAGGTGTTCGAGTGTTCGAAACGTAACGCGTGAGAAATTGTAAGTAAACGTCGTATTTACATATCTGCCACTGTGTAGGAGAATCCGTATAGGTGTTCGAGTGTGCAAATCGTAACGCGCGAGAAATTGTAAGTAAACGCCGTATTTACATATCTGCCACTGTGCAGGAGAATCCGTATAGGTGTTCGAGTGTTCGAAACGTAACGCGTGAGAAATTGTAAGTAAACGTCGTATTTACATATCTGCCACTGTGTAGGAGAATCCGTATAGGTGTTCGAGTGTGCAAATCGTAACGCGCGAGAAATTGTAAGGAAACGCCGTATTTACATATCTGCCACTGTGCAGGAGAATCCGTATAGGTGTTCGAGTGTTCGAAACGTAACCCGTGAGAAATTGTAAGTAAACGCCGTATTTACATATCTGCCACTGTGCAGGAGAATCCGTATAGGTGTTCGAGTGTTCGAACCGTAACGCGCGAGAAATTGTAAGTAAAAGCCGTATTTACATATCTGCCACTGTGCAGGAGAATCCGTATAGGTGTTCGAGTGTTCGAAACGTAACGCGCGAGAAATTGTAAGTAAACGTCGTATTTACATATCTGCCACTGTGCAGGAGAATCCGTATAGGTGTTCGAGTGTTCGAAACATCACGCGTGAGAAATTGTAATTAAACGCCGTATTTACATGTCTGCCACTGTGCAGGAGAATCCGTATAGGTGTTTGAGTGTTCGAACCGTAACGCGCGAGAAATGGTAGGTAAACACCGTATTTACATATCTGCCACTGTGCAGGAGAATCCGTATCGCTGTTCGAGTGTGCGAAACGTAACGCGCGAGAAATTGTAAGTAAACTCCGTATTTACATATCTGCCACTGTGCAGGAGAATCTGTATAGGTGTTCGAGTGTCCGAAACGTAACGCGCAAGAAATTGTAAGTAAACGCCGTATTTACATATCTGCTACTGTGCAGGAGAATCCGTATAGGTGTTCGAGTGTTCGAATCGTAAGGCGTGAGAAATTGTAATTAAACGCCGTATTTACATGTCTGCCACTGTGCAGGGGAATCCGTATAGGTGTTTGAGTATTCGAACCGTAACGCGCGAGAAATGGTAGGTAAACACCGTATTTACATATCTGCCACTGTGCAAGAGAATCCGTATACGTGTTCGAGTGTTCGAACCTTAACGCGCGAGAAATTGTAAGTAAACGCCGTATTTACATATCTGCAACTGTGCAGGAGAATCCGTATAGGTGTTCGAGTGTTCGAACCGTAACGCGCGAGAAATTGTAAGTAAACGCCGTAATTACATATCTGCTGCTGTGCAGGAGAATCCGTATAGGTGTTCGAGTGTTCGAATCGTAAGGCGTGAGAAATTGTAATTAAACGCCGTATTTACATGTCTGCCACTGTGCAGGAGAATCCGTATAGGTGTTTGAGTGTTCGAACCGTAACGCGCGAGAAATGGTAGGTAAACACCGTATTTACATATCTGCCACTGTGCAGGAGAATCCGTATACGTGTTCGAGTGTTTTAACCGTAACGCGCGAGAAATTGTAAGTAAACGCCGTATTTACATATCTGCCACTGTGCAGGAGAATCCGTATAGGTGTTCGAGTGTTCAAAACGTAACGCGCGAGAAATTGTAAGTAGACGCCGTATTTTCATATCTGCCACTGTGCATGAGAATCCGTATAGGTGTTCGAGTGTTCGAATCGTAACGCGCGAGAAATTGTAAGTAAACGCCGTATTTACATATCTGCCACTGTGCAGGAGAATCCGTATAGGTGTTCGAGTGTTCGAAACGTAACGCGCGAGAAATTGTAAGTAAACGTCGTATTTACATATCTGCCACTGTGCAGGAGAATCCGTATAGGTGTTCGAGTGTTCGATACGTAACGCGTGAGAAATTGTATGTAAACGCCGTATTTACATATCTGCCACTGTGCAGGAGAATCCGTATAGCTGTTCGAGTGTGCGAAACGTACCGCGCGAGAAATTGTAAGTAAACGCCGTATTTACATATCTGCCACTGTGCAGGAGAATCCGTATAGGTGTTCGAGTGTTCGAAACGTAACGCGCGGGAAATTGTAAGTAAACGTCGTATTTACTTATCTGCCACTGTGCAGGAGAATCCGTATAGGTGTTCGAGTGTTCGAAACATCACGCGTGAGAAATTGTAATTAAACGCCGTATTTACATGTCTGCCACTGTACAGGAGAATCCGTATAGGTGTTTGAGTGTTCGAACCGTAACGCGCGAGAAATGGTAGGTAAACACCGTATTTACATATCTGCCACTGTGCAGGAGAATCCGTATCGCTGTTCGAGTGTGCGAAACGTAACGCGCGAGAAATTGTAAGTAAACTCCGTATTTACATATCTGCCACTGTGCAGGAGAATCCGTATAGGTGTTCGAGTGTTCGAAACGTAACGCGCAAAAAATTGTAAGTAAACGCCGTATTTACATATCTGCTACTGTGCAAGAGAATCCGTATAGGTGTTCGAGTGTTCGAATCGTAAGGCGTGAGAAATTGTAATTAAACGCCGTATTTACATGTCTGCCACTGTGCAGGAGAATCCGTATAGGTGTTTGAGTGTTCGAACCGTAACGCGTAAGAAATGGTAGGTAAGCACCGTATTTACATATCTGCCACTGTGCAGGAGAATCCGTATAGGTGTTCGAGTGTTCGAAACGTAACGCGCAAGAAATTGTAAGTAAAAGCCGTATTTACATATCTGCCACTGTGCAGGAGAATCCGTATAGGTGTTCGAGTGTTCGAAACGTAACGCGCGAGAAACTGTAAGTAAACGCCGTATTTACATATCTGCCACTGTGCAGGAGAATCCGTATTGGTGTTCGAGTGTTCGAAATGTAACGCGCGAGAAATTGTAAGTAAACGTCGTATTTACATATCTGCCACTGTGCAGGAGAATCCGTATAGGTGTTCGAGTGTTCGATACGTAACGCGTGAGAAATTGTATGTAAACGCCGTATTTACATATCTGCCACTGTGCAGGAGAATCCGTATAGCTGTTCGAGTGTGCGAAACGTACCGCGCGAGAAATTGTAAGTAAACGCCGTATTTACATATCTGCCACTGTGCAGGAGAATCCGTATAGGTGTTCGAGTGTTCGAAACGTAACGCGCGGGAAATTGTAAGTAAACGTCGTATTTACTTATCTGCCACTGTGCAGGAGAATCCGTATAGGTGTTCGAGTGTTCGAAACATCACGCGTGAGAAATTGTAATTAAACGTCGTATTTACATGTCTGCCACTGTGCAGGAGAATCCGTATAGGTGTTTGAGTGTTCGAACCGTAACGCGCGAGAAATGGGAGGTAAACACCGTATTTACATATCTGCCACTGTGCAGGAGAATCCGTATCGCTGTTCGAGTGTGCGAAACGTAACGCGCGAGAAATTGTAAGTAAACTCCGTATTTACATATCTGCCACTGTGCAGGAGAATCCGTATAGGTGTTCGAGTGTTCGAAACGTAACGCGCCAGAAATTGTAAGTAAACGCCGTATTTACATATCTGCTACTGTGCAAGAGAATCCGTATAGGTGTTCGAGTGTTCGAATCGTAAGGCGTGAGAAATTGTAATTAAACGCCGTATTTACATATCTGCCACTGTGCAGGAGAATCCGTATAGGTGTTCGAGTGTTCGAAACGTAACGCGTGAGAAATTGTAAGTAAACGTCGTATTTACATATCTGCCACTGTGTAGGAGAATCCGTATAGGTGTTCGAGTGTGCAAATCGTAACGCGCGAGAAATTGTAAGTAAACGCCGTATTTACATATCTGCCACTGTGCAGGAGAATCCGTATAGGTGTTCGAGTGTTCGAAACGTAACGCGTGAGAAATTGTAAGTAAACGCCGTATTTACATATCTGCCACTGTGCAGGAGAATCCGTATAGGTGTTCGAGTGTTCGAACCGTAACGCGCGAGAAATTGTAAGTAAAAGCCGTATTTACATATCTGCCACTGTGCAGGAGAATCCGTATAGGTGTTCGAGTGTTCGAAACGTAACGCGCGAGAAATTGTAAGTAAACGTCGTATTTACATATCTGCCACTGTGCAGGAGAATCCGTATAGGTGTTCGAGTGTTCGAAACATCACGCGTGAGAAATTGTAATTAAACGCCGTATTTACATGTCTGCCACTGTGCAGGAGAATCCGTATAGGTGTTTGAGTGTTCGAACCGTAACGCGCGAGAAATGGTAGGTAAAAACCGTATTTACATATCTGCCACTGTGCAGGAGAATCCGTATCGCTGTTCGAGCGTGCGAAACGTAACGCGCGAGAAATTGTAAGTAAACTCCGTATTTACATATCTGCCACTGTGCAGGAGAATCTGTATAGGTGTTCGAGTGTTCGAAACGTAACGCGCAAGAAATTTTAAGTAAACGCCGTATTTACATATCTGCTACTGTGCAGGAGAATCCGTATAGGTGTTCGAGTGTTCGAATCGTAAGGCGTGAGAAATTGTAATTAAACGCCGTATTTACATGTCTGCCACTGTGCAGGAGAATCCGTATAGGTGTTTGAGTATTCGAACCGTAACGCGCGAGAAATGGTAGGTAAACACCGTATTTACATATCTGCCACTGTGCAAGAGAATCCGTATACGTGTTCGAGTGTTCGAACCTTAACGCGCGAGAAATTGTAAGTAAACGCCGTATTTACATATCTGCAACTGTGCAGGAGAATCCGTATAGGTGTTCGAGTGTTCGAACCGTAACGCGCGAGAAATTGTAAGTAAACGCCGTATTTACATATCTGCTGCTGTGCAGGAGAATCCGTATAGGTGTTCGAGTGTTCGAATCGTAAGGCGTGAGAAATTGTAATTAAACGCCGTATTTACATGTCTGCCACTGTGCCGGAGAATCCGTATAGGTGTTTGAGTGTTCGAACCGTAACGCGCGAGAAATGGTAGGTAAACACCGTATTTACATATCTGCCACTGTGCAGGAGAATCCGTATACGTGTTCGAGTGTTTGAACCGTAACGCGCGAGAAATTGTAAGTAAACGCCGTATTTACATATCTGCCACTGTGCAGGAGAATCCGTATAGGTGTTCGAGTGTTCAAAACGTAACGCGCGAGAAATTGTAAGTAGACGCCGTATTTTCATATCTGCCATTGTGCATGAGAATCCGTATAGGTGTTCGAGTGTTCGAAACGTAACGCGCGAGAAATTGTAAGTAAACGCCGTATTTACATATCTGCCACTGTGCAGGAGAATCCGTATAGGTGTTCGAGTGTTCGAAACGTAACGCGCGAGAAATTGTAAGTAAACGTCGTATTTACATATCTGCCACTGTGCAGGAGAAGCCGTATAGGTGTTCGAGTGTTCGATACGTAACGCGTGAGAAATTGTATGTAAACGCCGTATTTACATATCTGCCACTGTGCAGGAGAATCCGTATAGCTGTTCGAGTGTGCGAAACGTAACGCGCGAGAAATTGTAAGTAAACGCCGTATTTACATATCTGCCACTGTGCAGGAGAATCCGTATAGGTGTTCGAGTGTTCGAAACGTAACGCGCGGGAAATTGTAAGTAAACGTCGTACTTACTTATCTGCCACTGTGCAGGAGAATCCGTATAGGTGTTCGAGTGTTCGAAACATCACGCGTGAGAAATTGTAATTAAACGCCGTATTTACATGTCTGCCACTGTGCAGGAGAATCCGTATAGGTGTTTGAGTGTTCGAACCGTAACGCGCGAGAAATGGTAGGTAAACACCGTATTTACATATCTGCCACTGTGCAGGAGAATCCGTATCGCTGTTCGAGTGTGCGAAACGTAACGCGCGAGAAATTGTAAGTAAACTCCGTATTTACATATCTGCCACTGTGCAGGAGAATCCGTATAGGTGTTAGAGTGTTCGAAACGTAACGCGCCAGAAATTGTAAGTAAACGCCGTATTTACATATCTGCTACTGTGCAAGAGAATCCGTATAGGTGTTCGAGTGTTCGAATCGTAAGGCGTGAGAAATTGTAATTAAACGCCGTATTTACATGTCTGCCACTGTGCAGGAGAATCCGTATAGGTGTTTGAGTGTTCGAACCGTAACGCGCAAGAAATGGTAGGTAAGCACCGTATTTACATATCTGCCAATGTGCAGGAGAATCCGTATAGGTGTTCGAGTGTTCGAAACGTAACGCGCAAGAAATTGTAAGTAAAAGCCGTATTTACATATCTGCCACTGTGCAGGAGAATCCGTATAGGTGTTCGAGTGTTCGAAACGTAACGCGCGAGAAACTGTAAGTAAACGCCGTATTTACATATCTGCCACTGTGCAGGAGAATCCGTGTTGGTGTTCGAGTGTTCGAAATGTAACGCGCGAGAAATTGTAAGTAAACGCCGTATTTACATATCTGCCACTGTGCAGGAGAATCCGTATAGGTGTTCGAGTGTTCGAAACGTAACGCGCGAGAAATTGTAAGTAAACGTCGTATTTACATATCTGCCACTGTGTAGGAGAATCCGTATAGGTGTTTGAGTATTCGAACCGTAACGCGCGAGAAATGGTAGGTAAACACCGTATTTACATATCTGCCACTGTGCAAGAGAATCTGTATACGTGTTCGAGTGTTCGAACCTTAACGCGCGAGAAATTGTAAGTAAACGCCGTATTTACATATCTGCAACTGTGCAGGAGAATCCGTATAGGTGTTCGAGTGTTCGAACCGTAACGCGCGAGAAATTGTAAGTAAACGCCGTATTTACATATCTGCTGCTGTGCAGGAGAATCCGTATAGGTGTTCGAGTGTTCGAATCGTAAGGCGTGAGAAATTGTAATTAAACGCCGTATTTACATGTCTGCCACTGTGCAGGAGAATCCGTATAGGTGTTTGAGTGTTCGAACCGTAACGCGCGAGAAATGGTAGGTAAACACCGTATTTACATATCTGCCACTGTGCAGGAGAATCCGTATACGTGTTCGAGTGTTTGAACCGTAACGCGCGAGAAATTGTAAGTAAACGCCGTATTTACATATCTGCCACTGTGCAGGAGAATCCGTATAGGTGTTCGAGTGTTCAAAACGTAACGCGCGAGAAATTGTAAGTAGACGCCGTATTTTCATATCTGCCACTGTGCATGAGAATCCGTATAGGTGTTCGAGTGTTCGAAACGTAACGCGCGAGAAATTGTAAGTAAACGCCGTATTTACATATCTGCCACTGTGCAGGAGAATCCGTATAGGTGTTCGAGTGTTCGAAACGTAACGCGCGAGAAATTGTAAGTAAACGTCGTATTTACATATCTGCCACTGTGCAGGAGAATCCGTATAGGTGTTCGAGTGTTCGATACGTAACGCGTGAGAAATTGTATGTAAACGCCGTATTTACATATCTGCCACTGTGCAGGAGAATCCGTATAGCTGTTCGAGTGTGCGAAACGTAACGCGCGAGAAATTGTAAGTAAACGCCGTATTTACATATCTGCCACTGTGCAGGAGAATCCGTATAGGTGTTCAAGTGTTCGAAACGTAACGCACGGGAAATTGTAAGTAAACGTCGTATTTACTTATCTGCCACTGTGCAGGAGAATCCGTATAGGTGTTCGAGTGTTCGAAACATCACGCGTGAGAAATTGTAATTAAACGCCGTATTTACATGTCTGCCACTGTCCAGGAGAATCCGTATAGGTGTTTGAGTGTTCGAACCGTAACGCGCGAGAAATGGTAGGTAAACACCGTATTTACATATCTGCCACTGTGCAGGAGAATCCGTATCGCTGTTCGAGTGTGCGAAACGTAACGCGCGAGAAATTGTAAGTAAACTCCGTATTTACATATCTGCCACTGTGCAGGAGAATCCGTATAGGTGTTCGAGTGTTCGAAACGTAACGCGCCAGAAATTGTAAGTAAACGCCGTATTTACATATCTGCTACTGTGCAAGAGAATCCGTATAGGTGTTCGAGTGTTCGAATCGTAAGGCGTGAGAAATTGTAATTAAACGCCGTATTTACATGTCTGCCACTGTGCAGGAGAATCCGTATAGGTGTTTGAGTGTTCGAACCGTAACGCGCAAGAAATGGTAGGTAAGCACCGTATTTACATATCTGCCACTGTGCAGGAGAATCCGTATAGGTGTTCGAGTGTTCGAAACGTAACGCGCAAGAAATTGTAAGTAAAAGCCGTATTTACATATCTGCCACTGTGCAGGAGAATCCGTATAGGTGTTCGAGTGTTCGAAACGTAACGCGCGAGAAACTGTAAGTAAACGCCGTATTTACATATCTGCCACTGTGCAGGAGAATCCGTGTTGGTGTTCGAGTGTTCGAAATGTAACGCGCGAGAAATTGTAAGTAAACGCCGTATTTACATATCTGTCACTGTGCAGGAGAATCCGTATAGGTGTTCGAGTGTTCGAAACGTAACGCGCGAGAAATTGTAAGTAAACGTCGTATTTACATATCTGCCACTGTGCAGGAGAATCCGTATAGGTGTTCGAGTGTTCGATACGTAACGCGTGAGAAATTGCATGTAAACGCCGTATTTACATATCTGCCACTGTGCAGGAGAATCCGTATCGCTGTTCGAGTGTGCGAAACGTAACGTGCGAGAAATTGTAAGTAAACGCCGTATTTACATATCTGCCACTATGCAGGAGAATCCGTATAGGTGTTCGAGTGTTCGAAACGTAACGCGCGGGAAATTGTAAGTAAACGTCGTATTTACTTATCTGCCACTGTGCAGGAGAATCCGTATAGGTGATCGAGTGTTCGAAACATCACGCGTGAGAAATTGTAATTAAACGCCGTATTTACATGTCTGCCACTGTGCAGGAGAATCCGTATAGGTGTTTGAGTGTTCGAACCGTAACGCGCGAGAAATGGTAGGTAAACACCGTATTTACATATCTGCCACTGTGCTGGAGAATCCGTATCGCTGTTCGAGTGTGCGAAACGTAACGCGCGAGAAATTGTAAGTAAACTCCGTATTTACATATCTGCCACTGTGCAGGAGAATCCGTATAGGTGTTCGAGTGTTCGAAACGTAATGCGCCAGAAATTGTAAGTAAACGCCGTATTTACATATCTGCTACTGTGCAGGAGAATCCGTATAGGTGTTCGAGTGTTCGAATCGTAAGGCGTGAGAAATTGTAATTAAACGCCGTATTTACATGTCTGCCACTGTGCAGGAGAATCCGTATAGGTGTTTGAGTGTTCGAACCGTAACGCGCGAGAAATGGTAGGTAAACACCGTATTTACATATCTGCCACTGTGCAGGAGAATCCGTATACGTGTTCGAGTGTTCGAACCGTAACGCGCGAGAAATTGTAAGAAAACGCCGTATTTACATATCTGTCACTGTGCAGGAGAATCCGTATAGGTGTTCGAGTGTTCGAAACGTAACGCGCAAGAAATTGTAAGTGAACGCCGTATTTACATATCTGCTACTGTGCAGGAGAATCCGTATAGGTGTTCGAGTGTTCGAATCGTAAGGCGTGAGAAATTGTAATTAAACGCCGTATTTACATGTCTGCCACTGTGCAGGAGAATCCGTATAAGTGTTTGAGTGTTCGAACCGTAACGCGCGAGAAATGGTAGGTAAACACCGTATTTACATATCTGCCACTGTGCAGGAGAATCCGTATAGGTGTTCGAGTGTTCGAAACGTAACGCGCAAGAAATTGTAAGTAAAAGCCGTATTTACATATCTGCCACTGTGCAGGAGAATCCGTATAGGTGTTCGAGTGTTCGAAACGTAACGCGCGAGAAACTGTAAGTAAACGCCGTATTTACATATCTGCCACTGTGCAGGAGAATCCGTATTGGTGTTCGAGTGTTCGAAATGTAACGCGCGAGAAATTGTAAGTAAACGCCGTATTTACATATCTGTCACTGTGCAGGAGAATCCGTATAGGTGTTCGAGTGTTCGAAACGTAACGCGCGAGAAATTGTAAGTAAACGTCGTATTTACATATCTGCCACTGTGCAGGAGAATCCGTATAGGTGTTCGAGTGTTCGATACGTAACGCGTGAGAAATTGCATGTAAACGCCGTATTTACATATCTGCCACTGTGCAGGAGAATCCGTATCGCTGTTCGAGTGTGCGAAACGTAACGCGCGAGAAATTGTAAGTAAACGCCGTATTTACATATCTGCCACTATGTAGGAGAATCCGTATAGGTGTTCGAGTGTTCGAAACGTAACGCGCGGGAAATTGTAACTAAACGTCGTATTTACTTATCTGCCACTGTGCAGGAGAATCCGTATAGGTGATCGAGTGTTCGAAACATCACGCGTGAGAAATTGTAATTAAACGCCGTATTTACATGTCTGCCACTGTGCAGGAGAATCCGTATAGGTGTTTGAGTGTTCGAACCGTAACGCGCGAGAAATGGTAGGTAAACACCGTATTTACATATCTGCCACTGTGCTGGAGAATCCGTATCGCTGTTCGAGTGTGCGAAACGTAACGCGCGAGAAATTGTAAGTAAACTCCGTATTTACATATCTGCCACTGTGCAGGAGAATCCGTATAGGTGTTCGAGTGTTCGAAACGTAACGCGCCAGAAATTGTAAGTAAACGCCGTATTTACATATCTGCTACTGTGCAGGAGAATCCGTATAGGTGTTCGAGTGTTCGAATCGTAAGGCATGAGAAATTGTAATTAAACGCCGTATTTACATGTCTGCCACTGTGCAGGAGAATCCGTATAGGTGTTTGAGTGTTCGAACCGTAACGCGCGAGAAATGGTAGGTAAAAACCGTATTTACATATCTGCCACTGTGCAGGAGAATCCGTATACGTGTTCGAGTGTTCGAACCGGAACGCGCGAGAAATTGTAAGAAAACGCCGTATTTACATATCTGTCACTGTGCAGGAGAATCCGTATAGGTGTTCGAGTGTTCGAAACGTAACGCGCAAGAAATTGTAAGTAAACGCCGTATTTACATATCTGCTACTGTGCAGGAGAATCCGTATAGGTGTTCGAGTGTTCGAATCGTAAGGCGTGAGAAATTGTAAGTAAATGCCGTATTTACATGTCTGCCACTGTGCAGGAGAATCCGTATAGGTGTTTGAGTGTTCGAACCGTAACGCGCGAGAAATGGTAGGTAAACACCGTATTTACATATCTGCCACTGTGCAGGAGAATCCGTATAGGTGTTCGAGTGTTCGAAACGTAACGCGCAAGAAATTGTAAGTAAAAGCCGTATTTACATATCTGCCACTGTGCAGGAGAATCCGTATAGGTGTTCGAGTGTTCGAAACGTAACGCGCGAGAAACTGTAAGTAAACGCCGTATTTACATATCTGCCACTGTGCAGGAGAATCCGTATAGGTGTTCGAGTGTTCGAAATGTAACGCGCGAGAAATTGTAAGTAAACGCCGTATTTACATATCTGCCACTGTGCAGGAGAATCCGTATAGGTGTTCGAGTGTTCGAAACGTAACGCGTGAGAAATTGTAAGTAAACGCCGTATTTACATATCTGCCACTGTGCAGGAGAATCCGTATAGGTGTTCGAGTGTTCGAACCGTAACGCGCGAGAAATTGTAAGTAAAAGCCGTATTTACATATCTGCCACTGTGCAGGAGAATCCGTATAGGTGTTCGAGTGTTCGAAACGTAACGCGCGAGAAATTGTAAATAAACGTCGTATTTACATATCTGCCACTGTGCAGGAGAATCCGTATAGGTGTTCGAGTGTTCGAAACATCACGCGTGAGAAATTGTAATTAAACGCCGTATTTACATGTCTGCCACTGTGCAGGAGAATCCGTATAGGTGTTTGAGTGTTCGAACCGTAACGCGCGAGAAATGGTAGGTAAACACCGTATTTACATATCTGCCACTGTGTAGGAGAATCCGTATCGCTGTTCGAGTGGGCGAAACGTAATGCGCGAGAAATTGTAAGTAAACTCTGTATTTACATATATGCCACTGTGCAGGAGAATCTGTATAGGTGTTCGAGTGTTCGAAACGTAACGCGCAAGAAATTGTAAGTAAACGCCGTATTTACATATCTGCTACTGTGCAGGAGAATCCGTATAGGTGTTCGAGTGTTCGAGTCGTAAGGCGTGAGAAATTGTAATTAAACGCCGTATTTACATGTCTGCCACTGTGCAGGAGAATCCGTATAGGTGTTTGAGTGTTCGAACCGTAACGCGCGAGAAATGGTAGGTAAACACCGTATTTACATATCTGCCACTGTGCAGGAGAATCCGTATACGTGTTCGAGTGTTCGAACCGTAACGCGCGAGAAATTGTAAGTAAACGCCGTATTTACATATCTGCCACTGTGCAGGAGAATCCGTATAGGTGTTCGAGTGTTCGAACCGTAACGCGCGAGAAATTGTAAGTAAACGCCGTATTTACATATCTGCTGCTGTGCAGGAGAATCCGTATAGGTGTTCGAGTGTTCGAATCGTAAGGCGTGAGAAATTGTAATTAAACGTCGTATTTACATGTCTGCCACTGTGCAGGAGAATCCGTATAGGTGTTTGAGTGTTCGAACCGTAACGCGCGAGAAATGGTAGGTAAACACCGTATTTACATATCTGCCACTGTGCAGGAGAATCCGTATACGTGTTCGAGTGTTTGAACCGTTACGCGCGAGAAATTGTAAGTAAACGCCGTATTTACATATCTGCCACTGTGCAGGAGAATCCGTATAGGTGTTCGAGTGTTCAAAACGTAACGCGCGAGAAATTGTAAGTAAACGCCGTATTTTCATATCTGCCACTGTGCATGAGAATCCGTATAGGTGTTCGAGTGTTCGAAACATAACGCGCGAGAAATTGTAAGTAAACGCCGTATTTACATATCTGCCACTGTGCAGGAGAATCCGTATAGGTGTTCGAGTGTTCGAAACGTAACGCGCGAGAAATTGTAAGTAAACGTCGTATTTACATATCTGCCACTGTGCAGGAGAATCCGTATAGGTGTTCGAGTGTTCGATACGTAACGCGTGAGAAATTGTATGTAAACGCCGTATTTACATATCTGCCACTGTGCAGGAGAATCCGTATAGCTGTTCGAGTGTGCGAAACGTACCGCGCGAGAAATTGTAAGTAAACGCCGTATTTACATATCTGCCACTGTGCAGGAGAATCCGTATAGGTGTTCGAGTGTTCGAAACGTAACGCGCGGGAAATTGTAAGTAAACGTCGTATTTACTTATCTGCCACTCTGCAGGAGAATCCGTATAGGTGTTCGAGTGTTCGAAACATCACGCGTGAGAAATTGTAATTAAACGCCGTATTTACATGTCTGCCACTGTGCAGTAGAATCCGTATAGGTGTTTGAGTTTTCGAACCGTAACGCGCGAGAAATGGTAGGTAAACACCGTATTTACATATCTGCCACTGTGCAGGAGAATCCGTATCGCTGTTCGAGTGTGCGAAACGTAACGCGCGAGAAATTGTAAGTAAACTCCGTATTTACATATCTGCCACTGTGCAGGAGAATCCGTATAGGTGTTCGAGTGTTCGAAACGTAACGCGCCAGAAATTGTAAGTAAACGCCGTATTTACATATCTGCTACTGTGCAAGAGAATCCGTATAGGTGTTCGAGTGTTCGAATCGTAAGGCGTGAGAAATTGTAATTAAACGCCGTATTTACATGTCTGCCACTGTGCAGGAGAATCCGTATAGGTGTTTGAGTGTTCGAACCGTAACGCGCAAGAAATGGTAGGTAAGCACCGTATTTACATATCTGCCACTGTGCAGGAGAATCCGTATAGGTGTTCGAGTGTTCGAAACGTAACGCGCAAGAAATTGTAAGTAAAAGCCGTATTTACATATCTGCCACTGTGCAGGAGAATCCGTATAGGTGTTCGAGTGTTCGAAACGTAACGCGCGAGAAACTGTAAGTAAACGCCGTATTTACATATCTGCCACTGTGCAGGAGAATCCGTATTGGTGTTCGAGTGTTCGAAATGTAACGCGCGAGAAATTGTAAGTAAACGCCGTATTTACATATCTGTCACTGTGCAGGAGAATCCGTATAGGTGTTCGAGTGTTCGAAACGTAACGCGCGAGAAATTGTAAGTAAACGTCGTATTTACATATCTGCCACTGTGCAGGAGAATCCGTATAGGTGTTCGAGTGTTCGAAACATCACGCGTGAGAAATTGTAATTAAACGCCGTATTTACATGTCTGCCACTGTGCAGGAGAATCCGTATAGGTGTTTGAGTGTTCGAACCGTAACGCGCGAGAAATGGTAGGTAAACACCGTATTTACATATCTGCCACTGTGCAGGAGAATCCGTATCGCTGTTCGAGTGTGCGAAACGTAACGCGCGAGAAATTGTAAGTAAACTCCGTATTTACATATCTGCCACTGTGCAGGAGAATCTGTATAGGTGTTCGAGTGTTCGAAACGTAACGCGCAAGAAATTGTAAGTAAACGCCGTATTTACATATCTGCTACTGTGCAGGAGAATCCGTATAGGTGTTCGAGTGTTCGAATCGTAAGGCGTGAGAAATTGTAATTAAACGCCGTATTTACATGTCTGCCACTGTGCAGGAGAATTCGTATAGGTGTTTGAGTGTTCGAACCGTAACGCGCGAGAAATGGTAGGTAAACACCGTATTTACATATCTGCCACTGTGCAGGAGAATCCGTATACGTGTTCGAGTGTTTGAACCGTTACGCGCGAGAAATTGTAAGTAAACGCCGTATTTACATATCTGCCACTGTGCAGGAGAATCCGTATAGGTGTTCGAGTGTTCAAAACGTAACGCGCGAGAAATTGTAAGTAAACGCCGTATTTTCATATCTGCCACTGTGCATGAGAATCCGTATAGGTGTTCGAGTGTTCAAAACGTAACGCGCGAGAAATTGTAAGTAAACGCCGTATTTACATATCTGCCACTGTGCAGGAGAATCCGTATAGGTGTTCGAGTGTTCGAAACGTAACGCGCGAGAAATTGTAAGTAAACGTCGTATTTACATATCTGCCACTGTGCAGGAGAATCCGTATAGGTGTTCGAGTGTTCGATACGTAACGCGTGAGAAATTGTATGTAAACGCCGTATTTACATATCTGCCACTGTGCAGGAGAATCCGTATAGGTGTTCGAGTGTTCGAAACGTAACGCGCAAGAAATTGTAAGTAAAAGCCGTATTTACATATCTGCCACTGTGCAGGAGAATCCGTATAGGTGTTCGAGTGTTCGAAACGTAACGCGCGAGAAACTGTAAGTAAACGCCGTATTTACATATCTGCCACTGTGCAGGAGAATCCGTATTGGTGTTCGAGTGTTCGAAATGTAACGCGCGAGAAATTGTAAGTAAACGCCGTATTTACATATCTGTCACTGTGCAGGAGAATCCGTATAGGTGTTCGAGTGTTCGAAACGTAACGCGCGAGAAATTGTAAGTAAACGTCGTATTTACATATCTGCCACTGTGCAGGAGAATCCGTATAGGTGTTCGAGTGTTCGAAACATCACGCGTGAGAAATTGTAATTAAACGCCGTATTTACATGTCTGCCACTGTGCAGGAGAATCCGTATAGGTGTTTGAGTGTTCGAACCGTAACGCGCGAGAAATGGTAGGTAAACACCGTATTTACATATCTGCCACTGTGCAGGAGAATCCGTATCGCTGTTCGAGTGTGCGAAACGTAACGCGCGAGAAATTGTAAGTAAACTCCGTATTTACATATCTGCCACTGTGCAGGAGAATCCGTATAGCTGTTCGAGTGTGCGAAACGTAACGCGCGAGAAATTGTAAGTAAACGCCGTATTTACATATCTGCCACTGTGCAGGAGAATCCGTATAGGTGTTCGAGTGTTCGAAACGTAACGCGCGGGAAATTGTAAGTAAACGTCGTATTTACTTATCTGCCACTGTGCAGGAGAATCCGTATAGGTGTTCGAGTGTTCGAAACATCACGCGTGAGAAATTGTAATTAAACGCCGTATTTACATGTCTGCCACTGTGCAGGAGAATCCGTATAGGTGTTTGAGTGTTCGAACCGTAACGCGCGAGAAATGGTAGGTAAACACCGTGTTTACATATCTGCCACTATGCAGGAGAATCCGTATCGCTGTTCGAGTGTGCGAAACGTAACGCGCGAGAAATTGTAAGTAAACTCCGTATTTACATATCTGCCACTGTGCAGGAGAATCCGTATAGGTGTTCGAGTGTTCGAAACGTAACGCGCCAGAAATTGTAAGTAAACGCCGTATTTACATATCTGCTACTGTGCAAGAGAATCCGTATAGGTGTTCGAGTGTTCGAATCGTAAGGCGTGAGAAATTGTAATTAAACGCCGTATTTACATGTCTGCCACTGTGCAGGAGAATCCGTATAGGTGTTTGAGTGTTCGAACCGTAACGCGCAAGAAATGGTAGGTAAGCACCGTATTTACATATCTGCCACTGTGTAGGAGAATCCGTATAGGTGTTCGAGTGTTCGAAACGTAACGCGCAAGAAATTTTAAGTAAAAGCCGTATTTACATATCTGCCACTGTGCAGGAGAATCCGTATAGGTGTTCGAGTGTTCGAAACGTAACGCGCGAGAAACTGTAAGTAAACGCCGTATTTACATATCTGCCACTGTGCAGGAGAATCCGTATTGGTGTTCGAGTGTTCGAATCGTAAGGCGTGAGAAATTGTAAGTAAACGCCGTATTTACATGTCTGCCACTGTGCAGGAGAATCCGTATAGGTGTTTGAGTGTTCGAAACGTAACGCGCGAGAAATGGTAGGTAAACACCGTATTTACATATCTGCCACTGTGCAGGAGAATCCGTATAGGTGTTCGAGTGTTCGAAACGTAACGCGCAAGAAATTGTATGTAAAAGCCGTATTTACATATCTGCCACTGTGCTGGAGAATCCGTATAGGTGTTCGAGTGTTCGAAACGTAACGCGCGAGAAACTGTAAGTAAACGCCGTATTTACATATCTGCCACTGTGCAGGAGAATCCGTATACGTGTTCGAGTGTTTGAAATGTAACGCGCGAGAAATTGTAAGTAAACGTCGTATTTACATATCTGCCACTGTGCAGGAGAATCCGTATAGGTGTTCGAGTGTTCGATACGTAACGCGTGAGAAATTGTATGTAAACGCCGTATTTACATATCTGCCACTGTGCAGGAGAATCCGTATAGCTGTTCGAGTGTGCGAAACGTAACGCGCGAGAAATTGTAAGTAAACGCCGTATTTACATATCTGCCACTGTGCAGGAGAATCCGTATAGGTGTTCGAGTGTTCGAAACGTAACGCGCAAGAAATTGTAGGTAAACGCCGTATTTACATATCTGCCACTGTGCAGGAGAATCCGTATAGGTGATAGAGTGTTCGAAACGTAACGCGCGAGAAATTGTAAGTAAACGTCGTATTTACTTATCTGCCACTGTGCAGGAGAATCCGTATAGGTGTTCGAGTGTTCGAAACATAACGCGTGAGAAATTGTAAGTAAACGCCGTATTTATATATCTGCTACTGTGCAGGAGAATCCGTATAGGTGTTCGAGTGTTCGAATCGTAAGGCGTGAGAAATTGTAACTAAACGCCGTATTTACATGTCTGCCACTGTGCAGGAGAATCTGTATAGGTGTTTGAGTGTTCGAAACGTAACGCGCGAGAAATGCTAAGTAAACGCCGTATTTACATATCCGCCACTGTGCAGGAGAATCCGTATAGGTGTTCGAGTGTTCGAACTGTAACGCGCGAGAAATTGTAAGTAAACGCCGTATTTACATATCTGCCACTGTGCAGGAGAATCTGTATAGGTGTTCGAGTGTTCGAAACGTAACGCGCGAGAAATTGTAAGTAAACGCCGTATTTACATATCTGCCTCTGTGCAGGAGAATCCGTATAGGTGTTCGAGTGTTCGAAACGTAACGCGCGAGAAATTATAAGTAAACGCCATAATTACATATCTGCCACTGTGCAGGAGAATCCGTATAGGTGTTCGAGTGTTCCAATCGTAAGGCGCGAGAAATTGTAAGTAAAAGCCGTATTTACATATCTGCCACTGTGCAGGAGAATCCGTATAGGTGTTCGAGTGTTCGAAACGTAACGCGTGAGAAATTGTAAGTAAACGTCGTATTTACATATCTGCCACTGTGCAGGAGAATCCGTATAGGTGTTCGAGTGTGCAAATCGTAACGCGCGAGAAATTGTAAGTAAACGCCGTATTTACATATCTGCCACTGTGCAGGAGAATCCGTATAGGTGTTCGAGTGTTCGAAACGTAACGCGTGAGAAATTGTAAGTAAACGCCGTATTTACATATCTGCCACTGTGCAGGAGAATCCGTATAGGTGTTCGAGTGTTCGAACCGTAACGCGCGAGAAATTGTAAGTAAATGCCGTATTTACATATCTGCCCCTGTGCAGGAGAATCCGTATAGGTGTTCGAGTGTTCGAAACGTAACGCGCGAGAAATTGTAAGTAAACGTCGTATTTACATATCTGCCACTGTGCAGGAGAATCCGTATAGGTGTTCGAGTGTTCGAATCGTAAGGCGTGAGAAATTGTAATTAAACGCCGTATTTACAAGTCTGCCACTGTGCAGGAGAATCCGTATAGGTGTTTGAGTGTTCGAACCGTAACGCGCGAGAAATGGTAGGTAAACACCGTATTTACATATCTGCCACTGTGCAAGAGAATCCGTATACGTGTTCGAGTGTTCGAACCGTAACGCGCGAGAAATTGTAAGTAAACGCCGTATTTACATATCTGCCACTGTGCAGGAGAATCCGTATAGGTGTTCGAGTGTTCGAAACGTAACGCGCGAGAAATTGTAAGTAAACGCCGTATTTACATATCTGCCACTGTGCAGGAGAATCCGTATAGGTGTTCGAGTGTTCGAATCGTAAGGCGTGAGAAATTGTAATTAAACGCCGTATTTACATGTCTGCCACTGTGCAGGAGAATCCGTATAGGTGTTTGAGTGTTCGAACCGTAACGCGCGAGAAATGGTAGGTAAACACCGTATTTACATATCTGCCACTGTGCAGGAGAATCCGTACACGTGTTCGAGTGTTCGAACCGTAACGCGCGAGAAATTGTAAGTAAACGCCGTATTTACATATCTGCCACTGTGCAGGAGAATCCGTATAGGTGTTCGAGTGTTCGAAACGTAACGCGCGAGAAATTGTAAGTAAACGCTGTATTTTCATATCTGCCACTGTGCATGAGAATCCGTATAGGTGTTCGAGTGTTCGAAACGTAACGCGCGAGAAATTGTAAGTAAACGCCGTATTTACATATCGGCCACTGTGCAGGAGAATCCGTATAGGTGTTCGAGTGTTCGAAACGTAACGCGCGAGAAATTGTAAGTAAACGTCGTATTTACATATCTGCCACTGTGCAGGAGAATCCGTATAGGTGTTCGAGTGTTCGATACGTAACGCGTGAGAAATTGTATGTAAACGCCGTATTTACATATCTGCCACTGTGCAGGAGAATCCGTATAGCTGTTCGAGTGTGCGAAACGTAACGCGCGAGAAATTGTAAGTAAACGCCGTATTTACATATCTGCCACTGTGCAGGAGAATACGTATAGGTGTTCGAGTGTTCGAAACGTAACGCGCGGGAAATTGTAAGTAAACGTCGTATTTACTTATCTGCCACTGTGCAGGAGAATCCGTATCGGTGTTCGAGTGTTCGAAACATCACGCGTGAGAAATTGTAATTAAACGCCGTATTTACATGTCTGCCACTGTGCCGGAGAATCCGTGTAGGTGTTTGAGTGTTCGAACCGTAACGCGCGAGAAATGGTAGGTAAACACCGTATTTACATATCTGCCACTGTGCAGGAGAATCCGTATCGCTGTTCGAGTGTGCGAAACGTAACGCGCGAGAAATTGTAAGTAAACTCCGTATTTACATATCTGCCACTGTGCAGGAGAATCCGTATAGGTGTTCGAGTGTTCGAAACGTAACGCGCCAGAAATTGTAAGTAAACGCCGTATTTACATATCTGCCACTGTGCAGGAGAATCCGTATAGGTGTTCGAGTGTTCGAATCGTAAGGCGTGAGAAATTGTAATTAAACGCCGTATTTACATGTCTGCCACTGTGCAGGAGAATCCGTATAGGTGTTTCAGTGTTCGAACCGTAACGCGCGAGAAATGGTAGGTAAACACCGTATTTACATATCTGCCACTGTGCAGGAGAATCCTTATAGGTGTTCGAGTGTTCGAAACGTAAGGCGTGAGAAATTGTAATTAAACGCCGTATTTACATGTCTGCCACTGTGCAGGAGAATCCGTATAGGTGTTTGAGTGTTCGAATCGTAAGGCGTGAGAAATTGTAATTAAACGCCGTATTTACATATCTGCCACTGTGCAGGAGAATCCGTATACGTGGTCGAGTGTTCGAACCGTAACGCGCGAGAAATTGTAAGTAAACGCCGTATTTACATATCTGCCACTGTGCAGGAGAATCCGTATAGGTGTTCGAGTGTTCGAAACGTAACGCGCGAGAAATTGTAAGTAAACGCCGTATTTACATATCTGCCACTGTGCAGGAGAATCCGTATCGGTGTTCGAGTGTTCGAATCGTAAGGCGTGAGAAATTGTAATTAAACGCCGTATTTACATATCTGCCACTGTGCAGGAGAATCCGTATACGTGGTCGAGTGTTCGAACCGTAACGCGCGAGAAATTGTAAGTAAACGCCGTATTTACATATCTGCCACTGTGCAGGAGAATCCTTATAGGTGTTCGAGTGTTCGAATCGTAAGGCGTGAGAAATTGTAATTAAACGCCGTATTTACATGTCTGCCACTGTGCAGGAGAATCCGTATAGGTGTTTGAGTGTTCGAATCGTAAGGCGTGAGAAATTGTAATTAAACGCCGTATTTACATATCTGCCACTGTGCAGGAGAATCCGTATACGTGGTCGAGTGTTCGAACCGTAACGCGCGAGAAATTGTAAGTAAACGCCGTATTTACATATCTGCCACTGTGCAGGAGAATCCGTATAGGTGTTCGAGTGTTCGAAACGTAACGCGCGAGAAATTGTAAGTAAACGCCGTATTTACATATCTGCCACTGTGCAGGAGAATCCGTATCGGTGTTCGAGTGTTCGAATCGTAAGGCGTGAGAAATTGTAATTAAACGCCGTATTTACATGTCTGCCACTGTGCAGGAGAATCCGTATAGGTGTTTGAGTGTTCGAACCGTAACGCGCGAGAAATGGTAGGTAAACACCGTGTTTACATATCTGCCACTATGCAGGAGAATCCGTATCGCTGTTCGAGTGTGCGAAACGTAACGCGCGAGAAATTGTAAGTAAACTCCGTATTTACATATCTGCCACTGTGCAGGAGAATCCGTATAGGTGTTCGAGTGTTCGAAACGTAACGCGCCAGAAATTGTAAGTAAACGCCGTATTTACATATCTGCTACTGTGCAAGAGAATCCGTATAGGTGTTCGAGTGTTCGAATCGTAAGGCGTGAGAAATTGTAATTAAACGCCGTATTTACATGTCTGCCACTGTGCAGGAGAATCCGTATAGGTGTTTGAGTGTTCGAACCGTAACGCGCAAGAAATGGTAGGTAAGCACCGTATTTACATATCTGCCACTGTGTAGGAGAATCCGTATAGGTGTTCGAGTGTTCGAAACGTAACGCGCAAGAAATTTTAAGTAAAAGCCGTATTTACATATCTGCCACTGTGCAGGAGAATCCGTATAGGTGTTCGAGTGTTCGAAACGTAACGCGCGAGAAACTGTAAGTAAACGCCGTATTTACATATCTGCCACTGTGCAGGAGAATCCGTATTGGTGTTCGAGTGTTCGAATCGTAAGGCGTGAGAAATTGTAAGTAAACGCCGTATTTACATGTCTGCCACTGTGCAGGAGAATCCGTATAGGTGTTTGAGTGTTCGAAACGTAACGCGCGAGAAATGGTAGGTAAACACCGTATTTACATATCTGCCACTGTGCAGGAGAATCCGTATAGGTGTTCGAGTGTTCGAAACGTAACGCGCAAGAAATTGTATGTAAAAGCCGTATTTACATATCTGCCACTGTGCTGGAGAATCCGTATAGGTGTTCGAGTGTTCGAAACGTAACGCGCGAGAAACTGTAAGTAAACGCCGTATTTACATATCTGCCACTGTGCAGGAGAATCCGTATACGTGTTCGAGTGTTTGAAATGTAACGCGCGAGAAATTGTAAGTAAACGTCGTATTTACATATCTGCCACTGTGCAGGAGAATCCGTATAGGTGTTCGAGTGTTCGATACGTAACGCGTGAGAAATTGTATGTAAACGCCGTATTTACATATCTGCCACTGTGCAGGAGAATCCGTATAGCTGTTCGAGTGTGCGAAACGTAACGCGCGAGAAATTGTAAGTAAACGCCGTATTTACATATCTGCCACTGTGCAGGAGAATCCGTATAGGTGTTCGAGTGTTCGAAACGTAACGCGCAAGAAATTGTAGGTAAACGCCGTATTTACATATCTGCCACTGTGCAGGAGAAT
This sequence comes from Camellia sinensis, assembly GCF_055761805.1. Taxonomy (NCBI): domain Eukaryota; kingdom Viridiplantae; phylum Streptophyta; class Magnoliopsida; order Ericales; family Theaceae; genus Camellia; species Camellia sinensis. The sequence goes on along the minus strand of NW_028128989.1, from coordinate 4,215,785 downwards.
CCGTATAGGTGATAGAGTGTTCGAAACGTAACGCGCGAGAAATTGTAAGTAAACGTCGTATTTACTTATCTGCCACTGTGCAGGAGAATCCGTATAGGTGTTCGAGTGTTCGAAACATAACGCGTGAGAAATTGTAAGTAAACGCCGTATTTATATATCTGCTACTGTGCAGGAGAATCCGTATAGGTGTTCGAGTGTTCGAATCGTAAGGCGTGAGAAATTGTAACTAAACGCCGTATTTACATGTCTGCCACTGTGCAGGAGAATCTGTATAGGTGTTTGAGTGTTCGAAACGTAACGCGCGAGAAATGCTAAGTAAACGCCGTATTTACATATCCGCCACTGTGCAGGAGAATCCGTATAGGTGTTCGAGTGTTCGAACTGTAACGCGCGAGAAATTGTAAGTAAACGCCGTATTTACATATCTGCCACTGTGCAGGAGAATCTGTATAGGTGTTCGAGTGTTCGAAACGTAACGCGCGAGAAATTGTAAGTAAACGCCGTATTTACATATCTGCCTCTGTGCAGGAGAATCCGTATAGGTGTTCGAGTGTTCGAAACGTAACGCGCGAGAAATTATAAGTAAACGCCATAATTACATATCTGCCACTGTGCAGGAGAATCCGTATAGGTGTTCGAGTGTTCCAATCGTAAGGCGCGAGAAATTGTAAGTAAAAGCCGTATTTACATATCTGCCACTGTGCAGGAGAATCCGTATAGGTGTTCGAGTGTTCGAAACGTAACGCGTGAGAAATTGTAAGTAAACGTCGTATTTACATATCTGCCACTGTGCAGGAGAATCCGTATAGGTGTTCGAGTGTGCAAATCGTAACGCGCGAGAAATTGTAAGTAAACGCCGTATTTACATATCTGCCACTGTGCAGGAGAATCCGTATAGGTGTTCGAGTGTTCGAAACGTAACGCGTGAGAAATTGTAAGTAAACGCCGTATTTACATATCTGCCACTGTGCAGGAGAATCCGTATAGGTGTTCGAGTGTTCGAACCGTAACGCGCGAGAAATTGTAAGTAAATGCCGTATTTACATATCTGCCCCTGTGCAGGAGAATCCGTATAGGTGTTCGAGTGTTCGAAACGTAACGCGCGAGAAATTGTAAGTAAACGTCGTATTTACATATCTGCCACTGTGCAGGAGAATCCGTATAGGTGTTCGAGTGTTCGAATCGTAAGGCGTGAGAAATTGTAATTAAACGCCGTATTTACAAGTCTGCCACTGTGCAGGAGAATCCGTATAGGTGTTTGAGTGTTCGAACCGTAACGCGCGAGAAATGGTAGGTAAACACCGTATTTACATATCTGCCACTGTGCAAGAGAATCCGTATACGTGTTCGAGTGTTCGAACCGTAACGCGCGAGAAATTGTAAGTAAACGCCGTATTTACATATCTGCCACTGTGCAGGAGAATCCGTATAGGTGTTCGAGTGTTCGAAACGTAACGCGCGAGAAATTGTAAGTAAACGCCGTATTTACATATCTGCCACTGTGCAGGAGAATCCGTATAGGTGTTCGAGTGTTCGAATCGTAAGGCGTGAGAAATTGTAATTAAACGCCGTATTTACATGTCTGCCACTGTGCAGGAGAATCCGTATAGGTGTTTGAGTGTTCGAACCGTAACGCGCGAGAAATGGTAGGTAAACACCGTATTTACATATCTGCCACTGTGCAGGAGAATCCGTACACGTGTTCGAGTGTTCGAACCGTAACGCGCGAGAAATTGTAAGTAAACGCCGTATTTACATATCTGCCACTGTGCAGGAGAATCCGTATAGGTGTTCGAGTGTTCGAAACGTAACGCGCGAGAAATTGTAAGTAAACGCTGTATTTTCATATCTGCCACTGTGCATGAGAATCCGTATAGGTGTTCGAGTGTTCGAAACGTAACGCGCGAGAAATTGTAAGTAAACGCCGTATTTACATATCGGCCACTGTGCAGGAGAATCCGTATAGGTGTTCGAGTGTTCGAAACGTAACGCGCGAGAAATTGTAAGTAAACGTCGTATTTACATATCTGCCACTGTGCAGGAGAATCCGTATAGGTGTTCGAGTGTTCGATACGTAACGCGTGAGAAATTGTATGTAAACGCCGTATTTACATATCTGCCACTGTGCAGGAGAATCCGTATAGCTGTTCGAGTGTGCGAAACGTAACGCGCGAGAAATTGTAAGTAAACGCCGTATTTACATATCTGCCACTGTGCAGGAGAATACGTATAGGTGTTCGAGTGTTCGAAACGTAACGCGCGGGAAATTGTAAGTAAACGTCGTATTTACTTATCTGCCACTGTGCAGGAGAATCCGTATCGGTGTTCGAGTGTTCGAAACATCACGCGTGAGAAATTGTAATTAAACGCCGTATTTACATGTCTGCCACTGTGCCGGAGAATCCGTGTAGGTGTTTGAGTGTTCGAACCGTAACGCGCGAGAAATGGTAGGTAAACACCGTATTTACATATCTGCCACTGTGCAGGAGAATCCGTATCGCTGTTCGAGTGTGCGAAACGTAACGCGCGAGAAATTGTAAGTAAACTCCGTATTTACATATCTGCCACTGTGCAGGAGAATCCGTATAGGTGTTCGAGTGTTCGAAACGTAACGCGCCAGAAATTGTAAGTAAACGCCGTATTTACATATCTGCCACTGTGCAGGAGAATCCGTATAGGTGTTCGAGTGTTCGAATCGTAAGGCGTGAGAAATTGTAATTAAACGCCGTATTTACATGTCTGCCACTGTGCAGGAGAATCCGTATAGGTGTTTCAGTGTTCGAACCGTAACGCGCGAGAAATGGTAGGTAAACACCGTATTTACATATCTGCCACTGTGCAGGAGAATCCTTATAGGTGTTCGAGTGTTCGAAACGTAAGGCGTGAGAAATTGTAATTAAACGCCGTATTTACATGTCTGCCACTGTGCAGGAGAATCCGTATAGGTGTTTGAGTGTTCGAATCGTAAGGCGTGAGAAATTGTAATTAAACGCCGTATTTACATATCTGCCACTGTGCAGGAGAATCCGTATACGTGGTCGAGTGTTCGAACCGTAACGCGCGAGAAATTGTAAGTAAACGCCGTATTTACATATCTGCCACTGTGCAGGAGAATCCGTATAGGTGTTCGAGTGTTCGAAACGTAACGCGCGAGAAATTGTAAGTAAACGCCGTATTTACATATCTGCCACTGTGCAGGAGAATCCGTATCGGTGTTCGAGTGTTCGAATCGTAAGGCGTGAGAAATTGTAATTAAACGCCGTATTTACATATCTGCCACTGTGCAGGAGAATCCGTATACGTGGTCGAGTGTTCGAACCGTAACGCGCGAGAAATTGTAAGTAAACGCCGTATTTACATATCTGCCACTGTGCAGGAGAATCCTTATAGGTGTTCGAGTGTTCGAATCGTAAGGCGTGAGAAATTGTAATTAAACGCCGTATTTACATGTCTGCCACTGTGCAGGAGAATCCGTATAGGTGTTTGAGTGTTCGAATCGTAAGGCGTGAGAAATTGTAATTAAACGCCGTATTTACATATCTGCCACTGTGCAGGAGAATCCGTATACGTGGTCGAGTGTTCGAACCGTAACGCGCGAGAAATTGTAAGTAAACGCCGTATTTACATATCTGCCACTGTGCAGGAGAATCCGTATAGGTGTTCGAGTGTTCGAAACGTAACGCGCGAGAAATTGTAAGTAAACGCCGTATTTACATATCTGCCACTGTGCAGGAGAATCCGTATCGGTGTTCGAGTGTTCGAATCGTAAGGCGTGAGAAATTGTAATTAAACGCCGTATTTACATGTCTGCCACTGTGCAGGAGAATCCGTATAGGTGTTTGAGTGTTCGAACCGTAACGCGCGAGAAATGGTAGGTAAACACCGTATTTACATATCTGCCACTGTGCAGGAGAATCCGTATAGGTGTTCGAGTGTTCGAAACGTAACGCGCAAGAAATTGTAAGTAAAAGCCGTATTTACATATCTGCCACTGTGCAGGAGAATCCGTATAGGTGTTCGAGTGTTCGAAACGTAACGCGCGAGAAACTGTAAGTAAACGCCGTATTTACATATCTGCCACTGTGCAGGAGAATCCGTATAGGTGTTCGAGTGTTCGAATCGTAAGGCGTGAGAAATTGTAATTAAACGCCGTATTTACATGTCTGCCACTGTGCAGGAGAATCCGTATAGGTGTTGGAGTGTTCGAATCGTAAGGCGTGAGAAATTGTAATTAAACGCCGTATTTACATATCTGCCACTGTGCAGGAGAATCCGTATACGTGTTCGAGTGTTCGAACCGTAACGCGCGAGAAATTGTAAGTAAACGCCGTATTTACATATCTGCCACTGTGCAGGAGAATCCGTATAGGTGTTCGAGTGTTCGAAACGTAACGCGCGAGAAATTGTAAGTAAACTCCGTATTTACATATCTGCCACTGTGCAGGAGAATCCGTATAGGTGTTCGAGTGTTCGAAACGTAACGCGCCAGAAATTGTAAGTAAACGCCGTATTTACATATCTGCCACTGTGCAGGAGAATCCGTATAGGAGTTCGAGTGTTCGAATCGTAAGGCGTGAGAAATTGTAATTAAACGCCGTATTTACCTGTCTGCCACTGTGCAGGAGAATCCGTATAGGTGTTTGAGTGTTCGAACCGTAACGCGCGAGAAATGGTAGGTAAACACCGTATTTACATATCTGCCACTGTGCAGGAGAATCCGTATAGGTGTTCGAGTGTTCGAAACGTAACGCGCGAGAAATTGTAAGTAAAAGCCGTATTTACATATCTGCCACTGTGCAGGAGAATCCGTATAGGTGTTCGAGTGTTCGAAACGTAACGCGCGAGAAACTGTAAGTAAACGCCGTATTTACATATCTGCCACTGTGCAGGAGAATCCGTATAGGTGTTCGAGTGTTCGAATCGTAAGGCGTGAGAAATTGTAATTAAACGCCGTATTTACATGTCTGCCACTGTGCAGGAGATTCCGTATAGGTGTTTGAGTGTTCGAATCGTAAGGCGTGAGAAATTGTAATTAAACGCCGTATTTACATATCTGCCACTGTGCAGGAGAATCCGTATACGTGTTCGAGTGTTCGAACCGTAACGCGCGATGAAATTGTAAGTAAACGCCGTATTTACATATCTGCCACTGTGCAGGAGAATCCGTATAGGTGTTCGAGTGTTCGAAATGTAACGCGCGAGAAATTGTAAGTAAACGCCGTATTTTCATATCTGCCACTGTGCAGGAGAATCCGTATAGGTGTTCGAGTGTTCGAAACGTAACGCGCAAGAAATTGTAAGTAAAAGCCGTATTTACATATCTGCCACTGTGCAGGAGAATCCGTATAGGTGTTCGAGTGTTCGAAATGTAACGCGCGAGAAACTGTAAGTAAATGCCGTATTTACATATCTGCCACTGTGCAGGAGAATCCGTATAGGTGTTCGAGTGTTCGAATCGTAAGGCGTGAGAAATTGTAATTAAACGCCGTATTTACATGTCTGCCACTGTGCAGGAGAATCCGTATAGGTGTTCGAGTGTTCGAAACGTAACGCGCGAGAAACTGTAAGTAAATGCCGTATTTACATATCTGCCACTGTGCAGGAGAATCCGTATAGGTGTTTGAGTGTTCGAATCGTAAGGCGTGAGAAATTGTAATTAAACGCCGTATTTACATATCTGCCACTGTGCAGGAGAATCCGTATACGTGTTCGAGTGTTCGAACCGTAACGCGCGAGAAATTGTAAGTAAACGCCGTATTTACATATCTGCCACTGTGCAGGAGAATCCGTATAGGTGTTCGAGTGTTCGAAACGTAAGGCGCGAGAAATTGTAAGTAAACGCCGTATTTACATATCGGCCACTGTGCAGAGAATCCGTATAGGTGTTCGAGTGTTCGAAACGTAACGCGCGAGAAATTGTAAGTAAACGTCGTATTTACATATCTGCCACTGTGCAGGAGAATCCGTATAGGTGTTCGAGTGTTCGATACGTAACGCGTGAGAAATTGTATGTAAACGCCGTATTTACATATCTGCCACTGTGCAGGAGAATCCGTATAGCTGTTCGAGTGTGCGAAACGTAACGCGCGAGAAATTGTAAGTAAACGCCGTATTTACATATCTGCCACTGTGCAGGAGAATCCGTATAGGTGTTCGAGTGTTCGAAACGTAACGCGCGGGAAATTGTAAGTAAACGACGTATTTACTTATCTGCCACTGTGCAGGAGAATCCGTATAGGTGTTCGAGTGTTCGAAACATCACGCGTGAGAAATTGTAATTAAACGCCGTATTTACATGTCTGCCACTGTGCAGGAGAATCCGTATAGGTGTTTGAGTGTTCGAACCGTAACGCGCGAGAAATGGTAGGTAAACACCGTATTTACATATCTGCCACTGTGCAGGAGAATCCGTATCGCTGTTCGAGTGTGCGAAACGTAACGCGCGAGAAATTGTAAGTAAACTCCGTATTTACATATCTGCCACTGTGCAGGAGAATCCGTATAGGTGTTCGAGTGTTCGAAACGTAACGCGCCAGAAATTGTAAGTAAACGCCGTATTTACATATCTGCCACTGTGCAGGAGAATCCGTATAGGTGTTCGAGTGTTCGAATCGTAAGGCGTGAGAAATTGTAATTAAACGCCGTATTTACATGTCTGCCACTGTGCAGGAGATTCCGTATAGGTGTTTGAGTGTTCGAATCGTAAGGCGTGAGAAATTGTAATTAAACGCCGTATTTACATATCTGCCACTGTGCAGGAGAATCCATATACGTGTTCGAGTGTTCGAACCGTAACGCGCGAGAAATTGTAAGTAAACGCCGTATTTACATATCTGCCACTGTGCAGGAGAATCCGTATAGGTGTTCGAGTGTTCGAAACGTAACGCGCGAGAAATTGTAAGTAAACGCCGTATTTTCATATCTGCCACTGTGCAGGAGAATCCGTATAGGTGTTCGAGTGTTCGAAACGTAACGCGCAAGAAATTGTAAGTAAAAGCCGTATTTACATATCTGCCACTGTGCAGGAGAATCCGTATAGGTGTTCGAGTGTTCGAAACGTAACGCGCGAGAAACTGTAAGTAAACGCCGTATTTACATATCTGCCACTGTGCAGGAGAATCCGTATAGGTGTTCGAGTGTTCGAATCGTAAGGCGTGAGAAATTGTAATTAAACGCCGTATTTACATGTCTGCCACTGTGCAGGAGAATCCGTATAGGTGTTTGAGTGTTCGAATCGTAAGGCGTGAGAAATTGTAATTAAACGCCGTATTTACATATCTGCCACTGTGCAGGAGAATCCGTATACGTGTTCGAGTGTTCGAACCGTAACGCGCGAGAAATTGTAAGTAAATGCCGTATTTACATATCTGCCACTGTGCAGGAGAATCCGTATAGGTGTTCGAGTGTTCGAAACGTAACGCGCGAGAAATTGTAAGTAAACGCCGTATTTACATATCTGCCACTGTGCAGGAGAATCCGTATCGGTGTTCGAGTGTTCGAATCGTAAGGCGTGAGAAATTGTAATTAAACGCCGTATTTACATGTCTGCCACTGTGCAGGAGATTCCGTATAGGTGTTTGAGTGTTCGAATCGTAAGGCGTGAGAAATTGTAATTAAACGCCGTATTTACATATCTGCCACTGTGCAGGAGAATCCGTATACGTGGTCGAGTGTTCGAACCGTAACGCGCGAGAAATTGTAAGTAAACGCCGTATTTACATATCTGCCACTGTGCAGGAGAATCCGTATAGGTGTTGGAGTGTTCGAAACGTAACGCGCGAGAAATTGTAAGTAAACGCCGTATTTACATATCTGCCACTGTGCAGGAGAATCCGTATCGGTGTTCGAGTGTTCGAATCGTAAGGCGTGAGAAATTGTAATTAAACGCCGTATTTACATGTCTGCCACTGTGCAGGAGAATCCGTATAGGTGTTTGAGTGTTCGAACCGTAACGCGCGAGAAATGGTAGGTAAACACCGTATTTACATATCTGCCACTGTGCAGGAGAATCCGTATAGGTGTTCGAGTGTTCGAAACGTAACGCGCAAGAAATTGTAAGTAAAAGCCGTATTTACATATCTGCCACTGTGCAGGAGAATCCGTATAGGTGTTCGAGTGTTCGAAACGTAACGCGCGAGAAACTGTAAGTAAACGCCGTATTTACATATCTGCCACTGTGCAGGAGAATCCGTATAGGTGTTCGAGTGTTCGAATCGTAAGGCGTGAGAAATTGTAATTAAACGCCGTATTTACATGTCTGCCACTGTGCAGGAGAATCCGTATAGGTGTTTGAGTGTTCGAATCGTAAGGCGTGAGAAATTGTAATTAAACGCCGTATTTACATATCTGCCACTGTGCAGGAGAATCCGTATACGTGTTCGAGTGTTCGAACCGTAACGCGCGAGAAATTGTAAGTAAACGCCGTATTTACATATCTGCCACTGTGCAGGAGAATCCGTATAGGTGTTCGAGTGTTCGAAACGTAACGCGCGAGAAATTGTAAGTAAACTCCGTATTTACATATCTGCCACTGTGCAGGAGAATCCGTATAGGTGTTCGAGTGTTCGAAACGTAACGCGCCAGAAATTGTAAGTAAACGCCGTATTTACATATCTGCCACTGTGCAGGAGAATCCGTATAGGAGTTCGAGTGTTCGAATCGTAAGGCGTGAGAAATTGTAATTAAACGCCGTATTTACCTGTCTGCCACTGTGCAGGAGAATCCGTATAGGTGTTTGAGTGTTCGAACCGTAACGCGCGAGAAATGGTAGGTAAACACCGTATTTACATATCTGCCACTGTGCAGGAGAATCCGTATAGGTGTTCGAGTGTTCGAAACGTAACGCGCGAGAAATTGTAAGTAAAAGCCGTATTTACATATCTGCCACTGTGCAGGAGAATCCGTATAGGTGTTCGAGTGTTCGAAACGTAACGCGCGAGAAACTGTAAGTAAACGCCGTATTTACATATCTGCCACTGTGCAGGAGAATCCGTATAGGTGTTCGAGTGTTCGAATCGTAAGGCGTGAGAAATTGTAATTAAACGCCGTATTTACATGTCTGCCACTGTGCAGGAGATTCCGTATAGGTGTTTGAGTGTTCGAATCGTAAGGCGTGAGAAATTGTAATTAAACGCCGTATTTACATATCTGCCACTGTGCAGGAGAATCCGTATACGTGTTCGAGTGTTCGAACCGTAACGCGCGAGAAATTGTAAGTAAACGCCGTATTTACATATCTGCCACTGTGCAGGAGAATCCGTATAGGTGTTCGAGTGTTCGAAACGTAACGCGCGAGAAATTGTAAGTAAACGCCGTATTTTCATATCTGCCACTGTGCAGGAGAATCCGTATAGGTGTTCGAGTGTTCGAAACGTAACGCGCAAGAAATTGTAAGTAAAAGCCGTATTTACATATCTGCCACTGTGCAGGAGAATCCGTATAGGTGTTCGAGTGTTCGAAACGTAACGCGCGAGAAACTGTAAGTAAATGCCGTATTTACATATCTGCCACTGTGCAGGAGAATCCGTATAGGTGTTCGAGTGTTCGAATCGTAAGGCGTGAGAAATTGTAATTAAACGCCGTATTTACATGTCTGCCACTGTGCAGGAGAATCCGTATAGGTGTTTGAGTGTTCGAATCGTAAGGCGTGAGAAATTGTAATTAAACGCCGTATTTACATATCTGCCACTGTGCAGGAGAATCCGTATACGTGTTCGAGTGTTCGAACCGTAACGCGCGAGAAATTGTAAGTAAATGCCGTATTTACATATCTGCCACTGTGCAGGAGAATCCGTATAGGTGTTCGAGTGTTCGAAACGTAACGCGCGAGAAATTGTAAGTAAACGCCGTATTTTCATATCTGCCACTGTGCATGAGAATCCGTATAGGTGTTCGAGTGTTCGAAACGTAACGCGCGAGAAATTGTAAGTAAACGCCGTATTTACATATCGGCCACTGTGCAGAGAATCCGTATAGGTGTTCGAGTGTTCGAAACGTAACGCGCGAGAAATTGTAAGTAAACGTCGTATTTACATATCTGCCACTGTGCAGGAGAATCCGTATAGGTGTTCGAGTGTTCGATACGTAACGCGTGAGAAATTGTATGTAAACGCCGTATTTACATATCTGCCACTGTGCAGGAGAATCCGTATAGCTGTTCGAGTGTGCGAAACGTAACGCGCGAGAAATTGTAAGTAAACGCCGTATTTACATATCTGCCACTGTGCAGGAGAATCCGTATAGGTGTTCGAGTGTTCGAAACGTAACGCGCGGGAAATTGTAAGTAAACGACGTATTTACTTATCTGCCACTGTGCAGGAGAATCCGTATAGGTGTTCGAGTGTTCGAAACATCACGCGTGAGAAATTGTAATTAAACGCCGTATTTACATGTCTGCCACTGTGCAGGAGAATCCGTATAGGTGTTTGAGTGTTCGAACCGTAACGCGCGAGAAATGGTAGGTAAACACCGTATTTACATATCTGCCACTGTGCAGGAGAATCCGTATCGCTGTTCGAGTGTGCGAAACGTAACGCGCGAGAAATTGTAAGTAAACTCCGTATTTACATATCTGCCACTGTGCAGGAGAATCCGTATAGGTGTTCGAGTGTTCGAAACGTAACGCGCCAGAAATTGTAAGTAAACGCCGTATTTACATATCTGCCACTGTGCAGGAGAATCCGTATAGGTGTTCGAGTGTTCGAATCGTAAGGCGTGAGAAATTGTAATTAAACGCCGTATTTACATGTCTGCCACTGTGCAGGAGAATCCGTATAGGTGTTTGAGTGTTCGAACCGTAACGCGCGAGAAATGGTAGGTAAACACCGTATTTACATATCTGCCACTGTGCAGGAGAATCCGTATAGGTGTTCGAGTGTTCGAAACGTAACGCGCAAGAAATTGTAAGTAAAAGCCGTATTTACATATCTGCCACTGTGCAGGAGAATCCGTATAGGTGTTCGAGTGTTCGAAACGTAACGCGCGAGAAACTGTAAGTAAACGCCGTATTTACATATCTGCCACTGTGCAGGAGAATCCGTATAGGTGTTCGAGTGTTCGAATCGTAAGGCGTGAGAAATTGTAATTAAACGCCGTATTTACATGTCTGCCACTGTGCAGGAGAATCCGTATAGGTGTTTGAGTGTTCGAATCGTAAGGCGTGAGAAATTGTAATTAAACGCCGTATTTACATATCTGCCACTGTGCAGGAGAATCCATATACGTGTTCGAGTGTTCGAACCGTAACGCGCGAGAAATTGTAAGTAAACGCCGTATTTACATATCTGCCACTGTGCAGGAGAATCCGTATAGGTGTTCGAGTGTTCGAAACGTAACGCGCGAGAAATTGTAAGTAAACGCCGTATTTTCATATCTGCCACTGTGCAGGAGAATCCGTATAGGTGTTCGAGTGTTCGAAACGTAACGCGCAAGAAATTGTAAGTAAAAGCCGTATTTACATATCTGCCACTGTGCAGGAGAATCCGTATAGGTGTTCGAGTGTTCGAAACGTAACGCGCGAGAAACTGTAAGTAAACGCCGTATTTACATATCTGCCACTGTGCAGGAGAATCCGTATAGGTGTTCGAGTGTTCGAATCGTAAGGCGTGAGAAATTGTAATTAAACGCCGTATTTACATGTCTGCCACTGTGCAGGAGAATCCGTATAGGTGTTTGAGTGTTCGAATCGTAAGGCGTGAGAAATTGTAATTAAACGCCGTATTTACATATCTGCCACTGTGCAGGAGAATCCGTATACGTGTTCGAGTGTTCGAACCGTAACGCGCGAGAAATTGTAAGTAAATGCCGTATTTACATATCTGCCACTGTGCAGGAGAATCCGTATAGGTGTTCGAGTGTTCGAAACGTAACGCGCGAGAAATTGTAAGTAAACGCCGTATTTTCATATCTGCCACTGTGCATGAGAATCCGTATAGGTGTTCGAGTGTTCGAAACGTAACGCGCGAGAAATTGTAAGTAAACGCCGTATTTACATATCGGCCACTGTGCAGAGAATCCGTATAGGTGTTCGAGTGTTCGAAACGTAACGCGCGAGAAATTGTAAGTAAACGTCGTATTTACATATCTGCCACTGTGCAGGAGAATCCGTATAGGTGTTCGAGTGTTCGATACGTAACGCGTGAGAAATTGTATGTAAACGCCGTATTTACATATCTGCCACTGTGTAGGAGAATCCGTATAGCTGTTCGAGTGTGCGAAACGTAACGCGCGAGAAATTGTAAGTAAACGCCGTATTTACATATCTGCCACTGTGCAGGAGAATCCGTATAGGTGTTCGAGTGTTCGAAACGTAACGCGCGGGAAATTGTAAGTAAACGACGTATTTACTTATCTGCCACTGTGCAGGAGAATCCGTATAGGTGTTCGAGTGTTCGAAACATCACGCGTGAGAAATTGTAATTAAACGCCGTATTTACATGTCTGCCACTGTGCAGGAGAATCCGTATAGGTGTTTGAGTGTTCGAACCGTAACGCGCGAGAAATGGTAGGTAAACACCGTATTTACATATCTGCCACTGTGCAGGAGAATCCGTATCGCTGTTCGAGTGTGCGAAACGTAACGCGCGAGAAATTGTAAGTAAACTCCGTATTTACATATCTGCCACTGTGCAGGAGAATCCGTATAGGTGTTCGAGTGTTCGAAACGTAACGCGCCAGAAATTGTAAGTAAACGCCGTATTTACATATCTGCCACTGTGCAGGAGAATCCGTATAGGTGTTCGAGTGTTCGAATCGTAAGGCGTGAGAAATTGTAATTAAACGCCGTATTTACATGTCTGCCACTGTGCAGGAGAATCCGTATAGGTGTTTGAGTGTTCGAACCGTAACGCGCGAGAAATGGTAGGTAAACACCGTATTTACATATCTGCCACTGTGCAGGAGAATCCGTATAGGTGTTCGAGTGTTCGAAACGTAACGCGCAAGAAATTGTAAGTAAAAGCCGTATTTACATATCTGCCACTGTGCAGGAGAATCCGTATAGGTGTTCGAGTGTTCGAAACGTAACGCGCGAGAAACTGTAAGTAAACGCCGTATTTACATATCTGCCACTGTGCAGGAGAATCCGTATAGGTGTTCGAGTGTTCGAATCGTAAGGCGTGAGAAATTGTAATTAAACGCCGTATTTACATGTCTGCCACTGTGCAGGAGAATCCGTATAGGTGTTTGAGTGTTCGAATCGTAAGGCGTGAGAAATTGTAATTAAACGCCGTATTTACATATCTGCCACTGTGCAGGAGAATCCATATACGTGTTCGAGTGTTCGAACCGTAACGCGCGAGAAATTGTAAGTAAACGCCGTATTTACATATCTGCCACTGTGCAGGAGAATCCGTATAGGTGTTCGAGTGTTCGAAACGTAACGCGCGAGAAATTGTAAGTAAACGCCGTATTTTCATATCTGCCACTGTGCAGGAGAATCCGTATAGGTGTTCGAGTGTTCGAAACGTAACGCGCAAGAAATTTTTAAGTAAAAGCCGTATTTACATATCTGCCACTGTGCAGGAGAATCCGTATAGGTGTTCGAGTGTTCGAAACGTAACGCGCGAGAAACTGTAAGTAAACGCCGTATTTACATATCTGCCACTGTGCAGGAGAATCCGTATAGGTGTTCGAGTGTTCGAATCGTAAGGCGTGAGAAATTGTAATTAAACGCCGTATTTACATGTCTGCCACTGTGCAGGAGAATCCGTATAGGTGTTTGAGTGTTCGAATCGTAAGGCGTGAGAAATTGTAATTAAACGCCGTATTTACATATCTGCCACTGTGCAGGAGAATCCGTATACGTGTTCGAGTGTTCGAACCGTAACGCGCGAGAAATTGTAAGTAAATGCCGTATTTACATATCTGCCACTGTGCAGGAGAATCCGTATAGGTGTTCGAGTGTTCGAAACGTAACGCGCGAGAAATTGTAAGTAAACGCCGTATTTTCATATCTGCCACTGTGCATGAGAATCCGTATAGGTGTTCGAGTGTTCGAAACGTAACGCGCGAGAAATTGTAAGTAAACGCCGTATTTACATATCGGCCACTGTGCAGAGAATCCGTATAGGTGTTCGAGTGTTCGAAACGTAACGCGCGAGAAATTGTAAGTAAACGTCGTATTTACATATCTGCCACTGTGCAGGAGAATCCGTATAGGTGTTCGAGTGTTCGATACGTAACGCGTGAGAAATTGTATGTAAACGCCGTATTTACATATCTGCCACTGTGCAGGAGAATCCGTATAGCTGTTCGAGTGTGCGAAACGTAACGCGCGAGAAATTGTAAGTAAACGCCGTATTTACATATCTGCCACTGTGCAGGAGAATCCGTATAGGTGTTCGAGTGTTCGAAACGTAACGCGCGGGAAATTGTAAGTAAACGACGTATTTACTTATCTGCCACTGTGCAGGAGAATCCGTATAGGTGTTCGAGTGTTCGAAACATCACGCGTGAGAAATTGTAATTAAACGCCGTATTTACATGTCTGCCACTGTGCAGGAGAATCCGTATAGGTGTTTGAGTGTTCGAACCGTAACGCGCGAGAAATGGTAGGTAAACACCGTATTTACATATCTGCCACTGTGCAGGAGAATCCGTATCGCTGTTCGAGTGTGCGAAACGTAACGCGCGAGAAATTGTAAGTAAACTCCGTATTTACATATCTGCCACTGTGCAGGAGAATCCGTATAGGTGTTCGAGTGTTCGAAACGTAACGCGCCAGAAATTGTAAGTAAACGCCGTATTTACATATCTGCCACTGTGCAGGAGAATCCGTATAGGTGTTCGAGTGTTCGAATCGTAAGGCGTGAGAAATTGTAATTAAACGCCGTATTTACATGTCTGCCACTGTGCAGGAGAATCCGTATAGGTGTTTGAGTGTTCGAACCGTAACGCGCGAGAAATGGTAGGTAAACACCGTATTTACATATCTGCCACTGTGCAGGAGAATCCGTATAGGTGTTCGAGTGTTCGAAACGTAACGCGCGAGAAATTGTAAGTAAAAGCCGTATTTACATATCTGCCACTGTGCAGGAGAATCCGTATAGGTGTTCGAGTGTTCGAAACGTAACGCGCGAGAAACTGTAAGTAAACGCCGTATTTACATATCTGCCACTGTGCAGGAGAATCCGTATAGGTGTTCGAGTGTTCGAATCGTAAGGCGTGAGAAATTGTAATTAAACGCCGTATTTACATGTCTGCCACTGTGCAGGAGATTCCGTATAGGTGTTTGAGTGTTCGAATCGTAAGGCGTGAGAAATTGTAATTAAACGCCGTATTTACATATCTGCCACTGTGCAGGAGAATCCGTATACGTGTTCGAGTGTTCGAACCGTAACGCGCGAGAAATTGTAAGTAAACGCCGTATTTACATATCTGCCACTGTGCAGGAGAATCCGTATAGGTGTTCGAGTGTTCGAAACGTAACGCGCGAGAAATTGTAAGTAAACGCCGTATTTTCATATCTGCCACTGTGCAGGAGAATCCGTATAGGTGTTCGAGTGTTCGAAACGTAACGCGCAAGAAATTGTAAGTAAAAGCCGTATTTACATATCTGCCACTGTGCAGGAGAATCCGTATAGGTGTTCGAGTGTTCGAAACGTAACGCGCGAGAAACTGTAAGTAAACGCCGTATTTACATATCTGCCACTGTGCAGGAGAATCCGTATAGGTGTTCGAGTGTTCGAATCGTAAGGCGTGAGAAATTGTAATTAAACGCCGTATTTACATGTCTGCCACTGTGCAGGAGAATCCGTATAGGTGTTTGAGTGTTCGAATCGTAAGGCGTGAGAAATTGTAATTAAACGCCGTATTTACATATCTGCCACTGTGCAGGAGAATCCGTATACGTGTTCGAGTGTTCGAACCGTAACGCGCGAGAAATTGTAAGTAAATGCCGTATTTACATATCTGCCACTGTGCAGGAGAATCCGTATAGGTGTTCGAGTGTTCGAAACGAAACGCGCGAGAAATTGTAAGTAAACGCCGTATTTTCATATCTGCCACTGTGCATGAGAATCCGTATAGGTGTTCGAGTGTTCGAAACGTAACGCGCGAGAAATTGTAAGTAAACGCCGTATTTACATATCGGCCACTGTGCAGAGAATCCGTATAGGTGTTCGAGTGTTCGAAACGTAACGCGCGAGAAATTGTAAGTAAACGTCGTATTTACATATCTGCCACTGTGCAGGAGAATCCGTATAGGTGTTCGAGTGTTCGATACGTAACGCGTGAGAAATTGTATGTAAACGCCGTATTTACATATCTGCCACTGTGCAGGAGAATCCGTATAGCTGTTCGAGTGTGCGAAACGTAACGCGCGAGAAATTGTAAGTAAACGCCGTATTTACATATCTGCCACTGTGCAGGAGAATCCGTATAGGTGTTCGAGTGTTCGAAACGTAACGCGCGGGAAATTGTAAGTAAACGACGTATTTACTTATCTGCCACTGTGCAGGAGAATCCGTATAGGTGTTCGAGTGTTCGAAACATCACGCGTGAGAAATTGTAATTAAACGCCGTATTTACATGTCTGCCACTGTGCAGGAGAATCCGTATAGGTGTTTGAGTGTTCGAACCGTAACGCGCGAGAAATGGTAGGTAAACACCGTATTTACATATCTGCCACTGTGCAGGAGAATCCGTATCGCTGTTCGAGTGTGCGAAACGTAACGCGCGAGAAATTGTAAGTAAACTCCGTATTTACATATCTGCCACTGTGCAGGAGAATCCGTATAGGTGTTCGAGTGTTCGAAACGTAACGCGCCAGAAATTGTAAGTAAACGCCGTATTTACATATCTGCCACTGTGCAGGAGAATCCGTATAGGTGTTCGAGTGTTCGAATCGTAAGGCGTGAGAAATTGTAATTAAACGCCGTATTTACATGTCTGCCACTGTGCAGGAGAATCCGTATAGGTGTTTGAGTGTTCGAACCGTAACGCGCGAGAAATGGTAGGTAAACACCGTATTTACATATCTGCCACTGTGCAGGAGAATCCGTATAGGTGTTCGAGTGTTCGAAACGTAACGCGCGAGAAATTGTAAGTAAAAGCCGTATTTACATATCTGCCACTGTGCAGGAGAATCCGTATAGGTGTTCGAGTGTTCGAAACGTAACGCGCGAGAAACTGTAAGTAAACGCCGTATTTACATATCTGCCACTGTGCAGGAGAATCCGTATAGGTGTTCGAGTGTTCGAATCGTAAGGCGTGAGAAATTGTAATTAAACGCCGTATTTACATGTCTGCCACTGTGCAGGAGATTCCGTATAGGTGTTTGAGTGTTCGAATCGTAAGGCGTGAGAAATTGTAATTAAACGCCGTATTTACATATCTGCCACTGTGCAGGAGAATCCGTATACGTGTTCGAGTGTTCGAACCGTAACGCGCGAGAAATTGTAAGTAAACGCCGTATTTACATATCTGCCACTGTGCAGGAGAATCCGTATAGGTGTTCGAGTGTTCGAAACGTAACGCGCGAGAAATTGTAAGTAAACGCCGTATTTTCATATCTGCCACTGTGCAGGAGAATCCGTATAGGTGTTCGAGTGTTCGAAACGTAACGCGCAAGAAATTGTAAGTAAAAGCCGTATTTACATATCTGCCACTGTGCAGGAGAATCCGTATAGGTGTTCGAGTGTTCGAAACGTAACGCGCGAGAAACTGTAAGTAAATGCCGTATTTACATATCTGCCACTGTGCAGTAGAATCCGTATAGGTGTTCGAGTGTTCGAATCGTAAGGCGTGAGAAATTGTAATTAAACGCCGTATTTACATGTCTGCCACTGTGCAGGAGAATCCGTATAGGTGTTCGAGTGTTCGAAACGTAACGCGCGAGAAACTGTAAGTAAATGCCGTATTTACATATCTGCCACTGTGCAGGAGAATCCGTATAGGTGTTTGAGTGTTCGAATCGTAAGGCGTGAGAAATTGTAATTAAACGCCGTATTTACATATCTGCCACTGTGCAGGAGAATCCGTATACGTGTTCGAGTGTTCGAACCGTAACGCGCGAGAAATTGTAAGTAAACGCCGTATTTACATATCTGCCACTGTGCAGGAGAATCCGTATAGGTGTTCGAGTGTTCGAAACGTAACGCGCGAGAAATTGTAAGTAAACGCCGTATTTACATATCGGCCACTGTGCAGAGAATCCGTATAGGTGTTCGAGTGTTCGAAACGTAACGCGCGAGAAATTGTAAGTAAACGTCGTATTTACATATCTGCCACTGTGCAGGAGAATCCGTATAGGTGTTCGAGTGTTCGATACGTAACGCGTGAGAAATTGTATGTAAACGCCGTATTTACATATCTGCCACTGTGCAGGAGAATCCGTATAGCTGTTCGAGTGTGCGAAACGTAACGCGCGAGAAATTGTAAGTAAACGCCGTATTTACATATCTGCCACTGTGCAGGAGAATCCGTATAGGTGTTCGAGTGTTCGAAACGTAACGCGCGGGAAATTGTAAGTAAACGACGTATTTACTTATCTGCCACTGTGCAGGAGAATCCGTATAGGTGTTCGAGTGTTCGAAACATCACGCGTGAGAAATTGTAATTAAACGCCGTATTTACATGTCTGCCACTGTGCAGGAGAATCCGTATAGGTGTTTGAGTGTTCGAACCGTAACGCGCGAGAAATGGTAGGTAAACACCGTATTTACATATCTGCCACTGTGCAGGAGAATCCGTATCGCTGTTCGAGTGTGCGAAACGTAACGCGCGAGAAATTGTAAGTAAACTCCGTATTTACATATCTGCCACTGTGCAGGAGAATCCGTATAGGTGTTCGAGTGTTCGAAACGTAACGCGCCAGAAATTGTAAGTAAACGCCGTATTTACATATCTGCCACTGTGCAGGAGAATCCGTATAGGTGTTCGAGTGTTCGAATCGTAAGGCGTGAGAAATTGTAATTAAACGCCGTATTTACATGTCTGCCACTGTGCAGGAGAATCCGTATAGGTGTTTGAGTGTTCGAACCGTAACGCGCGAGAAATGGTAGGTAAACACCGTATTTACATATCTGCCACTGTGCAGGAGAATCCGTGTAGGTGTTCGAGTGTTCGAAACGTAACGCGCAAGAAATTGTAAGTAAAAGCCGTATTTACATATCTGCCACTGTGCAGGAGAATCCGTATAGGTGTTCGAGTGTTCGAAACGTAACGCGCGAGAAACTGTAAGTAAACGCCGTATTTACATATCTGCCACTGTGCAGGAGAATCCGTATAGGTGTTCGAGTGTTCGAATCGTAAGGCGTGAGAAATTGTAATTAAACGCCGTATTTACATGTCTGCCACTGTGCAGGAGATTCCGTATAGGTGTTTGAGTGTTCGAATCGTAAGGCGTGAGAAATTGTAATTAAACGCCGTATTTACATATCTGCCACTGTGCAGGAGAATCCATATACGTGTTCGAGTGTTCGAACCGTAACGCGCGAGAAATTGTAAGTAAACGCCGTATTTACATATCTGCCACTGTGCAGGAGAATCCGTATAGGTGTTCGAGTGTTCGAAACGTAACGCGCGAGAAATTGTAAGTAAACGCCGTATTTTCATATCTGCCACTGTGCAGGAGAATCCGTATAGGTGGTCGAGTGTTCGAAACGTAACGCGCAAGAAATTGTAAGTAAAAGCCGTATTTACATATCTGCCACTGTGCAGGAGAATCCGTATAGGTGTTCGAGTGTTCGAAACGTAACGCGCGAGAAACTGTAAGTAAACGCCGTATTTACATATCTGCCACTGTGCAGGAGAATCCGTATAGGTGTTCGAGTGTTCGAATCGTAAGGCGTGAGAAATTGTAATTAAACGCCGTATTTACATGTCTGCCACTGTGCAGGAGAATCTGTATAGGTGTTTGAGTGTTCGAATCGTAAGGCGTGAGAAATTGTAATTAAACGCCGTATTTACATATCTGCCAGTGTGCAGGAGAATCCGTATACGTGTTCGAGTGTTCGAACCGTAACGCGCGAGAAATTGTAAGTAAATGCCGTATTTACATATCTGCCACTGTGCAGGAGAATCCGTATAGGTGTTCGAGTGTTCGAAACGTAACGCGCGAGAAATTGTAAGTAAACGCCGTATTTACATATCTGCCACTGTGCAGGAGAATCCGTATCGGTGTTCGAGTGTTCGAATCGTAAGGCGTGAGAAATTGTAATTAAACGCCGTATTTACATGTCTGCCACTGTGCAGGAGATTCCGTATAGGTGTTTGAGTGTTCGAATCGTAAGGCGTGAGAAATTGTAATTAAACGCCGTATTTACATATCTGCCACTGTGCAGGAGAATCCGTATACGTGCTCGAGTGTTCGAACCGTAACGCGCGAGAAATTGTAAGTAAACGCCGTATTTACATATCTGCCACTGTGCAGGAGAATCCGTATAGGTGTTCGAGTGTTCGAAACGTAACGCGCGAGAAATTGTAAGTAAACGCCGTATTTACATATCTGCCACTGTGCAGGAGAATCCGTATCGGTGTTCGAGTGTTCGAATCGTAAGGCGTGAGAAATTGTAATTAAACGCCGTATTTACATGTCTGCCACTGTGCAGGAGAATCCGTATAGGTGTTTGAGTGTTCGAACCGTAACGCGCGAGAAATGGTAGGTAAACACCGTATTTACATATCTGCCACTGTGCAGGAGAATCCGTATAGGTGTTCGAGTGTTCGAAACGTAACGCGCAAGAAATTGTAAGTAAAAGCCGTATTTACATATCTGCCACTGTGCAGGAGAATCCGTATAGGTGTTCGAGTGTTCGAAACGTAACGCGCGAGAAACTGTAAGTAAACGCCGTATTTACATATCTGCCACTGTGCAGGAGAATCCGTATAGGTGTTCGAGTGTTCGAATCGTAAGGCGTGAGAAATTGTAATTAAACGCCGTATTTACATGTCTGCCACTGTGCAGGAGAATCCGTATAGGTGTTTGAGTGTTCGAATCGTAAGGCGTGAGAAATTGTAATTAAACGCCGTATTTACATATCTGCCACTGTGCAGGAGAATCCGTATACGTGTTCGAGTGTTCGAACCGTAACGCGCGAGAAATTGTAAGTAAACGCCGTATTTACATATCTGCCACTGTGCAGGAGAATCCGTATAGGTGTTCGAGTGTTCGAAACGTAACGCGCGAGAAATTGTAAGTAAACTCCGTATTTACATATCTGCCACTGTGCAGGAGAATCCGTATAGGTGTTCGAGTGTTCGAAACGTAACGCGCCAGAAATTGTAAGTAAACGCCGTATTTACATATCTGCCACTGTGCAGGAGAATCCGTATAGGAGTTCGAGTGTTCGAATCGTAAGGCGTGAGAAATTGTAATTAAACGCCGTATTTACCTGTCTGCCACTGTGCAGGAGAATCCGTATAGGTGTTTGAGTGTTCGAACCGTAACGCGCGAGAAATTGTAGGTAAACACCGTATTTACATATCTGCCACTGTGCAGGAGAATCCGTATAGGTGTTCGAGTGTTCGAAACGTAACGCGCGAGAAATTGTAAGTAAAAGCCGTATTTACATATCTGCCACTGTGCAGGAGAATCCGTATAGGTGTTCGAGTGTTCGAAACGTAACGCGCGAGAAACTGTAAGTAAACGCCGTATTTACATATCTGCCACTGTGCAGGAGAATCCGTATAGGTGTTCGAGTGTTCGAATCGTAAGGCGTGAGAAATTGTAATTAAACGCCGTATTTACATATCTGCCACTGTGCAGGAGAATCCGTATACGTGTTCGAGTGTTCGAACCGTAACGCGCGAGAAATTGTAAGTAAATGCCGTATTTACATATCTGCCACTGTGCAGGAGAATCCGTATAGGTGTTCGAGTGTTCGAAACGTAACGCGCGAGAAATTGTAAGTAAACGCCGTATTTTCATATCTGCCACTGTGCATGAGAATCCGTATAGGTGTTCGAGTGTTCGAAACGTAACGCGCGAGAAATTGTAAGTAAACGCCGTATTTACATATCGGCCACTGTGCAGAGAATCCGTATAGGTGTTCGAGTGTTCGAAACGTAACGCGCGAGAAATTGTAAGTAAACGTCGTATTTACATATCTGCCACTGTGCAGGAGAATCCGTATAGGTGTTCGAGTGTTCGATACGTAACGCGTGAGAAATTGTATGTAAACGCCGTATTTACATATCTGCCACTGTGCAGGAGAATCCGTATAGCTGTTCGAGTGTGCGAAACGTAACGCGCGAGAAATTGTAAGTAAACGCCGTATTTACATATCTGCCACTGTGCAGGAGAATCCGTATAGGTGTTCGAGTGTTCGAAACGTAACGCGCGGGAAATTGTAAGTAAACGACGTATTTACTTATCTGCCACTGTGCAGGAGAATCCGTATAGGTGTTCGAGTGTTCGAAACATCACGCGTGAGAAATTGTAATTAAACGCCGTATTTACATGTCTGCCACTGTGCAGGAGAATCCGTATAGGTGTTTGAGTGTTCGAACCGTAACGCGCGAGAAATGGTAGGTAAACACCGTATTTACATATCTGCCACTGTGCAGGAGAATCCGTATCGCTGTTCGAGTGTGCGAAACGTAACGCGCGAGAAATTGTAAGTAAACTCCGTATTTACATATCTGCCACTGTGCAGGAGAATCCGTATAGGTGTTCGAGTGTTCGAAACGTAACGCGCCAGAAATTGTAAGTAAACGCCGTATTTACATATCTGCCACTGTGCAGGAGAATCCGTATAGGTGTTCGAGTGTTCGAATCGTAAGGCGTGAGAAATTGTAATTAAACGCCGTATTTACATGTCTGCCACTGTGCAGGAGAATCCGTATAGGTGTTTGAGTGTTCGAACCGTAACGCGCGAGAAATGGTAGGTAAACACCGTATTTACATATCTGCCACTGTGCAGGAGAATCCGTATAGGTGTTCGAGTGTTCGAAACGTAACGCGCAAGAAATTGTAAGTAAAAGCCGTATTTACATATCTGCCACTGTGCAGGAGAATCCGTATAGGTGTTCGAGTGTTCGAAACGTAACGCGCGAGAAACTGTAAGTAAACGCCGTATTTACATATCTGCCACTGTGCAGGAGAATCCGTATAGGTGTTCGAGTGTTCGAATCGTAAGGCGTGAGAAATTGTAATTAAACGCCGTATTTACATGTCTGCCACTGTGCAGGAGATTCCGTATAGGTGTTTGAGTGTTCGAATCGTAAGGCGTGAGAAATTGTAATTAAACGCCGTATTTACATATCTGCCACTGTGCAGGAGAATCCATATACGTGTTCGAGTGTTCGAACCGTAACGCGCGAGAAATTGTAAGTAAACGCCGTATTTACATATCTGCCACTGTGCAGGAGAATCCGTATAGGTGTTCGAGTGTTCGAAACGTAACGCGCGAGAAATTGTAAGTAAACGCCGTATTTTCATATCTGCCACTGTGCAGGAGAATCCGTATAGGTGTTCGAGTGTTCGAAACGTAACGCGCAAGAAATTGTAAGTAAAAGCCGTATTTACATATCTGCCACTGTGCAGGAGAATCCGTATAGGTGTTCGAGTGTTCGAAACGTAACGCGCGAGAAACTGTAAGTAAACGCCGTATTTACATATCTGCCACTGTGCAGGAGAATCCGTATAGGTGTTCGAGTGTTCGAATCGTAAGGCGTGAGAAATTGTAATTAAACGCCGTATTTACATGTCTGCCACTGTGCAGGAGAATCCGTATAGGTGTTTGAGTGTTCGAATCGTAAGGCGTGAGAAATTGTAATTAAACGCCGTATTTACATATCTGCCACTGTGCAGGAGAATCCGTATACGTGTTCGAGTGTTCGAACCGTAACGCGCGAGAAATTGTAAGTAAATGCCGTATTTACATATCTGCCACTGTGCAGGAGAATCCGTATAGGTGTTCGAGTGTTCGAAACGTAACGCGCGAGAAATTGTAAGTAAACGCCGTATTTTCATATCTGCCACTGTGCATGAGAATCCGTATAGGTGTTCGAGTGTTCGAAACGTAACGCGCGTGAAATTGTAAGTAAACGCCGTATTTACATATCGGCCACTGTGCAGAGAATCCGTATAGGTGTTCGAGTGTTCGAAACGTAACGCGCGAGAAATTGTAAGTAAACGTCGTATTTACATATCTGCCACTGTGCAGGAGAATCCGTATAGGTGTTCGAGTGTTCGATACGTAACGCGTGAGAAATTGTATGTAAACGCCGTATTTACATATCTGCCACTGTGCAGGAGAATCCGTATAGCTGTTCGAGTGTGCGAAACGTAACGCGCGAGAAATTGTAAGTAAACGCCGTATTTACATATCTGCCACTGTGCAGGAGAATCCGTATAGGTGTTCGAGTGTTCGAAACGTAACGCGCGGGAAATTGTAAGTAAACGACGTATTTACTTATCTGCCACTGTGCAGGAGAATCCGTATAGGTGTTCGAGTGTTCGAAACATCACGCGTGAGAAATTGTAATTAAACGCCGTATTTACATGTCTGCCACTGTGCAGGAGAATCCGTATAGGTGTTTGAGTGTTCGAACCGTAACGCGCGAGAAATGGTAGGTAAACACCGTATTTACATATCTGCCACTGTGCAGGAGAATCCGTATCGCTGTTCGAGTGTGCGAAACGTAACGCGCGAGAAATTGTAAGTAAACTCCGTATTTACATATCTGCCACTGTGCAGGAGAATCCGTATAGGTGTTCGAGTGTTCGAAACGTAACGCGCCAGAAATTGTAAGTAAACGCCGTATTTACATATCTGCCACTGTGCAGGAGAATCCGTATAGGTGTTCGAGTGTTCGAATCGTAAGGCGTGAGAAATTGTAATTAAACGCCGTATTTACATGTCTGCCACTGTGCAGGAGAATCCGTATAGGTGTTTGAGTGTTCGAACCGTAACGCGCGAGAAATGGTAGGTAAACACCGTATTTACATATCTGCCACTGTGCAGGAGAATCCGTATAGGTGTTCGAGTGTTCGAAACGTAACGCGCAAGAAATTGTAAGTAAAAGCCGTATTTACATATCTGCCACTGTGCAGGAGAATCCGTATAGGTGTTCGAGTGTTCGAAACGTAACGCGCGAGAAACTGTAAGTAAACGCCGTATTTACATATCTGCCACTGTGCAGGAGAATCCGTATAGGTGTTCGAGTGTTCGAATCGTAAGGCGTGAGAAATTGTAATTAAACGCCGTATTTACATGTCTGCCACTGTGCAGGAGATTCCGTATAGGTGTTTGAGTGTTCGAATCGTAAGGCGAGAGAAATTGTAATTAAACGCCGTATTTACATATCTGCCACTGTGCAGGAGAATCCATATACGTGTTCGAGTGTTCGAACCGTAACGCGCGAGAAATTGTAAGTAAACGCCGTATATACATATCTGCCACTGTGCAGGAGAATCCGTATAGGTGTTCGAGTGTTCGAAACGTAACGCGCGAGAAATTGTAAGTAAACGCCGTATTTTCATATCTGCCACTGTGCAGGAGAATCCGTATAGGTGTTCGAGTGTTCGAAACGTAACGCGCAAGAAATTGTAAGTAAAAGCCGTATTTACATATCTGCCACTGTGCAGGAGAATCCGTATAGGTGTTCGAGTGTTCGAAACGTAACGCGCGAGAAACTGTAAGTAAACGCCGTATTTACATATCTGCCACTGTGCAGGAGAATCCGTATAGGTGTTCGAGTGTTCGAATCGTAAGGCGTGAGAAATTGTAATTAAACGCCGTATTTACATGTCTGCCACTGTGCAGGAGAATCCGTATAGGTGTTTGAGTGTTCGAATCGTAAGGCGTGAGAAATTGTAATTAAACGCCGTATTTACATATCTGCCACTGTGCAGGAGAATCCGTATACGTGTTCGAGTGTTCGAACCGTAACGCGCGAGAAATTGTAAGTAAATGCCGTATTTACATATCTGCCACTGTGCAGGAGAATCCGTATAGGTGTTCGAGTGTTCGAAACGTAACGCGCGAGAAATTGTAAGTAAACGCCGTATTTTCATATCTGCCACTGTGCATGAGAATCCGTATAGGTGTTCGAGTGTTCGAAACGTAACGCGCGAGAAATTGTAAGTAAACGCCGTATTTACATATCGGCCACTGTGCAGGAGAATCCGTATAGGTGTTCGAGTGTTCGAAACGTAACGCGTGAGAAATTGTAAGTAAACGTCGTATTTACATATCTGCCACTGTGCAGGAGAATCCGTATAGGTGTTCGAGTGTTCGATACGTAACGCGTGAGAAATTGTATGTAAACGCCGTATTTACATATCTGCCACTGTGCAGGAGAATCCGTATAGCTGTTCGAGTGTGCGAAACGTAACGCGCGAGAAATTGTAAGTAAACGCCGTATTTACATATCTGCCACTGTGCAGGAGAATCCGTATAGGTGTTCGAGTGTTCGAAACGTAACGCGCGGGAAATTGTAAGTAAACGACGTATTTACTTATCTACCACTGTGCAGGAGAATCCGTATAGGTGTTCGAGTGTTCGAAACATCACGCGTGAGAAATTGTAATTAAACGCCGTATTTACATGTCTGCCACTGTGCAGGAGAATCCGTATAGGTGTTTGAGTGTTCGAACCGTAACGCGCGAGAAATGGTAGGTAAACACCGTATTTACATATCTGCCACTGTGCAGGAGAATCCGTATCGCTGTTCGAGTGTGCGAAACGTAACGCGCGAGAAATTGTAAGTAAACTCCGTATTTACATATCTGCCACTGTGCAGGAGAATCCGTATAGGTGTTCGAGTGTTCGAAACGTAACGCGCCAGAAATTGTAAGTAAACGCCGTATTTACATATCTGCCACTGTGCAGGAGAATCCGTATAGGTGTTCGAGTGTTCGAATCGTAAGGCGTGAGAAATTGTAATTAAACGCCGTATTTACATGTCTGCCACTGTGCAGGAGAATCCGTATAGGTGTTTGAGTGTTCGAACCGTAACGCGCGAGAAATGGTAGGTAAACACCGTATTTACATATCTGCCACTGTGCAGGAGAATCCGTATAGGTGTTCGAGTGTTCGAAACGTAACGCGCAAGAAATTGTAAGTAAAAGCCGTATTTACATATCTGCCACTGTGCAGGAGAATCCGTATAGGTGTTCGAGTGTTCGAAACGTAACGCGCGAGAAACTGTAAGTAAACGCCGTATTTACATATCTGCCACTGTGCAGGAGAATCCGTATAGGTGTTCGAGTGTTCGAATCGTAAGGCGTGAGAAATTGTAATTAAACGCCGTATTTACATGTCTGCCACTGTGCAGGAGAATCCGTATAGGTGTTTGAGTGTTCGAATCGTAAGGCGTGAGAAATTGTAATTAAACGCCGTATTTACATATCTGCCACTGTGCAGGAGAATCCGTATACGTGTTCGAGTGTTCGAACCGTAACGCGCGAGAAATTGTAAGTAAACGCCGTATTTACATATCTGCCACTGTGCAGGAGAATCCGTATAGGTGTTCGAGTGTTCGAAACGTAACGCGCGAGAAAT
Organism: Camellia sinensis; assembly: GCF_055761805.1. NCBI lineage: Eukaryota > Viridiplantae > Streptophyta > Magnoliopsida > Ericales > Theaceae > Camellia > Camellia sinensis. The sequence continues at coordinate 4,188,336 of NW_028128989.1, read as the reverse complement.
TGTAAGTAAACGCCGTATTTTCATATCTGCCACTGTGCATGAGAATCCGTATAGGTGTTCGAGTGTTCGAAACGTAACGCGCGAGAAATTGTAAGTAAACGCCGTATTTACATATCGGCCACTGTGCAGGAGAATCCGTATAGGTGTTCGAGTGTTCGAAACGTAACGCGCGAGAAATTGTAAGTAAACGTCGTATTTACATATCTGCCACTGTGCAGGAGAATCCGTATAGGTGTTCGAGTGTTCGATACGTAACGCGTGAGAAATTGTATGTAAACGCCGTATTTACATATCTGCCACTGTGCAGGAGAATCCGTATAGGTGTTCGAGTGTGCGAAACGTAACGCGCGAGAAATTGTAAGTAAACGCCGTATTTACATATCTGCCACTGTGCAGGAGAATCCGTATAGGTGTTCGAGTGTTCGAAACGTAACGCGCGGGAAATTGTAAGTAAACGACGTATTTACTTATCTGCCACTGTGCAGCAGAATCCGTATAGGTGGTCGAGTGTTCGAAACATCACGCGTGAGAAATTGTAATTAAACGCCGTATTTACATGTCTGCCACTGTGCAGGAGAATCCGTATAGGTGTTTGAGTGTTCGAACCGTAACGCGCGAGAAATGGTAGGTAAACACCGTATTTACATATCTGCCACTGTGCAGGAGAATCCGTATCGCTGTTCGAGTGTGCGAAACGTAACGCGCGAGAAATTGTAAGTAAACTCCGTATTTACATATCTGCCACTGTGCAGGAGAATCCGTATAGGTGTTCGAGTGTTCGAAACGTAACGCGCCAGAAATTGTAAGTAAACGCCGTATTTACATATCTGCCACTGTGCAGGAGAATCCGTATAGGTGTTCGAGTGTTCGAATCGTAAGGCGTGAGAAATTGTAATTAAACGCCGTATTTACATGTCTGCCACTGTGCAGGAGAATCCGTATAGGTGTTTGAGTGTTCGAACCGTAACGCGCGAGAAATGGTAGGTAAACACCGTATTTACATATCTGCCACTGTGCAGGAGAATCCGTATAGGTGTTCGAGTGTTCGAAACGTAACGCGCAAGAAATTGTAAGTAAAAGCCGTATTTACATATCTGCCACTGTGCAGGAGAATCCGTATAGGTGTTCGAGTGTTCGAAACGTAACGCGCGAGAAACTGTAAGTAAACGCCGTATTTACATATCTGCCACTGTGCAGGAGAATCCGTATAGGTGTTCGAGTGTTCGAATCGTAAGGCGTGAGAAATTGTAATTAAACGCCGTATTTACATGTCTGCCACTGTGCAGGAGAATCCGTATAGGTGTTTGAGTGTTCGAATCGTAAGGCGTGAGAAATTGTAATTAAACGCCGTATTTACATATCTGCCACTGTGCAGGAGAATCCGTATACGTGTTCGAGTGTTCGAACCGTAACGCGCGAGAAATTGTAAGTAAACGCCGTATTTACATATCTGCCACTGTGCAGGAGAATCCGTATAGGTGTTCGAGTGTTCGAAACGTAACGCGCGAGAAATTGTAAGTAAACGCCGTATTTTCATATCTGCCACTGTGCATGAGAATCCGTATAGGTGTTCGAGTGTTCGAAACGTAACGCGCGAGAAATTGTAAGTAAACGCCGTATTTTCATATCTGCCACTGTGCATGAGAATCCGTATAGGTGTTCGAGTGTTCGAAACGTAACGCGCGAGAAATTGTAAGTAAACGCCGTATTTACATATCGGCCACTGTGCAGGAGAATCCGTATAGGTGTTCGAGTGTTCGAAACGTAACGCGCGAGAAATTGTAAGTAAACGTCGTATTTACATATCTGCCACTGTGCAGGAGAATCCGTATAGGTGTTCGAGTGTTCGATACGTAACGCGTGTGAAATTGTATGTAAACGCCGTATTTACATATCTGCCACTGTGGAGGAGAATCCGTATAGCTGTTCGAGTGTGCGAAACGTAACGCGCGAGAAATTGTAAGTAAACGCCGTATTTACATATCTGCCACTGTGCAGGAGAATCCGTATAGGTGTTCGAGTGTTCGAAACGTAACGCGCGGGAAATTGTAAGTAAACGTCGTATTTACTTATCTGCCACTGTGCAGGAGAATCCGTATAGGTGTTCGAGTGTTCGAAACATCACGCGTGAGAAATTGTAATTAAACGCCGTATTTACATGTCTGCCACTGTGCTGGAGAATCCGTATAGGTGTTTGAGTGTTCGAACCGTAACGCGCGAGAAATGGTAGGTAAACACCGTATTTACATATCTGCCACTGTGCAGGAGAATCCGTATAGGTGTTCGAGTGTGCGGAATGTAACGCGCGAGAAATTGTAAGTAAACGCCGTATTTACATGTCTGCCACTGTGCAGGAGAATCCGTATAGGTGTTCGAGTGTTCGAATCGTAAGGCGTGAGAAATTGTAATTAAACGCCGTATTTACATGTCTGCCACTATGCAGGAGAATCCGTATAGGTGTTTGAGTGTTCGAACCGTAACGCGCGAGAAATGGTAGGTAAACACCGTATTTACATATCTGCCACTGTGCAGGAGAATCCGTATACGTGTTCGAGTGTTCGAACCGTAACGCGCAAGAAATTGTAAGTAAAAGCCGTATTTACATATCTGCCACTGTGCAGGAGAATCCGTATAGGTGTTCGAGTGTTCGAAACGTAACGCCCGAGAAACTGTAAGTAAACGCCGTATTTACATATCTGCCACTGTGCAGGAGAATCCGTATAGGTGTTCGAGTGTTCGAAATGTAACGCGCGAGAAATTGTAAGTAAACGCCGTATTTACATATCTGCCACTGTGCAGGAGAATCCGTATAGGTGTTCGAGTGTTCGAATCGTAAGGCGTGAGAAATTGTAATTAAACGCCGTATTTACATGTCTGCCACTGTGCAGGAGAATCCGTATAGGTGTTTGAGTGTTCGAACCGTAACGCGCGAGAAATGGTAGGTAAACACCGTATTTACATTTCTGCCACTGTGCAGGAGAATCCGTATACGTGTTCGAGTGTTCGAACCGTAACGCGCGAGAAATTGTAAGTAAACGCCGTATTTACATATCAGCCACTGTGCAGGAGAATCCGTATAGGTGTTCGAGTGTTCGAACCGTAACGCGCGAGAAATTGTAAGTAAACGCCGTATTTACATATCTGCTGCTATGCAGGAGAATCCGTATAGGTGTTCGAGTGTTCGAATCGTAAGGCGTGAGAAATTGTAATTAAACGCCGTATTTACATGTCTGCCACTGTGCAGGAGAATCCGTATAGGTGTTTGAGTGTTCGAACCGTAACGCGCGAGAAATGGTAGGTAAACACCGTATTTACATATCTGCCACTGTGCAGGAGAATCCGTATACGTGTTCGAGTGTTCGAACCGTAACGCGCAAGAAATTGTAAGTAAACGCCGTATTTACATATCTGCCACTGTGCAGGAGAATCCGTATAGGTGTTCCAGTGTTCGAAACGTAACGCGCGAGAAATTGTAAGTAAACGCCGTATTTTCATATCTGCCTCTGTGCATGAGAATCCGTATAGGTGTTCGAGTGTTCGAAACGTAACGCGCGAGAAATTGTAAGTAAACGCCGTATTTACATATCTGCCACTGTGCAGGAGAATCCGTATAGGTGTTCGAGTGTTCGAAACGTAACGCGCGAGAAATTGTAAGTAAACGTCGTATTTACATATCTGCCACTGTGCAGGAGAATCCGTATAGGTGTTCGAGTGTTCGAAACGTAACGCGTGAGAAATTGTATGTAAACGCCGTATTTACATATCTGCCACTGTGCAGGAGAATCCGTATAGCTGTTCGAGTGTGCGAAACGTAACGCGCGAGAAATTGTAAGTAAACGCCGTATTTACATATCTGCCACTGTGCAGGAGAATCCGTATAGGTGTTCGAGTGTTCGAAACGTAACGCGCGGGAAATTGTAAGTAAACGTCGTATTTACTTATCTGCCACTGTGCAGGAGAATCCGTATAGGTGTTCGAGTGTTCGAAACATCACGCGTGAGAAATTGTAATTAAACGCCGTATTTACATGTCTGCCACTGTGCAGGAGAATCCGTATAGGTGTTTGAGTGTTCAAACCGTAACGCGCGAGAAATGGTAGGTAAACACCGTATTTACATATCTGCCACTGTGCAGGAGAATCCATATACGTGTTCGAGTGTTCGAACCGTAACGCGCGAGAAATTGTAAGTAAACGCCGTATTTACATATCTGCCACTGTGCAGGAGAATCCGTATAGGTGTTCGAGTGTTCGAAACGTAACGCGCGAGAAATTGTAAGTAAACGTCGTATTTACATATCTGCGACTGTGCAGGAGAATCCGTATAGGTGTTCGAGTGTTCGATACGTAACGCGTGAGAAATTGTATGTAAACGCCGTATTTACATATCTGCCACTGTGCAGGAGAATCCGTATAGCTGTTCGAGTGTGCGAAACGTAACGCGCGAGAAATTGTAAGTAAACGCCGTATTTACATATCTGCCACTGTGCAGGAGAATCCGTATAGGTGTTCGAGTGTTCGAAACGTAACGCGCGGGAAATTGTAAGTAAACGTCGTATTTACTTATCTGCCACTGTGCAGAAGAATCCGTATAGGTGTTCGAGTGTTCGAAACATCACGCGTGAGAAATTGTAATTAAACGCCGTATTTACATGTCTGCCACTGTGCAAGAGAATCCGTATAGGTGTTTGAGTGTTCGAACCGTAACGCGCGAGAAATGGTAGGTAAACACCGTATTTACATATCTGCCACTGTGTAGGAGAATCCATATACGTGTTCGAGTGTTCGAACCGTAACGCGCGAGAAATTGTAAGTAAACGCCGTATTTACATATCTGCCACTGTGCAGGAGCATCCGTATAGGTGTTCGAGTGTTCGAACCGTAACGCGCGAGAAATTGTAAGTAAACGCCGTATTTACATATCTGCTACTGTGCAAGAGAATCCGTATAGGTGTTTGAGTGTTCGAACCGTAACGCGCGAGAAATGGTAGGTAAACACCGTTTTTACATATCTGCCACTGTGTAGGAGAATCCATATACGTGTTCGAGTGTTCGAACCGTAACGCGCGAGAAATTGTAAGTAAACGTCGTATTTACATATCTGCCACTGTGCAGGAGAATCCGTATAGGTGTTCGAGTGTTCGATACGTAACGCGTGAGAAATTGTATGTAAACGCCGTATTTACATATCTGCCACTGTGCAGGAGAATCCGTATAGGTGTTCGAGTGTGCGAAACGTAACGCGCGAGAAATTGTAAGTAAACGCCGTATTTACATATCTGCCACTGTGCAGGAGAATCCGTATAGGTGTTCGAGTGTTCGAAACGTAACGCGCGGGAAATTGTAAGTAAACGACGTATTTACTTATCTGCCACTGTGCAGCAGAATCCGTATAGGTGTTCGAGTGTTCGAAACATCACGCGTGAGAAATTGTAATTAAACGCCGTATTTACATGTCTGCCACTGTGCAGGAGAATCCGTATAGGTGTTTGAGTGTTCGAACCGTAACGCGCGAGAAATGGTAGGTAAACACCGTATTTACATATCTGCCACTGTGCAGGAGAATCCGTATCGCTGTTCGAGTGTGCGAAACGTAACGCGCGAGAAATTGTAAGTAAACTCCGTATTTACATATCTGCCACTGTGCAGGAGAATCCGTATAGGTGTTCGAGTGTTCGAAACGTAACGCGCCAGAAATTGTAAGTAAACGCCGTATTTACATATCTGCCACTGTGCAGGAGAATCCGTATAGGTGTTCGAGTGTTCGAATCGTAAGGCGTGAGAAATTGTAATTAAACGCCGTATTTACATGTCTGCCACTGTGCAGGAGAATCCGTATAGGTGTTTGAGTGTTCGAACCGTAACGCGCGAGAAATGGTAGGTAAACACCGTATTTACATATCTGCCACTGTGCAGGAGAATCCGTATAGGTGTTCGAGTGTTCGAAACGTAACGCGCAAGAAATTGTAAGTAAAAGCCGTATTTACATATCTGCCACTGTGCAGGAGAATCCGTATAGGTGTTCGAGTGTTCGAAACGTAACGCGCGAGAAACTGTAAGTAAACGCCGTATTTACATATCTGCCACTGTGCAGGAGAATCCGTATAGGTGTTCGAGTGTTCGAATCGTAAGGCGTGAGAAATTGTAATTAAACGCCGTATTTACATGTCTGCCACTGTGCAGGAGAATCCGTATAGGTGTTTGAGTGTTCGAATCGTAAGGCGTGAGAAATTGTAATTAAACGCCGTATTTACATATCTGCCACTGTGCAGGAGAATCCGTATACGTGTTCGAGTGTTCGAACCGTAACGCGCGAGAAATTGTAAGTAAACGCCGTATTTACATATCTGCCACTGTGCAGGAGAATCCGTATAGGTGTTCGAGTGTTCGAAACGTAACGCGCGAGAAATTGTAAGTAAACGCCGTATTTTCATATCTGCCACTGTGCATGAGAATCCGTATAGGTGTTCGAGTGTTCGAAACGTAACGCGCGAGAAATTGTAAGTAAACGCCGTATTTACATATCGGCCACTGTGCAGGAGAATCCGTATAGGTGTTCGAGTGTTCGAAACGTAACGCGCGAGAAATTGTAAGTAAACGTCGTATTTACATATCTGCCACTGTGCAGGAGAATCCGTATAGGTGTTCGAGTGTTCGATACGTAACGCGTGAGAAATTGTATGTAAACGCCGTATTTACATATCTGCCACTGTGGAGGAGAATCCGTATAGCTGTTCGAGTGTGCGAAACGTAACGCGCGAGAAATTGTAAGTAAACGCCGTATTTACATATCTGCCACTGTGCAGGAGAATCCGTATAGGTGTTCGAGTGTTCGAAACGTAACGCGCGGGAAATTGTAAGTAAACGTCGTATTTACTTATATGCCACTGTGCAGGAGAATCCGTATAGGTGTTCGAGTGTTCGAAACATCACGCGTGAGAAATTGTAATTAAACGCCGTATTTACATGTCTGCCACTGTGCTGGAGAATCCGTATAGGTGTTTGAGTGTTCGAACCGTAACGCGCGAGAAATGGTAGGTAAACACCGTATTTACATATCTGCCACTGTGCAGGAGAATCCGTATAGGTGTTCGAGTGTGCGGAATGTAACGCGCGAGAAATTGTAAGTAAACGCCGTATTTACATGTCTGCCACTGTGCAGGAGAATCCGTATAGGTGTTCGAGTGTTCGAATCGTAAGGCGTGAGAAATTGTAATTAAACGCCGTATTTACATGTCTGCCACTATGCAGGAGAATCCGTATAGGTGTTTGAGTGTTCGAACCGTAACGCGCGAGAAATGGTAGGTAAACACCGTATTTACATATCTGCCACTGTGCAGGAGAATCCGTATACGTGTTCGAGTGTTCGAACCGTAACGCGCAAGAAATTGTAAGTAAAAGCCGTATTTACATATCTGCCACTGTGCAGGAGAATCCGTATAGGTGTTCGAGTGTTCGAAACGTAACGCCCGAGAAACTGTAAGTAAACGCCGTATTTACATATCTGCCACTGTGCAGGAGAATCCGTATAGGTGTTCGAGTGTTCGAAATGTAACGCGCGAGAAATTGTAAGTAAACGCCGTATTTACATATCTGCCACTGTGCAGGAGAATCCGTATAGGTGTTCGAGTGTTCGAATCGTAAGGCGTGAGAAATTGTAATTAAACGCCGTATTTACATGTCTGCCACTGTGCAGGAGAATCCGTATAGGTGTTTGAGTGTTCGAACCGTAACGCGCGAGAAATGGTAGGTAAACACCGTATTTACATTTCTGCCACTGTGCAGGAGAATCCGTATACGTGTTCGAGTGTTCGAACCGTAACGCGCGAGAAATTGTAAGTAAACGCCGTATTTACATATCAGCCACTGTGCAGGAGAATCCGTATAGGTGTTCGAGTGTTCGAACCGTAACGCGCGAGAAATTGTAAGTAAACGCCGTATTTACATATCTGCTGCTATGCAGGAGAATCCGTATAGGTGTTCGAGTGTTCGAATCGTAAGGCGTGAGAAATTGTAATTAAACGCCGTATTTACATGTCTGCCACTGTGCAGGAGAATCCGTATAGGTGTTTGAGTGTTCGAACCGTAACGCGCGAGAAATGGTAGGTAAACACCGTATTTACATATCTGCCACTGTGCAGGAGAATCCGTATACGTGTTCGAGTGTTCGAACCGTAACGCGCAAGAAATTGTAAGTAAACGCCGTATTTACATATCTGCCACTGTGCAGGAGAATCCGTATAGGTGTTCCAGTGTTCGAAACGTAACGCGCGAGAAATTGTAAGTAAACGCCGTATTTTCATATCTGCCTCTGTGCATGAGAATCCGTATAGGTGTTCGAGTGTTCGAAACGTAACGCGCGAGAAATTGTAAGTAAACGCCGTATTTACATATCTGCCACTGTGCAGGAGAATCCGTATAGGTGTTCGAGTGTTCGAAACGTAACGCGCGAGAAATTGTAAGTAAACGTCGTATTTACATATCTGCCACTGTGCAGGAGAATCCGTATAGGTGTTCGAGTGTTCGAAACGTAACGCGTGAGAAATTGTATGTAAACGCCGTATTTACATATCTGCCACTGTGCAGGAGAATCCGTATAGCTGTTCGAGTGTGCGAAACGTAACGCGCGAGAAATTGTAAGTAAACGCCGTATTTACATATCTGCCACTGTGCAGGAGAATCCGTATAGGTGTTCGAGTGTTCGAAACGTAACGCGCGGGAAATTGTAAGTAAACGTCGTATTTACTTATCTGCCACTGTGCAGGAGAATCCGTATAGGTGTTCGAGTGTTCGAAACATCACGCGTGAGAAATTGTAATTAAACGCCGTATTTACATGTCTGCCACTGTGCAGGAGAATCCGTATAGGTGTTTGAGTGTTCAAACCGTAACGCGCGAGAAATGGTAGGTAAACACCGTATTTACATATCTGCCACTGTGCAGGAGAATCCATATACGTGTTCGAGTGTTCGAACCGTAACGCGCGAGAAATTGTAAGTAAACGCCGTATTTACATATCTGCCACTGTGCAGGAGAATCCGTATAGGTGTTCGAGTGTTCGAAACGTAACGCGCGAGAAATTGTAAGTAAACGTCGTATTTACATATCTGCGACTGTGCAGGAGAATCCGTATAGGTGTTCGAGTGTTCGATACGTAACGCGTGAGAAATTGTATGTAAACGCCGTATTTACATATCTGCCACTGTGCAGGAGAATCCGTATAGCTGTTCGAGTGTGCGAAACGTAACGCGCGAGAAATTGTAAGTAAACGCCGTATTTACATATCTGCCACTGTGCAGGAGAATCCGTATAGGTGTTCGAGTGTTCGAAACGTAACGCGCGAGAAATTGTAAGTAAACGTCGTATTTACATATCTGCCACTGTGCAGAAGAATCCGTATAGGTGTTCGAGTGTTCGAAACGTAACGCGCGAGAAATTGTAAGTAAACGCCCTATTTTCATATCTGCCACTGTGCATGAGAATCCGTATAGGTGTTTGAGTGTTCGAACCGTAACGCGCGAGAAATGGTAGGTAAACACCGTATTTACATATCTGCCACTGTGTAGGAGAATCCATATACGTGTTCGAGTGTTCGAACCGTAACGCGCGAGAAATTGTAAGTAAACGCCGTATTTACATATCTGCCACTGTGCAGGAGCATCCGTATAGGTGTTCGAGTGTTCGAACCGTAACGCGCGAGAAATTGTAAGTAAACGCCGTATTTACATATCTGCTACTGTACAGGAGAATCCGTATAGGTGTTCGAGTGTTCGAATCGTAAGGCGTGAGAGGTTGTAATTAAACGCCGTATTTACATGTCTGCCACTGTGCAGGAGAATCCGTATAGGTGTTTGAGTGTTCGAACCGTAACGCGCGAGAAATGGTAGGTAAACACCGTATTTACATATCTACCACTGTGCAGGAGAATCCGTATACGTGTTCGAGTGTTCGAACCGTAACGTGCGAGAAATTGTAAGTAAACGCCGTATTTACATATCTGCCACTGTGCAGGAGAATCCGTATAGGTGTTCGAGTGTTCGAAACGTAACGCGCGAGAAATTGTAAGTAAACGCCGTATTTTCATATCTGCCACTGTGCATGAGAAACCGTATAGGTGTTCGAGTGTTCGAAACGTAACGCGCGAGAAATTGTAAGTAAACGCCGTATTTACATATCTGCCACTGTGCAGGAGAATCCTTATAGGTGTTCGAGTGTTCGAAACGTAACGCGCGAGAAATTTTAAGTAAACGTCGTATTTACATATCTGCCACTGTGCAGGAGAATCCGTATAGGTGTTCGAGTGTTCGATACGTAACGCGTGAGAAATTGTATGTAAACGCCGTATTTACATATCTGCCACTGTGCAGGAGAATCCGTATAGCTGTTCGAGTGTGCGAAACGTAACGCGCGAGAAATTGTAAGTAAACGCCGTATTTACATATCTGCCACTGTGCAGGAGAATCCGTATAGGTGTTCGAGTGTTCGAAACGTAACGCGCGGGAAATTGTAAGTAAACGTCGTATTTACTTATCTGCCACTGTGCAGGAGAATCCGTATAGGTGTTCGAGTGTTCGAAACATCACGCGTGAGAAATTGTAATTAAACGCCGTATTTACATGTCTGCCACTGTGCAGGAGAATCCGTATAGGTGTTTGAGTGTTCGAACCGTAACGCGCGAGAAATGGTAGGTAAACACCGTATTTACATATCTGCCACAGTGCAGGAGAATCCATATACGTGTTCGAGTGTTCGAACCGTAACGCGCGAGAAATTTTCAGTAAACGCCGTATTTACATATCTGCCACTGTGCAGGAGAATCCGTATAGGTGTTCGAGTGTTCGAACCGTAACGCGCGAGAAATTGTAAGTAAACGCCGTATTTACATATCTGCTACTGTACAGGAGAATCCGTATAGGTGTTCGAGTGTTCGAATCGTAAGGCGTGAGAAGTTGTAATTAAACGCCGTATTTACATGTCTGCCACTGTGCAGGAGAATCCGTATAGGTGTTTGAGTGTTCGAACCGTAACGCGCGAGAAATGGTAGGTAAACACCGTATTTACATATCTGCCACTGTGCAGGAGAATCCGTATACGTGTTCGAGTGTTCGAACCGTAACGCGCGAGAAATTGTAAGTAAACGCCGTATTTACATATCTGCCACTGTGCAGGAGAATCCGTATAGGTGTTCGAGTGTTCGAAACGTAACGCGCGAGAAATTGTAAGTAAACGCCCTATTTTCATATCTGCCACTGTGCATGAGAATCCGTATAGGTGTTCGAGTGTTCGAAACATCACGCGTGAGAAATTGTAATTAAACGCCGTATTTACATGTCTGCCACTGTGCAAGAGAATCCGTATAGGTGTTTGAGTGTTCGAACCGTAACGCGCGAGAAATGGTAGGTAAACACCGTATTTACATATCTGCCACTGTGTAGGAGAATCCATATACGTGTTCGAGTGTTCGAACCGTAACGCGCGAGAAATTGTAAGTAAACGCCGTATTTACATATCTGCCACTGTGCAGGAGCATCCGTATAGGTGTTCGAGTGTTCGAACCGTAACGCGCGAGAAATTGTAAGTAAACGCCGTATTTACATATCTGCTACTGTACAGGAGAATCCGTATAGGTGTTCGAGTGTTCGAATCGTAAGGCGTGAGAGGTTGTAATTAAACGCCGTATTTACATGTCTGCCACTGTGCAGGAGAATCCGTATAGGTGTTTGAGTGTTCGAACCGTAACGCGCGAGAAATGGTAGGTAAACACCGTATTTACATATCTACCACTGTGCAGGAGAATCCGTATACGTGTTCGAGTGTTCGAACCGTAACGTGCGAGAAATTGTAAGTAAACGCCGTATTTACATATCTGCCACTGTGCAGGAGAATCCGTATAGGTGTTCGAGTGTTCGAAACGTAACGCGCGAGAAATTGTAAGTAAACGCCGTATTTTCATATCTGCCACTGTGCATGAGAAACCGTATAGGTGTTCGAGTGTTCGAAACGTAACGCGCGAGAAATTGTAAGTAAACGCCGTATTTACATATCTGCCACTGTGCAGGAGAATCCTTATAGGTGTTCGAGTGTTCGAAACGTAACGCGCGAGAAATTTTAAGTAAACGTCGTATTTACATATCTGCCACTGTGCAGGAGAATCCGTATAGGTGTTCGAGTGTTCGATACGTAACGCGTGAGAAATTGTATGTAAACGCCGTATTTACATATCTGCCACTGTGCAGGAGAATCCGTATAGCTGTTCGAGTGTGCGAAACGTAACGCGCGAGAAATTGTAAGTAAACGCCGTATTTACATATCTGCCACTGTGCAGGAGAATCCGTATAGGTGTTCGAGTGTTCGAAACGTAACGCGCGGGAAATTGTAAGTAAACGTCGTATTTACTTATCTGCCACTGTGCAGGAGAATCCGTATAGGTGTTCGAGTGTTCGAAACATCACGCGTGAGAAATTGTAATTAAACGCCGTATTTACATGTCTGCCACTGTGCAGGAGAATCCGTATAGGTGTTTGAGTGTTCGAACCGTAACGCGCGAGAAATGGTAGGTAAACACCGTATTTACATATCTGCCACAGTGCAGGAGAATCCATATACGTGTTCGAGTGTTCGAACCGTAACGCGCGAGAAATTTTCAGTAAACGCCGTATTTACATATCTGCCACTGTGCAGGAGAATCCGTATAGGTGTTCGAGTGTTCGAACCGTAACGCGCGAGAAATTGTAAGTAAACGCCGTATTTACATATCTGCTACTGTACAGGAGAATCCGTATAGGTGTTCGAGTGTTCGAATCGTAAGGCGTGAGAAGTTGTAATTAAACGCCGTATTTACATGTCTGCCACTGTGCAGGAGAATCCGTATAGGTGTTTGAGTGTTCGAACCGTAACGCGCGAGAAATGGTAGGTAAACACCGTATTTACATATCTGCCACTGTGCAGGAGAATCCGTATACGTGTTCGAGTGTTCGAACCGTAACGCGCGAGAAATTGTAAGTAAACGCCGTATTTACATATCTGCCACTGTGCAGGAGAATCCGTATAGGTGTTCGAGTGTTCGAAACGTAACGCGCGAGAAATTGTAAGTAAACGCCCTATTTTCATATCTGCCACTGTGCATGAGAATCCGTATAGGTGTTCGAGTGTTCGAAACGTAACGCGCGAGAAATTGTAAGGAAACGCCGTATTTACATATCTGCCACTGTGCAGGAGAATCCGTATAGGTGTTCGAGTGTTCGAAACGTAACGCGCGAGAAATTGTAAGTAAACGTCGTATTTACATATCTGCCACTGTGCAGGAGAATCCGTATAGGTGTTCGAGTGTTCGATACGTAACGCGTGAGAAATTGTATGTAAACGCCGTATTTACATATCTGCCACTGTGCAGGAGAATCCGTATAGCTGTTCGAGTGTGCGAAACGTAACGCGCGAGAAATTGTAAGTAAACGCCGTATTTACATATCTGCCACTGTGCAGGAGAATCCGTATAGGTGTTCGAGTGTTCGAAACGTAACGCGCGGGAAATTGTAAGTAAGCGTCGTATTTACTTATCTGCCACTGTGCTGGAGAATCCGTATAGGTGTTCGAGTGTTCGAAACATCATGCGTGAGAAATTGTAATTAAACGCCGTATTTAAATGTCTGCCACTGTGCAGGAGAATCCGTATAGGTGTTTGAGTGTTCGAACCGTAACGCGCGAGAAATGGTAGGTAAACACCGTATTTACATATCTGCCACTGTGCAGGAGAATCCGTATCGCTGTTCGAGTGTGCGAAACGTAACGCGCGAGAAATTGTAAGTAAACGCCGTATTTACATATCTGCCACTGTGCAGGAGAATCCGTATACGTGTTCGAGTGTTCGAACCGTAACGCGCGAGAAATTGTAAGTAAACGCCGTATTTACATATCTGCCACTGTGCAGGAGAATCCGTATAGGTGTTCGAGTGTTCGAAACGTAACGCGCGAGAAATTGTAAGTAAACGCCGTATTTACATATCTGCCACTGTACAGGAGAATCCGTATAGGTGTTCGAGTGTTCGAATCGTAAGGCGTGAGAAATTGTAAGTAAACGCCGTATTTACATATCTGCCACTGTGCAGGAGAATCCGTATAGGTGTTTGAGTGTTCGAACCGTAACGCGCGAGAAATGGTAGGTAAACACCGTATTTACATATCTGCCACTGTGCAGGAGAATCCGTATACGTGTTCGATTGTTCGAACCGTAACGCGCGAGAAATTGTAAGTAAACGCCGTATTTACATATCTGCCACTGTGCAGGAGAATCCGTATAGGTGTTCGAGTGTTCGAACCGTAACGCGAGAGAAATTGTAAGTAAACGCCGTATTTACATATCTGCTGCTATGCAGGAGAATCCGTATAGGTGTTCGAGTGTTCGAATCGTAAGGCGTGAGAAATTGTAATTAAACGCCGTATTTACATGTCTGCCACTGTGCAGGAGAATCCGTATAGGTGTTTGAGTGTTCGAACCGTAACGCGCGAGAAATGCTAGGTAAACACCGTATTTACATATCTGCCACTGTGCAGGAGAATCCGTATACGTGTTCGAGTGTTCGAACCGTAACGCGCGAGAAATTGTAAGTAAACGCCGTATTTACATATCTGCCACTGTGCAGGAGAATCCGTATAGGTGTTCGAGTGTTCGAAACGTAACGCGCGAGAAATTGTAAGTAAACGCCGTATTTTCATATCTGCCACTGTGCAGGAGAATCCGTATAGGTGTTCGAGTGTTCGAAACGTAACGCGCGAGAAATTGTAAGTAAACGCCGTATTTACATATCTGCCACTGTGCATGAGAATCCGTATAGGTGTTCGAGTGTTCGAACCGTAACGCGCGAGAAATTTTAAGTAAACGCCGTATTTACATATCTGCCACTGTGCAGGAGAATCCGTATAGGTGTTCGAGTGTTCGAACCGTAACGCGCGAGAAACTGTAAGTAAACGCCGTATTTACATATCTGCTACTGTACAGGAGAATCCGTATAGGTGTTCGAGTGTTCGAATCGTAAGGCGTGAGAAGTTGTAATTAAACGCCGTATTTACATGTCTGCCACTGTGCAGGAGAATCCGTATAGGTGTTTGAGTGTTCGAACCGTAACGCGCGAGAAATGGTAGGTAAACGCCGTATTTACATGTCTGCCACTGTGCAGGATAATCCGTATAGGTGTTTGAGTGTTCGAACCGTAACGCGCGAGAAATGGTAGGTAAACACCGTATTTACATATCTGCCACTGTGCAGGAGAATCCGTATACATGTTCGAGTGTTCGAACCGTAACGCGCGAGAAATTGTAAGTAAACGCCGTATTTACATATCTGCCACTGTGCAGGAGAATCCGTATAGGTGTTCGAGTGTTCGAAACGTAACGCGCGAGAAATTGTAAGTAAACGTCGTATTTACATATCTGCCACTGTGCAGGAGAATCCGTATAGATGTTCGAGTGTTCGATACGTAACGCGTGAGAAATTGTATGTAAACGCCGTATTTACATATCTGCCACTGTGCAGGAGAATCCGTATAGCTGTTCGAGTGTGCGAAACGTAACGCGCGAGAAATTGTAAGTAAACGCCGTATTTACATATCTGCCACTGTGCAGGAGAATCCGTACAGGTGTTCGAGTGTTCGAAACGTAACGCGCGGGAAATTGTAAGTAAACGTCGTATTTACTTATCTGCCACTGTGCAGGAGAATCCGTATAGGTGTTCGAGTGTTCGAAACATCACGCGTGAGAAATTGTAATTAAACGCCGTATTTACATGTCTGCCACTGTGCAGGAGAATCCGTATAGGTGTTTGAGTGTTCGAACCGTAACGCGCGAGAAATGGTAGGTAAACACCGTATTTACATATCTGCCACAGTGCAGGAGAATCCATATACGTGTTCGAGTGTTCGAACCGTAACGCGCGAGAAATTTTAAGTAAACGCCGTATTTACATATCTGCCACTGTGCAGGAGAATCCGTATAGGTGTTCGAGTGTTCGAACCGTAACGCGCGAGAAATTGTAAGTAAACGCCGTATTTACATATCTGCTACTGTACAGGAGAATCCGTATAGGTGTTCGAGTGTTCGAATCGTAAGGCGTGAGAAGTTGTAATTAAACGCCGTATTTACATGTCTGCCACTGTGCAGGAGAATCCGTATAGGTGTTTGAGTGTTCGAACCGTAACGCGCGAGAAATGGTAGGTAAACGCCGTATTTACATGTCTGCCACTGTGCAGGATAATCCGTATAGGTGTTTGAGTGTTCGAACCGTAACGCGCGAGAAATGGTAGGTAAACACCGTATTTACATATCTGCCACTGTGCAGGAGAATCCGTATACGTGTTCGAGTGTTCGAACCGTAACGCGCGAGAAATTGTAAGTAAACGCCGTATTTACATATCTGCCACTGTGCAGGAGAATCCGTATAGGTGTTCGAGTGTTCGAACCGTAACGCGCGAGAAATTGTAAGTAAACGCCGTATTTACATATCTGCTGCTATGCAGGAGAATCCGTATAGGTGTTCGAGTGTTCGAATCGTAAGGCGTGAGAAATTGTAATTAAACGCCGTATTTACATGTCTGCCACTGTGCAGGAGAATCCGTATAGGTGTTTGAGTGTTCGAACCGTAACGCGCGAGAAATGGTAGGTAAACACCGTATTTACATATCTGCCACTGTGCAGGAGAATCCGTATACGTGTTCGAGTGTTCGAACCGTAACGCGCGAGAAATTGTAAGTAAACGCCGTATTTACATATCTGCCACTGTGCAGGAGAATCCGTATAGGTGTTCGAGTGTTCGAAACGTAACGCGCGAGAAATTGTAAGTAAACGCCGTATTTTCATATCTGCCACTGTGCATGAGAATCCGTATAGGTGTTCGAGTGTTCGAAACGTAACGCGCGAGAAATTGTAAGCAAACGCCGTATTTACATATCTGCCACTGTGCAGGAGAATCCGTATAGGTGTTCGAGTGTTCGAAACGTAACGCGCGAGAAATTGTAAGTAAACGTCGTATTTACATATCTGCCACTGTGCAGGAGAATCCGTATAGATGTTCGAGTGTTCGATACGTAACGCGTGAGAAATTGTATGTAAACGCCGTATTTACATATCTGCCACTGTGCAGGAGAATCCGTATAGCTGTTCGAGTGTGCGAAACGTAACGCGCGAGAAATTGTAAGTAAACGCCGTATTTACATATCTGCCACTGTGCAGGAGAATCCGTACAGGTGTTCGAGTGTTCGAAACGTAACGCGCGGGAAATTGTAAGTAAACGTCGTATTTACTTATCTGCCACTGTGCAGGAGAATCCGTATAGGTGTTCGAGTGTTCGAAACATCACGCGTGAGAAATTGTAATTAAACGCCGTATTTACATGTCTGCCACTGTGCAGGAGAATCCGTATAGGTGTTTGAGTGTTCGAACCGTAACGCGCGAGAAATGGTAGGTAAACACCGTATTTACATATCTGCCACAGTGCAGGAGAATCCATATACGTGTTCGAGTGTTCGAACCGTAACGCGCGAGAAATTTTAAGTAAACGCCGTATTTACATATCTGCCACTGTGCAGGAGAATCCGTATAGGTGTTCGAGTGTTCGAACCGTAACGCGCGAGAAATTGTAAGTAAACGCCGTATTTACATATCTGCTACTGTACAGGAGAATCCGTATAGGTGTTCGAGTGTTCGAATCGTAAGGCGTGAGAAGTTGTAATTAAATGCCGTATTTACATGTCTGCCACTGTGCAGGAGAATCCGTATAGGTGTTTGAGTGTTCGAACTGTAACGCGCGAGAAATGGTAGGTAAACACCGTATTTACATATCTGCCACTGTGCAGGAGAATCCGTATCGCTGTTCGAGTGTGCGAAACGTAACGCGCGAGAAATTGTAAGTAAACGCCGTATTTACATATCTGCCACTGTGTAGGAGAATCCGTATACGTGTTCGAGTGTTCGAACCGTAACGCGCGAGAAATTGTAATTAAACGCCGTATTTACATGTCTGCCACTGTGCAGGATAATCCGTATAGGTGTTTGAGGGTTCGAACCGTAACGCGCGAGAAATGTTAGGTAAACACCGTATTTACATATCTGCCACTGTGCAGGAGAATCCGTATACGTGTTCGAGTGTTCGAACCGTAACGCGCGAGAAATTGTATGTAAATGCCGTATTTACATATCTGCCACTGTGCAGGAGAATCCGTATAGGTGTTCGAGTGTTCGAACCGTAACGCGCGAGAAATTGTAAGTAAACGCCGTATTTACATATCTGCTGCTATGCAGGAGAATCCGTATAGGTGTTCGAGTGTTCGAATCGTAAGGCGTGAGAAATTGTAATTAAACGCCGTATTTACATGTCTGCCACTGTGCAGGAGAATCCGTATAGGTGTTTGAGTGTTCGAACCGTAACGCGCGAGAAATGGTAGGTAAACACCGTATTTACATATCTGCCACTGTGCAGGAGAATCCGTATACGTGTTCGAGTGTTCGAACCGTAACGCGCGAGAAATTGTAAGTAAACGCCGTATTTACATATCTGCCACTGTGTAGGAGAATCCGTATAGGTGTTCGAGTGTTCGAAACGTAACGCGCGAGAAATTGTAAGTAAACGCCGTATTTTCATATCTGCCACTGTGCATGAGAATCCGTATAGGTGTTCGAGTGTTCGAAACGTAACGCGCGAGAAATTGTAAGTAAACGCCGTATTTACATATCTGCCACTGTGCAGGAGAATCCGTATAGGTGTTCGAGTGTTCGAAACGTAACGCGCGAGAAATTGTAAGTAAACGTCGTATTTACATATCTGCCACTGTGCAGGAGAATCCGTATAGGTGTTCGAGTGTTCGATACGTAACGCGTGAGAAATTGTATGTAAACGCCGTATTTACATATCTGCCACTGTGCAGGAGAATCCGTATAGCTGTTCGAGTGTGCGAAACGTAACGCGCGAGAAATTGTTAGTAAACGCCGTATTTACATATCTGCCACTGTGCAGGAGAATCCGTATAGGTGTTCGAGTGTTCGAAACGTAACGCGCGGGAAATTGTAAGTAAACGTCGTATTTACTTATCTGCCACTGTGCAGGAGAATCCGTATAGGTGTTCGAGTGTTCGAAACATCACGCGTGAGAAATTGTAATTAAACGCCGTATTTACATGTCTGCCACTGTGCAGGAGAATCCGTATAGGTGTTTGAGTGTTCGAACCGTAACGCGCGAGAAATGGTAGGTAAACACCGTATTTACATATCTGCCACAGTGTAGGAGAATCCATATACGTGTTCGAGTGTTCGAACCGTAACGCGCGAGAAATTTTAAGTAAACGCCGTATTTACATATCTGCCACTGTGCAGGAGAATCCGTATAGGTGTTCGAGTGTTCGAACCGTAACGCGCGAGAAATTGTAAGTAAACGCCGTATTTACATATCTGCTACTGTACAGGAGAATCCGTATAGGTGTTCGAGTGTTCGAATCGTAAGGCGTGAGAAGTTGTAATTAAACGCCGTATTTACATGTCTGCCACTGTGCAGGAGAATCCGTATAGGTGTTTGAGTGTTCGAACCGTAACGCGCGAGAAATGGTAGGTAAACACCGTATTTACATATCTGCCACTGTGCAGGAGAATCCGTATACGTGTTCGAGTGTTCGAACCGTAACACGCGAGAAATTGTAAGTAAACGCCGTATTTACATATCTGCCACTGTGCAGGAGAATCCGTATAGGTGTTCGAGTGTTCGAAACGTAACGCGCGAGAAATTGTAAGTAAACGTCGTATTTACATATCTGCCACTGTGCAGGAGAATCAGTATAGGTGTTCGAGTGTTCGATACGTAACGCGTGAGAAATTGTATGTAAACGCCGTATTTACATATCTGCCACTGTGCAGGAGAATCCGTATAGCTGTTCGAGTGTGCGAAACGTAACGCGCGAGAAATTGTAAGTAAACGCCGTATTTACATATCTGCCACTGTGCAGGAGAATCCGTATAGGTGTTCGAGTGTTCGAAACGTAACGCGCGGGAAATTGTAAGTAAGCGTCGTATTTACTTATCTGCCACTGTGCAGGAGAATCCGTATAGGTGTTCGAGTGTTCGAAACATCATGCGTGAGAAATTGTAATTAAACGCCGTATTTAAATGTCTGCCACTTTGCAGGAGAATCCGTATAGGTGTTTGAGTGTTCGAACCGTAACGCGCGAGAAATATTAGGTAAACACCGTATTTACATATCTGCCACTGTGCAGGAGAATCCGTATCGCTGTTCGAGTGTGCGAAACGTAACGCGCGAGAAATTGTAAGTAAACGCCGTATTTACATATCTGCCACTGTGCAGGAGAATCCGTATACGTGTTCGAGTGTTCGAACCGTAACGCGCGAGAAATTGTAAGTAAACGCCGTATTTACATATCTGCCACTGTGCAGGAGAATCCGTATAGGTGTTCGAGTGTTCGAAACGTAACGCGCGAGAAATTGTAAGTAAACGCCGTATTTACATATCTGCTACTGTACAGGAGAATCCGTATAGGTGTTCGAGTGTTCGAATCGTAAGGCGTGAGAAATTGTAATTAAACGCCGTATTTACATGTCTGCCATTGTGCAGGAGAATCCGTATAGGTGTTTGAGTGTTCGAACCGTAACGCGCGAGAAATGGTAGGTGAACACCGTATTTACATATCTGCCACTGTGCAGGAGAATCCGTATACGTGTTCGAGTGTTCGAACCGTAACGCGCGAGAAATTGTAAGTAAACGCCGTATTTACATATCTGCCACAGTGCAGGAGAATCCGTATAGGTGTTCGAGTGTTCGAAACGTAACGCGCGAGAAATTGTAAGTAAACGCCGTATTTTCATATCTGCCACTGTGCAGGAGAATCCGTATAGGTGTTCGTGTGTTCGAAACGTAACGCGCGAGAAATTGTAAGTAAACGTCGTATTTACTTATCTGCCACTGTGCAGGAGAATCCGTATAGGTGTTCGAGTGTTCGAAACGTAATGCGCGAGAAATTGTTAGTAAACGTCGTATTTACATATCTGCCACTGTGCAGTAGAATCCGTATAGGTGTTCGAGTGTTCGATACGTAACGTGTGAGAAATTGTATGTAAACGCCGTATTTACATCTCTGCCACTGTGCAGGAGAATCCGTATAGCTGTTCGAGTGTGCGAAACGTAACGCGCGAGAAATTGTAAGTAAACGCCGTATTTACATATCTGCCACTGTGCAGGAGAATCCGTATAGGTGTTCGAGTGTTCGAAACGTAACGCGCAAGAAATTGTAAGTAAACGCCGTATTTACATATCTGCTACTGTGCAGGAGAATCCGTATAGGTGTTTGAGTGTTCGAATCGTAAGGCGTGAGAAATTGTAATTAAACGCCGTATTTACATGTTTGCCTCTGTGCAGGAGAATCCGTATAGGTGTTTGAGTGTTCGAACCGTAACGCGCGAGAAATGGTAGCTAAACACCGTATTTACATATCTGCCACTGTGCAGGAGAATCCGTATACGTGTTCGAGTGTTCGAACCGTAACGCGCGAGAAATTGTAAGTAAACGCCGTATTTACATATCTGCCACTGTGCAGGAGAATCCGTATAGGTGTTCGAGTGTTCGAAACGTAACGCGCGAGAAATTGTATGTAAACGCCGTATTTATATATCTGCCACTGTGCAGGAGAATCCGTGTAGCTGTTCGAGTGTTCGAAACGTAACGCGCGAGAAATTGTTAGTAAACGCCGTATTTACATATCTGCCACTGTGCAGGAGAATCCGTATAGGTGTTCGAGTGTTCGAAACGTAACGCGCGGGAAATTGTAAGTAAACGTCGTATTTACTTATCTGCCACTGTGCAGGAGAATCCGTATAGGTGTTCGAGTGTTCGAAACATCACGCGTGAGAAATTGTAATTAAACGCCGTATTTACATGTCTGCCACTGTGCAGGAGAATCCGTATAGGTGTTTGAGTGTTCGAACCGTAACGCGCGAGAAATGGTAGGTAAACACCGTATTTACATATCTGCCACAGTGTAGGAGAATCCATATACGTGTTCGAGTGTTCGAACCGTAACGCGCGAGAAATTTTAAGTAAACGCCGTATTTACATATCTGCCACTGTGCAGGAGAATCCGTATAGGTGTTCGAGTGTTCGAACCGTAACGCGCGAGAAATTGTAAGTAAACGCCGTATTTACATATCTGCTACTGTACAGGAGAATCCGTATAGGTGTTCGAGTGTTCGAATCGTAAGGCGTGAGAAGTTGTAATTAAACGCCGTATTTACATGTCTGCCACTGTGCAGGAGAATCCGTATAGGTGTTTGAGTGTTCGAACCGTAACGCGCGAGAAATGGTAGGTAAACACCGTATTTACATATCTGCCACTGTGCAGGAGAATCCGTATACGTGTTCGAGTGTTCGAACCGTAACACGCGAGAAATTGTAAGTAAACGCCGTATTTACATATCTGCCACTGTGCAGGAGAATCCGTATAGGTGTTCGAGTGTTCGAAACGTAACGCGCGAGAAATTGTAAGTAAACGTCGTATTTACATATCTGCCACTGTGCAGGAGAATCAGTATAGGTGTTCGAGTGTTCGATACGTAACGCGTGAGAAATTGTATGTAAACGCCGTATTTACATATCTGCCACTGTGCAGGAGAATCCGTATAGCTGTTCGAGTGTGCGAAACGTAACGCGCGAGAAATTGTAAGTAAACGCCGTATTTACATATCTGCCACTGTGCAGGAGAATCCGTATAGGTGTTCGAGTGTTCGAAACGTAACGCGCGGGAAATTGTAAGTAAGCGTCGTATTTACTTATCTGCCACTGTGCAGGAGAATCCGTATAGGTGTTCGAGTGTTCGAAACATCATGCGTGAGAAATTGTAATTAAACGCCGTATTTAAATGTCTGCCACTTTGCAGGAGAATCCGTATAGGTGTTTGAGTGTTCGAACCGTAACGCGCGAGAAATATTAGGTAAACACCGTATTTACATATCTGCCACTGTGCAGGAGAATCCGTATCGCTGTTCGAGTGTGCGAAACGTAACGCGCGAGAAATTGTAAGTAAACGCCGTATTTACATATCTGCCACTGTGCAGGAGAATCCGTATACGTGTTCGAGTGTTCGAACCGTAACGCGCGAGAAATTGTAAGTAAACGCCGTATTTACATATCTGCCACTGTGCAGGAGAATCCGTATAGGTGTTCGAGTGTTCGAAACGTAACGCGCGAGAAATTGTAAGTAAACGCCGTATTTACATATCTGCTACTGTACAGGAGAATCCGTATAGGTGTTCGAGTGTTCGAATCGTAAGGCGTGAGAAATTGTAATTAAACGCCGTATTTACATGTCTGCCACTGTGCAGGAGAATCCGTATAGGTGTTTGAGTGTTCGAACCGTAACGCGCGAGAAATGGTAGGTGAACACCGTATTTACATATCTGCCACTGTGCAGGAGAATCCGTATACGTGTTCGAGTGTTCGAACCGTAACGCGCGAGAAATTGTAAGTAAACGCCGTATTTACATATCTGCCACAGTGCAGGAGAATCCGTATAGGTGTTCGAGTGTTCGAAACGTAACGCGCGAGAAATTGTAAGTAAACGCCGTATTTTCATATCTGCCACTGTGCAGGAGAATCCGTATAGGTGTTCGTGTGTTCGAAACGTAACGCGCGAGAAATTGTAAGTAAACGTCGTATTTACTTATCTGCCACTGTGCAGGAGAATCCGTATAGGTGTTCGAGTGTTCGAAACGTAACGCGCGAGAAATTGTTAGTAAACGTCGTATTTACATATCTGCCACTGTGCAGGAGAATCCGTATAGGTGTTCGAGTGTTCGATACGTAACGTGTGAGAAATTGTATGTAAACGCCGTATTTACATCTCTGCCACTGTGCAGGAGAATCCGTATAGCTGTTCGAGTGTGCGAAACGTAACGCGCGAGAAATTGTAAGTAAACGCCGTATTTACATATCTGCCACTGTGCAGGAGAATCCGTATAGGTGTTCGAGTGTTCGAAACGTAACGCGCAAGAAATTGTAAGTAAACGCCGTATTTACATATCTGCTACTGTGCAGGAGAATCCGTATAGGTGTTTGAGTGTTCGAATCGTAAGGCGTGAGAAATTGTAATTAAACGCCGTATTTACATGTTTGCCTCTGTGCAGGAGAATCCGTATAGGTGTTTGAGTGTTCGAACCGTAACGCGCGAGAAATGGTAGCTAAACACCGTATTTACATATCTGCCACTGTGCAGGAGAATCCGTATACGTGTTCGAGTGTTCGAACCGTAACGCGCGAGAAATTGTAAGTAAACGCCGTATTTACATATCTGCCACTGTGCAGGAGAATCCGTATAGGTGTTCGAGTGTTCGAAACGTAACGCGCGAGAAATTGTAAGTAAACGCCGTATTTTCATATCTGCCACTGTGCAGGAGAATCCGTATAGGTGTTCGAGTGTTCGAAACGTAACGCGCGAGAAATTGTAACTAAACGTCGTATTTACATATCTGCCACTGTGCAGGAGAATCCGTATAGGTGTTCGAGTGTTCGATACGTAACGCGTGAGAAATTGCATGTAAACGCCGTATTTACATATCTGCCACTGTGCAGGAGAATCCGTATAGGTGTTCGAGTGTGCGAAATGTAACGCGCGAGAAATTGTAAGTAAACGCCGTATTTACATATCTGCCACTATGCAGGAGAATCCATATAGGTGTTCGAGTGTTCGAAACGTAACGCGCAAGAAATTGTAAGTAAACGCCGTATTTACATATCTGCCACTGTGCAGGAGAATCCGTATAGGTGTTCGAGTGTTCGAAACATAACGCGTGAGAAATTGTAAGTAAACGTCGTATTTACATATCTGCCACTGTGCAGGAGAATCCAAATAGGTGTTCGAGTGTTCGAAACGTAACGCGCGAGAAATTGTAAGTAAACGCCGTATTTACATATCTGCCACTGTGCAGGAGGATCCGTATAGGTGTTCGAGTGTTCGAAACGTAACGCGCGAGAAATTGTAAGTAAACGTCGTATTTACTTATCTGCCACTGTGCAGGAGAATCCGTATAGGTGTTCGAGTGTTCGAAACGTAACGCGTGAGAAATTGTTAGTAAACGTCGTATTTACTTATCTGCCACTGTGCAGGAGAATCCGTATAGGTGTTCGAGTGTTCGAAACATAACGCGTGAGAAATTGTAAGTAAACGTCGTATTTACATATCTGCCACAGTGCAGGAGAATCCGTATAGGTGTTCGAGTGTGCAAAACGTAACGCGCGAGAAATTGTAAGTAAACGCCGTATTTACATATCTGCCACTGTGCAGGAGAATCCGTATAGGTGTTCGAGTGTTCGATACGTAATGCACGAGAAATTGTTTGTAAACGTCGTATTTACTTTTCTGCCACTGTGCAGGAGAATCCGTATAGGTGTTCGAGTGTTCGAAACATAACGCGTGAGAAATTGTAAGTAAACGTCGTATTTACATATCTGCCACTGTGCAGGAGAATCCGTATAGGTGTTCGAGTGTTCGATACGTAACGCGTGAGAAATTGTATGTAAACGCCGTATTTACATATCTGCCACTGTGCAGGAGAATCCGTGTAGCTGTTCGAGTGTTCGAAACGTAACGCGCGAGAAATTGTAAGTAAACGCCGTATTTACATATCTGCTACTGTGCAGGAGAATCCGTATAGGTGTTTGAGTGTTCGAATCGTAAGGCGTGAGAAATTGTAATTAAACGCCGTATTTACATGTTTGCCTCTGTGCAGGAGAATCCGTATAGGTGTTTGAGTGTTCGAACCGTAACGCGCGAGAAATGGTAGCTAAACACCGTATTTACATATCTGCCACTGTGCAGGAGAATCCGTATACGTGTTCGAGTGTTCGAACCGTAACGCGCGAGAAATTGTAAGTAAACGCCGTATTTACATATCTGCCACTGTGCAGGAGAATCCGTATAGGTGTTCGAGTGTTCGAAACGTAACGCGCGAGAAATTGTAAGTAAACGCCGTATTTTCATATCTGCCACTGTGCAGGAGAATCCGTATAGGTGTTCGAGTGTTCGAAACGTAACGCGCGAGAAATTGTAAGTAAACGCCGTATTTACATATCTGCCACCGTGCAGGATAATCCGTATAGGTGTTCGGGTGTTCGAAACGTAACGCGCGAGAAATTGTAAGTAAACGTCGTATTTACATATCTGCCACTGTGCAGGAGAATCCGTATAGGTGTTCGAGTGTTCGATACGTAACGCGTGAGAAATTGTATGTAAACGCCGTATTTACATATCTGCCACTGTGCAGGAGAATCCGTATAGCTGTTCGAGTGTTCGAAACGTAACGCGCGAGAAATTGTAAGTAAACGCCGTATTTACATATCTGCCACTGTGCAGGAGAATCCGTATAGGTGTTCGAGTGTTCGAAACGTAACGCGCGAGAAATTGTAACTAAACGTCGTATTTACATATCTGCCACTGTGCAGGAGAATCCGTATAGGTGTTCGAGTGTTCGATACGTAACGCGTGAGAAATTGCATGTAAACGCCGTATTTACATATCTGCCACTGTGCAGGAGAATCCGTATAGGTGTTCGAGTGTGCGAAATGTAACGCGCGAGAAATTGTAAGTAAACGCCGTATTTACATATCTGCCACTATGCAGGAGAATCCATATAGGTGTTCGAGTGTTCGAAACGTAACGCGCAAGAAATTGTAAGTAAACGCCGTATTTACATATCTGCCACTGTGCAGGAGAATCCGTATAGGTGTTCGAGTGTTCGAAACATAACGCGTGAGAAATTGTAAGTAAACGTCGTATTTACATATCTGCCACTGTGCAGGAGAATCCAAATAGGTGTTCGAGTGTTCGAAACGTAACGCGCGAGAAATTGTAAGTAAACGCCGTATTTACATATCTGCCACTGTGCAGGAGGATCCGTATAGGTGTTCGAGTGTTCGAAACGTAACGCGCGAGAAATTGTAAGTAAACGTCGTATTTACTTATCTGCCACTGTGCAGGAGAATCCGTATAGGTGTTCGAGTGTTCGAAACGTAACGCGTGAGAAATTGTTAGTAAACGTCGTATTTACTTATCTGCCACTGTGCAGGAGAATCCGTATAGGTGTTCGAGTGTTCGAAACATAACGCGTGAGAAATTGTAAGTAAACATCGTATTTACATATCTGCCACAGTGCAGGAGAATCCGTATAGGTGTTCGAGTGTGCAAAACGTAACGCGCGAGAAATTGTAAGTAAACGCCGTATTTACATATCTGCCACTGTGCAGGAGAATCCGTATAGGTGTTCGAGTGTTCGATACGTAATGCACGAGAAATTGTTTGTAAACGTCGTATTTACTTTTCTGCCACTGTGCAGGAGAATCCGTATAGGTGTTCGAGTGTTCGAAACATAACGCGTGAGAAATTGTAAGTAAACGTCGTATTTACATATTTGCCACTGTGCAGGAGAATCCGTATAGGTGTTCGAGTGTTCGATACGTAACGCGTGAGAAATTGTATGTAAACGCCGTATTTATATATCTGCCACTGTGCAGGAGAATCCGTGTAGCTGTTCGAGTGTTCGAAACGTAACGCGCGAGAAATTGTAAGTAAACGCCGTATTTACATATCTGCCACTGTGCAGGAGAATCCGTATAGGTGTTCGAGTGTTCGAAACGTAACGCGCGAGAAATTGTAAGTAAACGTCGTATTTACATATCTGCCACTGTGCAGGAGAATCCGTATAGGTGTTCGAGTGTTCGATACGTAACGCGTGAGAAATTGCATGTAAACGCCGTATTTACATATCTGCCGCTGTGCAGGAGAATCCGTATCGCTGTTCGAGTGTGCGAAACGTAACGCGCGAGAAATTGTAAGTAAACTCCGTATTTACATATCTGCCACTGTGCAGGAGAATCCGTATAGGTGTTCGAGTGTTCGAAACGTAACGCGCAAGAAATTGTAAGTAAACGCCGTATTTACATATCTGCTACTGTGCAGGAGAATCCGTATAGGTGTTCGAGTGTTCGAATCGCAAGGCGTGAGAAATTGTAATTAAACGCCGTATTTACATGTCTGCCACTGTGCAGGAGAATCCGTATAGGTGTTTGAGTGTTCGAACCGTAACGCGCGAGAAATGGTAGGTAAACGCCGTATTTACATATCTGCCACTGTGCAGGAGAATCCGTATACGTGTTCGAGTGTTCGAACCGTAACGCGCGAGAAATTGTAAGTAAACGCCGTATTTACATATCTGCCACTGTGCAGGAGAATCCGTATAGGTGTTCGAGTGTTCGAAACGTAACGCGCGAGAAATTGTAAGTAAACGCCGTATTTTCATATCTGCCACTGTGCAGGAGAATCCGTATAGGTGTTCGAGTGTTCGAAACGTAACGCGCGAGAAATTGTAAGTAAACGTCGTATTTACTTATCTGCCACTGTGTAGGAGAATCCGTATAGGTGTTCGAGTGTTCGAAACGTAACGCGCGAGAAATTGTTAGTAAACGTCGTATTTACATATCTGCCACTGTGCAGGAGAATCCGTATAGGTGTTCGAGTGTTCGATACGTAACGCGTGAGAAATTGTATGTAAACGCCGTATTTACATCTCTGCCACTGTGCAGGAGAATCCGTATAGCTGTTCGAGTGTGCGAAACGTAACGCGCGAGAAATTGTAAGTAAACGCCGTATTTACATATCTGCCACTGTGCAGGAGAATCCGTATAGGTGTTCGAGTGTTCGAAACGTAACGCGCAAGAAATTGTAAGTAAACGCCGTATTTACATATCTGCTACTGTGCAGGAGAATCCGTATAGGTGTTCGAGTGTTCGAATCGTAAGGCGTAAGAAATTGTAATTAAACGCCGTATTTACATGTTTGCCTCTTTGCAGGAGAATCCGTATAGGTGTTTGAGTGTTCGAACCGTAACGCGCGAGAAATGGTAGGTAAACACCGTATTTACATATCTGCCACTGTGCAGGAGAATCCGTATACGTGTTCGAGTGTTCGAACCGTAACGCGCGAGAAATTGTAAGTAAACGCCGTATTTACATATCTGCCACTGTGCAGGAGTATCCATATAGGTGTTCGAGTGTTCGAAACGTAACGCGCGAGAAATTGTAAGTAAACGCCGTATTTTCATATCTGCCACTGTGCAGGAGAATCCGTATAGGTGTTCGAGTGTTCGAAACGTAACGCGCGAGAAATTGTAAGTAAACGCCGTATTTACATATCTGCCACTGTGCATGAGAATCCGTATAGGTGTTCGAGTGTTCGATACGTAACGCGTGAGAAATTGTATGTAAACGCCGTATTTACATATCTGCCACTGTGCAGGAGAATCCGTATAGCTGTTCGAGTGTGCGAAACGTAACGCGCGAGAAATTGTAAGTAAACGCCGTATTTACATATCTGCCACTATGCAGGAGAATCCGTATAGGTGTTCGAGTGTTCGAAACGTAACGCGCAAGAAATTGTAAGTAAACGCCGTATTTACATATCAGCCACTGTGCAGGAGAATCCGTATAGGTGTTCGAGTGTTCGAAACATAACGCGTGAGAAATTGTAAGTAAACGTCGTATTTACATATCTGCCACTGTGCAGGAGAATCCATATAGGTGTTCGAGTGTTCGAAACGTAACGCGCGAGAAATTGTAAGTAAACGCCGTATTTACATATCTGCCACTGTGCAGGAGAATCCGTATAGGTGTTCGAGTGTTCGAAACGTAACGCGCGAGAAATTGTAAGTAAACGTCGTATTTACTTATCTGCCACTGTGCAGGAGAATCCGTATAGGTGTTCGAGTGTTCGAAACGTAACGCGTGAGAAATTGTTAGTAAACGTCGTATTTACTTATCTGCCACTGTGTAGGAGAATCCGTATAGGTGTTCGAGTGTTCGAAACATAACGCGTGAGAAATTGTAAGTAAACGTCGTATTTACATATCTGCCACAGTGCAGGAGAATCCGTATAGGTGTTCGAGTGTGCAAAACGTAACGCGCGAGAAATTGTAAGTAAACGCCGTATTTACATATCTGCCACTGTGCAGGAGAATCCGTATAGGTGTTCGAGTGTTCGATACGTAACGCGTGAGAAATTGCATGTAAACGCCGTATTTACATATCTGCCGCTGTGCAGGAGAATCCGTATCGCTGTTCGAGTGTGCGAAACGTAGCGCGCGAGAAATTGTAAGTAAACTCCGTATTTACATATCTGCCACTGTGTAGGAGAATCCGTATAGGTGTTCGAGTGTTCGAAACGTAACGCGCAAGAAATTGTAAGTAAACGCCGTATTTACATATCTGCTACTGTGCAGGAGAATCCGT
Organism: Camellia sinensis; assembly: GCF_055761805.1. Taxonomy (NCBI): domain Eukaryota; kingdom Viridiplantae; phylum Streptophyta; class Magnoliopsida; order Ericales; family Theaceae; genus Camellia; species Camellia sinensis. The sequence continues at coordinate 4,158,026 of NW_028128989.1, read as the reverse complement.
ATAGGTGTTCGAGTGTTCGAATCGTAAGGCGTGAGAAATTTTAATTAAACGCCATATTTACATGTCTGCCACTGTGCAGGAGAATCCGTATAGGTGTTTGAGTGTTCGAACCGTAACGCGCGAGAAATGGTAGGTAAATACCGTATTTACATATCTGCCACTGTGCAGGAGAATCCGTATACGTGTTCGAGTGTTCGAACCGTAACGCGCGAGAAATTGTAAGTAAACGCCGTATTTACATATCTGCCACTGTGCAGGAGAATCCGTATAGGTGTTCGAGTGTTCGAAACTTAACGCGCGAGAAATTGTAAGTAAACGCCGTATTTTCATATCTGCCACTGTGCAGGAGAATCCGTATAGGTGTTCGAGTGTTCGGAACGTAACGCGCGAGAAATTGTAAGTAAACGCCGTATTTACATATCTGCCACTGTGCAGGAGAATCCGTATAGGTGTTCGAGTGTTCGAAACGTAACGCGCGAGAAATTGTAAGTAAACGTCGTATTTACATATCTGCCACTATGCAGGAGAATCCGTATAGGTGTTCGAGTGTTCGATACGTAACGCGTGAGAAATTGTATGTAAACGCCGTATTTACATATCTGCCACTGTGCAGGAGAATCCGTATAGCTGTTCGAGTGTGCGAAACGTAACGCGCGAGAAATTGTAAGTAAACGCCGTATTTACATATCTGCAACTGTGCAGGAGAATCCGTATAGGTGTTCGAGTGTTCGAAACGTAACGCGCAAGAAATTGTAAGTAAACGCCGTAATTACATATCTGCCACTGTGCAGGAGAATCCGTATAGATGTTAGAGTGTTCGAAACGTAACGCGCGAGAAATTGTAAGTAAACGTCGTATTTACTTATCTGCCACTGTGCAGGAGAATCCGTATAGGTGTTCGAGTGTTCGAAACATAACGCGTGAGAAATTGTAAGTAAACGTCGTATTTACATATCTGCCACTGTGCAGGAGAATCCTTATAGGTGTTCGAGTGTGCAAAACGTAACGCGCGAGAAATTGTAAGTAAATGCCGTATTTACATATCTGCCACTGTGCAGGAGAATCCGTATAGGTGTTCGAGTGTTCGAAACGTAACGCGTGAGAAATTGTAAGTAAACGCCGTATTGACATATCTGCCACTGTCCAGGAGAATCCGTATTGGGTTTCGAGTGTTCGAACCGTAACGCGCGAGAAATTGTAATTAAACGCCGTATTTACATGTCTGCCACTGTGCAGGATAATCCATATAGGTGTTTGAGTGTTCGAACCGTAACGCGCGAGAAATGGTAGGTAAACACCGTATTTACATATCTGCCACTGTGCAGGAGAATCCGTATACGTGTTCGAGTGTTCGAACCGTAACGCGCGAGAAATTGTAACTAAACGCCGTATTTACATATCTGCCACTGTGCAGGAGAATCCGTATAGGTGTTCGAGTGTTCGAAACGTAACGCGCGAGAAATTGTAAGTAAACGCCGTATTTACATATCTGCCACTGTGCAGGAGAATCCGTATAGGTGTTCGAGTGTTCGAAACGTAACGCGCGAGAAATTGTAAGTAAACGTCGTATTTACATATCTGCCACTGTGCAGGAGAATCCGTATAGGTGTTCGAGTGTTCGATACGTAACGCGTGAGAAATTGCATGTAAACGCCGTATTTACATATCTGCCGCTGTGCAGGAGAATCCGTATCGCTGTTCGAGTGTGCGAAACGTAACGCGCGAGAAATTGTAAGTAAACTCCGTATTTACATATCTGCCACTGTGCAGGAGAATCCGTATAGGTGTTCGAGTGTTCGAAACGTAACGCGCAAGAAATTGTAAGTAAACGCCGTATTTACATATCTGCTACTGTGCAGGAGAATCCGTATAGGTGTTCGAGTGTTCGAATCGCAAGGCGTGAGAAATTGTAATTAAACGCCGTATTTACATGTCTGCCACTGTGCAGGAGAATCCGTATAGGTGTTTGAGTGTTCGAACCGTAACGCGCGAGAAATGGTAGGTAAACACCGTATTTACATATCTGCCACTGTGCAGGAGAATCCGTATACGTGTTCGAGTGTTCGAACCGTAACGCGCGAGAAATTGTAAGTAAACGCCGTATTTACATATCTGCCACTGTGCAGGAGAATCCGTATAGGTGTTCGAGTGTTCGAAACGTAACGCGCGAGAAATTGTAAGTAAACGCCGTATTTTCATATCTGCCACTGTGCAGGAGAATCCGTATAGGTGTTCGAGTGTTCGAAACGTAACGCGCGAGAAATTGTAAGTAAACGTCGTATTTACTTATCTGCCACTGTGTAGGAGAATCCGTATAGGTGTTCGAGTGTTCGAAACGTAACGCGCGAGAAATTGTTAGTAAACGTCGTATTTACATATCTGCCACTGTGCAGGAGAATCCGTATAGGTGTTCGAGTGTTCGATACGTAACGCGTGAGAAATTGTATGTAAACGCCGTATTTACATCTCTGCCACTGTGCAGGAGAATCCGTATAGCTGTTCGAGTGTGCGAAACGTAACGCGCGAGAAATTGTAAGTAAACGCCGTATTTACATATCTGCCACTGTGCAGGAGAATCCGTATAGGTGTTCGAGTGTTCGAAACGTAACGCGCAAGAAATTGTAAGTAAACGCCGTATTTACATATCTGCTACTGTGCAGGAGAATCCGTATAGGTGTTCGAGTGTTCGAATCGTAAGGCGTAAGAAATTGTAATTAAACGCCGTATTTACATGTTTGCCTCTTTGCAGGAGAATCCGTATAGGTGTTTGAGTGTTCGAACCGTAACGCGCGAGAAATGGTAGGTAAACACCGTATTTACATATCTGCCACTGTGCAGGAGAATCCGTATACGTGTTCGAGTGTTCGAACCGTAACGCGCGAGAAATTGTAAGTAAACGCCGTATTTACATATCTGCCACTGTGCAGGAGTATCCATATAGGTGTTCGAGTGTTCGAAACGTAACGCGCGAGAAATTGTAAGTAAACGCCGTATTTTCATATCTGCCACTGTGCAGGAGAATCCGTATAGGTGTTCGAGTGTTCGAAACGTAACGCGCGAGAAATTGTAAGTAAACGCCGTATTTACATATCTGCCACTGTGCATGAGAATCCGTATAGGTGTTCGAGTGTTCGATACGTAACGCGTGAGAAATTGTATGTAAACGCCGTATTTACATATCTGCCACTGTGCAGGAGAATCCGTATAGCTGTTCGAGTGTGCGAAACGTAACGCGCGAGAAATTGTAAGTAAACGCCGTATTTACATATCTGCCACTATGCAGGAGAATCCGTATAGGTGTTCGAGTGTTCGAAACGTAACGCGCAAGAAATTGTAAGTAAACGCCGTATTTACATATCAGCCACTGTGCAGGAGAATCCGTATAGGTGTTCGAGTGTTCGAAACATAACGCGTGAGAAATTGTAAGTAAACGTCGTATTTACATATCTGCCACTGTGCAGGAGAATCCATATAGGTGTTCGAGTGTTCGAAACGTAACGCGCGAGAAATTGTAAGTAAACGCCGTATTTACATATCTGCCACTGTGCAGGAGAATCCGTATAGGTGTTCGAGTGTTCGAAACGTAACGCGCGAGAAATTGTAAGTAAACGTCGTATTTACTTATCTGCCACTGTGCAGGAGAATCCGTATAGGTGTTCGAGTGTTCGAAACGTAACGCGTGAGAAATTGTTAGTAAACGTCGTATTTACTTATCTGCCACTGTGTAGGAGAATCCGTATAGGTGTTCGAGTGTTCGAAACATAACGCGTGAGAAATTGTAAGTAAACGTCGTATTTACATATCTGCCACAGTGCAGGAGAATCCGTATAGGTGTTCGAGTGTGCAAAACGTAACGCGCGAGAAATTGTAAGTAAACGCCGTATTTACATATCTGCCACTGTGCAGGAGAATCCGTATAGGTGTTCGAGTGTTCGATACGTAACGCGTGAGAAATTGCATGTAAACGCCGTATTTACATATCTGCCGCTGTGCAGGAGAATCCGTATCGCTGTTCGAGTGTGCGAAACGTAGCGCGCGAGAAATTGTAAGTAAACTCCGTATTTACATATCTGCCACTGTGCAGGAGAATCCGTATAGGTGTTCGAGTGTTCGAAACGTAACGCGCAAGAAATTGTAAGTAAACGCCGTATTTACATATCTGCTACTGTGCAGGAGAATCCGTATAGGTGTTCGAGTGTTCGAATCGTAAGGCGTGAGAAATTTTAATTAAACGCCATATTTACATGTCTGCCACTGTGCAGGAGAATCCGTATAGGTGTTTGAGTGTTCGAACCGTAACGCGCGAGAAATGGTAGGTAAATACCGTATTTACATATCTGCCACTGTGCAGGAGAATCCGTATACGTGTTCGAGTGTTCGAACCGTAACGCGCGAGAAATTGTAAGTAAACGCCGTATTTACATATCTGCCACTGTGCAGGAGAATCCGTATAGGTGTTCGAGTGTTCGAAACTTAACGCGCGAGAAATTGTAAGTAAACGCCGTATTTTCATATCTGCCACTGTGCAGGAGAATCCGTATAGGTGTTCGAGTGTTCGGAACGTAACGCGCGAGAAATTGTAAGTAAACGCCGTATTTACATATCTGCCACTGTGCAGGAGAATCCGTATAGGTGTTCGAGTGTTCGAAACGTAACGCGCGAGAAATTGTAAGTAAACGTCGTATTTACATATCTGCCACTATGCAGGAGAATCCGTATAGGTGTTCGAGTGTTCGATACGTAACGCGTGAGAAATTGTATGTAAACGCCGTATTTACATATCTGCCACTGTGCAGGAGAATCCGTATAGCTGTTCGAGTGTGCGAAACGTAACGCGCGAGAAATTGTAAGTAAACGCCGTATTTACATATCTGCAACTGTGCAGGAGAATCCGTATAGGTGTTCGAGTGTTCGAAACGTAACGCGCAAGAAATTGTAAGTAAACGCCGTAATTACATATCTGCCACTGTGCAGGAGAATCCGTATAGATGTTAGAGTGTTCGAAACGTAACGCGCGAGAAATTGTAAGTAAACGTCGTATTTACTTATCTGCCACTGTGCAGGAGAATCCGTATAGGTGTTCGAGTGTTCGAAACATAACGCGTGAGAAATTGTAAGTAAACGTCGTATTTACATATCTGCCACTGTGCAGGAGAATCCTTATAGGTGTTCGAGTGTGCAAAACGTAACGCGCGAGAAATTGTAAGTAAATGCCGTATTTACATATCTGCCACTGTGCAGGAGAATCCGTATAGGTGTTCGAGTGTTCGAAACGTAACGCGTGAGAAATTGTAAGTAAACGCCGTATTGACATATCTGCCACTGTCCAGGAGAATCCGTATTGGGTTTCGAGTGTTCGAACCGTAACGCGCGAGAAATTGTAATTAAACGCCGTATTTACATGTCTGCCACTGTGCAGGATAATCCATATAGGTGTTTGAGTGTTCGAACCGTAACGCGCGAGAAATGGTAGGTAAACACCGTATTTACATATCTGCCACTGTGCAGGAGAATCCGTATACGTGTTCGAGTGTTCGAACCGTAACGCGCGAGAAATTGTAACTAAACGCCGTATTTACATATCTGCCACTGTGCAGGAGAATCCGTATAGGTGTTCGAGTGTTCGAAACGTAACGCGCGAGAAATTGTAAGTAAACGCCGTATTTACATATCTGCCACTGTGCAGGAGAATCCGTATAGGTGTTCGAGTGTTCGAAACGTAACGCGCGAGAAATTGTAAGTAAACGTCGTATTTACATATCTGCCACTGTGCAGGAGAATCCGTATAGGTGTTCGAGTGTTCGATACGTAACGCGTGAGAAATTGCATGTAAACGCCGTATTTACATATCTGCCGCTGTGCAGGAGAATCCGTATCGCTGTTCGAGTGTGCGAAACGTAACGCGCGAGAAATTGTAAGTAAACTCCGTATTTACATATCTGCCACTGTGCAGGAGAATCCGTATAGGTGTTCGAGTGTTCGAAACGTAACGCGCAAGAAATTGTAAGTAAACGCCGTATTTACATATCTGCTACTGTGCAGGAGAATCCGTATAGGTGTTCGAGTGTTCGAATCGCAAGGCGTGAGAAATTGTAATTAAACGCCGTATTTACATGTCTGCCACTGTGCAGGAGAATCCGTATAGGTGTTTGAGTGTTCGAACCGTAACGCGCGAGAAATGGTAGGTAAACACCGTATTTACATATCTGCCACTGTGCAGGAGAATCCGTATACGTGTTCGAGTGTTCGAACCGTAACGCGCGAGAAATTGTAAGTAAACGCCGTATTTACATATCTGCCACTGTGCAGGAGAATCCGTATAGGTGTTCGAGTGTTCGAAACGTAACGCGCGAGAAATTGTAAGTAAACGCCGTATTTTCATATCTGCCACTGTGCAGGAGAATCCGTATAGGTGTTCGAGTGTTCGAAACGTAACGCGCGAGAAATTGTAAGTAAACGTCGTATTTACTTATCTGCCACTGTGCAGGAGAATCCGTATAGGTGTTCGAGTGTTCGAAACGTAACGCGCGAGAAATTGTTAGTAAACGTCGTATTTACATATCTGCCACTGTGCAGGAGAATCCGTATAGGTGTTCGAGTGTTCGATACGTAACGCGTGAGAAATTGTATGTAAACGCCGTATTTACATCTCTGCCACTGTGCAGGAGAATCCGTATAGCTGTTCGAGTGTGCGAAACGTAACGCGCGAGAAATTGTAAGTAAACGCCGTATTTACATATCTGCCACTGTGCAGGAGAATCCGTATAGGTGTTCGAGTGTTCGAAACGTAACGCGCAAGAAATTGTAAGTAAACGCCGTATTTACATATCTGCTACTGTGCAGGAGAATCCGTATAGGTGTTCGAGTGTTCGAATCGTAAGGCGTGAGAAATTGTAATTAAACGCCGTATTTACATGTTTGCCTCTTTGCAGGAGAATCCGTATAGGTGTTTGAGTGTTCGAACCGTAACGCGCGAGAAATGGTAGGTAAACACCGTATTTACATATCTGCCACTGTGCAGGAGAATCCGTATACGTGTTCGAGTGTTCGAACCGTAACGCGCGAGAAATTGTAAGTAAACGCCGTATTGACATATCTGCCACTGTCCAGGAGAATCCGTATTGGGTTTCGAGTGTTCGAACCGTAACGCGCGAGAAATTGTAATTAAACGCCGTATTTACATGTCTTCCACTGTGCAGGATAATCCATATAGGTGTTTGAGTGTTCGAACCGTAACGCGCGAGAAATGGTAGGTAAACACCGTATTTACATATCTGCCACTGTGCAGGAGAATCCGTATACGTGTTCGAGTGTTCGAACCGTAACGCGCGAGAAATTGTAACTAAACGCCGTATTTACATATCTGCCACTGTGCAGGAGAATCCGTATAGGTGTTCGAGTGTTCGAAACGTAACGCGCGAGAAATTGTAAGTAAACGCCGTATTTACATATCTGCCACTGTGCAGGAGAATCCGTATAGGTGTTCGAGTGTTCGAAACGTAACGCGCGAGAAATTGTAAGTAAACGTCGTATTTACATATCTGCCACTGTGCAGGAGAATCCGTATAGGTGTTCGAGTGTTCGATACGTAACGCGTGAGAAATTGCATGTAAACGCCGTATTTACATATCTGCCGCTGTGCAGGAGAATCCGTATCGCTGTTCGAGTGTGCGAAACGTAACGCGCGAGAAATTGTAAGTAAACTCCGTATTTACATATCTGCCACTGTGCAGGAGAATCCGTATAGGTGTTCGAGTGTTCGAAACGTAACGCGCAAGAAATTGTAAGTAAACGCCGTATTTACATATCTGCTACTGTGCAGGAGAATCCGTATAGGTGTTCGAGTGTTCGAATCGCAAGGCGTGAGAAATTGTAATTAAACGCCGTATTTACATGTCTGCCACTGTGCAGGAGAATCCGTATAGGTGTTTGAGTGTTCGAACCGTAACGCGCGAGAAATGGTAGGTAAACACCGTATTTACATATCTGCCACTGTGCAGGAAAATCCGTATACGTGTTCGAGTGTTCGAACCGTAACGCGCGAGAAATTGTAAGTAAACGCCGTATTTACATATCTGCCACTGTGCAGGAGAATCCGTATAGGTGTTCGAGTGTTCGAAACGTAACGCGCGAGAAATTGTAAGTAAACGCCGTATTTTCATATCTGCCACTGTGCAGGAGAATCCGTATAGGTGTTCGAGTGTTCGAAACGTAACGCGCGAGAAATTGTAAGTAAACGTCGTATTTACTTATCTGCCACAGTGCAGGAGAATCCGTATAGGTGTTCGAGTGTTCGAAACGTAACGCGCGAGAAATTGTTAGTAAACGTCGTATTTACATATCTGCCACTGTGCAGGAGAATCCGTATAGGTGTTCGAGTGTTCGATACGTAACGCGTGAGAAATTGTATGTAAACGCCGTATTTACATCTCTGCCACTGTGCAGGAGAATCCGTATAGCTGTTCGAGTGTGCGAAACGTAACGCGCGAGAAATTGTAAGTAAACGCCGTATTTACATATCTGCCACTGTGCAGGAGAATCCGTATAGGTGTTCGAGTGTTCGAAACGTAACGCGCAAGAAATTGTAAGTAAACGCCGTATTTACATATCTGCTACTGTGCAGGAGAATCCGTATAGGTGTTCGAGTGTTCGAATCGTAAGGCGTGAGAAATTGTAATTAAACGCCGTATTTACATGTTTGCCTCTTTGCAGGAGAATCCGTATAGGTGTTTGAGTGTTCGAACCGTAACGCGCGAGAAATGGTAGGTAAACACCGTATTTACATATCTGCCACTGTGCAGGAGAATCCGTATACGTGTTCGAGTGTTCGAACCGTAACGCGCGAGAAATTGTAAGTAAACGCCGTATTTACATATCTGCCACTGTGCAGGAGTATCCATATAGGTGTTCGAGTGTTCGAAACGTAACGCGCGAGAAATTGTAAGTAAACGCCGTATTTTCATATCTGCCACTGTGCAGGAGAATCCGTATAGGTGTTCGAGTGTTCGAAACGTAACGCGCGAGAAATTGTAAGTAAACGCCGTATTTACATATCTGCCACTGTGCATGAGAATCCGTATAGGTGTTCGAGTGTTCGATACGTAACGCGTGAGAAATTGTATGTAAACGCCGTATTTACATATCTGCCACTGTGCAGGAGAATCCGTATAGCTGTTCGAGTGTTCGAAACGTAACGCGCGAGAAATTGTAAGTAAACGCCGTATTTACATATCTGCCACTGTGCAGGAGAATCCGTATAGGTGTTCGAGTGTTCGAAACGTAACGCGCGAGAAATTGTAAGTAAACGTCGTATTTACATATCTGCCACTGTGCAGGAGAATCCGTATAGGTGTTCGAGTGTTCGATACGTAACGCGTGAGAAATTGCATGTAAACGCCGTATTTACATATCTGCCACTGTGCAGGAGAATCCGTATAGGTGTTCGAGTGTGCGAAACGTAACGCGCGAGAAATTGTAAGTAAACGCCGTATTTACATATCTGCCACTATGCAGGAGAATCCGTATAGGTGTTCGAGTGTTCGAAACGTAACGCGCAAGAAATTGTAAGTAAACGCCGTATTTACATATCAGCCACTGTGCAGGAGAATCCGTATAGGTGTTCGAGTGTTCGAAACATAACGCGTGAGAAATTGTAAGTAAACGTCGTATTTACATATCTGCCACTGTGCAGGAGAATCCATATAGGTGTTCGAGTGTTCGAAACGTAACGCGCGAGAAATTGTAAGTAAACGCCGTATTTACATATCTGCCACTGTGCAGGAGAATCCGTATAGGTGTTCGAGTGTTCGAAACGTAACGCGCGAGAAATTGTAAGTAAACGTCGTATTTACTTATCTGCCACTGTGCAGGAGAATCCGTATAGGTGTTCGAGTGTTCGAAACGTAACGCGTGAGAAATTGTTAGTAAACGTCGTATTTACTTATCTGCCACTGTGTAGGAGAATCCGTATAGGTGTTCGAGTGTTCGAAACATAACGCGTGAGAAATTGTAAGTAAACGTCGTATTTACATATCTGCCACAGTGCAGGAGAATCCGTATAGGTGTTCGAGTGTGCAAAACGTAACGCGCGAGAAATTGTAAGTAAACGCCGTATTTACATATCTGCCACTGTGCAGGAGAATCCGTATAGGTGTTCGAGTGTTCGATACGTAACGCGTGAGAAATTGCATGTAAACGCCGTATTTACATATCTGCCGCTGTGCAGGAGAATCCGTATCGCTGTTCGAGTGTGCGAAACGTAGCGCGCGAGAAATTGTAAGTAAACTCCGTATTTACATATCTGCCACTGTGCAGGAGAATCCGTATAGGTGTTCGAGTGTTCGAAACGTAACGCGCAAGAAATTGTAAGTAAACGCCGTATTTACATATCTGCTACTGTGCAGGAGAATCCGTATAGGTGTTCGAGTGTTCGAATCGTAAGGCGTGAGAAATTTTAATTAAACGCCATATTTACATGTCTGCCACTGTGCAGGAGAATCCGTATAGGTGTTTGAGTGTTCGAACCGTAACGCGCGAGAAATGGTAGGTAAATACCGTATTTACATATCTGCCACTGTGCAGGAGAATCCGTATACGTGTTCGAGTGTTCGAACCGTAACGCGCGAGAAATTGTAAGTAAACGCCGTATTTACATATCTGCCACTGTGCAGGAGAATCCGTATAGGTGTTCGAGTGTTCGAAACTTAACGCGCGAGAAATTGTAAGTAAACGCCGTATTTTCATATCTGCCACTGTGCAGGAGAATCCGTATAGGTGTTCGAGTGTTCGGAACGTAACGCGCGAGAAATTGTAAGTAAACGCCGTATTTACATATCTGCCACTGTGCAGGAGAATCCGTATAGGTGTTCGAGTGTTCGAAACGTAACGCGCGAGAAATTGTAAGTAAACGTCGTATTTACATATCTGCCACTATGCAGGAGAATCCGTATAGGTGTTCGAGTGTTCGATACGTAACGCGTGAGAAATTGTATGTAAACGCCGTATTTACATATCTGCCACTGTGCAGGAGAATCCGTATAGCTGTTCGAGTGTGCGAAACGTAACGCGCGAGAAATTGTAAGTAAACGCCGTATTTACATATCTGCAACTGTGCAGGAGAATCCGTATAGGTGTTCGAGTGTTCGAAACGTAACGCGCAAGAAATTGTAAGTAAACGCCGTAATTACATATCTGCCACTGTGCAGGAGAATCCGTATAGATGTTAGAGTGTTCGAAACGTAACGCGCGAGAAATTGTAAGTAAACGTCGTATTTACTTATCTGCCACTGTGCAGGAGAATCCGTATAGGTGTTCGAGTGTTCGAAACATAACGCGTGAGAAATTGTAAGTAAACGTCGTATTTACATATCTGCCACTGTGCAGGAGAATCCTTATAGGTGTTCGAGTGTGCAAAACGTAACGCGCGAGAAATTGTAAGTAAATGCCGTATTTACATATCTGCCACTGTGCAGGAGAATCCGTATAGGTGTTCGAGTGTTCGAAACGTAACGCGTGAGAAATTGTAAGTAAACGCCGTATTGACATATCTGCCACTGTCCAGGAGAATCCGTATTGGGTTTCGAGTGTTCGAACCGTAACGCGCGAGAAATTGTAATTAAACGCCGTATTTACATGTCTGCCACTGTGCAGGATAATCCATATAGGTGTTTGAGTGTTCGAACCGTAACGCGCGAGAAATGGTAGGTAAACACCGTATTTACATATCTGCCACTGTGCAGGAGAATCCGTATACGTGTTCGAGTGTTCGAACCGTAACGCGCGAGAAATTGTAACTAAACGCCGTATTTACATATCTGCCACTGTGCAGGAGAATCCGTATAGGTGTTCGAGTGTTCGAAACGTAACGCGCTAGAAATTGTAAGTAAACGCCGTATTTACATATCTGCCATTGTGCAGGAGAATCCGTATAGGTGTTCGAGTGTTCGAAACGTAACGCGCGAGAAATTGTAAGTAAACGTCGTATTTACATATCTGCCGCTGTGCAGGAGAATCCGTATAGGTGTTCGAGTGTTCGATGCGTAACGCGTGAGAAATTGTATGTAAACGCCGTATTTACATATCTGCCACTGTGTAGGAGAATCCGTATAGCTGTTCGAGTGTGCGAAACGTAACGTGCGAGAAATTGTAAGTAAACGCCGTATTTACATATCTGCCACTGTGCAGGAGAATCCGTATAGGTGTTCGAGTGTTCGAAACGTAACGCGCAAGAAATTGTAAGTAAACGCCGTAATTACATATCTGCCACTGTGCAGGAGAATCCGTATAGGTGTTCGAGTGTTCGAAACGTAACGCGCGAGAAATTGTAAGTAGACGTCGTATTTACTTATCTGCCACTGTGCAGGAGAATCCGTATAGGTGTTCGAGTGTTCGAAACATAACGCGTGAGAAATTGTAAGTAAACGTCGTATTTACATATCTGCCACTGTGCAGGAGAATCCGTATAGGTGTTCGAGTGTGCAAAACGTAACGCGCGAGAAATTGTAAGTAAACGCCGTATTTACATATCTGCCACTGTGCAGGAGAATCCGTATTTGTGTTCGAGTGTTCGAAACGTAACGCGTGAGAAATTGTAAGTAAACGCCGTATTTACATATCTGCCACTGTCCAGGAGAGTCCGTATTGGTGTTCGAGTGTTCGAACCGTAACGCGCGAGAAATTGTAATTAAACGCCGTATTTACATGTCTGCTACTGTGCAGGAGAATCCGTATAGGTGTTTGAGTGTTCGAACCGTAACGCGCGAGAAATGGTAGGTAAACACCGTATTTACATATCTGCCACTGTGCAGGAGAATCCGTATACGTGTTCGAAGGTTCGAACCGTAACGCGCGAGAAATTGTAAGTAAACGCCGTATTTACATATCTGCCACTGTGCAGGAAAATCCGTATAGGTGTTCGAGTGTTCGAAACGTAACGCGCGAGAAATTGTAAGTAAACGCCGTATTTTCATATCTGCCACTGTGCAGGAGAATCCGTATAGGTGTTCGAGTGTTCGAAACGTAACGCGCGAGAAATTGTAAGTAAACGCCGTATTTACATATCTGCCACTGTGCAGGAGAATCCGTATAGGTGTTCGAGTGTTCGAATCGTAACGCGCGAGAAATTGTAAGTAAACGTCGTATTTACATATCTGCCACTGTGCAGGAGAATCCGTATAGGTGTTCGAGTGTTCGATACGTAACGCGTGAGAAATTGTATGTAAACGCCGTATTTACATATCTGCCACTGTGCAGGAGAATCCGTATAGCTGTTCGAGTGTGCGAAACGTAACGCGCGAGAAATTGTAAGTAAACGCCGTATTTACATATCTGCAACTGTGCAGGAGAATCCGTATAGGTGTTCGAGTGTTCGAAACGTAACGCGCAAGAAATTGTAAGTAAACGCCGTAATTACATATCTGCCACTGTGCAGGAGAATCCGTATAGATGTTAGAGTGTTCGAAACGTAACGCGCGAGAAATTGTAAGTAAACGTCGTATTTACTTATCTGCCACTGTGCAGGAGAATCCGTATAGGTGTTCGAGTGTTCGAAACATAACGCGTGAGAAATTGTAAGTAAACGTCGTATTTACATATCTGCCACTGTGCAGGAGAATCCTTATAGGTGTTCGAGTGTGCAAAACGTAACGCGCGAGAAATTGTAAGTAAATGCCGTATTTACATATCTGCCACTGTGCAGGAGAATCCGTATAGGTGTTCGAGTGTTCGAAACGTAACGCGTGAGAAATTGTAAGTAAACGCCGTATTGACATATCTGCCACTGTCCAGGAGAATCCGTATTGGGTTTCGAGTGTTCGAACCGTAACGCGCGAGAAATTGTAATTAAACGCCGTATTTACATGTCTGCCACTGTGCAGGATAATCCATATAGGTGTTTGAGTGTTCGAACCGTAACGCGCGAGAAATGGTAGGTAAACACCGTATTTACATATCTGCCACTGTGCAGGAGAATCCGTATACGTGTTCGAGTGTTCGAACCGTAACGCGCGAGAAATTGTAACTAAACGCCGTATTTACATATCTGCCACTGTGCAGGAGAATCCGTATAGGTGTTCGAGTGTTCGAAACGTAACGCGCGAGAAATTGTAAGTAAACGCCGTATTTACATATCTGCCATTGTGCAGGAGAATCCGTATAGGTGTTCGAGTGTTCGAAACGTAACGCGCGAGAAATTGTAAGTAAACGTCGTATTTACATATCTGCCGCTGTGCAGGAGAATCCGTATAGGTGTTCGAGTGTTCGATGCGTAACGCGTGAGAAATTGTATGTAAACGCCGTATTTACATATCTGCCACTGTGTAGGAGAATCCGTATAGCTGTTCGAGTGTGCGAAACGTAACGTGCGAGAAATTGTAAGTAAACGCCGTATTTACATATCTGCCACTGTGCAGGAGAATCCGTATAGGTGTTCGAGTGTTCGAAACGTAACGCGCAAGAAATTGTAAGTAAACGCCGTAATTACATATCTGTCACTGTGCAGGAGAATCCGTATAGGTGTTCGAGTGTTCGAAACGTAACGCGCGAGAAATTGTAAGTAGACGTCGTATTTACTTATCTGCCACTGTGCAGGAGAATCCGTATAGGTGTTCGAGTGTTCGAAACATAACGCGTGAGAAATTGTAAGTAAACGTCGTATTTACATATCTGCCACTGTGCAGGAGAATCCGTATAGGTGTTCGAGTGTGCCAAACGTAACGCGCGAGAAATTGTAAGTAAACGCCGTATTTACATATCTGCCACTGTGCAGGAGAATCCGTATTTGTGTTCGAGTGTTCGAAACGTAACGCGTGAGAAATTGTAAGTAAACGCCGTATTTACATATCTGCCACTGTCCAGGAGAGTCCATATTGGTGTTCGAGTGTTCGAACCGTAACGCGCGAGAAATTGTAATTAAACGCCGTATTTACATGTCTGCCACTGTGCAGGAGAATCCGTATAGGTGTTTGAGTGTTCGAACCGTAACGCGCGAGAAATGGTAGGTAAACACCGTATTTACATATCTGCCACTGTGCAGGAGAATCCGTATACGTGTTCGAAGGTTCGAACCGTAACGCGCGAGAAATTGTAAGTAAACGCCGTATTTACATATCTGCCACTGTGCAGGAAAATCCGTATAGGTGTTCGAGTGTTCGAAACGTAACGCGCGAGAAATTGTAAGTAAACGCCGTATTTTCATATCTGCCACTGTGCAGGAGAATCCGTATAGGTGTTCGAGTGTTCGAAACGTAACGCGCGAGAAATTGTAAGTAAACGCCGTATTTACATATCTGCCACTGTGCAGGAGAATCCGTATAGGTGTTCGAGTGTTCGAATCGTAACGCGCGAGAAATTGTAAGTAAACGTCGTATTTACATATCTGCCACTGTGCAGGAGAATCCGTATAGGTGTTCGAGTGTTCGATACGTAACGCGTGAGAAATTGTATGTAAACGCCGTATTTACATATCTGCCACTGTGCAGGAGAATCCGTATAGCTGTTCGAGTGTGCGAAACGTAACGCGCGAGAAATTGTAAGTAAACGCCGTATTTACATATCTGCAACTGTGCAGGAGAATCCGTATAGGTGTTCGAGTGTTCGAGTGTTCGAAACGTAACGCGCAAGAAATTGTAAGTAAACGCCGTAATTACATATCTGCCACTGTGCAGGAGAATCCGTATAGATGTTCGAGTGTTCGAAACGTAACGCGCGAGAAATTGTAAGTAAACGTCGTATTTACTTATCTGCCACTGTGCAGGAGAATCCATATAGGTGTTCGAGTGTTCGAAACATAACGCGTGAGAAATTGTAAGTAAACGTCGTATTTACATATCTGCCACTGTGCAGGAGAATCCGTATAGGTGTTCCAGTGTGCAGAACGTAACGCGCGAGAAATTGTAAGTAAATGCCGTATTTACATATCTGCCACTGTGCAGGAGAATCCGTATAGGTGTTCGAGTGTTCGAAACGTAATGCGTGAGAAATTGTAAGTAAACGCCGTATTGACATATCTGCCACTGTCCAGGAGAATCCGTATTGGGTTTCGAGTGTTCGAAACGTAACGCGCGAGAAATTGTAAGTAAACGTCGTATTTACATATCTGCCGCTGTGCAGGAGAATCCGTATAGGTGTTCGAGTGTTCGATGCGTAACGCGTGAGAAATTGTATGTAAACGCCGTATTTACATATCTGCCACTGTGCAGGAGAATCCGTATAGCTGTTCGAGTGTGCGAAACGTAACGTGCGAGAAATTGTAAGTAAACGCCGTATTTACATATCTGCCACTGTGCAGGAGAATCCGTATTGGTGTTCGAGTGTTCGAAACGTAACGCGTGAGAAATTGTAAGTAAACGCCGTATTTACATATCTGCCACTGTCCAGGAGAGTCCGTATTGGTGTTCGAGTGTTCGAACCGTAACGCGCGAGAAATTGTAATTAAACGCCGTATTTACATGTCTGCCACTGTGCAGGAGAATCCGTATAGGTGTTTGAGTGTTCGAACCGTAACGCGCGAGAAATGGTTGGTAAACACCGTATTTACATATCTGCCACTGTGCAGGAGAATCCGTATACGTGTTCGAGTGTTTGAACCGTAACGCGCGAGAAATTGTAAGTAAACGCCGTATTTACATATCTGCCACTGTGCAGGAGAATCCGTATAGGTGTTCGAGTGTTCGAAACGTAACGCGCGAGAAATTGTAAGTAAACGCCGTATTTACATATCTGCCATTGTGCAGGAGAATCCGTATAGGTGTTCGAGTGTTCGAAACGTAACGCGCAGGAAATTGTAAGTAAACGTCGTATTTACATATCTGTCACTGTGCAGGAGAATCCGTATAGGTGTTCGAGTGTTCGATACGTAACGCGTGAGAAATTGTATGTAAACGCCGTATTTACATATCTGCCACTGTGCAGGAGAATCCGTATAGCTGTTCGAGTGTGCGAAACGTAACGTGCGAGAAATTGTAGGTAAACGCCGTATTTACATATCTGCCACTGTGCAGGAGAATCCGTATTGGTGTTCGTGTGTTCGAAACGTAACGCGTGAGAAATTGTAAGTAAACGCCGTATTTACATATCTGCCACTGTCCAGGAGAATCCGTATTGGTGTTCGAGTGTTCGAACCGTAACGCGCGAGAAATTGTAATTAAACGCCGTATTTACATGTCTGCCACTGTGCAGGAGAATCCGTATAGGTGTTTGAGTGTTCGAACCGTAACGCGCGAGAAATGGTAGGTAAACACCGTATTTACATATCTGCCACTGTGCAGGAGAATCTGTATACGTCTTCGAGTGTTCGAACCGTAACGCACGAGAAATTGTAAGTAAACGCCGTATTTACATATCTGCCACTGTGCAGGAGAATCCGTATAGGTGTTCGAGTGTTCGAAACGTAACGCGCGAGAAATTGTAAGTAAACGCCGTATTTACATATCTGGCAGTGTGCAAGAGAATCCGTATAGGTGTTCGAGTGTTCGAAACGTAACGCGCGTGAAATTGTAAGTAAACGTCGTATTTACATATCTGCCACTGTGCAGGAGAATCCGTATAGGTGTTCGAGTGTTCGATACGTAACGCATGAGAAATTGTATGTAAACGCCGTATTTACATATCTGCCACTGTGCAGGAGAATCCGTATAGCTGTTCGAGTGTGCGAAACGTAACGCGCGAGAAATTGTAAGTAAACGCCGTATTTACATATCTGCCACTGTGCAGGAGAATCCGTATAGGTGTTCGAGTGTTCGAAACGTAACGCGCGAGAAATTGTAAGTAAACGCCGTATTTACATATCTGCCACTGTGCAGGAGAATCCGTATAGGTGTTCGAGTGTTCGAAACGTAACGCGCGAGAAATTGTAAGTAAACGCCGTATTTACATATCTGCCATTGTGCAGGAGAATCCGTATAGGTGTTCGAGTGTTCGAAACGTAACGCGCGAGAAATTGTAAGTAAACGTCGTATTTACTTATCTGCCACTGTCCAGGAGAATCCGTATTGGGTTTCGAGTGTTCGAACCGTAACGCGCGAGAAATTGTAATTAAACGCCGTATTTACATGTCTGCCTCTGTGCAGGATAATCCATATAGGTGTTTGAGTGTTCGAACCGTAACGCGCGAGAAATGGTAGGTAAACACCGTATTTACATATCTGCCACTGTGCAGGAGAATCCGTATACGTGTTCGAGTGTTCGAACCGTAACGCGCGAGAAATTGTAACTAAACGCCGTATTTACATATCTGCCACTGTGTAGGAGAATCCGTATAGGTGTTCGATTGTTCGAAACGTAACGCGCGAGAAATTGTAAGTAAACGCCGTATTTACATATCTGCCACTGTGCAGGAGAATCCGTATAGGTGTTCGAGTGTTCGAAACGTAACGCGCGAGAAATTGTAAGTAAACGCTGTATTTACATATCTGCCATTGTGCAGGAGAATCCGTATAGGTGTTCGAGTGTTCGAAACGTAACGCGCGAGAAATTGTAAGTAAACATCGTATTTACATATCTGCCGCTGTGCAGGAGAATCCGTATAGGTGTTCGAGTGTTCGATGCGTAACGCGTGAGAAATTGTATGTAAACGCCGTATTTACATATCTGCCACTGTGCAGGAGAATCCGTATAGCTGTTCGAGTGTGCGAAACGTAACGTGCGAGAAATTGTAAGTAAACGCCGTATTTACATATCTGCCACTGTGCAGGAGAATCCGTATAGGTGTTCGAGTGTTCGAAACGTAACGCGCAAGAAATTGTAAGTAAACGCCGTAATTACATATCTGCCACTGTGCAGGAGAATCCGTATAGGTGTTCGAGTGTTCGAAACGTAACGCGCGAGAAATTGTAAGTAGACGTCGTATTTACTTATCTGCCACTGTGCAGGAGAATACGTATAGGTGTTCGAGTGTTCGAAACATATCGCGTGAGAAATTGTAAGTAAACGTCATATTTACATATCTGCCACTGTGCAGGAGAATCCGTATAGGTGTTCGAGTGTGCAAAACGTAACGCGCGAGAAATTGTAAGTAAACGCCGTATTTACATATCTGCCACTGTGCAGGAGAATCCGTATTGGTGTTCGAGTGTTCGAAACGTAACGCGTGAGAAATTGTATGTAAACGCCGTATTTACATATCTGCCACTGTCCAGGAGAGTCCGTATTGGTGTTCGAGTGTTCGAACCGTAACGCGCGAGAAATTGTAATTAAACGCCGTATTTACATGTCTGCCACTGTGCAGGAGAATCCGTATAGGTGTTTGAGTGTTCGAACCGTAACGCGCGAGAAATGGTAGGTAAACACCGTATTTACATATCTGCCACTGTGCAGGAGAATCCGTATACGTGTTCGAGTGTTCGAACCGTAACGCGCGAGAAATTGTAAGTAAACGCCGTATTTACATATCTGCCACTGTGCAGGAGAATCCGTATAGGTGTTCGAGTGTTCGAAACGTAACGCGCGAGAAATTGTAAGTAAACGCCGTATTTTCATATCTGCCACTGTGCAGGAGAATCCGTATAGGTGTTCGAGTGTTCGAAACGTAACGCGCGAGAAATTGTAAGGAAACGCCGTATTTACATATCTGCCACTGTGCAGGAGAATCCGTATAGGTGTTCGAGTGTTCGAAACGTAACGCGCGAGAAATTGTAAGTAAACGTCGTATTTACATATCTGCCACTGTGCAGGAGAATCCGTATAGGTGTTCGAGTGTTCGATACGTAACGCGTGAGAAATTGTATGTAAACGCCGTATTTACATATCTGCCACTGTGCAGGAGAATCCGTATAGCTGTTCGAGTGTGCGAAACGTAACGCGCGAGAAATTGTAAGTAAACGCCGTATTTAAATATCTGCAACTGTGCAGGAGAATCCGTATAGGTGTTCGAGTGTTCGAAACGTAACGCGCAAGAAATTGTAAGTAAACGCCGTAATTACATATCTGCCACTGTGCAGGAGAATCCGTATAGATGTTCGAGTGTTCGAAACGTAACGCGCGAGAAATTGTAAGTAAACGTCGTATTTACTTATCTGCCACTGTGCAGGAGAATCCGTATAGGTGTTCGAGTGTTCGAAACATAACACGTGAGAAATTGTAAGTAAACGTCGTATTTACATATCTGCCACTGTGCAGGAGAATCCGTATAGGTGTTCGAGTGTGCAAAACGTAACGCGCGAGAAATTGTAAGTAAATGCCGTATTTACATATCTGCCACTGTGCAGGAGAATCCGTATAGGTGTTCGAGTGTTCGAAACGTAATGCGTGAGAAATTGTAAGTAAACGCCGTATTGACATATCTGCCACTGTCCAGGAGAATCCGTATTGGGTTTCGAGTTTTCGAACCGTAACGCGCGAGAAATTGTAATTAAACGCCGTATTTACATGTCTGCCACTGTGCAGGATAATCCATATAGGTGTTTGAGTGTTCGAACCGTAACGCGCGAGAAATGGTAGGTAAACACCGTATTTACATATCTGCCACTGTGCAGGAGAATCCGTATACGTGTTCGAGTGTTCGAACCGTAACGCGCGAGAAATTGTAACTAAACGCCGTATTTACATATCTGCCACTGTGCAGGAGAATCCGTATAGGTGTTCGAGTGTTCGAAACGTAACGCGCGAGAAATTGTAAGTAAACGCCGTATTTACATATCTGCCACTGTGCAGGAGAATCCTTATAGGTGTTCGAGTGTTCGAAACGTAACGCGCGAGCAATTGTAAGTAAACACCGTATTTACATATCTGCCATTGTGCAGGAGAATCCGTATAGGTGTTCGAGTGTTCGAAACGTAACGCGCGAGAAATTGTAAGTAAACGTCGTATTTACATATCTGCCGCTGTGCAGGAGAATCCGTATAGGTGTTCGAGTGTTCGATGCGTAACGCGTGAGAAATTGTATGTAAACGCCGTATTTACATATCTGCCACTGTGCAGGAGAATCCGTATAGCTGTTCGAGTGTGCGAAACGTAACGTGCGAGAAATTGTAAGTAAACGCCGTATTTACATATCTGCCACTGTGCAGGAGAATCCGTATAGGTGTTCGAGTGTTCGAAACGTAACGCGCAAGAAATTGTAAGTAAACGCCGTAATTACATATCTGCCACTGTGCAGGAGAATCCGTATAGGTGTTCGAGTGTTCGAAACGTAACGCGCGAGAAATTGTAAGTAGACGTCGTATTTACTTATCTGCCACTGTGCAGGAGAATCCGTATAGGTGTTCGAGTGTTCGAAACATAACGCGTGAGAAATTGTAAGTAAACGTCGTATTTACATATCTGCCACTGTGCAGGAGAATCCGTATAGGTGTTCGAGTGTGCAAAACGTAACGCGCGAGAAATTGTAAGTAAACGCCGTATTTACATATCTGCCACTGTGCAGGAGAATCCGTATTGGTGTTCGAGTGTTCGAAACGTAACGCGTGAGAAATTGTAAGTAAACGCCGTATTTACATATCTGCCACTGTCCAGGAGAGTCCGTATTGGTGTTCGAGTGTTCGAACCGTAACGCGCGAGAAATTGTAATTAAACGCCGTATTTACATGTCTGCCACTGTGCAGGAGAATCCGTATAGGTGTTTGAGTGTTCGAACCGTAACGCGCGAGAAATGGTAGGTAAACACCGTATTTACATATCTGCCACTGTGCAGGAGAATCCGTATACGTGTTCGAGTGTTCGAACCGTAACGCGCGAGAAATTGTAAGTAAACGCCGTATTTACATATCTGCCACTGTGCAGGAGAATCCGTATAGGTGTTCGAGTGTTCGAATCGTAACGCGCGAGAAATTGTAAGTAAACGCCGTATTTACATATCTGCCATTGTGCAGGAGAATCCGTATAGGTGTTCGAGTGTTCGAAACGTAACGCGCGGGAAATTGTAAGTAAACGTCGTATTTACTTATCTGCCACTGTGCAGGAGAATCCGTATAGGTGTTCGAGTGTTCGATACGTAACGCGTGAGAAATTGTATGTAAACGCCGTATTTACATATCTGCCACTGTGCAGGAGAATCCGTATAGCTGTTCGAGTGTGCGAAACGTAACGCGCGAGAAATTGTAGGTAAACGCCGTATTTACATATCTGCCACTGTGCAGGAGAATCCGTATTGGTGTTCGTGTGTTCGAAACGTAACGCGTGAGAAATTGTAAGTAAACGCCGTATTTCCATATCTGCCACTGTCCAGGAGAATCCGTATTGGTGTTCGAGTGTTCGAACCGTAACGCGCGAGAAATTGTAATTAAACGTCGTATTTACATGTCTGCCACTGTGCAGGAGAATCCGTATAGGTGTTTGAGTGTTCGAACCGTAACGCGCGAGAAATGGTAGGTAAACACCGTATTTACATATCTGCCACTGTGCAGGAGAATCTGTATACGTCTTCAAGTGTTCGAACCGTAACGCGCGAGAAATTGTAAGTAAACGCCGTATTTACATATCTGCCACTGTGCAGGAGAATCCGTATAGGTGTTCGAGTGTTCGAAACGTAACGCGCGAGAAATTGTAAGTAAACGCCGTATTTACATATCTGGCAGTGTGCAGGACAATCCGTATAGGTGTTCGAGTGTTCGAAACGTAACGCGCGTGAAATTGTAAGTAAACGTCGTATTTACATATCTGCCACTGTGCAGGAGAATCCGTATAGGTGTTCGAGTGTTCGATACGTAACGCGTGAGAAATTGTATGTAAACGCCGTATTTACATATCTGCCACTGTGCAGGAGAATCCGTATAGCTGTTCGAGTGTGCGAAACGTAACGCGCGAGAAATTGTAAGTAAACGCCGTATTTACATATCTGCCACTGTGCAGGAGAATCCGTATAGGTGTTCGAGTGTTCGAAACGTAACGCGCGAGAAATTGTAAGTAAACGCCGTATTTACATATCTGCCACTGTGCAGGAGAATCCGTATAGGTGTTCGAGTGTTCGAAACGTAACGCGCGAGAAATTGTAAGTAAACGCCGTATTTACATATCTGCCATTGTGCAGGAGAATCCGTATAGGTGTTTGAGTGTTCGAACCGTAACGCGCGAGAAATGGTAGGTAAACACCGTATTTACATATCTGCCACTGTGCAGGAGAATCCGTATACGTGTTCGAGTGTTCGAACCGTAACGCGCGAGAAATTGTAAGTAAACGCCGTATTTACATATCTGCCACTGTGCAGGAGAATCCGTATAGGTGTTTGAGTGTTCGAACCGTAACGCGCGAGAAATGGTAGGTAAACACCGTATTTACATATCTGCCACTGTGCAGGAGAATCCGTATACGTGTTCGAGTGTTCGAACCGTAACGCGCGAGAAATTGTAAGTAAACGCCGTATTTACATATCTGCCACTGTGCAGGAGAATCCGTATAGGTGTTCGAGTGTTCGAAACGTAACGCGCGAGAAATTGTAAGTAAACGCCGTATTTTCATATCTGCCACTGTGCAGGAGAATCCGTATAGGTGTTCGAGTGTTCGATACGTAACGCGTGAGAAATTGTATGTAAACGCCGTATTTACATATCTGCCACTGTGCAGGAGAATCCGTATAGCTGTTCGAGTGTGCGAAACGTAACGCGCGAGAAATTGTAAGTAAACGCCGTATTTACATATCTGCCACTGTGCAGGAGAATCCGTATAGGTGTTCGAGTGTTCGAAACGTAACGCGCGAGAAATTGTAAGTAAACGCCGTATTTACATATCTGCCACTGTGCAGGAGAATCCGTATAGGTGTTCGAGTGTTCGAAACGTAACGCGCGAGAAATTGTAAGTAAACGCCGTATTTACATATCTGCCACTGTCCAGGAGAATCCGTATTGGTGTTCGAGTGTTCGAAACGTAACGCGTGAGAAATTGTAAGTAAACGCCGTATTTACATATCTGCCACTGTCCAGGAGAATCCGTATTGGTGTTCGAGTGTTCGATACGTAACGCGTGAGAAATTGTATGTAAACGCCGTATTTACATATCTGCCACTGTGCAGGAGAATCCGTATAGCTGTTCGAGTGTGCGAAACGTAACGCGCGAGAAATTGTAAGTAAACGCCGTATTTACATATCTGCCACTGTGCAGGAGAATCCGTATAGGTGTTCGAGTGTTCGAAACGTAACGCGCGAGAAATTGTAAGTAAACGCCGTATTTACATATCTGCCACTGTGCAGGAGAATCCGTATAGGTGTTCGAGTGTTCGAAACGTAACGCGCGAGAAATTGTAAGTAAACGCCGTATTTACATATCTGCCATTGTGCAGGAGAATCCGTATAGGTGTTCGAGTGTTCGAAACGTAACGCGCGAGAAATTGTAAGTAAACGTCGTATTTACATATCTGCCGCTGTGCAGGAGAATCCGTATAGATGTTCGAGTGTGCAAAACGTAACGCGCGAGAAATTATAAGTAAACGCCGTATTTACATATCTGCCACTGTGCAGGAGAATCCGTATAGGTGTTCGAGTGTTCGAAACATAACACGTGAGAAATTGTAAGTAAACGTCGTATTTACATATCTGCCACTGTGCAGGAGAATCCGTATAGGTGTTCGAGTGTGCAAAACGTAACGCGCGAGAAATTGTAAGTAAATGACGTATTTACATATCTGCCACTGTGCAGGAGAATCCGTATAGGTGTTCGAGTGTTCGAAACGTAATGCGTGAGAAATTGTAAGTAAACGCCGTATTGACATATCTGCCACTGTCCAGGAGAATCCGTATTGGGTTTCGAGTTTTCGAACCGTAACGCGCGAGAAATTGTAATTAAACGCCGTATTTACATGTCTGCCACTGTGCAGGATAATCCATATAGGTGTTTGAGTGTTCGAACCGTAACGCGTGAGAAATGGTAGGTAAACACCGTATTTACATATCTGCCACTGTGCAGGAGAATCCGTATACGTGTTCGAGTGTTCGAACCGTAACGCGCGAGAAATTGTAACTAAACGCCGTATTTACATATCTGCCACTGTGCAGGAGAATCCGTATAGGTGTTCGAGTGTTCGAAACGTAACGCGCGAGAAATTGTAAGTAAACGCCGTATTTACATATCTGCCACTGTGCAGGAGAATCCATATAGGTGTTCGAGTGTTCGAAACGTAACGCGCGAGCAATTGTAAGTAAACACCGTATTTACATATCTGCCATTGTGCAGGAGAATCCGTATAGGTGTTCGAGTGTTCGAAACGTAACGCGCGAGAAATTGTAAGTAAACGTCGTATTTACATATCTGCCGCTGTGCAGGAGAATCCGTATAGGTGTTCGAGTGTTCGATGCGTAACGCGTGAGAAATTGTATGTAAACGCCGTATTTACATATCTGCCACTGTGCAGGAGAATCCGTATAGCTGTTCGAGTGTGCGAAACGTAACGTGCGAGAAATTGTAAGTAAACGCCGTATTTACATATCTGCCACTGTGCAGGAGAATCCGTATAGGTGTTCGAGTGTTCGAAACGTAACGCGCAAGAAATTGTAAGTAAACGCCGTAATTACATATCTGCCACTGTGCAGGAGAATCCGTATAGGTGTTCGAGTGTTCGAAACGTAACGCGCGAGAAATTGTAAGTAGACGTCGTATTTACTTATCTGCCACTGTGCAGGAGAATCCGTATAGGTGTTCGAGTGTTCGAAACATAACGCGTGAGAAATTGTAAGTAAACGTCGTATTTACATATCTGCCACTGTGCTGGAGAATCCGTATAGGTGTTCGAGTGTGCAAAACGTAACGCGCGAGAAATTGTAAGTAAACGCCGTATTTACATATCTGCCACTGTGCAGGAGAATCCGTATTGGTGTTCGAGTGTTCGAAACGTAACGCGTGAGAAATTGTAAGTAAACGCCGTATTTACATATCTGCCACTGTCCAGGAGAGTCCGTATTGGTGTTCGAGTGTTCGAACCGTAACGCGCGAGAAATTGTAATTAAACGCCGTATTTACATGTCTGCCACTGTGCAGGAGAATCCGTATAGGTGTTTGAGTGTTTGAACCGTAACGCGCGAGAAATGGTAGGTAAACACCGTATTTACATATCTGCCACTGTGCAGGAGAATCCGTATACGTGTTCGAGTGTTCGAACCGTAACGCGCGAGAAATTGTAAGTAAACGCCGTATTTACATATCTGCCACTGTGCAGGAGAATCCGTATAGGTGTTCGAGTGTTCGAATCGTAACGCGCGAGAAATTGTAAGTAAACGCCGTATTTACATATCTGCCATTGTGCAGGAGAATCCGTATAGGTGTTCGAGTGTTCGAAACGTAACGCGCGGGAAATTGTAAGTAAACGTCGTATTTACATATCTGCCACTGTGCAGGAGAATCCGTATAGGTGTTCGAGTGTTCGATACGTAACGCGTGAGAAATTGTATGTAAACGCCGTATTTACATATCTGCCACTGTGCAGGAGAATCCGTATAGCTGTTCGAGTGTGCGAAACGTAACGCGCGAGAAATTGTAGGTAAACGCCGTATTTACATATCTGCCACTGTGCAGGAGAATCCGTATTGGTGTTCGTGTGTTCGAAACGTAACGCGTGAGAAATTGTAAGTAAACGCCGTATTTCCATATCTGCCACTGTCCAGGAGAATCCGTATTGGTGTTCGAGTGTTCGAACCGTAACGCGCGAGAAATTGTAATTAAACGTCGTATTTACATGTCTGCCACTGTGCAGGAGAATCCGTATAGGTGTTTGAGTGTTCGAACCGTAACGCGCGAGAAATGGTAGGTAAACACCGTATTTACATATCTGCCACTGTGCAGGAGAATCTGTATACGTCTTCAAGTGTTCGAACCGTAACGCGCGAGAAATTGTAAGTAAACGCCGTATTTACATATCTGCCACTGTGCAGGAGAATCCGTATAGGTGTTCGAGTGTTCGAAACGTAACGCGCGAGAAATTGTAAGTAAACGCCGTATTTACATATCTGGCAGTGTGCAGGACAATCCGTATAGGTGTTCGAGTGTTCGAAACGTAACGCGCGTGAAATTGTAAGTAAACGTCGTATTTACATATCTGCCACTGTGCAGGAGAATCCGTATAGGTGTTCGAGTGTTCGATACGTAACGCGTGAGAAATTGTATGTAAACGCCGTATTTACATATCTGCCACTGTGCAGGAGAATCCGTATAGCTGTTCGAGTGTGCGAAACGTAACGCGCGAGAAATTGTAAGTAAACGCCGTATTTACATATCTGCCACTGTGCAGGAGAATCCGTATAGGTGTTCGAGTGTTCGAAACGTAACGCGCGAGAAATTGTAAGTAAACGCCGTATTTACATATCTGCCACTGTGCAGGAGAATCCGTATAGGTGTTCGAGTGTTCGAAACGTAACGCGCGAGAAATTGTAAGTAAACGCCGTATTTACATATCTGCCATTGTGCAGGAGAATCCGTATAGGTGTTCGAGTGTTCGAAACGTAACGCGCGAGAAATTGTAAGTAAACGTCGTATTTACATATCTGCCGCTGTGCAGGAGAATCCGTATTGGTGTTCGAGTGTTCGATGCGTAACGCGTGAGAAATTGTATGTAAACGCCGTATTTTCATATCTGCCACTGTGCAGGAGAATCCGTATAGCTGTTCGAGTGTGCGAAACGTAACGTGCGAGAAATTGTAAGTAAACGCCGTATTTACATATCTGCCACTGTGCAGGAGAATCCGTATAGGTGTTCGAGTGTTCGAAACGTAACGCGCGAGAAATTGTAAGTAGACGTCGTATTTACTTATCTGCCACTGTGCAGGAGAATCCGTATAGGTGTTCGAGTGTTCGAAACATAACGCGTGAGAAATTGTAAGTAAACGTCGTATTTACATATCTGCCACTATGCAGGAGAATCCGTATAGGTGTTCGAGTGTGCAAAACGTAACGCGCGAGAAATTATAAGTAAACGCCGTATTTACATATCTGCCACTGTGGAGGAGAATCCGTATTGGTGTTCGAGTGTTCGAAACGTAACGCGTGAGAAATTGTAAGTAAACGCCGTATTTACATATCTGCCACTGTCCAGGAGAATCCGTATTGGTGTTCGAGTGTTCGAACCGTAACGCGCGAGAAATTGTAATTAAACGCCGTATTTACATGTCTGCCACTGTGCAGGAGAATCCGTATAGGTGTTTGAGTGTTCGAACCGTAACGCGCGAGAAATGGTAGGTAAACACCGTATTTACATATCTGCCACTGTGCAGGAGAATCCGTATACGTGTTCGAGTGTTCGAAACGTAACGCGCGAGAAATTGTAAGTAAACGTCGTATTTACATATCTGCCACTGTGCAGGAGAATCCGTATAGGTGTTCGAGTGTTCGAAACGTAACGCGCGAGAAATTGTAAGTAAACGCCGTATTTACATATCTGCCATTGTGCAGGAGAATCCGTATAGGTGTTCGAGTGTTCGAAACGTAACGCGCGAGAAATTGTAAGTAAACGTCGTATTTACATATCTGCCACTGTGCAGGAGAATCCGTATAGGTGTTCGAGTGTTCGATACGTAACGCGTGAGAAATTGTATGTAAACGCCGTATTTACATATCTGCCACTGTGCAGGAGAATCCGTATAGCTGTTCGAGTGTGCGAAACGTAACGCGCGAGAAATTGTAGGTAAACGCCGTATTTCCATATCTGCCACTGTGCAGGAGAATCCGTATTGGTGTTCGAGTGTTCGAAACGTAACGCGTGAGAAATTGTAAGTAAACGCCGTATTTACATATCTGCCACTGTCCAGAAGAATCCGTATTGGTGTTCGAGTGTTCGAACCGTAACGCGCGAGAAATTGTAATTAAACGCCGTATTTACATGTCTGCCACTGTGCAGGAGAATCCGTATAGGTGTTTGAGTGTTCGAACCGTAACGCGCGAGAAATGGTAGGTAAACACCGTATTTACATATCTGCCACTGTGCAGGAGAATCTGTATACGTCTTCGAGTGTTCGAACCGTAACGCGCGAGAAATTGTAAGTAAACGCCGTATTTACATATCTGCCAGTGTGCAGGAGAATCCGTATAGGTGTTCGAGTGTTCGAAACGTAACGCGCGTGAAATTGTAAGTAAACGTCGTATTTACATATCTGCCACTGTGTAGGAGAATCCGTATAGGTGTTCGAGTGTTCGATACGTAACGCGTGAGAAATTGTATGTAAACGCCGTATTTACATATCTGCCACTGTGCAGGAGAATCCGTATAGCTGTTCGAGTGTGCGAAACGTAACGCGCGAGAAATTGTAAGTAAACGCCGTATTTACATATCTGCCACTGTGCAGGAGAATCCGTATAGGTGTTCGAGTGTTCGAAACGTAACGCGCGAGAAATTGTAAGTAAACGTCGTATTTACTTATCTGCCACTGTGCAGGAGAATCCGTATAGGTGTTCGAGTGTTCGAAACATAACGCGTGAGAAATTGTAAGTAAACGTCGTATTTACATATCTGCCACTGTGCAGGAGAATCTGTTTAGGTGTTCGAGTGTGCAAAACGTAACGCGCGAGAAATTGTAAGTAAACACCGTATTTACATATCTGCCACTGTGCAGGAGAATCCGTATAGGTGTTCGAGTGTTCGAAACGTAACGCGTGAGAAATTGTAAGTAAACGCCGTATTTACATATCTGCCACTGTCCAGGAGAATCCGTATTGGTGTTCGAGTGTTCGAACCGTAACGCGCGTGAAATTGTAATTAAACGCCGTATTTACATGTCTGCCACTGTGCCGGAGAATCCGTATAGTTGTTTGGGTGTTCGAACCGTAACGCGCGAGAAATGGTAGGTAAACACCGTATTTACATATCTGCCACTGTGCAGGAGAATCCGTATACGTGTCCGAGTGTTCGAACCGTAACGCGCGAGAAATTGTAAGTAAACGCCGTATTTACATATCTGCCACTGTGCAGGAGAATCCGTATAGGTGTTCGAGTGTTCGAAACGTAACGCGCGAGAAATTGTAAGTAAACGCCGTATTTACATATCTGCCACTGTGCAGGAGAATCCGTATAGGTGTTCGAGTGTTCGAAACGTAACGCGCGAGAAATTGTAAGTAAACGCCGTATTTACATATCTGCCATTGTGCAGGAGAATCCGTATAGGTGTTCGAGTGTTCGAAACGTAACGCGCGAGAAATTGTAAGTAAACGTCGTATTTACATATCTGCCGCTGTGCAGGAGAATCCGTATAGGTGTTCGAGTGTTCGATACGTAACACGTGAGAAATTGTATGTAAACGCCGTATTTACATATCTGCCACTGTGCAGGTGAATCCGTATAGCTGTTCGAGTGTGCGAAACGTAACGCGCGAGAAATTGTAAGTAAACGCCGTATTTACATATCTGCCACTGTGCAGGAGAATCCGTATAGGTGTTCGAGTGTTCGAAACGTAACGCGCAAGAAATTGTAAGTAAACGCCGTAATTACATATCTGCCACTGTGCAGGAGAATCCGTATAGATGTTCGAGTGTTCGAAACGTAACGCGCGAGAAATTGTAAGTAAACGTCGTATTTACTTATCTGCCACTGTGCAGGAGAATCCGTATAGGTGTTCGAGTGTTCGAAACATAACGCGTGAGAAATTATAAGTAAACGTCGTATTTACATATCTGCCACTGTGCAGGAGAATCCGTATAGGTGTTCGAGTGTGCAAAACGTAACGCGCGAGAAATTGTAAGTAAACGCCGTATTTACATATCTGCCATTGTGCAGGAGAATCCGTATAGGTGTTCGAGTGTTCGAAACGTAACGCGCGAGAAATTGTAAGTAAACGTCGTATTTACATATCTGCCATTGTGCAGGAGAATCCGTATAGGTGTTCGAGTGTTCGAAACGTAACGCGCGAGAAATTGTAAGTAAACGTCGTATTTACATATCTGCCGCTGTGCAGGAGAATCCGTATAGGTGTTCGAGTGTTCGATACGTAACACGTGAGAAATTGTATGTAAACGCCGTATTTACATATCTGCCACTGTGCAGGTGAATCCGTATAGCTGTTCGAGTGTGCGAAACGTAACGCGCGAGAAATTGTAAGTAAACGCCGTATTTACATATCTGCCACTGTGCAGGAGAATCCGTATAGGTGTTCGAGTGTTCGAAACGTAACGCGCAAGAAATTGTAAGTAAACGCCGTAATTACATATCTGCCACTGTGCAGGAGAATCCGTATAGATGTTCGAGTGTTCGAAACGTAACGCGCGAGAAATTGTAAGTAAACGTCGTATTTACTTATCTGCCACTGTGCAGGAGAATCCGTATAGGTGTTCGAGTGTTCGAAACATAACGCGTGAGAAATTATAAGTAAACGTCGTATTTACATATCTGCCACTGTGCAGGAGAATCCGTATAGGTGTTCGAGTGTGCAAAACGTAACGCGCGAGAAATTGTAAGTAAACGCCGTATTTACATATCTGCCATTGTGCAGGAGAATCCGTATAGGTGTTCGAGTGTTCGAAACGTAACGCGCGAGAAATTGTAAGTAAACGTCGTATTTACATATCTGCCATTGTGCAGGAGAATCCGTATAGGTGTTCGAGTGTTCGAAACGTAACGCGCGAGAAATTGTAAGTAAACGTCGTATTTACATATCTGCCGCTGTGCAGGAGAATCCGTATAGGTGTTCGAGTGTTCGATACGTAACACGTGAGAAATTGTATGTAAACGCCGTATTTACATATCTGCCACTGTGCAGGTGAATCCGTATAGCTGTTCGAGTGTGCGAAACGTAACGCGCGAGAAATTGTAAGTAAACGCCGTATTTACATATCTGCCACTGTGCAGGAGAATCCGTATAGGTGTTCGAGTGTTCGAAACGTAACGCGCAAGAAATTGTAAGTAAACGCCGTAATTACATATCTGCCACTGTGCAGGAGAATCCGTATAGATGTTCGAGTGTTCGAAACGTAACGCGCGAGAAATTGTAAGTAAACGTCGTATTTACTTATCTGCCACTGTGCAGGAGAATCCGTATAGGTGTTCGAGTGTTCGAAACATAACGCGTGAGAAATTATAAGTAAACGTCGTATTTACATATCTGCCACTGTGCAGGAGAATCCGTATAGGTGTTCGAGTGTGCAAAACGTAACGCGCGAGAAATTGTAAGTAAACGCCGTATTTACATATCTGCCATTGTGCAGGAGAATCCGTATAGGTGTTCGAGTGTTCGAAACGTAACGCGCGAGAAATTGTAAGTAAACGTCGTATTTACATATCTGCCATTGTGCAGGAGAATCCGTATAGGTGTTCGAGTGTTCGAAACGTAACGCGCGAGAAATTGTAAGTAAACGTCGTATTTACATATCTGCCGCTGTGCAGGAGAATCCGTATAGGTGTTCGAGTGTTCGATACGTAACACGTGAGAAATTGTATGTAAACGCCGTATTTACATATCTGCCACTGTGCAGGTGAATCCGTATAGCTGTTCGAGTGTGCGAAACGTAACGCGCGAGAAATTGTAAGTAAACGCCGTATTTACATGTCTGCCACTGTGCAGGAGAATCCGTATAGGTGTTCGAGTGTTCGAAACGTAACGCGCAAGAAATTGTAAGTAAACGCCGTAATTACATATCTGCCACTGTGCAGGAGAATCCGTATAGATGTTCGAGTGTTCGAAACGTAACGCGCGAGAAATTGTAAGTAAACGTCGTATTTACTTATCTGCCACTGTGCAGGAGAATCCGTATAGGTGTTCGAGTGTTCGAAACATAACGCGTGAGAAATTATAAGTAAACGTCGTATTTACATATCTGCCACTGTGCAGGAGAATCCGTATAGGTGTTCGAGTGTGCAAAACGTAACGCGCGAGAAATTGTAAGTAAACGCCGTATTTACATATCTGCCATTGTGCAGGAGAATCCGTATAGGTGTTCGAGTGTTCGAAACGTAACGCGCGAGAAATTGTAAGTAAACGTCGTATTTACATATCTGCCATTGTGCAGGAGAATCCGTATAGGTGTTCGAGTGTTCGAAACGTAACGCGCGAGAAATTGTAAGTAAACGTCGTATTTACATATCTGCCGCTGTGCAGGAGAATCCGTATAGGTGTTCGAGTGTTCGATACGTAACACGTGAGAAATTGTATGTAAACGCCGTATTTACATATCTGCCACTGTGCAGGTGAATCCGTATAGCTGTTCGAGTGTGCGAAACGTAACGCGCGAGAAATTGTAAGTAAACGCCGTATTTACATATCTGCCACTGTGCAGGAGAATCCGTATAGGTGTTCGAGTGTTCGAAACGTAACGCGCAAGAAATTGTAAGTAAACGCCGTAATTACATATCTGCCACTGTGCAGGAGAATCCGTATAGATGTTCGAGTGTTCGAAACGTAACGCGCGAGAAATTGTAAGTAAACGTCGTATTTACTTATCTGCCACTGTGCAGGAGAATCCGTATAGGTGTTCGAGTGTTCGAAACATAACGCGTGAGAAATTGTAAGTAAACGTCGTATTTACATATCTGCCACTGTGCAGGAGAATCTGTTTAGGTGTTCGAGTGTGCAAAACGTAACGCGCGAGAAATTGTAAGTAAACACCGTATTTACATATCTGCCACTGTGCAGGAGAATCCGTATAGGTGTTCGAGTGTTCGAAACGTAACGCGTGAGAAATTGTAAGTAAACGCCGTATTTACATATCTGCCACTGTCCAGGAGAATCCGTATTGGTGTTCGAGTGTTCGAACCGTAACGCGCGTGAAATTGTAATTAAACGCCGTATTTACATGTCTGCCACTGTGCCGGAGAATCCGTATAGTTGTTTGGGTGTTCGAACCGTAACGCGCGAGAAATGGTAGGTAAACACCGTATTTACATATCTGCCACTGTGCAGGAGAATCCGTATACGTGTCCGAGTGTTCGAACCGTAACGCGCGAGAAATTGTAAGTAAACGCCGTATTTACATATCTGCCACTGTGCAGGAGAATCCGTATAGGTGTTCGAGTGTTCGAAACGTAACGCGCGAGAAATTGTAAGTAAACGCCGTATTTACATATCTGCCACTGTGCAGGAGAATCCGTATAGGTGTTCGAGTGTTCGAAACGTAACGCGCGAGAAATTGTAAGTAAACGCCGTATTTACATATCTGCCATTGTGCAGGAGAATCCGTATAGGTGTTCGAGTGTTCGAAACGTAACGCGCGAGAAATTGTAAGTAAACGTCGTATTTACATATCTGCCGCTGTGCAGGAGAATCCGTATAGGTGTTCGAGTGTTCGATACGTAACACGTGAGAAATTGTATGTAAACGCCGTATTTACATATCTGCCACTGTGCAGGTGAATCCGTATAGCTGTTCGAGTGTGCGAAACGTAACGCGCGAGAAATTGTAAGTAAACGCCGTATTTACATATCTGCCACTGTGCAGGAGAATCCGTATAGGTGTTCGAGTGTTCGAAACGTAACGCGCAAGAAATTGTAAGTAAACGCCGTAATTACATATCTGCCACTGTGCAGGAGAATCCGTATAGATGTTCGAGTGTTCGAAACGTAACGCGCGAGAAATTGTAAGTAAACGTCGTATTTACTTATCTGCCACTGTGCAGGAGAATCCGTATAGGTGTTCGAGTGTTCGAAACATAACGCGTGAGAAATTATAAGTAAACGTCGTATTTACATATCTGCCACTGTGCAGGAGAATCCGTATAGGTGTTCGAGTGTGCAAAACGTAACGCGCGAGAAATTGTAAGTAAACGCCGTATTTACATATCTGCCACTGTGCAGGAGAATCCGTATAGGTGTTCGAGTGTTCGAAACGTAACGCGTGAGAAATTGTAAGTAAACGCCGTATTTACATATCTGCCACTGTCCAGGAGAATCCCTATTGGTGTTCGAGTGTTCGAACCGTAACGCGCGAGAAATTGTAATTAAACGCCGTATTTACATGTCTGCCACTGTGCAGGATAATCCGTATAGGTGTTTGAGTGTTCGAACCGTAACGCGCGAGAAATGGTAGGTAAACACCGTATTTACATATCTGCCACTGTGCAGGAGAATCCGTATACGTGTTCGAGTGTTCGAACCGTAACGCGCGAGAAATAGTAAGTAAACGCCGTATTTACATATCTGCCACTGTGCAGGAGAATCCGTATCGGTGTTCGAGTGTTCGAAACGTAACGCGCGAGAAATTGTAAGTAAACGCCGTATTTACATATCTGCCACTGTGCAGGAGAATCCGTATAGGTGTTCGAGTGTTCGAAACGTAACGCGCGAGAAATTGTAAGTAAACGCCGTATTCACATATCTGCCATTGTGCAGGAGAATCCGTATAGGTGTTCGAGTGTTCGAAACGTAACGCGCGAGAAATGGTAGGTAAACACCGTATTTACATATCTGCCACTGTGCAGGAGAATCCGTATACGTGTTCGAGTGTTCGAACCGTAACGCCCGAGAAATAGTAAGTAAACGCCGTATTTACATATCTGCCACTGTGCAGGAGAATCCGTATAGGTGTTCGAGTGTTCGAAACGTAACGCGCGAGAAATTGTAAGTAAACGCCGTATTCACATATCTGCCATTGTGCAGGAGAATCCGTATAGGTGTTCGAGTGTTCGAAACGTAACGCGCGAGAAATTGTAAGTAAACGTCGTATTTACATATCTGCCGCTGTGCAGGAGAATCCGTATAGGTGTTCGAGTGTTCGATGCGTAACGCGTGAGAAATTGTATGTAAACGCCGTATTTACATATCTGCCACTGTGCAGGAGAATCCGTATAGCTGTTCGAGTGTGCGAAACGTAACGTGCGAGAAATTGTAAGTAAACGCCGTATTTACATATCTGCCACTGTGCAGGAGAATCCGTATAGGTGTTCGAGTGTTCGAAACGTAACGCACAAGAAATTGTAAGTAAACGCCGTAATTACATATCTGCCACTGTGCAGGAGAATCCGTATAGGTGTTCGAGTGTTCGAAACGTAACGCGCGAGAAATTGTAAGTAAACGTCGTATTTACTTATCTGCCACTGTGCAGGACAATCCGTATAGGTGTTCGAGTGTTCGAAACATAACGCGTGAGAAATTGTAAGTAAACGTCGTATTTACATATCTGCCACTGTGCAGGAGAATCCGTATAGGTGTTCGAGTGTGCAAAACGTAACGCGCGAGAAATTGTAAGTAAACGGCGTATTTACATATCTGCCACAGTGCAGGAGAATCCGTATTGGTGTTCGAGTGTTCGAAACGTAACGCGTGAGAAATTGTAAGTAAACGCCGTATTTACATATCTGCCACTGTCCAGGAGAATCCGTATTGGTGTTCGAGTGTTCGAACCGTAACGCGCGAGAAATTGTAGTTAAACGCCGTATTTACATGTCTGCCACTGTGCAGGAGAATCCGTATAGGTGTTCGAGTGTTCGAAACGTAACGCGCGAGAAATTGTAAGTAAACGCCGTATTTACATATCTGCCACTGTGCAGGAGAATCCGTATAGGTGTTCGAGTGTTCGAAACGTAACGCGCGAGAAATTGTAAGTAAACGCCGTATTTACATATCTGCCACTGTGCAGGAGAATCCGTATAGGTGTTCGAGTGTTCGAAACGTAACGCGCGAGAAATTGTAAGTAAACGCCGTATTTACATATCTGCCATTGTGCAGGAGAATCCGTATAGGTGTTCGAGTGTTCGAAACGTAACGCGCGAGAAATTGTAAGTAAACGTCGTATTTACATATCTGCCGCTGTGCAGGAGAATCCGTATAGGTGTTCGAGTGTTCGATACGTAACACGTGAGAAATTGTATGTAAACGCCGTATTTACATATCTGCCACTGTGCAGGTGAATCCGTATAGCTGTTCGAGTGTGCGAAACGTAACGCGCGAGAAATTGTAAGTAAACGCCGTATTTACATATCTGCCACTGTGCAGGAGAATCCGTATAGGTGTTCGAGTGTTCGAAACGTAACGCGCAAGAAATTGTAAGTAAACGCCGTAATTACATATCTGCCACTGTGCAGGAGAATCCGTATAGATGTTCGAGTGTTCGAAACGTAACGCGCGAGAAATTGTAAGTAAACGTCGTATTTACTTATCTGCCACTGTGCAGGAGAATCCGTATAGGTGTTCGAGTGTTCGAAACATAACGCGTGAGAAATTATAAGTAAACATCGTATTTACATATCTGCCACTGTGCAGGAGAATCCGTATAGGTGTTCGAGTGTGCAAAACGTAACGCGCGAGAAATTGTAAGTAAACGCCGTATTTACATATCTGCCACTGTGCAGGAGAATCCGTATAGGTGTTCGAGTGTTCGAAACGTAATGCGTGAGAAATTGTAAGTAAACGCCGTATTTACATATCTGCCACTGTCCAGGAGAATCCCTATTGGTGTTCGAGTGTTCGAACCGTAACGCGCGAGAAATTGTAATTAAACGCCGTATTTGCATGTCTGCCACTGTGCAGGATAATCCGTATAGGTGTTTGAGTGTTCGAACCGTAACGCGCGAGAAATGGTAGGTAAACACCGTATTTACATATCTGCCACTGTGCAGGAGAATCCGTATACGTGTCCGAGTGTTCGAACCGTAACGCGCGAGAAATTGTAAGTAAACGCCGTATTTACATATCTGCCACTGTGCAGGAGAATCCGTATAGGTGTTCGAGTGTTCGAAACGTAACGCGCGAGAAATTGTAAGTAAACGCCGTATTTACATATCTGCCACTGTGCAGGAGAATCCGTATAGGTGTTCGAGTGTTCGAAACGTAACGCGCGAGAAATTGTAAGTAAACGCCGTATTTACATATCTGCCACTGTCCAGGAGAATCCGTATTGGTGTTCGAGTGTTCGAACCGTAACGCGCGAGAAATTGTAGTTAAACGCCGTATTTACATGTCTGCCGCTGTGCAGGAGAATCCGTATAGGTGTTCGAGTGTTCGAAACGTAACGCGCGAGAAATTGTAAGTAAACGCCGTATTTACATATCTGCCACTGTGCAGGAGAATCCGTATAGGTGTTCGAGTGTTCGAAACGTAACGCGCGAGAAATTGTAAGTAAACGCCGTATTTACATATCTGCCACTGTGCAGGAGAATCCGTATAGGTGTTCGAGTGTTCGAAACGTAACGCGCGAGAAATTGTAAGTAAACGCCGTATTTCCATATCTGCCATTGTGCAGGAGAATCCGTATAGGTGTTCGAGTGTTCGAAACGTAACGCGCGAGAAATTGTAAGTAAACGTCGTATTTACATATCTGCCGCTGTGCAGGAGAATCCGTATAGGTGTTCGAGTGTTCGATACGTAACACGTGAGAAATTGTATGTAAACGCCGTATTTACATATCTGCCACTGTGCAGGTGAATCCGTATAGCTGTTCGAGTGTGCGAAACGTAACGCGCGAGAAATTGTAAGTAAACGCCGTATTTACATATCTGCCACTGTGCAGGAGAATCCGTATAGGTGTTCGAGTGTTCGAAACGTAACGCGCAAGAAATTGTAAGTAAACGCCGTAATTACATATCTGCCACTGTGCAGGAGAATCCGTATAGATGTTCGAGTGTTCGAAACGTAACGCGCGAGAAATTGTAAGTAAACGTCGTATTTACTTATCTGCCACTGTGCAGGAGAATCCGTATAGGTGTTCGAGTGTTCGAAACCTAACGCGTGAGAAATTATAAGTAAACATCGTATTTACATATCTGCCACTGTGCAGGAGAATCCGTATAGGTGTTCGAGTGTTCGAAACGTAACGCGCGAGAAATTGTAAGTAAACGCCGTATTTACATATCTGCCGCTGTGCAGGAGAATCCGTATAGGTGTTCGAGTGTTCGATGCGTAACGCGTGAGAAATTGTATGTAAACGCCGTATTTACATATCTGCCACTGTGCAGGAGAATCAGTATAGCTGTTCGAGTGTTCGAAACGTAACGCGCGAGAAATTGTAATTAAACGCCGTATGTACATATCTGCCACTGTGCAGGAGAATCCGTGTAGGTGTTCGAGTGTTCGAAACGTAACGCACAAGAAATTGTAAGTAAACGCCGTAATTACATATCTGCCACTGTGCAGGAGAATCCGTATACGTGTTCGAGTGTTCGAAACGTAATGCGCGAGAAATTGTTAGTAAACGTCGTATTTACTTATCTGCCACTGTGCAGGAGAATCCGTATAGGTGTTCGAGTGTTCGAAACATAACGCGTGAGAAATTGTAAGTAAACGTCGTATTTACATATCTGCCATTGTGCAGGAGAATCCGTATAGGTGTTCGAGTGTGCAAAACGTAACGCGCGAGAAATTGTAAGTAAACGCCGTATTTACATATCTGCCACTGTGCAGGAGAATCCGTATTGGTGTTCGAGTGTTCGAAACGTAACGCGCGAGAAATTGTAATTAAACGCCGTATTTACATATCTGCCACTGTCCAGGAGAATCCGTATTGGTGTTCGAGTGTTCGAACCGTAACGCGCGAGAAATTGTAATTAAACGCCGTATTTACATGTCTGCCACTGTGCAGGAGAATCCGTATAGGTGTTTGAGTGTTCGAACCGTAACGCGCGAGAAATGGTAGGTAAACCCGTATTTACATATCTGCCACTGTGCAGGAGAATCCGTATACGTGTTCGAGTGTTCGAACCGTAACGCGCGAGAAATTGTAAGTAAACGCCGTATTAACATATCTGCCACTTTGCAGGAGAATCCGTATAGGTGTTCGAGTGTTCGAAACGTAACGCGCGAGAAATTGTAAGTAAACGCCGTATTTACATATCTGCCATTGTGCAGGAGAATCCGTATAGGTGTTCGAGTGTTCGAAACGTAACGCGCGAGAAATTGTAAGTAAACGTCGTATTTACATATCTGCCACTGTGCAGGAGAATCCGTATAGGTGTTCGAGTGTTCGATACGTAACGCGTGAGTAATTGTATGTAAACGCCGTATTTACATATCTGCCACTGTGCAGGAGAATCCGTATAGCTGTTCGAGTGTGCGAAACGTAACGCGCGAGAAATTGTAAGTAAACGCCGTATTTACATATCTGTCACTGTGCACTGTGCAGGAGAATCTGTATAGGTGTTCGAGTGTTCGAAACGTAACGCGCGAGAAATTGTAAGTAAACGTCGTATTTACTTATCTGCCACTGTGCAGCAGAATCCGTATAGGTGTTCGAGTGTTCGAAACATAACGCGTGAGAAATTGTAAGTAAACGTCGTATTTACATATCTGCCACTGTGCAGGAGAATCCGTATAGGTGTTCGAGTGTGCGAAACGTAACGCGTGAGAAATTGTAAGTAAACGCCGTATTTACATATCTGCCACTGTCCAGGAGAATCCGTATTGGTGTTCGAGTGTTCGAACCGTAACGCGCGTGAAATTGTAATTAAACGCCGTATTTACATGTCTGCCACTGTGCCGGAGAATCCGTATAGGTGTTTGAGTGTTCGAACCGTAACGCGCGAGAAATGGTAGGTAAACACCGTATTTACATATCTGCCACTGTGCAGGAGAATCCGTATACGTGTCCGAGTGTTCGAACCGTAACGCGCGAGAAATTGTAAGTAAACGCCGTATTTACATATCTGCCACTATGCAGGAGAATCCGTATAGGTGTTTGAGTGTTCGAAACGTAACGCGCGAGAAATTGTAAGTAAACGCCGTATTTACATATCTGCCACTGTGCAGGAGAATCCGTATAGGTGTTCCAGTGTAAGAAACGTAACGCGCGTTTTTTTATAAGTAAACGCCGTATTTACATATCTGCCATTGTGCAGGAGAATCCGTATAGGTGTTCGAGTGTTCGAAACGTAATGCGCGAGAAATTGTAAGTAAACGTCGTATTTACATATCTGCCGCTGTGCAGGAGAATCCGTATAGGTGTTCGAGTGTTCGAAACATAACGCGTGAGAAATTGTAAGTAAACGTCGTATTTACATATCTGCCACTGTGCAGGAGAATCCGTACAGGTGTTCGAGTGTGCAAAACGTAACGCGCGAGAAATTGTAAGTAAACGCCGTATTTACATATCTGCCACTGTGCAGGAGAATCCGTATAGGTGTTCGAGTGTTCGAAACGTAACGCGTGAGAAATTGTAAGTAAACGCCGTATTTACATATCTGCCACTGTCCAGGAGAATCCGTATTGGTGTTCGAGTGTTCGAACCGTAACGCGCGTGAAATTGTAATTAAACGCCGTATTTACATGTCTGCCACTGTGCCGGACAATCCGTATAGGTGTTTGAGTGTTCGAACCGTAACGCGCGAGAAATGGTAGGTAAACACCGTATTTACATATCTGCCACTGTGCAGGAGAATCCGTATACGTGTCCGAGTGTTCGAACCATAACGCGCGAGAAATTGTAAGTAAACGCCGTATTTACATATCTGCCACTGTGCAGGAGAATCCGTATAGGTGTTTGAGTGTTCGAAACGTAACGCGCGAGAAATTGTAAGTAAACGCCGTATTTACATATCTGCCACTGTGCAGGAGAATCCGTATAGGTGTTCGAGTGTTCGAAACGTAACGCTCGAGAAATTGTAAGTAAACGCCGTATTCACATATCTGCCATTGTGCAGGAGAATCCGTATAGGTGTTCGAGTGTTCGAAACGTAACGCGCGAGAAATTGTAAGTAAACGTCGTATTTACATATCTGCCGCTGTGCAGGAGAATCCGTATAGGTGTTCGAGTGTTCGATGCGTAACGCGTGAGAAATTGTATGTAAACGCCGTATTTACATATCTGCCACTGTGCAGGAGAATCCGTATAGCTGTTCGAGTGTGCGAAACGTAACGTGCGAGAAATTGTAAGTAAACGCCGTATTTACATATCTGCCACTGTGCAGGAGAATCCGTATAGGTGTTCGAGTGTTCGAAACGTAACGCGTGAGAAATTGTAAGTAAACGCCGTAATTACATATCTGCCACTGTGCAGGAGAATCCGTATAGGTGTTCGAGTGTGCAAAACGTAACGCGCAAGAAATTGTAAGTAAACGCCGTATTTACATATCTGCCACTGTGCAGGAGAATCCGTATTGGTGTTCGAGTGTTCGAAACGTAACGCGTGAGAAATTGTAAGTAAACGCAGTATTTACATATCTGCCACTGTGCAGGAGAATCCGTATAGGTGTTCGAGTGTTCGAAACGTAACGCGCGAGAAATTGTAAGTAAACGTCGTATTTACTTATCTGCCACTGTGCAGGAGAATCCGTATAGGTGTTCGAGTGTTCGAAACATAACGCGTGAGAAATTGTAAGTAAACGTCGTATTTACATATCTGCCACTGTGCAGGAGAATCCGTATAGGTATTCGAGTGTGCAAAACGTAACGCGCGAGAAATTGTAAGTAAACGCCGTATTTACATATCTGCCACTGTGCAGGAGAATCCGTATTGGTGTTCGAGTGTTCGAAACGTAACGCGTGAGAAATTGTAAGTAAACGCCGTATTTACATATCTGCCACTGTCCAGGAGAATCCGTATTGGTGTTCGAGTGTTCGAACCGTAACGCGCGAGAAATTGTAATTAAACGCCGTATTTACATGTCTGCCACTGTGCAGGAGAATCCGTATAGGTGTTTGAGTGTTCGAACCGTAACGCGCGAGAAATGGTAGGTAAACCCGTATTTACATATCTGCCACAGTGCAGGAGAATCCGTATACGTGTTCGAGTGTTCGAACCGTAACGCGCGAGAAATTGTAAGTAAACGCCGTATTAACATATCTGCCACTGTGCAGGAGAATCCGTATAGGTGTTCGAGTGTTCGAAACGTAACGCGCGAGAAATTGTAAGTAAACGCCGTATTTACATATCTGCCATTGTGCAGGAGAATCCGTATAGGTGTTCGAGTGTTCGAAACGTAACGCGCGAGAAATTGTAAGTAAACGTCGTATTTACATATCTGCCACTGTGCAGGAGAATCCGTATAGGTGTTCGAGTGTTCGATACGTAACGCGTGAGTAATTGTATGTAAACGCCGTATTTACATATCTGCCACTGTGCAGGAGAATCCGTATAGCTGTTCGAGTGTGCGAAACGTAACGCGCGAGAAATTGTAAGTAAACGCCGTATTTACATATCTGCCACTGTGCAGGAGAATCCGTATAGGTGTTCGA
Organism: Camellia sinensis; assembly: GCF_055761805.1. Classification (NCBI taxonomy): domain Eukaryota; kingdom Viridiplantae; phylum Streptophyta; class Magnoliopsida; order Ericales; family Theaceae; genus Camellia; species Camellia sinensis. Next base: position 4,115,103 of record NW_028128989.1, on the reverse strand, counting down.
GTGTTCGAAACGTAACGCGCGAGAAATTGTAAGTAAACGTCGTATTTACTTATCTGCCACTGTGCAGCAGAATCCGTATAGGTGTTCGAGTGTTCGAAACATAACGCGTGAGAAATTGTAAGTAAACGTCGTATTTACATATCTGCCACTGTGCAGGAGAATCCGTATAGGTGTTCGAGTGTGCAAAACGTAACGCGCGAGAAATTGTAAGTAAACGCCGTATTTACATATCTGCCACTGTGCAGGAGAATCCGTATAGGTGTTCGAGTGTTCGAAACGTAACGCGTGAGAAATTGTAAGTAAACGCCGTATTTACATATCTGCCACTGTCCAGGAGAATCCGTATTGGTGTTCGAGTGTTCGAACCGTAACGCGCGTGAAATTGTAATTAAACGCCGTATTTACATGTCTGCCACTGTGCCGGAGAATCCGTATAGTTGTTTGAGTGTTCGAACCGTAACGCGCGAGAAATGGTAGGTAAACACCGTATTTACATATCTGCCACTGTGCAGGAGAATCCGTATACGTGTCCGAGTGTTCGAACCGTAACGCGCGAGAAATTGTAAGTAAACGCCGTATTTACATATCTGCCACTATGCAGGAGAATCCGTATAGGTGTTCGAGTGTTCGAAACGTAACGCGCGAGAAATTGTAAGTAAACGCCGTATTTACATATCTGCCACTGTGCAGGAGAATCCGTATAGGTGTTCCAGTGTAAGAAACGTAACGCGCGAGAAATTGTAAGTAAACGCCGTATTTACATATCTGCCATTGTGCAGGAGAATCCGTATAGGTGTTCGAGTGTTCGAAACGTAACGCGCGAGAAATTGTAAGTAAACGTCGTATTTACATATCTGCCGCTGTGCAGGAGAATCCGTATAGGTGTTCGAGTGTTCGAAACATAACGGGTGAGAAATTGTAAGTAAACGTCGTATTTACATATCTGCCACTGTGCAGGAGAATCCGTATAGGTGTTCGAGTGTGCAAAACGTAACGCGCGAGAAATTCTAAGTAAACGCCGTATTTACATATCTGCCACTGTGCAGGAGAATCCGTATAGGTGTTCGAGTGTTCGAAACGTAACGCGTGAGAAATTGTAAGTAAACGCCGTATTTACATATCTGCCACTGTCCAGGAGAATCCGTATTGGTGTTCGAGTGTTCGAACCGTAACGCGCGTGAAATTGTAATTAAACGCCGTATTTACATGTCTGCCACTGTGCCGGAGAATCCGTATAGGTGTTTGAGTGTTCGAACCGTAACGCGCGAGAAATGGTAGCTAAACACCGTATTTACATATCTGCCACTGTGCAGGAGAATCCGTATACGTGTCCGAGTGTTCGAACCATAACGCGCGAGAAATTGTAAGTAAACGCCGTATTTACATATCTGCCACTGTGCAGGAGAATCCGTATAGGTGTTCGAGTGTTCGAAACGTAACGCGCGAGAAATTGTAAGTAAACGCCGTATTTACATATCTGCCACTGTGCAGGAGAATCCGTATAGGTGTTCGAGTGTTCGAAACGTAACGCGCGAGAAATTGTAAGTAAACGCCGTATTCACATATCTGCCATTGTGCAGGAGAATCCGTATAGGTGTTCGAGTGTTCGAAACGTAACGCGCGAGAAATTGTAAGTAAACGTCGTATTTACATATCTGCCGCTGTGCAGGAGAATCCGTATAGGTGTTCGAGTGTTCGATGCGTAACGCGTGAGAAATTGTATGTAAACGCCGTATTTACATATCTGCCACTGTGCAGGAGAATCCGTATAGCTGTTCGAGTGTGCGAAACGTAACGTGCGAGAAATTGTAAGTAAACGCCGTATTTACATATCTGCCACTGTGCAGGAGAATCCGTATAGGTGTTCGAGTGTTCGAAACGTAACGCGTGAGAAATTGTAAGTAAACGCCGTAATTACATATCTGCCACTGTGCAGGAGAATCCGTATAGGTGTTCGAGTGTGCAAAACGTAACGCGCAAGAAATTGTAAGTAAACGCCGTATTTACATATCTGCCACTGTGCAGGAGAATCCGTATTGGTGTTCGAGTGTTCGAAACGTAACGCGTGAGAAATTGTAAGTAAACGCCGTATTTACATATCTGCCACTGTGCAGGAGAATCCGTATAGGTGTTCGAGTGTTCGAAACGTAACGCGCGGGAAATTGTAAGTAAACGTCGTATTTACTTATCTGCCACTGTGCAGGAGAATCCGTATAGGTGTTCGAGTGTTCGAAACATAACGCGTGAGAAATTGTAAGTAAACGTCGTATTTACATATCTGCCACTGTGCAGGAGAATCCGTATAGGTGTTCGAGTGTGCAAAACGTAACGCGCGAGAAATTGTAAGTAAACGCCGTATTTACATATCTGCCACTGCGCAGGAGAATCCGTATTGGTGTTCGAGTGTTCGAAACGTAACGCGTGAGAAATTGTAAGTAAACGCCGTATTTACATATCTGCCACTGTCCAGGAGAATCCGTATTGGTGTTCGAGTGTTCGAACCGTAACGCGCGAGAAATTGTAATTAAACGCCGTATTTACATGTCTGCCACTGTGCAGGAGAATCCGTATAGGTGTTCGAGTGTTCGAAACGTAACGCGTGAGAAATTGTAAGTAAACGCCGTAATTACATATCTGCCACTGTGCAGGAGAATCCGTATAGGTGTTCGAGTGTGCAAAACGTAACGCGCAAGAAATTGTAAGTAAACGCCGTATTTACATATCTGCCACTGTGCAGGAGAATCCGTATTGGTGTTCGAGTGTTCAAAACGTAACGCGTGAGAAATTGTAAGTAAACGCCGTATTTACATATCTGCCACTGTGCAGGAGAATCCGTATAGGTGTTCGAGTGTTCGAAACGTAACGCGCGAGAAATTGTAAGTAAACGTCGTATTTTCTTATCTGCCACTGTGCAGCAGAATCCGTATAGGTGTTCGAGTGTTCGAAACATAACGCGTGAGAAATTGTAAGTAAACGTCGTATTTACATATCTGCCACTGTGCAGGAGAATCCGTATAGGTGTTCGAGTGTGCAAAACGTAACGCGCGAGAAATTGTAAGTAAACGCCGTATTTACATATCTGCCACTGTGCAGGAGAATCCGTATAGGTGTTCGAGTGTTCGAAACGTAACGCGTGAGAAATTGTAAGTAAACGCCGTATTTACATATCTGCCACTGTCCAGGAGAATCCGTATTGGTGTTCGAGTGTTCGAACCGTAACGCGCGTGAAATTGTAATTAAACGCCGTATTTACATGTCTGCCACTGTGCCGGAGAATCCGTATAGGTGTTTGAGTGTTCGAACCGTAACGCGCGAGAAATGGTAGGTAAACACCGTATTTACATATCTGCCACTGTGCAGGAGAATCCGTATACGTGTCCGAGTGTTCGAACCGTAACGCGCGAGAAATTGTAAGTAAACGCCGTATTTACATATCTGCCACTATGCAGGAGAATCCGTATAGGTGTTCGAGTGTTCGAAACGTAACGCGCGAGAAATTGTAAGTAAACGCCGTATTTACATATCTGCCACTGTGCAGGAGAATCCGTATAGGTGTTCCAGTGTAAGAAACGTAACGCGCGAGAAATTGTAAGTAAACGCCGTATTTACATATCTGCCATTGTGCAGGAGAATCCGTATAGGTGTTCGAGTGTTCGAAACGTAACGCGCGAGAAATTGTAAGTAAACGTCGTATTTACATATCTGCCGCTGTGCAGGAGAATCCGTATAGGTGTTCGAGTGTTCGAAACATAACGCGTGAGAAATTGTAAGTAAACGTCGTATTTACATATCTGCCACTGTGCAGGAGAATCCGTATAGGTGTTCGAGTGTGCAAAACGTAACGCGCGAGAAATTGTAAGTAAACGCCGTATTTACATATCTGCCACTGTGCAGGAGAATCCGTATAGGTGTTCGAGTGTTCGAAACGTAACGCGTGAGAAATTGTAAGTAAACGCCGTATTTACATATCTGCCACTGTCCAGGAGAATCCGTATTGGTGTTCGAGTGTTCGAACCGTAACGCGCGTGAAATTGTAATTAAACGCCGTATTTACATGTCTGCCACTGTGCCGGAGAATCCGTATAGGTGTTTGAGTGTTCGAACCGTAACGCGCGAGAAATGGTAGCTAAACACCGTATTTACATATCTGCCACTGTGCAGGAGAATCCGTATACGTGTCCGAGTGTTCGAACCATAACGCGCGAGAAATTGTAAGTAAACGCCGTATTTACATATCTGCCACTGTGCAGGAGAATCCGTATAGGTGTTCGAGTGTTCGAAACGTAACGCGCGAGAAATTGTAAGTAAACGCCGTATTTACATATCTGCCACTGTGCAGGAGAATCCGTATAGGTGTTCGAGTGTTCGAAACGTAACGCGCGAGAAATTGTAAGTAAACGCCGTATTCACATATCTGCCATTGTGCAGGAGAATCCGTATAGGTGTTCGAGTGTTCGAAACGTAACGCGCGAGAAATTGTAAGTAAACGTCGTATTTACATATCTGCCGCTGTGCAGGAGAATCCGTATAGGTGTTCGAGTGTTCGATGCGTAACGCGTGAGAAATTGTATGTAAACGCCGTATTTACATATCTGCCACTGTGCAGGAGAATCCGTATAGCTGTTCGAGTGTGCGAAACGTAACGTGCGAGAAATTGTAAGTAAACGCCGTATTTACATATCTGCCACTGTGCAGGAGAATCCGTATAGGTGTTCGAGTGTTCGAAACGTAACGCGTGAGAAATTGTAAGTAAACGCCGTAATTACATATCTGCCACTGTGCAGGAGAATCCGTATAGGTGTTCGAGTGTGCAAAACGTAACGCGCAAGAAATTGTAAGTAAACGCCGTATTTACATATCTGCCACTGTGCAGGAGAATCCGTATTGGTGTTCGAGTGTTCGAAACGTAACGCGTGAGAAATTGTAAGTAAACGCCGTATTTACATATCTGCCACTGTGCAGGAGAATCCGTATAGGTGTTCGAGTGTTCGAAACGTAACGCGCGAGAAATTGTAAGTAAACGTCGTATTTACTTATCTGCCACTGTGCAGGAGAATCCGTATAGGTGTTCGAGTGTTCGAAACATAACGCGTGAGAAATTGTAAGTAAACGTCGTATTTACATATCTGCCACTGTGCAGGAGAATCCGTATAGGTGTTCGAGTGTGGAAAACGTAACGCGCGAGAAATTGTAAGTAAACGCCGTATTTACATATCTGCCACTGTGCAGGAGAATCCGTATTGGTGTTCGAGTGTTCGAAACGTAACGCGTGAGAAATTGTAAGTAAACGCCGTATTTACATATCTGCCACTGTCCAGGAGAATCCGTATTGGTGTTCGAGTGTTCGAAGCGTAACGCGCGAGAAATTGTAATTAAACGCCGTATTTACATGTCTGCCACTGTGCAGGAGAATCCGTATAGGTGTTTGAGTGTGAGAACCGTAACGCGCGAGAAATGGTAGATAAACCCGTATTTACATATCTGCCACTGTGCAGGAGAATCCGTATACGTGTTCGAGTGTTCGAACCGTAACGCGCGAGAAATTGTAAGTAAACGCCGTATTAACATATCTGCCACTGTGCAGGAGAATCCGTATAGGTGTTCGAGTGTTCGAAACGTAACGCGCGAGAAATTGTAAGTAAACGCCGTATTTACATATCTGCCATTGTGCAGGAGAATCCGTATAGGTGTTCGAGTGTTCGATACGTAACGCGTGAGTAATTGTATGTAAACGCCGTATTTACATATCTGCCACTGTGCAGGAGAATCCGTATAGCTGTTCGAGTGTGCGAAACGTAACGCGCGAGAAATTGTAAGTAAACGCCGTATTTACATATCTGCCACTGTGCAGGAGAATCCGTATAGGTGTTCGAGTGTTCGAAACGTAACGCGCGAGAAATTGTAAGTAAACGTCGTATTTACTTATCTGCCACTGTGCAGCAGAATCCGTATAGGTGTTCGAGTGTTCGAAACATAACGCGTGAGAAATTGTAAGTAAACGTCGTATTTACATATCTGCCACTGTGGAGGAGAATCCGTATAGGTGTTCGAGTGTTCGATACGTAACGCGTGAGTAATTGTATGTAAACGCCGTATTTACATATCTGCCACTGTGCAGGAGAATCCGTATAGCTGTTCGAGTGTGCGAAACGTAACGCGCGAGAAATTGTAAGTAAACGCCGTATTTACATATCTGCCACTGTGCAGGAGAATCCGTATAGGTGTTCGAGTGTTCGAAACGTAACGCGCGAGAAATTGTAAGTAAACGTCGTATTTACTTATCTGCCACTGTGCAGCAGAATCCGTATAGGTGTTCGAGTGTTCGAAACATAACGCGTGAGAAATTGTAAGTAAACGTCGTATTTACATATCTGCCACTGTGCAGGAGAATCCGTATAGGTGTTCGAGTGTGCAAAACGTAACGCGCGAGAAATTGTAAGTAAACGCCGTATTTACATATCTGCCACTATGCAGGAGAATCCGTATAGGTGTTCGAGTGTTCGAAACGTAACGCATGAGAAATTGTAAGTAAACGCCGTATTTACATATCTGCCACTGTCCAGGAGAATCCGTATTGGTGTTCGAGTGTTCGAACCGTAACGCGCGTGAAATTGTAATTAAACGCCGTATTTACATGTCTGCCACTGTGCCGGAGAATCCGTATAGGTGTTTGAGTGTTCGAACCGTAACGCGCGAGAAATGGTAGGTAAACACCGTATTTACATATCTGCCACTGTGCAGGAGAATCCGTATACGTGTCCGAGTGTTCGAACCGTAACGCGCGAGAAATTGTAAGTCAACGCCGTATTTACATATCTGCCACTATGCAGGAGAATCCGTATAGGTGTTCGAGTGTTCGAAACGTAACGCGCGAGAAATTGTAAGTAAACGCCGTAATTACATATCTGCCACTGTGCAGGAGAATCCGTATAGGTGTTCAAGTGTAAGAAACGTAACGCGCGAGAAATTGTAAGTAAACGCCGTATTTACATATCTGCCATTGTGCAGGAGAATCCGTATAGGTGTTCGAGTGTTCGAAACGTAACGCGCGAGAAATTGTAAGTAAACGTCGTATTTACATATCTGCCGCTGTGCAGGAGAATCCGTATAGGTGTTCGAGTGTTCGAAACATAACGCGTGAGAAATTGTAAGTAAACGTCGTATTTACATATCTGCCACTGTGCAGGAGAATCCGTATAGGTGTTCGAGTGTGCAAAACGTAACGCGCGAGAAATTGTAAGTAAACGCCGTATTTACATATCTGCCACTGTGCAGGAGAATCCGTATAGGTGTTCGAGTGTTCGAAACGTAACGCGTGAGAAATTGTAAGTAAACGCCGTATTTACATATCTGCCACTGTCCAGGAGAATCCGTATTGGTGTTAGAGTGTTCGAACCGTAACGCGCGTGAAATTGTAATTAAACGCCGTATTTACATGTCTGCCACTGTGCCGGAGAATCCGTATAGGTGTTTGAGTGTTCGAACCGTAACGCGCGAGAAATGGTAGGTAAACACCGTATTTACATATCTGCCACTGTGCAGGAGAATCCGTATACGTGTCCGAGTGTTCGAACCGTAACGCGCGAGAAATTGTAAGTAAACGCCGTATTTACATATCTGCCACTATGCAGGAGAATCCGTATAGGTGTTCGAGTGTTCGAAACGTAACGCGCGAGAAATTGTAAGTAAACGCCGTATTTACATATCTGCCACTGTGCAGGAGAATCCGTATAGGTGTTCCAGTGTAAGAAACGTAACGCGCGAGAAATTGTAAGTAAACGCCGTATTCACATATCTGCCATTGTGCAGGAGAATCCGTATAGGTGTTCGAGTGTTCGAAACGTAACGCGCGAGAAATTGTAAGTAAACGTCGTATTTACATATCTGCCGCTGTGCAGGAGAATCCGTATAGGTGTTCGAGTGTTCGATGCGTAACGCGTGAGAAATTGTATGTAAACGCCGTATTTACATATCTGCCACTGTGCAGGAGAATCCGTATAGCTGTTCGAGTGTGCGAAACGTAACGTGCGAGAAATTGTAAGTAAACGCCGTATTTACATATCTGCCACTGTGCAGGAGAATCCGTATAGGTGTTCGAGTGTTCGAAACGTAACGCGTGAGAAATTGTAAGTAAACGCCGTAATTACATATCTGCCACTGTGCAGGAGAATCCGTATAGGTGTTCGAGTGTTCGAAACGTAACGCGCAAGAAATTGTAAGTAAACGCCGTATTTACATATCTGCCACTGTGCAGGAGAATCCGTATTGGTGTTCGAGTGTTCGAAACGTAACGCGTGAGAAATTGTAAGTAAACGCCGTATTTACATATCAGCCACTGTGCAGGAGAATCCGTATAGCTGTTCGAGTGTTCGAACCGTAACGCGCGAGAAATTGTAATTAAACGCCGTATTTACATGTCTGCCACTGTACCGGAGAATCCGTATAGGTGTTTGAGTGTTCGAACCGTAACGCGCGAGAAATGGTAAGTAAACACCGTATTTACATATCAGCCACTGTCCAGGAGAATCCGTATTGGTGTTCGAGTGTTCGAACCGTAACGCGCGTGAAATTGTAATTAAACGCCGTATTTACATGTCTGCCACTGTGCCGGAGAATCCGTATAGGTGTTTGAGTGTTCGAACCGTAACGCGCGAGAAATGGTAGGTGAACACCGTATTTACATATCTGCCACTGTGCAGGAGAATCCGTATACGTGTCCGAGTGTTCGAACCATAACGCGCGAGAAATTGTAAGTAAACGCCGTATTTACATATCTGCCACTGTGCAGGAGAATCCGTATAGGTGGTCGAGTGTTCGAAACGTAACGCGCGAGAAATTGTATGTAAACGCCGTATTTACATATCTGCCATTGTGCAGGAGAATCCGTATAGGTGTTCGAGTGTTCGAAACGTAACGCGCGAGAAATTGTAAGTAAACGTCGTATTTACTTATCTGCCACTGTGCAGCAGAATCCGTATAGGTGTTCGAGTGTTCGAAACATAACGCGTGAGAAATTGTAAGTAAACGTCGTATTTACATATCTGCCACTGTGCAGGAGAATCCGTATAGGTGTTCGAGTGTGCAAAACGTAACGCGCGAGAAATTGTAAGTAAACGCCGTATCTACATATCTGCCACTGTGCTGGAGAATCCGTATAGGTGTTCGAGTGCTCGAAACGTAACGCGTGAGAAATTGTAAGTAAACGCCGTATTTACATATCTGCCACTGTCCAGGAGAATCCGTATTGGTGTTCGAGTGTTCGAACCGTAACGCGCGTGAAATTGTAATTAAACGCCGTATTTACATGTCTGCCACTGTGCCGGAGAATCCGTATAGGTGTTCGAGTGTTCGAACCGTAACGCGCGAGAAATGGTAGGTAAACACCGTATTTATATATCTGCCACTGTGCAGGAGAATCCGTATACGTGTCCGAGTGTTCGAACCGTAACGCGCGAGAAATTGTAAGTCAACGCCGTATTTACATATCTGCCACTATGCAGGAGAATCCGTATTGGTGTTCGAGTGTTCGAAACGTAACGCGCGAGAAATTGTAAGTAAACGCCGTATTCACATATCTGCCACTGTGCAGGAGAATCCGTATAGGTGTTCGAGTGTTCGAAACGTAACGCGTGAGAAATTGTAAGTAAACGCCGTATTTACATATCTGCCACTGTCCAGGAGAATCCGTATTGGTGTTCGAGTGTTCGAAACGTAACGCGCGAGAAATTGTAAGTAAACGCCGTATTCACATATCTGCCATTGTGCAGGAGAATCCGTATAGGTGTTCGAGTGTTCGAAACGTAACGCGCGAGAAATTGTAAGTAAACGTCGTATTTACATATCTGCCGCTGTGCAGGAGAATCCGTAAAGGTGTTAGAGTGTTCGATGCGTAACGCGTGAGAAATTGTATGTAAACGCCGTATTTACATATCTGCCACTGTGCAGGAGAATCCGTATAGGTGTTTGAGTGTTCGAACCGTAACGCGCGAGAAATTGTAAGTAAACACCGTATTTACATATCTGCCACTGTGCAGGAGAATCCGTATACGTGTCCGAGTGTTCGAACCATAACGCGCGAGAAATTGTAAGTAAACGCCGTATTTACATATCTGCCACTGTGCAGGAGAATCCGTATAGGTGTTCGAGTGTTCGAAACCTAACGCGCGAGAAATTGTAAGTAAACGCCGTATTTACATATCTGCCACTGTGCAGGAGAATCCGTATAGGTGTTCGAGTGTTCGAAACGTAACGCGCGAGAAATTGTAAGTAAACGCCGTATTCACATATCTGCCATTGTGCAGGAGAATCCGTATAGGTGTTCGAGTGTTCGAAACGTAACGCGCGAGAAATTGTAAGTAAACGTCGTATTTACATATCTGCCGCTGTGCAGGAGAATCCGTATAGGTGTTCGAGTGTTCGATGCGTAACGCGTGAGAAATTGTATGTAAACGCCGTATTTACATATCTGCCACTGTGCAGGAGAATCCGTATAGCTGTTCGAGTGTGCGAAACGTAACGTGCGAGAAATTGTAAGTAAACGCCGTATTTACATATCTGCCACTGTGCAGGAGAATCCGTATAGGTGTTCGAGTGTTCGAAACGTAACGCGCGAGAAATTGTAAGTAAACGTCGTATTTACATATCTGCCGCTGTGCAGGAGAATCCGTATAGGTGTTCGAGTGTTCGAAACATAACGCGTGAGAAATTGTAAGTAAACGTCGTATTTACATATCTGCCACTGTGCAGGAGAATCCGTATAGGTGTTCGAGTGTGCAAAACGTAACGCGCGAGAAATTGTAAGTAAACGCCGTATTTACATATCTGCCACTGTGCAGGAGAATCCGTATAGGTGTTCGAGTGTTCGAAACGTAACGCGTGAGAAATTGTAAGTAAACGCCGTATTTACATATCTGCCACTGTCCAGGAGAATCCGTATTGGTGTTAGAGTGTTCGAACCGTAACGAGCGTGAAATTGTAATTAAACGCCGTATTTACATGTCTGCCACTGTGCCGGAGAATCCGTATAGGTGTTTGAGTGTTCGAACCGTAACGCGCGAGAAATGGTAGGTAAACACCGTATTTACATATCTGCCACTGTGCAGGAGAATCCGTATACGTGTCCGAGTGTTCGAACCATAACGCGCGAGAAATTGTAAGTAAACGCCGTATTTACATATCTGCCACTGTGCAGGAGAATCCGTATAGGTGTTCGAGTGTTCGAAACCTAACGCGCGAGAAATTGTAAGTAAACGCCGTATTTACATATCTGCCACTGTGCAGGAGAATCCGTATAGGTGTTCGAGTGTTCGAAACGTAACGCGCGAGAAATTGTAAGTAAACGCCGTATTCACATATCTGCCATTGTGCAGGAGAATCCGTATAGGTGTTCGAGTGTTCGAAACGTAACGCGCGAGAAATTGTAAGTAAACGTCGTATTTACATATCTGCCGCTGTGCAGGAGAATCCGTATAGGTGTTCGAGTGTTCGATGCGTAACGCGTGAGAAATTGTATGTAAACGCCGTATTTACATATCTGCCACTGTGCAGGAGAATCCGTATAGCTGTTCGAGTGTGCGAAACGTAACGTGCGAGAAATTGTAAGTAAACGCCGTATTTACATATCTGCCACTGTGCAGGAGAATCCGTATAGGTGTTCGAGTGTTCGAAACGTAACGCGTGAGAAATTGTAAGTAAACGCCGTAATTACATATCTGCCACTGTGCAGGAGAATCCGTATAGGTGTTCGAGTGTGCAAAACGTAACGCGCAAGAAATTGTAAGTAAACGCCGTATTTACATATCTGCCACTGTGCAGGAGAATCCGTATTGGTGTTCGAGTGTTCGAAACGTAACGCGTGAGAAATTGTAAGTAAACGCCGTATTTACATATCAGCCACTGTGCAGGAGAATCCGTATAGCTGTTCGAGTGTTCGAACCGTAACGCGCGAGAAATTGTAATTAAACGCCGTATTTACATGTCTGCCACTGTACCGGAGAATCCGTATAGGTGTTTGAGTGTTCGAACCGTAACGCGCGAGAAATGGTAAGTAAACACCGTATTTACATATCAGCCACTGTCCAGGAGAATCCGTATTGGTGTTCGAGTGTTCGAACCGTAACGCGCGTGAAATTGTAATTAAACGCCGTATTTACATGTCTGCCACTGTGCCGGAGAATCCGTATAGGTGTTTGAGTGTTCGAACCGTAACGCGCGAGAAATGGTAGGTGAACACCGTATTTACATATCTGCCACTGTGCAGGAGAATCCGTATACGTGTCCGAGTGTTCGAACCATAACGCGCGAGAAATTGTAAGTAAACGCCGTATTTACATATCTGCCACTGTGCAGGAGAATCCGTATAGGTGGTCGAGTGTTCGAAACGTAACGCGCGAGAAATTGTATGTAAACACCGTATTTACATATCTGCCATTGTGCAGGAGAATCCGTATAGGTGTTCGAGTGTTCGAAACGTAACGCGCGAGAAATTGTAAGTAAACGTCGTATTTACTTATCTGCCACTGTGCAGCAGAATCCGTATAGGTGTTCGAGTGTTCGAAACATAACGCGTGAGAAATTGTAAGTAAACGTCGTATTTACATATCTGCCACTGTGCAGGAGAATCCGTATAGGTGTTCGAGTGTGCAAAACGTAACGCGCGAGAAATTGTAAGTAAACGCCGTATCTACATATCTGCCACTGTGCTGGAGAATCCGTATAGGTGTTCGAGTGCTCGAAACGTAACGCGTGAGAAATTGTAAGTAAACGCCGTATTTACATATCTGCCACTGTCCAGGAGAATCCGTATTGGTGTTCGAGTGTTCGAACCGTAACGCGCGTGAAATTGTAATTAAACGCCGTATTTACATGTCTGCCACTGTGCCGGAGAATCCGTATAGGTGTTCGAGTGTTCGAACCGTAACGCGCGAGAAATGGTAGGTAAACACCGTATTTATATATCTGCCACTGTGCAGGAGAATCCGTATACGTGTCCGAGTGTTCGAACCGTAACGCGCGAGAAATTGTAAGTCAACGCCGTATTTACATATCTGCCACTATGCAGGAGAATCCGTATTGGTGTTCGAGTGTTCGAAACGTAACGCGCGAGAAATTGTAAGTAAACGCCGTATTCACATATCTGCCACTGTGCAGGAGAATCCGTATAGGTGTTCGAGTGTTCGAAACGTAACGCGTGAGAAATTGTAAGTAAACGCCGTATTTACATATCTGCCACTGTCCAGGAGAATCCGTATTGGTGTTCGAGTGTTCGAAACGTAACGCGCGAGAAATTGTAAGTAAACGCCGTATTCACATATCTGCCATTGTGCAGGAGAATCCGTATAGGTGTTCGAGTGTTCGAAACGTAACGCGCGAGAAATTGTAAGTAAACGTCGTATTTACATATCTGCCGCTGTGCAGGAGAATCCGTAAAGGTGTTAGAGTGTTCGATGCGTAACGCGTGAGAAATTGTATGTAAACGCCGTATTTACATATCTGCCACTGTGCAGGAGAATCCGTATAGGTGTTTGAGTGTTCGAACCGTAACGCGCGAGAAATTGTAAGTAAACACCGTATTTACATATCTGCCACTGTGCAGGAGAATCCGTATACGTGTCCGAGTGTTCGAACCATAACGCGCGAGAAATTGTAAGTAAACGCCGTATTTACATATCTGCCACTGTGCAGGAGAATCCGTATAGGTGTTCGAGTGTTCGAAACCTAACGCGCGAGAAATTGTAAGTAAACGCCGTATTTACATATCTGCCACTGTGCAGGAGAATCCGTATAGGTGTTCGAGTGTTCGAAACGTAACGCGCGAGAAATTGTAAGTAAACGCCGTATTCACATATCTGCCATTGTGCAGGAGAATCCGTATAGGTGTTCGAGTGTTCGAAACGTAACGCGCGAGAAATTGTAAGTAAACGTCGTATTTACATATCTGCCGCTGTGCAGGAGAATCCGTATAGGTGTTCGAGTGTTCGATGCGTAACGCGTGAGAAATTGTATGTAAACGCCGTATTTACATATCTGCCACTGTGCAGGAGAATCCGTATAGCTGTTCGAGTGTGCGAAACGTAACGTGCGAGAAATTGTAAGTAAACGCCGTATTTACATATCTGCCACTGTGCAGGAGAATCCGTATAGGTGTTCGAGTGTTCGAAACGTAACGCGTGAGAAATTGTAAGTAAACGCCGTAATTACATATCTGCCACTGTGCAGGAGAATCCGTATAGGTGTTCGAGTGTGCAAAACGTAACGCGCAAGAAATTGTAAGTAAACGCCGTATTTACATATCTGCCACTGTGCAGGAGAATCCGTATTGGTGTTCGAGTGTTCGAAACGTAACGCGTGAGAAATTGTAAGTAAACGCCGTATTTACATATCTGCCACTGTGCAGGAGAATCCGTATTGGTGTTCGAGTGTTCGAACCGTAACGCGCGAGAAATTGTAATTAAACGCCGTATTTACATGTCTGCCACTGTGCAGGAGAATCCGTATAGGTGTTCGAGTGTTCGAACCGTAACGCGCGAGAAATGGTAAGTAAACACCGTATTTACATATCAGCCACTGTCCAGGAGAATCCGTATTGGTGTTCGAGTGTTCGAACCGTAACGCGCGTGAAATTGTAATTAAACGCCGTATTTACATGTCTGCCACTGTGCCGGAGAATCCGTATAGGTGTTTGAGTGTTCGAACCGTAACGCGCGAGAAATGGTAGGTGAACACCGTATTTACATATCTGCCACTGTGCAGGAGAATCCGTATACGTGTCCGAGTGTTCGAACCATAACGCGCGAGAAATTGTAAGTAAACGCCGTATTTACATATCTGCCACTGTGCAGGAGAATCCGTATAGGTGGTCGAGTGTTCGAAACGTAACGCGCGAGAAATTGTAAGTAAACGCCGTATTTACATATCTGCCATTGTGCAGGAGAATCCGTATAGGTGTTCGAGTGTTCGAAACATAACGCGCGAGAAATTGTAAGTAAACGTCGTATTTACTTATCTGCCACTGTGCAGCAGAATCCGTATAGGTGTTCGAGTGTTCGAAACATAACGCGTGAGAAATTGTAAGTAAACGTCGTATTTACATATCTGCCACTGTGCAGGAGAATTCGTATAGGTGTTCGAGTGTGCAAAACGTAACGCGCGAGAAATTGTAAGTAAACGCCGTATTTACATATCTGCCACTGTGCTGGAGAATCCGTATAGGTGTTCGAGTGTTCGAAACGTAACGCGTGAGAAATTGTAAGTAAACGCCGTATTTACATATCTGCCACTGTCCAGGAGAATCCGTATTGGTGTTCGAGTGTTCGAACCGTAACGCGCGTGAAATTGTAATTAAACGCCGTATTTACATGTCTGCCACTGTGCCGGAGAATCCGTATAGGTGTTTGAGTGTTCGAACCGTAACGCGCGAGAAATGGTAGGTAAACACCGTATTTACATATCTGCCACTGTGCAGGAGAATCCGTATACGTGTCCGAGTGTTCGAACCGTAACGCGCGAGAAATTGTAAGTCAACGCCGTATTTACATATCTGCCACTATGCAGGAGAATCCGTATTGGTGTTCGAGTGTTCGAAACGTAACGCGCGAGAAATTGTAAGTAAACGCCGTATTCACATATCTGCCACTGTGCAGGAGAATCCGTATAGGTGTTCGAGTGTTCGAAACGTAACGCGTGAGAAATTGTAAGTAAACGCCGTATTTACATATCTGCCACTGTCCAGGAGAATCCGTATTGGTGTTCGAGTGTTCGAAACGTAACGCGCGAGAAATTGTAAGTAAACGCCGTATTCACATATCTGCCATTGTGCAGGAGAATCCGTATAGGTGTTCGAGTGTTCGAAACGTAACGCGCGAGAAATTGTAAGTAAACGTCGTATTTACATATCTGCCGCTGTGCAGGAGAATCCGTATAGGTGTTCGAGTGTTCGATGCGTAACGCGTGAGAAATTGTATGTAAACGCCGTATTTACATATCTGCCACTGTGCAGGAGAATCCGTATAGCTGTTCGAGTGTGCGAAACGTAACGTGCGAGAAATTGTAAGTAAACGCCGTATTTACATATCTGCCACTGTGCAGGAGAATCCGTATAGGTGTTCGAGTGTTCGAAACGTAACGCGTGAGAAATTGTAAGTAAACGCCGTAATTACATATCTGCCACTGTGCAGGAGAATCCGTATAGGTGTTCGAGTGTGCAAAACGTAACGCGCAAGAAATTGTAAGTAAACGCCGTATTTACATATCTGCCACTGTGCAGGAGAATCCGTATTGGTGTTCGAGTGTTCGAAACGTAACGCGTGAGAAATTGTAAGTAAACGCCGTATTTACATATCTGCCACTGTGCAGGAGAATCCGTATAGGTGTTCGAGTGTTCGAAACGTAACGCGCGAGAAATTGTAAGTAAACGTCGTATTTACATATCTGCCGCTGTGCAGGAGAATCCGTATAGGTGTTCGAGTGTTCGATGCGTAACGCGTGAGAAATTGTATGTAAACGCCGTATTTACATATCTGCCACTGTGCAGGAGAATCCGTATAGCTGTTCGAGTGTGCGAAACGTAACGTGCGAGAAATTGTAAGTAAACGCCGTATTTACATATCTGCCACTGTGCAGGAGAATCCGTATAGGTGTTCGAGTGTTCGAAACGTAACGCGTGAGAAATTGTAAGTAAACGCCGTAATTACATATCTGCCACTGTGCAGGAGAATCCGTATAGGTGTTCGAGTGTGCAAAACGTAACGCGCAAGAAATTGTAAGTAAACGCCGTATTTACATATCTGCCACTGTGCAGGAGAATCCGTATTGGTGTTCGAGTGTTCGAAACGTAACGCGTGAGAAATTGTAAGTAAACGCCGTATTTACATATCTGCCACTGTGCAGGAGAATCCGTATTGGTGTTCGAGTGTTCGAACCGTAACGCGCGAGAAATTGTAATTAAACGCCGTATTTACATGTCTGCCACTGTGCAGGAGAATCCGTATAGGTGTTCGAGTGTTCGAACCGTAACGCGCGAGAAATGGTAAGTAAACACCGTATTTACATATCAGCCACTGTCCAGGAGAATCCGTATTGGTGTTCGAGTGTTCGAACCGTAACGCGCGTGAAATTGTAATTAAACGCCGTATTTACATGTCTGCCACTGTGCCGGAGAATCCGTATAGGTGTTTGAGTGTTCGAACCGTAACGCGCGAGAAATGGTAGGTAAACACCGTATTTACATATCTGCCACTGTGCAGGAGAATCCGTATACGTGTCCGAGTGTTCGAACCATAACGCGCGAGAAATTGTAAGTAAACGCCGTATTTACATATCTGCCACTGTGCAGGAGAATCCGTATAGGTGGTCGAGTGTTCGAAACGTAACGCGCGAGAAATTGTAAGTAAACGCCGTATTTACATATCTGCCATTGTGCAGGAGAATCCGTATAGGTGTTCGAGTGTTCGAAACGTAACGCGCGAGAAATTGTAAGTAAACGTCGTATTTACTTATCTGCCACTGTGCAGCAGAATCCGTATAGGTGTTCGAGTGTTCGAAACATAACGCGTGAGAAATTGTAAGTAAACGTCGTATTTACATATCTGCCACTGTGCAGGAGAATCCGTATAGGTGTTCGAGTGTGCAAAACGTAACGCGCGAGAAATTGTAAGTAAACGCCGTATTTACATATCTGCCACTGTGCTGGAGAATCCGTATAGGTGTTCGAGTGTTCGAAACGTAACGCGTGAGAAATTGTAAGTAAACGCCGTATTTACATATCTGCCACTGTCCAGGAGAATCCGTATTGGTGTTCGAGTGTTCGAACCGTAACGCGCGTGAAATTGTAATTAAACGCCGTATTTACATGTCTGCCACTATGCCGGAGAATCCGTATAGGTGTTTGAGTGTTCGAACCGTAACGCGCGAGAAATGGTAGGTAAACACCGTATTTACATATCTGCCACTGTGCAGGAGAATCCGTATACGTGTCCGAGTGTTCGAACCGTAACGCGCGAGAAATTGTAAGTCAACGCCGTATTTACATATCTGCCACTATGCAGGAGAATCCGTATTGGTGTTCGAGTGTTCGAAACGTAACGCGCGAGAAATTGTAAGTAAACGCCGTATTCACATATCTGCCACTGTGCAGGAGAATCCGTATAGGTGTTCGAGTGTTCGAAACGTAACGCGTGAGAAATTGTAAGTAAACGCCGTATTTACATATCTGCCACTGTCCAGGAGAATCCGTATTGGTGTTCGAGTGTTCGAAACGTAACGCGCGAGAAATTGTAAGTAAACGCCGTATTCACATATCTGCCATTGTGCAGGAGAATCCGTATAGGTGTTCGAGTGTTCGAAACGTAACGCGCGAGAAATTGTAAGTAAACGTCGTATTTACATATCTGCCGCTGTGCAGGAGAATCCGTATAGGTGTTCGAGTGTTCGATGCGTAACGCGTGAGAAATTGTATGTAAACGCCGTATTTACATATCTGCCACTGTGCAGGAGAATCCGTATAGCTGTTCGAGTGTGCGAAACGTAACGTGCGAGAAATTGTAAGTAAACGCCGTATTTACATATCTGCCACTGTACAGGAGAATCCGTATAGGTGTTCGAGTGTTCGAAACGTAACGCGTGAGAAATTGTAAGTAAACGCCGTAATTACATATCTGCCACTGTGCAGGAGAATCCGTATAGGTGTTCGAGTGTGCAAAACGTAACGCGCAAGAAATTGTAAGTAAACGCCGTATTTACATATCTGCCACTGTGCAGGAGAATCCGTATTGGTGTTCGAGTGTTCAAAACGTAACGCGTGAGAAATTGTAAGTAAACGCCGTATTTACATATCTGCCACTGTGCAGGAGAATCCGTATAGGTGTTCGAGTGTTCGAAACGTAACGCGCGAGAAATTGTAAGTAAACGTCGTATTTACTTGTCTGCCACTGTGCAGGAGAATCCGTATAGGTGTTCGAGTGTTCGAAACATAACGCGTGAGAAATTGTAAGTAAACGTCGTATTTACATATCTGCCACTGTGCAGGAGAATCCGTATAGGTGTTCGAGTGTGCAAAACGTAACGCGCGAGAAATTGTAAGTAAACGCCGTATTTACATATCTGCCACTGTGCAGGAGAATCCGTATTGGTGTTCGAGTGTTCGAAACGTAACGCGTGAGAAATTGTAAGTAAACGCCGTATTTACATATCTGCCACTGTCCAGGAGAATCCGTATTGGTGTTCGAGTGTTCGAACCGTAACGCGCGAGAAATTGTAATTAAACGCCGTATTTACATGTCTGCCACTGTGCAGGAGAATCCGTATAGGTGTTTGAGTGTTCGAACCGTAACGCGCGAGAAATGGTAGGTAAACCCGTATTTACATATCTGCCACTGTGCAGGAGAATCCGTATACGTGTTCGAGTGTTCGAACCGTAACGCGCGAGAAATTGTAAGTAAACGCCGTATTAACATATCTGCCACTGTGCAGGAGAATCCGTATAGGTGTTCGAGTGTTCGAAACGTAACGCGCGAGAAATTGTAAGTAAACGCCGTATTTATATATCTGCCATTGTGCAGGAGAATCCGTATAGGTGTTCGAGTGTTCGAAACGTAACGCGCGAGAAATTGTAAGTAAACGTCGTATTTACATATCTGCCACTGTGCAGGAGAATCCGTATAGGTGTTCGAGTGTTCGATACGTAACGCGTGAGTAATTGTATGTAAACGCCGTATTTACATATCTGCCACTGTGCAGGAGAATCCGTATAGCTGTTCGAGTGTGCGAAACGTAACGCGCGAGAAATTGTAAGTAAACGCCGTATTTACATATCTGCCACTGTGCAGGAGAATCCGTATAGGTGTTCGAGTGTTCGAAACGTAACGCGCGAGAAATTGTAAGTAAACGTCGTATTTACTTATCTGCCACTGTGCAGCAGAATCCGTATAGGTGTTCGAGTGTTCGAAACATAACGCGTGAGAAATTGTAAGTAAACGTCGTATTTACATATCTGCCACTGTGCAGGAGAATCCGTATAGGTGTTCGAGTGTGCAAAACGTAACGCGCGAGAAATTGTAAGTAAACGCCGTATTTACATATCTGCCACTGTGCAGGAGAATCCGTATAGGTGTTCGAGTGTTCGAAACGTAACGCGTGAGAAATTGTAAGTAAACGCCGTATTTACATATCTGCCACTGTCCAGGAGAATCCGTATTGGTGTTCAAGTGTTCGAACCGTAACGCGCGTGAAATTGTAATTAAACGCCGTATTTACATGTCTGCCACTGTGCCGGAGAATCCGTATAGGTGTTTGAGTGTTCGAACCGTAACGCGCGAGAAATGGTAGGTAAACACCGTATTTACATATCTGCCACTGTGCAGGAGAATCCGTATACGTGTCCGAGTGTTCGAACCGTAACGCGCGAGAAATTGTAAGTCAACGCCGTATTTACATATCTGCCACTATGCAGGAGAATCCGTATAGGTGTTCGAGTGTTCGAAACGTAACGCGCGAGAAATTGTAAGTAAACGCCGTAATTACATATCTGCCACTGTGCAGGAGAATCCGTATAGGTGTTCAAGTGTAAGAAACGTAACGCGCGAGAAATTGTAAGTAAACGCCGTATTTACATATGTGCCATTGTGCAGGAGAATCCGTATAGGTGTTCGAGTGTTCGAAACGTAACGCGCGAGAAATTGTAAGTAAACGTCGTATTTACATATCTGCCGCTGTGCAGGAGAATCCGTATAGGTGTTCGAGTGTTCGAAACATAACGCGTGAGAAATTGTAAGTAAACGTCGTATTTACATATCTGCCACTGTGCAGGAGAATCCGTATAGGTGTTCGAGTGTGCAAAACGTAACGCGCGAGAAATTGTAAGTAAACGCCGTATTTACATATCTGCCACTGTGCAGGAGAATCCGTATACGTGTCCGAGTGTTCGAACCATAACGCGCGAGAAATTGTAAGTAAACGCCGTAATTATATATCTGCCACGGTGCAGGAGAATCCGTATAGGTGTTCGAGTGTTCGAAACGTAACGCGCAAGAAATTGTAAGTAGACGTCGTATTTACTTATCTGCCACTGTGCAGGCGAATCCGTATAGGTGTTCGAGTGTTCGAAACATAACGCATGAGAAAGTATAAGTAAACGTCGTATTTACATATCTGCCACTGTGCAGGAGAATCCGTATAGGTGTTCGAGTGTGCAAAACGTAGCGCGCGAGAAATTGTAAGTAAACGCCGTATTTACATATCTGCCACTGTGCAGGAGAATCCGTATAGGTGTTCGAGTGTTCGAAACGTAACGCGTGAGAAATTGTATGTAAACGCCGTATTTACATATCTGCCACTGTCCAGGAGAATCCCTATTGGTGTTCGAGTGTTCGAACCGTAACGCGCGAGAAATTGTAATTAAACGCCGTATTTACATGTCTGCCACTGTGCAGGATAATCCGTATAGGTGTTTGAGTGTTCGAACCGTAACGCGCGAGAAATGGTAGGTAAACACCGTATTTACATATCTGCCACTGTGCAGGAGAATCCGTATACGTGTTCGAGTGTTCGAACCGTAACGCGCGAGAAATAGTAAGTAAACGCCGTATTTACATATCTGCCACTGTGCAGGAGAATCCGTATAGGTGTTCGAGTGTTCGAAACGTAACGCGCGAGAAATTGTAAGTAAACGCCGTATTTACATATCTGCCACTGTGCAGGAGAATCCGTATAGGTGTTCGAGTGTTCGAAACGTAACGCGCGAGAAATTGTAAGTAAACGCCGTATTCACATATCTGCCATTGTGCAGGAGAATCCGTATAGGTGTTCGAGTGTTCGAAACGTAACGCGCGAGAAATTGTAAGTAAACGTCGTATTTACATATCTGCCGCTGTGCAGGAGAATCCGTATAGGTGTTCGAGTGTTCGATGCGTAACGCATGAGAAATTGTATGTAAACGCCGTATTTACATATCTGCCACTGTGCAGGAGAATCCGTATAGCTGTTCGAGTGTGCGAAACGTAACGTGCGAGAAATTGTAAGAAAACGCCGTATTTACATATCTGCCACTGTGCAGGAGAATCCGTATAGGTGTTCGAGTGTTCGAAACGTAACGCGCAAGAAATTGTAAGTAAACGCCGTAATTACATATCTGCCACTGTGCAGGAGAATCCGTATAGGTGTTCGAGTGTTCGAAACATAACGCGCGAGAAATTGTAAGTAAACGTCGTATTTACATATCTGCCGCTGTGCAGGAGAATCCGTATAGGTGTTCGAGTGTTCGATACGTAACGCGTGAGAAATTGTATGTAAACGCCGTATTTACATATCTGCCACTGTGCAGGAGAATCCGTATAGCTGTTCGAGTGTGCGAAACGTAACGCGCGAGAAATTGTAAGTAAACGCCGTATTTACATATCTGCCACTGTGCAGGAGAATCCGTATAGGTGCTCGAGTGTTCGAAACATAACGCGTGAGAAATTGTAAGTAAACGTCGTATTTACATATCTGCCACTGTGTAGGAGAATCCGTATAGGTGTTCGAGTGTGCAAAACGTAACGCGCGAGAAATTGTAAGTAAACGCCGTATTTACATATCTGCCACTGTGCAGGAGAATCCGTATTGGTGTTCGAGTGTTCGAAACGTAACGCGTGAGAAATTGTAAGTAAACGCCGTATTTACATATCTGCCACTGTCCAGGAGAATCCGTATTGGTGTTCGAGTGTTCGAACCGTAACGCGCGAGAAATTGTAATTAAACGCCGTATTTACATGTCTACCACTGTGCAGGAGAATCCGTATAGGTGTTTGAGTGTTCGAAGCGTAACGCGCGAGAAATGGTAGGTAAACACCGTATTTACATATCTGCCACTGTGCAGGAGAATCCGTATACTTGTTCGAGTGTTCGAACCGTAACGCGCGAGAAATTGTAAGTAAACGCCGTATTTACATATCTGCCACTGTGCAGGAGAATCCGTATAGGTGTTCGAGTGTTCGAAACGTAACGCGCGAGAAATTGTAAGTAAACGCCGTATTTACATATCTGCCACTGTGCAGGAGAATCCGTTTAGGTGTTCGAGTGTTCGAAACGTAACGCGCAAGAAATTGTAAGTAAACGCCGTAATTACATATCTGCCACTGTGCAGGAGAATCGGTATAGGTGTTCGAGTGTTCGAAACGTAACGCGCGAGAAATTGTAAGTAGACGTCGTATTTACTTATCTGCCACTGTGCAGGCGAATCCGTATTGGTGTTCGAGTGTTCGAAACATAACGCGTGAGAAAGTATAAGTAAACGTCGTATTTACATATCTGCCACTGTGCAGGAGAATCCGTATAGGTGTTCGAGTGTGCAAAACGTAGCGCGCGAGAAATTGTAAGTAAACGCCGTATTTACATATCTGCCACTGTGCAGGAGAATCCGTATAGGTGTTCGAGTGTTCGAAACGTAACGCGTGAGAAATTGTAAGTAAACGCCGTATTTACATATCTGCCACTGTCCAGGAGAATCCCTATTGGTGTTCGAGTGTTCGAATCGTAACGCGCGAGAAATTGTAATTAAACGCCGTATTTACATGTCTGCCACTGTGCAGGATAATCCGTATAGGTGTTTGAGTGTTCGAACCGTAACGCGCGAGAAATGGTAGGTAAACACCGTATTTACATATCTGCCACTGTGTAGGAGAATCCGTATACGTGTTCGAGTGTTCGAACCGTAACGCGCGAGAAATAGTAAGTAAACGCCGTATTTACATATCTGCCACTGTGCAGGAGAATCCGTATAGGTGTTCGAGTGTTCGAAACGTAACGCGCGAGAAATTGTAAGTAAACGCCGTATTTACATATCTGCCACTGTGCAGGAGAATCCGTATAGGTGTTCGAGTGTTCGGAACGTAACGCGCGAGAAATTGCAAGTAAACGCCGTATTCACATATCTGCCATTGTGCAGGAGAATCCGTATAGGTGTTCGAGTGTTCGAAACGTAACGCGCGAGAAATTGTTAGTAAACGTCGTGTTTACATATCTGCCGCTGTGCAGGAGAATCCGTATAGGTGTTCGAGTGTTCGATGCGTAACGCATGAGAAATTGTATGTAAACGCCGTATTTACATATCTGCCACTGTGCAGGAGAATTCGTATAGCTGTTCGAGTGTGCGAAACGTAACGTGCGAGAAATTGTAAGAAAACGCCGTATTTACATATCTGCCACTGTGCAGGAGAATCCGTATAGGTGTTCGAGTGTTCGAAACGTAACGCGTGAGAAATTGTAAGTAAACGCCGTATTTACATATCTGCCACTGTCCAGGAGAATCCCTATTGGTGTTCGAGTGTTCGAATCGTAACGCGCGAGAAATTGTAATTAAACGCCGTATTTACATGTCTGCCACTGTGCAGGATAATCCGTATAGGTGTTTGAGTGTTCGAACCGTAACGCGCGAGAAATGGTAGGTAAACACCGTATTTACATATCTGCCACTGTGTAGGAGAATCCGTATACGTGTTCGAGTGTTCGAACCGTAACGCGCGAGAAATAGTAAGTAAACGCCGTATTTACATATCTGCCACTGTGCAGGAGAATCCGTATAGGTGTTCGAGTGTTCGAAACGTAACGCGCGAGAAATTGTAAGTAAACGCCGTATTTACATATCTGCCACTGTGCAGGAGAATCCGTATAGGTGTTCGAGTGTTCGGAACGTAACGCGCGAGAAATTGTAAGTAAACGCCGTATTCACATATCTGCCATTGTGCAGGAGAATCCGTATAGGTGTTCGAGTGTTCGAAACGTAACGCGCGAGAAATTGTTAGTAAACGTCGTGTTTACATATCTGCCGCTGTGCAGGAGAATCCGTATAGGTGTTCGAGTGTTCGATGCGTAACGCATGAGAAATTGTATGTAAACGCCGTATTTACATATCTGCCACTGTGCAGGAGAATTCGTATAGCTGTTCGAGTGTGCGAAACGTAACGTGCGAGAAATTGTAAGAAAACGCCGTATTTACATATCTGCCACTGTGCAGGAGAATCCGTATAGGTGTTCGAGTGTTCGAAACGTAACGCGTGAGAAATTGTAAGTAAACGCCGTATTTACATATCTGCCACTGTCCAGGAGAATCCCTATTGGTGTTCGAGTGTTCGAATCGTAACGCGCGAGAAATTGTAATTAAACGCCGTATTTACATGTCTGCCACTGTGCAGGATAATCCGTATAGGTGTTTGAGTGTTCGAACCGTAACGCGCGAGAAATGGTAGGTAAACACCGTATTTACATATCTGCCACTGTGTAGGAGAATCCGTATACGTGTTCGAGTGTTCGAACCGTAACGCGCGAGAAATAGTAAGTAAACGCCGTATTTACATATCTGCCACTGTGCAGGAGAATCCGTATAGGTGTTCGAGTGTTCGAAACGTAACGCGCGAGAAATTGTAAGTAAACGCCGTATTTACATATCTGCCACTGTGCAGGAGAATCCGTATAGGTGTTCGAGTGTTCGGAACGTAACGCGCGAGAAATTGTAAGTAAACGCCGTATTCACATATCTGCCATTGTGCAGGAGAATCCGTATAGGTGTTCGAGTGTTCGAAACGTAACGCGCGAGAAATTGTTAGTAAACGTCGTGTTTACATATCTGCCGCTGTGCAGGAGAATCCGTATAGGTGTTCGAGTGTTCGATGCGTAACGCATGAGAAATTGTATGTAAACGCCGTATTTACATATCTGCCACTGTGCAGGAGAATTCGTATAGCTGTTCGAGTGTGCGAAACGTAACGTGCGAGAAATTGTAAGAAAACGCCGTATTTACATATCTGCCACTGTGCAGGAGAATCCGTATAGGTGTTCGAGTGTTCGAAACGTAACGCGCAAGAAATTGTAAGTAAACGCCGTAATTACATATCTGCCACTGTGCAGGAGAATCCGTATAGGTGTTCGAGTGTTCGAAACGTAACGCGCGAGAAATTGTAAGTAAACGTCGTATTTACTTATCTGCCACTGTGCAGGAGAATCCGTATAGGTGTTCGAGTGTTCGAAACATAACGCGTGAGAAATTGTAAGTAAACGTCGTATTTACATATCTGCCACTGTGCAGGAGAATCCGTATAGGTGTTCGAGTGTGCAAAACGTAACGCGCGAGAAATTGTAAGTAAACGCCGTATTTACATATCTGCCACTGTGCAGGAGAATCCGTATTGGTGTTCGAGTGTTCGAAACGTAACGCGTGAGAAATTGTAAGTAAACGCCGTATTTACATATCTGCCACTGTCCAGGAGAATCCGTATTGGTGTTCGAGTGTTCGAACCGTAACGCGCGAGAAATTGTAATTAAACGCCGTATTTACATGTCTGCCACTGTGCAGGAGAATCCGTATAGGTGTTTGAGTGTTCGAACCGTAACGCGCGAGAAATGGTAGGTAAACACCGTATTTACATATCTGCCACTGTGCAGGAGAATCCGTATACGTGTTCGAGTGTTCGAACCTTAACGCGCGAGAAATTGGAAGTAAACGCCGTATTTACATATCTGCCACTGTGCAGGAGAATCCGTATAGGTGTTCGAGTGTTCGAAACGTAACGCGCGAGAAATTGTAAGTAAACGCCGTATTTACATATCTGCCACTGTGCAGGAGAATCCGTATAGGTGTTCGAGTGTTCGAAACGTAACGCGCAAGAAATTGTAAGTAAACGCCGTAATTACATATCTGCCACTGTGCAGGAGAATCCGTATAGGTGTTCGAGTGTTCGAAACGTAACGCGCGAGAAATTCTAAGTAGACGTCGTATTTACTTATCTGCCACGGTGCAGGAGAATCCGTATAGGTGTTCGAGTGTTCGAAACATAACGCGTGAGAAATTGTAAGTAAACGTCGTATTTACATATATGCCACTGTGCAGGAGAATCCGTATAGGTGTTCGAGTGTGCAAAACGTAACGCGCGAGAAATTGTAAGTAAACGCCGTATTTACATATCTGCCACTGTGCAGGAGAATCCGTATAGGTGTTCGAGTGTTCGAAACGTAACGCGCAAGAAATTGTAAGTAAACGCCGTAATTACATATCTGCCACTGTGCAGGAGAATCCGTATAGGTGTTCGAGTGTTTGAAACGTAACGCGCGAGAAATTGTAAGTAAACGCCGTATTTACATCTCTGCCACTGTGCAGGAGAATCCGTATAGGTGTTCGAGTGTTCGAAACGTAACGCGCGAGAAATTATAAGTAAACGCCGTATTTACATATCTGCCATTGTGCAGGAGAATCCGTATAGGTGTTCGAGTGTTCGAAACGTAACGCGCGAGAAATTGTAAGTAAACGTCGTATTTACATATCTGCCGCTGTGCAGGAGAATCCGTATAGGTGTTCGAGTGTTCGATGCGTAACGCGTGAGAAATTGTATGTAAATGCCGTATTTACATATCTGCCACTGTGCAGGAGAATCCGTATAGGTGTTCGAGTGTTCGAAACGTAACGTGCGAGAAATTGTAAGTAAACGCCGTATTTACATATCTGCCACTGTGCAGAAGAATCCGTATAGGTGTTCGAGTGTTCGAAACGTAACGCGCCAGAAATTGTAAGTAAACGCCGTAATTACATATCTGCCACTGTGCAGGAGAATCCGTATAGGTGTTCGAGTGTTCGAAACGTAACGCGCGAGAAATTGTAAGTAGACGTCGTATTTACTTATCTGCCACTGTGCAGGAGAATCCGTATAGGTGTTCTAGTGTTCGAAACATAGCGCGTGAGAAATTGTAAGTAAACGTCGTATTTACATATCTGCCACTGTGCAGGAGAATCCGTATAGGTGTTCGAGTGTGCAAAACGTAACGCGCGAGAAATTGTAAGTAAACGCCGTATTTACATATCTGCCACTGTGCAGGAGAATCCGTATTGGTGTTCGAGTGTTCGAAACGTAACGCGTGAGAAATTGTAAGTAAACGCCGTATTTACATATCTGCCACTGTCCAGGAGAATCCGTATTGGTGTTCGAGTGTTCGAACCGTAACGCGCGATAAATTGTAATTAAACGCCGTATTTACATGTCTGCCACTGTGCAGGAGAATCCGTATAGGTGTTTGATTGTTCGAACCGTAACGCGCGAGAAATGGTAGGTAAACACCGTATTTACATATCTGCCACTGTGCAGGAGAATTCGTATACGTGTTCGAGTGTTCGAACCGTAACGCGCGAGAAATTGTAAGTAAACGCCGTATTTACATATCTGCCACTGTGCAGGAGAATCCGTATAGGTGTTCGAGTGTTTGAAACGTAACGCGCGAGAAATTGTAAGTAAACGCCGTATTTACATATCTGCCATTGTGCAGGAGAATCCGTATAGGTGTTCGAGTGTTCGAAACGTAACGCGCGAGAAATTGTAAGTAAACGTCGTATTTACATATCTGCCACTGTGCAGGAGAATCCGTATAGGTGTTCGAGTGTTCGATACGTAACGCGCGAGAAATTGCAAGTAAACGTCGTATTTACATATCTGCCGCTGTGCAGGAGAATCCGTATAGGTGTTCGAGTGTTCGATGCGTAACGCGGGAGAAATTGTATGTAAACGCCGTATTTACATATCTGCCACTGTGCAGGAGAATCCGTATAGGTGTTCGAGTGTGCGAAACGTAACGCGCGAGAAATTGTAAGTAAACGTCGTATTTACTTATCTGCCACTGTGCAGGAGAATCCGTATAGGTGTTCGAGTGTTCGAAACGTAACGCGCAAGAAATTGTAAGTAAACGCCGTAATTACATATCTGCCACTGTGCAGGAGAATCCGTATAGGTGTTCGAGTGTTCGAAACGTAACGCGCGAGAAATTGTAAGTAAACGTCGTATTTACTTATCTGCCACTGTGCAGGAGAATCCGTATAGGTGTTCGAGTGTTCGAAACGTAACGCGTGAGAAATTGTAAGTAAACGCCGTATTTACATATCTGCCACTGTCCAGGAGAATCCGTATTGGTGTTCGAGTGTGCAAAACGTAACGCGCGAGAAATTGTAAGTAAACGCCGTATTTACATGTCTGCCACTGTGCCGGAGAATCCGTATAGGTGTTCCAGTGTTCGAAACGTAACGCGTGAGAAATTGTAAGTAAACGCCGTATTTACATATCTGCCACTGTGCAGGAGAATCCGTATACGTGTCCGAGTGTTCGAACCGTAACGCGCGAGAAATTGTAAGTAAACGCCGTATTTACATATCTGCCACTGTGCAGGAGAATCCGTATAGGTGTTCGAGTGTTCAAAACGTAACGCGCGAGAAATTGTAAGTAAACGCCGTATTTACATATCTGCCACTGTCCAGGAGAATCCGTATTGGTGTTCGAGTGTTCGAACCGTAACGCGCGATAAATTGTAATTAAACGCCGTATTTACATGTCTGCCACTGTGCAGGAGAATCCGTATAGGTGTTTGAGTGTTCGAACCGTAACGTGCGAGAAATGGTAGGTAAACACCGTATTTACATATCTGCCACGGTGCAGGAGAATTCGTATACGTGTTCGAGTGTTCGAACCGTAACGCGCGAGAAATTGTAAGTAAACGCCGTATTTACATATCTGCCACTGTGCAGGAGAATCCGTATAGGTGTTCGAGTGTTCGAAACGTAACGCGCGAGAAATTGTAAGTAAACGTCGTATTTACATATCTGCCACTGTGCAGGAGAATCCGTATAGGTGTTCGAGTGTGCAAAACGTAACGCGCGAGAAATTGTAAGTAAACGCCGTATTTACATAACTGCCACTGTGCAGGAGAATCCGTATTGGTGTTCGAGTGTTCGAAACATAACGCGTGAGAAATTGTAAGTAAACGCCGTATTTACATATCTGCCACTGTCCAGGAGAATCCGTATTGGTGTTCGAGTGTTCGAACCGTAACGCGCGAGAAATTGTAATTAAACGCCGTATTTACATGTCTGCCACTGTGCAGGAGAATCCGTATAGGTGTTCGAGTGTTCGAAACGTAACGCGCGAGAAATTGTAAGTAAACGCCGTATTTACATATCTGCCATTGTGCAGGAGAATCCGTATAGGTGTTCGAGTGTTCGAAACGTAACGCGCGAGAAATTGTAAGTAAACGTCGTATTTACATATCTGCCACTGTGCAGGAGAATCCGTATAGGTGTTCGAGTGTTCGATACGTAACGCGTGAGTAATTGTATGTAAACGCCGTATTTACATATCTGCCACTGTGCAGGAGAATCCGTATAGCTGTTCGAGTGTGCGAAACGTAACGCGCGAGAAATTGTAAGTAAACGCCGTATTTACATATCTGCCACTGTGCAGGAGAATCCGTATAGGTGTTCGAGTGTTCGAAACGTAACGCGCGAGAAATTGTAAGTAAACGTCGTATTTACTTATCTGCCACTGTGCAGCAGAATCCGTATAGGTGTTCGAGTGTTCGAAACATAACGCGTGAGAAATTGTAAGTAAACGTCGTATTTACATATCTGCCACTGTGCAGGAGAATCCGTATAGGTGTTCGAGTGTGCAAAACGTAACGCGCGAGAAATTGTAAGTAAACGCCGTATTTACATATCTGCCACTGTGCAGGAGAATCCGTATAGGTGTTCGAGTGTTCGAAACGTAACGCGTGAGAAATTGTAAGTAAACGCCGTATTTACATATCTGCCACTGTCCAGGAGAATCCGTATTGGTGTTCGAGTGTTCGAACCGTAACGCGCGTGAAATTGTAATTAAACGCCGTATTTACATGTCTGCCACTGTGCCGGAGAATCCGTATAGGTGTTTGAGTGTTCGAACCGTAACGCGCGAGAAATGGTAGGTAAACACCGTATTTACATATCTGTCACTGTGCAGGAGAATCCGTATACGTGTCCGAGGGTTCGAACCGTAACGCGCGAGAAATTGTAAGTCAACGCCGTATTTACATATCTACCACTATGCAGGAGAATCCGTATAGGTGTTCGAGTGTTCGAAACGTAACGCGCGAGAAATTGTAAGTAAACGCCGTATTTACATATCTGCCACTGTGCAGGAGAATCCGTATAGGTGTTCCAGTGTAAGAAACGTAACGCGCGAGAAATTGTAAGTAAACGCCGTATTTACATATCTGCCATTGTGCAAGAGAATCCGTATAGGTGTTCGAGTGTTCGAAACGTAACGCGCGAGAAATTGTAAGTAAACGTCGTATTTACATATCTGCCGCTGTGCAGGAGAATCCGTATAGGTGTTCGAGTGTTCGAAACATAACGCGTGAGAAATTGTAAGTAAACGTCGTATTTACATATCTGCCACTGTGCAGGAGAATCCGTATAGGTGTTCGAGTGTGCAAAACGTAACGCGCGAGAAATTGTAAGTAAACGCCGTATTTACATATCTGCCACTGTGCAGGAGGATCCGTATAGGTGTTCGAGTGTTCGAAACGTAACGCGTGAGAAATTGTAAGTAAACGCCGTATTTACATATCTGCCACTGTCCAGGAGAATCCGTATTGGTGTTAGAGTGTTCGAACCGTAACGCGCGTGAAATTGTAATTAAACGCCGTATTTACATGTCTGCCACTGTGCCGGAGAATCCGTATAGGTGTTTGAGTGTTCGAACCGTAACGCGCGAGAAATGGTAGGTAAACACCGTATTTACATATCTGCCACTGTGCAGGAGAATCCGTATACGTGTCCGAGTGTTCGAACCATAACGCGCGAGAAATTGTAAGTAAACGCCGTATTTACATATCTGCCACTGTGCAGGAGAATCCGTATAGGTGTTCGAGTGTTCGAAACGTAACGCGCGAGAAATTGTAAGTAAACGCCGTATTTACATATCTGCCACTGTGCAGGAGAATCCGTATAGGTGTTCGAGTGTTCGAAACGTAACGCGCGAGAAATTGTAAGTAAACGCCGTATTCACATATCTGCCATTGTGCAGGAGAATCCGTATAGGTGTTCGAGTGTTCGAAACGTAACGCGCGAGAAATTGTAAGTAAACGTCGTATTTACATATCTGCCGCTGTGCAGGAGAATCCGTATAGGTGTTCGAGTGTTCGATGCGTAACGCGTGAGAAATTGTATGTAAACGCCGTATTTACATATCTGCCACTGTGCAGGAGAATCCGTATAGCTGTTCGAGTGTGCGAAACGTAACGTGCGAGAAATTGTAAGTAAACGCCGTATTTACATATCTGCCACTGTGCAGGAGAATCCGTATAGGTGTTCGAGTGTTCGAAACGTAACGCGTGAGAAATTGTAAGTAAACGCCGTAATTACATATCTGCCACTGTGCAGGAGAATCCGTATAGGTGTTCGAGTGTGCAAAACGTAACGCGCAAGAAATTGTAAGTAAACGCCGTATTTACATATCTGCCACTGTGCAGGAGAATCCGTATTGGTGTTCGAGTGTTCGAAACGTAACGCGTGAGAAATTGTAAGTAAACGTCGTATTTACATATCTGCCGCTGTGCAGGAGAATCCGTATAGGTGTTCGAGTGTTCGATACGTAACGCGTGAGAAATTGTATGTAAACGCCGTATTTACATATCTGCCACTGTGCAGGAGAATCCGTATTGCTGTTCGAGTGTGCGAAACGTAACGCGCGAGAAATTGTAAGTAAACGTCGTATTTACATATCTGCCGCTGTGCAGGAGAATCCGTATAGGTGTTCGAGTGTTCGATACGTAACGCGTGAGAAATTGTATGTAAACGCCGTATTTACATATCTGCCACTGTGCAGGAGAATCCGTATTGCTGTTCGAGTGTGCGAAACGTAACGCGCGAGAAATTGTAAGTAAACGCCGTATTTACATATCTGCCACTGTGCAGGAGAATCCGTATAGGTGTTCGAGTGTTCGAAACATAACGCGTGAGAAATTGTAAGTAAACGTCGTATTTACATATCTGCCACTGTGTAGGAGAATCCGTATAGGTGTTCGAGTGTGCAAAACGTAACGCGCGAGAAATTGTAAGTAAACGCCGTATTTACATATCTGCCACTGTGCAGGAGAATCTGTATTGGTGTTCGAGTGTTCGAAACGTAACGCGTGAGAAATTGTAAGTAAACGCCGTATTTACATATCTGCCGCTGTGCAGGAGAATCCGTATAGGTGTTCGAGTGTTCGATACGTAACGCGTGAGAAATTGTATGTAAACGCCGTATTTACATATCTGCCACTGTGCAGGAGAATCCGTATTGCTGTTCGAGTGTGCGAAACGTAACGCGCGAGAAATTGTAAGTAAACGTCGTATTTACATATCTGCCGCTGTGCAGGAGAATCCGTATAGGTGTTCGAGTGTTCGATACGTAACGCGTGAGAAATTGTATGTAAACGCCGTATTTACATATCTGCCACTGTGCAGGAGAATCCGTATTGCTGTTCGAGTGTGTGAAACGTAACGCGCGAGAAATTGTAAGTAAACGTCGTATTTACATATCTGCCGCTGTGCAGGAGAATCCGTATAGGTGTTCGAGTGTTCGATACGTAACGCGTGAGAAATTGTATGTAAACGCCGTATTTACATATCTGCCACTGTGCAGGAGAATCCGTATTGCTGTTCGAGTGTGCGAAACGTAACGCGCGAGAAATTGTAAGTAAACGCCGTATTTACATATCTGCCACTGTGCAGGAGAATCCGTATAGGTGTTCGAGTGTTCGAAACATAACGCGTGAGAAATTGTAAGTAAACGTCGTATTTACATATCTGCCACTGTGTAGGAGAATCCGTATAGGTGTTCGAGTGTGCAAAACGTAACGCGCGAGAAATTGTAAGTAAACGCCGTATTTACATATCTGCCACTGTGCAGGAGAATCTGTATTGGTGTTCGAGTGTTCGAAACGTAACGCGTGAGAAATTGTAAGTAAACGCCGTATTTACATATCTGCCACTGTCCAGGAGAATCCGTATTGGTGTTCGAGTGTTCGAACCGTAACGCGCGAGAAATTGTAATTAAACGCCGTATTTACATGTCTGCCACTGTGCAGGAGAATCCGTATAGGTGTTTGAGTGTTCGAACCGTAACGCGCGAGAAATGGTAGGTAAACACCGTATTTACATATCTGCCACTGTGCAGGAGAATCCGTATACTTGTTCGAGTGTTCGAACCGTAACGCGCGAGAAATTGTAAGTAAACGTCGTATTTACATATCTGCCACTGTCCAGGAGAATCCGTATAGGTGTTCGAGTGTTCGAAACGTAACACGCGAGAAATTGTAAGTAAACGCCGTATTTACATATCTGCCACTGTGCAGGAGAATCCGTATAGGTGTTCGAGTGTTCGAAACGTAACGCGCAAGAAATTGTAAGTAAACGCCGTAATTATATATCTGCCACTGTGCAGGAGAATCCGTATAGGTGTTCGAGTGTTCGAAACGTAACGCGCGAGAAATTGTAAGTAGACGTCGTATTTACTTATCTGCCACTGTGCAGGCGAATCCGTATAGGTGTTCGAGTGTTCGAAACATAACGCGTGAGAAAGTATAAGTAAACGTCGTATTTACATATCTGCCACTGTGCAGGAGAATCCGTATAGGTGTTCGAGTGTGCAAAACGTAGCGCGCGAGAAATTGTAAGTAAACGCCGTATTTACATATCTGCCACTGTGCAGGAGAATCCGTATAGGTGTTCGAGTGTTCGAAACGTAACGCGTGAGAAATTGTAAGTAAACGCCGTATTTGCATATCTGCCACTGTCCAGGAGAATCCCTATTGGTGTTCGAGTGTTCGAACCGTAACGCGCGAGAAATTGTAATTAAACGCCGAATTTACATGTCTGCCACTGTGCAGGATAATCCGTATAGGTGTTTGAGTGTTCGAACCGTAACGCGCGAGAAATGGTAGGTAAACACCGTATTTACATATCTGCCACTGTGCAGGAGAATCCGTATACGTGTTCGAGTGTTCGAACCGTAACGCGCGAGAAATAGTAAGTAAACGCCGTATTTACATATCTGCCACTGTGCAGGAGAATCCGTATAGGTGTTCGAGTGTTCGAAACGTAACGCGCGAGAAATTGTAAGTAAACGCCGTATTTACATATCTGCCACTGTGCAGGAGAATCCGTATAGGTGTTCGAGTGTTCGAAACGTAACGCGCGAGAAATTGTAAGTAAACGCCGTATTCACATATCTGCCATTGTGCAGGAGAATCCGTATAGGTGTTCGAGTGTTCGAAACGTAACGCGCGAGAAATTGTAAGTAAACGTCGTATTTACATATCTGCCGCTGTGCAGGAGAATCCGTATAGGTGTTCGAGTGTTCGATGCGTAACGCATGAGAAATTGTATGTAAACGCCGTATTTACATATCTGCCACTGTGCAGGAGAATCCGTATAGCTGTTCGACTGTGCGAAACGTAACGTGCGAGAAATTGTAAGAAAACGCCGTATTTACATATCTGCCACTGTGCAGGAGAATCCGTATAGGTGTTCCAGTGTTCGAAACGTAACGCGCGAGAAATTGTACGTAAACGCCGTATTTACATATCTGCCACTGTGCAGGAGAATCCGTATAGGTGTTCGAAACGTAACGCGCAAGAAATTGTAAGTAAACGCCGTAATTACATATCTGCCACTGTGCAGGAGAATCCGTATAGGTGTTCGAGTGTTCGAAACGTAACGCGCGAGAAATTGTAAGTAGACGTCGTATTTACTTATCTGCCACTGTGCAGGCGAATCCGTATAGGTGTTCGAGTGTTCGAAACATAACGCGTGAGAAAGTATAAGTAAACGTCGTATTTACATATCTGCCACTGTGCAGGAGAATCCGTATAGGTGTTCGAGTGTGCAAAATGTAGCGCGCGAGAAATTGTAAGTAAACGCCGTATTTACATATCTGCCACTGTGCAGGAGAATCCGTATAGGTGTTCGAGTGTTCGAAACGTAACGCGTGAGAAATTGTAAGTAAACGCCGTATTTACATATCTGCCACTGTCCAGGAGAATCCCTATTGGTGTTCGAGTGTTCGAACCGTAACGCGCGAGAAATTGTAATTAAACGCCGTATTTACAAGTCTGCCACTGTGCAGGATAATCCGTATAGGTGTTTGAGTGTTCGAACCGTAACGCGCGAGAAATGGTAGGTAAACACCGTATTTACATATCTGCCACTGTGTAGGAGAATCCGTATACGTGTTCGAGTGTTCGAACCGTAACGCGCGAGAAATAGTAAGTAAACGCCGTATTTACATATCTGCCACTGTGCAGGAGAATCCGTATAGGTGTTCGAGTGTTCGAAACGTAACGCGCGAGAAATTGTAAGTAAACGCCGTATTTACATATCTGCCACTGTGCAGGAGAATCCGTATAGGTGTTCGAGTGTTCGAAACGTAACGCGCGAGAAATTGTAAGTAAACGCCGTATTCACATATCTGCCATTGTGCAGGAAAATCCGTATATGTGTTCGAGTGTTCGAAACGTAACGCGCGAGAAATTGTTAGTAAACGTCGTATTTACATATCTGCCGCTGTGCAGGAGAATCCGTATAGGTGTTCGAGTGTTCGATGCGTAACGCATGAGAAATCGTATGTAAACGCCGTATTTACATATCTGCCACTGTGCAGGAGAATCCGTATAGCTGTTCGAGTGTGCGAAACGTAACGTGCGAGAAATTGTAAGAAAACGCCGTATTTACATATCTGCCACTGTGCAGGAGAATCCGTATAGGTGTTCGAGTGTTCGAAACGTAACGCGCAAGAAATTGTAAGTAAACGCCGTAATTACATATCTGCCACTGTGCAGGAGAATCCGTATAGGTGTTCGAGTGTTCGAAACGTAACGCGCGAGAAATTGTAAGTAAACGTCGTATTTACTTATCTGCCACTGTGCAGGAGAATCCGTATAGGTGTTCGAGTGTTCGAAACATAACGCGTGAGAAATTGTAAGTAAACGTCGTATTTACATATCTGCCACTGTGCAGGAGAATCCGTATAGGTGTTCGAGTGAGCAAAACGTAACGTGCGAGAAATTGTAAGTAAACGCCGTATTTACATATCTGCCACTGTGCAGGAGAATCCGTATTGGTGTTCGAGTGTTCGAAACGTAACGCGTGAGAAATTGTAAGTAAACGCCGTATTTACATATCTGCCACTGTCCAGGAGAATCCGTATTGGTGTTCGAGTGTTCGAACCGTAACGCGCGAGAAATTGTAATTAAACGCCGTATTTACATGTCTGCCACTGTGCAGGAGAATCCGTATAGGTGTTTGAGTGTTCGAACCGTAACGCGCGAGAAATGGTAGGTAAACACCGTATTTACATATCTGCCACTGTACAGGAGAATCCGTATACGTGTTCGAGTGTTCGAACCGTAACGCGCGAGAAATTGTAAGTAAACGCCGTATTTACATATCTGCCACTGTGCAGGAGAAACCGTATAGGTGTTCGAGTGTTCGAAACGTAACGCGCGAGAAATTGTAAGTAAACGCCGTATTTACATATCTGCCACTGTGCAGGAGAATCCGTATAGGTGTTCGAGTGTTCGAAACGTAACGCGCAAGAAATTGTAAGTAAACGCCGTAATTACATATCTGCCACTGTGCAGGAGAATCCGTATAGGTGTTCGAGTGTTCGAAACGTAACGCGCGAGAAATTCTTAGTAGACGTCGTATTTACTTATCTGCCACGGTGCAGGAGAATCCGTATAGGTGTTCGAGTGTTCGAAACATAACGCGGGAGAAATTGTAAGTAAACGTCGTATTTACATATATGTCACTGTGCAGGAGAATCCGTATAGGTGTTCGAGTGTGCAAAACGTAACGCGCGAGAAATTGTAAGTAAACGCCGTATTTACATATCTGCCACTGTGCAGGAGAATCCGTATAGGTGTTCGAGTGTTCGAAACGTAACGCGCAAGAAATTGTAAGTAAACGCCGTAATTACATATCTGCCACTGTGCAGTAGAATCCGTATAGGTGTTCGAGTGTTTGAAACGTAACGCGCGAGAAATTGTAAGTAAACGCCGTATTTACATCTCTGCCACTGTGCAGGAGAATCCGTATAGGTGTTCGAGTGTTCGAAACGTAACGCGCGAGAAATTATAAGTAAACGCCGTATTTACATATCTGCCATTGTGCAGGAGAATCCGTATAGGTGTTCGAGTGTTCGAAACGTAACGCGCGAGAAATTGTAAGTAAACGTCGTATTTACATATCTGCCGCTGTGCAGGAGAATCCGTATAGGTGTTCGAGTGTTCGATGCGTAACGCGTGAGAAATTGTATGTAAACGCCGTATTTACATATCTGCCACTGTGCAGGAGAATCCGTATAGGTGTTCGAGTGTTCGAAACGTAACGTGCGAGAAATTGTAAGTAAACGCCGTATTTACATATCTGCCACTGTGCAGAAGAATCCGTATAGGTGTTCGAGTGTTCGAAACGTAACGCGCCAGAAATTGTAAGTAAACTCCGTAATTACATATCTGCCACTGTGCAGGAGAATCCGTATAGGTGTTCGAGTGTTCGAAACGTAACGCGCGAGAAATTGTAAGTAGACATCGTATTTACTTATCTGCCACTGTGCAGGAGAATCCGTATAGGTGTTCGAGTGTTCGAAACATAGCGCGTGAGAAATTGTAAGTAAACGTCGTATTTACATATCTGCCACTGTGCAGGAGAATCCGTATAGGTGTTCGAGTGTGCAAAACGTAACGCGCGAGAAATTGTAAGTAAACGTCGTATTTACATATCTGCCACTGTGCAGGAGAATCCGTATTGGTGTTCGAGTGTTCGAAACGTAACGCGTGAGAAATTGTAAGTAAACGTCGTATTTACATATCTGCCACTGTCCAGGAGAATCCGTATTGGTGTTCGAGTGTTCGAACCGTAACGCGCGATAAATTGTAATTAAACGCCGTATTTACATGTCTGCCACTGTGCAGGAGAATCCGTATAGGTGTTTGAGTGTTCGAACCGTAACGCGCGAGAAATGGTAGGTAAACACCGTATTTACATATCTGCCACTGTGCAGGAGAATTCGTATACGTGTTCGAGTGTTCGAACCGTAACGCGCGAGAAATTGTAAGTAAACGCCGTATTTACATATCTGCCACTGTGCAGGAGAATCCGTATAGGTGTTCGAGTGTTCGAAACGTAACGCGCGAGAAATTGTAAGTAAACGCCGTATTTACATATCTGCCATTGTGCAGGAGAATCCGTATAGGTGTTCGAGTGTTCGAAACGTAACGCGCGAGAAATTGTAAGTAAACGTCGTATTTACATATCTGCCACTGTGCAGGAGAATCCGTATAGGTGTTCGAGTGTTCGATACGTAACGCGCGAGAAATTGCAAGTAAACGTCGTATTTACATATCTGCCGCTGTGTAGGAGAATCCGTATAGGTGTTCGAGTGTTCGATGCGTAACGCGGGAGAAATTGTATGTAAACGCCGTATTTACATATCTGCCACTGTGCAGGAGAATCCGTATAGGTGTTCGAGTGTGCGAAACGTAACGCGCGAGAAATTGTAAGTAAACGTCGTATTTACTTATCTGCCACTGTGCAGGAGAATCCGTATAGGTGTTCGAGTGTTCGAAACGTAACGCGCAAGAAATTGTAAGTAAACGCCGTAATTACATATCTGCCACTGTGCAGGAGAATCCGGATAGGTGTTCGAGTGTTCGAAACGTAACGCGCGAGAAATTGTAAGTAAACGTCGTATTTACATATCTGCCACTATGCAGGAGAATCCGTATAGGTGTTCGAGTGTTCGAAACGTAACGCGTGAGAAATTGTAAGTAAACGCCGTATTTACATATCTGCCACTGTCCAGGAGAATCCGTATTGGTGTTCGAGTGTGCAAAACGTAACGCGCGAGAAATTGTAAGTAAACGCTGTATTTACATGTCTGCCACTGTGCCGGAGAATCCGTATAGGTGTTCCAGTGTTCGAAACGTAACGCGTGAGAAATTGTAAGTAAACGCCGTATTTACATATCTGCCACTGTGCAGGAGAATCCGTATACGTGTCCGAGTGTTCGAACCGTAACGCGCGAGAAATTGTAAGTAAACGCCGTATTTGCATATCTGCCACTGTGCAGGAGAATCCGTATAGGTGTTCGAGTGTTCGAAACGTAACGCGCGAGAAATTGTAAGGAAACGCCGTATTTACATATCTGCCACTGTCCAGGAGAATCCGTATTGGTGTTCGAGTGTTCGAACCGTAACGCGCGATAAATTGTAATTAAACGCCGTATTTACATGTCTGCCACTGTGCAGGAGAATCCGTATAGGTGTTTGAGTGTTCGAACCGTAACGTGCGAGAAATGGTAGGTAAACACCGTATTTACATATCTGCCACTGTGCAGGAGAATTCGTATACGTGTTCGAGTGTTCGAACCGTAACGCGCGAGAAATTGTAAGTAAACGCCGTATTTACATATCTGCCACTGTGCAGGAGAATCCGTATAGGTGTTCGACTGTTCGAAACGTAACGTGCGAGAAATTGTAAGTAAACGCCGTATTTACATATCTGCCATTGTGCAGGAGAATCCGTATAGGTGTTCGAGTGTTCGAAACGTAACGCGCGAGAAATTGTAAGTAAACGTCGTATTTACATATCTGCCACTGTGCAGGAGAATCCGTATAGGTGTTCGAGTGTTCGATACGTAACGCGCGAGAAATTGCAAGTAAACGTCGTATTTACATATCTGCCGCTGTGCAGGAGAATCCGTATAGGTGTTCGAGTGTTCGATGCGTAACGCGGGAGAAATTGTATGTAAACGCCGTATTTACATATCTGCCACTGTGCAGGAGAATCCGTATAGGTGTTCGAGTGTGCGAAACGTAACGCGCGAGAAATTGTAAGTAAACGTCGTATTTACTTATCTGCCACTGTGCAGGAGAATCCGTATAGGTGTTCGAGTGTTCGAAACGTAACGCGCAAGAAATTGTAAGTAAACGCCGTAATTACATATCTGCCACTGTGCAGGAGAATCCGTATAGGTGTTCGAGTGTTCGAAACGTAACGCGCGAGAAATTGTAAGTAAACGTCGTATTTACTTATCTGCCACTGTGCAGGAGAATCCGTATAGGTGTTCGAGTGTTCGAAACGTAACGCGTGAGAAATTGTAAGTAAACGCCGTATTTACATATCTGCCACTGTCCAGGAGAATCCGTATTGGTGTTCGAGTGTGCAAAACGTAACGCGCGAGAAATTGTAAGTAAACGCCGTATTTACATGTCTGCCACTGTGCCGGAGAATCCGTATAGGTGTTCCAGTGTTCGAAACGTAACGCGTGAGAAATTGTAAGTAAACGCCGTATTTACATATCTGCCACTGTGCAGGAGAATCCGTATACGTGTCCGAGTGTTCGAACCGTAACGCGCGAGAAATTGTAAGTAAACGCCGTATTTACATATCTGCCACTGTGCAGGAGAATCCGTATAGGTGTTCGAGTGTTCGAAACGTAACGCGCGAGAAATTGTAAGTAAACGTCGTATTTACATATCTGCCGCTGTGCAGGAGAATCCGTATAGGTGTTCGAGTGTTCGATACGTAACGCGTGAGAAATTGTATGTAAACGCCGTATTTACATATCTGCCACTGTGCAGGAGAATCCGTATAGCTGTTCGAGTGTGCGAAACGTAACGCGCGAGAAATTGTAAGTAAACGCCGTAGTTACATATCTGCCACTGTGCAGGAGAATCCGTATAGGTGTTCGAGTGTTCGAAACGTAACGCGCGAGAAATTGTAAGTAAACGCCGTATTTACATATCTGCCACTGTGCAGGAGAATCCGTATAGGTGTTCGAGTGTTCGAAACGTAACGCGTGAGAAATTGTAAGTAAACGCCGTATTTACATATCTGCCACTGTCCAGGAGAATCCGTATTGGTGTTCGAGTGTTCGAACCGTAACGCGCGAGAAATTGTAATTAAACACCGTATTTACATGTCTGCCACTGTGCAGGATAATCCGTATAGGTGTTTGAGTGTTCGAACCGTAACGCGCGAGAAATGGTAGGTAAACACCGTATTTACATATCTGCCACTGTGCAGGAGAATCCGTATACGTGTTCGAGTGTTCGAACCGTAACGCGCGAGAAATAGTAAGTAAACACCGTATTTACATATCTGCCACTGTGCAGGAGAATCCGTATAGGTGTTCGAGTGTTCGAAACGTAACGCGCGAGAAATTGTAAGTAAACGCCGTATTTACATATCTGCCACTGTGTAGGAGAATCCGTATAGGTGTTCGAGTGGTCGAAACGTAACGCGCGAGAAATTGTAAGTAAACGCCGTATTCACATATCTGCCATTGTGCAGGAGAATCCGTATAGGTGTTCGAGTGTTCGAAACGTAACGCGCGAGAAATTGTAAGTAAACGTCGTATTTACATATCTGCCGCTGTGCAGGAGAATCCGTATAGGTGTTCGAGTGTTCGATGTGTAACGCGTGAGAAATTGTATGTAAACGCCGTATTTACATATCTGCCACTGTGCAGGAGAATCCGTATAGCTGTTCGAGTGTGCGAAACGTAACGTGCGAGAAATTGTAAGTAAACGCCGTATTTACATATCTGCCACTGTGCAGGAGAATCCGTATAGGTGTTCGAGTGTTCGAAACGTAACGCGCAAGAAATTGTAAGTAAACGCCGTAATTACATATCTGCCACTGTGCAGGAGAATCCGTATAGGTGTTCGAGTGTTCGAAACGTAACGCGCGAGAAATTGTAAGTAAACGTCGTATTTACTTATCTGCCACTGTGCAGGAGAATCCGTATAGGTGTTCGAGTGTTCGAAACATAACGCGTGAGAAATTGTAAGTAAACGTCGTATTTACATATCTGCCACTGTGCAGGAGAATCCGTATAGGTGTTCGAGTGTGCAAAACGTAACGCGCGAGAAATTGTAAGTAAACGCCGTATTTACATAACTGCCACTGTGCAGGAGAATCCGTATTGGTGTTCGAGTGTTCGAAACGTAACGCGTGAGAAATTGTAAGTAAACGCCGTATTTACATATGTGCCACTGTCCAGGAGAATCCGTATTGGTGTTCGAGTGTTCGAACCGTAACGCGCGAGAAATTGTAATTAAACGCCGTATTTACATGTCTGCCACTGTGCAGGAGAATCCGTATAGGTGTTTGAGTGTTCGAACCGTAACGCGCGAGAAATGGTAGGTAAACACCGTATTTACATATCTGCCACTGTGCAGGAGAATCCGTATACGTGTTCGAGTGTTCGAACCGTAACGCGCGAGAAATTGTAAGTAAACGCCGTATTTACATATCTGCCACTGTGCAGGAGAATCCGTATACGTGTTCGAGTGTTCGAAACGTAACGCGCGAGAAATTGTAAGTAAACGCCGTATTTACATATCTGCCACTGTGCAGGAGAATCCGTATAGGTGTTCGAGTGTTCTAAACGTAACGCGCCAGAAATTGTAAGTAAACGCCGTAATTACATATCTGCCACTGTGCAGGAGAATCCGTATAGGTGTTCGAGTGTTCGAAACGTAACGCGCGAGAAATTGTAAGTAGACGTCGTATTTACTTATCTGTCACTGTGCAGGAGAATCCGTATAGGTGTTCGAGTGTTCGAAACATAACGCGTGAGAAATTGTAAGTACACGTCGTATTTACATATATGCCACTGTGCAGGAGAATCCGTATTGGTGTTCGAGTGTTCGAAACATAACGCGCGAGAAATTGTAATTAAACGCCGTATTTACATGTCTGCCACTGTGCCGGAGAATCCGTATAGGTGTTTGAGTGTTCGAACCGTAACGCGCGAGAAATGGTAGGTAAACACCGTATTTACATATCTGCCACTGTGCAGGAGAATCCGTATACGTGTCCGAGTGTTCGAACCGTAACGCGCGAGAAATTGTAAGTCAACGCCGTATTTACATATCTGCCACTATGCAGGAGAATCCGTATAGGTGTTCGAGTGTTCGAAACGTAACGCGCGAGAAATTGTAAGTAAACGCCGTAATTACATATCTGCCACTGTGCAGGAGAATCCGTATAGGTGTTCAAGTGTAAGAAACGTAACGCGCGAGAAATTGTAAGTAAACGCCGTATTTACATATCTGCCATTGTGCAGGAGAATCCGTATAGGTGTTCGAGTGTTCGAAACGTAACGCGCGAGAAATTGTAAGTAAACGTCGTATTTACATATCTGCCGCTGTGCAGGAGAATCCGTATAGGTGTTCGAGTGTTCGAAACATAACGCGTGAGAAATTGTA
This sequence comes from Camellia sinensis, assembly GCF_055761805.1. NCBI lineage: Eukaryota > Viridiplantae > Streptophyta > Magnoliopsida > Ericales > Theaceae > Camellia > Camellia sinensis. The sequence goes on along the minus strand of NW_028128989.1, from coordinate 4,071,027 downwards.
AGTAAACGTCGTATTTACATATATGCCACTGTGCAGGAGAATCCGTATAGGTGTTCGAGTGTGCAAAACGTAACGCGCGAGAAATTGTAAGTAAACGCCGTATTTACATATCTGCCACTGTGCAGGAGAATCCGTATAGGTGTTCGAGTGTTCGAAACGTAACGCGCAAGAAATTGTAAGTAAACGCCGTAATTACATATCTGCCACTGTGCAGGAGAATCCGTATAGGTGTTCGAGTGTTGGAAACGTAACGCGCGAGAAATTGTAAGTAAACGCCGTATTTACATCTCTGCCACTGTGCAGGAGAATCCGTATAGGTGTTCGAGTGTTCGAAACGTAACGCGCGAGAAATTATAAGTAAACGCCGTATTTACATATCTGCCATTGTGCAGGAGAATCCGTATAGGTGTTCGAGTGTTCGAAACGTAACGCGCGAGAAATTGTAAGTAAACGTCGTATTTACATATCTGCCGCTGTGCAGGAGAATCCGTATAGGTGTTCGAGTGTTCGATGCGTAACGCGTGAGAAATTGTATGTAAACGCCGTATTTACATATCTGCCACTGTGCAGGAGAATCCGTATAGGTGTTCGAGTGTTCGAAACGTAACGCGCCAGAAATTGTAAGTAAACGCCGTATTTACATATCTGCCACTGTGCAGAAGAATCCGTATAGGTGTTCGAGTGTTCGAAACGTAACGCGCCAGAAATTGTAAGTAAACGCCGTAATTACATATCTGCCACTGTGCAGGAGAATCCGTATAGGTGTTCGAGTGTTCGAAACGTAACGCGCGAGAAATTGTAAGTAGACGTCGTATTTACTTATCTGCCACTGTGCAGGAGAATCCGTATAGGTGTTCGAGTGTTCGAAACATAGCGCGTGAGAAATTGTAAGTAAACGTCGTATTTACATATCTGCCACTGTGCAGGAGAATCCGTATAGGTGTTCGAGTGTGCAAAACGTAACGCGCGAGAAATTGTAAGTAAACGCCGTATTTACATATCTGCCACTGTGCAGGAGAATCCGTATTGGTGTTCGAGTGTTCGAAACGTAACGCGTGAGAAATTGTAAGTAAACGCCGTATTTACATATCTGCCACTGTCCAGGAGAATCCGTATTGGTGTTCGAGTGTTCGAACCGTAACGCGCGATAAATTGTAATTAAACGCCGTATTTACATGTCTGCCACTGTGCAGGAGAATCCGTATAGGTGTTTGAGTGTTCGAACCGTAACGCGCGAGAAATGGTAGGTAAACACCGTATTTACATATCTGCCACTGTGCAGGAGAATTCGTATACGTGTTCGAGTGTTCGAACCGTAACGCGCGAGAAATTGTAAGTAAACGCCGTATTTACATATCTGCCACTGTGCAGGAGAATCCGTATAGGTGTTCGAGTGTTCGAAACGTAACGCGCGAGAAATTGTAAGTAAACGCCGTATTTACATATCTGCCATTGTGCAGGAGAATCCGTATAGGTGTTCGAGTGTTCGAAACGTAACGCGCGAGAAATTGTAAGTAAACGTCGTATTTACATATCTGCCACTGTGGAGGAGAATCCGTATAGGTGTTCGAGTGTTCGATACGTAACGCGCGAGAAATTGCAAGTAAACGTCGTATTTACATATCTGCCGCTGTGTAGGAGAATCCGTATAGGTGTTCGAGTGTTCGATGCGTAACGCGGGAGAAATTGTATGTAAACGCCGTATTTACATATCTGCCACTGTGCAGGAGAATCCGTATAGGTGTTCGAGTGTTCGAAACGTAACGCGCGAGAAATTATAAGTAAACGCCGTATTTACATATCTGCCATTGTGCAGGAGAATCCGTATAGGTGTTCGAGTGTTCGAAACGTAACGCGCGAGAAATTGTAAGTAAACGTCGTATTTACATATCTGCAGCTGTGCAGGAGAATCCGTATAGGTGTTCGAGTGTTCGAAACATAACGCGTTAGAAATTGTAAGTAAACGTCGTATTTACATATATGCCACTGTGCAGGAGAATCCGTATAGGTGTTCGAGTGTGCAAAACGTAACGCGCGAGAAATTGTAAGTAAACGCCGTATTTACATATCTGCCACTGTGCAGGAGAATCCGTATAGGTGTTCGAGTGTTCGAAACGTAACGCGCAAGAAATTGTAAGTAAACGCCGTAATTACATATCTGCCACTGTGCAAGAGAATCCGTATAGGTGTTCGAGTGTTGGAAACGTAACGCGCGAGAAATTGTAAGTAAACGCCGTATTTACATCTCTGCCACTGTGCAGGAGAATCCGTATAGGTGTTCGAGTGTTCGAAACGTAACGCGCGAGAAATTATAAGTAAACGCCGTATTTACATATCTGCCATTGTGCAGGAGAATCCGTATAGGTGTTCGAGTGTTCGAAACGTAACGCGCGAGAAATTGTAAGTAAACGTCGTATTTACATATCTGCCGCTGTGCAGGAGAATCCGTATAGGTGTTCGAGTGTTCGATGCGTAACGCGTGAGAAATTGTATGTAAACGCCGTATTTACATATCTGCCACTGTGCAGGAGAATCCGTATAGGTGTTCGAGTGTTCGAAACGTAACGCGCCAGAAATTGTAAGTAAACGCCGTATTTACATATCTGCCACTGTGCAGAAGAATCCGTATAGGTGTTCGAGTGTTCGAAACGTAACGCGCCAGAAATTGTAAGTAAACGCCGTAATTACATATCTGCCACTGTGCAGGAGAATCCGTATAGGTGTTCGAGTGTTCGAAACGTAACGCGCGAGAAATTGTAAGTAGACGTCGTATTTACTTATCTGCCACTGTGCAGGAGAATCCGTATAGGTGTTCGAGTGTTCGAAACATAGCGCGTGAGAAATTGTAAGTAAACGTCGTATTTACATATCTGCCACTGTGCAGGAGAATCCGTATAGGTGTTCGAGTGTGCAAAACGTAACGCGCGAGAAATTGTAAGTAAACGCCGTATTTACATATCTGCCACTGTGCAGGAGAATCCGTATTGGTGTTCGAGTGTTCGAAACGTAACGCGTGAGAAATTGTAAGTAAACGCCGTATTTACATATCTGCCACTGTCCAGGAGAATCCGTATTGGTGTTCGAGTGTTCGAACCGTAACGCGCGATAAATTGTAATTAAACGCCGTATTTACATGTCTGCCACTGTGCAGGAGAATCCGTATAGGTGTTTGAGTGTTCGAACCGTAACGCGCGAGAAATGGTAGGTAAACACCGTATTTACATATCTGCCACTGTGCAGGAGAATTCGTATACGTGTTCGAGTGTTCGAACCGTAACGCGCGAGAAATTGCAAGTAAACGCCGTATTTACATATCTGCCACTGTGCAGGAGAATCCGTATAGGTGTTCGAGTGTTCGAAACGTAACGCGCGAGAAATTGTAAGTAAACGCCGTATTTACATATCTGCCATTGTGCAGGAGAATCCGTATAGGTGTTCGAGTGTTCGAAACGTAACGCGCGAGAAATTGTAAGTAAACGTCGTATTTACATATCTGCCACTGTGCAGGAGAATCCGTATAGGTGTTCGAGTGTTCGATACGTAACGCGCGAGAAATTGCAAGTAAACGTCGTATTTACATATCTGCCGCTGTGCAGGAGAATCCGTATAGGTGTTCGAGTGTTCGATGCGTAACGCGGGAGAAATTGTATGTAAACGCCGTATTTACATATCTGCCACTGTGCAGGAGAATCCGTATAGGTGTTCGAGTGTGCGAAACGTAACGCGCGAGAAATTGTAAGTAAACGTCGTATTTACTTATCTGCCACTGTGCAGGAGAATCCGTATAGGTGTTCGAGTGTTCGAAACGTAACGCGCAAGAAATTGTAAGTAAACGCCGTAATTACATATCTGCCACTGTGCAGGAGAATCCGTATAGGTGTTCGAGTGTTCGAAACGTAACGCGCGAGAAATTGTAAGTAAACGTCGTATTTACTTATCTGCCACTGTGCAGGAGAATCCGTATAGGTGTTCGAGTGTTCGAAACGTAACGCGTGAGAAATTGTAAGTAAACGCCGTATTTACATATCTGCCACTGTCCAGGAGAATCCGTATTGGTTTTCGAGTGTGCAAAACGTAACGCGCGAGAAATTGTAAGTAAACGCCGTATTTACATGTCTGCCACTGTGCCGGAGAATCCGTATAGGTGTTCCAGTGTTCGAAACGTAACGCGTGAGAAATTGTAAGTAAACGCCGTATTTACATATCTGCCACTGTGCAGGAGAATCCGTATACGTGTCCGAGTGTTCGAACCGTAACGCGCGAGAAATTGTAAGTAAACGCCGTATTTACATATCTGCCACTGTGCAGGAGAATCCGTATAGGTGTTCGAGTGTTCGAAACGTAACGCGCGAGAAATTGTAAGTAAACGCCGTATTTACATATCTGCCACTGTCCAGGAGAATCCGTATTGGTGTTCGAGTGTTCGAACCGTAACGCGCGATAAATTGTAATTAAACGCCGTATTTACATGTCTGCCACTGTGCAGGAGAATCCGTATAGGTGTTTGAGTGTTCGAACCGTAACGTGCGAGAAATGGTAGGTAAACACCGTATTTACATATCTGCCACTGTGCAGGAGAATTCGTATACGTGTTCGAGTGTTCGAACCGTAACGCGCGAGAAATTGTAAGTAAACGCCGTATTTACATATCTGCCACTGTGCAGGAGAATCCGTATAGGTGTTCGAGTGTTCGAAACGTAACGCGCGAGAAATTGTAAGTAAACGCCGTATTTACATATCTGCCATTGTGCAGGAGAATCTGTATAGGTGTTCGAGTGTTCGAAACGTAACGCGCGAGAAACTGTAAGTAAACGTCGTATTTACATATCTGCCACTGTGCAGGAGAATCCGTATAGGTGTTCGAGTGTTCGATACGTAACGCGCGAGAAATTGCAAGTAAACGTCGTATTTACATATCTGCCGCTGTGCAGGAGAATCCGTATAGGTGTTCGAGTGTTCGATGCGTAACGCGGGAGAAATTGTATGTAAACGCCGTATTTACATATCTGCCACTGTGCAGGAGAATCCGTATAGGTGTTCGAGTGTGCGAAACGTAACGCGCGAGAAATTGTAAGTAAACGTCGTATTTACTTATCTGCCACTGTGCAGGAGAATCCGTATAGGTGTTCGAGTGTTCGAAACGTAACGCGCAAGAAATTGTAAGTAAACGCCGTAATTACATATCTGCCACTGTGCAGGAGAATCCGTATAGGTGTTCGAGTGTTCGAAACGTAACGCCCGAGAAATTGTAAGTAAACGTCGTATTTACTTATCTGCCACTGTGCAGGAGAATCCGTATAGGTGTTCGAGTGTTCGAAACGTAACGCGTGAGAAATTGTAAGTAAACGCCGTATTTACATATCTGGCACTGTCCAGGAGAATCCGTATTGGTGTTCGAGTGTGCAAAACGTAACGCGCGAGAAATTGTAAGTAAACGCCGTATTTACATGTCTGCCACTGTGCCGGAGAATCCGTATAGGTGTTCCAGTGTTCGAAACGTAACGCGTGAGAAATTGTAAGTAAACGCCGTATTTACATATCTGCCACTGTGCAGGAGAATCCGTATACGTGTCCGAGTGTTCGAACCGTAACGCGCGAGAAATTGTAAGTAAACGCCGTATTTACATATCTGCCACTGTGCAGGAGAATCCGTATAGGTGTTCGAGTGTTCGAAACGTAACGCGCAAGAAATTGTAAGTAAACGTCGTATTTACATATCTGCCGCTGTGCAGGAGAATCCGTATAGGTGTTCGAGTGTTCGATACGTAACGCGTGAGAAATTGTATGTAAACGCCGTATTTACATATCTGCCACTGTGCAGGAGAATCCGTATAGCTGTTCGAGTGTGCGAAACGTAACGCGCGAGAAATTGTAAGTAAACGCCGTAGTTACATATCTGCCACTGTGCAGGAGAATCCGTATAGGTGTTCGAGTGTTCGAAACGTAACGCGCGAGAAATTGTAAGTAAACGTCGTATTTACATATCTGCCACTGTGCAGGAGAATCCGTATAGGTGTTCGAGTGTTCGAAACGTAACGCGTGAGAAATTGTAAGTAAACGCCGTATTTACATATCTGCCACTGTCCAGGAGAATCCCTATTGGTGTTCGAGTGTTCGAACCGTAACGCGCGAGAAATTGTAATTAAACACCGTATTTACATGTCTGCCACTGTGCAGGATAATCCGTATAGGTGTTTGAGTGTTCGAACCGTAACGCGCGAGAAATGGTAGGTAAACACCGTATTTACATATCTGCCACTGTGCAGGAGAATCCGTATACGTGTTCGAGTGTTCGAACCGTAACGCGCGAGAAATAGTAAGTAAACACCGTATTTACATATCTGCCACTGTGCAGGAGAATCCGTATAGGTGTTCGATTGTTCGAAACGTAACGCGCGAGAAATTGTAAGTAAACGCCGTATTTACATATCTGCCACTGTGCAGGAGAATCCGTATAGGTGTTCGAGTGTTCGAAACGTAACGCGCGAGAAATTGTAAGTAAACGCCGTATTCACATATCTGCCATTGTGCAGGAGAATCCGTATAGGTGTTCGAGTGTTCGAAACGTAACGCGCGAGAAATTGTAAGTAAACGTCGTATTTACATATCTGCCGCTGTGCAGGAGAATCCGTATAGGTGTTCGAGTGTTCGATGCGTAACGCGTGAGAAATTGTATGTAAACGCCGTATTTACATATCTGCCACTGTGCAGGACAATCCGTATAGCTGTTCGAGTGTGCGAAACGTAACGTGCGAGAAATTGTAAGTAAACGTCGTATTTACATATCTGCCACTGTGCAGGAGAATCCGTATAGGTGTTCGAGTGTTCGAAACGTAACGCGCAAGAAATTGTAAGTAAACGCCGTAATTACATATCTGCCACTGTGCAGGAGAATCCGTATAGGTGTTCGAGTGTTCGAAACGTAACGCGCGAGAAATTGTAAGTAAACGTCGTATTTACTTATCTGCCACTGTGCAGGAGAATCCGTATAGGTGTTCGAGTGTTCGAAACATAACGCGTGAGAAATTGTAAGTAAACGTCGTATTTACATATCTGCCACTGTGCAGGAGAATCCGTATAGGTGTTCGAGTGTGCAAAACGTAACGCGCGAGAAATTGTAAGTAAACGCCGTATTTACATAACTGCCACTGTGCAGGAGAATCCGTATTGGTGTTCGAGTGTTCGAAACGTAACGCGTGAGAAATTGTAAGTAAACGCCGTATTTACATATCTGCCACTGTCCAGGAGAATCCGTATTGGTGTTCGAGTGTTCGAACCGTAACGCGCGAGAAATTGTAATTAAACGCCGTATTTACATGTCTGCCACTGTGCAGGAGAATCCGTATAGGTGTTTGAGTGTTCGAACCGTAACGCGCGAGAAATGGTAGGTAAACACCGTATTTACATATCTGCCACTGTGCAGGAGAATCCGTATACGTGTTCGAGTGTTCGAACCGTAACGCGCGAGAAATTGTAAGTAAACGCCGTATTTACATATCTGCCACTGTGCAGGAGAATCCGTATAGGTGTTCGAGTGTTCGAAACGTAACGCGCGCGAAATTGTAAGTAAACGCCGTATTTACATATCTGCCACTGTGCAGGAGAATCCGTATAGGTGTTCGAGTGTTCTAAACGTAACGCGCCAGAAATTGTAAGTAAACGCCGTAATTACATATCTGCCACTGTGCAGGAGAATCCGTATAGGTGTTCGAGTGTTCGAAACGTAACGCGCGAGAAATTGTAAGTAGACGTCGTATTTACTTATCTGCCGCTGTGCAGGAGAATCCGTATAGGTGTTCGAGTGTTCGAAACATAACGCGTGAGAAATTGTAAGTAAACGTCGTATTTACATATATGCCACTGTGCAGGAGAATCCGTATAGGTGTTCGAGTGTGCAAAACGTAACACGCGAGAAATTGTAAGTAAACGCCGTATTTACATATCTGCCACTGTGCAGGAGAATCCGTATAGGTGTTCGAGTGTTCGAAACGTAACGCGCAAGAAATTGTAAGTAAACGCCGTAATTACAGATCTGCCACTGTGCAGGAGAATCCGTATAGGTGTTCGAGTGTTCGAAACGTAACGCGCGAGAAATTGTAAGTAAACGCCGTATTTACATATCTGCCACTGTGCAGGAGAATCCGTATAGGTGTTCGAGTGTTCGAAACGTAACGCGCGAGAAATTATAAGTAAACGCCGTATTTACATATCTGCCATTGTGCAGGAGAATCCGTATAGGTGTTCGAGTGTTCGAAACGTAACGCGCGAGAAATTGTAAGTAAACGTCGTATTTACATATCTGCAGCTGTGCAGGAGAATCCGTATAGGTGTTCGAGTGTTCAATGCGTAACGCATGAGAAATTGTATGTAAACGCCGTATTTACATATCTGCCACTGTGCAGGAGAATCCGTATACGTGTTCGAGTGTTCGAACCGTAACGCGCGAGAAATTGTAAGTAAACGCCGTATTTACATATCTGTCACTATGCAGGAGAATCCGTATAGGTGGTCGAGTGTTCGAAACGTAACGCGCGAGAAATTGTAAGTAAACGCCGTATTTACATATCTGCCATTGTGCAGGAGAATCCGTATAGGTGTTCGAGTGTTCGAAACGTAACGCGCGAGAAATGGTAGGTAAACGTCGTATTTACATATCTGCCACTGTGCAGGAGAATCCATATACGTGTTCGAGTGTTCGAACCGTAACGCGCGAGAAATAGTAAGTAAACACCGTATTTACATATCTGCCACTGTGCAGGAGAATCCGTATAGGTGTTCGAGTGTTCGAAACGTAACGCGCGAGAAATTGTAAGTAAACGCCGTATTTACATATCTGCCACTGTGCAGGAGAATCCGTATAGGTGTTCGAGTGTTCGAAATGTAACGCGCGAGAAATTGTAAGTAAACGTCGTATTTACTTATCTGCCACTGTGCAGGAGAATCCGTATAGGTGTTCGAGTGTTCGAAACATAACGCGTGAGAAATTGTTAGTAAACGTCGTATTTACATATCTGCCACTGTGCAGGAGAATCCGTATAGGTGTTCGAGTGTGCAAAACGTAACGCGCGAGAAATTGTAAGTAAACGCCGTATTTACATATCTGCCACTATGCAGGAGAATCCGTATAGGTGTTCGAGTGTTCGAAACGTAACGCGTGAGAAATTGTAAGTAAACGCCGTATTTACATATCTGCCACAGTCCAGGAGAATCCGTATTGGTGTCCGAGTGTTCGAACCGTAACGCGCGTGAAATTGTATGTAAACGCCGTATTTACATGTCTGCCACTGTGCCGGAGAATCCGTATAGGTGTTTGAGTGTTCGAACTGTAACGCGCGAGGAATGGTAGGCAAACACCGTATTTGCATATCTGCCACTGTGCAGGAGAATCCGTATACGTGTCCGAGTGTTCGAACCGTAACGCGCGAGAAATTGTAAGTAAACGCCGTATTTACATATCTGCCACTGTGCAGGAGAATCCGTATAGGTGTTCGAGTGTTCGAAACGTAACGCGCGAGAAATTGTAAGTAAACGCCGTATTTACATATCTGCCACTGTGCAGGAGAATCCGTATAGGTGTTCGAGTGTTCGAAACGTAACGCGCGAGAAATTATAAGTAAACGCCGTATTTACATATCTGCCATTGTGCAGGAGAATCCGTATAGGTGTTCGAGTGTTCGAAACGTAACGCGCGAGAAATTGTAAGTAAACGTCGTATTTACATATCTGCAGCTGTGCAGGAGAATCCGTATAGGTGTTCGAGTGTTCAATGCGTAACGCGTGAGAAATTGTATGTAAACGCCGTATTTACATATCTGCCACTGTGCAGGAGAATCCGTATACGTGTTCGAGTGTTCGAACCGTAACGCGCGAGAAATTGTAAGTAAACGCCGTATTTACATATCTGCCACTGTGCAGGAGAATCCGTATAGGTGTTCGAGTGTTCGAAACGTAACGCGCGAGAAATTGTAAGTAAACGCCGTATTTACATATCTGCCATTGTGCAGGAGAATCCGTATAGGTGTTCGAGTGTTCGAAACGTAACGCGCGAGAAATGGTAGGTAAACGTCGTATTTACATATCTGCCACTGTGCAGGAGAATCCATATACGTGTTCGAGTGTTCGAACCGTAACGCGCGAGAAATAGTAAGTAAACACCGTATTTACATATCTGCCACTGTGCAGGAGAATCCGTATAGGTGTTCGAGTGTTCGAAACGTAACGCGCGAGAAATTGTAAGTAAACGCCGTATTTATATATCTGCCACTGTGCAGGAGAATCCGTATAGGTGTTCGAGTGTTCGAAACGTAACGCGCGAGAAATTGTAAGTAAACGTCGTATTTACTTATCTGCCACTGTGCAGGAGAATCCGTATAGGTGTTCGAGTGTTCGAAACGTAACGCGCGAGAAATTGTAAGTAAACGTCGTATTTACTTATCTGCCACTGTGCAGGAGAATCCGTATAGGTGTTCGAGTGTTCGAAACATAACGCGTGAGAAATTGTAAGTAAACGTCGTATTTACATATCTGCCACTGTGCAGGAGAATCCGTATAGGTGTTCGAGTGTGCAAAACGTGACGCGCGAGAAATTGTAAGTAAACGCCGTATTTACATAACTGCCACTGTGCAGGAGAATCCGTATTGGTGTTCGAGTGTTCGAAACGTAACGCGTGAGAAATTGTAAGTAAACGCCGTATTTACATATCTGCCACTGTCCAGGAGAATCCGTATTGGTGTTCGAGTGTTCGAACCGTAACGCGCGAGAAATTGTAATTAAACGCCGTATTTACATGTCTGCCACTGTGCAGGAGAATCCGTATAGGTGTTTGAGTGTTCGAACCGTAACGCGCGAGAAATTGTAGGTAAACACCGTATTTACATATCTGCCACTGTGCAGGAGAATCCGTATACGTGTTCGAGTGTTCGAACCGTAACGCGCGAGAAATTGTAAGTAAACGCCGTATTTACATATCTGCCACTGTGCAGGAGAATCCGTATAGGTGTTCGAGTGTTCGAAACGTAACGCGCGAGAAATTGTAAGTAAATGCCGTATTTACATATCTGCCACTGTGCAGGAGAATCCGTATAGGTGTTCGAGTGTTCGAAACGTAACGCGCGAGAAATTATAAGTAAACGCCGTATTTACATATCTGCCACTGTGCAGGAGAATCCGTATAGCTGTTCGAGTGTTCGAAACGTAACGCGCGAGAAATTGTAAGTAAACGTCGTATTTACATATCTGCAGCTGTGCAGGAGAATCCGTATAGGTGTTCGAGTGTTCAATGCGTAACGCGTGAGAAATTGTATGTAAACGCCGTATTTACATATCTGCCACTGTGCAGGAGAATCCGTATACGTGTTCGAGTGTTCGAACCGTAACGCGCGAGAAATTGTAAGTAAACGCCGTATTTACATATCTGCCACTGTGCAGGAGAATCCGTATAGGTGTTCGAGTGTTCGAAACGTAACGCGCGAGAAATTGTAAGTAAACGCCGTATTTACATATCTGCCACTGTGCAGGAGAATCCGTATAGGTGTTCGAGTGTTCGAAACGTAACGCGCCAGAAATTGTAAGTAAACGCCGTAATTACATATCTGCCACTGTGCAGGAGAATCCGTATAGGTGTTCGAGTGTTCGAAACGTAACGCGCGAGAAATTGTAAGTAGACGTCGTATTTACTTATCTGCCACTGTGCAGGAGAATCCGTATAGGTGTTCGAGTGTTCGAAACATAACGCGTGAGAAATTGTAAGTAAACGTCGTATTTACATATATGCCACTGTGCAGGAGAATCCGTATAGGTGTTCGAGTGTGCAAAACGTAACGCGCGAGAAATTGTAAGTAAACGCCGTATTTACATATCTGCCACTGTGCAGGAGAATCCGTATAGGTGTTCGAGTGTTCGAAACGTAACGCGCAAGAAATTGTAAGTAAACGCCGTAATTACATATCTGCCACTGTGCAGGAGAATCCGTATAGGTGTTCGAGTGTTCGAAACGTAACGCGCGAGAAATTGTAAGTAAACGCCGTATTTACATATCTGCCACTGTGCAGGAGAATCCGTATAGGTGTTCGAGTGTTCGAAACGTAACGCGCGAGAAATTATAAGTAAACGCCGTATTTACATATCTGCCATTGTGCAGGAGAATCCGTATAGGTGTTCGAGTGTTCGAAACGTAACGCGCGAGAAATTGTAAGTAAACGTCGTATTTACATATCTGCAGCTGTGCAGGAGAATCCGTATAGGTGTTCGAGTGTTCAATGCGTAACGCGTGAGAAATTGTATGTAAACGCCGTATTTACATATCTGCCACTGTGCAGGAGAATCCGTATACGTGTTCGAGTGTTCGAACCGTAACGCGCGAGAAATTGTAAGTAAACGCCGTATTTACATATCTGCCACTGTGCAGGAGAATCCGTATAGGTGTTCGAGTGTTCGAAACGTAACGCGCGAGAAATTGTAAGTAAACGCCGTATTTACATATCTGCCATTGTGCAGGAGAATCCGTATAGGTGTTCGAGTGTTCGAAACGTAACGCGCGAGAAATGGTAGGTAAACGTCGTATTTACATATCTGCCACTGTGCAGGAGAATCCATATACGTGTTCGAGTGTTCGAACCGTAACGCGCGAGAAATAGTAAGTAAACACCGTATTTACATATCTGCCACTGTGCAGGAGAATCCGTATAGGTGTTCGAGTGTTCGAAACGTAACGCGCGAGAAATTGTAAGTAAACGCCGTATTTACATATCTGCCACTGTGCAGGAGAATCCGTATAGGTGTTCGAGTGTTCGAAACGTAACGCGCGAGAAATTGTAAGTAAACGTCGTATTTACATATCTGCCACTGTGCAGGAGAATCCGTATAGGTATTCGAGTGTTCGAAACATAACGCGTGAGAAATTGTTAGTAAACGTCGTATTTACATATCTGCCACTGTGCAGGAGAATCCGTATAGGTGTTCGAGTGTGCAAAACGTAACGCGCGAGAAATTGTAAGTAAACGCCGTATTTACATATCTGCCACTATGCAGGAGAATCCGTATAGGTGTTCGAGTGTTCGAAACGTAACGCGTGAGAAATTGTAAGTAAACGCCGTATTTACATATCTGCCACAGTCCAGGAGAATCCGTATTGGTGTCCGAGTGTTCGAACCGTAACGCGCGTGAAATTGTATGTAAACGCCGTATTTACATGTCTGCCACTGTGCCGGAGAATCTGTATAGGTGTTTGAGTGTTCGAACTGTAACGCGCGAGGAATGGTAGGCAAACACCGTATTTACATATCTGCCACTGTGCAGGAGAATCCGTATACGTGTCCGAGTGTTCGAACCGTAACGCGCGAGAAATTGTAAGTAAACGCCGTATTTACATATCTGCCACTGTGCAGGAGAATCCGTATAGGTGTTCGAGTGTTCGAAACGTAACGCGCGAGAAATTGTAAGTAAACGCCGTATTTACATATCTGCCACTGTGCAGGAGAATCCGTATAGGTGTTCGAGTGTTCGAAACGTAACGCGCGAGAAATTATAAGTAAACGCCGTATTTACATATCTACCACTGTGCAGGAGAATCCGTATAGGTGTTCGAGTGTTCGAAACGTAACGCGCGAGAAATTGTAAGTAGACGTCGTATTTACTTATCTGCCACTGTGCAGGAGAATCCGTAGAGGTGTTCGAGTGTTCGAAACATAACGCGTGAGAAATTGTAAGTAAACGTCGTATTTACATATATGCCACTGTGCAGGAGAATCCGTATAGGTGTTCGAGTGTGCAAAACGTAACGCGCGAGAAATTGTAAGTAAACGCCGTATTTACATATCTGCCACTGTGCAGGAGAATCCGTATAGGTGTTCGAGTGTTCGAAACGTAACGCGCAAGAAATTGTAAGTAAACGCCGTAATTACATATCTGCCACTGTGCAGGAGAATCCGTATAGGTGTTCGAGTGTTCGAAACGTAACGCGCGAGAAATTGTAAGTAAACGCCGTATTTACATATCTGCCACTGTGCAGGAGAATCCGTATAGGTGTTCGAGTGTTCGAAACGTAACGCGCGAGAAATTATAAGTAAACGCCGTATTTACATATCTGCCATTGTGCAGGAGAATCCGTATAGGTGTTCGAGTGTTCGAAACGTAACGCGCGAGAAATTGTAAGTAAACGTCGTATTTACATATCTGCAGCTGTGCAGGAGAATCCGTATAGGTGTTCGAGTGTTCAATGCGTAACGCGTGAGAAATTGTATGTAAACGCCGTATTTACATATCTGCCACTGTGCAGGAGAATCCGTATACGTGTTCGAGTGTTCGAACCGTAACGCGCGAGAAATTGTAAGTAAACGCCGTATTTACATATCTGCCACTGTGCAGGAGAATCCGTATAGGTGTTCGAGTGTTCGAAACGTAACGCGCGAGAAATTGTAAGTAAACGCCGTATTTACATATCTGCCATTGTGCAGGAGAATCCGTATAGGTGTTCGAGTGTTCGAAACGTAACGCGCAAGAAATTGTAAGTAAACGCCGTAATTACATATCTGCCACTGTGCAGGAGAATCCGTATAGGTGTTCGAGTGTTCGAAACGTAACGCGCGAGAAATTGTAAGTAAACGCCGTATTTACATATCTGCCACTGTGCAGGAGAATCCGTATAGGTGTTCGAGTGTTCGAAACGTAACGCGCGAGAAATTATAAGTAAACGCCGTATTTACATATCTGCCATTGTGCAGGAAAATCCGTATAGGTGTTCGAGTGTTCGAAACGTAACGCGCGAGAAATTGTAAGTAAACGTCGTATTTACATATCTGCCACTGTGCAGGAGAATCCGTATAGGTGTTCGAGTGTTCAATGCGTAACGCGTGAGAAATTGTATGTAAACGCCGTATTTACATATCTGCCACTGTGCAGGAGAATCCGTATACGTGTTCGAGTGTTCGAACCGTAACGCGCGAGAAATTGTAAGTAAACGCCGTATTTACATATCTGCCACTGTGCAGGAGAATCCGTATAGGTGTTCGAGTGTTCGAAACGTAACGCGCGAGAAATTGTAAGTAAACGCCGTATTTACATATCTGCCATTGTGCAGGAGAATCCGTATAGGTGTTCGAGTGTTCGAAACGTAACGCGCGAGAAATGGTAGGTAAACGTCGTATTTACATGTCTGCCACTGTGCAGGAGAATCCATATACGTGTTCGAGTGTTCGAACCGTAACGCGCGAGAAATAGTAAGTAAACACCGTATTTACATATCTGCCACTGTGCAGGAGAATCCGTATAGGTGTTCGAGTGTTCGAAACGTAACGCGCGAGAAATTGTAAGTAAACGCCGTATTTACATATCTGCCACTGTGCAGGAGAATCCGTATAGGTGTTCGAGTGTTCGAAACGTAACGCGCGAGAAATTGTAAGTAAACGTCGTATTTACATATCTGCCACTGTGCAGGAGAATCCGTATAGGTATTCGAGTGTTCGAAACATAACGCGTGAGAAATTGTTAGTAAACGTCGTATTTACATATCTGCCACTGTGCAGGAGAATCCGTATAGGTGTTCGAGTGTGCAAAACGTAACGCGCGAGAAATTGTAAGTAAACGCCGTATTTACATATCTGCCACTATGCAGGAGAATCCGTATAGGTGTTCGAGTGTTCGAAACGTAACGCGTGAAAAATTGTAAGTAAACGCCGTATTTACATATCTGCCACAGTCCAGGAGAATCCGTATTGGTGTCCGAGTGTTCGAACCGTAACGCGCGTGAAATTGTATGTAAACGCCGTATTTACATGTCTGCCACTGTGCCGGAGAATCTGTATAGGTGTTTGAGTGTTCGAACTGTAACGCGCGAGGAATGGTAGGCAAACACCGTATTTACATATCTGCCACTGTGCAGGAGAATCCGTATACGTGTCCGAGTGTTCGAACCGTAACGCGCGAGAAATTGTAAGTAAACGCCGTATTTACATATCTGCCACTGTGCAGGAGAATCCGTATAGGTGTTCGAGTGTTCGAAACGTAACGCGCGAGAAATTGTAAGTAAACGCCGTATTTACATATCTGCCACTGTGCAGGAGAATCCGTATAGGTGTTCGAGTGTTCGAAACGTAACGCGCGAGAAATTATAAGTAAACGCCGTATTTACATATCTGCCACTGTGCAGGAGAATCCGTATAGGTGTTCGAGTGTTCGAAACGTAACGCGCGAGAAATTGTAAGTAGACGTCGTATTTACTTATCTGCCACTGTGCAGGAGAATCCGTAGAGGTGTTCGAGTGTTCGAAACATAACGCGTGAGAAATTGTAAGTAAACGTCGTATTTACATATATGCCACTGTGCAGGAGAATCCGTATAGGTGTTCGAGTGTGCAAAACGTAACGCGCGAGAAATTGTAAGTAAACGCCGTATTTACATATCTGCCACTGTGCAGGAGAATCCGTATAGGTGTTCGAGTGTTCGAAACGTAACGCGCAAGAAATTGTAAGTAAACGCCGTAATTACATATCTGCCACTGTGCAGGAGAATCCGTATAGGTGTTCGAGTGTTCGAAACGTAACGCGCGAGAAATTGTAAGTAAACGCCGTATTTACATATCTGCCACTGTGCAGGAGAATCCGTATAGGTGTTCGAGTGTTCGAAACGTAACGCGCGAGAAATTATAAGTAAACGCCGTATTTACATATCTGCCATTGTGCAGGAGAATCCGTATAGGTGTTCGAGTGTTCGAAACGTAACGCGCGAGAAATTGTAAGTAAACGTCGTATTTACATATCTGCAGCTGTGCAGGAGAATCCGTATAGGTGTTCGAGTGTTCAATGCGTAACGCGTGAGAAATTGTATGTAAACGCCGTATTTACATATCTGCCACTGTGCAGGAGAATCCGTATACGTGTTCGAGTGTTCGAACCGTAACGCGCGAGAAATTGTAAGTAAACGCCGTATTTACATATCTGCCACTGTGCAGGAGAATCCGTATAGGTGTTCGAGTGTTCGAAACGTAACGCGCGAGAAATTGTAAGTAAACGCCGTATTTACATATCTGCCATTGTGCAGGAGAATCCGTATAGGTGTTCGAGTGTTCGAAACGTAACGCGCGAGAAATGGTAGGTAAACGTCGTATTTACATATCTGCCACTGTGCAGGAGAATCCATATACGTGTTCGAGTGTTCGAACCGTAACGCGCGAGAAATAGTAAGTAAACACCGTATTTACATATCTGCCACTGTGCAGGAGAATCCGTATAGGTGTTCGAGTGTTCGAAACGTAACGCGCGAGAAATTGTAAGTAAACGCCGTATTTACATATCTGCCACTGTGCAGGAGAATCCGTATAGGTGTTCGAGTGTTCGAAACGTAACGCGCGAGAAATTGTAAGTAAACGTCGTATTTACATATCTGCCACTGTGCAGGAGAATCCGTATAGGTATTCGAGTGTTCGAAACATAACGCGTGAGAAATTGTTAGTAAACGTCGTATTTACATATCTGCCACTGTGCAGGAGAATCCGTATAGGTGTTCGAGTGTTCGAAACATAACGCGCAAGAAATTGTAAGTAGACGTCGTATTTACTTATCTGCCACTATGCAGGAGAATCCGTATAGGTGTTCGAGTGTTCGAAACGTAACGCGTGAGAAATTGTAAGTAAACGCCGTATTTACATATCTGCCACAGTCCAGGAGAATCCGTATTGGTGTCCGAGTGTTCGAACCGTAACGCGCGTGAAATTGTATGTAAACGCCGTATTTACATGTCTGCCACTGTGCCGGAGAATCCGTATAGGTGTTTGAGTGTTCGAACTGTAACGCGCGAGGAATGGTAGGCAAACACCGTATTTACATATCTGCCACTGTGCAGGAGAATCCGTATACGTGTCCGAGTGTTCGAACCGTAACGCGCGAGAAATTGTAAGTAAACGCCGTATTTACATATCTGCCACTGTGCAGGAGAATCCGTATAGGTGTTCGAGTGTTCGAAACGTAACGCGCGAGAAATTGAAAGTAAACGCCGTATTTACATATCTGCCACTGTGCAGGAGAATCCGTATAGGTGTTCGAGTGTTCGAAACGTAACGCGTGAGAAATTGTAAGTAAACGCCGTATTTACATATCTGCCACTGTGCAGGAGAATCCGTATTGGTGTTCGAGTGTGCAAAACGTAACGCGCGAGAAATTGTAATTAAACGCCGTATTTACATGTATGCCTCTGTGCAGGATAATCCGTATAGGTGTTTGAGTATTCGAACCGTAACGCGCGAGAAATGGTAGGTAAACACCGTATTTACATATCTGCCACTGTGCAGGAGAATCCATATACGTGTTCGAGTGTTCGAACCGTAACGCGCGAGAAATAGTAAGTAAACACCGTGTTTACATATCTGCCACTGTGCAGGAGAATCCGTATAGGTGTTCGAGTGTTCGAAACGTAACGCGCGAGAAATTGTAAGTAAACGCTGTATTTACATATCTGCCACTGTGCAGGAGAATCCGTATAGGTGTTCGAGTGTTCGAAACGTAACGCGCGAGAAATTGTAAGTAAACGCCGTATTTACATATCTGCCACTGTGCAGGAGAATCCGTATAGGTGTTCGAGTGTTCGAAACGTAACGCGCAAGAAATTGTAAGTAAACGCCGTAATTACATATCTGCCACTGTGCAGGAGAATCCGTATAGCTGTTCGAGTGTGCGAAACGTAACGCGCGAGAAATTGTAAGTAAACGCCGTATTTACATATCTGCCACTGTACAGGAGAATCCGTATAGGTGTTCGAGTGTTCGAAACGTAACGCGCGAGAAATTGAAAGTAAACGCCGTATTTACATATCTGCCACTGTGCAGGAGAATCCGTATAGGTGTTCGAGTGTTCGAAACGTAACGCGTGAGAAATTGTAAGTAAACGCCGTATTTACATATCTGCCACTGTCCAGGAGAATCCCTATTGGTGTTCGAGTGTTCGAACCGTAACGCGCGAGAAATTGTAATTAAACGCCGTATTTACATGTATGCCCCTGTGCAGGACAATCCGTATAGGTCTTTGAGTATTCGAACCGTAACGCGCGAGAAATGGTAGGTAAACACCGTATTTACATATCTGCCACTGTGCAGGAGAATCCATATACGTGTTCGAGTGTTCGAACCGTAACGCGCGAGAAATAGTAAGTAAACACCGTATTTACATATCTGCCACTGTGCAGGAGAATCCGTATAGGTGTTCGAGTGTTCGAAACGTAACGCGCGAGAAATTATAAGTAAACGCCGTATTTACATATCTGCCACTGTGCAGGAGAATCCGTATAGGTGTTCGAGTGTTCGAAACGTAACGCGCGAGAAATTGTAAGTAGACGTCGTATTTACTTATCTGCCACTGTGCAGGAGAATCCGTATAGGTGTTCGAGTGTTCGAAACATAACGCGTGAGAAATTGTAAGTAAAC
Source organism: Camellia sinensis (assembly GCF_055761805.1). Taxonomy (NCBI): domain Eukaryota; kingdom Viridiplantae; phylum Streptophyta; class Magnoliopsida; order Ericales; family Theaceae; genus Camellia; species Camellia sinensis. The sequence continues at coordinate 4,051,618 of NW_028128989.1, read as the reverse complement.
GTCGTATTTACATATCTGCCACTGTGCAGGAGAATCCGTATAGGTGTTCGAGTGTGCAAAACGTAACGCGCGAGAAATTGTAAGTAAACGCCGTATTTACATATCTGCCACTGTGCAGGAGAATCCGTATAGGTGTTCGAGTGTTCGAAACGTAACGCGCAAGAAATTGTAAGTAAACGCCGTAATTACATATCTGCCACTGTGCAGGAGAATCCGTATAGCTGTTCGAGTGTGCGAAACGTAACGCGCGAGAAATTGTAAGTAAACGCCGTATTTACATATCTGCCACTGTGCAGGAGAATCCGTATAGGTGTTCGAGTGTTCGAAACGTAACGCGCGAGAAATTGAAAGTAAACGCCGTATTTACATATCTGCCACTGTGCAGGAGAATCCGTATAGGTGTTCGAGTGTTCGAAACGTAACGCGTGAGAAATTGTAAGTAAACGCCGTATTTACATATCTGCCACTGTCCAGGAGAATCCCTATTGGTGTTCGAGTGTTCGAACCGTAACGCGCGAGAAATTGTAATTAAACGCCGTATTTACATGTATGCCTCTGTGCAGGATAATCCGTATAGGTGTTTGAGTATTCGAACCGTAACGCGCGAGAAATGGTAGGTAAACACCGTATTTACATATCTGCCACTGTGCAGGAGAATCCATATACGTGTTCGAGTGTTCGAACCGTAACGCGCGAGAAATAGTAAGTAAACACCGTGTTTACATATCTGCCACTGTGCAGGAGAATCCGTATAGGTGTTCGAGTGTTCGAAACGTAACGCGCGAGAAATTGTAAGTAAACGCTGTATTTACATATCTGCCACTGTGCAGGAGAATCCGTATAGGTGTTCGAGTGTTCGAAACGTAACGCGCGAGAAATTGTAAGTAAACGCCGTATTTACATATCTGCCACTGTGCAGGAGAATCCGTATAGGTGTTCGAGTGTTCGAAACGTAACGCGCAAGAAATTGTAAGTAAACGCCGTAATTACATATCTGCCACTGTGCAGGAGAATCCGTATAGCTGTTCGAGTGTGCGAAACGTAACGCGCGAGAAATTGTAAGTAAACGCCGTATTTACATATCTGCCACTGTACAGGAGAATCCGTATAGGTGTTCGAGTGTTCGAAACGTAACGCGCGAGAAATTGAAAGTAAACGCCGTATTTACATATCTGCCACTGTGCAGGAGAATCCGTATAGGTGTTCGAGTGTTCGAAACGTAACGCGTGAGAAATTGTAAGTAAACGCCGTATTTACATATCTGCCACTGTCCAGGAGAATCCCTATTGGTGTTCGAGTGTTCGAACCGTAACGCGCGAGAAATTGTAATTAAACGCCGTATTTACATGTATGCCCCTGTGCAGGACAATCCGTATAGGTCTTTGAGTATTCGAACCGTAACGCGCGAGAAATGGTAGGTAAACACCGTATTTACATATCTGCCACTGTGCAGGAGAATCCATATACGTGTTCGAGTGTTCGAACCGTAACGCGCGAGAAATAGTAAGTAAACACCGTATTTACATATCTGCCACTGTGCAGGAGAATCCGTATAGGTGTTCGAGTGTTCGAAACGTAACGCGCGAGAAATTATAAGTAAACGCCGTATTTACATATCTGCCACTGTGCAGGAGAATCCGTATAGGTGTTCGAGTGTTCGAAACGTAACGCGCGAGAAATTGTAAGTAGACGTCGTATTTACTTATCTGCCACTGTGCAGGAGAATCCGTATAGGTGTTCGAGTGTTCGAAACATAACGCGTGAGAAATTGTAAGTAAACGTCGTATTTACATATCTGCCACTGTGCAGGAGAATCCGTATAGGTGTTCGAGTGTGCAAAACGTAACGCGCGAGAAATTGTAAGTAAACGCCGTATTTACATATCTGCCACTGTGCAGGAGAATCCGTATAGGTGTTCGAGTGTTCGAAACGTAACGCGCAAGAAATTGTAAGTAAACGCCGTAATTACATATCTGCCACTGTGCAGGAGAATCCGTATAGCTGTTCGAGTGTGCGAAACGTAACGCGCGAGAAATTGTAAGTAAACGCCGTATTTACATATCTGCCACTGTGCAGGAGAATCCGTATAGGTGTTCGAGTGTTCGAAACGTAACGCGCGAGAAATTGAAAGTAAACGCCGTATTTACATATCTGCCACTGTGCAGGAGAATCCGTATAGGTGTTCGAGTGTTCGAAACGTAACGCGTGAGAAATTGTAAGTAAACGCCGTATTTACATATCTGCCACTGTCCAGGAGAATCCCTATTGGTGTTCGAGTGTTCGAACCGTAACGCGCGAGAAATTGTAATTAAACGCCGTATTTACATGTATGCCTCTGTGCAGGATAATCCGTATAGGTGTTTGAGTATTCGAACCGTAACGCGCGAGAAATGGTAGGTAAACACCGTATTTACATATCTGCCACTGTGCAGGAGAATCCATATACGTGTTCGAGTGTTCGAACCGTAACGCGCGAGAAATAGTAAGTAAACACCGTGTTTACATATCTGCCACTGTGCAGGAGAATCCGTATAGGTGTTCGAGTGTTCGAAACGTAACGCGCGAGAAATTGTAAGTAAACGCTGTATTTACATATCTGCCACTGTGCAGGAGAATCCGTATAGGTGTTCGAGTGTTCGAAACGTAACGCGCGAGAAATTGTAAGTAAACGCCGTATTTACATATCTGCCACTGTGCAGGAGAATCCGTATAGGTGTTCGAGTGTTCGAAACGTAACGCGCAAGAAATTGTAAGTAAACGCCGTAATTACATATCTGCCACTGTGCAGGAGAATCCGTATAGCTGTTCGAGTGTGCGAAACGTAACGCGCGAGAAATTGTAAGTAAACGCCGTATTTACATATCTGCCACTGTACAGGAGAATCCGTATAGGTGTTCGAGTGTTCGAAACGTAACGCGCGAGAAATTGAAAGTAAACGCCGTATTTACATATCTGCCACTGTGCAGGAGAATCCGTATAGGTGTTCGAGTGTTCGAAACGTAACGCGTGAGAAATTGTAAGTAAACGCCGTATTTACATATCTGCCACTGTCCAGGAGAATCCCTATTGGTGTTCGAGTGTTCGAACCGTAACGCGCGAGAAATTGTAATTAAACGCCGTATTTACATGTATGCCCCTGTGCAGGACAATCCGTATAGGTCTTTGAGTATTCGAACCGTAACGCGCGAGAAATGGTAGGTAAACACCGTATTTACATATCTGCCACTGTGCAGGAGAATCCATATACGTGTTCGAGTGTTCGAACCGTAACGCGCGAGAAATAGTAAGTAAACACCGTATTTACATATCTGCCACTGTGCAGGAGAATCCGTATAGGTGTTCGAGTGTTCGAAACGTAACGCGCGAGAAATTATAAGTAAACGCCGTATTTACATATCTGCCACTGTGCAGGAGAATCCGTATAGGTGTTCGAGTGTTCGAAACGTAACGCGCGAGAAATTGTAAGTAGACGTCGTATTTACTTATCTGCCACTGTGCAGGAGAATCCGTATAGGTGTTCGAGTGTTCGAAACATAACGCGTGAGAAATTGTAAGTAAACGTCGTATTTACATATCTGCCACTGTGCAGGAGAATCCGTATAGGTGTTCGAGTGTGCAAAACGTAACGCGCGAGAAATTGTAAGTAAACGCCGTATTTACATATCTGCCACTGTGCAGGAGAATCCGTATAGGTGTTCGAGTGTTCGAAACGTAACGCGCAAGAAATTGTAAGTAAACGCCGTAATTACATATCTGCCACTGTGCAGGAGAATCCGTATAGCTGTTCGAGTGTGCGAAACGTAACGCGCGAGAAATTGTAAGTAAACGCCGTATTTACATATCTGCCACTGTGCAGGAGAATCCGTATAGGTGTTCGAGTGTTCGAAACGTAACGCGCGAGAAATTGAAAGTAAACGCCGTATTTACATATCTGCCACTGTGCAGGAGAATCCGTATAGGTGTTCGAGTGTTCGAAACGTAACGCGTGAGAAATTGTAAGTAAACGCCGTATTTACATATCTGCCACTGTCCAGGAGAATCCCTATTGGTGTTCGAGTGTTCGAACCGTAACGCGCGAGAAATTGTAATTAAACGCCGTATTTACATGTATGCCTCTGTGCAGGATAATCCGTATAGGTGTTTGAGTATTCGAACCGTAACGCGCGAGAAATGGTAGGTAAACACCGTATTTACATATCTGCCACTGTGCAGGAGAATCCATATACGTGTTCGAGTGTTCGAACCGTAACGCGCGAGAAATAGTAAGTAAACACCGTGTTTACATATCTGCCACTGTGCAGGAGAATCCGTATAGGTGTTCGAGTGTTCGAAACGTAACGCGCGAGAAATTGTAAGTAAACGCTGTATTTACATATCTGCCACTGTGCAGGAGAATCCGTATAGGTGTTCGAGTGTTCGAAACGTAACGCGCGAGAAATTGTAAGTAAACGCCGTATTTACATATCTGCCACTGTGCAGGAGAATCCGTATAGGTGTTCGAGTGTGCCAAAAGTAACGCGCGAGAAATTGTAAGTAAACGCCGTATTTACATATCTGCCACTGTGCAGGAGAATCCGTATAGGTGTTCGAGTGTTCGAAACGTAACGCGCAAGAAATTGTAAGTAAACGCCGTAATTACATATCTGCCACTGTGCAGGAGAATCCGTATAGCTGTTCGAGTGTGCGAAACGTAACGCGCGAGAAATTGTAAGTAAACGCCGTATTTACATATCTGCCACTGTGCAGGAGAATCCGTATAGGTGTTCGAGTGTTCGAAACGTAACGCGCGAGAAATTGTAAGTAGACGTCGTATTTACTTATCTGCCACTGTGCAGGAGAATCCGTATAGGTGTTCGAGTGTTCGAAACATAACGCGTGAGAAATTGTAAGTAAACGTCGTATTTACATATCTGCCACTGTGCAGGAGAATCCGTATAGGTGTTCGAGTGTGCAAAACGTAACGCGCGAGAAATTGTAAGTAAACGCCGTATTTACATATCTGCCACTGTGCAGGAGAATCCGTATAGGTGTTCGAGTGTTCGAAACGTAACGCGCAAGAAATTGTAAGTAAACGCCGTAATTACATATCTGCCACTGTGCAGGAGAATCCGTATAGCTGTTCGAGTGTGCGAAACGTAACGCGCGAGAAATTGTAAGTAAACGCCGTATTTACATATCTGCCACTGTGCAGGAGAATCCGTATAGGTGTTCGAGTGTTCGAAACGTAACGCGCGAGAAATTGAAAGTAAACGCCGTATTTACATATCTGCCACTGTGCAGGAGAATCCGTATAGGTGTTCGAGTGTTCGAAACGTAACGCGTGAGAAATTGTAAGTAAACGCCGTATTTACATATCTGCCACTGTCCAGGAGAATCCCTATTGGTGTTCGAGTGTTCGAACCGTAACGCGCGAGAAATTGTAATTAAACGCCGTATTTACATGTATGCCTCTGTGCAGGATAATCCGTATAGGTGTTTGAGTATTCGAACCGTAACGCGCGAGAAATGGTAGGTAAACACCGTATTTACATATCTGCCACTGTGCAGGAGAATCCATATACGTGTTCGAGTGTTCGAACCGTAACGCGCGAGAAATAGTAAGTAAACACCGTGTTTACATATCTGCCACTGTGCAGGAGAATCCGTATAGGTGTTCGAGTGTTCGAAACGTAACGCGCGAGAAATTGTAAGTAAACGCTGTATTTACATATCTGCCACTGTGCAGGAGAATCCGTATAGGTGTTCGAGTGTTCGAAACGTAACGCGCGAGAAATTGTAAGTAAACGCCGTATTTACATATCTGCCACTGTGCAGGAGAATCCGTATAGGTGTTCGAGTGTTCGAAACGTAACGCGCAAGAAATTGTAAGTAAACGCCGTAATTACATATCTGCCACTGTGCAGGAGAATCCGTATAGCTGTTCGAGTGTGCGAAACGTAACGCGCGAGAAATTGTAAGTAAACGCCGTATTTACATATCTGCCACTGTACAGGAGAATCCGTATAGGTGTTCGAGTGTTCGAAACGTAACGCGCGAGAAATTGAAAGTAAACGCCGTATTTACATATCTGCCACTGTGCAGGAGAATCCGTATAGGTGTTCGAGTGTTCGAAACGTAACGCGTGAGAAATTGTAAGTAAACGCCGTATTTACATATCTGCCACTGTCCAGGAGAATCCCTATTGGTGTTCGAGTGTTCGAACCGTAACGCCCGAGAAATTGTAATTAAACGCCGTATTTACATGTATGCCCCTGTGCAGGACAATCCGTATAGGTCTTTGAGTATTCGAACCGTAACGCGCGAGAAATGGTAGGTAAACACCGTATTTACATATCTGCCACTGTGCAGGAGAATCCATATACGTGTTCGAGTGTTCGAACCGTAACGCGCGAGAAATAGTAAGTAAACACCGTATTTACATATCTGCCACTGTGCAGGAGAATCCGTATAGGTGTTCGAGTGTTCGAAACGTAACGCGCGAGAAATTATAAGTAAACGCCGTATTTACATATCTGCCACTGTGCAGGAGAATCCGTATAGGTGTTCGAGTGTTCGAAACGTAACGCGCGAGAAATTGAAAGTAAACGCCGTATTTACATATCTGCCACTGTGCAGGAGAATCCGTATAGGTGTTCGAGTGTTCGAAACGTAACGCGTGAGAAATTGTAAGTAAACGCCGTATTTACATATCTGCCACTGTCCAGGAGAATCCCTATTGGTGTTCGAGTGTTCGAACCGTAACGCGCGAGAAATTGTAATTAAACGCCGTATTTACATGTATGCCCCTGTGCAGGACAATCCGTATAGGTCTTTGAGTATTCGAACCGTAACGCGCGAGAAATGGTAGGTAAACACCGTATTTACATATCTGCCACTGTGCAGGAGAATCCATATACGTGTTCGAGTGTTCGAACCGTAACGCGCGAGAAATAGTAAGTAAACACCGTATTTACATATCTGCCACTGTGCAGGAGAATCCGTATAGGTGTTCGAGTGTTCGAAACGTAACGCGCGAGAAATTATAAGTAAACGCCGTATTTACATATCTGCCACTGTGCAGGAGAATCCGTATAGGTGTTCGAGTGTTCGAAACGTAACGCGCGAGAAATTGTAAGTAGACGTCGTATTTACTTATCTGCCACTGTGCAGGAGAATCCGTATAGGTGTTCGAGTGTTCGAAACATAACGCGTGAGAAATTGTAAGTAAACGTCGTATTTACATATCTGCCACTGTGCAGGAGAATCCGTATAGGTGTTCGAGTGTGCAAAACGTAACGCGCGAGAAATTGTAAGTAAACGCCGTATTTACATATCTGCCACTGTGCAGGAGAATCCGTATAGGTGTTCGAGTGTTCGAAACGTAACGCGCAAGAAATTGTAAGTAAACGCCGTAATTACATATCTGCCACTGTGCAGGAGAATCCGTATAGCTGTTCGAGTGTGCGAAACGTAACGCGCGAGAAATTGTAAGTAAACGCCGTATTTACATATCTGCCACTGTGCAGGAGAATCCGTATAGGTGTTCGAGTGTTCGAAACGTAACGCGCGAGAAATTGAAAGTAAACGCCGTATTTACATATCTGCCATTGTGCAGGAGAATCCGTATAGGTGTTCGAGTGTTCGAAACGTAACGCGTGAGAAATTGTAAGTAAACGCCGTATTTACATATCTGCCACTGTCCAGGAGAATCCCTATTGGTGTTCGAGTGTTCGAACCGTAACGCGCGAGAAATTGTAATTAAACGCCGTATTTACATGTATGCCTCTGTGCAGGATAATCCGTATAGGTGTTTGAGTATTCGAACCGTAACGCGCGAGAAATGGTAGGTAAACACCGTATTTACATATCTGCCACTGTGCAGGAGAATCCATATACGTGTTCGAGTGTTCGAACCGTAACGCGCGAGAAATAGTAAGTAAACACCGTGTTTACATATCTGCCACTGTGCAGGAGAATCCGTATAGGTGTTCGAGTGTTCGAAACGTAACGCGCGAGAAATTGTAAGTAAACGCTGTATTTACATATCTGCCACTGTGCAGGAGAATCCGTATAGGTGTTCGAGTGTTCGAAACGTAACGCGCGAGAAATTGTAAGTAAACGCCGTATTTACATATCTGCCACTGTGCAGGAGAATCCGTCTAGGTGTTCGAGTGTTCGAAACGTAACGCGCAAGAAATTGTAAGTAAACGCCGTAATTACATATCTGCCACTGTGCAGGAGAATCCGTATAGCTGTTCGAGTGTGCGAAACGTAACGCGCGAGAAATTGTAAGTAAACGCCGTATTTACATATCTGCCACTGTACAGGAGAATCCGTATAGGTGTTCGAGTGTTCGAAACGTAACGCGCGAGAAATTGAAAGTAAACGCCGTATTTACATATCTGCCACTGTGCAGGAGAATCCGTATAGGTGTTCGAGTGTTCGAAACGTAACGCGTGAGAAATTGTAAGTAAACGCCGTATTTACATATCTGCCACTGTCCAGGAGAATCCCTATTGGTGTTCGAGTGTTCGAACCGTAACGCGCGAGAAATGGTAGGTAAACACCGTATTTACATATCTGCCACTGTGCAGGAGAATCCATATACGTGTTCGAGTGTTCGAACCGTAACGCGCGAGAAATAGTAAGTAAACACCGTATTTACATATCTGCCACTGTGCAGGAGAATCCGTATAGGTGTTCGAGTGTTCGAAACGTAACGCGCGAGAAATTATAAGTAAACGCCGTATTTACATATCTGCCACTGTGCAGGAGAATCCGTATAGGTGTTCGAGTGTTCGAAACGTAACGCGCGAGAAATTGTAAGTAGACGTCGTATTTACTTATCTGCCACTGTGCAGGAGAATCCGTATAGGTGTTCGAGTGTTCGAAACATAACGCGTGAGAAATTGTAAGTAAACGTCGTATTTACATATCTGCCACTGTGCAGGAGAATCCGTATAGGTGTTCGAGTGTGCAAAACGTAACGCGCGAGAAATTGTAAGTAAACGCCGTATTTACATATCTGCCACTGTGCAGGAGAATCCGTATAGGTGTTCGAGTGTTCGAAACGTAACGCGCAAGAAATTGTAAGTAAACGCCGTAATTACATATCTGCCACTGTGCAGGAGAATCCGTATAGCTGTTCGAGTGTGCGAAACGTAACGCGCGAGAAATTGTAAGTAAACGCCGTATTTACATATCTGCCACTGTGCAGGAGAATCCGTATAGGTGTTCGAGTGTTCGAAACGTAACGCGCGAGAAATTGAAAGTAAACGCCGTATTTACATATCTGCCACTGTGCAGGAGAATCCGTATAGGTGTTCGAGTGTTCGAAACGTAACGCGTGAGAAATTGTAAGTAAACGCCGTATTTACATATCTGCCACTGTCCAGGAGAATCCCTATTGGTGTTCGAGTGTTCGAACCGTAACGCGCGAGAAATTGTAATTAAACGCCGTATTTACATGTATGCCTCTGTGCAGGATAATCCGTATAGGTGTTTGAGTATTCGAACCGTAACGCGCGAGAAATGGTAGGTAAACACCGTATTTACATATCTGCCACTGTGCAGGAGAATCCATATACGTGTTCGAGTGTTCGAACCGTAACGCGCGAGAAATAGTAAGTAAACACCGTGTTTACATATCTGCCACTGTGCAGGAGAATCCGTATAGGTGTTCGAGTGTTCGAAACGTAACGCGCGAGAAATTGTAAGTAAACGCTGTATTTACATATCTGCCACTGTGCAGGAGAATCCGTATAGGTGTTCGAGTGTTCGAAACGTAACGCGCGAGAAATTGTAAGTAAACGCCGTATTTACATATCTGCCACTGTGCAGGAGAATCCGTATAGGTGTTCGAGTGTTCGAAACGTAACGCGCAAGAAATTGTAAGTAAACGCCGTAATTACATATCTGCCACTGTGCAGGAGAATCCGTATAGCTGTTCGAGTGTGCGAAACGTAACGCGCGAGAAATTGTAAGTAAACGCCGTATTTACATATCTGCCACTGTACAGGAGAATCCGTATAGGTGTTCGAGTGTTCGAAACGTAACGCGCGAGAAATTGAAAGTAAACGCCGTATTTACATATCTGCCACTGTGCAGGAGAATCCGTATAGGTGTTCGAGTGTTCGAAACGTAACGCGTGAGAAATTGTAAGTAAACGCCGTATTTACATATCTGCCACTGTCCAGGAGAATCCCTATTGGTGTTCGAGTGTTCGAACCGTAACGCGCGAGAAATTGTAATTAAACGCCGTATTTACATGTATGCCCCTGTGCAGGACAATCCGTATAGGTCTTTGAGTATTCGAACCGTAACGCGCGAGAAATGGTAGGTAAACACCGTATTTACATATCTGCCACTGTGCAGGAGAATCCATATACGTGTTCGAGTGTTCGAACCGTAACGCGCGAGAAATAGTAAGTAAACACCGTATTTACATATCTGCCAATGTGCAGGAGAATCCGTATAGGTGTTCGAGTGTTCGAAACGTAACGCGCGAGAAATTATAAGTAAACGCCGTATTTACATATCTGCCACTGTGCAGGAGAATCCGTATAGGTGTTCGAGTGTTCGAAACGTAACGCGCGAGAAATTGTAAGTAGACGTCGTATTTACTTATCTGCCACTGTGCAGGAGAATCCGTATAGGTGTTCGAGTGTTCGAAACATAACGCGTGAGAAATTGTAAGTAAACGTCGTATTTACATATCTGCCACTGTGCAGGAGAATCCGTATAGGTGTTCGAGTGTGCAAAACGTAACGCGCGAGAAATTGTAAGTAAACGCCGTATTTACATATCTGCCACTGTGCAGGAGAATCCGTATAGGTGTTCGAGTGTTCGAAACGTAACGCGCAAGAAATTGTAAGTAAACGCCGTAATTACATATCTGCCACTGTGCAGGAGAATCCGTATAGCTGTTCGAGTGTGCGAAACGTAACGCGCGAGAAATTGTAAGTAAACGCCGTATTTACATATCTGCCACTGTGCAGGAGAATCCGTATAGGTGTTCGAGTGTTCGAAACGTAACGCGCGAGAAATTGAAAGTAAACGCCGTATTTACATATCTGCCACTGTGCAGGAGAATCCGTATAGGTGTTCGAGTGTTCGAAACGTAACGCGTGAGAAATTGTAAGTAAACGCCGTATTTACATATCTGCCACTGTCCAGGAGAATCCCTATTGGTGTTCGAGTGTTCGAACCGTAACGCGCGAGAAATTGTAATTAAACGCCGTATTTACATGTATGCCTCTGTGCAGGATAATCCGTATAGGTGTTTGAGTATTCGAACCGTAACGCGCGAGAAATGGTAGGTAAACACCGTATTTACATATCTGCCACTGTGCAGGAGAATCCATATACGTGTTCGAGTGTTCGAACCGTAACGCGCGAGAAATAGTAAGTAAACACCGTGTTTACATATCTGCCACTGTGCAGGAGAATCCGTATAGGTGTTCGAGTGTTCGAAACGTAACGCGCGAGAAATTGTAAGTAAACGCTGTATTTACATATCTGCCACTGTGCAGGAGAATCCGTATAGGTGTTCGAGTGTTCGAAACGTAACGCGCGAGAAATTGTAAGTAAACGCCGTATTTACATATCTGCCACTGTGCAGGAGAATCCGTATAGGTGTTCGAGTGTTCGAAACGTAACGCGCAAGAAATTGTAAGTAAACGCCGTAATTACATATCTGCCACTGTGCAGGAGAATCCGTATAGCTGTTCGAGTGTGCGAAACGTAACGCGCGAGAAATTGTAAGTAAACGCCGTATTTACATATCTGCCACTGTACAGGAGAATCCGTATAGGTGTTCGAGTGTTCGAAACGTAACGCGCGAGAAATTGAAAGTAAACGCCGTATTTACATATCTGCCACTGTGCAGGAGAATCCGTATAGGTGTTCGAGTGTTCGAAACGTAACGCGTGAGAAATTGTAAGTAAACGCCGTATTTACATATCTGCCACTGTCCAGGAGAATCCCTATTGGTGTTCGAGTGTTCGAACCGTAACGCGCGAGAAATTGTAATTAAACGCCGTATTTACATGTATGCCCCTGTGCAGGACAATCCGTATAGGTCTTTGAGTATTCGAACCGTAACGCGCGAGAAATGGTAGGTAAACACCGTATTTACATATCTGCCACTGTGCAGGAGAATCCATATACGTGTTCGAGTGTTCGAACCGTAACGCGCGAGAAATAGTAAGTAAACACCGTATTTACATATCTGCCACTGTGCAGGAGAATCCGTATAGGTGTTCGAGTGTTCGAAACGTAACGCGCGAGAAATTATAAGTAAACGCCGTATTTACATATCTGCCACTGTGCAGGAGAATCCGTATAGGTGTTCGAGTGTTCGAAACGTAACGCGCGAGAAATTGTAAGTAGACGTCGTATTTACTTATCTGCCACTATGCAGGAGAATCCGTATAGGTGTTCGAGTGTTCGAAACATAACGCGTGAGAAATTGTAAGTAAACGTCGTATTTACATATCTGCCACTGTGCAGGAGAATCCGTATAGGTGTTCGAGTGTGCAAAACGTAACGCGCGAGAAATTGTAAGTAAACGCCGTATTTACATATCTGCCACTGTGCAGGAGAATCCGTATAGGTGTTCGAGTGTTCGAAACGTAACGCGTGAGAAATTGTAAGTAAACGCCCTATTTACATATCTGCCACAGTCCAGGAGAATCCGTATTGGTGTCCGAGTGTTCGAACCGTAACGCGCGTGAAATTGTATGTAAACGCCGTATTTACATGTCTGCCACTGTGCCGGAGAATCCGTATAGGTGTTTGAGTGTTCGAACTGTAACGCGCGAGGAATGGTAGGCAAACACCGTATTTACATATCTGCCACTGTGCAGGAGAATCCGTATACGTGTCCGAGTGTTCGAACCGTAACGCGCGAGAAATTGTAAGTAAACGCCGTATTTACATATCTGCCACTGTGCAGGAGAATCCGTATAGGTGTTCGAGTGTTCGAAACGTAACGCGCGAGAAATTGTAAGTAAACGCCGTATTTACATATCTGCCACTGTGCCGGAGAATCCGCATAGGTGTTCGAGTGTTCGAAACGTAACGCGCGAGAAATTGTAAGTAGACGTCGTATTTACTTATCTGCCACTGTGCAGGAGAATCCGTATAGGTGTTCGAGTGTTCGAAACATAACGCGTGAGAAATTGTAAGTAAACGTCGTATTTACATATATGCCACTGTGCAGGAGAATCCGTATAGGTGTTCGAGTGTGCAAAACGTAACGCGCGAGAAATTGTAAGTAAACGCCGTATTTACATATCTGCCACTGTGCAGGAGAATCCGTATAGGTGTTCGAGTGTTCGAAACGTAACGCGCAAGAAATTGTAAGTAAACGCCGTAATTACATATCTGCCACTGTGCAGGAGAATCCGTATAGCTGTTCGAGTGTGCGAAACGTAACGCGCGAGAAATTGTAAGTAAACGCCGTATTTACATATCTGCCACTGTGCAGGAGAATCCGTATAGGTGTTCGAGTGTTCGAAACGTAACGCGCGAGAAATTGAAAGTAGACGCCGTATTTACATATCTGCCACTGTGCAGGAGAATCCGTATAGGTGTTCGAGTGTTCGAAACGTAACGCGTGAGAAATTGTAAGTTAACGCCGTATTTACATATCTGCCACTGTCCAGGAGAATCCCTATTGGTGTTCGAGTGTTCGAACCGTAACGCGCGAGAAATTGTAATTAAACGCCGTATTTACATGTATGCCCCTGTGCAGGATAATCCGTATAGGTGTTTGAGTATTCGAACCGTAACGCGCGAGAAATGGTAGGTAAACACCGTATTTACATATCTGCCACTGTGCAGGAGAATCCATATACGTGTTCGAGTGTTCGAACCGTAACGCGCGAGAAATAGTAAGTAAACACCGTATTTACATATCTGCCACTGTGCAGGAGAATCCGTATAGGTGTTCGAGTGTTCGAAACGTAACGCGCGAGAAATTGTAAGTAAACGCCGTATTTACATATCTGCCACTGTGCAGGAGAATCCGTATAGGTGTTCGAGTGTTCGAAACGTAACGCGCGAGAAATTGTAAGTAAACGCCGTATTTACATATCTGCCACTGTGCAGGAGAATCCGTATAGGTGTTCGAGTGTTCGAAACGTAACGCGCAAGAAATTGTAAGTAAACGCCGTAATTACATATCTGCCACTGTGCAGGAGAATCCGTATAGCTGTTCGAGTGTGCGAAACGTAACGCGCGAGAAATTGTAAGTAAACGCCGTATTTACATATCTGCCACTGTACAGGAGAATCCGTATAGGTGTTCGAGTGTTCGAAACGTAACGCGCGAGAAATTGAAAGTAAACGCCGTATTTACATATCTGCCACTGTGCAGGAGAATCCGTATAGGTGTTCGAGTGTTCGAAACGTAACGCGTGAGAAATTGTAAGTAAACGCCGTATTTACATATCTGCCACTGTCCAGGAGAATCCCTATTGGTGTTCGAGTGTTCGAACCGTAACGCGCGAGAAATTGTAATTAAACGCCGTATTTACATGTATGCCCCTGTGCAGGACAATCCGTATAGGTGTTTGAGTATTCGAACCGTAACGCGCGAGAAATGGTAGGTAAACCCCGTATTTACATATCTGCCACTGTGCAGGAGAATCCATATACGGGTTCGAGTGTTCGAACCGTAACGCGCGAGAAATAGTAAGTAAACACCGTATTTACATATCTGCCACTGTGCAGGAGAATCCGTATAGGTGTTCGAGTGTTCGAAACGTAACGCGCGAGAAATTATAAGTAAACGCCGTATTTACATATCTGCCACTGTGCAGGAGAATCCGTATAGGTGTTCGAGTGTTCGAAACGTAACGCGCGAGAAATTGTAAGTAGACGTCGTATTTACTTATCTGCCACTGTGCAGGAGAATCCGTATAGGTGTTCGAGTGTTCGAAACATAACGCGTGAGAAATTGAAAGTAAACGTCGTATTTACATATCTGCCACTGTGCAGGAGAATCCGTATAGGTGTTCGAGTGTGCAAAACGTAACGCGCGAGAAATTGTAAGTAAACGCCGTATTTACATATCTGCCACTGTGCAGGAGAATCCGTATAGGTGTTCGAGTGTTCGAAACGTAACGCGTGAGAAATTGTAAGTAAACGCCCTATTTACATATCTGCCACAGTCCAGGAGAATCCGTATTGGTGTCCGAGTGTTCGAACCGTAACGCGCGTGAAATTGTATGTAAATGCCGTATTTACATGTCTGCCACTGTGCCGGAGAATCCGTATAGGTGTTTGAGTGTTCGAACTGTAACGCGCGAGGAATGGTAGGCAAACACCGTATTTACATATCTGCCACTGTGCAGGAGAATCCGTACACGTGTCCGAGTGTTCGAACCGTAACGCGCGAGAAATTGTAAGTAAACGCCGTATTTACAAATCTGCCACTGTGCAGGAGAATCCGTATAGGTGTTCGAGTGTTCGAAACGTAACGCGCGAGAAATTGTAAGTAAACACCGTATTTACATATCTGCCACTGTGCCGGAGAATCCGTATAGGTGTTCGAGTGTTCGAAACGTAACGCGCGAGAAATTGTAAGTAGACGTCGTATTTACTTATCTGCCACTGTGCAGGAGAATCCGTATAGGTGTTCGGGTGTTCGAAACATAACGCGTGAAAAATTGTAAGTAAACGTCGTATTTACATATATGCCACTGTGCAGGAGAATCCGTATAGGTGTTCGAGTGTGCAAAACGTAACGCGCGAGAAATTGTAAGTAAACGCCGTATTTACATATCTGCCACTGTGCAGGAGAATCCGTATAGGTGTTCAAGTGTTCGAAACGTAACGCGCAAGAAATTGTAAGTAAACGCCGTAATTACATATCTGCCACTGTGCAGGAGAATCCGTATAGCTGTTCGAGTGTGCGAAACGTAACGCGCGAGAAATTGTAAGTAAACGCCGTATTTACATATCTGCCACTGTGCAGGAGAATCCGTATAGGTGTTCGAGTGTTCGAAACGTAACGCGCGAGAAATTGAAAGTAAACGCCGTATTTACATATCTGCCACTGTGCAGGAGAATCCGTATAGGTGTTCGAGTGTTCGAAACGTAACGCGTGAGAAATTGTAAGTAAACGCCGTATTTACATATCTGCCACTGTCCAGGAGAATCCCTATTGGTGTTCGAGTGTTCGAACCGTAACGCGCGAGAAATTGTAATTAAACGCCGTATTTACATGTATGCCCCTGTGCAGGATAATCCGTATAGGTGTTTGAGTATTCGAACCGTAACGCGCGAGAAATGGTAGGTAAACACCGTATTTACATATCTGCCACTGTGCAGGAGAATCCATATACGTGTTCGAGTGTTCGAACCGTAACGCGCGAGAAATAGTAAGTAAACACCGTATTTACATATCTGCCACTGTGCAGGAGAATCCGTATAGGTGTTCGAGTGTTCGAAACGTAACGCGCGAGAAATTGTAAGTAAACGCCGTATTTACATATCTGCCACTGTGCAGGAGAATCCGTATAGGTGTTCGAGTGTTCGAAACGTAACGCGCGAGAAATTGTAAGTAGACGTCGTATTTACTTATCTGCCACTGTGCAGGAGAATCCGTATAGGTGTTCGAGTGTTCGAAACATAACGCGTGAGAAATTGTAAGTAAACGTCGTATTTACATATATGCCACTGTGCAGGAGAATCCGTATAGGTGTTCGAGTGTGCAAAACGTAACGCGCGAGAAATTGTAAGTAAACGCCGTATTTACATATCTGCCACTGTGCAGGAGAATCCGTATAGGTGTTCGAGTGTTCGAAACGTAACGCGCAAGAAATTGTAAGTAAACGCCGTAATTACATATCTGCCACTGTGCAGGAGAATCCGTATAGGTGTTCGAGTGTTCGAAACGTAACGCGCGAGAAATTGTAAGTAAACGCCGTATTTACATATCTGCCACTGTGCAGGAGAATCCGTATAGGTGTTCGAGTGTTCGAAACATAACGCGCGAGAAATTATAAGTAAACGCCGTATTTACATATCTGCCATTGTGCAGGAGAATCCGTATAGGTGTTCGAGTGTTCGAAACGTAACGCGCGAGAAATTGTAAGTAAACGTCGTATTTACATATCTGCAGCTGTGCAGGAGAATCCGTATAGGTGTTCGAGTGTTCAATGCGTAACGCGTGAGAAATTGTATGTAAACGCCGTATTTACATATCTGCCACTGTGCAGGAGAATCCGTATACGTGTTCGAGTGTTCGAACCGTAACGCGCGAGAAATTGTAAGTAAACGCCGTATTTATATATCTGCCACTGTGCAGGAGAATCCGTATAGGTGTTCGAGTGTTCGAAACGTAACGCGCGAGAAATTGTAAGTAAACGCCGTATTTACATATCTGCCATTGTGCAGGAGAATCCGTATAGGTGTTCGAGTGTTCGAAACGTAACGCGCGAGAAATGGTAGGTAAACGTCGTATTTACATATCTGCCACTGTGCAGGAGAATCCATATACGTGTTCGAGTGTTCGAACCGTAACGCGCGAGAAATAGTAAGTAAACACCGTATTTACATATCTGCCACTGTGCAGGAGAATCCGTATAGGTGTTCGAGTGTTCGAAACGTAACGCGCGAGAAATTGTAAGTAAACGCCGTATTTACATATCTGCCACTGTGCAGGAGAATCCGTATAGGTGTTCGAGTGTTCGAAACGTAACGCGCGAGAAATTGTAAGTAAACGTCGTATTTACTTATCTGCCACTGTGCAGGAGAATCCGTATAGGTGTTCGAGTGTTCGAAACATAACGCGTGAGAAATTGTAAGTAAACGTCGTATTTACATATCTGCCACTGTGCAGGAGAATCCGTATAGGTGTTCGAGTGTGCAAAACGTAACGCGCGAGAAATTGTAAGTAAACGCCGTATTTACATATCTGCCACTGTGCAGGAGAATCCGTATAGGTGTTCGAGTGTTCGAAACGTAACGCGTGAGAAATTGTAAGTAAACGCCGTATTTACATATCTGCCACAGTCCAGGAGAATCCGTATTGGTGTCCGAGTGTTCGAACCGTAACGCGCGTGAAATTGTATGTAAACGCCGTATTTACATGTCTGCCACTGTGCCGGAGAATCCGTATAGGTGTTTGAGTGTTCGAACTGTAACGCGCGAGGAATGGTAGGCAAACACCGTATTTACATATCTGCCACTGTGCAGGAGAATCCGTATACGTGTCCGAGTGTTCGAACCGTAACGCGCGAGAAATTGTAAGTAAACGCCGTATTTACATATCTGCCACTGTGCAGGAGAATCCGTATAGGTGTTCGAGTGTTCGAAACGTAACGCGCGAGAAATTGTAAGTAAACGCCGTATTTACATATCTGCCACTGTGCAGGAGAATCCGTATAGGTGTTCAAGTGTTCGAAACGTAACGCGCGAGAAATTGTAAGTAGACGTCGTATTTACTTATCTGCCACTGTGCAGGAGAATCCGTATAGGTGTTCGAGTGTTCGAAACATAACGCGTGAGAAATTGTAAGTAAACGTCGTATTTACATATATGCCACTGTGCAGGAGAATCCGTATAGGTGTTCGAGTGTGCAAAACGTAACGCG
Source organism: Camellia sinensis (assembly GCF_055761805.1). Taxonomy (NCBI): domain Eukaryota; kingdom Viridiplantae; phylum Streptophyta; class Magnoliopsida; order Ericales; family Theaceae; genus Camellia; species Camellia sinensis. The sequence goes on along the minus strand of NW_028128989.1, from coordinate 4,033,036 downwards.
CGAGAAATTGTAAGTAAACGCCGTATTTACATATCTGCCACTGTGCAGGAGAATCCGTATAGGTGTTCGAGTGTTCGAAACGTAACGCGCGAGAAATTGTAAGTAGACGTCGTATTTACTTATCTGCCACTGTGCAGGAGAATCCGTATAGGTGTTCGAGTGTTCGAAACATAACGCGTGAGAAATTGTAAGTAAACGTCGTATTTACATATATGCCACTGTGCAGGAGAATCCGTATAGGTGTTCGAGTGTGCAAAACGTAACGCGCGAGAAATTGTAAGTAAACGCCGTATTTACATATCTGCCACTGTGCAGGAGAATCCGTATAGGTGTTCGAGTGTTCGAAACGTAACGCGCAAGAAATTGTAAGTAAACGCCGTAATTACATATCTGCCACTGTGCAGGAGAATCCGTATAGGTGTTCGAGTGTTCGAAACGTAACGCGCGAGAAATTGTAATTAAACGCCGTATTTACATGTATGCCCCTGTGCAGGATAATCCGTATAGGTGTTTGAGCATTCGAACCGTAACGCGCGAGAAATGGTAGGTAAACACCGTATTTACATATCTGCCACTGTGCAGGAGAATCCATATACGTGTTCGAGTGTTCGAACCGTAACGCGCGAGAAATAGTAAGTAAACACCGTATTTACATATCTGCCACTGTGCAGGAGAATCCGTATAGGTGTTCGAGTGTTCGAAACGTAACGCGCAAGAAATTGTAAGTAAACGCCGTAATTACATATCTGCCACTGTGCAGGAGAATCCGTATAGCTGTTCGAGTGTGCGAAACGTAACGCGCGAGAAATTGTAAGTAAACGCCGTATTTACATATCTGCCACTGTGCAGGAGAATCCGTATAGGTGTTCGAGTGTGCAAAACGTAACGCGCGAGAAATTGTAAGTAAACGCCGTATTTACATATCTGCCACTGTGCAGGAGAATCCGTATAGGTGTTCGAGTGTTCGAAACGTAACGCGTGAGAAATTGTAAGTAAACGCCGTATTTACATATCTGCCACAGTCCAGGAGAATCCGTATTGGTGTCCGACTGTTCGAACCGTAACGCGCGTGAAATTGTATGTAAACGCCGTATTTACATGTCTGCCACTGTGCCGGAGAATCCGTATAGGTGTTTGAGTGTTCGAACTGTAACGCGCGAGGAATGGTAGGCAAACACCGTATTTACATATCTGCCACTGTGCAGGAGAATCCGTATACGTGTCCGAGTGTTCGAACCGTAACGCGCGAGAAATTGTAAGTAAACGCCGTATTTACATATCTGCCACTGTGCAGGAGAATCCGTATAGGTGTTCGAGTGTTCGAAACGTAACGCGCGAGAAATTGTAAGTAAACGTCGTATTTACATATCTGCCGCTGTGTAGGAGAATCCGTATAGGTGTTCGAGTGTTCGATACGTAACGCGTGAGAAATTGTATGTAAACGCCATATTTACATATCTGCCACTGTGCAGGAGAATCCGTATAGCTGTTCGAGTGTGCGAAACGTAACGCGCGCGAAATTGTAAGTAAACGCCGTATTTACATATCTGCCACTGTGCAGGAGAATCCGTATAGGTGTTCGAGTGTTCGAAACGTAACGCGCGAGAAATTGAAAGTAAACGCCGTATTTACATATCTGCCACTGTGCAGGAGAATCCGTATAGGTGTTCGAGTGTTCGAGACGTAACGCGTGAGAAATTGTAAGTAAACGCCGTATTTACATATCTGCCACTGTCCAGGAGAATCCCTATTGGTGTTCGAGTGTTCGAACCGTAACGCGCGAGAAATTGTAATTAAACGCCGTATTTACATGTATGCCACTGTGCAGGATAATCCGTATAGGTGTTTGAGTGTTCGAACCGTAACGCGCGAGAAATGGTAGGTAAACACCGTATTTACATATCTGCCACTGTGCAGGAGAATCCATATACGTGTTCGAGTGTTCGAACCGTAACGCGCGAGAAATAGTAAGTAAACACCGTATTTACATATCTGCCACTGTGCAGGAGAATCCGTATAGGTGTTCGAGTGTTCGAAACGTAACGCGCGAGAAATTGTAAGTAAACGCCGTATTTACATATCTGCCACTGTGCAGGAGAATCCGTATAGGTGTTCGAGTGTTCGAAACGTAACGCGCGAGAAATTGTAAGTAAACGCCGTATTTACATATCTGCCACTGTGCAGGAGAATCCGTATAGGTGTTCGAGTGTTCGAAATGTAACGCGCAAGAAATTGTAAGTAAACGCCGTAATTACATATCTGCCACTGTGCAGGAGAATCCGTATAGCTGTTCGAGTGTGCGAAACGTAACGCGCGATAAATTGTAAGTAAACGCCGTATTTACATATCTGCCACTGTGCAGGAGAATCCGTATAGGTGTTCGAGTGTTCGAAACGTAACGCGCGAGAAATTGAAAGTAAACGCCGTATTTACATATCTGCCACTGTGCAGGAGAATCCGTATAGGTGTTCGAGTGTTCGAAACGTAACGCGTGAGAAATTGTAAGTAAACGCCGTATTTACATATCTGCCACTGTCCAGGAGAATCCCTATTGGTGTTCGAGTGTTCGAACCGTAACGCGCGAGAAATTGTAATTAAATGCCGTATTTACATGTATGCCCCTGTGCAGGACAATCCGTATAGGTGTTTGAGTATTCGAACCGTAACGCGCGAGAAATGGTGGGTAAACACCGTATTTACATATCTGCCACTGTGCAGGAGAATCCATATACGTGTTCGAGTGTTCGAACCGTAACGCGCGAGAAATAGTAAGTAAACACCGTATTTACATATCTGCCACTGCGCAGGAGAATCCGTATAGGTGTTCGAGTGCTCGAAACGTAACGCGCGAGAAATTATAAGTAAACGCCGTATTTACATATCTGCCACTGTGCAGGAGAATCCGTATAGGTGTTCGAGTGTTCGAAACGTAACGCGCGAGAAATTGTAAGTAGACGTCGTATTTACTTATCTGCCACTGTGCAGGAGAATCCGTATAGGTGTTCGAGTGTTCGAAACGTAACGCGTGAGAAATTGTAAGTAAACGTCGTATTTACATATCTGCCACTGTGCAGGAGAATCCGTATAGGTGTTCGAGTGTTCGAAACGTAACGCGTGAGAAATTGTAAGTAAACGCCGTATTTACATATCTGCCACAGTCCAGGAGAATCCGTATTGGTGTCCGAGTGTTCGAACCGTAACGCGCGTGAAATTGTATGTAAACGCCGTATTTACATGTCTGCCACTGTGCCGGAGAATCCGTATAGGTGTTTGAGTGTTCGAACTGTAACACGCGAGGAATGGTAGGCAAACACCGTATTTACATATCTGCCACTGTGCAGGAGAATCCGTATACGTGTCCGAGTGTTCGAACCGTAACGCGCGAGAAATTGTAAGTAAACGCCGTATTTACATATCTGCCACTGTGCAGGAGAATCCGTATAGGTGTTCGAGTGTTCGAAACGTAACGCGCGAGAAATTGTAAGTAAACGTCGTATTTACATATCTGCCGCTGTGTAGGAGAATCCGTATAGGTGTTCGAGTGTTCGATACGTAACGCGTGAGAAATTGTATGTAAACGCCATATTTACATATCTGCCACTGTGCAGGAGAATCCGTATAGCTGTTCGAGTGTGCGAAACGTAACGCGCGAGAAATTGTAAGTAAACGCCGTATTTACATATCTGCCACTGTGCATGAGAATCCGTATAGGTGTTCGAGTGTTCGAAACGTAACGCGCGAGAAATTGAAAGTAAACGCCGTATTTACATATCTGCCACTGTGCAGGAGAATCCGTATAGGTGTTCGAGTGTTCGAGACGTAACGCGTGAGAAATTGTAAGTAAACGCCGTATTTACATATCTGCCACTGTCCAGGAGAATCCCTATTGGTGTTCGAGTGTTCGAACCGTAACGCGCGAGAAATTGTAATTAAACGCCGTATTTACATGTATGCCACTGTGTAGGATAATCCGTATAGGTGTTTGAGTGTTCGAACCGTAACGCGCGAGAAATGGTAGGTAAACACCGTATTTACATATCTGCCACTGTGCAGGAGAATCCATATACGTGTTCGAGTGTTCGAACCGTAACGCGGGAGAAATAGTAAGTAAACACCGTATTTACATATCTGCCACTGTGCAGGAGAATCCGTATAGGTGTTCGAGTGTTCGAAACGTAACGCGCGAGAAATTGTAAGTAAACGCCGTATTCACATATCTGCCATTGTGCAGGAGAATCCGTATAGGTGTTCGAGTGTTCGAAACGTAACGCGCGAGAAATTGTAAGTAAACGTCGTATTTACATATTTGCCGCTGTGCAGGAGAATCCGTATAGGTGTTCGAGTGTTCGATGCGTAACGCGTGAGAAATTGTATGTAAACGCCGTATTTACATATCTGCCACTGTGCAGGAGAATCCGTATAGCTGTTCGAGTGTGCGAAACGTAACGTGCGAGAAATTGTAAGTAAACGCCGTATTTACATATCTGCCACTGTGCAGGAGAATCCGTATAGGTGTTCGAGTGTTCGAAACGTAACGCGCAAGAAATTGTAAGTAAACGCCGTAATTACATATCTGCCACTGTGCAAGAGAATCCGTATAGGTGTTCGAGTGTTCGAAACGTAACGCGCGAGAAATTGTAAGTAAACGTCGTATTTACTTATCTGCCACTGTGCAGGAGAATCCGTATAGGTGTTCGAGTGTTCGAAACATAACGCGTGAGAAATTGTAAGTAAACGTCGTATTTACATATCTGCCACTGTGCAGGAGAATCCGTATAGGTGTTCGAGTGTGCAAAACGTAACGCGCGAGAAATTGTAAGTAAACGCCGTATTTACATATCTGCCTATGTGCAGGAGAATCCGTATTGGTGTTCGAGTGTTCGAAACGTAACGCGTGAGAAATTGTAAGTAAACGCCGTATTTACATATCTGCCACTGTCCAGGAGAATCCGTATTGGTGTTCGAGTGTTCGAACCGTAACACGCGAGAACTTGTAATTAAACGCCGTATTTACATGTCTGCCACTGTGCAGGAGAATCCGTATAGGTGTTTGAGTGTTCGAACCGTAACGCGCGAGAAATGGTAGGTAAACACCGTATTTACATATCTGCCACTGTGCAGGAGAATCCATATACGTGTTCGAGTGTTCGAACCGTAACGCGGGAGAAATAGTAAGTAAACACCGTATTTACATATCTGCCACTGTGCAGGAGAATCCGTATAGGTGTTCGAGTGTTCGAAACGTAACGCGCGAGAAATTGTAAGTAAACGCCGTATTCACATATCTGCCATTGTGCAGGAGAATCCGTATAGGTGTTCGAGTGTTCGAAACGTAACGCGCGAGAAATTGTAAGTAAACGTCGTATTTACATATTTGCCGCTGTGCAGGAGAATCCGTATAGGTGTTCGAGTGTTCGATGCGTAACGCGTGAGAAATTGTATGTAAACGCCGTATTTACATATCTGCCACTGTGCAGGAGAATCCGTATAGCTGTTCGAGTGTGCGAAACGTAACGTGCGAGAAATTGTAAGTAAACGCCGTATTTACATATCTGCCACTGTGCAGGAGAATCCGTATAGGTGTTCGAGTGTTCGAAACGTAACGCGCAAGAAATTGTAAGTAAACGCCGTAATTACATATCTGCCACTGTGCAAGAGAATCCGTATAGGTGTTCGAGTGTTCGAAACGTAAGGCGCGAGAAATTGTAAGTAAACGTCGTATTTACTTATCTGCCACTGTGCAGGAGAATCCGTATAGGTGTTCGAGTGTTCGAAACATAACGCGTGAGAAATTGTAAGTAAACGTCGTATTTACATATCTGCCACTGTGCAGGAGAATCCGTATAGGTGTTCGAGTGTGCAAAACGTAACGCGCGAGAAATTGTAAGTAAACGCCGTATTTACATATCTGCCTATGTGCAGGAGAATCCGTATTGGTGTTCGAGTGTTCGAAACGTAACGCGTGAGAAATTGTAAGTAAACGCCGTATTTACATATCTGCCACTGTCCAGGAGAATCCGTATTGGTGTTCGAGTGTTCGAACCGTAACACGCGAGAACTTGTAATTAAACGCCGTATTTACATGTCTGCCACTGTGCAGGAGAATCCGTATAGGTGTTTGAGTGTTCGAACCGTAACGCGCGAGAAATGGTAGGTAAACACCGTATTTACATATCTGCCACTGTGCAGGAGAATCCGTATACGTGTTCGAGTGTTCGAACCGTAACGCGCTAGAAATTGTAAGTAAACGCCGTATTTACATATCTGCCACTGTGCAGGAGAATCCGTATAGGTGTTCGAGTGCTCGAAACGTAACGCGCGAGAAATTATAAGTAAACGCCGTATTTACATATCTGCCACTGTGCAGGAGAATCCGTATAGGTGTTCGAGTGTTCGAAACGTAACGCGCGAGAAATTGTAAGTAGACGTCGTATTTACTTATCTGCCACTGTGCAGGAGAATCCGTATAGGTGTTCGAGTGTTCGAAACGTAACGCGTGAGAAATTGTAAGTAAACGTCGTATTTACATATCTGCCACTGTGCAGGAGAATCCGTATAGGTGTTCGAGTGTTCGAAACGTAACGCGTGAGAAATTGTAAGTAAACGCCGTATTTACATATCTGCCACAGTCCAGGAGAATCCGTATTGGTGTCCGAGTGTTCGAACCGTAACGCGCGTGAAATTGTATGTAAACGCCGTATTTACATGTCTGCCACTGTGCCGGAGAATCCGTATAGGTGTTTGAGTGTTCGAACTGTAACACGCGAGGAATGGTAGGCAAACACCGTATTTACATATCTGCCACTGTGCAGGAGAATCCGTATACGTGTCCGAGTGTTCGAACCGTAACGCGCGAGAAATTGTAAGTAAACGCCGTATTTACATATCTGCCACTGTGCAGGAGAATCCGTATAGGTGTTCGAGTGTTCGAAACGTAACGCGCGAGAAATTGTAAGTAAACGTCGTATTTACATATCTGCCGCTGTGTAGGAGAATCCGTATAGGTGTTCGAGTGTTCGATACGTAACGCGTGAGAAATTGTATGTAAACGCCATATTTACATATCTGCCACTGTGCAGGAGAATCCGTATAGCTGTTCGAGTGTGCGAAACGTAACGCGCGAGAAATTGTAAGTAAACGCCGTATTTACATATCTGCCACTGTGCATGAGAATCCGTATAGGTGTTCGAGTGTTCGAAACGTAACGCGCGAGAAATTGAAAGTAAACGCCGTATTTACATATCTGCCACTGTGCAGGAGAATCCGTATAGGTGTTCGAGTGTTCGAGACGTAACGCGTGAGAAATTGTAAGTAAACGCCGTATTTACATATCTGCCACTGTCCAGGAGAATCCGTATAGGTGTTCGAGTGTGCAAAACGTAACGCGCGAGAAATTGTAAGTAAACGCCGTATTTACATATCTGCCACTGTGCAGGAGAATCCGTATAGGTGTTCGAGTGTTCGAAACGTAACGCGCAAGAAATTGTAAGTAAACGCCGTAATTACATATGTGCCACTGTGCAGGAGAATCCGTATAGCTGTTCGAGTGTGCGAAACGTAACGCGCGAGAAATTGTAAGTAAACGCCGTATTTACATATCTGCCACTGTGCAGGAGAATCCGTATAGGTGTTCGAGTGTTCGAAACGTAACGCGCGAGAAATTGAAAGTAAACGCCGTATTTACATATCTGCCACTGTGCAGGAGAATCCGTATAGGTGTTCGAGTGTTCGAAACGTAACGCGTGAGAAATTGTAAGTAAACGCCGTATTTACATATCTGCCACTGTCCAGGAGAATCCCTATTGGTGTTCGAGTGTTTGAACCGTAACGCGCGAGAAATTGTAATTAAACGCCGTATTTACATGTATGCCCCTGTGCAGGATAATCCGTATAGGTGTTTGAGCATTCGAACCGTAACGCGCGAGAAATGGTAGGTAAACACCGTATTTACATATCTGCCACTGTGCAGGAGAATCCATATACGTGTTCGAGTGTTCGAACCGTAACGCGCGAGAAATAGTAAGTAAACACCGTATTTACATATCTGCCACTGTGCAGGAGAATCCGTATAGGTGTTCGAGTGTTCGAAACGTAACGCGCAAGAAATTGTAAGTAAACGCCGTAATTACATATCTGCCACTGTGCAGGAGAATCCGTATAGCTGTTCGAGTGTGCGAAACGTAACGCGCGAGAAATTGTAAGTAAACGCCGTATTTACATATCTGCCACTGTGCAGGAGAATCCGTATAGGTGTTCGAGTGTGCAAAACGTAACGCGCGAGAAATTGTAAGTAAACGCCGTATTTACATATCTGCCACTGTGCAGGAGAATCCGTATAGGTGTTCGAGTGTTCGAAACGTAACGCGTGAGAAATTGTAAGTAAACGCCGTATTTACATATCTGCCACAGTCCAGGAGAATCCGTATTGGTGTCCGACTGTTCGAACCGTAACGCGCGTGAAATTGTATGTAAACGCCGTATTTACATGTCTGCCACTGTGCCGGAGAATCCGTATAGGTGTTTGAGTGTTCGAACTGTAACGCGCGAGGAATGGTAGGCAAACACCGTATTTACATATCTGCCACTGTGCAGGAGAATCCGTATACGTGTCCGAGTGTTCGAACCGTAACGCGCGAGAAATTGTAAGTAAACGCCGTATTTACATATCTGCCACTGTGCAGGAGAATCCGTATAGGTGTTCGAGTGTTCGAAACGTAACGCGCGAGAAATTGTAAGTAAACGTCGTATTTACATATCTGCCGCTGTGTAGGAGAATCCGTATAGGTGTTCGAGTGTTCGATACGTAACGCGTGAGAAATTGTATGTAAACGCCATATTTACATATCTGCCACTGTGCAGGAGAATCCGTATAGCTGTTCGAGTGTGCGAAACGTAACGCGCGAGAAATTGTAAGTAAACGCCGTATTTACATATTCGCCACTGTGCAGGAGAATCCGTATAGGTGTTCGAGTGTTCGAAACGTAACGCGCGAGAAATTGAAAGTAAACGCCGTATTTACATATCTGCCACTGTGCAGGAGAATCCGTATAGGTGTTCGAGTGTTCGAGACGTAACGCGTGAGAAATTGTAAGTAAACGCCGTATTTACATATCTGCCACTGTCCAGGAGAATCCCTATTGGTGTTCGAGTGTTCGAACCGTAACGCGCGAGAAATTGTAATTAAACGCCGTATTTACATGTATGCCACTGTGCAGGATAATCCGTATAGGTGTTTGAGTGTTCGAACCGTAACGCGCGAGAAATGGTAGGTAAACACCGTATTTACATATCTGCCACTGTGCAGGAGAATCCATATACGTGTTCGAGTGTTCGAACCGTAACGCGCGAGAAATAGTAAGTAAACACCGTATTTACATATCTGCCACTGTGCAGGAGAATCCGTATAGGTGTTCGAGTGTTCGAAACGTAACGCGCGAGAAATTGTAAGTAAACGCCGTATTTACATATCTGCCACTGTGCAGGAGAATCCGTATAGGTGTTCGAGTGTTCGAAACGTAACGCGCGAGAAATTGTAAGTAAACGCCGTATTTACATATCTGCCACTGTGCAGGAGAATCCGTATAGGTGTTCGAGTGTTCGAAATGTAACGCGCAAGAAATTGTAAGTAAACGCCGTAATTACATATCTGCCACTGTGCAGGAGAATCCGTATAGCTGTTCGAGTGTGCGAAACGTAACGCGCGAGAAATTGTAAGTAAACGCCGTATTTACATATCTGCCACTGTGCAGGAGAATCCGTATAGGTGTTCGAGTGTTCGAAACGTAACGCGCGAGAAATTGAAAGTAAACGCCGTATTTACATATCTGCCACTGTGCAGGAGAATCCGTATAGGTGTTCGAGTGTTCGAAACGTAACGCGTGAGAAATTGTAAGTAAACGCCGTATTTACATATCTGCCACTGTCCAGGAGAATCCCTATTGGTGTTCGAGTGTTCGAACCGTAACGCGCGAGAAATTGTAATTAAACGCCGTATTTACATGTATGCCCCTGTGCAGGACAATCCGTATAGGTGTTTGAGTATTCGAACCGTAACGCGCGAGAAATGGTGGGTAAACACCGTATTTACATATCTGCCACTGTGCAGGAGAATCCATATACGTGTTCGAGTGTTCGAACCGTAACGCGCGAGAAATAGTAAGTAAACACCGTATTTACATATCTGCCACTGCGCAGGCGAATCCGTATAGGTGTTCGAGTGCTCGAAACGTAACGCGCGAGAAATTATAAGTAAACGCCGTATTTACATATCTGCCACTGTGCAGGAGAATCCGTATAGGTGTTCGAGTGTTCGAAACGTAACGCGCGAGAAATTGTAAGTAGACGTCGTATTTACTTATCTGCCACTGTGCAGGAGAATCCGTATAGGTGTTCGAGTGTTCGAAACGTAACGCGTGAGAAATTGTAAGTAAACGTCGTATTTACATATCTGCCACTGTGCAGGAGAATCCGTATAGGTGTTCGAGTGTTCGAAACGTAACGCGTGAGAAATTGTAAGTAAACGCCGTATTTACATATCTGCCACAGTCCAGGAGAATCCGTATTGGTGTCCGAGTGTTCGAACCGTAACGCGCGTGAAATTGTATGTAAACGCCGTATTTACATGTCTGCCACTGTGCCGGAGAATCCGTATAGGTGTTTGAGTGTTCGAACTGTAACACGCGAGGAATGGTAGGCAAACACCGTATTTACATATCTGCCACTGTGCAGGAGAATCCGTATACGTGTCCGAGTGTTCGAACCGTAACGCGCGAGAAATTGTAAGTAAACGCCGTATTTACATATCTGCCACTGTGCAGGAGAATCCGTATAGGTGTTCGAGTGTTCGAAACGTAACGCGCGAGAAATTGTAAGTAAACGTCGTATTTACATATCTGCCGCTGTGTAGGAGAATCCGTATAGGTGTTCGAGTGTTCGATACGTAACGCGTGAGAAATTGTATGTAAACGCCATATTTACATATCTGCCACTGTGCAGGAGAATCCGTATAGCTGTTCGAGTGTGCGAAACGTAACGCGCGAGAAATTGTAAGTAAACGCCGTATTTACATATCTGCCACTGTGCATGAGAATCCGTATAGGTGTTCGAGTGTTCGAAACGTAACGCGCGAGAAATTGAAAGTAAACGCCGTATTTACATATCTGCCACTGTGCAGGAGAATCCGTATAGGTGTTCGAGTGTTCGAGACGTAACGCGTGAGAAATTGTAAGTAAACTCCGTATTTACATATCTGCCACTGTCCAGGAGAATCCGTATAGGTGTTCGAGTGTGCAAAACGTAACGCGCGAGAAATTGTAAGTAAACGCCGTATTTACATATCTGCCACTGTGCAGGAGAATCCGTATAGGTGTTCGAGTGTTCGAAACGTAACGCGCAAGAAATTGTAAGTAAACGCCGTAATTACATATGTGCCACTGTGCAGGAGAATCCGTATAGCTGTTCGAGTGTGCGAAACGTAACGCGCGAGAAATTGTAAGTAAACGCCGTATTTACATATCTGCCACTGTGCAGGAGAATCCGTATAGGTGTTCGAGTGTTCGAAACGTAACGCGCGAGAAATTGAAAGTAAACGCCGTATTTACATATCTGCCACTGTGCAAGAGAATCCGTATAGGTGTTCGAGTGTTCGAAACGTAACGCGTGAGAAATTGTAAGTAAACGCCGTATTTACATATCTGCCACTGTCCAGGAGAATCCCTATTGGTGTTCGAGTGTTCGAACCGTAACGCGCGAGAAATTGTAATTAAACGCCGTATTTACATGTATGCCCCTGTGCAGGATAATCCGTATAGGTGTTTGAGCATTCGAACCGTAACGCGCGAGAAATGGTAGGTAAACACCGTATTTACATATCTGCCACTGTGCAGGAGAATCCATATACGTGTTCGAGTGTTCGAACCGTAACGCGCGAGAAATAGTAAGTAAACACCGTATTTACATATCTGCCACTGTGCAGGAGAATCCGTATAGGTGTTCGAGTGTTCGAAACGTAACGCGCAAGAAATTGTAAGTAAACGCCGTAATTACATATCTGCCACTGTGCAGGAGAATCCGTATAGCTGTTCGAGTGTGCGAAACGTAACGCGCGAGAAATTGTAAGTAAACGCCGTATTTACATATCTGCCACTGTGCAGGAGAATCCGTATAGGTGTTCGAGTGTGCAAAACGTAACGCGCGAGAAATTGTAAGTAAACGCCGTATTTACATATCTGCCACTGTGCAGGAGAATCCGTATAGGTGTTCGAGTGTTCGAAACGTAACGCGTGAGAAATTGTAAGTAAACGCCGTATTTACATATCTGCCACAGTCCAGGAGAATCCGTATTGGTGTCCGACTGTTCGAACCGTAACGCGCGTGAAATTGTATGTAAACGCCGTATTTACATGTCTGCCACTGTGCCGGAGAATCCGTATAGGTGTTTGAGTGTTCGAACTGTAACGCGCGAGGAATGGTAGGCAAACACCGTATTTACATATCTGCCACTGTGCAGGAGAATCCGTATACGTGTCCGAGTGTTCGAACCGTAACGCGCGAGAAATTGTAAGTAAACGCCGTATTTACATATCTGCCACTGTGCAGGAGAATCCGTATAGGTGTTCGAGTGTTCGAAACGTAACGCGCGAGAAATTGTAAGTAAACGTCGTATTTACATATCTGCCGCTGTGTAGGAGAATCCGTATAGGTGTTCGAGTGTTCGATACGTAACGCGTGAGAAATTGTATGTAAACGCCATATTTACATATCTGCCACTGTGCAGGAGAATCCGTATAGCTGTTCGAGTGTGCGAAACGTAACGCGCGAGAAATTGTAAGTAAACGCCGTATTTACATATCTGCCACTGTGCAGGAGAATCCGTATAGGTGTTCGAGTGTTCGAAACGTAACGCGCGAGAAATTGAAAGTAAACGCCGTATTTACATATCTGCCACTGTGCAGGAGAATCCGTATAGGTGTTCGAGTGTTCGAGACGTAACGCGTGAGAAATTGTAAGTAAACGCCGTATTTACATATCTGCCACTGTCCAGGAGAATCCCTATTGGTGTTCGAGTGTTCGAACCGTAACGCGCGAGAAATTGTAATTAAACGCCGTATTTACATGTATGCCACTGTGCAGGATAATCCGTATAGGTGTTTGAGTGTTCGAACCGTAACGCGCGAGAAATGGTAGGTAAACACCGTATTTACATATCTGCCACTGTGCAGGAGAATCCATATACGTGTTCGAGTGTTCGAACCGTAACGCGCGAGAAATAGTAAGTAAACACCGTATTTACATATCTGCCACTGTGCAGGAGAATCCGTATAGGTGTTCGAGTGTTCGAAACGTAACGCGCGAGAAATTGTAAGTAAACGCCGTATTTACATATCTGCCACTGTGCAGGAGAATCCGTATAGGTGTTCGAGTGTTCGAAACGTAACGCGCGAGAAATTGTAAGTAAACGCCGTATTTACATATCTGCCACTGTGCAGGAGAATCCGTATAGGTGTTCGAGTGTTCGAAACGTAACGCGCGAGAAATTGTAAGTAAACGTCGTATTTACTTATCTGCCACTGTGCAGGAGAATCCGTATAGGTGTTCGAGTGTTCGAAACATAACGCGTGAGAAATTGTAAGTAAACGTCGTATTTACATATCTGCCACTGTGCAGGAGAATCCGTATAGGTGTTCGAGTGTTCGAAACGTAACGCGCGAGAAATTGAAAGTAAACGCCGTATTTACATATCTGCCACTGTGCAGGAGAATCCGTATAGGTGTTCGAGTGTTCGAAACGTAACGCGTGAGAAATTGTAAGTAAACGCCGTATTTACATATCTGCCACTGTCCAGGAGAATCCCTATTGGTGTTCGAGTGTTCGAACCGTAACGCGCGAGAAATTGTAATTAAACGCCGTATTTACATGTATGCCCCTGTGCAGGACAATCCGTATAGGTGTTTGAGTATTCGAACCGTAACGCGCGAGAAATGGTGGGTAAACACCGTATTTACATATCTGCCACTGTGCAGGAGAATCCATATACGTGTTCGAGTGTTCGAACCGTAACGCGCGAGAAATAGTAAGTAAACACCGTATTTACATATCTGCCACTGCGCAGGCGAATCCGTATAGGTGTTCGAGTGCTCGAAACGTAACGCGCGAGAAATTATAAGTAAACGCCGTATTTACATATCTGCCACTGTGCAGGAGAATCCGTATAGGTGTTCGAGTGTTCGAAACGTAACGCGCGAGAAATTGTAAGTAGACGTCGTATTTACTTATCTGCCACTGTGCAGGAGAATCCGTATAGGTGTTCGAGTGTTCGAAACGTAACGCGTGAGAGATTGTAAGTAAACGTCGTATTTACATATCTGCCACTGTGCAGGAGAATCCGTATAGGTGTTCGAGTGTTCGAAACGTAACGCGTGAGAAATTGTAAGTAAACGCCGTATTTACATATCTGCCACAGTCCAGGAGAATCTGTATTGGTGTCCGAGTGTTCGAACCGTAACGCGCGTGAAATTGTATGTAAACGCCGTATTTACATGTCTGCCACTGTGCCGGAGAATCCGTATAGGTGTTTGAGTGTTCGAACTGTAACACGCGAGGAATGGTAGGCAAACACCGTATTTACATATCTGCCACTGTGCAGGAGAATCCGTATACGTGTCCGAGTGTTCGAACCGTAACGCGCGAGAAATTGTAAGTAAACGCCGTATTTACATATCTGCCACTGTGCAGGAGAATCCGTATAGGTGTTCGAGTGTTCGAAACGTAACGCGCGAGAAATTGTAAGTAAACGTCGTATTTACATATCTGCCGCTGTGTAGGAGAATCCGTATAGGTGTTCGAGTGTTCGATACGTAACGCGTGAGAAATTGTATGTAAACGCCATATTTACATATCTGCCACTGTGCAGGAGAATCCGTATAGCTGTTCGAGTGTGCGAAACGTAACGCGCGAGAAATTGTAAGTAAACGCCGTATTTACATATCTGCCACTGTGCATGAGAATCCGTATAGGTGTTCGAGTGTTCGAAACGTAACGCGCGAGAAATTGAAAGTAAACGCCGTATTTACATATCTGCCACTGTGCAGGAGAATCCGTATAGGTGTTCGAGTGTTCGAGACGTAACGCGTGAGAAATTGTAAGTAAACGCCGTATTTACATATCTGCCACTGTCCAGGAGAATCCCTATTGGTGTTCGAGTGTTCGAACCGTAACGCGCGAGAAATTGTAATTAAACGCCGTATTTACATGTATGCCACTGTGTAGGATAATCCGTATAGGTGTTTGAGTGTTCGAACCGTAACGCGCGAGAAATGGTAGGTAAACACCGTATTTACATATCTGCCACTGTGCAGGAGAATCCATATACGTGTTCGAGTGTTCGAACCGTAACGCGGGAGAAATAGTAAGTAAACACCGTATTTACATATCTGCCACTGTGCAGGAGAATCCGTATAGGTGTTCGAGTGTTCGAAACGTAACGCGCGAGAAATTGTAAGTAAACGCCGTATTCACATATCTGCCATTGTGCAGGAGAATCCGTATAGGTGTTCGAGTGTTCGAAACGTAACGCGCGAGAAATTGTAAGTAAACGTCGTATTTACATATCTGCCGCTGTGCAGGAGAATCCGTATAGGTGTTCGAGTGTTCGATGCGTAACGCGTGAGAAATTGTATGTAAACGCCGTATTTACATATCTGCCACTGTGCAGGAGAATCCGTATAGCTGTTCGAGTGTGCGAAACGTAACGTGCGAGAAATTGTAAGTAAACGCCGTATTTACATATCTGCCACTGTGCAGGAGAATCCGTATAGGTGTTCGAGTGTTCGAAACGTAACGCGCAAGAAATTGTAAGTAAACGCCGTAATTACATATCTGCCACTGTGCAAGAGAATCCGTATAGGTGTTCGAGTGTTCGAAACGTAACGCGCGAGAAATTGTAAGTAAACGTCGTATTTACTTATCTGCCACTGTGCAGGAGAATCCGTATAGGTGTTCGAGTGTTCGAAACATAACGCGTGAGAAATTGTAAGTAAACGTCGTATTTACATATCTGCCACTGTGCAGGAGAATCCGTATAGGTGTTCGAGTGTGCAAAACGTAACGCGCGAGAAATTGTAAGTAAACGCCGTATTTACATATCTGCCTATGTGCAGGAGAATCCGTATTGGTGTTCGAGTGTTCGAAACGTAACGCGTGAGAAATTGTAAGTAAACGCCATATTTACATATCTGCCACTGTCCAGGAGAATCCGTATTGGTGTTCGAGTGTTCGAACCGTAACACGCGAGAACTTGTAATTAAACGCCGTATTTACATGTCTGCCACTGTGCAGGAGAATCCGTATAGGTGTTTGAGTGTTCGAACCGTAACGCGCGAGAAATGGTAGGTAAACACCGTATTTACATATCTGCCACTGTGCAGGAGAATCCGTATACGTGTTCGAGTGTTCGAACCGTAACGCGCTAGAAATTGTAAGTAAACGCCGTATTTACATATCTGCCACTGTGCAGGAGAATCCGTATAGGTGTTCGAGTGTTCGAAACGTAACGCGCGAGAAATTGTAAGTAAACGCCGTATTTACATATCTGCCACTGTGCAGGAGAATCCGTATAGGTGTTCGAGTGTTCGAAACGTAACGCGCCAGAAATTGTAAGTAAACGCCGTAATTACATATCTGCCACTGTGCAGGAGAATCCGTATAGGTGTTCGAGTGTTCGAAACGTAACGCGCGAGAAATTGTAAGTAGACGTCGTATTTACTTATCTGCCACTGTGCAGGAGAATCCGTATAGGTGTTCGAGTGTTCGAAACATAACGCGTGAGAAATTGTAAGTAAACGTCGTATTTACATATATGCCACTGTGCAGGAGAATCCGTATAGGTGTTCGCGTGTGCAAAACGTAACGCGCGAGAAATTGTAAGTAAACACCGTACTTACATATCTGCCACTGTGCAGGAGAATCCGTATAGGTGTTCGAGTGTTCGAAACGTAACGCGCAAGAAATTGTAAGTAAACGCCGTAATTACATATCTGCCACTGTGCAGGAGAATCCGTATAGGTGTTCGAGTGTTCGAAACGTAACGCGCGAGAAATTGTAAGTAAACGCCGTATTTACATATCTGCCACTGTGCAGGAGAATCCGTATAGGTGTTCGAGTGTTCGAAACGTAACGCGCGAGAAATTATAAGTAAACGCCGTATTTACATATCTGCCATTGTGCAGAAGAATCCGTATTGGTGTTCGAGTGTTCGAAACGTAACGCGCGAGAAATTGTAAGTAAACGTCGTATCTACATATCTGCCGCTGTGCAGGAGAATCCGTATAGGTGTTCGAGTGTTCGATGCGTAACGCGTGAGAAATTGTATGTAAACGCCGTATTTACATATCTGCCACTGTGCAGGAGAATCCGTATAGGTGTTCGAGTGTTCGAAACGTAACGTGCGAGAAATTGTAAGTAAACGCCGTATTTACATATCTGCCACTGTGCAGGAGAATCCGTATAGGTGTTCGAGTGTTCGAAACGTAACGCGCAAGAAATTGTAAGTAAACGCCGTAATTACATATCTGCCACTGTGCAGGAGAATCCGTATAGGTGTTCGAGTGTTCGAAACGTAACGCGCGAGAAATTGTAAGTAGACGTCGTATTTAATTATCTGCCACTGTGCAGGAGAATCCGTATAGGTGTTCGAGTGTTCGAAACATAACGCATGAGAAATTGTAAGTAAACGTCGTATTTACATATCTGCCACTGTGCAGGAGAATCCGTATAGGTGTTCGAGTGTGCAAAACGTAACGCGCGAGAAATTGTAAGTAAACGCCGTATTTACATATCTGCCACTGTGCAGGAGAATCCGTATTGGTGTTCGAGTGTTCGAAACGTAACGCGTGAGAAGTTGTAAGTAAACGCCGTATTTACATATCTGCCACTGTCCAGGAGAATCCGTATTGGTGTTCGAGTGTTCGAACCGTAACGCGCGAGAAATTGTAATTAAACGCCGTATTTACATGTCTGCCACTGTGCAGGAGAATCCGTATAGGTGTTTGAGTGTTCGAAACGTAACGCGCGAGAAATGGTAGGTAAACACCGTATTTACATATCTGCCACTGTGCAGGAGAATCCGTATACGTGTTCGAGTGTTCGAACCGTAACGCGCGAGAAATTGTAAGTAAACGCCGTATTTACATATCTGCCACTGTGCAGGAGAATCCGTATAGGTGTTCGAGTGTTCGAAACGTAACGCGCGAGAAATTGTAAGTAAACGCCGTATTTACATATCTGCCATTGTGCAGGAGAATCCGTATAGGTGTTCGAGTGTTCGAAACGTAACGCGCGAGAAATTGTAAGTAAACGTCGTATTTACATATCTGCCACTGTGCAGGAGAATCCGTATAGGTGTTCGAGTGTTCGATAAGTAACGCGTGAGAAATTGTATGTAAACGCCGTATTTACATATCTGCCACTGAGCAGGAGAATCCGTATAGCTGTTCGAGTGTGCGAAACGTAACGGGCGAGAAATTGTAAGTAAACGCCGTATTTACATATCTGCCACTGTGCAGGAGAATCCGTATAGGTGTTCGAGTGTTCGAAACGTAACGCGCGAGAAATTGTAAGTAAACGTCGTATTTACTTATCTGCCACTGTGCAGGAGAATCCGTATAGGTGTTCGAGTGTTCGAAACATAACGCGTGAGAAATTGTAAGTAAACGTCGTATTTACATATCTGCCACTGTGCAGGAGAATCCGTATAGGTGTTCGAGTGTGCAAAACGTAACGCGCGAGAAATTGTAAGTAAACGCCGTATTTACATATCTGCCACTGTGCAGGAGAATCCGTATAGGTGTTCGAGTGTTCGAAACGTAACGCGTGAGAAATTGTAAGTAAACGCCGTATTTACATATCTGCCACTGTCCAGGAGAATCCGTATTGGTGTCCGAGTGTTCGAACCGTAACGCGCGTGAAATTGTAAGTAAACGCCGTATTTACATGTCTGCCACTGTGCCGGAGAATCCGTATAGGTGTTTGAGTGTTCGAACTGTAACGCGCGAGGAATGGTAGGTAAACACCGTATTTACATATCCGCCACTGTGCAGGAGAATCCGTATACGTGTCCGAGTGTTCGAACCGTAACGCGCGAGAAATTGTAAGTAAACGCCGTATTTACATATCTGCCACTGTGCAGGAGAATCCGTATAGGTGTTCGAGTGTTCGAAACGTAACGCGCGAGAAATTGAAAGTAAACGCCGTATTTACATATCTGCCACTGTGCAGGATAATCCGTATAGGTGTTCGAGTGTTCGAGACGTAACGCGTGAGAAATTGTAAGTAAACGCCGTATTTACATATCTGCCACTGTCCAGGAGAATCCCTATTGGTGTTCGAGTGTTCGAACCGTAACGCGCGAGAAATTGTAATTAAACGCCGTATTTACATGTATGCCACTGTGCAGGATAATCCGTATAGGTGTTTGAGTGTTCGAACCGTAACGCGCGAGAAATGGTAGGTAAACACCGTATTTACATATCTGCCACTGTGCAGGAGAATCCATATACGTGTTCGAGTGTTCGAACCGTAACGCGGGAGAAATAGTAAGTAAACACCGTATTTACATATCTGCCACTGTGCAAGAGAATCCGTATAGGTGTTCGAGTGTTCGAAACGTAACGCGCGAGAAATTGTAAGTAAACGCCGTATTTACATATCTGCCATTGTGCAGGAGAATCCGTATAGGTGTTCGAGTGTTCGAAACGTAACGCGCGAGAAATTGTAAGTAAACGCCGTATTCACATATCTGCCATTGTGCAGGAGAATCCGTATAGGTGTTCGAGTGTTCGAAACGTAACGCGCGAGAAATTGTAAGTAAACGTCGTATTTTCATATCTGCCGCTGTGCAGGAGAATCCGTATAGGTGTTCGAGTGTTCGAAGCGTAACGCGTGAGAAATTGTATGTAAACGCCGTATTTACATATCTGCCACTGTGCAGGAGAATCCGTAGAGCTGTTCGAGTGTGCGAAACGTAACGTGCGAGAAATTGTAAGTAAACGCCGTATTTACATATCTGCCACTGTGCAGGAGAATCCGTATAGGTGTTCGAGTGTTCGAAACGTAACGCGCAAGAAATTGTAAGTAAACGCCGTAATTACATATCTGCCACTGTGCAGGAGAATCCGTATAGGTGTTCGAGTGTTCGAAACGTAACGCGCGAGAAATTGTAAGTAAACGTCGTATTTACTTATCTGCCACTGTGCAGGAGAATCCGTATAGGTGTTCGAGTGTTCGAAACATAACGCGTGAGAAATTGTAAGTAAACGTCGTATTTACATATCTGCCACTGTGCAGGAGAATCCGTATAGGTGTTCGAGTGTGCAAAACGTAACGCGCGAGAAATTGTAAGTAACGCCGTATTTACATATCTGCCACTGTGCAGGAGAATCCGTATTGGTGTTCGAGTGTTCGAAACGTAACGCGTGAGAAATTGTAAGTAAACGCCGTATTTACATATCTGCCACTGTCCAGGAGAATCCGTATTGGTGTTCGAGTGTTCGAACCGTAACACGCGAGAAATTGTAATTAAACGCCGTATTTACATGTCTGCCACTGTGCAGGAGAATCCGTATAGGTGTTTGAGTGTTCGAACCGTAACGCGCGAGAAATGGTAGGTAAACACCGTATTTACATATCTGCCACTGTGCAGGAGAATCCGTATACGTGTTCGAGTGTTCGAACCGTAACGCGCTAGAAATTGTAAGTAAACGCCGTATTTACATATCTGCCACTGTGCAGGAGAATCTGTATAGGTGTTCGAGTGTTCGAAACGTAACGCGCGAGAAATTGTAAGTAAACGCCGTATTTACATATCTGCCACTGTGCAGGAGAATCCGTATAGGTGTTCGAGTGTTCGAAACGTAACGCGCCAGAAATTGTAAGTAAACGCCGTAATTACATATCTGCCACTGTGCAGGAGAATCCGTATAGGTGTTCGAGTGTTCGAAACGTAACGCGCGAGAAATTGTAAGTAGACGTCGTATTTACTTATCTGCCACTGTGCAGGAGAATCCGTATAGGTGTTCGAGTGTTCGAAACATAACGCGTGAGAAATTGTAAGTAAACGTCGTATTTACATATATGCCACTCTGCAGGAGAATCCGTATAGGTGTTCGAGTGTTCGAAACATAACGCGTGAGAAATTGTAAGTAAACGTCGTATTTACATATATGCCACTGTGCAGGAGAATCCGTATAGGTGTTCGCCTGTGCAAAACGTAACGCGCGAGAAATTGTAAGTAAACGCCGTATTTACATATCTGCCACTGTGCAGGAGAATCCGTATAGGTGTTCGAGTGTTCGAAACGTAACGCGCAAGAAATTGTAAGTAAACGCCGTAATTACATATCTGCCACTGTGCAGGAGAATCCGTATAGGTGTTCGAGTGTTCGAAACGTAACGCGCGAGAAATTGTAAGTAAACGCCGTATTTACATATCTGCCACTGTGCAGGAGAATCCGTATAGGTGTTCGAGTGTTCGAAACGTAACGCGCGAGAAATTATAAGTAAACGCCGTATTTACATATCTGCCATTGTGCAGGAGAATCCGTATAGGTGTTCGAGTGTTCGAAACGTAACGCGCGAGAAATTGTAAGTAAACGTCGTATCTACATATCTGCCGCTGTGCAGGAGAATCCGTATAGGTGTTCGAGTGTTCGATGCGTAACGCGTGAGAAATTGTATGTAAACGCCGTATTTACATATCTGCCCCTGTGCAGGAGAATCCGTACAGGTGTTCGAGTGTTCGAAACGTAACGTGCGAGAAATTGTAAGTAAACGCCGTATTTACATATCTGCCACTGTGCAGGAGAATCCGTATAGGTGTTCGAGTGTTCGAAACGTAACGCGCAAGAAATTGTAAGTAAACGCCGTAATTACATATCTGCCACTGTGCAGGAGAATCCGTATAGGTGTTCGAGTGTTCGAAACGTAACGCGCGAGAAATTGTAAATAGACGTCGTATTTACTTATCTGCCACTGTGCAGGAGAATCCGTATAGGTGTTCGAGTGTTCGAAACATAACTGTAGACACCCCATTTTTGACCGACCCTGAGACTCAGACGTCACCAGTTGAGCACTTGGTGATATTGCATGTTGTGCTTGTTCAGAAGTTTTAGAGTCGTGGCCGTGAGCCCTGCCTCCGGACTTCCGAACCCTCTTCTATGCCTTGTCTCGGTTTGCGAACCAGACTCGGTTTTCTCTGTTTCTCTTCCTGAGGGGAGGGAGAGGTCCGGTAGATCGTCTCTCAATGTCCGTAGGCTACATTTGGTGGCCGTAGGCCATTTTTCCCATTTCGGAGCCCGGTTTCCGATTTTTCGGGACTGTTGGCCGTGTGCCTCGGTTCGGGACCGCCTAACCATCTCCGTTTGCCCCGGTTTTTGGCATACTTCCTTTTTGCTCCCTTTTGAGGGACACTGGGGGCTGAGAAACCCACTTCGAGGTCGAATACCATTTTCGGTGCTTAACAGCCCATTTCCGGGACCCCGAACTGCGTGTTTTGGCTCCGGAACATTCGTTTTGCAACGGTTTTCGCTCATTTTTGGCAGGTACCTCTGTTTTATCACAGGGAAGGTCACTGAAGGGTGGAAGGCCAGCAATTGTTGCAGCAACCAGTTATCTCTCCTCCGGAGCCTCCCGACGCCCGTTTTTCGCACTTCCGGGCTAATGTTGAATACCTTAGAGCTAGCGTTGCCAACTTTCGACCACATATCTGTGATCTACACATCAGAGAGGCCCCTAAAAGTTCATGGCCGGCCATTAAGGTCACCTGACCCTTTTGACCCCTTTCTTCCGGGCTAATGTTGAACCCCTTGGACCTTTTTTCTTGAACTTTGAACCACATATCTGTGATGTACACACCTGAGAGGCCCCTAAAAGTTCATGGCCGGCCAGTAAGTCAACTTGACCCTTTTGAACCCCTCTTTCCGAGCCACTGTTGAACCCCTTGGGCCCACTTTCTTGGAATTTCAATTACATGGTTGTGTTGTACACACAAAGGCCTACCTCCCCAATACCTGGCCGGCCAGAAAAGATGGTTGACCCTTTTGACCCCTAGCCGGCCGGCTAGGGGGTGTGGCCGGCCGGCCACCTCCGGCCAAAGTGAGCGGCCGGCCGTGCTCTCCTCACTGTGCCCCTTCCAGCTGTGAGGCAATATCCCCCAGATATTTTCTGTATCCGGGGGATATTTTGGGAGAGAGTTTTCCTCTCCATTTGACCCCCCTTTTACACCCCCTTTCTTGACCTTATAACCAGCTGAGGACCTTCTTCTAGGGGGTTAGAAAATTTGATCTTAAGAACTCCATAGCCAACTCCATCTTCATCTTCTTCAATTCTTCAAAAACCCTAAGTCCATTAACCTCCATTCCTTCTATACCACCAAACTCTACCACCACTATCTCATTTCCAGCAGCTAGGAAGGGTTCTTGAAGGCCAAAGGAGCAGCAAATCCATCCAAGAAGCAACCAAAGTCTAGATCTTCAAGGGTAAGTTCCACTTTGATCCTTTTGACCCTTTCCCTTGATCTATTTCTAAGCCTCATTTCTTTTTGGTTTCAAACTTCGGTCCTAACTGAAAAGGACCATATTTTGAGCTCATCATCACTTCTCATTAAGGGCTCAACCTTGTTTGAGCTCTCCATAATATACTTGCTTCATTGACCATGTTGTATGTCATGATTTTGTATGCCTTTTTTTGACCTATGAGCAATTTATTTTCGGGCATGGTGTAAACTGATATGAGGCATATTTTGAGCCCCTCTTCAACATTGGAGAAGGGCTCAACATTGTTTGGTGTTTCCATATGTCACTTGTAGTTATATCCCCTATTTAGCCCCATTTTTGCATAAATTAATAGCTCTCTTTGCTTCTGTTTTTGGACCTTGGTCCGAACTGAAAGAGGTCTTATTTTGGCCTATACTTCATGTTTCATTCACACTTTTTTTCTGTTTGGTGATTATTTTATACACTTCATGTTTTAGCACCTTTTGAGCCTTATTTTGCATCATATTTTTAGCATGTTTGTATACTGATTTTGAGGCTGCCATATACTGTAAATGTTCATATTTTTGGTCCATCTTCAGTGTTGTAGAAGGAAATTTTTCAGTTTGAATTTTACTTATACCACTTGCTTCTTTACCCCTCTTTTGGCCCCCATTCTTGTATGCTATGCTTCCCTTACCTATGCTTGCTGTTTGGCCATGTTTATAACTGGAAAAGTGCTTATTTTGGGACTGTCTAGCTTCTGTCTTTGCATTGCATGTCCATATTGTGCATGTTTAGCATAGCTATAGGCCATTTCGGGTGCCTAATGTTGCATTTCGGGACATTTCCTTGTATTTCATGTCATTTCGCTTCATTTCGGGACTGTTTTCCCCCATATTTTGTTGCTGAAATTCCACTGGCATGCTTGCATATCATTTTTGCCATATTTCATTGCATTTTATCACTGCCTCGGTTTGCGTGCCCGTGTGCACGCATTTCGAGGCACTCCATTTTTATCCGCCGGCATCCTATGTGAGGGTGGCTGAGGCTCACTCATGTTAGTATAAGTCCATATTGCATTCTGTATGTCATTTGCATTGCGTATGCATTGCCTCGGTTTGCGTGCCCGTGTGCACGCATTTCGAGGCACTTCATTTTCTGCCATCGGCATCCGATGTGAGTGTGGCTGAGGCTCACTCATGTTGGTATAAGCCCATTTATCATTTCATCATATTTTATCATTGCCTCGGTTTGCGTGCCCGCGTGCACGCATTTCGAGGCACTCCTTTTTTATCCACCGGCATCCGATGTGAGTGTGGCTGAGGCTCACTCATGTTGGTATAAGCCCATTTATCATTTCCTTGTCATTTGCATTGTATCTGTCATCGCCTCGGTTTGCGTGCCCGTATGCACGCATTTCGAGGTATCTCATTTTTACTGCATTTATCATCGCCTCGGTTTGCGTGCCCGTGTGCACGTACTTCGAGGCATCTCATTTTCATTGTATCTGTCATCGCCTCGGTTTGCGTGCCCGTGTGCACGCATTTCAAGGCATCTCATTTTCACCGCATTTATCATTGCCTCGGTTTGCGTGCCCGTGTGCACGCATTTCAAGGCATCTCATTTTCACCGTATTTATCATCGCCTCGGTTTGCGTGCCCGTGTGCACGCATTTCAAGGCATCTCATTTTCACCGTATTTATCATCGCCTCGGTTTGCGTGCCCGTGTGCACGTACTTCGAGGCATCTCATTTTCATTACATTTATCATTGCCTCGGTTTGCGTGCCCGTGTGCACGCACTTCGAAGCATCTCATTTTCATTGCATTTATCATCTCCTCGGTTTGCGTGCCCGTGTGCACGCACTTCGAGGCACCTCATTCGCATCGTTTCTGCCATCGCCTCAGTTTGCGTGTCCGTACGCACACACTTCGAGGCACCTCATCTTCATATCATTCTGCCATTTTCTCGGTTTGCGTGCCCGTGTGCACGCATTTCGAGGCATCTCATTTCCATAGCATTATGTATGTTAGGATTATATCTTAGTTGCATTTCTTGCATATCATGCATATTGCATCGTGTCCGGAATAGGAGTTAGCCCGGGCACGGGAAACGAGGTACATTTCGTACTCCGAGTGACGGAATATGTCTCAATTCCCCAGTCACCGACACTCCGGATTATCCATGATGGAGTTAGGTTTTAGCTGTAGTTCCATGTGCATTCATCCTATATTGAGTTGTGCATTTCGATTCCTCGGCCATCATGCCTCGGTATGCGTGATTGGTGGCACGAAGATCGAGACATGCATATATCTGTGCAGATACATTGCTATGCCCCTTTCCTGCTCTCTGTTGCAGCAAAACAAAGAATCAACAACCTTTTGGGACTTGGGCGCATTTCAAGAACAGGTGTAAACAGAGGCTAATTGGGGCATTCCGGTGGATTTCCGCGCAAGACAACCCGGATATGCATCATCCATCAGAAGCAAGGCAGTCCCTGACTTGCACGCCAATTTTATTTGCTTTCTTAGCTAATTCATTAATTAATTAGAACTTTGTAATATTTCGGACTGTAATATTCTTTTATTTGGGACTGTAATATTTGGACTGTATATTTATTTGGACCCTCCGAGTGAGGGCACAACTGTAATAAGTGTGGGTGAGTGTGATGTATGTCTTCCAACCCCACGTCTTTCTCCCTTTTATTTATCCGCTTATGATGGTTAGGTTAGGGCATATTTAAATTAGCATACAGTATGACAGCATGTTTGCATCATTCATCTGTACTGCATGCACCGGGCTCGTCGCATCATACTAACTGCATTGTATTTTCAATTCCAAATTGAATACATGTTAGTTGTCGCATTCCATATGCCATGTTTAGAATAGCCGAGCCTGCTATAGTTGCATTTTTGCATGTGTTGCATTAGGCATTTTTGTATACTTAGGATCATGCATGATTTCTAATTAACTTCCTTTTTTGGCTTGGAGTACTCGGTAAGTTTTATGCTTTAGCATCCTTGCATGCGTGTGAGTGACTGCCATGAATAGCATGCTTACCATGAGGCTAATTGCTAATGTGATATAACTGCCTGAATGCCTGTGGGTGAAGGTTGGGTTATTCGAATTGGAATAATTCATCAAATGTGTGTTTTAAGCCCACTAGATAGTGGCAAAATCATATTTTTCTAAGCCCACCTGAGCGTGGCAAATCCACGTCTTAGCCTACTTGCGGGTAGCACCATCAAACCATTTTCAAATAAACAAGCATGAAATGTTTTGTTCCAATTCGGGCGACCCGGTCTATACTTATATGCTGTGTGCATCACATAGTAACCTAGGCTAATAACCGGAATAAGAACATACAATGTTTTCAAAAATTGATATCATGGTTAGTAGAGGCCGGTCTATGACCGGGCGAGCGGGGGTGCTCACGAAGTGACCTTCCCCAATCGTACCCAAGTTCCCGAGCCGAGGCAACTTTGGTGATGACGGACACGTGGCCTTTTGGCA
Organism: Camellia sinensis; assembly: GCF_055761805.1. Lineage (NCBI taxonomy): Eukaryota > Viridiplantae > Streptophyta > Magnoliopsida > Ericales > Theaceae > Camellia > Camellia sinensis. Next base: position 4,006,000 of record NW_028128989.1, on the reverse strand, counting down.
CCGAGTCAGGGTTTCCTAAATTTCCCAAAATAAAATATTTAGGTGGCGACTCTGTATCTGGCAAAGCAGTCCATGTTTGGCACTTCTTTCAAAAATCAGTTTTCCTAAAACGATTTGCCGGATTTGGACTCCTTTGGTTCAGATTAAGAACCGTGACAACAAAAGTCGAGTCCGAGCTGTAGCGAGGTCCCCCGCGGGCTTGTTACAGTTTCTGGCGACTCTGCTGGGGATTTAGAGAACTTGACTCGAACTCATGATATCTGTTTTTGACTACACTTGTGTGCTTCTTTGCATTGCATTTGCATTGGTGCGCCTAGGACACCGTGTTTGCCATCTGCTATTCCTGAACGGTTTGCCGGAGGCTTGTCTTGTCAAGGCATGACCATAAGGCTGACCGGTTGTGGGCTCTGCCAGTATGGGAACACAAACCCCGGTTTTACCGGGGCACCCTTTTTGACCATTCGACCTAGTGCATATTCGGATCCATAGTGACCATTCCAAACTAGGACAGGTTGCGTACCCGTTTATAGGTTGTTTGAAACCGCTGCGTGCGTAATGAAACCCTAGCTCCTGACAAAATAGGACAGGGAAACCCTACCCCAACATAGGGGTGTTTTGGCTCTCACTTATCTGTTATGTGCTTTAGAGTGCGTCTCTACAGGAATGCATGTATCAGCATATAAGTTTGGGCATCAGGCCTGCGGGCACCAGTTTGCGAATTTGAGCATCAGGCCTGCGGGCATTACTATCAGTATTTGGGAGTCAGCTTTACCTGTGGGTATCAGACTCAGATTTTTGGGGCAGTTTTTTTTTTGAGAACAAATTCAGATGGAATCAGGCTGAGGTGCTGTCTGTTTTCTCTTTTGCTAGGGTAGTCTTGGAACTATAGCTTCAGAAGGCTCCGATATCCCCCGGGTACATTAGATCCGTGTCGATAGACTTTGCCAGGTTAGAAATTCAGTTCAAGGGCAAATCAGTATTTCTTCGCTGAGGTAAGGCAAAGGAGGGCCAGATAAGGTTCATTTTGTTCATCTGATCCGATAGTCACCCGTCACATCATCAGCAGACCCGTGATGGCACAGGGTTCAGAAGAATTTGTGGCCATGATAGCAGCATTAAATCAGGGAACTGCAACACAGGATAAGACCAGTGCTGAAACGCGGCGCCCATCTGGGGCATCTACCTCACATCCAGCTTCGGGACCCCAGCCGAACTTTGACCCACTTCTACTAGCTGAAGATTTGCAGGGTCCAGATCCCCGAGAAAGGCTGACTCAAGCTCGAGTTTCCACAACCCCGGTGCAGCCTACTGAGAAGCTTTCTTCTTCTGATGTTAATGAATTCAATCCGACTGCAGTGAAAATTGTGAACCTTGAGAAGCAGTTAAAAAGGGCACAGGACCCCAACTCCATTCACAACATTGAGGATTGGTCCACCGAGGTTGCCGTAAGGCTCCCAGCCGAGAGTACCAATGTTGGTGGTAACACTATTTCCAAACCTGCTAAAGTCAACACAGTCGCCATAGCCGACCCTTTTGCCGAGGCCAGCCTACAAATAGCCAGCTCAGCCCGAGCTCAGGGTAGATTTTTCACCCCCCTCCATATGAGCCTAACCAGGACATTCAAAGTTCTAATGGAAAGAGGGCACCTCAAACCCCTTAATCCTCAACCTTTGCCAAACCCACTCCCTGCCAGACATAACCCCAGCAAATACTGTGTATATCATCAACAGCACGGCCATGGCACCGATGGTTGCTACCGCCTTCGTCATGAGATCCAGAATCTCATTGACAACCGGACAATAGTTCCACCTCAAAACCCCGAGGACCAAGTGCCTCCTCCACATCTCAACCTCAGCCAAACACTGCCACCCACCTACGATCCCAGTATATACACCCCGACCCATATACTCAAACCCGAGATGTTTATCCCGGAAAGCATGGGCTTAAGCACGATGGATGCACTAGGACCCCAATCATCTCAAACCCGTGAGCCCATGACTTCTGAGCTGAAGAGAATGATCGAAGATCTTCAGAGAACTGTGATAGGTTTGGCCTCCGGGACATCGGCTCCGTCATCAACCACATCACATGCCAGGAAGTTCATGTCAAAAGGCTCCCCAATTTCAGAACGGGCTATATTTGAGGAATGCCAATCCCTTGGTAAAGTAGAGGCAAGTAGAAAGAACGAGGTAGAGGTAGACATGGATCCTCATGAATATCTTCTGTTGGCTGTCGAGGCTTTGAAAGCCGAGGGACTGAACAAAGAGCAAGTGTTCACGGTCATTGCAAAAACTGTGGACGACATTTTCGCCACTCAGGTTGGGGGCAGTTTAAATCAAGGGGCAAGTCAGGAGAAGGGTCGTTGTATCAGAAACGTTCCTTTCGGCTATAGTCCTCCACTCGGAAGAGATCAGCGAACCAGGCCAGCACCTGCTAATCCCCCTGCTAGTGCGTCCAGCAAAAATCCACAAACCTCGAAGTACCAACCCCGAGGTCGGAGGGTCTTCCATGCCCTCTATATGCCTTTGTCAAAGGCTCTAGAGGTTTTGATCAAGAAAGGGCATTTAAAGCCCCTTGGGCCGCAGCCATTACCAAAGAACCTCCCTCTCTCGCACAATTCAGCCGACTACTGTGCCTTCCATCAGCGAGCTGGTCATGACACCGACAGTTGCTTTCGTTTGCGCCATGATGTACAAGATTTGTTTGACAACGGGGTCATCCCCGCACCAAGTCCTGCAAAGCCTATCGGCACTTGATCAGTGAATTTGTGGGGGATAATGTGGTCTGACCAAAGATTGAACCACCTGCGGGCGGCGCTCAGTTTACTCCAGACATGGTGGATGGCATGCACTGTTTTGAGCATTTGCGAATGCCGGTTTCCGACTCGGGTATTGGGTCAGTCTTGTTGTTTTGTTTTTGAGTCTGTCTTTGGTTTTGAGTCAGTCTCTTTTTTTTTGTTTTGGGTCTGTCTTGTTGTATCGAGTCAGTCCTATTGTACAGGAATCGGGTGATTCCGGGGGGTGTTACCTCGAGCGTCACCATTTTGTTTTGTGTTTGTCTTTTCGTTTTGTTTTGAGTCTGTTCCTGCCAGGGAGCCAGCTGTACCAACAGATCTTGAATGAAACAGCAGTGATTTCCACACTCTCATATTTGCTTCTACCATATGCTAGTTGTGCCGGGATTTGAATGAAACGGCGGTACTTTCTTCGCCTACTCTTCTGCACCCCAAAGTCATTGCATTGACCTAAGTTTTTCAAAACTTTTTGAACACTGCGGTGAAAACGAAGAGGAGGGAATTCCTCAGGTTTTGCAAAATTTTGACCAATTGAGAGAAAGAGAGGCATGCTAAGCCCTTAATGAATGAAATCATGCTTGTTAGCGTGAGTACTGGGAAGGATCCTGGCTTGATCCAGACTGGTTCTACACTATCTTCAGCGCAAGCGATTTGTCGCTTTCTTAAAAACTTTCAAAAACAAAATGTTTTGCGCGGTCCTGCGAAGACCTGTGTGGAATCACTCTTGAGATTGTGCAGCCTAGGATTACTCTCAGCCTCGAGACTTAACCCCTTTGCTTCCAAACCTTGGACTTGAATTCAGAAGGTTCAACGGTCAACTACGATGTGAGGCCTGTGTGGCTAGATTTGAAATAGCCCTCGAACAAGAGGCACCAAAGTCAGATCAAGAAGATCCGACCTCGTCAGAAGAAGCTTGCGAAGCTAGAACAGAAACACCCCTCGAACTAGGGGCGAAAATGTCCGATGTGCTCGAAGAACCGAAGACGGATCCTTCTGCAAATTGATACAGCAGTCACTCTCTTGGATACGGATGGCTTCGAGATCCTAAAACCATTTGGCATGGACTTGTTATACTTTTACCCCTTGAGAGGCTCGCTGGGCCGAAAACCCGGAAGGGCGACCCAGGCAAAAGTTAGAGCAAGAGAAAAATACAAAAAAGAAGCAAAAAATGCAAAAGAAAAGAAAAAAAGAATAAAAAAAGAAAGATGCAAAGAAAAGAACAAAAAAGAAAGAACAAAAAAATCGAAAAAGAAATGAAAAGAAAGGAAATGAAAAGAATTGAAAAGAAAAGAAAAACAAAGCTCGCAAGGTCGAAAACCTGCAACAGGCGCCTTGGCAAAAGTTAGAGCATAAAAAGGAGAGGTTAAATACCCGAGTGTACCTTAACCCCGAACTACGTAAGGCTTGATTCCCATCATTGGGATACGTAGGCAACTTCATTCTGAAGTTCAGCCGTAAAACAATTCGATTGTGTCCATGCGGTGGCTTTGGTCATCTTTGTCTTCTCTGTATCCGAGAGACGGATTGTGTTTGTCGCTCTGAGGGCTGCCTACAATGCGCTGCGGTGCCATCCAAACAAGGGGCAACTTTCCGTTGCCATTCAATGCGTCGTGGCGCCGTCCAAACAAGGGGCAACTTTCCGTTGCCATTCAAAGCGCCGTGGCGCCGTTCAAACAAGGGGCAACTTTCCGTTGCCATTCAATGCGCTGTGGTGCCATCCAAACAAGGGGCAACTTTCCGTTGCCATGCAGTTCCTCTCAAGCAAGGGGCAATTTTCCATTGCCATGGATCCGAGATTGCGCATCTCAAGGGTAGGTTCCGTGCTCGTTCAGCAGTGGTCGTTTGCAAAAATGGTTTTTGAGAATTTTTACTGAGGTTGACTAATTCTCTCGAAAATTATTCCAATTTTTCCAAAAACTGGACCATTTCTTGGACCCAAAAGAGGAAAATTTTCAGTGCTCATGGCTTGACTTGCATGATTTTAAATCAGAAAATTGAACAAGCATACTAATCTAACTCTCATTTTGGTCAATTTTTTTTTTAGGAGAAAACTAAAACAAAAAATGGTCAAAATGATGAACTAGGGGCACAGTTGAGTCAGGCTTCCTGTCTTTCCCATTGTCAACATACTTGCCAAGAAGGGCACTCTACCTGCCAGAATAGGGCACAACTGAAGTTAATAACAAAGGGCAGAAAGCTCTCACATCCTCCAACCAACGAGGTGTCAAGCCAAGTGCAAAGCACGAACTAGAATGGGGCAAGATATTCCACTCCATCATATGGACAGATCTTATCACGTCCAAACTCCCCAACAGAGCATCATCAACTGATGTTAGTTGCGGATTTGCTACACACCCAGTTGTAGCGCAACCCCTCTGTGGGAGAAACTCACTGTTGTGAACAAGAAGAAGAATCTGGCGGAATGCTAGGGGCATGAGCCCACAATTTGCCATTCATCCATCAACCACCCAGGGGAGGGATGAAAAATGAGAGATTGAAGAATAGAGAGATGTGCGATGAGAGAAAAAGTGAGAAGAGGGCTTTTTCAGAAAAACAGAGCTTGAGGGCCGAGTGATGTGAGGATCACAGATGAGAAAGGGTGGGAAACACTACCCGGTGAAACAGGCTCCCTGTGCACGTCTGAGTGTCGTGTCTTTTTGTTTTATCTTGGTTTTTGTTTTGAGTCGTTTCGAGTGTTACTCGATGTGTTTAGGTTGTTTACCTTTTGTTTTCCGTTGTTGAGTCGTAGTGCGCTGTGTTCAGTCGTAGGCTCGATACCCGGTCAAAAAAATAAAATCGTTTTGTGCTCCGAGTGCCATGCCATTCTCCACATTTGTACAAAACAAAATTTGTTCTTTCATAAAATCGCAGAGTTCAACCCGGGTCATGTCGGAACAATAGAACTAGGACCTATTTGAAGCTATATGGGTTCCAGACTACAAAGCAAAAGCAAAAGAGGAAATGTCGGGTATCTGAGTTTGTTTCAACTTCAGTAAGTTCCGAGACTACATCCCGTGTGTGCCTCTTCAAGTCTTGCCAAGGCTCCGAAGTATGAGTGTGCCTCTACCTCAAGCTCAAGATCAAGTCTGCTTCAAGCCAGAATGGCGATCAGAAGTTCTCTCCCTGAGTACCATTCCCCGCCAGAGGCATCTTGGCTGTGTTCGCAATGAGTTCCTAGGAGACCAACTGCGACGGTGGAAACTAGAGTTCGAATGGCTGATGCCTAGAACGCAAAGGTTCAGGATTTCCGAGACTAAAGTCTGGTTTAAATACCCAGAGGTGTGTCCTCGGCTTGAAATCTGTATGGAAGCCCCATAGGTTGAGATAGCATGTTTGCACCTCAATTCTGGATACTGAACCAACCTAGTCTGTCACCCCGTTGGAGAATAGGGAAATTTGTGAATATGATCAAGAAGAAAGGCAACGTCCAAAGTGTTCTACATGAAGAACCCTTGTCAGTATTTCAGAGCCTTTGTACTGTAAACTGAAGGTTAGTGTTCGAAGAGCACAGGGGAAGATCCCTATCGGAGCAGAGCGGTTCACCGCCACTCACCTCATGAGGTGCTTTCTAAAAAACGCTGTTTTGTCTATTTATTGCTTTTCTTAAGCATCATGCATTGTATTGCATTGTACCTATCAAGTTTCTTTCTCATTCATACACGATATTGTATGTACGGTTCATTCAAAGAAGTTCCGTTTAAGATCATTTCTTTAGTGTATCCATCACACTTTCTTCATTCACTTTTGTGTATCTATCACACACATTCCCATTTTGTGTATCTACCATGCGCATATTCACTAAGTGCATCTATCACACTTTGTGTTGACTGTTGGTTACACCATTGTTATTCTCCCCGGTTAAAACCTTCCCTCTCTCCGTATGAAATACGTTGAGATATGCTTGTTGGTTACACCATTGTTATTCTCCCCGGTTAAAACCTTCCCTCTCTCCGTATGAAATACGTTGAGATATGCCTGTTGGTTACACCATTGTTATTCTCTTCGGTTAAAACCTTCCCTCTCTCCGTATGAAATACGTTGAGATATGCCTGTTGGTTACACCATTGTTATTCTCCTCGGTTAAAACCTTCCCTCTCTCCGTATGAAATACGTTGAGATATGCCTGTTGGTTACACCATTGTTTTTTTTCTCCCCGGTTAAAACCTTCCCTCTCTCCGTATGAAATACGTTGAGATATGCCTGTTGGTTACACCATTGTTATTCTCTTCGGTTAAAACCTTCCCTCTCTCCGTATGAAATACGTTGAGATATGCCTGTTGGTTACACCATTGTTATTCTCCCCGGTTAAAACCTTCCCTCTCTCCGTATGAAATACGTTGAGATATGCCTGTTGGTTACACCATTGTTATTCTCTTCGGTTAAAACCTTCCCTCTCTCCGTATGAAATACGTTGAGATATGCCTGTTGGTTACACCATTGTTTTTTTTTTTTTTTTTTTTTTTTTTTTTTTTTTTTTTTTTTTTTTTTTTTCTCCCTGGTTAAAACCTTCTCCCTCTCCGTATGAGATGCGGTTAGGCAGGCCCACTGGTTACACCACCTTCGCACCTTTCACGTGAAACGTGTTAGGATTTCATGTTCACATTTTCAGTATATCAATCATACTCTGCTCACATAGTGCATCTATCACACTTCATGTTCACATTTTCAGTATATCAATCATACTCTGCTCACATAGTGCATCTATCACACTTCATGTTCACATTTAGTATATCAATCATACTTTGTTCACTTAGTGCATCTATCACACTTTGTGTTCACCTTTAGTGTGTATCCATCACACTTTGCTCACTTCACCCTTTGTATATCAATTACACTTTACTCAAATAGTGTATCTATCACACTCGCTTTGCTCACTTAGTGCATCTATCACACTTTGTGTTCACCTTTTTGTGTATCAATTATATGTTCGCCCTGTGTATCTATCACACATGCACACTGTATTCGCAGTGAGAATTCCATAATTTTCTTACATCCTTTCTGCACGAGGTGTAGTTTGGCTCGAGTTTACTTGCTTGCCTAGCATTCGCTTAAAATGTTGCATTTATTTCGTATAACTGCTCCATTACAGCTCTCTTTGCATGATCATAAGTGATAACTGGCTTCGCGTAGCGTATAAGTCCACTCTTTCAAAACCGGCTTCGCGTAGCGTATAAGTCCAACTTTCAAACTCTGGCTTCGCGTAGCGTATAAGTCCACTCTTTCAAAACCGGCTTCGCGTAGCGTATAAGTCCACTCTTTCAAAACCGGCTTCGCGTAGCGTATAAGTCCAACTTTCAAAACCGGCTTCGCGTAGCGTATAAGTCCAACTTTCAAACTCCGGCTTCGCGTAGCGTATAAGTCCACTCTTTCAAAACCGGCTTCGCGCAGCGTATAAGTCCAACTTTCAAAACCGGCTTCGCGTAGCGTATAAGTCCAATCTTCAAAATCTCCTTGCATATCATTTTGCATTTTGCCCCCTTTGCCTGCGGGCATGCCTGCGGGCACATCTCTGTTTATCCTGTATGTTTGTCTAAGTCTTCGGCCTTGTCAAAAATGGGTCGTCTCTGGGCTTTGACATTCACTCTCGTCACTTGTGACTTCCGAGTTCTGTCAAAGAGGGGCAACTGTAGACACCCCATTTTTGACCGACCCTGAGACTCAGACGTCACCAGTTGAGCACTTGGTGATATTGCATGTTGTGCTTGTTCAGAAGTTTTAGAGTCGTGGCCGTGAGCCCTGCCTCCGGACTTCCGAACCCTCTTCTATGCCTTGTCTCGGTTTGCGAACCAGACTCGGTTTTCTCTGTTTCTCTTCCTGAGGGGAGGGAGAGGTCCGGTAGATCGTCTCTCAATGTCCGTAGGCTACATTTGGTGGCCGTAGGCCATTTTTCCCATTTCGGAGCCCGGTTTCCGATTTTTCGGGACTGTTGGCCGTGTGCCTCGGTTCGGGACCGCCTAACCATCTCCGTTTGCCCCGGTTTTTGGCATACTTCCTTTTTGCTCCCTTTTGAGGGACACTGGGGGCTGAGAAACCCACTTCGAGGTCGAATACCATTTTCGGTGCTTAACAGCCCATTTCCGGGACCCCGAACTGCGTGTTTTGGCTCCGGAACATTCGTTTTGCAACGGTTTTCGCTCATTTTTGGCAGGTACCTCTGTTTTATCACAGGGAAGGTCACTGAAGGGTGGAAGGCCAGCAATTGTTGCAGCAACCAGTTATCTCTCCACCGGAGCCTCCCGACGCCCGTTTTTCGCACTTCCGGGCTAATGTTGAATACCTTAGAGCTAGCGTTGCCAACTTTCGACCACATATCTGTGATCTACACATCAGAGAGGCCCCTAAAAGTTCATGGCCGGCCATTAAGGTCACCTGACCCTTTTGACCCCTTTCTTCCGGGCTAATGTTGAACCCCTTGGACCTTTTTTCTTGAACTTTGAACCACATATCTGTGATGTACACACCTGAGAGGCCCCTAAAAGTTCATGGCCGGCCAGTAAGTCAACTTGACCCTTTTGAACCCCTCTTTCCGAGCCACTGTTGAACCCCTTGGGCCCACTTTCTTGGAATTTCAATTACATGGTTGTGTTGTACACACAAAGGCCTACCTCCCCAATACCTGGCCGGCCAGAAAAGATGGTTGACCCTTTTGACCCCTAGCCGGCCGGCTAGGGGGTGTGGCCGGCCGGCCACCTCCGGCCAAAGTGAGCGGCCGGCCGTGCTCTCCTCACTGTGCCCCTTCCAGCTGTGAGGCAATATCCCCCAGATATTTTCTGTATCCGGGGGATATTTTGGGAGAGAGTTTTCCTCTCCATTTGACCCCCCTTTTACACCCCCTTTCTTGACCTTATAACCAGCTGAGGACCTTCTTCTAGGGGGTTAGAAAATTTGATCTTAAGAACTCCATAGCCAACTCCATCTTCATCTTCTTCAATTCTTCAAAAACCCTAAGTCCATTAACCTCCATTCCTTCTATACCACCAAACTCTACCACCACTATCTCATTTCCAGCAGCTAGGAAGGGTTCTTGAAGGCCAAAGGAGCAGCAAATCCATCCAAGAAGCAACCAAAGTCTAGATCTTCAAGGGTAAGTTCCACTTTGATCCTTTTGACCCTTTCCCTTGATCTATTTCTAAGCCTCATTTCTTTTTGGTTTCAAACTTCGGTCCTAACTGAAAAGGACCATATTTTGAGCTCATCATCACTTCTCATTAAGGGCTCAACCTTGTTTGAGCTCTCCATAATATACTTGCTTCATTGACCATGTTGTATGTCATGATTTTGTATGCCTTTTTTTGACCTATGAGCAATTTATTTTCGGGCATGGTGTAAACTGATATGAGGCATATTTTGAGCCCCTCTTCAACATTGGAGAAGGGCTCAACATTGTTTGGTGTTTCCATATGTCACTTGTAGTTATATCCCCTATTTAGCCCCATTTTTGCATAAATTAATAGCTCTCTTTGCTTCTGTTTTTGGACCTTGGTCCGAACTGAAAGAGGTCTTATTTTGGCCTATACTTCATGTTTCATTCACACTTTTTTTCTGTTTGGTGATTATTTTATACACTTCATGTTTTAGCACCTTTTGAGCCTTATTTTGCATCATATTTTTAGCATGTTTGTATACTGATTTTGAGGCTGCCATATACTGTAAATGTTCATATTTTTGGTCCATCTTCAGTGTTGTAGAAGGAAATTTTTCAGTTTGAATTTTACTTATACCACTTGCTTCTTTACCCCTCTTTTGGCCCCCATTCTTGTATGCTATGCTTCCCTTACCTATGCTTGCTGTTTGGCCATGTTTATAACTGGAAAAGTGCTTATTTTGGGACTGTCTAGCTTCTGTCTTTGCATTGCATGTCCATATTGTGCATGTTTAGCATAGCTATAGGCCATTTCGGGTGCCTAATGTTGCATTTCGGGACATTTCCTTGTATTTCATGTCATTTCGCTTCATTTCGGGACTGTTTTCCCCCATATTTTGTTGCTGAAATTCCACTGGCATGCTTGCATATCATTTTTGCCATATTTCATTGCATTTTATCACTGCCTCGGTTTGCGTGCCCGTGTGCACGCATTTCGAGGCACTCCATTTTTATCCGCCGGCATCCTATGTGAGGGTGGCTGAGGCTCACTCATGTTAGTATAAGTCCATATTGCATTCTGTATGTCATTTGCATTGCGTATGCATTGCCTCGGTTTGCGTGCCCGTGTGCACGCATTTCGAGGCACTTCATTTTCTGCCATCGGCATCCGATGTGAGTGTGGCTGAGGCTCACTCATGTTGGTATAAGCCCATTTATCATTTCATCATATTTTATCATTGCCTCGGTTTGCGTGCCCGCGTGCACGCATTTCGAGGCACTCCTTTTTTATCCACCGGCATCCGATGTGAGTGTGGCTGAGGCTCACTCATGTTGGTATAAGCCCATTTATCATTTCCTTGTCATTTGCATTGTATCTTTCATCGCCTCGGTTTGCGTGCCCGTGTGCACGCATTTCGAGGTATCTCATTTTTACTGCATTTATCATCGCCTCGGTTTGCGTGCCCGTGTGCACGTACTTCGAGGCATCTCATTTTCATTGTATCTGTCATCGCCTCGGTTTGCGTGCCCGTGTGCACGCATTTCAAGGCATCTCATTTTCACCGCATTTATCATTGCCTCGGTTTGCGTGCCCGTGTGCACGCATTTCAAGGCATCTCATTTTCACCGTATTTATCATCGCCTCGGTTTGCGTGCCCGTGTGCACGCATTTCAAGGCATCTCATTTTCACCGTATTTATCATCGCCTCGGTTTGCGTGCCCGTGTGCACGTACTTCGAGGCATCTCATTTTCATTACATTTATCATTGCCTCGGTTTGCGTGCCCGTGTGCACGCACTTCGAAGCATCTCATTTTCATTGCATTTATCATCTCCTCGGTTTGCGTGCCCGTGTGCACGCACTTCGAGGCACCTCATTCGCATCGTTTCTGCCATCGCCTCAGTTTGCGTGTCCGTACGCACACACTTCGAGGCACCTCATCTTCATATCATTCTGCCATTTTCTCGGTTTGCGTGCCCGTGTGCACGCATTTCGAGGCATCTCATTTCCATAGCATTATGTATGTTAGGATTATATCTTAGTTGCATTTCTTGCATATCATGCATATTGCATCGTGTCCGGAATAGGAGTTAGCCTGGGCACGGGAAACGAGGTACATTTCGTACTCCGAGTGACGGAATATGTCTCAATTCCCCAGTCACCGACACTCCGGATTATCCATGATGGAGTTAGGTTTTAGCTGTAGTTCCATGTGCATTCATCCTATATTGAGTTGTGCATTTCGATTCCTCGGCCATCATGCCTCGGTATGCGTGATTGGTGGCACGAAGATCGAGACATGCATATATCTGTGCAGATACATTGCTATGCCCCTTTCCTGCTCTCTGTTGCAGCAAAACAAAGAATCAACAACCTTTTGGGACTTGGGCGCATTTCAAGAACAGGTGTAAACAGAGGCTAATTGGGGCATTCCGGTGGATTTCCGCGCAAGACAACCCGGATATGCATCATCCATCAGAAGCAAGGCAGTCCCTGACTTGCACGCCAATTTTATTTGCTTTCTTAGCTAATTCATTAATTAATTAGAACTTTGTAATATTTCGGACTGTAATATTCTTTTATTTGGGACTGTAATATTTGGACTGTATATTTATTTGGACCCTCCGAGTGAGGGCACAACTGTAATAAGTGTGGGTGAGTGTGATGTATGTCTTCCAACCCCACGTCTTTCTCCCTTTTATTTATCCGCTTATGATGGTTAGGTTAGGGCATATTTAAATTAGCATACAGTATGACAGCATGTTTGCATCATTCATCTGTACTGCATGCACCGGGCTCGTCGCATCATACTAACTGCATTGTATTTTCAATTCCAAATTGAATACATGTTAGTTGTCGCATTCCATATGCCATGTTTAGAATAGCCGAGCCTGCTATAGTTGCATTTTTGCATGTGTTGCATTAGGCATTTTTGTATACTTAGGATCATGCATGATTTCTAATTAACTTCCTTTTTTGGCTTGGAGTACTCGGTAAGTTTTATGCTTTAGCATCCTTGCATGCGTGTGAGTGACTGCCATGAATAGCATGCTTACCATGAGGCTAATTGCTAATGTGATATAACTGCCTGAATGCCTGTGGGTGAAGGTTGGGTTATTCGAATTGGAATAATTCATCAAATGTGTGTTTTAAGCCCACTAGATAGTGGCAAAATCATATTTTTCTAAGCCCACCTGAGCGTGGCAAATCCACGTCTTAGCCTACTTGCGGGTAGCACCATCAAACCATTTTCAAATAAACAAGCATGAAATGTTTTGTTCCAATTCGGGCGACCCGGTCTATACTTATATGCTGTGTGCATCACATAGTAACCTAGGCTAATAACCGGAATAAGAACATACAATGTTTTCAAAAATTGATATCATGGTTAGTAGAGGCCGGTCTATGACCGGGCGAGCGGGGGTGCTCACGAAGTGACCTTCCCCAATCGTACCCAAGTTCCCGAGCCGAGGCAACTTTGGTGATGACGGACACGTGGCCTTTTGGCACCGAGTCAGGGTTTCCTAAATTTCCCAAAATAAAATATTTAGGTGGCGACTCTGTATCTGGCAAAGCAGTCCATGTTTGGCACTTCTTTCAAAAATCAGTTTTCCTAAAACGATTTGCCGGATTTGGACTCCTTTGGTTCAGATTAAGAACCGTGACAACAAAAGTCGAGTCCGAGCTGTAGCGAGGTCCCCCGCGGGCTTGTTACAATAACGCATGAGAAATTGTAAGTAAACGTCGTATTTACATATCTGCCACTGTGCAGGAGAATCCGTATAGGTGTTCGAGTGTGCAAAACGTAACGCGCGAGAAATTGTAAGTAAACGCCGTATTTACATATCTGCCACTGTGCAGGAGAATCCGTATTGGTGTTCGAGTGTTCGAAACGTAACGCGTGAGAAATTGTAAGTAAACGCCGTATTTACATATCTGCCACTGTCCAGGAGAATCCGTATTGGTGTTCGAGTGTTCGAACCGTAACGCGCGAGAAATTGTAATTAAACGCCGTATTTACATGTCTGCCACTGTGCAGGAGAATCCGTATAGGTGTTTGAGTGTTCGAACCGTAACGCGCGAGAAATGGTAGGTAAACACCGTATTTACATATCTGCCACTGTGCAGGAGAATCCGTATACGTGTTCGAGTGTTCGAACCGTAACGCGCGAGAAATTGTAAGTAAACGCCGTATTTACATATCTGCCACTATGCAGGAGAATCCGTATAGGTGTTCGAGTGTTCGAAACGTAACGCGCGAGAAATTGTAAGTAAACGCCGTATTTACATATCTGCCATTGTGCAGGAGAATCCGTATAGGTGTTCGAGTGTTCGAAACGTAACGCGCGAGAAATTGTAAGTAAACGTCGTATTTACATATCTGCCACTGTGCAGGAGAATCCGTATAGGTGTTCGAGTGTTCGATACGTAACGCGTGAGAAATTGTATGTAAACGCCGTATTTACATATCTGCCCCTGAGCAGGAGAATCCGTATAGCTGTTCGAGTGTGCGAAACGTAACGGGCGAGAAATTGTAAGTAAACACCGTATTTACATATCTGCCACTGTGCAGGAGAATCCGTATAGGTGTTCGAGTGTTCGAAACGTAACGCGCGAGAAATTGTAAGTAAACGTCGTATTTACTTATCTGCCACTGTGCAGGAGAATCCGTATAGGTGTTCGAGTGTTCGAAACATAACGCGTGAGAAATTGTAAGTAAACGTTGTATTTACATATCTGCCACTGTGCAGGAGAATCCGTATAGGTGTTCGAGTGTGCAAAACGTAACGCGCGAGAAATTGTAAGTAAACGCCGTATTTACATATCTGCCACTGTGCAGGAGAATCCGTATAGGTGTTCGAGTGTTCGAAACGTAACGCGCGAGAAATTATAAGTAAACGCCGTATTTACATATCTGCCATTGTGCAGGAGAATCCGTATAGGTGTTCGAGTGTTCGAAACGTAACGCGCGAGAAATTGTAAGTAAACGTCGTATCTACATATCTGCCGCTGTGCAGGAGAATCCGTATAGGTGTTCGAGTGTTCGATGCGTAACGCGCGAGAAATTGTAAGTAAACGCCGTATTTACATATCTGCCACTGTGCAGGAGAATCCGTATTGGTGTTCGAGTGTTCGAAACGCAACGCGTGAGAAATTGTAAGTAAACGCCGTATTTACATATCTGCCACTGTCCAGGAGAATCCGTATTGGTGTTCGAGTGTTCGAACCGTAACGCGCGAGAAATTGTAATTAAACGCCGTATTTACATGTCTGCCACTGTGCAGGAGAATCCGTATAGGTGTTTGAGTGTTCGAACCGTAACGCGCGAGAAATGGTAGGTAAACACCGTATTTACATATCTGCCACTGTGCAGGAGAATCCGTATACGAGTTCGAGTGTTCGAACCGTAACGCGCGAGAAATTGTAAGTAAACGCCGTATTTACATATCTGCCACTGTGCAGGAGAATCCGTATAGGTGTTCGAGTGTTCGAAACGTAACGCGCGAGAAATTGTAAGTAAACGCCGTATTTACATATCTGCCAGTGTGCAGGAGAATCCGTATAGGTGTTCGAGTGTTCGAAACGTAACGCGCGAGAAATTGTAAGTAAACGTCGTATTTACATATCTGCCACTGTGCAGGAGAATCCGTATAGGTGTTCGAGTGTTCGATACGTAACGCGTGAGAAATTGTATGTAAACGCCGTATTTACATATCTGCCCCTGAGCAGGAGAATCCGTATAGCTGTTCGAGTGTGCGAAACGTAACGGGCGAGAAATTGTAAGTAAACGCCGTATTTACATATCTGCCACTGTGCAGGAGAATCCGTATAGGTGTTCGAGTGTTCGAAACGTAACGCGCGAGAAATTGTAAGTAAACGTCGTATTTACTTATCTGCCACTGTGCAGGAGAATCCGTATAGGTGTTCGAGTGTTCAAAACATAACGCGTGAGAAATTGTAAGTAAACGTCGTATTTACATATCTGCCACTGTGCAGGAGAATCCGTATAGGTGTTCGAGTGTGCAAAATGTAACGCGCGAGAAATTGTAAGTAAACGCCGTATTTACATATCTGCCACTGTGCAGGAGAATCCGTATAGGTGTTCGAGTGTTCGAAACGTAACGCGCGAGAAATTATAAGTAAACGCCGTATTTACATATCTGCCATTGTGCAGGAGAATCCGTATAGGTGTTCGAGTGTTAGAAACGTAACGCGCGAGAAATTGTAAGTAAACGTCGTATCTACATATCTGCCGCTGTGCAGGAGAATCCGTATAGGTGTTCGAGTGTTCGATGCGTAACGCGTGAGAAATTGTATGTAAACGCCGTATTTACATATCTGCCACTGTGCAGGAGAATCCGTATAGGTGTTCGAGTGTTCGAAACGTAACGTGCGAGAAATTGTAAGTAAACGCCGTATTTACATATCTGCCACTGTGCAGGAGAATCCGTATAGGTGTTCGAGTGTTCGAAACGTAACGCGCAAGAAATTGTAAGTAAACGCCGTAATTACATATCTGCCACTGTGCAGGAGAATCCGTATAGGTGTTCGAGTGTTCGAAACGTAACGCGCGAGAAATTGTAAGTAGACGTCGTATTTACTTATCTGCCACTGTGCAGGAGAATCCGTATAGGTGTTCGAGTGTTCGAAACATAACGCATGAGAAATTGTAAGTAAACGTCGTATTTACATATCTGCCACTGTGCAGGAGAATCCGTATAGGTGTTCGAGTGTGCAAAACGTAACGCGCGAGAAATTGTAAGTAAACGCCGTATTTACATATCTGCCACTGTGCAGGAGAATCTGTATTGGTGTTCGAGTGTTCGAAACGTAACGCGTGAGAAATTGTAAGTAAACGCCGTATTTACATATCTGCCACTGTCCAGGAGAATCCGTATTGGTGTTCGAGTGTTCGAACCGTAACGCGCGAGAAATTGTAATTAAACGCCGTATTTACATGTCTGCCACTGTGCAGGAGAATCCGTATAGGTGTTTGAGTGTTCGAACCGTAACGCGCGAGAAATGGTAGGTAAACACCGTATTTACATATCTGCCACTGTGCAGGAGAATCCGTATACGTGTTCGAGTGTTCGAACCGTAACGCGCGAGAAATTGTAAGTAAACGCCGTATTTACGTATCTGCCACTGTGCAGGAGAATCCGTATAGGTGTTCGAGTGTTCGAAACGTAACGCGCGAGAAATTGTAAGTAAACGCCGTATTTACATATCTGCCATTGTGCAGGAGAATCCGTATAGGTGTTCGAGTGTTCGAAACGTAACGCGCGAGAAATTGTAAGTAAACGTCGTATTTACATATCTGCCACTGTGCAGGAGAATCCGTATAGGTGTTCGAGTGTTCGATACGTAACGCGTGAGAAATTGTATGTAAACGCCGTATTTACATATCTGCCACTGTGCAGAAGAATCCGTATAGCGGTTCGAGTGTGCGAAACGTAACGCGCGAGAAATTGTAAGTAAACGCCGTATTTACATATCTGCCACTGTGCAGGAGAATCCGTATAGGTGTTCGAGTGTTCGAAACGTAACGCGCGAGAAATTGTAAGTAAACGTCGTATTTACTTATCTGCCACTGTGCAGGAGAATCCGTATAGGTGTTCGAGTGTTCGAAACATAACGCGTGAGAAATTGTAAGTAAACGTCGTATTTACATATCTGCCACTGTCCAGGAGAATCCGTATTGGTGTTTGAGTGTTCGAACCGTAACGCGCGTGAAATTGTAATTAAACGCCGTATTTACATGTCTGCCACTGTGCCGGAGAATCCGTATAGGTGTTTGAGTGTTCGAACTGTAACGCGCGAGAAATGGTAGGTAAACACCGCATTTACATATCTGCCACTGTGCAGGAGAATCCGTATACGTGTCCGAGTGTTCGAACCGTAACGCGCGAGAAATTGTAAGTAAACGCCGTATTTACATATCTGCCACTGTGCAGGAGAATCCGTATAGGTGTTCGAGTGTTCGAAACGTAACGCGCGAGAAATTGTAAGTAAACGCCGTATTTACATATCTGCCACTGTGCAGGAGAATCCGTATAGGTGTTCAAGTGTTCGAAACGTAACGCGCGAGAAATTGTAAGTAAACGCCGTATTTACATATCTGCAATTGTGCAGGAGAATCCGTATAGGTGTTCGAGTGTTCGAAACGTAACGCGCGAGAAATTGTAAGTAAACGTCGTATTTACATATCTGCCGCTGTGCAGGAGAATCCGTATAGGTGTTCGAGTGTTCGAAACATAACGCGTGAGAAATTGTAAGTAAACGTCGTATTTACATATCTGCCACTGTGCAGGAGAATCCGTATAGGTGTTCGAGTGTGCAAAACGTAACGCGCGAGAAATTGTAAGTAAACGCCGTATTTACATATCTGCCACTGTGCAGGAGAATCCGTATAGGTGTTCGAGTGTTCGAAACGTAACGCGTGAGAAATTGTAACTAAACGCCGTATTTACATATCTGCCACTGTCTAGGAGAATCCGTATTGGTGTTCGAGTGTTAGAACCGTAACGCGCGTGAAATTGTAATTAAACGCCGTATTTACATGTCTGCCACTGTGCCGGAGAATCCGTATAGGTGTTTGAGTGTTCGAACCGTAACGCGCGAGAAATGGTAGGTAAACACCGTATTTACATATCTGCCACTGTGCAGGAGAATCCGTATACGTGTCCGAGTGTTCGAACCGTAACGCGCGAGAAATTGTAAGTAAACGCCGTATTTACATATCTGCCACTGTGCAGGAGAATCCGTATAGGTGTTCGAGTGTTCGAAACGTAACGCGCGAGAAATTGTAAGTAAACGCCGTATTTACATATCTGCCACTGTGCAGGAGAATCTGTATAGGTGTTCGAGTGTTCGAAACGTAACGCGCGAGAAATTGTAAGTAAACGCCGTATTTACATATCTGCCATTGTGCAGGAGAATCCGTATAGGTGTTCGAGTGTTCGAAACGTAACGCGCGAGAAATTGTAAGTAAACGTCGTATTTACATATCTGCCGCTGTGCAGGAGAATCCGTATAGGTGTTCGAGTGTTCGATACGTAACGCGTGAGAAATTGTATGTAAACGCCGTATTTACATATCTGCCACTGTGCAGGAGAATCCGTATAGCTGTTCGAGTGTGCGAAACGTAACGCGCGAGAAATTGTAAGTAAACGCCGTATTTACATATCTGCCACTGTGCAGGAGAATCCGTATAGGTGTTCGAGTGTTCGAAACGTAACGCGCAAGAAATTGTAAGTAAACGCCGTCATTACATATCTGCCGCTGTGCAGGAGAATCCGTATAGATGTTCGAGTGTTCGAAACGTAACGCGCGAGAAATTGTAAGTAAACTTCGTATTTACTTATCTGCCACTGTACAGGAGAATCCGTATAGGTGTTCGAGTGTTCGAAACATAACGCGTGAGAAATTATAAGTAAACGTCGTATTTACATATCTGCCACTGTGCAGGAGAATCCGTATAGGTGTTCGAGTGTGCAAAACGTAACGCGCGAGAAATTGTAAGTAAACGCCGTATTTACATATCTGCCACTGTGCAGGAGAATCCGTATAGGTGTTCGGGTGTTCGAAACGTAACGCGTGAGAAATTGTAAGTAAACGCCGTATTTACATATCTGCCACTGTCCAGGAGAATCCCTATTGGTGTTCGAGTGTTCGAACCGTAACGCGCGAGAAATTGTAATTAAACGCCGTATTTACATGTCTGCCACTGTGCTGGATAATCCGTATAGGTGTTTGAGTGTTCGAACCGTAACGCGCGAGAAATGGTAGGTAAACACCGTATTTACATATCTGCCACTGTGCAGGAGAATCCGTATACGTGTTCGAGTGTTCGAACCGTAACGCGCGAGAAATTGTAAGTAAACGCCGTATTTACATATCTGCAATTGTGCAGGAGAATCCGTATAGGTGTTCGAGTGTTCGAAACGTAACGCGCGAGAAATTGTAAGTAAACGTCGTATTTACATATCTGCCGCTGTGCAGGAGAATCCGTATAGGTGTTCGAGTGTTCGATACGTAACGCGTGAGAAATTGTAAGTAAACGTCGTATTTACATATCTGCCACTGTGCAGGAGAATCCGTATAGGTGTTCGAGTGTGCAAAACGTAACGCGCGAGAAATTGTAAGTAAACGCCGTATTTACATATCTGCCACTGTGCAGGAGAATCCGTATAGGTGTTCGAGTGTTCGAAATGTAACGCGTGAGAAATTGTAACTAAACGCCGTATTTACATATCTGCCACTGTCCAGGAGAATCCGTATTGGTGTTCGAGTGTTAGAACCGTAACGCGCGTGAAATTGTAATTAAACGCCGTATTTACATGTCTGCCACTGTGCCGGAGAATCCGTATAGGTGTTTGAGTGTTCGAACCGTAACGCGCGAGAAATGGTAGGTAAACACCGTATTTACATATCTGCCACTGTGCAGGAGAATCCGTATACGTGTCCGAGTGTTCGAACCGTAACGCGCGAGAAATTGTAAGTAAACGCCGTATTTACATATCTGCCACTGTGCAGGAGAATCCGTATAGGTGTTCGAGTGTTCGAAACGTAACGCGCGAGAAATTGTAAGTAAACGCCGTATTTACATATCTGCCACTGTGCAGGAGAATCTGTATAGGTGTTCGAGTGTTCGAAACGTAACGCGCGAGAAATTGTAAGTAAACGCCGTATTTACATATCTGCCATTGTGCAGGAGAATCCGTATAGGTGTTCGAGTGTTCGAAACGTAACGCGCGAGAAATTGTAAGTAAACGTCGTATTTACATATCTGCCGCTGTGCAGGAGAATCCGTATAGGTGTTCGAGTGTTCGATACGTAACGCGTGAGAAATTGTATGTAAACGCCGTATTTACATATCTGCCACTGTGCAGGAGAATCCGTATAGCTGTTCGAGTGTGCGAAACGTAACGCGCGAGAAATTGTAAGTAAACGCCGTATTTACATATCTGCCACTGTGCAGGAGAATCCGTATAGGTGTTCGAGTGTTCGAAACGTAACGCGCAAGAAATTGTAAGTAAACGCCGTAATTACATATCTGCCACTGTGCAGGAGAATCCGTATAGATGTTCGAGTGTTCGAAACGTAACGCGTGAGAAATTGTAAGTAAACTTCGTATTTACTTATCTGCCACTGTGCAGGAGAATCCGTATAGGTGTTCGAGTGTTCGAAACATAACGCGTGAGAAATTATAAGTAAACGTCGTATTTACATATCTGCCACTGTGCAGGAGAATCCGTATAGGTGTTCGAGTGTGCAAAACGTAACGCGCGAGAAATTGTAAGTAAACGCCGTATTTACATATCTGCCACTGTGCAGGAGAATCCGTATAGGTGTTCGAGTGTTCGAAACGTAACGCGTGAGAAATTGTAAGTAAACGCCGTATTTACATATCTGCCACTGTCCAGGAGAATCCCTATTGGTGTTCGAGTGTTCGAACCGTAACGCGCGAGAAATTGTAATTAAACGCCGTATTTACATGTCTGCCACTGTGCAGGATAATCCGTATAGGTGTTTGAGTGTTCGAACCGTAACACGCGAGAAATGGTAGGTAAACACCGTATTTACATATCTGCCACTGTGCCGGAGAATCCGTATACGTGTTCGAGTGTTCGAACCGTAACGCGCGAGAAATTGTAAGTAAACGCCGTATTTACATATCTGCAATTGTGCAGGAGAATCCGTATAGGTGTTCGAGTGTTCGAAACGTAACGCGCGAGAAATTGTAAGTAAACGTCGTATTTACATATCTGCCGCTGTGCAGGAGAATCCGTATAGGTGTTCGAGTGTTCGAAACATAACGCGTGAGAAATTGTAAGTAAACGTCGTATTTACATATCTGCCACTGTGCAGGAGAATCCGTATAGGTGTTCGAGTGTGCAAAACGTAACGCGCGAGAAATTGTAAGTAAACGCCGTATTTACATATCTGCCACTGTGCAGGAGAATCCGTATAGGTGTTCGAGTGTTCGAAACGTAACGCGTGAGAAATTGTAAGTAAACGCCGTATTTACATATCTCCCACTGTGCAGGAGAATCTGTATAGGTGTTCGAGTGTTCGAAACGTAACGCGCGAGAAATTGTAAGTAAACGCCGTATTTACATATCTGCCATTGTGCAGGAGAATCCATATAGGTGTTCGAGTGTTCGAAACGTAACGCGCGAGAAATTGTAAGTAAACGTCGTATTTACATATCAGCCGCTGTGCAGGAGAATCCGTATAGGTGTTCGAGTGTTCGATACGTAACGCGTGAGAAATTGTATGTAAACGCCGTATTTACATATCTGCCACTGTGCAGGAGAATCCGTATAGCTGTTCGAGTGTGCGAAACGTAACGCGCGAGAAATTGTAAGTAAACGCCGTATTTACATATCTGCCACTGTGCAGGAGAATCCGTATAGGTGTTCGAGTGTTCGAAACGTAACGCGCAAGAAATTGTAAGTAAACGCCGTAATTACATATCTGCCACTGTGCAGGAGAATCCGTATAGATGTTCGAGTGTTCGAAACGTATCGCGCGAGAAATTGTAAGTAAACGTCGTATTTACTTATCTGCCACTGTGCAGGAGAATCCGTATAGGTGTTCGAGTGTTCGAAACATAACGCGTGAGAAATTATAAGTAAACGTCGTATTTACATATCTGCCACTGTGCAGGAGAATCCGTATAGGTGTTCGAGTGTGCAAAACGTAACGCGCGAGAAATTGTAAGTAAACGCCGTATTTACATATCTGCCACTGTGCAGGAGAATCCGTATAGGTGTTCGAGTGTTCGAAACGTAACGCGTGAGAAATTGTAAGTAAACGCCGTATTTACATATCTGCCACTGTCCAGGAGAATCCCTATTGGTGTTCGAGTGTTCGAACCGTAACGCGCGAGAAATTGTAATTAAACGCCGTATTTACATGTCTGCCACTGTGCAGGATAATCCGTATAGGTGTTTGAATGTTCGAACCGTAACGCGCGAGAAATGGTAGGTAAACACCGTATTTACATATCTGCCACTGTGCAGGAGAATCCGTATACGTGTTCGAGTGTTCGAACCGTAACGCGCGAGAAATTGTAAGTAAACGCCGTATTTACATATCTGCCACTGTGCAGGAGAATCCGTATAGGTGTTCGAGTGTTCGAAACGTAACGCGCGAGAAATTGTAAGTAAACGCCGTATTTACATATCTGCCACTGTGCAAGAGAATCCGTATAGGTGTTCGAGTGTTCGAAACGTAACGCGTGAGAAATTGTAAGTAAACGCCGTATTTACATATCTGCCACTGTCCAGGAGAATCCGTATTGGTGTTTGAGTGTTCGAACCGTAACGCGCGTGAAATTGTAATTAAACGCCGTATTTATATGTCTGCCACTGTGCCGGAGAATCCGTATAGGTGTTTGAGTGTTCGAACTGTAACGCGCGAGAAATGGTAGGTAAACACCGCATTTACATATCTGCCACTGTGCAGGAGAATCCGTATACGTGTCCGAGTGTTCGAACCGTAACGCGCGAGAAATTGTAAGTAAACACCGTATTTACATATCTGCCACTGTGCAGGAGAATCCGTATAGGTGTTCGAGTGTTCGAAACGTAACGCGCGAGAAATTGTAAGTAAACGCCGTATTTACATATCTGCCACTGTGCAGGAGAATCCGTATAGGTGTTCAAGTGTTCGAAACGTAACGCGTGAGAAATTGTAAGTAAACGCCGTATTTACATATCTGCAATTGTGCAGGAGAATCCGTATAGGTGTTCGAGTGTTCGAAACGTAACGCGCGAGAAATTGTAAGTAAACGTCGTATTTACATATCTGCCGCTGTGCAGGAGAATCCGTATAGGTGTTCGAGTGTTCGAAACATAACGCGTGAGAAATTGTAAGTAAACGTCGTATTTACATATCTGCCACTGTGCAGGAGAATCCGTATAGGTGTTCGAGTGTGCAAAACGTAACGCGCGAGAAATTGTAAGTAAACGCCGTATTTACATATCTGCCACTGTGCAGGAGAATCCGTATAGGTGTTCGAGTGTTCGAAACGTAACGCGTGAGAAATTGTAACTAAACGCCGTATTTACATATCTGCCACTGTCCAGGAGAATCCGTATTGGTGTTCGAGTGTTAGAACCGTAACACGCGTGAAATTGTAATTAAACGCCGTATTTACATGTCTGCCACTGTGCCGGAGAATCCGTATAGGTGTTTGAGTGTTCGAACCGTAACGCGCGAGAAATGGTAGGTAAACACCGTATTTACTTATCTGCCACTGTGCAGGAGAATCCGTATACGTGTCCGAGTGTTCGAACCGTAACGCGCGAGAAATTGTAAGTAAACGCCGTATTTACATATCTGCCACTGTGCAGGAGAATCCGTATAGGTGTTCGAGTGTTCGAAACGTAACGCGCGAGAAATTGTAAGTAAACGTCGTATTTACATATCTGCCACTGTGCAGGAGAATCCGTATAGGTGTTCGAGTGTTCGAAACGTAACGCGCGAGAAATTGTAAGTAAACGCCGTATTTACATATCTGCCACTGTGCAGGAGAATCCGTATACGTGTTCAAGTGTTCGAAACGTAACGCGCGAGAAATTGTAAGTAAACGCCGTATTTACATATCTGCCACTGTGCAGGAGAATCCGTATAGGTGTTCGAGTGTTCGAAACGTAACGCGTGAGAAATTGTAAGTAAACGCCGTATTTACATATCTGCCACTGTGCAGGAGAATCTGTATAGGTGTTCGAGTGTTCGAAACGTAACGCGCGAGAAATTGTAAGTAAACGCCGTATTTACATATCTGCCATTGTGCAGGAGAATCCATATAGGTGTTCGAGTGTTCGAAACGTAACGCGCGAGAAATTGTAAGTAAACGTCGTATTTACATATCTGCCGCTGTGCAGGAGAATCCGTATAGGTGTTCGAGTGTTCGATACGTAACGCGTGAGAAATTGTATGTAAACGCCGTATTTACATATCTGCCACTGTGCAGGAGAATCCGTATAGCTGTTCGAGTGTGCGAAACGTAACGCGCGAGAAATTGTAAGTAAACGCCGTATTTACATATCTGCCACTGTGCAGGAGAATCCGTATAGGTGTTCGAGTGTTCGAAACATAACGCGCAAGAAATTGTAAGTAAACGCCGTAATTACATATCTGCCACTGTGCAGGAGAATGCGTATAGATGTTCGAGTGTTCGAAACGTAACGCGCGAGAAATTGTAAGTAAACGTCGTATTTACTTATCTGCCACTGTGCAGGAGAATCCGTATAGGTGTTCGAGTGTTCGAAACATAACGCGTGAGAAATTATAAGTAAACGTCGTATTTACATATCTGCCACTGTGCAGGAGAATCCGTATAGGTGTTCGAGTGTGCAAAACGTAACGCGCGAGAAATTGTAAGTAAACGCCGTATTTACATATCTGCCACTGTGCAGGAGAATCCGTATAGGTGTTCGAGTGTTCGAAACGTAACGCGTGAGAAATTGTAAGTAAACGCCGTATTTACATATCTGCCACTGTCCCGGAGAATCCCTATTGGTGTTCGAGTGTTCGAACCATAACGCGCGAGAAATTGTAATTAAACGCCGTATTTACATGTCTGCCACTGTGCAGGATAATCCGTATAGGTGTTTGAGTGTTCGAACCGTAACGCGCGAGAAATGGTAGGTAAACACCGTATTTACATATCTGCCACTGTGCAGGAGAATCCGTATACGTGTTCGAGTGTTCGAACCGTAACGCGCGAGAAATTGTAAGTAAACGCCGTATTTACATATCTGCCACTGTGCAGGAGAATCCGTATAGGTGTTCGAGTGTTCGAAACGTAACGCGCGAGAAATTGTAAGTAAACGCCGTATTTACATATCTGCCACTGTGCAGGAGAATCCGTATAGGTGTTCGAGTGTTCGAAACGTAACGCGCGAGAAATTGTAAGTAAACGCCGTATTCACATATCTGCCATTGTGCAGGAGAATCCGTATAGGTGTTCGATTGTTCGAAACGTAACGCGCGAGAAATTGGAAGTAAACGTCGTATTTACATATCTGCCGCTGTGCAGGAGAATCCGTATAGGTGTTCGAGTGTTCGATGCGTAACGCGTGAGAAATTGTATGTAAACGCCGTATTTACATATCTGCCACTGTGCAGGAGAATCCGTATAGCTGTTCGAGTGTGCGAAACGTAACGTGCGAGAAATTGTAAGTAAACGCCGTATTTACATATCTGCCACTGTGCAGGAGAATCCGTATAGGTGTTCGAGTGTTCGAAACGTAACGCGCAAGAAATTGTAAGTAAACGCCGTATTTACATATCTGCCGTTGTGCAGGAGAATCCGTATAGGTGTTCGAGTGTTCGTAACGTAACGCGCGAGAAATTGTAAGTAAACGTCGTATTTACATATCTGCCACTGTGCAGGAGAATCCGTACAGGTGTTCGAGTGTTCGATACGTAACGCGTGAGAAATTGTATGTAAACGCCGTATTTACATATCTGCCACTGTGCAGGAGAATCCGTATAGCTGTTCGAGTGTGCGAAACGTAACGCGCGAGAAATTGTAAGTAAACGCCGTATTTACATATCTGCCACTGTGCAGGAGAATCCGTATAGGTGTTCGAGTGTTCGAAACGTAACGCGCGAGAAATTGTAAGTAAACGTCGTATTTACTTATCTGCCACTGTGCAGGAGAATCCGTATAGGTGTTCGAGTGTTCGAAACATAACGCGTGAGAAATTGTAAGTAAACGTCGTATTTACATATCTGCCACTGTGCAGGAGAATCCGTATAGGTGTTCGAGTGTGCAAAACGTAACGCGCGAGAAATTGTAAGTAAACGCCGTATTTACATATCTGCCACTGTGCAGGAGAATCCGTATAGGTGTTCGAGTGTTCGAAACGTAACGCGTGAGAAATTGTAAGTAAACGCCGTATTTACATGTCTGCCACTGTCCAGGAGAATCCGTATTGGTGTTTGAGTGTTCGAACCGTAACGCGCGTGAAATTGTAATTAAACGCCGTATTTACATGTCTGCCACTGTGCCGGAGAATCCGTATAGGTGTTTGAGTGTTCGAACTGTAACGCGCGAGAAATGGTAGGTAAACACCGCATTTACATATCTGCCACTGTGCAGGAGAATCCGTATACGTGTCCGAGTGTTCGAACCGTAACGCGCGAGAAATTGTAAGTAAACGCCGTATTTACATATCTGCCACTGTGCAGGAGAATCCGTATAGGTGTTCGAGTGTTCGAAACGTAACGCGCGAGAAATTGTAAGTAAACGCCGTATTTACATATCTGCCACTGTGCAGGAGAATCCGTATAGGTGTTCAAGTGTTCGAAACGTAACGCGCGAGAAATTGTAAGTAAACGCCGTATTTACATATCTGCAATTGTGCAGGAGAATCCGTATAGGTGTTCGAGTGTTCGAAACGTAACGCGCGAGAAATTGTAAGTAAACGTCGTATTTACATATCTGCCGCTGTGCAGGAGAATCCGTATAGGTGTTCGAGTGTTCGAAACATAACGCGTCAGAAATTGTAAGTAAACGTCGTATTTACATATCTGCCACTGTGCAGGAGAATCCGTATAGGTGTTCGAGTGTGCAAAACGTAACGCGCGAGAAATTGTAAGTAAACGCCGTATTTACATATCTGCCACTGTGCAGGAGAATCCGTATAGGTGTTCGAGTGTTCGAAACGTAACGCGTGAGAAATTGTAACTAAACGCCGTATTTACATATCTGCCACTGTCCAGGAGAATCCGTATTGGTGTTCGAGTGTTAGAACCGTAACGCGCGTGAAATTGTAATTAAACGCCGTATTTACATGTCTGCCACTGTGCCGGAGAATCCGTATAGGTGTTTGAGTGTTCGAACCGTAACGCGCGAGAAATGGTAGGTAAACACCGTATTTACATATCTGCCACTGTGCAAGAGAATCCGTATACGTGTCCGAGTGTTCGAACCGTAACGCGCGAGAAATTGTAAGTAAACGCCGTATTTACATATCTGCCACTGTGCAGGAGAATCCGTATAGGTGTTCGAGTGTTCGAAACGTAACGCGCGAGAAATTGTAAGTAAACGCCGTATTTACATATCTGCCACTGTGCAGGAGAATCTGTATAGGTGTTCGAGTGTTCGAAACGTAACGCGCGAGAAATTGTAAGTAAACGCCGTATTTACATATCTGCCATTGTGCAGGAGAATCCGTATAGGTGTTCGAGTGTTCGAAACGTAACGCGCGAGAAATTGTAAGTAAACGTCGTATTTACATATCTGCCGCTGTGCAGGAGAATCCGTATAGGTGTTCGAGTGTTCGATACGTAACGCGTGAGAAATTGTATGTAAACGCCGTATTTACATATCTGCCACTGCGCAGGACAATCCGTATAGCTGTTCGAGTGTGCGAAACGTAACGCGCGAGAAATTGTAAGTAAACGCCGTATTTACATATCTGCCACTGTGCAGGAGAATCCGTATAGGTGTTCGAGTGTTCGAAACGTAACGCGCGAGAAATTGTAAGTAAACGCCGTATTTACATATCTGCCACTGTGCAGGAGAATCCGTATAGGTGTTCAAGTGTTCGAAACGTAACGCGCGAGAAATTGTAAGTAAACGCCGTATTTACATATCTGCATTTGTGCAGGAGAATCCGTATAGGTGTTCGAGTGTTCGAAACGTAACGCGCGAGAAATTGTAAGTAAACGTCGTATTTACATATCTGCCGCTGTGCAGGAGAATCCGTATAGGTGTTCGAGTGTTCGAAACATAACGCGTGAGAAATTGTAAGTAAACGTCGTATTTACATATCTGCCACTGTGCCGGAGAATCCGTATAGGTGTTCGAGTGTACAAAACGTAACGCGCGAGAAATTGTAAGTAAACGCCGTATTTACATATCTGCCACTGTGCAGGAGAATCCGTATAGGTGTTCGAGTGTTCGAAACGTAACGCGTGAGAAATTGTAACTAAACGCCGTATTTACATATCTGCCACTGTCCAGGAGAATCCGTATTGGTGTTCGAGTGTTAGAACCGTAACGCGCGTGAAATTGTAATTAAACGCCGTATTTACATGTCTGCCACTGTGCCGGAGAATCCGTATAGGTGTTTGAGTGTTCGAACCGTAACGCGCGAGAAATGGTAGGTAAACACCGTATTTACATATCTGCCACTGTGCAGGAGAATCCGTATACGTGTCCGAGTGTTCGAACCGTAACGCGCGAGAAATTGTAAGTAAACGCCGTATTTACATATCTGCCACTGTGCAGGAGAATCCGTATAGGTGTTCGAGTGTTCGAAATGTAACGCGCGAGAAATTGTAAGTAAACGCCGTATTTACATATCTGCCACTATGCAGGAGAATCTGTATAGGTGTTCGAGTGTTCGAAACGTAACGCGCGAGAAATTGTAAGTAAACGCCGTATTTACATATCTGCCATTGTGCAGGAGAATCCGTATAGGTGTTCGAGTGTTCGAAACGTAACGCGCGAGAAATTGTTAGTAAACGTCGTATTTACATATCTGCCGCTGTGCAGCAGAATCCGTATAGGTGTTCGAGTGTTCGATACGTAACGCGTGAGAAATTGTATGTAAACGCCGTATTTACATATCTGCCACTGTGCAGGAGAATCCGTATAGCTGTTCGAGTGTGCGAAACGTAACGCGCGAGAAATTGTAAGTAAACGCCGTATTTACATATCTGCCACTCTGCAGGAGAATCCGTATAGGTATTCGAGTGTTCGAAACGTAACGCGCAAGAAATTGTAAGTAAACGCCGTAATTACATATCTGCCACTGTGCAGGAGAATCCGTATAGATGTTTGAGTGTTCGAAACGTAACGCGCGAGAAATTGTAAGTAAATGTCGTATTTACTTATCTGCCACTGTGCAGGAGAATCCGTATAGGTGTTCGAGTGTTCGAAACATAACGCGTGAGAAATTATAAGTAAACGTCGTATTTACATATCTGCCACTGTGCAGGAGAATCCGTATAGGTGTTCGAGTGTGCAAAACGTAACGCGCGAGAAATTATAAGTAAACGCCGTATTTACATATCTGCCACTGTGCAGGAGAATCCGTATAGGTGTTCGAGTGTTCGAAACGTAACGCGTGAGAAATTGTAAGTAAACGCCGTATTTACATATCTGCCACTGTCCAGGAGAATTCCTATTGGTGTTCGAGTGTTCGAACCGTAACGCGCGAGAAATTGTAATTAAACGCCGTATTTACATGTCTGCCACTGTGCAGGATAATCCGTATAGGTGTTTGAGTGTTCGAACCGTAACGCGCGAGAAATGGTAGGTAAACACCGTAATTACATATCTGCCACTGTGCAGGAGAATCCGTATACGTGTTCGAGTGTTCGAACCGTAACGCGCGAGAACTTGTAAGTAAACGCCGAATTTACATATCTGCCACTGTGCAGGAGAATCCGTATAGGTGTTCGAGTGTTCGAAACGTAACGCGCGAGAAATTGTAAGTAAACGCCGTATTTACATATCTGCCACTGTGCAGGAGAATCCGTATAGGTGTTCGAGTGTTCGAAACGTAACGCGCGAGAAATTGTAAGTAAACGCCGTATTCACATATCTGCCATTGTGCAGGAGAATCCGTATAGGTGTTCGAGTGTTCGAAACGTAACGCGCGAGAAATTGTAAGTAAACGTCGTGTTTACATATCTGCCGCTGTGCTGGAGAATCCGTATAGGTGTTCGAGTGTTCGATGCGTAACGCGTGAGAAATTGTATGTAAACGCCGTATTTACATATCTGCCACTGTGCAGGAGAATCCGTATAGCTGTTCGAGTGTGCGAAACGTAACGTGCGAGAAATTGTAAGTAAACGCCGTATTTACATATCTGCCACTGTGCAGGAGAATCCGTATAGGTGTTCGAGTGTTCGAAACGTAACGCGCAAGAAATTGTAAGTAAACGCCGTAATTACATATCTGCCACTGTGCAGGAGAATCCGTATAGGTGTTCGAGTGTTCGAAACGTAACGCGCGAGAAATTGTAAGTAAACGTCGTATTTACTTATCTGCCACTGTGCAGGAGAATCCGTATAGGTGTTCGAGTGTTCGATAAATAACGCGTGAGAAATTGTAAGTAAACGTCGTATTTACATATCTGCCACTATGCAGGAGAATTCGTATAGGTGTTCGAGTGTGCAAAACGTTACGCGCGAGAAATTGTAAGTAAACGCCGTATTTACATATCTGCCACTGTGCAGGAGAATCCGTATTGGTGTTCGAGTGTTCGAAACGTAACGCGTGAGAAATTGTAAGTAAACGCCGTATTTACATATCTGCCACTGTCTAGGAGAATCCGTATTGGTGTTCGAGTGTTCGAACCGTAAGGCGCGAGAAATTGTAATTAAACGCCGTATTTACATGTCTGCCACTGTGCAGGAGAATCCGTATAGGTGTTTGAGTGTTCGAACCGTAACGCGCGAGAAATGGTAGGTAAACACCGTATTTACATATCTGCCACTGTGCTGGAGAATCCGTATACGTGTTCGAGTGTTCGAACCGTAACGCGCGAGAAATTGTAAGTAAACGCCGTATTTACATATCTGCCACTATGGAGGAGAATCCGTATAGGTGTTCGAGTGTTCGAAACGTAACTCCCGAGAAATTGTAAGTAAACGCCGTATTTACATATCTGCCATTGTGCAAGAGAATCCGTATAGGTGTTCGAGTGTTCGAAACGTAACGCGCGAGAAATTGTAAGTAAACGTCGTATTTACAAATCTGCCACTGTGCAGGAGAATCCGTATAGGTGTTCGAGTGTTCGATACGTAACGCGTGAGAAATTGTATGTAAACGCCGTATTTACATATCTGCCACTGTGCAGGAGAATCCGTATAGCTGTTCGAGTGTGCGAAACGTAACGCTCGAGAAATTGTAAGTAAACGCCGTATTTACATATCTGCCACTGTGCAGGAGAATCCGTATAGGTGTTCGAGTGCTCGAAACGTAACGCGCAAGGAATTGTAGGTAAACGCCGTATTTACATATCCGCCACTGTGCAGGAGAATCCGTATAGGTGATCGAGTGTTCGAAACGTAACGCGCGAGAAATTGTAAGTAAACGTCGTATTTACTTATCTGCCACTGTGCAGGAGAATCCGTATAGGTGTTCGAGTGTTCGAAACATAACGCGTGAGAAATTGTAAGTAAACGCCGTATTTATATATCTGCTACTGTGCAGGAGAATCCGTATAGGTGTTCGAGTGTTCGAATCGTAAGGCGTGAGAAATTGTAATTAAACGCCGTATTTACATGTCTGCCACTGTGCAGGAGAATCCGTATAGGTGTTTGAGTGTTCGAACCGTAACGCGCGAAAAATGCTAAGTAAACACCGTATTTACATATCCGCCACTGTACAGGAGAATCCGTATACGTGTTCGAGTGTTCGAACCGTAACGCGCGAGAAATTGTAAGTAAACGCTGTATTTACATATCTGCCACTGTGCAGGAGAATCTGTATAGGTGTTCGAGTGTTCGAAACGTAACGCGCGAGAAATTGTAAGTAAACGCCGTATTTACATATCTGCCTCTATGTAGGAGAATCCGTATAGGTGTTCGAGTGTTCGAAACGTAACGCGCGAGAAATTGTAAGTAAACGCCGTATTTACGTATCTGCCACTGTGCAGGAGAATGCGTATAGGTGTTCGAATGCTCGAACCGTAACGCGGGAGAAATTCTAAGTAAACGCCGTAATTACATATCTGCCACTGTGCAGGAGAATCCGTATAGGTGTTCGAGTGTTCGAATCGTAAGGCGCGAGAAATTGTAAGTAAAAGCCGTATTTACATATCTGCCACTGTGCAGGAGAATCCGTATAGGTGTTCGAGTGTTCGAAACGTAACGCGTGAGAAATTGTAAGTAAACGTCGTATTTACATATCTGCCACTGTGCAGGAGAATCCGTATAGGTGTTCGAGTGTGCAAATCGTAACGCGCGAGAAATTGTAAGTAAACGCCGTATTTACATATCTGCCACTATGCAGGAGAATCCGTATAGGTGTTCGAGTGTTCGAAACGTAACGCGTGAGAAATTGTAAGTAAACGTCGTATTTACATATCTGCCACTGTGCAGGAGAATCCGTATAGGTGTTCGAGTGTTCGAACCGTAACGCGCGAGAAATTGTAAGTAAAAGCCGTATTTACATATCTGCCACTGTGCAGGAGAATCCGTATAGGTGTTCGAGTGTTCGAAACGTAACGCGCGAGAAATTGTAAGTAAACGTCGTATTTACATATCTGCCACTATGCAGGATAATCCGTATAGGTGTTTGAGTGTTCGAACCGTAACGCGCGAGAAATGGTAGGTAAACACCGTATTTACATATCTGCCACTGTGCAGGAGAATCCGTATACGTGTTCGAGTGTTCGAACCGTAACGCGCGAGAAATTGTAAGTAAACGCCGTATTTACATATCTGCCACTGTGCAGGAGAATCCGTATAGGTGTTCGAGTGTGCAAATCGTAACGCGCGAGAAATTGTAAGTAAACGCCGTATTTACATATCTGCCACTATGCAGGAGAATCCGTATAGGTGTTCGAGTGTTCGAAACGTAACGCGTGAGAAATTGTAAGTAAACGCCGTATTTACATATCTGCCACTGTGCAGGAGAATCCGTATAGGTGTTCGAGTGTTCGAACCGTAACGCGCGAGAAATTGTAAGTAAAAGCCGTATTTACATATCTGCCACTGTGCAGGAGAATCCGTATAGGTGTTCGAGTGTTCGAAACGTAACGCGCGAGAAATTGTAAGTAAACGTCGTATTTACATATCTGCCACTGTGCAGGAGAATCCGTATAGGTGTTCGAGTGTTCGAAATGTAACGCGCCAGAAATTGTAAGTAAACGTCGTATTTACTTATCTGCCACTGTGCAGGAGAATCCGTATAGGTGTTCGAGTGTGCCAAACGTAACGCGCGAGAAATTGTAAGTAAACGCCGTATTTACATATCTGCCACTGTGTAGGAGAATCCGTATAGGTGTTCGAGTGTTCGAAACGTAACGCGCGAGAAATTGTAAGTAAACGTCGTATTTACATATCTGCCACTCTGCAGGAGAATCCGTATAGGTGTTCGAGTGTTCGATACGTAACGCGTGAGAAATTGTATGTAAACGCCGTATTTACATATCTGCCACTGTGCAGGAGAATCCGTATAGCTGTTCGAGTGTTCGAAACGTAACGCGCGAGAAATTGTAAGTAAACGCCGTACTTACATATCTGCCACTGTGCAGGAGAATCCGTATAGGTGTTCGAGTGTTCGAAACGTAACGCGCGAGAAATTGTAAGTAAACGTCGTATTTACATATCTGCCACTGTGCAGGAGAATCCGTATAGGTGTTCGAGTGTTCGATACGTAACGCGGGCGAAATTGTATGTAAATGCCGTATTTACATATCTGCCACTGTGCAGGAGAATCCGTATAGCTGTTCGAGTGTGCGAAACGTAACGCGCGAGAAATTGCAAGTAAACGCCGTATTTACATATCTGCCACTGTGCAGGAGAATCCGTATAGCTGTTCTACTGTTCGAAACGTCACGCGCGAGAAATTGTAGGTAAACGCCGTATTTACATATCTGCCACTGTGCAGGAGAATCCGTATAGGTGTTCGAGTGTTCGAAACGTAACGCGCAAGAAATTGTAGGTAAACGTCGTATTTACTTATCTGCTACTGTGCAGGAGAATCCATATAGGTGTTCGAGTGTTCGAAACGTAACGCGCGAGAAATTGTAAGTAAACGCCGTATTTACTTATCTGCCACTGTGCAGGAGAATCCGTATTGGTGTTCGAGTGTTCGAAACGTAACGCGTGAGAAATTGTAAGTAAACGCCGTATTTACATATCTGCCACTGTCCAGGAGAACCCGTATTGGTGTTCGAGTGTTCGAACCGTAACGCGCGAGAAATTGTAAGTAAACGCCGTATTTATATGTCTGCCACTGTGCAGGAGAATCCGTATAGGTGTTCGAGTTTTCGAACCGTAACGCGCGAGAAATGGTAGGTAAACACCGTATTTACATATCTGCCACTGTGCAGGAGAATCCGTATACGTGTTCGAGTGTTCGAACCGTAACGCGCGAGAAATTGTAAGTAAACGCCGTATTTACATATCTGCCACTGTGCAGGAGAATCCGTATAGGTGTTCGAGTGTTCGAAACGTAACGCGCGAGAAATTGTAAGTAAACGCCGTATTTACATATCTGCCACTGTGCAGGAGAATCCGTATAGGTGTTCGAGTGTTCGAAACGTAACGCGCGAGAAATTTTAAGTAAACGCCGTATTTACATATCTGCCATTGTGCAGGAGAATCCGTATAGGTGTTCGAGTGTTCGAAACGTAACGCGCGAGAAATTGTAAGTAAACGCCGTATTTACATATCTGCCTCTGTGCAGGAGAATCCGTATAGGTGTTTGAGTGTTCGAAACGTAACGCGTGAGAAATTGTAAGTAAACGCCGTATTTACATATCTGCCACTGTGCAGGAGAATCCGTATAGGTGTTCGAGTGTTCGAACCGTAACGCGCGAGAAATTGTAAGTAAAAGCCGTATTTACATATCTGCCACTGTGCAGGAGAATCCGTATAGGTGTTCGAGTGTTCGAAACGTAACGCGCGAGAAATTGTAAGTAAACGTCGTATTTACATATCTTCCACTGTGCAGGAGAATCCGTATAGGTGTTCGAGTGTTCGAAATGTAACGCGCCAGAAATTGTAAGTAAACGTCGTATTTACTTATCTGCCACTGTGCAAGAGAATCCGTATAGGTGTTCGAGTGTGCCAAACGAAACGCGCGAGAAATTGTAAGTAAACGCCGTATTTACATATCTGCCACTGTGTAGGAGAATCCGTATAGGTGTTCGAGTGTTCGAAACGTAACGCGCGAGAAATTGTAAGTAAACGTCGTATTTACATATCTGCCACTCTGCAGGAGAATCCGTATAGGTGTTCGAGTGTTCGATACGTAACGCGTGAGAAATTGTATGTAAACGCCGTATTTACATATCTGCCACTGTGCAGGAGAATCCGTATAGCTGTTCGAGTGTTCGAAACGTAACGCGCGAGAAATTGTAAGTAAACGCCGTATTTACATATCTGCCACTATGCAGGAGAATCCGTATAGGTGTTCGAGTGTTCGAAACGTAACGCGCGAGAAATTGTAAGTAAACGTCGTATTTACATATCTGCCACTGTGCAGGAGAATCCGTATAGGTGTTCGAGTGTTCGATACGTAACGCGGGAGAAATTGTATGTAAATGCTGTATTTACATATCTGCCACTGTGCAGGAGAATCCGTATAGCTGTTCGAGTGTGCGAAACGTAACGCGCGAGAAATTGTAAGTAAACGCCGTATTTACATATCTGCCACTGTGCAGGAGAATCCGTATAGCTGTTCTACTGTTCGAAACGTAACGCGCGAGAAATTGTAGGTAAACGCCGTATTTACATATCTGCCACTGTGCAGGAGAATCCGTATAGGTGTTCGAGTGTTCGAAACGTAACGCGCAAGAAATTGTAGGTAAACGTCGTATTTACTTATCTGCCACTGTGCAGGAGAATCCATATAGGTGTTCGAGTGTTCGAAACGTAACGCGCGAGAAATTGTAAGTAAACGCCGTATTTACTTATCTGCCACTGTGCAGGAGAATCCGTATTGGTGTTCGAGTGTTCGAAACGTAACGCGTGAGAAATTGTAAGTAAACGCCGTATTTACATATCTGCCACTGTCCAGGAGAACCCGTATTGGTGTTCGAGTGTTCGAACCGTAACGCGCGAGAAATTGTAAGTAAACGCCGTATTTACATGTCTGCCACTGTGCAGGAGAATCCGTATAGGTGTTCGAGTTTTCGAACCGTAACGCGCGAGAAATGGTAGGTAAACACCGTATTTACATATCTGCCACTGTGCAGGAGAATCCGTATACGTGTTCGAGTGTTCGAACCGTAACGCGTGAGAAATTGTAAGTAAACGCCGTATTTACATATCTGCCACTGTGCAGGAGAATCCGTATAGGTGTTCGAGTGTTCGAAACGTAACGCGCGAGAAATTGTAAGTAAACGCCGTATTTACATATCTGCCACTGTGCAGGAGAATCCGTATAGGTGTTCGAGTGTTCGAAACGTAACGCGCGAGAAATTTTAAGTAAACGCCGTATTTACATATCTGCCATTGTGCAGGAGAATCCGTATAGGTGTTCGAGTGTTCGAAACGTAACGCGCGAGAAATTGTAAGTAAACGCCGTATTTACATATCTGCCTCTGTGCAGGAGAATCCGTATAGGTGTTCGAGTGTTCGAAACGTAACGCGTGAGAAATTGTAAGTAAACGCCGTATTTACATATCTGCCACTGTGCAGGAGAATCCGTATAGGTGTTCGAGTGTTCGAACCGTAACGCGCGAGAAATTGTAAGTAAAAGCCGTATTTACATATCTGCCACTGTGCAGGAGAATCCGTATAGGTGTTCGAGTGTTCGAAACGTAACGCGCGAGAAATTGTAAGTAAACGTCGTATTTACATATCTGCCACTGTGCAGGAGAATCCGTATAGGTGTTCGAGTGTTCGAAATGTAACGCGCCAGAAATTGTAAGTAAACGTCGTATTTACTTATCTGCCACTGTGCAGGAGAATCCGTATAGGTGTTCGAGTGTGCCGAACGTAACGCGCGAGAAATTGTAAGTAAACGCCGTATTTACATATCTGCCACTGTGTAGGAGAATCCGTATAGGTGTTCGAGTGTTCGAAACGTAACGCGCGAGAAATTGTAAGTAAACGTCGTATTTACATATCTGCCACTCTGCAGGAGAATCCGTATAGGTGTTCGAGTGTTCGATACGTAACGCGTGAGAAATTGTATGTAAACGCCGTATTTACATATCTGCCACTGTGCAGGAGAATCCGTATAGCTGTTCGAGTGTTCGAAACGTAACGCGCGAGAAATTGTAAGTAAACGCCGTATTTACATATCTGCCACTGTGCAGGAGAATCCGTATAGGTGTTCGAGTGTTCGAAACGTAACGCGCGAGAAATTGTAAGTAAACGTCGTATTTACATATCTGCCACTGTGCAGGAGAATCCGTATAGGTGTTCGAGTGTTCGATACGTAACGCGGGAGAAATTGTATGTAAATGCCGTATTTACATATCTGCCACTGTGCAGGAGAATCCGTATAGCTGTTCGAGTGTGCGAAACGTAACGCGCGAGAAATTGTAAGTAAATGCCGTATTTACATATCTGCCACTGTGCAGGAGAATCCGTATAGCTGTTCTACTGTTCGAAACGTAACGCGCGAGAAATTGTAGGTAAACGCCGTATTTACATATCTGCCACTGTGCAGGAGAATCCGTATAGGTGTTCGAGTGTTTGAAACGTAACGCGCAAGAAATTGTAGGTAAACGTCGTATTTACATATCTGCCACTGTGCAGGAGAATCCATATAGGTGTTCGAGTGTTCGAAACGTAACGCGCGAGAAATTGTAAGTAAACGCCGTATTTACTTATCTGCCACTGTGCAGGAGAATCCGTATTAGTGTTCGAGTGTTCGAAACGTAACGCGTGAGAAATTGTAAGTAAACGCCGTATTTACATATCTGCCACTGTCCAGGAGAACCCGTATTGGTGTTCGAGTGTTCGAACCGTAACGCGCGAGAAATTGTAAGTAAACGCCGTATTTACATGTCTGCCACTGTGCAGGAGAATCCGTATAGGTGTTCGAGTTTTCGAACCGTAACGCGCGAGAAATGGTAGGTAAACACCGTATTTACATATCTGCCACTGTGCAGGAGAATCCGTATACGTGTTCGAGTGTTCGAAAACCGTAACGCGCGAGAAATTGTAAGTAAACGCCGTATTTACATATCTGCCACTGTGCAGGAGAATCCGTATAGGTGTTCGAGTGTTCGAAACGTAACGCGCGAGAAATTTTAAGTAAACGCCGTATTTACATATCTGCCATTGTGCAGGAGAATCCGTATAGGTGTTCGAGTGTTCGAAACGTAACGCGCGAGAAATTGTAAGTAAACGCCGTATTTACATATCTGCCTCTGTGCAGGAGAATCCGTATAGGTGTTTGAGTGTTCGAAACGTAACGCGTGAGAAATTGTAAGTAAACGCCGTATTTACATATCTGCCACTGTGCAGGAGAATCCGTATAGGTGTTCGAGTGTTCGAACCGTAACGCGCGAGAAATTGTAAGTAAAAGCCGTATTTACATATCTGCCACTGTGCAGGAGAATCCGTATAGGTGTTCGAGTGTTCGAAACGTAACGCGCGAGAAATTGTAAGTAAACGTCGTATTTACATATCTTCCACTGTGCAGGAGAATCCGTATAGGTGTTCGAGTGTTCGAAATG
The DNA here is from genome assembly GCF_055761805.1 of Camellia sinensis. Taxonomy (NCBI): domain Eukaryota; kingdom Viridiplantae; phylum Streptophyta; class Magnoliopsida; order Ericales; family Theaceae; genus Camellia; species Camellia sinensis. Next base: position 3,966,771 of record NW_028128989.1, on the reverse strand, counting down.
TAACGCGCCAGAAATTGTAAGTAAACGTCGTATTTACTTATCTGCCACTGTGCAAGAGAATCCGTATAGGTGTTCGAGTGTGCCAAACGAAACGCGCGAGAAATTGTAAGTAAACGCCGTATTTACATATCTGCCACTGTGTAGGAGAATCCGTATAGGTGTTCGAGTGTTCGAAACGTAACGCGCGAGAAATTGTAAGTAAACGTCGTATTTACATATCTGCCACTCTGCAGGAGAATCCGTATAGGTGTTCGAGTGTTCGATACGTAACGCGTGAGAAATTGTATGTAAACGCCGTATTCACATATCTGCCACTGTGCAGGAGAATCCGTATAGCTGTTCGAGTGTTCGAAACGTAACGCGCGAGAAATTGTAAGTAAACGCCGTATTTACATATCTGCCACTATACAGGAGAATCCGTATAGGTGTTCGAGTGTTCGAAACGTAACGCGCGAGAAATTGTAAGTAAACGTCGTATTTACATATCTGCCACTGTGCAGGAGAATCCGTATAGGTGTTCGAGTGTTCGATACGTAACGCGGGAGAAATTGTATGTAAATGCTGTATTTACATATCTGCCACTGTGCAGGAGAATCCGTATAGCTGTTCGAGTGTGCGAAACGTAACGCGCGAGAAATTGTAAGTAAACGCCGTATTTACATATCTGCCACTGTGCAGGAGAATCCGTATAGCTGTTCTACTGTTCGAAACGTAACGCGCGAGAAATTGTAGGTAAACGCCGTATTTACATATCTGCCACTGTGCAGGAGAATCCGTATAGGTGTTCGAGTGTTCGAAACGTAACGCGCAAGAAATTGTAGGTAAACGTCGTATTTACTTATCTGCCACTATGCAGGAGAATCCATATAGGTGTTCGAGTGTTCGAAACGTAACGCGCGAGAAATTGTAAGTAAACGCCGTATTTACTTATCTGCCACTGTGCAGGAGAATCCGTATTGGTGTTCGAGTGTTCGAAACGTAACGCGTGAGAAATTGTAAGTAAACGCCGTATTTACATATCTGCCACTGTCCAGGAGAACCCGTATTGGTGTTCGAGTGTTCGAACCGTAACGCGCGAGAAATTGTAAGTAAACGCCGTATTTACATGTCTGCCACTGTGCAGGAGAATCCGTATAGGTGTTCGAGTTTTCGAACCGTAACGCGCGAGAAATGGTAGGTAAACACCGTATTTACATATCTGCCACTGTGCAGGAGAATCCGTATACGTGTTCGAGTGTTCGAACCGTAACGCGTGAGAAATTGTAAGTAAACGCCGTATTTACATATCTGCCACTGTGCAGGAGAATCCGTATAGGTGTTCGAGTGTTCGAAACGTAACGCGCGAGAAATTGTAAGTAAACGCCGTATTTACATATCTGCCACTGTGCAGGAGAATCCGTATAGGTGTTCGAGTGTTCGAAACGTAACGCGCGAGAAATTTTAAGTAAACGCCGTATTTACATATCTGCCATTGTGCAGGAGAATCCGTATAGGTGTTCGAGTGTTCGAAACGTAACGCGCGAGAAATTGTAAGTAAACGCCGTATTTACATATCTGCCTCTGTGCAGGAGAATCCGTATAGGTGTTCGAGTGTTCGAAACGTAACGCGTGAGAAATTGTAAGTAAACGCCGTATTTACATATCTGCCACTGTGCAGGAGAATCCGTATAGGTGTTCGAGTGTTCGAACCGTAACGCGCGAGAAATTGTAAGTAAAAGCCGTATTTACATATCTGCCACTGTGCAGGAGAATCCGTATAGGTGTTCGAGTGTTCGAAACGTAACGCGCGAGAAATTGTAAGTAAACGTCGTATTTACATATCTGCCACTGTGCAGGAGAATCCGTATAGGTGTTCGAGTGTTCGAAATGTAACGCGCCAGAAATTGTAAGTAAACGTCGTATTTACTTATCTGCCACTGTGCAGGAGAATCCGTATAGGTGTTCGAGTGTGCCGAACGTAACGCGCGAGAAATTGTAAGTAAACGCCGTATTTACATATCTGCCACTGTGTAGGAGAATCCGTATAGGTGTTCGAGTGTTCGAAACGTAACGCGCGAGAAATTGTAAGTAAACGTCGTATTTACATATCTGCCACTCTGCAGGAGAATCCGTATAGGTGTTCGAGTGTTCGATACGTAACGCGTGAGAAATTGTATGTAAACGCCGTATTTACATATCTGCCACTGTGCAGGAGAATCCGTATAGCTGTTCGAGTGTTCGAAACGTAACGCGCGAGAAATTGTAAGCAAACGCCGTATTTACATATCTGCCACTGTGCAGGAGAATCCGTATAGGTGTTCGAGTGTTCGAAACGTAACGCGCGAGAAATTGTAAGTAAACGTCGTATTTACATATCTGCCACTGTGCAGGAGAATCCGTATAGGTGTTCGAGTGTTCGATACGTAACGCGGGAGAAATTGTATGTAAATGCCGTATTTACATATCTGCCACTGTGCAGGAGAATCCGTATAGCTGTTCGAGTGTGCGAAACGTAACGCGCGAGAAATTGTAAGTAAATGCCGTATTTACATATCTGCCACTGTGCAGGAGAATCCGTATAGCTGTTCTACTGTTCGAAACGTAACGCGCGAGAAATTGTAGGTAAACGCCGTATTTACATATCTGCCACTGTGCAGGAGAATCCGTATAGGTGTTCGAGTGTTCGAAACGTAACGCGCAAGAAATTGTAGGTAAACGTCGTATTTACTTATCTGCCACTGTGCAGGAGAATCCATATAGGTGTTCGAGTGTTCGAAACGTAACGCGCGAGAAATTGTAAGTAAACGCCGTATTTACTTATCTGCCACTGTGCAGGAGAATCCGTATTGGTGTTCGAGTGTTCGAAACGTAACGCGTGAGAAATTGTAAGTAAACGCCGTATTTACATATCTGCCACTGTCCAGGAGAACCCGTATTGGTGTTCGAGTGTTCGAACCGTAACGCGCGAGAAATTGTAAGTAAACGCCGTATTTACATGTCTGCCACTGTGCAGGAGAATCCGTATAGGTGTTCGAGTTTTCGAACCGTAACGCGCGAGAAATGGTAGGTAAACACCGTATTTACATATCTGCCACTGTGCAGGAGAATCCGTATACGTGTTCGAGTGTTCGAACCGTAACGCGCGAGAAATTGTAAGTAAACGCCGTATTTACATATCTGCCACTGTGCAGGAGAATCCGTATAGGTGTTCGAGTGTTCGAAACGTAACGCGCGAGAAATTGTAAGTAAACGCCGTATTTACATATCTGCCACTGTGCAGGAGAATCCGTATAGGTGTTCGAGTGTTCGAAACGTAACGCGCGAGAAATTTTAAGTAAACGCCGTATTTACATATCTGCCATTGTGCAGGAGAATCCGTATAGGTGTTCGAGTGTTCGAAACGTAACGCGCGAGAAATTGTAAGTAAACGCCGTAGTTACATATCTGCCTCTGTGCAGGAGAATCCGTATAGGTGTTCGAGTGTTCGAAACGTAACGCGCGAGAAATTATAAGTAAACGCCGTATTTACGTATCTGCCACTGTGCAGGAGAATGCGTATAGGTGTTCGAATGCTCGAACCGTAACGCGAGAGAAATTCTAAGTAAACGCCGTAATTACATATCTGCCACTGTGCAGGAGAATCCGTATAGGTGTTCGAGTGTTCGAATCGTAAGGCGCGAGAAATTGTAAGTAAAAGCCGTATTTACATATCTGCCACTGTGCAGGAGAATCCGTATAGGTGTTCGAGTGTTCGAAACGTAACGCGCGAGAAATTGTAAGTAAACGACGTATTTACATATCTGCCACTGTGCAGGAGAATCCGTATAGGTGTTCGAGTGTTCGAAACGTAACGCGTGAGAAATTGTAAGTAAACGCCGTATTTACATATCTGCCACTGTCCAGGAGAATCCGTATTGGTGTTTGAGTGTTCGAACCGTAACGCGCCTGAAATTGTAATTAAACGCCGTATTTACATGTCTGCCACTGTGCCGTAGAATCCGTATAGGTGTTTGAGTGTTCGAACTGTAACGCGCGAGAAATGGTATGTAAGCACCGCATTTACATATCTGCCACTGTGCAGGAGAATCCGTATACGTGTCCGAGTGTTCGAACCGTAACGCGCGAGAAATTGTAAGTAAACGCCGTATTTACATATCTGCCACTGTGCAGGAGAATCCGTATAGGTGTTCGAGTGTTCGAAACGTAACGCGCGAGAAATTTTAAGTAAACGCCGTATTTACATATCTGCCATTGTGCAGGAGAATCCGTATAGGTGTTCGAGTGTTCGAAACGTAACGCGCGAGAAATTGTAAGTAAACGCCGTATTTACATATCTGCCTCTGTGCAGGAGAATCCGTATAGGTGTTCGAGTGTTCGAAACGTAACGCGTGAGAAATTGTAAGTAAACGCCGTATTTACATATCTGCCACTGTGCAGGAGAATCCGTATAGGTGTTCGAGTGTTCGAACCGTAACGCGCGAGAAATTGTAAGTAAAAGCCGTATTTACATATCTGCCACTGTGCAGGAGAATCCGTATAGGTGTTCGAGTGTTCGAAACGTAACGCGCGAGAAATTGTAAGTAAACGTCGTATTTACATATCTGCCACTGTGCAGGAGAATCCGTATAGGTGTTCGAGTGTTCGAAATGTAACGCGCCAGAAATTGTAAGTAAACGTCGTATTTACTTATCTGCCGCTGTGCAGGAGAATCCGTATAGGTGTTCGAGTGTGCCGAACGTAACGCGCGAGAAATTGTAAGTAAACGCCGTATTTACATATCTGCCACTGTGTAGGAGAATCCGTATAGGTGTTCGAGTGTTCGAAACGTAACGCGCGAGAAATTGTAAGTAAACGTCGTATTTACATATCTGCCACTCTGCAGGAGAATCCGTATAGGTGTTCGAGTGTTCGATACGTAACGCGTGAGAAATTGTATGTAAACGCCGTATTTACATATCTGCCACTGTGCAGGAGAATCCGTATAACTGTTCGAGTGTTCGAAACGTAACGCGCGAGAAATTGTAAGTAAACGCCGTATTTACATATCTGCCACTGTGCAGGAGAATCCGTATAGGTGTTCGAGTGTTCGAAACGTAACGCGCGAGAAATTGTAAGTAAACGTCGTATTTACATATCTGCCACTGTGCAGGAGAATCCGTATAGGTGTTCGAGTGTTCGATACGTAACGCGGGAGAAATTGTATGTAAATGCCGTATTTACATATCTGCCACTGTGCAGGAGAATCCGTATAGCTGTTCGAGTGTGCGAAACGTAACGCGCGAGAAATTGTAAGTAAACGCCGTATTTACATATCTGCCACTGTGCAGGAGAATCCGTATAGCTGTTCTACTGTTCGAAACGTAACGCGCGAGAAATTGTAGGTAAACGCCGTATTTACATATCTGCCACTGTGCAGGAGAATCCGTATAGGTGTTCGAGTGTTCGAAACGTAACGCGCAAGAAATTGTAGGTAAACGTCGTATTTACTTATCTGCCACTGTGCAGGAGAATCCATATAGGTGTTCGAGTGTTCGAAACGTAACGCGCGAGAAATTGTAAGTAAACGCCGTATTTACTTATCTGCCACTGTGCAGGAGAATCCGTATTGGTGTTCGAGTGTTCGAAACGTAACGCGTGAGAAATTGTAAGTAAACGCCGTATTTACATATCTGCCACTGTCCAGGAGAACCCGTATTGGTGTTCGAGTGTTCGAACCGTAACGCGCGAGAAATTGTAAGTAAACGCCGTATTTACATGTCTGCCACTGTGCAGGAGAATCCGTATAGGTGTTCGAGTTTTCGAACCGTAACGCGCGAGAAATGGTAGGTAAACACCGTATTTACATATCTGCCACTGTGCAGGAGAATCCGTATACGTGTTCGAGTGTTCGAACCGTAACGCGCGAGAAATTGTAAGTAAACGCCGTATTTACATATCTGCCACTGTGCAGGAGAATCCGTATAGGTGTTCGAGTGTTCGAAACGTAACGCGTGAGAAATTGTAAGTAAACGCCGTATTTACATATCTGCCACTGTGCAGGAGAATCCGTATAGGTGTTCGAGTGTTCGAAACGTAACGCGCGAGAAATTTTAAGTAAACGCCGTATTTACATATCTGCCATTGTGCAGGAGAATCCGTATAGGTGTTCGAGTGTTCGAAACGTAACGCGCGAGAAATTGTAAGTAAACGCCGTATTTACATATCTGCCTCTGTGCAGGAGAATCCGTATAGGTGTTCGAGTGTTCGAAACGTAACGCGCGAGAAATTATAAGTAAACGCCGTATTTACGTATCTGCCACTGTGCAGGAGAATGCGTATAGGTGTTCGAATGCTCGAACCGTAACGCGAGAGAAATTCTAAGTAAACGCCGTAATTACATATCTGCCACTGTGCAGGAGAATCCGTATAGGTGTTCGAGTGTTCGAATCGTAAGGCGCGAGAAATTGTAAGTAAAAGCCGTATTTACATATCTGCCACTGTGCAGGAGAATCCGTATAGGTGTTCGAGTGTTCGAAACGTAACGCGCGAGAAATTGTAAGTAAACGACGTATTTACATATCTGCCACTGTGCAGGAGAATCCGTATAGGTGTTCGAGTGTTCGAAACGTAACGCGTGAGAAATTGTAAGTAAACGCCGTATTTACATATCTGCCACTGTCCAGGAGAATCCGTATTGGTGTTTGAGTGTTCGAACCGTAACGCGCCTGAAATTGTAATTAAACGCCGTATTTACATGTCTGCCACTGTGCCGGAGAATCCGTATAGGTGTTTGAGTGTTCGAACTGTAACGCGCGAGAAATGGTAGGTAAGCACCGCATTTACATATCTGCCACTGTGCAGGAGAATCCGTATACGTGTCCGAGTGTTCGAACCGTAACGCGCGAGAAATTGTAAGTAAACGCCGTATTTACATATCTGCCACTGTGCAGGAGAATCCGTATAGGTGTTCGAGTGTTCGAAACGTAACGCGCGAGAAATTGTAAGTAAACGCCGTATTTACATATCTGCCACTGTGCAGGAGAATCCGTATAGGTGTTCCAGTGTTCGAAACGTAACGCGCGAGAAATTGTAAGTAAACGCCGTATTTACATATCTGCAATTGTGCAGGAGAATCCGTATAGGTGTTCGAGTGTTCGAAACGTAACGCGCGAGAAATTGTAAGTAAACGTCGTATTTACATATCTGCCGCTGTGCAGGAGAATCCGTATAGGTGTTCGAGTGTTCGAAACATAACGCGTGAGAAATTGTAAGTAAACGTCGTATTTACATATCTGCCACTGTGCAGGAGAATCCGTATAGGTGTTCGAGTGTGCAAAACGTAACGCGCGAGAAATTGTAAGTAAACGCCGTATTTACATATCTGCCACTGTGCAGGAGAATCCGTATAGGTGTTCGAGTGTTCGAAACGTAACGCGTGAGAAATTGTAACTAAACGCCGTATTTACATATCTGCCACTGTCCAGGAGAATCCGTTTTGGTGTTCGAGTGTTAGAACCATAACGCGCGTGAAATGTAAGTAAACGTCGTATTTACATATCTGCCACTGTGCAGGAGAATCCGTATAGGTGTTCGAGTGTTCGATACGTAACGCGGGAGAAATTGTATGTAAACGCCGTATTTACATATCTGCCACTGTGCAGGAGAATCCGTATAGCTGTTCGAGTGTGCGAAACGTAACGCGCGAGAAATTGTAAGTAAACGCCGTATTTACATATCTGCCACTGTGCAGGAGAATCCGTATAGCTGTTCTACTGTTCGAAACGTAACGCGCGAGAAATTGTAGGTAAACGCCGTATTTACATATCTGCCACTGTGCAGGAGAATCCGTATAGGTGTTCGAGTGTTCGAAACGTAACGCGCGAGAAATTGTAAGTAAACGTCGTATTTACATATCTGCCACTGTGCAGGAGAATCCGTATAGGTGTTCGAGTGTGCAAATCGTAACGCGCGAGAAATTGTAAGTAAACGCCGTATTTACATATCTGCCACTATGCAGGAGAATCCGTATAGGTGTTCGAGTGTTCGAAACGTAACGCGTGAGAAATTGTAAGTAAACGCCGTATTTACATATCTGCCACTGTGCAGGAGAATCCGTATAAGTGTTCGAGTGTTCGAACCGTAACGCGCGAGAAATTGTAAGTAAAAGCCGTATTTACATATCTGCCACTGTGCAGGAGAATCCGTATAGGTGTTCGAGTGTTCGAAACGTAACGCGCGAGAAATTGTAAGTAAACGTCGTATTTACATATCTGCCACTGTGCAGGAGAATCCGTATAGGTGTTCGAGTGTTCGAAATGTAACGTGCCAGAAATTGTAAGTAAACGTCGTATTTACTTATCTGCCACTGTGCAGGAGAATCCGTATAGGTGTTCGAGTGTGCCAAACGTAACGCGCGAGAAATTGTAAGTAAACGCCGTATTTACATATCTGCCACTGTGTAGGAGAATCCGTATAGGTGTTCGAGTGTTCGAAACGTAACGCGCGAGAAATTGTAAGTAAACGTCGTATTTACATATCTGCCACTCTGCAGGAGAATCCGTATAGGTGTTCGAGTGTTCGATACGTAACGCGTGAGAAATTGTATGTAAACGCCGTATTTACATATCTGCCACTGTGCAGGAGAATCCGTATAGCTGTTCGAGTGTTCGAAACGTAACGCGCGAGAAATTGTAAGTAAACGCCGTATTTACATATCTGCCACTGTGCAGGAGAATCCGTATAGGTGTTCCAGTGTTCGAAACGTAACGCGCGAGAAATTGTAAGTAAACGCCGTATTTACATATCTGCAATTGTGCAGGAGAATCCGTATAGGTGTTCGAGTGTTCGAAACGTAACGCGCGAGAAATTGTAAGTAAACGTCGTATTTACATATCTGCCGCTGTGCAGGAGAATCCGTATAGGTGTTCGAGTGTTCGAAACATAACGCGTGAGAAATTGTAAGTAAACGTCGTATTTACATATCTGCCACTGTGCAGGAGAATCCGTATAGGTGTTCGAGTGTGCAAAACGTAACGCGCGAGAAATTGTAAGTAAACGCCGTATTTACATATCTGCCACTGTGCAGGAGAATCCGTATAGGTGTTCGAGTGTTCGAAACGTAACGCGTGAGAAATTGTAACTAAACGCCGTATTTACATATCTGCCACTGTCCAGGAGAATCCGTTTTGGTGTTCGAGTGTTAGAACCATAACGCGCGTGAAATGTAAGTAAACGTCGTATTTACATATCTGCCACTGTGCAGGAGAATCCGTATAGGTGTTCGAGTGTTCGATACGTAACGCGGGAGAAATTGTATGTAAACGCCGTATTTACATATCTGCCACTGTGCAGGAGAATCCGTATAGCTGTTCGAGTGTGCGAAACGTAACGCGCGAGAAATTGTAAGTAAACGCCGTATTTACATATCTGCCACTGTGCAGGAGAATCCGTATAGCTGTTCTACTGTTCGAAACGTAACGCGCGAGAAATTGTAGGTAAACGCCGTATTTACATATCTGCCACTGTGCAGGAGAATCCGTATAGGTGTTCGAGTGTTCGAAACGTAACGCGCGAGAAATTGTAAGTAAACGTCGTATTTACATATCTGCCACTGTGCAGGAGAATCCGTATAGGTGTTCGAGTGTGCAAATCGTAACGCGCGAGAAATTGTAAGTAAACGCCGTATTTACATATCTGCCACTATGCAGGAGAATCCGTATAGGTGTTCGAGTGTTCGAAACGTAACGCGTGAGAAATTGTAAGTAAACGCCGTATTTACATATCTGCCACTGTGCAGGAGAATCCGTATAAGTGTTCGAGTGTTCGAACCGTAACGCGCGAGAAATTGTAAGTAAAAGCCGTATTTACATATCTGCCACTGTGCAGGAGAATCCGTATAGGTGTTCGAGTGTTCGAAACGTAACGCGCGAGAAATTGTAAGTAAACGTCGTATTTACATATCTGCCACTGTGCAGGAGAATCCGTATAGGTGTTCGAGTGTTCGAAATGTAACGTGCCAGAAATTGTAAGTAAACGTCGTATTTACTTATCTGCCACTGTGCAGGAGAATCCGTATAGGTGTTCGAGTGTGCCAAACGTAACGCGCGAGAAATTGTAAGTAAACGCCGTATTTACATATCTGCCACTGTGTAGGAGAATCCGTATAGGTGTTCGAGTGTTCGAAACGTAACGCGCGAGAAATTGTAAGTAAACGTCGTATTTACATATCTGCCACTCTGCAGGAGAATCCGTATAGGTGTTCGAGTGTTCGATACGTAACGCGTGAGAAATTGTATGTAAACGCCGTATTTACATATCTGCCACTGTGCAGGAGAATCCGTATAGCTGTTCGAGTGTTCGAAACGTAACGCGCGAGAAATTGTAAGTAAACGCCGTATTTACATATCTGCCACTGTGCAGGAGAATCCGTATAGGTGTTCGAGTGTTCGAAACGTAACGCGCGAGAAATTGTAAGTAAACGTCGTATTTACATATCTGCCACTGTGCATGAGAATCCGTATAGGTGTTCGCGTGTTCGATACGTAACGCGGGAGAAATTGTATGTAAACGCCGTATTTACATATCTGCCACTGTGCAGGAGAATCCGTATAGCTGTTCGAGTGTGCGAAACGTAACGCGCGAGAAATTGTAAGTACACGCCGTATTTACATATCTGCCACTGTGCAGGAGAATCCGTATAGCTGTTCTACTGTTCGAAACGTAACGCGCGAGAAATTGTAGGTAAACGCCGTATTTACATATCTGCCACTGTGCAGGAGAATCCGTATAGGTGTTCGAGTGTTCGAAACGTAACGCGCAAGAAATTGTAGGTAAACGTCGTATTTACTTATCTGCCACTGTGCAGGAGAATCCATATAGGTGTTCGAGTGTTCGAAACGTAACGCGCGAGAAATTGTAAGTAAACGCCGTATTTACTTATCTGCCACTGTGCAGGAGAATCCGTATTGGTGTTCGAGTGTTCGGAACGTAACGCGTGAGAAATTGTAAGTAAACGCCGTATTTACATATCTGCCACTGTCCAGGAGAACCCGTATTGGTGTTCGAGTGTTCGAACCGTAACGCGCGAGAAATTGTAAGTAAACGCCGTATTTACATGTCTGCCACTGTGCAGGAGAATCCATATAGGTGTTCGAGTGTTCGAAACGTAACGCGCGAGAAATTGTAGGTAAACACCGTATTTACATATCTGCCACTGTGCAGGAGAATCCGTATACGTGTTCGAGTGTTCGAACCGTAACGCGCGAGAAATTGTAAGTAAACGCCGTATTTACATATCTGCCACTGTGCAGGAGAATCCGTATAGGTGTTCGAGTGTTCGAAACGTAACGCGCGAGAAATTGTAAGTAAACCCGTATTTACATATCTGCCACTGTGCAGGAGAATCCGTATAGGTGTTCGAGTGTTCGAAACGTAACGCGCGAGAAATTTTAAGTAAACGCCGTATTTACATATCTGCCATTGTGCAGGAGAATCCGTATAGGTGTTCGAGTGTTCGAAACGTAACGCGCGAGAAATTGTAAGTAAACGTCGTATTTACATATCTGCCACTCTGCAGGAGAATCCGTATAGGTGTTCGAGTGTTCGATACGTAACGCGTGAGAAATTGTATGTAAACGCCGTATTTACATATCTGCCACTGTGCAGGAGAATCCGTATAGCTGTTCGAGTGTTCGAAACGTAACGCGCGAGAAATTGTAAGTAAACGCCGTATTTACATATCTGCCACTGTGCAGGAGAATCCGTATAGGTGTTCGAGTGTTCGAAACGTAACGCGCGAGAAATTGTAAGTAAACGTCGTATTTACATATCTGCCACTATGCAGGAGAATCCGTATAGGTGTTCGAGTGTTCGATACGTAACGCGGGAGAAATTGTATGTAAATGCCGTATTTACATATCTGCCACTGTGCAGGAGAATCCGTATAGCTGTTCGAGTGTGCGAAACGTAACGCGCGAGAAATTGTAAGTAAACGCCGTATTTACATATCTGCCACTGTGCAGGAGAATCCGTATAGCTGTTCTACTGTTCGAAACGTAACGCGCGAGAAATTGTAGGTAAACGCCGTATTTACATATCTGCCACTGTGCAGGAGAATCCGTATAGGTGTTCGAGTGTTCGAAACGTAACGCGCAAGAAATTGTAGGTAAACGTCGTATTTACTTATCTGCCACTGTGCAGGAGAATCCATATAGGTGTTCGAGTGTTCGAAACGTAACGCGCGAGAAATTGTAAGTAAACGCCGTATTTACTTATCTGCCACTGTGCAGGAGAATCCGTATTGGTGTTCGAGTGTTCGAAACGTAACGCGTGAGAAATTGTAAGTAAACGCCGTATTTACATATCTGCCACTGTCCAGGAGAACCCGTATTGGTGTTCGAGTGTTCGAACCGTAACGCGCGAGAAATTGTAAGTAAACGCCGTATTTACATGTCTGCCACTGTGCAGGAGAATCCGTATAGGTGTTCGAGTTTTCGAACCGTAACGCGCGAGAAATGGTAGGTAAACACCGTATTTACATATCTGCCACTGTGCAGGAGAATCCGTATACGTGTTCGAGTGTTCGAACCGTAACGCGCGAGAAATTGTAAGTAAACGCCGTATTTACATATCTGCCACTGTGCAGGAGAATCCGTATAGGTGTTCGAGTGTTCGAAACGTAACGCGTGAGAAATTGTAAGTAAACGCCGTATTTACATATCTGCCACTGTGCAGGAGAATCCGTATAGGTGTTCGAGTGTTCGAAACGTAACGCGCGAGAAATTTTAAGTAAACGCCGTATTTACATATCTGCCATTGTGCAGGAGAATCCGTATAGGTGTTCGAGTGTTCGAAACGTAACGCGCGAGAAATTGTAAGTAAACGCCGTATTTACATATCTGCCTCTGTGCAGGAGAATCCGTATAGGTGTTCGAGTGTTCGAAACGTAACGCGCGAGAAATTATAAGTAAACGCCGTATTTACGTATCTGCCACTGTGCAGGAGAATGCGTATAGGTGTTCGAATGCTCGAACCGTAACGCGAGAGAAATTCTAAGTAAACGCCGTAATTACATATCTGCCACTGTGCAGGAGAATCCGTATAGGTGTTCGAGTGTTCGAATCGTAAGGCGCGAGAAATTGTAAGTAAAAGCCGTATTTACATATCTGCCACTGTGCAGGAGAATCCGTATAGGTGTTCGAGTGTTCGAAACGTAACGCGCGAGAAATTGTAAGTAAACGACGTATTTACATATCTGCCACTGTGCAGGAGAATCCGTATAGGTGTTCGAGTGTTCGAAACGTAACGCGTGAGAAATTGTAAGTAAACGCCGTATTTACATATCTGCCACTGTCCAGGAGAATCCGTATTGGTGTTTGAGTGTTCGAACCGTAACGCGCCTGAAATTGTAATTAAACGCCGTATTTACATGTCTGCCACTGTGCCGGAGAATCCGTATAGGTGTTTGAGTGTTCGAACTGTAACGCGCGAGAAATGGTAGGTAAGCACCGCATTTACATATCTGCCACTGTGCAGGAGAATCCGTATACGTGTCCGAGTGTTCGAACCGTAACGCGCGAGAAATTGTAAGTAAACGCCGTATTTACATATCTGCCACTGTGCAGGAGAATCCGTATAGGTGTTCGAGTGTTCGAAACGTAACGCGCGAGAAATTGTAAGTAAACGCCGTATTTACATATCTGCCACTGTGCAGGAGAATCCGTATAGGTGTTCCAGTGTTCGAAACGTAACGCGCGAGAAATTGTAAGTAAACGCCGTATTTACATATCTGCAATTGTGCAGGAGAATCCGTATAGGTGTTCGAGTGTTCGAAACGTAACGCGCGAGAAATTGTAAGTAAACGTCGTATTTACATATCTGCCGCTGTGCAGGAGAATCCGTATAGGTGTTCGAGTGTTCGAAACATAACGCGTGAGAAATTGTAAGTAAACGTCGTATTTACATATCTGCCACTGTGCAGGAGAATCCGTATAGGTGTTCGAGTGTACAAAACGTAACGCGCGAGAAATTGTAAGTAAACGCCGTATTTACATATCTGCCACTGTGCAGGAGAATCCGTATAGGTGTTCGAGTGTTCGAAACGTAACGCGTGAGAAATTGTAACTAAACGCCGTATTTACATATCTGCCACTGTCCAGGAGAATCCGTTTTGGTGTTCGAGTGTTAGAACCATAACGCGCGTGAAATGTAAGTAAACGTCGTATTTACATATCTGCCACTGTGCAGGAGAATCCGTATAGGTGTTCGAGTGTTCGATACGTAACGCGGGAGAAATTGTATGTAAACGCCGTATTTACATATCTGCCACTGTGCAGGAAAATCCGTATAGCTGTTCGAGTGTGCGAAACGTAACGCGCGAGAAATTGTAAGTAAACGCCGTATTTACATATCTGCCACTGTGCAGGAGAATCCGTATAGCTGTTCTACTGTTCGAAACGTAACGCGCGAGAAATTGTAGGTAAACGCCGTATTTACATATCTGCCACTGTGCAGGAGAATCCGTATAGGTGTTCGAGTGTTCGAAACGTAACGCGCGAGAAATTGTAAGTAAACGTCGTATTTACATATCTGCCACTGTGCAGGAGAATCCGTATAGGTGTTCGAGTGTGCAAATCGTAACGCGCGAGAAATTGTAAGTAAACGCCGTATTTACATATCTGCCACTATGCAGGAGAATCCGTATAGGTGTTCGAGTGTTCGAAACGTAACGCGTGAGAAATTGTAAGTAAACGCCGTATTTACATATCTGCCACTGTGCAGGAGAATCCGTATAAGTGTTCGAGTGTTCGAACCGTAACGCGCGAGAAATTGTAAGTAAAAGCCGTATTTACATATCTGCCACTGTGCAGGAGAATCCGTATAGGTGTTCGAGTGTTCGAAACGTAATGCGCGAGAAATTGTAAGTAAACGTCGTATTTACATATCTGCCACTGTGCAGGAGAATCCGTATAGGTGTTCGAGTGTTCGAAATGTAACGCGCCAGAAATTGTAAGTAAACGTCGTATTTACTTATCTGCCACTGTGCAGGAGAATCCGTATAGGTGTTCGAGTGTGCCAAACGTAACGCGCGAGAAATTGTAAGTAAACGCCGTATTTACATATCTGCCACTGTGTAGGAGAATCCGTATAGGTGTTCGAGTGTTCGAAACGTAACGCGCGAGAAATTGTAAGTAAACGTCGTATTTACATATCTGCCACTCTGCAGGAGAATCCGTATAGGTGTTCGAGTGTTCGATACGTAACGCGTGAGAAATTGTATGTAAACGCCGTATTTACATATCTGCCACTGTGCAGGAGAATCCGTATAGCTGTTCGAGTGTTCGAAACGTAACGCGCGAGAAATTGTAAGTAAACGCCGTATTTACATATCTGCCACTGTGCAGGAGAATCCGTATAGGTGTTCGAGTGTTCGAAACGTAACGCGCGAGAAATTGTAAGTAAACGTCGTATTTACATATCTGCCACTGTGCATGAGAATCCGTATAGGTGTTCGCGTGTTCGATACGTAACGCGGGAGAAATTGTATGTAAACGCCGTATTTACATATCTGCCACTGTGCAGGAGAATCCGTATAGCTGTTCGAGTGTGCGAAACGTAACGCGCGAGAAATTGTAAGTACACGCCGTATTTACATATCTGCCACTGTGCAGGAGAATCCGTATAGCTGTTCTACTGTTCGAAACGTAACGCGCGAGAAATTGTAGGTAAACGCCGTATTTACATATCTGCCACTGTGCAGGAGAATCCGTATAGGTGTTCGAGTGTTCGAAACGTAACGCGCAAGAAATTGTAGGTAAACGTCGTATTTACTTATCTGCCACTGTGCAGGAGAATCCATATAGGTGTTCGAGTGTTCGAAACGTAACGCGCGAGAAATTGTAAGTAAACGCCGTATTTACTTATCTGCCACTGTGCAGGAGAATCCGTATTGGTGTTCGAGTGTTCGGAACGTAACGCGTGAGAAATTGTAAGTAAACGCCGTATTTACATATCTGCCACTGTCCAGGAGAACCCGTATTGGTGTTCGAGTGTTCGAACCGTAACGCGCGAGAAATTGTAAGTAAACGCCGTATTTACATGTCTGCCACTGTGCAGGAGAATCCATATAGGTGTTCGAGTGTTCGAAACGTAACGCGCGAGAAATTGTAGGTAAACACCGTATTTACATATCTGCCACTGTGCAGGAGAATCCGTATACGTGTTCGAGTGTTCGAACCGTAACGCGCGAGAAATTGTAAGTAAACGCCGTATTTACATATCTGCCACTGTGCAGGAGAATCCGTATAGGTGTTCGAGTGTTCGAAACGTAACGCGCGAGAAATTTTAAGTAAACCCGTATTTACATATCTGCCACTGTGCAGGAGAATCCGTATAGGTGTTCGAGTGTTCGAAACGTAACGCGCGAGAAATTTTAAGTAAACGCCGTATTTACATATCTGCCATTGTGCAGGAGAATCCGTATAGGTGTTCGAGTGTTCGAAACGTAACGCGCGAGAAATTGTAAGTAAACGCCGTATTTACATATCTGCCTCTGTGCAGGAGAATCCGTATAGGTGTTCGAGTGTTCGAAACGTAACACGCGAGAAATTATAAGTAAACGCCGTATTTACGTATCTGCCACTGTGCAGGAGAATGCGTATAGGTGTTCAAGTGTGCAAAACGTAACGCGCGAGAAATTGTAAGTAAACGCCGTATTTACATATCTGCCACTGTGCAGGAGAATCCGTATAGGTGTTCGAGTGTTCGATACGTAACGCGGGAGAAATTGTATGTAAACGCCGTATTTACATATCTGCCACTGTGCAGGAGAATCCGTATAGCTGTTCGAGTGTGCGAAACGTAACGCGCGAGAAATTGTAAGTAAACGCCGTATTTACATATCTGCCACTGTGCAGGAGAATCCGTATAGCTGTTCTACTGTTCGAAACGTAACGCGCGAGAAATTGTAGGTAAACGCCGTATTTACATATCTGCCACTGTGCAGGAGAATCCGTATAAGTGTTCGAGTGTTCGAAACGTAACGCGCGAGAAATTGTAAGTAAACGTCGTATTTACATATCTGCCACTCTGCAGGAGAATCCGTATAGGTGTTCGAGTGTTCGATACGTAACGCGTGAGAAATTGTAATTAAACGCCGTATTTACATGTCTGCCACTATGCCGGAGAATCCGTATAGGTGTTTGAGTGTTCGAACTGTAACGCGCGAGAAATGGTAGGTAAACACCGCATTTACATATCTGCCACTGTGCAGGAGAATCCGTATACGTGTCCGAGTGTTCGAACCGTAACGCGCGAGAAATTGTAAGTAAACACCGTATTTACATATCTGCCACTGTGCAGGAGAATCCGTATAGGTGTTCGAGTGTTCGAAACGTAACGCGCGAGAAATTGTAAGTAAACGCCGTATTTACATATCTGCCACTGTGCAGGAGAATCGGTATAGGTGTTCAAGTGTTCGAAACGTAACGCGCGAGAAATTGTAAGTAAACGCCGTATTTACATATCTGCAATTGTGCAGGAGAATCCGTATAGGTGTTCGAGTGTTCGAAACGTAACGCGCGAGAAATTGTAAGTAAACGTCGTATTTACATATCTGCCGCTGTGCAGGAGAATCCGTATAGGTGTTCGAGTGTTCGAAACATAACGCGTGAGAAATTGTAAGTAAACGTCGTATTTACATATCTGCCACTGTGCAGGATAATCCGTATAGGTGTTCGAGTGTGCAAAACGTAACGCGCGAGAAATTGTAAGTAAACGCCGTATTTACATATCTGCCACTGTGCAGGAGAATCCGTATAGGTGTTCGAGTGTTCGAAACGTAACGCGTGAGAAATTGTAACTAAACGCCGTATTTACATATCTGCCACTGTCCAGGAGAATCCGTTTTGGTGTTCGAGTGTTAGAACCGTAACGCGCGTGAAATGTAAGTAAACGTCGTATTTACATATCTGCCACTGTGCAGGAGAATCCGTATAGGTGTTCGAGTGTTCGATACGTAACGCGGGAGAAATTGTATGTAAACACCGTATTTACATATCTGCCACTGTGCAGGAGAATCCGTATAGCTGTTCGAGTGTGCGAAACGTAACGCGCGAGAAATTGTAAGTAAACGCCGTATTTACATATCTGCCACTGTGCAGGAGAATCCGTATAGCTGTTCTACTGTTCGAAACGTAACGCGCGAGAAATTGTAGGTAAACGCCGTATTTACATATCTGCCACTGTGCAGGAGAATCCGTATAGGTGTTCGAGTGTTCGAAACGTAACGCGCGAGAAATTGTAAGTAAACGTCGTATTTACATATCTGCCACTCTGCAGGAGAATCCGTATAGGTGTTCGAGTGTTCGATACGTAACGCGTGAGAAATTGTATGTAAACGCCGTATTTACATATCTGCCACTGTGCAGGAGAATCCGTATAGCTGTTCGAGTGTTCGAAACGTAACGCGCGAGAAATTGTAAGTAAACGCCGTATTTACATATCTGCCACTGTGCAGGAGAATCCGTATAGGTGTTCGAGTGTTCGAAACGTAACGCGCGAGAAATTGTAAGTAAACGTCGTATTTACATATCTGCCACTGTGCAGGAGAATCCGTATAGGTTTTCGAGTGTTCGATACGTAACGCGGGAGAAATTGTATGTAAACGCCGTATTTACATATCTGCCACTGTGCAGGAGAATCCGTATAGCTGTTCGACTGTGCGAAGCGTAACGCGCGAGAAATTGTAAGTAAACGCCGTATGTACATATCTGCCACTGTGCAGGAGAATCCGTATAGCTGTTCTACTGTTCGAAACGTAACGCGCGAGAAATTGTAGGTAAACGCCGTATTTACATATCTGCCACTGTGCAGGAGAATCCGTATAGGTGTTCGAGTGTTCGAAACGTAACGCGCAAGAAATTGTAGGCAAACGTCGTATTTACTTATCTGCCACTGTGCAGGAGAATCCATATAGGTGTTCGAGTGTTCGAAACGTAACGCGCGAGAAATTGTAAGTAAACGCCGTATTTACTTATCTGCCACTGTGCAGGAGAATCCGTATTGGTGTTCGAGTGTTCGAAACGTAACGCGTGAGAAATTGTAAGTAAACGCCGTATTTACATATCTGCCACTGTCCAGGAGAACCCGTATTGGTGTTCGAGTGTTCGAACCGTAACGCGCGAGAAATTGTAAGTAAACGCCGTATTTACATGTCTGCCACTGTGCAGGAGAATCCGTATAGGTGTTCGAGTTTTCGAACCGTAACGCGCGAGAAATGGTAGGTAAACACCGTATTTACATATCTGCCACTGTGCAGGAGAATCCGTATACGTGTTCGAGTGTTCGAACCGTAACGCGCGAGAAATTGTAAGTAAACGCCGTATTTACATATCTGCCACTGTGCAGGAGAATCCGTATACGTGTTCGAGTGTTCGAAACGTAACGCGCGAGAAATTGTAAGTAAACGCCGTATTTACATATCTGCCACTGTGTAGGAGAATCCGTATAGGTGTTCGAGTGTTCGAAACGTAACGCGCGAGAAATTGTAAGTAAACGCCGTATTTACATATCTGCCATTGTGCAGGAGAATCCGTATAGGTGTTCGAGTGTTCGAAACGTAACGCGGGAGAAATTATAAGTAAACGCCGTATTTACGTATCTTCCACTGTGCAGGAGAATGCGTATAGGTGTTCGAATGCTCGAACCGTAACGCGAGAGAAATTCTAAGTAAACGCCGTAATTACATATCTGCCACTGTGCAGGAGAATCCGTATAGGTGTTCGAGTGTTCGAATCGTAAGGCGCGAGAAATTGTAAGTAAAAGCCGTATTTACATATCTGCCACTGTGCAGGAGAATCCGTATAGGTGTTCGAGTGTTCGAAACGTAACGCGCGAGAAATTGTAAGTAAACGCCGTATTTACATATCTGCCACTGTGCAGGAGAATCCGTATAGGTGTTCGAGTGTTCGAAACGTAACGCGTGAGAAATTGTAAGTAAACGCCGTATTTACATATCTGCCACTGTCCAGGAGAATCCGTATTGGTGTTTGAGTGTTCGAACCGTAACGCGCCTGAAATTGTAATTAAACGCCGTATTTACATGTCTGCCACTATGCCGGAGAATCCGTATAGGTGTTTGAGTGTTCGAACTGTAACGCGCGAGAAATGGTAGGTAAACACCGCATTTACATATCTGCCACTGTGCAGGAGAATCCGTATACGTGTCCGAGTGTTCGAACCGTAACGCGCGAGAAATTGTAAGTAGACGCCGTATTTACATATCTGCCACTGTGCAGGAGAATCCGTATAGGTGTTCGAGTGTTCGAAACGTAACGCGCGAGAAATTGTAAGTAAACGCCGTATTTACATATCTGCCACTGTGCAGGAGAATCCGTATAGGTGTTCAAGTGTTCGAAACGTAACGCGCGAGAAATTGTAAGTAAACGCCGTATTTACATATCTGCAATTGTGCAGGAGAATCCGTATAGGTGTTCGAGTGTTCGAAACGTAACGCGCGAGAAATTGTAAGTAAACGTCGTATTTACATATCTGCCGCTGTGCAGGGGAATCCGTATAGGTGTTCGAGTGTTCGAAACATAACGCGTGAGAAATTGTAAGTAAACGTCGTATTTACATATCTGCCACTGTGCAGGAGAATCCGTATAGGTGTTCGAGTGTGCAAAACGTAACGCGCGAGAAATTGTAAGTAAACGCCGTATTTACATATCTGCCACTGTGCAGGAGAATCCGTATAGGAGTTCGAGTGTTCGAAACGTAACGCGTGAGAAATTGTAACTAAACGCCGTATTTACATATCTGCCACTGTCCAGGAGAATCCGTTTTTGTGTTCGAGTGTTAGAACCGTAACGCGCGTGAAATTGTAATTAAACGCCGTATTTACATGTCTGCCACTGTGCCGGAGAATCCGTATAGGTGTTTGAGTGTTCGAACCGTAACGCGCGAGAAATGGTAGGTAAACACCGTATTTACAAATCTGCCACTGTGCAGGAGAATCCGTATACGTGTCCGAGTGTTCGAACCGTAACGCGCGAGAAATTGTAAGTAAACGCCGTATTTACATATCTGCCACTGTGCAGGAGAATCCGTATAGGTGTTCGAGTGTTCGAAACGTAACGCGCGAGAAATTGTAAGTAAACGCCGTATTTACATATCTGCCACTGTGCAGGAGAATCTGTATAGGTGTTCGAGTGTTCGAAACGTAACGCGCGAGAAATTGTAAGTAAACGCCGTATTTACATATCTGCCATTGTGCAGGAGAATCCGTATAGGTGTTCGAGTGTTCGAAATGTAACGCGCGAGAAATTGTAAGTAAACGTCGTATTTACATATCTGCCGCTGTGCAGGAGAATCCGTATAGGTGTTCGAGTGTTCGATACGTAACGCGTGAGAAATTGTATGTAAACGCCGTATTTACATATCTGCCACTGTGCAGGAGAATCCATATAGCTGTTCGAGTGTGCGAAACGTAACGCGCGAGAAATTGTAAGTAAACGCCGTATTTACATATCTGCCACTGTGCAGGAGAATCCGTATAGGTGTTCGAGTGTTCGAAACGTAACGCGCAAGAAATTGTAAGTAAACGCCGTAATTACATATCTGCCACTGTGCAGGAGAATCCGTATAGATGTTCGAGTGTTCGAAACGTAACGCGCGAGAAATTGTAAGTAAACGTCGTATTTACTTATCTGCCACTGTGCAGGAGAATCCGTATAGGTGTTCGAGTGTTCGAAACATAACGCGTGAGAAATTATAAGTAAACGTCGTATTTACATATCTGCCACTCTGCAGGAGAATCCGTATAGGTGTTCGAGTGTGCAAAACGTAACGCGCGAGAAATTGTAAGTAAACGCCGTATTTACATATCTGCCACTGTGCAAGAGAATCCGTATAGGTGTTCGAGTGTTCGAAACGTAACGCGTGAGAAATTGTAAGTAAACGCCGTATTTACATATCTGCCACTGTCCAGGAGAATCACTATTGGTGTTCGGGTGTTCGAACCGTAACGCGCGAGAAATTGTAATTAAACGCCGTATTTACATGTCTGCCACTGTGCAGGATAATCCGTATAGGTGTTTGAGTGTTCGAACCGTAACGCGCGAGAAATGGTAGGTAAACACCGTATTTACATATCTGCCACTGTGCAGGAGAATCCGTATACGTGTTCGAGTGTTCGAACCGTAACGCGCGAGAAATTGTAAGTAAACGCCGTATTTACATATCTGCCACTATGCAGGAGAATCCGTATAGGTGTTCGAGTGTTCGAAACGTAACGCGCGAGAAATTGTAAGTAATCGCCGTATTTACATATCTGCCACTGTGCAGGAGAATCCGTATAGGTCTTCGAGTGTTCGAAACGTAACGCGCCAGAAATTGTAAGTAAACGCCGTATTCACATATCTGCCATTGTGCAGGAGAATCCGTATAGGTGTTCGAGTGTTCGAAACGTAACGCGCGAGAAATTGTAAGTAAACGTCGTATTTACATATCTGCCGCTGTGGAGGAGAATCCGTATAGGTGTTCGAGTGTTCGATGCGTAACGCGTGAGAAATTGTATGTAAACGCCGTATTTACATATCTGCCACTGTGCAGGAGAATCCGTATAGCTGTTCGAGTGTGCGAAACGTAACGTGCGAGAAATTGTAAGTAAACGCCGTATTTACATATCTGCCACTGTGCAGGAGAATCCGTATAGGTGTTCGAGTGTTCGAAACGTAACGTGCAAGAAATTGTAAGTAAACGCCGTAATTACATATCTGCCACTGTGCAGGAGAATCCGTATAGGTGTTCGAGTGTTCGAAACGTAACGCGCGAGAAATTGTAAGTAAACGTCGTATTTACTTATCTGCCACTGTGCAGGAGAATCCGTATAGGTGTTCGAGTGTTCGATACATAACGCGTGAGAAATTGTAAGTAAACGTCGTATTTACATATCTGCCACTGTGCAGGAGAATCCGTATAGGTGTTCGAGTGTGCAAAACGTTACGCGCGAGAAATTGTAAGTAAACGCCGTATTTACATATCTGCCACTGTGCAGGAGAATCCGTATTGGTGTTCGAGTGTTCGAAACGTAACGCGTGAGAAATTCTAAGTAAACGCCGTATTTACATATCTGCCACTGTCTAGGAGAATCCGTATTGGTGTTCGAGTGTTCGAACCGTAATACGCGAGAAATTGTAATTAAACGCCGTATTTACATGTCTGCCACTGTGCAGGAGAATCCGTATAGGTGTTTGAGTGTTCGAACCGTAACGCGCGAGAAATGGTAGGTAAACACCGTATTTGCATATCTGCCACTGTGCAGGAGAATCCGTATACGTGTTCGAGTGTTCGAACCGTAACGCGCGAGAAATTGTAAGTAAACGCCGTATTTACATATCTGCCACTGTGGAGGAGAATCCGTATAGGTGTTCGAGTGTTCGAAACGTAACTCCCGAGAAATTGTAAGTAAACGTCGTATTTACATATCTGCCATTGTGCAAGAGAATCCGTATAGGTGTTCGAGTGTTCGAAACGTAATGCGCCAGAAATTGTAAGTAAACGTCGTATTTACAAATCTGCCACTGTGCAGGAGAATCCGTATAGGTGTTCGATTGTTCGATACGTAACGCGTGAGAAATTGTATGTAAACGCCGTATTTACATATCTGCCACTGTGCAGGAGAATCCGTATAGCTGTTCGAGTGTGCGAAACGTAACGCGCGAGAAATTGTAAGTAAACGCCGTATTTACATATCTGCCACTGTGCAGGAGAATCTGTATAGGTGTTCGAGTGTTCGAAACGTAACGCGCAAGAAATTGTAGGTAAACGCCGTATTTACATATCCGCCACTGTGCAGGAGAATCCGTATAGGTGATCGAGTGTTCGAAACGTAACGCGCGAGAAATTGTAAGTAAACGTCGTATTTACTTATCTGCCACTGTGCAGGAGAATCCGTATAGGTGTTCGAGTGTTCGAAACATAACGCGTGAGAAATTGTAAGTAAACGCCGTATTTATATATCTGCTACTGTGCAGGAGAATCCGTATAGGTGTTCGAGTGTTCGAATCGTAAGGCGTGAGAAATTGTAATTAAACGCCGTATTTACATGTCTGCCACTGTGCAGGAGAATCCGTATAGGTGTTTGAGTGTTCGAACCGTAACGCGCGAGAAATGCTAAGTAAACACCGTATTTACATATCCGCCACTGTACAGGAGAATCCGTATACGTATTTGAGTGTTCGAACCGTAACGCGCGAGAAATTGTAAGTAAACGCTGTATTTACATATCTGCCACTGTGCAGGAGAATCTGTATAGGTGTTCGAGTGTTCGAAACGTAACGCGCGAGAAATTGTAAGTAAACGCCGTATTTACATATCTGCCTCTGTGCAGGAGAATCCGTATAGGTGTTCGAGTGTTCGAAACGTAACGCGCGAGAAATTATAAGTAAACGCCGTATTTACGTATCTGCCACTGTGCAGGAGAATGCGTATAGGTGTTCGAATGCTCGAACCGTAACGCGGGAGAAATTCTAAGTAAACGCCGTAATTACATATCTGCCACTGTGCAGGAGAATCCGTATAGGTGTTCGAGTGTTCGAATCGTAAGGCGCGAGAAATTGTAAGTAAAAGCCGTATTTACATATCTGCCACTGTGCAGGAGAATCCGTATAGGTGTTCGAGTGTTCGAAACGTAACGCGTGAGAAATTGTAAGTAAACGTCGTATTTACATATCTGCCACTGTGCAGGAGAATCCGTATAGGTGTTCGAGTGTGCAAATCGTAACGCGCGAGAAATTGTAAGTAAACGCCGTATTTACATATCTGCCACTATGCAGGAGAATCCGTATAGGTGTTCGAGTGTTCGAAACGTAACACGTGAGAAATTGTAAGTAAACGCCGTATTTACAAATCTGCCACTGTGCAGGAGAATCCGTATAGGTGTTCGAGTGTTCGAACCGTAACGCGCGAGAAATTGTAAGTAAAAGCCGTATTTACATATCTGCCACTGTGCAGGAGAATCCGTATAGGTGTTCGAGTGTTCGAAACGTAACGCGCGAGAAATTGTAAGTAAACGTCGTATTTACATATCTGCCACTGTGCAGGAGAATCCGTATAGGTGTTCGAGTGTTCGAAACGTAACGCGCGAGAAATTGTAAGTAAACGTCGTATTTACATATCTGCCACTGTGCAGGAGAATCCGTATAGGTGTTCGAGTGTGCCAAACGTAACGCGCGAGAAATTGTAAGTAAACGCCGTATTTACATATCTGCCACTGTGTAGGAGAATCCGTATAGGTGTTCGAGTGTTCGGAACGTAACGCGCGAGAAATTGTAAGTAAACGTCGTATTTACATATCTGCCACTGTGCAGGAGAATCCGTATAGGTGTTCGAGTGTTCGATACGTAACGCGTGAGAAATTGTATGTAAACGCCGTATTTACATATCTGCCACTGTGCAGGAGAATCCGTATAGCTGTTCGAGTGTTCGAAACGTAACGCGCGAGAAATTGTAAGTAAACGCCGTATTTACATATCTGCCACTGTGCAGGAGAATCCGTATAGGTGTTCGAGTGTTCGAAACGTAACGCGCGAGAAATTGTAAGTAAACGTCGTATTTACATATCTGCCACTGTGCAGGAGAATCCGTATAGGTGTTCGAGTGTTCGATACGTAACGCGGGAGAAATTGTATGTAAACGCCGTATTTACATATCTGCCACTGTGCAGGAGAATCCGTATAGCTGTTCGACTGTGCGAAACGTAACGCGCGAGAAATTGTAAGTAAACGCCGTATTTACATATCTGCCACTGTGCAGGAGAATCCGTATAGCTGTTCTAGTGTTCGAAACGTAACGCGCGAGAAATTGTAGGTAAACGCCGTATTTACATATCTGCCACTGTGCAGGAGAATCCGTATAGGTGTTCGAGTGTTTGAAACGTAACGCGCAAGAAATTGTAGGTAAACGTCGTATTTACTTATCTGCCACTGTGTAGGAGAATCCATATAGGTGTTCGAGTGTTCGAAACGTAACGCGCGAGAAATTGTAAGTAAACGCCGTATTTACTTATCTGCCACTGTGCAGGAGAATCCGTATTGGTGTTCGAGTGTTCGAAACGTAACGCGTGAGAAATTGTAAGTAAACGCCGTATTTACATATCTGCCACTGTCCAGGAGAACCCGTATTGGTGTTCGAGTGTTCGAACCGTAACGCGCGAGAAATTGTAAGTAAACGCCGTATTTACATGTCTGCCACTGTGCAGGAGAATCCGTATAGGTGTTCGAGTGTTCGAACCGTAACGCGCGAGAAATGGTAGGTAAACACCGTATTTACATATCTGCCACTGTGCAGGAGAATCCGTATACGTGTTCGAGTGTTCGAACCGTAACGCGCGAGAAATTGTAAGTAAACGCCGTATTTACATATCTGCCACTGTGCAGGAGAATCCGTATAGGTGTTCGAGTGTTCGAAACGTAACGCGCGAGAAATTGTAAGTAAACCCCGTATTAACATATCTGCCACTGTGCAGGAGAATCCGTATAGGTGTTCGAGTGTTCGAAACGTAACGCGCGAGAAATTGTAAGTAAACGCCGTATTTACATATCTGCCATTGTGCAGGAGAATCCGTATAGGTGTTCGAGTGTTCGAAACGTAACGCGCGAGAAATTGTAAGTAAACGCCGTATTTACATATCTGCCTCTGTGCAGGAGAATCCGTATAGGTGTTCGAGTGTTCGAAACGTAACGCGCTAGAAATTATAAGTAAACGCCGTATTTACGTATCTGCCACTGTGCAGGAGAATGCGTATAGGTGTTCGAATGCTCGAACCGTAACGCGAGAGAAATTCTAAGTAAACGCCGTAATTACATATCTGCCACTGTGCAGGAGAATCCGTATAGGTGTTCGAGTGTTCGAATCGTAAGGCGCGAGAAATTGTAAGTAAAAGCCGTATTTACATATCTGCCACTGTGCAGGAGAATCCGTATAGGTGTTCGAGTGTTCGAAACGTAACGCGCGAGAAATTGTAAGTAAACGCCGTATTTACATATCTGCCACTGTGCAGGAGAATCCGTATAGGTGTTCGAGTGTTCGAAACGTAACGCGTGAGAAATTGTAAGTAAACGCCGTATTTACATATCTGCCACTGTCCAGGAGAATCCGTATTGGTGTTTGAGTGTTCGAACCGTAACGCGCGTGAAATTGTAATTAAACGCCGTATTTACATGTCTGCCATCTTGCCGGAGAATCCGTATAGGTGTTTGAGTGTTCGAACTGTAACGCGCGAGAAATGGTAGGTAAACACCGCATTTACATATCTGCCACTGTGCAGGAGAATCCGTATACGTGTCCGAGTGTTCGAACCGTAACGCGCGAGAAATTGTAAGTAAACGCCGTATTTACATATCTGCCACTGTGCAGGAGAATTCGTATAGATGTTCGAGTGTTCGAAACGTAACGCGCGAGAAATTGTAAGTAAACGCCGTATTTACATATCTGCCACTGTGCAGGAGAATCCGTATAGGTGTTCAAGTGTTAGAAACGTAACGCGCGAGAAATTGTAAGTAAACGCCGTATTTACATATCTGCAATTGTGCAGGAGAATCCGTATAGGTGTTCGAGTGTTCGAAACGTAACGCGCGAGAAATTGTAAGTAAACGTCGTATTTACATATCTGCCGCTGTGCAGGAGAATCCGTATAGGTGTTCGAGTGTTCGAAACATAACGCGTGAGAAATGGTAGGTAAACGCCGTATTTACGTATCTGCCACTGTGCAGGAGAATGCGTATAGGTGTTCGAATGCTCGAACCGTAACGCGAGAGAAATTCTAAGTAAACGCCGTAATTACATATCTGCCACTGTGCAGGAGAATCCGTATAGGTGTTCGAGTGTTCGAATCGTAAGGCGCGAGAAATTGTAAGTAAAAGCCGTATTTACATATCTGCCACTGTGCATGAGAATCCGTATAGGTGTTCGAGTGTTCGAAACGTAACGCGCGAGAAATTGTAAGTAAACGCCGTATTTACATATCTGCCACTGTGCAGGAGAATCCGTATAGGTGTTCGAGTGTTCGAACCGTAACGCGCGAGAAATGGTAGGTAAATACCGTATTTACATATCTGCCACTGTGCAGGAGAATCCGTATACGTGTTCGAGTGTTCGAACCGTAACGCGCGAGAAATTGTAAGTAAACGCCGTATTTACATATCTGCCACTATGCAGGAGAATCCGTATAGGTGTTCGAGTGTTCGAAACGTAACGCGCGAGAAATTGTAAGTAAACGCCGTATTTACATATCTGCCACTGTGCAGTAGAATCCGTATAGGTGTTCGAGTGTTCGAAACGTAACGCGTGAGAAATTGTAAGTAAACGCCGTATTTACATATCTGCCACTGTGCAGGAGAATCCGTATAGGTGTTCGAGTGTTCGAAACGTAACGCGCGAGAAATTGTAAGTAAACGCCGTATTTACATCTCTGCCATTGTGCAGGAGAATCCGTATAGGTGTTCGAGTGTTCGAAACGTAACGCGCGAGAAATTGTAAGTAAACGTCGTATTTACATATCTGCCACTGTGCAGGAGAATCCGTATAGGTGTTCGAGTGTTCGATACGTAACGCGTGAGAAATTGTATGTAAACGCCGTATTTACATATCTGCCACTGTGCAGGAGAATCCGTATAGCTGTTCGAGTGTGCGAAACGTAACGGGCGAGAAATTGTAAGTAAACGCCGTATTTACATATCTGCTACTGTGCAGGAGAATCCGTATAGGTGTTCGAGTGTTCGAAACGTAACGCGCGAGAAATTGTAAGTAAACGTCGTATTTACTTATCTGCCACTATGCAGGAGAATCCGTATAGGTGTTCGAGTGTTCGAAACATAACGCGTGAGAAATTGTAAGTAAACGTCGTATTTACATATCTGCCACTGTGCAGGAGAATCCGTATAGGTGTTCGAGTGTGCAAAACGTAACGCGCGAGAAATTGTAAGTAAACGCCGTATTTACATATCTGCCACTGTGCAGGAGAATCCGTATAGGTGTTCGAGTGTTCGAAACGTAACGCGTGAGAAATTGTAAGTAAACGCCGTATTTACATATCTGCCACTGTCTAGGAGAATCCGTATTGGTGTCCGAGTGTTCGAACCGTAACGCGCGTGAAATTGTAAGTAAACGCCGTATTTACATGTCTGCCACTGTGCCGGAGAATCCTTATAGGTGTTTGAGTGTTCGAACTGTAACGCGCGAGGAATGGTAGGTAAACACCGTATTTACATATCTGCCACTGTGCAGGAGAATCCGTATACGTGTCCGAGTGTTCGAACCGTAACGCGCGAGAAATTGTAAGTAAACGCCGTATTTACATATCTGCCACTGTGCAGGAGAATCCGTATAGGTGTTCGAGTGTTCGAAACGTAACGCGCGAGAAATTGTAAGTAAACGTCGTATTTACATATCTGCCGCTGTGCAGGAGAATCCGTATAGGTGTTCGAGTGTTCGATACGTAACGCGTGAGAAATTGTATGTAAACGCCGTATTTACATATCTGCCAGTGTGCAGGGGAATCCGTATAGCTGTTCGAGTGTGCGAAACGTAACGCGCGAGAAATTGTAAGTAAACGCCGTATTTACATATCTGCCACTGTGCAGGAGAATCCGTATAGGTGTTCGAGTGTTCGAAACGTAACGCGCGAGAAATTGTAAGTAAACGCCGTATTTACATATCTGCCACTGTGCAGGAGAATCCGTATAGGTGTTCGAGTGTTCGAAACGTAACGCGTGAGAAATTGTAAGTAAACGCCGTATTTACATATCTGCCACTGTCCAGGAGAATCCCTATTGGTGTTCGAGTGTTCGAACCGTAACGCGCGAGAAATTGTAATTAAACGCCCTATTTACATGTCTGCCACTGTGCAGGATAATCCGTATAGGTGTTTGAGTGTTCGAACCGTAACGCGCGAGAAATGGTAGGTAAACACCGTATTTACATATCTGCCACTGTGCAGGAGAATCCGTATACGTGTTCGAGTGTTCGAACCGTAACGCGCGAGAAATAGTAAGTAAACACCGTATTTACATATCTGCCACTGTGCAGGAGAATCCGTATAGGTGTTCGAGTGTTCGAAACGTAACGCGCGAGAAATTGTAAGTAAACGCCGTATTTACATATCTGCCACTGTGCAGGAGAATCCGTATAGGTGTTCGAGTGTTCGAAACGTAACGCGCGAGAAATTGTAAGTAAACGCCGTATTCACATATCTGCCATTGTGCAGGAGAATCCGTATAGGTGTTCGAGTGTTCGAAACGTAACGCGCAAGAAATTGTAGGTAAACGTCGTATTTACTTATCTGCCACTGTGTAGGAGAATCCATATAGGTGTTCGAGTGTTCGAAACGTAACGCGCGAGAAATTGTAAGTAAACGCCGTATTTACTTATCTGCCACTGTGCAGGAGAATCCGTATTGGTGTTCGAGTGTTCGAAACGTAACGCGTGAGAAATTGTAAGTAAACGCCGTATTTACATATCTTCCACTGTCCAGGAGAACCCGTATTGGTGTTCGAGTGTTCGAACCGTAACGCGCGAGAAATTGTAAGTAAACGCCGTATTTACATGTCTGCCACTGTGCAGGAGAATCCGTATAGGTGTTCGAGTGTTCGAACCGTAACGCGCGAGAAATGGTAGGTAAACACCGTATTTACATATCTGCCACTGTGCAGGAGAATCCGTATACGTGTTCGAGTGTTCGAACCGTAACGCGCGAGAAATTGTAAGTAAACGCCGTATTTACATATCTGCCACTGTGCAGTAGAATCCGTATAGGTGTTCGAGTGTTCGAAACGTAACGCGCGAGAAATTGTAAGTAAACCCCGTATTTACATATCTGCCACTGTGCAGGAGAATCCGTATAGGTGTTCGAGTGTTCGAAACGTAACGCGCGAGAAATTGTAAGTAAACGACGTATTTACATATCTGCCTCTGTGCAGGAGAATCCGTATAGGTGTTCGAGTGTTCGAAACGTAACGCGCTAGAAATTATAAGTAAACGCCGTATTTACGTATCTGCCACTGTGCAGGAGAATGCGTATAGGTGTTCGAATGCTCGAACCGTAACGCGAGAGAAATTCTAAGTAAACGCCGTAATTACATATCTGCCACTGTGCAGGAGAATCCGTATAGGTGTTCGAGTGTTCGAATCGTAAGGCGCGAGAAATTGTAAGTAAAAGCCGTATTTACATATCTGCCACTGTGCAGGAGAATCCGTATAGGTGTTCGAGTGTTCGAAACGTAACGCGCGAGAAATTGTAAGTAAACGCCGTATTTACATATCTGCCACTGTGCAGGAGAATCCGTATAGGTGTTCGAGTGTTCGAAACGTAACGCGTGAGAAATTGTAAGTAAACGCCGTATTTACATATCTGCCACTGTCCAGGAGAATCCGTATTGGTGTTTGAGTGTTCGAACCGTAACGCGCGTGAAATTGTAATTAAACTCCGTATTTACATGTCTGCCACCGTGCCGGAGAATCCGTATAGGTGTTTGAGTGTTCGAACTGTAACGCGCGAGAAATGGTAGGTAAACACCGCATTTACATATCTGCCACTGTGCAGGAGAATCCGTATACGTGTCCGAGTGTTCGAACCGTAACGCGCGAGAAATTGTAAGTAAACGCCGTATTTACATATCTGCCACTGTGCAGGAGAATCCGTATAGGTGTTCGAGTGTTCGAAACGTAACGCGCGAGAAATTGTAAGTAAACGCCGTATTTACATATCTGCCACTGTGCAGGAGAATCCGTATAGGTGTTCCAGTGTTCGAAACGTAACGCGCGATAAATTGTAAGTAAACGCCGTATTTACATATCTGCAATTGTGCAGGAGAATCCGTATAGGTGTTCGAGTGTTCGAAACGTAACGCGCGAGAAATTGTAAGTAAACGTCGTATTTACATATCTGCCGCTGTGCAGGAGAATCCGTATAGGTGTTCGAGTGTTCGAAACATAACGCGTGAGAAATGGTAGGTAAACGCCGTATTTACGTATCTGCCACTGTGCAGGAGAATGCGTATAGGTGTTCGAATGCTCGAACCGTAACGCGAGAGAAATTCTAAGTAAACGTCGTAATTACATATCTGCCACTGTGCAGGAGAATCCGTATAGGTGTTAGAGTGTTCGAATCGTAAGGCGCGAGAAATTGTAAGTAAAAGCCGTATTTACATATCTGCCACTGTGCAGGAGAATCCGTATAGGTGTTCGAGTGTTCGAAACGTAACGCGCGAGAAATTGTAAGTAAACGCCGTATTTACATCTCTGCCATTGTGCAGGAGAATCCGTATAGGTGTTCGAGTGTTCGAAACATAACGCGTGAGAATTTGTAAGTAAACGTCGTATTTACATATCTGCCACTGTGCAGGAGAATCCGTATAGGTGTTCGAGTGTGCAAAACGTAACGCGCGAGAAATTGTAAGTAAACGCCGTATTTACATATCTGCCACTGTGCAGGAGAATCCGTATAGGTGTTCGAGTGTTCGAAACGTAACGCGTGAGAAATTGTAAGTAAACGCCGTATTTACATATCTGCCACTGTCTAGGAGAATCCGTATTGGTGTCCGAGTGTTCGAACCGTAACGCGCGTGAAATTGTAAGTAAACGCCGTATTTACATGTCTGCCACTGTGCCGGAGAATCCTTATAGGTGTTTGAGTGTTCGAACTGTAACGCGCGAGGAATGGTAGGTAAACACCGTATTTACATATCTGCCACTGTGCAGGAGAATCCGTATACGTGTCCGAGTGTTCGAACCGTAACGCGCGAGAAATTGTAAGTAAACGCCGTATTTACATATCTGCCACTGTGCAGGAGAATCCGTATAGGTGTTCGAGTGTTCGAAACGTAACGCGCGAGAAATTGTAAGTAAACGTCGTATTTACATATCTGCCGCTGTGCAGGAGAATCCGTATAGGTGTTCGAGTGTTCGATACGTAACGCGTGAGAAATTGTATGTAAACGCCGTATTTATATATCTGCCAGTGTGCAGGAGAATCCGTATAGCTGTTCGAGTGTGCGAAACGTAACGCGCGAGAAATTGTAAGTAAACGCCGTATTTACATATCTGCCACTGTGCAGGAGAATCCGTATAGGTGTTCGAGTGTTCGAAACGTAACGCGCGAGAAATTGTAAGTAAACGCCGTATTTACATATCTGCCACTGTGCAGGAGAATCCGTATAGGTGTTCGAGTGTTCGAAACGTAACGCGTGAGAAATTGTAAGTAAACGCCGTATTTACATATCTGCCACTGTCCAGGAGAATCCCTATTGGTGTTCGAGTGTTCGAACCGTAACGCGCGAGAAATTGTAATTAAACGCCGTATTTACATGTCTGCCACTGTGCAGATAATCCGTATAGGTGTTTGAGTGTTCGAACCGTAACGCGCGAGAAATGGTAGGTAAACACCGTATTTACATATCTGCCACTGTGCAGGAGAATCCGTATACGTGTTCGAGTGTTCGAACCGTAACGCGCGAGAAATAGTAAGTAAACACCGTATTTACATATCTGCCACTGTGCAGGAGAATCCGTATAGGTGTTCGAGTGTTCGAAACGTAACGCGCGAGAAATTGTAAGTAAACGCCGTATTTACATATCTGCCACTGTGCAGGAGAATCCGTATAGGTGTTCGAGTGTTCGAAACGTAACACGCGAGAAATTCTAAGTAAACGCCGTATTCACATATCTGCCATTGTGCAGGAGAATCCGTATAGGTGTTCGAGTGTTCGAAACGTAACGCGCGAGAAATTGTAAGTAAACGTCGTATTTACATATCTGCCGCTGTGCAGGAGAATCCGTATAGGTGTTCGAGTGTTCGATGCGTAACGCGTGAGAAATTGTATGTAAACGCCATATCTACATATCTGCCACTGTGCAGGAGAATTCGTATAGCTGTTCGAGTGTGCGAAACGTAACGTGCGAGAAATTGTAAGTAAACGCCGTATTTACATATCTGCCACTGTGCAGGAGAATCCGTATAGGTGTTCGAGTGTTCGAAACGTAACGCGCAAGAAATTGTAAGTAAACGCCGTAATTACATATCTGCCACTGTGCAGGAGAATCCGTATAGGTGTTCGAGTGTTCGAAACGTAACGCGCAAGAAATTGTAAGTAAACGCCGTATTTACATATCTGCCACTGTGCAGGAGAATCCGTATAGGTGTTCGAGTGTTCGAAAGGTAACGCGCAAGAAATTGTAAGTAAACGCCGTAATTACATATCTGCCACTGTGCAGGAGAATCCGTATAGGTGTTCGAGTGTTCGAAACGTAACGCGCGAGAAATTGTAAGTAGACGTCGTATTTACTTATCTGCCACTGTGCAGGAGAATCCGTATAGGTGTTCGAGTGTTCGAAACATAACGCAAGAGAAATTGTAAGTAAACGTCGTATTTACATATCTGCCACTGTGCAGGAGAATCCGTATAGGTGTTCGAGTGTGCAAAACGTAACGCGCGAGAAATTGTAAGTAAACGCCGTATTTACATATCTGCCACTGTGCAGGAGAATCCGTATTGGTGTTCGAGTGTTCGAAACGTAACGCGTGAGAAATTGTAAGTAAACGCCGTATTTACATATCTGCCACTGTCCAGGAGAATCCGTATTGGTGTTCGAGTGTTCGAACCGTAACGCGCGAGAAATTGTAATTAAACGCCGTATTTACATGTCTGCCACTGTGCAGGACAATCCGTATAGGTGTTTGAGTGTTCGAACTGTAACGCGCGAGAAATGGTAGGTAAACACCGTATTTACATATCTGCCACTGTGCAGGAGAATCCGTATACGTGTTCGAGTGTTCGAACCGTAACGCGTGAGAAATTGTAAGTAAACGCCGTATTTACATATCTGCCACTGTGCAGGAGAATCCGTATAGGTGTTCGACTGTTCGAAACGTAACGCGCGAGAAATTGTAAGTAAACGTCGTATTTACATATCTGCCACTGTGCAGGAGAATCCGTATAGGTGTTCGAGTGTTCGATACGTAACGCGTGAGAAATTGTATGTAAACGCCGTATTTACATATCTGCCACTGTGCAGGAAAATCCGTATAGCTGTTCGAGTGTGCAAAACGTAACGGGCGAGAAATTGTAAGTAAACGCCGTATTTACATATCTGCCACTGTGCAGGAGAATCCGTATAGGTGTTCGAGTGTTCGAAACGTAACGCGCGAGAAATTGTAAGTAAACGCCGTATTTACATATCTGCCACTGTGCAGGAGAATCCGTATAGGTGTTCGAGTGTTCGAAACGTAACGCGCGAGAAATTCTAAGTAAACGCCGTATTCACATATCTGCCATTGTGCAGGAGAATCCGTATAGGTGTTCGAGTGTTCGAAACGTAACGCGCGAGAAATTGTAAGTAAACGTCGTATTTACATATCTGCCGCTGTGCAGGAGAATCCGTATAGGTGTTCGAGTGTTCGATGCGTAACGCGTGAGAAATTGTATTTAAACGCCATATCTACATATCTGCCACTGTGCAGGAGAATCCGTATAGCTGTTCGAGTGTGCGAAACGTAACGTGCGAGAAATTGTAAGTAAACGCCGTATTTACATATCTGCCACTGTGCAGGAGAATCCGTATAGGTGTTCGAGTGTTCGAAACGTAACGCGCAAGAAATTGTAAGTAAACGCCGTAATTACATATCTGCCACTGTGCAGGAGAATCCGTATAGGTGTTCGAGTGTTCGAAACGTAACGCGCAAGAAATTGTAAGTAAACGCCGTATTTACATATCTGCCACTGTGCAGGAGAATCCGTATAGGTGTTCGAGTGTTCGAAAGGTAACGCGCAAGAAATTGTAAGTAAACGCCGTAATTACATATCTGCCACTGTGCAGGAGAATCCGTATAGGTGTTCGAGTGTTCGAAACGTAACGCGCGAGAAATTGTAAGTAGACGTCGTATTTACTTATCTGCCACTGTGCAGGAGAATCCGTATAGGTGTTCGAGTGTTCGAAACATAACGCAAGAGAAATTGTAAGTAAACGTCGTATTTACATATCTGCCACTGTGCAGGAGAATCCGTATAGGTGTTCGAGTGTGCAAAACGTAACGCGCGAGAAATTGTAAGTAAACGCCGTATTTACATATCTGCCACTGTGCAGGAGAATCCGTATTGGTGTTCGAGTGTTCGAAACGTAACGCGTGAGAAATTGTAAGTAAACGCCGTATTTACATATCTGCCACTGTCCAGGAGAATCCGTATTGGTGTTCGAGTGTTCGAACCGTAACGCGCGAGAAATTGTAATTAAACGCCGTATTTACATGTCTGCCACTGTGCAGGACAATCCGTATAGGTGTTTGAGTGTTCGAACTGTAACGCGCGAGAAATGGTAGGTAAACACCGTATTTACATATCTGCCACTGTGCAGGAGAATCCGTATACGTGTTCGAGTGTTCGAACCGTAACGCGTGAGAAATTGTAAGTAAACGCCGTATTTACATATCTGCCACTGTGCAGGAGAATCCGTATAGGTGTTCGACTGTTCGAAACGTAACGCGCGAGAAATTGTAAGTAAACGTCGTATTTACATATCTGCCACTGTGCAGGAGAATCCGTATAGGTGTTCGAGTGTTCGATACGTAACGCGTGAGAAATTGTATGTAAACGCCGTATTTACATATCTGCCACTGTGCAGGAGAATCCGTATAGCTGTTCGAGTGTGCAAAACGTAACGGGCGAGAAATTGTAAGTAAACGCCGTATTTACATATCTGCCACTGTGCAGGAGAATCCGTATAGGTGTTCGAGTGTTCGAAACGTAACGCGCGAGAAATTGTAAGTAAACGTCGTATTTACTTATCTGCCACTGTGCAGGAGAATCCGTATAGGTGTTCGAGTGTTCGAAACATAACGCGTGAGAAATTGTAAGTAAACGTCGTATTTACATATCTGCCACTGTGCAGGAGAATCCGTATAGGTGTTCGAGTGTGCAAAACGTAACGCGCGAGAAATTGTAAGTAAACGCCGTATTTACATATCTGCCACTGTGCAGGAGAATCCGTATAGGTGTTCGAGTGTTCGAAACGTAACGCGTGAGAAATTGTAAGTAAACGCCGTATTTACATATCTGCCACTGTCCAGGAGAATCCGTATTGGTGTCCGAGTGTTCGAACCGTAACGCGCGTGAAATTGTAAGTAAACGCCGTATTTACATGTCTGCCACTGTGCCGGAGAATCCGTATAGGTGTTTGAGTGTTCGAACTGTAACGCGCGAGGAATGGTAGGTAAACACCGTATTTACATATCTGCCACTGTGCAGGAGAATCCGTATACGTGTCCGAGTGTTCGAACCGTAACGCGCGAGAAATTGTAAGTAAACGCCGTATTTACATATCTGCCACTGTGCAGGAGAATCCGTATAGGTGTTCGAGTGTTCGAAACGTAACGCGCGAGAAATTGTAAGTAAACGTCGTATTTACATATCTGCCGCTGTGCAGGAGAATCCGTATAGGTGTTCGAGTGTTCGATACGTAACGCGTGAGAAATTGTATGTAAATGCCGTATTTACATATCTGCCACTGTGCAGGAGAATCCGTATAGCTGTTCGAGTGTGCGAAACGTAACGCGCGAGAAATTGTAAGTAAACGCCGTATTTACATATCTGCCACTGTGCAGGAGAATCCGTATAGGTGTTCGAGTGTTCGAAACGTAACGCGCGAGAAATTGTAAGTAAACGCCGTATTTACATATCTGCCATTGTGCAGGAGAATCCGTATAGGTGTTTGAGTGTTTGAAACGTAACGCGCGAGAAATTGTAAGTAAACGTCGTATTTACATATCTGCCGCTGTGCAGGAGAATCCGTATAGGTGTTCGAGTGTTCGATACGTAACGCGTGAGAAATTGTATGTAAACGCCGTATTTACATATCTGCCACTGTGCAGGAGAATCCGTATAGCTGTTCGAGTGTGCGAAACGTAACGCGCGAGAAATTGTAAGTAAACGCCGTATTTACATATCTGCCACTGTGCAGGAGAATCCGTATAGGTGTTCGAGTGTTCGAAACGTAACGCGCAAGAAATTGTAAGTAAACGCCGTAATTACATATCTGCCACTGTGCAGGAGAATCCGTATAGATGTTCGAGTGTTTGAAACGTAACGCGCGAGAAATTGTAAGTAAACGTCGTATTTACTTATCTGCCACTGTGCAGGAGAATCCGTATAGGTGTTCGATTGTTCGAAACATAACGCGTGAGAAATTATAAGTAAACGTCGTATTTACATATCTGCCACTGTGCAGGAGAATCCGTATAGGTGTTCGAGTGTGCAAAACGTAACGCGCGAGAAATTGTAAGTAAACGCCGTATTTACATATCTGCCACTGTGCAGGAGAATCCGTATAGGTGTTCGAGTGTTCGAAACGTAACGCGTGAGAAATTGTAAGTAAACGCCGTATTTACATATCTGCCACTGTCCAGGAGAATCCCTATTGGTGTTCGAGTGTTCGAACCGTAACCCGCGAGAAATTGTAATTAAACGCCGTATTTACATGTCTGCCACTGTGCAGGATAATCCGTATAGGTGTTTGAGTGTTCGAACCGTAACGCGCGAGAAATGGTAGGTAAACACCGTATTTACATATCTGCCACTGTGCAGGAGAATCCGTATACGTGTTCGAGTGTTCGAACCGTAACGCGCGAGAAATTGTAAGTAAACGTCGTATTTACATATCTGCCACTGTGCAGGAGAATCCGTATAGGTGTTCGAGTGTTCGAAACGTAACGCGCGAGAAATTGTAAGTAAACGCCGTATTTACATATCTGCCACTGTGCAGGAGAATCCGTATAGGTGTTCGAGTGTTCGAAACGTAACGCGCGAGAAATTGTAAGTAAACGCCGTATTCACATATCTGCCATTGTGCAGGAGAATCCGTATAGGTGTTCGAGTGTTCGAAACGTAACGCGCGAGAAATTGTAAGTAAACGTCGTATTTACATATCTGCCGCCGTGCAGGAGAATCCGTATAGGTGTTCGAGTGTTCGATGCGTAACGCGTGAGAAATTGTATGTAAACGCCATATTTACATATCTGCCCCTGTGCAGGAGAATCCGTATAGCTGTTCGAGTGTGCGAAACGTAACGTGCGAGAAATTGTAAGTAAACGCCGTATTTACATATCTGCCACTGTGCAGGAGAATCCGTATAGGTGTTCGAGTGTTCGAAACGTAACGCGCAAGAAATTGTAAGTAAACGCCGTAATTACATATCTGCCACTGTGCAGGAGAATCCGTATAGGTGTTCGAGTGTTCGAAACGTAACGCGCGAGAAATTGTAAGTAGACGTCGTATTTACTTATCTGCCACTGTGCAGGAGAATCCGTATAGGTGTTCGAGTGTTCGAAACATAACGCGTGAGAAATTGTAAGTAAACGTCGTATTTACATATCTGCCACTGTGCAGGAGAATCCGTATAGGTGTTCGAGTGTGCAAAACGTAACGCGCGAGAAATTGTAAGTAAACGCCGTATTTACATATCTGCCACTGTGCAGGAGAATCCGTATTGGTGTTCGAGTGTTCGAAACGTAACGCGTGAGAAATTGTACGTAAACGCCGTATTTACATATCTGCCACTGTCCAGGAGAATCCGTATAGGTGTTCGAGTGTTCGAAACGTAACGCGCGAGAAATTGTAAGTAGACGTCGTATTTACTTATCTGCCACTGTGCAGGAGAATCCGTATAGGTGTTCGAGTGTTCGAAACATAACGCAAGAGAAATTGTAAGTAAACGTCGTATTTACATATCTGCCACTGTGCAGGAGAATCCGTATAGGTGTTCGAGTGTCCGAAACGTAACGCGCGAGAAATTGTAAGTAAACGCCGTATTTACATATCTGCCATTGTGCAGGAGAATCCGTATAGGTGTTCGAGTGTTCGAAACGTAACGCGCGAGAAATTGTAAGTAAACGTCGTATTTACATATCTGCCACTGTGCAGGAGAATCCGTATAGGTGTTCGAGTGTTCGATACGTAACGCGTGAGAAATTGTATGTAAACGCCGTATTTACATATCTGCCACTGTGCAGGAGAATCCGTATAGCTGTTCGAGTGTGCGAAACGTAACGCGTGAGAAATTGTAAGTAAACGCCGTATTTACATATCTGCCACTGTCCAGGAGAATCCGTATTGGTGTCCGAGTGTTCGAACCGTAACGCGCGTGAAATTGTAAGTAAACGCCGTATTTACATGT
This sequence comes from Camellia sinensis, assembly GCF_055761805.1. Classification (NCBI taxonomy): domain Eukaryota; kingdom Viridiplantae; phylum Streptophyta; class Magnoliopsida; order Ericales; family Theaceae; genus Camellia; species Camellia sinensis. Next base: position 3,926,598 of record NW_028128989.1, on the reverse strand, counting down.
CTGCCACTGTGCCGGAGAATCCGTATAGGTGTTTGAGTGTTCGAACTGTAACGCGCGAGGAATGGTAGGTAAACACCGTATTTACATATCTGCCACTGTGCAGGAGAATCCGTATACGTGTCCGAGTGTTCGAACCGTAACGCGCGAGAAATTGTAAGTAAACGCCGTATTTACATATCTGCCACTGTGCAGGAGAATCCGTATAGGTGTTCGAGTGTTCGAAACGTAACGCGCGAGAAATTGTAAGTAAACGTCGTATTTACATATCTGCCGCTGTGCAGGAGAATCCGTATAGGTGTTCGAGTGTTCGATACGTAACGCATGAGAAATTGTATGCAAACGCCGTATTTACATATCTGCCACTGTGCAGGAGAATCCGTATAGGTGTTCGAGTGTGCGAAACGTAACGCGCGAGAAATTGTAAGTAAACGCCGTATTTACATATCTGCCACTGTGCAGGAGAATCCGTATAGGTGTTCGAGTGTTCGAAACGTAACGCGCGAGAAATTGTAAGTAAACGCCGTATTTACATATCTGCCACTGTGCAGGAGAATCCGTATAGGTGTTCGAGTGTTCGAAACGTAACGCGCGAGAAATTGTAAGTAAACGCCGTATTTACATATCTGCCATTGTGCAGGAGAATCCGTATAGGTGTTCGAGTGTTTGAAACGTAACGCGCGAGAAATTGTAAGTAAACGTCGTATTTACATATCTGCCGCTGTGCAGGAGAATCCGTATAGGTGTTCGAGTGTTCGATACGTAACGCGTGAGAAATTGTATGTAAACGCCGTATTTACATATCTGCCACTGTGCAGGAGAATCCGTATAGCTGTTCGACTGTGCGAAACGTAACGCGCGAGAAATTGTAAGTAAACGCCGTATTTACATATCTGCCACTGTGCAGGAGAATCCGTATAGGTGTTCGAGTGTTCGAAACGTAACACGCAAGAAATTGTAAGTAAACGCCGTAATTACATATCTGCCACTGTGCTGGAGAATCCGTATAGATGTTCGAGTGTTCGAAACGTAACGCGCGAGAAATTGTAAGTAAACGTCGTATTTACATATCTGCCACTGTGCAGGAGAATCCGTATAGGTGTTCGAGTGTTCGATGCGTAACGCGTGAGAAATTGTATGTAAACGCCGTATTTACATATCTGCCACCGTGCAGGAGAATCCGTATAGCTGTTCGAGTGTGCGAAACGTAACGTGCGAGAAATTGTAAGTAAACGCCGTATTTACATATCTGCCACTGTGCAGGAGAATCCGTATAGGTGTTCGAGTGTTCGAAACGTAACGCGCAAGAAATTGTAAGTAAACGCCGTAATAACATATCTGCCACTGTGCAGGAGAATCCGTATAGGTGTTCGAGTGTTCGAAACGTAACGCGCGAGAAATTGTAAGTAGACGTCGTATTTACTTATCTGCCACTGTGCAGGAGAATCCGTATAGGTGTTCGAGTGTTCGAAACATAACGCGTGAGAAATTGTAAGTAAACGTCGTATTTACATATCTGCCACTGTGCAAGAGAATCCGTATAGGTGTTCGAGTGTGCAAAACGTAACGCGCGAGAAATTGTAAGTAAACGCCGTATTTACATATCTGCCACTGTGCAGGAGAATCCGTATTGGTGTTCGAGTGTTCGAAACGTAACGCGTGAGAAATTGTAAGTAAACGCCGTATTTACATATCTGCCACTGTCCAGGAGAATCCGTATTGGTGTTCGAGTGTTCGAACCGTAACGCGCGAGAAATTGTAATTAAACGCCGTATTTACATGTCTGCCACTGTGCAGGAGAATCCGTATAGGTGTTTGAGTGTTCGAACCGTAACGCGCGAGAAATGGTAGGTAAACACCGTATTTACATATCTGCCACTGTGCAGGAGAATCCGTATACGTGTTCGAGTGTTCGAACCGTAACGCGCGAGAAATTGTAAGTAAACGCCGTATTTACATATCTGCCACTGTGCAGGAGAATCCGTATAGGTGTTCGAGTGTCCGAAACGTAACGCGCGAGAAATTGTAAGTAAACGCCGTATTTACATATCTGCCATTGTGCAGGAGAATCCGTATAGGTGTTCGAGTGTTCGAAACGTAACGCGCGAGAAATTGTAAGTAAACGTCGTATTTACATATCTGCCACTGTGCAGGAGAATCCGTATAGGTGTTCGAGTGTTCGATACGTAACGCGTGAGAAATTGTATGTAAACGCCGTATTTACATATCTGCCACTGTGCAGGAGAATCCGTATAGCTGTTCGAGTGTGCGAAACGTAACGCGCGAGAAATTGTAAGTAAACGCCGTATTTACATATCTGCCACTGTCCAGGAGAATCCGTATTGGTGTTTGAGTGTTCGAACCGTAACGCGCATGAAATTGTAATTAAACGCCGTATTTACATGTCTGCCACTGTGCCGGAGAATCCGTATAGGTGTTTGGGTGTTCGAACTGTAACGCGCGAGAAATGGTAGGTAAACACCGCATTTACATATCTGCCACTGTGCAGGAGAATCCGTATACGTGTCCGAGTGTTCGAACCGTAACGCGGGAGAAATTGTAAGTAAAAGCCGTATTTACATATCTGCCACTGTGCAGGAGAATCCGTATAGGTGTTCGAGTGTTCGAAACGTAACGCGCGAGAAATTGTAAGTAAACGCCGTATTTACATATCTGCCACTGTGCAGGAGAATCCGTATAGGTGTTCAAGTGTTCGAAACGTAACGCGCGAGAAATTGTAAGTAAACGCCGTATTTACATATCTGCAATTGTGCAGGAGAATCCGTATAGGTGTTCGAGTGTTCGAAACGTAACGCGCGAGAAATTTTAAGTAAACGTCGTATATACATATCTGCCGCTGTGCAGGAGAATCCGTATAGGTGTTCGAGTGTTCGAAACATAACGCGTGAGAAATTGTAAGTAAACGTCGTATTTACATATCTGCCACTGTGCAGGAGAATCCGTATAGGTGTTCGAGTGTGCAAAACGTAACGCGCGAGAAATTGTAAGTAAACGCCGTATTTACATATCTGCCACTGTGCAGGAGAATCCGTATAGGTGTTCGAGTGTTCGAAACGTAACGCGTGAGAAATTGTAACTAAACGCCGTATTTACATATCTGCCACTGTCCAGGAGAATCCGTATTGGTGTTCGAGTGTTAGAACCGTAACGCGCGTGAAATTGTACTTAAACGCCGTATTTACATGTCTGCCACTGTGCCGGAGAATCCGTATAGGTGTTTGAGTGTTCGAACCGTAACGCGCGAGAAATGGTAAGTAAACACCGTATTTACATATCTGCCACTGTGCAGGAGAATCCGTATACGTGTCCGAGTGTTCGAACCGTAACGCGCGAGAAATTGTAAGTAAACGCCGTATTTACATATCTGCCACTGTGCAGGAGAATCCGTATAGGTGTTCGAGTGTTCGAAACGTAACGCGCGAGAAATTGTAAGTAAACGCCGTATTTACATATCTGCCACTGTGCAGGAGAATCTGTATAGGTGTTCGAGTGTTCGAAACGTAACGCGCGAGAAATTGTAAGTAAACGCCGTATTTACATATCTGCCATTGTGCAGCAGAATCCGTATAGGTGTTCGAGTGTTCGAAACGTAACGCGCGAGAAATTGTAAGTAAACGTCGTATTTACATATCTGCCGCTGTGCAGGAGAATCCGTATAGGTGTTCGAGTGTTCGATACGTAACGCGTGAGAAATTGTATGTAAACGCCGTATTTACATATCTGCCGCTGTGCAGGAGAATCCGTATAGCTGTTCGAGTGTGCGAAACGTAACGCGTGAGAAATTGTAAGTAAACGCCGTATTTACATATCTGCCACTGTGCAGGAGAATCCGTATAGGTGTTCGAGTGTTCGAAACGTAACGCGCGAGAAATTGTAAGTAAACGCCGTAATTACATATCTGCCACTGTACAGGAGAATCCGTATAGATGTTCGAGTGTTCGAAACGTAACGCGCGAGAAATTGTAAGTAAACGTCGTATTTACATATCTGCCACTGTGCAGGAGAATCCGTATAGGTGTTCGAGTGTTCGATACGTAACGCGTGAGAAATTGTATGTAAACGCCGTATTTACATATCTGCCACTGTGCAGGAGAATCCGTATAGCTGTTCGAGTGTGCGAAACGTAACGCGCGAGAAATTGTAAGTAAACGCCGTATTTACATATCTGCCACTGTCCAGGAGAATCCGTATTGGTGTTTGAGTGTTCGAACCGTAACGCGCATGAAATTGTAATTAAACGCCGTATTTACATGTCTGCCACTGTGCCGGAGAATCCGTATAGGTGTTTGGGTGTTCAAACTGTAACGCGCGAGAAATGGTAGGTAAACACCGCATTTACATATCTGCCACTGTGCAGGAGAATCCGTATACGTGTCCGAGTGTTCGAACCGTAACGCGGGAGAAATTGTAAGTAAAAGCCGTATTTACATATCTGCCACTGTGCAGGAGAATCCGTATAGGTGTTCGAGTGTTCGAAACGTAACGCGCGAGAAATTGTAAGTAAACGCCGTATTTACATATCTGCCACTGTGCAGGAGAATCCGTATAGGTGTTCAAGTGTTCGAAACGTAACGCGCGAGAAATTGTAAGTAAACGCCGTATTTACATATCTGCAATTGTGCAGGAGAATCCGTATAGGTGTTCGAGTGTTCGAAACGTAACGCGCGAGAAATTTTAAGTAAACGTCGTATATACATATCTGCCGCTGTGCAGGAGAATCCGTATAGGTGTTCGAGTGTTCGAAACATAACGCGTGAGAAATTGTAAGTAAACGTCGTATTTACATATCTGCCACTGTGCAGGAGAATCCGTATAGGTGTTCGAGTGTGCAAAACGTAACGCGCGAGAAATTGTAAGTAAACGCCGTATTTACATATCTGCCACTGTGCAGGAGAATCCGTATAGGTGTTCGAGTGTTCGAAACGTAACGCGTGAGAAATTGTAACTAAACGCCGTATTTACATATCTGCCACTGTCCAGGAGAATCCGTATTGGTGTTCGAGTGTTAGAACCGTAACGCGCGTGAAATTGTACTTAAACGCCGTATTTACATGTCTGCCACTGTGCCGGAGAATCCGTATAGGTGTTTGAGTGTTCGAACCGTAACGCGCGAGAAATGGTAAGTAAACACCGTATTTACATATCTGCCACTGTGCAGGAGAATCCGTATACGTGTCCGAGTGTTCGAACCGTAACGCGCGAGAAATTGTAAGTAAACGCCGTATTTACATATCTTCCACTGTGCAGGAGAATCCTTATAGGTGTTCGAGTGTTCGAAACGTAACGCGCGAGAAATTGTAAGTAAACGCCGTATTTACATATCTGCCACTGTGCAGGAGAATCTGTATAGGTGTTCGAGTGTTCGAAACGTAACGCGCGAGAAATTGTAAGTAAACGCCGTATTTACATATCTGCCATTGTGCAGCAGAATCCGTATAGGTGTTCGAGTGTTCGAAACGTAACGCGCGAGAAATTGTAAGTAAACGTCGTATTTACATATCTGCCGCTGTGCAGGAGAATCCGTATAGGTGTTCGAGTGTTCGATACGTAACGCGTGAGAAATTGTATGTAAACGCCGTATTTACATATCTGCCGCTGTGCAGGAGAATCCGTATAGCTGTTCGAGTGTGCGAAACGTAACGCGTGAGAAATTGTAAGTAAACGCCGTATTTACATATCTGCCACTGTGCAGGAGAATCCGTATAGGTGTTCGAGTGTTCGAAACGTAACGCGCGAGAAATTGTAAGTAAACGCCGTAATTACATATCTGCCACTGTACAGGAGAATCCGTATAGATGTTCGAGTGTTCGAAACGTAACGCGCGAGAAATTGTAAGTAAACGTCGTATTTACATATCTGCCGCTGTGCAGGAGAATCCGTATAGGTGTTCGAGTGTTCGATGCGTAACGCGTGAGAAATTGCATGTAAACGCTGTATTTATATATCTGCTACTGTGCAGGAGAATCCGTATAGGTGTTCGAGTGTTCGAATCGTAAGGCGTGAGAAATTGTAATTAAACGCCGTATTTACATGCCTGCCACTGTGTAGGAGAATCCGTATAGGTGTTTGAGTGTTCGAACCGTAACGCGCGAGAAATGCTAAGTAAACACCGTATTTACATATCCGCCACTGTACAGGAGAATCCGTATAGGTGTTCTAGTGTTCGAACCGTAACGCGCGAGAAATTGTAAGTAAACGCCGTATTTACATATCTGCCACTGTGCAGGAGAATCTGTATAGGTGTTCGAGTGTTCGAAACGTAACGCGCGAGAAATTGTAAGTAAACGCCGTATTTACATATCTGCCTCTGTGCAGGAGAATCCGTATAGGTGTTCGAGTGTTCGAAACGTAACGCGCGAGAAATTATAAGTAAACGCCGTATTTACGTATCTGCCACTGTGCAGGAGAATGCGTATAGGTGTTCGAATGCTCGAACCGTAACGCGGGAGAAATTCTAAGTAAACGCCGTAATTACATATCTGCCACTGTGCAGGAGAATCCGTATAGGTGTTCGAGTGTTCGAATCGTAAGGCGCGAGAAATTGTAAGTAAAAGCCGTATTTACATATCTGCCACTGTGCAGGAGAATCCGTATAGGTGTTCGAGTGTTCGAAACGTAACGCGTGAGAAATTGTAAGTAAACGTCGTATTTACATATCTGCCACTGTGCAGGAGAATCCGTATAGGTGTTCGAGTGTGCAAATCGTAACGCGCGAGAAATTGTAAGTAAACGCCGTATTTACATATCTGCCACTGTGCAGGAGAATACGTATAGGTGTTCGAGTGTTCGAAACGTAACGCGTGAGAAATTGTAAGTAAACGCCGTATTTACATATCTGCCACTGTGCAGGAGAATCCGTATAGGTGTTCGAGTGTTCGAACCGTAACGCGCGAGAAATTGTAAGTAAAAGCCGTAGTTACATAGTTGCCACTGTGCAGGAGAATCCGTATAGGTGTTCGAGTGTTCGAAACGTAACGCGCGAGAAATTGTAAGTAAACGTCGTATTTACATATCTGCCACTGTGCAGGAGAATCCGTATAGGTGTTCGAGTGTTCGAAACGTAACGCGCGAGAAATTGTAAGTAAACGTCGTATTTACATATCTGCCACTGTGCTGGTGAATCCGTATAGGTGTTCAGTGTGCCAAACGTAACGCGCGAGAAATTGTAAGTAAACGCCGTATTTACATATCTGCCACTGTGTAGGAGAATCCGTATAGGTGTTCGAGTGTTCGAAACGTAACGCGCGAGAAATTGTAAGTAAACGTCGTATTTACATATCTGCCACTGTGCAGGAGAATCCGTATAGGTGTTCGAGTGTTCGATACGTAACGCGTGAGAAATTGTATGTAAACGCCGAATTTACATATCTGCCACTGTGCAGGAGAATCCGTATAGTTGTTCGAGTGTTCGAAACGTAACGCGCGAGAAATTGTAAGTAAACGCCGTATTTACATATCTGCCACTGTGCAGGAGAATCCGTATAGGTGTTCGAGTGTTCGAAACGTAACGCGCGAGAAATTGTAAGTAAACGTCGTATTTACATATCTGCCACTGTGCAGGAGAATCCGTATAGGTGTTCGAGTGTTCGATACGTAACGCGGGAGAAATTGTATGTAAACGCCGTATTTACATATCGGCCACTGTGCAGGAGAATCCGTATAGCTGTTCGAGTGTGCGAAACGTAACGCGCAAGAAATTGTAAGTAAACGCCGTATTTACATATCTGCCACTGTGCAGGAGAATCCGTATAGCTGTTCTAGTGTTCGAAACGTAACGCGCGAGAAATTGTAGGTAAACGCCGTATTTACATATCTACCACTGTGCAGGAGAATCCGTATAGGTGTTCGAGTGTTCGAAACGTAACGCGCAAGAAATTGTAGGTAATCGTCGTATTTACTTATCTGCCACTGTGCAGGAGAATCCATATAGGTGTTCGAGTGTTCGAAACGTAACGCGCGAGAAATTGTAAGTAAACGCCGTATTTACTTATCTGCCACTGTGCAGGAGAATCCGTATTGGTGTTCGAGTGTTCGAAACGTAACGCGTGAGAAATTGTAAGTAAACGCCGTATTTACATATCTGCCACTGTCCAGGAGAACCCGTATTGGTGTTCGAGTGTTCGAACCGTAACGCGCGAGAAATTGTAAGTAAACGCCGTATTTACATGTCTGCCACTGTGCAGGAGAATCCGTATAGGTGTTCGAGTGTTCGAACCGTAACGCGCGAGAAATGGTAGGTAAACACCGTATTTACATATCTGCCACTGTGCAGGAGAATCCGTATACGTGTTCGAGTGTTCGAACCGTAACGCGCGAGAAATTGTTAGTAAACGCCGTATTTACATATCTGCCACTGTGCAGGAGAATCCGTATAGGTGTTCGAGTGTTCGAAACGTAACGCGCGAGAAATTGTAAGTAAACGCCGTATTTACATATCTGCCACTGTGCAGGAGAATCCGTATAGGTGTTCGAGTGTTCGAAACGTAACGCGCGAGAAATTGTAAGTAAACGCCGTATTTACATATCTGCCATTGTGCAGGAGAATCCGTATAGGTGTTCGAGTGTTCGAAACGAAACGCGCGAGAAATTGTAAGTAAACGCCGTATTTACATATCTGCCTCTGTGCAGGAGAATCCGTATAGGTGTTCGAGTGTTCGAAACGTAACGCGCGAGAAATTCTAAGTAAACGCCGTATTTACGTATCTGCCACTGTGCAGGAGAATGCGTATAGGTGTTCGAATGCTCGAACCGTAACGCGAGAGAAATTCTAAGTAAACGCCGTAATTACATATCTGCCACTGTGCAGGAGAATCCGTATAGGTGTTCGAGTGTTCGAATCGTAAGGCGCGAGAAATTGTAAGTAAAAGCCGTATTTACATATCTGCCACTGTGCAGGAGAATCCGTATAGGTGTTCGAGTGTTCGAAACGTAACGCGTGAGAAATTGTAAGTAAACGTCGTATTTACATATCTGCCACTGTGCAGGAGAATCCGTATAGGTGTTCGAGTGTGCAAATCGTAACGCGCGAGAAATTGTAAGTAAACGCCGTATTTACATATCTTCCACTGTGCAGGAGAATCCGTATAGGTGTTCGAGTGTTCGAAACGTAACGCGTGAGAAATTGTAAGTAAACGCCGTATTTACATATCTGCCACTGTGCAGGAGAATCCGTATAGGTGTTCGAGTGTTCGAACCGTAACGCGCGAGAAATTGTAAGTAAAAGCCGTATTTACATATCTGCCACTGTGCAGGAGAATCCGTATAGGTGTTCGAGTGTTCGAAACGTAACGCGCGAGAAATTGTAAGTAAACGTCGTATTTACATATCTGCCACTGTGCAGGAGAATCCGTATAGGTGTTCGAGTGTTCGAAACGTAACGCGCGAGAAATTGTAAGTAAACGTCGTATTTACATATCTGCCACTGTGCAGGAGAATCCGTATAGGTGTTCGAGTGTGCCAAACGTAACGCGCGAGAAATTGTAAGTAAACGCCGTATTTACATATCTGCCACTGTGCAGGAGAATCCGTATAGGTGTTCGAGTGTTCGAAACGTAACGCGCGAGAAATTGTAAGTAAACGTCGTATTTACATATCTGCCACTGTGCAGGAGAATCCGTATAGGTGTTCGAGTGTTCGATACGTAACGCGTGAGAAATTGTATGTAAACGCCGTATTTACATATCTGCCACTGTGCAGGAGAATCCGTATAGCTGTTCGAGTGTTCGAAACGTAACGCGCGAGAACTTGTAAGTAAACGCCGTATTTACATATCTGCCACTGTGCAGGAGAATCCGTATAGGGGTTCGACTGTTCGAAACGTAACGCGCGAGAAATTGTAAGTAAACGTCGTATTTACATATCTGCCACTGTGCAGGAGAATCCGTATAGGTGTTCGAGTGTTCGATACGTAACGCGGGAGAAATTGTAAGTAAACGCCGTATTTACATATCTGCCACTGTGCAGGAGAATCCGTATAGGTGTTCGAGTGTTCGAAACGTAACGCGCGAGAAATTGTAAGTAAACGTCGTATTTACATATCTGCCACTGTGCTGGTGAATCCGTATAGGTGTTCAGTGTGCCAAACGTAACGCGCGAGAAATTGTAAGTAAACGCCGTATTTACATATCTGCCACTGTGTAGGAGAATCCGTATAGGTGTTCGAGTGTTCGAAACGTAACGCGCGAGAAATTGTAAGTAAACGTCGTATTTACATATCTGCCACTGTGCAGGAGAATCCGTATAGGTGTTCGAGTGTTCGATACGTAACGCGTGAGAAATTGTATGTAAACGCCGAATTTACATATCTGCCACTGTGCAGGAGAATCCGTATAGTTGTTCGAGTGTTCGAAACGTAACGCGCGAGAAATTGTAAGTAAACGCCGTATTTACATATCTGCCACTGTGCAGGAGAATCCGTATAGGTGTTCGAGTGTTCGAAACGTAACGCGCGAGAAATTGTAAGTAAACGTCGTATTTACATATCTGCCACTGTGCAGGAGAATCCGTATAGGTGTTCGAGTGTTCGATACGTAACGCGGGAGAAATTGTATGTAAACGCCGTATTTACATATCGGCCACTGTGCAGGAGAATCCGTATAGCTGTTCGAGTGTGCGAGACGTAACGCGCAAGAAATTGTAAGTAAACGCCGTATTTACATATCTGCCACTGTGCAGGAGAATCCGTATAGCTGTTCTAGTGTTCGAAACGTAACGCGCGAGAAATTGTAGGTAAACGCCGTATTTACATATCTACCACTGTGCAGGAGAATCCGTATAGGTGTTCGAGTGTTCGAAACGTAACGCGCAAGAAATTGTAGGTAATCGTCGTATTTACTTATCTGCCACTGTGCAGGAGAATCCATATAGGTGTTCGAGTGTTCGAAACGTAACGCGCGAGAAATTGTAAGTAAACGCCGTATTTACTTATCTGCCACTGTGCAGGAGAATCCGTATTGGTGTTCGAGTGTTCGAAACGTAACGCGTGAGAAATTGTAAGTAAACGCCGTATTTACATATCTGCCACTGTCCAGGAGAACCCGTATTGGTGTTCGAGTGTTCGAACCGTAACGCGCGAGAAATTGTAAGTAAACGCCGTATTTACATGTCTGCCACTGTGCAGGAGAATCCGTATAGGTGTTCGAGTGTTCGAACCGTAACGCGCGAGAAATGGTAGGTAAACACCGTATTTACATATCTGCCACTGTGCAGGAGAATCCGTATACGTGTTCGAGTGTTCGAACCGTAACGCGCGAGAAATTGTAAGTAAACGCCGTATTTACATATCTGCCACTGTGCAGGAGAATCCGTATAGGTGTTCGAGTGTTCGAAACGTAACGCGCGAGAAATTGTAAGTAAACGCCGTATTTACATATCTGCCACTGTGCAGGAGAATCCGTATAGGTGTTCGAGTGTTCGAAACGTAACGCGCGAGAAATTGTAAGTAAACGCCGTATTTACATATCTGCCATTGTGCAGGAGAATCCGTATAGGTGTTCGAGTGTTCGAAACGAAACGCGCGAGAAATTGTAAGTAAACGCCGTATTTACATATCTGCCTCTGTGCAGGAGAATCCGTATAGGTGTTCGAGTGTTCGAAACGTAACGCGCGAGAAATTATAAGTAAACGCCGTATTTACGTATCTGCCACTGTGCAGGAGAATGCGTATAGGTGTTCGAATGCTCGAACCGTAACGCGAGAGAAATTCTAAGTAAACGCCGTAATTACATATCTGCCACTGTGCAGGAGAATCCGTATAGGTGTTCGAGTGTTCGAATCGTAAGGCGCGAGAAATTGTAAGTAAAAGCCGTATTTACATATCTGCCACTGTGCAGGAGAATCCGTATTGGTGTTCGAGTGTTCGAAACGTAACGCGTGAGAAATTGTAAGTAAACGTCGTATTTACATATCTGCCACTGTGCAGGAGAATCCATATAGGTGTTCGAGTGTGCAAATCGTAACGCGCGAGAAATTGTAAGTAAACGCCGTATTTACATATCTTCCACTGTGCAGGAGAATCCGTATAGGTGTTCGAGTGTTCGAAACGTAACGCGTGAGAAATTGTAAGTAAACGCCGAATTTACATATCTGCCACTGTGCAGGAGAATCCGTATAGTTGTTCGAGTGTTCGAAACGTAACGCGCGAGAAATTGTAAGTAAACGCCGTATTTACATATCTGCCACTGTGCAGGAGAATCCGTATAGGTGTTCGAGTGTTCGAAACGTAACGCGCGAGAAATTGTAAGTAAACGTCGTATTTACATATCTGCCACTGTGCAGGAGAATCCGTATAGGTGTTCGAGTGTTCGATACGTAACGCGGGAGAAATTGTATGTAAACGCCGTATTTACATATCGGCCACTGTGCAGGAGAATCCGTATAGCTGTTCGAGTGTGCGAGACGTAACGCGCAAGAAATTGTAAGTAAACGCCGTATTTACATATCTGCCACTGTGCAGGAGAATCCGTATAGCTGTTCTAGTGTTCGAAACGTAACGCGCGAGAAATTGTAGGTAAACGCCGTATTTACATATCTACCACTGTGCAGGAGAATCCGTATAGGTGTTCGAGTGTTCGAAACGTAACGCGCAAGAAATTGTAGGTAATCGTCGTATTTACTTATCTGCCACTGTGCAGGAGAATCCATATAGGTGTTCGAGTGTTCGAAACGTAACGCGCGAGAAATTGTAAGTAAACGCCGTATTTACTTATCTGCCACTGTGCAGGAGAATCCGTATTGGTGTTCGAGTGTTCGAAACGTAACGCGTGAGAAATTGTAAGTAAACGCCGTATTTACATATCTGCCACTGTCCAGGAGAACCCGTATTGGTGTTCGAGTGTTCGAACCGTAACGCGCGAGAAATTGTAAGTAAACGCCGTATTTACATGTCTGCCACTGTGCAGGAGAATCCGTATAGGTGTTCGAGTGTTCGAACCGTAACGCGCGAGAAATGGTAGGTAAACACCGTATTTACATATCTGCCACTGTGCAGGAGAATCCGTATACGTGTTCGAGTGTTCGAACCGTAACGCGCGAGAAATTGTAAGTAAACGCCGTATTTACATATCTGCCACTGTGCAGGAGAATCCGTATAGGTGTTCGAGTGTTCGAAACGTAACGCGCGAGAAATTGTAAGTAAACGCCGTATTTACATATCTGCCACTGTGCAGGAGAATCCGTATAGGTGTTCGAGTGTTCGAAACGTAACGCGCGAGAAATTGTAAGTAAACGCCGTATTTACATATCTGCCATTGTGCAGGAGAATCCGTATAGGTGTTCGAGTGTTCGAAACGAAACGCGCGAGAAATTGTAAGTAAACGCCGTATTTACATATCTGCCTCTGTGCAGGAGAATCCGTATAGGTGTTCGAGTGTTCGAAACGTAACGCGCGAGAAATTATAAGTAAACGCCGTATTTACGTATCTGCCACTGTGCAGGAGAATGCGTATAGGTGTTCGAATGCTCGAACCGTAACGCGAGAGAAATTCTAAGTAAACGCCGTAATTACATATCTGCCACTGTGCAGGAGAATCCGTATAGGTGTTCGAGTGTTCGAATCGTAAGGCGCGAGAAATTGTAAGTAAAAGCCGTATTTACATATCTGCCACTGTGCAGGAGAATCCGTATTGGTGTTCGAGTGTTCGAAACGTAACGCGTGAGAAATTGTAAGTAAACGTCGTATTTACATATCTGCCACTGTGCAGGAGAATCCATATAGGTGTTCGAGTGTGCAAATCGTAACGCGCGAGAAATTGTAAGTAAACGCCGTATTTACATATCTTCCACTGTGCAGGAGAATCCGTATAGGTGTTCGAGTGTTCGAAACGTAACGCGTGAGAAATTGTAAGTAAACGCCGTATTTACATATCTGCCACTGTGCAGGAGAATCCATATAGGTGTTCGAGTGTTCGAACCGTAACGCGCGAGAAATTGTAAGTAAAAGCCGTATTTACATATCTGCCACTGTGCAGGAGAATCCGTATAGGTGTTCGAGTGTTCGAAACGTAACGCGCGAGAAATTGTAAGTAAACGTCGTATTTACATATCTGCCACTGTGCAGGAGAATCCGTATAGGTGTTCGAGTGTTCGAAACGTAACGCGCGAGAAATTGTAAGTAAACGTCGTATTTACATATCTGCCACTGTGCAGGAGAATCCGTATAGGTGTTCGAGTGTGCCAAACGTAACGCGCGAGAAATTGTAAGTAAACGCCGTATTTACATATCTGCCACTGTGCAGGAGAATCCGTATAGGTGTTCGAGTGTTCGAAACGTAACGCGCGAGAAATTGTAAGTAAACGTCGTATTTACATATCTGCCACTGTGCAGGAGAATCCGTATTGGTGTTCGAGTGTTCGATACGTAACGCGTGAGAAATTGTATGTAAACGCCGTATTTACATATCTGCCACTGTGCAGGAGAATCCGTATAGCTGTTCGAGTGTTCGAAACGTAACGCGCGAGAACTTGTAAGTAAACGCCGTATTTACATATCTGCCACTGTGCAGGAGAATCCGTATAGGGGTTCGACTGTTCGAAACGTAACGCGCGAGAAATTGTAAGTAAACGTCGTATTTACATATCTGCCACTGTGCAGGAGAATCCGTATAGGTGTTCGAGTGTTCGATACGTAACGCGGGAGAAATTGTAAGTAAACGCCGTATTTACATATCTGCCACTGTGCAGGAGAATCCGTATAGGTGTTCGAGTGTTCGAAACGTAACGCGCGAGAAATTGTAAGTAAACGTCGTATTTACATATCTGCCACTGTGCTGGTGAATCCGTATAGGTGTTCAGTGTGCCAAACGTAACGCGCGAGAAATTGTAAGTAAACGCCGTATTTACATATCTGCCACTGTGTAGGAGAATCCGTATAGGTGTTCGAGTGTTCGAAACGTAACGCGCGAGAAATTGTAAGTAAACGTCGTATTTACATATCTGCCACTGTGCAGGAGAATCCGTATAGGTGTTCGAGTGTTCGAATCGTAAGGCGCGAGAAATTGTAAGTAAAAGCCGTATTTACATATCTGCCACTGTGCAGGAGAATCCGTATTGGTGTTCGAGTGTTCGAAACGTAACGCGTGAGAAATTGTAAGTAAACGTCCTATTTACATATCTGCCACTGTGCAGGAGAATCCGTATAGGTGTTCGAGTGTGCAAATCGTAACGCGCGAGAAATTGTAAGTAAACGCCGTATTTACATATCTTCCACTGTGCAGGAGAATCCGTATAGGTGTTCGAGTGTTCGAAACGTAACGCGTGAGAAATTGTAAGTAAACGCCGTATTTACATATCTGCCACTGTGCAGGAGAATCCATATAGGTGTTCGAGTGTTCGAACCGTAACGCGCGAGAAATTGTAAGTAAAAGCCGTATTTACATATCTGCCACTGTGCAGGAGAATCCGTATAGGTGTTCGAGTGTTCGAAACGTAACGCGCGAGAAATTGTAAGTAAACGTCGTATTTACATATCTGCCACTGTGCAGGAGAATCCATATAGGTGTTCGAGTGTTCGAACCGTAACGCGCGAGAAATTGTAAGTAAAAGCCGTATTTACATATCTGCCACTGTGCAGGAGAATCCGTATAGGTGTTCGAGTGTTCGAAACGTAACGCGCGAGAAATTGTAAGTAAACGCCGTATTTACATATCTGCCACTGTGCAGGAGAATCCGTATAGGTGTTCGAGTGTTCGAAACGTAACGCGCGAGAAATTGTAAGTAAACGCCGTATTTACATATCTGCCATTGTGCAGGAGAATCCGTATAGGTGTTCGAGTGTTCGAAACGAAACGCGCGAGAAATTGTAAGTAAACGCCGTATTTACATATCTGCCTCTGTGCAGGAGAATCCGTATAGGTGTTCGAGTGTTCGAAACGTAACGCGCGAGAAATTATAAGTAAACGCCGTATTTACGTATCTG
Organism: Camellia sinensis; assembly: GCF_055761805.1. NCBI lineage: Eukaryota > Viridiplantae > Streptophyta > Magnoliopsida > Ericales > Theaceae > Camellia > Camellia sinensis. The sequence continues at coordinate 3,910,667 of NW_028128989.1, read as the reverse complement.
CCACTGTGCAGGAGAATGCGTATAGGTGTTCGAATGCTCGAACCGTAACGCGAGAGAAATTCTAAGTAAACGCCGTAATTACATATCTGCCACTGTGCAGGAGAATCCGTATAGGTGTTCGAGTGTTCGAATCGTAAGGCGCGAGAAATTGTAAGTAAAAGCCGTATTTACATATCTGCCACTGTGCAGGAGAATCCGTATTGGTGTTCGAGTGTTCGAAACGTAACGCGTGAGAAATTGTAAGTAAACGTCGTATTTACATATCTGCCACTGTGCAGGAGAATCCGTATAGGTGTTCGAGTGTGCAAATCGTAACGCGCGAGAAATTGTAAGTAAACGCCGTATTTACATATCTTCCACTGTGCAGGAGAATCCGTATAGGTGTTCGAGTGTTCGAAACGTAACGCGTGAGAAATTGTAAGTAAACGCCGTATTTACATATCTGCCACTGTGCAGGAGAATCCATATAGGTGTTCGAGTGTTCGAACCGTAACGCGCGAGAAATTGTAAGTAAAAGCCGTATTTACATATCTGCCACTGTGCAGGAGAATCCGTATAGGTGTTCGAGTGTTCGAAACGTAACGCGCGAGAAATTGTAAGTAAACGTCGTATTTACATATCTGCCACTGTGCAGGAGAATCCGTATAGGTGTTCGAGTGTTCGAAACGTAACGCGCGAGAAATTGTAAGTAAACGTCGTATTTACATATCTGCCACTGTGCAGGAGAATCCGTATAGGTGTTCGAGTGTGCCAAACGTAACGCGCGAGAAATTGTAAGTAAACGCCGTATTTACATATCTGCCACTGTGCAGGAGAATCCGTATAGGTGTTCGAGTGTTCGAAACGTAACGCGCGAGAAATTGTAAGTAAACGTCGTATTTACATATCTGCCACTGTGCAGGAGAATCCGTATTGGTGTTCGAGTGTTCGATACGTAACGCGTGAGAAATTGTATGTAAACGCCGTATTTACATATCTGCCACTGTGCAGGAGAATCCGTATAGCTGTTCGAGTGTTCGAAACGTAACGCGCGAGAACTTGTAAGTAAACGCCGTATTTACATATCTGCCACTGTGCAGGAGAATCCGTATAGGGGTTCGACTGTTCGAAACGTAACGCGCGAGAAATTGTAAGTAAACGTCGTATTTACATATCTGCCACTGTGCAGGAGAATCCGTATAGGTGTTCGAGTGTTCGATACGTAACGCGGGAGAAATTGTAAGTAAACGCCGTATTTACATATCTGCCACTGTGCAGGAGAATCCGTATAGGTGTTCGAGTGTTCGAAACGTAACGCGCGAGAAATTGTAAGTAAACGTCGTATTTACATATCTGCCACTGTGCTGGTGAATCCGTATAGGTGTTCAGTGTGCCAAACGTAACGCGCGAGAAATTGTAAGTAAACGCCGTATTTACATATCTGCCACTGTGTAGGAGAATCCGTATAGGTGTTCGAGTGTTCGAAACGTAACGCGCGAGAAATTGTAAGTAAACGTCGTATTTACATATCTGCCACTGTGCAGGAGAATCCGTATAGGTGTTCGAGTGTTCGATACGTAACGCGTGAGAAATTGTATGTAAACGCCGAATTTACATATCTGCCACTGTGCAGGAGAATCCGTATAGTTGTTCGAGTGTTCGAAACGTAACGCGCGAGAAATTGTAAGTAAACGCCGTATTTACATATCTGCCACTGTGCAGGAGAATCCGTATAGGTGTTCGAGTGTTCGAAACGTAACGCGCGAGAAATTGTAAGTAAACGTCGTATTTACATATCTGCCACTGTGCAGGAGAATCCGTATAGGTGTTCGAGTGTTCGATACGTAACGCGGGAGAAATTGTATGTAAACGCCGTATTTACATATCGGCCACTGTGCAGGAGAAACCGTATAGCTGTTCGAGTGTGCGAAACGTAACGCGCAAGAAATTGTAAGTAAACGCCGTATTTACATATCTGCCACTGTGCAGGAGAATCCGTATAGCTGTTCTAGTGTTCGAAACGTAACGCGCGAGAAATTGTAGGTAAACGCCGTATTTACATATCTACCACTGTGCAGGAGAATCCGTATAGGTGTTCGAGTGTTCGAAACGTAACGCGCAAGAAATTGTAGGTAATCGTCGTATTTACTTATCTGCCACTATGCAGGAGAATCCATATAGGTGTTCGAGTGTTCGAAACGTAACGCGCGAGAAATTGTAAGTAAACGCCGTATTTACTTATCTGCCACTGTGCAGGAGAATCCGTATTGGTGTTCGAGTGTTCGAAACGTAACGCGTGAGAAATTGTAAGTAAACGCCGTATTTACATATCTGCCACTGTCCAGGAGAACCCGTATTGGTGTTCGAGTGTTCGAACCGTAACGCGCGAGAAATTGTAAGTAAACGCCGTATTTACATGTCTGCCACTGTGCAGGAGAATCCGTATAGGTGTTCGAGTGTTCGAACCGTAACGCGCGAGAAATGGTAGGTAAACACCGTATTTACATATCTGCCACTGTGCAGGAGAATCCGTATACGTGTTCGAGTGTTCGAACCGTAACGCGCGAGAAATTGTAAGTAAACGCCGTATTTACATATCTGCCACTGTGCAGGAGAATCCGTATAGGTGTTCGAGTGTTCGAAACGTAACGCGCGAGAAATTGTAAGTAAACGCCGTATTTACATATCTGCCACTGTGCAGGAGAATCCGTATAGGTGTTCGAGTGTTCGAAACGTAACGCGCGAGAAATTGTAAGTAAACGCCGTATTTACATATCTGCCATTGTGCAGGAGAATCCGTATAGGTGTTCGAGTGTTCGAAACGAAACGCGCGAGAAATTGTAAGTAAACGCCGTATTTACATATCTGCCTCTGTGCAGGAGAATCCGTATAGGTGTTCGAGTGTTCGAAACGTAACGCGCGAGAAATTATAAGTAAACGCCGTATTTACGTATCTGCCACTGTGCAGGAGAATGCGTATAGGTGTTCGAATGCTCGAACCGTAACGCGAGAGAAATTCTAAGTAAACGCCGTAATTACATATCTGCCACTGTGCAGGAGAATCCGTATAGGTGTTCGAGTGTTCGAATCGTAAGGCGCGAGAAATTGTAAGTAAAAGTCGTATTTACATATCTGCCACTGTGCAGGAGAATCCGTATAGGTGTTCGAGTGTTCGAAACGTAACGCGTGAGAAATTGTAAGTAAACGTCGTATTTACATATCTGCCACTGTGCAGGAGAATCCGTATAGGTGTTCGAGTGTGCAAATCGTAACGCGCGAGAAATTGTAAGTAAACGCCGTATTTACATATCTTCCACTGTGCAGGATAATCCGTATAGGTGTTCGAGTGTTCGAAACGTAACGCGTGAGAAATTGTAAGTAAACGCCGTATTTACATATCTGCCACTGTGCAGGAGAATCCATATAGGTGTTCGAGTGTTCGAACCGTAACGCGCGAGAAATTGTAAGTAAAAGCCGTATTTACATATCTGCCACTGTGCAGGAGAATCCGTATAGGTGTTCGAGTGTTCGAAACGTAACGCGCGAGAAATTGTAAGTAAACGTCGTATTTACATATCTGCCACTGTGCAGGAGAATCCGTATAGGTGTTCGAGTGTTCGAAACGTAACGCGCGAGAAATTGTAAGTAAACGTCGTATTTACATATCTGCCACTGTGCAGGAGAATCCGTATAGGTGTTCGAGTGTGCCAAACGTAACGCGCGAGAAATTGTAAGTAAACGCCGTATTTACATATCTGCCACTGTGCAGGAGAATCCGTATAGGTGTTCGAGTGTTCGAAACGTAACGCGCGAGAAATTGTAAGTAAACGTCGTATTTACATATCTGCCACTGTGCAGGAGAATCCGTATAGGTGTTCGAGTGTTCGATACGTAACGCGTGAGAAATTGTATGTAAACGCCGTATTTACATATCTGCCACTGTGCAGGAGAATCCGTATAGCTGTTCGAGTGTTCGAAACGTAACGCGCGAGAACTTGTAAGTAAACGCCGTATTTACATATCTGCCACTGTGCAGGAGAATCCGTATAGGGGTTCGACTGTTCGAAACGTAACGCGCGAGAAATTGTAAGTAAACGTCGTATTTACATATCTGCCACTATGCAGGAGAATCCGTATAGGTGTTCGAGTGTTCGATACGTAACGCGGGAGAAATTGTATGTAAACGCCGTATTTACATATCTGCCACTGTGCAGGAGATTCCGTATAGCTGTTCGAGTGTGCGAAACGTAACGCGCGAGAAATTGTAAGTAAACGCCGTATTTACATATCTGCCACTCTGCAGGAGAATCCGTATAGCTGTTCTAGTGTTCGAAACGTAACGCGCGAGAAATTGTAGGTAAACGCCGTATTTACATATCTGCCACTGTGCAGGAGAATCCGTATAGGTGTTCGAGTGTTCGAAACGTAACGCGCAAGAAATTGTAGGTAAACGCCGTATTTACTTATTTGCCACTGTGCAGGAGAATCCGTATAGGTGTTCGAGTGTTCGAAACGTAACGCGCGAGAAATTGTAAGTAAACGCCGTATTTACTTATCTGCCACTGTGCAGGACAATCCGTATTGGTGTTCGAGTGTTCGAAACGTAACGCGTGAGAAATTGTAAGTAAACGCCGTATTTACATATCTGCCACTGTCCAGGAGAATCCGTATTAGTGTTCGAGTGTTCGAACCGTAACGCGTGAGAAATTGTAAGTAAACGCCGTATTTACATGTCTGCCACGGTGCAGGAGAATCCGTATAGGTGTTCGAGTGTTCGAACCGTAACGCGCGAGAAATGGTAGGTAAACACCGTATTTACATATCTGCCACTGTGCAGGAGAATCCGTATACGTGTTCGAGTGTTCGAACCGTAACGCGCGAGAAATTGTAAGTAAACGTCGTATTTAGATATCTGCCACTGTGCAGGAGAATCCGTATAGGTGTTCGAGTGTTCGAAACGTAACGCGCGAGAAATTGTAAGTAAACGCCGTATTTACATATCTGCCTCTGTGCAGGAGAATCCGTATAGGTGTTCGAGTGTTCGAAACATAACGCGCGAGAAATTATAAGTAAACGCCATATTTACGTATCTGCCACTGTGCAGGAGAATGCGTATAGGTGTTCGAATGCTCGAACCGTAACGCGGGAGAAATTCTAAGTAAATGCCGTAATTACATATCTGCCACTGTGCAGGAGAATCCGTATAGGTGTTCGAGTGTTCGAATCGTAAGGCGCGAGAAATGGTAAGTAAAAGCCGTATTTACATATCTACCACTGTGCAGGAGAATCCGTATAGGTGTTCGAGTGTTCGAAACGTAACGCGTGAGAAATTGTAAGTAAACGTCGTATTTACATATCTGCCACTGTGCAGGAGAATCCGTATAGGTGTTCGAGTGTGCAAATCGTAACGCGCGAGAAATTGTAAGTAAACGTCGTATTTACATATCTGCCACTGTGCAGGAGAATCCGTATAGGTGTTCGAGTGTTCGAAACGTAACGCGCGAGAAATTGTAAGTAAACGTCGTATTTACATATCTGCCACCGTGCAGGAGAATCCGTATAGGTGTTCGAGTGTTCGATACGTAACGCGTGAGAAATTGTATGTAAACGCCGTATTTACATATCTGCCACTGTGCAGGAGAATCCGTATAGGTGTTCGAGTGTTCGAAACGTAACGCGCGAGAAATTGTAAGTAAACGCCGGATTTACATATCTGCCACTGTGCAGGAGAATCCGTATAGGTGTTCGAGTGTTCGAAACGTAACGCGCGAGAAATTGTAAGTAAACGTCGTATTTACATATCTGCCACTGTGCAGGAGAATCCGTATAGGTGTTCGAGTGTTCGAAACGTAACGCGCGAGAAATTATAAGTAAACGCCGTATTTACGTATCTGCCACTGTGCAGGAGAATGCGTATAGGTGTTCGAATGCTCGAACCGTAACGCGGGAGAAATTCTAAGTAAACGCCGTAATTACATATCTGCCACTGTGCAGGAGAATCCGTATAGGTGTTCGAGTGTTCGAATCGTAAGGCGCGAGAAATTGTAAGTAAAAGCCGTATTTACATATCTGCCACTGTGCAGGAGAATCCGTATAGGTGTTCGAGTGTTCGAAACGTAACGCGTGAGAAATTGTAAGTAAACGTCGTATTTACATATCTGCCACTGTGCAGGAGAATCCGTATAGGTGTTCGAGTGTGCAAATCGTAACGCGCGAGAAATTGTAAGTAAACGCCGTATTTACATATCTGCCACTGTGCAGGAGAATACGTATAGGTGTTCGAGTGTTCGAAACGTAACGCGTGAGAAATTGTAAGTAAACGCCGTATTTACATATCTGCCACTGTGCAGGAGAATCCGTATAGGTGTTCGAGTGTTCGAACCGTAACGCGCGAGAAATTGTAAGTAAAAGCCGTAGTTACATATCTGCCACTGTGCAGGAGAATCCGTATAGGTGTTCGAGTGTTCGAAACGTAACGCGCGAGAAATTGTAAGTAAACGTCGTATTTACATATCTGCCACTGTGCAGGAGAATCCGTATAGGTGTTCGAGTGTTCGAAACGTAACGCGCGAGAAATTGTAAGTAAACGTCGTATTTACATATCTGCCACTGTGCTGGAGAATCCGTATAGGTGTTCAGTGTGCCAAACGTAACGCGCGAGAAATTGTAAGTAAACGCCGTATTTACATATCTGCCACTGTGTAGGAGAATCCGTATAGGTGTTCGAGTGTTCGAAACGTAACGCGCGAGAAATTGTAAGTAAACGTCGTATTTACATATCTGCCACTGTGCAGGAGAATCCGTATAGGTGTTCGAGTGTTCGATACGTAACGCGTGAGAAATTGTATGTAAACGCCGTATTTACAAATCTGCCACTGTGCAGTAGAATCCGTATAGTTGTTCGAGTGTTCGAAACGTAACGCGCGAGAAATTGTAAGTAAACGCCGTATTTACATATCTGCCACTGTGCAGGAGAATCCGTATAGGTGTTCGAGTGTTCGAAACGTAACGCGCGAGAAATTGTAAGTAAACGTCGTATTTACATATCTGCCACTGTGCAGGAGAATCCGTATAGGTGTTCGAGTGTTCGATACGTAACGCGGGAGAAATTGTATGTAAACGCCGTATTTACATATCGGCCACTGTGCAGGAGAATCCGTATAGCTGTTCGAGTGTGCGAAACGTAACGCGCAAGAAATTGTAAGTAAACGCCGTATTTAAATATCTGCCACTGTGCAGGAGAATCCGTATAGCTGTTCTAGTGTTCGAAACGTAACGCGCGAGAAATTGTAGGTAAACGCCGTATTTACATATCTACCACTGTGCAGGAGAATCCGTATAGGTGTTCGAGTGTTCGAAACGTAACGCGCAAGAAATTGTAGGTAAACGTCGTATTTACTTATCTGCCACTGTGCAGGAGAATCCATATAGGTGTTCGAGTGTTCGAAACGTAACGCGCGAGAAATTGTAAGTAAACGCCGTATTTACTTATCTGCCACTGTGCAGGAGAATCCGTATTGGTGTTCGAGTGTTCGAAACGTAACGCGTGAGAAATTGTAAGTAAACGCCGTATTTACATATCTGCCACTGTGCAGGAGAATCCGTATAGGTGTTCGAGTGTTCGAACCGTAACGCGCGAGAAATTGTAAGTAAAAGCCGTAGTTACATATCTGCCACTGTGCAGGAGAATCCGTATAGGTGTTCGAGTGTTCGAAACGTAACGCGCGAGAAATTGTAAGTAAACGTCGTATTTACATATCTGCCACTGTGCAGGAGAATCCGTATAGGTGTTCGAGTGTTCGAAACGTAACGCGCGAGAAATTGTAAGTAAACGTCGTATTTACATATCTGCCACTGTGCTGGAGAATCCGTATAGGTGTTCAGTGTGCCAAACGTAACGCGTGAGAAATTGTAAGTAAACGCCGTATTTACATATCTGCCACTGTGTAGGAGAATCCGTATAGGTGTTCGAGTGTTCGAAACGTAACGCGCGAGAAATTGTAAGTAAACGTCGTATTTACATATCTGCCACTGTGCAGGAGAATCCGTATAGGTGTTCGAGTGTTCGATACGTAACGCGTGAGAAATTGTATGTAAACGCCGTATTTACAAATCTGCCACTGTGCAGTAGAATCCGTATAGTTGTTCGAGTGTTCGAAACGTAACGCGCGAGAAATTGTAAGTAAACGCCGTATTTACATATCTGCCACTGTGCAGGAGAATCCGTATAGGTGTTCGAGTGTTCGAAACGTAACGCGCGAGAAATTGTAAGTAAACGTCGTATTTACATATCTGCCACTGTGCAGGAGAATCCGTATAGGTGTTCGAGTGTTCGATACGTAACGCGGGAGAAATTGTATGTAAACGCCGTATTTACATATCGGCCACTGTGCAGGAGAATCCGTATAGCTGTTCGAGTGTGCGAAACGTAACGCGCAAGAAATTGTAAGTAAACGCCGTATTTAAATATCTGCCACTGTGCAGGAGAATCCGTATAGCTGTTCTAGTGTTCGAAACGTAACGCGCGAGAAATTGTAGGTAAACGCCGTATTTACATATCTACCACTGTGCAGGAGAATCCGTATAGGTGTTCGAGTGTTCGAAACGTAACGCGCAAGAAATTGTAGGTAAACGTCGTATTTACTTATCTGCCACTGTGCAGGAGAATCCATATAGGTGTTCGAGTGTTCGAAACGTAACGCGCGAGAAATTGTAAGTAAACGCCGTATTTACTTATCTGCCACTGTGCAGGAGAATCCGTATTGGCGTTCGAGTGTTCGAAACGTAACGCGTGAGAAATTGTAAGTAAACGCCGTATTTACATATCTGCCACTGTCCAGGAGAACCCGTATTGGTGTTCGAGTGTTCGAACCGTAACGCGCGAGAAATTGTAAGTAAACGCCGTATTTACATGTCTGCCACTGTGCAGGAGAATCCGTATAGGTGTTCGAGTGTTCGAACCGTAACGCGCGAGAAATGGTAGGTAAACACCGTATTTACATATCTGCCACTGTGCAGGAGAATCCGTATACGTGTTCGAGTGTTCGAACCGTAACGCGCGAGAAATTGTAAGTAAACGCCGTATTTACATATCTGCCACTGTGCAGGAGAATCCATATAGGTGTTCGAGTGTTCGAAACGTAACGCGCGAGAAATTGTAAGTAAACGCCGTATTTACATATCTGCCACTGTGCAGGAGAATCCGTATAGGTGTTCGAGTGTTCGAAACGTAACGCGCGAGAAATTGTAAGTAAACGCCGTATTTACATATCTGCCATTGTGCAGGAGAATCCGTATAGGTGTTCGAGTGTTCGAAACGAAACGCGCGAGAAATTGTAAGTAAACGCCGTATTTACATATCTGCCTCTGTGCAGGAGAATCCGTATAGGTGTTCGAGTGTTCGAAACGTAACGCGCGAGAAATTATAAGTAAACGCCGTATTTACGTATCTGCCACTGTGTAGGAGAATGCGTATAGGTGTTCGAATGCTCGAACCGTAACGCCAGAGAAATTCTAAGTAAACGCCGTAATTACATATCTGCCACTGTGCAGGAGAATCCGTATAGGTGTTCGAGTGTTCGAATCGTAAGGCGCGAGAAATTGTAAGTAAAAGCCGTATTTACATATCTGCCACTGTGCAGGAGAATCCGTATAGGTGTTCGAGTGTTCGAAACGTAACGCGTGAGAAATTGTAAGTAAACGTCGTATTTACATATCTGCCACTGTGCAGGAGAATCCGTATAGGTGTTCGAGTGTGCAAATCGTAACGCGCGAGAAATTGTAAGTAAACGCCGTATTTACATATCTTCCACTGTGCAGGAGAATCCGTATAGGTGTTCGAGTGTTCGAAACGTAACGCGTGAGAAATTGTAAGTAAACGCCGTATTTACATATCTGCCACTGTGCAGGAGAATCCGTATAGGTGTTCGAGTGTTCGAACCGTAACGCGCGAGAAATTGTAAGTAAAAGCCGTATTTACATATCTGCCACTGTGCAGGAGAATCCGTATAGGTGTTCGAGTGTTCGAAACGTAACGCGCGAGAAATTGTAAGTAAACGTCGTATTTACATATCTGCCACTGTGCAGGAGAATCCGTATAGGTGTTCGAGTGTTCGAAACGTAACGCGCGAGAAATTGTAAGTAAACGTCGTATTTACATATCTGCCACTGTGCAGGAGAATCCGTATAGGTGTTCGAGTGTGCCAAACGTAACGCGCGAGAAATTGTAAGTAAACGCCGTATTTACATATCTGCCACTGTGCAGGAGAATCCGTATAGGTGTTCGAGTGTTCGAAACGTAACGCGCGAGAAATTGTAAGTAAACGTCGTATTTACATATCTGCCACTGTGCAGGAGAATCCGTATAGGTGTTCGAGTGTTCGATACGTAACGCGTGAGAAATTGTATGTAAACGCCGTATTTACATATCTGCCACTGTGCAGGAGAATCCGTATAGCTGTTCGAGTGTTCGAAACGTAACGCGCGAGAACTTGTAAGTAAACGCCGTATTTACATATCTGCCACTGTGCAGGAGAATCCGTATAGGGGTTCGACTGTTCGAAACGTAACGCGCGAGAAATTGTAAGTAAACGTCGTATTTACATATCTGCCACTGTGCAGGAGAATCCGTATAGGTGTTCGAGTGTTCGATACGTAACGCGGGAGAAATTGTATGTAAACGCCGTATTTACATATCTGCCACTGTGCAGGAGAATCCGTATAGCTGTTCGAGTGTGCGAAACGTAACGCGCGAGAAATTGTAAGTAAACGCCGTATTTACATATCTGCCACTGTGCAGGAGAATCCGTATAGCTGTTCTAGTGTTCGAAACGTAACGCGCGAGAAATTGTAGGTAAACGCCGTATTTACATATCTGCCACTGTGCAGGAGAATCCGTATAGGTGTTCGAGTGTTCGAAACGTAACGCGCAAGAAATTGTAGGTAAACGCCGTATTTACTTATTTGCCACTGTGCAGGAGAATCCGTATAGGTGTTCGAGTGTTCGAAACGTAACGCGCGAGAAATTGTAAGTAAACGCCGTATTTACTTATCTGCCACTGTGCAGGACAATCCGTATTGGTGTTCGAGTGTTCGAAACGTAACGCGTGAGAAATTGTAAGTAAACGCCGTATTTACATATCTGCCACTGTCCAGGAGAATCCGTATTAGTGTTCGAGTGTTCGAACCGTAACGCGTGAGAAATTGTAAGTAAACGCCGTATTTACATGTCTGCCACTGTGCAGGAGAATCCGTATAGGTGTTCGAGTGTTCGAACCGTAACGCGCGAGAAATGGTATGTAAACCCCGTATTTACATATCTGCCACTGTGCAGGAGAATCCGTATACGTGTTCGAGTGTTCGAACCGTAACGCGCGAGAAATTGTAAGTAAACGTCGTATTTAGATATCTGCCACTGTGCAGGAGAATCCGTATAGGTGTTCGAGTGTTCGAAACGTAACGCGCGAGAAATCGTAAGTAAACGCCGTATTTACATATCTGCCTCTGTGCAGGAGAATCCGTATAGGTGTTCGAGTGTTCGAAACATAACGCGCGAGAAATTATAAGTAAACGCCATATTTACGTATCTGCCACTGTGCAGGAGAATGCGTATAGGTGTTCGAATGCTCGAACCGTAACGCGGGAGAAATTCTAAGTAAATTCCGTAATTACATATCTGCCACTGTGCAGGAGAATCCGTATAGGTGTTCGAGTGTTCGAATCGTAAGGCGCGAGAAATGGTAAGTAAAAGCCGTATTTACATATCTACCACTGTGCAGGAGAATCCGTATAGGTGTTCGAGTGTTCGAAACGTAACGCGTGAGAAATTGTAAGTAAACGTCGTATTTACATATCTGCCACTGTGCAGAAGAATCCGTATAGGTGTTCGTGTGTGCAAATCGTAACGCGCGAGAAATTGTAAGTAAACGCCGTATTTACATATCTGCCACTGTGCAGGAGAATCCGTATAGGTGTTCGAGTGTTCGAAACGTAACGCGCGAGAAATTGTAAGTAAACGTCGTATTTACATGTCTGCCACTGTGCAGGAGAATCCGTATAGGTGTTCGAGTGTTCGATACGTAACGCGTGAGAAATTGTATGTAAACGCCGTATTTACATATCTGCCACTGTGCAGGAGAATCCGTATAGGTGTTCGAGTGTTCGAAACGTAACGCGCGAGAAATTGTAAGTAAACGCCGGATTTACATATCTGCCACTGTGCAGGAGAATCCGTATAGGTGTTCGAGTGTTCGAAACGTAACGCGCGAGAAATTGTAAGTACACGCCGTATTTACATATCTGCCATTGTGCAGGAGAATCCGTACAGGTGTTCGAGTGTGCCAAACGTAACGCGCGAGAAATTGTAAGTAAACGCCGTATTTACATATCTGCCACTGTGCAGGAGAATCCGTATAGGTGTTCGAGTGTTCGAAACGTAACGCGCGAGAAATTGTAAGTAAACGTCGTATTTACATATCTGCCACTGTGCAGGAGAATCCGTATAGCTGTTCGAGTGTTCGAAACGTAACGCGCGAGAAATTGTAAGTAAACGCCGTATTTACATATCTGCCACTGTGCAGGAGAATCCGTATAGGTGTTCGAGTGTTCGAAACGTAACGCGCGAGAAATTGTAAGTACACGCCGTATTTACATATCTGCCAGTGTGCAGGAGAATCCGTACAGGTGTTCGAGTGTTCGAAACGTAACGCGCGAGAAATTGTAAGTAAACGCCGTATTTACATATCTGCCTCTGTGCAGGAGAATCCGTATAGGTGTTCGAGTGTTCGAAACGTAACGCGCGAGAAATTATAAGTAAACGCCGTATTTACGTATCTGCCACTGTGCAGGAGAATGCGTATAGGTGTTCGAATGCTCGAACCGTAACGCTGGAGAAATTCTAAGTAAACGCCGTAATTACATATCTGCCACTGTGCAGGAGAATCCGTATAGGTGTTCGAGTGTTCGAATCGTAAGGCGCGAGAAATTGTAAGTAAAAGCCGTATTTACATATCTGCCACTGTGCAGGAGAATCCGTATAGGTGTTCGAGTGTTCGAAACGTAACGCGTGAGAAATTGTAAGTAAACGTCGTATTTACATATCTGCCACTGTGCAGGAGAATCCGTATAGGTGTTCGAGTGTGCAAATCGTAACGCGCGAGAAATTGTAAGTAAACGCCGTATTTACATATCTGCCACTGTGCAGGAGAATCCGTATAGGTGTTCGAGTGTTCGAAACGTAACGCGCGAGAAATTGTAAGTAAACGTCGTATTTACATATCTGCCACTGTGCAGGAGAATCCGTATAGGTGTTCGAGTGTTCGATACGTAACGCGTGAGAAATTGTATGTAAACGCCGTATTTACATATCTGCCACTGTGCAGGAGAATCCGTATAGGTGTTCGAGTGTTCGAAACGTAACGCGCGAGAAATTGTAAGTAAACGCCGGATTTACATATCTGCCACTGTGCAGCAGAATCCGTATAGGTGTTCGAGTGTTCGAAACGTAACGCGCGAGAAATTGTAAGTAAACGTCGTATTTACATATCTGCCACTGTGCAGGAGAATCCGTATAGGTGTTCAAGTGTGCCAAACGTAACGCGCGAGAAATTGTAAGTAAACACCGTATTTACATATCTGCCACTGTGCAGGAGAATCCGTATAGGTGTTCGAGTGTTCGAAACGTAACGCGCGAGAAATTGTAAGTAAACGTCGTATTTACATATCTGCCACTGTGCAGGAGAATCCGTATAGCTGTTCGAGTGTTCGAAACGTAACGCGCGAGAAATTGTAAGTAAACGTCGTATTTACATATCTGCCACTGTGCAGGAGAATCCGTATAGGTGTTCGAGTGTGCCAAACGTAACGCGCGAGAAATTGTAAGTAAACGCCGTATTTACATATCTGCCACTGTGCAGGAGAATCCGTATAGGTGTTCGAGTGTTCGAAACGTAACGCGCGAGAAATTGTAAGTAAACGTCGTATTTACATATCTGCCACTGTGCAGGAGAATCCGTATAGGTGTTCGAGTGTTCGATACGTAACGCGTGAGAAATTGTATGTAAACGCCGTATTTACATATCTGCCACTGTGCAGGAGAATCCGTATAGCTGTTCGAGTGTTCGAAACGTAACGCGCGAGAACTTGTAAGTAAACGCCGTATTTACATATCTGCCACTGTGCAGGAGAATCCGTATAGGGGTTCGACTGTTCGAAACGTAACGCGCGAGAAATTGTAAGTAAACGTCGTATTTACATATCTGCCACTGTGCAGGAGAATCCGTATAGGTGTTCGGGTGTTCGATACGTAACGCGGGAGAAATTGTATGTAAACGCCGTATTTACATATCTGCCACTGTGCAGGAGAATCCGTATAGCTGTTCGAGTGTGCGAAACGTAACGCGCGAGAAATTGTAAGTAAACGCCGTATTTACATATCTGCCACTGTGCAGGAGAATCCGTATAGCTGTTCTAGTGTTCGAAACGTAACGCGCGAGAAATTGTAGGTAAACGCCGTATTTACATATCTGCCACTGTGCAGGAGAATCCGTATAGGTGTTCGAGTGTTCGAAACTTAACGCGCAAGAAATTTTAGGTAAACGCCGTATTTACTTATTTGCCACTGTGCAGGAGAATCCGTATAGGTGTTCGAGTGTTCGAAACGTAACGCGCGAGAAATTGTAAGTAAACGCCGTATTTACTTATCTGCCACTGTGCAGGACAATCCGTATTGGTGTTCGAGTGTTCGAAACGTAACGCGTGAGAAATTGTAAGTAAACGCCGTATTTACATATCTGCCACTGTCCAGGAGAATCCGTATTAGTGTTCGAGTGTTCGAACCGTAACGCGTGAGAAATTGTAAGTAAACGCCGTATTTACATGTCTGCCACTGTGCAGGAGAATCCGTATAGGTGTTCGAGTGTTCGAACCGTAACGCGCGAGAAATGGTAGGTAAACACCGTATTTACATATCTGCCACTGTGCAGGAGAATCCGTATACGTGTTCGAGTGTTCGAACCGTAACGCGCGAGAAATTGTAAGTAAACGTCGTATTTAGATATCTGCCACTGTGCAGGAGAATCCGTATAGGTGTTCGAGTGTTCGAAACGTAACGCGCGAGAATTTGTAAGTAAACGCCGTATTTACATATCTGCCTCTGTGCAGGAGAATCCGTATAGGTGTTCGAGTGTTCGAAACATAACGCGCGAGAAATTATAAGTAAACGCCATATTTACGTATCTGCCACTGTGCAGGAGAATGCGTATAGGTGTTCGAATGCTCGAACCGTAACGCGGGAGAAATTCTAAGTAAATTCCGTAATTACATATCTGCCACTGTGCAGGAGAATCCGTATAGGTGTTCGAGTGTTCGAATCGTAAGGCGCGAGAAATGGTAAGTAAAAGCCGTATTTACATATCTACCACTGTGCAGGAGAATCCGTATAGGTGTTCGAGTGTTCGAAACGTAACTCGTGAGAAATTGTAAGTAAACGTCGTATTTACATATCTGCCACTGTGCAGGAGAATCCGTATAGGTGTTCGAGTGTGCAAATCGTAACGCGCGAGAAATTGTAAGTAAACGCCGTATTTACATATCTGCCACTGTGCAGGAGAATCCGTATAGGTGTTCGAGTGTTCGAAACGTAACGCGCGAGAAATTGTAAGTAAACGTCGTATTTACATGTCTGCCACTGTGCAGGAGAATCCGTATAGGTGTTCGAGTGTTCGATACGTAACGCGTGAGAAATTGTATGTAAACGCCGTATTTACATATCTGCCACTGTGCAGGAGAATCCGTATAGGTGTTCGAGTGTTCGAAACGTAACGCGCGAGAAATTGTAAGTAAACGCCGGATTTACATATCTGCCACTGTGCAGGAGAATCCGTATAGGTGTTCGAGTGTTCGAAACGTAACGCGCGAGAAATTGTAAGTACACGCCGTATTTACATATCTGCCATTGTGCAGGAGAATCCGTACAGGTGTTCGAGTGTGCCAAACGTAACGCGCGAGAAATTGTAAGTAAACGCCGTATTTACATATCTGCCACTGTGCAGGAGAATCCGTATAGGTGTTCGAGTGTTCGAAACGTAACGCGCGAGAAATTGTAAGTAAACGTCGTATTTACATATCTGCCACTGTGCAGGAGAATCCGTATAGGTGTTCGAGTGTTCGAAACGTAACGCGCGAGAAATTGTAAGTAAACGCCGTATTTACATATCTGCCACTGTGCAGGAGAATCCGTATAGGTGTTCGAGTGTTCGAAACTTAACGCGCGAGAAATTGTAAGTACACGCCGTATTTACATATCTGCCATTGTGCAGGAGAATCCGTACAGGTGTTCGAGTGTTCGAAACGTAACGCGCGAGAAATTGTAAGTAAACGCCGTATTTACATATCTGCCTCTGTGCAGGAGAATCCGTATAGGTGTTCGAGTGTTCGAAACGTAACGCGCGAGAAATTATAAGTAAACGCCGTATTTACGTATCTGCCACTGTGCAGGAGAATGCGTATAGGTGTTCGAATGCTCGAACCGTAACGCTGGAGAAATTCTAATTAAACACCGTAATTATATATCTGCCACTGTGCAGGAGAATCCGTATAGGTGTTCGAGTGTTCGAAACGTAACGCGCGAGAAATTGTAAGTAAACGTCGTATTTACATATCTGCCACTGTGCAGGAGAATCCGTATAGGTGTTCGAGTGTTCGATACGTAACGCGCGAGAAATTGTAAGTAAACGCCGTATTTACATATCTGCCACTGTGCAGGAGAATCCGTATAGGTGTTCGAGTGTTCGATACGTAACGCGTGAGAAATTGTATGTAAACGCCGTATTTACATATCTGCCACTGTGCAGGAGAATCCGTATAGGTGTTCGAGTGTTCGATACGTAACGCGCGAGAAATTGTAAGTAAACGCCGGATTTACATATCTGCCACTGTGCAGGAGAATCCGTATAGGTGTTCGAGTGTTCGAAACGTAACGCGCGAGAAATTGTAAGTAAACGTCGTATTTACATATCTGCCACTGTGCAGGAGAATCCGTATAGGTGTTCGAGTGTGCCAAACGTAACGCGCGAGAAATTGTAAGTAAACGCCGTATTTACATATCTGCCACTGTGCAGGAGAATCCGTATAGGTGTTCGAGTGTTCGAAACGTAACGCGCGAGAAATTGTAAGTAAACGTCGCATTTACATATCTGCCACTGTGCAGGAGAATCCGTATAGGTGTTCGAGTGTTCGAAACGTAACGCGCGAGAAATTGTAAGTAAACGCCGTATTTACATATCTGCCACTGTGCAGGAGAATCCGTATAGGTGTTCGAGTGTTCGAAACTTAAGGCGTGAGAAATTGTAAGTAAACGCCGTATTTACATATCTGCCACTGTGCAGGAGAATCCGTATAGGTGTTCGAGTGTTCGAACCGTAACGCGCGAGAAATTGTAAGTAAAAGCCGTATTTACATATCTGCCACTGTGCAGGAGAATCCGTATAGGTGTTCGAGTGTTCGAAACGTAACGCGCGAGAAATTGTAAGTAAACGTCGTATTTACATATCTGCCACTGTGCAGGAGAATCCGTATAGGTGTTCGAGTGTTCGATACGTAACGCGTGAGAAATTGTATGTAAACGCCGTATTTACATATCTGCCACTGTGCAGGAGAATCCGTATAGCTGTTCGAGTGTTCGAAACGTAACGCGCGAGAAATTGTAAGTAAACGCCGTATTTACATATCTGCCACTGTGCAGGAGAATCCGTATAGGTGTTCGAGTGTTCGAAACGTAACGCGCGAGAAATTGTAAGTAAACGTCGTATTTACATATCTGCCACTGTGCAGGAGAATCCGTATAGGTGTTCGAGTGTTCGAAACGTAACGCGCGAGAAATTGTAAGTAAACGTCGTATTTACATATCTGCCACTGTGCAGGAGAATCCGTATAGGTGTTCGAGTGTTCGATACGTACGGCGTGAGAAATTGTATGTAAACGCCGTATTTACATATCTGCCACTGTGCAGGAGAATCCGTATAGCTGTTCGAGTGTGCGAAACGTAACGCGCGAGAAATTGTAAGTAAACGCCGTATTTACATATCTGCCACTGTGCAGGAGAATCCGTATAGGTGTTCGAGTGTTCGAAACGTAACGCGCGAGAAATTATAAGTAAACGCCGTATTTACGTATCTGCCACTGTGCAGGAGAATCCGTATAGCTGTTCTAGTGTTCGAAACGTAACGCGCGAGAAATTGTAGGTAAACGCCGTATTTACATATCTGCCACTGTGCAGGAGAATCCGTATAGGTGTTCGAGTGTTCGAAACGTAACGCGCAAGAAATTGTAGGTAAACGTCGTATTTACATATCTGCCACTGTGCAGGAGAATCCGTATAGGTGTTCGAGTGTTCGAAACGTAACGCGCGAGAAATTGTAAGTAAACGTCGTATTTACATATCTGCCTCTGTGCAGGAGAATCCGTATAGGTGTTCGAGTGTTCGAAACGTAACGCGCGAGAAATTGTAAGTAAACGCCGTATTTACGTATCTGCCACTGTGCAGGAGAATCCGTATAGCTGTTCGAGTGTTCGAAACGTAACGCGCGAGAAATTATAAGTAAACGCCGTATTTACTTATCTGCCACTGTGCAGGAGAATCCGTATTGGTGTTCGAGTGTTCGAAACGTAACGCGTGAGAAATCGTAAGTAAACGCCGTATTTACATATCTGCCTCTGTGCAGGAGAATCCGTATAGGTGTTCGAGTGTTCGAAACGTAACGCGCGAGAAATTATAAGTAAACGCCGTATTTACGTATCTGCCACTGTGCAGGAGAATCCGTATAGCTGTTCTAGTGTTCGAAACGTAACGCGCGAGAAATTGTAGGTAAACGCCGTATTTACATATCTGCCACTGTGCAAGAGAATCCGTATAGGTGTTCGAGTGTTCGAAACGTAACGCGCAAGAAATTGTAGGTAAACGTCGTATTTACATATCTGCCACTGTGCAGGAGAATCCGTATAGGTGTTCGAGTGTTCGAAACGTAACGCGCGAGAAATTGTAAGTAAACGCCGTATTTACATATCTGCCATTGTGCAGGAGAATCCGTACAGGTGTTCGAGTGTTCGAAACGTAACGCGCGAGAAATTGTAAGTAAACGCCGTATTTACATATCTGCCTCTGTGCAGGAGAATCCGTATAGGTGTTCGAGTGTTCGAAACGTAACGCGCGAGAAATTGTAAGTAAACGTCGTATTTACATATCTGCCACTGTGCAGGAGAATCCGTATAGGTGTTCGAGTGTGCCAAACGTAACGCGCGAGAAATTGTAAGTAAACGCCGTATTTACATATCTGCCACTGTGCAGGAGAATCCGTATAGGTGTTCGAGTGTTCGAAACGTAACGCGCGAGAAATTGTAAGTAAACGTCGTATTTACATATCTGCCACTGTGCAGGAGAATCCGTATAGGTGTTCGAGTGTTCGAAACGTAACGCGCGAGAAATTGTAAGTAAACGCCGTATTTACATATCTGCCACTGTGCAGGAGAATCCGTATAGGTGTTCGAGTGTTCGAAACTTAAGGCGTGAGAAATTGTAAGTAAACGCCGTATTTACATATCTGCCACTGTGCAGGAGAATCCGTATAGGTGTTCGAGTGTTCGAACCGTAACGCGCGAGAAATTGTAAGTAAAAGCCGTATTTACATATCTGCCACTGTGCAGGAGAATCCGTATAGGTGTTCGAGTGTTCGAAACGTAACGCGCGAGAAATTGTAAGTAAACGTCGTATTTACATATCTGCCACTGTGCAGGAGAATCCGTATAGGTGTTCGAGTGTTCGATACGTAACGCGTGAGAAATTGTATGTAAACGCCGTATTTACATATCTGCCACTGTGCAGGAGAATCCGTATAGCTGTTCGAGTGTTCGAAACGTAACGCGCGAGAAATTGTAAGTAAACGCCGTATTTACATATCTGCCACTGTGCAGGAGAATCCGTATAGGTGTTCGAGTGTTCGAAACGTAACGCGCGAGAAATTGTAAGTAAACGTCGTATTTACATATCTGCCACTGTGCAGGAGAATCCGTATAGGTGTTCGAGTGTTCGAAACGTAACGCGCGAGAAATTGTAAGTAAACGTCGTATTTACATATCTGCCACTGTGCAGGAGAATCCGTATAGGTGTTCGAGTGTTCGATACGTAAGGCGTGAGAAATTGTATGTAAACGCCGTATTTACATATCTGCCACTGTGCAGGAGAATCCGTATAGCTGTTCGAGTGTGCGAAACGTAACGCGCGAGAAATTGTAAGTAAACGCCGTATTTACATATCTGCCACTGTGCAGGAGAATCCGTATAGGTGTTCGAGTGTTCGAAACGTAACGCGCGAGAAATTATAAGTAAACGCCGTATTTACGTATCTGCCACTGTGCAGGAGAATCCGTATAGCTGTTCTAGTGTTCGAAACGTAACGCGCGAGAAATTGTAGGTGAACGCCGTATTTACATATCTGCCACTGTGCAGGAGAATCCGTATAGGTGTTCGAGTGTTCGAAACGTAACGCGCAAGAAATTGTAGGTAAACGTCGTATTTACATATCTGCCACTGTGCAGGAGAATCCGTATAGGTGTTCGAGTGTTCGAAACGTAACGCGCGAGAAATTGTAAGTAAACGTCGTATTTACATATCTGCCTCTGTGCAGGAGAATCCGTATAGGTGTTCGAGTGTTCGAAACGTAACGCGCGAGAAATTGTAAGTAAACGCCGTATTTACGTATCTGCCACTGTGCAGGAGAATCCGTATAGCTGTTCGAGTGTTCGAAACGTAACGCGCGAGAAATTATAAGTAAACGCCGTATTTACTTATCTGCCACTGTGCAGGAGAATCCGTATTGGTGTTCGAGTGTTCGAAACGTAACGCGTGAGAAATCGTAAGTAAACGCCGTATTTACATATCTGCCTCTGTGCAGGAGAATCCGTATAGGTGTTCGAGTGTTCGAAACGTAACGCGCGAGAAATTATAAGTAAACGCCGTATTTACGTATCTGCCACTGAGCAGGAGAATCCGTATAGCTGTTCTAGTGTTCGAAACGTAACGCGCGAGAAATTGTAGGTAAACGCCGTATTTACATATCTGCCACTGTGCAAGAGAATCCGTATAGGTGTTCGAGTGTTCGAAACGTAACGCGCAAGAAATTGTAGGTAAACGTCGTATTTACATATCTGCCACTGTGCAGGAGAATCCGTATAGGTGTTCGAGTGTTCGAAACGTAACGCGCGAGAAATTGTAAGTAAACGCCGTATTTACATATCTGCCATTGTGCAGGAGAATCCGTACAGGTGTTCGAGTGTTCGAAACGTAACGCGCGAGAAATTGTAAGTAAACGCCGTATTTACATATCTGCCTCTGTGCAGGAGAATCCGTATAGGTGTTCGAGTGTTCGAAACGTAACGCGCGAGAAATTGTAAGTAAACGTCGTATTTACATATCTGCCACTGTGCAGGAGAATCCGTATAGCTGTTCGAGTGTTCGAAACGTAACGCGCGAGAAATTGTAAGTAAACGCCGTATTTACATATCTGCCACTGTGCAGGAGAATCCGTATAGGTGTTCGAGTGTTCGAAACGTAACGCGCGAGAAATTGTAAGTACACGCCGTATTTACATATCTGCCATTGTGCAGGAGAATCCGTACAGGTGTTCGAGTGTTCGAAACGTAATGCGCGAGAAAATGTAAGTAAACGCCGTATTTACATATCTGCCTCTGTGCAGGAGAATCCGTATAGGTGTTCGAGTGTTCGAAACGTAACGCGCGAGAAATTATAAGTAAACGCCGTATTTACGTATCTGCCACTGTGCAGGAGAATGCGTATAGGTGTTCGAATGCTCGAACCGTAACGCTGGAGAAATTCTAAGTAAACACCGTAATTACATATCTGCCACTATGCAGGAGAATCCGTATAGGTGTTCGAGTGTTCGAATCGTAAGGCGCGAGAAATTGTAAGTAAAAGCCGTATTTACATATCTGCCACTGTGCAGGAGAATCCGTATAGGTGTTCGAGTGTTCGAAACGTAACGCGTGAGAAATTGTAAGTAAACGTCGTATTTACATATCTGCCACTGTGCAGGAGAATCCGTATAGGTGTTCGAGTGTGCAAATCGTAACGCGCGAGAAATTGTAAGTAAACGCCGTATTTACATATCTGCCACTGTGCAGGAGAATCCGTATAGGTGTTCGAGTGTTCGAAACGTAAGGCGTGAGAAATTGTAAGTAAACGCCGTATTTACATATCTGCCACTGTGCAGGAGAATCCGTATAGGTGTTCGAGTGTTCGAACCGTAACGCGCGAGAAATTGTAACTAAAAGCCGTATTTACATATCTGCCACTGTGCAGGAGAATCCGTATAGGTGTTCGAGTGTTCGAAACGTAACGCGCGAGAAATTGTAAGTAAACGTCGTATTTACATATCTGCCACTGTGCAGGAGAATCCGTATAGGTGTTCGAGTGTTCGATACGTAACGCGTGAGAAATTGTATGTAAACGCCGTATTTACATATTTGCCACTGTGCAGGAGAATCCGTATAGCTGTTCGAGTGTTCGAAACGTAACGCGCGAGAAATTGTAAGTAAACGCCGTATTTACATATCTGCCACTGTGCAGGAGAATCCGTATAGGTGTTCGAGTGTTCGAAACGTAACGCGCGAGAAATTGTAAGTAAACGTCGTATTTACATATCTGCCACTGTGCAGGAGAATCCGTATAGGTGTTCGAGTGTTCGAAACGTAACGCGCGAGAAATTGTAAGTAAACGCCGGATTTACATATCTGCCACTGTGCAGGAGAATCCGTATAGGTGTTCGAGTGTTCGATACGTAACGCGCGAGAAATTGTAAGTAAACGTCGTATTTACATATCTGCCACTGTGCAGGAGAATCCGTATAGCTGTTCGAGTGTGCCAAACGTAACGCGCGAGAAATTGTAAGTAAACGCCGTATTTACATATCTGCCACTGTGCAGGAGAATCCGTATAGGTGTTCGAGTGTTCGAAACGTAACGCGCGAGAAATTGTAAGTAAACGTCGTATTTACATATCTGCCACTGTGCAGGAGAATCCGTATAGCTGTTCGAGTGTTCGAAACGTAACGCGCGAGAAATTGTAAGTAAACGCCGTATTTACATATCTGCCTCTGTGCAGGAGAATCCGTATAGGTGTTCGAGTGTTCGAAACGTAACGCGCGAGAAATTATAAGTAAACGCCGTATTTACGTATCTGCCACTGTGCAGGAGAATGCGTATAGGTGTTCGAATGCTCGAACCGTAACGCTGGAGAAATTCTAAGTAAACACCGTAATTACATATCTGCCACTGTGCAGGAGAATCCGTATAGGTGTTCGAGTGTTCGAATCGTAAGGCGCGAGAAATTGTAAGTAAAAGCCGTATTTACATATCTGCCACTGTGCAGGAGAATCCGTATAGGTGTTCGAGTGTTCGAAACGTAACGCGTGAGAAATTGTAAGTAAACGTCGTATTTACATATCTGCCACTGTGCAGGAGAATCTGTATAGGTGTTCGAGTGTGCAAATCGTAACGCGCGAGAAATTGTAAGTAAACGCCGTATTTACATATCTGCCACTGTGCAGGAGAATCCGTATAGGTGTTCGAGTGTTCGAAACGTAAGGCGTGAGAAATTGTAAGTAAACGCCGTATTTACATATCTGCCACTGTGCAGGAGAATCCGTATAGGTGTTCGAGTGTTCGAACCGTAACGCGCGAGAAATTGTAAGTAAAAGCCGTATTTACATATCTGCCACTGTGCAGGAGAATCCGTATAGGTGTTCGAGTGTTCGAAACGTAACGCGCGAGAAATTGTAAGTAAACGTCGTATTTACATATCTGCCACTGTGCAGGAGAATCCGTATAGGTGTTCGAGTGTTCGATACGTAACGCGTGAGAAATTGTATGTAAACGCCGTATTTACATATCTGCCACTGTGCAGGAGAATCCGTATAGGTGTTCGAGTGTTCGAAACGTAACGCGCGAGAAATTGTAAGTAAACGCCGTATTTACATATCTGCCACTGTGCAGGAGAATCCGTATAGGTGTTCGAGTGTTCGAAACGTAACGCGCGAGAAATTGTAAGTAAACGTCGTATTTACATATCTGCCACTGTGCAGGAGAATCCGTATAGGTGTTCGAGTGTTCGAAACGTAACGCGCGAGAAATTGTAAGTAAACGTCGTATTTACATATCTGCCACTGTGCAGGAGAATCCGTATAGGTGTTCGAGTGTTCGATACGTAACGGGGGAGAAATTGTATGTAAACGCCGTATTTACATATCTGCCACTGTGCAGGAGAATCCGTATAGCTGTTCGAGTGTGCGAAACGTAACGCGCGAGAAATTGTAAGTAAACGCCGTATTTACATATCTGCCACTGTGCAGGAGAATCCGTATAGGTGTTCGAGTGTTCGAAACGTAACGCGCGAGAAATTATAAGTAAACGCCGTATTTACGTATCTGCCACTGTGCAGGAGAATCCGTATAGCTGTTCTAGTGTTCGAAACGTAACGCGCGAGAAATTGTAGGTAAACGCCGTATTTACATATCTGCCACTGTGCAGGAGAATCCGTATAGGTGTTCGAGTGTTCGAAACGTAACGCGCAAGAAATTGTAGGTAAACGTCGTATTTACATATCTGCCACTGTGCAGGAGAATCCGTATAGGTGTTCGAGTGTTCGAAACGTAACGCGTGAGAAATTGTAAGTAAACGCCGTATTTACATATCTGCCTCTGTGCAGGAGAATCCGTATAGGTGTTCGAGTGTATAGGTGTTCGAGTGTTCGAAACGTAACGCGCGAGAAATTGTAAGTAAACGCCGTATTTACATATCTGCCTCTGTGCAGGAGAATCCGTATAGGTGTTCGAGTGTTCGAAACGTAACGCGCGAGAAATTATAAGTAAACGCCGTATTTACGTATCTGCCACTGTGCAGGAGAATCCGTATAGCTGTTCGAGTGTTCGAAACGTAACGCGCGAGAAATTATAAGTAAACGCCGTATTTACTTATCTGCCACTGTGCAGGAGAATCCGTATTTGTGTTCGAGTGTTCGAAACGTAACGCGTGAGAAATTGTAAGTAAACGCCGTATTTACATATCTGCCTCTGTGCAGGAGAATCCGTATAGGTGTTCGAGTGTTCGAAACGTAACGCGCGAGAAATTATAAGTAAACGCCGTATTTACGTATCTGCCACTGTGCAGGAGAATCCGTATAGCTGTTCTAGTGTTCGAAACGTAACGCGCGAGAAATTGTAGGTAAACGCCGTATTTACATATCTGCCACTGTGCAGGAGAATCCGTATAGGTGTTCGAGTGTTCGAAACGTAACGCGCAAGAAATTGTAGGTAAACGTCGTATTTACATATCTGCCACTGTGCAGGAGAATCCGTATAGGTGTTCGAGTGTTCGAAACGTAACGCGCGAGAAATTGTAAGTAAACGCCGTATTTACATATCTGCCATTGTGCAGGACAATCCGTACAGGTGTTCGAGTGTTCGAAACGTAACGCGCGAGAAATTGTAAGTAAACGCCGTATTTACATATCTGCCTCTGTGCAGGAGAATCCGTATAGGTGTTCGAGTGTTCGAAACGTAACGCGCGAGAAATTATAAGTAAACGCCGTATTTACGTATCTGCCACTGTGCAGGAGAATGCGTATAGGTGTTCGAATGCTCGAACCGTAACGCTGGAGAAATTCTAAGTAAACACCGTAATTACATATCTGCCACTGTGCAGGAGAATCCGTATAGGTGTTCGAGTGTTCGAATCGTAAGGCGCGAGAAATTGTAAGTAAAAGCCGTATTTACATATCTGCCACTGTGCAGGAGAATCCATATAGGTGTTCGAGTGTTCGAAACGTAACGCGTGAGAAATTGTAAGTAAACGTCGTATTTACATATCTGCCACTGTGCAGGAGAATCCATATAGGTGTTCGAGTGTGCAAATCGTAACGCGCGAGAAATTGTAAGTAAACGCCGTATTTACATATCTGCCACTGTGCAGGAGAATCCGTATAGGTGTTCGAGTGTTCGAAACGTAACGCGTGAGAAATTGTAAGTAAACGCCGTATTTACATATCTGCCACTGTGCAGGAGAATCCGTATAGGTGTTCGAGTGTTCGAACCGTAACGCGCGAGAAATTGTAAGTAAAAGCCGTATTTACATATCTGCCACTGTGCAGGAGAATCCGTATAGGTGTTCGAGTGTTCGAAACGTAACGCGCGAGAAATTGTAAGTAAACGTCGTATTTACATATCTGCCACTGTGCAGGAGAATCCGTATAGGTGTTCGAGTGTTCGAATCGTAAGGCGCGAGAAATTGTATGTAAACGCCGTATTTACATATCTGCCACTGTGCAGGAGAATTCGTATAGCTGTTCGAGTGTTCGAAACGTAACGCGCGAGAAATTGTAAGTAAACGCCGTATTTACATATCTGCCACTGTGCAGGAGAATCCGTATAGGTGTTCGAGTGTTCGAAACGTAACGCGCGAGAAATTGTAAGTAAACGTCGTATTTACATATCTGCCACTGTGCAGGAGAATCCGTATAGGTGTTCGTGTGTTCGATACGTAACGCGGGAGAAATTGTATGTAAACGCCGTATTTACATATCTGCCACTGTGCAGGAGAATCCGTATAGCTGTTCGAGTGTGCGAAACGTAACGCGCGAGAAATTGTAAGTAAACGCCGTATTTACATATCTGCCACTGTGCAGGAGAATCCGTATAGCTGTTCTAGTGTTCGAAACGTAACGCGCGAGAAATTGTAGGTAAACGTCGTATTTACATATCTGCCACTGTGCAGGAGAATCCGTATAGGTGTTCGAGTGTTCGAAACGTAACGCGCGAGAAATTGTAAGTAAACGCCGTATTTACATATCTGCCATTGTGCAGGAGAATCCGTACAGGTGTACGAGTGTTCGAAACGTAACGCGCGAGAAATTGTAAGTAAACGCCGTATTTACATATCTGCCACTGTGCAGGAGAATCCGTATAGGTGTTCGAGTGTTCGAATCGTAAGGCGCGAGAAATTGTAAGTAAAAGCCGTATTTACATATCTGCCACTGTGCAGGAGAATCCGTATACGTGTTCGAGTGTTCGAAACGTAACGCGTGAGAAATTGTAAGTAAACGTCGTATTTACATATCTGCCACTGTGCAGGAGAATCCGTATAGGTGTTCGAGTGTGCAAATCGTAACGCGCGAGAAATTGTAAGTAAACGCCGTATTTACATATCTGCCACTGTGCAGGAGAATCCGTATAGGTGTTCGAGTGTTCGAAACGTAACGCGTGAGAAATTGTAAGTAAACGCCGTATTTACATATCTGCCACTGTGCAGGAGAATCCGTATAGGTGTTCGAGTGTTCGAACCGTAACGCGCGAGAAATTGTAAGTAAAAGCCGTATTTACATATCTGCCACTGTGCAGGAGAATCCGTATAGGTGTTCGAGTGTTCGAAACGTAACGCGCGAGAAATTGTAAGTAAACGTCGTATTTACATATCTGCCACTGTGCAGGAGAATCCGTATAGGTGTTCGAGTGTTCGAAACGTAACGCGCGAGAAATTGTAAGTAAACGTCGTATTTACATATCTGCCACTGTGCAGGAGAATCCGTATAGGTGTTCGAGTGTTCGATACGTAACGCGTGAGAAATTGTATGTAAACGCCGTATTTACATATTTGCCACTGTGCAGGAGAATCCGTATAGCTGTTCGAGTGTTCGAAACGTAACGCGCGAGAAATTGTAAGTAAACGCCGTATTTACATATCTGCCACTGTGCAGGAGAATCCGTATAGGTGTTCGAGTGTTCGAAACGTAACGCGCGAGAAATTGTAAGTAAACGTCGTATTTACATATCTGCCACTGTGCAGGAGAATCCGTATAGGTGTTCGAGTGTTCGAAACGTAACGCGCGAGAAATTGTAAGTAAACGCCGGATTTACATATCTGCCACTGTGCAGGAGAATCCGTATAGGTGTTCGAGTGTTCGATACGTAACGCGCGAGAAATTGTAAGTAAACGTCGTATTTACATATCTGCCACTGTGCAGGAGAATCCGTATAGCTGTTCGAGTGTGCCAAACGTAACGCGCGAGAAATTGTAAGTAAACGCCGTATTTACATATCTGCCACTGTGCAGGAGAATCCGTATAGGTGTTCGAGTGTTCGAAACGTAACGCGCGAGAAATTGTAAGTAAACGTCGTATTTACATATCTGCCACTGTGCAGGAGAATCCGTATAGCTGTTCGAGTGTTCGAAACGTAACGCGCGAGAAATTGTAAGTAAACGCCGTATTTACATATCTGCCTCTGTGCAGGAGAATCCGTATAGGTGTTCGAGTGTTCGAAACGTAACGCGCGAGAAATTATAAGTAAACGCCGTATTTACGTATCTGCCACTGTGCAGGAGAATGCGTATAGGTGTTCGAATGCTCGAACCGTAACGCTGGAGAAATTCTAAGTAAACACCGTAATTACATATCTGCCACTGTGCAGGAGAATCCGTATAGGTGTTCGAGTGTTCGAATCGTAAGGCGCGAGAAATTGTAAGTAAAAGCCGTATTTACATATCTGCCACTGTGCAGGAGAATCCGTATAGGTGTTCGAGTGTTCGAAACGTAACGCGTGAGAAATTGTAAGTAAACGTCGTATTTACATATCTGCCACTGTGCAGGAGAATCTGTATAGGTGTTCGAGTGTGCAAATCGTAACGCGCGAGAAATTGTAAGTAAACGCCGTATTTACATATCTGCCACTGTGCAGGAGAATCCGTATAGGTGTTCGAGTGTTCGAAACGTAAGGCGTGAGAAATTGTAAGTAAACGCCGTATTTACATATCTGCCACTGTGCAGGAGAATCCGTATAGGTGTTCGAGTGTTCGAACCGTAACGCGCGAGAAATTGTAAGTAAAAGCCGTATTTACATATCTGCCACTGTGCAGGAGAATCCGTATAGGTGTTCGAGTGTTCGAAACGTAACGCGCGAGAAATTGTAAGTAAACGTCGTATTTACATATCTGCCACTGTGCAGGAGAATCCGTATAGGTGTTCGAGTGTTCGATACGTAACGCGTGAGAAATTGTATGTAAACGCCGTATTTACATATCTGCCACTGTGCAGGAGAATCCGTATAGGTGTTCGAGTGTTCGAAACGTAACGCGCGAGAAATTGTAAGTAAACGCCGTATTTACATATCTGCCACTGTGCAGGAGAATCCGTATAGGTGTTCGAGTGTTCGAAACGTAACGCGCGAGAAATTGTAAGTAAACGTCGTATTTACATATCTGCCACTGTGCAGGAGAATCCGTATAGGTGTTCGAGTGTTCGAAACGTAACGCGCGAGAAATTGTAAGTAAACGTCGTATTTACATATCTGCCACTGTGCAGGAGAATCCGTATAGGTGTTCGAGTGTTCGATACGTAACGGGGGAGAAATTGTATGTAAACGCCGTATTTACATATCTGCCACTGTGCAGGAGAATCCGTATAGCTGTTCGAGTGTGCGAAACGTAACGCGCGAGAAATTGTAAGTAAACGCCGTATTTACATATCTGCCACTGTGCAGGAGAATCCGTATAGGTGTTCGAGTGTTCGAAACGTAACGCGCGAGAAATTATAAGTAAACGCCGTATTTACGTATCTGCCACTGTGCAGGAGAATCCGTATAGCTGTTCTAGTGTTCGAAACGTAACGCGCGAGAAATTGTAGGTAAACGCCGTATTTACATATCTGCCACTGTGCAGGAGAATCCGTATAGGTGTTCGAGTGTTCGAAACGTAACGCGCAAGAAATTGTAGGTAAACGTCGTATTTACATATCTGCCACTGTGCAGGAGAATCCGTATAGGTGTTCGAGTGTTCGAAACGTAACGCGTGAGAAATTGTAAGTAAACGCCGTATTTACATATCTGCCTCTGTGCAGGAGAATCCGTATAGGTGTTCGAGTGTATAGGTGTTCGAGTGTTCGAAACGTAACGCGCGAGAAATTGTAAGTAAACGCCGTATTTACATATCTGCCTCTGTGCAGGAGAATCCGTATAGGTGTTCGAGTGTTCGAAACGTAACGCGCGAGAAATTATAAGTAAACGCCGTATTTACGTATCTGCCACTGTGCAGGAGAATCCGTATAGCTGTTCGAGTGTTCGAAACGTAACGCGCGAGAAATTATAAGTAAACGCCGTATTTACTTATCTGCCACTGTGCAGGAGAATCCGTATTTGTGTTCGAGTGTTCGAAACGTAACGCGTGAGAAATTGTAAGTAAACGCCGTATTTACATATCTGCCTCTGTGCAGGAGAATCCGTATAGGTGTTCGAGTGTTCGAAACGTAACGCGCGAGAAATTATAAGTAAACGCCGTATTTACGTATCTGCCACTGTGCAGGAGAATCCGTATAGCTGTTCTAGTGTTCGAAACGTAACGCGCGAGAAATTGTAGGTAAACGCCGTATTTACATATCTGCCACTGTGCAGGAGAATCCGTATAGGTGTTCGAGTGTTCGAAACGTAACGCGCAAGAAATTGTAGGTAAACGTCGTATTTACATATCTGCCACTGTGCAGGAGAATCCGTATAGGTGTTCGAGTGTTCGAAACGTAACGCGCGAGAAATTGTAAGTAAACGCCGTATTTACATATCTGCCATTGTGCAGGACAATCCGTACAGGTGTTCGAGTGTTCGAAACGTAACGCGCGAGAAATTGTAAGTAAACGCCGTATTTACATATCTGCCTCTGTGCAGGAGAATCCGTATAGGTGTTCGAGTGTTCGAAACGTAACGCGCGAGAAATTATAAGTAAACGCCGTATTTACGTATCTGCCACTGTGCAGGAGAATGCGTATAGGTGTTCGAATGCTCGAACCGTAACGCTGGAGAAATTCTAAGTAAACACCGTAATTACATATCTGCCACTGTGCAGGAGAATCCGTATAGGTGTTCGAGTGTTCGAATCGTAAGGCGCGAGAAATTGTAAGTAAAAGCCGTATTTACATATCTGCCACTGTGCAGGAGAATCCATATAGGTGTTCGAGTGTTCGAAACGTAACGCGTGAGAAATTGTAAGTAAACGTCGTATTTACATATCTGCCACTGTGCAGGAGAATCCATATAGGTGTTCGAGTGTGCAAATCGTAACGCGCGAGAAATTGTAAGTAAACGCCGTATTTACATATCTGCCACTGTGCAGGAGAATCCGTATAGGTGTTCGAGTGTTCGAAACGTAACGCGTGAGAAATTGTAAGTAAACGCCGTATTTACATATCTGCCACTGTGCAGGAGAATCCGTATAGGTGTTCGAGTGTTCGAACCGTAACGCGCGAGAAATTGTAAGTAAAAGCCGTATTTACATATCTGCCACTGTGCAGGAGAATCCGTATAGGTGTTCGAGTGTTCGAAACGTAACGCGCGAGAAATTGTAAGTAAACGTCGTATTTACATATCTGCCACTGTGCAGGAGAATCCGTATAGGTGTTCGAGTGTTCGAATCGTAAGGCGCGAGAAATTGTATGTAAACGCCGTATTTACATATCTGCCACTGTGCAGGAGAATTCGTATAGCTGTTCGAGTGTTCGAAACGTAACGCGCGAGAAATTGTAAGTAAACGCCGTATTTACATATCTGCCACTGTGCAGGAGAATCCGTATAGGTGTTCGAGTGTTCGAAACGTAACGCGCGAGAAATTGTAAGTAAACGTCGTATTTACATATCTGCCACTGTGCAGGAGAATCCGTATAGGTGTTCGTGTGTTCGATACGTAACGCGGGAGAAATTGTATGTAAACGCCGTATTTACATATCTGCCACTGTGCAGGAGAATCCGTATAGCTGTTCGAGTGTGCGAAACGTAACGCGCGAGAAATTGTAAGTAAACGCCGTATTTACATATCTGCCACTGTGCAGGAGAATCCGTATAGCTGTTCTAGTGTTCGAAACGTAACGCGCGAGAAATTGTAGGTAAACGTCGTATTTACATATCTGCCACTGTGCAGGAGAATCCGTATAGGTGTTCGAGTGTTCGAAACGTAACGCGCGAGAAATTGTAAGTAAACGCCGTATTTACATATCTGCCATTGTGCAGGAGAATCCGTACAGGTGTACGAGTGTTCGAAACGTAACGCGCGAGAAATTGTAAGTAAACGCCGTATTTACATATCTGCCACTGTGCAGGAGAATCCGTATAGGTGTTCGAGTGTTCGAATCGTAAGGCGCGAGAAATTGTAAGTAAAAGCCGTATTTACATATCTGCCACTGTGCAGGAGAATCCGTATAGGTGTTCGAGTGTTCGAAACGTAACGCGTGAGAAATTGTAAGTAAACGTCGTATTTACATATCTGCCACTGTGCAGGAGAATCCGTATAGGTGTTCGAGTGTGCAAATCGTAACGCGCGAGAAATTGTAAGTAAACGCCGTATTTACATATCTGCCACTGTGCAGGAGAATCCGTATAGGTGTTCGAGTGTTCGAAACGTAACGCGTGAGAAATTGTAAGTAAACGCCGTATTTACATATCTGCCACTGTGCAGGAGAATCCGTATAGGTGTTCGAGTGTTCGAACCGTAACGCGCGAGAAATTGTAAGTAAAAGCCGTATTTACATATCTGCCACTGTGCAGGAGAATCCGTATAGGTGTTCGAGTGTTCGAAACGTAACGCGCGAGAAATTGTAAGTAAACGTCGTATTTACATATCTGCCACTGTGCAGGAGAATCCGTATAGGTGTTCGAGTGTTCGAAACGTAACGCGCGAGAAATTGTAAGTAAACGTCGTATTTACATATCTGCCACTGTGCAGGAGAATCCGTATAGGTGTTCGAGTGTGCCAAACGTAACGCGCGAGAAATTGTAAGTAAACGCCGTATTTACATATCTGCCACTGTGCAGGAGAATCCGTATAGGTGTTCGAGTGTTCGATACGTAACGCGTGAGAAATTGTATGTAAACGCCGTATTTACATATCTGCCACTGTGCAGGAGAATCCGTATAGCTGTTCGAGTGTTCGAAACGTAACGCGCGAGAACTTGTAAGTAAACGCCGTATTTACATATCTGCCACTGTGCAGGAGAATCCGTATAGGGGTTCGAGTGTTCGAAACGTAACGCGCGAGAAATTGTAAGTAAACGTCGTATTTACATATCTGCCACTGTGCAGGAGAATCCGTATAGGTGTTCGAGTGTTCGATACGTAACGCGGGAGAAATTGTATGTAAACGCCGTATTTACATATCTGCCACTGTGCAGGAGAATCCGTATAGCTGTTCGAGTGTGCGAAACGTAACGCGCGAGAAATTGTAAGTAAACGCCGTATTTACATATCTGCCACTGTGCAGGAGAATCCGTATAGCTGTTCTAGTGTTCGAAACGTAACGCGCGAGGAATTGTAGGTAAACGCCGTATTTACATATCTGCCACTGTGCAGGAGAATCCGTATAGGTGTTCGAGTGTTCGAAACGTAACGCGCAAGAAATTGTAGGTAAACGCCGTATTTACTTATTTGCCACTGTGCAGGAGAATCCGTATAGGTGTTCGAGTGTTCGAAACGTAACGCGCGAGAAATTGTAAGTAAACGCAGTATTTACTTATCTGCCGCTGTGCAGGACAATCCGTATTGGTGTTCGAGTGTTCGAAACGTAACGCGTGAGAAATTGTAAGTAAACGCCGTATTTACATATCTGCCACTGTCCAGGAGAATCCGTATTAGTGTTCGAGTGTTCGAACCGTAACGCGTGAGAAATTGTAAGTAAACGCCGTATTTACATGTCTGCCACTGTGCAGGAGAATCCGTATAGGTGTTCGAGTGTTCGAACCGTAACGCGCGAGAAATGGTAGGTAAACACCGTATTTACATATCTGCCACTGTGCAGGAGAATCCGTATACGTGTTCGAGTGTTCGAACCGTAACGCGCGAGAAATTGTAAGTAAACGTCGTATTTAGATATCTGCCACTGTGCAGGAGAATCCGTATAGGTGTTCGAGTGTTCGAAACGTAACGCGCGAGAAATTGTAAGTAAACGCCGTATTTACATATCTGCCTCTGTGCAGGAGAATCCGTATAGGTGTTCGAGTGTTCGAAACATAACGTGCGAGAAATTATAAGTAAACGCCATATTTACGTATCTGCCACTGTGCAGGAGAATGCGTATAGGTGTTCGAATGCTCGAACCGTAACGCGGGAGAAATTCTAAGTAAATGCCGTAATTACATATCTGCCACTGTGCAGGAGAATCCGTATAGGTGTTCGAGTGTTCGAATCGTAAGGCGCGAGAAATGGTAAGTAAAAGCCGTATTTACATATCTACCACTGTCCAGGAGAATCCGTATAGGTGTTCGAGTGTTCGAAACGTAACGCGTGAGAAATTGAAAGTAAACGTCGTATTTACATATCTGCCACTGTGCAGGAGAATCTGTATAGGTGTTCGAGTGTGCAAATCGTAACGCGCGAGAAATTGTAAGTAAACGCCGTATTTACATATCTGCCACTGTGCAGGAGAATCCGTATAGGTGTTCGAGTGTTCGAAACGTAACGCGCGAGAAATTGTAAGTAAACGTCGTATTTACATATCTGCCACTGTGCAGGAGAATCCGTATAGGTGTTCGAGTGTTCGATACGTAACGCGTGAGAAATTGTATGTAAACGCCGTATTTACATATCTGCCACTGTGCAGGAGAATCCGTATAGGTGTTCGAGTGTTCGAAACGTAACGCGCGAGAAATTGTAAGTAAACGCCGGATTTACATATCTGCCACTGTGCAGGAGAATCCGTATAGGTGTTCGAGTGTTCGAAACGTAACGCGCGAGAAATTGTAAGTAAACGTCGTATTTACATATCTGCCACTGTGCAGGAGAATCCGTATAGGTGTTCGAGTGTGCCAAACGTAACGCGCGAGAAATTGTAAGTAAACGCCGTATTTACATATCTGCCACTGTGCAGGAGAATCCGTATAGGTGTTCGAGTGTTCGAAACGTAACGCGCGAGAAATTGTAAGTAAACGTCGTATTTACATATCTGCCACTGTGCAGGAGAATCCGTATAGCTGTTCGAGTGTTTGAAACGTAACGCGCGAGAAATTGTAAGTAAACGCCGTATTTACATATCTGCCACTGTGCAGGAGAATCCGTATAGGTGTTCGAGTGTTCGAAACGTAACGCGCGAGAAATTGTAAGTACACGCCGTATTTACATATCTGCCATTGTGCAGGAGAATCCGTACAGGTGTTCGAGTGTTCGAAACGTAACGCGCGAGAAATTGTAAGTAAACGCCGTATTTACATATCTGCCTCTGTGCAGGAGAATCCGTATAGGTGTTCGAGTGTTCGAAACGTAACGCGCGAGAAATTATAAGTAAACGCCGTATTTACGTATCTGCCACTGTGCAGGAGAATGCGTATAGGTGTTCGAATGCTCGAACCGTAACGCTGGAGAAATTCTAAGTAAACACCGTAATTACATATCTGCCACTGTGCAGGAGAATCCGTATAGGTGTTCGAGTGTTCGAATCGTAAGGCGCGAGAAATTGTAAGTAAAAGCCGTATTTACATATCTGCCACTGTGCAGGAGAATCCGTATAGGTGTTCGAGTGTTCGAAACGTAACGCGTGAGAAATTGTAAGTAAACGTCGTATTTACATATCTGCCACTGTGCAGGAGAATCCGTATAGGTGTTCGAGTGTGCAAATCGTAACGCGCGAGAAATTCTAAGTAAACGCCGTATTTACATATCTGCCACTGTGCAGGAGAATCCGTATAGGTGTTCGAGTGTTCGAAACGTAAGGCGTGAGAAATTGTAAGTAAACGCCGTATTTACATATCTGCCACTGTGCAGGAGAATCCGTATAGGTGTTCGAGTGTTCGAACCGTAACGCGCGAGAAATTGTAAGTAAAAGCCGTATTTACATATCTGCCACTGTGCAGGAGAATCCGTATAGGTGTTCGAGTGTTCGAAACGTAACGCGCGAGAAATTGTAAGTAAATGTCGTATTTACATATCTGCCACTGTGCAGGAGAATCCGTATAGGTGTTCGAGTGTTCGATACGTAACGCGTGAAAAATTGTATGTAAACGCCGTATTTACATATCTGCTACTGTGCAGGAGAATCCGTATAGCTGTTCGAGTGTTCGAAACGTAACGCGCGAGAAATTGTAAGTAAACGCCGTATTTACATATCTGCCACTGTGCAGGAGAATCCGTATAGGTGTTCGAGTGTTCGAAACGTAACGCGCGAGAAATTGTAAGTAAACGTCGTATTTACATATCTGCCACTGTGCAGGAGAATCCGTATAGGTGTTCGAGTGTTCGAAACGTAACGCGCGAGAAATTGTAAGTAAACGTCGTATTTACATATCTGCCACTGTGCAGGAGAATCCGTATAGGTGTTCGAGTGTTCGATACGTAACGCGCGAGAAATTGTATGTAAACGCCGTATTTACATATCTGCCACTGTGCAGGAGAATCCGTATAGCTGTTCGAGTGTGCGAAACGTAACGCGCGAGAAATTGTAAGTAAACGCCGTATTTACATATCTGCCACTGTGCAGGAGAATCCGTATAGGTGTTCGAGTGTTCGAAACGTAACGCGCGAGAAATTGTAAGTAAACGCCGTATTTACGTATCTGCCACTGTGCAGGAGAATCCGTATAGCTGTTCTAGTGTTCGAAACGTAACGCGCGAGAAATTGTAGGTAAACGTCGTATTTACATATCTGCCACTGTGCAGGAGAATCCGTATAGGTGTTCGAGTGTTCGAAACGTAACGCGCAAGAAATTGTAGGTAAACGTCGTATTTTCATATCTGCCACTGTGCAGGAGAATCCGTATAGGTGTTCGAGTGTTCGAAACGTAACGCGTGAGAAATTGTAAGTAAACGCCGTATTTACATATCTGCCTCTGTGCAGGAGAATCCGTATAGGTGTTCGAGTGTTCGAAACGTAACGTGCGAGAAATTATAAGTAAACGCCGTATTTACGTATCTGCCACTGTGCAGGAGAATGCGTATAGGTGTTCGAATGCTCGAACCGTAACGCTGGAGAAATTCTAAGTAAACACCGTAATTACATATCTGCCACTGTGCAGGAGAATCCGTATAGGTGTTCGAGTGTTCGAATCGTAAGGCGCGAGAAATTGTAAGTAAAAGCCGTATTTACATATCTGCCACTGTGCAGGAGAATCCGTATAGGTGTTCGAGTGTTCGAAACGTAACGCGTGAGAAATTGTAAGTAAACGTCGTATTTACATATCTGCCACTGTGCAGGAGAATCCGTATAGGTGTTCGAGTGTGCAAATCGTAACGCGCGAGAAATTGTAAGTAAACGCCGTATTTACATATCTGCCACTGTGCAGGAGAATCCGTATAGGTGTTCGAGTGTTCGAAACGTAAGGCGTGAGAAATTGTAAGTAAACGCCGTATTTACATATCTGCCACTGTGCAGGAGAATCCGTATAGGTGTTCGAGTGTTCGACCCGTAACGCGCGAGAAATTGTAAGTAAAAGCCGTATTTACATATCTGCCACTGTGCAGGAGAATCCGTATAGGTGTTCGAGTGTTCGAAACGTAACGCGCGAGAAATTGTAAGTAAACGTCGTATTTACATATCTGCCACTGTGTAGGAGAATCCGTATAGGTGTTCGAGTGTTCGATACGTAACGCGTGAGAAATTGTATGTAAACGCCGTATTTACATATCTGCTACTGTGCAGGAGAATCCGTATAGCTGTTCGAGTGTTCGAAACGTAACGCGCGAGAAATTGTAAGTAAACGCCGTATTTACATATCTGCCACTGTGCAGGAGAATCCGTATAGGTGTTCGAGTGTTAGAAACGTAACGCGCGAGAAATTGTAAGTAAACGTCGTATTTACATATCTGCCACTGTGCAGGAGAATCCGTATAGGTGTTCGAGTGTTCGAAACGTAACGCGCGAGAAATTGTAAGTAAACGTCGTATTTACATATCTGCCACTGTGCAGGAGAATCCGTATAGGTGTTCGAGTGTTCGATACGTAACGCGGGAGAAATTGTATGTAAACGCCGTATTTACATATCTGCCACTGTGCAGGAGAATCCGTATAGCTGTTCGAGTGTGCGAAACGTAACGCGCGAGAAATTGTAAGTAAACGCCGTATTTACATATCTGCCACTGTGCAGGAGAATCCGTATAGGTGTTCGAGTGTTCGAAACGTAACGCGCGAGAAATTATAAGTAAACGCCGTATTTACGTATCTGCCACTGTGCAGGAGAATCCGTATAGCTGTTCTAGTGTTCGAAACGTAACGCGCGAGAAATTGTAGGTAAACGCCGTATTTACATATCTGCCACTGTGCAGGAGAATCCGTATAGGTGTTCGAGTGTTCGAAACGTAACGCGCAAGAAATTGTAGGTAAACGTCGTATTTACATATCTGCCACTGTGCAGGAGAATCCGTATAGGTGTTCGAGTGTTCGAAACGTAACGCGTGAGAAATTGTAAGTAAACGCCGTATTTACATATCTGCCTCTGTGCAGGAGAATCCGTATAGGTGTTCGAGTGTTCGAAACGTAACGCGCGAGAAATTGTAAGTACACGCCGTATTTACATATCTGCCATTGTGCAGGAGAATCCGTACAGGTGTTCGAGTGTTCGAAACGTAACGCGCGAGAAATTGTAAGTAAACGCCGTATTTACATATCTGCCTCTGTGCAGGAGAATCCGTATAGGTGTTCGAGTGTTCGAAACGTAACGCGCGAGAAATTATAAGTAAACGCCGTATTTACGTATCTGCCACTGTGCAGGAGAATGCGTATAGGTGTTCGAATGCTCGAACCGTAACGCTGGAGAAATTCTAAGTAAACACCGTAATTACATATCTGCCACTGTGCAGGAGAATCCGTATAGGTGTTCGAGTGTTCGAATCGTAAGGCGCGAGAAATTGTAAGTAAAAGCCGTATTTACATATCTGCCACTGTGCAGGAGAATCCGTATAGGTGTTCGAGTGTTCGAAACGTAACGCGTGAGAAATTGTAAGTAAACGTCGTATTTACATATCTGCCACTGTGCAGGAGAATCCGTATAGGTGTTCGAGTGTGCAAATCGTAACGCGCGAGAAATTCTAAGTAAACGCCGTATTTACATATCTGCCACTGTGCAGGAGAATCCGTATAGGTGTTCGAGTGTTCGAAACGTAAGGCGTGAGAAATTGTAAGTAAACGCCGTATTTACATATCTGCCACTGTGCAGGAGAATCCGTATAGGTGTTCGAGTGTTCGAACCGTAACGCGCGAGAAATTGTAAGTAAAAGCCGTATTTACATATCTGCCACTGTGCAGGAGAATCCGTATAGGTGTTCGAGTGTTCGAAACGTAACGCGCGAGAAATTGTAAGTAAACGTCGTATTTACATATCTGCCACTGTGCAGGAGAATCCGTATAGGTGTTCGAGTGTTCGATACGTAACGCGTGAAAAATTGTATGTAAACGCCGTATTTACATATCTGCTACTGTGCAGGAGAATCCGTATAGCTGTTCGAGTGTTCGAAACGTAACGCGCGAGAAATTGTAAGTAAACGCCGTATTTACATATCTGCCACTGTGCAGGAGAATCCGTATTGGTGTTCGAGTGTTCGAAACGTAACGCGCGAGAAATTGTAAGTAAACGTCGTATTTACATATCTGCCACTGTGCAGGAGAATCCGTATAGGTGTTCGAGTGTTCGAAACGTAACGCGCGAGAAATTGTAAGTAAACGTCGTATTTACATATCTGCCACTGTGCAGGAGAATCCGTATAGGTGTTCGAGTGTTCGATACGTAACGCGGGAGAAATTGTATGTAAACGCCGTATTTACATATCTGCCACTGTGCAGGAGAATCCGTATAGCTGTTCGAGTGTGCGAAACGTAACGCGCGAGAAATTGTAAGTAAACGCCGTATTTACATATCTGCCACTGTGCAGGAGAATCCGTATAGGTGTTCGAGTGTTCGAAACGTAACGCGCGAGAAATTGTAAGTAAACGCCGTATTTACGTATCTGCCACTGTGCAGGAGAATCCGTATAGGTGTTCGAGTGTTCGAAACGTAACGCGCGAGAAATTGTAAGTAAACGTCGTATTTACATATCTGCCACTGTGCAGGAGAATCCGTATAGGTGTTCGAGTGTTCGATACGTAACGCGGGAGAAATTGTATGTAAACGCCGTATTTACATATCTGCCACTGTGCAGGAGAATCCGTATAGCTGTTCGAGTGTGCGAAACGTAACGCGCGAGAAATTGTAAGTAAACGCCGTATTTACATATCTGCCACTGTGCAGGAGAATCCGTATAGGTGTTCGAGTGTTCGAAACGTCACGCGCGAGAAATTATAAGTAAACGCCGTATTTACGTATCTGCCACTGTGCAGGAGAATCCGTATAGCTGTTCTAGTGTTCGAAACGTAACGCGCGAGAAATTGTAGGTAAACGCCGTATTTACATATCTGCCACTGTGCAGGAGAATCCGTATAGGTGTTCGAGTGTTCGAAACGTAACGCGCAAGAAATTGTAGGTAAACGTCGTATTTACATATCTGCCACTGTGCAGGAGAATCCGTATAGGTGTTCGAGTGTTCGAAACGTAACGCGTGAGAAATTGTAAGTAAACGCCGTATTTACATATCTGCCTCTGTGCAGGAGAATCCGTATAGGTGTTCGAGTGTTCGAAACGTAACGCGCAAGAAATTGTAGGTAAACGTCGTATTTTCATATCTGCCACTGTGCAGGAGAATCCGTATAGGTGTTCGAGTGTTCGAAACGTAACGCGTGAGAAATTGTAAGGAAACGCCGTATTTACATATCTGCCTCTGTGCAGGAGAATCCGTATAGGTGTTCGAGTGTTCGAAACGTAACGCGCGAGAAATTATAAGTAAACGCCGTATTTACGTATCTGCCACTGTGCAGGAGAATGCGTATAGGTGTTCGAATGCTCGAACCGTAACGCTGGAGAAATTCTAAGTAAACACCGTAATTACATATCTGCCACTGTGCAGGAGAATCCGTATAGGTGTTCGAGTGTTCGAATCGTAAGGCGCGAGAAATTGTAAGTAAAAGCCGTATTTACATATCTGCCACTGTGCAGGAGAATCCGTATAGGTGTTCGAGTGTTCGAAACGTAACGCGTGAGAAATTGTAAGTAAACGTCGTATTTACATATCTGCCACTGTGCAGGAGAATCCGTATAGGTGTTCGAGTGTGCAAATCGTAACGCGCGAGAAATTCTAAGTAAACGCCGTATTTACATATCTGCCACTGTGCAGGAGAATCCGTATAGGTGTTCGAGTGTTCGAAACGTAAGGCGTGAGAAATTGTAAGTAAACGCCGTATTTACATATCTGCCACTGTGCAGGAGAATCCGTATAGGTGTTCGAGTGTTCGAACCGTAACGCGCGAGAAATTGTAAGTAAAAGCCGTATTTACATATCTGCCACTGTGCAGGAGAATCCGTATAGGTGTTCGAGTGTTCGAAACGTAACGCGCGAGAAATTGTAAGTAAACGTCGTATTTACATATCTGCCACTGTGCAGGAGAATCCGTATAGGTGTTCGAGTGTTCGATACGTAACGCGTGAGAAATTGTATGTAAACGCCGTATTTACATATCTGCTACTGTGCAGGAGAATCCGTATAGCTGTTCGAGTGTTCGAAACGTAACGCGCGAGAAATTGTAAGTAAACGCCGTATTTACATATCTGCCACTGTGCAGGAGAATCCGTATAGGTGTTCGAGTGTTCGAAACGTAACGCGCGAGAAATTGTAAGTAAACGTCGTATTTACATATCTGCCACTGTGCAGGAGAATCCGTATAGGTGTTCGAGTGTTCGAAACGTAACGCGCGAGAAATTGTAAGTAAACGTCGTATTTACATATCTGCCACTGTGCAGGAGAATCCGTATAGGTGTTCGAGTGTTCGATACGTAACGCGGGAGAAATTGTATGTAAACGCCGTATTTACATATCTGCCACTGTGCAGGAGAATCCGTATAGCTGTTCGAGTGTGCGAAACGTAACGCGCGAGAAATTGTAAGTAAACGCCGTATTTACATATCTGCCACTGTGCAGGAGAATCCGTATAGGTGTTCGAGTGTTCGAAACGTCACGCGCGAGAAATTATAAGTAAACGCCGTATTTACGTATCTGCCACTGTGCAGGAGAATCCGTATAGCTGTTCTAGTGTTCGAAACGTAACGCGCGAGAAATTGTAGGTAAACGCCGTATTTACATATCTGCCACTGTGCAGGAGAATCCGTATAGGTGTTCGAGTGTTCGAAACGTAACGCGCAAGAAATTGTAGGTAAACGTCGTATTTACATATCTGCCACTGTGCAGGAGAATCCGTATAGGTGTTCGAGTGTTCGAAACGTAACGCGTGAGAAATTGTAAGTAAACGCCGTATTTACATATCTGCCTCTGTGCAGGAGAATCCGTATAGGTGTTCGAGTGTTCGAAACGTAACGCGCGAGAAATTGTAAGTAAACGCCGTATTTACATATCTGCCTCTGTGC
The DNA here is from genome assembly GCF_055761805.1 of Camellia sinensis. Lineage (NCBI taxonomy): Eukaryota > Viridiplantae > Streptophyta > Magnoliopsida > Ericales > Theaceae > Camellia > Camellia sinensis. The sequence goes on along the minus strand of NW_028128989.1, from coordinate 3,868,176 downwards.
AGGAGAATCCGTATAGGTGTTCGAGTGTTCGAAACGTAACGCGCGAGAAATTATAAGTAAACGCCGTATTTACGTATCTGCCACTGTGCAGGAGAATCCGTATAGCTGTTCGAGTGTTCGAAACGTAACGCGCGAGAAATTATAAGTAAACGCCGTATTTACTTATCTGCCACTATGCAGGAGAATCCGTATTGGTGTTCGAGTGTTCGAAACGTAACGCGTGAGAAATTGTAAGTAAACGCCGTATTTACATATCTGCCTCTGTGCAGGAGAATCCGTATAGGTGTTCGAGTGTTCGAAACGTAACGCGCGAGAAATTATAAGTAAACGCCGTATTTACGTATCTGCCACTGTGCAGGAGAATCCGTATAGCTGTTCTAGTGTTCGAAACGTAACGCGCGAGAAATTGTAGGTAAACGCCGTATTTACATATCTGCCACTGTGCAGGAGAATCCGTATAGGTGCTCGAGTGTTCGAAACTTAACGCGCAAGAAATTGTAGGTAAACGTCGTATTTACATATCTGCCACTGTGCAGGATGATCCGTATAGGTGTTCGAGTGTTCGAAACGTAACGCGCGAGAAAATGTAAGTAAACGCCGTATTTACATATCTGCCATTGTGCAGGAGAATCCGTACAGGTGTTCGAGTGTTCGAAACGTAACGCGCGAGAAATTGTAAGTAAACGCCGTATTTACATATCTGCCTCTGTGCAGGAGAATCCGTATAGGTGTTCGAGTGTTCGAAACGTAACGCGCGAGAAATTATAAGTAAACGCCGTATTTACGTATCTGCCACTGTGCAGGAGAATGCGTATAGGTGTTCGAATGCTCGAACCGTAACGCTGGAGAAATTCTAAGTAAACACCGTAATTACATATCTGCCACTGTGCAGGAGAATCCGTATAGGTGTTCGAGTGTTCGAATCGTAAGGCGCGAGAAATTGTAAGTAAAAGCCGTATTTACATATCTGCCACTGTGCAGGAGAATCCGTATAGGTGTTCGAGTGTTCGAAACGTAACGCGTGAGAAATTGTAAGTAAACGTCGTATTTACATATCTGCCACTGTGCAGGAGAATCCGTATAGGTGTTCGAGTGTGCAAATCGTAACGCGCGAGAAATTGTAAGTAAACGCCGTATTTACATATCTGCCACTGTGCAGGAGAATCCGTATAGGTGTTCGAGTGTTCGAAACGTAACGCGTGAGAAATTGTAAGTAAACGCCGTATTTACATATCTGCCACTGTGCAGGAGAATCCGTATAGGTGTTCGAGTGTTCGAACCTTAACGCGCGAGAAATTGTAAGTAAAAGCCGTATTTACATATCTGCCACTGTGCAGGAGAATCCGTATAGGTGTTCGAGTGTTCGAAACGTAACGCGCGAGAAATTGTAAGTAAACGTCGTATTTACATATCTGCCACTGTGCAGGAGAATCCGTATAGGTGTTCGAGTGTTCGAATCGTAAGGCGCGAGAAATTGTATGTAAACGCCGTATTTACATATCTGCCACTGTGCAGGAGAATCCGTATAGCTGTTCGAGTGTTCGAAATGTAACGCGCAAGAAATTGTAAGTAAACGCCGTATTTACATATCTGCCACTGTGCAGGAGAATCCGTATAGGTGTTCGAGTGTTCGAAACGTAACGCGCGAGAAATTGTAAGTAAACGTCGTATTTACATATCTGCCACTGTGCAGGAGAATCCGTATAGGTGTTCGAGTGTTCGATACGTAACGCGGGAGAAATTGTATGTAAACGCCGTATTTACATATCTGCCACTGTGCAGGAGAATCCGTATAGCTGTTCGAGTGTGGAAACGTAACGCGCGAGAAATTGTAAGTAAACGCCGTATTTACATATCTGCCACTGTGCAGGAGAATCCGTATAGCTGTTCTAGTGTTCGAAACGTAACGCGCGAGAAATTGTAGGTAAACGTCGTATTTACATATCTGCCACTGTGCAGGAGAATCCGTATAGGTGTTCGAGTGTTCGAAACGTAACGCGCGAGAAATTGTAAGTAAACGCCGTATTTACATATCTGCCATTGTGCAGGAGAATCCGTACAGGTGTACGAGTGTTCGAAACGTAACGCGCGAGAAATTGTAAGTAAACGCCGTATTTACATATCTGCCTCTGTGCAGGAGAATCCGTATAGGTGTTCGAGTGTTCGAAACGTAACGCGCGAGAAATTATAAGTAAACGCCGTATTTATGTATCTGCCACTGTGCAGGAGAATGCGTATAGGTGTTCGAATGCTCGAACCGTAACGCGGGAGAAATTCTAAGTAAACACCGTAATTACATATCTGCCACTGTGCAGGAGAATCCGTATAGGTGTTCGAGTGTTCGAATCGTAAGGCGCGAGAAATTGTAAGTAAAAGCCGTATTTACATATCTGCCACTGTGCAGGAGAATCCGTATAGGTGTTCGAGTGTTCGAAACGTAACGCGCGAGAAATTGTAAGTAAACGTCGTATTTACATATCTGCCACTGTGCAGGAGAATCCGTATAGGTGTTCGAGTGTTCGAATCGTAAGGCGCGAGAAATTGTATGTAAACGCCGTATTTACATATCTGCCATTGTGCAGGAGAATCCGTATAGCTGTTCGAGTGTTCGAAACGTAACGCGCGAGAAATTGTAAGTAAACGCCGTATTTACATATCTTCCACTGTGCAGGAGAATCCGTATAGGTGTTCGAGTGTTCGAAACGTAACGCGCGAGAAATTGTAAGTAAACGTCGTATTTACATATCTGCCACTGTGCAGGAGAATCCGTATAGGTGTTCGAGTGTTCGATACGTAACGCGGGAGAAATTGTATGTAAACGCCGTATTTACATATCTGCCACTGTGCAGGAGAATCCGTATAGCTGTTCGAGTGTGCGAAACGTAACGCGCGAGAAATTGTAAGTAAACGCCGTATTTACATATCTGCCACTGTGCAGGAGAATCCGTATAGCTGTTCTAGTGTTCGAAACGTAACGCGCGAGAAATTGTAGGTAAACGTCGTATTTACATATCTGCCACTGTGCAGGAGAATCCGTATAGGTGTTCGAGTGTTCGAAACGTAACGCGCGAGAAATTGTAAGTAAACGCCGTATTTACATATCTGCCATTGTGCAGGAGAATCCGTACAGGTGTACGAGTGTTCGAAACGTAACGCGCGAGAAATTGTAAGTAAACGCCGTATTTACATATCTGCCTCTGTGCAGGAGAATCCGTATAGGTGTTCGAGTGTTCGAAACGTAACGCGCGAGAAATTGTAAGTAAACGTCGTATTTACATATCTGCCACTGTGCAGGAGAATCCGTATAGGTGTTCGAGTGTTCGATACGTAACGCGGGAGAAATTGTATGTAAACGCCGTATTTACATATCTGCCACTGTGCAGGAGAATCCGTATAGCTGTTCGAGTGTGCGAAACGTAACGCGCGAGAAATTGTAAGTAAACGCCGTATTTACATATCTGCCACTGTGCAGGAGAATCCGTATAGGTGTTCGAGTGTTCGAAACGTAACGCGCGAGAAATTGTAAGTAAACGTCGTATTTACATATCTGCCACTGTGCAGGAGAATCCGTATAGGTGTTCGAGTGTTCGAAACGTAACGCGCGAGAAATTGTAAGTAAACGTCGTATTTACATATCTGCCACTGTGCAGGAGAATCCGTATAGGTGTTCGAGTGTTCGATACGTAACGCGGGAGAAATTGTATGTAAACGCCGTATTTACATATCTGCCACTGTGCAGGAGAATCCGTATAGCTGTTCGAGTGTGCGAAACGTAACGCGCGAGAAATTGTAAGTAAACGCCGTATTTACATATCTGCCACTGTGCAGGAGAATCCGTATAGCTGTTCTAGTGTTCGAAATGTAACGCGCGAGAAATTGTAGGTAAACGCCGTATTTACATATCTGCCACTGTGCAGGAGAATCCGTATAGGTGTTCGAGTGTTCGAAACGTTACGCGCAAGAAATTGTAGGTAAACGTTGTATTTACTTATCTGCCACTGTGCAGGAGAATCCGTATAGGTGTTCGAGTGTTCGAAACGTAACGCGCGAGAAATTGTAAGTAAACGCCGTATTTACTTATCTGCCACTGTGCAGGAGAATCCGTATTGGTGTTCGAGTGTTCGAAACGTAACGCGCGAGAAATTGTAAGTAAACGCCGTATTTACATATCTGCCATTGTGCAGGAGAATCCGTACAGGTGTACGAGTGTTCGAAACGTAACGCGCGAGAAATTGTAAGTAAACGCCGTATTTACATATCTGCCTCTGTGCAGGAGAATCCGTATAGGTGTTCGAGTGTTCGAAACGTAACGCGCGAGAAATTATAAGTAAACGCCGTATTTACGTATCTGCCACTGTGCAGGAGAATGCGTATAGGTGTTCGAATGCTCGAACCGTAACGCGGGAGAAATTCTAAGTAAACACCGTAATTACATATCTGCCACTGTGCAGGAGAATCCGTATAGGTGTTCGAGTGTTCGAATCGTAAGGCGCGAGAAATTGTAAGTAAAAGCCGTATTTACATATCTGCCACTGTGCAGGAGAATCCGTATAGGTGTTCGAGTGTTCGAAACGTAACGCGTGAGAAATTGTAAGTAAACGTCGTATTTACATATCTGCCACTGTGCAGGAGAATCCGTATAGGTGTTCGAGTGTGCAAATCGTAACGCGCGAGAAATTGTAAGTAAACGCCGTATTTACATATCTGCCACTGTGCAGGAGAATCCGTATAGGTGTTCGAGTGTTCGAAACGTAACGCGTGAGAAATTGTAAGTAAACGCCGTATTTACATATCTGCCACTGTGCAGGAGAATCCGTATAGGTGTTCGAGTGTTCGAACCGTAACGCGCGAGAAATTGTAAGTAAAAGCCGTATTTACATATCTGCCACTGTGCAGGAGAATCCGTATAGGTGTTCGAGTGTTCGAAACGTAACGCGCGAGAAATTGTAAGTAAACGTCGTATTTACATATCTGCCACTGTGCAGGAGAATCCGTATAGGTGTTCGAGTGTTCGAATCGTAAGGCACGAGAAATTGTATGTAAACGCCGTATTTACATATCTGCCACTGTGCAGGAGAATCCGTATAGCTGTTCGAGTGTTCAAAACGTAACGCGCGAGAAATTGTAAGTAAACGCCGTATTTACATATCTGCCACTGTGCATGAGAATCCGTATAGGTGTTCGAGTGTTCGAAACGTAACGCGCGAGAAATTGTAAGTAAACGTCGTATTTACATATCTGCCACTGTGCAGGAGAATCCGTATAGGTGTTCGAGTGTTCGATACGTAACGCGGGAGAAATTGTATGTAAACGCCGTATTTACATATCTGCCACTGTGCAGCAGAATCCGTATAGCTGTTCGAGTGTGCGAAGCGTAACGCGCGAGAAATTGTAAGTAAACGCCGTATTTACATATCTGCCACTGTGCAGGAGAATCCGTATAGCTGTTCTAGTGTTCGAAACGTAACGCGCGAGAAATTGTAGGTAAACGTCGTATTTACATATCTGCCACTGTGCAGGAGAATCCGTATAGGTGTTCGAGTGTTCGAAACGTAACGCGCGAGAAATTGTAAGTAAACGCCGTATTTACATATCTGCCATTGTGCAGGAGAATCCGTACAGGTGTACGAGTGTTCGAAACGTAACGCGCGAGAAATTGTAAGTAAACGCCGTATTTACATATCTGCCTCTGTGCAGGAGAATCCGTATAGGTGTTCGAGTGTTCGAAACGTAACGCGCGAGAAATTATAAGTAAACGCCGTATTTACGTATCTGCCACTGTGCAGGAGAATGCGTATAGGTGTTCGAATGCTCGAACCGTAACGCGGGAGAAATTCTAAGTAAACACCGTAATTACATATCTGCCACTGTGCAGGAGAATCCGTATACGTGTTCGAGTGTTCGAATCGTAAGGCGCGAGAAATTGTAAGTAAAAGCCGTATTTACATATCTGCCACTGTGCAGGAGAATCCGTATAGGTGTTCGAGTGTTCGAAACGTAACGCGTGAGAAATTGTAAGTAAACGCCGTATTTACATATCTGCCACTATGCAGGAGAATCCGTATAGGTGTTCGAGTGTGCAAATCGTAACGCGCGAGAAATTGTAAGTAAACGCCGTATTTACATATCTGCCACTGTGCAGGAGAATCCGTATAGGTGTTCGAGTGTTCGAAACGTAACGCGCGAGAAATTGTAAGTAAACGCCGTATTTACATATCTGCCATTGTGCAGGAGAATCCGTACAGGTGTACGATTGTTCGAAACGTAACGCGCGAGAAATTGTAAGTAAACGACGTATTTACATATCTGCCTCTGTGCAGGAGAATCCGTATAGGTGTTCGAGTGTTCGAAACGTAACGCGCGAGAAATTATAAGTAAACGCCGTATTTACGTATCTGCCACTGTGCAGGAGAATGCGTATAGGTGTTCGAATGCTCGAACCGTAACGCGGGAGAAATTCTAAGTAAACACCGTAATTACATATCTGCCACTGTGCAGGAGAATCCGTATAGGTGTTCGAGTGTTCGAATCGTAAGGCGCGAGAAATTGTAAGTAAAAGCCGTATTTACATATCTGCCACTGTGCAGGAGAATCCGTATAGGTGTTCGAGTGTTCGAAACGTAACGCGTGAGAAATTGTAAGTAAACGTCGTATTTACATATCTGCCACTGTGCAGGAGAATCCGTATAGGTGTTCGAGTGTGCAAATCGTAACGCGCGAGAAATTGTAAGTAAACGCCGTATTTACATATCTGCCACTGTGCAGGAGAATCCGTATAGGTGTTCGAGTGTTCGAAACGTAACGCGTGAGAAATTGTAAGTAAACGCCGTATTTACATATCTGCCACTGTGCAGGAGAATCCGTATAGGTGTTCGAGTGTTCGAACCGTAACGCGCGAGAAATTGTAAGTAAAAGCCGTATTTACATATCTGCCACTGTGCAGGAGAATCCGTATACGTGTTCGAGTGTTCGAAACGTAACGCGCGAGAAATTGTAAGTAAACGTCGTATTTACATATCTGCCACTGTGCAGGAGAATCCGTATACGTGTTCGAGTGTTCGAATCGTAAGGCGCGAGAAATTGTAAGTAAAAGCCGTATTTACATATCTGCCACTGTGTAGGAGAATCCGTATAGGTGTTCGAGTGTTCGAAACGTAACGCGCGAGAAATTGTAAGTAAACGCCGTATTTACATATCTGCCATTGTGCAGGAGAATCCGTACAGGTGTACGAGTGTTCGAAACGTAACGCGCGAGAAATTGTAAGTAAACGCCGTATTTACATATCTGCCTCTGTGCAGGAGAATCCGTATAGGTGTTCGAGTGTTCGAAACGTAACGCGCGAGAAATTATAAGTAAACGCCGTATTTACGTATCTGCCACTGTGCAGGAGAATGCGTATAGGTGTTCGAATGCTCGAACCGTAACGCGGGAGAAATTCTAAGTAAACACCGTAATTACATATCTGCCACTGTGCAGGAGAATCCGTATACGTGTTCGAGTGTTCGAATCGTAAGGCGCGAGAAATTGTAAGTAAAAGCCGTATTTACATATCTGCCACTGTGCAGGAGAATCCGTATAGGTGTTCGAGTGTTCGAAACGTAACGCGTGAGAAATTGTAAGTAAACGTCGTATTTACATATCTGCCACTGTGCAGGAGAATCCGTATAGGTGTTCGAGTGTGCAAATCGTAACGCGCGAGAAATTGTAAGTAAACGCCGTATTTACATATCTGCCACTGTGCAGGAGAATCCGTATAGGTGTTCGAGTGTTCGAAACGTAACGCGTGAGAAATTGTAAGTAAACGCCGTATTTACATATCTGCCACTATGCAGGAGAATCCGTATAGGTGTTCGAGTGTGCAAATCGTAACGCGCGAGAAATTGTAAGTAAACGCCGTATTTACATATCTGCCACTGTGCAGGAGAATCCGTATAGGTGTTCGAGTGTTCGAAACGTAACACGCGAGAAATTGTAAGTAAACGCCGTATTTACATATCTGCCATTGTGCAGGAGAATCCGTACAGGTGTACGAGTGTTCGAAACGTAACGCGCGAGAAATTGTAAGTAAACGACGTATTTACATATCTGCCTCTGTGCAGGAGAATCCGTATAGGTGTTCGAGTGTTCGAAACGTAACGCGCGAGAAATTATAAGTAAACGCCGTATTTACGTATCTGCCACTGTGCAAGAGAATGCGTATAGGTGTTCGAATGCTCGAACCGTAACGCGGGAGAAATTCTAAGTAAACACCGTAATTACATATCTGCCACTGTGCAGGAGAATCCGTATAGGTGTTCGAGTGTTCGAAACGTAACGCGCGAGAAATTATAAGTAAACGCCGTATTTACGTATCTGCCACTGTGCAGGAGAATGCGTATAGGTGTTCGAATGCTCGAACCGTAACGCGGGAGAAATTCTAAGTAAACACCGTAATTACATATCTGCCACTGTGCAGGAGAATCCGTATACGTGTACGAGTGTTCGAAACGTAACGCGCGAGAAATTGTAAGTAAACGCCGTATTTACATATCTGCCTCTGTGCAGGAGAATCCGTATAGGTGTTCGAGTGTTCGAAACGTAACGCGCGAGAAATTGTAAGTAAACGTCGTATTTACATATCTGCCACTGTGCAGGAGAATCCGTATAGGTGTTCGAGTGTTCGATACGTAACGCGGGAGAAATTGTATGTAAACGCCGTATTTACATATCTGCCACTGTGCAGGAGAATCCGTATAGCTGTTCGAGTGTGCGAAACGTAACGCGCGAGAAATTGTAAGTAAACGCCGTATTTACATATCTGCCACTGTGCAGGAGAATCCGTATAGGTGTTCGAGTGTTCGAAACGTAACGCGCGAGAAATTGTAAGTAAACGTCGTATTTACATATCTGCCACTGTGCAGGAGAATCCGTATAGGTGTTCGAGTGTTCGAAACGTAACGCGCGAGAAATTGTAAGTAAACATCGTATTTACATATCTGCCACTGTGCAGGAGAATCCGTATAGGTGTTCGAGTGTTCGATACGTAACGCGGGAGAAATTGTATGTAAACGCCGTATTTACATATCTGCCACTGTGCAGGAGAATCCGTATAGCTGTTCGAGTGTGCGAAACGTAACGCGCGAGAAATTGTAAGTAAACGCCGTATTTACATATCTGCCACTGTGCAGGAGAATCCGTATAGCTGTTCTAGTGTTCGAAACGTAACGCGCGAGAAATTGTAGGTAAACGCCGTATTTACATATCTGCCACTGTGCAGGAGAATCCGTATAGGTGTTCGAGTGTTCGAAACGTTACGCGCAAGAAATTGTAGGTAAACGTTGTATTTACTTATCTGCCACTGTGCAGGAGAATCCGTATAGGTGTTCGAGTGTTCGAAACGTAACGCGCGAGAAATTGTAAGTAAACGCCGTATTTACTTATCTGCCACTGTGCAGGAGAATCCGTATTGGTGTTCGAGTGTTCGAAACGTAACGCGCGAGAAATTGTAAGTAAACGCCGTATTTACATATCTGCCATTGTGCAGGAGAATCCGTACAGGTGTACGAGTGTTCGAAACGTAACGCGCGAGAAATTGTAAGTAAACGCCGTATTTACATATCTGCCTCTGTGCAGGAGAATCCGTATAGGTGTTCGAGTGTTCGAAACGTAACGCGCGAGAAATTATAAGTAAACGCCGTATTTACGTATCTGCCACTGTGCAGGAGAATGCGTATAGGTGTTCGAATGCTCGAACCGTAACGCGGGAGAAATTCTAAGTAAACACCGTAATTACATATCTGCCACTGTGCAGGAGAATCCGTATAGGTGTTCGAGTGTTCGAATCGTAAGGCGCGAGAAATTGTAAGTAAAAGCCGTATTTACATATCTGCCACTGTGCAGGAGAATCCGTATAGGTGTTCGAGTGTTCGAAACGTAACGCGTGAGAAATTGTAAGTAAACGTCGTATTTACATATCTGCCACTGTGCAGGAGAATCCGTATAGGTGTTCGAGTGTGCAAATCGTAACGCGCGAGAAATTGTAAGTAAACGCCGTATTTACATATCTGCCACTGTGCAGGAGAATCCGTATAGGTGTTCGAGTGTTCGAAACGTAACGCGTGAGAAATTGTAAGTAAACGCCGTATTTACATATCTGCCACTGTGCAGGAGAATCCGTATAGGTGTTCCAGTGTTCGAACCGTAACGCGCGAGAAATTGTAAGTAAAAGCCGTATTTACATATCTGCCACTGTGCAGGAGAATCCGTATAGGTGTTCGAGTGTTCGAAACGTAACGCGCGAGAAATTGTAAGTAAACGTCGTATTTACATATCTGCCACTGTGCAGGAGAATCCGTATAGGTGTTCGAGTGTTCGAATCGTAAGGCACGAGAAATTGTATGTAAACGCCGTATTTACATATCTGCCACTGTGCAGGAGAATCCGTATAGCTGTTCGAGTGTTCAAAACGTAACGCGCGAGAAATTGTAAGTAAACGCCGTATTTACATATCTGCCACTGTGCATGAGAATCCGTATAGGTGTTCGAGTGTTCGAAACGTAACGCGCGAGAAATTGTAAGTAAACGTCGTATTTACATATCTGCCACTGTGCAGGAGAATCCGTATAGGTGTTCGAGTGTTCGATACGTAACGCGGGAGAAATTGTATGTAAACGCCGTATTTACATATCTGCCACTGTGCAGCAGAATCCGTATAGCTGTTCGAGTGTGCGAAGCGTAACGCGCGAGAAATTGTAAGTAAACGCCGTATTTACATATCTGCCACTGTGCAGGAGAATCCGTATAGCTGTTCTAGTGTTCGAAACGTAACGCGCGAGAAATTGTAGGTAAACGTCGTATTTACATATCTGCCACTGTGCAGGAGAATCCGTATAGGTGTTCGAGTGTTCGAAACGTAACGCGCGAGAAATTGTAAGTAAACGCCGTATTTACATATCTGCCATTGTGCAGGAGAATCCGTACAGGTGTACGAGTGTTCGAAACGTAACGCGCGAGAAATTGTAAGTAAACGCCGTATTTACATATCTGCCTCTGTGCAGGAGAATCCGTATAGGTGTTCGAGTGTTCGAAACGTAACGCGCGAGAAATTATAAGTAAACGCCGTATTTACGTATCTGCCACTGTGCAGGAGAATGCGTATAGGTGTTCGAATGCTCGAACCGTAACGCGGGAGAAATTCTAAGTAAACACCGTAATTACATATCTGCCACTGTGCAGGAGAATCCGTATACGTGTTCGAGTGTTCGAATCGTAAGGCGCGAGAAATTGTAAGTAAAAGCCGTATTTACATATCTGCCACTGTGCAGGAGAATCCGTATAGGTGTTCGAGTGTTCGAAACGTAACGCGTGAGAAATTGTAAGTAAACGCCGTATTTACATATCTGCCACTATGCAGGAGAATCCGTATAGGTGTTCGAGTGTGCAAATCGTAACGCGCGAGAAATTGTAAGTAAACGCCGTATTTACATATCTGCCACTGTGCAGGAGAATCCGTATAGGTGTTCGAGTGTTCGAAACGTAACGCGCGAGAAATTGTAAGTAAACGCCGTATTTACATATCTGCCATTGTGCAGGAGAATCCGTACAGGTGTACGATTGTTCGAAACGTAACGCGCGAGAAATTGTAAGTAAACGACGTATTTACATATCTGCCTCTGTGCAGGAGAATCCGTATAGGTGTTCGAGTGTTCGAAACGTAACGCGCGAGAAATTATAAGTAAACGCCGTATTTACGTATCTGCCACTGTGCAGGAGAATGCGTATAGGTGTTCGAATGCTCGAACCGTAACGCGGGAGAAATTCTAAGTAAACACCGTAATTACATATCTGCCACTGTGCAGGAGAATCCGTATAGGTGTTCGAGTGTTCGAATCGTAAGGCGCGAGAAATTGTAAGTAAAAGCCGTATTTACATATCTGCCACTGTGCAGGAGAATCCGTATAGGTGTTCGAGTGTTCGAAACGTAACGCGTGAGAAATTGTAAGTAAACGTCGTATTTACATATCTGCCACTGTGCAGGAGAATCCGTATAGGTGTTCGAGTGTGCAAATCGTAACGCGCGAGAAATTGTAAGTAAACGCCGTATTTACATATCTGCCACTGTGCAGGAGAATCCGTATAGGTGTTCGAGTGTTCGAAACGTAACGCGTGAGAAATTGTAAGTAAACGCCGTATTTACATATCTGCCACTGTGCAGGAGAATCCGTATAGGTGTTCGAGTGTTCGAACCGTAACGCGCGAGAAATTGTAAGTAAAAGCCGTATTTACATATCTGCCACTGTGCAGGAGAATCCGTATACGTGTTCGAGTGTTCGAAACGTAACGCGCGAGAAATTGTAAGTAAACGTCGTATTTACATATCTGCCACTGTGCAGGAGAATCCGTATACGTGTTCGAGTGTTCGAATCGTAAGGCGCGAGAAATTGTAAGTAAAAGCCGTATTTACATATCTGCCACTGTGCAGGAGAATCCGTATAGGTGTTCGAGTGTTCGAAACGTAACGCGCGAGAAATTGTAAGTAAACGCCGTATTTACATATCTGCCATTGTGCAGGAGAATCCGTACAGGTGTACGAGTGTTCGAAACGTAACGCGCGAGAAATTGTAAGTAAACGCCGTATTTACATATCTGCCTCTGTGCAGGAGAATCCGTATAGGTGTTCGAGTGTTCGAAACGTAACGCGCGAGAAATTATAAGTAAACGCCGTATTTACGTATCTGCCACTGTGCAGGAGAATGCGTATAGGTGTTCGAATGCTCGAACCGTAACGCGGGAGAAATTCTAAGTAAACACCGTAATTACATATCTGCCACTGTGCAGGAGAATCCGTATACGTGTTCGAGTGTTCGAATCGTAAGGCGCGAGAAATTGTAAGTAAAAGCCGTATTTACATATCTGCCACTGTGCAGGAGAATCCGTATAGGTGTTCGAGTGTTCGAAACGTAACGCGTGAGAAATTGTAAGTAAACGTCGTATTTACATATCTGCCACTGTGCAGGAGAATCCGTATAGGTGTTCGAGTGTGCAAATCGTAACGCGCGAGAAATTGTAAGTAAACGCCGTATTTACATATCTGCCACTGTGCAGGAGAATCCGTATAGGTGTTCGAGTGTTCGAAACGTAACGCGTGAGAAATTGTAAGTAAACGCCGTATTTACATATCTGCCACTATGCAGGAGAATCCGTATAGGTGTTCGAGTGTGCAAATCGTAACGCGCGAGAAATTGTAAGTAAACGCCGTATTTACATATCTGCCACTGTGCAGGAGAATCCGTATAGGTGTTCGAGTGTTCGAAACGTAACACGCGAGAAATTGTAAGTAAACGCCGTATTTACATATCTGCCATTGTGCAGGAGAATCCGTACAGGTGTACGAGTGTTCGAAACGTAACGCGCGAGAAATTGTAAGTAAACGACGTATTTACATATCTGCCTCTGTGCAGGAGAATCCGTATAGGTGTTCGAGTGTTCGAAACGTAACGCGCGAGAAATTATAAGTAAACGCCGTATTTACGTATCTGCCACTGTGCAGGAGAATGCGTATAGGTGTTCGAATGCTCGAACCGTAACGCGGGAGAAATTCTAAGTAAACACCGTAATTACATATCTGCCACTGTGCAGGAGAATCCGTATAGGTGTTCGAGTGTTCGAAACGTAACGCGCGAGAAATTATAAGTAAACGCCGTATTTACGTATCTGCCACTGTGCAGGAGAATGCGTATAGGTGTTCGAATGCTCGAACCGTAACGCGGGAGAAATTCTAAGTAAACACCGTAATTACATATCTGCCACTGTGCAGGAGAATCCGTATACGTGTTCGAGTGTTCGAATCGTAAGGCGCGAGAAATTGTAAGTAAAAGCCGTATTTACATATCTGCCACTGTGCAGGAGAATCCGTATAGGTGTTCCAGTGTTCGAAACGTAACGCGTGAGAAATTGTAAGTAAACGTCGTATTTACATATCTGCCACTGTGCAGGAGAATCCGTATAGGTGTTCGAGTGTGCAAATCGTAACGCGCGAGAAATTGTAAGTAAACGCCGTATTTACATATCTGCCACTGTGCAGGAGAATCCGTATAGGTGTTCGAGTGTTCGAAACGTAACGCGTGAGAAATTGTAAGTAAACGCCGTATTTACATATCTGCCACTATGCAGGAGAATCCGTATAGGTGTTCGAGTGTGCAAATCGTAACGCGCGAGAAATTGTAAGTAAACGCCGTATTTACATATCTGCCACTGTGTAGGAGAATCCGTATAGGTGTTCGAGTGTTCGAAACGTAACACGCGAGAAATTGTAAGTAAACGCCGTATTTACATATCTGCCATTGTGCAGGAGAATCCGTACAGGTGTACGAGTGTTCGAAACGTAACGCGCGAGAAATTGTAAGTAAACGACGTATTTACATATCTGCCTCTGTGCAGGAGAATCCGTATAGGTGTTCGAGTGTTCGAAACGTAACGCGCGAGAAATTATAAGTAAACGCCGTATTTACGTATCTGCCACTGTGCAGGAGAATGCGTATAGGTGTTCGAATGCTCGAACCGTAACGCGGGAGAAATTCTAAGTAAACACCGTAATTACATATCTGCCACTGTGCAGGAGAATCCGTATAGGTGTTCGAGTGTTCGAATCGTAAGGCGCGAGAAATTGTAAGTAAAAGCCGTATTTACATATCTGCCACTGTGCAGGAGAATCCGTATAGGTGTTCGAGTGTTCGAAACGTAACGCGTGAGAAATTGTAAGTAAACGTCGTATTTACATATCTGCCACTGTGCAGGAGAATCCGTATAGGTGTTCGAGTGTGCAAATCGTAACGCGCGAGAAATTGTAAGTAAACGCCGTATTTACATATCTGCCACTGTGCAGGAGAATCCGTATAGGTGTTCGAGTGTTCGAAACGTAACGCGTGAGAAATTGTAAGTAAACGCCGTATTTACATATCTGCCACTGTGCAGGAGAATCCGTATAGGTGTTCGAGTGTTCGAACCGTAACGCGCGAGAAATTGTAAGTAAAAGCCGTATTTACATATCTGCCACTGTGCAGGAGAATCCGTATACGTGTTCGAGTGTTCGAAACGTAACGCGCGAGAAATTGTAAGTAAACGTCGTATTTACATATCTGCCACTGTGCAGGAGAATCCGTATACGTGTTCGAGTGTTCGAATCGTAAGGCGCGAGAAATTGTAAGTAAAAGCCGTATTTACATATCTGCCACTGTGCAGGAGAATCCGTATAGGTGTTCGAGTGTTCGAAACGTAACGCGCGAGAAATTGTAAGTAAACGCCGTATTTACATATCTGCCATTGTGCAGGAGAATCCGTACAGGTGTACGAGTGTTCGAAACGTAACGCGCGAGAAATTGTAAGTAAACGCCGTATTTACATATCTGCCTCTGTGCAGGAGAATCCGTATAGGTGTTCGAGTGTTCGAAACGTAACGCGCGAGAAATTATAAGTAAACGCCGTATTTACGTATCTGCCACTGTGCAGGAGAATGCGTATAGGTGTTCGAATGCTCGAACCGTAACGCGGGAGAAATTCTAAGTAAACACCGTAATTACATATCTGCCACTGTGCAGGAGAATCCGTATACGTGTTCGAGTGTTCGAATCGTAAGGCGCGAGAAATTGTAAGTAAAAGCCGTATTTACATATCTGCCACTGTGCAGGAGAATCCGTATAGGTGTTCGAGTATTCGAAACATAACGCGTGAGAAATTGTAAGTAAACGCCGTATTTACATATCTGCCACTATGCAGGAGAATCCGTATAGGTGTTCGAGTGTGCAAATCGTAACGCGCGAGAAATTGTAAGTAAACGCCGTATTTACATATCTGCCACTGTGCAGGAGAATCCGTATAGGTGTTCGAGTGTTCGAAACGTAACGCGCGAGAAATTGTAAGTAAACGCCGTATTTACATATCTGCCATTGTGCAGGAGAATCCGTACAGGTGTACGAGTGTTCGAAACGTAACGCGCGAGAAATTGTAAGTAAACGCCGTATTTACATATCTGCCTCTGTGCAGGAGAATCCGTATAGGTGTTCGAGTGTTCGAAACGTAACGCGCGAGAAATTATAAGTAAACGCCGTATTTACGTATCTGCCACTGTGCAGGAGAATGCGTATAGGTGTTCGAATGCTCGAACCGTAACGCGGGAGAAATTCTAAGTAAACACCGTAATTACATATCTGCCACTGTGCAGGAGAATCCGTATAGGTGTTCGAGTGTTCGAATCGTAAGGCGCGAGAAATTGTAAGTAAAAGCCGTATTTACATATCTGCCACTGTGCAGGAGAATCCGTATAGGTGTTCGAGTGTTCGATACGTAACGCGTGAGAAATTGTAAGTAAACGTCGTATTTACATATCTGCCACTGTGCAGGAGAATCCGTATAGGTGTTCGAGTGTGCAAATCGTAACGCGCGAGAAATTGTAAGTAAACGCCGTATTTACATATCTGCCACTGTGCAGGAGAATCCGTATAGGTGTTCGAGTGTTCGAAACGTAACGCGTGAGAAATTGTAAGTAAACGCCGTATTTACATATCTGCCACTGTGCAGGAGAATCCGTATAGGTGTTCGAGTGTTCGAACCGTAACGCGCGAGAAATTGTAAGTAAAAGCCGTATTTACATATCTGCCACTGTGCAGGAGAATCCGTATACGTGTTCGAGTGTTCGAAACGTAACGCGCGAGAAATTGTAAGTAAACGTCGTATTTACATATCTGCCACTGTGCAGGAGAATCCGTATAGGTGTTCGAGTGTTCGAATCGTAAGGCGCGAGAAATTGTATGTAAACGCCGTATTTACATATCTGCCACTGTGCAGGAGAATCCGTATAGCTGTTCGAGTGTTCAAAACGTAACGCGCGAGAAATTGTAAGTAAACGCCGTATTTACATATCTGCCACTGTGCAGGAGAATCCGTATAGGTGTTCGAGTGTTCGAAACGTAATGCGCGAGAAATTGTAAGTAAACGTCGTATTTACATATCTGCCACTGTGCAGGAGAATCCGTATAGGTCTTCGAGTGTTCGATACGTAACGCGGGAGAAATTGTATGTAAACGCCGTATTTACATATCTGCCACTGTGCAGGAGAATCCGTATAGCTGTTCGAGTGTGCGAAACGTAACGCGCGAGAAATTGTAAGTAAACGCCGTATTTACATATCTGCCACTGTGCAGGAGAATCCGTATAGCTGTTCTAGTGTTCGAAACGTAACGCGCGAGAAATTGTAGGTAAACGTCGTATTTACATATCTGCCACTGTGCAGGAGAATCCGTATAGGTGTTCGAGTGTTCGAAACGTAACGCGCGAGAAATTGTAAGTAAACGCCGTATTTACATATCTGCCATTGTGCAGGAAAATCCGTACAGGTGTACGAGTGTTCGAAACGTAACGCGCGAGAAATTGTAAGTAAACGCCGTATTTACATATCTGCCTCTGTGCAGGAGAATCCGTATAGGTGTTCGAGTGTTCGAAACGTAACGCGCGAGAAATTATAAGTAAACGCCGTATTTACGTATCTGCCACTGTGCAGGAGAATGCGTATAGGTGTTCGAATGCTCGAACCGTAACGCGGGAGAAATTCTAAGTAAACACCGTAATTACATATCTGCCACTGTGCAGGAGAATCCGTATACGTGTTCGAGTGTTCGAATCGTAAGGCGCGAGAAATTGTAAGTAAAAGCCGTATTTACATATCTGCCACTGTGCAGGAGAATCCGTATAGGTGTTCGAGTGTTCGAAACGTAACGCGTGAGAAATTGTAAGTAAACGTCGTATTTACATATCTGCCACTATGCAGGAGAATCCGTATAGGTGTTCGAGTGTGCAAATCGTAACGCGCGAGAAATTGTTAGTAAACGCCGTATTTACATATCTGCCACTGTGCAGGAGAATCCGTATAGGTGTTCGAGTGTTCGAAACGTAACGCGTGAGAAATTGTAAGTAAACGCCGTATTTACATATCTGCCACTGTGCAGGAGAATCCGTATAGGTGTTCGAGTGTTCGAACCGTAACGCGCGAGAAATTGTAAGTAAAAGCCGTATTTACATATCTGCCACTGTGCAGGAGAATCCGTATAGGTGTTCGAGTGTTCGAAACGTAACGCGCGAGAAATTGTAAGTAAACGTCGTATTTACATATCTGCCACTGTGCAGGAGAATCCGTATAGGTGTTCGAGTGTTCGATACGTAACGCGTGAGAAATTGTATGTAAACGCCGGATTTACATATCTGCCACTGTGCAGGAGAATCCGTATAGCTGTTCGAGTGTTCGAAACGTAACGCGCAAGAAATTGTAAGTAAACGCCGTATTTACATATCTGCCACTGTGCAGGAGAATCCGTATAGGTGTTCGAGTGTTCGAAACGTAACGCGCGAGAAATTGTAAGTAAATGTCGTATTTACATATCTGCCACTGTGCAGGAGAATCCGTATAGGTGTTCGAGTGTTCGATACGTAACGCGGGAGAAATTGTATGTAAACGCCGTATTTACATATCTGCCACTGTGCAGGAGAATCCGTATAGCTGTTCGAGTGTGCGAAACGTAACGCGCGAGAAATTGTAAGTAAACGCCGTATTTACATATCTGCCACTGTGCAGGAGAATCCGTATAGGTGTTCGAGTGTTCGAAACGTAACGCGCGAGAAATTGTAAGTAAACGTCGTATTTACATATCTGCCACTGTGCAGGAGAATCCGTATAGGTGTTCGAGTGTTCGATACGTAACGCGGGAGAAATTGTATGTAAACGCCGTATTTACATATCTGCCACTGTGCAGGAGAATCCGTATAGCTGTTCGAGTGTGCGAAACGTAACGCGCGAGAAATTGTAAGTAAACGCCGTATTTACATATCTGCCACTGTGCAGGAGAATCCGTATAGGTGTTCGAGTGTTCGAAACGTAACGCGCGAGAAATTGTAAGTAAACGTCGTATTTACATATCTGCCACTGTGCAGGAGAATCCGTATAGGTGTTCGAGTGTTCGATACGTAACGCGGGAGAAATTGTATGTAAATGCCGTATTTACATATCTGCCACTGTGCAGGAGAATCCGTATAGCTGTTCGAGTGTGCGAAACGTAACGCGCGAGAAATTGTAAGTAAACGCCGTATTTACATATCTGCCACTGTGCAGGAGAATCCGTATAGCTGTTCTAGTGTTCGAAACGTAACGCGCGAGAAATTGTAGGTAAACGCCGTATTTACATATCTGCCACTGTGCAGGAGAATCCGTATAGGTGTTCGAGTGTTCGAAACGTAACGCGCAAGAAATTGTAGGTAAACGTTGTATTTACTTATCTGCCACTGTGCAGGAGAATCCATATAGGTGTTCGAGTGTTCGAAACGTAACGCGCGAGAAATTGTAAGTAAACACCGTATTTACTTATCTGCCACTGTGCAGGAGAATCCGTATTGGTGTTCGAGTGTTCGAAACGTAACGCGTGAGAAATTGTAAGTAAACGCCGTATTTACATATCTGCCACTGTCCAGGAGAATCCGTATTGGTGTTCGAGTGTTCGAACCGTAACGCGCGAGAAATTGTAAGTAAACGCCGTATTTACATGTCTGCCACAGTGCAGGAGAATCCGTATAGGTGTTCGAGTGTTCGAACCGTAACGCGCGAGAAATGGTAGGTAAACACCGTATTTACATATCTGCCATTGTGCAGGAGAATCCGTATACGTGTTCGAGTGTTCGAACCGTAACGCGCGAGAAATTGTAAGTAAACGCCGTATTTACATATCTGCCACTGTGCAGGAGAATCCGTATAGGTGTTCGAGTGTTCGAAACGTAACGCGCGAGAAATTGTAAGTAAACGCCGTATTTACATATCTGCAATTGTGCAGGAGAATCCGTACAGGTGTTCGAGTGTTCGAAACGTAACGCGCGAGAAATTGTAAGTAAACGCCGTATTTACATATCTGCCTCTGTGCAGGAGAATCCGTATAGGTGTTCGAGTGTTCGAAACGTAACGCGCGAGAAATTATAAGTAAACGCCGTATTTACGTATCTGCCACTGTGCAGGAGAATGCGTATAGGTGTTCGAATGCTCGAACCGTAACGCGGGAGAAACTCTAAGTAAACGCCGTAATTACATATCTGCCACTGTGTAGGAGAATCCGTATAGGTGTTCGAGTGTTCGAATCGTAAGGCGCGAGAAATTGTAAGTAAAAGCCGTATTTACATATCTGCCACTGTGCAGGAGAATCCGTATAGGTGTTCGAGTGTTCGAAACGTAACGCGTGAGAAAGTTTAAGTAAACGTCGTATTTACATATCTGCCACTGTGCAGGAGAATCCGTATAGCTGTTCGAGTGTGCAAATCGTAACGCGCGAGAAATTGTAAGTAAACGCCGTATTTACATATCTGCCACTGTGCAGGAGAATCCGTATAGGTGTTCGAGTGTTCGAAACGTAACGCGTTAGAAATTGTAAGTAAACGCCGTATTTACATATCTGCCACTGTGCAGGAGAATCCGTATAGGTGTTCGAGTGTTCGAACCGTAACGCGCGAGAAATTGTAAGTAAAAGCCGTATTTACATATCTGCCACTGTGCAGGAGAATCCGTATAGGTGTTCGAGTGTTCGAAACGTAACGCGCGAGAAATTGTAAGTAAACGTCGTATTCACATATCTGCCACTGTGCAGGAGAATCCGTATAGGTGTTCGAGTGTTCGAAACGTAACGCGCGAGAAATTGTAAGTAAACGTCGTATTTACATATCTGCCACTGTGCAGGAGAATCCGTATAGGTGTTCGAGTGTTCGATACGTAACGCGTGAGAAATTGTATGTAAACGCCGTATTTACATATCTGCCACTGTGCAGGAGAATCCGTATAGGTGTTCGAGTGTTCGATACGTAACGCGTGAGAAATTGTATGTAAACGCCGTATTTACATATCTGCCACTGTGCAGGACAATCCGTATTGGTGTTCGAGTGTGCGGAACGTAACGCGTGAGAAATTGTAAGTAAACGCCGTATTTACATATCTGCCACTGTCCAGGAGAATCCGTATTAGTGTTCGAGTGTTCGAACCGTAACGCGCGAGAAATTGTAAGTAAACGCCGTATTTACATGTCTGCCACTGTGCAGGAGAATCCGTATAGGTGTTCGAGTGTTCGAACCGTAACGCGCGAGAAATGGTAGGTAAACACCGTATTTACATATCTGCCACTGTGCAGGAGAATCCGTATACGTGTTCGAGTGTTCGAACCGTAACGCGCGAGAAATTGTAAGTAAACGCCGTATTTACATATCTGCCACTGTGCAGGAGAATCCGTATAGGTGTTCGAGTGTTCGAAACGTAACGCGCGAGAAATTGTAAGTAAACGCCGTATTTACATATCTGCCACTGTGCAGGAGAATCCGTATAGGTGTTCGAGTGTTCGAAACGTAACGCGCGAGAAATTGTAAGTAAACGCCGTATTTACATATCTGCCATTGTGCAGGAGAATCCGTATAGGTGTTCGAGTGTCCGAAACGTAACGCGCGAGAAATTGTAAGTAAACGCCGTATTTACATATCTGCCTCTGTGCAGGAGAATCCGTATAGGTGTTCGAGTGTTCGAAACGTAACGCGCGAGAAATTATAAGTAAACGCCGTATTTACGTATCTGCTACTGTGCAGGAGAATCCGTATAGCTGTTCGAATGCTCGAACCGTAACGCGCGAGAAATTGTAAGTAAATGCCGCAATTACAGATCTGCCACTGTGCAGGAGAATCCGTATAGGTGTTCGAGTGTTCGAATCGTAAGGCGCGAGAAATTGTAAGTAAAAGCCGTATTTACATATCTGCCACTATGCAGGAGAATCCGTATAGGTGTTCGAGTGTGCCAAACGTAACGCGTGAGAAATTGTAAGTAAACGTCGTATTTACATATCTGCCACTGTGTAGGAGAATCCGTATAGGTGTTCGAGTGTGCGAATCGTAACGCGCGAGAAATTGTAAGTAAACGCCGTATTTACATATCTGCCACTGTGCAGGAGAATCCGTATAGGTGTTCGAGTGTTCGAAACGTAACGCGTGAGAAATTGTAGGTAAACGTCGTATTTACATATCTGCCACTGTCCAGGAGAATCCGTATTGGTGTTCGAGTGTTCGAACCGTAACGCGCGAGAAATTGTAAGTAAACGCCGTATTTACATGTCTGCCACTGTGCAGGAGAATCCGTATAGGTGTTCGAGTGTTCGAACCGTAACGCGCGAGAAATGGTAGGTAAACACCGTATTTACATATCTGCCCCTGTGCAGGAGAATCCGTATACGTGTTCGAGTGTTCGAACCGTAACGCGTGAGAAATTGTAAGTAAACGCCGTATTTACATATCTGCCACTGTCCAGGAGAATCCGTATAGGTGTTCGAGTGTTCGAATCGTAAGGCGCGAGAAATTGTAAGTAAAAGCCGTATTTACATATCTGCCACTATGCAGGAGAATCCGTATAGGTGTTCGAGTGTTCGAAACGTAACGCGTGAGAAATTGTAAGTAAACGTCGTATTTACATATCTGCCACTGTGCAGGAGAATCCGTATAGGTGTTCGAGTGTGCAAATCGTAACGCGCGAGAAATTGTAAGTAAACGCGGTAGTTGCATATCTGCCACTGTGCAGGAGAATCCGTATAGGTGTTCGAGTGTTCGAAACGTAATGCGTGAGAAATTGTAAGTAAACGCCGTATTTACATATCTGCCACTGTGCAGGAGAATCCGTATAGGTGTTCGAGTGTTCGAACCGTAACGCGCGAGAAATTGTAAGTAAAAGCCGTATTTACATATCTGCCACTGTGCAGGAGAATCCGTATAGGTGTTCGAGTGTTCGAAACGTAACGCGCGAGAAATTGTAAGTAAACGTCGTATTTACATATCTGCCACCGTGCAGGAGAATCCGTATAGGTGTTCGAGTGTTCGAAACGTAACGCGCGAGAAATTGTAAGTAAAGTCGTATTTACATATCTGCCACTGTGCAGGAGAATCCGTATAGGTGTTCGAGTGTGCCAAACGTAACGCGCGAGAAATTGTAAGTAAACGCCGTATTTACATATCTGCCACTGTGCAGGAGAATCCGTATAGGTGTTCGAGTGTTCGAAACGTAACGCGCGAGAAATTGCAAGTAAACGTCGTATTTACATATCTGCCACTGTGCAGGAGAATCCGTATAGGTGTTCGAGTGTTCGATACGTAACGCGTGAGAAATTTTATGTAAACGCCGTATTTACATATCTGCCACTGTGCAGGAGAATCCGTATAGCTGTTCGAGTGTTCGAAACGTAACGCGCGAGAAATTGTAAGTAAACGCCGTATTTACATATCTGCCACTGTGCAGGAGAATCCGTATAGGTGTTCGAGTGTTCGAAACGTAACGCGCGAGAAATTGTAGGTAAACGTCGTATTTACATATCTGCCACTGTGCAGGAGAATCCGTATAGGTGTTCGAGTGTTCGAAACGTAACGCGCGAGAAATTGTAAGTAAACGCCGTATTTACATATCTGCCATTGTGCAGGAGAATCCGTATAGGTGTTCGAGTGTTTGAAACGTAACGCGCGAGAAATTGTAAGTAAACGCCGTATTTACATATCTGCCTCTGTGCAGGAGAATCCGTATAGGTGTTCGAGTGTTCGAAACGTAACGCGCGAGAAATTATAAGTAAACGCCGTATTTACGTATCTGCCACTGTGCAGGAGAATCCGTATAGCTGTTCGAATGCTCGAACCGTAACGCGCGAGAAATTGTAAGTAAATGCCGCAATTACATATCTGCCACTGTGCAGGAGAATCCGTATAGGTGTTCGAGTGTTCGAATCGTAAGGCGCGAGAAATTGTAAGTAAACGCCGTATTTACATATCTGCAATTGTGCAGGAGAATCCGTACAGGTGTTCGAGTGTTCGAAACGTAACGCGCGAGAAATTGTAAGTAAACGCCGTATTTACATATCTGCCTCTGTGCAGGAGAATCCGTATAGGTGTTCGAGTGTTCGAAACGTAACGCGCGAGAAATTATAAGTAAACGCCGTATTTACGTATCTGCCACTGTGCAGGAGAATGCGTATAGGTGTTCGAATGCTCGAACCGTAACGCGGGAGAAATTCTAAGTAAACGCCGTAATTACATATCTGCCACTGTGCAGGAGAATCCGTATAGGTGTTCGAGTGTTCGAATCGTAAGGCGCGAGAAATTGTAAGTAAAAGCCGTATTTACATATCTGCCACTGTGCAGGAGAATCCGTATAGGTGTTCGAGTGTTCGAAACGTAACGCGTGAGAAATTGTAAGTAAACGTCGTATTTACATATCTGCCACTGTGCAGGAGAATCCGTATAGGTGTTCGAGTGTGCAAATCGTAACGCGCGAGAAATTGTAAGTAAACGCCGTATTTACATATCTGCCACTGTGCAGGAGAATCCGTATAGGTGTTCGAGTGTTCGAAACGTAACGCATTAGAAATTGTAAGTAAACGCCGTATTTACATATCTGCCACTGTGCAGGAGAATCCGTATAGGTGTTCGAGTGTTCGAACCGTAACGCGCGAGAAATTGTAAGTAAAAGCCGTATTTACATATCTGCCACTGTGCAGGAGAATCCGTATAGGTGTTCGAGTGTTCGAAACGTAACGCGCGAGAAATTGTAAGTAAACGTCGTATTCACATATCTGCCACTGTGCAGGAGAATCCGTATAGGTGTTCGAGTGTTCGAAACGTAACGCGCGAGAAATTGTAAGTAAACGTCGTATTTACATATCTGCCACTGTGCAGGAGAATCCGTATAGGTGTTCGAGTGTTCGATACGTAACGCGTGAGAAATTGTATGTAAACGCCGTATTTACATATCTGCCACTGTGCAGGAGAATCCGTATAGGTGTTCGAGTGTTCGATACGTAACGCGTGAGAAATTGTATGTAAACGCCGTATTTACATATCTGCCACTGTGCAGGACAATCCGTATTGGTGTTCGAGTGTTCGAAACGTAACGCGCGAGAAATTGTAAGTAAACGTCGTATTTACATATCTGCCACTGTGCAGGAGAATCCGTATAGGTGTTCGAGTGTTCGAAACGTAACGCGCGAGAAATTGTAAGTAAAGTCGTATTTACATATCTGCCACTGTGCAGGAGAATCCGTATAGGTGTTCGAGTGTGCAAAACGTAACGCGCGAGAAATTGTAAGTAAACGCCGTATTTA
The DNA here is from genome assembly GCF_055761805.1 of Camellia sinensis. NCBI lineage: Eukaryota > Viridiplantae > Streptophyta > Magnoliopsida > Ericales > Theaceae > Camellia > Camellia sinensis. Next base: position 3,843,009 of record NW_028128989.1, on the reverse strand, counting down.
CATATCTGCCACTGTGCAGGAGAATCCGTATAGGTGTTCGAGTGTTCGAAACGTAACGCGCGAGAAATTGCAAGTAAACGTCGTATTTACATATCTGCCACTGTGCAGGAGAATCCGTATAGGTGTTCGAGTGTTCGATACGTAACGCGTGAGAAATTGTATGTAAACGCCGTATTTACATATCTGCCACTGTGCAGGAGAATCCGTATAGGTGTTCGAGTGTTCGAAACGTAACGCGCGAGAAATTGTAAGTAAACGCCGTATTTACATATCTGCCTCTGTGCAGGAGAATCCGTATAGGTGTTCGAGTGTTCGAAACGTAACGCGCGAGAAATTATAAGTAAACGCCGTATTTACGTATCTGCCACTGTGCAGGAGAATGCGTATAGGTGTTCGAATGCTCGAACCGTAACGCGGGAGAAATTCTAAGTAAACGCCGTAATTACATATCTGCCACTGTGCAGGAGAATCCGTATAGGTGTTCGAGTGTTCGAATCGTAAGGCGCGAGAAATTGTAAGTAAAAGCCGTATTTACATATCTGCCACTGTGCAGGAGAATCCGTATAGGTGTTCGAGTGTTCGAAACGTAACGCGTGAGAAATTGTAAGTAAACGTCGTATTTACATATCTGCCACTGTGCAGGAGAATCCGTATAGGTGTTCGAGTGTGCAAATCGTAACGCGCGAGAAATTGTAAGTAAACGCCGTATTTACATATCTGCCACTGTGCAGGAGAATCCGTATAGGTGTTCGAGTGTTCGAATCGTAAGGCGCGAGAAATTGTAAGTAAAAGCCGTATTTACATATCTGCCACTGTGCAGGAGAATCCGTATAGGTGTTCGAGTGTGCCAAACGTAACGCGTGAGAAATTGTAAGTAAACGTCGTATTTACATATCTGCCACTGTGCAGGAGAATCCGTATAGGTGTTCGAGTGTGCGAATCGTAACGCGCGAGAAAATGTAAGTAAACTCCGTATTTACATATCTGCCACTGTGCAGGAGAATCCGTATAGGTGTTCGAGTGTTCGAAACGTAACGCGCGAGAAATTGTAGGTAAACGTCGTATTTACATATCTGCCACTATCCAGGAGAATCCGTATTGGTGTTCGAGTGTTCGAACCGTAACGCGCGAGAAATTGTAAGTAAACGCCGTATTTACATGTCTGCCACTGTGCAGGAGAATCCGTATAGGTGTTCGAGTGTTCGAACCGTAACGCGCGAGAAATGGTAGGTAAACACCGTATTTACATATCTGCCCCTGTGCAGGAGAATCCGTATACGTGTTCGAGTGTTCGAACCGTAACGCGTGAGAAATTGTAAGTAAACGCCGTATTTACATATCTGCCACTGTCCAGGAGAATCCGTATAGGTGTTCGAGTGTTCGAATCGTAAGGCGCGAGAAATTGTAAGTAAAAGCCGTATTTACATATCTGCCACTATGCAGGAGAATCCGTATAGGTGTTCGAGTGTTCGAAACGTAACGCGTGAGAAATTGTAAGTAAACGTCGTATTTACATATCTGCCACTGTGCAGGAGAATCCGTATAGGTGTTCGAGTGTGCAAATCGTAACGCGCGAGAAATTGTAAGTAAACGCGGTATTTGCATATCTGCCACTGTGCAGGAGAATCCGTATAGGTGTTCGAGTGTTCGAAACGTAATGCGTGAGAAATTGTAAGTAAACGCCGTATTTACATATCTGCCACTGTGCAGGAGAATCCGTATAGGTGTTCGAGTGTTCGAACCGTAACGCGCGAGAAATTGTAAGTAAAAGCCGTATTTACATATCTGCCACTGTGCAGGAGAATCCGTATAGGTGTTCGAGTGTTCGAAGCGTAACGCGCGAGAAATTGTAAGTAAACGTCGTATTTACATATCTGCCACTGTGCAGGAGAATCCGTATAGGTGTTCGAGTGTTCGAAACGTAACGCGCGAGAAATTGTAAGTAAAGTCGTATTTACATATCTGCCACTGTGCAGGAGAATCCGTATCGGTGTTCGAGTGTGCCAAACGTAACGCGCGAGAAATTGTAAGTAAACGCCGTATTTACATATCTGCCACTGTGCAGGAGAATCCGTATAGGTGTTCGAGTGTTCGAAACGTAACGCGCGAGAAATTGCAAGTAAACGTCGTATTTACATATCTGCCACTGTGCAGGAGAATCCGTATAGGTGTTCGAGTGTTCGATACGTAACGCGTGAGAAATTGTATGTAAACGCCGTATTTACATATCTGCCACTGTGCAGGAGAATCCGTATAGCTGTTCGAGTGTTCGAAACGTAACGCGCGAGAAATTGTAAGTAAACACCGTATTTACATATCTGCCACTGTGCAGGAGAATCCGTATAGGTGTTCGAGTGTTCGAAACGTAACGCGCGAGAAATTGTAGGTAAACGTCGTATTTACATATCTGCCACTGTGCAGGAGAATCCGTATAGGTGTTCGAGTGTTCGAAACGTAACGCGCGAGAAATTGTAAGTAAACGCCGTATTTACATATCTGCCATTGTGCAGGAGAATCCGTATAGGTGTTCGAGTGTTCGAAACGTAACGCGCGAGAAATTGTAAGTAAACGCCGTATTTACATATCTGCCTCTGTGCAGGAGAATCCGTATAGTTGTTCGAGTGTTCGAAACGTAACGCGCGAGAAATTATAAGTAAACGCCGTATTTACGTATCTGCCACTGTGCAGGAGAATCCGTATAGCTGTTCGAATGCTCGAACCGTAACGCGCGAGAAATTGTAAGTAAATGCCGCAATTACATATCTGCCACTGTGCAGGAGAATCCGTATAGGTGTTCGAGTGTTCGAATCGTAAGGCGCGAGAAATTGTAAGTAAAAGCCGTATTTGCATATCTGCCACTGTGCAGGAGAATCCGTATAGGTGTTCGAGTGTGCCAAACGTAACGCGTGAGAAATTGTAAGTAAACGTCGTATTTACATATCTGCCACTGTGCAGGAGAATCCGTATAGGTGTTCGAGTGTGCGAATCGTAACGCGCGAGAAATTGTAAGTAAACGCCGTATTTACATATCTGCCACTGTGCAGGAGAATCCGTATAGGTGTTCGAGTGTTCGAAACGTAACGCGCGAGAAATTGTAGGTAAACGTCGTATTTACATATCTGCCACTGTCCAGAAGAATCCGTATTGGTGTTCGAGTGTTCGAACCGTAACGCGCGAGAAATTGTAAGTAAACGCCGTATTTACATGTCTGCCACTGTGCAGGAGAATCCGTATAGGTGTTCGAGTGTTCGAACCGTAACGCGCGAGAAATGGTAGGTAAACACCGTATTTACATATCTGCCACTGTGCAGGAGAATCCGTATACGTGTTCGAGTGTTCGAACCGTAACGCGTGAGAAATTGTAAGTAAACGCCGTATTGACATATCTGCCACTGTCCAGGAGAATCCGTATAGGTGTTCGAGTGTTCGAATCGTAAGGCGCGAGAAATTGTAAGTAAAAGCCGTATTTACATATCTGCCACTGTGCAGGAGAATCCGTATAGGTGTTCGAGTGTTCGAAACGTAACGCGTGAGAAATTGTAAGTAAACGTCGTATTTACATATCTGCCACTGTGCAGGAGAATCCGTATAGGTGTTCGAGTGTGCAAATCGTAACGCGCGAGAAATTGTAAGTAAACGCGGTATTTGCATATCTGCCACTGTGCAGGAGAATCCGTATAGGTGTTCGAGTGTTCGAAACGTAACGCGTGAGAAATTGTAAGTAAACGCCGTATTTACATATCTGCCACTGTGCAGGAGAATCCGTATAGGTGTTCGAGTGTTCGAAACGTAACGCGCGAGAAATTGCAAGTAAACGTCGTATTTACATATCTGCCACTGTGCAGGAGAATCCGTATAGGTGTTCGAGTGTTCGAAACGTAACGCGCGAGAAATTGCAAGTAAACGTCGTATTTACATATCTGCCACTGTGCAGGAGAATCCGTATAGGTGTTCGAGTGTTCGATACGTAACGCGTGAGAAATTGTATGTAAACGCCGTATTTACATGTCTGCCACTGTGCAGGAGAATCCGTATAGCTGTTCGAGTGTTCGAAACGTAACGCGCGAGAAATTGTAAGTAAAGTCGTATTTACATATCTGCCACTGTGCAGGAGAATCCGTATAGGTGTTCGAGTGTGCCAAACGTAACGCGCGAGAAATTGTAAGTAAACGCCGTATTTACATATCTGCCACTGTGCAGGAGAATCCGTATAGGTGTTCGAGTTTTCGAAACGTAACGCGCGAGAAATTGCAAGTAAACGTCGTATTTACATATCTGCCACTGTGCAGGAGAATCCGTATAGGTGTTCGAGTGTTCGATACGTAACGCGTGAGAAATTGTATGTAAATGCCGTATTTACATATCTGCCACTGTGCAGGAGAATCCGTATAGCTGTTCGAGTGTTCGAAACGTAACGCGCGAGAAATTGTAAGTAAACGCCGTATTTACATATCTGCCACTGTGCAGGAGAATCCGTATAGGTGTTCGAGTGTTCGAAACGTAACGCGCGAGAAATTGTAGGTAAACGTCGTATTTACATATCTGCCACTGTGCAGGAGAATCCGTATAGGTGTTCGAGTGTTCGAAACGTAACGCGCGAGAAATTGTAAGTAAACGCCGTATTTACATATCTGCCATTGTGCAGGAGAATCCGTATAGGTGTTCGAGTGTTCGATACGTAACGCGGGAGAAATTGTATGTAAACGCCGTATTTACATATCTGCCTCTGTGCAGGAGAATCCGTATAGGTGTTCGAGTGTTCGAAACGTAACGCGCGAGAAATTATAAGTAAACGCCGTATTTACGTATCTGCCACTGTGCAGGAGAATCCGTATAGCTGTTCGAATGCTCGAACCGTAACGCGCGAGAAATTGTAAGTAAATGCCGCAATTACATATCTGCCACTGTGCAGGAGAATCCGTATAGGTGTTCGAGTGTTCGAATCGTAAGGCGCGAGAAATTGTAAGTAAAAGCTGTATTTACATATCTGCCACTGTGCAGGAGAATCCGTATAGGTGTTCGAGTGTGCCAAACGTAACGCGTGAGAAATTGTAAGTAAACGTCGTATTTACATATCTGCCACTGTGCAGGAGAATCCGTATAGGTGTTCGAGTGTGCGAATCGTAACGCGCGAGAAATTGTAAGTAAACGCCGTATTTACATATCTGCCACTGTGCAGGAGAATCCGTATAGGTGTTCGAGTGTTCGAAACGTAACGCGCGAGAAATTGTAGGTAAACGTCGTATTTACATATCTGCCACTGTCCAGGAGAATCCGTATTGGTGTTCGAGTGTTCGAACCGTAACGCGCGAGAAATTGTAAGTAAACGCCGTGTTTACATGTCTGCCACTGTGCAGGAGAATCCGTATAGGTGTTCGAGTGTTCGAACCGTAACGCGCGAGAAATGGTAGGTAAACACCGTATTTACATATCTGCCACTGTGCAGGAGAATCCGTATACGTGTTCGAGTGTTCGAACCGTAACGCGTGAGAAATTGTAAGTAAACGCCGTATTTACATATCTGCCACTGTCCAGGAGAATCCGTATAGGTGTTCGAGTGTTCGAATCGTAAGGCGCGAGAAATTGTAAGTAAAAGCCGTATTTACATATCTGCCACTGTGCAGGAGAATCCGTATAGGTGTTCGAGTGTTCGAAACGTAACGCGTGAGAAATTGTAAGTAAACGTCGTATTTACATATCTGCCACTGTGCAGGAGAATCCGTATAGGTGTTCGAGTGTGCAAATCGTAACGCGCGAGAAATTGTAAGTAAACGCGGTATTTGCATATCTGCCACTGTGCAGGAGAATCCGTATAGGTGTTCGAGTGTTCGAAACGTAACGCGTGAGAAATTGTAAGTAAACGCCGTATTTACATATCTGCCACTGTGCAGGAGAATCCGTATAGGTGTTCGAGTGTTCGAACCGTAACGCGCGAGAAATTGTAAGTAAAAGCCGTATTTACATATCTGCCACTGTGCAGGAGAATCCGTATAGGTGTTCGAGTGTTCGAAACGTAACGCGCGAGAAATTGTAAGTAAACGTCGTATTTACATATCTGCCACTGTGCAGGAGAATCCGTATAGGTGTTCGAGTGTTCGAAACGTAACGCGCGAGAAATTGTAAGTAAAGTCGTATTTACATATCTGCCACTGTGCAGGAGAATCCGTATAGGTGTTCGAGTGTGCCAAACGTAACGCGCGAGAAATTGTAAGTAAACGCCGTATTTACATATCTGCCACTGTGCAGGAGAATCCGTATAGGTGTTCGAGTGTTCGAAACGTAACGCGCGAGAAATTGCAAGTAAACGTCGTATTTACATATCTGCCACTGTGCAGGAGAATCCGTATAGGTGTTCGAGTGTTCGATACGTAACGCGTGAGAAATTGTATGTAAACGCCGTATTTACATATCTGCCACTGTGCAGGAGAATCCGTATAGCTGTTCGAGTGTTCGAAACGTAACGCGCGAGAAATTGTAAGTAAACGCCGTATTTACATATCTGCCACTGTGCAGGAGAATCCGTATAGGTGTTCGAGTGTTCGAAACGTAACGCGCGAGAAATTGTAGGTAAACGTCGTATTTACATATCTGCCACTGTGCAGGAGAATCCGTATAGGTGTTCGAGTGTTCGATACGTAACGCGGGAGAAATTGTATGTAAACGCCGTATTTACATATCTGCCACTGTGCAGGAGAATCCGTATAGCTGTTCGAGTGTGCGAAACGTAACGCGCGAGAAATTGTAAGTAAACGCCGTATTTACATATCTGCCACTGTGCAGGAGAATCCGTATAGGTGTTCGAGTGTTCGAAACGTAACGCGTGAGAAATTGTAAGTAAACGTCGTATTTACATATCTGCCACTGTGCAGGAGAATCCGTATAGGTGTTCGAGTGTGCAAATCGTAACGCGCGAGAAATTGTAAGTAAACGCGGTATTTGCATATCTGCCACTGTGCAGGAGAATCCGTATAGGTGTTCGAGTGTTCGAAACGTAACGCGTGAGAAATTGTAAGTAAACGCCGTATTTACATATCTGCCACTGTGCAGGAGAATCCGTATAGGTGTTCGAGTGTTCGAACCGTAACGCGCGAGAAATTGTAAGTAAAAGCCGTATTTACATATCTGCCACTGTGCAGGAGAATCCGTATAGGTGTTCGAGTGTTCGAAACGTAACGCGCGAGAAATTGTAAGTAAACGTCGTATTTACATATCTGCCACTGTGCAGGAGAATCCGTATAGGTGTTCGAGTGTTCGAAACGTAACGCGCGAGAAATTGTAAGTAAAGTCGTATTTACATATCTGCCACTGTGCAGGAGAATCCGTATAGGTGTTCGAGTGTGCCAAACGTAACGCGCGAGAAATTGTAAGTAAACGCCGTATTTACATATCTGCCACTGTGCAGGAGAATCCGTATAGGTGTTCGAGTGTTCGAAACGTAACGCGCGAGAAATTGCAAGTAAACGTCGTATTTACATATCTGCCACTGTGCAGGAGAATCCGTATAGGTGTTCGAGTGTTCGATACGTAACGCGTGAGAAATTGTATGTAAACGCCGTATTTACATATCTGCCACTGTGCAGGAGAATCCGTATAGCTGTTCGAGTGTTCGAAACGTAACGCGCGAGAAATTGTAAGTAAACGCCGTATTTACATATCTGCCACTGTGCAGGAGAATCCGTATAGGTGTTCGAGTGTTCGAAACGTAACGCGCGAGAAATTGTAGGTAAACGTCGTATTTACATATCTGCCACTGTGCAGGAGAATCCGTATAGGTGTTCGAGTGTTCGATACGTAACGCGGGAGAAATTGTATGTAAACGCCGTATTTACATATCTGCCACTGTGCAGGAGAATCCGTATAGCTGTTCGAGTGTGCGAAACGTAACGCGCGAGAAATTGTAAGTAAACGCCGTATTTACATATCTGCCACTGTGCAGGAGAATCCGTATAGCTGTTCTAGTGTTCGAAACGTAACGCGCGAGAAATTGTAGGTAAACGCCGTATTTACATATCTGCCACTGTGCAGGAGAATCCGTATAGGTGTTCGAGTGTTCGAAACGTAACGCGCAAGAAATTGTAGGTAAACGCCGTATTTACTTATCTGCCACTGTGCAGGAGAATCCGTATAGGTGTTCGAGTGTTCGAAACGTAACGCGCGAGAAATTGTAAGTAAACGCCGTATTTACTTATCTGCCACTGTGCAGGACAATCCGTATTGGTGTTCGAGTGTTCGAAACGTAACGCGTGAGAAATTGTAAGTAAACGCCGTATTTACATATCTGCCACTGTCCAGGAGAATCCGTATTGGTGTTCGAGTGTTCGAACCGTAACGCGCGAGAAATTGTAAGTAAACGCCGTATTTACATGTCTGCCACTGTGTAGGAGAATCCGTATAGGTGTTCGAGTGTGCCAAACGTAACGCGCGAGAAATTGTAAGTAAACGCGGTATTTACATATCTGCCACTGTGCAGGAGAATCCGTATAGGTGCTCGAGTGTTTGAAACGTAACGCGTGAGAAATTGTAAGTAAACGCCGTATTTACATATCTGCCACTGTGCAGGAGAATCCGTATAGGTGTTCGAGTGTTCGAACCGTAACGCGCGAGAAATTGTAAGTAAAAGCCATATTTACATATCTGCCACTGTGCAGGAGAATCCGTATAGGTGTTCGAGTGTTCGAAACGTAACGCGCGAGAAATTGTAAGTAAACGTCGTATTTACATATCTGCCACTGTGCAGGAGAATCCGTATAGGTGTTCGAGTGTTCGAATCGTAAGGCGCGAGAAATTGTAAGTAAAAGCCGTATTTACATATCTGCCACTGTGCAGGAGAATCCGTATAGGTGTTCGAGTGTTCGAAACGTAACGCGTGAGAAATTGTAAGTAAACGTCGTATTTACATATCTGCCACTGTGCAGGAGAATCCGTATAGGTGTTCGAGTGTGCAAATCGTAACGCGCGAGAAATTTTATGTAAACGCGGTATTTACATATCTGCCACTGTGCAGGAGAATCCGTATAGGTGTTCGAGTGTTCGAAACGTAACGCGTGAGAAATTGTAAGTAAACGCCGTATTTACATATCTGCCACTGTGCAGGAGAATCCGTATAGGTGTTCGAGTGTTCGAACCGTAACGCGCGAGAAATTGTAAGTAAAAGCCATATTTACATATCTGCCACTGTGCAGGAGAATCCGTATAGGTGTTCGAGTGTTCGAAACGTAACGCGCGAGAAATTGTAAGTAAACGTCGTATTTACAGATCTGCCACTGTGCAGGAGAATCCGTATAGGTGTTCGAGTGTTCGAAACGTAACGCGCGAGAAATTGTAAGTAAACGTCGTATTTACATATCTGCCACTGTGCAGGAGAATCCGTATAGGTGTTCGAGTGTGCCAAACGTAACGCGCGAGAAATTGTAAGTAAACGCCGTATTTACATATCTGCCACTGTGCAGGAGAATCCGTATAGGTGTTCGAGTGTTCGAAACGTAACGCGCGAGAAATTGCAAGTAAACGTCGTATTTACATATCTGCCACTGTGCAGGAGAATCCGTATAGGTGTTCGAGTGTTCGATACGTAACGCGTGAGAAATTGTATGTAAACGCCGTATTTACATATCTGCCACTGTGCAGGAGAATCCGTATAGCTGTTCGAGTGTTCGAAACGTAACGCGCGAGAAATTGTAAGTAAATGCCGTATTTACATATCTGCCTCTGTGCAGGAGAATCCGTATAGGTGTTTGAGTGTTCGAAACGTAACGCGCGAGAAATTGTAGGTAAACGTCGTATTTACATATCTGCCACTGTGCAGGAGAATCCGTATAGGTGTTCGAGTGTTCGATACGTAACGCGGGAGAAATTATATGTAAACGCCGTATTTACATATCTGCCACTGTGCAGGAGAATCCGTATAGCTGTTCGAGTGTGCGAAACGTAACGCGCGAGAAATTGTAAGTAAACGCCGTATTTACATATCTGCCACTGTGCAGGAGAATCCGTATAGCTGTTCTAGTGTTCGAAACGTAACGCGCGAGAAATTGTAAGTAAATGCCGTATTTACATATCTGCCACTGTGCAGGAGATTCCGTATAGGTGTTCGAGTGTTCGAAACGTAACGCGCGAGAAATTGTAGGTAAACGTCGTATTTACATATCTGCCACTGTGCAGGAGAATCCGTATAGGTGTTCGAGTTTTCGATACGTAACGCGGGAGAAATTATATGTAAACGCCGTATTTACATATCTGCCACTGTGCAGGAGAATCCGTATAGCTGTTCGAGTGTGCGAAACGTAACGCGCGAGAAATTGTAAGTAAACGCCGTATTTACATATCTGCCACTGTGCAGGAGAATCCGTATAGCTGTTCTAGTGTTCGAAACGTAACGCGCGAGAAATTGTAGGTAAACGCCGTATTTACATATCTGCCACTGTGCAGGAGAATCCGTATAGGTGTTCGAGTGTTCGAAACGTAACGCGCAAGAAATTGTAGGTAAACGCCGTATTTACTTATCTGCCACTGTGCAGGAGAATCCGTATAGGTGTTCGAGTGTTCGAAACGTAACGCGCGAGAAATTGTAAGTAAACGCCGTATTTACTTATCTGCCACTGTGGAGGACAATCCGTATTGGTGTTCGAGTGTTCGAAACGTAACGCGTGAGAAATTGTAAGTAAACGCCGTATTTACATATCTGCCACTGTCCAGGAGAATCCGTATTGGTGTTCGAGTGTTCGAACCGTAACGCGCGAGAAATTGTAAGTAAACGCCGTATTTACGTGTCTGCCACTGTGCTGGAGAATCCGTATAGGTGTTCTAGTGTTCGAACCGTAACGCGCGAGAAATGGTAGGTAAACACCGTATTTACATATTTGCCACTGTGCAGGAGAATCCGTATACGTGTTCGAGTGTTCGAACCGTAACGCGCGAGAAATTGTAAGTAAACGACGTATTTACATATCTGCCACTGTGCAGGAGAATCCGTATAGGTGTTCGAGTGTTCGAAACGTAACGCGCGAGAAATTGTAAGTAAACGCCGTATTTACATATCTGCCACGGTGCAGGAGAATCCGTATAGGTGTTCGAGTGTTCGAAACGTAACGCGCGAGAAATTGTAAGTAAACGCCGTATTTACATATCTGCCATTGTGCAGGAGAATCCGTATAGGTGTTCGAGTGTTCCAAACGTAACGCGCGGGAAATTGTAAGTAAACGTCGTATTTACATATCTGCCACTGTGCAGGAGAATCCGTATAGGTGTTCGAGTGTTCGATACGTAACGCGTGAGAAATTGTATGTAAACGCCGTATTTACATATCTGCCACTGTGCAGGAGATACCGTATAGGTGTTCGAGTGTTCGAAACGTAACGCGCGAGAAATTGTAAGTAAACGCCGTATTTACATATCTGCCACTGTGCAGGAGAATCCGTATAGGTGTTCGAGTGTTCGAAACGTAACGCGTGAGAAATTGTAAGTAAACGTCGTATTTACATATCTGCCACTGTGCAGGAGAATCCGTATAGGTGTTCGAGTGTGCCAAACGTAACGCGCGAGAAATTGTAAGTAAACGCCGTATTTACATATCTGCCACTGTGCAGGAGAATCCGTATAGGTGTTCGAGTGTTCGAAACGTAACGCGCGAGAAATTGTAGGCAAACGTCGTATTTACATATCTGCCACTGTCCAGGAGAATCCGTATTGGTGTTCGAGTGTTCGAACCGTAACGCGCGAGAAATTGTAAGTAAACGCCGTATTTACATGTCTGCCACTGTGCAGGAGAATCCGTATAGGTGTTCGAGTGTTCGAACCGTAACGCGCGAGAAATGGTAGGTAAACACCGTATTTACATATCTGCCCCTGTGCAGGAGAATCCGTATACGTGTTCGAGGGTTCGAACCGTAACGCGTGAGAAATTGTAAGTAAACGCCGTATTTACGTATCTGCCACTGTCCAGGAGAATCCGTATAGGTGTTCGAGTGTTCGAATCGTAAGGCGCGAGAAATTGTAAGTAAAAGCCGTATTTACATATCTGCCACTATGCAGGAGAATCCGTATAGGTGTTCGAGTGTTCGAAACGTAACGCGTGAGAAATTGTAAGTAAACGTCGTATTTACATATCTGCCACTGTGCAGGAGAATCCGTATAGGTGTTCGAGTGTGCAAATCGTAACGCGCGAGAAATTGTAAGTAAACGCGGTATTTGCATATCTGCCACTGTGCAGGAGAATCCGTATAGGTGTTCGAGTGTTCGAAACGTAATGCGTGAGAAATTGTAAGTAAACGCCGTATTTACATATCTGCCACTGTGCAGGAGAATCCGTATAGGTGTTCGAGTGTTCGAACCGTAACGCGCGAGAAATTGTAAGTAAAAGCCGTATTTACATATCTGCCACTGTGCAGGAGAATCCGTATAGGTGTTCGAGTGTTCGAAACGTAACGCGCGAGAAATTGTAAGTAAACGTCGTATTTACATATCTGCCACTGTGCAGGAGAATCCGTATAGGTGTTCGAGTGTTCGAAACGTAACGCGCGAGAAATTGTAAGTAAAGTCGTATTTACATATCTGCCACTGTGCAGGAGAATCCGTATAGGTGTTCGAGTGTGCAAAACGTAACGCGCGAGAAATTGTAAGTAAACGCCGTATTTACATATCTGCCACTGTGCAGGAGAATCCGTATAGGTGTTCGAGTGTTCGAAACGTAACGCGCGAGAAATTGCAAGTAAACGTCGTATTTACATATCTGCCACTGTGCAGGAGAATCCGTATAGGTGTTCGAGTGTTCGATACGTAACGCGTGAGAAATTGTATGTAAACGCCGTATTTACATATCTGCCACTGTGCAGGAGAATCCGTATAGGTGTTCGAGTGTTCGAAACGTAACGCGCGAGAAATTGTAAGTAAACGCCGTATTTACATATCTGCCTCTGTGCAGGAGAATCCGTATAGGTGTTCGAGTGTTCGAAACGTAACGCGCGAGAAATTATAAGTAAACGCCGTATTTACGTATCTGCCACTGTGCAGGAGAATCCGTATAGCTGTTCGAATGCTCGAACCGTAACGCGCGAGAAATTGTAAGTAAATGCCGCAATTACAGATCTGCCACTGTGCAGGAGAATCCGTATAGGTGTTCGAGTGTTCGAATCGTAAGGCGCGAGAAATTGTAAGTAAAAGCCGTATTTACATATCTGCCACTGTGCAGGAGAATCCGTATAGGTGTTCGAGTGTGCCAAACGTAACGCGTGAGAAATTGTAAGTAAACGTCGTATTTACATATCTGCCACTGTGCAGGAGAATCCGTATAGGTGTTCGAGTGTGCGAATCGTAACGCGCGAGAAAATGTAAGTAAACTCCGTATTTACATATCTGCCACTGTGCAGGAGAATCCGTATAGGTGTTCGAGTGTTCGAAACGTAACGCGCGAGAAATTGTAGGTAAACGTCGTATTTACATATCTGCCACTATCCAGGAGAATCCGTATTGGTGTTCGAGTGTTCGAACCGTAACGCGCGAGAAATTGTAAGTAAACGCCGTATTTACATGTCTGCCACTGTGCAGGAGAATCCGTATAGGTGTTCGAGTGTTCGAACCGTAACGCGCGAGAAATGGTAGGTAAACACCGTATTTACATATCTGCCCCTGTGCAGGAGAATCCGTATACGTGTTCGAGTGTTCGAACCGTAACGCGTGAGAAATTGTAAGTAAACGCCGTATTTACATATCTGCCACTGTCCAGGAGAATCCGTATAGGTGTTCGAGTGTTCGAATCGTAAGGCGCGAGAAATTGTAAGTAAAAGCCGTATTTACATATCTGCCACTATGCAGGAGAATCCGTATAGGTGTTCGAGTGTTCGAAACGTAACGCGTGAGAAATTGTAAGTAAACGTCGTATTTACATATCTGCCACTGTGCAGGAGAATCCGTATAGGTGTTCGAGTGTGCAAATCGTAACGCGCGAGAAATTGTAAGTAAACGCGGTATTTGCATATCTGCCACTGTGCAGGAGAATCCGTATAGGTGTTCGAGTGTTCGAAACGTAATGCGTGAGAAATTGTAAGTAAACGCCGTATTTACATATCTGCCACTGTGCAGGAGAATCCGTATAGGTGTTCGAGTGTTCGAACCGTAACGCGCGAGAAATTGTAAGTAAAAGCCGTATTTACATATCTGCCACTGTGCAGGAGAATCCGTATAGGTGTTCGAGTGTTCGAAACGTAACGCGCGAGAAATTGTAAGTAAACGTCGTATTTACATATCTGCCACTGTGCAGGAGAATCCGTATAGGTGTTCGAGTGTTCGAAACGTAACGCGCGAGAAATTGTAAGTAAAGTCGTATTTACATATCTGCCACTGTGCAGGAGAATCCGTATAGGTGTTCGAGTGTGCCAAACGTAACGCGCGAGAAATTGTAAGTAAACGCCGTATTTACATATCTGCCACTGTGCAGGAGAATCCGTATAGGTGTTCGAGTGTTCGAAACGTAACGCGCGAGAAATTGCAAGTAAACGTCGTATTTACATATCTGCCACTGTGCAGGAGAATCCGTATAGGTGTTCGAGTGTTCGATACGTAACGCGTGAGAAATTGTATGTAAACGCCGTATTTACATATCTGCCACTGTGCAGGAGAATCCGTATAGCTGTTCGAGTGTTCGAAACGTAACGCGCGAGAAATTGTAAGTAAACACCGTATTTACATATCTGCCACTGTGCAGGAGAATCCGTATAGGTGTTCGAGTGTTCGAAACGTAACGCGCGAGAAATTGTAGGTAAACGTCGTATTTACATATCTGCCACTGTGCAGGAGAATCCGTATAGGTGTTCGAGTGTTCGAAACGTAACGCGCGAGAAATTGTAAGTAAACGCCGTATTTACATATCTGCCATTGTGCAGGAGAATCCGTATAGGTGTTCGAGTGTTCGAAACGTAACGCGCGAGAAATTGTAAGTAAACGCCGTATTTACATATCTGCCTCTGTGCAGGAGAATCCGTATAGTTGTTCGAGTGTTCGAAACGTAACGCGCGAGAAATTATAAGTAAACGCCGTATTTACGTATCTGCCACTGTGCAGGAGAATCCGTATAGCTGTTCGAATGCTCGAACCGTAACGCGCGAGAAATTGTAAGTAAATGCCGCAATTACATATCTGCCACTGTGCAGGAGAATCCGTATAGGTGTTCGAGTGTTCGAATCGTAAGGCGCGAGAAATTGTAAGTAAAAGCCGTATTTGCATATCTGCCACTGTGCAGGAGAATCCGTATAGGTGTTCGAGTGTGCCAAACGTAACGCGTGAGAAATTGTAAGTAAACGTCGTATTTACATATCTGCCACTGTGCAGGAGAATCCGTATAGGTGTTCGAGTGTGCGAATCGTAACGCGCGAGAAATTGTAAGTAAACGCCGTATTTACATATCTGCCACTGTGCAGGAGAATCCGTATAGGTGTTCGAGTGTTCGAAACGTAACGCGCGAGAAATTGTAGGTAAACGTCGTATTTACATATCTGCCACTGTCCAGGAGAATCCGTATTGGTGTTCGAGTGTTCGAACCGTAACGCGCGAGAAATTGTAAGTAAACGCCGTATTTACATGTCTGCCACTGTGCAGGAGAATCCGTATAGGTGTTCGAGTGTTCGAACCGTAACGCGCGAGAAATGGTAGGTAAACACCGTATTTACATATCTGCCACTGTGCAGGAGAATCCGTATACGTGTTCGAGTGTTCGAACCGTAACGCGTGAGAAATTGTAAGTAAACGCCGTATTGACATATCTGCCACTGTCCAGGAGAATCCGTATAGGTGTTCGAGTGTTCGAATCGTAAGGCGCGAGAAATTGTAAGTAAAAGCCGTATTTACATATCTGCCACTGTGCAGGAGAATCCGTATAGGTGTTCGAGTGTTCGAAACGTAACGCGTGAGAAATTGTAAGTAAACGTCGTATTTACATATCTGCCACTGTGCAGGAGAATCCGTATAGGTGTTCGAGTGTGCAAATCGTAACGCGCGAGAAATTGTAAGTAAACGCGGTATTTGCATATCTGCCACTGTGCAGGAGAATCCGTATAGGTGTTCGAGTGTTCGAAACGTAACGCGTGAGAAATTGTAAGTAAACGCCGTATTTACATATCTGCCACTGTGCAGGAGAATCCGTATAGGTGTTCGAGTGTTCGAAACGTAACGCGCGAGAAATTGCAAGTAAACGTCGTATTTACATATCTGCCACTGTGCAGGAGAATCCGTATAGGTGTTCGAGTGTTCGAAACGTAACGCGCGAGAAATTGCAAGTAAACGTCGTATTTACATATCTGCCACTGTGCAGGAGAATCCGTATAGGTGTTCGAGTGTTCGATACGTAACGCGTGAGAAATTGTATGTAAACGCCGTATTTACATGTCTGCCACTGTGCAGGAGAATCCGTATAGCTGTTCGAGTGTTCGAAACGTAACGCGCGAGAAATTGTAAGTAAAGTCGTATTTACATATCTGCCACTGTGCAGGAGAATCCGTATAGGTGTTCGAGTGTGCCAAACGTAACGCGCGAGAAATTGTAAGTAAACGCCGTATTTACATATCTGCCACTGTGCAGGAGAATCCGTATAGGTGTTCGAGTTTTCGAAACGTAACGCGCGAGAAATTGCAAGTAAACGTCGTATTTACATATCTGCCACTGTGCAGGAGAATCCGTATAGGTGTTCGAGTGTTCGATACGTAACGCGTGAGAAATTGTATGTAAATGCCGTATTTACATATCTGCCACTGTGCAGGAGAATCCGTATAGCTGTTCGAGTGTTCGAAACGTAACGCGCGAGAAATTGTAAGTAAACGCCGTATTTACATATCTGCCACTGTGCAGGAGAATCCGTATAGGTGTTCGAGTGTTCGAAACGTAACGCGCGAGAAATTGTAGGTAAACGTCGTATTTACATATCTGCCACTGTGCAGGAGAATCCGTATAGGTGTTCGAGTGTTCGAAACGTAACGCGCGAGAAATTGTAAGTAAACGCCGTATTTACATATCTGCCATTGTGCAGGAGAATCCGTATAGGTGTTCGAGTGTTCGAAACGTAACGCGCGAGAAATTGTAAGTAAACGCCGTATTTACATATCTGCCTCTGTGCAGGAGAATCCGTATAGGTGTTCGAGTGTTCGAAACGTAACGCGCGAGAAATTATAAGTAAACGCCGTATTTACGTATCTGCCACTGTGCAGGAGAATCCGTATAGCTGTTCGAATGCTCGAACCGTAACGCGCGAGAAATTGTAAGTAAATGCCGCAATTACATATCTGCCACTGTGCAGGAGAATCCGTATAGGTGTTCGAGTGTTCGAATCGTAAGGCGCGAGAAATTGTAAGTAAAAGCTGTATTTACATATCTGCCACTGTGCAGGAGAATCCGTATAGGTGTTCGAGTGTGCCAAACGTAACGCGTGAGAAATTGTAAGTAAACGTCGTATTTACATATCTGCCACTGTGCAGGAGAATCCGTATAGGTGTTCGAGTGTGCGAATCGTAACGCGCGAGAAATTGTAAGTAAACGCCGTATTTACATATCTGCCACTGTGCAGGAGAATCCGTATAGGTGTTCGAGTGTTCGAAACGTAACGCGCGAGAAATTGTAGGTAAACGTCGTATTTACATATCTGCCACTGTCCAGGAGAATCCGTATTGGTGTTCGAGTGTTCGAACCGTAACGCGCGAGAAATTGTAAGTAAACGCCGTGTTTACATGTCTGCCACTGTGCAGGAGAATCCGTATAGGTGTTCGAGTGTTCGAACCGTAACGCGCGAGAAATGGTAGGTAAACACCGTATTTACATATCTGCCACTGTGCAGGAGAATCCGTATACGTGTTCGAGTGTTCGAACCGTAACGCGTGAGAAATTGTAAGTAAACGCCGTATTTACATATCTGCCACTGTCCAGGAGAATCCGTATAGGTGTTCGAGTGTTCGAATCGTAAGGCGCGAGAAATTGTAAGTAAAAGCCGTATTTACATATCTGCCACTGTGCAGGAGAATCCGTATAGGTGTTCGAGTGTTCGAAACGTAACGCGTGAGAAATTGTAAGTAAACGTCGTATTTACATATCTGCCACTGTGCAGGAGAATCCGTATAGGTGTTCGAGTGTGCAAATCGTAACGCGCGAGAAATTGTAAGTAAACGCGGTATTTGCATATCTGCCACTGTGCAGGAGAATCCGTATAGGTGTTCGAGTGTTCGAAACGTAACGCGTGAGAAATTGTAAGTAAACGCCGTATTTACATATCTGCCACTGTGCAGGAGAATCCGTATAGGTGTTCGAGTGTTCGAACCGTAACGCGCGAGAAATTGTAAGTAAAAGCCGTATTTACATATCTGCCACTGTGCAGGAGAATCCGTATAGGTGTTCGAGTGTTCGAAACGTAACGCGCGAGAAATTGTAAGTAAACGTCGTATTTACATATCTGCCACTGTGCAGGAGAATCCGTATAGGTGTTCGAGTGTTCGAAACGTAACGCGCGAGAAATTGTAAGTAAAGTCGTATTTACATATCTGCCACTGTGCAGGAGAATCCGTATAGGTGTTCGAGTGTGCCAAACGTAACGCGCGAGAAATTGTAAGTAAACGCCGTATTTACATATCTGCCACTGTGCAGGAGAATCCGTATAGGTGTTCGAGTGTTCGAAACGTAACGCGCGAGAAATTGCAAGTAAACGTCGTATTTACATATCTGCCACTGTGCAGGAGAATCCGTATAGGTGTTCGAGTGTTCGATACGTAACGCGTGAGAAATTGTATGTAAACGCCGTATTTACATATCTGCCACTGTGCAGGAGAATCCGTATAGCTGTTCGAGTGTTCGAAACGTAACGCGCGAGAAATTGTAAGTAAACGCCGTATTTACATATCTGCCACTGTGCAGGAGAATCCGTATAGGTGTTCGAGTGTTCGAAACGTAACGCGCGAGAAATTGTAGGTAAACGTCGTATTTACATATCTGCCACTGTGCAGGAGAATCCGTATAGGTGTTCGAGTGTTCGATACGTAACGCGGGAGAAATTGTATGTAAACGCCGTATTTACATATCTGCCACTGTGCAGGAGAATCCGTATAGCTGTTCGAGTGTGCGAAACGTAACGCGCGAGAAATTGTAAGTAAACGCCGTATTTACATATCTGCCACTGTGCAGGAGAATCCGTATAGGTGTTCGAGTGTTCGAAACGTAACGCGTGAGAAATTGTAAGTAAACGTCGTATTTACATATCTGCCACTGTGCAGGAGAATCCGTATAGGTGTTCGAGTGTGCAAATCGTAACGCGCGAGAAATTGTAAGTAAACGCGGTATTTGCATATCTGCCACTGTGCAGGAGAATCCGTATAGGTGTTCGAGTGTTCGAAACGTAACGCGTGAGAAATTGTAAGTAAACGCCGTATTTACATATCTGCCACTGTGCAGGAGAATCCGTATAGGTGTTCGAGTGTTCGAACCGTAACGCGCGAGAAATTGTAAGTAAAAGCCGTATTTACATATCTGCCACTGTGCAGGAGAATCCGTATAGGTGTTCGAGTGTTCGAAACGTAACGCGCGAGAAATTGTAAGTAAACGTCGTATTTACATATCTGCCACTGTGCAGGAGAATCCGTATAGGTGTTCGAGTGTTCGAAACGTAACGCGCGAGAAATTGTAAGTAAAGTCGTATTTACATATCTGCCACTGTGCAGGAGAATCCGTATAGGTGTTCGAGTGTGCCAAACGTAACGCGCGAGAAATTGTAAGTAAACGCCGTATTTACATATCTGCCACTGTGCAGGAGAATCCGTATAGGTGTTCGAGTGTTCGAAACGTAACGCGCGAGAAATTGCAAGTAAACGTCGTATTTACATATCTGCCACTGTGCAGGAGAATCCGTATAGGTGTTCGAGTGTTCGATACGTAACGCGTGAGAAATTGTATGTAAACGCCGTATTTACATATCTGCCACTGTGCAGGAGAATCCGTATAGCTGTTCGAGTGTTCGAAACGTAACGCGCGAGAAATTGTAAGTAAACGCCGTATTTACATATCTGCCACTGTGCAGGAGAATCCGTATAGGTGTTCGAGTGTTCGAAACGTAACGCGCGAGAAATTGTAGGTAAACGTCGTATTTACATATCTGCCACTGTGCAGGAGAATCCGTATAGGTGTTCGAGTGTTCGATACGTAACGCGGGAGAAATTGTATGTAAACGCCGTATTTACATATCTGCCACTGTGCAGGAGAATCCGTATAACTGTTCGAGTGTGCGAAACGTAACGCGCGAGAAATTGTAAGTAAACGCCGTATTTACATATCTGCCACTGTGCAGGAGAATCCGTATAGCTGTTCTAGTGTTCGAAACGTAACGCGCGAGAAATTGTAGGTAAACGCCGTATTTACATATCTGCCACTGTGCAGGAGAATCCGTATAGGTGTTCGAGTGTTCGAAACGTAACGCGCAAGAAATTGTAGGTAAACGCCGTATTTACTTATCTGCCACTGTGCAGGAGAATCCGTATAGGTGTTCGAGTGTTCGAAACGTAACGCGCGAGAAATTGTAAGTAAACGCCGTATTTACTTATCTGCCACTGTGCAGGACAATCCGTATTGGTGTTCGAGTGTTCGAAACGTAACGCGTGAGAAATTGTAAGTAAACGCCGTATTTACATATCTGCCACTGTCCAGGAGAATCCGTATTGGTGTTCGAGTGTTCGAACCGTAACGCGCGAGAAATTGTAAGTAAACGCCGTATTTACATGTCTGCCACTGTGTAGGAGAATCCGTATAGGTGTTCGAGTGTGCCAAACGTAACGCGCGAGAAATTGTAAGTAAACGCGGTATTTACATATCTGCCACTGTGCAGGAGAATCCGTATAGGTGCTCGAGTGTTTGAAACGTAACGCGTGAGAAATTGTAAGTAAACGCCGTATTTACATATCTGCCACTGTGCAGGAGAATCCGTATAGGTGTTCGAGTGTTCGAACCGTAACGCGCGAGAAATTGTAAGTAAAAGCCATATTTACATATCTGCCACTGTGCAGGAGAATCCGTATAGGTGTTCGAGTGTTCGAAACGTAACGCGCGAGAAATTGTAAGTAAACGTCGTATTTACATATCTGCCACTGTGCAGGAGAATCCGTATAGGTGTTCGAGTGTTCGAATCGTAAGGCGCGAGAAATTGTAAGTAAAAGCCGTATTTACATATCTGCCACTGTGCAGGAGAATCCGTATAGGTGTTCGAGTGTTCGAAACGTAACGCGTGAGAAATTGTAAGTAAACGTCGTATTTACATATCTGCCACTGTGCAGGAGAATCCGTATAGGTGTTCGAGTGTGCAAATCGTAACGCGCGAGAAATTTTATGTAAACGCGGTATTTACATATCTGCCACTGTGCAGGAGAATCCGTATAGGTGTTCGAGTGTTCGAAACGTAACGCGTGAGAAATTGTAAGTAAACGCCGTATTTACATATCTGCCACTGTGCAGGAGAATCCGTATAGGTGTTCGAGTGTTCGAACCGTAACGCGCGAGAAATTGTAAGTAAAAGCCATATTTACATATCTGCCACTGTGCAGGAGAATCCGTATAGGTGTTCGAGTGTTCGAAACGTAACGCGCGAGAAATTGTAAGTAAACGTCGTATTTACAGATCTGCCACTGTGCAGGAGAATCCGTATAGGTGTTCGAGTGTTCGAAACGTAACGCGCGAGAAATTGTAAGTAAACGTCGTATTTACATATCTGCCACTGTGCAGGAGAATCCGTATAGGTGTTCGAGTGTGCCAAACGTAACGCGCGAGAAATTGTAAGTAAACGCCGTATTTACATATCTGCCACTGTGCAGGAGAATCCGTATAGGTGTTCGAGTGTTCGAAACGTAACGCGCGAGAAATTGCAAGTAAACGTCGTATTTACATATCTGCCACTGTGCAGGAGAATCCGTATAGGTGTTCGAGTGTTCGATACGTAACGCGTGAGAAATTGTATGTAAACGCCGTATTTACATATCTGCCACTGTGCAGGAGAATCCGTATAGCTGTTCGAGTGTTCGAAACGTAACGCGCGAGAAATTGTAAGTAAATGCCGTATTTACATATCTGCCTCTGTGCAGGAGAATCCGTATAGGTGTTTGAGTGTTCGAAACGTAACGCGCGAGAAATTGTAGGTAAACGTCGTATTTACATATCTGCCACTGTGCAGGAGAATCCGTATAGGTGTTCGAGTGTTCGATACGTAACGCGGGAGAAATTATATGTAAACGCCGTATTTACATATCTGCCACTGTGCAGGAGAATCCGTATAGCTGTTCGAGTGTGCGAAACGTAACGCGCGAGAAATTGTAAGTAAACGCCGTATTTACATATCTGCCACTGTGCAGGAGAATCCGTATAGCTGTTCTAGTGTTCGAAACGTAACGCGCGAGAAATTGTAAGTAAATGCCGTATTTACATATCTGCCACTGTGCAGGAGATTCCGTATAGGTGTTCGAGTGTTCGAAACGTAACGCGCGAGAAATTGTAGGTAAACGTCGTATTTACATATCTGCCACTGTGCAGGAGAATCCGTATAGGTGTTCGAGTTTTCGATACGTAACGCGGGAGAAATTATATGTAAACGCCGTATTTACATATCTGCCACTGTGCAGGAGAATCCGTATAGCTGTTCGAGTGTGCGAAACGTAACGCGCGAGAAATTGTAAGTAAACGCCGTATTTACATATCTGCCACTGTGCAGGAGAATCCGTATAGCTGTTCTAGTGTTCGAAACGTAACGCGCGAGAAATTGTAGGTAAACGCCGTATTTACATATCTGCCACTGTGCAGGAGAATCCGTATAGGTGTTCGAGTGTTCGAAACGTAACGCGCAAGAAATTGTAGGTAAACGCCGTATTTACTTATCTGCCACTGTGCAGGAGAATCCGTATAGGTGTTCGAGTGTTCGAAACGTAACGCGCGAGAAATTGTAAGTAAACGCCGTATTTACTTATCTGCCACTGTGGAGGACAATCCGTATTGGTGTTCGAGTGTTCGAAACGTAACGCGTGAGAAATTGTAAGTAAACGCCGTATTTACATATCTGCCACTGTCCAGGAGAATCCGTATTGGTGTTCGAGTGTTCGAACCGTAACGCGCGAGAAATTGTAAGTAAACGCCGTATTTACGTGTCTGCCACTGTGCTGGAGAATCCGTATAGGTGTTCTAGTGTTCGAACCGTAACGCGCGAGAAATGGTAGGTAAACACCGTATTTACATATTTGCCACTGTGCAGGAGAATCCGTATACGTGTTCGAGTGTTCGAACCGTAACGCGCGAGAAATTGTAAGTAAACGACGTATTTACATATCTGCCACTGTGCAGGAGAATCCGTATAGGTGTTCGAGTGTTCGAAACGTAACGCGCGAGAAATTGTAAGTAAACGCCGTATTTACATATCTGCCACGGTGCAGGAGAATCCGTATAGGTGTTCGAGTGTTCGAAACGTAACGCGCGAGAAATTGTAAGTAAACGCCGTATTTACATATCTGCCATTGTGCAGGAGAATCCGTATAGGTGTTCGAGTGTTCCAAACGTAACGCGCGGGAAATTGTAAGTAAACGTCGTATTTACATATCTGCCACTGTGCAGGAGAATCCGTATAGGTGTTCGAGTGTTCGATACGTAACGCGTGAGAAATTGTATGTAAACGCCGTATTTACATATCTGCCACTGTGCAGGAGATACCGTATAGGTGTTCGAGTGTTCGAAACGTAACGCGCGAGAAATTGTAAGTAAACGCCGTATTTACATATCTGCCACTGTGCAGGAGAATCCGTATAGGTGTTCGAGTGTTCGAAACGTAACGCGTGAGAAATTGTAAGTAAACGTCGTATTTACATATCTGCCACTGTGCAGGAGAATCCGTATAGGTGTTCGAGTGTGCCAAACGTAACGCGCGAGAAATTGTAAGTAAACGCCGTATTTACATATCTGCCACTGTGCAGGAGAATCCGTATAGGTGTTCGAGTGTTCGAAACGTAAGGCGCGAGAAATTGTAAGTAAACGTCGTATTTACATATCTGCCACTGTGCAGGAGAATCCGTATTGGTCTTTGAGTGTTCGAAACGTAACGCGGGAGAAATTGTAAGTAAACGCCGTATTTACATATCTGCCACTGTCCAGGAGAATCCGTATTGGTGTTCGAGAGTTCGAACCGTAACGCGCGAGAAATTGTAAGTAAACGCCATATTTACATGTCTGCCGCTGTGCAGGAGAATCCGTATAGGTGTTCGAGTGTTCGAACCGTAACGCGCGAGAAATGGTAGGTAAACACCGTATTTACATATCTGTCACTGTGCAGGAGAATCCGTATAGCTGTTCGAGTGTGCGAAACGTAACGCGCGAGAAATTGTAAGTAAACGCCGTATTTACATATCTGCCACTGTCCAGGAGAATCCGTATAGGTGTTCGAGTGTTCGAAACGTAACGCGCAAGAAATTGTAGGTAAACGCCGTATTTACATATCCGTCACTGTGCAGGAGAATCCGTATAGGTGATCGAGTGTTCGAAACGTAACGCGCGAGAAATTGTAAGTAAACGTCGTATTTACTTATCTGCCACTGTGCAGGAGAATCCGTATAGGTGTTCGAGTGTTCGAACCGTAACGCGCGAGAAATTGTAAGTAAAAGCCGTATTTACATATCTGCCACTGTGCAGGAGAATCCGTATAGGTGTTCGAGTGTTCGAAACGTAACGCGCGAGAAATTGTAAGTAAACGTCGTATTTACATATCGGCCACTGTGCAGGAAAATCCGTATAGGTGTTCGAGTGTGCCAAACGTAACGCGCGAGAAATTGTAAGTAAACGCCGTATTTACATATCTGCCACTGTGCAGGAGAATCCGTATAGGTGTTCGAGTGTTCGAAACGTAACGCGCGAGAAATTGTAAGTAAACGTCGTATTTACATATCTGCCACTGTGCAGGAGAATCCGTATAGGTGTTCGAGTGTTCGATACGTAACGCGTGAGAAATTGTATGTAAACGCCGTATTTATATATCTGCTACTGTGCTGGAGAATCCGTATAGGTGTTCGAGTGTTCGAATCGTAAGGCGTGAGAAATTGTAATTAAACGCCGTATTTACATGTCTGCCACTGTGCAGGAGAATCCGTATAGGTGTTTGAGTGTTCGAACCGTAACGCGCGAGAAATGCTAAGTAAACACCGTATTTACATGTCCGCCACTGTACAGGAGAATCCGTATACGTGTTCGAGTGTTCGAACCGTAACGCGCGAGAAATTGTAAGTAAAAGCCGTATTTACATATCTGCCACTGTGCAGGAGAATCCGTATAGGTGTTCGAGTGTTCGAAACGTAACGCGTGAGAAATTGTAAGTAAACGTCGTATTTACATATCTGCCACTGTGCAGGAGAATCCGTATAGGTGTTCGAGTGTGCAAATCGTAACGCGCGAGAAATTGTAAGTAAACGCCGTATTTACATATCTGCCACTGTGCAGGAGAATCCGTATAGGTGTTCGAGTGTTCGAAACGTAACGCGTGAGAAATTGTAAGTAAACGCCGTATTTACATATCTGCCACTGTGCAGGAGAATCCGTATAGGTGTTCGAGTGTTCGAACCGTAACGCGCGAGAAATTGTAAGTAAAAGCCGTATTTACATATCTGCCACTGTGCAGGAGAATCCGTATAGGTGTTCGAGTGTTCGAAACGTAACGCGCGAGAAATTGTAAGTAAACGTCGTATTTACATATCTGCCACTGTGCAGGAGAATCCGTATAGGTGTTCGAGTGTTCGAAACGTAACGCGCGAGAAATTGTAAGTAAACGTCGTATTTACATATCGGCCACTGTGCAGGAAAATTCGTATAGGTGTTCGAGTGTGCCAAACGTAACGCGCGAGAAATTGTAAGTAAACGCCGTATTTACATATCTGCCACTGTGCAGGAGAATCCGTATAGGTGTTCGAGTGTTCGAAACGTAACGCGCGAGAAATTGTAAGTAAACGTCGTATTTACATATCTGCCACTGTGCAGGAGAATCCGTATAGGTGTTCGAGTGTTCGATACGTAACGCGTGAGAAATTGTATGTAAACGCCGTATTTACATATCTGCCACTGTGCAGGAGAATCCGTATAGCTGTTCGAGTGTTCGAAACGTAACGCGCGAGAAATTGTAAGTAAACGCCGTATTTACATATCTGCCACTGTGCAGGAGAATCCGTATAGGTGTTCGAGTGTTCGATACGTAATGCGTGAGAAATTGTATGTAAACGCCGTATTTACATATCTGCCACTGTGCAGGACAATCCGTATTGGTGTTCGAGTGTTCGAAACATAACGCGTGAGAAATTGTAAGTAAACGCCGTATTTACATATCTGCCACTGTCCAGGAGAATCCGTATTAGTGTTCGAGTGTTCGAACCGTAACGCGCGAGAAATGGTAGGTAAACACCGTATTTACATATCTGCCACTGTGCAGGAGAATCCGTATACGTGTTCGAGTGTTCGAACCGTAACGCGCGAGAAATTGTAAGTAAACGCCGTATTTACATATCTGCCACTGTGCAGGAGAATCCGTATAGGTGTTCGAGTGTTCGAAACGTAACGCGCGAGAAATTGTAAGTAAACGCCGTATTTACATATCTGCCACTGTGCAGGAGAATCCGTATAGGTGTTCGAGTGTTCGAAACGTAACGCGCGAGAAATTGTAAGTAAACGCCGTATTTACATATCTGCCATTGTGCAGGAGAATCCGTATAGGTGTTCGAGTGTTCGAAACGTAACGCGCGAGAAATTGTAAGTAAACGCCGTATTTACATATCTGCCTCTGTGCAGGAGAATCCGTATAGGTGTTTGAGTGTTCGAAACGTAACGCGCGAGAAATTATAAGTAAACGCCGTATTTACGTATCTGCCACTGTGCAGGAGAATCCGTATAGCTGTTCGAATGCTCGAACCGTAACGCGCGAGAAATTGTAAGTAAATGCCGCAATTACATATCTGCCACTGTGCAGGAGAATCCGTATAGGTGTTCGAGAGTTCGAATCGTAAGGCGCGAGAAATTGTAAGTAAAAGCCGTATTTACATATCTGCCACTGTGCAGGAGAATCCGTATAGGTGTTCGAGTGTGCCATACGTAACGCGTGAGAAATTGTAAGTAAACACCGTATTTACATATCTGCCACTGTGCAGGAGAATCCGTATAGGTGTTCGAGTGTGCGAATCGTAACGCGCGAGAAATTGTAAGTAAACGCCGTATTTACATATCTGCCACTGTGCAGGAGAATCCGTATAGGTGTTCGAGTGTTCGAAACGTAACGCGCGAGAAATTGTAGGTAAACGTCGTATTTACATATCTGCCACTGTCCAGGAGAATCCGTATTGGTGTTCGAGTGTTCGAACCGTAACGCGCGAGAAATGGTAAGTAAACGCCGTATTTATATGTCTGCCACTGTGCAGGAGAATCCGTATAGGTGTTCGAGTGTTTGAACCGTAACGCGCGAGAAATGGTAGGTAAACACCGTATTTACATATCTGCCACTGTGCAGGAGAATCCGTATACGTGTTCGAGTGTTCGAACCGTAACGCGTGAGAAATTGTAAGTAAACGCCGTATTTACATATCTGCCACTGTCCAGGAGAATCCGTATAGGTGTTCGAGTGTTCGAATCGTAAGGCGCGAGAAATTGTAAGTAAAAGCCGTATTTACATATCTGCCATTGTGCAGGAGAATCCGTATAGGTGTTCGAGTGTTCGAAACGTAACGCGTGAGAAATTGTAAGTAAACGTCGTATTTACATACCTGCCACTGTGCAGGAGAATCCGTATAGGTGTTCGAGTGTGCAAATCGTAACGCGCGAGAAATTGTAAGTAAACGCGGTATTTACATATCTGCCACTGTGCAGGAGAATCCGTATAGGTGTTCGAGTGTTCGAAACGTAACGCGTGAGAAATTGTAAGTAAACGCCGTATTTTCATATCTGCCACTGTGCAGGAGAATCCGTATAGGTGTTCGAGTGTTCGAAACGTAACGCGCGAGAAATTGTAAGTAAACGTCGTATTTACATATCTGCCACTGTGCAGGAGAATCCGTATAGGTGTTCGAGTGTGCCAAACGTAACGCGCGAGAAATTGTAAGTAAACGCCGTATTTACATATCTGCCACTGTGCAGGAGAATCCGTATAGGTGTTCGAGTGTTCGAAACGTAACGCGCGAGAAATTGTAGGTAAACGTCGTATTTACATATCTGCCACTGTGCAGGAGAATCCGTATAGGTGTTCGAGTGTTCGATACGTAACGCGGGAGAAATTGTATGTAAACGCCGTATTTACATATCTGCCACTGTGCAGGAGAATCCGTATAGCTGTTCGAGTGTGCGAAACGTAACGCGCGAGAAATTGTAAGTAAACGCCGTATTTACATATCTGCCACTGTGCAGGAGAATCCGTATAGCTGTTCTAGTGTTCGAAACGTAACGCGCGACAAATTGTAGGTAAACGCCGTATTTACATATCTCCCACTGTGCAGGAGAATCCGTATAGGTGTTCGAGTGTTCGAAACGTAACGCGCAAGAAATTGTAGGTAAACGCCGTATTTACTTATCTGCCACTGTGCAGGAGAATCCGTATAGGTGTTCGAGTGTTTGAAACGTAACGCGCGAGAAATTGTAAGTAAACGTCGTATTTACATATCTGCCACTGTGCAGGAGAATCCGTATAGGTGTTCGAGTGTTCGAAACGTAACGCGCGAGAAATTGTAAGTAAACGCCGTATTTACATATCTGCCACTGTGCAGGAGAATCCGTATAGGTGTTCGAGTGTTCGAAACGTAACGCGCGAGAAATTGTAAGTAAACGTCGTATTTACATATCTACCACTGTGCAGGAGAATCCGTATAGGTGTTCGAGTGTGCCAAACGTAACGCGCGAGAAATTGTAAGTAAACGCCGTATTTACATATCTGCCACTGTGCAGGAGAATCCGTATAGGTGTTCGAGTGTTCGAAACGTAACGCGCGAGAAATTGCAAGTAAACGTCGTATTTACATATCTGCCACAGTGCAGGAGAATCCGTATAGGTGTTCTAGTGTTCGATACGTAACGCGTGAGAAATTGTATGTAAACGCCGTATTTACATATCTGCCACTGTGCAGGAGAATCCGTATAGCTGTTCGAGTGTTCGAAACGTAACGCGCGAGAAATTGTAAGGAAACGCCGTATTTACATATCTGCCACTGGGCAGGAGAATCCGTATAGGTGTTCGAGTGTTCGAAACGTAACGCGCGAGAAATTGTAGGTAAACGTCGTATTTACATATCTGCCACTGTGCAGGAGAATCCGTATAGGTGTTCGAGTGTTCGATACGTAACGCGGGAGAAATTGTATGTAAACGCCGTATTTACATATCTGCCACTGTGCAGGAGAATCCGTATAGCTGTTCGAGTGTGCGAAACGTAACGCGCGAGAAATTGTAAGTAAACGCCGTATTTACATATCTGCCACTGTGCAGGAGAATCCGTATAGCTGTTCTAGTGTTCGAAACGTAACGCGCGAGAAATTGTAGGTAAACGCCGTATTTACATATCTCCCACTGTGCAGGAGAATCCGTATAGGTGTTCGAGTGTTCGAAACGTAACGCGCAAGAAATTGTAGGTAAACGCCGTATTTACTTATCTGCCACTGTGCAGGAGAATCCGTATAGGTGTTCGAGTGTTCGAAACGTAACGCGCGAGAAATTGTAAGTAAACGCCGTATTTACTTATCTGCCACTGTGCAGGACAATCCGTATTGGTGTTCGAGTGTTCGAAACGTAACGCGTGAGAAATTGTAAGTAAACGCTGTATTTACATATCTGCCATTGTCCAGGAGAATCCGTATTGGTGTTCGAGTGTTCGAACCGTAACGCGCGAGAAATTGTAAGTAAACGCCGTATTTGCATGTCTGCCACTGTGCAGGAGAATCCGTATAGGTGTTCGAGTGTTCGAACCGTAACGCGCGAGAAATGGTAGGTAAACACCGTATTTACATATCTGCCACTGTGCAGGAGAATCCGTATACGTGTTCGAGTGTTCGAACCGTAACCCGCGAGAAATTGTAAGTAAACGCCGTATTTACATATCTGCCGCTGTGCAGGAGAATCCGTATAGGTGTTCGAGTGTTCGAAACGTAACGCGCGAGAAATTGTAAGTAAACGCCGTATTTACATATCTGCCACTGTGCAGGAGAATCCGTATAGGTGTTCGAGTGTTCGATACGTAACGCGTGAGAAATTGTATGTAAACGCCGTATTTACATATCTGCCACTGTGCAGGAGAATCCGTATAGGTGTTCGAGTGTTCGAAACGTAACGCGCGAGAAATTGTAAGTAAACGCCGTATTTACATATCTGCCACTGTGCAGGAGAATCCGTATAGGTGTTCGAGTGTTCGAAACGTAACGCGCGAGAAATTGTAAGTAAACGTCGTATTTACATATCTGTCACTGTGCAGGAGAATCCGTATAGGTGTTCGAGTGTGCCAAACGTAACGCGCGAGAAATTGTAAGTAAACGCCGTATTTACATATCTGCCACTGTGCAGGAGAATCCGTATAGGTGTTCGAGTGTTCGAAACGTAAGGCGCGAGAAATTGTAAGTAAACGTCATTTTTACATATCTGCCACTGTGCAGGAGAATCCGTATTGGTGTTCGAGTGTTCGAAACGTAACGCGTGAGAAATTGTAAGTAAACGCCGTATTTACATATCTGCCACTGTCCCGGAGAATCCGTATTGGTGTTCGAGTGTTCGAACCGTAACGCGCGAGAAATTGTAAGTAAACGCCATATTTACATGTCTGCCACTGTGCAGGAGAATCCGTATAGGTGTTCGAGTGTTCGAACCGTAACGCGCGAGAAATGGTAGGTAAACACCGTATTTACATATCTGCCACTGTGCAGGAGAATCCGTATACGTGTTCGAGTGTTCGAACCGTAACGCGTGAGAAATTGTAAGTAAACGCCGTATTTACATATCTGCCACTGTCCAGGAGAATCCGTATATGTGTTCGAGTGTTCGAATCATAAGGCGCGAGAAATTGTAAGTAAAAGCCGTATTTACATATCTGCCACTGTGCAGGAGAATCCGTATAGGTGTTCGAGTGTTCGAAATGTAACGCGTGAGAAATTGTAAGTAAACGTCGTATTTAC
This sequence comes from Camellia sinensis, assembly GCF_055761805.1. Lineage (NCBI taxonomy): Eukaryota > Viridiplantae > Streptophyta > Magnoliopsida > Ericales > Theaceae > Camellia > Camellia sinensis. The sequence continues at coordinate 3,811,867 of NW_028128989.1, read as the reverse complement.
ATATCTGCCACTGTGCAGGAGAATCCGTATAGGTGTTCGAGTGTGCAAATCGTAACGCGCGAGAAATTGTAAGTAAACGCCGTATTTACATATCTGCCACTGTGCAGGAGAATCCGTATAGGTGTTCGAGTGTTCGAAACGTAACGCGTGAGAAATTGTAAGTAAACGCCGTATTTACATATCTGCCACTGTGCAGGAGAATCCGTATAGGTGTTCGAGTGTTCGAACCGTAACGCGCGAGAAATTGTAAGTAAAAGCCGTATTTACATATCTGCCACTGTGCAGGAGAATCCGTATAGGTGTTCGAGTGTTCGAAACGTAACGCGCGAGAAATTGTAAGTAAACGTCGTATTTACATATCTGCCACTGTGCAGGAGAATCCGTATAGGTGTTCGAGTGTTCGAAACGTAACGCGCGAGAAATTGTAAGTAAACGTCGTATTTACATATCTGCCACTGTGCAGGAGAATCCGTATAGGTGTTCGAGTGTGCCAAACGTAACGCGCGAGAAATTGTAAGTAAACGCCGTATTTACATATCTGCCACTGTGCAGGAGAATCCGTATAGGTGTTCGAGTGTTCGAAACGTAACGCGCGAGAAATTGTAAGTAAACGTCGTATTTACATATCTGCCACTGTGCAGGAGAATCCGTATAGGTGTTCGAGTGTTCGATACGTAACGCGTGAGAAATTGTATGTAAACGCCGTATTTACATATCTGCCACTGTGCAGGAGAATCCGTATAGCTGTTCGAGTGTTCGAAACGTAACGCGCGAGAAATTGTAAGTAAACGCCGTATTTACATATCTGTCACTGTGCAGGAGAATCCGTATAGCTGTTCGAGTGTGCGAAACGTAACGCGCGAGAAATTGTAAGTAAACGCCGTATTTACATATCTGCCACTGTGCAGGAGAATCCGTATAGGTGTTCGAGTGTTCGAAACGTAACGCGCAAGAAATTGTAGGTAAACGCCGTATTTACATATCCGCCACTGTGCAGGAGAATCCGTCTAGGTGATCGAGTGTTCGAAACGTAACGCGCGAGAAATTGTAAGTAAACGTCGTATTTACTTATCTGCCACTGTGCAGGAGAATCCGTATAGGTGTTCGAGTGTTCGAAACATAACGCATGAGAAATTGTAAGTAAACGCCGTATTTGTATATCTGCTACTGTGCTGGAGAATCCGTATAGGTGTTCGAGTGTTCGAATCGTAAGGCGTGAGAAATTGTAATTAAACGCCGTATTTACATGTCTGCCACTGTGCAGGAGAATCCGTATAGGTGTTTGAGGGTTCGAACCGTAACGCGCGAGAAATGCTAAGTAAACACCGTATTTACATATCCGCCACTATACAGGAGAATCCGTATACGTGTTCGAGTGTTCGAACCGTAACGCGCGAGAAATTGTAAGTAAACGCCGTATTTACATATCTGCCACTGTGCAGGAGAATCTGTATAGGTGTTCGAGAGTTCGAAACGTAACGCGCGAGAAATTGTAAGTAAACGCCGTATTTACATATCTGCCTCTGTGCAGGAGAATCCGTATAGGTGTTCGAGTGTTCGAAACGTAACGCGCGAGAAATTATAAGTAAACGCCGTATTTACGTATCTGCCACTGTGCAGGAGAATGCGTATAGGTGTTCGAATGCTCGAACCGTAACGCGGGAAAAATTCTAAGTAAACGCCGTAATTAAATATCTGCCACTGTGCAGGAGAATCCGTATAGGTGTTCGAGTGTTCGAATCGTAAGGCGCGAGAACTTTTAAATAAAAGCCGTATTTACATATCTGCCACTGTCCAGGAGAATCCGTATTGGTGTTCGAGTGTTCGAACCGTAACGCGCGAGCAATTGTAAGTAAACGCCGTATTTACATGTCTGCCACTGTGCAGGAGAATCCGTATAGGTGTTCGAGTGTTCGAACCGTAACGCGCGAGAAATGGTAGGTAAACACCGTATTTACATATCTGCCACTGTGCAGGAGAATCCGTATACGTGTTCGAGTGTTCGAACCGTAACCCGCGAGAAATTGTAAGTAAACGCCGTATTTACATATCTGCCACTGTGCAGGAGAATCCGTATAGGTGTTCGAGTGTTCGAAACGTAACGCGTGAGAAATTGTAAGTAAACGCCGTATTTTCATATCTGCCACTGTGCAGGAGAATCCGTATAGGTGTTCGAGTGTTCGAAACGTAACGCGCGAGAAATTGTAAGTAAACGTCGTATTTACATATCTGCCACTGTGCAGGAGAATCCGTATAGGTGTTCGAGTGTGCCAAACGTAACGTGCGAGAAATTGTAAGTAAACGCCGTATTTACATATCTGCCACTGTGCAGGAGAATCCGTATAGGTGTTCGAGTGTTCGAAACGTAACGCGCGAGAAATTGTAGGTAAACGTCGTATTTACATATCTGCCACTGTGCAGGAGAATCCGTATAGGTGTTCGAGTGTTCGATACGTAACGCGGGAGAAATTATATGTAAACGCCGTATTTACATATCTGCCACTGTGCAGGAGAATCCGTATAGCTGTTCGAGTGTGCGAAACGTAACGCGCGAGAAATTGTAAGTAAACGCCGTATTTACATATCTGCCACTGTGCAGGAGAATCCGTATAGCTGTTCTAGTGTTCGAAACGTAACGCGCGACAAATTGTAGGTAAACGCCGTATTTACATATCTCCCACTGTGCAGGAGAATCCGTATAGGTGTTCGAGTGTTCGAAACGTAACGCGCAAGAAATTGTAGGTAAACGCCGTATTTACTTATCTGCCACTGTGCAGGAGAATCCGTATAGGTGTTCGAGTGTCTGAAACGTAACGCGCGAGAAATTGTAAGTAAACGTCGTATTTACATATCTGCCACTGTGCAGGAGAATCCGTATAGGTGTTCGAGTGTTCGAAACGTAACGCGCGAGAAATTGTAAGTAAACGTCGTATTTACATATCTACCACTGTGCAGGAGAATCCGTATAGGTGTTCGAGTGTGCCAAACGTAACGCGCGAGAAATTGTAAGTAAACGCCGTATTTACATATCTGCCACTGTGCAGGAGAATCCGTATAGGTGTTCGAGTGTTCGAAACGTAACGCGCGAGAAATTGCAAGTAAACGTCGTATTTACATATCTGCCACTGTGCAGGAGAATCCGTATAGGTGTTCTAGTGTTCGATACGTAACGCGTGAGAAATTGTATGTAAACGCCGTATTTATATATCTGCCACTGTGCAGGAGAATCCGTATAGCTGTTCGAGTGTTCGAAACGTAACGCGCGAGAAATTGTAAGTAAACGCCGTATTTACATATCTGCCACTGTGCAGGAGAATCCGTATAGGTGTTCGAGTGTTCGAAACGTAACGCGCGAGAAATTGTAGGTAAACGTCGTATTTACATATCTGCCACTGTGCAGGAGAATCCGTATAGGTGTTCGAGTGTTCGATACGTAACGCGGGAGAAATTGTATGTAAACGCCGTATTTACATATCTGCCACTGTGCAGGAGAATCCGTATAGCTGTTCGAGTGTGCGAAACGTAACGCGCGAGAAATTGTAAGTAAACGCCGTATTTACATATCTGCCACTGTGCAGGAGAATCCGTATAGCTGTTCTAGTGTTCGAAACGTAACGCGCGAGAAATTGTAGGTAAACGCCGTATTTACATATCTCCCACTGTGCAGGAGAATCCGTATAGGTGTTCGAGTGTTCGAAACGTAACGCGCAAGAAATTGTAGGTAAACGCCGTATTTACTTATCTGCCACTGTGCAGGAGAATCCGTATAGGTGTTCGAGTGTTCGAAACGTAACGCGCGAGAAATTGTAAGCTAACGCCGTATTTACTTATCTGCCACTGTGCAGGACAATCCGTATTGGTGTTCGAGTGTTCGAAACGTAACGCGTGAGAAATTGTAAGTAAACGCTGTATTTACATATCTGCCACTGTCCAGGAGAATCCGTATTGGTGTTCGAGTGTTCGAACCGTAACGCGCGAGAAATTGTAAGTAAACGCCGTATTTACATGTCTGCCACGGTGCAGGAGAATCCGTATAGGTGTTCGAGTGTTCGAACCGTAACGCGCGAGAAATGGTAGGTAAACACCGTATTTACATATCTGCCACTGTGCAGGAGAATCCGTATACGTGTTCGAGTGTTCGAACCGTAACCCGCGAGAAATTGTAAGTAAACGCCGTATTTACATATCTGCCACTGTGCAGGAGAATCCGTATAGGTGTTCGAGTGTTCGAAACGTAACGCGTGAGAAATTGTAAGTAAACGCCGTATTTTCATATCTGCCACTGTGCAGGAGAATCCGTATAGGTGTTCGAGTGTTCGAAACGTAACGCGCGAGAAATTGTAAGTAAACGTCGTATTTACATATCTGCCACTGTGCAGGAGAATCCGTATAGGTGTTCGAGTGTGCCAAACGTAACGCGCGAGAAATTGTAAGTAAACGCCGTATTTACATATCTGCCACTGTGAAGGAGAATCCGTATAGGTGTTCGAGTGTTCGAAACGTAACGCGCGAGAAATTGTAGGTAAACGTCGTATTTACATATCTGCCACTGTGCAGGAGAATCCGTATAGGTGTTCGAGTGTTCGATACGTAACGCGGGAGAAATTATATGTAAACGCCGTATTTACATATCTGCCACTGTGCAGGAGAATCCGTATAGCTGTTCGAGTGTGCGAAACGTAACGCGCGAGAAATTGTAAGTAAACGCCGTATTTACATATCTGCCACTGTGCAGGAGAATCCGTATAGCTGTTCTAGTGTTCGAAACGTAACGCGCGACAAATTGTAGGTAAACGCCGTATTTACATATCTCCCACTGTGCAGGAGAATCCGTATAGGTGTTCGAGTGTTCGAAACGTAACGCGCAAGAAATTGTAGGTAAACGCCGTATTTACTTATCTGCCACTGTGCAGGAGAATCCGTATAGGTGTTCGAGTGTTTGAAACGTAACGCGCGAGAAATTGTAAGTAAACGTCGTATTTACATATCTGCCACTGTGCAGGAGAATCCGTATAGGTGTTCGAGTGTTCGAAACGTAACGCGCGAGAAATTGTAAGTAAACGTCGTATTTACATATCTACCACTGTGCAGGAGAATCCGTATAGGTGTTCGAGTGTGCCAAACGTAACGCGCGAGAAATTGTAAGTAAACGCCGTATTTACATATCTGCCACTGTGCAGGAGAATCCGTATAGGTGTTCGAGTGTTCGAAACGTAACGCGCGAGAAATTGCAAGTAAACGTCGTATTTACATATCTGCCACTGTGCAGGAGAATCCGTATAGGTGTTCTAGTGTTCGATACGTAACGCGTGAGAAATTGTATGTAAACGCCGTATTTATATATCTGCCACTGTGCAGGAGAATCCGTATAGCTGTTCGAGTGTTCGAAACGTAACGCGCGAGAAATTGTAAGTAAACGCCGTATTTACATATCTGCCACTGTGCAGGAGAATCCGTATAGGTGTTCGAGTGTTCGAAACGTAACGCGCGAGAAATTGTAGGTAAACGTCGTATTTACATATCTGCCACTGTGCAGGAGAATCCGTATAGGTGTTCGAGTGTTCGATACGTAACGCGGGAGAAATTGTATGTAAACGCCGTATTTACATATCTGCCACTGTGCAGGAGAATCCGTATAGCTGTTCGAGTGTGCGAAACGTAACGCGCGAGAAATTGTAAGTAAACGCCGTATTTACATATCTGCCACTGTGCAGGAGAATCCGTATAGCTGTTCTAGTGTTCGAAACGTAACGCGCGAGAAATTGTAGGTAAACGCCGTATTTACATATCTCCCACTGTGCAGGAGAATCCGTATAGGTGTTCGAGTGTTCGAAACGTAACGCGCAAGAAATTGTAGGTAAACGCCGTATTTACTTATCTGCCACTGTGCAGGAGAATCCGTATAGGTGTTCGAGTGTTCGAAACGTAACGCGCGAGAAATTGTAAGCTAACGCCGTATTTACTTATCTGCCACTGTGCAGGACAATCCGTATTGGTGTTCGAGTGTTCGAAACGTAACGCCTGAGAAATTGTAAGTAAACGCTGTATTTACATATTTGCCACTGTCCAGGAGAATCCGTATTGGTGTTCGAGTGTTCGAACCGTAACGCGCGAGAAATTGTAAGTAAACGCCGTATTTACATGTCTGCCATGGTGCAGGAGAATCAGTATAGGTGTTCGAGTGTTCGAACCGTAACGCGCGAGAAATGGTAGGTAAACACCGTATTTACATATCTGCCACTGTGCAGGAGAATCCGTATACGTGTTCGAGTGTTCGAACCGTAACCCGCGAGAAATTGTAAGTAAACGCCGTATTTACATATCTGCCACTGTGCAGGAGAATCCGTATAGGTGTTCGAGTGTTCGAAACGTAACGCGTGAGAAATTGTAAGTAAACGCCGTATTTTCATATCTGCCACTGTGCAGGAGAATCCGTATAGGTGTTCGAGTGTTCGAAACGTAACGCGCGAGAAATTGTAAGTAAACGTCGTATTTACATATCTGCCACTGTGCAGGAGAATCCGTATAGGTGTTCGAGTGTGCCAAACGTAACGCGCGAGAAATTGTAAGTAAACGCCGTATTTACATATCTGCCACTGTGCAGGAGAATCCGTATAGGTGTTCGAGTGTTCGAAACGTAACGCGCGAGAAATTGTAGGTAAACGTCGTATTTACATATCTGCCACTGTGCAGGAGAATCCGTATAGGTGTTCGAGTGTTCGATACGTAACGCGGGAGAAATTATATGTAAACGCCGTATTTACATATCTGCCACTGTGCAGGAGAATCCGTATAGCTGTTCGAGTGTGCGAAACGTAACGCGCGAGAAATTGTAAGTAAACGCCGTATTTACATATCTGCCACTGTGCAGGAGAATCCGTATAGCTGTTCTAGTGTTCGAAACGTAACGCGCGACAAATTGTAGGTAAACGCCGTATTTACATATCTCCCACTGTGCAGGAGAATCCGTATAGGTGTTCGAGTGTTCGAAACGTAACGCGCAAGAAATTGTAGGTAAACGCCGTATTTACTTATCTGCCACTGTGCAGGAGAATCCGTATAGGTGTTCGAGTGTTTGAAACGTAACGCGCGAGAAATTGTAAGTAAACGTCGTATTTACATATCTGCCACTGTGCAGGAGAATCCGTATAGGTGTTCGAGTGTTCGAAACGTAACGCGCGAGAAATTGTAAGTAAACGTCGTATTTACATATCTACCACTGTGCAGGAGAATCCGTATAGGTGTTCGAGTGTGCCAAACGTAACGCGCGAGAAATTGTAAGTAAACGCCGTATTTACATTTCTGCCACTGTGCAGGAGAATCCGTATAGGTGTTCGAGTGTTCGAAACGTAACGCGCGAGAAATTGCAAGTAAACGTCGTATTTACATATCTGCCACTGTGCAGGAGAATCCGTATAGGTGTTCTAGTGTTCGATACGTAACGCGGGAGAAATTGTATGTAAACGCCGTATTTATATATCTGCCACTATGCAGGAGAATCCGTATAGCTGTTCGAGTGTTCGAAACGTAACGCGCGAGAAATTGTAAGTAAACGCCGTATTTACATATCTGCCACTGTGCAGGAGAATCCGTATAGGTGTTCGAGTGTTCGAAACGTAACGCGCGAGAAATTGTAGGTAAACGTCGTATTTACATATCTGCCACTGTGCAGGAGAATCCGTATAGGTGTTCGAGTGTTCGATACGTAACGCGGGAGAAATTGTATGTAAACGCCGTATTTACATATCTGCCACTGTGCAGGAGAATCCGTATAGCTGTTCGAGTGTGCGAAACGTAACGCGCGAGAAATTGTAAGTAAACGCCGTATTTACATATCTGCCACTGTGCAGGAGAATCCGTATAGCTGTTCTAGTGTTCGAAACGTAACGCGCGAGAAATTGTAGGTAAACGCCGTATTTACATATCTCCCACTGTGCAGGAGAATCCGTATAGGTGTTCGAGTGTTCGAAACGTAACGCGCAAGAAATTGTAGGTAAACGCCGTATTTACTTATCTGCCACTGTGCAGGAGAATCCGTATAGGTGTTCGAGTGTTCGAAACGTAACGCGCGAGAAATTGTAAGCTAACGCCGTATTTACTTATCTGCCACTGTGCAGGACAATCCGTATTGGTGTTCGAGTGTTCGAAACGTAACGCGTGAGAAATTGTAAGTAAACGCTGTATTTACATATCTGCCACTGTCCAGGAGAATCCGTATTGGTGTTCGAGTGTTCGAACCGTAACGCGCGAGAAATTGTAAGTAAACGCCGTATTTACATGTCTGCCACGGTGCAGGAGAATCCGTATAGGTGTTCGAGTGTTCGAACCGTAACGCGCGAGAAATGGTAGGTAAACACCGTATTTACATATCTGCCACTGTGCAGGAGAATCCGTATACGTGTTCGAGTGTTCGAACCGTAACCCGCGAGAAATTGTAAGTAAACGTCGTATTTACATATCTGCCACTGTGCAGGAGAATCCGTATAGGTGTTCGAGTGTTCGAAACGTAACGCGTGAGAAATTGTAAGTAAACGCCGTATTTTCATATCTGCCACTGTGCAGGAGAATCCGTATAGGTGTTCGAGTGTTCGAAACGTAACGCGCGAGAAATTGTAAGTAAACGTCGTATTTACATATCTGCCACTGTGCAGGAGAATCCGTATAGGTGTTCGAGTGTGCCAAACGTAACGCGCGAGAAATTGTAAGTAAACGCCGTATTTACATATCTGCCACTGTGCAGGAGAATCCGTATAGGTGTTCGAGTGTTCGAAACGTAACGCGCGAGAAATTGTAAGTAAACGTCGTATTTACATATCTGCCACTGTGCAGGAGAATCCGTATTGGTGTTCGAGTGTTCGATACGTAACGCGGGAGAAATTATATGTAAACGCCGTATTTACATATCTGCCACTGTGCAGGAGAATCCGTATAGCTGTTCGAGTGTGCGAAACGTAACGCGCGAGAAATTGTAAGTAAACGCCGTATTTACATATCTGCCACTGTGCAGGAGAATCCGTATAGCTGTTCTAGTGTTCGAAACGTAACGCGCGACAAATTGTAGGTAAACGCCGTATTTACATATCTCCCACTGTGCAGGAGAATCCGTATAGGTGTTCGAGTGTTCGAAACGTAACGCGCAAGAAATTGTAGGTAAACGCCGTATTTACTTATCTGCCACTGTGCAGGAGAATCCGTATAGGTGTTCGAGTGTTTGAAACGTAACGCGCGAGAAATTGTAAGTAAACGTCGTATTTACATATCTGCCACTGTGGAGGAGAATCCGTATAGGTGTTCGAGTGTTCGAAACGTAACGCGCGAGAAATTGTAAGTAAACGTCGTATTTACATATCTACCACTGTGCAGGAGAATCCGTATAGGTGTTCGAGTGTGCCAAACGTAACGCGCGAGAAATTGTAAGTAAACGCCGTATTTACATATCTGCCACTGTGCAGGAGAATCCGTATAGGTGTTCGAGTGTTCGAAACGTAACGCGCGAGAAATTGCAAGTAAACGTCGTATTTACATATCTGCCACTGTGCAGGAGAATCCGTATAGGTGTTCTAGTGTTCGATACGTAACGCGTGAGAAATTGTATGTAAACGCCGTATTTATATATCTGCCACTGTGCAGGAGAATCCGTATAGCTGTTCGAGTGTTCGAAACGTAACGCGCGAGAAATTGTAAGTAAACGCCGTATTTACATATCTGCCACTGTGCAGGAGAATCCGTATAGGTGTTCGAGTGTTCGAAACGTAACGCGCGAGAAATTGTAGGTAAACGTCGTATTTACATATCTGCCACTGTGCAGGAGAATCCGTATAGGTGTTCGAGTGTTCGATACGTAACGCGGGAGAAATTGTATGTAAACGCCGTATTTACATATCTGCCACTGTGCAGGAGAATCCGTATAGCTGTTCGAGTGTGCGAAACGTAACGCGCGAGAAATTGTAAGTAAACGCCGTATTTACATATCTGCCACTGTGCAGGAGAATCCGTATAGCTGTTCTAGTGTTCGAAACGTAACGCGCGAGAAATTGTAGGTAAACGCCGTATTTACATATCTCCCACTGTGCAGGAGAATCCGTATAGGTGTTCGAGTGTTCGAAACGTAACGCGCAAGAAATTGTAGGTAAACGCCGTATTTACTTATCTGCCACTGTGCAGGAGAATCCGTATAGGTGTTCGAGTGTTCGAAACGTAACGTGCGAGAAATTGTAAGCTAACGCCGTATTTACTTATCTGCCACTGTGCAGGACAATCCGTATTGGTGTTCGAGTGTTCGAAACGTAACGCGTGAGAAATTGTAAGTAAACGCTGTATTTACATATCTGCCACTGTCCAGGAGAATCCGTATTGGTGTTCGAGTGTTCGAACCGTAACGCGCGAGAAATTGTAAGTAAACGCCGTATTTACATGTCTGCCACTGTGCAGGAGAATCCGTATAGGTGTTCGAGTGTTCGAACCGTAACGCGCGAGAAATGGTAGGTAAACACCGTATTTACATATCTGCCACTGTGCAGGAGAATCCGTATACGTGTTCGAGTGTTCGAACCGTAACCCGCGAGAAATTGTAAGTAAACGCCGTATTTACATATCTGCCACTGTGCAGGAGAATCCGTATAGGTGTTCGAGTGTTCGAAACGTAACGCGCGAGAAATTGTAAGTAAACGCCGTATTTACATATCTGCCACTGTGCAGGAGAATCCGTATAGGTGTTCGAGTGTTCGATACGTAACGCGTGAGAAATTGTATGTAAACGCCGTATTTACATATCTGTCACTGTGCAGGAGAATCCGTATAGGTGTTCGAGTGTTCGAAACGTAACGCGCGAGAAATTGTAAGTAAACGCCGTATTTACATATCTGCCACTGTGCAGGAGAATCCGTATAGGTGTTCGAGTGTTCGAAACGTAACGCGCGAGAAATTGTAAGTAAACGTCGTATTTACATATCTGTCACTGTGCAGGAGAATCCGTATAGGTGTTCGAGTGTGCCAAACGTAACGCGCGAGAAATTGTAAGTAAACGCCGTATTTACATATCTGCCACTGTGCAGGAGAATCCGTATAGGTGTTCGAGTGTTCGAAACGTAAGGCGCGAGAAATTGTAAGTAAACGTCGTATTTACATATCTGCCACTGTGCAGGAGAATCCGTATTGGTGTTCGAGTGTTCGAAACGTAACGCGTGAGAAATTGTAAGTAAACGCCGTATTTACATATCTGCCACTGTCCCGGAGAATCCGTATTGGTGTTCGAGTGTTCGAACCGTAACGCGCGAGAAATTGTAAGTAAACGCCATATTTACATGTCTGCCACTGTGCAGGAGAATCCGTATAGGTGTTCGAGTGTTCGAACCGTAACGCGCGAGAAATGGTAGGTAAACACCGTATTTACATATCTGCCACTGTGTAGGAGAATCCGTATACGTGTTCGAGTGTTCGAACCGTAACGCGTGAGAAATTGTAAGTAAACGCCGTATTTACATATCTGCCACTGTGCAGGAGAATCCGTATAGGTGTTCGAGTGTTCGAAACGTAAGGCGCGCGAAATTGTAAGTAAACGTCGTATTTACATAACTGCCACTGTGCAGGAGAATCCGTATAGGTGTTCGAGTGTTCGAACCGTAACGCGGGAGAAATTGTAAGTAAACGCCGTATTTACATATCTGCCACTATGCAGGAGAATCCGTATAGGTGTTCGAGTGTTCGAAACGTAACGCGCGAGAAATTGTTAGTAAACGCCGTATTTACATATCTGCCACTGTGCAGGAGAATCCGTATAGGTGTTCGAGTGTTCGAAACGTAACGCGCGAGAAATTGTAAGTAAACGCCGTATTTACATATCTGCCACTGTGCAGGAGAATCCGTATAGGTGTTCGAGTGTTCGAAACGTAACGCGTGAGAAATTGTAAGTAAACGCCGTATTTACATATCTGCCACTGTCCAGGAGAATCCGTATAGGTGTTCGAGTGTTCGAACCGTAACGCGCGAGAAATTGTAAGTAAAAGCCGTATTTACATATCTGCCACTGTGCAGGAGAATCCGTATAGGTGTTCGAGTGTTTGAAACGTAACGCGCGAGAAATTGTAAGTAAACGTCGTATTTACATATCTGCCACTGTGCAGGAGAATCCGCATAGGTGTTCGAGTGTTCGAAACGTAACGCGCGAGAAATTGTTAGTAAACGCCGTATTTACATATCTGCCACTGTGCAGGAGAATCCGTATAGGTGTTCGAGTGTTCGAAACGTAACGCGCGAGAAATTGTAAGTAAACATCGTATTTACATATCTGCCACTGTGCAGGAGAATCCGTATAGGTGTTCGAGTGTTCGAAACGTAACGCGCGAGAAATTGTAAGTAAACGCCGTATTTACATATCTGCCACTGTGCAGGAGAATCCGTATAGGTGTTCGAGTGTTCGAAACGTAACGCGCGAGAAATTGTTAGTAAACGCCGTATTTACATATCTGCCACTGTGCAGGAGAATCCGTATAGGTGTTCGAGTGTTCAAACCGTAACGCGTGAGAAATTGTAAGTAAACGCCGTATTTACATATCTGCCACTCTGCAGGAGAATCCGTATAGGTGTTCGAGTGTTCGAAACGTAACGCGCGAGAAATTGTTAGTAAACGCCGTATTTACATATCTGCCACTGTGCAGGAGAATCCGTATAGGTGTTCGAGTGTTCGAAACGTAACGCGCGAGAAATTGTAAGTAAACGTCGTATTTACATATCTGCCACTGTGCAGGAGAATCCGTATAGGTGTTCGAGTGTTCGAAACGTAACGCGCGAGAAATTGTAAGTAAACGCCGTATTTACATATCTGCCACTGTGCAGGAGAATCCGTATAGGTGTTCGAGTGTTCGAAACGTAACGCGCGAGAAATTGTTAGTAAACGCCGTATTTACATATCTGCCACTGTGCAGGAGAATCCGTATAGGTGTTCGAGTGTTCGAAACGTAACGCGCGAGAAATTGTTAGTAAACGCCGTATTTACATATCTGCCACTGTGCAGGAGAATCCGTATAGGTGTTCGAGTGTTCGAAACGTAACGCGCGAGAAATTGTAAGTAAACGTCGTATTTACATATCTGCCACTGTGCAGGAGAATCCGTATAGGTGTTCGAGTGTTCGAAACGTAACGCGCGAGAAATTGTTAGTAAACGCCGTATTTACATATCTGGCACTATGCAGGAGAATCCGTATAGGTGTTCGAGTGTTCGAAACGTAAGGCGCGAGAAATTGTAAGTAAACGTCGTATTTACATAACTGCCACTGTGCAGGAGAATCCGTATAGGTGTTCGAGTGTTCGAACCGTAACGCGGGAGAAATTGTAAGTAAACGCCGTATTTACATATCTGCCACTATGCAGGAGAATCCGTATAGGTGTTCGAGTGTTCGAAACGTAACGCGCGAGAAATTGTTAGTAAACGCCGTATTTACATATCTGCCACTGTGCAGGAGAATCCGTATAGGTGTTCGAGTGTTCGAAACGTAACGCGCGAGAAATTGTAAGTAAACGCCGTATTTACATATCTGCCACTGTGCAGGAGAATCCGTATAGGTGTTCGAGTGTTCGAAACGTAACGCGTGAGAAATTGTAAGTAAACGCCGTATTTACATATCTGCCACTGTCCAGGAGAATCCGTATAGGTGTTCGAGTGTTCGAACCGTAACGCGCGAGAAATTGTAAGTAAAAGCCGTATTTACATATCTGCCACTGTGCAGGAGAATCCGTATAGGTGTTCGAGTGTTTGAAACGTAACGCGCGAGAAATTGTATGTAAACGTCGTATTTACATATCTGCCACTGTGCAGGAGAATCCGCATAGGTGTTCGAGTGTTCGAAACGTAACGCGCGAGAAATTGTTAGTAAACGCCGTATTTACATATCTGCCACTGTGCAGGAGAATCCGTATAGGTGTTCGAGTGTTCGAAACGTAACGCGCGAGAAATTGTAAGTAAACATCGTATTTACATATCTGCCACTGTGCAGGAGAATCCGTATAGGTGTTCGAGTGTTCGAAACGTAACGCGCGAGAAATTGTAAGTAAACGCCGTATTTACATATCTGCCACTGTGCAGGAGAATCCGTATAGGTGTTCGAGTGTTCGAAACGTAACGCGCGAGAAATTGTTAGTAAACGCCGTATTTACATATCTGCCACTGTGCAGGAGAATCCGTATAGGTGTTCGAGTGTTCAAACCGTAACGCGTGAGAAATTGTAAGTAAACGCCGTATTTACATATCTGCCACTCTGCAGGAGAATCCGTATAGGTGTTCGAGTGTTCGAAACGTAACGCGCGAGAAATTGTTAGTAAACGCCGTATTTACATATCTGCCACTGTGTAGGAGAATCCGTATAGGTGTTCGAGTGTTCGAAACGTAACGCGCGAGAAATTGTAAGTAAACGTCGTATTTACATATCTGCCACTGTGCAGGAGAATCCGTATAGGTGTTCGAGTGTTCGAAACCTAACGCGCGAGAAATTGTAAGTAAACGCCGTATTTACATATCTGCCACTGTGCAGGAGAATCCGTATAGGTGTTCGAGTGTTCGAAACGTAACGCGCGAGAAATTGTTAGTAAACGCCGTATTTACATATCTGCCACTGTGCAGGAGAATCCGTATAGGTGTTCGAGTGTTCGAAACGTAACGCGCGAGAAATTGTTAGTAAACGCCGTATTTACATATCTGCCACTGTGCAGGAGAATCCGTATAGGTGTTCGAGTGTTCGAAACGTAACGCGCGAGAAATTGTAAGTAAACGTCGTATTTACATATCTGCCACTGTGCAGGAGAATCCGTATAGGTGTTCGAGTGTTCGAAACGTAACGCGCGAGAAATTGTTAGTAAACGCCGTATTTACATATCTGGCACTATGCAGGAGAATCCGTATAGGTGTTCGAGTGTTCGAAACGTAACGCGCGAGAAATTGTTAGTAAACGCCGTATTTACATATCTGCCACTGTCCAGGAGAATCCGTATAGGTGTTCGAGTGTTCGAAACGTAACGCGCGAGAAATTGTAAGTAAACGTCGTATTTACATATCTGCCACTGTGCAGGAGAATCCGTATAGGTGTTCGAGTGTTCGAAACGTAACGCGCGAGAAATTGTTAGTAAACGCCGTATTTGCATATCTGCCACTGTGCAGGAGAATCCGTATAGGTGTTCGAGTGTTCGAAACGTAACGCGCGAGAAATTGTTAGTAAACGCCGTATTTACATATCTGCCACTGTGCAGGAGAATCCGTATAGGTGTTCGAGTGTTCGAAACGTAACTCGCGAGAAATTGTAAGTAAACGTCGTATTTACATATCTGCCACTGTGCAGGAGAATCCGTATAGGTGTTCGAGTGTTCGAAACGTAACGCGCGAGAAATTGTAAGTAAACGCCGTATTTACATATCTGCCACTGTGCAGGAGAATCCGTATAGGTGTTCGAGTGTTCGAAACGTAACGCGCGAGAAATTGTTAGTAAACGCCGTATTTACATATCTGCCACTGTGCAGGAGAATCCGTATAGGTGTTCGAGTGTTCGAACCGTAACGCGGGAGAAATTGTAAGTAAACGCCGTATTTACATATCTGCCACTATGCAGGAGAATCCGTATAGGTGTTCGAGTGTTCGAAACGTAACGCGCGAGAAATTGTTAGTAAACGCCGTATTTACATATCTGCCACTGTGCAGGAGAATCCGTATAGGTGTTCGAGTGTTCGAAACGTAACGCGCGAGAAATTGTAAGTAAACGCCGTATTTACATATCTGCCACTGTGCAGGAGAATCCGTATAGGTGTTCGAGTGTTCGAAACGTAACGCGTGAGAAATTGTAAGTAAACGCCGTATTTACATATCTGCCACTGTCCAGGAGAATCCGTATAGGTGTTCGAGTGTTCGAACCGTAACGCGCGAGAAATTGTAAGTAAAAGCCGTATTTACATATCTGCCACTGTGCAGGAGAATCCGTATAGGTGTTCGAGTGTTTGAAACGTAACGCGCGAGAAATTGTAAGTAAACGTCGTATTTACATATCTGCCACTGTGCAGGAGAATCCGTATAGGTGTTCGAGTGTTCGAAACGTAACGCGCGAGAAATTGTAAGTAAACGTCGTATTTACATATCTGCCACTGTGCAGGAGAATCCTTATAGGTGTTCGAGTGTGCCAAACGTAACGCGCGAGAAATTGTAAGTAAACGCCGTATTTACATATCTGCCACTGTGCAGGAGAATCCGTATAGGTGTTCGAGTGTTCGAAACGTAACGCGCGAGAAATTGTTAGTAAACGCCGTATTTACATATCTGCCACTGTGCAGGAGAATCCGTATAGGTGTTCGAGTGTTCGAAACGTAACGCGCGAGAAATTGTAAGTAAACGTCGTATTTACATATCTGCCACTGTGCAGGAGAATCCGTATAGGTGTTCGAGTGTTCGAAACGTAACGCGCGAGAAATTGTTAGTAAACGCCGTATTTACATATCTGCCACTTTGCAGGAGAATCCGTATAGGTGTTCGAGTGTTCGAAACGTAACGCGCGAGAAATTGTTAGTAAACGCCGTATTTACATATCTGCCACTGTCCAGGAGAATCCGTATAGGTGTTCGAGTGTTCGAAACGTAACGCGCGAGAAATTGTAGGTAAACGTCGTATTTACATATCTGCCACTGTGCAGGAGAATCCGTATAGGTGTTCGAGTGTTCGAAACGTAACGCGCGAGAAATTGTTAGTAAACGCCGTATTTACATATCTGCCACTGTGCAGGAGAATCCGTATAGGTGTTCGAGTGTTCGAAACGTAACGCGCGAGAAATTGTTAGTAAACGCCGTATTTACATATCTGCCACTGTGCAGGAGAATCCGTATAGGTGTTCGAGTGTTCGAAACGTAACTCGCGAGAAATTGTAAGTAAACGTCGTATTTACATATCTGCCACTGTCCAGGAGAATCCGTATAGGTGTTCGAGTGTTCGAAACGTAACGCGCGAGAAATTGTAAGTAAACGCCGTATTTACATATCTGGCACTGTGCAGGAGAATCCGTATAGGTGTTCGAGTGTTCGAAACGTAACGCGCGAGAAATTGTTAGTAAACGCCGTATTTACATATCTGCCACTGTGCAGGAGAATCCGTATAGGTGTTCGAGTGTTCGAACCGTAACGCAGGAGAAATTGTAAGTAAACGCCGTATTTACATATCTGCCACTATGCAGGAGAATCCGTATAGGTGTTCGAGTGTTCGAAACGTAACGCGCGAGAAATTGTTAGTAAACGCCGTATTTACATATCTGCCACTGTGCAGGAGAATCCGTATAGGTGTTCGAGTGTTCGAAACGTAACGCGCGAGAAATTGTAAGTAAACGCCGTATTTACATATCTGCCACTGTGCAGGAGAATCCGTATAGGTGTTCGAGTGTTCGAAACGTAACGCGTGAGAAATTGTAAGTAAACGCCGTATTTACATATCTGCCACTGTCCAGGAGAATCCGTATAGGTGTTCGAGTGTTCGAACCGTAACGCGCGAGAAATTGTAAGTAAAAGCCGTATTTACATATCTGCCACTGTGCAGGAGAATCCGTATAGGTGTTCGAGTGTTTGAAACGTAACGCGCGAGAAATTGTAAGTAAACGTCGTATTTACATATCTGCCACTGTGCAGGAGAATCCGTATAGGTGTTCGAGTGTTCGAAACGTAACGCGCGAGAAATTGTAAGTAAACGTCGTATTTACATATCTGCCACTGTGCAGGAGAATCCTTATAGGTGTTCGAGTGTGCCAAACGTAACGCGCGAGAAATTGTAAGTAAACGTCGTATTTACATATCTGCCACTGTGCAGGAGAATCCGTATAGGTGTTCGAGTGTTCGAAACGTAACGCGCGAGAAATTGTTAGTAAACGCCGTATTTACATATCTGCCACTGTGCAGGAGAATCCGTATAGGTGTTCGAGTGTTCGAAACGTAACGCGCGAGAAATTGTAAGTAAACGTCGTATTTACATATCTGCCACTGTGCAGGAGAATCCGTATAGGTGTTCGAGTGTTCGAAACGTAACGCGCGAGAAATTGTTAGTAAACGCCGTATTTACATATCTGCCACTTTGCAGGAGAATCCGTATAGGTGTTCGAGTGTTCGAAACGTAACGCGCGAGAAATTGTTAGTAAACGCCGTATTTACATATCTGCCACTGTCCAGGAGAATCCGTATAGGTGTTCGAGTGTTCGAAACGTAACGCGCGAGAAATTGTAAGTAAACGTCGTATTTACATATCTGCCACTGTGCAGGAGAATCCGTATAGGTGTTCGAGTGTTCGAAACGTAACGCGCGAGAAATTGTTAGTAAACGCCGTATTTACATATCTGCCACTGTGCAGGAGAATCCGTATAGGTGTTCGAGTGTTCGAAACGTAACGCGCGAGAAATTGTTAGTTAACGCCGTATTTACATATCTGCCACTGTGCAGGAGAATCCGTATAGGTGTTCGAGTGTTCGAAACGTAACGCGCGAGAAATTGTAAGTAAACGTCGTATTTACATCTCTGCCTCTGTGCAGGAGAATCCGTATAGCTGTTAGAGTGTGCGAAACGTAACGCGCGAGAAATTGTAAGTAAACGCCGTATTTACATATCTGCCACTGTGCAGGAGAATCCGTATAGGTGTTCGAGTGTTCGAAACGTAACGCGCGAGAAATTGTAAGTAAACGTCGTATTTACATATCTGCCACTGTGCAGGAGAATCCGTATAGGTGTTCGAGTGTTCGAACCGTAACGCGGGAGAAATTGTAAGTAAACGCCGTATTTACATATCTGCCACTATGCAGGAGAATCCGTATAGGTGTTCGAGTGTTCGAAACGTAACGCGCGAGAAATTGTTAGTAAACGCCGTATTTACATATCTGCCACTATGCAGGAGAATCCGTATAGGTGTTCGAGTGTTCGAAACGTAACGCGCGAGAAATTGTAAGTAAACGCCGTATTTACATATCTGCCACTGTGCAGGAGAATCCGTATAGGTGTTCGAGTGTTCGAAACGTAACGCGTGAGAAATTGTAAGTAAACGCCGTATTTACATATCTGCCACTGTCCAGGAGAATCCGTATAGGTGTTCGAGTGTTCGAACCGTAACGCGCGAGAAATTGTAAGTAAAAGCCGTATTTACATATCTGCCACTGTGCAGGAGAATCCGTATAGGTGTTCGAGTGTTTGAAACGTAACGCGCGAGAAATTGTAAGTAAACGTCGTATTTACATATCTGCCACTGTGCAGGAGAATCCGTATAGGTGTTCGAGTGTTCGAAACGTAACGCGCGAGAAATTGTAAGTAAACGTCGTATTTACATATCTGCCACTGTGCAGGAGAATCCTTATAGGTGTTCGAGTGTGCCAAACGTAACGCGCGAGAAATTGTAAGTAAACGCCGTATTTACATATCTGCCACTGTGCAGGAGAATCCGTATAGGTGTTCGAGTGTTCGAAACGTAACGCGCGAGAAATTGTTAGTAAACGCCGTATTTCCATATCTGCCACTGTGCAGGAGAATCCGTATAGGTGTTCGAGTGTTCGAAACGTAACGCGCGAGAAATTGTAAGTAAACGTCGTATTTACATATCTGCCACTGTGCAGGAGAATCCGTATAGGTGTTCGAGTGTTCGAAACGTAACGCGCGAGAAATTGTTAGTAAACGCCGTATTTACATATCTGCCACTTTGCAGGAGAATCCGTATAGGTGTTCGAGTGTTCGAAACGTAACGCGCGAGAAATTGTTAGTAAACGCCGTATTTACATATCTGCCACTGTCCAGGAGAATCCGTATAGGTGTTCGAGTGTTCGAAACGTAACGCGCGAGAAATTGTAAGTAAACGTCGTATTTACATATCTGCCACTGTGCAGGAGAATCCGTATAGGTGTTCGAGTGTTCGAAACGTAACGCGCGAGAAATTGTTAGTAAACGCCGTATTTACATATCTGCCACTGTGCAGGAGAATCCGTATAGGTGTTCGAGTGTTCGAAACGTAACGCGCGAGAAATTGTTAGTTAACGCCGTATTTACATATCTGCCACTGTGCAGGAGAATCCGTATAGGTGTTCGAGTGTTCGAAACGTAACGCGCGAGAAATTGTAAGTAAACGTCGTATTTACATCTCTGCCTCTGTGCAGGAGAATCCGTATAGCTGTTAGAGTGTGCGAAACGTAACGCGCGAGAAATTGTAAGTAAACGCCGTATTTACATATCTGCCACTGTGCAGGAGAATCCGTATAGGTGTTCGAGTGTTCGAAACGTAACGCGCGAGAAATTGTAAGTAAACGTCGTATTTACATATCTGCCACTGTGCAGGAGAATCCGTATAGGTGTTCGAGTGTTCGAACCGTAACGCGGGAGAAATTGTAAGTAAACGCCGTATTTACATATCTGCCACTATGCAGGAGAATCCGTATAGGTGTTCGAGTGTTCGAAACGTAACGCGCGAGAAATTGTTAGTAAACGCCGTATTTACATATCTGCCACTGTGCAGGAGAATCCGTATAGGTGTTCGAGTGTTCGAAACGTAACGCGCGAGAAATTGTAAGTAAACGCCGTATTTACATATCTGCCACTGTGCAGGAGAATCCGTATAGGTGTTCGAGTGTTCGAAACGTAACGCGTGAGAAATTGTAAGTAAACGCCGTATTTACATATCTGCCACTGTCCAGGAGAATCCGTATAGGTGTTCGAGTGTTCGAACCGTAACGCGCGAGAAATTGTAAGTAAAAGCCGTATTTACATATCTGCCACTGTGCAGGAGAATCCGTATAGGTGTTCGAGTGTTTGAAACGTAACGCGCGAGAAATTGTAAGTAAACGTCGTATTTACATATATGCCACTGTGCAGGAGAATCCGTATAGGTGTTCGAGTGTTCGAAACGTAACGCGCGAGAAATTGTAAGTAAACGTCGTATTTACATATCTGCCACTGTGCAGGAGAATCCTTATAGGTGTTCGAGTGTGCCAAACGTAACGCGCGAGAAATTGTAAGTAAACGCCGTATTTACATATCTGCCACTGTGCAGTAGAATCCGTATAGGTGTTCGAGTGTTCGAAACGTAACGCGCGAGAAATTGTTAGTAAACGCCGTATTTACATATCTGCCACTGTGTAGGAGAATCCGTATAGGTGTTCGAGTGTTCGAAACGTAACGCGCGAGAAATTGTAAGTAAACGTCGTATTTACATATCTGCCACTGTGCAGGAGAATCCGTATAGGTGTTCGAGTGTTCGAAACGTAACGCGCGAGAAATTGTTAGTAAACGCCGTATTTACATATCTGCCACTTTGCAGGAGAATCCGTATAGGTGTTCGAGTGTTTGAAACGTAACGCGCGAGAAATTGTAAGTAAACGTCGTATTTACATATCTGCCACTGTGCAGGAGAATCCGTATAGGTGTTCGAGTGTTCGAAACGTAACGCGCGAGAAATTGTAAGTAAACGTCGTATTTACATATCTGCCACTGTGCAGGAGAATCCTTATAGGTGTTCGAGTGTGCCAAACGTAACGCGCGAGAAATTGTAAGTAAACACCGTATTTACATATCTGCCACTGTGCAGGAGAATCCGTATAGGTGTTCGAGTGTTCGAAACGTAACGCGCGAGAAATTGTTAGTAAACGCCGTATTTACATATCTGCCACTGTGCAGGAGAATCCGTATAGGTGTTCGAGTGTTCGAAACGTAACGCGCGAGAAATTGTAAGTAAACGTCGTATTTACATATCTGCCACTGTGCAGGAGAATCCGTATAGGTGTTCGAGTGTTCGAAACGTAACGCGCGAGAAATTGTTAGTAAACGCCGTATTTACATATCTGCCACTTTGCAGGAGAATCCGTATAGGTGTTCGAGTGTTCGAAACGTAACGCGCGAGAAATTGTTAGTAAACGCCGTATTTACATATCTGCCACTGTCCAGGAGAATCCGTATAGGTGTTCGAGTGTTCGAAACGTAACGCGCGAGAAATTGTAAGTAAACGTCGTATTTACATATCTGCCACTGTGCAGGA
The DNA here is from genome assembly GCF_055761805.1 of Camellia sinensis. NCBI lineage: Eukaryota > Viridiplantae > Streptophyta > Magnoliopsida > Ericales > Theaceae > Camellia > Camellia sinensis. The sequence goes on along the minus strand of NW_028128989.1, from coordinate 3,789,864 downwards.
GAATCCGTATAGGTGTTCGAGTGTTCGAAACGTAACGCGCGAGAAATTGTTAGTAAACGCCGTATTTACATATCTGCCACTGTGCAGGAGAATCCGTATAGGTGTTCGAGTGTTCGAAACGTAACGCGCGAGAAATTGTTAGTTAACGCCGTATTTACATATCTGCCACTGTGCAGGAGAATCCGTATAGGTGTTCGAGTGTTCGAAACGTAACGCGCGAGAAATTGTAAGTAAACGTCGTATTTACATCTCTGCCTCTGTGCAGGAGAATCCGTATAGCTGTTAGAGTGTGCGAAACGTAACGCGCGAGAAATTGTAAGTAAACGCCGTATTTACATATCTGCCACTGTGCAGGAGAATCCGTATAGGTGTTCGAGTGTTCGAAACGTAACGCGCGAGAAATTGTAAGTAAACGTCGTATTTACATATCTGCCACTGTGCAGGAGAATCCGTATAGGTGTTCGAGTGTTCGAACCGTAACGCGGGAGAAATTGTAAGTAAACGCCGTATTTACATATCTGCCACTATGCAGGAGAATCCGTATAGGTGTTCGAGTGTTCGAAACGTAACGCGCGAGAAATTGTTAGTAAACGCCGTATTTACATATCTGCCACTGTGCAGGAGAATCCGTATAGGTGTTCGAGTGTTCGAAACGTAACGCGCGAGAAATTGTAAGTAAACGCCGTATTTTCATATCTGCCACTGTGCAGGAGAATCCGTATAGGTGTTCGAGTGTTCGAAACGTAACGCGTGAGAAATTGTAAGTAAACGCCGTATTTACATATCTGCCACTGTCCAGGAGAATCCGTATAGGTGTTCGAGTGTTCGAACCGTAACGCGCGAGAAATTGTAAGTAAAAGCCGTATTTACATATCTGCCACTGTGCAGGAGAATCCGTATAGGTGTTCGAGTGTTTGAAACGTAACGCGCGAGAAATTGTAAGTAAACGTCGTATTTACATATCTGCCACTGTGCAGGAGAATCCGTATAGGTGTTCGAGTGTTCGAAACGTAACGCGCGAGAAATTGTAAGTAAACGTCGTATTTACATATCTGCCACTGTGCAGGAGAATCCTTATAGGTGTTCGAGTGTGCCAAACGTAACGCGCGAGAAATTGTAAGTAAACGCCGTATATACATATCTGCCACTGTGCAGGAGAATCCGTATAGGTGTTCGAGTGTTCGAAACGTAACGCGCGAGAAATTGTTAGTAAACGCCGTATTTACATATCTGCCACTGTGCAGGAGAATCCGTATAGGTGTTCGAGTGTTCGAAACGTAACGCGCGAGAAATTGTAAGTAAACGTCGTATTTACATATCTGCCACTGTGCAGGAGAATCCGTATAGGTGTTCGAGTGTTCGAAACGTAACGCGCGAGAAATTGTTAGTAAACGCCGTATTTACATATCTGCCACTTTGCAGGAGAATCCGTATAGGTGTTCGAGTGTTCGAAACGTAACGCGCGAGAAATTGTTAGTAAACGCCGTATTTACATATCTGCCACTGTCCAGGAGAATCCGTATAGGTGTTCGAGTGTTCGAAACGTAACGCGCGAGAAATTGTAAGTAAACGTCGTATTTACATATCTGCCACTGTGCAGGAGAATCCGTATAGGTGTTCGAGTGTTCGAAACGTAACGCGCGAGAAATTGTTAGTAAACGCCGTATTTACATATCTGCCACTGTGCAGGAGAATCCGTATAGGTGTTCGAGTGTTCGAAACGTAACGCGCGAGAAATTGTTAGTTAACGCCGTATTTACATATCTGCCACTGTGCAGGAGAATCCGTATAGGTGTTCGAGTGTTCGAAACGTAACGCGCGAGAAATTGTAAGTAAACGTCGTATTTACATCTCTGCCTCTGTGCAGGAGAATCCGTATAGCTGTTAGAGTGTGCGAAACGTAACGCGCGAGAAATTGTAAGTAAACGCCGTATTTACATATCTGCCACTGTGCAGGAGAATCCGTATAGGTGTTCGAGTGTTCGAAACGTAACGCGCGAGAAATTGTAAGTAAACGTCGTATTTACATATCTGCCACTGTGCAGGAGAATCCGTATAGGTGTTCGAGTGTTCGAACCGTAACGCGGGAGAAATTGTAAGTAAACGCCGTATTTACATATCTGCCACTATGCAGGAGAATCCGTATAGGTGTTCGAGTGTTCGAAACGTAACGCGCGAGAAATTGTTAGTAAACGCCGTATTTACATATCTGCCACTGTGCAGGAGAATCCGTATAGGTGTTCGAGTGTTCGAAACATAACGCGCGAGAAATTGTAAGTAAACGCCGTATTTACATATCTGCCACTGTGCAGGAGAATCCGTATAGGTGTTCGAGTGTTCGAAACGTAACGCGTGAGAAATTGTAAGTAAACGCCGTATTTACATATCTGCCACTGTCCAGGAGAATCCGTATAGGTGTTCGAGTGTTCGAACCGTAACGCGCGAGAAATTGTAAGTAAAAGCCGTATTTACATATCTGCCACTATGCAGGAGAATCCGTATAGGTGTTCGAGTGTTTGAAACGTAACGCGCGAGAAATTGTAAGTAAACGTCGTATTTACATATCTGCCACTGTGCAGGAGAATCCGTATAGGTGTTCGAGTGTTCGAAACGTAACGCGCGAGAAATTGTAAGTAAACGTCGTATTTACATATCTGCCACTGTGCAGGAGAATCCTTATAGGTGTTCGAGTGTGCCAAACGTAACGCGCGAGAAATTGTAAGTAAACGCCGTATTTACATATCTGCCACTGTGCAGGAGAATCCGTATAGGTGTTCGAGTGTTCGAAACGTAACGCGCGAGAAATTGTTAGTAAACGCCGTATTTACATATCTGCCACTGTGCAGGAGAATCCGTATAGGTGTTCGAGTGTTCGAAACGTAACGCGCGAGAAATTGTAAGTAAACGTCGTATTTACATATCTGCCACTGTGCAGGAGAATCCGTATAGGTGTTCGAGTGTTCGAAACGTAACGCGCGAGAAATTGTTAGTAAACGCCGTATTTACATATCTGCCACTTTGCAGGAGAATCCGTATAGGTGTTCGAGTGTTCGAAACGTAACGCGCGAGAAATTGTTAGTAAACGCCGTATTTACATATCTGCCACTGTCCAGGAGAATCCGTATAGGTGTTCGAGTGTTCGAAACGTAACGCGCGAGAAATTGTAAGTAAACGTCGTATTTACATATCTGCCACTGTGCAGGAGAATCCGTATAGGTGTTCGAGTGTTCGAAACGTAACGCGCGAGAAATTGTTAGTAAACGCCGTATTTACATATCTGCCACTGTGCAGGAGAATCCGTATAGGTGTTCGTGTGTTCGAAACGTAACGCGCGAGAAATTGTTAGTTAACGCCGTATTTACATATCTGCCACTGTGCAGGAGAATCCGTATAGGTGTTCGAGTGTTCGAAACGTAACGCGCGAGAAATTGTAAGTAAACGTCGTATTTACATCTCTGCCTCTGTGCAGGAGAATCCGTATAGCTGTTAGAGTGTGCGAAACGTAACGCGCGAGAAATTGTAAGTAAACGCCGTATTTACATATCTGCCACTGTGCAGGAGAATCCGTATAGGTGTTCGAGTGTTCGAAACGTAACGCGCGAGAAATTGTAAGTAAACGTCGTATTTACATATCTGCCACTGTGCAGGAGAATCTGTATAGGTGTTCGAGTGTTCGAAACGTAACGCGCGAGAAATTATAAGTAAACGTCGTATTTACATATCTGCCACTGTGCAGGAGAATCCGTATAGGTGTTCGAGTGTTCGAAACGTAACGCGCGAGAAATTGTTAGTAAACGCCGTATTTACATATCTGCCACTGTGCAGGAGAATCCGTATAGGTGTTCGAGTGTTCGAAACGTAACGCGCGAGAAATTGTTAGTTAACGCCGTATTTACATATCTGCCACTGTGCAGGAGAATCCGTATAGGTGTTCGAGTGTTCGAAACGTAACGCGCGAGAAATTGTAAGTAAACGTCGTATTTACATCTCTGCCTCTGTGCAGGAGAATCCGTATAGCTGTTAGAGTGTGCGAAACGTAACGCGCGAGAAATTGTAAGTAAACGACGTATTTACATATCTGCCACTGTGCAGGAGAATCCGTATAGGTGTTCGAGTGTTCGAAACGTAACGGGCGAGAAATTGTAAGTAAACGCCGTATTTACATATCTGCCACTGTGCAGGAGAATCCGTATAGGTGTTCGAGTATTCGAACCGTAACGCGGGAGAAATTGTAAGTAAACGCCGTATTTACATATCTGCCACTATGCAGGAGAATCCGTATAGGTGTTCGAGTGTTCGAAACGTAACGCGCGAGAAATTGTTAGTAAACGCCGTATTTACATATCTGCCACTGTGCAGGAGAATCCGTATAGGTGTTCGAGTGTTCGAAACGTAACGCGCGAGAAATTGTAAGTAAACGCCGTATTTACATATCTGCCACTGTGCAGGAGAATCCGTATAGGTGTTCGAGTGTTCGAAACGTAACGCGCGAGAAATTGTAAGTAAACGTCGTATTTACATATCTGCCACTGTGCAGGAGAATCCGTATAGGTGTTCGAGTGTTCGAAACGTAACGCGCGAGAAATTGTTAGTAAACGCCGTATTTACATATCTGCTACTTTGCAGGAGAATCCGTATAGGTGTTCGAGTGTTCGAAACGTAACGCGCGAGAAATTGTTAGTAAACGCCGTATTTACATATCTGCCACTGTCCAGGAGAATCCGTATAGGTGTTCGAGTGTTCGAAACGTAACGCGCGAGAAATTGTAAGTAAACGTCGTATTTACATATCTGCCACTGTGCAGGAGAATCCGTATAGGTGTTCGAGTGTTCGAAACGTAACGCGCGAGAAATTGTTAGTAAACGCCGTATTTACATATCTGCCACTGTGCAGGAGAATCCGTATAGGTGTTCGTGTGTTCGAAACGTAACGCGCGAGAAATTGTTAGTTAACGCCGTATTTACATATCTGCCACTGTGCAGGAGAATCCGTATAGGTGTTCGAGTGTTCGAAACGTAACGCGCGAGAAATTGTAAGTAAACGTCGTATTTACATCTCTGCCTCTGTGCAGGAGAATCCGTATAGCTGTTAGAGTGTGCGAAACGTAACGCGCGAGAAATTGTAAGTAAACGCCGTATTTACATATCTGCCACTGTGCAGGAGAATCCGTATAGGTGTTCGAGTGTTCGAAACGTAACGCGCGAGAAATTGTAAGTAAACGTCGTATTTACATATCTGCCACTGTGCAGGAGAATCCGTATAGGTGTTCGAGTGTTCGAAACGTAACGCGCGAGAAATTATAAGTAAACGTCGTATTTACATATCTGCCACTGTGCAGGAGAATCCGTATAGGTGTTCGAGTGTTCGAAACGTAACGCGCGAGAAATTGTTAGTAAACGCCGTATTTACATATCTGCCACTGTGCAGGAGAATCCGTATAGGTGTTCGAGTGTTCGAAACGTAACGCGCGAGAAATTGTTAGTTAACGCCGTATTTACATATCTGCCACTGTGCAGGAGAATCCGTATAGGTGTTCGAGTGTTCGAAACGTAACGCGCGAGAAATTGTAAGTAAACGTCGTATTTACATCTCTGCCTCTGTGCAGGAGAATCCGTATAGCTGTTAGAGTGTGCGAAACGTAACGCGCGAGAAATTGTAAGTAAACGACGTATTTACATATCTGCCACTGTGCAGGAGAATCCGTATAGGTGTTCGAGTGTTCGAAACGTAACGGGCGAGAAATTGTAAGTAAACGCCGTATTTACATATCTGCCACTTTGCAGGAGAATCCGTATAGGTGTTCGAGTATTCGAACCGTAACGCGGGAGAAATTGTAAGTAAACGCCGTATTTACATATCTGCCACTATGCAGGAGAATCCGTATAGGTGTTCGAGTGTTCGAAACGTAACCCGCGAGAAATTGTTAGTAAACGCCGTATTTACATATCTGCCACTGTGCAGGAGAATCCGTATAGGTGTTCGAGTGTTCGAAACGTAACGCGCGAGAAATTGTAAGTAAACGCCGTATTTACATATCTGCCACTGTGCAGGAGAATCCGTATAGGTGTTCGAGTGTTCGAAACGTAACGCGTGAGAAATTGTAAGTAAACGCCGTATTTACATATCTGCCACTGTCCAGGAGAATCCGTATAGGTGTTCGAGTGTTCGAACCGTAACGCGCGAGAAATTGTAAGTAAAAGCCGTATTTACATATCTGCCACTGTGCAGGAGAATCCGTATAGGTGTTCGAGTGTTTGAAACGTAACGCGCGAGAAATTGTAAGTAAACGTCGTATTTACATATCTGCCACTGTGCAGGAGAATCCGTATAGGTGTTCGAGTGTTCGAAACGTAACGCGCGAGAAATTGTAAGTAAACGTCGTATTTACATATCTGCCACTGTGCAGGAGAATCCTTATAGGTGTTCGAGTGTGCCAAACGTAACGCGCGAGAAATTGTAAGTAAACGCCGTATTTACATATCTGCCACTGTGCAGGAGAATCCGTATAGGTGTTCGAGTGTTCGAAACGTAACGCGCGAGAAATTGTTAGTAAACGCCGTATTTACATATCTGCCACTGTGCAGGAGAATCCGTATAGGTGTTCGAGTGTTCGAAACGTAACGCGCGAGAAATTGTAAGTAAACGTCGTATTTACATATCTGCCACTGTGCAGGAGAATCCGTATAGGTGTTCGAGTGTTCGAAACGTAACGCGCGAGAAATTGTTAGTAAACGCCGTATTTACATATCTGCCACTTTGCAGGAGAATCTGTATAGGTGTTCGAGTGTTCGAAACGTAACGCGCGAGAAATTGTTAGTAAACGCCGTATTTACATATCTGCCACTGTCCAGGAGAATCCGTATAGGTGTTCGAGTGTTCGAAACGTAACGCGCGAGAAATTGTAAGTAAACGTCGTATTTACATATCTGCCACTGTGCAGGAGAATCCGTATAGGTGTTCGAGTGTTCGAAACGTAACGCGCGAGAAATTGTTAGTAAACGCCGTATTTACATATCTGCCACTGTGCAGGAGAATCCGTATAGGTGTTCGAGTGTTCGAAACGTAACGCGCGAGAAATTGTTAGTTAACGCCGTATTTACATATCTGCCACTGTGCAGGAGAATCCGTATAGGTGTTCGAGTGTTCGAAACGTAACGCGCGAGAAATTGTAGGTAAACGTCGTATTTACATCTCTGCCTCTGTGCAGGAGAATCCGTATAGCTGTTAGAGTGTGCGAAACGTAACGCGCGAGAAATTGTAAGTAAACGCCGTATTTACATATCTGCCACTGTGCAGGAGAATCCGTATAGGTGTTCGAGTGTTCGAAACGTAACGCGCGAGAAATTGTAAGTAAACGTCGTATTTACATATCTGCCACTGTGCAGGAGAATCCGTATAGGTGTTCGAGTGTTCGAACCGTAACGCGGGAGAAATTGTAAGTAAACGCCGTATTTACATATCTGCCACTATGCAGGAGAATCCGTATAGGTGTTCGAGTGTTCGAAACGTAACGCGCGAGAAATTGTTAGTAAACGCCGTATTTACATATCTGCCACTGTGCAGGAGAATCCGTATAGGTGTTCGAGTGTTCGAAACGTAACGCGCGAGAAATTGTAAGTAAACGCCGTATTTACATATCTGCCACTGTGCAGGAGAATCCGTATAGGTGTTCGAGTGTTCGAAACGTAACGCGTGAGAAATTGTAAGTAAACGCCGTATTTACATATCTGCCACTGTCCAGGAGAATCCGTATAGGTGTTCGAGTGTTCGAACCGTAACGCGCGAGAAATTGTAAGTAAAAGCCGTATTTACATATCTGCCACTGTGCAGGAGAATCCGTATAGGTGTTCGAGTGTTTGAAACGTAACGCGCGAGAAATTGTAAGTAAACGTCGTATTTACATATCTGCCACTGTGCAGGAGAATCCGTATAGGTGTTCGAGTGTTCGAAACGTAACGCGCGAGAAATTGTTAGTAAACGCCGTATTTACATATCTGCCACTTTGCAGGAGAATCCGTATAGGTGTTCGAGTGTTCGAAACGTAACGCGCGAGAAATTGTTAGTAAACGCCGTATTTACATATCTGCCACTGTCCAGGAGAATCCGTATAGGTGTTCGAGTGTTCGAAACGTAACGCGCGAGAAATTGTAAGTAAACGTCGTATTTACATATCTGCCACTGTGCAGGAGAATCCGTATAGGTGTTCGAGTGTTCGAAACGTAACGCGCGAGAAATTGTTAGTAAACGCCGTATTTACATATCTGCCACTGTGCAGGAGAATCCGTATAGGTGTTCGAGTGTTCGAAACGTAACGCGCGAGAAATTGTTAGTTAACGCCGTATTTACATATCTGCCACTGTGCAGGAGAATCCGTATAGGTGTTCGAGTGTTCGAAACGTAACGCGCGAGAAATTGTAAGTAAACGTCGTATTTACATCTCTGCCTCTGTGCAGGAGAATCCGTATAGCTGTTAGAGTGTGCGAAACGTAACGCGCGAGAAATTGTAAGTAAACGCCGTATTTACATATCTGCCACTGTGCAGGAGAATCCGTATAGGTGTTCGAGTGTTCGAAACGTAACGCGCGAGAAATTGTAAGTAAACGTCGTATTTACATATCTGCCACTGTGCAGGAGAATCCGTATAGGTGTTCGAGTGTTCGAACCGTAACGCGGGAGAAATTGTAAGTAAACGCCGTATTTACATATCTGCCACTATGCAGGAGAATCCGTATAGGTGTTCGAGTGTTCGAAACGTAACGCGCGAGAAATTGTTAGTAAACGCCGTATTTACATATCTGCCACTGTGCAGGAGAATCCGTATAGGTGTTCGAGTGTTCGAAACGTAACGCGCGAGAAATTGTAAGTAAACGCCGTATTTACATATCTGCCACTGTGCAGGAGAATCCGTATAGGTGTTCGAGTGTTCGAAACGTAACGCGTGAGAAATTGTAAGTAAACGCCGTATTTACATATCTGCCACTGTCCAGGAGAATCCGTATAGGTGTTCGAGTGTTCGAACCGTAACGCGCGAGAAATTGTAAGTAAAAGCCGTATTTACATATCTGCCACTGTGCAGGAGAATCCGTATAGGTGTTCGAGTGTTTGAAACGTAACGCGCGAGAAATTGTAAGTAAACGTCGTATTTACATATCTGCCACTGTGCAGGAGAATCCGTATAGGTGTTCGAGTGTTCGAAACGTAACGCGCAAGAAATTGTAAGTAAACGTCGTATTTACATATCTGCCACTGTGCAGGAGAATCCTTATAGGTGTTCGAGTGTGCCAAACGTAACGCGCGAGAAATTGTAAGTAAACGCCGTATTTACATATCTGCCACTGTGCAGGAGAATCCGTATAGGTGTTCGAGTGTTCGAAACGTAACGCGCGAGAAATTGTTCGTAAACGCCGTATTTACATATCTGCCACTGTCCAGGAGAATCCGTATAGGTGTTCGAGTGTTCGAAACGTAACGCGCGAGAAATTGTAAGTAAACGTCGTATTTACATATCTGCCCCTGTGCAGGAGAATCCGTATAGGTGTTCGAGTGTTCGAAACGTAACGCGCGAGAAATTGTTAGTAAACGCCGTATTTACATATCTGCCACTGTGCAGGAGAATCCGTATAGGTGTTCGAGTGTTCGAAACGTAACGCGCGAGAAATTGTTAGTTAACGCCGTATTTACATATCTGCCACTGTGCAGGAGAATCCGTATAGGTGTTCGAGTGTTCGAAACGTAACGCGCGAGAAATTGTAAGTAAACGTCGTATTTACATCTCTGCCTCTGTGCAGGAGAATCCGTATAGCTGTTCGAGTGTGCGAAACGTAACGCGCGAGAAATTGTAAGTAAACGCCGTATTTACATATCTGCCACTGTGCAGGAGAATCCGTATAGGTGTTCGAGTGTTCGAAACGTAACGCGCGAGAAATTGTAAGTAAACGTCGTATTTACATATCTGCCACTGTGCAGGAGAATCCGTATAGGTGTTCGAGTGTTCGAACCGTAACGCGTGAGAAATTGTAAGTAAACGCCGTATTTACATATCTGCCACTGTGCAGGAGAATGAGAAATTGTAAGTAAACGCCGTATTTACATATCTGCCACTGTGCAGGAGAATCCGTATAGGTGTTCGAGTGTTCGAAACGTAACGCGTGAGAAATTGTAAGTAAACGCCGTATTTACATATCTGCCACTGTCCAGGAGAATCCGTATAGGTGTTCGAGTGTTCGAACCGTAACGCGCGAGAAATTGTAAGTAAAAGCCGTATTTACATATCTGCCACTGTGCAGGAGAATCCGTATAGGTGTTCGAGTGTTCGAAACGTAACGCGCGAGAAATTGTAAGTAAACGTCGTATTTACATATCTGCCACTGTGCAGGAGAATCCTTATAGGTGTTCGAGTGTGCCAAACGTAACGCGCGAGAAATTGTAAGTAAACGCCGTATTTACATATCTGCCACTGTGCAGGAGAATCCGTATAGGTGTTCGAGCGTTCGAAACGTAACGCGCGAGAAATTGTTAGTAAACGCCGTATTTACAAATCTGCCACTGTGCAGGAGAATCCGTATAGGTGTTCGAGTGTTCGAAACGTAACGCGCGAGAAATTGTAAGTAAACGTCGTATTTACATATCTGCCACTGTGCAGGAGAATCCGTATAGGTGTTCGAGTGTTCGAAACGTAACGCGCGAGAAATTGTTAGTAAACGCCGTATTTACATATCTGCCACTTTGCAGGAGAATCCGTATAGGTGTTCGAGTTTTCGAAACGTAACGCGCGAGAAATTGTTAGTAAACGCCGTATTTACATATCTGCCACTGTCCAGGAGAATCCGTATAGGTGTTCGAGTGTTCGAAACGTAACGCGCGAGAAATTGTAAGTAAACGTCGTATTTACATATCTGCCACTGTGCAGGAGAATCCGTATAGGTGTTCGAGTGTTCGAAACGTAACGCGCGAGAAATTGTTAGTAAACGCCGTATTTACATATCTGCCACTGTGCAGGAGAATCCGTATAGGTGTTCGAGTGTTCGAAAAATAACGCGCGAGAAATTGTTAGTTAACGCCGTATTTACATATCTGCCACTGTGCAGGAGAATCCGTATAGGTGTTCGAGTGTTCAAAACGTAACGCGCGAGAAATTGTAAGTAAACGTCGTATTTACATCTCTGCCTCTGTGCAGGAGAATCCGTATAGCTGTTAGAGTGTGCGAAACGTAACGCGCGAGAAATTGTAAGTAAACGCCGTATTTACATATCTGCCACTGTGCAGGAGAATCCGTATAGGTGTTCGAGTGTTCGAAACGTAACGCGCGAGAAATTGTAAGTAAACGTCGTATTTACATATCTGCCACTGTGCAGGAGAATCCGTATAGGTGTTCGAGTGTTCGAACCGTAACGCGGGAGAAATTGTAAGTAAACGCCGTATTTACATATCTGCCACTATGCAGGAGAATCCGTATAGGTGTTCGAGTGTTCGAAACGTAACGCGCGAGAAATTGTTAGTAAACGCCGTATTTACATATCTGCCACTGTGCAGGAGAATCCGTATAGGTGTTCGAGTGTTCAAAACGTAACGCGCGAGAAATTGTAAGTAAACGCCGTATTTACATATCTGCCACTGTGCAGGAGAATCCGTATAGGTGTTCGAGTGTTCGAAACGTAACGCGTGAGAAATTGTAAGTAAACGCCGTATTTACATATCTGCCACTGTCCAGGAGAATCCGTATAGGTGTTCGAGTGTTCGAACCGTAACGCGCGAGAAATTGTAAGTAAAAGCCGTATTTACATATCTGCCACTGTGCAGGAGAATCCGTATAGGTGTTCGAGTGTTTGAAACGTAACGCGCGAGAAATTGTAAGTAAACGTCGTATTTACATATCTGCCACTGTGCAGGAGAATCCGTATAGGTGTTCGAGTGTTCGAAACGTAACGCGCGAGAAATTGTAAGTAAACGTCGTATTTACATATCTGCCACTGTGCAGGAGAATCCTTATAGGTGTTCGAGTGTGCCAAACGTAACGCGCGAGAAATTGTAAGTAAACGCCGTATTTACATATCTGCCACTGTGCAGGAGAATCCGTATAGGTGTTCGAGTGTTCGAAACGTAACGCGCGAGAAATTGTTAGTAAACGCCGTATTTACATATCTGCCACTGTGCAGGAGAATCCGTATAGGTGTTCGAGTGTTCGAAACGTAACGCGCGAGAAATTGTAAGTAAACGTCGTATTTACATATCTGCCACTGTGCAGGAGAATCCGTATAGGTGTTCGAGTGTTCGAAACGTAACGCGCGAGAAATTGTTAGTAAACGCCGTATTTACATATCTGCCACTTTGCAGGAGAATCCGAATAGGTGTTCGAGTGTTCGAAACGTAACGCGCGAGAAATTGTAAGTAAACGTCGTATTTACATATCTGCCACTGTGCAGGAGAATCCGTATAGGTGTTCGAGTGTTCAAAACGTAACGCGCGAGAAATTGTTAGTAAACGCTGTATTTACATATCTGCCACTGTGTAGGAGAATCCGTATAGGTGTTCGAGTGTTCGAAACGTAACGCGCGAGAAATTGTTAGTTAACGCCGTATTTACATATCTGCCACTGTGCAGGAGAATCCGTATAGGTGTTCGAGTGTTCGAAACGTAACGCGCGAGAAATTGTAAGTAAACGTCGTATTTACATCTCTGCCTCTGTGCAGGAGAATCCGTATAGCTGTTCGAGTGTGCGAAACGTAACGCGCGAGAAATTGTAAGTAAACGCCGTATTTACATATCTGCCACTGTGCAGGAGAATCCGTATAGGTGTTCGAGTGTTCGAAACGTAACGCGCGAGAAATTGTAAGTAAACGTCGTATTTACATATCTGCCACTGTGCAGAAGAATCCGTATAGGTGTTCGAGTGTTCGAACCGTAACGCGTGAGAAATTGTAAGTAAACGCCGTATTTACATATCTGCCACTGTGCAGGAGAATGAGAAATTGTAAGTAAACGCCGTATTTACATATCTGCCACTGTCCAGGAGAATCCGTATAGGTGTTCGAGTGTTCGAAACGTAACGCGCGAGAAATTGTAAGTAAACGCCGTATTTACTTATCTGCCACTGTGCCGGAGAATCCGTATAGGTGTTCGAGTGTTCGAATCGTAAGGCGTGAGAAATTGTAATTAAACGCCGTATTTACATATCTACCACTGTGTAAGAGAATCCGTATAGGTGTTCGAGTGTTCGAAACGTAACGCGCAAGAAATTGTAAGTAAACGCCATATTTACATATCTGCCACTGTGCAGGAGAATCCGTATAGGTGTTCGAGTGTTTGAAACGTAACGCGTGAGAAATTGTAAGTAAACGCCGTATTTACATATCTGCCCCTGTCCAGGAGAATCCGTATAGGTGTTCGAGTGTTCGATCCGTAACGCGCGAGAAATTGTAAGTAAAAGCCGTATTTACATATCTACCACTGTGCAGGGGAATCCGTATAGGTGTTCGAGTGTTCGAAACGTAACGCGCGAGAAATTGTAAGTAAACATCGTATTTACATATCTGCCACTGTGCAGGAGAATCCGTATAGGTGTTCGAATGTTCGATACGTAACGCATGAGAAATTGTATGTAAACGCCGTATTTACATCTCTGCCTCTGTGCAGGAGAATCCGTATAGCTGTTCGAGTGTGCGAAACGTAACGCGCGAGAAATTGTAAGTAAACGCCGTATTTACATATCTGCCACTGTGCAGGAGAATCCGTATAGGTGTTCGAGTGTTCGAAACGTAACGCGCGAGAAATTGTAAGTAAACGTCGTATTTACATATCTGCCACTGTGCAGGAGAATCCGTATAGGTGTTCGAGTGTTCGAACCGTAACGCGCGAGAAATTGTAAGTAAACGCCGTATTTACATATCTGCCACTATGCAGGAGAATCCGTATAGGTGTTCGAGTGTTCGAAACGTAACGCGCGAGAAATTGTTAGTAAACGCCGTATTTACATATCTGCCACTGTGCAGGAGAATCCGAATAGGTGTTCGAGTGTTCGAAACGTAACGCGCGAGAAATTGTAAGTAAACGTCGTATTTACATATCTGCCACTGTGCAGGAGAATCCGTATAGGTGTTCGAGTGTTCGAAACGTAACGCGCGAGAAATTGTAAGTAAACGCCGTATTTACATATCTGCCACTGTCCAGGAGAATCCGTATAGGTGTTCGAGTGTTCGAACCGTAACGCGCGAGAAATTGTAAGTAAAAGCCGTATTTACATATCTGCCACTGTGCAGGAGAATCCGTATAGGTGTTCGAGTGTTTGAAACGTAACGCGCGAGAAATTGTAAGTAAACGTCGTATTTACATATCTGCCACTGTGCAGGAGAATCCGTATAGGTGTTCGAGTGTTCGAAACGTAACGCGCGAGAAATTGTAAGTAAACGTCGTATTTACATATCTGCCACTGTGCAGGAGAATCCTTATAGGTGTTCGAGTGTGCCAAACGTAACGCGCGAGAAATTGTAAGTAAACGCCGTATTTACATATCTGCCACTGTGCAGGAGAATCCGTATAGGTGTTCGAGTGTTCGAAACGTAACGCGCCAGAAATTGTAAGTAAACGCCGTATTTACATATCTGCCACTGTGCAGGAGAATCCGTATAGGTGTTCGAGTGTTCGAAACGTAACGCGCGAGAAATTGTAAGTAAACGCCGTATTTACTTATCTGCCACTGTGCCCGAGAATCCGTATAGGTGTTCGAGTGTTCGAATCGTAAGGCGTGAGAAATTGTAATTAAACACCGTATTTACATTTCTACCACTGTGCAGGGGAATCCGTATAGGTGTTCGAGTGTTCGAAACGTAACGCGCAAGAAATTGTAAGTAAACGCCATATTTACATATCTGCCACTGTGCAGGAGAATCCGTATAGGTGTTCGAGTGTTTGAAACGTAACGCGTGAGAAATTGTAAGTAAACGCCGTATTTACATATCTGCCACTGTCCAGGAGAATCCGTATAGGTGTTCGAGTGTTCGATCCGTAACGCGCGAGAAATTGTAAGTAAAAGCCGTATTTACATATCTACCACTGTGCAGGGGAATCCGTATAGGTGTTCGAGTGTTCGAAACGTAACGCGCGAGAAATTGTAAGTAAACATCGTATTTACATATCTGCCACTGTGCAGGAGAATCCGTATAGGTGTTCGAATGTTCGATACGTAACGCATGAGAAATTGTATGTAAACGCCGTATTTACATCTCTGCGTCTGTGCAGGAGAATCCGTATAGCTGTTCGAGTGTGCGAAACGTAACGCGCGAGAAATTGTAAGTAAACGCCGTATTTACATATCTGCCACTATGCAGGAGAATCCGTATAGGTGTTCGAGTGTTCGAAACGTAACGCGCGAGAAATTGTAAGTAAAGGTCGTATTTACATATCTGCCACTGTGCAGGAGAATCCGTATAGGTGTTCGAGTGTTCGAACCGTAACGCGCGAGAAATTGTAAGTAAACGCCGTATTTACATATCTGCCACTATGCAGGAGAATCCGTATAGGTGTTCGAGTGTTCGAAACGTAACGCGCGAGAAATTGTTAGTAAACGCCGTATTTACATATCTGCCACTGTGCAGGAGAATCCGTATAGGTGTTCGAGTGTTCGAAACGTAACGCGCGAGAAATTGTAAGTAAACGTCGTATTTACATATCTGCCACTGTGCAGGAGAATCCGTATAGGTGTTCGAGTGTTCGAAACGTAACGCGCGAGAAATTGTAAGTAAACTCCGTATTTACATATCTCCCACTGTGCAGGAGAATCCGTATAGGTGTTCGAGTGTTCGAAACGTAACGCGCGAGAAATTGTAAGTAAACGTCGTATTTACATATCTGCCACTGTGCAGGAGAATCCGTATAGGTGTTCGAGTGTTCGAAACGTAACGCGCGAGAAATTGTATGTAAACGCCGTATTTACATATCTGCCACTGTCCAGGAGAATCCGTATAGGTGTTCGAGTGTTCGAACCGTAACGCGTGAGAAATTGTAAGTAAACGTCGTATTTACATATCTGCCACTGTGCAGGAGAATCCGTATAGGTGTTCGAGTGTTCGAAACGTAACGCGCAAGAAATTGTAAGTAAACGTCGTATTTACATATCTGCCACTGTGCAGGAGAATCCGTATAGGTGTTCGAGTGTGCGAAACGTAACGCGCGAGAAATTGTAAGTAAACGCCGTATTTACATATCTGCCACTGTGCAGGAGAATCCGTATAGGTGTTCGAGTGTTCAAAACTTAACGCGCGAGAAATTGTAAGTAAACGCCGTATTTACATATCTGCCACTGTGCAGGAGAATCCGTATAGGTGTTCGAGTGTGCGAAACGTAACGCGCGAGAAATTGTATGTAAACGCCGTATTTACATATCTGCCACTGTGCAGGAGAATCCGTATAGGTGTTCGAGTGTTCGAAACGTAACGCGCGAGAAATTGTAAGTAAACGCCGTATTTACATATCTGCCACTGTGCAGGAGAATCCGTATAGGTGTTCGAGTGTTCGAAGCGTAACGCGCGAGAAATTGTAAGTAAACGCCGTATTTACTTATCTGCCACTGTGCCCGAGAATCCGTATAGGTGTTCGAGTGTTCGAATCGTAAGGCGTGAGAAATTGTAATTAAACACCGTATTTACATTTCTACCACTGTGCAGGAGAATCCGTATAGGTGTTCGAGTGTTCGAAACGTAACGCGCAAGAAATTGTAAGTAAACGCCATATTTACATATCTGCCACTGTGCAGGAGAATCCGTATAGGTGTTCGAGTGTTTGGAAAGTAACGCGTGAGAAATTGTAAGTAAACGCCGTATTTACATATCTGCCACTGTCCAGGAGAATCCGTATAGGTGTTCGAGTGTTCGATCCGTAACGCGCGAGAAATTGTAAGTAAAAGCCGTATTTACATATCTACCACTGTGCAGGGGAATCCGTATAGGTGTTCGAGTGTTCGAAACGTAACGCGCGAGAAATTGTAAGTAAACATCGTATTTACATATCTGCCACTGTGCAGGAGAATCCGTATAGGTGTTCGAATGTTCGATACGTAACGCATGAGAAATTGTATGTAAACGCCGTATTTACATCTCTGCCTCTGTGCAGGAGAATCCGTATAGCTGTTCGAGTGTGCGAAACGTAACGCGCGAGAAATTGTAAGTAAACGCCGTATTTACATATCTGCCACTGTGCAGGAGAATCCGTATAGGTGTTCGAGTGTTCGAAACGTAACGCGCGAGAAATTGTAAGTAAACGCCGTATTTACATATCTGCCACTGTGCAGGAGAATCCGTATAGGTGTTCGAGTGTTCGAACCGTAACGCGCGAGAAATTGTAAGTAAACGCCGTATTTACATATCTGCCACTATGCAGGAGAATCCGTATAGGTGTTCGAGTGTTCGAAACGTAACGCGCGAGAAATTGTTAGTAAACGCCGTATTTACATATCTGCCACTGTGCAGGAGAATCCGTATAGGTGTTCGAGTGTTCGAAACGTAACGCGCGAGAAATTGTAAGTAAACGCCGTATTTACTTATCTGCCACTGTGCCCGAGAATCCGTATAGGTGTTCGAGTGTTCGAATCGTAAGGCGTGAGAAATTGTAATTAAACACCGTATTTACATTTCTACCACTGTGCAGGAGAATCCGTATAGGTGTTCGAGTGTTTGAAACGTAACGCGCAAGAAATTGTAAGTAAACGCCATATTTACATATCTGCCACTGTGCAGGAGAATCCGTATAGGTGTTCGAGTGTTTGAAACGTAACGCGTGAGAAATTGTAAGTAAACGCCGTATTTACATATCTGCCACTGTCCAGGAGAATCCGTATAGGTGTTCGAGTGTTCGATCCGTAACGCGCGAGAAATTGTAAGTAAAAGCCGTATTTACATATCTCCCACTGTGCAGGGGAATCCGTATAGGTGTTCGAGTGTTCGAAACGTAACGCGCGAGAAATTGTAAGTAAACATCGTATTTACATATCTGCCACTGTGCAGGAGAATCCGTATAGGTGTTCGAGTGTTCGAAACGTAACGCGCGAGAAATTGTATGTAAACGTCGTATTTACATATCTGCCACTGTCCAGGAGAATCTGTATAGGTGTTCGAGTGTTCGAACCGTAACGCGCGAGAAATTGTAAGTAAACGTCGTATTTACATATCTGCCACTGTGCAGGAGAATCCGTATAGGTGTTCGAGTGTTCGAAACGTAACGCGCAAGAAATTGTAAGTAAACGTCGTATTTACTTATCTGCCACTGTGCAGGAGAATCCGTATAGGTGTTCAAGTGTTCGAAACGTAACGCGGGAGAAATTGTAAGTAAACGTCGTATTTACATCTCTGCCTCTGTGCAGGAGAATCCGTATAGCTGTTCGAGTGTGCGAAACGTAACGCGCGAGAAATTGTAAGTAAACGCCGTATTTACATATCTGCCACTGTGCAGGAGAATCCGTATAGGTGTTCGAGTGTTCGAAACGTAACGCGCGAGAAATTGTAAGTAAACGTCGTATTTACATATCTGCCACTGTGCAGGAGAATCCGTATAGGTGTTCGAGTGTTCGAAACGTAACGCGCGAGAAATTGTATGTAAACGCCGTATTTACATATCTGCCACTGTCCAGGAGAATCCGTATAGGTGTTCGAGTGTTCGAACCGTAACGCGTGAGAAATTGTAAGTAAACGTCGTATTTACATATCTGCCACTGTGCAGGAGAATCCGTATAGGTGTTCGAGTGTTCGAAACGTAACGCGCAAGAAATTGTAAGTGAACGCCGTATTTACATTTCTGCCACTGTGCAGGAGAATCCGTATAGGTGTTCGAGTGTGCGAAACGTAACGCGCGAGAAATTGTAAGTAAACGCCGTATTTACATATCTGCCACTGTGCAGGAGAATCCGTATAGGTGTTCGAGTGCTCGAAACTTAACGCGCAAGAAATTGTAAGTAAACGCCGTATTTACATATCTGCCACTGTGCAGGAGAATCCGTATAGGTGTTCGAGTGTGCGAAACGTAACGCGCGAGAAATTGTAAGTAAACGCCGTATTTACATATCTGCCACTGTGCAGGAGAATCCGTATAGGTGTTCGAGTGCTCGAAACGTAACGCGCAAGAAATTGTAAGTAAACGCCGTATTTACATATCTGCCACTGTGCAGGAGAATCCGTATAGGTGTTCAAGTGTTCGAAACGTAACGCGCGAGAAATTGTAAGTAAACGCCGTATTTACATATCTGCCACTGTGCAGGAGAATCCGTATAGGTGTTCGAGTGTTCGAAGCGTAACGCGCGAGAAATTGTAAGTAAACGCCGTATTTACTTATCTGCCACTGTGCCCGAGAATCCGTATAGGTGTTCGAGTGTTCGAATCGTAAGGCGTGAGAAATTGTAATTAAACACCGTATTTACATTTCTACCACTGTGCAGGAGAATCCGTATAGGTGTTCGAGTGTTCGAAACGTAACGCGCAAGAAATTGTAAGTAAACGCCATATTTACATATCTGCCACTGTGCAGGAGAATCCGTATAGGTGTTCGAGTGTTTGGAAAGTAACGCGTGAGAAATTGTAAGTAAACGCCGTATTTACATATCTGCCACTGTCCAGGAGAATCCGTATAGGTGTTCGAGTGTTCGATCCGTAACGCGCGAGAAATTGTAAGTAAAAGCCGTATTTACATATCTACCACTGTGCAGGGGAATCCGTATAGGTGTTCGAGTGTTCGAAACGTAACGCGCGAGAAATTGTAAGTAAACATCGTATTTACATATCTGCCACTGTGCAGGAGAATCCGTATAGGTGTTCGAATGTTCGATACGTAACGCATGAGAAATTGTATGTAAACGCCGTATTTACATCTCTGCCTCTGTGCAGGAGAATCCGTATAGCTGTTCGAGTGTGCGAAACGTAACGCGCGAGAAATTGTAAGTAAACGCCGTATTTACATATCTGCCACTGTGCAGGAGAATCCGTATAGGTGTTCGAGTGTTCGAAACGTAACGCGCGAGAAATTGTAAGTAAAGGTCGTATTTACATATCTGCCACTGTGCAGGAGAATCCGTATAGGTGTTCGAGTGTTCGAACCGTAACGCGCGAGAAATTGTAAGTAAACGCCGTATTTACATATCTGCCACTATGCAGGAGAATCCGTATAGGTGTTCGAGTGTTCGAAACGTAACGCGCGAGAAATTGTTAGTAAACGCCGTATTTACATATCTGCCACTGTGCAGGAGAATCCGTATAGGTGTTCGAGTGTTCGAAACGTAACGCGCGAGAAATTGTAAGTAAACGCCGTATTTACTTATCTGCCACTGTGCCCGAGAATCCGTATAGGTGTTCGAGTGTTCGAATCGTAAGGCGTGAGAAATTGTAATTAAACACCGTATTTACATTTCTACCACTGTGCAGGAGAATCCGTATAGGTGTTCGAGTGTTCGAAACGTAACGCGCAAGAAATTGTAAGTAAACGCCATATTTACATATCTGCCACTGTGCAGGAGAATCCGTATAGGTGTTCGAGTGTTTGAAACGTAACGCCTGAGAAATTGTAAGTAAACGCCGTATTTACATATCTGCCACTGTCCAGGAGAATCCGTATAGGTGTTCGAGTGTTCGATCCGTAACGCGCGAGAAATTGTAAGTAAAAGCCGTATTTACATATCTACCACTGTGCAGGGGAATCCGTATAGGTGTTCGAGTGTTCGAAACGTAACGCGCGAGAAATTGTAAGTAAACATCGTATTTACATATCTGCCACTGTGCAGGAGAATCCGTATAGGTGTTCGAGTGTTCGAAACGTAACGCGCGAGAAATTGTATGTAAACGTCGTATTTACATATCTGCCACTGTCCAGGAGAATCTGTATAGGTGTTCGAGTGTTCGAACCGTAACGCGCGAGAAATTGTAAGTAAACGTCGTATTTACATATCTGCCACTGTGCAGGAGAATCCGTATAGGTGTTCGAGTGTTCGAAACGTAACGCGCAAGAAATTGTAAGTAAACGTCGTATTTACTTATCTGCCACTGTGCAGGAGAATCCGTATAGGTGTTCAAGTGTTCGAAACGTAACGCGGGAGAAATTGTAAGTAAACGTCGTATTTACATCTCTGCCTCTGTGCAGGAGAATCCGTATAGCTGTTCGAGTGTGCGAAACGTAACGCGCGAGAAATTGTAAGTAAACGCCGTATTTACATATCTGCCACTGTGCAGGAGAATCCGTATAGGTGTTCGAGTGTTCGAAACGTAACGCGCGAGAAATTGTAAGTAAACGTCGTATTTACATATCTGCCACTGTGCAGGAGAATCCGTATAGGTGTTCGAGTGTTCGAAACGTAACGCGCGAGAAATTGTATGTAAACGCCGTATTTACATATCTGCCACTGTCCAGGAGAATCCGTATAGGTGTTCGAGTGTTCGAACCGTAACGCGTGAGAAATTGTAAGTAAACGTCGTATTTACATATCTGCCACTGTGCAGGAGAATCCGTATAGGTGTTCGAGTGTTCGAAACGTAACGCGCAAGAAATTGTAAGTGAACGCCGTATTTACATTTCTGCCACTGTGCAGGAGAATCCGTATAGGTGTTCGAGTGTGCGAAACGTAACGCGCGAGAAATTGTAAGTAAACGCCGTATTTACATATCTGCCACTGTGCAGGAGAATCCGTATAGGTGTTCGAGTGCTCGAAACTTAACGCGCAAGAAATTGTAAGTAAACGCCGTATTTACATATCTGCCACTGTGCAGGAGAATCCGTATAGGTGTTCGAGTGTGCGAAACGTAACGCGCGAGAAATTGTAAGTAAACGCCGTATTTACATATCTGCCACTGTGCAGGAGAATCCGTATAGGTGTTCGAGTGCTCGAAACGTAACGCGCAAGAAATTGTAAGTAAACGCCGTATTTACATATCTGCCACTGTGCAGGAGAATCCGTATAGGTGTTCGAGTGTTCGAAACGTAACGCGCGAGAAATTGTAAGTAAACGCCGTATTTACATATCTGCCACTGTGCAGGAGAATCCGTATAGGTGTTCGAGTGTTCGAAACGTAACGCGCGAGAAATTGTAAGTAAACGCCGTATTTACTTATCTGCCACTGTGCCCGAGAATCCGTATAGGTGTTCGAGTGTTCGAATCGTAAGGCGTGAGAAATTGTAATTAAACACCGTATTTACATTTCTACCACTGTGCAGGAGAATCCGTATAGGTGTTCGAGTGTTCGAAACGTAACGCGCAAGAAATTGTAAGTAAACGCCATATTTACATATCTGCCACTGTGCAGGAGAATCCGTATAGGTGTTCGAGTGTTTGAAAAGTAACGCGTGAGAAATTGTAAGTAAACGCCGTATTTACATATCTGCCACTGTCCAGGAGAATCCGTATAGGTGTTCGAGTGTTCGATCCGTAACGCGCGAGAAATTGTAAGTAAAAGCCGTATTTACATATCTACCACTGTGCAGGGGAATCCGTATAGGTGTTCGAGTGTTCGAAACGTAACGCGCGAGAAATTGTAAGTAAACATCGTATTTACATATCTGCCACTGTGCAGGAGAATCCGTATAGGTGTTCGAATGTTCGATACGTAACGCATGAGAAATTGTATGTAAACGCCGTATTTACATCTCTGCCTCTGTGCAGGAGAATCCGTACAGCTGTTCGAGTGTGCGAAACGTAACGCGCGAGAAATTGTAAGTAAACGCCGTATTTACATATCTGCCACTGTGCAGGAGAATCCGTATAGGTTTTCGAGTGTTCGAAACGTAACGCGCGAGAAATTGTAAGTAAAGGTCGTATTTACATATCTGCCACTGTGCAGGAGAATCCGTATAGGTGTTCGAGTGTTCGAACCGTAACGCGCGAGAAATTGTAAGTAAACGCCGTATTTACATATCTGCCACTATGCAGGAGAATCCGTATAGGTGTTCGAGTGTTCGAAACGTAACGCGCGAGAAATTGTTAGTAAACGCCGTATTTACATATCTGCCACTGTGCAGGAGAATCCGTATAGGTGTTCGAGTGTTCGAAACGTAACGCGCGAGAAATTGTAAGTAAACGTCGTATTTACATATCTGCCACTGTGCAGGAGAATCCGTATAGGTGTTCGAGTGTTCGAAACGTAACGCGCGAGAAATTGTAAGTAAACTCCGTATTTACATATCTGCCACTGTGCAGGAGAATCCGTATAGGTGTTCGAGTGTTCGAAACGTAACGCGCGAGAAATTGTTAGTAAACGCCGTATTTACATATCTGCCACTGTGCAGGAGAATCCGTATAGGTGTTCGAGTGTTCGAAACGTAACGCGCGAGAAATTGTAAGTAAACGTCGTATTTACATATCTGCCACTGTGCAGGAGAATCCGTATAGGTGTTCGAGTGTGCAAAACGTAACGCGCGAGAAATTGTAAGTAAACGCCGTATTTACATATCTGCCACTGTGCAGGAGAATCCGTATAGGTGTTCGAGTGTTCGAAACGTAACGCGCGAGAAATTGTAAGTAAACGTCGTATTTACATATCTGCCACTGTGCAGGAGAATCCGTATAGGTGTTCGAGTGTGCGAAACGTAACGCGCGAGAAATTGTAAGTAAACGCCGTATTTACATATCTGCCACTGTGCAGGAGAATCCGTATAGGTGTTCGAGTGTTCGAAACGTAACGCGCGAGAAATTGTATATAAACGTCGTATTTACATATCTGCCACTGTCCAAGAGAATCTGTATAGGTGTTCGAGTGTTCGAACCGTAACGCACGAGAAATTGTAAGTAAACGTCGTATTTACATATCTGCCACTGTGCAGGAGAATCCGTATAGGTGTTCGAGTGTTCGAAACGTAACGCGCAAGAAATTGTAAGTAAACGTCGTATTTACTTATCTGCCACTGTGCTGGAGAATCCGTATAGGTGTTCAAGTGTTCGAAACGTAACGCGGGAGAAATTGTAAGTAAACGTCGTATTTACATCTCTGCCTCTGTGCAGGAGAATCCGTATAGCTGTTCGAGTGTGCGAAACGTAACGCGCGAGAAATTGTAAGTAAACGCCGTATTTACATATCTGCCACTGTGCAGGAGAATCCGTATAGGTGTTCGAGTGTTCGAAACGTAACGCGCGAGAAATTGTAAGTAAACGTCGTATTTACATATCTGCCACTGTGCAGGAGAATCCGTATAGGTGTTCGAGTGTTCGAAACCTAACGCGCGAGAAATTGTATGTAAACGCCGTATTTACATATCTGCCACTGTCCAGGAGAATCCGTATAGGTGTTCGAGTGTTCGAACCGTAACGCGTGAGAAATTGTAAGTAAACGTCGTATTTACATATCTGCCACTGTGCAGGAGAATCCGTATAGGTGTTCGAGTGTTCGAAACGTAACGCGCAAGAAATTGTAAGTGAACGCCGTATTTACATATCTGCCACTCTGCAGGAGAATCCGTATAGGTGTTCGAGTGTGCGAAACGTAACGCGCGAGAAATTGTAAGTAAACGCCGTATTTACATATCTGCCACTGTGCAGGAGAATCCGTATAGGTGTTCGAGTGCTCGAAACTTAACGCGCAAGAAATTGTAAGTAAACGCCGTATTTACATATCTGCCACTGTGCAGGAGAATCCGTATAGGTGTTCGAGTGTGCGAAACGTAACGCGCGAGAAATTGTAAGTAAACGCCGTATTTACATATCTGCCACTGTGCAGGAGAATCCGTATAGGTGTTCGAGTGCTCGAAACGTAACGCGCAAGAAATTGTAAGTAAACGCCGTATTTACATATCTGCCACTGTGCAGGAGAATCCGTATAGGTGTTCGAGTGTTCGAAACGTAACGCGCGAGAAATTGTAAGTAAACGCCGTATTTACATATCTGCCACTGTGCAGGAGAATCCGTATAGGTGTTCGAGTGTTCGAAACGTAACGCGCGAGAAATTGTAAGTAAACGCCGTATTTACTTATCTGCCACTGTGCCCGAGAATCCGTATAGGTGTTCGAGTGTTCGAGTGTTCGAATCGTAAGGCGTGAGAAATTGTAATTAAACACCGTATTTACATTTCTACCACTGTGCAGGAGAATCCGTATAGGTGTTCGAGTGTTCGAAACGTAACGCGCAAGAAATTGTAAGTAAACGCCATATTTACATATCTGCCACTGTGCAGGAGAATCCGTATAGGTGTTCGAGTGTTTGAAACGTAACGCGTGAGAAATTGTAAGTAAACGCCGTATTTACATATCTGCCACTGTCCAGGAGAATCCGTATAGGTGTTCGAGTGTTCGATCCGTAACGCGCGAGAAATTGTAAGTAAAAGCCGTATTTACATATCTACCACTGTGCAGGGGAATCCGTATAGGTGTTCGAGTGTTCGAAACGTAACGCGCGAGAAATTGTAAGTAAACATCGTATTTACATATCTGCCACTGTGCAGGAGATTCCGTATAGGTGTTCGAATGTTCGATACGTAACGCATGAGAAATTGTATGTAAACGCCGTATTTACATCTCTGCCTCTGTGCAGGAGAATCCGTATAGCTGTTCGAGTGTGCGAAACGTAACGCGCGAGAAATTGTAAGTAAACGCCGTATTTACATATCTGCCACTGTGCAGGAGAATCCGTATAGGTGTTCGAGTGTTCGAAACGTAACGCGCGAGAAATTGTAAGTAAAGGTCGTATTTACATATCTGCCACTGTGCAGGAGAATCCGTATAGGTGTTCGAGTGTTCGAACCGTAACGCGCGAGAAATTGTAAGTAAACGCCGTATTTACATATCTGCCACTCTGCAGGAGAATCCGTATAGGTGTTCGAGTGTTCGAAACGTAACGCGCGAGAAATTGTTAGTAAACGCCGTATTTACATATCTGCCACTGTGCAGGAGAATCCGTATAGGTGTTCGAGTGTTCGAAACGTAACGCGCGAGAAATTGTAAGTAAACGTCGTATTTACATATCTGCCACTGTGCAGGAGAATCCGTATAGGTGTTCGAGCGTTCGAAACGTAACGCGCGAGAAATTGTAAGTAAACTCCGTATTTACATATCTGCCACTGTGCAGGAGAATCCGTATAGGTGTTCGAGTGTTCGAAACGTAACGCGCGAGAAATTGTTAGTAAACGCCGTATTTACATATCTGCCACTGTGCAGGAGAATCCGTATAGGTGTTCGAGTGTTCGAAACGTAACGCGCGAGAAATTGTAAGTAAACGTCGTATTTACATATCTGCCACTGTGCAGGAGAATCCGTATAGGTGTTCGAGTGTGCAAAACGTAACGCGCGAGAAATTGTAAGTAAACGCCGTATTTACATATCTGCCACTGTGCAGGAGAATCCGTATAGGTGTTCGAGTGTTCGAAACGTAACGCGCGAGAAATTGTAAGTAAACGTCGTATTTACATATCTGCCACTGTGCAGGAGAATCCGTATAGGTGTTCGAGTGTGCGAAACGTAACGCGCGAGAAATTGTAAGTAAACGCCGTATTTACATATCTGCCACTGTGCAGGAGAATCCGTATAGGTGTTCGAGTGTTCAAAATGTAACGCGCGAGAAATTGTAAGTAAACGCCGTATTTACATATCTGCCACTGTGCAGGAGAATCCGTATAGGTGTTCGAGTGTTCGAAACGTAACGCGCGAGAAATTGTATGTAAACGTCGTATTTACATATCTGCCACTGTCCAGGAGAATCTGTATAGGTGTTCGAGTGTTCGAACCGTAACGCGCGAGAAATTGTAAGCAAACGTCGTATTTACATATCTGCCACTGTGCAGGAGAATCCGTATAGGTGTTCGAGTGTTCGAAACGTAACGCGCAAGAAATTGTAAGTAAACGTCGTATTTACTTATCTGCCACTGTGCAGGAGAATCCGTATAGGTGTTCAAGTGTTCGAAACGTAACGCGGGAGAAATTGTAAGTAAACGTCGTATTTACATCTCTGCCTCTGTGCAGGAGAATCCGTATAGCTGTTCGAGTGTGCGAAACGTAACGCGCGAGAAATTGTAAGTAAACGCCGTATTTACATATCTGCCACTGTGCAGGAGAATCCGTATAGGTGTTCGAGTGTTCGAAACGTAACGCGCGAGAAATTGTAAGTAAACGTCGTATTTACATATCTGCCACTGTGCAGGAGAATCCGTATAGGTGTTCGAGTGTTCGAAACGTAACGCGCGAGAAATTGTATGTAAACGCCGTATTTACATATCTGCCACTGTCCAGGAGAATCCGTATAGGTGTTCGAGAGTTCGAACCGTAACGCGTGAGAAATTGTAAGTAAACGTCGTATTTACATATCTGCCACTGTGCAGGAGAATCCGTATAGGTGTTCGAGTGTTCGAAACGTAACGCGCAAGAAATTGTAAGTGAACGCCGTATTTACATTTCTGCCACTGTGCAGGAGAATCCGTATAGGTGTTCGAGTGTTCGAAACGTAACGCGCGAGAAATTGTATGTAAACGCCGTATTTACATATCTGCCACTGTCCAGGAGAATCCGTATAGGTGTTCGAGTGTTCGAACCGTAACGCGTGAGAAATTGTAAGTAAACGTCGTATTTACATATCTGCCACTGTGCAGGAGAATCCGTATAGGTGTTCGAGTGTTCGAAACGTAACGCGCAAGAAATTGTAAGTGAACGCCGTATTTACATTTCTGCCACTGTGCAGGAGAATCCGTATAGGTGTTCGAGTGTGCGAAACGTAACGCGCGAGAAATTGTAAGTAAACGCCGTATTTACATATCTGCCACTGTGCAGGAGAATCCGTATAGGTGTTCGAGTGCTCGAAACTTAACGCGCAAGAAATTGTAAGTAAACGCCGTATTTACATATCTGCCACTGTGCAGGAGAATCCGTATAGGTGTTCGAGCGTTCGAAACGTAACGCGCGAGAAATTGTAAGTAAACTCCGTATTTACATATCTGCCACTGTGCAGGAGAATCCGTATAGGTGTTCGAGTGTTCGAAACGTAACGCGCGAGAAATTGTTAGTAAACGCCGTATTTACATATCTGCCACTGTGCAGGAGAATCCGTATAGGTGTTCGAGTGTTCGAAACGTAACGCGCGAGAAATTGTAAGTAAACGTCGTATTTACATATCTGCCACTGTGCAGGAGAATCCGTATAGGTGTTCGAGTGTGCAAAACGTAACGCGCGAGAAATTGTAAGTAAACGCCGTATTTACATATCTGCCACTGTGCAGGAGAATCCGTATAGGTGTTCGAGTGTTCGAAACGTAACGCGCGAGAAATTGTAAGTAAACGTCGTATTTACATATCTGCCACTGTGCAGGAGAATCCGTATAGGTGTTCGAGTGTGCGAAACGTAACGCGCGAGAAATTGTAAGTAAACGCCGTATTTACATATCTGCCACTGTGCAGGAGAATCCGTATAGGTGTTCGAGTGTTCAAAATGTAACGCGCGAGAAATTGTAAGTAAACGCCGTATTTACATATCTGCCACTGTGCAGGAGAATCCGTATAGGTGTTCGAGTGTTCGAAACGTAACGCGCGAGAAATTGTATGTAAACGTCGTATTTACATATCTGCCACTGTCCAGGAGAATCTGTATAGGTGTTCGAGTGTTCGAACCGTAACGCGCGAGAAATTGTAAGCAAACGTCGTATTTACATATCTGCCACTGTGCAGGAGAATCCGTATAGGTGTTCGAGTGTTCGAAACGTAACGCGCAAGAAATTGTAAGTAAACGTCGTATTTACTTATCTGCCACTGTGCAGGAGAATCCGTATAGGTGTTCAAGTGTTCGAAACGTAACGCGGGAGAAATTGTAAGTAAACGTCGTATTTACATCTCTGCCTCTGTGCAGGAGAATCCGTATAGCTGTTCGAGTGTGCGAAACGTAACGCGCGAGAAATTGTAAGTAAACGCCGTATTTACATATCTGCCACTGTGCAGGAGAATCCGTATAGGTGTTCGAGTGTTCGAAACGTAACGCGCGAGAAATTGTAAGTAAACGTCGTATTTACATATCTGCCACTGTGCAGGAGAATCCGTATAGGTGTTCGAGTGTTCGAAACGTAACGCGCGAGAAATTGTATGTAAACGCCGTATTTACATATCTGCCACTGTCCAGGAGAATCCGTATAGGTGTTCGAGTGTTCGAACCGTAACGCGTGAGAAATTGTAAGTAAACGTCGTATTTACATATCTGCCACTGTGCAGGAGAATCCGTATAGGTGTTCGAGTGTTCGAAACGTAACGCGCAAGAAATTGTAAGTGAACGCCGTATTTACATTTCTGCCACTGTGCAGGAGAATCCGTATAGGTGTTCGAGTGTTCGAAACGTAACGCGCGAGAAATTGTATGTAAACGCCGTATTTACATATCTGCCACTGTCCAGGAGAATCCGTATAGGTGTTCGAGTGTTCGAACCGTAACGCGTGAGAAATTGTAAGTAAACGTCGTATTTACATATCTGCCACTGTGCAGGAGAATCCGTATAGGTGTTCGAGTGTTCGAAACGTAACGCGCAAGAAATTGTAAGTGAACGCCGTATTTACATTTCTGCCACTGTGCAGGAGAATCCGTATAGGTGTTCGAGTGTGCGAAACGTAACGCGCGAGAAATTGTAAGTAAACGCCGTATTTACATATCTGCCACTGTGCAGGAGAATCCGTATAGGTGTTCGAGTGCTCGAAACTTAACGCGCAAGAAATTGTAAGTAAACGCCGTATTTACATATCTGCCACTGTGCAGGAGAATCCGTATAGGTGTTCGAGTGTGCGAAACGTAACGCGCGAGAAATTGTAAGTAAACGCCGTATTTACATATCTGCCACTGTGCAGGAGAATCCGTATAGGTGTTCGAGTGCTCGAAACGTAACGCGCAAGAAATTGTAAGTAAACGCCGTATTTACATATCTGCCACTGTGCAGGAGAATCCGTATAGGTGTTCGAGTGTTCGAAACGTAACGCGCGAGAAATTGTAAGTAAACGCCGTATTTACATATCTGCCACTGTGCAGGAGAATCCGTATAGGTGTTCGAGTGTTCGAAACGTAACGCGCGAGAAATTGTAAGTAAACGCCGTATTTACTTATCTGCCACTGTGCCCGAGAATCCGTATAGGTGTTCGAGTGTTCGAATCGTAAGGCGTGAGAAATTGTAATTAAACACCGTATTTACATTTCTACCACTGTGCAGGAGAATCCGTATAGGTGTTCGAGTGTTCGAAACGTAACGCGCAAGAAATTGTAAGTAAACGCCATATTTACATATCTGCCACTGTACAGGAGAATCCGTATAGGTGTTCGAGTGTTTGAAAAGTAACGCGTGAGAAATTGTAAGTAAACGCCGTATTTACATATCTGCCACTGTCCAGGAGAATCCGTATAGGTGTTCGAGTGTTCGATCCGTAACGCGCGAGAAATTGTAAGTAAAAGCCGTATTTACATATCTACCACTGTGCAGGGGAATCCGTATAGGTGTTCGAGTGTTCGAAACGTAACGCGCGAGAAATTGTAAGTAAACATCGTATTTACATATCTGCCACTGTGCAGGAGAATCCGTATAGGTGTTCGAATGTTCGATACGTAACGCATGAGAAATTGTATGTAAACGCCGTATTTACATCTCTGCCTCTGTGCAGGAGAATCCGTACAGCTGTTCGAGTGTGCGAAACGTAACGCGCGAGAAATTGTAAGTAAACGCCGTATTTACATATCTGCCACTGTGCAGGAGAATCCGTATAGGTGTTCGAGTGTTCGAAACGTAACGCGCGAGAAATTGTAAGTAAAGGTCGTATTTACATATCTGCCACTGTGCAGGAGAATCCGTATAGGTGTTCGAGTGTTCGAACCGTAACGCGCGAGAAATTGTAAGTAAACGCCGTATTTACATATCTGCCACTATGCAGGAGAATCCGTATAGGTGTTCGAGTGTTCGAAACGTAACGCGCGAGAAATTGTTAGTAAACGCCGTATTTACATATCTGCCACTGTGCAGGAGAATCCGTATAGGTGTTCGAGTGTTCGAAACGTAACGCGCGAGAAATTGTAAGTAAACGTCGTATTTACATATCTGCCACTGTGCAGGAGAATCCGTATAGGTGTTCGAGCGTTCGAAACGTAACGCGCGAGAAATTGTAAGTAAACTCCGTATTTACATATCTGCCACTGTGCAGGAGAATCCGTATAGGTGTTCGAGTGTTCGAAACGTAACGCGCGAGAAATTGTTAGTAAACGCCGTATTTACATATCTGCCACTGTGCAGGAGAATCCGTATAGGTGTTCGAGTGTTCGAAACGTAACGCGCGAGAAATTGTAAGTAAACGTCGTATTTACATATCTGCCACTGTGCAGGAGAATCCGTATAGGTGTTCGAGTGTGCAAAACGTAACGCGCGAGAAATTGTAAGTAAACGCCGTATTTACATATCTGCCACTGTGCAGGAGAATCCGTATAGGTGTTCGAGTGTTCGAAACGTAACGCGCGAGAAATTGTA
Organism: Camellia sinensis; assembly: GCF_055761805.1. NCBI lineage: Eukaryota > Viridiplantae > Streptophyta > Magnoliopsida > Ericales > Theaceae > Camellia > Camellia sinensis. The sequence continues at coordinate 3,758,460 of NW_028128989.1, read as the reverse complement.
AGTAAACGTCGTATTTACATATCTGCCACTGTGCAGGAGAATCCGTATAGGTGTTCGAGTGTGCGAAACGTAACGCGCGAGAAATTGTAAGTAAACGCCGTATTTACATATCTGCCACTGTGCAGGAGAATCCGTATAGGTGTTCGAGTGTTCAAAACGTAACGCGCGAGAAATTGTAAGTAAACGCCGTATTTACATATCTGCCACTGTGCAGGAGAATCCGTATAGGTGTTCGAGTGTTCGAAACGTAACGCGCGAGAAATTGTATATAAACGTCGTATTTACATATCTGCCACTGTCCAAGAGAATCTGTATAGGTGTTCGAGTGTTCGAACCGTAACGCACGAGAAATTGTAAGTAAACGTCGTATTTACATATCTGCCACTGTGCAGGAGAATCCGTATAGGTGTTCGAGTGTTCGAAACGTAACGCGCAAGAAATTGTAAGTAAACGTCGTATTTACTTATCTGCCACTGTGCTGGAGAATCCGTATAGGTGTTCAAGTGTTCGAAACGTAACGCGGGAGAAATTGTAAGTAAACGTCGTATTTACATCTCTGCCTCTGTGCAGGAGAATCCGTATAGCTGTTCGAGTGTGCGAAACGTAACGCGCGAGAAATTGTAAGTAAACGCCGTATTTACATATCTGCCACTGTGCAGGAGAATCCGTATAGGTGTTCGAGTGTTCGAAACGTAACGCGCGAGAAATTGTAAGTAAACGTCGTATTTACATATCTGCCACTGTGCAGGAGAATCCGTATAGGTGTTCGAGTGTTCGAAACCTAACGCGCGAGAAATTGTATGTAAACGCCGTATTTACATATCTGCCACTGTCCAGGAGAATCCGTATAGGTGTTCGAGTGTTCGAACCGTAACGCGTGAGAAATTGTAAGTAAACGTCGTATTTACATATCTGCCACTGTGCAGGAGAATCCGTATAGGTGTTCGAGTGTTCGAAACGTAACGCGCAAGAAATTGTAAGTGAACGCCGTATTTACATATCTGCCACTGTGCAGGAGAATCCGTATAGGTGTTCGAGTGTGCGAAACGTAACGCGCGAGAAATTGTAAGTAAACGCCGTATTTACATATCTGCCACTGTGCAGGAGAATCCGTATAGGTGTTCGAGTGCTCGAAACTTAACGCGCAAGAAATTGTAAGTAAACGCCGTATTTACATATCTGCCACTGTGCAGGAGAATCCGTATAGGTGTTCAAGTGTGCGAAACGTAACGCGCGAGAAATTGTAAGTAAACGCCGTATTTACATATCTGCCACTGTGCAGGAGAATCCGTATAGGTGTTCGAGTGCTCGAAACGTAACGCGCAAGAAATTGTAAGTAAACGCCGTATTTACATATCTGCCACTGTGCAGGAGAATCCGTATAGGTGTTCGAGTGTTCGAAACGTAACGCGCGAGAAATTGTAAGTAAACGCCGTATTTACATATCTGCCACTGTGCAGGAGAATCCGTATAGGTGTTCGAGTGTTCGAAACGTAACACGCGAGAAATTGTAAGTAAACGCCGTATTTACTTATCTGCCACTGTGCCCGAGAATCCGTATAGGTGTTCGAGTGTTCGAGTGTTCGAATCGTAAGGCGTGAGAAATTGTAATTAAACACCGTATTTACATTTCTACCACTGTGCAGGAGAATCCGTATAGGTGTTCGAGTGTTCGAAACGTAACGCGCAAGAAATTGTAAGTAAACGCCATATTTACATATCTGCCACTGTGCAGGAGAATCCGTATAGGTGTTCGAGTGTTTGAAACGTAACGCGTGAGAAATTGTAAGTAAACGCCGTATTTACATATCTGCCACTGTCCAGGAGAATCCGTATAGGTGTTCGAGTGTTCGATCCGTAACGCGCGAGAAATTGTAAGTAAAAGCCGTATTTACATATCTACCACTGTGCAGGGGAATCCGTATAGGTGTTCGAGTGTTCGAAACGTAACGCGCGAGAAATTGTAAGTAAACATCGTATTTACATATCTGCCACTGTGCAGGAGATTCCGTATAGGTGTTCGAATGTTCGATACGTAACGCATGAGAAATTGTATGTAAACGCCGTATTTACATCTCTGCCTCTGTGCAGGAGAATCCGTATAGCTGTTCGAGTGTGCGAAACGTAACGCGCGAGAAATTGTAAGTAAACGCCGTATTTACATATCTGCCACTGTGCAGGAGAATCCGTATAGGTGTTCGAGTGTTCGAAACGTAACGCGCGAGAAATTGTAAGTAAAGGTCGTATTTACATATCTGCCACTGTGCAGGAGAATCCGTATAGGTGTTCGAGTGTTCGAACCGTAACGCGCGAGAAATTGTAAGTAAACGCCGTATTTACATATCTGCCACTCTGCAGGAGAATCCGTATAGGTGTTCGAGTGTTCGAAACGTAACGCGCGAGAAATTGTTAGTAAACGCCGTATTTACATATCTGCCACTGTGCAGGAGAATCCGTATAGGTGTTCGAGTGTTCGAAACGTAACGCGCGAGAAATTGTAAGTAAACGTCGTATTTACATATCTGCCACTGTGCAGGAGAATCCGTATAGGTGTTCGAGCGTTCGAAACGTAACGCGCGAGAAATTGTAAGTAAACTCCGTATTTACATATCTGCCACTGTGCAGGAGAATCCGTATAGGTGTTCGAGTGTTCGAAACGTAACGCGCGAGAAATTGTTAGTAAACGCCGTATTTACATATCTGCCACTGTGCAGGAGAATCCGTATAGGTGTTCGAGTGTTCGAAACGTAACGCGCGAGAAATTGTAAGTAAACGTCGTATTTACATATCTGCCACTGTGCAGGAGAATCCGTATAGGTGTTCGAGTGTGCAAAACGTAACGCGCGAGAAATTGTAAGTAAACGCCGTATTTACATATCTGCCACTGTGCAGGAGAATCCGTATAGGTGTTCGAGTGTTCGAAACGTAACGCGCGAGAAATTGTAAGTAAACGTCGTATTTACATATCTGCCACTGTGCAGGAGAATCCGTATAGGTGTTCGAGTGTGCGAAACGTAACGCGCGAGAAATTGTAAGTAAACGCCGTATTTACATATCTGCCACTGTGCAGGAGAATCCGTATAGGTGTTCGAGTGTTCAAAATGTAACGCGCGAGAAATTGTAAGTAAACGCCGTATTTACATATCTGCCACTGTGCAGGAGAATCCGTATAGGTGTTCGAGTGTTCGAAACGTAACGCGCGAGAAATTGTATGTAAACGTCGTATTTACATATCTGCCACTGTCCAGGAGAATCTGTATAGGTGTTCGAGTGTTCGAACCGTAACGCGCGAGAAATTGTAAGTAAACGTCGTATTTACATATCTGCCACTGTGCAGGAGAATCCGTATAGGTGTTCGAGTGTTCGAAACGTAACGCGCAAGAAATTGTAAGTAAACGTCGTATTTACTTATCTGCCACTGTGCAGGAGAATCCGTATAGGTGTTCAAGTGTTCGAAACGTAACGCGGGAGAAATTGTAAGTAAACGTCGTATTTACATCTCTGCCTCTGTGCAGGAGAATCCGTATAGCTGTTCGAGTGTGCGAAACGTAACGCGCGAGAAATTGTAAGTAAACGCCGTATTTACATATCTGCCACTGTGCAGGAGAATCCGTATAGGTGTTCGAGTGTTCGAAACGTAACGCGCGAGAAATTGTAAGTAAACGTCGTATTTACATATCTGCCACTGTGCAGGAGAATCCGTATAGGTGTTCGAGTGTTCGAAACGTAACGCGCGAGAAATTGTATGTAAACGCCGTATTTACATATCTGCCACTGTCCAGGAGAATCCGTATAGGTGTTCGAGTGTTCGAACCGTAACGCGTGAGAAATTGTAAGTAAACGTCGTATTTACATATCTGCCACTGTGCAGGAGAATCCGTATAGGTGTTCGAGTGTTCGAAACGTAACGCGCAAGAAATTGTAAGTGAACGCCGTATTTACATTTCTGCCACTGTGCAGGAGAATCCGTATAGGTGTTCGAGTGTTCGAAACGTAACGCGCGAGAAATTGTATGTAAACGCCGTATTTACATATCTGCCACTGTCCAGGAGAATCCGTATAGGTGTTCGAGTGTTCGAACCGTAACGCGTGAGAAATTGTAAGTAAACGTCGTATTTACATATCTGCCACTGTGCAGGAGAATCCGTATAGGTGTTCGAGTGTTCGAAACGTAACGCGCAAGAAATTGTAAGTGAACGCCGTATTTACATTTCTGCCACTGTGCAGGAGAATCCGTATAGGTGTTCGAGTGTGCGAAACGTAACGCGCGAGAAATTGTAAGTAAACGCCGTATTTACATATCTGCCACTGTGCAGGAGAATCCGTATAGGTGTTCGAGTGCTCGAAACTTAACGCGCAAGAAATTGTAAGTAAACGCCGTATTTACATATCTGCCACTGTGCAGGAGAATCCGTATAGGTGTTCGAGTGTGCGAAACGTAACGCGCGAGAAATTGTAAGTAAACGCCGTATTTACATATCTGCCACTGTGCAGGAGAATCCGTATAGGTGTTCGAGTGCTCGAAACGTAACGCGCAAGAAATTGTAAGTAAACGCCGTATTTACATATCTGCCACTGTGCAGGAGAATCCGTATAGGTGTTCGAGTGTTCGAAACGTAACGCGCGAGAAATTGTAAGTAAACGCCGTATTTACATATCTGCCACTGTGCAGGAGAATCCGTATAGGTGTTCGAGTGTTCGAAACGTAACGCGCGAGAAATTGTAAGTAAACGCCGTATTTACTTATCTGCCACTGTGCCCGAGAATCCGTATAGGTGTTCGAGTGTTCGAATCGTAAGGCGTGAGAAATTGTAATTAAACACCGTATTTACATTTCTACCACTGTGCAGGAGAATCCGTATAGGTGTTCGAGTGTTCGAAACGTAACGCGCAAGAAATTGTAAGTAAACGCCATATTTACATATCTGCCACTGTGCAGGAGAATCCGTATAGGTGTTCGAGTGTTTGAAAAGTAACGCGTTAGAAATTGTAAGTAAACGCCGTATTTACATATCTGCCACTGTCCAGGAGAATCCGTATAGGTGTTCGAGTGTTCGATCCGTAACGCGCGAGAAATTGTAAGTAAAAGCCGTATTTACATATCTACCACTGTGCAGGGGAATCCGTATAGGTGTTCGAGTGTTCGAAACGTAACGCGCGAGAAATTGTAAGTAAACATCGTATTTACATATCTGCCACTGTGCAGGAGAATCCGTATAGGTGTTCGAATGTTCGATACGTAACGCATGAGAAATTGTATGTAAACGCCGTATTTACATCTCTGCCTCTGTGCAGGAGAATCCGTATAGCTGTTCGAGTGTGCGAAACGTAACGCGCGAGAAATTGTAAGTAAACGCCGTATTTACATATCTGCCACTGTGCAGGAGAATCCGTATAGGTGTTCGAGTGTTCGAAACGTAACGCGCGAGAAATTGTAAGTAAAGGTCGTATTTACATATCTGCCACTGTGCAGGAGAATCCGTATAGGTGTTCGAGTGTTCGAACCGTAACGCGCGAGAAATTGTAAGTAAACGCCGTATTTACATATCTGCCACTATGCAGGAGAATCCGTATAGGTGTTCGAGTGTTCGAAACGTAACGCGCGAGAAATTGTTAGTAAACGCCGTATTTACATATCTGCCACTGTGCAGGAGAATCCGTATAGGTGTTCGAGTGTTCGAAACGTAACGCGCGAGAAATTGTAAGTAAACGTCGTATTTACATATCTGCCACTGTGCAGGAGAATCCGTATAGGTGTTCGAGCGTTCGAAACGTAACGCGCGAGAAATTGTAAGTAAACTCCGTATTTACATATCTGCCACTGTGCAGGAGAATCCGTATAGGTGTTCGAGTGTTCGAAACGTAACGCGCGAGAAATTGTTAGTAAACGCCGTATTTACATATCTGCCACTGTGCAGGAGAATCCGTATAGGTGTTCGAGTGTTCGAAACGTAACGCGCGAGAAATTGTAAGTAAACGTCGTATTTACATATCTGCCACTGTGCAGGAGAATCCGTATAGGTGTTCGAGTGTGCAAAACGTAACGCGCGAGAAATTGTAAGTAAACGCCGTATTTACATATCTGCCACTGTGCAGGAGAATCCGTATAGGTGTTCGAGTGTTCGAAACGTAACGCGCGAGAAATTGTAAGTAAACGTCGTATTTACATATCTGCCACTGTGCAGGAGAATCCGTATAGGTGTTCGAGTGTGCGAAACGTAACGCGCGAGAAATTGTAAGTAAACGCCGTATTTACATATCTGCCACTGTGCAGGAGAATCCGTATAGGTGTTCGAGTGTTCAAAATGTAACGCGCGAGAAATTGTAAGTAAACGCCGTATTTACATATCTGCCACTGTGCAGGAGAATCCGTATAGGTGTTCGAGTGTTCGAAACGTAACGCGCGAGAAATTGTATGTAAACGTCGTATTTACATATCTGCCACTGTCCAGGAGAATCTGTATAGGTGTTCGAGTGTTCGAACCGTAACGCGCGAGAAATTGTAAGCAAACGTCGTATTTACATATCTGCCACTGTGCAGGAGAATCCGTATAGGTGTTCGAGTGTTCGAAACGTAACGCGCAAGAAATTGTAAGTAAACGTCGTATTTACTTATCTGCCACTGTGCAGGAGAATCCGTATAGGTGTTCAAGTGTTCGAAACGTAACGCGGGAGAAATTGTAAGTAAACGTCGTATTTACATCTCTGCCTCTGTGCAGGAGAATCCGTATAGCTGTTCGAGTGTGCGAAACGTAACGCGCGAGAAATTGTAAGTAAACGCCGTATTTACATATCTGCCACTGTGCAGGAGAATCCGTATAGGTGTTCGAGTGTTCGAAACGTAACGCGCGAGAAATTGTAAGTAAACGTCGTATTTACATATCTGCCACTGTGCAGGAGAATCCGTATAGGTGTTCGAGTGTTCGAAACGTAACGCGCGAGAAATTGTATGTAAACGCCGTATTTACATATCTGCCACTGTCCAGGAGAATCCGTATAGGTGTTCGAGTGTTCGAACCGTAACGCGTGAGAAATTGTAAGTAAACGTCGTATTTACATATCTGCCACTGTGCAGGAGAATCCGTATAGGTGTTCGAGTGTTCGAAACGTAACGCGCAAGAAATTGTAAGTGAACGCCGTATTTACATTTCTGCCACTGTGCAGGAGAATCCGTATAGGTGTTCGAGTGTTCGAAACGTAACGCGCGAGAAATTGTATGTAAACGCCGTATTTACATATCTGCCACTGTCCAGGAGAATCCGTATAGGTGTTCGAGTGTTCGAACCGTAACGCGTGAGAAATTGTAAGTAAACGTCGTATTTACATATCTGCCACTGTGCAGGAGAATCCGTATAGGTGTTCGAGTGTTCGAAACGTAACGCGCAAGAAATTGTAAGTGAACGCCGTATTTACATTTCTGCCACTGTGCAGGAGAATCCGTATAGGTGTTCGAGTGTGCGAAACGTAACGCGCGAGAAATTGTAAGTAAACGCCGTATTTACATATCTGCCACTGTGCAGGAGAATCCGTATAGGTGTTCGAGTGCTCGAAACTTAACGCGCAAGAAATTGTAAGTAAACGCCGTATTTACATATCTGCCACTGTGCAGGAGAATCCGTATAGGTGTTCGAGTGTGCGAAACGTAACGCGCGAGAAATTGTAAGTAAACGCCGTATTTACATATCTGCCACTGTGCAGGAGAATCCGTATAGGTGTTCGAGTGCTCGAAACGTAACGCGCAAGAAATTGTAAGTAAACGCCGTATTTACATATCTGCCACTGTGCAGGAGAATCCGTATAGGTGTTCGAGTGTTCGAAACGTAACGCGCGAGAAATTGTAAGTAAACGCCGTATTTACATATCTGCCACTGTGCAGGAGAATCCGTATAGGTGTTCGAGTGTTCGAAACGTAACGCGCGAGAAATTGTAAGTAAACGCCGTATTTACTTATCTGCCACTGTGCCCGAGAATCCGTATAGGTGTTCGAGTGTTCGAATCGTAAGGCGTGAGAAATTGTAATTAAACACCGTATTTACATTTCTACCACTGTGCAGGAGAATCCGTATAGGTGTTCGAGTGTTCGAAACGTAACGCGCAAGAAATTGTAAGTAAACGCCATATTTACATATCTGCCACTGTACAGGAGAATCCGTATAGGTGTTCGAGTGTTTGAAAAGTAACGCGTGAGAAATTGTAAGTAAACGCCGTATTTACATATCTGCCACTGTCCAGGAGAATCCGTATAGGTGTTCGAGTGTTCGATCCGTAACGCGCGAGAAATTGTAAGTAAAAGCCGTATTTACATATCTACCACTGTGCAGGGGAATCCGTATAGGTGTTCGAGTGTTCGAAACGTAACGCGCGAGAAATTGTAAGTAAACATCGTATTTACATATCTGCCACTGTGCAGGAGAATCCGTATAGGTGTTCGAATGTTCGATACGTAACGCATGAGAAATTGTATGTAAACGCCGTATTTACATCTCTGCCTCTGTGCAGGAGAATCCGTACAGCTGTTCGAGTGTGCGAAACGTAACGCGCGAGAAATTGTAAGTAAACGCCGTATTTACATATCTGCCACTGTGCAGGAGAATCCGTATAGGTGTTCGAGTGTTCGAAACGTAACGCGCGAGAAATTGTAAGTAAAGGTCGTATTTACATATCTGCCACTGTGCAGGAGAATCCGTATAGGTGTTCGAGTGTTCGAACCGTAACGCGCGAGAAATTGTAAGTAAACGCCGTATTTACATATCTGCCACTATGCAGGAGAATCCGTATAGGTGTTCGAGTGTTCGAAACGTAACGCGCGAGAAATTGTTAGTAAACGCCGTATTTACATATCTGCCACTGTGCAGGAGAATCCGTATAGGTGTTCGAGTGTTCGAAACGTAACGCGCGAGAAATTGTAAGTAAACGTCGTATTTACATATCTGCCACTGTGCAGGAGAATCCGTATAGGTGTTCGAGCGTTCGAAACGTAACGCGCGAGAAATTGTAAGTAAACTCCGTATTTACATATCTGCCACTGTGCAGGAGAATCCGTATAGGTGTTCGAGTGTTCGAAACGTAACGCGCGAGAAATTGTTAGTAAACGCCGTATTTACATATCTGCCACTGTGCAGGAGAATCCGTATAGGTGTTCGAGTGTTCGAAACGTAACGCGCGAGAAATTGTAAGTAAACGTCGTATTTACATATCTGCCACTGTGCAGGAGAATCCGTATAGGTGTTCGAGTGTGCAAAACGTAACGCGCGAGAAATTGTAAGTAAACGCCGTATTTACATATCTGCCACTGTGCAGGAGAATCCGTATAGGTGTTCGAGTGTTCGAAACGTAACGCGCGAGAAATTGTAAGTAAACGTCGTATTTACATATCTGCCACTGTGCAGGAGAATCCGTATAGGTGTTCGAGTGTGCGAAACGTAACGCGCGAGAAATTGTAAGTAAACGCCGTATTTACATATCTGCCACTGTGCAGGAGAATCCGTATAGGTGTTCGAGTGTTCAAAACGTAACGCGCGAGAAATTGTAAGTAAACGCCGTATTTACATATCTGCCACTGTGCAGGAGAATCCGTATAGGTGTTCGAGTGTTCGAAACGTAACGCGCGAGAAATTGTATATAAACGTCGTATTTACATATCTGCCACTGTCCAAGAGAATCTGTATAGGTGTTCGAGTGTTCGAACCGTAACGCACGAGAAATTGTAAGTAAACGTCGTATTTACATATCTGCCACTGTGCAGGAGAATCCGTATAGGTGTTCGAGTGTTCGAAACGTAACGCGCAAGAAATTGTAAGTAAACATCGTATTTACTTATCTGCCACTGTGCTGGAGAATCCGTATAGGTGTTCAAGTGTTCGAAACGTAACGCGGGAGAAATTGTAAGTAAACGTCGTATTTACATCTCTGCCTCTGTGCAGGAGAATCCGTATAGCTGTTCGAGTGTGCGAAACGTAACGCGCGAGAAATTGTAAGTAAACGCCGTATTTACATATCTGCCACTGTGCAGGAGAATCCGTATAGGTGTTCGAGTGTTCGAAACGTAACGCGCGAGAAATTGTAAGTAAACGTCGTATTTACATATCTGCCACTGTGCAGGAGAATCCGTATAGGTGTTCGAGTGTTCGAAACCTAACGCGCGAGAAATTGTATGTAAACGCCGTATTTACATATCTGCCACTGTCCAGGAGAATCCGTATAGGTGTTCGAGTGTTCGAACCGTAACGCGTGAGAAATTGTAAGTAAACGTCGTATTTACATATCTGCCACTGTGCAGGAGAATCCGTATAGGTGTTCGAGTGTTCGAAACGTAACGCGCAAGAAATTGTAAGTGAACGCCGTATTTACATATCTGCCACTGTGCAGGAGAATCCGTATAGGTGTTCGAGTGTGCGAAACGTAACGCGCGAGAAATTGTAAGTAAACGCCGTATTTACATATCTGCCACTGTGCAGGAGAATCCGTATAGGTGTTCGAGTGCTCGAAACTTAACGCGCAAGAAATTGTAAGTAAACGCCGTATTTACATATCTGCCACTGTGCAGGAGAATCCGTATAGGTGTTCAAGTGTGCGAAACGTAACGCGCGAGAAATTGTAAGTAAACGCCGTATTTACATATCTGCCACTGTGCAGGAGAATCCGTATAGGTGTTCGAGTGCTCGAAACGTAACGCGCAAGAAATTGTAAGTAAACGCCGTATTTACATATCTGCCACTGTGCAGGAGAATCCGTATAGGTGTTCGAGTGTTCGAAACGTAACGCGCGAGAAATTGTAAGTAAACGCCGTATTTACATATCTGCCACTGTGCAGGAGAATCCGTATAGGTGTTCGAGTGTTCGAAACGTAACGCGCGAGAAATTGTAAGTAAACGCCGTATTTACTTATCTGCCACTGTGCCCGAGAATCCGTATAGGTGTTCGAGTGTTCGAGTGTTCGAATCGTAAGGCGTGAGAAATTGTAATTAAACACCGTATTTACATTTCTACCACTGTGCAGGAGAATCCGTATAGGTGTTCGAGTGTTCGAAACGTAACGCGCAAGAAATTGTAAGTAAACGTCGTATTTACTTATCTGCCACTGTGCTGGAGAATCCGTATAGGTGTTCAAGTGTTCGAAACGTAACGCGGGAGAAATTGTAAGTAAACGTCGTATTTACATCTCTGCCTCTGTGCAGGAGAATCCGTATAGCTGTTCGAGTGTGCGAAACGTAACGCGCGAGAAATTGTAAGTAAACGCCGTATTTACATATCTGCCACTGTGCAGGAGAATCCGTATAGGTGTTCGAGTGTTCGAAACGTAACGCGCGAGAAATTGTAAGTAAACGTCGTATTTACATATCTGCCACTGTGCAGGAGAATCCGTATAGGTGTTCGAGTGTTCGAAACCTAACGCGCGAGAAATTGTATGTAAACGCCGTATTTACATATCTGCCACTGTCCAGGAGAATCCGTATAGGTGTTCGAGTGTTCGAACCGTAACGCGTGAGAAATTGTAAGTAAACGTCGTATTTACATATCTGCCACTGTGCAGGAGAATCCGTATAGGTGTTCGAGTGTTCGAAACGTAACGCGCAAGAAATTGTAAGTGAACGCCGTATTTACATATCTGCCACTGTGCAGGAGAATCCGTATAGGTGTTCGAGTGTGCGAAACGTAACGCGCGAGAAATTGTAAGTAAACGCCGTATTTACATATCTGCCACTGTGCAGGAGAATCCGTATAGGTGTTCGAGTGCTCGAAACTTAACGCGCAAGAAATTGTAAGTAAACGCCGTATTTACATATCTGCCACTGTGCAGGAGAATCCGTATAGGTGTTCAAGTGTGCGAAACGTAACGCGCGAGAAATTGTAAGTAAACGCCGTATTTACATATCTGCCACTGTGCAGGAGAATCCGTATAGGTGTTCGAGTGCTCGAAACGTAACGCGCAAGAAATTGTAAGTAAACGCCGTATTTACATATCTGCCACTGTGCAGGAGAATCCGTATAGGTGTTCGAGTGTTCGAAACGTAACGCGCGAGAAATTGTAAGTAAACGCCGTATTTACATATCTGCCACTGTGCAGGAGAATCCGTATAGGTGTTCGAGTGTTCGAAACGTAACGCGCGAGAAATTGTAAGTAAACGCCGTATTTACTTATCTGCCACTGTGCCCGAGAATCCGTATAGGTGTTCGAGTGTTCGAGTGTTCGAATCGTAAGGCGTGAGAAATTGTAATTAAACACCGTATTTACATTTCTACCACTGTGCAGGAGAATCCGTATAGGTGTTCGAGTGTTCGAAACGTAACGCGCAAGAAATTGTAAGTAAACGCCATATTTACATATCTGCCACTGTGCAGGAGAATCCGTATAGGTGTTCGAGTGTTTGAAACGTAACGCGTGAGAAATTGTAAGTAAACGCCGTATTTACATATCTGCCACTGTCCAGGAGAATCCGTATAGGTGTTCGAGTGTTCGATCCGTAACGCGCGAGAAATTGTAAGTAAAAGCCGTATTTACATATCTACCACTGTGCAGGGGAATCCGTATAGGTGTTCGAGTGTTCGAAACGTAACGCGCGAGAAATTGTAAGTAAACATCGTATTTACATATCTGCCACTGTGCAGGAGATTCCGTATAGGTGTTCGAATGTTCGATACGTAACGCATGAGAAATTGTATGTAAACGCCGTATTTACATCTCTGCCTCTGTGCAGGAGAATCCGTATAGCTGTTCGAGTGTGCGAAACGTAACGCGCGAGAAATTGTAAGTAAACGCCGTATTTACATATCTGCCACTGTGCAGGAGAATCCGTATAGGTGTTCGAGTGTTCGAAACGTAACGCGCGAGAAATTGTAAGTAAAGGTCGTATTTACATATCTGCCACTGTGCAGGAGAATCCGTATAGGTGTTCGAGTGTTCGAACCGTAACGCGCGAGAAATTGTAAGTAAACGCCGTATTTACATATCTGCCACTCTGCAGGAGAATCCGTATAGGTGTTCGAGTGTTCGAAACGTAACGCGCGAGAAATTGTTAGTAAACGCCGTATTTACATATCTGCCACTGTGCAGGAGAATCCGTATAGGTGTTCGAGTGTTCGAAACGTAACGCGCGAGAAATTGTAAGTAAACGTCGTATTTACATATCTGCCACTGTGCAGGAGAATCCGTATAGGTGTTCGAGCGTTCGAAACGTAACGCGCGAGAAATTGTAAGTAAACTCCGTATTTACATATCTGCCACTGTGCAGGAGAATCCGTATAGGTGTTCGAGTGTTCGAAACGTAACGCGCGAGAAATTGTTAGTAAACGCCGTATTTACATATCTGCCACTGTGCAGGAGAATCCGTATAGGTGTTCGAGTGTTCGAAACGTAACGCGCGAGAAATTGTAAGTAAACGTCGTATTTACATATCTGCCACTGTGCAGGAGAATCCGTATAGGTGTTCGAGTGTGCAAAACGTAACGCGCGAGAAATTGTAAGTAAACGCCGTATTTACATATCTGCCACTGTGCAGGAGAATCCGTATAGGTGTTCGAGTGTTCGAAACGTAACGCGCGAGAAATTGTAAGTAAACGTCGTATTTACATATCTGCCACTGTGCAGGAGAATCCGTATAGGTGTTCGAGTGTGCGAAACGTAACGCGCGAGAAATTGTAAGTAAACGCCGTATTTACATATCTGCCACTGTGCAGGAGAATCCGTATAGGTGTTCGAGTGTTCAAAATGTAACGCGCGAGAAATTGTAAGTAAACGCCGTATTTACATATCTGCCACTGTGCAGGAGAATCCGTATAGGTGTTCGAGTGTTCGAAACGTAACGCGCGAGAAATTGTATGTAAACGTCGTATTTACATATCTGCCACTGTCCAGGAGAATCTGTATAGGTGTTCGAGTGTTCGAACCGTAACGCGCGAGAAATTGTAAGTAAACGTCGTATTTACATATCTGCCACTGTGCAGGAGAATCCGTATAGGTGTTCGAGTGTTCGAAACGTAACGCGCAAGAAATTGTAAGTAAACGTCGTATTTACTTATCTGCCACTGTGCAGGAGAATCCGTATAGGTGTTCAAGTGTTAGAAACGTAACGCGGGAGAAATTGTAAGTAAACGTCGTATTTACATCTCTGCCTCTGTGCAGGAGAATCCGTATAGCTGTTCGAGTGTGCGAAACGTAACGCGCGAGAAATTGTAAGTAAACGCCGTATTTACATATCTGCCACTGTGCAGGAGAATCCGTATAGGTGTTCGAGTGTTCGAAACGTAACGCGCGAGAAATTGTAAGTAAACGTCGTATTTACATATCTGCCACTGTGCAGGAGAATCCGTATAGGTGTTCGAGTGTTCGAAACGTAACGCGCGAGAAATTGTATGTAAACGCCGTATTTACATATCTGCCACTGTCCAGGAGAATCCGTATAGGTGTTCGAGTGTTCGAACCGTAACGCGTGAGAAATTGTAAGTAAACGTCGTATTTACATATCTGCCACTGTGCAGGAGAATCCGTATAGGTGTTCGAGTGTTCGAAACGTAACGCGCAAGAAATTGTAAGTGAACGCCGTATTTACATTTCTGCCACTGTGCAGGAGAATCCGTATAGGTGTTCGAGTGTTCGAAACGTAACGCGCGAGAAATTGTATGTAAACGCCGTATTTACATATCTGCCACTGTCCAGGAGAATCCGTATAGGTGTTCGAGTGTTCGAACCGTAACGCGTGAGAAATTGTAAGTAAACGTCGTATTTACATATCTGCCACTGTGCAGGAGAATCCGTATAGGTGTTCGAGTGTTCGAAACGTAACGCGCAAGAAATTGTAAGTGAACGCCGTATTTACATTTCTGCCACTGTGCAGGAGAATCCGTATAGGTGTTCGAGTGTGCGAAACGTAACGCGCGAGAAATTGTAAGTAAACGCCGTATTTACATATCTGCCACTGTGCAGGAGAATCCGTATAGGTGTTCGAGTGCTCGAAACTTAACGCGCAAGAAATTGTAAGTAAACGCCGTATTTACATATCTGCCACTGTGCAGGAGAATCCGTATAGGTGTTCGAGTGTGCGAAACGTAACGCGCGAGAAATTGTAAGTAAACGCCGTATTTACATATCTGCCACTGTGCAGGAGAATCCGTATAGGTGTTCGAGTGCTCGAAACGTAACGCGCAAGAAATTGTAAGTAAACGCCGTATTTACATATCTGCCACTGTGCAGGAGAATCCGTATAGGTGTTCGAGTGTTCGAAACGTAACGCGCGAGAAATTGTAAGTAAACGCCGTATTTACATATCTGCCACTGTGCAGGAGAATCCGTATAGGTGTTCGATTGTTCGAAACGTAACGCGCGAGAAATTGTAAGTAAACGCCGTATTTACTTATCTGCCACTGTGCCCGAGAATCCGTATAGGTGTTCGAGTGTTCGAATCGTAAGGCGTGAGAAATTGTAATTAAACACCGTATTTACATTTCTACCACTGTGCAGGAGAATCCGTATAGGTGTTCGAGTGTTCGAAACGTAACGCGCAAGAAATTGTAAGTAAACGCCATATTTACATATCTGCGACTGTGCAGGAGAATCCGTATAGGTGTTCGAGTGTTTGAAAAGTAACGCGTGAGAAATTGTAAGTAAACGCCGTATTTACATATCTGCCACTGTCCAGGAGAATCCGTATAGGTGTTCGAGTGTTCGATCCGTAACGCGCGAGAAATTGTAAGTAAAAGCCGTATTTACATATCTACCACTGTGCAGGGGAATCCGTATAGGTGTTCGAGTGTTCGAAACGTAACGCGCGAGAAATTGTAAGTAAACATCGTATTTACATATCTGCCACTGTGCAGGAGAATCCGTATAGGTGTTCGAATGTTCGATACGTAACGCATGAGAAATTGTATGTAAACGCCGTATTTACATCTCTGCCTCTGTGCAGGAGAATCCGTATAGCTGTTCGAGTGTGCGAAACGTAACGCGCGAGAAATTGTAAGTAAACGCCGTATTTACATATCTGCCACTGTGCAGGAGAATCCGTATAGGTGTTCGAGTGTTCGAAACGTAACGCGCGAGAAATTGTAAGTAAAGGTCGTATTTACATATCTGCCACTGTGCAGGAGAATCCGTATAGGTGTTCGAGTGTTCGAACCGTAACGCGCGAGAAATTGTAAGTAAACGCCGTATTTACATATCTGCCACTATGCAGGAGAATCCGTATAGGTGTTCGAGTGTTCGAAACGTAACGCGCGAGAAATTGTTAGTAAACGCCGTATTTACATATCTGCCACTGTGCAGGAGAATCCGTATAGGTGTTCGAGTGTTCGAAACGTAACGCGCGAGAAATTGTAAGTAAACGTCGTATTTACATATCTGCCACTGTGCAGGAGAATCCGTATAGGTGTTCGAGCGTTCGAAACGTAACGCGCGAGAAATTGTAAGTAAACTCCGTATTTACATATCTGCCACTGTGCAGGAGAATCCGTATAGGTGTTCGAGTGTTCGAAACGTAACGCGCGAGAAATTGTTAGTAAACGCCGTATTTACATATCTGCCACTGTGCAGGAGAATCCGTATAGGTGTTCGAGTGTTCGAAACGTAACGCGCGAGAAATTGTAAGTAAACGTCGTATTTACATATCTGCCACTGTGCAGGAGAATCCGTATAGGTGTTCGAGTGTGCAAAACGTAACGCGCGAGAAATTGTAAGTAAACGCCGTATTTACATATCTGCCACTGTGCAGGAGAATCCGTATAGGTGTTCGAGTGTTCGAAATGTAACGCGCGAGAAATTGTAAGTAAACGTCGTATTTACATATCTGCCACTGTGCAGGAGAATCCGTATAGGTGTTCGAGTGTGCGAAACGTAACGCGCGAGAAATTGTAAGTAAACGCCGTATTTACATATCTGCCACTGTGCAGGAGAATCCGTATAGGTGTTCGAGTGTTCAAAACGTAACGCGCGAGAAATTGTAAGTAAACGCCGTATTTACATATCTGCCACTGTGCAGGAGAATCCGTATAGGTGTTCGAGTGTTTGAAACGTAACGCGCGAGAAATTGTATGTAAACGTCGTATTTACATATCTGCCACTGTCCAAGAGAATCTGTATAGGTGTTCGAGTGTTCGAACCGTAACGCGCGAGAAATTGTAAGTAAACGTCGTATTTACATATCTGCCACTGTGCAGGAGAATCCGTATAGGTGTTCGAGTGTTCGAAACGTAACGCGCAAGAAATTGTAAGTAAACGTCGTATTTACTTATCTGCCACTGTGCTGGAGAATCCGTATAGGTGTTCAAGTGTTCGAAACGTAACGCGGGAGAAATTGTAAGTAAACGTCGTATTTACATCTCTGCCTCTGTGCAGGAGAATCCGTATAGCTGTTCGAGTGTGCGAAACGTAACGCGCGAGAAATTGTAAGTAAACGCCGTATTTACATATCTGCCACTGTGCAGGAGAATCCGTATAGGTGTTCGAGTGTTCGAAACGTAACGCGCGAGAAATTGTAAGTAAACGTCGTATTTACATATCTGCCACTGTGCAGGAGAATCCGTATAGGTGTTCGAGTGTTCGAAACGTAACGCGCGAGAAATTGTATGTAAACGCCGTATTTACATATCTGCCACTGTCCAGGAGAATCCGTATAGGTGTTCGAGTGTTCGAACCGTAACGCGTGAGAAATTGTAAGTAAACGTCGTATTTACATATCTGCCACTGTGCAGGAGAATCCGTATAGGTGTTCGAGTGTTCGAAACGTAACGCGCAAGAAATTGTAAGTGAACGCCGTATTTACATATCTGCCACTGTGCAGGAGAATCCGTATAGGTGTTCGAGTGTGCGAAACGTAACGCGCGAGAAATTGTAAGTAAACGCCGTATTTACATATCTGCCACTGTGCAGGAGAATCCGTATAGGTGTTCGAGTGCTCGAAACTTAACGCGCAAGAAATTGTAAGTAAACGCCGTATTTACATATCTGCCACTGTGCAGGAGAATCCGTATAGGTGTTCGAGTGTGCGAAACGTAACGCGCGAGAAATTGTAAGTAAACGCCGTATTGACATATCTGCCACTGTGCAGGAGAATCCGTATAGGTGTTCGAGTGCTCGAAACGTAACGTGCAAGAAATTGTAAGTAAACGCCGTATTTACATATCTGCCACTGTGCAGGAGAATCCGTATAGGTGTTCGAGTGTTCGAAACGTAACGCGCGAGAAATTGTAAGTAAACGCCGTATTTACATATCTGCCACTGTGCAGGAGAATCCGTATAGGTGTTCGAGTGTTCGAAACGTAACGCGCGAGAAATTGTAAGTAAACGCCGTATTTACTTATCTGCCACTGTGCCCGAGAATCCGTATAGGTGTTCGAGTGTTCGAATCGTAAGGCGTGAGAAATTGTAATTAAACACCGTATTTACATTTCTACCACTGTGCAGGAGAATCCGTATAGGTGTTCGAGTGTTCGAAACGTAACGCGCAAGAAATTGTAAGTAAACGCCATATTTACATATCTGCCACTGTGCAGGAGAATCCGTATAGGTGTTCGAGTGTTTGAAACGTAACGCGTGAGAAATTGTAAGTAAACGCCGTATTTACATATCTGCCACTGTCCAGGAGAATCCGTATAGGTGTTCGAGTGTTCGATCCGTAACGCGCGAGAAATTGTAAGTAAAAGCCGTATTTACATATCTACCACTGTGCAGGGGAATCCGTATAGGTGTTCGAGTGTTCGAAACGTAACGCGCGAGAAATTGTAAGTAAACATCGTATTTACATATCTGCCACTGTGCAGGAGAATCCGTATAGGTGTTCGAATGTTCGATACGTAACGCATGAGAAATTGTATGTAAACGCCGTATTTACATCTCTGCCTCTGTGCAGGAGAATCCGTATAGCTGTTCGAGTGTGCGAAACGTAACGCGCGAGAAATTGTAAGTAAACGCGGTATTTACATATCTGCCACTGTGCAGGAGAATCCGTATAGGTGTTCGAGTGTTCGAAACGTAACGCGCGAGAAATTGTAAGTAAAGGTCGTATTTACATATCTGCCACTGTGCAGGAGAATCCGTATAGGTGTTCGAGTGTTCGAACCGTAACGCGCGAGAAATTGTAAGTAAACGCCGTATTTACATATCTGCCACTATGCAGGAGAATCCGTATAGGTGTTCGAGTGTTCGAAACGTAACGCGCGAGAAATTGTTAGTAAACGCCGTATTTACATATCTGCCACTATGCAGGAGAATCCGTATAGGTGTTCGAGTGTTCGAAACGTAACGCGCGAGAAATTGTAAGTAAACGTCGTATTTACATATCTGCCACTGTGCAGGAGAATCCGTATAGGTGTTCGAGTGTTCGAAACGTAACGCGCAAGAAATTGTAAGTGAACGCCGTATTTACATATCTGCCACTGTGCAGGAGAATCCGTATAGGTGTTCGAGTGTGCGAAACGTAACGCGCGAGAAATTGTAAGTAAACGCCGTATTTACATATCTGCCACTGTGCAGGAGAATCCGTATAGGTGTTCGAGTGCTCGAAACTTAACGCGCAAGAAATTGTAAGTAAACGCCGTATTTACATATCTGCCACTGTGCAGGAGAATCCGTATAGGTGTTCGAGTGTTCGAAACGTAACGCGCGAGAAATTGTAAGTAAACGCCGTATTTACTTATCTGCCACTGTGCCCGAGAATCCGTATAGGTGTTCGAGTGTTCGAATCGTAAGGC
Source organism: Camellia sinensis (assembly GCF_055761805.1). Lineage (NCBI taxonomy): Eukaryota > Viridiplantae > Streptophyta > Magnoliopsida > Ericales > Theaceae > Camellia > Camellia sinensis. The sequence continues at coordinate 3,738,780 of NW_028128989.1, read as the reverse complement.
GTGAGAAATTGTAATTAAACACCGTATTTACATTTCTACCACTGTGCAGGAGAATCCGTATAGGTGTTCGAGTGTTCGAAACGTAACGCGCAAGAAATTGTAAGTAAACGCCATATTTACATATCTGCCACTGTGCAGGAGAATCCGTATAGGTGTTCGAGTGTTTGAAAAGTAACGCGTGAGAAATTGTAAGTAAACGCCGTATTTACATATCTGCCACTGTCCAGGAGAATCCGTATAGGTGTTCGAGTGTTCGATCCGTAACGCGCGAGAAATTGTAAGTAAAAGCCGTATTTACATATCTACCACTGTGCAGGGGAATCCGTATAGGTGTTCGAGTGTTCGAAACGTAACGCGCGAGAAATTGTAAGTAAACATCGTATTTACATATCTGCCACTGTGCAGGAGAATCCGTATAGGTGTTCGAATGTTCGATACGTAACGCATGAGAAATTGTATGTAAACGCCGTATTTACATCTCTGCCTCTGTGCAGGAGAATCCGTATAGCTGTTCGAGTGTGCGAAACGTAACGCGCGAGAAATTGTAAGTAAACGCCGTATTTACATATCTGCCACTGTGCAGGAGAATCCGTATAGGTGTTCGAGTGTTCGAAACGTAACGCGCGAGAAATTGTAAGTAAAGGTCGTATTTACATATCTGCCACTGTGCAGGAGAATCCGTATAGGTGTTCGAGTGTTCGAACCGTAACGCGCGAGAAATTGTAAGTAAACGCCGTATTTACATATCTGCCACTATGCAGGAGAATCCGTATAGGTGTTCGAGTGTTCGAAACGTAACGCGCGAGAAATTGTTAGTAAACGCCGTATTTACATATCTGCCACTGTGCAGGAGAATCCGTATAGGTGTTCGAGTGTTCGAAACGTAACGCGCGAGAAATTGTAAGTAAACGTCGTATTTACATATCTGCCACTGTGCAGGAGAATCCGTATAGGTGTTCGAGTGTGCAAAACGTAACGCGCGAGAAATTGTAAGTAAACGCCGTATTTACATATCTGCCACTGTGCAGGAGAATCCGTATAGGTGTTCGAGTGTTCGAAACGTAACGCGCGAGAAATTGTAAGTAAACGTCGTATTTACATATCTGCCACTGTGCAGGAGAATCCGTATAGGTGTTCGAGTGTGCGAAACGTAACGCGCGAGAAATTGTAAGTAAACGCCGTATTTACATATCTGCCACTGTGCAGGAGAATCCGTATAGGTGTTCGAGTGTTCAAAACGTAACGCGCGAGAAATTGTAAGTAAACGCCGTATTTACATATCTGCCACTGTGCAGGAGAATCCGTATAGGTGTTCGAGTGTTCGAAACGTAACGCGCGAGAAATTGTATGTAAACGTCGTATTTACATATCTGCCACTGTCCAGGAGAATCTGTATAGGTGTTCGAGTGTTCGAACCGTAACGCGCGAGAATTTGTAAGTAAACGTCGTATTTACATATCTGCCACTGTGCAGGAGAATCCGTATAGGTGTTCGAGTGTTCGAAACGTAACGCGCAAGAAATTGTAAGTAAACGTCGTATTTACTTATCTGCCACTGTGCAGGAGAATCCGTATTGGTGTTCAAGTGTTCGAAACGTAACGCGGGAGAAATTGTAAGTAAACGTCGTATTTACATCTCTGCCTCTGTGCAGGAGAATCCGTATAGCTGTTCGAGTGTGCGAAACGTAACGCGCGAGAAATTGTAAGTAAACGCCGTATTTACATATCTGCCACTGTGCAGGAGAATCCGTATAGGTGTTCGAGTGTTCGAAACGTAACGCGCGAGAAATTGTAAGTAAACGTCGTATTTACATATCTGCCACTGTGCAGGAGAATCCGTATAGGTGTTCGAGTGTTCGAAACGTAACGCGCGAGAAATTGTATGTAAACGCCGTATTTACATATCTGCCACTGTCCAGGAGAATCCGTATAGGTGTTCGAGTGTTCGAACCGTAACGCGTGAGAAATTGTAAGTAAACGTCGTATTTACATATCTGCCACTGTGCAGGAGAATCCGTATAGGTGTTCGAGTGTTCGAAACGTAACGCGCAAGAAATTGTAAGTGAACGCCGTATTTACATATCTGCCACTGTGCAGGAGAATCCGTATAGGTGTTCGAGTGTGCGAAACGTAACGCGCGAGAAATTGTAAGTAAACGCCGTATTTACATGTCTGCCACTGTGCAGGAGAATCCGTATAGGTGTTCGAGTGCTCGAAACTTAACGCGCAAGAAATTGTAAGTAAACGCCGTATTTACATATCTGCCACTGTGCAGGAGAATCCGTATAGGTGTTCGAGTGTGCGAAACGTAACGCGCGAGAAATTGTAAGTAAACGCCGTATTTACATATCTGCCACTGTGCAGGAGAATCCGTATAGGTGTTCGAGTGCTCGAAACGTAACGCGCAAGAAATTGTAAGTAAACGCCGTATTTACATATCTGCCACTGTGCAGGAGAATCCGTATAGGTGTTCGAGTGTTCGAAACGTAACGCGCGAGAAATTGTAAGTAAACGCCGTATTTACATATCTGCCACTGTGCAGGAGAATCCGTATAGGTGTTCGAGTGTTCGAAACGTAACGCGCGAGAAATTGTAAGTAAACGCCGTATTTACTTATCTGCCACTGTGCCCGAGAATCCGTATAGGTGTTCGAGTGTTCGAATCGTAAGGCGTGAGAAATTGTAATTAAACACCGTATTTACATTTCTACCACTGTGCAGGAGAATCCGTATAGGTGTTCGAGTGTTCGAAACGTAACGCGCAAGAAATTGTAAGTAAACGCCATATTTACATATCTGCCACTGTGCAGGAGAATCCGTATAGGTGTTCGAGTGTTTGAAACGTAACGCGTGAGAAATTGTAAGTAAACGCCGTATTTACATATCTGCCACTGTCCAGGAGAATCCGTATAGGTGTTCGAGTGTTCGATCCGTAACGCGCGAGAAATTGTAAGTAAAAGCCGTATTTACATATCTACCACTGTGCAGGGGAATCCGTATAGGTGTTCGAGTGTTCGAAACGTAACGCGCGAGAAATTGTAAGTAAACATCGTATTTACATATCTGCCACAGTGCAGGAGAATCCGTATAGGTGTTCGAATGTTCGATACGTAACGCATGAAAAATTGTATGTAAACGCCGTATTTACATCTCTGCCTCTGTGCAGGAGAATCCGTATAGCTGTTCGAGTGTGCGAAACGTAACGCGCGAGAAATTGTAAGTAAACGCCGTATTTACATATCTGCCACTGTGCAGGAGAATCCGTATAGGTGTTCGAGTGTTCGAAACGTAACGCGCGAGAAATTGTAACTAAAGGTCGTATTTACATATCTGCCACTGTGCAGGAGAATCCGTATAGGTGTTCGAGTGTTCGAACCGTAACGCGCGAGAAATTGTAAGTAAACGCCGTATTTACATATCTGCCACTATGCAGGAGAATCCGTATAGGTGTTCGAGTGTTCGAAACGTAACGCGCGAGAAATTGTTAGTAAACGCCGTATTTACATATCTGCCACTGTGCAGGAGAATCCGTATAGGTGTTCGAGTGTTCGAAACGTAACGCGCGAGAAATTGTAAGTAAACGTCGTATTTACATATCTGCCACTGTGCAGGAGAATCCGTATAGGTGTTCGAGTGTTCGAAACGTAACGCGCGAGAACTTGTAAGTAAACTCCGTATTTACATATCTGCCACTGTGCAGGAGAATCCGTATAGGTGTTCGAGTGTTCGAAACGTAACGCGCGAGAAATTGTTAGTAAACGCCGTATTTACATATCTGCCACTGTGCAGGAGAATCCGTATAGGTGTTCGAGTGTTCGAAACGTAACGCGTGAGAAATTGTAAGTAAACGTCGTATTTACATATCTGCCACTGTGCAGGAGAATCCGTATAGGTGTTCGAGTGTGCAAAACGTAACGCTCGAGAAATTGTAAGTAAACGCCGTATTTACATATCTGCCACTGTGCAGGAGAATCCGTATAGGTGTTCGAGTGTTCGAAACGTAACGCGCGAGAAATTGTAAGTAAACGTCGTATTTACATATCTGCCACTGTGCAGGAGAATCCGTATAGGTGTTCGAGTGTGCGAAACGTAACGGGCGAGAAATTGTAAGTAAACGCCGTATTTACATATCTGCCACTGTGCAGGAGAATCCGTATAGGTGTTCGAGTGTTCAAAACGTAACGCGCGAGAAATTGTAAGTAAACGCCGTATTTACATATCTGCCACTATGCAGGAGAATCCGTATAGGTGTTCGAGTGTTCGAAACGTAACGCGCGAGAAATTGTATGTAAACGTCGTATTTACATATCTGCCACTGTGCAGGAGAATCCGTATAGGTGTTCGAGTGTTCGAACCGTAACGCGCGAGAAATTGTAAGTAAACGTCGTATTTACATATCTGCCACTGTGCAGGAGAATCCGTATAGGTGTTCGAGTGTTCGAAACGTAACGCGCAAGAAATTGTAAGTAAACGTCGTATTTACTTATCTGCCACTGTGCAGGAGAATCCGTATAGGTGTTCAAGTGTTCGAAACGTAACGCGGGAGAAATTGTAAGTAAACGTCGTATTTACATCTCTGCCTCTGTGCAGGAGAATCCGTATAACTGTTCGAGTGTGCGAAACGTAACGCGCGAGAAATTGTAAGTAAACGCCGTATTTACATATCTGCCACTGTGCAGGAGAATCCGTATAGGTGTTCGAGTGTTCGAAACGTAACGCGCGAGAAATTGTAAGTAAACGTCGTATTTACATATCTGCCACTGTGCAGGAGAATCCGTATAGGTGTTCGAATGTTCGAAACGTAACGCGCGAGAAATTGTATGTAAACGCCGTATTTACATATCTGCCACTGTCCAGGAGAATCCGTATAGGTGTTCGAGTGTTCGAACCGTAACGCGTGAGAAATTGTAAGTAAACGTCGTATTTACATATCTGCCACTGTGCAGGAGAATCCGTATAGGTGTTCGAGTGTTCGAAACGTAACGCGCAAGAAATTGTAAGTGAACGCCGTATTTACATATCTGCCACTGTGCAGGAGAATCCGTATAGGTGTTCGAGTGTGCGAAACGTAACGCGCGAGAAATTGTAAGTAAACGCCGTATTTACATGTCTGCCACTGTGCAGGAGAATCCGTATAGGTGTTCGAGTGCTCGAAACTTAACGCGCAAGAAATTGTAAGTAAACGCCGTATTTACATATCTGCCACTGTGCAGGAGAATCCGTATAGGTGTTCGAGTGTGCGAAACGTAACGCGCGAGAAATTGTAAGTAAACGCCGTATTTACATATCTGCCACTGTGCAGGAGAATCCGTATAGGTGTTCGAGTGCTCGAAACGTAACGCGCAAGAAATTGTAAGTAAACGCCGTATTTACATATCTGCCACTGTGCAGGAGAATCCGTATAGGTGTTCGAGTGTTCGAAACGTAACGCGCGAGAAATTGTAAGTAAACGCCGTATTTACATATCTGCCACTGTGCAGGAGAATCCGTATAGGTGTTCGAGTGTTCGAAACGTAACGCGCGAGAAATTGTAAGTAAACGCCGTATTTACTTATCTGCCACTGTGCCCGAGAATCCGTATAGGTGTTCGAGTGTTCGAATCGTAAGGCGTGAGAAATTGTAATTAAACACCGTATTTACATTTCTACCACTGTGCAGGAGAATCCGTATAGGTGTTCGAGTGTTCGAAACGTAACGCGCAAGAAATTGTAAGTAAACGCCATATTTACATATCTGCCACTGTGCAGGAGAATCCGTATAGGTGTTCGAGTGTTTGAAACGTAACGCGTGAGAAATTGTAAGTAAACGCCGTATTTACATATCTGCCACTGTCCAGGAGAATCCGTATAGGTGTTCGAGTGTTCGATCCGTAACGCGCGAGAAATTGTAAGTAAAAGCCGTATTTACATATCTACCACTGTGCAGGGGAATCCGTATAGGTGTTCGAGTGTTCGAAACGTAACGCGCGAGAAATTGTAAGTAAACATCGTATTTACATATCTGCCACAGTGCAGGAGAATCCGTATAGGTGTTCGAATGTTCGATACGTAACGCATGAAAAATTGTATGTAAACGCCGTATTTACATCTCTGCCTCTGTGCAGGAGAATCCGTATAGCTGTTCGAGTGTGCGAAACGTAACGCGCGAGAAATTGTAAGTAAACGCCGTATTTACATATCTGCCACTGTGCAGGAGAATCCGTATAGGTGTTCGAGTGTTCGAAACGTAACGCGCGAGAAATTGTAACTAAAGGTCGTATTTACATATCTGCCACTGTGCAGGAGAATCCGTATAGGTGTTCGAGTGTTCGAACCGTAACGCGCGAGAAATTGTAAGTAAACGCCGTATTTACATATCTGCCACTATGCAGGAGAATCCGTATAGGTGTTCGAGTGTTCGAAACGTAACGCGCGAGAAATTGTTAGTAAACGCCGTATTTACATATCTGCCACTGTGCAGGAGAATCCGTATAGGTGTTCGAGTGTTCGAAACGTAACGCGCGAGAAATTGTAAGTAAACGTCGTATTTACATATCTGCCACTGTGCAGGAGAATCCGTATAGGTGTTCGAGTGTTCGAAACGTAACGCGCGAGAACTTGTAAGTAAACTCCGTATTTACATATCTGCCACTGTGCAGGAGAATCCGTATAGGTGTTCGAGTGTTCGAAACGTAACGCGCGAGAAATTGTTAGTAAACGCCGTATTTACATATCTGCCACTGTGCAGGAGAATCCGTATAGGTGTTCGAGTGTTCGAAACGTAACGCGTGAGAAATTGTAAGTAAACGTCGTATTTACATATCTGCCACTGTGCAGGAGAATCCGTATAGGTGTTCGAGTGTGCAAAACGTAACGCTCGAGAAATTGTAAGTAAACGCCGTATTTACATATCTGCCACTGTGCAGGAGAATCCGTATAGGTGTTCGAGTGTTCGAAACGTAACGCGCGAGAAATTGTAAGTAAACGTCGTATTTACATATCTGCCACTGTGCAGGAGAATCCGTATAGGTGTTCGAGTGTGCGAAACGTAACGGGCGAGAAATTGTAAGTAAACGCCGTATTTACATATCTGCCACTGTGCAGGAGAATCCGTATAGGTGTTCGAGTGTTCAAAACGTAACGCGCGAGAAATTGTAAGTAAACGCCGTATTTACATATCTGCCACTATGCAGGAGAATCCGTATAGGTGTTCGAGTGTTCGAAACGTAACGCGCGAGAAATTGTATGTAAACGTCGTATTTACATATCTGCCACTGTGCAGGAGAATCCGTATAGGTGTTCGAGTGTTCGAACCGTAACGCGCGAGAAATTGTAAGTAAACGTCGTATTTACATATCTGCCACTGTGCAGGAGAATCCGTATAGGTGTTCGAGTGTTCGAAACGTAACGCGCAAGAAATTGTAAGTAAACGTCGTATTTACTTATCTGCCACTGTGCAGGAGAATCCGTATAGGTGTTCAAGTGTTCGAAACGTAACGCGGGAGAAATTGTAAGTAAACGTCGTATTTACATCTCTGCCTCTGTGCAGGAGAATCCGTATAACTGTTCGAGTGTGCGAAACGTAACGCGCGAGAAATTGTAAGTAAACGCCGTATTTACATATCTGCCACTGTGCAGGAGAATCCGTATAGGTGTTCGAGTGTTCGAAACGTAACGCGCGAGAAATTGTAAGTAAACGTCGTATTTACATATCTGCCACTGTGCAGGAGAATCCGTATAGGTGTTCGAATGTTCGAAACGTAACGCGCGAGAAATTGTATGTAAACGCCGTATTTACATATCTGCCACTGTCCAGGAGAATCCGTATAGGTGTTCGAGTGTTCGAACCGTAACGCGTGAGAAATTGTAAGTAAACGTCGTATTTACATATCTGCCACTGTGCAGGAGAATCCGTATAGGTGTTCGAGTGTTCGAAACGTAACGCGCAAGAAATTGTAAGTGAACGCCGTATTTACATATCTGCCACTGTGCAGGAGAATCCGTATAGGTGTTCGAGTGTGCGAAACGTAACGCGCGAGAAATTGTAAGTAAACGCCGTATTTACATATCTGCCACTGTGCAGGAGAATCCGTATAGGTGTTCGAGTGCTCGAAACTTAACGCGCAAGAAATTGTAAGTAAACGCCGTATTTACATATCTGCCACTGTGCAGGAGAATCCGTATAGGTGTTCGAGTGTGCGAAACGTAACGCGCGAGAAATTGTAAGTAAACGCCGTATTTACATATCTGCCACTGTGCAGGAGAATCCGTATAGGTGTTCGAGTGCTCGAAACGTAACGCGCAAGAAATTGTAAGTAAACGCCGTATTTACATATCTGCCACTGTGCAGGAGAATCCGTATAGGTGTTCGAGTGTTCGAAACGTAACGCGCGAGAAATTGTAAGTAAACACCGTATTTACATATCTGCCACTGTGCAGGAGAATCCGTATAGGTGTTCGAGTGTTCGAAACGTAACGCGCGAGAAATTGTAAGTAAACGCCGTATTTACTTATCTGCCACTGTGCCCGAGAATCCGTATAGGTGTTCGAGTGTTCGAATCGTAAGGCGTGAGAAATTGTAATTAAACACCGTATTTACATTTCTACCACTGTGCAGGAGAATCCGTATAGGTGTTCGAGTGTTCGAAACGTAACGCGCAAGAAATTGTAAGTAAACGCCATATTTACATATCTGCCACTGTGCAGGAGAATCCGTATAGGTGTTCGAGTGTTCGATCCGCAACGCGCGAGAAATTGTAAGTAAAAGCCGTATTTACATATCTACCACTGTGCAGGGGAATCCGTATAGGTGTTCGAGTCTTCGAAACGTAACGCGCGAGAAATTGTAAGTAAACATCGTATTTACATATCTGCCACTGTGCAGGAGAATCCGTATAGGTGTTCGAATGTTCGATACGTAACGCATGAGAAATTGTATGTAAACGCCGTATTTACATCTCTGCCTCTGTGCAGGAGAATCCGTATAGCTGTTCGAGTGTGCGAAACGTAACGCGCGAGAAATTGTAAGTAAACGCCGTATTTACATATCTGCCACTGTGCAGGAGAATCCGTATAGGTGTTCGAGTGTTCGAAACGTAACGCGCGAGAAATTGTAAGTAAAGGTCGTATTTACATATCTGCCACTGTGCAGGAGAATCCGTATAGGTGTTCGAGTGTTCGAACCGTAACGCGCGAGAAATTGTAAGTAAACGCCGTATTTACATATCTGCCACTATGCAGGAGAATCCGTATAGGTGTTCGAGTGTTCGAAACGTAACGCGCGAGAAATTGTTAGTAAACGCCGTATTTACATATCTGCCACTGTGCAGGAGAATCCGTATAGGTGTTCGAGTGTTCGAAACGTAACGCGCGAGAAATTGTAAGTAAACGTCGTATTTACATATCTGCCACTGTGCAGGAGAATCCGTATAGGTGTTCGAGTGTTCGAAACGTAACGCGCGAGAAATTGTAAGTAAACTCCGTATTTACATATCTGCCACTGTGCAGGAGAATCCGTATAGGTGTTCGAGTGTTCGAAACGTAACGCGCGAGAAATTGTTAGTAAACGCCGTATTTACATATCTGCCACTGTGCAGGAGAATCCGTATAGGTGTTCGAGTGTTCGAAACCTAACGCGCGAGAAATTGTAAGTAAACGTCGTATTTACATATCTGCCACTGTGCAGGAGAATCCGTATAGGTGTTCGAGTGTGCAAAACGTAACGCGCGAGAAATTGTAAGTAAACGCCGTATTTACATATCTGCCACTATGCAGGAGAATCCGTATAGGTGTTCGAGTGTTCGAAACGTAACGCGCGAGAAATTGTAAGTAAACGTCGTATTTACATATCTGCCACTGTGCAGGAGAATCCGTATAGGTGTTCGAGTGTGCGAAACGTAACGCGCGAGAAATTGTAAGTAAACGCCGTATTTAAATATCTGCCACTGTGCAGGAGAATCCGTATAGGTGTTCGAGTGTTCGAAACGTAACGCGCGAGAAATTGTAAGTAAACGCCGTATTTACATATCTGCCACTGTGCAGGAGAATCCGTATAGGTGTTCGAGTGTTCGAAACGTAACGCGCAAGAAATTGTATGTAAACGTCGTATTTACATATCTGCCACTGTCCAGGAGAATCCGTATAGGTGTTCGAGTGTTCGAACCGTAACGCGCGAGAAATTGTAAGTAAACGTCATATTTACATATCTGCCACTGTGCGGGAGAATCCGTATAGGTGTTCGAGTGTTCGAAACGTAACGCGCAAGAAATTGTAAGTAAACGTCGTATTTACTTATCTGCCACTGTGCAGGAGAATCCGTATAGGTGTTCAAGTGTTCGAAACGTAACGCGGGAGAAATTGTAAGTAAACGTCGTATTTACATCTCTGCCTCTGTGCAGGAGAATCCGTATAGCTGTTCGAGTGTGCGAAACGTAACGCGCGAGAAATTGTAAGTAAACGCCGTATTTACATATCTGCCACTGTGCAGGAGAATCCGTATAGGTGTTCGAGTGTTCGAAACGTAACGCGCGAGAAATTGTAAGTAAACGTCGTATTTACATATCTGCCACTGTGCAGGAGAATCCGTATAGGTGTTCGAGTGTTCCAAACGTAACGCGCGAGAAATTGTATGTAAACGCCGTATTTACATATCTGCCACTGTCCAGGAGAATCCGTATAGGTGTTCGAGTGTTCGAACCGTAACGCGTGAGAAATTGTAAGTAAACGTCGTATTTACATATCTGCCACTGTGCAGGAGAATCCGTATAGTTGTTCGAGTGTTCGAAACGTAACGCGCAAGAAATTGTAAGTGAACGCCGTATTTACATATCTGCCACTGTGCAGGAGAATCCGTATAGGTGTTCGAGTGTGCGAAACGTAACGCGCGAGAAATTGTAAGTAAACGCCGTATTTACATATCTGCCACTGTGCAGGAGAATCCGTATAGGTGTTCGAGTGCTCGAAACTTAACGCGCAAGAAATTGTAAGTAAACGCCGTATTTACATATCTGCCACTGTGCAGGAGAATCCGTATAGGTGTTCGAGTGTGCGAAACGTAACGCGCGAGAAATTGTAAGTAAACGCCGTATTTACATATCTGCCACTGTGCAGGAGAATCCGTATAGGTGTTCGAGTGCTCGAAACGTAACGCGCAAGAAATTGTAAGTAAACGCCGTATTTACATATCTGCCACTGTGCAGGAGAATCCGTATAGGTGTTCGAGTGTTCGAAACGTAACGCGCGAGAAATTGTAAGTAAACGCCGTATTTACATATCTGCCACTGTGCAGGAGAATCCGTATAGGTGTTCGAGTGTTCGAAACGTAACGCGTGAGAAATTGTAAGTAAACGCCGTATTTACATATCTGCCACTGTCCAGGAGAATCCGTATAGGTGTTCGAGTGTTCGAACCGTAACGCGCGAGAAATTGTAAGTAAAAGCCGTATTTACATATCTGCCACTGTGCAGGAGAATCCGTATAGGTGTTCGAGTGTTTGAAACGTAACGCGCGAGAAATTGTAAGTAAACGTCGTATTTACATATCTGCCACTGTGCAGGAGAATCCGTATAGGTGTTCGAGTGTTCGAAACGTAACGCGCGAGAAATTGTAAGTAAACGTCGTATTTACATATCTGCCACTGTGCAGGAGAATCCTTATAGGTGTTCGAGTGTGCCAAACGTAACGCGCGAGAAATTGTAAGTAAACGCCGTATTTACATATCTGCCACTGTGCAGGAGAATCCGTATAGCTGTTCAAGTGTTCGTAACGTAACGCGCCAGAAATTGTAAGTAAACGCCGTATTTACATATCTGCCACTGTGCAGGAGAATCCGTATAGGTGTTCGAGTGTTCGAAACGTAACGCGCGAGAAATTGTAAGTAAACGTCGTATTTACATATCTGCCACTGTGCCGGAGAATCCGTATAGGTGTTCGAGTGTTCGAATCGTAAGGCGTGAGAAATTGTAATTAAACGCCGTATTTACATATGTACCACTGTGCAGGAGAATCCGTATAGGTGTTCGAGTGTGCGAAACGTAACGCGCGAGAAATTGTAAGTAAACGCCGCATTTACATATCTGCCACTGTGCAGGAGAATCCGTATAGGTGTTCGAGTGTTCGAAACGTAACGCGCGAGAAATTGTATGTAAACGTCGTATTTACATATCTGCCACTGTCCAGGAGAATCCGTATAGGTGTTCGAGTGCTCGAACCGTAACGCGCGAGAAATTGTAAGTAAACGTCGTATTTACATATCTGCCACTGTGCAGGAGAATCCGTATAGGTGTTCGAGTGTTCGAAACGTAACGCGCAAGAAATTGTAAGTAAACGTCGTATTTACTTATCTGCCACTGTGCAGGAGAATCCGTATAGGTGTTCAAGTGTTCGAAACGTAACGCGCGAGAAATTGTAAGTAAACGTCGTATTTACATATCTGCCACTGTGCAGGAGAATCCGTATAGGTGTTCGAGTGTTCGAAACGTAACGCGCGAGAAATTGTATGTAAACGCCGTATTTACATATCTGCCACTGTCCAGGAGAATCCGTATAGGTGTTCGAGTGTTCGAACCGTAACGCGTGAGAAATTGTAAGTAAACGTCGTATTTACATATCTGCCACTGTGCAGGAGAATCCGTATAGGTGTTCGAGTGTTCGAAACGTAACGCGCAAGAAATTGTAAGTGAACGCCGTATTTACATATCTGCCACTGTGCAGGAGAATCCGTATAGGTGTTCGAGTGTGCGAAACGTAACGCGCGAGAAATTGTAAGTAAACGCCGTATTTACATATCTGCCACTGTGCAGGAGAATCCGTATAGGTGTTCGAGTGCTCGAAACTTAACGCGCAAGAAATTGTAAGTAAACGCCGTATTTACATATCTGCCACTGTGCAGGAGAATCCGTATAGGTGTTCGAGTGTGCGAAACGTAACGCGCGAGAAATTGTAAGTAAACGCCGTATTTACATATCTGCCACTGTGCAGGAGAATCCGTATAGGTGTTCGAGTGCTCGAAACGTAACGCGCAAGAAATTGTAAGTAAACGCCGTATTTACATATCTGCCACTGTGCAGGAGAATCCGTATAGGTGTTCGAGTGTTCGAAACGTAACGCGCGAGAAATTGTAAGTAAACGCCGTATTTACATATCTGCCACTGTGCAGGAGAATCCGTATAGGTGTTCGAGTGTTCGAAATGTAACGCGCCAGAAATTGTAAGTAAACGCCGTATTTACATATCTGCCACTGTCCAGGAGAATCCGTATAGGTGTTCGAGTGTTCGAACCGTAACGCGCGAGAAATTGTAAGTAAAAGCCGTATTTACATATCTGCCACTGTGCAGGAGAATCCGTATAGGTGTTCGAGTGTTTGAAACGTAACGCGCGAGAAATTGTAAGTAAACGTCGTATTTACATATCTGCCACTGTGCAGGAGAATCCGTATAGGTGTTCGAGTGTTCGAAACGTAACGCGCGAGAAATTGTAAGTAAACGTCGTATTTACATATCTGCCACTGTGCAGGAGAATCCTTATAGGTGTTCGAGTGTGCCAAACGTAACGCGCGAGAAATTGTAAGTAAACGCCGTATTTACATATCTGCCACTGTGCAGGAGAATCCGTATAGGTGTTCGAGTGCTCGAAACTTAACGCGCAAGAAATTGTAAGTAAACGCCGTATTTACATATCTGCCACTGTGCAGGAGAATCCGTATAGGTGTTCGAGTGTGCGAAACGTAACGCGCGAGAAATTGTAAGTAAACGCCGTATTTACATATCTGCCACTGTGCAGGAGAATCCGTATAGGTGTTCGAGTGCTCGAAACGTAACGCGCAAGAAATTGTAAGTAAACGCCGTATTTACATATCTGCCACTGTGCAGGAGAATCCGTATAGGTGTTCGAGTGTTCGAAACGTAACGCGCGAGAAATTGTAAGTAAACGCCGTATTTACATATCTGCCACTGTGCAGGAGAATCCGTATAGGTGTTCGAGTGTTCGAAACGTAACGCGTGAGAAATTGTAAGTAAACGCCGTATTTACATATCTGCCACTGTCCAGGAGAATCCGTATAGGTGTTCGAGTGTTCGAACCGTAACGCGCGAGAAATTGTAAGTAAAAGCCGTATTTACATATCTGCCACTGTGCAGGAGAATCCGTATAGGTGTTCGAGTGTTTGAAACGTAACGCGCGAGAAATTGTAAGTAAACGTCGTATTTACATATCTGCCACTGTGCAGGAGAATCCGTATAGGTGTTCGAGTGTTCGAAACGTAACGCGCGAGAAATTGTAAGTAAACGTCGTATTTACATATCTGCCACTGTGCAGGAGAATCCTTATAGGTGTTCGAGTGTGCCAAACGTAACGCGCGAGAAATTGTAAGTAAACGCCGTATTTACATATCTGCCACTGTGCAGGAGAATCCGTATAGCTGTTCGAGTGTTCGTAACGTAACGCGCCAGAAATTGTAAGTAAACGCCGTATTTACATATCTGCCACTGTGCAGGAGAATCCGTATAGGTGTTCGAGTGTTCGAAACGTAACGCGCGAGAAATTGTAAGTAAACGTCGTATTTACATATCTGCCACTGTGCCGGAGAATCCGTATAGGTGTTCGAGTGTTCGAATCGTAAGGCGTGAGAAATTGTAATTAAACGCCGTATTTACATATGTACCACTGTGCAGGAGAATCCGTATAGGTGTTCGAGTGTGCGAAACGTAACGCGCGAGAAATTGTAAGTAAACGCCGCATTTACATATCTGCCACTGTGCAGGAGAATCCGTATAGGTGTTCGAGTGTTCGAAACGTAACGCGCGAGAAATTGTATGTAAACGTCGTATTTACATATCTGCCACTGTCCAGGAGAATCCGTATAGGTGTTCGAGTGCTCGAACCGTAACGCGCGAGAAATTGTAAGTAAACGTCGTATTTACATATCTGCCACTGTGCAGGAGAATCCGTATAGGTGTTCGAGTGTTCGAAACGTAACGCGCAAGAAATTGTAAGTAAACGTCGTATTTACTTATCTGCCACTGTGCAGGAGAATCCGTATAGGTGTTCAAGTGTTCGAAACGTAACGCGCGAGAAATTGTAAGTAAACGTCGTATTTACATATCTGCCACTGTGCAGGAGAATCCGTATAGGTGTTCGAGTGTTCGAAACGTAACGCGCGAGAAATTGTATGTAAACGCCGTATTTACATATCTGCCACTGTCCAGGAGAATCCGTATAGGTGTTCGAGTGTTCGAACCGTAACGCGTGAGAAATTGTAAGTAAACGTCGTATTTACATATCTGCCACTGTGCAGGAGAATCCGTATAGGTGTTCGAGTGTTCGAAACGTAACGCGCAAGAAATTGTAAGTGAACGCCGTATTTACATATCTGCCACTGTGCAGGAGAATCCGTATAGGTGTTCGAGTGTACGAAACGTAACGCGCGAGAAATTGTAAGTAAACGCCGTATTTACATATCTGCCACTGTGCAGGAGAATCCGTATAGGTGTTCGAGTGCTCGAAACTTAACGCGCAAGAAATTGTAAGTAAACGCCGTATTTACATATCTGCCACTGTGCAGTAGAATCCGTATAGGTGTTCGAGTGTGCGAAACGTAACGCGCGAGAAATTGTAAGTAAACGCCGTATTTACATATCTGCCACTGTGCAGGAGAATCCGTATAGGTGTTCGAGTGCTCGAAACGTAACGCGCAAGAAATTGTAAGTAAACGCCGTATTTACATATCTGCCACTGTGCAGGAGAATCCGTATAGGTGTTCGAGTGTTCGAAACGTAACGCGCGAGAAATTGTAAGTAAACGCCGTATTTACATATCTGCCACTGTGCAGGAGAATCCGTATAGGTGTTCGAGTGTTCGAAACGTAACGCGCCAGAAATTGTAAGTAAACGCCGTATTTACATATCTGCCACTGTCCAGGAGAATCCGTATAGGTGTTCGAGTGTTCGAACCGTAACGCGCGAGAAATTGTAAGTAAAAGCCGTATTTACATATCTGCCACTGTGCAGGAGAATCCGTATAGGTGTTCGAGTGTTTGAAACGTAACGCGCGAGAAATTGTAAGTAAACGTCGTATTTACATATCTGCCACTGTGCAGGAGAATCCGTATAGGTGTTCGAGTGTTCGAAACGTAACGCGCGAGAAATTGTAAGTAAACGTCGTATTTACATATCTGCCACTGTGCAGGAGAATCCTTATAGGTGTTCGAGTGTGCCAAACGTAACGCGCGAGAAATTGTAAGTAAACGCCGTATTTACATATCTGCCACTGTGCAGGAGAATCCGTATAGGTGTTCGAGTGTTTGTAACGTAACGCGCCAGAAATTGTAAGTAAACGCCGTATTTACATATCTGCCACTGTGCAGGAGAATCCGTATAGGTGTTCGAGTGTTCGAAACGTAACGCGCGAGAAATTGTAAGTAAACGTCGTATTTACATATCTGCCACTGTGCCGGAGAATCCGTATAGGTGTTCGAGTGTTCGAATCGTAAGGCGTGAGAAATTGTAATTAAACGCCGTATTTACATATGTACCACTGTGCAGGAGAATCCGTATAGGTGTTCGAGTGTGCGAAACGTAACGCGCGAGAAACTGTAAGTAAACGCCGTATTTACATATCTGCCACTGTGCAGGAGAATCCGTATAGGTGTTCGAGTGCTCGAAACGTAACGCGCAAGAAATTGTAAGTAAACGCCGTATTTACATATCTGCCACTGTGCAGGAGAATCCGTATAGGTGTTCGAGTGTTGGAAACGTAACGCCCGAGAAATTGTAAGTAAACGCCGTATTTACATATCTGCCACTGTGCAGGAGAATCCGTATAGGTGTTCGAGTGTTCGAAACGTAACGCGTGAGAAATTGTAAGTAAACGCCGTATTTACATATCTGCCACTGTCCAGGAGAATCCGTATAGGTGTTCGAGTGTTCGAACCGTAACGCGCGAGAAATTGTAAGTAAAAGCCGTATTTACATATCTGCCACTGTGCAGGAGAATCCGTATAGGTGTTCGAGTGTTTGAAACGTAACGCGCGAGAAATTGTAAGTAATCGTCGTATTTACATATCTGCCACTGTGCAGGAGAATCCGTATAGGTGTTCGAGTGTTCGAAACGTAACGCGCGAGAAATTGTAAGTAAACGTCGTATTTACATATCTGCCACTGTGCAGGAGAATCCTTATAGGTGTTCGAGTGTGCCCAACGTAACGCGCGAGAAATTGTAAGTAAACGCCGTATTTACATATCTGCCACTGTGCAGGAGAATCCGTATAGGTGTTCGAGTGTTCGAAACGTAACGCGCCAGAAATTGTAAGTAAACGCCGTATTTACATATCTGCCGCTGTGCAGGAGAATCCGTATAGGTGCTCGAGTGTTCGAAACGTAACGCGCGAGAAATTGTAAGTAAACGTCGTATTTACATATCTGCCACTGTGCCGGAGAATCCGTATAGGTGTTCGAGTGTTCGAATCGTCAGGCGTGAGAAATTGTAATTAAACGCCGTATTTACATATGTACCACTGTGCAGGAGAATCCGTATAGGTGTTCGAGTGTGCGAAACGTAACGCGCGAGAAATTGTAAGTAAACGCCATATTTACATATCTGCCACTGTGCAGGAGAATCCGTATAGGTGTTCGAGTGTTCGAAACGTAACGCGCAAGAAATTGTAAGTAAACGCCGTATTTACATATCTGCCACTGTGCAGGAGAATCCGTATAGGTGTTCGAGTGTTCGAAACGTAACGCGCGAGAAATTGTATGTAAACGTCGTATTTACATATCTGCCACTGTCCAGGAGAATCCGTATAGGTGTTCGAGTGTTCGAACCGTAACGCGCGAGAAATTGTAAGTAAACGTCGTATTTACATATCTGCCACTGTGCAGGAGAATCCGTATAGGTGTTCGAGTGTTCGAAACGTAACGCGCAAGAAATTGTAAGTAAACGTCGTATTTACATATCTGCCACTGTGCAGGAGAATCCGTATAGGTGTTCGAGTGTTCGAAACGTAACGCGCGAGAAATTGTAAGTAAACGTCGTATTTACATATCTGCCACTGTGCAGGAGAATCCGTATAGGTGTTCGAGTGTTCGAAACGTAACGCGCGAGAAATTGTAAGTAAACGTCGTATCTACATATCTGCCACTGTGCAGGAGAATCCTTATAGGTGTTCGAGTGTGCCAAACGTAACGCGCGAGAAATTGTAAGTAAACGCCGTATTTACATATCTGCCACTGTGCAGGAGAATCCGTATAGGTGTTCGAGTGTTCGAAACGTAACGCGCCAGAAATTGTAAGTAAACGCCGTATTTACATATCTGCCACTGTGCAGGAGAATCCGTATAGGTGTTCGATTGTTCGAAACGTAACGCGCGAGAAATTGTAAGTAAACTCCGTATTTACATATCTGCCACTGTGCAGGAGAATCCGTATAGGTGTTCGAGTGTTCGAAAGGTAATGCGCGAGAAATTGTAAGTGAACGCCGTATTTACATATCTGCCACTGTGCAAGATAATCCGTATAGGTGTTCGAGTGTTCGAAACGTAACGCGCGAGAAATTGTAAGTAAACGCCGTATTTACATATCTGCCACTGTGCAGGAGAATCCGTATAGGTGTTCGAGTGTGCAAAACGTAACGCGCGAGAAATTGTAAGTAAACGCCGTATTTACATATCTGCCACTGTGCAGGAGAATCCGTATAGGTGTTCGAGTGTTCGAAACGTAACGCGCGAGAAATTGTAAGTAAACGTCGTATTTACATATCTGCCACTGTGCAGGAGAATCCGTATAGGTGTTCGAGTGTGCGAAACGTAACGCGCGAGAAATTGTAAGTAAACGCCGTATTTACATATCTGCCACTGTGCAGGAGAATCCGTATAGGTGTTCGAGTGTTCGAAACGTAACGCGCCAGAAATTGTAAGTAAACGCCGTATTTACATATCTGCCACTGTGCAGGAGAATCCGTATAGGTGTTCGAGTGTTCGAAACGTAACGCGCGAGAAATTGTAAGTAAACTCCGTATTTACATATCTGCCACTGTGCAGGAGAATCCGTATAGGTGTTCGAGTGTTCGAAACGTAACGCGCGAGAAATTGTAAGTGAACGCCGTATTTACATATCTGCCACTGTGCAGGAGAATCCGTATAGGTGTTCGAGTGTTCGAAACGTAACGCGCGAGAAATTGTAAGTAAACGCCGT
Source organism: Camellia sinensis (assembly GCF_055761805.1). Taxonomy (NCBI): domain Eukaryota; kingdom Viridiplantae; phylum Streptophyta; class Magnoliopsida; order Ericales; family Theaceae; genus Camellia; species Camellia sinensis. Next base: position 3,719,620 of record NW_028128989.1, on the reverse strand, counting down.
ATTTACATATCTGCCACTGTGCAGGAGAATCCGTATAGGTGTTCGAGTGTGCAAAACGTAACGCGCGAGAAATTGTAAGTAAACGCCGTATTTACATATCTGCCACTGTGCAGGAGAATCCGTATAGGTGTTCGAGTGTTCGAAACGTAACGCGCGAGAAATTGTAAGTAAACGTCGTATTTACATATCTGCCACTGTGCAGGAGAATCCGTATAGGTGTTCGAGTGTTCGAAACGTAACGCCCGAGAAATTGTAAGTAAACGCCGTATTTACATATCTGCCACTGTGCAGGAGAATCCGTATAGGTGTTCGAGTGTTCGAAACGTAACGCGTGAGAAATTGTAAGTAAACGCCGTATTTACATATCTGCCACTGTCCAGGAGAATCCGTATAGGTGTTCGAGTGTTCGAACCGTAACGCGCGAGAAATTGTAAGTAAAAGCCGTATTTACATATCTGCCACTGTGCAGGAGAATCCGTATAGGTGTTCGAGTGTTTGAAACGTAATGCGCGAGAAATTGTAAGTAAACGTCGTATTTACATATCTGCCACTGTGCAGGAGAATCCGTATAGGTGTTCGAGTGTTCGAAACGTAACGCGCGAGAAATTGTAAGTAAACGTCGTATTTACATATCTGCCACTGTGCAGGAGAATCCTTATAGGTGTTCGAGTGTGCCAAACGTAACGCGCGAGAAATTGTAAGTAAACGCCGTATTTACATATCTGCCACTGTGCAGGAGAATCCGTATAGCTGTTCGAGTGTTCGTAACGTAACGCGCCAGAAATTGTAAGTAAACGCCGTATTTACATATCTGCCACTGTGCAGGAGAATCCGTATAGGTGTTCGAGTGTTCGAAACGTAACGCGCGAGAAATTGTAAGTAAACGTCGTATTTACATATCTGCCACTGTGCCGGAGAATCCGTATAGGTGTTCGAGTGTTCGAATCGTAAGGCGTGAGAAATTGTAATTAAACGCCGTATTTACATATGTACCACTGTGCAGGAGAATCCGTATAGGTGTTCGAGTGTGCGAAACGTAACGCGCGAGAAATTGTAAGTAAACGCCGCATTTACATATCTGCCACTGTGCAGGAGAATCCGTATAGGTGTTCGAGTGCTCGAAACGTAACGCGCCAGAAATTGTAAGTAAACGCCGTATTTACATATCTGCCACTGTGCAGGAGAATCCGTATAGGTGTTCGAGTGTTCGAAACGTAACGCCCGAGAAATTGTAAGTAAACGCCGTATTTACATATCTGCCACTGTGCAGGAGAATCCGTATAGGTGTTCGAGTGTTCGAAACGTAACGCGTGAGAAATTGTAAGTAAACGCCGTATTTACATATCTGCCACTGTGCAGGAGAATCCGTATAGGTGTTCAAGTGTTCGATCCGTAACGCGCGAGAAATTGTAAGTAAAAGCCGTATTTACATATCTACCACTGTGCAGGGGAATCCGTATAGGTGTTCGAGTGTTCGAAACGTAACGCGCGAGAAATTGTAAGTAAACATCGTATTTACATATCTGCCACTGTGCAGGAGAATCCGTATAGGTGTTCGAATGTTCGATACGTAACGCATGAGAAATTGTATGTAAACGCCGTATTTACATCTCTGCCTCTGTGCAGGAGAATCCGTATAGCTGTTCGAGTGTGCGAAACGTAACGCGCGAGAAATTGTAAGTAAACGCCGTATTTACATATCTGCCACTGTGCAGGAGAATCCGTATAGGTGTTCGAGTGTTCGAAACGTAACGCGCGAGAAATTGTAAGTAAACGTCGTATTTACATATCTGCCACTGTGCAGGAGAATCCGTATAGGTGTTCGAGTGTTCGAACCGTAACGCGCGAGAAATTGTAAGTAAACGCCGTATTTACATATCTGCCACTCTGTAGGAGAATCCGTATAGGTGTTCGAGTGTTCGAAACGTAACGCGCGAGAAATTGTTAGTAAACGCCGTATTTACATATCTGCCACTGTGCAGGAGAATCCGTATAGGTGTTCGAGTGTTCGAAACGTAACGCGCGAGAAATTGTAAGTAAACGTCGTATTTACATATCTGCCACTGTGCAGGAGAATCCGTATAGGTGTTCGAGTGTTCGAAACGTAACGCGCGAGAAATTGTAAGTAAACGCCGTATTTACATATCTGCCACTGTCCAGGAGAATCCGTATAGGTGTTCGAGTGTTCGAACCGTAACGCGCGAGAAATTGTAAGTAAAAGCCGTATTTACATATCTGCCACTGTGCAGGAGAATCCGTATAGGTGTTCGAGTGTTTGAAACGTAACGCGCGAGAAATTGTAAGTAAACGTCGTATTTACATATCTGCCACTGTGCAGGAGAATCCGTATAGGTGTTCGAGTGTTCGAAACGTAACGCGCGAGAAATTGTAAGTAAACGTCGTATTTACATATCTGCCACTGTGCAGGAGAATCCGTATAGGTGTTCGAGTGTTCGAAACGTAACGCCCGAGAAATTGTAAGTAAACGCCGTATTTACATATCTGCCACTGTGCAGGAGAATCCGTATAGGTGTTCGAGTGTTCGAAACGTAACGCGTGAGAAATTGTAAGTAAACGCCGTATTTACATATCTGCCACTGTCCAGGAGAATCCGTATAGGTGTTCGAGTGTTCGAACCGTAACGCGCGAGAAATTGTAAGTAAAAGCCGTATTTACATATCTGCCACTGTGCAGGAGAATCCGTATAGGTGTTCGAGTGTTTGAAACGTAACGCGCGAGAAATTGTAAGTAAACGTCGTATTTACATATCTGCCACTGTGCAGGAGAATCCGTATAGGTGTTCGAGTGTTCGAAACGTAACGCGCGAGAAATTGTAAGTAAACGTCGTATTTACATATCTGCCACTGTGCAGGAGAATCCTTATAGGTGTTCGAGTGTGCCAAACGTAACGCGCGAGAAATTGTAAGTAAACGCCGTATTTACATATCTGCCACTGTGCAGGAGAATCCGTATAGCTGTTCGAGTGTTCGTAACGTAACGCGCCAGAAATTGTAAGTAAACGCCGTATTTACATATCTGCCACTGTGCAGGAGAATCCGTATAGGTGTTCGAGTGTTCGAAACGTAACGCGCGAGAAATTGTAAGTAAACGTCGTATTTACATATCTGCCACTGTGCCGGAGAATCCGTATAGGTGTTCGAGTGTTCGAATCGTAAGGCGTGAGAAATTGTAATTAAACGCCGTATTTACATATGTACCACTGTGCAGGAGAATCCGTATAGGTGTTCGAGTGTGCGAAACGTAACGCGCGAGAAATTGTAAGTAAACGCCGCATTTACATATCTGCCACTGTGCAGGAGAATCCGTATAGGTGTTCGAGTGCTCGAAACGTAACGCGCCAGAAATTGTAAGTAAACGCCGTATTTACATATCTGCCACTGTGCAGGAGAATCCGTATAGGTGTTCGAGTGTTCGAAACGTAACGCCCGAGAAATTGTAAGTAAACGCCGTATTTACATATCTGCCACTGTGCAGGAGAATCCGTATAGGTGTTCGAGTGTTCGAAACGTAACGCGTGAGAAATTGTAAGTAAACGCCGTATTTACATATCTGCCACTGTGCAGGAGAATCCGTATAGGTGTTCAAGTGTTCGATCCGTAACGCGCGAGAAATTGTAAGTAAAAGCCGTATTTACATATCTACCACTGTGCAGGGGAATCCGTATAGGTGTTCGAGTGTTCGAAACGTAACGCGCGAGAAATTGTAAGTAAACATCGTATTTACATATCTGCCACTGTGCAGGAGAATCCGTATAGGTGTTCGAATGTTCGATACGTAACGCATGAGAAATTGTATGTAAACGCCGTATTTACATCTCTGCCTCTGTGCAGGAGAATCCGTATAGCTGTTCGAGTGTGCGAAACGTAACGCGCGAGAAATTGTAAGTAAACGCCGTATTTACATATCTGCCACTGTGCAGGAGAATCCGTATAGGTGTTCGAGTGTTCGAAACGTAACGCGCGAGAAATTGTAAGTAAACGTCGTATTTACATATCTGCCACTGTGCAGGAGAATCCGTATAGGTGTTCGAGTGTTCGAACCGTAACGCGCGAGAAATTGTAAGTAAACGCCGTATTTACATATCTGCCACTATGTAGGAGAATCCGTATAGGTGTTCGAGTGTTCGAAACGTAACGCGCGAGAAATTGTTAGTAAACGCCGTATTTACATATCTGCCACTGTGCAGGAGAATCCGTATAGGTGTTCGAGTGTTCGAAACGTAACGCGCGAGAAATTGTAAGTAAACGTCGTATTTACATATCTGCCACTGTGCAGGAGAATCCGTATAGGTGTTCGAGTGTTCGAAACGTAACGCGCGAGAAATTGTAAGTAAACGCCGTATTTACATATCTGCCACTGTCCAGGAGAATCCGTATAGGTGTTCGAGTGTTCGAACCGTAACGCGCGAGAAATTGTAAGTAAAAGCCGTATTTACATATCTGCCACTGTGCAGGAGAATCCGTATAGGTGTTCGAGTGTTTGAAACGTAACGCGCGAGAAATTGTAAGTAAACGTCGTATTTACATATCTGCCACTGTGCAGGAGAATCCGTATAGGTGTTCGAGTGTTCGAAACGTAACGCGCGAGAAATTGTAAGTAAACGTCGTATTTACATATCTGCCACTGTGCAGGAGAATCCTTATAGGTGTTCGAGTGTGCCAAACGTAACGCGCGAGAAATTGTAAGTAAACGCCGTATTTACATATCTGCCACTGTGCAGGAGAATCCGTATAGGTGTTCGAGTGTTCGAAACGTAACGCGCCAGAAATTGTAAGTAAACGCCGTATTTCATATCTGCCACTGTGCAGGAGAATCCGTATAGGTGTTCGAGTGTTCGAAACGTAACGCGCGAGAAATTGTAAGTAAACGCCGTATTTACTTATCTGCCACTGTGCCGGAGAATCCGTATAGGTGTTCGAGTGTTCGAATCGTAAGGCGTGAGAAATTGTAATTAAACGCCGTATTTACATATCTACCACTGTGCAGGAGAATCCGTATAGGTGTTCGAGTGTTCGAAACGTAACGCGCAAGAAATTGTAAGTAAACGCCATATTTACATATCTGCCACTGTGCAGGAGAATCCGTATAGGTGTTCGAGTGTTTGAAACGTAACGCGTGAGAAATTGTAAGTAAACGCCGTATTTACATATCTGCCACTGTCCAGGAGAATCCGTATAGGTGTTCGAGTGTTCGATCCGTAACGCGCGAGAAATTGTAAGTAAAAGCCGTATTTACATATCTACCACTGTGCAGGGGAATCCGTATAGGTGTTCGAGTGTTCGAAACGTAACGCGCGAGAAATTGTAAGTAAACATCGTATTTACATATCTGCCACTGTGCAGGAGAATCCGTATAGGTGTTCGAATGTTCGATACGTAACGCATGAGAAATTGTATGTAAACGCCGTATTTACATCTCTGCCACTGTGCAGGAGAATCCGTATAGCTGTTCGAGTGTGCGAAACGTAACGCGCGAGAAATTGTAAGTAAACGCCGTATTTACATATCTGCCACTGTGCAGGAGAATCCGTATAGGTGTTCGAGTGTTCGAAACGTAACGCGCGAGAAATTGTAAGTAAACGTCGTATTTACATATCTGCCACTGTGCAGGAGAATCCGTATAGGTGTTCGAGTGTTCGAAACGTAACGCGCGAGAAATTGTATGTAAACGCCGTATTTACATATCTGCCACTGTCCAGGAGAATCCGTATAGGTGTTCGAGTGTTCGAACCGTAACGCGTGAGAAATTGTAAGTAAACGTCGTATTTACATATCTGCCACTGTGCAGGAGAATCCGTATAGGTGTTCGAGTGTTCGAAACGTAACGCGCAAGAAATTGTAAGTGAACGCCGTATTTACATATCTGCCACTGTGCAGGAGAATCCGTATAGGTGTTCGAGTGTGCGAAACGTAACGCGCGAGAAATTGTAAGTAAACGCCGTATTTACATATCTGCCACTGTGCAGGAGAATCCGTATAGGTGTTCGAGTGCTCGAAACTTAACGCGCAAGAAATTGTAAGTAAACGCCGTATTTACATATCTGCCACTGTGCAGGAGAATCCGTATAGGTGTTCGAGTGTGCGAAACGTAACGCGCGAGAAATTGTAAGTAAACGCCGTATTTACATATCTGCCACTGTGCAGGAGAATCCGTATAGGTGTTCGAGTGCTCGAAATGTAACGCGCAAGAAATTGTAAGTAAACGCCGTATTTACATATCTGCCACTGTGCAGGAGAATCCGTATAGGTGTTCGAGTGTTCGAAACGTAACGCGCGAGAAATTGTAAGTAAACGCCGTATTTACATATCTGCCACTGTGCAGGAGAATCCGTATAGGTGTTCGAGTGTTCGAAACGTAACGCGCCAGAAATTGTAAGTAAACGCCGTATTTACATATCTGCCACTGTGCAGGAGAATCCGTATAGGTGTTCGAGTGTTCGAAACGTAACGCGCGAGAAATTGTAAGTAAACGTCGTATTTACATATCTGCCACTGTGCCGGAGAATCCGTATAGGTGTTCGAGTGTTCGAATCGTAAGGCGTGAGAAATTGTAATTAAACGCCGTATTTACATATGTACCACTGTGCAGGAGAATCCGTATAGGTGTTCGAGTGTTCGTAACGTAACGCGCCAGAAATTGTAAGTAAACGCCGTATTTACATATCTGCCACTGTGCAGGAGAATCCGTATAGGTGTTCGAGTGTTCGTAACGTAACGCGCCAGAAATTGTAAGTAAACGCCGTATTTACATATCTGCCACTGTGCAGGAGAATCCGTATAGGTGTTCGAGTGTTCGAAACGTAACGCGCGAGAAATTGTAAGTAAACGTCGTATTTACATATCTGCCACTGTGCAGGAGAATCCGTATAGGTGTTCGAGTGTTCGAAACGTAACGCGTGAGAAATTGTAAGTAAACGCCGTATTTACATATCTGCCACTGTCCAGGAGAATCCGTATAGGTGTTCGAGTGTTCGAACCGTAACGCGCGAGAAATTGTAAGTAAAAGCCGTATTTACATATCTGCCACTGTGCAGGAGAATCCGTATAGGTGTTCGAGTGTTTGAAACGTAACGCGCGAGAAATTGTAAGTAAACGCCGTATTTACATATCTGCCACTGTGCAGGAGAATCCGTATAGGTGTTCAAGTGTTCGATCCGTAACGCGCGAGAAATTGTAAGTAAAAGCCGTATTTACATATCTACCACTGTGCAGGGGAATCCGTATAGGTGTTCGAGTGTTCGAAACGTAACGCGCGAGAAATTGTAAGTAAACATCGTATTTACATATCTGCCACTGTGCAGGAGAATCCGTATAGGTGTTCGAATGTTCGATACGTAACGCATGAGAAATTGTATGTAAACGCCGTATTTACATCTCTGCCTCTGTGCAGGAGAATCCGTATAGCTGTTCGAGTGTGCGAAACGTAACGCGCGAGAAATTGTAAGTAAACGCCGTATTTACATATCTGCCACTGTGCAGGAGAATCCGTATAGGTGTTCGAGTGTTCGAAACGTAACGCGCGAGAAATTGTAAGTAAACGTCGTATTTACATATCTGCCACTGTGCAGGAGAATCCGTATAGGTGTTCGAGTGTTCGAACCGTAACGCGCGAGAAATTGTAAGTAAACGCCGTATTTACATATCTGCCACTATGTAGGAGAATCCGTATAGGTGTTCGAGTGTTCGAAACGTAACGCGCGAGAAATTGTTAGTAAACGCCGTATTTACATATCTGCCACTGTGCAGGAGAATCCGTATAGGTGTTCGAGTGTTCGAAACGTAACGCGCGAGAAATTGTAAGTAAACGTCGTATTTACATATCTGCCACTGTGCAGGAGAATCCGTATAGGTGTTCGAGTGTTCGAAACGTAACGCGCGAGAAATTGTAAGTAAACGCCGTATTTACATATCTGCCACTGTCCAGGAGAATCCGTATAGGTGTTCGAGTGTTCGAACCGTAACGCGCGAGAAATTGTAAGTAAAAGCCGTATTTACATATCTGCCACTGTGCAGGAGAATCCGTATAGGTGTTCGAGTGTTTGAAACGTAACGCGCGAGAAATTGTAAGTAAACGTCGTATTTACATATCTGCCACTGTGCAGGAGAATCCGTATAGGTGTTCGAGTGTTCGAAACGTAACGCGCGAGAAATTGTAAGTAAACGTCGTATTTACATATCTGCCACTGTGCAGGAGAATCCTTATAGGTGTTCGAGTGTTCGAAACGTAACGCGCGAGAAATTGTAAGTAAACGCCGTATTTACATATCTGCCACTGTGCAGGAGAATCCGTATAGGTGTTCGAGTGTTCGAAACGTAACGCGCCAGAAATTGTAAGTAAACGCCGTATTTACATATCTGCCACTGTGCAGGAGAATCCGTATAGGTGTTCGAGTGTTCGAAACGTAACGCGCGAGAAATTGTAAGTAAACGCCGTATTTACTTATCTGCCACTGTGCCGGAGAATCCGTATAGGTGTTCGAGTGTTCGAATCGTAAGGCGTGAGAAATTGTAATTAAACGCCGTATTTACATATCTACCACTGTGCAGGAGAATCCGTATAGGTGTTCGAGTGTTCGAAACGTAACGCGCAAGAAATTGTAAGTAAACGCCGTATTTACATATCTGCCACTGTGCAGGAGAATCCGTATAGGTGTTCGAGTGTTTGAAACGTAACGCGTGAGAAATTGTAAGTCAACGCCGTATTTACATATCTGCCACTGTGCAGGAGAATCCGTATAGGTGTTCGAGTGTTCGAAACGTAACGCGCGAGAAATTGTAAGTAAACGTCGTATTTACATATCTGCCACTGTGCAGGAGAATCCGTATAGGTGTTCGAGTGTTCGAAACGTAACGCGTGAGAAATTGTAAGTAAACGCCGTATTTACATATCTGCCACTGTCCAGGAGAATCCGTATAGGTGTTCGAGTGTTCGAACCGTAACGCGCGAGAAATTGTAAGTAAAAGCCGTATTTACATATCTGCCACTGTGCAGGAGAATCCGTATAGGTGTTCGAGTGTTTGAAACGTAACGCGCGAGAAATTGTAAGTAAACGCCGTATTTACATATCTGCCACTGTGCAGGAGAATCCGTATAGGTGTTCAAGTGTTCGATCCGTAACGCGCGAGAAATTGTAAGTAAAAGCCGTATTTACATATCTACCACTGTGCAGGGGAATCCGTATAGGTGTTCGAGTGTTCGAAACGTAACGCGCGAGAAATTGTAAGTAAACATCGTATTTACATATCTGCCACTGTGCAGGAGAATCCGTATAGGTGTTCGAATGTTCGATACGTAACGCATGAGAAATTGTATGTAAACGCCGTATTTACATCTCTGCCTCTGTGCAGGAGAATCCGTATAGCTGTTCGAGTGTGCGAAACGTAACGCGCGAGAAATTGTAAGTAAACGCCGTATTTACATATCTGCCACTGTGCAGGAGAATCCGTATAGGTGTTCGAGTGTTCGAAACGTAACGCGCGAGAAATTGTAAGTAAACGTCGTATTTACATATCTGCCACTGTGCAGGAGAATCCGTATAGGTGTTCGAGTGTTCGAACCGTAACGCGCGAGAAATTGTAAGTAAACGCCGTATTTACATATCTGCCACTATGTAGGAGAATCCGTATAGGTGTTCGAGTGTTCGAAACGTAACGCGCGAGAAATTGTTAGTAAACGCCGTATTTACATATCTGCCACTGTGCAGGAGAATCCGTATAGGTGTTCGAGTGTTCGAAACGTAACGCGCGAGAAATTGTAAGTAAACGTCGTATTTACATATCTGCCACTGTGCAGGAGAATCCGTATAGGTGTTCGAGTGTTCGAAACGTAACGCGCGAGAAATTGTAAGTAAACGCCGTATTTACATATCTGCCACTGTCCAGGAGAATCCGTATAGGTGTTCGAGTGTTCGAACCGTAACGCGCGAGAAATTGTAAGTAAAAGCCGTATTTACATATCTGCCACTGTGCAGGAGAATCCGTATAGGTGTTCGAGTGTTTGAAACGTAACGCGCGAGAAATTGTAAGTAAACGTCGTATTTACATATCTGCCACTGTGCAGGAGAATCCGTATAGGTGTTCGAGTGTTCGAAACGTAACGCGCGAGAAATTGTAAGTAAACGTCGTATTTACATATCTGCCACTGTGCAGGAGAATCCTTATAGGTGTTCGAGTGTTCGAATCGTAAGGCGTGAGAAATTGTAATTAAACGCCGTATTTACATATCTACCACTGTGCAGGAGAATCCGTATAGGTGTTCGAGTGTTCGAAACGTAACGCGCGAGAAATTGTATGTAAACGCCGTATTTACATATCTGCCACTGTCCAGGAGAATCCGTATAGGTGTTCGAGTGTTCGAACCGTAACGCGTGAGAAATTGTAAGTAAACGTCGTATTTACATATCTGCCACTGTGCAGGAGAATCCGTATAGGTGTTCGAGTGTTCGAAACGTAACGCGCGAGAAATTGTAAGTAAACGTCGTATTTACATATCTGCCACTGTGCAGGAGAATCCGTATAGGTGTTCGAGTGTTCGAAACGTAACGCGCCAGAAATTGTAAGTAAACGCCGTATTTACATATCTGCCACTGTGCAGGAGAATCCGTATAGGTGTTCGAGTGTTCGAAACGTAACGCGCGAGAAATTGTAAGTAAACGCCGTATTTACTTATCTGCCACTGTGCCGGAGAATCCGTATAGGTGTTCGAGTGTTCGAATCGTAAGGCGTGAGAAATTGTAATTAAACGCCGTATTTACATATCTACCACTGTGCAGGAGAATCCGTATAGGTGTTCGAGTGTTCGAAACGTAACGCGCAAGAAATTGTAAGTAAACGCCATATTTACATATCTGCCACTGTGCAGGAGAATCCGTATAGGTGTTCGAGTGTTTGAAACGTAACGCGTGAGAAATTGTAAGTAAACGCCGTATTTACATATCTGCCACTGTCCAGGAGAATCCGTATAGGTGTTCGAGTGTTCGATCCGTAACGCGCGAGAAATTGTAAGTAAAAGCCGTATTTACATATCTACCACTGTGCAGGGGAATCCGTGTAGGTGTTCGAGTGTTCGAAACGTAACGCGCGAGAAATTGTAAGTAAACATCGTATTTACATATCTGCCACTGTGCAGGAGAATCCGTATAGGTGTTCGAATGTTCGATACGTAACGCATGAGAAATTGTATGTAAACGCCGTATTTACATCTCTGCCACTGTGCAGGAGAATCCGTATAGCTGTTCGAGTGTGCGAAACGTAACGCGCGAGAAATTGTAAGTAAACGCCGTATTTACATATCTGCCACTGTGCAGGAGAATCCGTATAGGTGTTCGAGTGTTCGAAACGTAACGCGCGAGAAATTGTAAGTAAACGTCGTATTTACATATCTGCCACTGTGCAGGAGAATCCGTATAGGTGTTCGAGTGTTCGAAACGTAACGCGCGAGAAATTGTATGTAAACACCGTATTTACATATCTGCCACTGTCCAGGAGAATCCGTATAGGTGTTCGAGTGTTCGAACCGTAACGCGTGAGAAATTGTAAGTAAACGTCGTATTTACATATCTGCCACTGTGCAGGAGAATCCGTATAGGTGTTCGAGTGTTCGAAACGTAACGCGCAAGAAATTGTAAGTGAACGCCGTATTTACATATCTGCCACTGTGCAGGAGAATCCGTATAGGTGTTCGAGTGTGCGAAACGTAACGCGCGAGAAATTGTAAGTAAACGCCGTATTTACATATCTGCCACTGTGCAGGAGAATCCGTATAGGTGTTCGAGTGCTCGAAACTTAACGCGCAAGAAATTGTAAGTAAACGCCGTATTTACATATCTGCCACTGTGCAGGAGAATCCGTATAGGTGTTCGAGTGTGCGAAACGTAACGCGCGAGAAATTGTAAGTAAACGCCGTATTTACATATCTGCCACTGTGCAGGAGAATCCGTATAGGTGTTCGAGTGCTCGAAACGTAACGCGCAAGAAATTGTAAGTAAACGCCGTATTTACATATCTGCCACTGTACAGGAGAATCCGTATAGGTGTTCGAGTGTTCGAAACGTAACGCGCGAGAAATTGTAAGTAAACGCCGTATTTACATATCTGCCACTGTGCAGGAGAATCCGTATAGGTGTTCGAGTGTTCGAAACGTAACGCGCCAGAAATTGTAAGTAAACGCCGTATTTACATATCTGCCACTGTGCAGGAGAATCCGTATAGGTGTTCGAGTGTTCGAAACGTAACGCGCGAGAAATTGTAAGTAAACGTCGTATTTACATATCTGCCACTGTGCCGGAGAATCCGTATAGGTGTTCGAGTGTTCGAATCGTAAGGCGTGAGAAATTGTAATTAAACGCCGTATTTACATATGTACCACTGTGCAGGAGAATCCGTATAGGTGTTCGAGTGTTCGTAACGTAACGCGCCAGAAATTGTAAGTAAACGCCGTATTTACATATCTGCCACTGTGCAGGAGAATCCGTATAGGTGTTCGAGTGTTTGTAACGTAACGCGCCAGAAATTGTAAGTAAACGCCGTATTTACATATCTGCCACTGTGCAGGAGAATCCGTATAGGTGTTCGAGTGTTCGAAACGTAACGCGCGAGAAATTGTAAGTAAACGTCGTATTTACATATCTGCCACTGTGCAGGAGAATCCGTATAGGTGTTCGAGTGTTCGAAACGTAACGCGTGAGAAATTGTAAGTAAACGCCGTATTTACATATCTGCCACTGTCCAGGAGAATCCGTATAGGTGTTCGAGTGTTCGAACCGTAACGCGCGAGAAATTGTAAGTAAAAGCCGTATTTACATATCTGCCACTGTGCAGGAGAATCCGTATAGGTGTTCGAGTGTTTGAAACGTAACGCGCGAGAAATTGTAAGTAAACGTCGTATTTACATATCTGCCACTGTGCAGGAGAATCCGTATAGGTGTTCGAGTGTTCGAAACGTAACGCGCGAGAAATTGTAAGTAAACGTCGTATTTACATATCTGCCACTGTGCAGGAGAATCCTTATAGGTGTTCGAGTGTGCCCAACGTAACGCGCGAGAAATTGTAAGTAAACGCCGTATTTACATATCTGCCACTGTGCAGGAGAATCCGTATAGGTGTTCGAGTGTTCGAAACGTAACGCGCCAGAAATTGTAATTAAACGCCGTATTTACATATCTGCCACTGTGCAGGAGAATCCGTATAGGTGCTCGAGTGTTCGAAACGTAACGCGCGAGAAATTGTAAGTAAACGTCGTATTTACATATCTGCCACTGTGCCGGAGAATCCGTATAGGTGTTCGAGTGTTCGAATCGTCAGGCGTGAGAAATTGTAATTAAACGCCGTATTTACATATGTACCACTGTGCAGGAGAATCCGTATAGGTGTTCGAGTGTGCGAAACGTAACGCGCGAGAAATTGTAAGTAAACGCCATATTTACATATCTGCCACTGTGCAGGAGAATCCGTATAGGTGTTCGAGTGTTCGAAACGTAACGCGCAAGAAATTGTAAGTAAACGTCGTATTTACATATCTGCCACTGTGCAGGAGAATCCGTATAGGTGTTCGAGTGTTCGAAACGTAACGCGCGAGAAATTGTATGTAAACGTCGTATTTACATATCTGCCACTGTCCAGGAGAATCCGTATAGGTGTTCGAGTGTTCGAACCGTAACGCGCGAGAAATTGTAAGTAAACGTCGTATTTACATATCTGCCACTGTGCAGGAGAATCCGTATAGGTGTTCGAGTGTTCGAAACGTAACGCGCAAGAAATTGTAAGTAAACGTCGTATTTACTTATCTGCCACTGTGCAGGAGAATCCGTATAGGTGTTCAAGTGTTCGAAACGTAACGCGGGAGAAATTGTAAGTAAACGTCGTATTTACATCTCTGCCTCTGTGCAGGAGAATCCGTATAGCTGTTCGAGTGTGCGAAACGTAACGCGCGAGAAATTGTAAGTAAACGCCGTATTTACATATCTGCCACTGTGCAGGAGAATCCGTATAGGTGTTCGAGTGTGCGAAACGTAACGCGCGAGAAATTCTAAGTAAACGCCGTATTTACATATCTGCCACTGTGCAGGAGAATCCGTATAGGTGTTCGAGTGCTCGAAACGTAACGCGCAAGAAATTGTAAGTAAACGCCGTATTTACATATCTGCCACTGTGCAGGAGAATCCGTATAGGTGTTCGAGTGTTCGAAACGTAACGCGCGAGAAATTGTAAGTAAACGCCGTATTTACATATCTGCCACTGTGCAGGAGAATCCGTATAGGTGTTCGAGTGTTCGAAACGTAACGCGCCAGAAATTGTAAGTAAACGCCGTATTTACATATCTGCCACTGTGCAGGAGAATCCGTATAGGTGTTCGAGTGTTCGAAACGTAACGCGCGAGAAATTGTAAGTAAACGTCGTATTTACATATCTGCCACTGTGCCGGAGAATCCGTATAGGTGTTCGAGTGTTCGAATCGTAAGGCGTGAGCAATTGTAATTAAACGCCGTATTTACATATGTACCACTGTGCAGGAGAATCCGTATAGGTGTTCGAGTGTTCGTAACGTAACGCGCCAGAAATTGTAAGTAAACGCCGTATTTACATATCTGCCACTGTGCAGGAGAATCCGTATAGGTGTTCGAGTGTTCGTAACGTAACGCGCCAGAAATTGTAAGTAAACGCCGTATTTACATATCTGCCACTGTGCAGGAGAATCCGTATAGGTGTTCGAGTGTTCGAAACGTAACGCGCGAGAAATTGTAAGTAAACGTCGTATTTACATATCTGCCACTGTGCAGGAGAATCCGTATAGGTGTTCGAGTGTTCGAAACGTAACGCGTGAGAAATTGTAAGTAAACGCCGTATTTACATATCTGCCACTGTCCAGGAGAATCCGTATAGGTGTTCGAGTGTTCGAACCGTAACGCGCGAGAAATTGTAAGTAAAAGCCGTATTTACATATCTGCCACTGTGCAGGAGAATCCGTATAGGTGTTCGAGTGTTTGAAACGTAACGCGCGAGAAATTGTAAGTAAACGTCGTATTTACATATCTGCCACTGTGCAGGAGAATCCGTATAGGTGTTCGAGTGTTCGAAACGTAACGCGCGAGAAATTGTAAGTAAACGTCGTATTTACATATCTGCCACTGTGCAGGAGAATCCTTATAGGTGTTCGAGTGTGCCCAACGTAACGCGCGAGAAATTGTAAGTAAACGCCGTATTTACATATCTGCCACTGTGCAGGAGAATCCGTATAGGTGTTCGAGTGTTCGAAACGTAACGCGCCAGAAATTGTAATTAAACGCCGTATTTACATATCTGCCACTGTGCAGGAGAATCCGTATAGGTGCTCGAGTGTTCGAAACGTAACGCGCGAGAAATTGTAAGTAAACGTCGTATTTACATATCTGCCACTGTGCCGGAGAATCCGTATAGGTGTTCGAGTGTTCGAATCGTCAGGCGTGAGAAATTGTAATTAAACGCCGTATTTACATATGTACCACTGTGCAGGAGAATCCGTATAGGTGTTCGAGTGTGCGAAACGTAACGCGCGAGAAATTGTAAGTAAACGCCATATTTACATATCTGCCACTGTGCAGGAGAATCCGTATAGGTGTTCGAGTGTTCGAAACGTAACGCGCAAGAAATTGTAAGTAAACGCCGTATTTACATATCTGCCACTGTGCAGGAGAATCCGTATAGGTGTTCGAGTGTTCGAAACGTAACGCGCGAGAAATTGTATGTAAACGTCTTATTTACATATCTGCCACTGTCCAGGAGAATCCGTATAGGTGTTCGAGTGTTCGAACCGTAACGCGCGAGAAATTGTAAGTAAACGTCGTATTTACATATCTGCCACTGTGCAGGAGAATCCGTATAGGTGTTCGAGTGTTCGAAACGTAACGCGCAAGAAATTGTAAGTAAACGTCGTATTTACTTATCTGCCACTGTGCAGGAGAATCCGTATAGGTGTTCAAGTGTTCGAAACGTAACGCGGGAGAAATTGTAAGTAAACGTCGTATTTACATCTCTGCCTCTGTGCAGGAGAATCGGTATAGCTGTTCGAGTGTGCGAAACGTAACGCGCGAGAAATTGTATGTAAACGCCGTATTTACATATCTGCCACTGTGCAGGAGAATCCGTATAGGTGTTCGAGTGTTCGAAACGTAACGCGCGAGAAATTGTAAGTAAACGTCGTATTTACATATCTGCCACTGTGCAGGAGAATCCGTATAGGTGTTCGAGTGTTCGAAACGTAACGCGCGAGAAATTGTATGTAAACGCCGTATTTACATATCTGCCACTGTCCAGGAGAATCCGTATAGGTGTTCGAGTGTTCGAACCGTAACGCGTGAGAAATTGTAAGTAAACGTCGTATTTACATATCTGCCACTGTGCAGGAGAATCCGTATAGGTGTTCGAGTGTTCGAAACGTAACGCGCAAGAAATTGTAAGTGAACGCCGTATTTACATATCTGCCACTGTGCAGGAGAATCCGTATAGGTGTTCGAGTGTGCGAAACGTAACACGCGAGAAATTGTAAGTAAACGCCGTATTTACATATCTGCCACTGTGCAGGAGAATCCGTATAGGTGTTCGAGTGCTCGAAACTTAACGCGCAAGAAATTGTAAGTAAACGCCGTATTTACATATCTGCCACTGTGCAGGAGAATCCGTATAGGTGTTCGAGTGTGCGAAACGTAACGCGCGAGAAATTGTAAGTAAACGCCGTATTTACATATCTGCCACTGTGCAGGAGAATCCGTATAGGTGTTCGAGTGCTCGAAACGTAACGCGCAAGAAATTGTAAGTAAACGTCGTATTTACATATCTGCCACTGTGCCGGAGAATCCGTATAGGTGTTCGAGTGTTCGAATCGTCAGGCGTGAGAAATTGTAATTAAACGCCGTATTTACATATGTACCACTGTGCAGGAGAATCCGTATAGGTGTTCGAGTGTGCGAAACGTAACGCGCGAGAAATTGTAAGTAAACGCCATATTTACATATCTGCCACTGTGCAGGAGAATCCGTATAGGTGTTCGAGTGTTCGAAACGTAACGCGCAAGAAATTGTAAGTAAACGCCGTATTTACATATCTGCCACTGTGCAGGAGAATCCGTAT
The DNA here is from genome assembly GCF_055761805.1 of Camellia sinensis. Classification (NCBI taxonomy): domain Eukaryota; kingdom Viridiplantae; phylum Streptophyta; class Magnoliopsida; order Ericales; family Theaceae; genus Camellia; species Camellia sinensis. The sequence goes on along the minus strand of NW_028128989.1, from coordinate 3,702,497 downwards.
AGGTGTTCGAGTGTTCGAAACGTAACGCGCGAGAAATTGTATGTAAACGTCTTATTTACATATCTGCCACTGTCCAGGAGAATCCGTATAGGTGTTCGAGTGTTCGAACCGTAACGCGCGAGAAATTGTAAGTAAACGTCGTATTTACATATCTGCCACTGTGCAGGAGAATCCGTATAGGTGTTCGAGTGTTCGAAACGTAACGCGCAAGAAATTGTAAGTAAACGTCGTATTTACTTATCTGCCACTGTGCAGGAGAATCCGTATAGGTGTTCAAGTGTTCGAAACGTAACGCGGGAGAAATTGTAAGTAAACGTCGTATTTACATCTCTGCCTCTGTGCAGGAGAATCGGTATAGCTGTTCGAGTGTGCGAAACGTAACGCGCGAGAAATTGTATGTAAACGCCGTATTTACATATCTGCCACTGTGCAGGAGAATCCGTATAGGTGTTCGAGTGTTCGAAACGTAACGCGCGAGAAATTGTAAGTAAACGTCGTATTTACATATCTGCCACTGTGCAGGAGAATCCGTATAGGTGTTCGAGTGTTCGAAACGTAACGCGCGAGAAATTGTATGTAAACGCCGTATTTACATATCTGCCACTGTCCAGGAGAATCCGTATAGGTGTTCGAGTGTTCGAACCGTAACGCGTGAGAAATTGTAAGTAAACGTCGTATTTACATATCTGCCACTGTGCAGGAGAATCCGTATAGGTGTTCGAGTGTTCGAAACGTAACGCGCAAGAAATTGTAAGTGAACGCCGTATTTACATATCTGCCACTGTGCAGGAGAATCCGTATAGGTGTTCGAGTGTGCGAAACGTAACACGCGAGAAATTGTAAGTAAACGCCGTATTTACATATCTGCCACTGTGCAGGAGAATCCGTATAGGTGTTCGAGTGCTCGAAACTTAACGCGCAAGAAATTGTAAGTAAACGCCGTATTTACATATCTGCCACTGTGCAGGAGAATCCGTATAGGTGTTCGAGTGTGCGAAACGTAACGCGCGAGAAATTGTAAGTAAACGCCGTATTTACATATCTGCCACTGTGCAGGAGAATCCGTATAGGTGTTCGAGTGCTCGAAACGTAACGCGCAAGAAATTGTAAGTAAACGCCGTATTTACATATCTGCCACTGTGCAGGAGAATCCGTATAGGTGTTCGAGTGTTCGAAACGTAACGCGCGAGAAATTGTAAGTAAACGCCGTATTTACATATCTGCCACTGTGCAGGAGAATCCGTATAGGTGTTCGAGTGTTCGAAACGTAACGCATGAGAAATTGTAAGTAAACGCCGTATTTACATATCTGCCACTGTCCAGGAGAATCCGTATAGGTGTTCGAGTGTTCGAACCGTAACGCGCGAGAAATTGTAAGTAAAAGCCGTATTTACATATCTGCCACTGTGCAGGAGAATCCGTATAGGTGTTCGAGTGTTTGAAACGTAACGCGCGAGAAATTGTAAGTAAACGTCGTATTTACATATCTGCCACTGTGCAGGAGAATCCGTATAGGTGTTCGAGTGTTCGAAACGTAACGCGCGAGAAATTGTAAGTAAACGTCGTATTTACATATCTGCCACTGTGCAGGAGAATCCTTATAGGTGTTCGAGTGTGCCAAACGTAACGCGCGAGAAATTGTAAGTAAACGCCGTATTTACATATCTGCCACTGTGCAGGAGAATCCGTATAGGTGTTCGAGTGTTCGTAACGTAACGCGCCAGAAATTGTAAGTAAACGCCGTATTTACATATCTGCCACTGTGCAGGAGAATCCGTATAGGTGTTCGAGTGTTCGAAACGTAACGCGCGAGAAATTGTAAGTAAACGTCGTATTTACATATCTGCCACTGTGCCGGAGAATCCGTATAGGTGTTCGAGTGTTCGAATCGTAAGGCGTGAGAAATTGTAATTAAACGCCGTATTTACATATGTACCACTGTGCAGGAGAATCCGTATAGGTGTTCGAGTGTGCGAAACGTAACGCGCGAGAAATTGTAAGTAAACGCCGTATTTACATATCTGCCACTGTGCAGGAGAATCCGTATAGGTGTTCGAGTGCTCGAAACGTAACGCGCAAGAAATTGTAAGTAAACGCCGTATTTACATATCTGCCACTGTGCAGGAGAATCCGTATAGGTGTTCGAGTGTTGGAAACGTAACGCCCGAGAAATTGTAAGTAAACGCCGTATTTACATATCTGCCACTGTGCAGGAGAATCCGTATAGGTGTTCGAGTGTTCGAAACGTAACGCGTGAGAAATTGTAAGTAAACGCCGTATTTACATATCTGCCACTGTCCAGGAGAATCCGTATAGGTGTTCGAGTGTTCGAACCGTAACGCGCGAGAAATTGTAAGTAAAAGCCGTATTTACATATCTGCCACTATGCAGGAGAATCCGTATAGGTGTTCGAGTGTTTGAAACGTAACGCGCGAGAAATTGTAAGTAAACGTCGTATTTACATATCTGCCACTGTGCCGGAGAATCCGTATAGGTGTTCGAGTGTTCGAATCGTCAGGCGTGAGAAATTGTAATTAAACGCCGTATTTACATATCTGCCACTGTGCAGGAGAATCCGTATAGGTGTTCGAGTGTTCGAAACGTAACGCGCGAGAAATTGTAAGTAAACGTCGTATTTACATATCTGCCACTGTGCAGGAGAATCCTTATAGGTGTTCGAGTGTGCCCAACGTAACGCGCGAGAAATTGTAAGTAAACGCCGTATTTACATATCTGCCACTGTGCAGGAGAATCCGTATAGGTGTTCGAGTGTTCGAAACGTAACGCGCGAGAAATTGTAAGTAAACGTCGTATTTACATATCTGCCACTGTGCAGGAGAATCCTTATAGGTGTTCGAGTGTGCCCAACGTAACGCGCGAGAAATTGTAAGTAAACGCCGTATTTACATATCTGCCACTGTGCAGGAGAATCCGTATAGGTGTTCGAGTGTTCGAAACGTAACGCGCCAGAAATTGTAAGTAAACGCCGTATTTACATATCTGCCACTGTGCAGGAGAATCCGTATAGGTGCTCGAGTGTTCGAAACGTAACGCGCGAGAAATTGTAAGTAAACGTCGTATTTACATATCTGCCACTGTGCCGGAGAATCCGTATAGGTGTTCGAGTGTTCGAATCGTCAGGCGTGAGAAATTGTAATTAAACGCCGTATTTACATATGTACCACTGTGCAGGAGAATCCGTATAGGTGTTCGAGTGTGCGAAACGTAACGCGCGAGAAATTGTAAGTAAACGCCATATTTACATATCTGCCACTGTCCAGGAGAATCCGTATAGGTGTTCGAGTGTTCGAACCGTAACGCGCGAGAAATTGTAAGTAAAAGCCGTATTTACATATCTGCCACTGTGCAGGAGAATCCGTATAGGTGTTCGAGTGTTTGAAACGTAACGCGCGAGAAATTGTAAGTAAACGTCGTATTTACATATCTGCCACTGTGCAGGAGAATCCGTATAGGTGTTCGAGTGTTCGAAACGTAACGCGCGAGAAATTGTAAGTAAACGTCGTATTTACATATCTGCCACTGTGCAGGAGAATCCTTATAGGTGTTCGAGTGTGCCCAACGTAACGCGCGAGAAATTGTAAGTAAACGCCGTATTTACATATCTGCCACTGTGCAGGAGAATCCGTATAGGTGTTCGAGTGTTCGAAACGTAACGCGCCAGAAATTGTAATTAAACGCCGTATTTACATATCTGCCACTGTGCAGGAGAATCCGTATAGGTGCTCGAGTGTTCGAAACGTAACGCGCGAGAAATTGTAAGTAAACGTCGTATTTACATATCTGCCACTGTGCCGGAGAATCCGTATAGGTGTTCGAGTGTTCGAATCGTCAGGCGTGAGAAATTCTAATTAAACGCCGTATTTACATATGTACCACTGTGCAGGAGAATCCGTATAGGTGTTCGAGTGTGCGAAACGTAACGCGCGAGAAATTGTAAGTAAACGCCATATTTACATATCTGCCACTGTGCAGGAGAATCCGTATAGGTGTTCGAGTGTTCGAAACGTAACGCGCAAGAAATTGTAAGTAAACGCCGTATTTACATATCTGCCACTGTGCAGGAGAATCCGTATAGGTGTTCGAGTGTTCGAAACGTAACGCGCGAGAAATTGTATGTAAACGTCGTATTTACATATCTGCCACTGTCCAGGAGAATCCGTATAGGTGTTCGAGTGTTCGAACCGTAACGCGCGAGAAATTGTAAGTAAACGTCGTATTTACATATCTGCCACTGTGCAGGAGAATCCGTATAGGTGTTCGAGTGTTCGAAACGTAACGCGCAAGAAATTGTAAGTAAACGTCGTATTTACTTATCTGCCACTGTGCAGGAGAATCCGTATAGGTGTTCAAGTGTTCGAAACGTAACGCGGGAGAAATTGTAAGTAAACGTCGTATTTACATATCTGCCTCTGTGCAGGAGAATCCGTATAGCTGTTCGAGTGTGCGAAACGTAACGCGCGAGAAATTGTAAGTAAGCGCCGTATTTACATATCTGCCACTGTGCAGGAGAATCCGTATAGGTGTTCGAGTGTTCGAAACGTAACGCGCAAGAAATTGTAAGTGAACGCCGTATTTACATATCTGCCACTGTGCAGGAGAATCCGTATAGGTGTTCGAGTGTGCGAAACGTAACGCGCGAGAAATTGTAAGTAAACGCCGTATTTACATATCTGCCACTGTGCAGGAGAATCCGTATAGGTGTTCGAGTGTTCGAAACGTAACGCGCCAGAAATTGTAATTAAACGCCGTATTTACATATCTGCCACTGTGCAGGAGAATCCGTATAGGTGCTCGAGTGTTCGAAACGTAACGCGCGAGAAATTGTAAGTAAACGTCGTATTTACATATCTGCCACTGTGCCGGAGAATCCGTATAGGTGTTCGAGTGTTCGAATCGTCAGGCGTGAGAAATTCTAATTAAACGCCGTATTTACATATGTACCACTGTGCAGGAGAATCCGTATAGGTGTTCGAGTGTGCGAAACGTAACGCGCGAGAAATTGTAAGTAAACGCCATATTTACATATCTGCCACTGTGCAGGAGAATCCGTATAGGTGTTCGAGTGTTCGAAACGTAACGCGCAAGAAATTGTAAGTAAACGCCGTATTTACATATCTGCCACTGTGCAGGAGAATCCGTATAGGTGTTCGAGTGTTCGAAACGTAACGCGCGAGAAATTGTATGTAAACGTCGTATTTACATATCTGCCACTGTCCAGGAGAATCCGTATAGGTGTTCGAGTGTTCGAACCGTAACGCGCGAGAAATTGTAAGTAAACGTCGTATTTACATATCTGCCACTGTGCAGGAGAATCCGTATAGGTGTTCGAGTGTTCGAAACGTAACGCGCAAGAAATTGTAAGTAAACGTCGTATTTACTTATCTGCCACTGTGCAGGAGAATCCGTATAGGTGTTCAAGTGTTCGAAACGTAACGCGGGAGAAATTGTAAGTAAACGTCGTATTTACATCTCTGCCTCTGTGCAGGAGAATCCGTATAGCTGTTCGAGTGTGCGAAACGTAACGCGCGAGAAATTGTAAGTAAGCGCCGTATTTACATATCTGCCACTGTGCAGGAGAATCCGTATAGGTGTTCGAGTGTTCGAAACGTAACGCGCGAGAAATTGTAAGTAAACGTCGTATTTACATATCTGCCACTGTGCAGGAGAATCCGTATAGGTGTTCGAGTGTTCGAAACGTAACGCGCGAGAAATTGTATGTAAACGCCGTATTTACATATCTGCCACTGTCCAGGAGAATCCGTATAGGTGTTCGAGTGTTCGAACCGTAACGCGTGAGAAATTGTAAGTAAACGTCGTATTTACATATCTGCCACTGTGCAGGAGAATCCGTATAGGTGTTCGAGTGTTCGAAACGTAACGCGCAAGAAATTGTAAGTGAACGCCGTATTTACATATCTGCCACTGTGCAGGAGAATCCGTATAGGTGTTCGAGTGTGCGAAACGTAACGCGCGAGAAATTGTAAGTAAACGTCGTATTTACATATCTGCCACTGTGCAGGAGAATCCGTATAGGTGTTCGAGTGTTCGAAACGTAACGCGCGAGAAATTGTAAGTAAACGTCGTATTTACATATCTGCCACTGTGCAGGAGAATCCTTATAGGTGTTCGAGTGTGCCCAACGTAACGCGCGAGAAATTGTAAGTAAACGCCGTATTTACATATCTGCCACTGTGCAGGAGAATCCGTATAGGTGTTCGAGTGTTCGAAACGTAACGCGCCAGAAATTGTAAGTAAACGCCGTATTTACATATCTGCCACTGTGCAGGAGAATCCGTATAGGTGTTCGAGTGTTCGAAACGTAACGCGCGAGAAATTGTAAGTAAACGTCGTATTTACATATCTGCCACTGTGCCGGAGAATCCGTATAGGTGTTCGAGTGTTCGAATCGTAAGGCGTGAGAAATTGTAATTAAACGCCGTATTTACATATGTACCACTGTGCAGGAGAATCCGTATAGGTGTTCGAGTGTGCGAAACGTTACGCGCGAGAAATTGTAAGTAAACGCCATATTTACATATCTGCCACTGTGCAGGAGAATCCGTATAGGTGTTCGAGTGTTCGAAACCTAACGCGCAAGAAATTGTAAGTAAACGCCGTATTTACATATCTGCCACTGTGCAGGAGAATCCGTATAGGTGTTCGAGTGTTCGAAACGTAACGCGCGAGAAATTGTAAGTAAACGCCGTATTTACATATCTGCCACTGTGCAGGAGAATCCGTATAGCTGTTCGAGTGTTCGAAACGTAACGCGGGAGAAATTGTAAGTAAACGCCGTATTTACATATCTGCCACTGTCCAGGAGAATCCGTATAGGTGTTCGAGTGTTCGAACCGTAACGCGCGAGAAATTGCAAGTAAAAGCCGTATTTACATATCTGCCACTGTGCAGGAGAATCCGTACAGGTGTTCGAGTGTTTGAAACGTAACGCGCGAGAAATTGTAAGTAAACGTCGTATTTACATATCTGCCACTGTGCAGGAGAATCCGTATAGGTGTTCGAGTGTTCGAAACGTAACGCGCGAGAAATTGTAAGTAAACGTCGTATCTACATATCTGCCACTGTGCAGGAGAATCCTTATAGGTGTTCGAGTGTGCCAAACGTAACGCGCGAGAAATTGTAAGTAAACGCCGTATTTACATATCTGCCACTGTGCAGGAGAATCCGTATAGGTGTTCGAGTGTTCGAAACGTAACGCGCCAGAAATTGTAAGTAAACGCCGTTTTTACATATCTGCCACTGTGCAGGAGAATCCGTATAGGTGTTCGAGTGTTCGAAACGTAACGCGCGAGAAATTGTAAGTAAACTCCGTATTTACATATCTGCCACTGTGCAGGAGAATCCGTATAGGTGTTCGAGTGTTCGAAACGTAACGCGCGAGAAATTGTTAGTAAACGCCGTATTTACATATCTGCCACTGTGCAGGAGAATCCGTATAGGTGTTCGAGTGTTCGAAACGTAACGCGCGAGAAATTGTAAGTAAACGTCGTATTTACATATCTGCCACTGTGCAGGAGAATCCGTATAGGTGTTCGAGTGTGCAAAACGTAACGCGCGAGAAATTGTAAGTAAACGCCGTATTTACATATATGCCACTGTGCAGGAGAATCCGTATAGGTGTTCGAGTGTTCGAAACGTAACGCGCGAGAAATTGTAAGTAAACGTCGTATTTACATATCTGCCACTGTGCAGGAGAATCCGTATAGGTGTTCGAGTGTGCGAAACGTAACGCGCGAGAAATTGTAAGTAAACGCCGTATTTACATATCTGCGACTGTGCAGGAGAATCCGTATAGGTGTTCGAGTGTTCGAAACGTAACGCGCGAGAAATTGTAAGTAAACGCCGTATTTACATATCTGCCACTGTGCAGGAGAATCCGTATAGGTGTTCGAGTGTTCGAAACGTAACGCGCGAGAAATTGTATGTAAACGTCGTATTTACATATCTGCCACTGTCCAGGAGAATCCGTATAGGTGTTCGAGTGTTCGAACCGTAACGCGCGAGAAATTGTAAGTAAACGTCGTATTTACATATCTGCCACTGTGCAGGAGAATCCGTATAGGTGTTCGAGTGTTCGAAACGTAACGCGCAAGAAATTGTAAGTAAACGTCGTATTTACTTATCTGCCACTGTGCAGGAGAATCCGTATAGGTGTTCAAGTGTTCGAAACGTAACGCGGGAGAAATTGTAAGTAAACGTCGTATTTACATCTCTGCCTCTGTGCAGGAGAATCCGTATAGCTGTTCGAGTGTGCGAAACATAACGCGCGAGAAATTGTAAGTAAACGCCGTATTTACATATCTGCCACTGTGCAGGAGAATCCGTATAGGTGTTCGAGTGTTCGAAACGTAACGCGCGAGAAATTGTAAGTAAACGTCGTATTTACATATCTGCCACTGTGCAGGAGAATCCGTATAGGTGTTCGAGTGTTCGAAACGTAACGCGCGAGAAATTGTATGTAAACGCCGTATTTACATATCTGCCACTGTCCAGGAGAATCCGTATCGGTGTTCGAGTGTTCGAACCGTAACGCGTGAGAAATTGTAAGTAAACGTCGTATTTACATATCTGCCACTGTGCAGGAGAATCCGTATAGGTGTTCGAGTGTTCGAAACGTATCGCGCAAGAAATTGTAAGTGAACGCCGTATTTACATATCTGCCACTGTGCAGGAGAATCCGTATAGGTGTTCGAGTGTGCGAAACGTAACGCGCGAGAAATTGTAAGTAAACGCCGTATTTACATATCTGCCACTGTGCAGGAGAATCCGTATAGGTGTTCGAGTGCTCGAAACTTAACGCGCAAGAAATTGTAAGTAAACGCCGTATTTACATATCTGCCACTGTGCAGGAGAATCCGTATAGGTGTTCGAGTGTGCAAAACGTAACGCGTGAGAAATTGTAAGTAAACGCCGTATTTACATATCTGCCACTGTGCAGGAGAATCCGTATAGGTGTTCGAGTGCTCGAAACGTAACGCGCAAGAAATTGTAAGTAAACGCCGTATTTACATATCTGCCACTGTCCAGGAGAATCCGTATAGGTGTTCGAGTGTTGGAAACGTAACGCGCGAGAAATTGTAAGTAAACGCCGTATTTACATATCTGCCACTGTGCAGGAGAATCCGTATAGGTGTTCGAGTGTTCGAAACGTAACGCGTGAGAAATTGTAAGTAAACGCCGTATTTACATATCTGCCACTGTGCAGGAGAATCCGTATAGGTGTTCGAGTGTTCGAAACGTAACGCGCGAGAAATTGTATGTAAACGTCGTATTTACATATCTGCCACTGTCCAGGAGAACCGTATAGGTGTTCGAGTGTTCGAACCGTAACGCGCGAGAAATTGTAAGTAAACGTCGTATTTACATATCTGCCACTGTGCAGGAGAATCCGTATAGGTGTTCGAGTGTTTGAAACGTAACGCGCGAGAAATTGTAAGTAAACGTCGTATTTACATATCTGCCACTGTGCAGGAGAATCCGTATAGGTGTTCGAGTGTTCGAAACTTAACGCGCGAGAAATTGTAAGTAAACGTTGTATTTACATATCTGCCACTGTGCAGGAGAATCCTTATAGGTGTTCGAGTGTGCCAAACGTAACGCGCGAGAAATTGTAAGTAAACGCCGTATTTACATATCTGCCACTGTGCAGGAGAATCCGTATAGGTGTTCGAGTGTTCGTAACGTAACGCGCCAGAAATTGTAAGTAAACGCCGTATTTACATATCTGCCACTGTGCAGGAGAATCCGTATAGGTGTTCGAGTGTTCGAAACGTAACGCGCGAGAAATTGTAAGTAAACGTCGTATTTACATATCTGCCACTGTGCCGGAGAATCCGTATAGGTGTTCGAGTGTTCGAATCGTAAGGCGTGAGAAATTGTAATTAAACGCCGTATTTACATATGTACCACTGTGCAGGAGAATCCGTATAGGTGTTCGAGTGTGCGAAACGTAACGCGCGAGAAATTGTAAGTAAACGCCGTATTTACATATCTGCCACTGTGCAGGAGAATCCGTATAGGTGTTCGAGTGCTCGAAACGTAACGCGCAAGAAATTGTAAGTAAACGCCGTGTTTACATATCTGCCACTGTGCAGGAGAATCCGTATAGGTGTTCGAGTGTTCGAAACGTAACGCCCGAGAAATTGTAAGTAAACGCCGTATTTACATATCTGCCACTGTGCAGGAGAATCCGTATAGGTGTTCGAGTGTTCGAAACGTAACGCGTGAGAAATTGTAAGTAAACGCCGTATTTACATATCTGCCACTGTCCAGGAGAATCCGTATAGGTGTTCGAGTGTTCGAACCGTAACGCGCGAGAAATTGTAAGTAAAAGCCGTATTTACATATCTGCCACTGTGCAGGAGAATCCGTATAGGTGTTCGAGTGTTTGAAACGTAACGCGCGAGAAATTGTAAGTAAACGTCGTATTTACATATCTGCCACTGTGCAGGAGAATCCGTATAGGTGTTCGAGTGTTCGAAACGTAACGCGCGAGAAATTGTAAGTAAACGTCGTATTTACATATCTGCCACTGTGCAGGAGAATCCTTATAGGTGTTCGAGTGTGCCCAACGTAACGCGCGAGAAATTGTAAGTAAACGCCGTATTTACATATCTGCCACTGTGCAGGAGAATCCGTATAGGTGTTCGAGTGTTCGAAACGTAACGCGCCAGAAATTGTAAGTAAACGCCGTATTTACATATCTGCCACTGTGCAGGAGAATCCGTATAGGTGTTCGAGTGTTCGAAACGTAACGCGCGAGAAATTGTAAGTAAACGTCGTATTTACATATCTGCCACTGTGCCGGAGAATCCGTATAGGTGTTCGAGTGTTCGAATCGTAAGGCGTGAGAAATTGTAATTAAACACCGTATTTACATATGTACCACTGTGCAGGAGAATCCGTATAGGTGTTCGAGTGTGCGAAACGTAACGCGCGAGAAATTGTAAGTAAACGCCATATTTACATATCTGCCACTGTGCAGGAGAATCCGTATAGGTGTTCGAGTGTTCGAAACGTAACGCGCAAGAAATTGTAAGTAAACGCCGTATTTACATATCTGCCACTGTGCAGGAGAATCCGTATAGGTGTTCGAGTGTTCGAAACGTAACGCGCGAGAAATTGTAAGTAAACGCCGTATTTACATATCTGCCACTGTGCAGGAGAATCCGTATAGGTGTTCGAGTGTTTGAAACGTAACGCGTGAGAAATTGTAAGTAAACGCCGTATTTACATATCTGCCACTGTCCAGGAGAATCCGTATAGGTGTTCGAGTGTTCGAACCGTAACGCGCGAGAAATTGTAAGTAAAAGCCGTATTTACATATCTGCCACTGTGCAGGAGAATCCGTATAGGTGTTCGAGTGTTTGAAACGTAACGCGCGAGAAATTGTAAGTAAACGTCGTATTTACATATCTGCCACTGTGCAGGAGAATCCGTATAGGTGTTCGAGTGTTCGAAACGTAACGCGCGAGAAATTGTAAGTAAACGTCGTATCTACATATCTGCCACTGTGCAGGAGAATCCTTATAGGTGTTCGAGTGTGCCAAACGTAACGCGCGAGAAATTGTAAGTAAACGCCGTATTTACATATCTGCCACTGTGCAGGAGAATCCGTATAGGTGTTCGAGTGTTCGAAACGTAACGCGCCAGAAATTGTAAGTAAACGCCGTATTTACATATCTGCCACTGTGCAGGAGAATCCGTATAGGTGTTCGAGTGTTCGAAACGTAACGCGCGAGAAATTGTAAGTAAACTCCGTATTTACATATCTGTCACTGTGCAGGAGAATCCGTATAGGTGTTCGAGTGTTCGAAACGTAACGCGCGAGAAATTGTTAGTAAACGCCGTATTTACATATCTGCCACTGTGCAGGAGAATCCGTATAGGTGTTCGAGTGTTCGAAACGTAACGCGCGAGAAATTGTAAGTAAACGTCGTATTTACATATCTGCCACTGTGCAGGAGAATCCGTATAGGTGTTCGAGTGTGCAAAACGTAACGCGCGAGAAATTGTAAGTAAACGCCGTATTTACATATCTGCCACTGTGCAGGAGAATCCGTATAGGTGTTCGAGTGTTCGAAACGTAACGCGCGAGAAATTGTAAGTAAACGTCGTATTTACATATCTGCCACTGTGCAGGAGAATCCGTATAGGTGTTCGAGTGTGCGAAACGTAACGCGCGAGAAATTGTAAGTAAACGCCGTATTTACATATCTGCCACTGTGCAGGAGAATCCGTATAGGTGTTCGAGTGTTCGAAACGTAACGCGCGAGAAATTGTAAGTAAACGCCGTATTTACATATCTGCCACTGTGCAGGAGAATCCGTATAGGTGTTCGAGTGTTCGAAACGTAACGCGCGAGAAATTGTAAGTAAACGTCGTATTTACATATCTGCCACTGTGCAGGAGAATCCGTATAGGTGTTCGAGTGTTCGAAACGTAACGCGCGAGAAATTGTATGTAAACGCCGTATTTACATATCTGCCACTGTCCAGGAGAATCCGTATAGGTGTTCGAGTGTTCGAACCGTAACGCGTGAGAAATTGTAAGTAAACGCCATATTTACATATCTGCCACTGTGCAGGAGAATCCGTATAGGTGTTCGAGTGTTCGAAACGTAACGCGCAAGAAATTGTAAGTAAACGCCGTATTTACATATCTGCCACTGTGCAGGAGAATCCGTATAGGTGTTCGAGTGTTCGAAACGTAACGCGCGAGAAATTGTAAGTAAACGCCGTATTTACATATCTGCCACTGTGCAGGAGAATCCGTATAGGTGTTCGAGTGTTTGAAACGTAACGCGTGAGAAATTGTAAGTAAACGCCGTATTTACATATCTGCCACTGTCCAGGAGAATCCGTATAGGTGTTCGAGTGTTCGAACCGTAACGCGCGAGAAATTGTAAGTAAAAGCCGTATTTACATATCTGCCACTGTGCAGGAGAATCCGTATAGGTGTTCGAGTGTTCGAAACGTAACGCGCGAGAAATTGTAAGTAAACGTCGTATTTACATATCTGCCACTGTGCAGGAGAATCCGTATAGGTGTTCGAGTGTTCGAAACGTAACGCGCGAGAAATTGTAAGTAAACGTCGTATCTACATATCTGCCACTGTGCAGGAGAATCCTTATAGGTGTTCGAGTGTGCCAAACGTAACGCGCGAGAAATTGTAAGTAAACGCCGTATTTACATATCTGCCACTGTGCAGGAGAATCCGTATAGGTGTTCGAGTGTTCGAAACGTAACGCGCCAGAAATTGTAAGTAAACGCCGTATTTACATATCTGCCACTGTGCAGGAGAATCCGTATAGGTGTTCGAGTGTTCGAAACGTAACGCGCGAGAAATTGTAAGTAAACTCCGTATTTACATATCTGTCACTGTGCAGGAGAATCCGTATAGGTGTTCGAGTGTTCGAAACGTAACGCGCGAGAAATTGTTAGTAAACGCCGTATTTACATATCTGCCACTGTGCAGGAGAATCCATATAGGTGTTCGAGTGTTCGAAACGTAACGCGCGAGAAATTGTAAGTAAACGTCGTATTTACATATCTGCCACTGTGCAGGAGAATCCGTATAGGTGTTCGAGTGTGCAAAACGTAACGCGCGAGAAATTGTAAGTAAACGCCGTATTTACATATCTGCCACTGTGCAGGAGAATCCGTATAGGTGTTCGAGTGTTCGAAACGTAACGCGCGAGAAATTGTAAGTAAACGTCGTATTTACATATCTGCCACTGTGCAGGAGAATCCGTATAGGTGTTCGAGTGTGCGAAACGTAACGCGCGAGAAATTGTAAGTAAACGCCGTATTTACATATCTGCCACTGTGCAGGAGAATCCGTATAGGTGTTCGAGTGTTCGAAACGTAACGCGCGAGAAATTGTAAGTAAACGCCGTATTTACATATCTGCCACTGTGCAGGAGAATCCGTATAGGTGTTCGAGTGTTCGAAACGTAACGCGCGAGAAATTGTAAGTAAACGTCGTATTTACATATCTGCCACTGTGCAGGAGAATCCGTATAGGTGTTCGAGTGTTCGAAACGTAACGCGCGAGAAATTGTATGTAAACGCCGTATTTACATATCTGCCACTGTCCAGGAGAATCCGTATAGGTGTTCGAGTGTTCGAACCGTAACGCGTGAGAAATTGTAAGTAAACGTCGTATTTACATATCTGCCACTGTGCAGGAGAATCCGTATAGGTGTTCGAGTGTTCGAAACGTAACGCGCAAGAAATTGTAAGTGAACGCCGTATTTACATATCTGCCACTGTGCAGGAGAATCCGTATAGGTGTTCGAGTGTGCGAAACGTAACGCGCGAGAAATTGTAAGTAAACGCCGTATTTACATATCTGCCACTGTGCAGGAGAATCCGTATAGGTGTTCGAGTGCTCGAAACTTAACGCGCAAGAAATTGTAAGTAAACGCCGTATTTACATATCTGCCACTGTGCAGGAGAATCCGTATAGGTGTTCGAGTGTGCAAACCGTAACGCGCGAGAAATTGTAAGTAAACGCCGTATTTACATATCTGCCACTGTGCAGGAGAATCCGTATAGGTGTTCGAGTGCTCGAAACGTAACGCGCAAGAAATTGTAAGTAAACGCCGTATTTACATATCTGCCACTGTCCAGGAGAATCCGTATAGGTGTTCGAGTGTTCGAAACGTAACGCGCGAGAAATTGTAAGTAAACGCCGTATTTACATATCTGCCACTGTGCAGGAGAATCCGTATAGGTGTTCGAGTGTTCGAAACGTAACGCGCCAGAAATTGTAAGTAAACGCCGTATTTACATATCTGCCACTGTGCAGGAGAATCCGTATAGGTGTTCGAGTGTTCGAAACGTAACGCGCGAGAAATTGTAAGTAAACTCCGTATTTACATATCTGCCACTGTGCAGGAGAATCCGTATAGGTGTTCGAGTGTTCGAAACGTAACGCGCGAGAAATTGTTAGTAAACGCCGTATTTACATATCTGCCACTGTGCAGGAGAATCCGTATAGGTGTTCGAGTGTTCGAAACGTAACGCGCGAGAAATTGTAAGTAAACGTCGTATTTACATATCTGCCACTGTGCAGGAGAATCCGTATAGGTGTTCGAGTGTGCAAAACGTAACGCGCGAGAAATTGTAAGTAAACGCCGTATTTACATATCTGCCACTGTGCAGGAGAATCCGTATAGGTGTTCGAGTGTTCGAAACGTAACGCGCGAGAAATTGTAAGTAAACGTCGTATTTACATATCTGCCACTGTGCAGGAGAATCCGTATAGGTGTTCGAGTGTGCGAAACGTAACGCGCGAGAAATTGTAAGTAAACGCCGTATTTACATATCTGCCACTGTGCAGGAGAATCCGTATAGGTGTTCGAGTGTTCGAAACGTAACGCGCGAGAAATTGTAAGTAAACGCCGTATTTACATATCTGCAACTGTGCAGGAGAATCCGTATAGGTGTTCGAGTGTTCGAAGCGTAACGCGCGAGAAATTGTATGTAAACGTCGTATTTACATATCTGCCACTGTCCAGGAGAATCCGTATAGGTGTTCGAGTGTTCGAACCGTAACGCGCGAGAAATTGTAAGTAAACGTCGTATTTACATATCTGCCACTGTGCAGGAGAATCCGTATAGGTGTTCGAGTGTTCGAAACGTAACGCGCAAGAAATTGTAAGTAAACGTCGTATTTACTTATCTGCCACTGTGCAGGAGAATCCGTATAGGTGTTCAAGTGTTCGAAACGTAACGCGGGAGAAATTGTAAGTAAACGTCGTATTTACATCTCTGCCTCTGTGCAGGAGAATCCGTATAGCTGTTCGAGTGTGCGAAACGTAACGCGCGAGAAATTGTAAGTAAACGCCGTATTTACATATCTGCCACTGTGTAGGAGAATCCGTATAGGTGTTCGAGTGTTCGAAACGTAACGCGCGAGAAATTGTAAGTAAACGTCGTATTTACATATCTGCCACTGTGCAGGAGAATCCGTATAGGTGTTCGAGTGTTGGAAACGTAACGCGCGAGAAATTGTATGTAAACGCCGTATTTACATATCTGCCACTGTCCAGGAGAATCCGTATAGGTGTTCGAGTGTTCGAAACGTAACGCGCGAGAAATTGTAAGTAAACGTCGTATTTACATATCTGCCACTGTGCAGGAGAATCCGTATAGGTGTTCGAGTGTGCGAAACGTAACGCGCGAGAAATTGTAAGTAAACGCCGTATTTACATATCTGCCACTGTGCAGGAGAATCCGTATAGGTGTTCGAGTGTTCGAAACGTAACGCGCGAGAAATTGTAAGTAAACGCCGTATTTACATATCTGCAACTGTGCAGGAGAATCCGTATAGGTGTTCGAGTGTTCGAAGCGTAACGCGCGAGAAATTGTATGTAAACGTCGTATTTACATATCTGCCACTGTCCAGGAGAATCCGTATAGGTGTTCGAGTGTTCGAACCGTAACGCGCGAGAAATTGTAAGTAAACGTCGTATTTACATATCTGCCACTGTGCAGGAGAATCCGTATAGGTGTTCGAGTGTTCGAAACGTAACGCGCAAGAAATTGTAAGTAAACGTCGTATTTACTTATCTGCCACTGTGCAGGAGAATCCGTATAGGTGTTCAAGTGTTCGAAACGTAACGCGGGAGAAATTGTAAGTAAACGTCGTATTTACATCTCTGCCTCTGTGCAGGAGAATCCGTATAGCTGTTCGAGTGTGCGAAACGTAACGCGCGAGAAATTGTAAGTAAACGCCGTATTTACATATCTGCCACTGTGTAGGAGAATCCGTATAGGTGTTCGAGTGTTCGAAACGTAACGCGCGAGAAATTGTAAGTAAACGTCGTATTTACATATCTGCCACTGTGCAGGAGAATCCGTATAGGTGTTCGAGTGTTGGAAACGTAACGCGCGAGAAATTGTATGTAAACGCCGTATTTACATATCTGCCACTGTCCAGGAGAATCCGTATAGGTGTTCGAGTGTTCGAACCGTAACGCGTGAGAAATTGTAAGTAAACGTCGTATTTACATATCTGCCACTGTGCAGGAGAATCCGTATAGGTGTTCGAGTGTTCGAAACGTAACGCGCAAGAAATTGTAAGTGAACGCCGTATTTACATATCTGCCACTGTGCAGGAGAATCCGTATAGGTGTTCGAGTGTGCGAAACGTAACGCGCGAGAAATTGTAAGTAAACGCCGTATTTACATATCTGCCACTGTGCAGGAGAATCCGTATAGGTGTTCGAGTGCTCGAAACTTAACGCGCAAGAAATTGTAAGTAAACGCCGTATTTACATATCTGCCACTGTGCAGGAGAATCCGTATAGGTGTTCGAGTGTGCAAAACGTAACGCGCGAGAAATTGTAAGTAAACGCCGTATTTACATATCTGCCACTGTGCAGGAGAATCCGTATAGGTGTTCGAGTGTTCGAAACGTAACGCGCGAGAAATTGTAAGTAAACGTCGTATTTACATATCTGCCACTGTGCAGGAGAATCCGTATAGGTGTTCGAGTGTGCGAAACGTAACGCGCGAGAAATTGTAAGTAAACGCCGTATTTACATATCTGCCACTGTGCAGGAGAATCCGTATAGGTGTTCGAGTGTTCGAAACGTAACGCGCGAGAAATTGTAAGTAAACGCCGTATTTACATATCTGCCACTGTGCAGGAGAATCCGTATAGGTGTTCGAGTGTTCGAAACGTAACGCGCGAGAAATTGTAAGTAAACGTCGTATTTACATATCTGCCACTGTGCAGGAGAATCCGTATAGGTGTTCGAGTGTTCGAAACGTAACGCGCGAGAAATTGTATGTAAACGCCGTATTTACATATCTGCCACTGTCCAGGAGAATCCGTATAGGTGTTCGAGTGTTCGAACCGTAACGCGTGAGAAATTGTAAGTAAACGTCGTATTTACATATCTGCCACTGTGCAGGAGAATCCGTATAGGTGTTCGAGTGTTCGAAACGTAACGCGCAAGAAATTGTAAGTGAACGCCGTATTTACATATCTGCCACTGTGCAGGAGAATCCGTATAGGTGTTCGAGTGTGCGAAACGTAACGCGCGAGAAATTGTAAGTAAACGCCGTATTTACATATCTGCCACTGTGCAGGAGAATCCGTATAGGTGTTCGAGTGCTCGAAACTTAACGCGCAAGAAATTGTAAGTAAACGCCGTATTTACATATCTGCCACTGTGCAGGAGAATCCGTATAGGTGTTCGAGTGTGCAAACCGTAACGCGCGAGAAATTGTAAGTAAACGCCGTATTTACATATCTGCCACTGTGCAGGAGAATCCGTATAGGTGTTCGAGTGCTCGAAACGTAACGCGCAAGAAATTGTAAGTAAACGCCGTATTTACATATCTGCCACTGTCCAGGAGAATCCGTATAGGTGTTCGAGTGTTCGAAACGTAACGCGCGAGAAATTGTAAGTAAACGCCGTATTTACATATCTGCCACTGTGCAGGAGAATCCGTATAGGTGTTCGAGTGTTCGAAACGTAACGCGCCAGAAATTGTAAGTAAACGCCGTATTTACATATCTGCCACTGTGCAGGAGAATCCGTATAGGTGTTCGAGTGTTCGAAACGTAACGCGCGAGAAATTGTAAGTAAACTCCGTATTTACATATCTGCCACTGTGCAGGAGAATCCGTATAGGTGTTCGAGTGTTCGAAACGTAACGCGCGAGAAATTGTTAGTAAACGCCGTATTTACATATCTGCCACTGTGCAGGAGAATCCGTATAGGTGTTCGAGTGTTCGAAACGTAACGCGCGAGAAATTGTAAGTAAACGTCGTATTTACATATCTGCCACTGTGCAGGAGAATCCGTATAGGTGTTCGAGTGTGCAAAACGTAACGCGCGAGAAATTGTAAGTAAACGCCGTATTTACATATCTGCCACTGTGCAGGAGAATCCGTATAGGTGTTCGAGTGTTCGAAACGTAACGCGCGAGAAATTGTAAGTAAACGTCGTATTTACATATCTGCCACTGTGCAGGAGAATCCGTATAGGTGTTCGAGTGTGCGAAACGTAACGCGCGAGAAATTGTAAGTAAACGCCGTATTTACATATCTGCCACTGTGCAGGAGAATCCGTATAGGTGTTCGAGTGTTCGAAACGTAACGCGCGAGAAATTGTAAGTAAACGCCGTATTTACATATCTGCAACTGTGCAGGAGAATCCGTATAGGTGTTCGAGTGTTCGAAGCGTAACGCGCGAGAAATTGTATGTAAACGTCGTATTTACATATCTGCCACTGTCCAGGAGAATCCGTATAGGTGTTCGAGTGTTCGAACCGTAACGCGCGAGAAATTGTAAGTAAACGTCGTATTTACATATCTGCCACTGTGCAGGAGAATCCGTATAGGTGTTCGAGTGTTCGAAACGTAACGCGCAAGAAATTGTAAGTAAACGTCGTATTTACTTATCTGCCACTGTGCAGGAGAATCCGTATAGGTGTTCAAGTGTTCGAAACGTAACGCGGGAGAAATTGTAAGTAAACGTCGTATTTACATCTCTGCCTCTGTGCAGGAGAATCCGTATAGCTGTTCGAGTGTGCGAAACGTAACGCGCGAGAAATTGTAAGTAAACGCCGTATTTACATATCTGCCACTGTGTAGGAGAATCCGTATAGGTGTTCGAGTGTTCGAAACGTAACGCGCGAGAAATTGTAAGTAAACGTCGTATTTACATATCTGCCACTGTGCAGGAGAATCCGTATAGGTGTTCGAGTGTTGGAAACGTAACGCGCGAGAAATTGTATGTAAACGCCGTATTTACATATCTGCCACTGTCCAGGAGAATCCGTATAGGTGTTCGAGTGTTCGAACCGTAACGCGTGAGAAATTGTAAGTAAACGTCGTATTTACATATCTGCCACTGTGCAGGAGAATCCGTATAGGTGTTCGAGTGTTCGAAACGTAACGCGCAAGAAATTGTAAGTGAACGCCGTATTTACATATCTGCCACTGTGCAGGAGAATCCGTATAGGTGTTCGAGTGTGCGAAACGTAACGCGCGAGAAATTGTAAGTAAACGCCGTATTTACATATCTGCCACTGTGCAGGAGAATCCGTATAGGTGTTCGAGTGCTCGAAACTTAACGCGCAAGAAATTGTAAGTAAACGCCGTATTTACATATCTGCCACTGTGCAGGAGAATCCGTATAGGTGTTCGAGTGTGCAAAACGTAACGCGCGAGAAATTGTAAGTAAACGCCGTATTTACATATCTGCCACTGTGCAGGAGAATCCGTATAGGTGTTCGAGTGCTCGAAACGTAACGCGCAAGAAATTGTAAGTAAACGCCGTATTTACATATCTGCCACTGTCCAGGAGAATCCGTATAGGTGTTCGAGTGTTCGAAACGTAACGCGCGAGAAATTGTAAGTAAACGCCGTATTTACATATCTGCCACTGTGCAGGAGAATCCGTATAGGTGTTCGAGTGTTCGAAACGTAACGCGTGAGAAATTGTAAGTAAACGCCGTATTTACATATCTGCCACTGTCCAGGAGAATCCGTATAGGTGTTCGAGTGTTCGAACCGTAACGCGCGAGAAATTGTAAGTAAAAGCCGTATTTACATATCTGCCACTGTGCAGGAGAATCCGTATAGGTGTTCGAGTGTTTGAAACGTAACGCGCGAGAAATTGTAAGTAAACGTCGTATTTACATATCTGCCACTGTGCAGGAGAATCCGTATAGGTGTTCGAGTGTTCGAAACGTAACGCGCGAGAAATTGTAAGTAAACGTCGTATTTACATATCTGCCACTGTGCAGGAGAATCCTTATAGGTGTTCGAGTGTGCGAAACGTAACGCGCGAGAAATTGTAAGTAAACGCCGTATTTACATATCTGCCACTGTGCAGGAGAATCCGTATAGGTGTTCGAGTGTTCGTAACGTAACGCGCCAGAAATTGTAAGTAAACGCCGTATTTACATATCTGCCACTGTGTAGGAGAATCCGTATAGGTGTTCTAGTGTTCGAAACGTAACGCGCGAGAAATTGTAAGTAAACGTCGTATTTACATATCTGCCACTGTGCCGGAGAATCCGTATAGGTGTTCGAGTGTTCGAATCGTAAGGCGTGAGAAATTGTAATTAAACGCCGTATTTACATATGTACCACTGTGCAGGAGAATCCGTATAGGTGTTCGAGTGTGCGAAACGTAACGCGCGAGAAATTGTAAGTAAACGCCGTATTTACATATCTGCCACTGTGCAGGAGAATCCGTATAGGTGTTCGAGTGCTCGAAACGTAACGCGCAAGAAATTGTAAGTAAACGCCGTATTTACATATCTGCCACTGTGCAGGAGAATCCGTATAGGTGTTCGAGTGTTCGAAACGTAACGCCCGAGAAATTGTAAGTAAACGCCGTATTTACATATCTGCCACTGTGCAGGATAATCCGTATAGGTGTTCGAGTGTTCGAAACGTAACGCGTGAGAAATTGTAAGTAAACGCCGTATTTACATATCTGCCACTGTCCAGGAGAATCCGTATAGGTGTTCGAGTGTTCGAACCGTAACGCGCGAGAAATTGTAAGTAAAAGCCGTATTTACATATCTGCCACTGTGCAGGAGAATCCGTATAGGTGTTCGAGTGTTCGAAACGTAACGCGCGAGAAATTGTAAGTAAACGCCGTATTTACATATCTGCCACTGTGCAGGAGAATCCGTATAGGTGTTCGAGTGTTCGAACCGTAACGCGCGAGAAATTGTAAGTAAACGTCGTATTTACATATCTGCCACTGTGCAGGAGAATCCGTATAGGTGTTCGAGTGTTCGAAACGTAACGCGCAAGAAATTGTAAGTAAACGTCGTATTTACTTATCTGCCACTGTGCAGTAGAATCCGTATAGGTGTTCAAGTGTTCGAAACGTAACGCGGGAGAAATTGTAAGTAAACGTCGTATTTACATCTCTGCCTCTGTGCAGGAGAATCCGTATAGCTGTTCGAGTGTGCGAAACGTAACGCGCGAGAAATTGTAAGTAAACGCCGTATTTACATATCTGCCACTGTGCAGGAGAATCCGTATAGGTGTTCGAGTGTTCGAAACGTAACGCGCGAGAAATTGTAAGTAAACGTCGTATTTACATATCTGCCACTGTGCAGGAGAATCCGTATAGGTGTTCGAGTGTTCGAAACGTAACGCGCGAGAAATTGTATGTAAACGCCGTATTTACATATCTGCCACTGTCCAGGAGAATCCGTATAGGTGTTCGAGTGTTCAAACCGTAACGCGTGAGAAATTGTAAGCAAACGTCGTATTTACATATCTGCCACTGTGCAGGAGAATCCGTATAGGTGTTCGAGTGTTCGAAACGTAACGCGCAAGAAATTGTAAGTGAACGCCGTATTTACATATCTGCCACTGTGCAGGAGAATCCGTATAGGTGTTCGAGTGTGCGAAACGTAACGCGCGAGAAATTGTAAGTAAACGCCGTATTTACATATCTGCGACTGTGCAGGAGAATCCGTATAGGTGTTCGAGTGCTCGAAACTTAACGCGCAAGAAATTGTAAGTAAACGCCGTATTTACATATCTGCCACTGTGCAGGAGAATCCGTATAGGTGTTCGAGTGTGCGAAACGTAACGCGCGAAAAATTGTAAGTAAACGCCGTATTTACATATCTGCCACTGTGCAGGAGAATCCGTATAGGTGTTCGAGTGCTCGAAACGTAACGCGCAAGAAATTGTAAGTAAACGCCGTATTTACATATCTGCCACTGTGCAGGAGAATCCGTATAGGTGTTCGAGTGTTCGAAACGTAACGCGCGAGAAATTGTAAGTAAACGCCGTATTTACATATCTGCCACTGTGCAGGAGAATCCGTATAGGTGTTCGAGTGTTCGAAACGTAACGCGTGAGAAATTGTAAGTAAACGCCGTATTTACATATCTGCCACTGTCCAGGAGAATCCGTATAGGTGTTCGAGTGTTCGAACCGTAACGCGCGAGAAATTGTAAGTAAAAGCCGTATTTACATATCTGCCACTGTGCAGGAGAATCCGTATAGGTGTTCGAGTGTTTGAAACGTAACGCGCGAGAAATTGTAAGTAAACGTCGTATTTACATATCTGCCACTGTGCAGGAGAATCCGTATAGGTGTTCGAGTGTTCGAAACGTAACGCGCGAGAAATTGTAAGTAAACGTCGTATTTACATATCTGCCACTGTGCAGGAGAATCCTTATAGGTGTTCGAGTGTGCGAAACGTAACGCGCGAGAAATTGGAAGTAAACGCCGTATTTACATATCTGCCACTGTGCAGGGGAATCCGTATAGGTGTTCGAGTGTTCGTAACGTAACGCGCCAGAAATTGTAAGTAAACGCCGTATTTACATATCTGCCACTGTGTAGGAGAATCCGTATAGGTGTTCGAGTGTTCGTAACGTAACGCGCCAGAAATTGTAAGTAAACGCCGTATTTACATATCTGCCACTGTGTAGGAGAATCCGTATAGGTGTTCGAGTGTTCGAAACGTAACGCGCGAGAAATTGTAAGTAAACGTCGTATTTACATATCTGCCACTGTGCCGGAGAATCCGTATAGGTGTTCGAGTGTTCGAATCGTAAGGCGTGAGAAATTGTAATTAAACGCCGTATTTACATATGTACCACTGTGCAGGAGAATCCGTATAGGTGTTCGAGTGTGCGAAACGTAACGCGCGAGAAATTGTAAGTAAACGCCGTATTTACATATCTGCCACTGTGCAGGAGAATCCGTATAGGTGTTCGAGTGCTCGAAACGTAACGCGCAAGAAATTGTAAGTAAACGCCGTATTTACATATCTGCCACTGTGCAGGAGAATCCGTATAGGTGTTCGAGTGTTCGAAACGTAACGCCCGAGAAATTGTAAGTAAACGCCGTATTTACATATCTGCCACTGTGCAGGATAATCCGTATAGGTGTTCGAGTGTTCGAAACGTAACGCGTGAGAAATTGTAAGTAAACGCCGTATTTACATATCTGCCACTGTCCAGGAGAATCCGTATAGGTTTTCGAGTGTTCGAACCGTAACGCGCGAGAAATTGTAAGTAAAAGCCGTATTTACATATCTGCCACTGTGCAGGAGAATCCGTATAGGTGTTCGAGTGTTCGAAACGTAACGCGCGAGAAATTGTAAGTAAACGCCGTATTTACATATCTGCCACTGGGCAGGAGAATCCGTATAGGTGTTCGAGTGTTCGAACCGTAACGCGCGAGAAATTGTAAGTAAACGTCGTATTTACATATCTGCCACTGTGCAGGAGAATCCGTATAGGTGTTCGAGTGTTCGAAACGTAACGCGCAAGAAATTGTAAGTAAACGTCGTATTTACTTATCTGCCACTGTGCAGGAGAATCCGTATAGGTGTTCAAGTGTTCGAAACGTAACGCGGGAGAAATTGTAAGTAAACGTCGTATTTGCATCTCTGCCTCTGTGCAGGAGAATCCGTATAGCTGTTCGAGTGTGCGAAACGTAACACGCGAGAAATTGTAAGTAAACGCCGTATTTACATATCTGCCACTGTGCAGGAGAATCCGTATAGGTGTTCGAGTGTTCGAAACGTAACGCGCGAGAAATTGTAAGTAAACGTCGTATTTACATATCTGCCACTGTGCAGGAGAATCCGTATAGGTGTTCGAGTGTTCGAAACGTAACGCGCGAGAAATTGTATGTAAACGCCGTATTTACATATCTGCCACTGTCCAGGAGAATCCGTTAAGGTGTTCGAGTGTTCGAACCGTAACGCGTGAGAAATTGTAAGTAAACGTCGTATTTACATATCTGCCACTGTGCAGGAGAATCCGTATAGATGTTCGAGTGTTCGAAACGTAACGCGCAAGAAATTGTAAGTGAACGCCGTATTTACATATCTGCCACTGTGCAGGAGAATCCGTATAGGTGTTCGAGTGTGCGAAACGTAACGCGCGAGAAATTGTAAGTAAACGCCGTATTTACATATCTGCCACTGTGCAGGAGAATCCGTATAGGTGTTCGAGTGCTCGAAACTTAACGCGCAAGAAATTGTAAGTAAACGCCGTATTTACATATCTGCCACTGTGCAGGAGAATCCGTATAGGTGTTCGAGTGTGCGAAACGTAACGCGCGAGAAATTGTAAGTAAACGCCGTATTTACATATCTGCCACTGTGCAGCAGAATCCGTATAGGTGTTCGAGTGCTCGAAACGTAACGCGCAAGAAATTGTAAGTAAACGCCGTATTTACATATCTGCCACTGTGCAGGAGAATCCGTATAGGTGTTCGAGTGTTCGAAACGTAACGCGCGAGAAATTGTAAGTAAACGCCGTATTTACATATCTGCCACTGTGCAGGAGAATCCGTATAGGTGTTCGAGTGTTCGAAACGTAACGCGTGAGAAATTGTAAGTAAACGCCGTATTTACATATCTGCCACTGTCCAGGAGAATCCGTATAGGTGTTCCAGTGTTCGAACCGTAACGCGCGAGAAATTGTAAGTAAAAGCCGTATTTACATATCTGCCACTGTGCAGGAGAATCCGTATAGGTGTTCGAGTGTTTGAAACGTAACGCGCGAGAAATTGTAAGTAAACGTCGTATTTACATATCTGCCACTGTGCAGGAGAATCCGTATAGGTGTTCGAGTGTTCGAAACGTAACGCGCGAGAAATTGTAAGTAAACGTCGTATTTACATATCTGCCACTGTGCAGGAGAATCCTTATAGGTGTTCGAGTGTGCGAAACGTAACGCGCGAGAAATTGTAAGTAAACGCCGTATTTACGTATCTGCCACTGTGCAGGGGAATCCGTATAGGTGTTCGAGTGTTCGTAACGTAACGCGCCAAAAATTGTAAGTAAACGCCGTATTTACATATCTGCCACTGTGTAGGAGAATCCGTATAGGTGTTCGAGTGTTCGAAACGTAACGCGCGAGAAATTGTAAGTAAACGTCGTATTTACATATCTGCCACTGTGCAGGAGAATCCGTATAGGTGTTCGAGTGTTCGAAACGTAACGCGCGAGAAATTGTATGTAAACGCCGTATTTACATATCTGCCACTGTCCAGGAGAATCCGTATAGGTGTTCGAGTGTTCAAACCGTAACGCGTGAGAAATTGTAAGCAAACGTCGTATTTACATATCTGCCACTGTGCAGGAGAATCCGTATAGGTGTTCGAGTGTTCGAAACGTAACGCGCAAGAAATTGTAAGTGAACGCCGTATTTACATATCTGCCACTGTGCAGGAGAATCCGTATAGGTGTTCGAGTGTGCGAAACGTAACGCGCGAGAAATTGTAAGTAAACGCCGTATTTACATATCTGCCACTGTGCAGGAGAATCCGTATAGGTGTTCGAGTGCTCGAAACTTAACGCGCAAGAAATTGTAAGTAAACGCCGTATTTACATATCTGCCACTGTGCAGGAGAATCCGTATAGGTGTTCGAGTGTGCGAAACGTAACGCGCGAAAAATTGTAAGTAAACGCCGTATTTACATATCTGCCACTGTGCAGGAGAATCCGTATAGGTGTTCGAGTGCTCGAAACGTAACGCGCAAGAAATTGTAAGTAAACGCCGTATTTACATATCTGCCACTGTGCAGGAGAATCCGTATAGGTGTTCGAGTGTTCGAAACGTAACGCGCGAGAAATTGTAAGTAAACGCCGTATTTACATATCTGCCACTGTGCAGGAGAATCCGTATAGGTGTTCGAGTGTTCGAAACGTAACGCGTGAGAAATTGTAAGTAAACGCCGTATTTACATATCTGCCACTGTCCAGGAGAATCCGTATAGGTGTTCGAGTGTTCGAACCGTAACGCGCGAGAAATTGTAAGTAAAAGCCGTATTTACATATCTGCCACTGTGCAGGAGAATCCGTATAGGTGTTCGAGTGTTTGAAACGTAACGCGCGAGAAATTGTAAGTAAACGTCGTATTTACATATCTGCCACTGTGCAGGAGAATCCGTATAGGTGTTCGAGTGTTCGAAACGTAACGCGCGAGAAATTGTAAGTAAACGTCGTATTTACATATCTGCCACTGTGCAGGAGAATCCTTATAGGTGTTCGAGTGTGCGAAACGTAACGCGCGAGAAATTGTAAGTAAACGCCGTATTTACATATCTGCCACTGTGCAGGGGAATCCGTATAGGTGTTCGAGTGTTCGTAACGTAACGCGCCAGAAATTGTAAGTAAACGCCGTATTTACATATCTGCCACTGTGTAGGAGAATCCGTATAGGTGTTCGAGTGTTCGTAACGTAACGCGCCAGAAATTGTAAGTAAACGCCGTATTTACATATCTGCCACTGTGTAGGAGAATCCGTATAGGTGTTCGAGTGTTCGAAACGTAACGCGCGAGAAATTGTAAGTAAACTTCGTATTTACATATCTGCCACTGTGCCGGAGAATCCGTATAGGTGTTCGAGTGTTCGAATTGTAAGGCGTGAGAAATTGTAATTAAACGCCGTATTTACATATGTACCACTGTGCAGGAGAATCCGTATAGGTGTTCGAGTGTGCGAAACGTAACGCGCGAGAAATTGTAAGTAAACGCCGTATTTACATATCTGCCACTGTGCAGGAGAATCCGTATAAGTGTTCGAGTGCTCGAAACGTAACGCGCAAGAAATTGTAAGTAAACGCCGTATTTACATATCTGCCACTGTGCAGGAGAATCCGTATAGGTGTTCGAGTGTTCGAAACGTAACGCCCGAGAAATTGTAAGTAAACGCCGTATTTACATATCTGCCACTGTGCAGGATAATCCGTATAGGTGTTCGAGTGTTCGAAACGTAACGCGTGAGAAATTGTAAGTAAACGCCGTATTTACATATCTGCCACTGTCTAGGAGAATCCGTATAGGTGTTCGAGTGTTCGAACCGTAACGCGCGAGAAATTGTAAGTAAAAGCCGTATTTACATATCTGCCACTGTGCAGGAGAATCCGTATAGGTGTTCGAGTGTTCGAAACGTAACGCGCGAGAAATTGTAAGTAAACGCCGTATTTACATATCTGCCACTGGGCAGGAGAATCCGTATAGGTGTTCGAGTGTTCGAACCGTAACGCGCGAGAAATTGTAAGTAAACGTCGTATTTACATATCTGCCACTGTGCAGGAGAATCCGTATAGGGGTTCGAGTGTTCGAAACGTAACGCGCAAGAAATTGTAAGTAAACGTCGTATTTACTTATCTGCCACTGTGCAGGAGAATCCGTATAGGTGTTCAAGTGTTCGAAACGTAACGCGGGAGAAATTGTAAGTAAACGTCGTATTTGCATCTCTGCCTCTGTGCAGGAGAATCCGTATAGCTGTTCGAGTGTGCGAAACGTAACGCGCGAGAAATTGTAAGTAAACGCCGTATTTACATATCTGCCACTGTGCAGGAGAATCCGTATAGGTGTTCGAGTGTTCGAAACGTAACGCGCGAGAAATTGTAAGTAAACGTCGTATTTACATATCTGCCACTGTGCAGGAGAATCCGTATAGGTGTTCGAGTGTTCGAAACGTAACGCGCGAGAAATTGTATGTAAACGCCGTATTTACATATCTGCCACTGTCCAGGAGAATCCGTTAAGGTGTTCGAGTGTTCGAACCGTAACGCGTGAGAAATTGTAAGTAAACGTCGTATTTACATATCTGCCACTGTGCAGGAGAATCCGTATAGATGTTCGAGTGTTCGAAACGTAACGCGCAAGAAATTGTAAGTGAACGCCGTATTTACATATCTGCCACTGTGCAGGAGAATCCGTATAGGTGTTCGAGTGTGCGAAACGTAACGCGCGAGAAATTGTAAGTAAACGCCGTATTTACATATCTGCCACTGTGCAGGAGAATCCGTATAGGTGTTCGAGTGCTCGAAACTTAACGCGCAAGAAATTGTAAGTAAACGCCGTATTTACATATCTGCCACTGTGCAGGAGAATCCGTATAGGTGTTCGAGTGTGCGAAACGTAACGCGCGAGAAATTGTAAGTAAACGCCGTATTTACATATCTGCCACTGTGCAGGAGAATCCGTATAGGTGTTCGAGTGCTCGAAACGTAACGCGCAAGAAATTGTAAGTAAACGCCGTATTTACATATCTGCCACTGTGCAGGAGAATCCGTATAGGTGTTCGAGTGTTCGAAACGTAACGCGCGAGAAATTGTAAGTAAACGCCGTATTTACATATCTGCCACTGTGCAGGAGAATCCGTATAGGTGTTCGAGTGTTCGAAACGTAACGCGTGAGAAATTGTAAGTAAACGCCGTATTTACATATCTGCCACTGTCCAGGAGAATCCGTATAGGTGTTCGAGTGTTCGAACCGTAACGCGCGAGAAATTGTAAGTAAAAGCCGTATTTACATATCTGCCACTGTGCAGGAGAATCCGTATAGGTGTTCGAGTGTTTGAAACGTAACGCGCGAGAAATTGTAAGTAAATGTCGTATTTACATATCTGCCACTGTGCAGGAGAATCCGTATAGGTGTTCGAGTGTTCGAAACGTAACGCGCGAGAAATTGTAAGTAAACGTCGTATTTACGTATCTGCCACTGTGCAGGAGAATCCTTATAGGTGTTCGAGTGTGCGAAACGTAACGCGCGAGAAATTGTAAGTAAACGCCGTATTTACATATCTGCCACTGTGCAGGGGAATCCGTATAGGTGTTCGAGTGTTCGTAACGTAACGCGCCAGAAATTGTAAGTAAACGCCGTATTTACATATCTGCCACTGTGTAGGAGAATCCGTATAGGTGTTCGAGTGTTCGAAACGTAACGCGCGAGAAATTGTAAGTAAACGTCGTATTTACATATCTGCCACTGTGCCGGAGAATCCGTATAGGTGTTCGAGTGTTCGAATCGTAAGGCGTGAGAAATTGTAATTAAACGCCGTATTTACATATGTACCACTGTGCAGGAGAATCCGTATAGGTGTTCGAGTGTGCGAAACGTAACGCTCGAGAAATTGTAAGTAAACGCCGTATTTACATATCTGCCACTGTGCAGGAGAATCCGTATAGGTGTTCGAGTGCTCGAAACGTAACGCGCAAGAAATTGTAAGTAAACGCCGTATTTACATATCTGCCACTGTGCAGGAGAATCCGTATAGGTGTTCGAGTGTTCGAAACGTAACGCCCGAGAAATTGTAAGTAAACGCCGTATTTACATATCTGCCACTGTGCAGGAGAATCCGTATAGGTGTTCGAGTGTTCGAAACGTAACGCGTTAGAAATTGTAAGTAAACGCCGTATTTACATATCTGCCACTGTCCAGGAGAATCCGTATAGGTGTTCGAGTGTTCGAACCGTAACGCGCGAGAAATTGTAAGTAAAAGCCGTATTTACATATCTGCCACTGTGCAGGAGAATCCGTATAGGTGTTCGAGTGCTCGAAACGTAACGCGCAAGAAATTGTAAGTAAACGCCGTATTTACATATCTGCCACTGTGCAGGAGAATCCGTATAGGTGTTCGAGTGTTCGAAACGTAACGCCCGAGAAATTGTAAGTAAACGCCGTATTTACATATCTGCCACTGTGCAGGAGAATCCGTATAGGTGTTCGAGTGTTCGAAACGTAACGCGTGAGAAATTGTAAGTAAACGCCGTATTTACATATCTGCCACTGTCCAGGAGAATCCGTATAGGTGTTCGAGTGTTCGAACCGTAACGCGCGAGAAATTGTAAGTAAAAGCCGTATTTACATATCTGCCACTGTGCAGGAGAATCCGTATAGGTGTTCGAGTGTTTGAAACGTAACGCGCGAGAAATTGTAAGTAAACGTCGTATTTACATATCTGCCACTGTGCAGGAGAATCCGTATAGGTGTTCGAGTGTTCGAAACGTAACGCGCGAGAAATTGTAAGTAAACGTCGTATTTACATATCTGCCACTGTGCAGGAGAATCCTTATAGGTGTTCGAGTGTGCCCAACGTAACGCGCGAGAAATTGTAAGTAAACGCCGTATTTACATATCTGCCACTGTGCAGGAGAATCCGTATAGGTGTTCGAGTGTTCGAAACGTAACGCGCCAGAAATTGTAAGTAAACGCCGTATTTACATATCTGCCACTGTGCAGGAGAATCCGTATAGGTGTTCGAGTGTTCGAAACGTAACGCGCGAGAAATTGTAAGTAAACGTCGTATTTACATATCTGCCACTGTGCCGGAGAATCCGTATAGGTGTTCGAGTGTTCGAATCGTAAGGCGTGAGAAATTGTAATTAAACGCCGTATTTACATATGTACCACTGTGCAGGAGAATCCGTATAGGTGTTCGAGTGTGCGAAACGTAACGCGTGAGAAATTGTAAGTAAACGCCATATTTACATATCTGCCACTGTGCAGGAGAATCCGTATAGGTGTTCGAGTGTTCGAAACGTAACGCGCAAGAAATTGTAAGTAAACGCCGTATTTACATATCTGCCACTGTGCAGGAGAATCCGTATAGGTG
Organism: Camellia sinensis; assembly: GCF_055761805.1. Lineage (NCBI taxonomy): Eukaryota > Viridiplantae > Streptophyta > Magnoliopsida > Ericales > Theaceae > Camellia > Camellia sinensis. The sequence continues at coordinate 3,671,076 of NW_028128989.1, read as the reverse complement.
TTCGAGTGTTCGAAACGTAACGCGCGAGAAATTGTATGTAAACGTCGTATTTACATATCTGCCACTGTCCAGGAGAATCCGTATAGGTGTTCGAGTGTTCGAACCGTAACGCGCGAGAAATTGTAAGTAAACGTCGTATTTACATATCTGCCACTGTGCAGGAGAATCCGTATAGGTGTTCGAGTGTTCGAAATGTAACGCGCAAGAAATTGTAAGTAAACGTCGTATTTACTTATCTGCCACTGTGCAGGAGAATCCGTATAGGTGTTCAAGTGTTCGAAACGTAACGCGGGAGAAATTGTAAGTAAACGTCGTATTTACATCTCTGCCTCTGTGCAGGAGAATCCGTATAGCTGTTCGAGTGTGCGAAACGTAACGCGCGAGAAATTGTAAGTAAACGCCGTGTTTACATATCTGCCACTGTGCAGGAGAATCCGTATCGGTGTTCGAGTGTTCGAAACGTAACGCGCGAGAAATTGTAAGTAAACGTCGTATTTACATATCTGCCACTGTGCAGGAGAATCCGTATAGGTGTTCGAGTGTTCGAAACGTAACGCGCGAGAAATTGTATGTAAACGCCGTATTTACATATCTGCCACTGTCCAGGAGAATCCGTATAGGTGTTCGAGTGTTCGAACCGTAACGCGTGAGAAATTGTAAGTAAACGTCGTATTTACATATCTGCCACTGTGCAGGAGAATCCGTATAGGTGTTCGAGTGTTCGAAACGTAACGCGCAAGAAATTGTAAGTGAACGCCGTATTTACATATCTGCCACTGTGCAGGAGAATCCGTATAGGTGTTCGAGTGTGCGAAATGTAACGCGCGAGAAATTGTAAGTAAACGCCGTATTTACATATCTGCCACTGTGCAGGAGAATCCGTATAGGTGCTCGAGTGCTCGAAACTTAACGCGCAAGAAATTGTAAGTAAACGCCGTATTTACATATCTGCCACTGTGCAGGAGAATCCGTATAGGTGTTCGAGTGTGCGAAACGTAACGCGCGAGAAATTGTAAGTAAACGCCGTATTTACATATCTGCCACTGTGCAGGAGAATCCGTATAGGTGTTCGAGTGCTCGAAACGTAACGCGCAAGAAATTGTAAGTAAACGCCGTATTTACATATCTGCCACTGTGCAGGAGAATCCGTATAGGTGTTCGAGTGTTCGAAACGTAACGCGCGAGAAATTGTAAGTAAACGCCGTATTTACATATCTGCCACTGTGCAGGAGAATCCGTATAGGTGTTCGAGTGTTCGAAACGTAACGCGTGAGAAATTGTAAGTAAACGCCGTATTTACATATCTGCCACTGTCCAGGAGAATCCGTATAGGTGTTCGAGTGTTCGAACCGTAACGCGCGAGAAATTGTAAGTAAAAGCCGTATTTACATATCTGCCACTGTGCAGGAGAATCCGTATAGGTGTTCGAGTGTTCGAAACGTAACGCGCGAGAAATTGTAAGTAAACGTCGTATTTACATATCTGCCACTGTGCCGGAGAATCCGTATAGGTGTTCGAGTGTTCGAATCGTAAGGCGTGAGAAATTGTAATTAAACGTCGTATTTACATATGTACCACTGTGCAGGAGAATCCGTATAGGTGTTCGAGTGTGTGAAACGTAACGCGCGAGAAATTGTAAGTAAACGCCGTATTTACATATCTGTCACTGTGCAGGAGAATCCGTATAGGTGTTCGAGTGCTCGAAACGTAACGCGCAAGAAATTGTAAGTAAACGCCGTATTTACATATCTGCCACTGTGCAGGAGAATCCGTATAGGTGTTCGAGTGTTCGAAACGTAACGCCCGAGAAATTGTAAGTAAACGCCGTATTTACATATCTGCCACTGTGCAGGAGAATCCGTATAGGTGTTCGAGTGTTCGAAACGTAACGCGTGAGAAATTGTAAGTAAACGCCGTATTTACATATCTGCCACTGTCCAGGAGAATCCGTATAGGTGTTCGAGTGTTCGAACCGTAACGCGCGAGAAATTGTAAGTAAAAGCCGTATTTACATATCTGCCACTGTGCAGGAGAATCCGTATAGGTGTTCGAGTGTTTGAAACGTAACGCGCGAGAAATTGTAAGTAAACGTCGTATTTACATATCTGCCACTGTGCAGGAGAATCCGTATAGGTGTTCGAGTGTTCGAAACGTAACGCGCGAGAAATTGTAAGTAAACGTCGTATTTACATATCTGCCACTGTGCAGGAGAATCCTTATAGGTGTTCGAGTGTGCCCAACGTAACGCGCGAGAAATTGTAAGTAAACGCCGTATTTACATATCTGCCACTGTGCAGGAGAATCCGTATAGGTGTTCGAGTGTTCGAAACGTAACGCGCCAGAAATTGTAAGTAAACGCCGTATTTACATATCTGCCACTGTGCAGGAGAATCCGTATAGGTGTTCGAGTGTTCGAAACGTAACGCGCGAGAAATTGTAAGTAAACGTCGTATTTACATATCTGCCACTGTGCCGGAGAATCCGTATAGGTGTTCGAGTGTTCGAATCGTAAGGCGTGAGAAATTGTAATTAAACGCCGTATTTACATATGTACCACTGTGCAGGAGAATCCGTATAGGTGTTCGAGTGTGCGAAACGTAACGCGCGAGAAATTGTTAGTAAACGCCATATTTACATATCTGCCACTGTGCAGGAGAATCCGTATAGGTGTTCGAGTGTTCGAAACGTAACGCGCAAGAAATTGTAAGTAAACGCCGTATTTACATATCCGCCACTGTGCAGGAGAATCCGTATAGGTGTTCGAGTGTTCGAAACGTAACGCGCGAGAAATTGTATGTAAACGTCGTATTTACATATCTGCCACTGTCCAGGAGAATCCGTATAGGTGTTCGAGTGTTCGAACCGTAACGCGCGAGAAATTGTAAGTAAACGTCGTATTTACATATCTGCCACTGTGCAGGAGAATCCGTATAGGTGTTCGAGTGTTCGAAACGTAACGCGCAAGAAATTGTAAGTAAACGTCGTATTTACTTATCTGCCACTGTGCAGGAGAATCCGTATAGGTGTTCAAGTGTTCGAAACGTAACGCGGGAGAAATTGTAAGTAAACGTCGTATTTACATCTCTGCCTCTGTGCAGGAGAATCCGTATAGCTGTTCGAGTGTATGAAACGTAACGCGCGAGAAATTGTAAGTAAACGCCGTATTTACATATCTGCCACTGTGCAGGAGAATCCGTATAGGTGTTCGAGTGTTCGAAACGTAACGCGCGAGAAATTGTAAGTAAACGTCGTATTTACATATCTGCCACTGTGCAGGAGAATCCGTATAGGTGTTCGAGTGTTCGAAACGTAACGCGCGAGAAATTGTATGTAAACGCCGTATTTACATATCTGCCACTGTCCAGGAGAATCCGTATAGGTGTTCGAGTGTTCGAACCGTAACGCGTGAGAAATTGTAAGTAAACGTCGTATTTACATATCTGCCACTTTGCAGGAGAATCCGTATAGGTGTTCGAGTGTTCGAAACGTAACGCACAAGAAATTGTAAGTGAACGCCGTATTTACATATCTGCCACTGTGCAGGAGAATCCGTATAGGTGTTCGAGTGTGCGAAACGTAACGCGCGAGAAATTGTAAGTAAACGCCGTATTTACATATCTGCCACTGTGCAGGAGAATCCGTATAGGTGTTCGAGTGCTCGAAACTTAACGCGCAAGAAATTGTAAGTAAACGCCGTATTTACATATCTGCCACTGTGCAGGAGAATCCGTATAGGTGTTCGAGTGTGCGAAACGTAACGCGCGAGAAATTGTAAGTAAACGCCGTATTTACATATCTGCCACTGTGCAGGAGAATCCGCATAGGTGTTCGAGTGCTCGAAACGTAACGCGCAAGAAATTGTAAGTAAACGCCGTATTTACATATCTGCCACTGTGCAGGAGAATCCGTATAGGTGTTCGAGTGTTCGAAACGTAACGCGCGAGAAATTGTAAGTAAACGCCGTATTTACATATCTGCCACTGTGCAGGAGAATCCGTATAGGTGTTCGAGTGTTCGAAACGTAACGCGTGAGAAATTGTAAGTAAACGCCGTATTTACATATCTGCCACTGTCCAGGAGAATCCGTATAGGTGTTCGAGTGTTCGAACCGTAACGCGCGAGAAATTGTAAGTAAAAGCCGTATTTACATATCTGCCACTGTGCAGGAGAATCCGTATAGGTGTTCGAGTGTTCGAAACGTAACGCGCGAGAAATTGTAAGTAAACGTCGTATTTACATATCTGCCACTGTGCCGGAGAATCCGTATAGGTGTTCGAGTGTTCGAATCGTAAGGCGTGAGAAATTGTAATTAAACGTCGTATTTACATATGTACCACTGTGCAGGAGAATCCGTATAGGTGTTCGAGTGTGTGAAACGTAACGCGCGAGAAATTGTAAGTAAACGCCGTATTTACATATCTGTCACTGTGCAGGAGAATCCGTATAGGTGTTCGAGTGCTCGAAACGTAACGCGCAAGAAATTGTAAGTAAACGCCGTATTTACATATCTGCCACTGTGCAGGAGAATCCGTATAGGTGTTCGAGTGTTCGAAACGTAACGCCCGAGAAATTGTAAGTAAACGCCGTATTTACATATCTGCCACTGTGCAGGAGAATCCGTATAGGTGTTCGAGTGTTCGAAACGTAACGCGTGAGAAATTGTAAGTAAACGCCGTATTTACATATCTGCCACTGTCCAGGAGAATCCGTATAGGTGTTCGAGTGTTCGAACCGTAACGCGCGAGAAATTGTAAGTAAAAGCCGTATTTACATATCTGCCACTGTGCAGGAGAATCCGTATAGGTGTTCGAGTGTTTGAAACGTAACGCGCGAGAAATTGTAAGTAAACGTCGTATTTACATATCTGCCACTGTGCAGGAGAATCCGTATAGGTGTTCGAGTGTTCGAAACGTAACGCGCGAGAAATTGTAAGTAAACGTCGTATTTACATATCTGCCACTGTGCAGGAGAATCCTTATAGGTGTTCGAGTGTGCCCAACGTAACGCGCGAGAAATTGTAAGTAAACGCCGTATTTACATATCTGCCACTGTGCAGGAGAATCCGTATAGGTGTTCGAGTGTTCGAAACGTAACGCGCCAGAAATTGTAAGTAAACGCCGTATTTACATATCTGCCACTGTGCAGGAGAATCCGTATAGGTGTTCGAGTGTTCGAAACGTAACGCGCGAGAAATTGTAAGTAAACGTCGTATTTACATATCTGCCACTGTGCCGGAGAATCCGTATAGGTGTTCGAGTGTTCGAATCGTAAGGCGTGAGAAATTGTAATTAAACGCCGTATTTACATATGTACCACTGTGCAGGAGAATCCGTATAGGTGTTCGAGTGTGCGAAACGTAACGCGCGAGAAATTGTTAGTAAACGCCATATTTACATATCTGCCACTGTGCAGGAGAATCCGTATAGGTGTTCGAGTGTTCGAAACGTAACGCGCAAGAAATTGTAAGTAAACGCCGTATTTACATATCCGCCACTGTGCAGGAGAATCCGTATAGGTGTTCGAGTGTTCGAAACGTAACGCGCGAGAAATTGTATGTAAACGTCGTATTTACATATCTGCCACTGTCCAGGAGAATCCGTATAGGTGTTCGAGTGTTCGAACCGTAACGCGCGAGAAATTGTAAGTAAACGTCGTATTTACATATCTGCCACTGTGCAGGAGAATCCGTATAGGTGTTCGAGTGTTCGAAACGTAACGCGCAAGAAATTGTAAGTAAACGTCGTATTTACTTATCTGCCACTGTGCAGGAGAATCCGTATAGGTGTTCAAGTGTTCGAAACGTAACGCGGGAGAAATTGTAAGTAAACGTCGTATTTACATCTCTGCCTCTGTGCAGGAGAATCCGTATAGCTGTTCGAGTGTATGAAACGTAACGCGCGAGAAATTGTAAGTAAACGCCGTATTTACATATCTGCCACTGTGCAGGAGAATCCGTATAGGTGTTCGAGTGTTCGAAACGTAACGCGCGAGAAATTGTAAGTAAACGTCGTATTTACATATCTGCCACTGTGCAGGAGAATCCGTATAGGTGTTCGAGTGTTCGAAACGTAACGCGCGAGAAATTGTATGTAAACGCCGTATTTACATATCTGCCACTGTCCAGGAGAATCCGTATAGGTGTTCGAGTGTTCGAACCGTAACGCGTGAGAAATTGTAAGTAAACGTCGTATTTACATATCTGCCACTTTGCAGGAGAATCCGTATAGGTGTTCGAGTGTTCGAAACGTAACGCACAAGAAATTGTAAGTGAACGCCGTATTTACATATCTGCCACTGTGCAGGAGAATCCGTATAGGTGTTCGAGTGTGCGAAACGTAACGCGCGAGAAATTGTAAGTAAACGCCGTATTTACATATCTGCCACTGTGCAGGAGAATCCGTATAGGTGTTCGAGTGCTCGAAACTTAACGCGCAAGAAATTGTAAGTAAACGCCGTATTTACATATCTGCCACTGTGCAGGAGAATCCGTATAGGTGTTCGAGTGTGCGAAACGTAACGCGCGAGAAATTGTAAGTAAACGCCGTATTTACATATCTGCCACTGTGCAGGAGAATCCGCATAGGTGTTCGAGTGCTCGAAACGTAACGCGCAAGAAATTGTAAGTAAACGCCGTATTTACATATCTGCCACTGTGCAGGAGAATCCGTATAGGTGTTCGAGTGTTCGAAACGTAACGCGCGAGAAATTGTAAGTAAACGCCGTATTTACATATCTGCCACTGTGCAGGAGAATCCGTATAGGTGTTCGAGTGTTCGAAACGTAACGCGTGAGAAATTGTAAGTAAACGCCGTATTTACATATCTGCCACTGTCCAGGAGAATCCGTATAGGTGTTCGAGTGTTCGAACCGTAACGCGCGAGAAATTGTAAGTAAAAGCCGTATTTACATATCTGCCACTGTGCAGGAGAATCCGTATAGGTGTTCGAGTGTTTGAAACGTAACGCGCGAGAAATTGTAAGTAAACGTCGTATTTACATATCTGCCACTGTGCAGGAGAATCCGTATAGGTGTTCGAGTGTTCGAAACGTAACGCGCGAGAAATTGTAAGTAAACGTCGTATTTACATATCTGCCACTGTGCAGGAGAATCCTTATAGGTGTTCGAGTGTGCCAAACGTAACGCGCGAGAAATTGTAAGTAAACGCCGTATTTACATATCTGCCACTGTGCAGGAGAATCCGTATAGGTGTTCGAGTGTTCATAACGTAACGCGCCAGAAATTGTAAGTAAACGCCGTATTTACATATCTGCCACTGTGCAGGAGAATCCGTATAGGTGTTCGAGTGTTCGAAACGTAACGCGCGAGAAATTGTAAGTAAACGTCGTATTTACATATCTGCCACTGTGCCGGAGAATCCGTATAGGTGTTCGAGTGTTCGAATCGTAAGGCGTGAGAAATTGTAATTAAACGCCGTATTTACATATGTACCACTGTGCAGGAGAATCCGTATAGGTGTTCGAGTGTGCGAAACGTAACGCGCGAGAAATTGTAAGTAAACGCCGTATTTACATATCTGCCACTGTGCAGGAGAATCCGTATAGGTGTTCGAGTGCTCGAAACGTAACGCGCAAGAAATTGTAAGTAAACGCCGTATTTACATATCTTCCACTGTGCAGGAGAATCCGTATAGGTGTTCGAGTGTTCGAAACGTAACGCCCGAGAAATTGTAAGTAAACGCCGTATTTACATATCTGCCACTGTGCAGGAGAATCCGTATAGGTGTTCGAGTGTTCAAAACGTAACGCGCGAGAAATTGTAAGTAAACGCCGTATTTACATATCTGCCACTATCCAGGAGAATCCGTATAGGTGTTCGAGTGTTCGAACCGTAACGCGCGAGAAATTGTAAGTAAAAGTCGTATTTACATATCTGCCACTGTGCAGGAGAATCCGTATAGGTGTTCGAGTGTTTGAAACGTAACGCGCGAGAAATTGTAAGTAAACGTCGTATTTACATATCTGCCACTGTGCAGGAGAATCCGTATAGGTGTTCGAGTGTTCGAAACGTAACGCGCGAGAAATTGTAAGTAAACGTCGTATTTACATATCTGCCACTGTGCAGGAGAATCCTTATAGGTGTTCGAGTGTTCGAAACGTAACGCGCGAGAAATTGTAAGTAAACGTCGTATTTACATATCTGCCACTGTGCCGGAGAATCCGTATAGGTGTTCGAGTGTTCGAATCGTAAGGCGTGAGAAATTGTAATTAAACGCCGTATTTACATATGTACCACTGTGCAGGAGAATCCGTATAGGTGTTCGAGTGTGCGAAACGTAACGCGCGAGAAATTGTAAGTAAACGCCGTATTTACATATCTGCCACTGTGCAGGAGAATCCGTATAGGTGTTCGAGTGCTCGAAACGTAACGCGCAAGAAATTGTAAGTAAACGCCGTATTTACATATCTGCCACTGTGCAGGAGAATCCGTATAGGTGTTCGAGTGTTCGAAACGTAACGCCCGAGAAATTGTAAGTAAACGCCGTATTTACATATCTGCCACTGTGCAGGAGAATCCGTATAGGTGTTCGAGTGTTCGAAACGTAACGCGTGAGAAATTGTAAGTAAACGCCGTATTTACATATCTGCCACTGTCCAGGAGAATCCGTATAGGTGTTCGAGTGTTCGAACCGTAACGCGCGAGAAATTGTAAGTAAAAGCCGTATTTACATATCTGCCACTGTGCAGGAGAATCCGTATAGGTGTTCGAGTGTTTGAAACGTAACGCGCGAGAAATTGTAAGTAAACGTCGTATTTACATATCTGCCACTGTGCAGGAGAATCCGTATAGGTGTTCGAGTGTTCGAAACGTAACGCGCGAGAAATTGTAAGTAAACGTCGTATTTACATATCTGCCACTGTGCAGGAGAATCCTTATAGGTGTTCGAGTGTGCCCAACGTAACGCGCGAGAAATTGTAAGTAAACGCCGTATTTACATATCTGCCACTGTGCAGGAGAATCCGTATAGGTGTTCGAGTGTTCGAAACGTAACGCGCCAGAAATTGTAAGTAAACGCCGTATTTACATATCTGCCACTGTGCAGGAGAATCCGTATAGGTGTTCGAGTGTTCGAAACGTAACGCGCGAGAAATTGTAAGTAAACGTCGTATTTACATATCTGCCACTGTGCCGGAGAATCCGTATAGGTGTTCGAGTGTTCGAATCGTAAGGCGTGAGAAATTGTAATTAAACGCCGTATTTACATATGTACCACTGTGCAGGAGAATCCGTATAGGTGTTCGAGTGTGCGAAACGTAACGCGCGAGAAATTGTAAGTAAACGTCGTATTTACATATCTGCCACTGTGCAGGAGAATCCGTATAGGTGTTCGAGTGTTCGAAACGTAACGCGCAAGAAATTGTAAGTAAACGCCGTATTTACATATCTGCCACTGTGCAGGAGAATCCGTATAGGTGTTCGAGTGTTCGAAACGTAACGCGCGAGAAATTGTATGTAAACGTCGTATTTACATATCTGCCACTGTCCAGGAGAATCCGTATAGGTGTTCGAGTGTTCGAACCGTAACGCGCGAGAAATTGTAAGTAAACGTCGTATTTACATATCTGCCACTGTGCAGGAGAATCCGTATAGGTGTTCGAGTGTTCGAAACGTAACGCGCAAGAAATTGTAAGTAAACGTCGTATTTACTTATCTGCCACTGTGCAGGAGAATCCGTATAGGTGTTCAAGTGTTCGAAACGTAACGCGGGAGAAATTGTAAGTAAACGTCGTATTTACATCTCTGCCTCTGTGCAGGAGAATCCGTATAGCTGTTCGAGTGTGCGAAACGTAACGCGCGAGAAATTGTAAGTAAACGCCGTATTTACATATCTGCCACTGTGCAGGAGAATCCGTATAGGTGTTCGAGTGTTCGAAACGTAACGCGCGAGAAATTGTAAGTAAACGTCGTATTTACATATCTGCCACTGTGCAGGAGAATCCGTATAGGTGTTCGAGTGTTCGAAACGTAACGCGCGAGAAATTGTATGTAAACGCCGTATTTACATATCTGCCACTGTCCAGGAGAATCCGTATAGGTGTTCGAGTGTTCGAACCGTAACGCGAGAGAAATTGTAAGTAAACGTCGTATTTACATATCTGCCACTGTGCAGGAGAATCCGTATAGGTGTTCGAGTGTTCGAAACGTAACGCGCAAGAAATTGTAAGTGAACGCCGTATTTACATATCTGCCACTGTGCAGGAGAATCCGTATAGGTGTTCGAGTGTGCGACACGTAACGCGCGAGAAATTGTAAGTAAACGCCGTATTTACATATCTGCCACTGTGCAGGAGAATCCGTATAGGTGTTCGAGTGCTCGAAACTTAACGCGCAAGAAATTGTAAGTAAACGCCGTATTTACATATCTGCCACTGTGCAGGAGAATCCATATAGGTGTTCGAGTGTGCGAAACGTAACGCGCGAGAAATTGTAAGTAAACGCCGTATTTACATATCTGCCACTGTGCAGGAGAATCCGTATAGGTGTTCGAGTGCTCGAAACGTAACGCGCAAGAAATTGTAAGTAAACGCCATATTTACATATCTGCCACTGTGCAGGAGAATCCGTATAGGTGTTCGAGTGTTCGAAACGTAACGCGCGAGAAATTGTAAGTAAACGCCGTATTTACATATCTGCCACTGTGCAGGAGAATCCGTATAGGTGTTCGAGTGTTCGAAACGTAACGCGTGAGAAATTGTAAGTAAACGCCGTATTTACATATCTGCCACTGTCCAGGAGAATCCGTATAGGTGTTCGAGTGTTCGAACCGTAACGCGCGAGAAATTTTAAGTAAAAGCCGTATTTACATATCTGCCACTGTGCAGGAGAATCCGTATAGGTGTTCGAGTGTTGGAAACGTAACGCGCGAGAAATTGTAAGTAAACGTCGTATTTACATATCTGCCACTGTGCAGGAGAATCCGTATAGGTGTTCGAGTGTTCGAAACGTAACGCGCGAGAAATTGTAAGTAAACGTCGTATTTACATATCTGCCACTGTGCAGGAGAATCCTTATAGGTGTTCGAGTGTGCCAAACGTAACGCGCGAGAAATTGTAAGTAAACGCCGTATTTACATATCTGCCACTGTGCAGGAGAATCCGTATAGGTGTTCGAGTGTTCGTAACGTAACGCGCCAGAAATTGTAAGTAAACGCCGTATTTACATATCTGCCACTGTGCAGGAGAATCCGTATAGGTGTTCGAGTGTTCGAAACGTAACGCGCGAGAAATTGTAAGTAAACGTCGTATTTACATATCTGCCACTGTGCCGGAGAATCCGTATAGGTGTTCGAGTGTTCGAATCGTAAGGCGTGAGAAATTGTAATTAAACGCCGTATTTACATATGTACCACTGTGCAGGAGAATCCGTATAGGTGTTCGAGTGTGCGAAACGTAACGCGCGAGAAATTGTAAGTAAACGCCGTATTTACATATCTGCCACTGTGCAGGAGAATCCGTATAGGTGTTCGAGTGCTCGAAACGTAACGCGCAAGAAATTGTAAGTAAACGCCGTATTTACATATCTGCCACTGTGCAGGAGAATCCGTATAGGTGTTCGAGTGTTCGAAACGTAACGCCCGAGAAATTGTAAGTAAACGCCGTATTTACATATCTGCCACTGTGCAGGAGAATCCGTATAGGTGTTCGAGTGTTCGAAACGTAACGCGCGAGAAATTGTAAGTAAACGCCGTATTTACATATCTGCCACTGTCCAGGAGAATCCGTATAGGTGTTCGAGTGTTCGAACCGTAACGCGCGAGAAATTGTAAGTAAAAGTCGTATTTACATATCTGCCACTGTGCAGGAGAATCCGTATAGGTGTTCGAGTGTTCGAAACGTAACGCGCGAGAAATTGTAAGTAAACGTCGTATTTACATATCTGCCACTGTGCAGGAGAATCCTTATAGGTGTTCGAGTGTTCGAAACGTAACGCGCGAGAAATTGTAAGTAAACGTCGTATTTACATATCTGCCACTGTGCCGGAGAATCCGTATAGGTGTTCGAGTGTTCGAATCGTAAGGCGTGAGAAATTGTAATTAAACGCCGTATTTACATATGTACCACTGTGCAGGAGAATCCGTATAGGTGTTCGAGTGTGCGAAACGTAACGCGCGAGAAATTGTAAGTAAACGCCGTATTTACATATCTGCCATTGTGCAGGAGAATCCGTATAGGTGTTCGAGTGCTCGAAACGTAACGCGCGAGAAATTGTAAGTAAACGCCGTATTTACATATCTGCCATTGTGCAGGAGAATCCGTATAGGTGTTCGAGTGCTCGAAACTTAACGCGCAAGAAATTGTAAGTAAACGCCGTATTTACATATCTGCCACTGTGCAGGAGAATCCATATAGGTGTTCGAGTGTGCGAAACGTAACGCGCGAGAAATTGTAAGTAAACGCCGTATTTACATATCTGCCACTGTGCAGGAGAATCCGTATAGGTGTTCGAGTGCTCGAAACGTAACGCGCAAGAAATTGTAAGTAAACGCCGTATTTACATATCTGCCACTGTGCAGGAGAATCCGTATAGGTGTTCGAGTGTTCGAAACGTAACGCGCGAGAAATTGTAAGTAAACGCCGTATTTACATATCTGCCACTGTGCAGGAGAATCCGTATAGGTGTTCGAGTGTTCGAAACGTAACGCGTGAGAAATTGTAAGTAAACGCCGTATTTACATATCTGCCACTGTCCAGGAGAATCCGTATAGGTGTTCGAGTGTTCGAACCGTAACGCGCGAGAAATTGTAAGTAAAAGCCGTATTTACATATCTGCCACTGTGCAGGAGAATCCGTATAGGTGTTCGAGTGTTTGAAACGTAACGCGCGAGAAATTGTAAGTAAACGTCGTATTTACATATCTGCCACTGTGCAGGAGAATCCGTATAGGTGTTCGAGTGTTCGAAACGTAACGCGCGAGAAATTGTAAGTAAACGTCGTATTTACATATCTGCCACTGTGCAGGAGAATCCTTATAGGTGTTCGAGTGTGCCAAACGTAACGCGCGAGAAATTGTAAGTAAACGCCGTATTTACATATCTGCCACTGTGCAGGAGAATCCGTATAGGTGTTCGAGTGTTCGTAACGTAACGCGCCAGAAATTGTAAGTAAACGCCGTATTTACATATCTGCCACTGTGCAGGAGAATCCGTATAGGTGTTCGAGTGTTCGAAACGTAACGCGCGAGAAATTGTAAGTAAACGTCGTATTTACATATCTGCCACTGTGCCGGAGAATCCGTATAGGTGTTCGAGTGTTCGAATCGTAAGGCGTGAGAAATTGTAATTAAACGCCGTATTTACATATGTACCACTGTGCAGGAGAATCCGTATAGGTGTTCGAGTGTGCGAAACGTAACGCGCGAGAAATTGTAAGTAAACGCCGTATTTACATATCTGCCACTGTGCAGGAGAATCCGTATAGGTGTTCGAGTGCTCGAAACGTAACGCGCAAGAAATTGTAAGTAAACGCCGTATTTACATATCTGCCACTGTGCAGGAGAATCCGTATAGGTGTTCGAGTGTTCGAAACGTAACGCCCGAGAAATTGTAAGTAAACGCCGTATTTACATATCTGCCACTGTGCAGGAGAATCCGTATAGGTGTTCGAGTGTTCGAAACGTAACGCGCGAGAAATTGTAAGTAAACGCCGTATTTACATATCTGCCACTGTCCAGGAGAATCCGTATAGGTGTTCGAGTGTTCGAACCGTAACGCGCGAGAAATTGTAAGTAAAAGTCGTATTTACATATCTGCCACTGTGCAGGAGAATCCGTATAGGTGTTCGAGTGTTTGAAACGTAACGCGCGAGAAATTGTAAGTAAACGTCGTATTTACATATCTGCCACTGTGCAGGAGAATCCGTATAGGTGTTCGAGTGTTCGAAACGTAACGCGCGAGAAATTGTAAGTAAACGTCGTATTTACATATCTGCCACTGTGCAGGAGAATCCTTATAGGTGTTCGAGTGTTCGAAACGTAACGCGCGAGAAATTGTAAGTAAACGTCGTATTTACATATCTGCCACTGTGCCGGAGAATCCGTATAGGTGTTCGAGTGTTCGAATCGTAAGGCGTGAGAAATTGTAATTAAACGCCGTATTTACATATGTACCACTGTGCAGGAGAATCCGTATAGGTGTTCGAGTGTGCGAAACGTAACGCGCGAGAAATTGTAAGTAAACGCCGTATTTACATATCTGCCATTGTGCAGGAGAATCCGTATAGGTGTTCGAGTGCTCGAAACGTAACGCGCAAGAAATTGTAAGTAAACGCCGTATTTACATATCTGCCACTGTGCAGGAGAATCCGTATAGGTGTTCGAGTGTTCGAAACGTAACGCCCGAGAAATTGTAAGTAAACGCCGTATTTACATATCTGCCACTGTGCAGGAGAATCCGTATAGGTGTTCGAGTGTTCGAAACGTAACGCGTGAGAAATTGTAAGTAAACGCCGTATTTACATATCTGCCACTGTCCAGGAGAATCCGTATAGGTGTTCGAGTGTTCGAACCGTAACGCGCGAGAAATTGTAAGTAAAAGCCGTATTTACATATCTGCCACTGTGCAGGAGAATCCGTATAGGTGTTCGAGTGTTTGAAACGTAACGCGCGAGAAATTGTAAGTAAACGTCGTATTTACATATCTGCCACTGTGCAGGAGAATCCGTATAGGTGTTCGAGTGTTCGAAACGTAACGCGCGAGAAATTGTAAGTAAACGTCGTATTTACATATCTGCCACTGTGCAGGAGAATCCTTATAGGTGTTCGAGTGTGCCCAACGTAACGCGCGAGAAATTGTAAGTAAACGCCGTATTTACATATCTGCCACTGTGCAGGAGAATCCGTATAGGTGTTCGAGTGTTCGAAACGTAACGCGCCAGAAATTGTAAGTAAACGCCGTATTTACATATCTGCCACTGTGCAGGAGAATCCGTATAGGTGTTCGAGTGTTCGAAACGTAACGCGCGAGAAATTGTAAGTAAACGTCGTATTTACATATCTGCCACTGTGCCGGAGAATCCGTATAGGTGTTCGAGTGTTCGAATCGTAAGGCGTGAGAAATTGTAATTAAACGCCGTATTTACATATGTACCACTGTGCAGGAGAATCCGTATAGGTGTTCGAGTGTGCGAAACGTAACGCGCGAGAAATTGTAAGTAAACGTCGTATTTACATATCTGCCACTGTGCAGGAGAATCCGTATAGGTGTTCGAGTGTTCGAAACGTAACGCGCAAGAAATTGTAAGTAAACGCCGTATTTACATATCTGCCACTGTGCAGGAGAATCCGTATAGGTGTTCGAGTGTTCGAAACGTAACGCGCGAGAAATTGTATGTAAACGTCGTATTTACATATCTGCCACTGTCCAGGAGAATCCGTATAGGTGTTCGAGTGTTCGAACCGTAACGCGCGAGAAATTGTAAGTAAACGTCGTATTTACATATCTGCCACTGTGCAGGAGAATCCGTATAGGTGTTCGAATGTTCGATACGTAACGCATTAGAAATTGTATGTAAACGCCGTATTTACATCTCTGCCTCTGTGCAGGAGAATCCGTATAGCTGTTCGAGTGTGCGAAACGTAACGCGCGAGAAATTGTAAGTAAACGCCGTATTTACATATCTGCCACTGTGCAGGAGAATCCGTATAGGTGTTCGAGTGTTCGAAACGTAACGCGCGAGAAATTGTAAGTAAACGTCGTATTTACATATCTGCCACTGTGCAGGAGAATCCGTATAGGTGTTCGAGTGTTCGAACCGTAACGCGCGAGAAATTGTAAGTAAACGCCGTATTTACATATCTGCCACTATGCAGGAGAATCCGTATAGGTGTTCGAGTGTTCGAAACGTAACGCGCGAGAAATTGTTAGTAAACGCCGTATTTACATATCTGCCACTGTGCAGGAGAATCCGTATAGGTGTTCGAGTGTTCGAAACGTAACGCGTGAGAAATTGTAAGTAAACGCCGTATTTACATATCTGCCACTGTCCAGGAGAATCCGTATAGGTGTTCGAGTGTTCGAACCGTAACGCGCGAGAAATTGTAAGTAAAAGCCGTATTTACATATCTGCCACTGTGCAGGAGAATCCGTATAGGTGTTCGAGTGTTTGAAACGTAACGCGCGAGAAATTGTAAGTAAACGTCGTATTTACATATCTGCCACTGTGCAGGAGAACCCGTATAGGTGTTCGAGTGTTCGAAACGTAACGCGCGAGAAATTGTAAGTAAACGTCGTATCTACATATCTGCCACTGTGCAGGAGAATCCTTATAGGTGTTCGAGTGTGCCAAACGTAACGCGCGAGAAATTGTAAGTAAACGCCGTATTTACATATCTGCTACTGTGCAGGAGAATCCGTATAGGTGTTCGAGTGTTCGAAACGTAACGCGCCAGAAATTGTAAGTAAACGCCGTATTTACATATCTGCCACTGTGCAGGAGAATCCGTATAGGTGTTCGAGTGTTCGAAACGTAACGCGCGAGAAATTGTAAGTAAACGTCGTATTTACATATCTGCCACTGTGCCGGAGAATCCGTATAGGTGTTCGAGTGTTCGAAACGTAACGCGCAAGAAATTGTAAGTAAACGCCATATTTACATACCTGCCACTGTGCAGGAGAATCCGTATAGGTGTTCGAGTGTTCGAAACGTAACGCGCAAGAAATTGTAAGTAAACGCCATATTTACATACCTGCCACTGTGCAGGAGAATCCGTATAGGTGTTCGAGTGTTTGAAACGTAACGCGTGAGAAATTGTAAGTAAACGCCGTATTTACATATCTGCCACTGTCCAGGAGAATCCGTATAGGTGTTCGACTGTTCGATCCGTTACGCGCGAGAAATTGTGAGTAAAAGCCGTATTTACATATCTACCACTGTGCAGGGGAATCCGTATAGGTGTTCGAGTGTTCGAAACGTAACGCGCGAGAAATTGTAAGTAAACATCGTATTTACATATCTGCCACTGTGCAGGAGAATCCGTATAGGTGTTCGAATGTTCGATACGTAACGCATGAGAAATTGTATGTAAACGCCGTATTTACATCTCTGCCTCTGTGCAGGAGAATCCGTATAGCTGTTCGAGTGTGCGAAACGTAACACGCGAGAAATTGTAAGTAAACGCCGTATTTACATATCTGCCACTGTGCAGGAGAATCCGTATAGGTGTTCGAGTGTTCGAAACGTAACGCGCGAGAAATTGTAAGTAAACGTCGTATTTACATATCTGCCACTGTGCAGGAGAATCCGTATAGGTGTTCGAGTGTTCGAACCGTAACGCGCGAGAAATTGTAAGTAAACGCCGTATTTACATATCTGCCACTATGCAGGAGAATCCGTATAGGTGTTCGAGTGTTCGAAACGTAACGCGCGAGAAATTGTTAGTAAACGCCGTATTTACATATCTGCCACTGTGCAGGAGAATCCGTATAGGTGTTCGAGTGTTCGAAACGTAACGCGCGAGAAATTGTAAGTAAACGTCGTATTTACATATCTGCCACTGTGCAGGAGAATCCGTATAGGTGTTCGAGTGTTCGAAACGTAACGCGCGAGAAATTGTAAGTAAACGCCGTATTTACATATCTGCCACTGTGCAGGAGAATCCGTATAGGTGTTCGAGTGTTCGAAACGTAACGCGCGAGAAATTGTAAGTAAACGCCGTATTTACATATCTGCCACTGTGCAGGAGAATCCGTATAGGTGTTCGAGTGTTCGAAACGTAACGCGCGAGAAATTGTAAGTAAACGTCGTATTTACATATCTGCCACTGTGCAGGAGAATCCGTATAGGTGTTCGAGTGTTCGAACCGTAACCCGCGAGAAATTGTAAGTAAACGCCGTATTTACATATCTGCCACTATGCAGGAGAATCCGTATAGGTGTTC
Source organism: Camellia sinensis (assembly GCF_055761805.1). Classification (NCBI taxonomy): domain Eukaryota; kingdom Viridiplantae; phylum Streptophyta; class Magnoliopsida; order Ericales; family Theaceae; genus Camellia; species Camellia sinensis. Next base: position 3,653,184 of record NW_028128989.1, on the reverse strand, counting down.
GAGTGTTCGAAACGTAACGCGCGAGAAATTGTTAGTAAAAGCCGTATTTACATATCTGCCACTGTGCAGGAGAATCCGTATAGGTGTTCGAGTGTTCGAAACGTAACGCGCGAGAAATTGTAAGTAAACGTCGTATTTACATATCTGCCACTGTGCAGGAGATACCGTATAGGTGTTCGAGTGTTCGAACCGTAACGCGCGAGAAATTGTAAGTAAACGCCGTATTTACATATCTGGCACTATGCAGGAGAATCCGTATAGGTGTTCGAGTGTTCGAAACGTAACGCGCGAGAAATTGTTAGTAAACGCCGTATTTACATATCTGCCACTGTGCAGGAGAATCCGTATAGGTGTTCGAGTGTTCGAAACGTAACGCGTGAGAAATTGTAAGTAAACGCCGTATTTACATATCTGCCACTGTCCAGGAGAGTCCGTATAGGTGTTCGAGTGTTCGAACCGTAACGCGCGAGAAATTGTAAGTAAAAGCCGTATTTACATATCTGCCACTGTGCAGGAGAATCCGTATAGGTGTTCGAGTGTTTGAAACGTAACGCGCGAGAAATTGTAAGTAAACGTCGTATTTACATATCTGCCACTGTGCAGGAGAATCCGTATAGGTGTTCGAGTGTTCGAAACGTAACGCGCGAGAAATTGTAAGTAAACGTCGTATCTACATATCTGCCACTGTGCAGGAGAATCCATATAGGTGTTCGAGTGTGCCAAACGTAACGCGCGAGAAATTGTAAGTAAACGCCGTATTTACATATCTGCTACTGTGCAGGAGAATCCGTATAGGTGTTCGAGTGTTCGAAACGTAACGCGCCAGAAATTGTAAGTAAACGCCGTATTTACATATCTGCCACTGTGCAGGAGAATCCGTATAGGTGTTCGAGTGTTCGAAACGTAACGCGCGAGAAATTGTAAGTAAACGTCGTATTTACATATCTGCCACTGTGCCGGAGAATCCGTATAGGTGTTCGAGTGTTCGAAACGTAACGCGCAAGAAATTGTAAGTAAACGCCATATTTACATACCTGCCACTGTGCAGGAGAATCCGTATAGGTGTTCGAGTGTTCGAAACGTAACGCGCAAGAAATTGTAAGTAAACGCCATATTTACATACCTGCCACTGTGCAGGAGAATCCGTATAGGTGTTCGAGTGTTTGAAACGTAACGCGTGAGAAATTGTAAGTAAACGCCGTATTTACATATCTGCCACTGTCCAGGAGAATCCGTATAGGTGTTCGACTGTTCGATCCGTTACGCTCGAGAAATTGTGAGTAAAAGCCGTATTTACATATCTACCACTGTGCAGGGGAATCCGTATAGGTGTTCGAGTGTTCGAAACGTAACGCGCGAGAAATTGTAAGTAAACATCGTATTTACATATCTGCCACTGTGCAGGAGAATCCGTATAGGTGTTCGAATGTTCGATACGTAACGCATGAGAAATTGTATGTAAACGCCGTATTTACATCTCTGCCTCTGTGCAGGAGAATCCGTATAGCTGTTCGAGTGTGCGAAACGTAACGCGTGAGAAATTGTAAGTAAACGCCGTATTTACATATCTGCCACTGTCCAGGAGAGTCCGTATAGGTGTTCGAGTGTTCGAACCGTAACGCGCGAGAAATTGTAAGTAAAAGCCGTATTTACATATCTGCCACTGTGCAGGAGAATCCGTATAGGTGTTCGAGTGTTTGAAACGTAACGCGCGAGAAATTGTAAGTAAACGTCGTATTTACATATCTGCCACTGTGCAGGAGAATCCGTATAGGTGTTCGAGTGTTCGAAACGTAACGCGCGAGAAATTGTAAGTAAACGTCGTATCTACATATCTGCCACTGTGCAGGAGAATCCTTATAGGTGTTCGAGTGTGCCAAACGTAACGCGCGAGAAATTGTAAGTAAACGCCGTATTTACATATCTGCTACTGTGCAGGAGAATCCGTATAGGTGTTCGAGTGTTCGAAACGTAACGCGCCAGAAATTGTAAGTAAACGCCGTATTTACATATCTGCCACTGTGCAGGAGAATCCGTATAGGTGTTCGAGTGTTCGAAACGTAACGCGCGAGAAATTGTAAGTAAACGTCGTATTTACATATCTGCCACTGTGCCGGAGAATCCGTATAGGTGTTCGAGTGTTCGAAACGTAACGCGCAAGAAATTGTAAGTAAACGCCATATTTACATACCTGCCACTGTGCAGGAGAATCCGTATAGGTGTTCGAGTGTTCGAAACGTAACGCGCAAGAAATTGTAAGTAAACGCCATATTTACATACCTGCCACTGTGCAGGAGAATCCGTATAGGTGTTCGAGTGTTTGAAACGTAACGCGTGAGAAATTGTAAGTAAACGCCGTATTTACATATCTGCCACTGTCCAGGAGAATCCGTATAGGTGTTCGACTGTTCGATCCGTTACGCTCGAGAAATTGTGAGTAAAAGCCGTATTTACATATCTACCACTGTGCAGGGGAATCCGTATAGGTGTTCGAGTGTTCGAAACGTAACGCGCGAGAAATTGTAAGTAAACATCGTATTTACATATCTGCCACTGTGCAGGAGAATCCGTATAGGTGTTCGAATGTTCGATACGTAACGCATGAGAAATTGTATGTAAACGCCGTATTTACATCTCTGCCTCTGTGCAGGAGAATCCGTATAGCTGTTCGAGTGTGCGAAACGTAACGCGCGAGAAATTGTAAGTAAACGCCGTATTTACATATCTGCCACTGTGCAGGAGAATCCGTATAGGTGTTCGAGTGTTCGAAACGTAACGCGCGAGAAATTGTAAGTAAACGCCGTATTTACATATCTGCCACTGTGCAGGAGAATCCGTATAGGTGTTCGAGTGTTCGAAACGTAACGCGCGAGAAATTGTAAGTAAACGTCGTATTTACATATCTGCCACTGTGCAGGAGAATCCGTATAGGTGTTCGAGTGTTCGAACCGTAACCCGCGAGAAATTGTAAGTAAACGCCGTATTTACATATCTGCCACTATGCAGGAGAATCCGTATAGGTGTTCGAGTGTTCGAAACGTAACGCGCGAGAAATTGTTAGTAAAAGCCGTATTTACATATCTGCCACTGTGCAGGAGAATCCGTATAGGTGTTCGAGTGTTCGAAACGTAACGCGCGACAAATTGTAAGTAAACGCCGTATTTACATATCTGCCACTGTGCAGGAGAATCCGTATAGGTGTTCGAGTGTTCGAAACGTAACGCGCGAGAAATTGTATGTAAACGTCGTATTTACATATCTGCCACTGTCCAGGAGAATCCGTATAGGTGTTCGAGTGTTCGAACCGTAACGCGCGAGAAATTGTAAGTAAACGTCGTATTTACATATCTGCCACTGTGCAGGAGAATCCGTATAGGTGTTCGAATGTTCGATACGTAACGCATGAGAAATTGTATGTAAACGCCGTATTTACATCTCTGCCTCTGTGCAGGAGAATCCGTATAGCTGTTCGAGTGTGCGAAACGTAACGCGCGAGAAATTGTAAGTAAACGCCGTATTTACATATCTGCCACTGTGCAGGAGAATCCGTATAGGTGTTCGAGTGTTCGAAACGTAACGCGCGAGAAATTGTAAGTAAACGTCGTATTTACATATCTGCCACTGTGCAGGAGAATCCGTATAGGTGTTCGAGTGTTCGAACCGTAACGCGCGAGAAATTGTAAGTAAACGCCGTATTTACATATCTGCCACTATGCAGGAGAATCCGTATAGGTGTTCGAGTGTTCGAAACGTAACGCGCGAGAAATTGTTAGTAAACGCCGTATTTACATATCTGCCACTGTGCAGGAGAATCCGTATAGGTGTTCGAGTGTTCGAAACGTAACGCGTGAGAAATTGTAAGTAAACGCCGTATTTACATATCTGCCACTGTCCAGGAGAATCCGTATAGGTGTTCGAGTGTTCGAACCGTAACGCGCGAGAAATTGTAAGTAAAAGCCGTATTTACATATCTGCCACTGTGCAGGAGAATCCGTATAGGTGTTCGAGTGTTTGAAACGTAACGCGCGAGAAATTGTAAGTAAACGTCGTATTTACATATCTGCCACTGTGCAGGAGAACCCGTATAGGTGTTCGAGTGTTCGAAACGTAACGCGCGAGAAATTGTAAGTAAACGTCGTATCTACATATCTGCCACTGTGCAGGAGAATCCTTATAGGTGTTCGAGTGTGCCAAACGTAACGCGCGAGAAATTGTAAGTAAACGCCGTATTTACATATCTGCTACTGTGCAGGAGAATCCGTATAGGTGTTCGAGTGTTCGAAACGTAACGCGCCAGAAATTGTAAGTAAACGCCGTATTTACATATCTGCCACTGTGCAGGAGAATCCGTATAGGTGTTCGAGTGTTCGAAACGTAACGCGCGAGAAATTGTAAGTAAACGTCGTATTTACATATCTGCCACTGTGCCGGAGAATCCGTATAGGTGTTCGAGTGTTCGAAACGTAACGCGCAAGAAATTGTAAGTAAACGCCATATTTACATACCTGCCACTGTGCAGGAGAATCCGTATAGGTGTTCGAGTGTTCGAAACGTAACGCGCAAGAAATTGTAAGTAAACGCCATATTTACATACCTGCCACTGTGCAGGAGAATCCGTATAGGTGTTCGAGTGTTTGAAACGTAACGCGTGAGAAATTGTAAGTAAACGCCGTATTTACATATCTGCCACTGTCCAGGAGAATCCGTATAGGTGTTCGACTGTTCGATCCGTTACGCGCGAGAAATTGTGAGTAAAAGCCGTATTTACATATCTACCGCTGTGCAGGGGAATCCGTATAGGTGTTCGAGTGTTCGAAACGTAACGCGCGAGAAATTGTAAGTAAACATCGTATTTACATATCTGCCACTGTGCAGGAGAATCCGTATAGGTGTTCGAATGTTCGATACGTAACGCATGAGAAATTGTATGTAAACGCCGTATTTACATCTCTGCCTCTGTGCAGGAGAATCCGTATAGCTGTTCGAGTGTGCGAAACGTAACGCGCGAGAAATTGTAAGTAAACGCCGTATTTACATATCTGCCACTGTGCAGGAGAATCCGTATAGGTGTTCGAGTGTTCGAAACGTAACGCGCGAGAAATTGTAAGTAAACGTCGTATTTACATATCTGCCACTGTGCAGGAGAATCCGTATAGGTGTTCGAGTGTTCGAACCGTAACGCGCGAGAAATTGTAAGTAAACGCCGTATTTACATATCTGCCACTCTGCAGGAGAATCCGTATAGGTGTTCGAGTGTTCGAAACGTAACGCGCGAGAAATTGTTAGTAAACGCCGTATTTACATATCTGCCACTGTGCAGGAGAATCCGTATAGGTGTTCGAGTGTTCGAAACGTAACGCGCGAGAAATTGTAAGTAAACGTCGTATTTACATATCTGCCACTGTGCAGGAGAATCCGTATAGGTGTTCGAGTGTTCGAAACGTAACGCGCGAGAAATTGTAAGTAAACGCCGTATTTACATATCTGCCACTGTGCAGGAGAATCCGTATAGGTGTTCGAGTGTTCGAAACGTAACGCGCGAGAAATTGTAAGTAAACGCCGTATTTACATATCTGCCACTGTGCAGGAGAATCCGTATAGGTGTTCGAGTGTTCGAAACGTAACGCGCGAGAAATTGTAAGTAGACGTCGTATTTACATATCTGCCACTGTGCAGGAGAATCCGTATAGGTGTTCGAGTGTTCGAACCGTAACCCGCGAGAAATTGTAAGTAAACGCCGTATTTACATATCTGCCACTATGCTGGAGAATCCGTATAGGTGTTCGAGTGTTCGAAACGTAACGCGCGAGAAATTGTTAGTAAAAGCCGTATTTACATATCTGCCACTGTGCAGGAGAATCCGTATAGGTGTTCGAGTGTTCGAAACGTAACGCGCGAGAAATTGTAAGTAAACGTCGTATTTACATATCTGCCACTGTGCAGGAGAATCCGTATAGGTGTTCGAGTGTTCGAACCGTAACGCGCGAGAAATTGTAAGTAAACGCCGTATTTACATATCTGGCACTATGCAGGAGAATCCGTATAGGTGTTCGAGTGTTCGAAACGTAACGCGCGAGAAATTGTTAGTAAACGTCGTATTTACATATCTGCCACTGTGCAGGAGAATCCGTATAGGTGTTCGAGTGTTCGAAACGTAACGCGCGAGAAATTGTTAGTAAACGCCGTATTTACATATCTGCCACTGTGCAGGAGAATCCGTATAGGTGTTCGAGTGTTCGAAACGTAACGCGCGAGAAATTGTAAGTAAACGTCGTATTTACATATCTGCCACTGTGCAGGAGAATCCGTATAGGTGTTCGAGTGTTCGAAACGTAACGCGCGAGAAATTGTAAGTAAACGCCGTATTTACATATCTGCCACTGTGCAGGAGAATCCGTATAGGTGTTCGAGTGTTCGAAACGTAACGCGCGAGAAATTGTAAGTAAACGCCGTATTTACATATCTGCCACTGTGCAGGAGAATCCGTATAGGTGTTCGAGTGTTCGAAACGTAACGCGCGAGAAATTGTAAGTAGACGTCGTATTTACATATCTGCCACTGTGCAGGAGAATCCGTATAGGTGTTCGAGTGTTCGAACCGTAACCCGCGAGAAATTGTAAGTAAACGCCGTATTTACATATCTGCCACTATGCTGGAGAATCCGTATAGGTGTTCGAGTGTTCGAAACGTAACGCGCGAGAAATTGTTAGTAAAAGCCGTATTTACATATCTGCCACTGTGCAGGAGAATCCGTATAGGTGTTCGAGTGTTCGAAACGTAACGCGCGAGAAATTGTAAGTAAACGTCGTATTTACATATCTGCCACTGTGCAGGAGAATCCGTATAGGTGTTCGAGTGTTCGAACCGTAACGCGCGAGAAATTGTAAGTAAACGCCGTATTTACATATCTGGCACTATGCAGGAGAATCCGTATAGGTGTTCGAGTGTTCGAAACGTAACGCGCGAGAAATTGTTAGTAAACGTCGTATTTACATATCTGCCACTGTGCAGGAGAATCCGTATAGGTGTTCGAGTGTTCGAAACGTAACGCGTGAGAAATTGTAAGTAAACGCCGTATTTACATATCTGCCACTGTCCAGGAGAATCCGTATAGGTGTTCGAGTGTTCGAACCGTAACGCGCGAGAAATTGTAAGTAAAAGCCGTATTTACATATCTGCCACTGTGCAGGAGAATCCGTATAGGTGTTCGAGTGTTTGAAACGTAACGCGCGAGAAATTGTAAGTAAACGTCGTATTTACATATCTGCCACTGTGCAGGAGAATCCGTATAGGTGTTCGAGTGTTCGAAACGTAACGCGCGAGAAATTGTAAGTAAACGTCGTATCTACATATCTGCCACTGTGCAGGAGAATCCTTATAGGTGTTCGAGTGTGCCAAACGTAACGCGCGAGAAATTGTAAGTAAACGCCGTATTTACATATCTGCTACTGTGCAGGAGAATCCGTATAGGTGTTCGAGTGTTCGAAACGTAACGCGCCAGAAATTGTAAGTAAACGCCGTATTTACATATCTGCCACTGTGCAGGAGAATCCGTATAGGTGTTCGAGTGTTCGAAACGTAACGCGCGAGAAATTGTAAGTAAACGTCGTATTTACATATCTGCCACTGTGCCGGAGAATCCGTATAGGTGTTCGAGTGTTCGAAACGTAACGCGCAAGAAATTGTAAGTAAACGCCATATTTACATACCTGCCACTGTGCAGGAGAATCCGTATAGGTGTTCGAGTGTTCGAAACGTAACGCGCAAGAAATTGTAAGTAAACGCCATATTTACATACCTGCCACTGTGCAGGAGAATCCGTATAGGTGTTCGAGTGTTTGAAACGTAACGCGTGAGAAATTGTAAGTAAACGCCGTATTTACATATCTGCCACTGTCCAGGAGAATCCGTATAGGTGTTCGACTGTTCGATCCGTTACGCTCGAGAAATTGTGAGTAAAAGCCGTATTTACATATCTACCACTGTGCAGGGGAATCCGTATAGGTGTTCGAGTGTTCGAAACGTAACGCGCGAGAAATTGTAAGTAAACATCGTATTTACATATCTGCCACTGTGCAGGAGAATCCGTATAGGTGTTCGAATGTTCGATACGTAACGCATGAGAAATTGTATGTAAACGCCGTATTTACATCTCTGCCTCTGTGCAGGAGAATCCGTATAGCTGTTCGAGTGTGCGAAACGTAACGCGCGAGAAATTGTAAGTAAACGCCGTATTTACATATCTGCCACTGTGCAGGAGAATCCGTATAGGTGTTCGAGTGTTCGAAACGTAACGCGCGAGAAATTGTAAGTAAACGCCGTATTTACATATCTGCCACTGTGCAGGAGAATCCGTATAGGTGTTCGAGTGTTCGAAACGTAACGCGCAAGAAATTGTAAGTAAACGCCATATTTACATACCTGCCACTGTGCAGGAGAATCCGTATAGGTGTTCGAGTGTTCGAAACGTAACGCGCAAGAAATTGTAAGTAAACGCCATATTTACATACCTGCCACTGTGCAGGAGAATCCGTATAGGTGTTCGAGTGTTTGAAACGTAACGCGTGAGAAATTGTAAGTAAACGCCGTATTTACATATCTGCCACTGTCCAGGAGAATCCGTATAGGTGTTCGACTGTTCGATCCGTTACGCGCGAGAAATTGTGAGTAAAAGCCGTATTTACATATCTACCACTGTGCAGGGGAATCCGTATAGGTGTTCGAGTGTTCGAAACGTAACGCGCGAGAAATTGTAAGTAAACATCGTATTTACATATCTGCCACTGTGCAGGAGAATCCGTATAGGTGTTCGAATGTTCGATACGTAACGCATGAGAAATTGTATGTAAACGCCGTATTTACATCTCTGCCTCTGTGCAGGAGAATCCGTATAGCTGTTCGAGTGTGCGAAACGTAACGCGCGAGAAATTGTAAGTAAACGCCGTATTTACATATCTGCCACTGTGCAGGAGAATCCGTATAGGTGTTCGAGTGTTCGAAACGTAACGCGCGAGAAATTGTAAGTAAACGTCGTATTTACATATCTGCCACTGTGCAGGAGAATCCGTATAGGTGTTCGAGTGTTCGAACCGTAACGCGCGAGAAATTGTAAGTAAACGCCGTATTTACATATCTGCCACTATGCAGGAGAATCCGTATAGGTGTTCGAGTGTTCGAAACGTAACGCGCGAGAAATTGTTAGTAAACGCCGTATTTACATATCTGCCACTGTGCAGGAGAATCCGTATAGGTGTTCGAGTGTTCGAAACGTAACGCGCGAGAAATTGTAAGTAAACGTCGTATTTACATATCTGCCACTGTGCAGGAGAATCCGTATAGGTGTTCGAGTGTTCGAAACGTAACGCGCGAGAAATTGTAAGTAAACGCCGTATTTACATATCTGCCACTGTGCAGGAGAATCCGTATAGGTGTTCGAGTGTTCGAAACGTAACGCGCGAGAAATTGTAAGTAAACGCCGTATTTACATATCTGCCACTGTGCAGGAGAATCCGTATAGGTGTTCGAGTGTTCGAAACGTAACGCGCGAGAAATTGTAAGTAAACGTCGTATTTACATATCTGCCACTGTGCAGGAGAATCCGTATAGGTGTTCGAGTGTTCGAACCGTAACCCGCGAGAAATTGTAAGTAAACGCCGTATTTACATATCTGCCACTCTGCAGGAGAATCCGTATAGGTGTTCGAGTGTTCGAAACGTAACGCGCGAGAAATTGTTAGTAAAAGCCGTATTTACATATCTGCCACTGTGCAGGAGAATCCGTATAGGTGTTCGAGTGTTCGAAACGTAACGCGCGAGAAATTGTAAGTAAACGTCGTATTTACATATCTGCCACTGTGCAGGAGAATCCGTATAGGTGTTTGAGTGTTCGAACCGTAACGCGCGAGAAATTGTAAGTAAACGCCGTATTTACATATCTGGCACTATGCAGGAGAATCCGTATAGGTGTTCGAGTGTTCGAAACGTAACGCGCGAGAAATTGTTAGTAAACGCCGTATTTACATATCTGCCACTGTGCAGGAGAATCCGTATAGGTGTTCGAGTGTTCGAAACGTAACGCGTGAGAAATTGTAAGTAAACGCCGTATTTACATATCTGCCACTGTCCAGGAGAATCCGTATAGGTGTTCGAGTGTTCGAACCGTAACGCGCAAGAAATTGTAAGTAAAAGCCGTATTTACATATCTGCCACTGTGCAGGAGAATCCGTATAGGTGTTCGAGTGTTTGAAACGTAACGCGCGAGAAATTGTAAGTAAACGTCGTATTTACATATCTGCCACTGTGCAGGAGAATCCGTATAGGTGTTCGAGTGTTCGAAACGTAACGCGCGAGAAATTGTAAGTAAACGTCGTATCTACATATCTGCCACTGTGCAGGAGAATCCTTATAGGTGTTCGAGTGTGCCAAATGTAACGCGCGAGAAATTGTAAGTAAACGCCGTATTTACATATCTGCTACTGTGCAGGAGAATCCGTATAGGTGTTCGAGTGTTCGAAACGTAACGCGCCAGAAATTGTAAGTAAACGCCGTATTTACATATCTACCACTGTGCAGGAGAATCCGTATAGGTGTTCGAGTGTTCGAAACGTAACGCGCGAGAAATTGTAAGTAAACGTCGTATTTACATATCTGCCACTGTGCCGGAGAATCCGTATAGGTGTTCGAGTGTTCGAAACGTAACGCGCAAGAAATTGTAAGTAAACGCCATATTTACATACCTGCCACTGTGCAGGAGAATCCGTATAGGTGTTCGAGTGTTCGAAACGTAACGCGCAAGAAATTGTAAGTAAACGCCATATTTACATACCTGCCACTGTGCAGGAGAATCCGTATAGGTGTTCGAGTGTTTGAAACGTAACGCGTGAGAAATTGTAAGTAAACGCCGTATTTACATATCTGCCACTGTCCAGGAGAATCCGTATAGGTGTTCGACTGTTCGATCCGTTACGCTCGAGAAATTGTGAGTAAAAGCCGTATTTACATATCTACCACTGTGCAGGGGAATCCGTATAGGTGTTCGAGTGTTCGAAACGTAACGCGCGAGAAATTGTAAGTAAACATCGTATTTACATATCTGCCACTGTGCAGGAGAATCCGTATAGGTGTTCGAATGTTCGATACGTAACGCATGAGAAATTGTATGTAAACGCCGTATTTACATCTCTGCCTCTGTGCAGGAGAATCCGTATAGCTGTTCGAGTGTGCGAAACGTAACGCGCGAGAAATTGTAAGTAAACGCCGTATTTACATATCTGCCACTGTGCAGGAGAATCCGTATAGGTGTTCGAGTGTTCGAAACGTAACGCGCGAGAAATTGTAAGTAAACGCCGTATTTACATATCTGCCACTGTGCAGGAGAATCCGTATAGGTGTTCGAGTGTTCGAAACGTAACGCGCAAGAAATTGTAAGTAAACGCCATATTTACATACCTGCCACTGTGCAGGAGAATCCGTATAGGTGTTCGAGTGTTCGAAACGTAACGCGCAAGAAATTGTAAGTAAACGCCATATTTACATACCTGCCACTGTGCAGGAGAATCCGTATAGGTGTTCGAGTGTTTGAAACGTAACGCGTGAGAAATTGTAAGTAAACGCCGTATTTACATATCTGCCACTGTCCAGGAGAATCCGTATAGGTGTTCGACTGTTCGATCCGTTACGCGCGAGAAATTGTGAGTAAAAGCCGTATTTACATATCTACCACTGTGCAGGGGAATCCGTATAGGTGTTCGAGTGTTCGAAACGTAACGCGCGAGAAATTGTAAGTAAACATCGTATTTACATATCTGCCACTGTGCAGGAGAATCCGTATAGGTGTTCGAATGTTCGATACGTAACGCATGAGAAATTGTATGTAAACGCCGTATTTACATCTCTGCCTCTGTGCAGGAGAATCCGTATAGCTGTTCGAGTGTGCGAAACGTAACGCGCGAGAAATTGTAAGTAAACGCCGTATTTACATATCTGCCACTGTGCAGGAGAATCCGTATAGGTGTTCGAGTGTTCGAAACGTAACGCGCGAGAAATTGTAAGTAAACGTCGTATTTACATATCTGCCACTGTGCAGGAGAATCCGTATAGGTGTTCGAGTGTTCGAACCGTAACGCGCGAGAAATTGTAAGTAAACGCCGTATTTACATATCTGCCACTATGCAGGAGAATCCGTATAGGTGTTCGAGTGTTCGAAACGTAACGCGCGAGAAATTGTTAGTAAACGCCGTATTTACATATCTGCCACTGTGCAGGAGAATCCGTATAGGTGTTCGAGTGTTCGAAACGTAACGCGCGAGAAATTGTAAGTAAACGTCGTATTTACATATCTGCCACTGTGCAGGAGAATCCGTATAGGTGTTCGAGTGTTCGAAACGTAACGCGCGAGAAATTGTAAGTAAACGCCGTATTTACATATCTGCCACTGTGCAGGAGAATCCGTATAGGTGTTCGAGTGTTCGAAACGTAACGCGCGAGAAATTGTAAGTAAACGCCGTATTTACATATCTGCCACTGTGCAGGAGAATCCGTATAGGTGTTCGAGTGTTCGAAACGTAACGCGCGAGAAATTGTAAGTAAACGTCGTATTTACATATCTGCCACTGTGCAGGAGAATCCGTATAGGTGTTCGAGTGTTCGAACCGTAACCCGCGAGAAATTGTAAGTAAACGCCGTATTTACATATCTGCCACTCTGCAGGAGAATCCGTATAGGTGTTCGAGTGTTCGAAACGTAACGCGCGAGAAATTGTTAGTAAAAGCCGTATTTACATATCTGCCACTGTGCAGGAGAATCCGTATAGGTGTTCGAGTGTTCGAAACGTAACGCGCGAGAAATTGTAAGTAAACGTCGTATTTACATATCTGCCACTGTGCAGGAGAATCCGTATAGGTGTTTGAGTGTTCGAACCGTAACGCGCGAGAAATTGTAAGTAAACGCCGTATTTACATATCTGGCACTATGCAGGAGAATCCGTATAGGTGTTCGAGTGTTCGAAACGTAACGCGCGAGAAATTGTTAGTAAACGCCGTATTTACATATCTGCCACTGTGCAGGAGAATCCGTATAGGTGTTCGAGTGTTCGAAACGTAACGCGTGAGAAATTGTAAGTAAACGCCGTATTTACATATCTGCCACTGTCCAGGAGAATCCGTATAGGTGTTCGAGTGTTCGAACCGTAACGCGCAAGAAATTGTAAGTAAAAGCCGTATTTACATATCTGCCACTGTGCAGGAGAATCCGTATAGGTGTTCGAGTGTTTGAAACGTAACGCGCGAGAAATTGTAAGTAAACGTCGTATTTACATATCTGCCACTGTGCAGGAGAATCCGTATAGGTGTTCGAGTGTTCGAAACGTAACGCGCGAGAAATTGTAAGTAAACGTCGTATCTACATATCTGCCACTGTGCAGGAGAATCCTTATAGGTGTTCGAGTGTGCCAAATGTAACGCGCGAGAAATTGTAAGTAAACGCCGTATTTACATATCTGCTACTGTGCAGGAGAATCCGTATAGGTGTTCGAGTGTTCGAAACGTAACGCGCCAGAAATTGTAAGTAAACGCCGTATTTACATATCTGCCACTGTGCAGGAGAATCCGTATAGGTGTTCGAGTGTTCGAAACGTAACGCGCGAGAAATTGTAAGTAAACGTCGTATTTACATATCTGCCACTGTGCCGGAGAATCCGTATAGGTGTTCGAGTGTTCGAAACGTAACGCGCAAGAAATTGTAAGTAAACGCCATATTTACATACCTGCCACTGTGCAGGAGAATCCGTATAGGTGTTCGAGTGTTCGAAACGTAACGCGCAAGAAATTGTAAGTAAACGCCATATTTACATACCTGCCACTGTGCAGGAGAATCCGTATAGGTGTTCGAGTGTTTGAAACGTAACGCGTGAGAAATTGTAAGTAAACGCCGTATTTACATATCTGCCACTGTCCAGGAGAATCCGTATAGGTGTTCGACTGTTCGATCCGTTACGCTCGAGAAATTGTGAGTAAAAGCCGTATTTACATATCTACCACTGTGCAGGGGAATCCGTATAGGTGTTCGAGTGTTCGAAACGTAACGCGCAAGAAATTGTAAGTAAACATCGTATTTACATATCTGCCACTGTGCAGGAGAATCCGTATAGGTGTTCGAATGTTCGATACGTAACGCATGAGAAATTGTATGTAAACGCCGTATTTACATCTCTGCCTCTGTGCAGGAGAATCCGTATAGCTGTTCGAGTGTGCGAAACGTAACGCGCGAGAAATTGTAAGTAAACGCCGTATTTACATATCTGCCACTGTGCAGGAGAATCCGTATAGGTGTTCGAGTGTTCGAAACGTAACGCGCGAGAAATTGTAAGTAAACGCCGTATTTACATATCTGCCACTGTGCAGGAGAATCCGTATAGGTGTTCGAGTGTTCGAAACGTAACGCGCGAGAAATTGTAAGTAAACGTCGTATTTACATATCTGCCACTGTGCAGGAGAATCCGTATAGGTGTTCGAGTGTTCGAACCGTAACCCGCGAGAAATTGTAAGTAAACGCCGTATTTACATATCTGCCACTATGCAGGAGAATCCGTATAGGTGTTCGAGTGTTCGAAACGTAACGCGCGAGAAATTATTAGTAAAAGCCGTATTTACATATCTGCCACTGTGCAGGAGAATCCGTATAGGTGTTCGAGTGTTCGAAACGTAACGCGCGAGAAATTGTAAGTAAACGTCGTATTTACATATCTGCCACTGTGCAGGAGAATCCGTATAGGTGTTCGAGTGTTCGAAGCGTAACGCGCGAGAAATTGTATGTAAACGCCGTATTTACATATCTGCCACTGTCCAGGAGAATCCGTATAGGTGTTCGAGTTTGCGAAACGTAACGCGCGAGAAATTGTAAGTAAACGCCGTATTTACATATCTGCCACTGTGCAGGAGAATCCGTATAGGTGTTCGAGTGCTCGAAACTTAACGCGCAAGAAATTGTAAGTAAACGCCGTATTTACATATCTGCCACTGTGCAGGAGAATCCGTATAGGTGTTCGAGTGTGCGAAACGTAACGCGCGAGAAATTGTAAGTAAACGCCGTATTTACATATCTGCCACTGTGCAGGAGAATCCGTATAGGTGTTCGAGTGCTCGAAACGTAACGCGCAAGAAATTGTAAGTAAACGCCGTATTTACATATCTGCCACTGTGCAGGAGAATCCGTATAGGTGTTCGAGTGTTCGAAACGTAACGCGCGAGAAATTGTAAGTAAACGCCGTATTTACATATCTGCCACTGTGCAGGAGAATCCGTATAGGTGTTCGAGTGTTCGAAACGTAACGCGTGAGAAATTGTAAGTAAACGCCGTATTTACATATCTGCCACTGTCCAGGAGAATCCGTATAGGTGTTCGAGTGTTCGAACCGTAACGCGCGAGAAATTGTAAGTAAAAGCCGTATTTACATATCTGCCACTGTGCAGGAGAATCCGTATAGGTGTTCGAGTGTTTGAAACGTAACCCGCGAGAAATTGTAAGTAAACGTCGTATTTACATATCTGCCACTGTGCAGGAGAATCCGTATAGGTGTTCGAGTGTTCGAAACGTAACGCGCGAGAAATTGTAAGTAAACGTCGTATTTACATATCTGCCACTGTGCAGGAGAATCCTTATAGGTGTTCGAGTGTGCCAAACGTAACGCGCGAGAAATTGTAAGTAAACGCCGTATTTACATATCTGCCACTGTGCAGGAGAATCCGTATAGGTGTTCGAGTGTTCGAAACGTAACGCGCCAGAAATTGTAACTAAACGCCGTATTTACATATCTGCCACTGTGCGGGAGAATCCGTATAGATGTTCGAGTGTTCGAAACGTAACGCGCGAGAAATTGTAAGTGAACGTCGTATTTACATATCTGCCACTGTGCCGGAGAATCCGTATAGGTGTTCGAGTGTTCGAATCGTAAGGCGTGAGAAATTGTAATTAAACGCCGTATTTACATATGTACCACTGTGCAGGAGAATACGTATAGGTGTTCGAGTGTGCGAAACGTAACGCGCGAGAAATTGTAGGTAAACGCCGTATTTACATATCTGCCACTGTGCAGGAGAATCCGTATAGGTGTTCGAGTGCTCGAAACGTAACGCGCAAGAAATTGTAAGTAAACGCCGTATTTACATATCTGCCACTGTGCAGGAGAATCCGTATAGGTGTTCGAGTTTTCGAAACGTAACGCGCGAGAAATTGTAAGTAAACGCCGTATTTACATATCTGCCACTGTGCAGGAGAATCCGTATAGGTGTTCGAGTGTTCGAAACGTAACGCGTGAGAAATTGTAAGTAAACGCCGTATTTACATATCTGCCACTGTCCAGGAGAATCCGTATAGGTGTTCGAGTGTTCGAACCGTAACGCGCGAGAAATTGTAAGTAAAAGCCGTATTTACATATCTGCCACTGTGCAGGAGAATCCGTATAGGTGTTCGAGTGTTTGAAACGTAACGCGCGAGAAATTGTAAGTAAACGTCGTATTTACATATCTGCCACTGTGCAGGAGAATCCGTATAGGTGTTCGAGTGTTCGAAACGTAACGCGCGAGAAATTGTAAGTAAACGTCGTATTTACATATCTGCCACTGTGCAGGAGAATCCTTATAGGTGTTCGAGTGTGCCAAACGTAACGCGCGAGAAATTGTAAGTAAACGCCGTATTTACATATATGCCACTGTGCAGGAGAATCCGTATAGGTGTTCGAGTGTTCGAAACGTAACGCGCCAGAAATTGTAAGTAAACGCCGTATTTACATATCTGCCACTGTGCAGGAGAATCCGTATAGGTGTTCGAGTGTTCGAAACGTAACGCGCGAGAAATTGTAAGTAAACGTCGTATTTACATATCTGCCACTGTGCCGGAGAATCCGTATAGGTGTTCGAGTGTTCGAATCGTAAGGCGTGAGAAATTGTAATTAAACGACGTATTTACATATCTACCACTGTGCAGGAGAATCCGTATAGGTGTTCGAGTGTTCGAAACGTAACGCGCAAGAAATTGTAAGTAAACGCCATATTTACATATCTGCCACTGTGCAGGAGAATCCGTATAGGTGTTCGAGTGTTTGAAACGTAACGCGTGAGAAATTGAAAGTAAGCGCCGTATTTACATATCTGCCACTGTCCAGGAGAATCCGTATAGGTGTTCGAGTGTTCGATCCGTAACGCGCGAGAAATTGTAAGTAAAAGCCGTATTTACATATCTACCACTGTGCAGGGGAATCCGTATAGGTGTTCGAGTGTTCGAAACGTAACGCGCGAGAAATTGTAAGTAAACATCGTATTTACATATCTGCCACTGTGCAGGAGAATCCATATAGGTGTTCGAATGTTCGATACGTAACGCATGAGAAATTGTATGTAAACGCCGTATTTACATCTCTGCCTCTGTGCAGGAGAATCCGTATAGCTGTTCGAGTGTGCGAAACGTAACGCGCGAGAAATTGTAAGTAAACGCCGTATTTACATATCTGCCACTGTGCAGGAGAATCCGTATAGGTGTTCGAGTGTTCGAAACGTAACGCGCGAGAAATTGTAAGTAAACGTCGTATTTACATATCTGCCACTGTGCAGGAGAATCCGTATAGGTGTTCGAGTGTTCGAACCGTAACGCGCGAGAAATTGTAAGTAAACGCCGTATTTACATATCTGCCACTCTGCAGGAGAATCCGTATAGGTGTTCGAGTGTTCGAAACGTAACGCGCGAGAAATTGTTAGTAAACGCCGTATTTACATATCTGCCACTATGCAGGAGAATCCGTATAGGTGTTCGAGTGTTCGAAACGTAACGCGCGAGAAATTGTAAGTAAACGCCGTATTTACATATCTGCCACTGTGCAGGAGAATCCGTATAGGTGTTCGAGTGTTCGAAACGTAACGCGCTAGAAATTGTAAGTAAACGCCGTATTTACATATCTGCCACTGTGCAGGACAATCCGTATAGGTGTTCGAGTGTTCGAAACGTAACGCGCGAGAAATTGTAAGTAAACGTCGTATTTACATATCTGCCACTGTGCAGGAGAATCCGTATAGGTGTTCGAGTGTTCGAAGCGTAACGCGCGAGAAATTGTTAGTAAAAGCCGTATTTACATATCTGCCACTGTGCAGGAGAATCCGTATAGGTGTTCGAGTGTTCGAAACGTAACGCGCGAGAAATTGTAAGTAAACGTCGTATTTACATATCTGCCACTGTGCAGGAGAATCCGTATAGGTGTTCGAGTGTTCGAAGCGTAACGCGCGAGAAATTGTATGTAAACGCCGTATTTACATATCTGCCACTGTCCAGGAGAATCCGTATAGGTGTTCGAGTGTGCGAAACGTAACGCGCGAGAAATTGTAAGTAAACGCCGTATTTACATATCTGCCACTGTGCAGGAGAATCCGTATAGGTGTTCGAGTGCTCGAAACGTAACGCGCAAGAAATTGTAAGTAAACGCCGTATTTACATATCTGCCACTGTGCAGGAGAATCCGTATAGGTGTTCGAGTGTTCGAAACGTAACGCGCGAGAAATTGTAAGTAAACGCCGTATTTACATATCTGCCACTGTGCAGGAGAATCCGTATAGGTGTTCGAGTGTTCGAAACGTAACGCGTGAGAAATTGTAAGTAAACGCCGTATTTACATATCTGCCACTGTCCAGGAGAATCCGTATAGGTGTTCGAGTGTTCGAACCGTAACGCGCGAGAAATTGTAAGTAAAAGCCGTATTTACATATCTGCCACTGTGCAGGAGAATCCGTATAGGTGTTCAAGTGTTTGAAACGTAACCCGCGAGAAATTGTAAGTAAACGTCGTATTTACATATCTGCCACTGTGCAGGAGAATCCGTATAGGTGTTCGAGTGTTCGAAACGTAACGCGCGAGAAATTGTAAGTAAACGTCGTATTTACATATCTGCCACTGTGCAGGAGAATCCTTATAGGTGTTCGAGTGTGCCAAACGTAACGCGCGAGAAATTGTAAGTAAACGCCGTATTTACATATCTGCCACTGTGCAGGAGAATCCGTATAGGTGTTCGAGTGTTCGAAACGTAACGCGCCCGAAATTGTAACTAAACGCCGTATTTACATATCTGCCACTGTGCGGGAGAATCCGTATAGATGTTCGAGTGTTCGAAACGTAACGCGCGAGAAATTGTAAGTGAACGTCGTATTTACATATCTGCCACTGTGCCGGAGAATCCGTATAGGTGTTCGAGTGTTCGAATCGTAAGGCGTGAGAAATTGTAATTAAACGCCGTATTTACATATGTACCACTGTGCAGGAGAATCCGTATAGGTGTTCGAGTGTGCGAAACGTAACGCGCGAGAAATTGTAGGTAAACGCCGTATTTACATATCTGCCACTGTGCAGGAGAATCCGTATAGGTGTTCGAGTGCTCGAAACGTAACGCGCAAGAAATTGTAAGTAAACGCCGTATTTACATATCTGCCACTGTGCAGGAGAATCCGTATAGGTGTTCGAGTGTTCGAAACGTAACGCGCGAGAAATTGTAAGTAAACGCCGTATTTACATATCTGCCACTGTGCAGGAGAATCCGTATAGGTGTTCGAGTGTTCGAAACGTAACGCGTGAGAAATTGTAAGTAAACGCCGTATTTACATATCTGCCACTGTCCAGGAGAATCCGTATAGGTGTTCGAGTGTTCGAACCGTAACGCGCGAGAAATTGTAAGTAAAAGCCGTATTTACATATCTGCCACTGTGCAGGAGAATCCGTATAGGTGTTCGAGTGTTTGAAACGTAACGCGCGAGAAATTGTAAGTAAACGTCGTATTTACATATCTGCCACTGTGCAGGAGAATCCGTATAGGTGTTCGAGTGTTCGAAACGTAACGCGCGAGAAATTGTAAGTAAACGTCGTATTTACATATCTGCCACTGTGCAGGAGAATCCTTATAGGTGTTCGAGTGTGCCAAACGTAACGCGCGAGAAATTGTAAGTAAACGCCGTATTTACATATATGCCACTGTGCAGGAGAATCCGTATAGGTGTTCGAGTGTTCGAAACGTAACGCGCCAGAAATTGTAAGTAAACGCCGTATTTACATATCTGCCACTGTGCAGGAGAATCCGTATAGGTGTTCGAGTGTTCGAAACGTAACGCGCGAGAAATTGTAAGTAAACGTCGTATTTACATATCTGCCACTGTGCCGGAGAATCCGTATAGGTGTTCGAGTGTTCGAATCGTAAGGCGTGAGAAATTGTAATTAAACGACGTATTTACATATCTACCACTGTGCAGGAGAATCCGTATAGGTGTTCGAGTGTTCGAAACGTAACGCGCAAGAAATTGTAAGTAAACGCCATATTTACATATCTGCCACTGTGCAGGAGAATCCGTATAGGTGTTCGAGTGTTTGAAACGTAACGCGTGAGAAATTGAAAGTAAGCGCCGTATTTACATATCTGCCACTGTCCAGGAGAATCCGTATAGGTGTTCGAGTGTTCGATCCGTAACGCGCGAGAAATTGTAAGTAAAAGCCGTATTTACATATCTACCACTGTGCAGGGGAATCCGTATAGGTGTTCGAGTGTTCGAAACGTAACGCGCGAGAAATTGTAAGTAAACATCGTATTTACATATCTGCCACTGTGCAGGAGAATCCATATAGGTGTTCGAATGTTCGATACGTAACGCATGAGAAATTGTATGTAAACGCCGTATTTACATCTCTGCCTCTGTGCAGGAGAATCCGTATAGCTGTTCGAGTGTGCGAAACGTAACGCGCGAGAAATTGTAAGTAAACGCCGTATTTACATATCTGCCACTGTGCAGGAGAATCCGTATAGGTGTTCGAGTGTTCGAAACGTAACGCGCGAGAAATTGTAAGTAAACGTCGTATTTACATATCTGCCACTGTGCAGGAGAATCCGTATAGGTGTTCGAGTGTTCGAACCGTAACGCGCGAGAAATTGTAAGTAAACGCCGTATTTACATATCTGCCACTCTGCAGGAGAATCCGTATAGGTGTTCGAGTGTTCGAAACGTAACGCGCGAGAAATTGTTAGTAAACGCCGTATTTACATATCTGCCACTGTGCAGGAGAATCCGTATAGGTGTTCGAGTGTTCGAAACGTAACGCGCGAGAAATTGTAAGTAAACGCCGTATTTACATATCTGCCACTGTGCAGGAGAATCCGTATAGGTGTTCGAGTGTTCGAAACGTAACGCGCTAGAAATTGTAAGTAAACGCCGTATTTACATATCTGCCACTGTGCAGGAGAATCCGTATAGGTGTTCGAGTGTTCGAAACGTAACGCGCGAGAAATTGTAAGTAAACGTCGTATTTACATATCTGCCACTGTGCAGGAGAATCCGTATAGGTGTTCGAGTGTTCGAAGCGTAACGCGCGAGAAATTGTTAGTAAAAGCCGTATTTACATATCTGCCACTGTGCAGGAGAATCCGTATAGGTGTTCGAGTGTTCGAAACGTAACGCGCGAGAAATTGTAAGTAAACGTCGTATTTACATATCTGCCACTGTGCAGGAGAATCCGTATAGGTGTTCGAGTGTTCGAAGCGTAACGCGCGAGAAATTGTATGTAAACGCCGTATTTACATATCTGCCACTGTCCAGGAGAATCCGTATAGGTGTTCGAGTGTGCGAAACGTAACGCGCGAGAAATTGTAAGTAAACGCCGTATTTACATATCTGCCACTGTGCAGGAGAATCCGTATAGGTGTTCGAGTGCTCGAAACTTAACGCGCAAGAAATTGTAAGTAAACGCCGTATTTACATATCTGCCACTGTGCAGGAGAATCCGTATAGGTGTTCGAGTGTGCGAAACGTAACGCGCGAGAAATTGTAAGTAAACGCCGTATTTACATATCTGCCACTGTGCAGGAGAATCCGTATAGGTGTTCGAGTGCTCGAAACGTAACGCGCAAGAAATTGTAAGTAAACGCCGTATTTACATATCTGCCACTGTGCAGGAGAATCCGTATAGGTGTTCGAGTGTTCGAAACGTAACGCGCGAGAAATTGTAAGTAAACGCCGTATTTACATATCTGCCACTGTGCAGGAGAATCCGTATAGGTGTTCGAGTGTTCGAAACGTAACGCGTGAGAAATTGTAAGTAAACGCCGTATTTACATATCTGCCACTGTCCAGGAGAATCCGTATAGGTGTTCGAGTGTTCGAACCGTAACGCGCGAGAAATTGTAAGTAAAAGCCGTATTTACATATCTGCCACTGTGCAGGAGAATCCGTATAGGTGTTCGAGTGTTTGAAACGTAACCCGCGAGAAATTGTAAGTAAACGTCGTATTTACATATCTGCCACTGTGCAGGAGAATCCGTATAGGTGTTCGAGTGTTCGAAACGTAACGCGCGAGAAATTGTAAGTAAACGTCGTATTTACATATCTGCCACTGTGCAGGAGAATCCTTATAGGTGTTCGAGTGTGCCAAACGTAACGCGCGAGAAATTGTAAGTAAACGCCGTATTTACATATCTGCCACTGTGCAGGAGAATCCGTATAGGTGTTCGAGTGTTCGAAACGTAACGCGCCAGAAATTGTAACTAAACGCCGTATTTACATATCTGCCACTGTGCGGGAGAATCCGTATAGATGTTCGAGTGTTCGAAACGTAACGCGCGAGAAATTGTAAGTGAACGTCGTATTTACATATCTGCCACTGTGCCGGAGAATCCGTTTAGGTGTTCGAGTGTTCGAATCGTAAGGCGTGAGAAATTGTAATTAAACGCCGTATTTACATATGTACCACTGTGCAGGAGAATCCGTATAGGTGTTCGAGTGTGCGAAACGTAACGCGCGAGAAATTGTAGGTAAAGGCCGTATTTACATATCTGCCACTGTGCAGGAGAATCCGTATAGGTGTTCGAGTGCTCGAAACGTAACGCGCAAGAAATTGTAAGTAAACGCCGTATTTACATATCTGCCACTGTGCAGGAGAATCCGTATAGGTGTTCGAGTGTTCGAAACGTAACGCGCGAGAAATTGTAAGTAAACGCCGTATTTACATATCTGCCACTGTGCAGGAGAATCCGTATAGGTGTTCGAGTGTTCGAAACGTAACGCGTGAGAAATTGTAAGGAAACGCCGTATTTACATATCTGCCACTGTCCAGGAGAATCCGTATAGGTGTTCGAGTGTTCGAACCGTAACGCGCGAGAAATTGTAAGTAAAAGCCGTATTTACATATCTGCCACTGTGCAGGAGAATCCGTATAGGTGTTCGAGTGTTTGAAACGTAACGCGCGAGAAATTGTAAGTAAACGTCGTATTTACATATCTGCCACTGTGCAGGAGAATCCGTATAGGTGTTCGAGTGTTCGAAACGTAACGCGCGAGAAATTGTAAGTAAACGTCGTATTTACATATCTGCCACTGTGCCGGAGAATCCGTATAGGTGTTCGAGTGTTCGAATCGTAAGGCGTGAGAAATTGTAATTAAACGACGTATTTACATATCTACCACTGTGCAGGAGAATCCGTATAGGTGTTCGAGTGTTCGAAACGTAACGCGCAAGAAATTGTAAGTAAACGCCATATTTACATATCTGCCACTGTGCAGGAGAATCCGTATAGGTGTTCGAGTGTTTGAAACGTAACGCGTGAGAAATTGAAAGTAAACGCCGTATTTACATATCTGCCACTGTCCAGGAGAATCCGTATAGGTGTTCGAGTGTTCGATCCGTAACGCGCGAGAAATTGTAAGTAAAAGCCGTATTTACATATCTACCACTGTGCAGGGGAATCCGTATAGGTGTTCGAGTGTTCGAAACGTAACGCGCGAGAAATTGTAAGTAAACGTCGTATTTACATATCTGCCACTGTGCAGGAGAATCCTTATAGGTGTTCGAGTGTGCCAAACGTAACGCGCGAGAAATTGTAAGTAAACGCCGTATTTACATATCTGCCACTGTGCAGGAGAATCCGTATAGGTGTTCGAGTGTTCGAAACGTAACGCGCCAGAAATTGTAACTAAACGCCGTATTTACATATCTGCCACTGTGCGGGAGAATCCGTATAGATGTTCGAGTGTTCGAAACGTAACGCGCGAGAAATTGTAAGTGAACGTCGTATTTACATATCTGCCACTGTGCCGGAGAATCCGTTTAGGTGTTCGAGTGTTCGAATCGTAAGGCGTGAGAAATTGTAATTAAACGCCGTATTTACATATGTACCACTGTGCAGGAGAATCCGTATAGGTGTTCGAGTGTGCGAAACGTAACGCGCGAGAAATTGTAGGTAAACGCCGTATTTACATATCTGCCACTGTGCAGGAGAATCCGTATAGGTGTTCGAGTGCTCGAAACGTAACGCGCAAGAAATTGTAAGTAAACGCCGTATTTACATATCTGCCACTGTGCAGGAGAATCCGTATAGGTGTTCGAGTGTTCGAAACGTAACGCGCGAGAAATTGTAAGTAAACGCCGTATTTACATATCTGCCACTGTGCAGGAGAATCCGTATAGGTGTTCGAGTGTTCGAAACGTAACGCGTGAGAAATTGTAAGGAAACGCCGTATTTACATATCTGCCACTGTCCAGGAGAATCCGTATAGGTGTTCGAGTGTTCGAACCGTAACGCGCGAGAAATTGTAAGTAAAAGCCGTATTTACATATCTGCCACTGTGCAGGAGAATCCGTATAGGTGTTCGAGTGTTTGAAACGTAACGCGCGAGAAATTGTAAGTAAACGTCGTATTTACATATCTGCCACTGTGCAGGAGAATCCGTATAGGTGTTCGAGTGTTCGAAACGTAACGCGCGAGAAATTGTAAGTAAACGTCGTATTTACATATCTGCCACTGTGCCGGAGAATCCGTATAGGTGTTCGAGTGTTCGAATCGTAAGGCGTGAGAAATTGTAATTAAACGACGTATTTACATATCTACCACTGTGCAGGAGAATCCGTATAGGTGTTCGAGTGTTCGAAACGTAACGCGCAAGAAATTGTAAGTAAACGCCATATTTACATATCTGCCACTGTGCAGGAGAATCCGTATAGGTGTTCGAGTGTTTGAAACGTAACGCGTGAGAAATTGAAAGTAAACGCCGTATTTACATATCTGCCACTGTCCAGGAGAATCCGTATAGGTGTTCGAGTGTTCGATCCGTAACGCGCGAGAAATTGTAAGTAAAAGCCGTATTTACATATCTACCACTGTGCAGGGGAATCCGTATAGGTGTTCGAGTGTTCGAAACGTAACGCGCGAGAAATTGTAAGTAAACATCGTATTTACATATCTGCCACTGTGCAGGAGAATCCATATAGGTGTTCGAATGTTCGATACGTAACGCATGAGAAATTGTATGTAAACGCCGTATTTACATCTCTGCCTCTGTGCAGGAGAATCCGTATAGCTGTTCGAGTGTGCGAAACGTAACGCGCGAGAAATTGTAAGTAAACGCCGTATTTACATATCTGCCACTGTGCAGGAGAATCCGTATAGGTGTTCGAGTGTTCGAAACGTAACGCGCGAGAAATTGTAAGTAAACGTCGTATTTACATATCTGCCACTGTGCAGGAGAATCCGTATAGGTGTTCGAGTGTTCGAACCGTAACGCGCGAGAAATTGTAAGTAAACGCCGTATTTACATATCTGCCACTCTGCAGGAGAATCCGTATAGGTGTTCGAGTGTTCGAAACGTAACGCGCGAGAAATTGTTAGTAAACGCCGTATTTACATATCTGCCACTGTGCAGGAGAATCCGTATAGGTGTTCGAGTGTTCGAAACGTAACGCGCGAGAAATTGTAAGTAAACGTCGTATTTACATATCTGCCACTGTGCAGGAGAATCCGTATAGGTGTTCGAGTGTTCGAAACGTAACGCGCTAGAAATTGTAAGTAAACGCCGTATTTACATATCTGCCACTGTGCAGGAGAATCCGTATAGGTGTTCGAGTGTTCGAAACGTAACGCGCGAGAAATTGTAAGTAAACGTCGTATTTACATATCTGCCACTGTGCAGGAGAATCCGTATAGGTGTTCGAGTGTTCGAAGCGTAACGCGCGAGAAATTGTATGTAAACGCCGTATTTACATATCTGCCACTGTCCAGGAGAATCCGTATAGGTGTTCGAGTGTTCGAACCGTAACGCGTGAGAAATTGTAAGTAAACGTCGTATTTACATATCTGCCACTGTGCAGGAGAATCCGTATAGGTGTTCGAGTGTTCGAAACGTAACGCGCAAGAAATTGTAAGTAAACGCCGTATTTACATATCTGCCACTGTGCAGGAGAATCCGTATAGGTGTTCGAGTGTGCGAAACGTAACGCGCGAGAAATTGTAAGTAAACGCCGTATTTACATATCTGCCACTGTGCAGGAGAATCCGTATAGGTGTTCGAGTGCTCGAAACTTAACGCGCAAGAAATTGTAAGTAAACGCCGTATTTACATATCTGCCACTGTGTAGGAGAATCCGTATAGGTGTTCGAGTGTGCGAAACGTAACGCGCGAGAAATTGTAAGTAAACGCCGTATTTACATATCTGCCACTGTGCAGGAGAATCCGTATAGGTGTTCGAGTGCTCGAAACGTAACGCGCAAGAAATTGTAAGTAAACGCCGTATTTACATATCTGCCACTGTGCAGGAGAATCCGTATAGGTGTTCGAGTGTTCGAAACGTAACGCGTGAGAAATTGTAAGTAAACGCCGTATTTACATATCTGCCACTGTGCAGGAGAATCCGTATAGGTGTTCGAGTGTTCGAAACGTAACGCGTGAGAAATTGTAAGTAAACGCCGTATTTACATATCTGCCACTGTCCAGGAGAATCCGTATAGGTGTTCGAGTGTTCGAACCGTAACGCGCGAGAAATTGTAAGTAAAAGCCGTATTTACATATCTGCCACTGTGCAGGAGAATCCGTATAGGTGTTCGAGTGTTTGAAACGTAACCCGCGAGAAATTGTAAGTAAACGTCGTATTTACATATCTGCCACTGTGCAGGAGAATTCGTATAGGTGTTCGAGTGTTCGAAACGTAACGCGCGAGAAATTGTAAGTAAACGTCGTATTTACATATCTGCCACTGTGCAGGAGAATCCTTATAGGTGTTCGAGTGTGCCAAACGTAACGCGCGAGAAATTGTAAGTAAACGCCGTATTTACATATCTGCCACTGTGCAGGAGAATCCGTATAGGTGTTCGAGTGTTCGAAACGTAACGCGCCAGAAATTGTAACTAAACGCCGTATTTACATATCTGCCACTGTGCGGGAGAATCCGTATAGATGTTCGAGTGTTCGAAACGTAACGCGCGAGAAATTGTAAGTGAACGTCGTATTTACATATCTGCCACTGTGCCGGAGAATCCGTATAGGTGTTCGAGTGTTCGAATCGTAAGGCGTGAGAAATTGTAATTAAACGCCGTATTTACATATGTACCACTGTGCAGGAGAATCCGTATAGGTGTTCGAGTGTGCGAAACGTAACGCGCGAGAAATTGTAGGTAAACGCCGTATTTACATATCTGCCACTGTGCAGGAGAATCCGTATAGGTGTTCGAGTGCTCGAAACGTAACGCGCAAGAAATTGTAAGTAAACGCCGTATTTACATATCTGCCACTGTGCAGGAGAATCCGTATAGGTGTTCGAGTGTTCGAAACGTAACGCGCGAGAAATTGTAAGTAAACGCCGTATTTACATATCTGCCACTGTGCAGGAGAATCCGTATAGGTGTTCGAGTGTTCGAAACGTAACGCGTGAGAAATTGTAAGGAAACGCCGTATTTACATATCTGCCACTGTCCAGGAGAATCCGTATAGGTGTTCGAGTGTTCGAACCGTAACGCGCGAGAAATTGTAAGTAAAAGCCGTATTTACATATCTGCCACTGTGCAGGAGAATCCGTATAGGTGTTCGAGTGTTTGAAACGTAACGCGCGAGAAATTGTAAGTAAACGTCGTATTTACATATCTGCCACTGTGCAGGAGAATCCGTATAGGTGTTCGAGTGTTCGAAACGTAACGCGCGAGAAATTGTAAGTAAACGTCGTATTTACATATCTTCCACTGTGCCGGAGAATCCGTATAGGTGTTCGAGTGTTCGAATCGTAAGGCGTGAGAAATTGTAATTAAACGACGTATTTACATATCTACCACTGTGCAGGAGAATCCGTATAGGTGTTCGAGTGTTCGAAACGTAACGCGCAAGAAACTGTAAGTAAACGCCATATTTACATATCTGCCACTGTGCAGGAGAATCCGTATAGGTGTTCGAGTGTTTGAAACGTAACGCGTGAGAAATTGAAAGTAAACGCCGTATTTACATATCTGCCACTGTCCAGGAGAATCCGTATAGGTGTTCGAGTGTTCGATCCGTAACGCGCGAGAAATTGTAAGTAAAAGCCGTATTTACATATCTACCACTGTGCAGGGGAATCCGTATAGGTGTTCGAGTGTTCGAAACGTAACGCGCGAGAAATTGTAAGTAAACATCGTATTTACATATCTGCCACTGTGCAGGAGAATCCATATAGGTGTTCGAATGTTCGATACGTAACGCATGAGAAATTGTATGTAAACGCCGTATTTACATCTCTGCCTCTGTGCAGGAGAATCCGTATAGCTGTTCGAGTGTGCGAAACGTAACGCGCGAGAAATTGTAAGTAAACGCCGTATTTACATATCTGCCACTGTGCAGGAGAATCCGTATAGGTGTTCGAGTGTTCGAAACGTAACGCGCGAGAAATTGTAAGTAAACGTCGTATTTACATATCTGCCACTGTGCAGGAGAATCCGTATAGGTGTTCGAGTGTTCGAACCGTAACGCGCGAGAAATTGTAAGTAAACGCCGTATTTACATATCTGCCACTCTGCAGGAGAATCCGTATAGGTGTTCGAGTGTTCGAAACGTAACGCGCGAGAAATTGTTAGTAAACGCCGTATTTACATATCTGCCACTGTGCAGGAGAATCCGTATAGGTGTTCGAGTGTTCGAAACGTAACGCGCGAGAAATTGTAAGTAAACGTCGTATTTACATATCTGCCACTGTGCAGGAGAATCCGTATAGGTGTTCGAGTGTTCGAAACGTAACGCGCTAGAAATTGTAAGTAAACGCCGTATTTACATATCTGCCACTGTGCAGGAGAATCCGTATAGGTGTTCGAGTGTTCGAAACGTAACGCGCGAGAAATTGTAAGTAAACGTCGTATTTACATATCTGCCACTGTGCAGGAGAATCCGTATAGGTGTTCGAGTGTTCGAAGCGTAACGCGCGAGAAATTGTATGTAAACGCCGTATTTACATATCTGCCACTGTCCAGGAGAATCCGTATAGGTGTTCGAGTGTTCGAACCGTAACGCGTGAGAAATTGTAAGTAAACGTCGTATTTACATATCTGCCACTGTGCAGGAGAATCCGTATAGGTGTTCGAGTGTTCGAAACGTAACGCGCAAGAAATTGTAAGTAAACGCCGTATTTACATATCTGCCACTGTGCAGGAGAATCCGTATAGGTGTTCGAGTGTGCGAAACGTAACGCGCGAGAAATTGTAAGTAAACGCCGTATTTACATATCTGCCACTGTGCAGGAGAATCCGTATAGGTGTTCGAGTGCTCGAAACTTAACGCGCAAGAAATTGTAAGTAATCGCCGTATTTACATATCTGCCACTGTGTAGGAGAATCCGTATTGGTGTTCGAGTGTGCGAAACGTAACGCGCGAGAAATTGTAAGTAAACGCCGTATTTACATATCTGCCACTGTGCAGGAGAATCCGTATAGGTGTTCGAGTGCTCGAAACGTAACGCGCAAGAAATTGTAAGTAAACGCCGTATTTACATATCTGCCACTGTGCAGGAGAATCCGTATTGGTTTTCGAGTGTTCGAAACGTAACGCGCGAGAAATTGTAAGTAAACGCCGTATTTACATATCTGCCACTGTGCAGGAGAATCCGTATAGGTGTTCGAGTGTTCGAAACGTAACGCGTGAGAAATTGTAAGTAAACGCCGTATTTACATATCTGCCACTGTCCAGCAGAATCCGTATAGGTGTTCGAGTGTTCGAACCGTAACGCGCGAGAAATTGTAAGTAAAAGCCGTATTTACATATCTGCCACTGTGCAGGAGAATCCGTATAGGTGTTCGAGTGTTTGAAACGTAACGCGCGAGAAATTGTATGTAAACGTTGTATTTACATATCTGCCACTGTGCAGGAGAATCCGTATAGGTGTTCGAGTGTTCGAAACGTAACGCGCGAGAAATTGTAAGTAAACATCGTATTTACATATCTGCCACTGTGCAGGAAAATCCTTATAGGTGTTTGAGTGTGCCAAACGTAACGCGCGAGAAATTGTAAGTAAACGCCGTATTTACATATCTGCCACTGTGCAGGAGAATCCGTATAGGTGTTCGAGTGTTCGAAACGTAACGCGCCAGAAATTGTAAGTAAACGCCGTATTTACATATCTGCCACTGTGCAGGAGAATCCGTATAGGTGTTCGAGTGTTCGAAACGTAACGCGCGAGAAATTGTAAGTGAACGTCGTATTTACATATCTGCCACTGTGCCGGAGAATCCGTATAGGTGTTCGAGTGTTCGAATCGTAAGGCATGAGAAATTGTAATTAAACGCCGTATTTACATATGTACCACTGTGCAGGAGAATCCGTATAGGTGTTCGAGTGTTCGAAACGTAACGCGCAAGAAATTGTAAGTAAACGCCATATTTACATATCTGCCACTGTGCCGGAGAATCCGTATAGGTGTTCGAGTGTTTGAAACGTAACGCGTGAGAAATTGTAAGTAAACGCCGTATTTACATATCTGCCACTGTCCAGGAGAATCCGTATAGGTGTTCGAGTGTTCGATCCGTAACGCGCGAGAAATTGTAAGTAAAAGCCGCATTTACATATCTACCACTGTGCAGGGGAATCCGTATAGGTGTTCGAGTGTTCGAAACGTAACGCGCGAGAAATTGTAAGTAAACATCGTATTTACATATCTGCCACTGTGCAGGAGAATCCGTATAGGTGTTCGAATGTTCGATACGTAACGCATGAGAAATTGTATGTAAACGCCGTATTTACATCTCTGCCTCTGTGCAGGAGAATCCGTATAGCTGTTCGAGTGTGCGAAACGTAACGCGCGAGAAATTGTAAGTAAACGCCGTATTTACATATCTGCCACTGTGCAGGAGAATCCGTATAGGTGTTCGAGTGTTCGAAACGTAACGCGCGAGAAATTGTAAGTAAACATCGTATTTACATATCTGCCACTGTGCAGGAGAATCCGTATAGGTGTTCCAATGTTCGATACGTAACGCATGAGAAATTGTATGTAAACGCCGTATTTACATCTCTGCCTCTGTGCAGGAGAATCCGTATAGCTGTTCGAGTGTGCGAAACGTAACGCCCGAGAAATTGTAAGTAAACGCCGTATTTACATATCTGCCACTGTGCAGGAGAATCCGTATTGGTGTTCGAGTGTTCGAAACGTAACGCGCGAGAAATTGTAAGTAAACGTCGTATTTACATATCTGCCACTGTGCAGGAGAATCCGTATAGGTGTTCGAGTGCTCGAAACGTAACGCGCAAGAAATTGTAAGTAAACGCCGTATTTACATATCTGCCACTATGCAGGAGAATCCGTATAGGTGTTCGAGTGTTCGAAACGTAGCGCGCGAGAAATTGTTAGTAAACGCCGTATTTATAAATCTGCCACTGTGCAGGAGAATCCGTATAGGTGTTCGAGTGTTCGAAACGTAACGCGCGAGAAATTGTAAGTAAACGTCGTATTTACATATCTGCCACTGTGCAGGAGAATCCGTATAGGTGTTCGAGTGTTCGAAACGTAACGCGCGAGAAATTGTAAGTAAACGCCGTATTTACATATCTGCCACTGTGCAGGAGAATCCGTATAGGTGTTCGAGTGTTCGAAACGTAACGCGCGAGAAATTATAAGTAAACGTCGTATTTACATATCTGCCACTGTGCAGGAGAATCCGTATAGGTGTTCGAGTGTTCGAAACGTAACGCGCGAGAAATTGTATGTAAACGCCGTATTTACATATCTGCCACTGTCCAGGAGAATCCGTATAGGTGTTCGAGTGTTCGAACCGTAACGCGTGAGAAATTGTAAGTAAACGTCGTATTTACAAATCTACCACTGTGCAGGAGAATCCGTATAGGTGTTCAAGTGTTCGAAACGTAACGCGCAAGAAATTGTAAGTAAACGCCGTATTTACATATCTGCCACTGTGCAGGAGAATCCGTATAGGTGTTCGAGTGTGCGAAACGTAACGCGCGAGAAATTGTAAGTAAACGCCGTATTTACATATCTGCCACTGTGCAGGAGAATCCGTATAGGTGTTCGAGTGCTCGAAACTTAACGCGCAAGAAATTGTAAGTAAACGCCGTATTTACATATCTGCCACTGTGCAGGATAATCCGTATAGGTGTTCGAGTGTGCGAAACGTAACGCGCGAGAAATTGTAAGTAAACGCCGTATTTACATATCTGCCACTGTGCAGGAGAATCCGTATAGGTGTTCGAGTGCTCGAAACGTAACGCGCAAGAAATTGTAAGTAAACGCCGTATTTACATATCTGCCACTGTGCAGGAGAATCCGTATAGGTGTTCGAGTGTTCGAAACGTAACGCGCGAGAAATTGTAAATAAACGCCGTATTTACATATCAGCCACTGTGCAGGAGAATCCGTATAGGTGTTCGAGTGTTCGAAACGTAACGCGTGAGAAATTGTAAGTAAACGCCGTATTTACATATCTGCCACTGTCCAGGAGAATCCGTATAGGTGTTCGAGTGTTCGAACCGTAACGCGCGAGAAATTGTAAGTAAAAGCCGTATTTACATATCTGTCACTGTGCAGGAGAATCCGTATAGGTGTTCGAGTGTTTGAAACGTAACGCGCGAAAAATTGTAAGTAAACGTCGTATTTACATATCTGCCACTGTGCAGGAGAATCCGTATAGGTGTTCGAGTGTTCGAAACGTAACGCGCGAGAAATTGTAAGTAAACGTCGTATTTACATATCTGCCACTGTGCAGGAGAATCCTTATAGGTGTTCGAGTGTGCCAAACGTAACGCGCGAGAAATTGTAAGTAAACGCCGTATTTACATATCTGCCACTCTGCAGGAGAATCCGTATAGGTGTTCGAGTGTTCGAAACGTAACGCGCCAGAAATTGTAAGTAAACGCCGTATTTACATATCTGCCATTGTGCAGGAGAATCCGTATAGGTGTTCGAGTGTTCGAAACGTAACGCGCGAGAAATTGTAAGTAAACGTCGTATTTACATATCTGCCACTGTGCCGGAGAATCCGTATAGGTGTTCGAGTGTTCGAATCGTAACGCGCGAGAAATTGTAAGTAAACGTCGTATTTACATATCTGCCACTGTGCCAGAGAATCCGTATAGGTGTTCGAGTGTTCGAATCGTAAGGCGTGAGAAATTGTAATTAAACGCCGTATTTACATATCTACCACTGTGCAGGAGAATCCGTATAGGTGTTCGAGTGTTCGAAACGTAACGCGCAAGAAATTGTAAGTAAACGCCATATTTACATATCAGCCACTGTGCAGGAGAATCCGTATAGGTGTTCGAGTGTTTGAAACGTAACGCGTGAGAAATTGTAAGTAAACGCCGTATTTACATATCTGCCACTGTCCAGGAGAATCCGTATAGGTGTTCGAGTGTTCGATCCGTAACGCGCGAGAAATTGTAAGTAAAAGCCGTATTTACATATCTACCACTGTGCAGGGGAATCCGTATAGGTGTTCGAGTGTTCGAAACGTAACGCGCGAGAAATTGTAAGTAAACATCGTATTTACATATCTGCCACTGTGCAGGAGAATCCGTATAGGTGTTCGAATGTTCGATACGTAACGCATGAGAAATTGTATGTAAACGCCGTATTTACATCTCTGCCTCTGTGCAGGAGAATCCGTATAGCTGTTCGAGTGTGCGAAACGTAACGCGCGAGAAATTGTAAGTAAACGCCGTATTTACATATCTGCCACTGTGCAGGAGAATCCGTATAGGTGTTCGAGTGTTCGAAACGTAACGCGCGAGAAATTGTAAGTAAACGCCGTATTTACATATCTGCCACTGTGCAGGAGAATCCGTATAGGTGTTCGAGTGCTCGAAACTTAACGCGCAAGAAATTGTAAGTAAACGCCGTATTTACATATCTGCCACTGTGCAGGAGAATCCGTATAGGTGTTCGAGTGTGCGAAATGTAACGCGCGAGAAATTGTAAGTAAACGCCGTATTTACATATCTGCCACTGTGCAGGAGAATCCGTATAGGTGTTCGAGTGCTCGAAACGTAACGCGCAAGAAATTGTAAGTAAACGCCGTATTTACATATCTGCCACTGTCCAGGAGAATCCGTATAGGTGTTCGAGTGTTCGATCCGTAACGCGCGAGAAATTGTAAGTAAAAGCCGTATTTACATATCTACCACTGTGCAGGGGAATCCGTATAGGTGTTCGAGTGTTTGAAACGTAACGCGCGAGAAATTGTAAGTAAACATCGTATTTACATATCTGCCACTGTGCAGGAGAATCCGTATAGGTGTTCGAATGTTCGATACGTAACGCATGAGAAATTGTATGTAAACGCCGTATTTACATCTCTGCCTCTGTGCAGGAGAATCCGTATAGCTGTTCGAGTGTGCGAAACGTAACGCGCGAGAAATTGTAAGGAAACGCCGTATTTACATATCTGCCACTGTGCAGGAGAATCCGTATAGGTGTTCGAGTGTTCGAAACGTAACGCGCGAGAAATTGTAAGTAAACGTCGTATTTACATATCTGCCACTGTGCAGGAGAATCCGTATAGGTGTTCGAGTGTTCGAACCGTAACGCGCGAGAAATTGTAAGTAAACGCCGTATTTACATATCTGCCACTATGCAGGAGAATCCGTATAGGT
This sequence comes from Camellia sinensis, assembly GCF_055761805.1. Classification (NCBI taxonomy): domain Eukaryota; kingdom Viridiplantae; phylum Streptophyta; class Magnoliopsida; order Ericales; family Theaceae; genus Camellia; species Camellia sinensis. The sequence continues at coordinate 3,618,300 of NW_028128989.1, read as the reverse complement.
GTTCGAGTGTTCGAAACGTAACGCGCGAGAAATTGTTAGTAAACGCCGTATTTACATATCTGCCACTGTGCAGGAGAATCCGTATAGGTGTTCGAGTGTTCGAAACGTAACGCGCGAGAAATTGTAAGTAAACGTCGTATTTACATATCTGCCACTGTGCAGGAGAATCCGTATAGGTGTTCGAGTGTTCGAAACGTAACGCGCGAGAAATTGTAAGTAAACGCCGTATTTACATATCTGCCACCGTGCAGGAGAATCCGTATAGGTGTTCGAGTGTTCGAAACGTAACGCGCGAGAAATTGTAAGTAAACGTCGTATTTACATATCTGCCACTGTGCAGGAGAATCCGTATAGGTGTTCGAGTGTTCGAAACGTAACGCGCGAGAAATTGTATGTAAACGCCGTATTTACATATCTGCCACTGTCCAGGAGAATCTGTATAGGTGTTCGAGTGTTCGAACCGTAACGCGTGAGAAATTGTAAGTAAACGTCGTATTTACATATCTGCCACTGTGCAGGAGAATCCGTATAGGTGTTCGAGTGTTCGAAACGTAACGCGCAAGAAATTGTAAGTAAACGCCGTATTTACATATCTGCCACTGTGCAGGAGAATCCGTATAGGTGTTCGAGTGTGCGAAACGTAACGCGCGAGAAATTGTAAGTAAACGCCGTATTTACATATCTGCCACTGTGCAGGAGAATCCGTATAGGTGTTCGAGTGCTCGAAACTTAACGCGCAAGAAATTGTAAGTAAACGCCGTATTTACATATCTGCCACTGTGCAGGAGAATCCGTATAGGTGTTCGAGTGTGCGAAACGTAACGCGCGAGAAATTGTAAGTAAACGCCGTATTTACATATCTGCCACTGTGCAGGAGAATCCGTATAGGTGTTCGAGTGCTCGAAACGTAACGCGCAAGAAATTGTAAGTAAACGCCGTATTTACATATCTGCCACTGTGCAGGAGAATCCGTATAGGTGTTCGAGTGTTCGAAACGTAACGCGCGAGAAATTGTAAGTAAACGTCGTATTTACATATCTGCCACTGTGCAGGAGAATCCGTATAGGTGTTCGAGTGTTCGAAACGTAACGCGTGAGAAATTGTAAGTAAACGCCGTATTTACATATCTGCCACTGTCCAGGAGAATCCGTATAGGTGTTCGAGTGTTCGAACCGTAACGCGCGAGAAATTGTAAGTAAAAGCCGTATTTACATATCTGCCACTGTGCAGGAGAATCCGTATAGGTGTTCGAGTGTTGGAAACGTAACGCGCGAGAAATTGTAAGTAAACGTCGTATTTACATATCTGCCACTGTGCAGGAGAATCCGTATAGGTGTTCGAGTGTTCGAAACGTAACGCGCGAGAAATTGTAAGTAAACGTCGTATTTACATATCTGCCACTGTGCAGGAGAATCCTTATAGGTGTTCGAGTGTGCCAAACGTAACGCGCGAGAAATTGTAAGTAAACGCCGTATTTACATATCTGCCACTGTGCAGGAGAATCCGTATAGGTGTTCGAGTGTTCGAAACGTAACGCGCCAGAAATTGTAAGTAAACGCCGTATTTACATATCTGCCACTATGCACGAGAATCCGTATAGGTGTTCGAGTGTTCGAAACGTAACGCGCGAGAAATTGTAAGTAAACGTCGTATTTACATATCTGCCACTGTGCCGGAGAATCCGTATAGGTGTTCGAGTGTTCGAAACGTAACGCGCGAGAAATTGTTAGTAAACGCCGTATTTACATATCTGCCACTGTGCAGGAGAATCCGTATAGGTGTTCGAGTGTTCGAAACGTAACGCGCGAGAAATTGTAAGTAAACGTCGTATTTACATATCTGCCACTGTGCAGGAGAATCCGTATAGGTGTTCGAGTGTTCGAAACGTAACGCGCGAGAAATTGTAAGTAAACGCCGTATTTACATATCTGCCACCGTGCAGGAGAATCCGTATAGGTGTTCGAGTGTTCGAAACGTAACGCGCGAGAAATTGTAAGTAAACGTCGTATTTACATATCTGCCACTGTGCAGGAGAATCCGTATAGGTGTTCGAGTGTTCGAAACGTAACGCGCGAGAAATTGTATGTAAACGCCGTATTTACATATCTGCCACTGTCCAGGAGAATCTGTATAGGTGTTCGAGTGTTCGAACCGTAACGCGTGAGAAATTGTAAGTAAACGTCGTATTTACATATCTGCCACTGTGCAGGAGAATCCGTATAGGTGTTCGAGTGTTCGAAACGTAACGCGCAAGAAATTGTAAGTAAACGCCGTATTTACATATCTGCCACTGTGCAGGAGAATCCGTATAGGTGTTCGAGTGTGCGAAACGTAACGCGCGAGAAATTGTAAGTAAACGCCGTATTTACATATCTGCCACTGTGCAGGAGAATCCGTATAGGTGTTCAAGTGCTCGAAACTTAACGCGCAAGAAATTGTAAGTAAACGCCGTATTTACATATCTACCACTGTGCAGGAGAATCCGTATAGGTGTTCGAGTGTGCGAAACGTAACGCGCGAGAAATTGTAAGTAAACGCCGTATTTACATATCTGCCACTGTGCAGGAGAATCCGTATAGGTGTTCGAGTGCTCGAAACGTAACGCGCAAGAAATTGTAAGTAAACGCCGTATTTACATATCTGCCACTGTGCAGGAGAATCCGTATAGGTGTTCGAGTGTTCGAAACGTAACGCGCGAGAAATTGTAAGTAAACGTCGTATTTACATATCTGCCACTGTGCAGGAGAATCCGTATAGGTGTTCGAGTGTTCGAAACGTAACGCGTGAGAAATTGTAAGTAAACGCCGTATTTACATATCTGCCACTGTCCAGGAGAATCCGTATAGGTGTTCGAGTGTTCGAACCGTAACGCGCGAGAAATTGTAAGTAAAAGCCGTATTTACATATCTGCCACTGTGCAGGAGAATCCGTATAGGTGTTCGAGTGTTGGAAACGTAACGCGCGAGAAATTGTAAGTAAACGTCGTATTTACATATCTGCCACTGTGCAGGAGAATCCGTATAGGTGTTCGAGTGTTCGAAACGTAACGCGCGAGAAATTGTAAGTAAACGTCGTATTTACATATCTGCCACTGTGCAGGAGAATCCTTATAGGTGTTCGAGTGTGCCAAACGTAACGCGCGAGAAATTGTAAGTAAACGCCGTATTTACATATCTGCCACTGTGCAGGAGAATCCGTATAGGTGTTCGAGTGTTCGAAACGTAACGCGCAAGAAATTGTAAGTAAACGCCGTATTTACATATCTGCCACTATGCACGAGAATCCGTATAGGTGTTCGAGTGTTCGAAACGTAACGCGCGAGAAATTGTAAGTAAACGTCGTATTTACATATCTGCCACTGTGCCGGAGAATCCGTATAGGTGTTCGAGTGTTCGAAACGTAACGCGCGAGAAATTGTTAGTAAACGCCGTATTTACATATCTGCCACTGTGCAGGAGAATCCGTATAGGTGTTCGAGTGTTCGAAACGTAACGCGCGAGAAATTGTAAGTAAACGTCGTATTACATATCTGCCACTGTGCAGGAGAATCCGTATAGGTGTTCGAGTGTTCGAAACGTAACGCGCGAGAAATTGTAAGTAAACGCCGTATTTACATATCTGCCACCGTGCAGGAGAATCCGTATAGGTGTTCGAGTGTTCGAAACGTAACGCGCGAGAAATTGTAAGTAAACGTCGTATTTACATATCTGCCACTGTGCAGGAGAATCCGTATAGGTGTTCGAGTGTTCGAAACGTAACGCGCGAGAAATTGTATGTAAACGCCGTATTTACATATCTGCCACTGTCCAGGAGAATCTGTATAGGTGTTCGAGTGTTCGAACCGTAACGCGTGAGAAATTGTAAGTAAACGTCGTATTTACATATCTGCCACTGTGCAGGAGAATCCGTATAGGTGTTCGAGTGTTCGAAACGTAACGCGCAAGAAATTGTAAGTAAACGCCGTATTTACATATCTGCCACTGTGCAGGAGAATCCGTATAGGTGTTCGAGTGTGCGAAACGTAACGCGCGAGAAATTGTAAGTAAACGCCGTATTTACATATCTGCCACTGTGCAGGAGAATCCGTATAGGTGTTCGAGTGCTCGAAACTTAACGCGCAAGAAATTGTAAGTAAACGCCGTATTTACATATCTGCCACTGTGCAGGAGAATCCGTATAGGTGTTCAAGTGTGCGAAACGTAACGCGCGAGAAATTGTAAGTAAACGCCGTATTTACATATCTGCCACTGTGCAGGAGAATCCGTATAGGTGTTCGAGTGCTCGAAACGTAACGCGCAAGAAATTATAAGTAAACGCCGTATTTACATATCTGCCACTGTGCAGGAGAATCCGTATAGGTGTTCGAGTGTTCGAAACGTAACGCGCGAGAAATTGTAAGTAAACGTCGTATTTACATATCTGCCACTGTGCAGGAGAATCCGTATAGGTGTTCGAGTGTTCGAAACGTAACGCGTGAGAAATTGTAAGTAAACGCCGTATTTACATATCTGCCACTGTCCAGGAGAATCCGTATAGGTGTTCGAGTGTTCGAAACGTAACGCGCGAGAAATTGTAAGTAAACGCCGTATTTACATATCTGCCACCGTGCAGGAGAATCCGTATAGGTGTTCGAGTGTTCGAAACGTAACGCGCGAGAAATTGTAAGTAAACGTCGTATTTACATATCTGCCACTGTGCAGGAGAATCCGTATAGGTGTTCGAGTGTTCGAAACGTAACGCGCGAGAAATTGTATGTAAACGCCGTATTTACATATCTGCCACTGTCCAGGAGAATCTGTATAGGTGTTCGAGTGTTCGAACCGTAACGCGTGAGAAATTGTAAGTAAACGTCGTATTTACATATCTGCCACTGTGCAGGAGAATCCGTATAGGTGTTCGAGTGTTCGAAACGTAACGCGCAAGAAATTGTAAGTAAACGCCGTATTTACATATCTGCCACTGTGCAGGAGAATCCGTATAGGTGATCGAGTGTGCGAAACGTAACGCGCGAGAAATTGTAAGTAAACGCCGTATTTACATATCTGCCACTGTGCAGGAGAATCCGTATAGGTGTTCGAGTGCTCGAAACTTAACGCGCAAGAAATTGTAAGTAAACGCCGTATTTACATATCTGCCACTGTGCAGGAGAATCCGTATAGGTGTTCGAGTGTGCGAAACGTAACGCGCGAGAAATTGTAAGTAAACGCCGTATTTACATATCTGCCACTGTGCAGGAGAATCCGTATAGGTGTTCGAGTGCTCGAAACGTAACGCGCAAGAAATTGTAAGTAAACGCCGTATTTACATATCTGCCACTGTGCAGGAGAATCCGTATAGGTGTTCGAGTGTTCGAAACGTAACGCGCGAGAAATTGTAAGTAAACGTCGTATTTACATATCTGCCACTGTGCAGGAGAATCCGTATAGGTGTTCGAGTGTTCGAAACGTAACGCGTGAGAAATTGTAAGTAAACGCCGTATTTACATATCTGCCACTGTCCAGGAGAATCCGTATAGGTGTTCGAGTGTTCGAACCGTAACGCGCGAGAAATTGTAAGTAAAAGCCGTATTTACATATCTGCCACTGTGCAGGAGAATCCGTATAGGTGTTCGAGTGTTGGAAACGTAACGCGCGAGAAATTGTAAGTAAACGTCGTATTTACATATCTGCCACTGTGCAGGAGAATCCGTATAGGTGTTCGAGTGTTTGAAACGTAACGCGCGAGAAATTGTAAGTAAACGTCGTATTTACATATCTGCCACTGTGCAGGAGAATCCTTATAGGTGTTCGAGTGTGCCAAACGTAACGCGCGAGAAATTGTAAGTAAACGCCGTATTTACATATCTGCCACTGTGCAGGAGAATCCGTATAGGTGTTCGAGTGTTCGAAACGTAACGCGCCAGAAATTGTAAGTAAACGCCGTATTTACATATCTGCCACTATGCACGAGAATCCGTATAGGTGTTCGAGTGTTCGAAACGTAACGCGCGAGAAATTGTAAGTAAACGTCGTATTTACATATCTGCCACTGTGCCGGAGAATCCGTATAGGTGTTCGAGTGTTCGAAACGTAACGCGCGAGAAATTGTTAGTAAACGCCGTATTTACATATCTGCCACTGTGCAGGAGAATCCGTATAGGTGTTCGAGTGTTCGAAACGTAACGCGCGAGAAATTGTAAGTAAACGTCGTATTTACATATCTGCCACTGTGCAGGAGAATCCGTATAGGTGTTCGAGTGTTCGAAACGTAACGCGCGAGAAATTGTAAGTAAACGCCGTATTTACATATCTGCCACCGTGCAGGAGAATCCGTATAGGTGTTCGAGTGTTCGAAACGTAACGCGCGAGAAATTGTAAGTAAACGTCGTATTTACATATCTGCCACTGTGCAGGAGAATCCGTATAGGTGTTCGAGTGTTCGAAACGTAACGCGCGAGAAATTGTATGTAAACGCCGTATTTACATATCTGCCACTGTCCAGGAGAATCTGTATAGGTGTTCGAGTGTTCGAACCGTAACGCGTGAGAAATTGTAAGTAAACGTCGTATTTACATATCTGCCACTGTGCAGGAGAATCCGTATAGGTGTTCGAGTGTTCGAAACGTAACGCGCAAGAAATTGTAAGTAAACGCCGTATTTACATATCTGCCACTGTGCAGGAGAATCCGTATAGGTGTTCGAGTGTGCGAAACGTAACGCGCGAGAAATTGTAAGTAAACGCCGTATTTACATATCTGCCACTGTGCAGGAGAATCCGTATAGGTGTTCAAGTGCTCGAAACTTAACGCGCAAGAAATTGTAAGTAAACGCCGTATTTACATATCTACCACTGTGCAGGAGAATCCGTATAGGTGTTCGAGTGTGCGAAACGTAACGCGCGAGAAATTGTAAGTAAACGCCGTATTTACATATCTGCCACTGTGCAGGAGAATCCGTATAGGTGTTCGAGTGCTCGAAACGTAACGCGCAAGAAATTGTAAGTAAACGCCGTATTTACATATCTGCCACTGTGCAGGAGAATCCGTATAGGTGTTCGAGTGTTCGAAACGTAACGCGCGAGAAATTGTAAGTAAACGTCGTATTTACATATCTGCCACTGTGCAGGAGAATCCGTATAGGTGTTCGAGTGTTCGAAACGTAACGCGTGAGAAATTGTAAGTAAACGCCGTATTTACATATCTGCCACTGTCCAGGAGAATCCGTATAGGTGTTCGAGTGTTCGAACCGTAACGCGCGAGAAATTGTAAGTAAAAGCCGTATTTACATATCTGCCACTGTGCAGGAGAATCCGTATAGGTGTTCGAGTGTTGGAAACGTAACGCGCGAGAAATTGTAAGTAAACGTCGTATTTACATATCTGCCACTGTGCAGGAGAATCCGTATAGGTGTTCGAGTGTTCGAAACGTAACGCGCGAGAAATTGTAAGTAAACGTCGTATTTACATATCTGCCACTGTGCAGGAGAATCCTTATAGGTGTTCGAGTGTGCCAAACGTAACGCGCGAGAAATTGTAAGTAAACGCCGTATTTACATATCTGCCACTGTGCAGGAGAATCCGTATAGGTGTTCGAGTGTTCGAAACGTAACGCGCAAGAAATTGTAAGTAAACGCCGTATTTACATATCTGCCACTATGCACGAGAATCCGTATAGGTGTTCGAGTGTTCGAAACGTAACGCGCGAGAAATTGTAAGTAAACGTCGTATTTACATATCTGCCACTGTGCCGGAGAATCCGTATAGGTGTTCGAGTGTTCGAAACGTAACGCGCGAGAAATTGTTAGTAAACGCCGTATTTACATATCTGCCACTGTGCAGGAGAATCCGTATAGGTGTTCGAGTGTTCGAAACGTAACGCGCGAGAAATTGTAAGTAAACGTCGTATTACATATCTGCCACTGTGCAGGAGAATCCGTATAGGTGTTCGAGTGTTCGAAACGTAACGCGCGAGAAATTGTAAGTAAACGCCGTATTTACATATCTGCCACCGTGCAGGAGAATCCGTATAGGTGTTCGAGTGTTCGAAACGTAACGCGCGAGAAATTGTAAGTAAACGTCGTATTTACATATCTGCCACTGTGCAGGAGAATCCGTATAGGTGTTCGAGTGTTCGAAACGTAACGCGCGAGAAATTGTATGTAAACGCCGTATTTACATATCTGCCACTGTCCAGGAGAATCTGTATAGGTGTTCGAGTGTTCGAACCGTAACGCGTGAGAAATTGTAAGTAAACGTCGTATTTACATATCTGCCACTGTGCAGGAGAATCCGTATAGGTGTTCGAGTGTTCGAAACGTAACGCGCAAGAAATTGTAAGTAAACGCCGTATTTACATATCTGCCACTGTGCAGGAGAATCCGTATAGGTGTTCGAGTGTGCGAAACGTAACGCGCGAGAAATTGTAAGTAAACGCCGTATTTACATATCTGCCACTGTGCAGGAGAATCCGTATAGGTGTTCGAGTGCTCGAAACTTAACGCGCAAGAAATTGTAAGTAAACGCCGTATTTACATATCTGCCACTGTGCAGGAGAATCCGTATAGGTGTTCAAGTGTGCGAAACGTAACGCGCGAGAAATTGTAAGTAAACGCCGTATTTACATATCTGCCACTGTGCAGGAGAATCCGTATAGGTGTTCGAGTGCTCGAAACGTAACGCGCAAGAAATTGTAAGTAAACGCCGTATTTACATATCTGCCACTGTGCAGGAGAATCCGTATAGGTGTTCGAGTGTTCGAAACGTAACGCGCGAGAAATTGTAAGTAAACGTCGTATTTACATATCTGCCACTGTGCAGGAGAATCCGTATAGGTGTTCGAGTGTTCGAAACGTAACGCGTGAGAAATTGTAAGTAAACGCCGTATTTACATATCTGCCACTGTCCAGGAGAATCCGTATAGGTGTTCGAGTGTTCGAACCGTAACGCGCGAGAAATTGTAAGTAAAAGCCGTATTTACATATCTGCCACTGTGCAGGAGAATCCGTATAGGTGTTCGAGTGTTGGAAACGTAACGCGCGAGAAATTGTAAGTAAACGTCGTATTTACATATCTGCCACTGTGCAGGAGAATCCGTATAGGTGTTCGAGTGTTCGAAACGTAACGCGCAAGAAATTGTAAGTAAACGCCGTATTTACATATCTGCCACTGTGCAGGAGAATCCGTATAGGTGTTCGAGTGTGCGAAACGTAACGCGCGAGAAATTGTAAGTAAACGCCGTATTTACATATCTGCCACTGTGCAGGAGAATCCGTATAGGTGTTCGAGTGCTCGAAACTTAACGCGCAAGAAATTGTAAGTAAACGCCGTATTTACATATCTGCCACTGTGCAGGAGAATCCGTATAGGTGTTCGAGTGTGCGAAACGTAACGCGCGAGAAATTGTAAGTAAACGCCGTATTTACATATCTGCCACTGTGCAGGAGAATCCGTATAGGTGTTCGAGTGCTCGAAACGTAACGCGCAAGAAATTGTAAGTAAACGCCGTATTTACATATCTGCCACTGTGCAGGAGAATCCGTATAGGTGTTCGAGTGTTCGAAACGTAACGCGCGAGAAATTGTAAGTAAACGTCGTATTTACATATCTGCCACTGTGCAGGAGAATCCGTATAGGTGTTCGAGTGTTCGAAACGTAACGCGTGAGAAATTGTAAGTAAACGCCGTATTTACATATCTGCCACTGTCCAGGAGAATCCGTATAGGTGTTCGAGTGTTCGAACCGTAACGCGCGAGAAATTGTAAGTAAAAGCCGTATTTACATATCTGCCACTGTGCAGGAGAATCCGTATAGGTGTTCGAGTGTTGGAAACGTAACGCGCGAGAAATTGTAAGTAAACGTCGTATTTACATATCTGCCACTGTGCAGGAGAATCCGTATAGGTGTTCGAGTGTTCGAAACGTAACGCGCGAGAAATTGTAAGTAAACGTCGTATTTACATATCTGCCACTGTGCAGGAGAATCCTTATAGGTGTTCGAGTGTGCCAAACGTAACGCACGAGAAATTGTAAGTAAACGCCGTATTTACATATCTGCCACGGTGCAGGAGAATCTGTATAGGTGTTCGAGTGTTCGAAACGTAACGCGCCAGAAATTGTAAGTAAACGCCGTATTTACATATCTGCCACTATGCACGAGAATCCGTATAGGTGTTCGAGTGTTCGAAACGTAACGCGCGAGAAATTGTGAGTAAACGTCGTATTTACATATCTGCCACTGTGCCGGAGAATCCGTATAGGTGTTCGAGTGTTCGAATCGTAAGGCGTGAGAAATTGTAATTAAACGCCGTATTTACATATGTACCACTGTGCGGGAGAATCCGTATAGGTGTTCGAGTGTTCGAAACGTAACGCGCAAGAAATTGTAAGTAAACGCCATATTTACATATCTGCCACTGTGCAGGAGAATCCGTATAGGTGTTCAAGTGTTTGAAACGTAACGCGTGAGAAATTGTAAGTAAACGCCGTATTTACATATCTGCCACTGTCCAGGAGAATCCGTATAGGTGTTCGAGTGTTCGATCCGTAACGCACGAGAAATTGTAAGTAAAAGCCGTATTTACATATCTACCACTGTGCAGGGGAATCCGTATAGGTGTTCGAGTGTTCGAAACGTAACGCGCGAGAAATTGTAAGTAAACATCGTATTTACATATCTGCCACTGTGCAGGAGAATCCGTATAGGTGTTCGAATGTTCGATACGTAACGCATGAGAAATTGTATGTAAACGCCGTAGTTACATCTCTGCCTCTGTGCAGGAGAATCCGTATAGCTGTTCGAGTGTACGAAACGTAACGCGCGAGAAATTGTAAGTAAACGCCGTATTTACATATCTCCCACTGTGCAGGAGAATCCGTATAGGTGTTCGAGTGTTCGAAACGTAACGCGCGAGAAATTGTAAGTAAACGTCGTATTTACATATCTGCCACTGTGCAGGAGAATCCGTATAGGTGTTCGAGTGTTCGAACCGTAACGCGCGAGAAATTGTAAGTAAACGCCGTATTTACATATCTGCCACTATGCAGGAGAATCCGTATAGGTGTTCGAGTGTTCGAAACGTAACGCGCGAGAAATTGTTAGTAAACGCCGTATTTACATATCTGCCACTGTGCAGGAGAATCCGTATAGGTGTTCGAGTGTTCGAAACGTAACGCGCGAGAAATTGTAAGTAAACGTCGTATTTACATATCTGCCACTGTGCAGGAGAATCCGTATAGGTGTTCGAGTGTTCGAAACGTAACGCGCGAGAAATTGTAAGTAAACGCCGTATTTACATATCTGCCACTGTGCAGGAGAATCCGTATAGGTGTTCGAGTGTTCGAAACGTAACGCGCGAGAAATTGTAAGTAAACGTCGTATTTACATATCTGCCACTGTGCAGGAGAATCCGTATAGGTGTTCGAGTGTTCGAAACGTAACGCGCGAGAAATTGCATGTAAACGCCGTATTTACATATCTGCCACTGTCCAGGAGAATCTGTATAGGTGTTCGAGTGTTCGAACCGTAACGCGTGAGAAATTGTAAGTAAACGTCGTATTTACATATCTGCCACTGTGCAGGAGAATCCGTATAGGTGTTCGAGTGTTCGAAACGTAACGCGCAAGAAATTGTAAGTAAACGCCGTATTTACATATCTGCCACTGTGCAGGAGAATCCGTATAGGTGTTCGAGTGTGCGAAACGTAACGCGCGAGAAATTGTAAGTAAACGCCGTATTTACATATCTGCCACTGTGCAGGAGAATCCGTATAGGTGTTCGAGTGCTCGAAACTTAACGCGCAAGAAATTGTAAGTAAACGCCGTATTTACATATCTGCCACTGTGCAGGAGAATCCGTATAGGTGTTCGAGTGTGCGAAACGTAACGCGCGAGAAATTGTAAGTAAACGCCGTATTTACATATCTGCCACTGTGCAAGAGAATCCGTATAGGTGTTCGAGTGCTCGAAACGTAACGCGCAAGAAATTGTAAGTAAACGCCGTATTTACATATCTGCCACTGTCCAGGAGAATCCGTATAGGTGTTCGAGTGTTCGATCCGTAACGCGCGAGAAATTGTAAGTAAAAGCCGTATTTACATATCTACCACTGTGCAGGGGAATCCGTATAGGTGTTCGAGTGTTTGAAACGTAACGCGCGAGAAATTGTAAGCAAACATCGTATTTACATATCTGCCACTGTGCAGGAGAATCCGTATAGGTGTTCGAATGTTCGATACGTAACGCATGAGAAATTGTATGTAAACGCCGTATTTACATCTCTGCCTCTGTGCAGGAGAATCCGTATAGCTGTTCGAGTGTGCGAAACGTAACGCGCGAGAAATTGTAAGGAAACGCCGTATTTACATATCTGCCACTGTGCAGGAGAATCCGTATAGGTGTTCGAGTGTTCGAAACGTAACGCGCGAGAAATTGTAAGTAAACGTCGTATTTACATATCTGCCACTGTGCAGGAGAATCCGTATAGGTGTTCGAGTGTTCGAACCGTAACGCGCGAGAAATTGTAAGTAAACGCCGTATTTACATATCTGCCACTATGCAGGAGAATCCGTATAGGTGTTCGAGTGTTCGAAACGTAACGCGCGAGAAATTGTTAGTAAACGCCGTATTTACATATCTGCCACTGTGCAGGAGAATCCGTATAGGTGTTCGAGTGTTCGAAACGTAACGCGCGAGAAATTGTAAGTAAACGTCGTATTTACATATCTGCCACTGTGCAGGAGAATCCGTATAGGTGTTCGAGTGTTCGAAACGTAACGCGCGAGAAATTGTAAGTAAACGCCGTATTTACATATCTGCCACTGTGCAGGAGAATCCGTATAGGTGTTCGAGTGTTCGAAACGTAACGCGCGAGAAATTGTAAGTAAACGTCGTATTTACATATCTGCCACTGTGCAGGAGAATCCGTATAGGTGTTCGAGTGTTCGAAACGTAACGCGCGAGAAATTGTATGTAAACGCCGTATTTACATATCTGCCACTGTCCAGGAGAATCTGTATAGGTGTTCGAGTGTTCGAACCGTAACGCGTGAGAAATTGTAAGTAAACGTCGTATTTACATATCTGCCACTGTGCAGGAGAATCCGTATAGGTGTTCGAGTGTTCGAAACGTAACGCGCAAGAAATTGTAAGTAAACGCCGTATTTACATATCTGCCACTGTGCAGGAGAATCCGTATAGGTGTTCGAGTGTGCGAAACGTAACGCGCGAGAAATTGTAAGTAAACGCCGGATTTACATATCTGCCACTGTGCAGGAGAATCCGTATAGGTGTTCGAGTGCTCGAAACTTAACGCGCAAGAAATTGTAAGTAAACGCCGTATTTACATATCTGCCACTGTGCAGGAGAATCCGTATAGGTGTTCGAGTGTGCGAAACGTAACGCGCGAGAAATTGTAAGTAAACGCCGTATTTACATATCTGCCACTGTGCAGGAGAATCCGTATAGGTGTTCGAGTGCTCGAAACGTAACGCGCAAGAAATTGTAAGTAAACGCCGTATTTACATATCTGCCACTGTGCAGGAGAATCCGTATAGGTGTTCGAGTGTTCGAAACGTAACGCGCGAGAAATTGTAAGTAAACGTCGTATTTACATATCTGCCACTGTGCAGGAGAATCCGTATAGGTGTTCGAGTGTTCGAAACGTAACGCGTGAGAAATTGTAAGTAAACGCCGTATTTACATATCTGCCACTGTCCAGGAGAATCCGTATAGGTGTTCGAGTGTTCGAACCGTAACGCGCGAGAAATTGTAAGTAAAAGCCGTATTTACATATCTGCCACTGTGCAGGAGAATCCGTATAGGTGTTCGAGTGTTGGAAACGTAACGCGCGAGAAATTGTAAGTAAACGTCGTATTTACATATCTGCCACTGTGCAGGAGAATCCGTATAGGTGTTCGAGTGTTCGAAACGTAACGCGCGAGAAATTGTAAGTAAACGTCGTATTTACATATCTGCCACTGTGCAGGAGAATCCTTATAGGTGTTCGAGTGTGCCAAACGTAACGCGCGAGAAATTGTAAGTAAACGCCGTATTTACATATCTGCCACTGTGCAGGAGAATCCGTATAGGTGTTCGAGTGTTCGAAACGTAACGCGCCAGAAATTGTAAGTAAACGCCGTATTCACATATCTGCCACTATGCACGAGAATCCGTATAGGTGTTCGAGTGTTCGAAACGTAACGCGCGAGAAATTGTAAGTAAACGTCGTATTTACATATCTGCCACTGTGCCGGAGAATCCGTATAGGTGTTCGAGTGTTCGAATCGTAAGGCGTGAGAAATTGTAATTAAACGCCGTATTTACATATGTACCACTGTGCGGGAGAATCCGTATAGGTGTTCGAGTGTTCGAAACGTAACGCGCAAGAAATTGTAAGTAAACGCCATATTTACATATCTGCCACTGTGCAGGAGAATCCGTATAGGTGTTCAAGTGTTTGAAACGTAACGCGTGAGAAATTGTAAGTAAACGCCGTATTTACATATCTGCCACTGTCCAGGAGAATCCGTATAGGTGTTCGAGTGTTCGATCCGTAACGCGCGAGAAATTGTAAGTAAAAGCCGTATTTACATATCTACCACTGTGCAGGGGAATCCGTATAGGTGTTCGAGTGTTCGAAACGTAACGCGCGAGAAATTGTAAGTAAACATCGTATTTACATATCTGCCACTGTGCAGGAGAATCCGTATAGGTGTTCGAATGTTCGATACGTAACGCATGAGAAATTGTATGTAAACGCCGTAGTTACATCTCTGCCTCTGTGCAGGAGAATCCGTATAGCTGTTCGAGTGTACGAAACGTAACGCGCGAGAAATTGTAAGTAAACGCCGTATTTACATATCTGCCACTGTGCAGGAGAATCCGTATAGGTGTTCGAGTGTTCGAAACGTAACGCGCGAGAAATTGTAAGTAAACGTCGTATTTACATATCTGCCACTGTACAGGAGAATCCGTATAGGTGTTCGAGTGTTCGAACCGTAACGCGCGAGAAATTGTAAGTAAACGCCGTATTTACATATCTGCCACTATGTAGGAGAATCCGTATAGGTGTTCGAGTGTTCGAAACGTAACGCGCGAGAAATTGTTAGTAAACGCCGTATTTACATATCTGCCACTGTGCAGGAGAATCCGTATAGGTGTTCGAGTGTTCGAAACGTAACGCGCGAGAAATTGTAAGTAAACGTCGTATTTACATATCTGCCACTGTGCAGGAGAATCCGTATAGGTGTTCGAGTGTTCGAAACGTAACGCGCGAGAAATTGTAAGTAAACGCCGTATTTACATATCTGCCACTGTGCAGGAGAATCCGTATAGGTGTTCGAGTGTTCGAAACGTAACGCGCGAGAAATTGTAAGTAAACGTCGTATTTACATATTTGCCACTGTGCAGGAGAATCCGTATAGGTGTTCGAGTGTTCGAAACGTAACGCGCGAGAAATTGTATGTAAACGCCGTATTTACATATCTGCCACTGTCCAGGAGAATCTGTATAGGTGTTCGAGTGTTCGAACCGTAACGCGTGAGAAATTGTAAGTAAACGTCGTATTTACATATCTGCCACTGTGCAGGAGAATCCGTATAGGTGTTCGAGTGTTCGAAACGTAACGCGCAAGAAATTGTAAGTAAACGCCATATTTACATATCTGCCACTGTGCAGGAGAATCCGTATAGGTGTTCAAGTGTTTGAAACGTAACGCGTGAGAAATTGTAAGTAAACGCCGTATTTACATATCTGCCACTGTCCAGGAGAATCCGTATAGGTGTTCGAGTGTTCGATCCGTAACGCGCGAGAAATTGTAAGTAAAAGCCGTATTTACATATCTACCACTGTGCAGGGGAATCCGTATAGGTGTTCGAGTGTTCGAAACGTAACGCGCGAGAAATTGTAAGTAAACATCGTATTTACATATCTGCCACTGTGCAGGAGAATCCGTATAGGTGTTCGAATGTTCGATACGTAACGCATGAGAAATTGTATGTAAACGCCGTAGTTACATCTCTGCCTCTGTGCAGGAGAATCCGTATAGCTGTTCGAGTGTACGAAACGTAACGCGCGAGAAATTGTAAGTAAACGCCGTATTTACATATCTGCCACTGTGCAGGAGAATCCGTATAGGTGTTCGAGTGTTCGAAACGTAACGCGCGAGAAATTGTAAGTAAACGTCGTATTTACATATCTGCCACTGTACAGGAGAATCCGTATAGGTGTTCGAGTGTTCGAACCGTAACGCGCGAGAAATTGTAAGTAAACGCCGTATTTACATATCTGCCACTATGTAGGAGAATCCGTATAGGTGTTCGAGTGTTCGAAACGTAACGCGCGAGAAATTGTTAGTAAACGCCGTATTTACATATCTGCCACTGTGCAGGAGAATCCGTATAGGTGTTCGAGTGTTCGAAACGTAACGCGCGAGAAATTGTAAGTAAACGTCGTATTTACATATCTGCCACTGTGCAGGAGAATCCGTATAGGTGTTCGAGTGTTCGAAACGTAACGCGCGAGAAATTGTAAGTAAACGCCGTATTTACATATCTGCCACTGTGCAGGAGAATCCGTATAGGTGTTCGAGTGTTCGAAACGTAACGCGCGAGAAATTGTAAGTAAACGTCGTATTTACATATTTGCCACTGTGCAGGAGAATCCGTATAGGTGTTCGAGTGTTCGAAACGTAACGCGCGAGAAATTGTATGTAAACGCCGTATTTACATATCTGCCACTGTCCAGGAGAATCTGTATAGGTGTTCGAGTGTTCGAACCGTAACGCGTGAGAAATTGTAAGTAAACGTCGTATTTACATATCTGCCACTGTGCAGGAGAATCCGTATAGGTGTTCGAGTGTTCGAAACGTAACGCGCAAGAAATTGTAAGTAAACGCCGTATTTACATATCTGCCACTGTGCAGGAGAATCCGTATAGGTGTTCGAGTGTGCGAAACGTAACGCGCGAGAAATTGTAAGTAAACGCCGTATTTACATATCTGCCACTGTGCAGGAGAATCCGTATAGGTGTTCGAGTGCTCGAAACTTAACGCGCAAGAAATTGTAAGTAAACGCCGTATTTACATATCTGCCACTGTGCAGGAGAATCCGTATAGGTGTTCGAGTGTGCGAAACGTAACGCGCGAGAAATTGTAAGTAAACGCCGTATTTACATATCTGCCACTATGCAGGAGAATCCGTATAGGTGTTCGAGTGCTCGAAACGTAACGCGCGAGAAATTGTAAGCAAACGTCGTATTTACATATCTGCCACTGTGCAGGAGAATCCGTATAGGTGTTCGAGTGTTCGAACCGTAACGCGCGAGAAATTGTAAGTAAACGCCGTATTTACATATCTGCCACTATGCAGGAGAATCCGTATAGGTGTTCGAGTGTTCGAAACGTAACGCGCGAGAAATTGTTAGTAAACGCCGTATTTACATATCTGCCACTGTGCAGGAGAATCCGTATAGGTGTTCGAGTGTTCGAAACGTAACGCGCGAGAAATTGTAAGTAAACGTCGTATTTACATATCTGCCACTGTGCAGGAGAATCCGTATAGGTGTTCGAGTGTTCGAAACGTAACGCGCGAGAAATTGTAAGTAAACGCCGTATTTACATATCTGCCACTGTGCAGGAGAATCCGTATAGGTGTTCGAGTGTTCGAAACGTAACGCGCGAGAAATTGTAAGTAAACGTCGTATTTACATATCTGCCACTGTGCAGGAGAATCCGTATAGGTGTTCGAGTGTTCGAAACGTAACGCGCGAGAAATAGCATGTAAACGCCGTATTTACATATCTGCCACTGTCCAGGAGAATCTGTATAGGTGTTCGAGTGTTCGAACCGTAACGCGTGAGAAATTGTAAGTAAACGTCGTATTTACATATCTGCCACTGTGCAGGAGAATCCGTATAGGTGTTCGAGTGTTCGAAACGTAACGCGCAAGAAATTGTAAGTAAACGCCGTATTTACATATCTGCCACTGTGCAGGAGAATCCGTATAGGTGTTCGAGTGTGCGAAACGTAACGCGCGAGAAATTGTAAGTAAACGCCGTATTTACATATCTGCCACTGTGCAGGAGAATCCGTATAAGTGTTCGAGTGCTCGAAACTTAACGCGCAAGAAATTGTAAGTAAACGCCGTATTTACATATCTGCCACTGTGCAGGAGAATCCGTATAGGTGTTCGAGTGTGCGAAACGTAACGCGCGAGAAATTGTAAGTAAACGCCGTATTTACATATCTGCCACTGTGCAGGAGAATCCGTATAGGTGTTCGAGTGCTCGAAACGTAACGCGCAAGAAATTGTAAGTAAACGCCGTATTTACATATCTGCCACTGTCCAGGAGAATCCGTATAGGTGTTCGAGTGTTCGATCCGTAACGCGCGAGAAATTGTAAGTAAAAGCCGTATTTACATATCTACCACTATGCAGGAGAATCCGTATAGGTGTTCGAGTGTTCGAAACGTAACGCGCGAGAAATTGCATGTAAACGCCGTATTTACATATCTGCCACTGTCCAGGAGAATCTGTATAGGTGTTCGAGTGTTCGAACCGTAACGCGTGAGAAATTGTAAGTAAACGTCGTATTTACATATCTGCCACTGTGCAGGAGAATCCGTATAGGTGTTCGAGTGTTCGAAACGTAACGCGCAAGAAATTGTAAGTAAACGCCGTATTTACATATCTGCCACTGTGCAGGAGAATCCGTATAGGTGTTCGAGTGTGCGAAACGTAACGCGCGAGAAATTGTAAGTAAACGCCGTATTTACATATCTGCCACTGTGCAGGAGAATCCGTATAAGTGTTCGAGTGCTCGAAACTTAACGCGCAAGAAATTGTAAGTAAACGCCGTATTTACATATCTGCCACTGTGCAGGAGAATCCGTATAGGTGTTCGAGTGTGCGAAACGTAACGCGCGAGAAATTGTAAGTAAACGCCGTATTTACATATCTGCCACTGTGCAGGAGAATCCGTATAGGTGTTCGAGTGCTCGAAACGTAACGCGCAAGAAATTGTAAGTAAACGCCGTATTTACATATCTGCCACTGTCCAGGAGAATCCGTATAGGTGTTCGAGTGTTCGATCCGTAACGCGCGAGAAATTGTAAGTAAAAGCCGTATTTACATATCTACCACTATGCAGGAGAATCCGTATAGGTGTTCGAGTGTTCGAAACGTAACGCGCGAGAAATTGCATGTAAACGCCGTATTTACATATCTGCCACTGTCCAGGAGAATCTGTATAGGTGTTCGAGTGTTCGAACCGTAACGCGTGAGAAATTGTAAGTAAACGTCGTATTTACATATCTGCCACTGTGCAGGAGAATCCGTATAGGTGTTCGAGTGTTCGAAACGTAACGCGCAAGAAATTGTAAGTAAACGCCGTATTTACATATCTGCCACTGTGCAGGAGAATCCGTATAGGTGTTCGAGTGTGCGAAACGTAACGCGCGAGAAATTGTAAGTAAACGCCGTATTTACATATCTGCCACTGTGCAGGAGAATCCGTATAAGTGTTCGAGTGCTCGAAACTTAACGCGCAAGAAATTGTAAGTAAACGCCGTATTTACATATCTGCCACTGTGCAGGAGAATCCGTATAGGTGTTCGAGTGTGCGAAACGTAACGCGCGAGAAATTGTAAGTAAACGCCGTATTTACATATCTGCCACTGTGCAGGAGAATCCGTATAGGTGTTCGAGTGCTCGAAACGTAACGCGCAAGAAATTGTAAGTAAACGCCGTATTTACATATCTGCCACTGTCCAGGAGAATCCGTATAGGTGTTCGAGTGTTCGATCCGTAACGCGCGAGAAATTGTAAGTAAAAGCCGTATTTACATATCTACCACTGTGCAGGGGAATCCGTATAGGTGTTCGAGTGTTCGAAACCTAACGCGCGAGAAATTGTTAGTAAACGCCGTATTTACATATCTGCCACTGTGCAGGAGAATCCGTATAGGTGTTCGAGTGTTCGAAACGTAACGCGCGAGAAATTGTAAGTAAACGTCGTATTTACATATCTGCCACTGTGCAGGAGAATCCGTATAGGTGTTCGAGTGTTCGAAACGTAACGCTCGAGAAATTGTAAGTAAACGCCGTATTTACATATCTGCCACTGTGCAGGAGAATCCGTATAGGTGTTCGAGTGTTCGAAACGTAACGCGCGAGAAATTGTAAGTAAACGTCGTATTTACATATCTGCCACTGTGCAGGAGAATCCGTATAGGTGTTCGAGTGTTCGATCCGTAACGCGCGAGAAATTGTAAGTAAAAGCCGTATTTACATATCTACCACTATGCAGGAGAATCCGTATAGGTGTTCGAGTGTTCGAAACGTAACGCGCGAGAAATTGCATGTAAACGCCGTATTTACATATCTGCCACTGTCCAGGAGAATCTGTATAGGTGTTCGAGTGTTCGAACCGTAACGCGTGAGAAATTGTAAGTAAACGTCGTATTTACATATCTGCCACTGTGCAGGAGAATCCGTATAGGTGTTCGAGTGTTCGAAACGTAACGCGCAAGAAATTGTAAGTAAACGCCGTATTTACATATCTGCCACTGTGCAGGAGAATCCGTATAGGTGTTCGAGTGTGCGAAACGTAACGCGCGAGAAATTGTAAGTAAACGCCGTATTTACATATCTGCCACTGTGCAGGAGAATCCGTATAAGTGTTCGAGTGCTCGAAACTTAACGCGCAAGAAATTGTAAGTAAACGCCGTATTTACATATCTGCCACTGTGCAGGAGAATCCGTATAGGTGTTCGAGTGTGCGAAACGTAACGCGCGAGAAATTGTAAGTAAACGCCGTATTTACATATCTGCCACTGTGCAGGAGAATCCGTATAGGTGTTCGAGTGCTCGAAACGTAACGCGCAAGAAATTGTAAGTAAACGCCGTATTTACATATCTGCCACTGTCCAGGAGAATCCGTATAGGTGTTCGAGTGTTCGATCCGTAACGCGCGAGAAATTGTAAGTAAAAGCCGTATTTACATATCTACCACTGTGCAGGGGAATCCGTATAGGTGTTCGAGTGTTCGAAACCTAACGCGCGAGAAATTGTTAGTAAACGCCGTATTTACATATCTGCCACTGTGCAGGAGAATCCGTATAGGTGTTCGAGTGTTCGAAACGTAACGCGCGAGAAATTGTAAGTAAACGTCGTATTTACATATCTGCCACTGTGCAGGAGAATCCGTATAGGTGTTCGAGTGTTCGAAACGTAACGCTCGAGAAATTGTAAGTAAACGCCGTATTTACATATCTGCCACTGTGCAGGAGAATCCGTATAGGTGTTCGAGTGTTCGAAACGTAACGCGCGAGAAATTGTAAGTAAACGTCGTATTTACATATCTGCCACTGTGCAGGAGAATCCGTATAGGTGTTCGAGTGTTCGAACCGTAACGCGCGAGAAATTGTAAGTAAACGCCGTATTTACATATCTGCCACTATGCAGGAGAATCCGTATAGGTGTTCGAGTGTTCGAAACGTAACGCGCGAGAAATTGTTAGTAAACGCCGTATTTACATATCTGCCACTGTGCAGGAGAATCCGTATAGGTGTTCGAGTGTTCGAAACGTAACGCGCGAGAAATTGTAAGTAAACGTCGTATTTACATATCTGCCACTGTGCAGGAGAATCCGTATAGGTGTTCGAGTGTTCGAAACGTAACGCGCGAGAAATTGTAAGTAAACGCCGTATTTACATATCTGCCACTGTGCAGGAGAATCCGTATAGGTGTTCGAGTGTTCGAAACGTAACGCGCGAGAAATTGTAAGTAAACGTCGTATTTACATATCTGCCACTGTGCAGGAGAATCCGTATAGGTGTTCGAGTGTTCGAAACGTAACGCGCGAGAAATTGTATGTAAACGCCGTATTTACATATCTGCCACTGTCCAGGAGAATCTGTATAGGTGTTCGAGTGCTCGAAACGTAACGCGCGAGAAATTGTAAGTAAACGTCGTATTTACATATCTGCCACTGTGCAGGAGATTCCGTATAGGTGTTCGAGTGTTCGAACCGTAACGCGCGAGAAATTGTAAGTAAACGCTGTATTTACATATCTGCCACTATGCAGGAGAATCCGTATAGGTGTTCGAGTGTTCGAAACGTAACGCGCGAGAAATTGTTAGTAAACGCCGTATTTACATATCTGCCACTGTGCAGGAGAATCCGTATAGGTGTTCGAGTGTTCGAAACGTAACGCGCGAGAAATTGTAAGTAAACGTCGTATTTACATATCTGCCACTGTGCAGGAGAATCCGTATAGGTGTTCGAGTGTTCGAAACGTAACGCGCGAGAAATTGTAAGTAAACGCCGTATTTACATATCTGCCACTGTGCAGGAGAATCCGTATAGGTGTTCGAGTGTTCGAAACGTAACGCGCGAGAAATTGTAAGTAAACGTCGTATTTACATATCTGCCACTGTGCAGGAGAATCCGTATAGGTGTTCGAGTGTTCGAAACGTAACGCGCGAGAAATTGTATGTAAACGCCGTATTTACATATCTGCCACTGTCCAGGAGAATCTGTATAGGTGTTCGAGTGTTCGAACCTTAACGCGTGAGAAATTGTAAGTAAACGTCGTATTTACATATCTGCCACTGTGCAGGAGAATCCGTATAGGTGTTCGAGTGTTCGAAACGTAACGCGCAAGAAATTGTAAGTAAACGCCGTATTTACATATCTGCCACTGTGCAGGAGAATCCGTATAGGTGTTCGAGTGTGCGAAACGTAACGCGCGAGAAATTGTAAGTAAACGCCGTATTTACATATCCGCCACTGTGCAGGAGAATCCGTATAGGTGTTCGAGTGCTCGAAACTTAACGCGCAAGAAATTGTAAGTAAACGCCGTATTTACATATCTGCCACTGTGCAGGAGAATCCGTATAGGTGTTCGAGTGTGCGAAACGTAACGCGCGAGAAATTGTAAGTAAACGCCGTATTTACATATCTGCCACTGTGCAGGAGAATCCGTATAGGTGTTCGAGTGCTCGAAACGTAACGCGCGAGAAATTGTAAGTAAACGTCGTATTTACATATCTGCCACTGTGCAGGAGAATCCGTATAGGTGTTCGAGTGTTCGAACCGTAACGCGCGAGAAATTGTAAGTAAACGCCGTATTTACATATCTGCCACTATGCAGGAGAATCCGTATAGGTGTTCGAGTGTTCGAAACGTAACGCGCGAGAAATTGTTAGTAAACGCCGTATTTACATATCTGCCACTGTGCAGGAGAATCCGTATAGGTGTTCGAGTGTTCGAAACGTAACGCGCGAGAAATTGTAAGTAAACGTCGTATTTACATATCTGCCACTGTGCAGGAGAATCCGTATAGGTGTTCGAGTGTTCGAAACGTAACGCGCGAGAAATTGTAAGTAAACGCCGTATTTACATATCTGCCACTGTGCAGGAGAATCCGTATAGGTGTTCGAGTGTTCGAAACGTAACGCGCGAGAAATTGTAAGTAAACGTCGTATTTACATATCTGCCACTGTGCAGGAGAATCCGTATAGGTGTTCGAGTGTTCGAAACGTAACGCGCGAGAAATTGCATGTAAACGCCGTATTTACATATCTGCCACTGTCCAGGAGAATCTGTATAGGTGTTCGAGTGTTCGAACCGTAACGCGTGAGAAATTGTAAGCAAACGTCGTATTTACATATCTGCCACTGTGCAGGAGAATCCGTATAGGTGTTCGAGTGTTCGAAACGTAACGCGCAAGAAATTGTAAGTAAACGCCGTATTTACATATCTGCCACTGTGCAGGAGAATCCGTATAGGTGTTCGAGTGTGCGAAACGTAACGCGCGAGAAATTGTAAGTAAACGCCGTATTTACATATCTGCCACTGTGCAGGAGAATCCGTATAAGTGTTCGAGTGCTCGAAACTTAACGCGCAAGAAATTGTAAGTAAACGCCGTATTTACATATCTGCCACTGTGCAGGAGAATCCGTATAGGTGTTCGAGTGTGCGAAACGTAACGCGCGAGAAATTGTAAGTAAACGCCGTATTTACATATCTGCCACTGTGCAGGAGAATCCGTATAGGTGTTCGAGTGCTCGAAACGTAACGCGCAAGAAATTGTAAGTAAACGCCGTATTTACATATCTGCCACTGTCCAGGAGAATCCGTATAGGTGTTCGAGTGTTCGATCCGTAACGCGCGAGAAATTGTAAGTAAAAGCCGTATTTACATATCTACCACTGTGCAGGGGAATCCGTATAGGTGTTCGAGTGTTCGAAACATAACGCGCGAGAAATTGTTAGTAAACGCCGTATTTACATATCTGCCACTGTGCAGGAGAATCCGTATAGGTGTTCGAGTGTTCGAAACGTAACGCACGAGAAATTGTAAGTAAACGTCGTATTTACATATCTGCCACTGTGCAGGAGAATCCGTATAGGTGTTCGAGTGTTCGAAACGTAACGCGCGAGAAATTGTAAGTAAACGCCGTATTTACATATCTGCCACTGTGCAGGAGAATCCGTATAGGTGTTCGAGTGTTCGAAACGTAACGCGCGAGAAATTGTAAGTAAACGTCGTATTTACATATCTGCCACTGTGCAGGAGAATCCGTATAGGTGTTCGAGTGTTCGAACCGTAACGCGCGAGAAATTGTAAGTAAACGCCGTATTTACATATCTGCCACTATGCAGGAGAATCCGTATAGGTGTTCGAGTGTTCGAAACGTAACGCGCGAGAAATTGTTAGTAAACGCCGTATTTACATATCTGCCACTGTGCAGGAGAATCCGTATAGGTGTTCGAGTGTTCGAAACGTAACGCGCGAGAAATTGTAAGTAAACGTTGTATTTACATATCTGCCACTGTGCAGGAGAATCCGTATAGGTGTTCGAGTGTTCGAAACGTAACGCGCGAGAAATTGTAAGTAAACGCCGTATTTACATATCTGCCACTGTGCAGGAGAATCCGTATAGGTGTTCGAGTGTTCGAAACGTAACGCGCGAGAAATTGTAAGTAAACGTCGTATTTACATATCTGCCACTGTGCAGGAGAATCCGTATAGGTGTTCGAGTGTTCGAAACGTAACGCGCGAGAAATTGTATGTAAACGCCGTATTTACATATCTGCCACTGTCCAGGAGAATCTGTATAGGTGTTCGAGTGCTCGAAACGTAACGCGCGAGAAATTGTAAGTAAACGTCGTATTTACATATCTGCCACTGTGCAGGAGAATCCGTATAGGTGTTCGAGTGTTCGAAACGTAACGGGCAAGAAATTGTAAGTAAACGCCGTATTTACATATCTGCCACTGTGCAGGAGAATCCGTATAGGTGTTCGAGTGTGCGAAACGTAACGCGCGAGAAATTGTAAGTAAACGCCGTATTTACATATCTGCCACTGTGCAGGAGAATCCGTATAGATGTTCGAGTGCTCGAAACTTAACGCGCAAGAAATTGTAAGTAAACGCCGTATTTACATATCTGCCACTGTGCAGGAGAATCCGTATAGGTGTTCGAGTGTTCGAAACGTAACGCGCGAGAAATTGTAAGTAAACGCCGTATTTACATATCTGCCACTATGCAGGAGAATCCGTATAGGTGTTCGAGTGCTCGAAACGTAACGCGCAAGAAATTGTAAGTAAACGCCGTATTTACATATCTGCCACTGTGCAGGAGAATCCGTATAGGTGTTCGAGTGTGCGAAACGTAACGCGCGAGAAATTGTAAGTAAACGCCGTATTTACATATCTGCCACTGTGCAGGAGAATCCGTATAGGTGTTCGAGTGCTCGAAACGTAACGCGCAAGAAATTGTAAGTAAACGCCGTATTTACATATCTGCCACTGTCCAGGAGAATCCGTATAGGTGTTCGAGTGTTCGATCCGTAACGCGCGAGAAATTGTAAGTAAAAGCCGTATTTACATATCTACCACTGTGCAGGGGAATCCGTATAGGTGTTCGAGTGTTTGAAACGTAACGCGCGAGAAATTGTAAGTAAACATCGTATTTACATATCTGCCACTGTGCAGGAGAATCCGTATAGGTGTTCGAATGTTCGATACGTAACGCATGAGAAATTGTATGTAAACGCCGTATTTACATCTCTGCCTCTGTGCAGGAGAATCCGTATAGCTGTTCGAGTGTGCGAAACGTAACGCGCGAGAAATTGTAAGTAAACGCCGTATTTACATATCTGCCACTGTGCAGGAGAATCCGTATAGGTGTTCGAGTGTTCGAAACGTAACGCGCGAGAAATTGTAAGTAAACGTCGTATTTACATATCTGCCACTGTGCAGGAGAATCCGTATAGGTGTTCGAGTGTTCGAACCGTAACGCGCGAGAAATTGTAAGTAAACGCCGTATTTACATATCTGCCACTATGCAGGAGAATCCGTATAGGTGTTCGAGTGTTCGAAACGTAACGCGCGAGAAATTGTTAGTAAACGCCGTATTACATATCTGCCACTGTGCAGGAGAATCCGTATAGGTGTTCGAGTGTTCGAAACGTAACGCGCGAGAAATTGTAAGTAAACGTCGTATTTACATATCTGCCACTGTGCAGGAGAATCCGTATAGGTGTTCGAGTGTTCGAAACGTAACGCGCGAGAAATTGTAAGTAAACGCCGTATTTACATATCTGCCACTGTGCAGGAGAATCCGTATAGGTGTTCGAGTGTTCGAAACGTAACGCGCGAGAAATTGTAAGTAAACGTCGTATTTACATATCTGCCACTGTGCAGGAGAATCCGTATAGGTGTTCGAGTGTTCGAAACGTAACGCGCGAGAAATTGTATGTAAACGCCGTATTTACATATCTGCCACTGTCCAGGAGAATCTGTATAGGTGTTCGAGTGTTCGAACCGTAACGCGTGAGAAATTGTAAGTAAACGTCGTATTTACATATCTGCCACTGTGCAGGAGAATCCGTATAGGTGTTCGAGTGTTCGAAACGTAACGCGCAAGAAATTGTAAGTAAACGCCGTATTTACATATCTGCCACTGTGCAGGAGAATCCGTATAGGTGTTCGAGTGTGCGAAACGTAACGCGCGAGAAATTGTAAGTAAACGCCGTATTTACATATCTGCCACTGTGCAGGAGAATCCGTATAGGTGTTCGAGTGCTCGAAACTTAACGCGCAAGAAATTGTAAGTAAACGCCGTATTTACATATCTGCCACTGTGCAGGAGAATCCGTATAGGTGTTCGAGTGTGCGAAACGTAACGCGCGAGAAATTGTAAGTAAACGCCGTATTTACATATCTGCCACTGTGCAGGAGAATCCGTATAGGTGTTCGAGTGCTCGAAACGTAACGCGCAAGAAATTGTAAGTAAACGCCGTATTTACATATCTGCCACTGTGCAGGAGAATCCGTATAGGTGTTCGAGTGTTCGAAACGTAACGCGCGAGAAATTGTAAGTAAACGTCGTATTTACATATCTGCCACTGTGCAGGAGAATCCGTATAGGTGTTCGAGTGTTCGAAACGTAACGCGTGAGAAATTGTAAGTAAACGCCGTATTTACATATCTGCCACTGTCCAGGAGAATCCGTATAGGTGTTCGAGTGTTCGAACAGTAACGCGCGAGAAATTGTAAGTAAAAGCCGTATTTACATATCTGCCACTATGCAGGAGAATCCGTATAGGTGTTCGAGTGTTGGAAATGTAACGCGCGAGAAATTGTAAGTAAACGTCGTATTTACATATCTGCCACTGTGCAGGAGAATCCGTATAGGTGTTCGAGTGTTCGAAACGTAACGCGCGAGAAATTGTAAGTAAACGTCGTATTTACATATCTGCCACTGTGCAGGAGAATCCTTATAGGTGTTCGAGTGTGCCAAACGTAACGCGCGAGAAATTGTAAGTAAACGCCGTATTTACATATCTGCCACTGTGCAGGAGAATCCGTATAGGTGTTCGAGTGTTCGAAACGTAACGCGCCAGAAATTGTAAGTAAACGCCGTATTTACATATCTGCCACTATGCACGAGAATCCGTATAGGTGTTCGAGTGTTCGAAACGTAATGCGCGAGAAATTGTAAGTAAACGTCGTATTTACATATCTGCCACTGTGCCGGAGAATCCGTATAGGTGTTCGAGTGTTCGAATCGTAAGGCGTGAGAAATTGTAATTAAACGCCGTATTTACATATGTACCACTGTGCGGGAGAATCCGTATAGGTGTTCGAGTGTTCGAAACGTAACGCGCAAGAAATTGTAAGTAAACGCCATATTTACATATCTGCCACTGTGCAGGAGAATCCGTATAGGTGTTCAAGTGTTTGAAACGTAACGCGTGAGAAATTGTAAGTAAACGCCGTATTTACATATCTGCCACTGTGCAGGAGAATCCGTATAGGTGTTCGAGTGTTCGAAACGTAACGCGCGAGAAATTGTAAGTAAACGTCGTATTTACATATCTGCCACTGTGCAGGAGAATCCGTATAGGTGTTCGAGTGTTCGAAACGTAACGCGCGAGAAATTGTATGTAAACGCCGTATTTACATATCTGCCACTGTCCAGGAGAATCTGTGTAGGTGTTCGAGTGTTCGAACCGTAACGCGTGAGAAATTGTAAGTAAACGTCGTATTTACATATCTGCCACTGTGCAGGAGAATCCGTATAGGTGTTCGAGTGTTCGAAACGTAACGCGCAAGAAATTGTAAGTAAACGCCGTATTTACATATCTGCCACTGTGCAGGAGAATCCGTATAGGTGTTCGAGTGTGCGAAACGTAACGCGCGAGAAATTGTAAGTAAACGCCGTATTTACATATCTGCCACTGTGCAGGAGAATCCGTATAGGTGTTCGAGTGCTCGAAACTTAACGCGCAAGAAATTGTAAGTAAACGCCGTATTTACATATCTGCCACTGTGCAGGAGAATCCGTATAGGTGTTCGAGTGTGCGAAACGTAACGCGCGAGAAATTGTAAGTAAACGCCGTATTTACATATCTGCCACTGTGCAGGAGAATCCGTATAGGTGTTCGAGTGCTCGAAACGTAACGCGCAAGAAATTGTAAGTAAACGCCGTATTTACATATCTGCCACTGTGCAGGAGAATCCGTATAGGTGTTCGAGTGTGCGAAACGTAACGCGCGAGAAATTGTAAGTAAACGCCGTATTTACATATCTGCCACTGTGCAGGAGAATCCGTATAGGTGTTCGAGTGTTCGAAACGTAACGCGCGAGAAATTGTATGTAAACGCCGTATTTACATATCTGCCACTGTCCAGGAGAATCTGTATAGGTGTTCGAGTGTTCGAACCGTAACGCGTGAGAAATTGTAAGTAAACGTCGTATTTACATATCTGCCACTGTGCAGGAGAATCCGTATAGGTGTTCGAGTGTTCGAAACGTAACGCGCAAGAAATTGTAAGTAAACGCCGTATTTACATATCTGCCACTGTGCAGGAGAATCCGTATAGGTGTTCGAGTGTGCGAAACGTAACGCGCGAGAAATTGTAAGTAAACGCCGTATTTACATATCTGCCACTGTGCAGGAGAATCCGTATAGGTGTTCGAGTGCTCGAAACTTAACGCGCAAGAAATTGTAAGTAAACGCCGTATTTACATATCTGCCACTGTGCAGGAGAATCCGTATAGGTGTTCGAGTGTGCGAAACGTAACGCGCGAGAAATTGTAAGTAAACGCCGTATTTACATATCTGCCACTGTGCAGGAGAATCCGTATAGGTGTTCGAGTGCTCGAAACGTAACGCGCAAGAAATTGTAAGTAAACGCCGTATTTACATATCTGCCACTGTGCAGGAGAATCCGTATAGGTGTTCGAGTGTTCGAAACGTAACGCGCGAGAAATTGTAAGTAAACGTCGTATTTACATATCTGCCACTGTGCAGGAGAATCCGTATAGGTGTTCGAGTGTTCGAAACGTAACGCGTGAGAAATTGTAAGTAAACGCCGTATTTACATATCTGCCACTGTCCAGGAGAATCCGTATAGGTGTTCGTGTGTTCGAACAGTAACGCGCGAGAAATTGTAAGTAAAAGCCGTATTTACATATCTGCCACTATGCAGGAGAATCCGTATAGGTGTTCGAGTGTTGGAAATGTAACGCGCGAGAAATTGTAAGTAAACGTCGTATTTACATATCTGCCACTGTGCAGGAGAATCCGTATAGGTGTTCGAGTGTTCGAAACGTAACGCGCGAGAAATTGTAAGTAAACGTCGTATTTACATATCTGCCACTGTGCAGGAGAATCCTTATAGGTGTTCGAGTGTGCCAAACGTAACGCGCGAGAAATTGTAAGTAAACGCCGTATTTACATATCTGCCACTGTGCAGGAGAATCCGTATAGGTGTTCGAGTGTTCGAAACGTAACGCGCCAGAAATTGTAAGTAAACGCCGTATTTACATATCTGCCACTATGCACGAGAATCCGTATAGGTGTTCGAGTGTTCGAAACGTAATGCGCGAGAAATTGTAAGTAAACGTCGTATTTACATATCTGCCACTGTGCCGGAGAATCCGTATAGGTGTTCGAGTGTTCGAATCGTAAGGCGTGAGAAATTGTAATTAAACGCCGTATTTACATATGTACCACTGTGCGGGAGAATCCGTATAGGTGTTCGAGTGTTCGAAACGTAACGCGCAAGAAATTGTAAGTAAACGCCATATTTACATATCTGCCACTGTGCAGGAGAATCCGTATAGGTGTTCAAGTGTTTGAAACGTAACGCGTGAGAAATTGTAAGTAAACGCCGTATTTACATATCTGCCACTGTGCAGGAGAATCCGTATAGGTGTTCGAGTGTTCGAAACGTAACGCGCGAGAAATTGTAAGTAAACGTCGTATTTACATATCTGCCACTGTGCAGGAGAATCCGTATAGGTGTTCGAGTGTTCGAAACGTAACGCGCGAGAAATTGTATGTAAACGCCGTATTTACATATCTGCCACTGTCCAGGAGAATCTGTGTAGGTGTTCGAGTGTTCGAACCGTAACGCGTGAGAAATTGTAAGTAAACGTCGTATTTACATATCTGCCACTGTGCAGGAGAATCCGTATAGGTGTTCGAGTGTTCGAAACGTAACGCGCAAGAAATTGTAAGTAAACGCCGTATTTACATATCTGCCACTGTGCAGGAGAATCCGTATAGGTGTTCGAGTGTGCGAAACGTAACGCGCGAGAAATTGTAAGTAAACGCCGTATTTACATATCTGCCACTGTGCAGGAGAATCCGTATAGGTGTTCGAGTGCTCGAAACTTAACGCGCAAGAAATTGTAAGTAAACGCCGTATTTACATATCTGCCACTGTGCAGGAGAATCCGTATAGGTGTTCGAGTGTGCGAAACGTAACGCGCGAGAAATTGTAAGTAAACGCCGTATTTACATATCTGCCACTGTGCAGGAGAATCCGTATAGGTGTTCGAGTGCTCGAAACGTAACGCGCAAGAAATTGTAAGTAAACGCCGTATTTACATATCTGCCACTGTGCAGGAGAATCCGTATAGGTGTTCGAGTGTGCGAAACGTAACGCGCGAGAAATTGTAAGTAAACGCCGTATTTACATATCTGCCACTGTGCAGGAGAATCCGTATAGGTGTTCGAGTGCTCGAAACGTAACGCGCGAGAAATTGTAAGTAAAAGCCGTATTTACATATCTACCACTGTGCAGGGGAATCCGTATAGGTGTTCGAGTGTTTGAAACGTAACGCGCGAGAAATTGTAAGTAAACATCGTATTTACATATCTGCCACTGTGCAGGAGAATCCGTATAGGTGTTCGAATGTTCGATACGTAACGCATGAGAAATTGTATGTAAACGCCGTATTTACATCTCTGCCTCTGTGCAGGAGAATCCGTATAGCTGTTCGAGTGTGCGAAACGTAACGCGCGAGAAATTGTAAGTAAACGCCGTATTTACATATCTGCCACTGTCCAGGAGAATCCGTATAGGTGTTCGAGTGTTCGATCCGTAACGCGCGAGAAATTGTAAGTAAAAGCCGTATTTACATATCTACCACTGTGCAGGGGAATCCGTATAGGTGTTCGAGTGTTTGAAACGTAACGCGCGAGAAATTGTAAGTAAACATCGTATTTACATATCTGCCACTGTGCAGGAGAATCCGTATAGGTGTTCGAATGTTCGATACGTAACGCATGAGAAATTGTATGTAAACGCCGTATTTACATCTCTGCCTCTGTGCAGGAGAATCCGTATAGCTGTTCGAGTGTGCGAAACGTAACGCGCGAGAAATTGTAAGTAAACGCCGTATTTACATATCTGCCACTGTGCAGGAGAATCCGTATAGGTGTTCGAGTGCTCGAAACGTAACGCGCAAGAAATTGTAAGTAAACGCCGTATTTACATATCTGCCACTGTGCAGGAGAATCCGTATAGGTGTTCGAGTGTGCGAAACGTAACGCGCGAGAAATTGTAAGTAAACGCGGTATTTACATATCTGCCACTGTGCAGGAGAATCCGTATAGGTGTTCGAGTGCTCGAAACGTAACGCGCAAGAAATTGTAAGTAAACGCCGTATTTACATATCTGCCACTGTCCAGGAGAATCCGTATAGGTGTTCGAGTGTTCGATCCGTAACGCGCGAGAAATTGTAAGTAAAAGCCGTATTTACATATCTACCACTGTGCAGGGGAATCCGTATAGGTGTTCGAGTGTTTGAAACGTAACGCGCGAGAAATTGTAAGTAAACATCGTATTTACATATCTGCCACTGTGCAGGAGAATCCGTATAGGTGTTCGAATGTTCGATACGTAACGCATGAGAAATTGTATGTAAACGCCGTATTTACATCTCTGCCTCTGTGCAGGAGAATCCGTATAGCTGTTCGAGTGTGCGAAACGTAACGCGCGAGAAATTGTAAGTAAACGCCGTATTTACATATCTGCCACTGTGCAGGAGAATCCGTATAGGTGTTCGACTGTTCGAAACGTAACGCGCGAGAAATTGTAAGTAAACGTCGTATTTACATATCTGCCACTGTGCAGGAGAATCCGTATAGGTGTTCGAGTGTTCGAACCGTAACGCGCGAGAAATTGTAAGTAAACGCCGAATTTACATATCTGCCACTATGCAGGAGAATCCGTATAGGTGTTCGAGTGTTCGAAACGTAACGCGCGAGAAATTGTTAGTAAACGCCGTATTTACATATCTGCCACTGTGCAGGAGAATCCGTATAGGTGTTCGAGTGTTCGAAACGTAATGCGCGAGAAATTGTAAGTAAACGTCGTATTTACATATCTGCCACTGTGCCGGAGAATCCGTATAGGTGTTCGAGTGTTCGAATCGTAAGGCGTGAGAAATTGTAATTAAACGCCGTATTTACATATGTACCACTGTGCGGGAGAATCCGTATAGGTGTTCGAGTGTTCGAAACGTAACGCGCAAGAAATTGTAAGTAAACGCCATATTTACATATCTGCCACTGTGCAGGAGAATCCGTATAGGTGTTCAAGTGTTTGAAACGTAACGCGTGAGAAATTGTAAGTAAACGCCGTATTTACATATCTGCCACTGTCCAGGAGAATCCGTATAGGTGTTCGAGTGTTCGATCCGTAACGCGCGAGAAATTGTAAGTAAAAGCCGTATTTACATATCTACCACTGTGCAGGGGAATCCGTATAGGTGTTCGAGTGTTCGAAACGTAACGCGCGAGAAATTGTAAGTAAACATCGTATTTACATATCTGCCACTGTGCAGGAGAATCCGTATAGGTGTTCGAATGTTCGATACGTAACGCATGAGAAATTGTATGTAAACGCCGTAGTTACATCTCTGCCTCTGTGCAGGAGAATCCGTATAGCTGTTCGAGTGTACGAAACGTAACGCGCGAGAAATTGTAAGTAAACGCCGTATTTACATATCTGCCACTGTGCAGGAGAATCCGTATAGGTGTTCGAGTGTTCGAAAGTAACGCGCGAGAAATTGTTAGTAAACGCCGTATTTACATATCTGCCACTGTGCAGGAGAATCCGTATAGGTGTTCGAGTGTTCGAAACGTAACGCGCGAGAAATTGTAAGTAAACGTCGTATTTACATATCTGCCACTGTGCAGGAGAATCCGTATAGGTGTTCGAGTGTTCGAAACGTAACGCGCCAGAAATTGTAAGTAAACGCCGTATTTACATATCTGCCACTGTGCAGGAGAATCCGTATAGGTGTTCGAGTGTTCGAAACGTAACGCGCGAGAAATTGTAAGTAAACGCCGTATTTACATATCTGCCACTGTGCCGGAGAATCCGTATAGGTGTTCGAGTGTTCGAATCGTAAGGCGTGAGAAATTGTAATTAAACGCCGTATTTACATATCTGTCACTGTGCAGGAGAATCCGTATAGGTGTTCGAATGTTCGATACGTAACGCATGAGAAATTGTATGTAAACGCCGTATTTACATCTCTGCCTCTGTGCAGGAGAATCCGTATAGCTGTTCGAGTGTGCGAAACGTAACGCGCAAGAAATTGTAAGTAAACGCCGTATTTACATATCTGCCACTGTGCAGGAGAATCCGTATAGGTGTTCGAGTGCTCGAAACGTAACGCGCAAGAAATTGTAAGTAAACGCCGTATTTACATATCTGCCACTGTGCAGGAGAATCCGTATAGGTGTTCGAGTGTGCGAAACGTAACGCGCGAGAAATTGTAAGCAAACGCCGTATTTACATATCTGCCACTGTGCAGGAGAATCCGTATAGGTGTTCGAGTGCTCGAAACGTAACGCGCAAGAAATTGTAAGTAAACGCCGTATTTACATATCTGCCACTGTCCAGGAGAATCCGTATAGGTGTTCGAGTGTTCGATCCGTAACGCGCGAGAAATTGTAAGTAAAAGCCGTATTTACATATCTACCACTGTGCAGGGGAATCCGTATAGGTGTTCGAGTGTTTGAAACGTAACGCGCGAGAAATTGTAAGTAAACATCGTATTTACATATCTGCCACTGTGCAGGAGAATCCGTATAGGTGTTCGAATGTTCGATACGTAACGCATGAGAAATTGTATGTAAACGCCGTATTTACATCTCTGCCTCTGTGCAGGAGAATCCGTATAGCTGTTCGAGTGTGCGAAACGTAACGCGCGAGAAATTGTAAGTAAACGCCGTATTTACATATCTGCCACTGTGCAGGAGAATCCGTATAGGTGTTCGAGTGTTCGAAACGTAACGCGCGAGAAATTGTAAGTAAACGTCGTATTTACATATCTGCCACTGTGCAGGAGAATCCGTATAGGTGTTCGAGTGTTCGAACCGTAACGCGCGAGAAATTGTAAGTAAACGCCGTATTTACATATCTGCCACTATGCAGGAGAATCCGTATAGGTGTTCGAGTGTTCGAAACGTAACGCGCGAGAAATTGTTAGTAAACGCCATATTTACATATCTGCCACTGTGCAGGAGAATCCGTATAGGTGTTCGAGTGTTCGAAACGTAACGCGCGAGAAATTGTAAGTAAACGTCGTATTTACATATCTGCCACTGTGCAGGAGAATCCGTATAGGTGTTCGAGTGTTCGAAACGTAACGCGCGAGAAATTGTAAGTAAACGCCGTATTTACATATCTGCCACTGTGCAGGAGAATCCGTATAGGTGTTCGAGTGTTCGAAACGTAACGCGCGAGAAATTGTAAGTAAACGTCGTATTTACATATCTGCCACTGTGCAGGAGAATCCGTATAGGTGTTCGATTGTTCGAAACGTAACGCGTGAGAAATTGTAAGTAAACGCCGTATTTACATATCTGCCACTGTCCAGGAGAATCCGTATAGGTGTTCGAGTGTTCGAACCGTAACGCGCGAGAAATTGTAAGTGAAAGCCGTATTTACATATCTGCCACTGTGCAGGAGAATCCGTATAGGTGTTCGAGTGTTGGAAACGTAACGCGCGAGAAATTCTAAGTAAACGTCGTATTTACATATCTGCCACTGTGCAGGAGAATCCGTATAGGTGTTCGAGTGTTCGAAACGTAACGCGCGAGAAATTGTAAGTAAACGTCGTATTTACATATCTGCCACTGTGCAGGAGAATCCTTATAGGTGTTCGAGTGTGCCAAACGTAACGCGCGAGAAATTGTAAGTAAACGCCGTATTTACATATCTGCCACTGTGCAGGAGAATCCGTATAGGTGTTCGAGTGTTCGAAACGTAACGCGCCAGAAATTGTAAGTAAACGCCGTATTTACATATCTGCCACTATGCACGAGAATCCGTATAGGTGTTCGAGTGTTCGAAACGTAATGCGCGAGAAATTGTAAGTAAACGTCGTATTTACATATCTGCCACTGTGCCGGAGAATCCGTATAGGTGTTCGAGTGTTCGAATCGTAAGGCGTGAGAAATTGTAATTAAACGCCGTATTTACATATGTACCACTGTGCGGGAGAATCCGTACAGGTGTTCGAGTGTTCGAAACGTAACGCGCAAGAAATTGTAAGTAAACGCCATATTTACATATCTGCCACTGTGCAGGAGAATCCGTATAGGTGTTCAAGTGTTTGAAACGTAACGCGTGAGAAATTGTAAGTAAACGCCGTATTTACATATCTGCCACTGTCCAGGAGAATCCGTATAGGTGTTCGAGTGTTCGATCCGTAACGCGCGAGAAATTGTAAGTAAAAGCCGTATTTACATATCTACCACTGTGCAGGGGAATCCGTATAGGTGTTCGAGTGTTCGAAACGTAACGCGCGAGAAATTGTAAGTAAACATCGTATTTACATATCTGCCACTGTGCAGGAGAATCCGTATAGGTGTTCGAATGTTCGATACGTAACGCATGAGAAATTGTATGTAAACGCCGTAGTTACATCTCTGCCTCTGTGCAGGAAAATCCGTATAGCTGTTCGAGTGTACGAAACGTAACGCGCGAGAAATTGTAAGTAAACGCCGTATTTACATATCTGCCACTGTGCAGGAGAATCCGTATAGGTGTTCGAGTGTTCGAAACGTAACGCGCGAGAAATTGTTAGTAAACGCCGTATTTACATATCTGCCACTGTGCAGGAGAATCCGTATAGGTGTTCGAGTGTTCGAAACGTAACGCGCGAGAAATTGTAAGTAAACGTCGTATTTACATATCTGCCACTGTGCAGGAGAATCCGTATAGGTGTTCGAGTGTTCGAAACGTAACGCGCCAGAAATTGTAAGTAAACGCCGTATTTACATATCTGCCACTGTGCAGGAGAATCCGTATAGGTGTTCGAGTGTTCGAAACGTAACGCGCGAGAAATTGTAAGTAAACGCCGTATTTACATATCTGCCACTGTGCCGGAGAATCTGTATAGGTGTTCGAGTGTTCGAATCGTAAGGCGTGAGAAATTGTAATTAAACGCCGTATTTACATATCTACCACTATGCAGGAGAATCCGTATAGGTGTTCGAGTGTTCGAAACGTAACGCGCAAGAAATTGTAAGTAAACGCCATATTTACATATCTGCCACTGTGCAGGAGAATCCGTATAGGTGTTCGAGTGTTTGAAACGTAACGCGTGAGAAATTGTAAGTAAACGCCGTATTTACATATCTGCCACTGTCCAGGAGAATCCGTATAGGTGTTCGAGTGTTCGATCCGTAACGCGCGAGAAATTGTAAGTAAAAGCCGTATTTACATATCTACCACTGTGCAGGGGAATCCGTATAGGTGTTCGAGTGTTCGAAACGTAACGCGCGAGAAATTGTAAGTAAACATCGTATTTACATATCTGCCACTGTGCAGGAGAATCCGTATAGGTGTTCGAATGTTCGATACGTAACGCATGAGAAATTGTATGTAAACGCCGTAGTTACATCTCTGCCTCTGTGCAGGAGAATCCGTATAGCTGTTCGAGTGTGCGAAACGTAACGCGCGAGAAATTGTAAGTAAACGCCGTATTTACATATCTGCCACTGTGCAGGAGAATCCGTATAGGTGTTCGAGTGTTCGACACGTAACGCGCGAGAAATTGTAAGTAAACGTCGTATTTACATATCTGCCACTGTGCAGGAGAATCATTATAGGTGTTCGAGTGTGCCAAACGTAACGCGCGAGAAATTGTAAGTAAACGCCGTATTTACATATCTGCCACTGTGCAGGAGAATCCGTATAGGTGTTCGAGTGTTCGAAACGTAACGCGCCAGAAATTGTAAGTAAACGCCGTATTTACATATCTGCCACTGTGCAGGAGAATCCGTATAGGTGTTCGAGTGTTCGAAACGTAACGCGCGAGAAATTGTAAGTAAACGTCGTATTTACATATCTGCCACTGTGCCGGAGAATCCGAATAGGTGTTCGAGTGTTCGAATCGTAAGGCGTGAGAAATTGTAATTAAACGCCGTATTTACATATCTACCACTGTGCAGGAGAATCCGTATAGGTGTTCGAGTGTTCGAAACGTAACGCGCAAGAAATTGTAAGTAAACGCCATATTTACATATCTGCCACTGTGCAGGAGAATCCGTATAGGTGTTCGAGTGTTTGAAACGTAACGCGTGAGAAATTGTAAGTAAACGCCGTATTTACATATCTGCCACTGTCCAGGAGAATCCGTATAGGTGTTCGAGGGTTCGATCCGTAACGCGCGAGAAATTGTAAGTAAAAGCCGTATTTACATATCTACCACTGTGCAGGGGAATCCGTATAGGTGTTCGAGTGTTCGAAACGTAACGCGCGAGAAATTGTAAGTAAACATCGTATTTACATATCTGCCACTGTGCAGGAGAATCCGTATAGGTGTTCGAATGTTCGATACGTAACGCATGAGAAATTGTATGTAAACGCCGTATTTACATCTCTGCCTCTGTGCAGGAGAATCCGTATAGCTGTTCGTGTGTGCGAAACGTAACGCGCGAGAAATTGTAAGTAAACGCCGTATTTACATATCTGCCACTGTGCAGGAGAATCCGTATAGGTGTTCGAGTGTTCGAAACGTAACGCGCGAGAAATTGTAAGTAAACGTCGTATTTACATATCTGCCACTGTGCAGGAGAATCCGTATAGGTGTTCGAGTGTTCGAACCGTAACGCGCGAGAAATTGTAAGTAAACGCCGTATTTACATATCTGCCACTATGCAGGAGAATCCGTATAGGTGTTCGAGTGTTCGAAACGTAGCGCGCGAGAAATTGTTAGTAAACGCCGTATTTACATATCTGCCACTGTGCAGGAGAATCCGTATAGGTGTTCGAGTGTTCGAAACGTAACGCGCGAGAAATTGTAAGTAAAAATCGTATTTACATATCTGCCACTGTGCAGGAGAATCCGTATAGGTGTTCGAGTGTTCGAAACGTAACGCGCGAGAAATTGTAAGTAAACGTCGTATTTACATATCTGCCACTGTGCAGGAGAATCCGTATAGGTGTTCGAGTGTTCGAACCGTAACGCGCGAGAAATTGTAAGTAAACGCCGTATTTACATATCTGCCACTATGCAGGAGAATCCGTATAGGTGTTCGAGTGTTCGAAACGTAGCGCGCGAGAAATTGTTAGTAAACGCCGTATTTACATATCTGCCACTGTGCAGGAGAATCCGTATAGGTGTTCGAGTGTTCGAAACGTAACGCGCGAGAAATTGTAAGTAAACATCGTATTTACATATCTGCCACTGTGCAGGAGAATCCGTATAGGTGTTCGAATGTTCGATACGTAACGCATGAGAAATTGTATGTAAACGCCGTATTTACATCTCTGCCTCTGTGCAGGAGAATCCGTATAGCTGTTCGAGTGTGCGAAACGTAACACGCGAGAAATTGTAAGTAAACGTCGTATTTACATATCTGCCACTGTGCAGGAGAATCCGTATAGGTGTTCGAGTGTTCGAAACGTAACGCGCGAGAAATTGTAAGTAAACGCCGTATTTACATATCTGCCACTGTGCAGGAGAATCCGTATAGGTGTTCGAGTGTTCGAAACGTAACGCGCGGGAAATTGTTAGTAAACGCCGTATTTACATAGCTGCCACTGTGGAGGAGAATCCGTATAGGTGTTCGAGTGTTCGAAACGTAACGCGCGAGAAATTGTAAGTAAACGTCGTATTTACATATCTGTCACTGTGCAGGAGAATCTGTATAGGTGTTCGAGTGTGCAAAACGTAACGGGCGAGAAATTGTAAGTAAACGCCGTATTTACATATCTGCCACTGTGCAGGAGAATCCGTATAGGTGTTCGAGTGTTCGAAACGTAACGCGCGAGAAATTGTAAGTAAACGCCGTATTTACATATCTGCCACTGTGCAGGAGAATCCGTATAGGTGTTCGAGTGTTCGAAACGTAACGCGCGAGAAATTGTAAGTAAACGTCGTATTTACATATCTGCCACTGTGCAGGAGAATCCGTATAGGTGTTCGAGTGTTCGAACCGTAACGCGCGAGAAATTGTAAGTAAACGCCGTATTTACATATCTGCCACTATGCAGGAGAATCCGTATAGGTGTTCGAGTGTTCGAAACGTAACGCGCGAGAAATTGTAAGTAAACGTCGTATTTACATATCTGCCACTGTGCAGGAGAATCCGTATAGGTGTTCGAGTGTTCGAAACGTAACGCGCGTGAAATTGTATGTAAACGCCGTATTTACATATCTGCCACTGTCCAGGAGAATCCGTATAGGTGTTCGAGTGTTCGAACCGTAACGCGCGAGAAATTGTAAGTAAACGTCGTATTTACATATCTGCCACTGTGCAGGAGAATCCGTATAGGTGTTCGAGTATTCGAAACGTAACGCGCAAGAAATTGTAAGTAAACGTCGTATTTACTTATCTGCCACTGTGCAGGAGAATCTGTATAGGTGTTCGAGTGTTCGAAACGTAACGCGGGAGAAATTGTAAGCAAACGTCGTATTTACATATCTGCCACTGTGCAGGAGAATCCGTGTAGGTGTTCGAGTGTGCAAAACGTAACGCGCGAGAAATTGGAAGTAAACGCCGTATTTACATATCTGCCACTGTGCAGGAGAATCCGTATAGGTGTTCGAGTGTTCGAAACGTAACGCGCGAGAAATTGTAAGTAAACGCCGTATTTACATATCTGCCACTGTGCAGGAGAATCCGTATAGGTGTTCGAGTGTTCGAAACGTAACGCGCCAGAAATTGTAAGTAAACGCCGTATTTACATATCTGCCACTGTGCAGGAGAATCCGTATAGGTGTTCGAGTGTTCGAAACGTAACGCGCGAGAAATTGTAAGTAAACGTCGTATTTACATATCTGCCACTGTGCCGGAGAATCCGTATAGGTGTTCGAGTGTTCGAATCGTAAGGCGTGAGAAATTGTAATTAAACGCCGTATTTACATATCTACCACTGTGCAGGAGAATCCGTATAGGTGTTCGAGTGTTCGAAACGTAGCGCGCGAGAAATTGTTAGTAAACGCCGTATTTACATATCTGCCACTGTGCAGGAGAATCCGTATAGGTGTTCGAGTGTTCGAAACGTAACGCGCGAGAAATTGTAAGTAAACATCGTATTTACATATCTG
Organism: Camellia sinensis; assembly: GCF_055761805.1. Taxonomy (NCBI): domain Eukaryota; kingdom Viridiplantae; phylum Streptophyta; class Magnoliopsida; order Ericales; family Theaceae; genus Camellia; species Camellia sinensis. The sequence continues at coordinate 3,576,946 of NW_028128989.1, read as the reverse complement.
CCACTGTGCAGGAGAATCCGTATAGGTGTTCGAGTGTTCGAAACGTAACGCGCGAGAAATTGTAAGTAAACGTCGTATTTACATATCTGCCACTGTGCAGGAGAATCCGTATAGGTGTTCGAGTGTTCGAACCGTAACGCGCGAGAAATTGTAAGTAAACGCCGTATTTACATATCTGCCACTATGCAGGAGAATCCGTATAGGTGTTCGAGTGTTCGAAACGTAGCGCGCGAGAAATTGTTAGTAAACGCCGTATTTACATATCTGCCACTGTGCAGGAGAATCCGTATAGGTGTTCGAGTGTTCGAAACGTAACGCGCGAGAAATTGTAAGTAAACATCGTATTTACATATCTGCCACTGTGCAGGAGAATCCGTATAGGTGTTCGAATGTTCGATACGTAACGCATGAGAAATTGTATGTAAACGCCGTATTTACATCTCTGCCTCTGTGCAGGAGAATCCGTATAGCTGTTCGAGTGTGCGAAACGTAACACGCGAGAAATTGTAAGTAAACGTCGTATTTACATATCTGCCACTGTGCAGGAGAATCCGTATAGGTGTTCGAGTGTTCGAAACGTAACGCGCGAGAAATTGTAAGTAAACGCCGTATTTACATATCTGCCACTGTGCAGGAGAATCCGTATAGGTGTTCGAGTGTTCGAAACGTAACGCGCGGGAAATTGTTAGTAAACGCCGTATTTACATAGCTGCCACTGTGGAGGAGAATCCGTATAGGTGTTCGAGTGTTCGAAACGTAACGCGCGAGAAATTGTAAGTAAACGTCGTATTTACATATCTGTCACTGTGCAGGAGAATCTGTATAGGTGTTCGAGTGTGCAAAACGTAACGGGCGAGAAATTGTAAGTAAACGCCGTATTTACATATCTGCCACTGTGCAGGAGAATCCGTATAGGTGTTCGAGTGTTCGAAACGTAACGCGCGAGAAATTGTAAGTAAACGCCGTATTTACATATCTGCCACTGTGCAGGAGAATCCGTATAGGTGTTCGAGTGTTCGAAACGTAACGCGCGAGAAATTGTAAGTAAACGTCGTATTTACATATCTGCCACTGTGCAGGAGAATCCGTATAGGTGTTCGAGTGTTCGAACCGTAACGCGCGAGAAATTGTAAGTAAACGCCGTATTTACATATCTGCCACTATGCAGGAGAATCCGTATAGGTGTTCGAGTGTTCGAAACGTAACGCGCGAGAAATTGTAAGTAAACGTCGTATTTACATATCTGCCACTGTGCAGGAGAATCCGTATAGGTGTTCGAGTGTTCGAAACGTAACGCGCGTGAAATTGTATGTAAACGCCGTATTTACATATCTGCCACTGTCCAGGAGAATCCGTATAGGTGTTCGAGTGTTCGAACCGTAACGCGCGAGAAATTGTAAGTAAACGTCGTATTTACATATCTGCCACTGTGCAGGAGAATCCGTATAGGTGTTCGAGTATTCGAAACGTAACGCGCAAGAAATTGTAAGTAAACGTCGTATTTACTTATCTGCCACTGTGCAGGAGAATCTGTATAGGTGTTCGAGTGTTCGAAACGTAACGCGGGAGAAATTGTAAGCAAACGTCGTATTTACATATCTGCCACTGTGCAGGAGAATCCGTGTAGGTGTTCGAGTGTGCAAAACGTAACGCGCGAGAAATTGGAAGTAAACGCCGTATTTACATATCTGCCACTGTGCAGGAGAATCCGTATAGGTGTTCGAGTGTTCGAAACGTAACGCGCGAGAAATTGTAAGTAAACGCCGTATTTACATATCTGCCACTGTGCAGGAGAATCCGTATAGGTGTTCGAGTGTTCGAAACGTAACGCGCCAGAAATTGTAAGTAAACGCCGTATTTACATATCTGCCACTGTGCAGGAGAATCCGTATAGGTGTTCGAGTGTTCGAAACGTAACGCGCGAGAAATTGTAAGTAAACGTCGTATTTACATATCTGCCACTGTGCCGGAGAATCCGTATAGGTGTTCGAGTGTTCGAATCGTAAGGCGTGAGAAATTGTAATTAAACGCCGTATTTACATATCTACCACTGTGCAGGAGAATCCGTATAGGTGTTCGAGTGTTCGAAACGTAACGCGCAAGAAATTGTAAGTAAACGCCATATTTACATATCTGCCACTGTGCAGGAGAATCCGTATAGGTGTTCGAGTGTTTGAAACGTAACGCGTGAGAAATTGTAAGTAAACGCCGTATTTACATATCTGCCACTGTCCAGGAGAATCCGTATAGGTGTTCGAGTGTTCGATCCGTAACGCGCGAGAAATTGTAAGTAAAAGCCGTATTTACATATCTACCACTGTGCAGGGGAATCCGTATAGGTGTTCGAGTGTTCGAAACGTAACGCGCGAGAAATTGTAAGTAAACATCGTATTTACATATCTGCCACTGTGCAGAAGAATCCGTATAGGTGTTCGAATGTTCGATACGTAACGCATGAGAAATTGTATGTAAACGCCGTATTTACATCTCTGCCTCTGTGCAGGAGAATCCGTATAGCTGTTCGAGTGTGCGAAACGTAACGCGCGAGAAATTGTAAGTAAACGCCGTATTTACATATCTGCCACTGTGCAGGAGAATCCGTATAGGTGTTCGAGTGTTCGAAACGTAACGCGCGAGAAATTATAAGTAAACGTCGTATTTACATATCTGCCACTGTGCAGGAGAATCCGTATAGGTGTTCGAGTGTTCGAACCGTAACGCGCGAGAAATTGTAAGTAAACGCCGTATTTACATATCTGCCACTATGCAGGAGAATCCGTATAGGTGTTCGAGTGTTCGAAACGTAACGCGCGAGAAATTGTTAGTAAACGCCGTATTTACATATCTGCCACTGTGCAGGAGAATCCGTATAGGTGTTCGAGTGTTCGAAACGTAACGCGCCAGAAATTGTAAGTAAACGCCGTATTTACATATCTACCACTGTGCAGGAGAATCCGTATAGGTGTTCGAGTGTTCGAAACGTAACGCGCCAGAAATTGTAAGTAAACGCCGTATTTACATGTCTGCCACTGTGCAGGAGAATCCGTATAGGTGTTCGAGTGTTCGAAACGTAACGCGCCAGAAATTGTAAGTAAACGCCGTATTTACATGTCTGCCACTGTGCAGGAGAATCCGTATAGGTGTTTGAGTGTTCGAAACGTAACGCGTGAGAAATTGTAAGTAAACGCCGTAGTTACATATCTGCCACTGTCCAGGAGAATCCGTATAGGTGTTCGATTGTTCGAACCGTAACGCGCGAGAAATTGTAAGTAAAAGCCGTATTTACATATCTGCCACTGTGCAGGAGAATCCGTATAGGTGTTCGAGTGTTTGAAACGTAACGCGCGAGAAATTGTAAGTAAACGTCGTATTTACATATCTGCCACTGTACAGGAAAATCCGTATAGGTGTTCGAGTGTTCGAAACGTAACGCGCGAGAAATTGTAAGTAAACGTCGTATTTACATATCTGCCACTGTGCAGGAGAATCCTTATAGGTGTTCGAGTGTGCCAAACGTAACGCGCGAGAAATTGTAAGTAAACGCCGTATTTACATATCTGCCACTGTGCAGGAGAATCCGTATAGGTGTTCGAGTGTTCGAAACGTAACGCGCCAGAAATTGTAAGTAAACGCCGTATTTACATGTCTGCCACTGTGCAGGAGAATCCGTATAGGTGTTCGAGTGTTCGAAACGTAACGCGCGAGAAATTGTAAGTAAACGTCGTATTTACATATCTGCCACTGTGCCGGAAAATCCGTATAGGTGTTCGAGTGTTCGAATCGTAAGGCGTGAGAAATTGTAATTAAACGCCGTATTTACATATCTACCACTGTGCAGGAGAATCCGTATAGGTGTTCGAGTGTTCGAAACGTAACCCGCAAGAAATTGTAAGTAAACGCCATATTTACATATCTGCCACTGTGCAGGAGAATCCGTATAGGTGTTCGAGTGTTCGAACCGTAACGCGCGAGAAATTGTAAGTAAACGCCGTATTTAAATATCTGCCACTATGCAGGAGAATCCGTATAGGTGTTCGAGTGTTCAAAACGTAACGCGCGAGAAATTGTTAGTAAACGCCGTATTTACATATCTGCCACTGTGCAGGAGAATCCGTATAGGTGTTCGAGTGTTCGAAACGTAACGCGTGAGAAATTGTAAGTAAACGCCGTATTTACATATCTGCCACTGTCCAGGAGAATCCGTATAGGTGTTCGAGTGTTCGAACCGTAACGCGCGAGAAATTGTAAGTAAAAGCCGTATTTACATATCTGCCACTGTGCAGGAGAATCCGTATAGGTGTTCGAGTGTTTGAAACGTAACGCGCGAGAAATTGTAAGTAAACGTCGTATTTACATATCTGCCACTGTGCAGGAGAATCCGTATAGGTGTTCGAGTGTTCGAAACGTAACGCGCGAGAAATTGTAAGTAAACGTCGTATTTACATATCTGCCACTGTGCAGGAGAATCCTTATAGGTGTTCGAGTGTGCCAAACGTAACGCGCGAGAAATTGTAAGTAAACGCCGTATTTACATATCTGCCACTGTGCAGGAGAATCCGTATAGGTGTTCGAGTGTTCGAAACGTAACGCGCCAGAAATTGTAAGTAAACGCCGTATTTACATGTCTGCCACTGTGCAGGAGAATCCGTATAGGTGTTCGAGTGTTCGAAACGTAACTCGCGAGAAATTGTAAGTAAACGTCGTATTTACATATCTGCCACTGTGCCGGAGAATCCGTATAGGTGTTCGAGTGTTCGAAACGTAACGCGCCAGAAATTGTAAGTAAACGCCGTATTTACATGTCTGCCACTGTGCAGGAGAATCCGTATAGGTGTTCGAGTGTTCGAAACGTAACGCGCCAGAAATTGTAAGTAAACGCCGTATTTACATGTCTGCCACTGTGCAGGAGAATCCGTATAGGTGTTCGAGTGTTCGAAACGTAACGCGTGAGAAATTGTAAGTAAACGCCGTAGTTACATATCTGCCACTGTCCAGGAGAATCCGTATAGGTGTTCGAGTGTTCGAACCGTAACGCGCGAGAAATTGTAAGTAAAAGCCGTATTTACATATCTGCCACTGTGCAGGAGAATCCGTATAGGTGTTCGAGTGTTTGAAACGTAACGCGCGAGAAATTGTAAGTAAACGTCGTATTTACATATCTGCCACTGTACAGGAAAATCCGTATAGGTGTTCGAGTGTTCGAAACGTAACGCGCGAGAAATTGTAAGTAAACGTCGTATTTACATATCTGCCACTGTGCAGGAGAATCCTTATAGGTGTTCGAGTGTGCCAAACGTAACGCGCGAGAAATTGTAAGTAAACGCCGTATTTACATATCTGCCACTGTGCAGGAGAATCCGTATAGGTGTTCGAGTGTTCGAAACGTAACGCGCCAGAAATTGTAAGTAAACGCCGTATTTACATGTCTGCCACTGTGCAGGAGAATCCGTATAGGTGTTCGAGTGTTCGAAACGTAACGCGCGAGAAATTGTAAGTAAACGTCGTATTTACATATCTGCCACTGTGCCGGAGAATCCGTATAGGTGTTCGAGTGTTCGAATCGTAAGGCGTGAGAAATTGTAATTAAACGCCGTATTTACATATCTACCACTGTGCAGGAGAATCCGTATAGGTGTTCGAGTGTTCGAAACGTAACGCGCAAGAAATTGTAAGTAAACGCCATATTTACATATCTGCCACTGTGCAGGAGAATCCGTATAGGTGTTCGAGTGTTTGAAACGTAACGCGTGAGAAATTGTAAGTAAACGCCGTATTTACATATCTGCCACTGTCCAGGAGAATCCGTATAGGTGTTCGAGTGTTCGATCCGTAACGCGCGAGAAATTGTAAGTAAAAGCCGTATTTACATATCTACCACTGTGCAGGGGAATCCGTATAGGTGTTCGAGTGTTCGAAACGTAACGCGCGAGAAATTGTAAGTAAACATCGTATTTACATATCTGCCACTGTGCAGTAGAATCCGTATAGGTGTTCGAATGTTCGATACGTAACGCATGAGAAATTGTATGTAAACGCCGTATTTACATCTCTGCCTCTGTGCAGGAGAATCCGTATAGCTGTTCGAGTGTGCGAAACGTAACGCGCGAGAAATTGTAAGTAAACGCCGTATTTACATATCTGCCACTGTGCAGGAGAATCCGTATAGGTGTTCGAGTGTTCGAAACGTAACGCGCGAGAAATTGTAAGTAAACGCCGTATTTACATATCTGCCACTGTGCAGGAGAATCCGTATAGGTGTTCGAGTGTTCGAACCGTAACGCGCGAGAAATTGTAAGTAAACGCCGTATTTACATATCTGCCACTATGCAGGAGAATCCGTATAGGTGTTCGAGTGTTCGAAACGTAACGCGCGAGAAATTGTTAGTAAACGCCGTATTTACATATCTGCCACTGTGCAGGAGAATCCGTATAGGTGTTCGAGTGTTCGAAACGTAACGCGCGAGAAATTGTAAGTAAACATCGTATTTACATATCTGCCACTGTACAGGAGAATCCGTATAGGTGTTCGAATGTTCGATACGTAACGCATGAGAAATTGTATGTAAACGCCGTATTTACATCTCTGCCTCTGTGCAGGAGAATCCGTATAGCTGTTCGAGTGTGCGAAACGTAACACGCGAGAAATTGTAAGTAAACGTCGTATTTACATATCTGCCACTGTGCAGGAGAATCCGTATAGGTGTTCGAGTGTTCGAAACGTAACGCGCGAGAAATTGTAAGTAAACGCCGTATTTACATATCTGCCACTATGCAGGAGAATCCGTATAGGTGTTCGAGTGTTCGAAACGTAACGCGCGAGAAATTGTTAGTAAACGCCGTATTTACATATCTGCCACTGTGGAGGAGAATCCGTATAGGTGTTCGAGTGTTCGAAACGTAACGCGCGAGAAATTGTAAGTAAACGTCGTATTTACATATCTGCCACTGTGCAGGAGAATCTGTATAGGTGTTCGAGTGTGCAAAACGTAACGGGCGAGAAATTGTAAGTAAACTCCGTATTTACATATCTGCCACTGTGCAGGAGAATCCGTATAGGTGTTCGAGTGTTCGAAACGTAACGCGCGAGAAATTGTAAGTAAACGCCGTATTTACATATCTGCCACTGTGCAGGAGAATCCGTATAGGTGTTCGAGTGTTCGAAACGTAACGCGCGAGAAATTGTTAGTAAACGCCGTATTTACATATCTGCCACTGTGGAGGAGAATCCGTATAGGTGTTCGAGTGTTCGAAACGTAACGCGCGAGAAATTGTAAGTAAACGTCGTATTTACATATCTGCCACTGTGCAGGAGAATCTGTATAGGTGTTCGAGTGTGCAAAACGTAACGGGCGAGAAATTGTAAGTAAACTCCGTATTTACATATCTGCCACTGTGCAGGAGAATCCGTATAGGTGTTCGAGTGTTCGAAACGTAACGCGCGAGAAATTGTAAGTAAACGCCGTATTTACATATCTGCCACTGTGCAGGAGAATCCGTATAGGTGTTCGAGTGTTCGAAACGTAACGCGCGAGAAATTGTAAGTAAACGTCGTATTTACATATCTGCCACTGTGCAGGAGAATCCGTATAGGTGTTCGAGTGTTCGAACCGTAACGCGCGAGAAATTGTAAGTAAACGCCGTATTTACATATCTGCCACTATGCAGGAGAATCCGTATAGGTGTTCGAGTGTTCGAAACGTAACGCGCGAGAAATTGTAAGTAAACGTCGTATTTACATATCTGCCACTGTGCAGGAGAATCCGTATAGGTGTTCGAGTGTTCGAAACGTAACGCGCGAGAAATTGTATGTAAACGCCGTATTTACATATCTGCCACTGTCCAGGAGAATCCGTATAGGTGTTCGAGTGTTCGAAACGTAACGCGGGAGAAATTGTAAGTAAACGTCGTATTTACATATCTGCCACTGTGCAGGAGAATCCGTGTAGGTGTTCGAGTGTGCAAAACGTAACGCGCGAGAAATTGGAAGTAAACGCCGTATTTACATATCTGCCACTGTGTAGGAGAATCCGTATAGGTGTTCGAGTGTTCGAAACGTAACGCGCAAGAAATTGTAAGTAAACGCCGTATTTACATATCTGCCACTGTGCAGGAGAATCCGTATAGGTGTTCGAGTGTTCGAAACGTAACGCGCCAGAAATTGTAAGTAAACGCCGTATTTACATATCTGCCACTGTGCAGGAGAATCCGTATAGGTGTTCGAGTGTTCGAAACGTAACGCGCGAGAAATTGTAAGTAAACGTCGTATTTACATATCTGCCACTGTGCCGGAGAATCCGTATAGGTGTTCGAGTGTTTGAATCGTAAGGCGTGAGAAATTGTAATTAAACGCCGTATTTACATATCTACCACTGTGCAGGAGAATCCGTATAGGTGTTCGAGTGTTCGAAACGTAACGCGCAAGAAATTGTAAGTAAACGCCATATTTACATATCTGCCACTGTGCAGGAGAATCCGTATAGGTGTTCGAGTGTTTGAAACGTAACGCGTGAGAAATTGTAAGTAAACGCCGTATTTACATATCTGCCACTGTCCAGGAGAATCCGTATAGGTGTTCGAGTGTTCGATCCGTAACGCGCGAGAAATTGTAAGTAAAAGCCGTATTTACATATCTACCACTGTGCAGGGGAATCCGTATAGGTGTTCGAGTGTTCGAAACGTAACGCGCGAGAAATTGTAAGTAAACATCGTATTTACATATCTGCCACTGTGCAGAAGAATCCGTATAGGTGTTCGAATGTTCGATACGTAACGCATGAGAAATTGTATGTAAACGCCGTATTTACATCTCTGCCTCTGTGCAGGAGAATCCGTATGGCTGTTCGAGTGTCCGAAACGTAACGCGCGAGAAATTGTAAGTAAACGCCGTATTTACATATCTGCCACTGTGCAGGAGAATCCGTATAGGTGTTTGAGTGTTCGAAACGTAACGCGCGAGAAATTGTAAGTAAACGTCGTATTTACATATCTGCCACTGTGCAGGAGAATCCTTATAGGTGTTCGAGTGTGCCAAACGTAACGCGCGAGAAATTGTAAGTAAACGCCGTATTTACATATCTGCCACTGTGCAGGAGAATCCGTATAGGTGTTCGAGTGTTCGAAACGTAACGCGCCAGAAATTGTAAGTAAACGCCGTATTTACATATCTGCCACTGTGCAGGAGAATCCGTATAGGTGTTCGAGTGTGCGAAACGTAACACGCGAGAAATTGTAAGTAAACGTCGTATTTACATATCTGCCACTGTGCAGGAGAATCCGTATAGGTGTTCGAGTGTTCGAAACGTAACGCGCGAGAAATTGTAAGTAAACGCCGTATTTACATATCTGCCACTATGCAGGAGAATCCGTATAGGTGTTCGAGTGTTCGAAACGTAACGCGCGAGAAATTGTTAGTAAACGCCGTATTTACATATCTGCCACTGTGGAGGAGAATCCGTATAGGTGTTCGAGTGTTCGAAACGTAACGCGCGAGAAATTGTAAGTAAACGTCGTATTTACATATCTGCCACTGTGCAGGAGAATCTGTATAGGTGTTCGAGTGTGCAAAACGTAACGGGCGAGAAATTGTAAGTAAACTCCGTATTTACATATCTGCCACTGTGCAGGAGAATCCGTATAGGTGTTCGAGTGTTCGAAACGTAACGCGCGAGAAATTGTAAGTAAACGCCGTATTTACATATCTGCCACTGTGCAGGAGAATCCGTATAGGTGTTCGAGTGTTCGAAACGTAACGCGCGAGAAATTGTTAGTAAACGCCGTATTTACATATCTGCCACTGTGGAGGAGAATCCGTATAGGTGTTCGAGTGTTCGAAACGTAACGCGCGAGAAATTGTAAGTAAACGTCGTATTTACATATCTGCCACTGTGCAGGAGAATCTGTATAGGTGTTCGAGTGTGCAAAACGTAACGGGCGAGAAATTGTAAGTAAACTCCGTATTTACATATCTGCCACTGTGCAGGAGAATCCGTATAGGTGTTCGAGTGTTCGAAACGTAACGCGCGAGAAATTGTAAGTAAACGCCGTATTTACATATCTGCCACTGTGCAGGAGAATCCGTATAGGTGTTCGAGTGTTCGAAACGTAACGCGCGAGAAATTGTAAGTAAACGTCGTATTTACATATCTGCCACTGTGCAGGAGAATCCGTATAGGTGTTCGAGTGTTCGAACCGTAACGCGCGAGAAATTGTAAGTAAACGCCGTATTTACATATCTGCCACTATGCAGGAGAATCCGTATAGGTGTTCGAGTGTTCGAAACGTAACGCGCGAGAAATTGTAAGTAAACGTCGTATTTACATATCTGCCACTGTGCAGGAGAATCCGTATAGGTGTTCGAGTGTTCGAAACGTAACGCGCGAGAAATTGTATGTAAACGCCGTATTTACATATCTGCCACTGTCCAGGAGAATCCGTATAGGTGTTCGAGTGTTCGAAACGTAACGCGGGAGAAATTGTAAGTAAACGTCGTATTTACATATCTGCCACTGTGCAGGAGAATCCGTGTAGGTGTTCGAGTGTGCAAAACGTAACGCGCGAGAAATTGGAAGTAAACGCCGTATTTACATATCTGCCACTGTGTAGGAGAATCCGTATAGGTGTTCGAGTGTTCGAAACGTAACGCGCGAGAAATTGTAAGTAAACGCCGTATTTACATATCTGCCACTGTGCAGGAGAATCCGTATAGGTGTTCGAGTGTTCGAAACGTAACGCGCCAGAAATTGTAAGTAAACGCCGTATTTACATATCTGCCACTGTGCAGGAGAATCCGTATAGGTGTTCGAGTGTTCGAAACGTAACGCGCGAGAAATTGTAAGTAAACGTCGTATTTACATATCTGCCACTGTGCCGGAGAATCCGTATAGGTGTTCGAGTGTTTGAATCGTAAGGCGTGAGAAATTGTAATTAAACGCCGTATTTACATATCTACCACTGTGCAGGAGAATCCGTATAGGTGTTCGAGTGTTCGAAACGTAACGCGCAAGAAATTGTAAGTAAACGCCATATTTACATATCTGCCACTGTGCAGGAGAATCCGTATAGGTGTTCGAGTGTTTGAAACGTAACGCGTGAGAAATTGTAAGTAAACGCCGTATTTACATATCTGCCACTGTCCAGGAGAATCCGTATAGGTGTTCGAGTGTTCGATCCGTAACGCGCGAGAAATTGTAAGTAAAAGCCGTATTTACATATCTACCACTGTGCAGGGGAATCCGTATAGGTGTTCGAGTGTTCGAAACGTAACGCGCGAGAAATTGTAAGTAAACATCGTATTTACATATCTGCCACTGTGCAGAAGAATCCGTATAGGTGTTCGAATGTTCGATACGTAACGCATGAGAAATTGTATGTAAACGCCGTATTTACATCTCTGCCTCTGTGCAGGAGAATCCGTATGGCTGTTCGAGTGTCCGAAACGTAACGCGCGAGAAATTGTAAGTAAACGCCGTATTTACATATCTGCCACTGTGCAGGAGAATCCGTATAGGTGTTTGAGTGTTCGAAACGTAACGCGCGAGAAATTGTAAGTAAACGTCGTATTTACATATCTGCCACTGTGCAGGAGAATCCTTATAGGTGTTCGAGTGTGCCAAACGTAACGCGCGAGAAATTGTAAGTAAACGCCGTATTTACATATCTGCCACTGTGCAGGAGAATCCGTATAGGTGTTCGAGTGTTCGAAACGTAACGCGCCAGAAATTGTAAGTAAACGCCGTATTTACATATCTGCCACTGTGCAGGAGAATCCGTATAGGTGTTCGAGTGTTCGAAACGTAACGCGCGAGAAATTGTAAGTAAAGGTCGTATTTACATATCTGCCACTGTGCCGGAGAATCCGTATAGGTGTTCGAGTGTTCGAATCGTAAGGCGTGAGAAATTGTAATTAAACGCCGTATTTACATATCTACCATTGTGCAGGAGAATCCGTATAGGTGTTCGAGTGTTCGAAACGTAACGCGCAAGAAATTGTAAGTAAACGCCATATTTACATATCTGCCACTGTGCAGGAGAATCCGTATAGGTGTTCGAGTGTTTGAAACGTAACGCGTGAGAAATTGTAAGTAAACGCCGTATTTACATATCTGCCACTGTCCAGGAGAATCCGTATAGGTGTTCGAGTGTTCGATCCGTAACGCGCGAGAAATTGTAAGTAAAAGCCGTATTTACATATCTACCACTATGCAGGGGAATCCGTATAGGTGTTCGAGTGTTCGAAACGTAACGCGCGAGAAATTGTAAGTAAACATCGTATTTACATATCTGCCACTGTGCAGGAGAATCCGTATAGGTGTTCGAATGTTCGATACGTAACGCATGAGAAATTGTATGTAAACGCCGTATTTACATCTCTGCCTCTGTGCAGGAGAATCCGTATAGCTATTCGAGTGTGCGAAACGTAACGCGCGAGAAATTGTAAGTAAACGCCGTATTTACATATCTGCCACTGTGCAGGAGAATCCGTATAGGTGTTCGAGAGTTCGAAACGTAACGCGCGAGAAATTGTAAGTAAACGTCGTATTTACATATCTGCCACTGTGCAGGAGAATCCGTATAGGTGTTCGAGTGTTCGAACCGTAACGCGCGAGAAATTGTAAGTAAACGTCGTATTTACATATCTGCCACTGTGCAGGAGAATCCGTATAGGTGTTCGAGTGTTCGAAACGTAACGCGCAAGAAATTGTAAGTAAACGCCATATTTACATATCTGCCACTGTGCAGGAGAATCCGTATAGGTGTTCGAGTGTTTGAAACGTAACGCGTGAGAAATTGTAAGTAAACGCCGTATTTACATATCTGCCACTGTCCAGGAGAATCCGTATAGGTGTTCGAGTGTTCGATCCGTAACGCGCGAGAAATTGTAAGTAAAAGCCGTATTTACATATCTACCACTGTGCAGGGGAATCCGTATAGGTGTTCGAGTGTTCGAAACGTAACGCGCGAGAAATTGTAAGTAAACATCGTATTTACATATCTGCCACTGTGCAGAAGAATCCGTATAGGTGTTCGAATGTTCGATACGTAACGCATGAGAAATTGTATGTAAACGCCGTATTTACATCTCTGCCTCTGTGCAGGAGAATCCGTATGGCTGTTCGAGTGTCCGAAACGTAACGCGCGAGAAATTGTAAGTAAACGCCGTATTTACATATCTGCCACTGTGCAGGAGAATCCGTATAGGTGTTTGAGTGTTCGAAACGTAACGCGCGAGAAATTGTAAGTAAACGTCGTATTTACATATCTGCCACTGTGCAGGAGAATCCTTATAGGTGTTCGAGTGTGCCAAACGTAACGCGCGAGAAATTGTAAGTAAACGCCGTATTTACATATCTGCCACTGTGCAGGAGAATCCGTATAGGTGTTCGAGTGTTCGAAACGTAACGCGCCAGAAATTGTAAGTAAACGCCGTATTTACATATCTGCCACTGTGCAGGAGAATCCGTATAGGTGTTCGAGTGTGCGAAACGTAACACGCGAGAAATTGTAAGTAAACGTCGTATTTACATATCTGCCACTGTGCAGGAGAATCCGTATAGGTGTTCGAGTGTTCGAAACGTAACGCGCGAGAAATTGTAAGTAAACGCCGTATTTACATATCTGCCACTATGCAGGAGAATCCGTATAGGTGTTCGAGTGTTCGAAACGTAACGCGCGAGAAATTGTTAGTAAACGCCGTATTTACATATCTGCCACTGTGGAGGAGAATCCGTATAGGTGTTCGAGTGTTCGAAACGTAACGCGCGAGAAATTGTAAGTAAACGTCGTATTTACATATCTGCCACTGTGCAGGAGAATCTGTATAGGTGTTCGAGTGTGCAAAACGTAACGGGCGAGAAATTGTAAGTAAACTCCGTATTTACATATCTGCCACTGTGCAGGAGAATCCGTATAGGTGTTCGAGTGTTCGAAACGTAACGCGCGAGAAATTGTAAGTAAACGCCGTATTTACATATCTGCCACTGTGCAGGAGAATCCGTATAGGTGTTCGAGTGTTCGAAACGTAACGCGCGAGAAATTGTTAGTAAACGCCGTATTTACATATCTGCCACTGTGGAGGAGAATCCGTATAGGTGTTCGAGTGTTCGAAACGTAACGCGCGAGAAATTGTAAGTAAACGTCGTATTTACATATCTGCCACTGTGCAGGAGAATCTGTATAGGTGTTCGAGTGTGCAAAACGTAACGGGCGAGAAATTGTAAGTAAACTCCGTATTTACATATCTGCCACTGTGCAGGAGAATCCGTATAGGTGTTCGAGTGTTCGAAACGTAACGCGCGAGAAATTGTAAGTAAACGCCGTATTTACATATCTGCCACTGTGCAGGAGAATCCGTATAGGTGTTCGAGTGTTCGAAACGTAACGCGCGAGAAATTGTAAGTAAACGTCGTATTTACATATCTGCCACTGTGCAGGAGAATCCGTATAGGTGTTCGAGTGTTCGAACCGTAACGCGCGAGAAATTGTAAGTAAACGCCGTATTTACATATCTGCCACTATGCAGGAGAATCCGTATAGGTGTTCGAGTGTTCGAAACGTAACGCGCGAGAAATTGTAAGTAAACGTCGTATTTACATATCTGCCACTGTGCAGGAGAATCCGTATAGGTGTTCGAGTGTTCGAAACGTAACGCGCGAGAAATTGTATGTAAACGCCGTATTTACATATCTGCCACTGTCCAGGAGAATCCGTATAGGTGTTCGAGTGTTCGAAACGTAACGCGGGAGAAATTGTAAGTAAACGTCGTATTTACATATCTGCCACTGTGCAGGAGAATCCGTGTAGGTGTTCGAGTGTGCAAAACGTAACGCGCGAGAAATTGGAAGTAAACGCCGTATTTACATATCTGCCACTGTGTAGGAGAATCCGTATAGGTGTTCGAGTGTTCGAAACGTAACGCGCGAGAAATTGTAAGTAAACGCCGTATTTACATATCTGCCACTGTGCAGGAGAATCCGTATAGGTGTTCGAGTGTTCGAAACGTAACGCGCCAGAAATTGTAAGTAAACGCCGTATTTACATATCTGCCACTGTGCAGGAGAATCCGTATAGGTGTTCGAGTGTTCGAAACGTAACGCGCGAGAAATTGTAAGTAAACGTCGTATTTACATATCTGCCACTGTGCCGGAGAATCCGTATAGGTGTTCGAGTGTTTGAATCGTAAGGCGTGAGAAATTGTAATTAAACGCCGTATTTACATATCTACCACTGTGCAGGAGAATCCGTATAGGTGTTCGAGTGTTCGAAACGTAACGCGCAAGAAATTGTAAGTAAACGCCATATTTACATATCTGCCACTGTGCAGGAGAATCCGTATAGGTGTTCGAGTGTTTGAAACGTAACGCGTGAGAAATTGTAAGTAAACGCCGTATTTACATATCTGCCACTGTCCAGGAGAATCCGTATAGGTGTTCGAGTGTTCGATCCGTAACGCGCGAGAAATTGTAAGTAAAAGCCGTATTTACATATCTACCACTGTGCAGGGGAATCCGTATAGGTGTTCGAGTGTTCGAAACGTAACGCGCGAGAAATTGTAAGTAAACATCGTATTTACATATCTGCCACTGTGCAGAAGAATCCGTATAGGTGTTCGAATGTTCGATACGTAACGCATGAGAAATTGTATGTAAACGCCGTATTTACATCTCTGCCTCTGTGCAGGAGAATCCGTATGGCTGTTCGAGTGTCCGAAACGTAACGCGCGAGAAATTGTAAGTAAACGCCGTATTTACATATCTGCCACTGTGCAGGAGAATCCGTATAGGTGTTTGAGTGTTCGAAACGTAACGCGCGAGAAATTGTAAGTAAACGTCGTATTTACATATCTGCCACTGTGCAGGAGAATCCTTATAGGTGTTCGAGTGTGCCAAACGTAACGCGCGAGAAATTGTAAGTAAACGCCGTATTTACATATCTGCCACTGTGCAGGAGAATCCGTATAGGTGTTCGAGTGTTCGAAACGTAACGCGCCAGAAATTGTAAGTAAACGCCGTATTTACATATCTGCCACTGTGCAGGAGAATCCGTATAGGTGTTCGAGTGTTCGAAACGTAACGCGCGAGAAATTGTAAGTAAAGGTCGTATTTACATATCTGCCACTGTGCCGGAGAATCCGTATAGGTGTTCGAGTGTTCGAATCGTAAGGCGTGAGAAATTGTAATTAAACGCCGTATTTACATATCTACCATTGTGCAGGAGAATCCGTATAGGTGTTCGAGTGTTCGAAACGTAACGCGCAAGAAATTGTAAGTAAACGCCATATTTACATATCTGCCACTGTGCAGGAGAATCCGTATAGGTGTTCGAGTGTTTGAAACGTAACGCGTGAGAAATTGTAAGTAAACGCCGTATTTACATATCTGCCACTGTCCAGGAGAATCCGTATAGGTGTTCGAGTGTTCGATCCGTAACGCGCGAGAAATTGTAAGTAAAAGCCGTATTTACATATCTACCACTATGCAGGGGAATCCGTATAGGTGTTCGAGTGTTCGAAACGTAACGCGCGAGAAATTGTAAGTAAACATCGTATTTACATATCTGCCACTGTGCAGGAGAATCCGTATAGGTGTTCGAATGTTCGATACGTAACGCATGAGAAATTGTATGTAAACGCCGTATTTACATCTCTGCCTCTGTGCAGGAGAATCCGTATAGCTATTCGAGTGTGCGAAACGTAACGCGCGAGAAATTGTAAGTAAACGCCGTATTTACATATCTGCCACTGTGCAGGAGAATCCGTATAGGTGTTCGAGAGTTCGAAACGTAACGCGCGAGAAATTGTAAGTAAACGTCGTATTTACATATCTGCCACTGTGCAGGAGAATCCGTATAGGTGTTCGAGTGTTCGAACCGTAACGCGCGAGAAATTGTAAGTAAACGTCGTATTTACATATCTGCCACTGTGCAGGAGAATCCGTATAGGTGTTCGAGTGTTCGAAACGTAACGCGCGAGAAATTGTAAGTAAAGGTCGTATTTACATATCTGCCACTGTGCCGGAGAATCCGTATAGGTGTTCGAGTGTTCGAATCGTAAGGCGTGAGAAATTGTAATTAAACGCCGTATTTACATATCTACCACTGTGCAGGAGAATCCGTATAGGTGTTCGAGTGTTCGAAACGTAACGCGCAAGAAATTGTAAGTAAACGCCATATTTACATATCTGCCACTGTGCAGGAGAATCCGTATAGGTGTTCGAGTGTTTGAAACGTAACGCGTGAGAAATTGTAAGTAAACGCCGTATTTACATATCTGCCACTGTCCAGGAGAATCCGTATAGGTGTTCGAGTGTTCGATCCGTAACGCGCGAGAAATTGTAAGTAAAAGCCGTATTTACATATCTACCACTGTGCAGGGGAATCCGTATAGGTGTTCGAGTGTTCGAAACGTAACGCGCGAGAAATTGTAAGTAAACATCGTATTTACATATCTGCCACTGTGCAGGAGAATCCGTATAGGTGTTCGAATGTTCGATACGTAACGCATGAGAAATTGTATGTAAACGCCGTATTTACATCTCTGCCTCTGTGCAGGAGAATCCGTATAGCTATTCGAGTGTGCGAAACGTAACGCGCGAGAAATTGTAAGTAAACGCCGTATTTACATATCTGCCACTGTGCAGGAGAATCCGTATAGGTGTTCGAGAGTTCGAAACGTAACGCGCAAGAAATTGTAAGTAAACGTCGTATTTACATATCTGCCACTGTGCAGGAGAATCCGTATAGGTGTTCGAGTGTTCGAACCGTAACGCGCGAGAAATTGTAAGTAAACGCCGTATTTACATATCTGCCACTCTGCAGGAGAATCCGTATAGGAGTTCGAGTGTTCGAAACGTAACGCGCGAGAAATTGTTAGTAAACGCCGTATTTACATATCTGCCACTGTGCAGGAGAATCCGTATAGGTGTTCGAGTGTTCGAAACGTAACGCGCGAGAAATTGTAAGTAAACGTCGTATTTACATATCTGCCACTGTGCAGGAGAATCCGTATAGGTGTTCGAGTGTTCGAAACGTAACGCGCGAGAAATTGTAAGTAAACGCCGTATTTACATATCTGCCACTGTGCAGGAGAATCCGTATAGGTGTTCGAGTGTTCGAAACGTAACGCGCGAGAAATTGTATGTAAACGCCGTATTTACATATCTGCCACTGTCCAGGAGAATCCGTATAGGTGTTCGAGTGTTCGAACCGTAACGCGTGAGAAATTGTAAGTAAACGTCGTATTTACATATCTGCCACTGTGCAGGAGAATCCGTATAGGTGTTCGAGTGTTCGAAACGTAACGCGCAAGAAATTGTAAGTAAACGCCGTATTTACATATCTGCCACTGTGCAGGAGAATCCGTATAGGTGTTCGAGTGTGCGAAACGTAACGCGCGAGAAATTGTAAGTAAACGCCGTATTTACATATCTGCCACTGTGCAGGAGAATCCGTATAGGTGTTCGAGTGGTCGAAACTTAACGCGCAAGAAATTGTAAGTAAACGCCGTATTTACATATCTGCCACTGTGCAGGAGAATCCGTATAGGTGTTCGAGTGTGCGAAACGTAACGCGCGAGAAATTGTAAGTAAACGCCGTATTTACATATCTGCCACTGTGCAGGAGAATCCGTATAGGTGTTCGAGTGGTCGAAACGTAACGCGCAAGAAATTGTAAGTAAACGCCGTATTTACATATCTGCCACTGTGCAGGAGAATCCGTATAGGTGTTCGAGTGTTCGAAACGTAACGCGCGAGAAATTGTAAGTAAACGCCGTATTTACATATCTGCCACTGTGCAGGAGAATCCGTATAGGTGTTCGAGTGTTCGAAACGTAACGCGTGAGAAATTGTAAGTAAACGCCGTATTTACATATCTGCCACTGTCCAGGAGAATCCGTATAGGTGTTCGAGTGTTCGAACCGTAACGCGCGAGAAATTGTAAGTAAAAGCCGTATTTACATATCTGCCACTGTGCAGGAGAATCCGTATAGGTGTTCGAGTGTTTGAAACGTAACGCGCGAGAAATTGTAAGTAAACGTCGTATTTACATATCTGCCACTGTGCAGGAGAATCCGTATAGGTGTTCGAGTGTTCGAAACGTAACGCGCGAGAAATTGTAAGTAAACGTCGTATTTACATATCTGCCACTCTGCAGGAGAATCCTTATAGGTGTTCGAGTGTGCCAAACGTAACGCGCGAGAAATTGTAAGTAAACGCCGTATTTACATATCTGCCACTGTGCAGGAGAATCCGTATAGGTGTTCGAGTGTTCGAAACGTAACGCGCCAGAAATTGTAAGTAAACGACGTATTTACATATCTGCCACTGTGCAGGAGGATCCGTATAGGTGTTCGAGTGTTCGAAACGTAACGCGCGAGAAATTGTAAGTAAACGTCGTATTTACATATCTGCCACTGTACCGGAGAATCCGTAGAGGTGTTCGAGTGTTCGAATCGTAAGGCGTGAGAAATTGTAATTAAACGCCGTATTTACATATCTACCACTGTGCAGGAGAATTCGTATAGGTGTTCGAGTGTTCGAAACGTAACGCGCAAGAAATTGTAAGTAAACGCCATATTTACATATCTGCCACTGTGCAGGAGAATCCGTATAGGTGTTCGAGTGTTCGAAACGTAACGCGTGAGAAATTGTAAGTAAACGCCGTATTTACATATATGCCACTGTCCAGGAGAATCCGTATAGGTGTTCGAGTGTTCGATCCGTAACGCGCGAGAAATTGTAAGTAAAAGCCGTATTTACATATCTACCACTGTGCAGGGGAATCCGTATAGGTGTTCGAGTGTTCGAAACGTAACGCGCGAGAAATTGTAAGTAAACATCGTATTTACATATCTGCCACTGTGCAGAAGAATCCGTATAGGTGTTCGAATGTTCGATACGTAACGCATGAGAAATTGTATGTAAACGCCGTATTTACATCTCTGCCTCTGTGCAGGAGAATCCGTATAGCTGTTCGAGTGTGCGAAACGTAACGCGCGAGAAATTGTAAGTAAACGTCGTATTTACATATCTGCCACTGTGCAGGAGAATCCTTATAGGTGTTCGAGTGTGCCAAACGTAACGCGCGAGAAATTGTAAGTAAACGCCGTATTTACATATCTGCCACTGTGCAGGAGAATCCGTATAGGTGTTCGAGTGTTCGAAACGTAACGCGCCAGAAATTGTAAGTAAACGCCGTATTTACATATCTGCCACTGTGCAGGAGAATCCGTATAGGTGTTCGAGTGTTCGAAACGTAACGCGCGAGAAATTGTAAGTAAAGGTCGTATTTACATATCTGCCACTGTGCCGGAGAATCCGTATAGGTGTTCGAGTGTTCGAATCGTAAGGCGTGAGAAATTGTAATTAAACGCCGCATTTACATATCTACCACTGTGCAGGAGAATCCGTATAGGTGTTCGAGTGTTCGAAACGTAACGCGCAAGAAATTGTAAGTAAACGCCATATTTACATATCTGCCACTGTGCAGGAGAATCCGTATAGGTGTTCGAGTGTTTGAAACGTAACGCGTGAGAAATTGTAAGTAAACGCCGTATTTACATATCTGCCACTGTCCAGGAGAATCCGTATAGGTGTTCGAGTGTTCGATCCGTAACGCGCGAGAAATTGTAAGTAAAAGCCGTATTTACATATCTACCACTATGCAGGGGAATCCGTATAGGTGTTCGAGTGTTCGAAACGTAACGCGCGAGAAATTGTAAGTAACCATCGTATTTACATATCTGCCACTGTGCAGGAGAATCCGTATAGGTGTTCGAATGTTCGATACGTAACGCATGAGAAATTGTATGTAAACGCCGTATTTACATCTCTGCCTCTGTGCAGGAGAATCCGTATAGCTATTCGAGTGTGCGAAACGTAACGCGCGAGAAATTGTAAGTAAACGCCGTATTTACATATCTGCCACTGTGCAGGAGAATCCGTATAGGTGTTCGAGAGTTCGAAACGTAACGCGCGAGAAATTGTAAGTAAACGTCGTATTTACATATCTGCCACTGTGCAGGAGAATCCGTATAGGTGTTCGAGTGTTCGAACCGTAACGCGCGAGAAATTGTAAGTAAACGTCGTATTTACATATCTGCCACTGTGCAGGAGAATCCGTATAGGTGTTCGAGTGTTCGAAACGTAACGCGCGAGAAATTGTAAGTAAAGGTCGTATTTACATATCTGCCACTGTGCCGGAGAATCCGTATAGGTGTTCGAGTGTTCGAATCGTAAGGCGTGAGAAATTGTAATTAAACGCCGTATTTACATATCTACCACTGTGCAGGAGAATCCGTATAGGTGTTCGAGTGTTCGAAACGTAACGCGCAAGAAATTGTAAGTAAACGCCATATTTACATATCTGCCACTGTGCAGGAGAATCCGTATAGGTGTTCGAGTGTTTGAAACGTAACGCGTGAGAAATTGTAAGTAAACGCCGTATTTACATATCTGCCACTGTCCAGGAGAATCCGTATAGGTGTTCGAGTGTTCGATCCGTAACGCGCGAGAAATTGTAAGTAAAAGCCGTATTTACATATCTACCACTGTGCAGGGGAATCCGTATAGGTGTTCGAGTGTTCGAAACGTAACGCGCGAGAAATTGTAAGTAAACATCGTATTTACATATCTGCCACTGTGCAGGAGAATCCGTATAGGTGTTCGAATGTTCGATACGTAACGCATGAGAAATTGTATGTAAACGCCGTATTTACATCTCTGCCTCTGTGCAGGAGAATCCGTATAGCTATTCGAGTGTGCGAAACGTAACGCGCGAGAAATTGTAAGTAAACGCCGTATTTACATATCTGCCACTGTGCAGGAGAATCCGTATAGGTGTTCGAGAGTTCGAAACGTAACGCGCAAGAAATTGTAAGTAAACGTCGTATTTACATATCTGCCACTGTGCAGGAGAATCCGTATAGGTGTTCGAGTGTTCGAACCGTAACGCGCGAGAAATTGTAAGTAAACGCCGTATTTACATATCTGCCACTCTGCAGGAGAATCCGTATAGGAGTTCGAGTGTTCGAAACGTAACGCGCGAGAAATTGTTAGTAAACGCCGTATTTACATATCTGCCACTGTGCAGGAGAATCCGTATAGGTGTTCGAGTGTTCGAAACGTAACGCGCGAGAAATTGTAAGTAAACGTCGTATTTACATATCTGCCACTGTGCAGGAGAATCCGTATAGGTGTTCGAGTGTTCGAAACGTAACGCACGAGAAATTGTAAGTAAACGCCGTATTTACATATCTGCCACTGTGCAGGAGAATCCGTATAGGTGTTCGAGTGTTCGAAACGTAACGCGCGAGAAATTGTATGTAAACGCCGTATTTACATATCTGCCACTGTCCAGGAGAATCCGTATAGGTGTTCGAGTGTTCGAACCGTAACGCGTGAGAAATTGTAAGTAAACGTCGTATTTACATATCTGCCACTGTGCAGGAGAATCCTATAGGTGTTCGAGTGTTCGAAACGTAACGCGCAAGAAATTGTAAGTAAACGCCGTATTTACATATCTGCCACTGTGCAGGAGAATCCGTATAGGTGTTCGAGTGTGCGAAACGTAACGCGCGAGAAATTGTAAGTAAACGCCGTATTTACATATCTGCCACTATGCAGGAGAATCCGTATAGGTGTTCGAGTGGTCGAAACTTAACGCGCAAGAAATTGTAAGTAAACGCCGTATTTACATATCTGCCACTGTGCAGGAGAATCCGTATAGGTGTTCGAGTGTGCGAAACGTAACGCGCGAGAAATTGTAAGTAAACGCCGTATTTACATATCTGCCACTGTGCAGGAGAATCCGTATAGGTGTTCGAGTGGTCGAAACGTAACGCGCAAGAAATTGTAAGTAAACGCCGTATTTACATATCTGCCACTGTGCAGGAGAATCCGTATAGGTGTTCGAGTGTTCGAAACGTAACGCGCGAGAAATTGTAAGTAAACGCCGTATTTAAATATCTGCCACTGTGCAGGAGAATCCGTATAGGTGTTCGAGTGTTCGAAACGTAACGCGTGAGAAATTGTAAGTAAACGCCGTATTTACATATCTGCCACTGTCCAGGAGAATCCGTATAGGTGTTCGAGTGTTCGAACCGTAACGCGCGAGAAATTGTAAGTAAAAGCCGTATTTACATATCTGCCACTGTGCAGGAGAATCCGTATAGGTGTTCGAGTGTTTGAAACGTAACGCGCGAGAAATTGTAAGTAAACGTCGTATTTACATATCTGCCACTGTGCAGGAGAATCCGTATAGGTGTTCGAGTGTTCGAAACGTAACGCGCGAGAAATTGTAAGTAAACGTCGTATTTACATATCTGCCACTCTGCAGGAGAATCCTTATAGGTGTTCGAGTGTGCCAAACGTAACGCGCGAGAAATTGTAAGTAAACGCCGTATTTACATATCTGCCACTGTGCAGGAGAATCCGTATAGGTGTTCGAGTGTTCGAAACGTAACGCGCCAGAAATTGTAAGTAAACGCCGTATTTACATATCTGCCACTGTGCAGGAGGATCCGTATAGGTGTTCGAGTGTTCGAAACGTAACGCGCGAGAAATTGTAAGTAAACGTCGTATTTACATATCTGCCACTGTACCGGAGAATCCGTATAGGTGTTCGAGTGTTCGAATCGTAAGGCGTGAGAAATTGTAATTAAACGCCGTATTTACATATCTACCACTGTGCAGGAGAATTCGTATAGGTGTTCGAGTGTTCGAAACGTAACGCGCAAGAAATTGTAAGTAAACGCCATATTTACATATCTGCCACTGTGCAGGAGAATCCGTATAGGTGTTCGAGTGTTCGAAACGTAACGCGTGAGAAATTGTAAGTAAACGCCGTATTTACATATATGCCACTGTCCAGGAGAATCCGTATAGGTGTTCGAGTGTTCGATCCGTAACGCGCGAGAAATTGTAAGTAAAAGCCGTATTTACATATCTACCACTGTGCAGGGGAATCCGTATAGGTGTTCGAGTGTTCGAAACGTAACGCGCGAGAAATTGTAAGTAAACATCGTATTTACATATCTGCCACTGTGCAGAAGAATCCGTATAGGTGTTCGAATGTTCGATACGTAACGCATGAGAAATTGTATGTAAACGCCGTATTTACATCTCTGCCTCTGTGCAGGAGAATCCGTATAGCTGTTCGAGTGTGCGAAACGTAACGCGCGAGAAATTGTAAGTAAACGTCGTATTTACATATCTGCCACTGTGCAGGAGAATCCTTATAGGTGTTCGAGTGTGCCAAACGTAACGCGCGAGAAATTGTAAGTAAACGCCGTATTTACATATCTGCCACTGTGCAGGAGAATCCGTATAGGTGTTCGAGTGTTCGAAACGTAACGCGCCAGAAATTGTAAGTAAACGCCGTATTTACATATCTGCCACTGTGCAGGAGAATCCGTATAGGTGTTCGAGTGTTCGAAACGTAACGCGCGAGAAATTGTAAGTAAAGGTCGTATTTACATTTCTGCCACTGTGCCGGAGAATCCGTATAGGTGTTCGAGTGTTCGAATCGTAAGGCGTGAGAAATTGTAATTAAACGCCGTATTTACATATCTACCACTGTGCAGGAGAATCCGTATAGGTGTTCGAGTGTTCGAAACGTAACGCGCAAGAAATTGTAAGTAAACGCCATATTTACATATCTGCCACTGTGCAGGAGAATCCGTATAGGTGTTCGAGTGTTTGAAACGTAACGCGTGAGAAATTGTAAGTAAACGCCGTATTTACATATCTGCCACTGTCCAGGAGAATCCGTATAGGTGTTCGAGTGTTCGATCCGTAACGCGCGAGAAATTGTAAGTAAAAGCCGTATTTACATATCTACCACTGTGCAGGGGAATCCGTATAGGTGTTCGAGTGTTCGAAACGTAACGCGCGAGAAATTGTAAGTAAACATCGTATTTACATATCTGCCACTGTGCAGGAGAATCCGTATAGGTGTTCGAATGTTCGATACGAAACGCATGAGAAATTGTATATAAACGCCGTATTTACATCTCTGCCTCTGTGCAGGAGAATCCGTATAGCTATTCGAGTGTGCGAAACGTAACGCGCGAGAAATTGTAAGTAAACGCCGTATTTACATATCTGCCACTGTGCAGGAGAATCCGTATAGGTGTTCGAGAGTTCGAAACGTAACGCTCGAGAAATTGTAAGTAAACGTCGTATTTACATATCTGCCACTGTGCAGGAGAATCCGTATAGGTGTTCGAGTGTTCGAACCGTAACGCGCGAGAAATTGTAAGTAAACGCCGTATTTACATATCTGCCACTATGCAGGAGAATCTGTATAGGAGTTCGAGTGTTCGAAACGTAACGCGCG
The DNA here is from genome assembly GCF_055761805.1 of Camellia sinensis. Lineage (NCBI taxonomy): Eukaryota > Viridiplantae > Streptophyta > Magnoliopsida > Ericales > Theaceae > Camellia > Camellia sinensis. The sequence goes on along the minus strand of NW_028128989.1, from coordinate 3,551,617 downwards.
AGAAATTGTAAGTAAACGTCGTATTTACATATCTGCCACTGTGCAGGAGAATCCGTATAGGTGTTCGAGTGTTCGAAACGTAACGCGCGAGAAATTGTAAGTAAACGTCGTATTTACATATCTGCCACTGTGCAGGAGAATCCGTATAGGTGTTCGAGTGTTCGAAACGTAACGCGCGAGAAATTGTATGTAAACGCCGTATTTACATATCTGCCACTGTCCAGGAGAATCCGTATAGGTGTTCGAGTGTTCGAACCGTAACGCGTGAGAAATTGTAAGTAAACGTCGTATTTACATATCTGCCACTGTGCAGGAGAATCCGTATAGGTGTTCGAGTGTTCGAAACGTAACGCGCAAGAAATTGTAAGTAAACGCCGTATTTACATATCTGCCACTGTGCAGGAGAATCTGTATAGGTGTTCGAGTGTGCAAAACGTAACGCGCGAGAAATTGTAAGTAAACGCCGTATTTACATATCTGCCACTGTGCAGGAGAATCCGTATAGGTGTTCGAGTGTTCGAAACGTAACGCGCGAGAAATTGTAAGTAAACGTCGTATTAAAATATCTGCCACTGTGCAGGAGAATCCGTATAGGTGTTCGAGTGTTCGAAACGTAACGCGCGAGAAATTGTATGTAAACGCCGTATTTACATATCTGCCACTGTCCAGGAGAATCCGTATAGGTGTTCGAGTCTTCGAACCGTAACGCGCGAGAAATTGTAAGTAAACGTCGTATTTACATATCTGCCACTGTGCAGGAGAATCCGTATAGGTGTTCGAGTGTTCGAAACGTAACGCGCAGGAAATTGTAAGTAAACGCCGTATTTACATATCTGCCACTGTGCAGGAGAATCCGTATAGGTGTTCGAGTGTGCGAAACGTAACGCGCGAGAAATTGTAAGTAAACGCCGTATTTACATATCTGCCACTGTGCAGGAGAATCCGTATAGGTGTTCGAGAGTTCGAAACGTAACGCTCGAGAAATTGTAAGTAAACGTCGTATTTACATATCTGCCACTGTGCAGGAGAATCCGTATAGGTGTTCTAGTGTTCGAACCGTAACGCGCGAGAAATTGTAAGTAAACGCCGTATTTACATATCTGCCACTATGCAGGAGAATCCGTATAGGAGTTCGAGTGTTCGAAACGTAACGCGCGAGAAATTGTAAGTAAACGTCGTATTTACATATCTGCCACTGTGCAGGAGAATCCGTATAGGTGTTCGAGTGTTCGAAACGTAACGCGCGAGAAATTGTAAGTGAACGTCGTATTTACATATCTGTCACTGTGCAGGAGAATCCGTATAGGTGTTCGAGTGTTCGAAACAGTACGCGCGAGAAATTGTATGTAAACGCCGTATTTACATATCTGCCACTCTCCAGGAGAATCCGTATAGGTGTTCGAGTGTTCGAACCGTAACGCGTGAGAAATTGTAAGTAAACGTCGTATTTACATATCTGCCACTGTGCAGGAGAATCCGTATAGGTGTTCGAGTGTTCGAACCGTAACGCGCGAGAAATTGTAAGTAAACGTCGTATTTACATATCTGCCACTGTGCAGGAGAATCCGTATAGGTGTTCGCGTGTTCGAAACGTAACGCGCGAGAAATTGTAAGTAAATGCCGTATTTACATATCTGCCACTGTGCAGGAGAATCCGTATAGGTGTTCGAGAGTTCGAAACGTAACGCTCGAGAAATTGTAAGTAAACGTCGTATTTACAAATCTGCCACTGTGCAGGAGAATCCGTATAGGTGTTCGAGTGTTCGAACCGTAACGCGCGAGAAATTGTAAGTAAACGCCGTATTTACATATCTGCCACTATGCAGGAGAATCCGTATAGGAGTTCGAGTGTTCGAAACGTAACGCGCGAGAAATTGTAAGTAAACGTCGTATTTACATATCTGCCACTGTGCAGGAGAATCCGTATGGGTGTTCGAGTGTTCGAAACGTAACGCGCGAGAAATTGTAAGTAAACGTCGTATTTACATATCTGCCACTGTGCAGGAGAATCCGTATAGGTGTTCGAGTGTTCGAAACGTAACGCGCGAGAAATTGTATGTAAACGCCGTATTTACATATCTGCCACTGTCCAGGAGAATCCGTATAGGTGTTCGAGTGTTCGAACCGTAACGCGTGAGAAATTGTAAGTAAACGTCGTATTTACATATCTGCCACTGTGCAGGAGAATCCGTATAGGTGTTCGAGTGTTCGAAACGTAACGCGCAAGAAATTGTAAGTAAACGCCGTATTTACATATCTGCCACTGTGCAGGAGAATCCGTATAGGTGTTCGAGTGTGCGAAACGTAACGCGCAAGAAATTGTAAGTAAACGCCATATTTACATATCTGCCACTGTGCAGGAGAATCCCTATAGGTGTTCGAGTGTTCGAAACGTAACGCGTGAGAAATTGTAAGTAAACGCCGTATTTACATATCTGCCACTGTCCAGGAGAATCCGTATAGGTGTTCGAGTGTTCGATCCGTAACGCGCGAGAAATTGTAAGTAAAAGCCGTATTTACATATCTACCACTGTGCAGGGGAATCCGTATAGGTGTTCGAGTGTTCGAAACGTAACGCGCGAGAAATTGTAAGTAAACGTCGTATTTACACATCTGCCACTGTGCAGGAGAATCCGTATAGGTGTTCGAGTGTTCGAAACGTAACGCGCGAGAAATTGTATGTAAACGCCGTATTTACATATCTGCCACTGTCCAGGAGAATCCGTATAGGTGTTCGAGTGTTCGAACCGTAACGCGTGAGAAATTGTAAGTAAACGTCGTATTTACATATCTGCCACTGTGCAGGAGAATCCGTATAGGTGTTCGAGTGTTCGAAACGTAACGCGCAAGAAATTGTAAGTAAACGCCGTATTTACATATCTGCCACTGTGCAGGAGAATCCGTATAGGTGTTCGAGTGTGCGAAACGTAACGCGCGAGAAATTGTAAGTAAACGCCGTATTTACATATCTGCCACTGTGCAGGAGAATCCGTATAGGTGTTCGAGTGCTCGAAACTTAACGCGCAAGAAATTGTAAGTAAACGCCGTATTTACATATCTGCCACTGTGCAGGAGAATCCGTATAGGTGTTCGAGTGTTCGAAACGTAACGCGCGAGAAATTGTATGTAAACGCCGTATTTACATATCTGCCACTGTCCAGGAGAATCCGTATAGGTGTTCGAGTGTTCGAACCGTAACGCGTGAGAAATTGTAAGTAAACGTCGTATTTACATATCTGCCACTGTGCAGGAGAATCCGTATAGGTGTTCGAGTGTTCGAAACGTAACGCGCAAGAAATTGTAAGTAAACGCCGTATTTACATATCTGCCACTGTGCAGGAGAATCCGTATAGGTGTTCGAGTGTGCGAAACGTAACGCGCGAGAAATTGTAAGTAAACGCCGTATTTACATATCTGCCACTGTGCAGGAGAATCCGTATAGGTGTTCGAGTGCTCGAAACTTAACGCGCAAGAAATTGTAAGTAAACGCCGTATTTACATATCTGCCACTGTGCAGGAGAATCCGTATAGGTGTTCGAGTGTTCGAAACGTAACGCGCGAGAAATTGTATGTAAACGCCGTATTTACATATCTGCCACTGTCCAGGAGAATCCGTATAGGTGTTCGAGTGTTCGAACCGTAACGCGTGAGAAATTGTAAGTAAACGTCGTATTTACATATCTGCCACTGTGCAGGAGAATCCGTATAGGTGTTCGAGTGTTCGAAACGTAACGCGCAAGAAATTGTAAGTAAACGCCGTATTTACATATCTGCCACTGTGCAGGAGAATCCGTATAGGTGTTCGAGTGTGCGAAACGTAACGCGCGAGAAATTGTAAGTAAACGCCGTATTTACATATCTGCCACTGTGCAGGAGAATCCGTATAGGTGTTCGAGTGGTCGAAACGTAACGCGCAAGAAATTGTAAGTAAACGCCGTATTTACATATCTGCCACTGTGCAGGAGAATCCGTATAGGTGTTCGAGTGTTCGAAACGTAACGCGCGAGAAATTGTAAGTAAACGCCGTATTTACATATCTGCCACTGTGCAGGAGAATCCGTATAGGTGTTCGAGTGTTCGAAACGTAACGCGTGAGAAATTGTAAGTAAACGCCGTATTTACATATCTGCCACTGTCCAGGAGAATCCGTATAGGTGTTCGAGTGTTCGAACCGTAACGCGCGAGAAATTGTAAGTAAAAGCCGTATTTACATATCTGCCACTGTGCAGGAGAATCCGTATAGGTGTTCGAGTGTTTGAAACGTAACGCGCGAGAAATTGTAAGTAAACGTCGTATTTACATATCTGCCACTGTGCAGGAGAATCCGTATAGGTGTTCGAGTGTTCGAAACGTAACGCGCGAGAAATTGTAAGTAAACGTCGTATTTACATATCTGCCACTGTGCAGGAGAATCCTTATAGGTGTTCGAGTGTGCCAAACGTAACGCTCGAGAAATTGTAAGTAAACGCCGTATTTACATATCTGCCACTGTGCAGGAGAATCCGTATAGGTGTTCGAGTGTTCGAAACGTAACGCGCCAGAAATTGTAAGTAAACGCCGTATTTACATATCTGCCACTGTGCAGGAGAATCCGTATAGGTGTTCGAGTGTTCGAAACGTAACGCGCGAGAAATTGTAAGTAAACGTCGTATTTACATATCTGCCACTGTGCCGGAGAATCCGTATAGGTGTTCGAGTGTTCGAATCGTAAGGCGTGAGAAATTGTAATTAAACGCCGTATTTACATATCAACCACTGTGCAGGAGAATCCGTATAGGTGTTCGAGTGTTCGAAACGTAACGCGCAAGAAATTGTAAGTAAACGCCATATTTACATATCTGCCACTGTGCAGGAGAATCCCTATAGGTGTTCGAGTGTTCGAAACGTAACGCGTGAGAAATTGTAAGTAAACGCCGTATTTACATATCTGCCACTGTCCAGGAGAATCCGTATAGGTGTTCGAGTGTTCGATCCGTAACGCGCGAGAAATTGTAAGTAAAAGCCGTATTTACATATCTACCACTGTGCAGGGGAATCCGTATAGGTGTTCGAGTGTTCGAAACGTAACGCGCGAGAAATTGTAAGTAAACGTCGTATTTACACATCTGCCACTGTGCAGGAGAATCCGTATAGGTGTTCGAGTGTTCGAAACGTAACGCGCGAGAAATTGTATGTAAACGCCGTATTTACATATCTGCCACTGTCCAGGAGAATCCGTATAGGTGTTCGAGTGTTCGAACCGTAACGCATGAGAAATTGTAAGTAAACGTCGTATTTACATATCTGCCACTGTGCAGGAGAATCCGTATAGGTGTTCGAGTGTTCGAAACGTAACGCGCAAGAAATTGTAAGTAAACGTCGTATTTACATATCTGCCACTGTGCAGGAGAATCCGTATAGGTGTTCGAGTGTGCGAAACGTAACGCGCGAGAAATTGTAAGTAAACGCCGTATTTACATATCTGCCACTGTGCCGGAGAATCCGTATAGGTGTTCGAGTGCTCGAAACTTAACGCGCAAGAAATTGTAAGTAAACGCCGTATTTACATATCTGCCACTGTGTAGGAGAATCCGTATAGGTGTTCGAGTGTGCGAAACGTAACGCGCGAGAAATTGTAAGTAAACGCCGTATTTACATATCTGCCACTGTGCAGGAGAATCCGTATAGGTGTTCCAGTGCTCGAAACGTAACGCGCAAGAAATTGTAAGTAAACGCCGTATTTACATATCTGCCACTGTGCAGGAGAATCCGTATAGGTGTTCGAGTGTTCGAAACGTAACGCGCGAGAAATTGTAAGTAAACGTCGTATTTACATATCTGCCACTGTGCAGGAGAATCCGTATAGGTGTTCGAGTGTTCGAAACGTAACGCGTGAGAAATTGCAAGTAAACGCCGTATTTACATATCTGCCACTGTCCAGGAGAATCCGTATAGGTGTTCGAGTGTTCGAACCGTAACGCGCGTGAAATTGTAAGTAAAAGCCGTATTTACATATCTGCCACTGTGCAGGAGAATCCGTATAGGTGTTCGTGTGTTTGAAACGTAACGCGCGAGAAATTGTAAGTAAACGTCGTATTTACATATCTGCCACTGTGCAGGAGAATCCGTATAGGTGTTCGAGTGTTCGAAACGTAACGCGCGAGAAATTGTAAGTAAACGTCTTATTTACATATCTGCCACTGTGCAGGAGAATCCTTATAGGTGTTCGAGTGTGCCAAACGTAACGCGCGAGAAATTGTAAGTAAACGCCGTATTTACATATCTGCCACTGTGCAGGAGAATCCGTATAGGTGTTCGAGTGTTCGAAACGTAACGCGCCAGAAATTGTAAGTAAACGCCGTATTTACATATCTGCCACTGTGCAGGAGAATCCGTATAGGTATTCGAGTGTTCGAAACGTAACGCGCGAGAAATTGTAAGTAAACGTCGTATTTACATATCTGTCACTGTGCCGGAGAATCCGTATAGGTGTTCGAGTGTTCGAATCGTAAGGCGTGAGAAATTGTAATTAAACGCCGTATTTACATATCTACCACTGTGCAGGAGAATCCGTATAGGTGTTCGAGTGTTCGAAACGTAACGCGCAAGAAATTGTAAGTAAACGCCATATTTACATATCTGCCACTGTGCAGGAGAATCCGTATAGGTGTTCGAGTGTTTGAAACGTAACGCGTGAGAAATTGTAAGTAAACGCCGTATTTACATATCTGCCACTGTGTAGGAGAATCCGTATAGGTGTTCGAGTGTGCGAAACGTAACGCGCGAGAAATTGTAAGTAAACGCCGTATTTACATATCTGCCACTGTGCAGGAGAATCCGTATAGGTGTTCAAGTGCTCGAAACGTAACGCGCAAGAAATTGTAAGTAAACGCCGTATTTACATATCTGCCACTGTGCAGGAGAATCCGTATAGGTGTTCGAGTGTTCGAAACGTAACGCGCGAGAAATTGTAAGTAAACGTCGTATTTACATATCTGCCACTGTGCAGGAGAATCCGTATAGGTGTTCGAGTGTTCGAAACGTAACGCGTGAGAAATTGCAAGTAAACGCCGTATTTACATATCTGCCACTGTCCAGGAGAATCCGTATAGGTGTTCGAGTGTTCGAACCGTAACGCGCGTGAAATTGTAAGTAAAAGCCGTATTTACATATCTGCCACTGTGCAGGAGAATCCGTATAGGTGTTCGTGTGTTTGAAACGTAACGCGCGAGAAATTGTAAGTAAACGTCGTATTTACATATCTGCCACTGTGCAGGAGAATCCGTATAGGTGTTCGAGTGTTCGAAACGTAACGCGCGAGAAATTGTAAGTAAACGTCTTATTTACATATCTGCCACTGTGCAGGAGAATCCTTATAGGTGTTCGAGTGTGCCAAACGTAACGCGCGAGAAATTGTAAGTAAACGCCGTATTTACATATCTGCCACTGTGCAGGAGAATCCGTATAGGTGTTCGAGTGTTCGAAACGTAACGCGCCAGAAATTGTAAGTAAACGCCGTATTTACATATCTGCCACTGTGCAGGAGAATCCGTATAGGTATTCGAGTGTTCGAAACGTAACGCGCGAGAAATTGTAAGTAAACGTCGTATTTACATATCTGTCACTGTGCCGGAGAATCCGTATAGGTGTTCGAGTGTTCGAATCGTAAGGCGTGAGAAATTGTAATTAAACGCCGTATTTACATATCTACCACTGTGCAGGAGAATCCGTATAGGTGTTCGAGTGTTCGAAACGTAACGCGCAAGAAATTGTAAGTAAACGCCATATTTACATATCTGCCACTGTGCAGGAGAATCCGTATAGGTGTTCGAGTGTTTGAAACGTAACGCGTGAGAAATTGTAAGTAAACGCCGTATTTACATATCTGCCACTGTCCAGGAGAATCCGTATAGGTGTTCGAGTGTTCGATCCGTAACGCGCGAGAAATTGTAAGTAAAAGCCGTATTTACATATCTACCACTGTGTAGGGGAATCCGTATAGGTGTTCGAGTGTTCGAAACGTAACGAGCGAGAAATTGTAAATAAACATCGTATTTACATATCTGCCACTGTGCAGGAGAATCCGTATAAGTGTTCGAATGTTCGATACGTAACGCATGAGAAATTGTATGTAAACGCCGTATTTACATCTCTGCCTCTGTGCAGGAGAATCCGTATAGCTGTTCGAGTGTGTAAAACGTAACGCGCGAGAAATTGTAAGTAAACGCCGTATTGACATATCTGCCACTGTGCAGGAGAATCCGTATAGGTGTTCGAGTGTCCGAAACGTAACGCGCGAGAAATTGTAAGTAAACGTCGTATTTACATATCTGCCACTGTGCAGGAGAATCCGTATAGGTGTTCGAGTGTTCGAACCGTAACGCGCGAGAAATTGTAAGTGAACGCCGTATTTACATATCTGCCACTATGCAGGAGAATCCGAATAGGTGTTCGAGTGTTCGAAACGTAACGCGCGAGAAATTGTATGTAAACGCCGTATTTACATATCTGCCACTGTCCAGGAGAATCCGTATAGGTGTTCGAGTGTTCGAACCGTAACGCGCGAGAAATTGTAAGTAAACGTCGTATTTACATATCTGCCACTGTGCAGGAGAATCCGTATAGGTGTTCGAGTGTTCGAAACGTAACGCGCAAGAAATTGTAAGTAAACGTCGTATTTACTTATCTGCCACTGTGCAGGAGAATCCGTATAGGTGTTCGAGTGTTCGAAACGTAACGCGGGAGAAATTGTAAGTAAACGTCGTATTTACATATCTGCCACTGTGCAGGAGAATCCGTGTAGGTGTTCGAGTGTGCAAAACGTAACGCGCGACAAATTGGAAGTAAACGCCGTATTTACATATCTGCCACTGTGCAGGAGAATCCGTATAGGTGTTCGAGTGTTCGAAACGTAACGCGCGAGAAATTGTAAGTAAACGTCGTATTTACATATCTGCCACTGTGCAGGAGAATCCGTATAGGTGTTCGAGTGTTCGAAAGGTCACGCGCGAGAAATTGTATGTAAACGCCGTATTTACATATCTGCCACTGTCCAGGAGAATCCGTATAGGTGTTCGAGTGTGCGAAACGTAACGCGCGAGAAATTGTAAGTAAACGCCGTATTTACATATCTGCCACTGTGCAGGAGAATCCGTATAGGTGTTCCAGTGCTCGAAACGTAACGCGCAAGAAATTGTAAGTAAACGCCGTATTTACATATCTGCCACTGTGCAGGAGAATCCGTATAGGTGTTCGAGTGTTCGAAACGTAACGCGCGAGAAATTGTAAGTAAACGTCGTATTTACATATCTGCCACTGTGCAGGAGAATCCGTATAGGTGTTCGAGTGTTCGAAACGTAACGCGTGAGAAATTGCAAGTAAACGCCGTATTTACATATCTGCCACTGTCCAGGAGAATCCGTATAGGTGTTCGAGTGTTCGAACCGTAACGCGCGTGAAATTGTAAGTAAAAGCCGTATTTACATATCTGCCACTGTGCAGGAGAATCCGTATAGGTGTTCGTGTGTTTGAAACGTAACGCGCGAGAAATTGTAAGTAAACGTCGTATTTACATATCTGCCACTGTGCAGGAGAATCCGTATAGGTGTTCGAGTGTTCGAAACGTAACGCGCGAGAAATTGTAAGTAAACGTCTTATTTACATATCTGCCACTGTGCAGGAGAATCCTTATAGGTGTTCGAGTGTGCCAAACGTAACGCGCGAGAAATTGTAAGTAAACGCCGTATTTACATATCTGCCACTGTGCAGGAGAATCCGTATAGGTGTTCGAGTGTTCGAAACGTAACGCGCCAGAAATTGTAAGTAAACGCCGTATTTACATATCTGCCACTGTGCAGGAGAATCCGTATAGGTATTCGAGTGTTCGAAACGTAACGCGCGAGAAATTGTAAGTAAACGTCGTATTTACATATCTGTCACTGTGCCGGAGAATCCGTATAGGTGTTCGAGTGTTCGAATCGTAAGGCGTGAGAAATTGTAATTAAACGCCGTATTTACATATCTACCACTGTGCAGGAGAATCCGTATAGGTGTTCGAGTGTTCGAAACGTAACGCGCAAGAAATTGTAAGTAAACGCCATATTTACATATCTGCCACTGTGCAGGAGAATCCGTATAGGTGTTCGAGTGTTTGAAACGTAACGCGTGAGAAATTGTAAGTAAACGCCGTATTTACATATCTGCCACTGTGTAGGAGAATCCGTATAGGTGTTCGAGTGTGCGAAACGTAACGCGCGAGAAATTGTAAGTAAACGCCGTATTTACATATCTGCCACTGTGCAGGAGAATCCGTATAGGTGTTCAAGTGCTCGAAACGTAACGCGCAAGAAATTGTAAGTAAACGCCGTATTTACATATCTGCCACTGTGCAGGAGAATCCGTATAGGTGTTCGAGTGTTCGAAACGTAACGCGCGAGAAATTGTAAGTAAACGTCGTATTTACATATCTGCCACTGTGCAGGAGAATCCGTATAGGTGTTCGAGTGTTCGAAACGTAACGCGTGAGAAATTGCAAGTAAACGCCGTATTTACATATCTGCCACTGTCCAGGAGAATCCGTATAGGTGTTCGAGTGTTCGAACCGTAACGCGCGTGAAATTGTAAGTAAAAGCCGTATTTACATATCTGCCACTGTGCAGGAGAATCCGTATAGGTGTTCGTGTGTTTGAAACGTAACGCGCGAGAAATTGTAAGTAAACGTCGTATTTACATATCTGCCACTGTGCAGGAGAATCCGTATAGGTGTTCGAGTGTTCGAAACGTAACGCGCGAGAAATTGTAAGTAAACGTCTTATTTACATATCTGCCACTGTGCAGGAGAATCCTTATAGGTGTTCGAGTGTGCCAAACGTAACGCGCGAGAAATTGTAAGTAAACGCCGTATTTACATATCTGCCACTGTGCAGGAGAATCCGTATAGGTGTTGGAGTGCTCGAAACTTAACGCGCAAGAAATTGTAAGTAAACGCCGTATTTACATATCTGCCACTGTGCAGGAGAATCCGTATAGGTATTCGAGTGTTCGAAACGTAACGCGCGAGAAATTGTAAGTAAACGTCGTATTTACATATCTGTCACTGTGCCGGAGAATCCGTATAGGTGTTCGAGTGTTCGAATCGTAAGGCGTGAGAAATTGTAATTAAACGCCGTATTTACATATCTACCACTGTGCAGGAGAATCCGTATAGGTGTTCGAGTGTTCGAAACGTAACGCGCAAGAAATTGTAAGTAAACGCCATATTTACATATCTGCCACTGTGCAGGAGAATCCGTATAGGTGTTCGAGTGTTTGAAACGTAACGCGTGAGAAATTGTAAGTAAACGCCGTATTTACATATCTGCCACTGTCCAGGAGAATCCGTATAGGTGTTCGAGTGTTCGATCCGTAACGCGCGAGAAATTGTAAGTAAAAGCCGTATTTACATATCTACCACTGTGTAGGGGAATCCGTATAGGTGTTCGAGTGTTCGAAACGTAACGAGCGAGAAATTGTAAATAAACATCGTATTTACATATCTGCCACTGTGCAGGAGAATCCGTATAAGTGTTCGAATGTTCGATACGTAACGCATGAGAAATTGTATGTAAACGCCGTATTTACATCTCTGCCTCTGTGCAGGAGAATCCGTATAGCTGTTCGAGTGTGTAAAACGTAACGCGCGAGAAATTGTAAGTAAACGCCGTATTGACATATCTGCCACTGTGCAGGAGAATCCGTATAGGTGTTCGAGTGTCCGAAACGTAACGCGCGAGAAATTGTAAGTAAACGTCGTATTTACATATCTGCCACTGTGCAGGAGAATCCGTATAGGTGTTCGAGTGTTCGAACCGTAACGCGCGAGAAATTGTAAGTGAACGCCGTATTTACATATCTGCCACTATGCAGGAGAATCCGAATAGGTGTTCGAGTGTTCGAAACGTAACGCGCGAGAAATTGTATGTAAACGCCGTATTTACATATCTGCCACTGTCCAGGAGAATCCGTATAGGTGTTCGAGTGTTCGAACCGTAACGCGCGAGAAATTGTAAGTAAACGTCGTATTTACATATCTGCCACTGTGCAGGAGAATCCGTATAGGTGTTCGAGTGTTCGAAACGTAACGCGCAAGAAATTGTAAGTAAACGTCGTATTTACTTATCTGCCACTGTGCAGGAGAATCCGTATAGGTGTTCGAGTGTTCGAAACGTAACGCGGGAGAAATTGTAAGTAAACGTCGTATTTACATATCTGCCACTGTGCAGGAGAATCCGTGTAGGTGTTCGAGTGTGCAAAACGTAACGCGCGACAAATTGGAAGTAAACGCCGTATTTACATATCTGCCACTGTGCAGGAGAATCCGTATAGGTGTTCGAGTGTTCGAAACGTAACGCGCGAGAAATTGTAAGTAAACGTCGTATTTACATATCTGCCACTGTGCAGGAGAATCCGTATAGGTGTTCGAGTGTTCGAAAGGTCACGCGCGAGAAATTGTATGTAAACGCCGTATTTACATATCTGCCACTGTCCAGGAGAATCCGTATAGGTGTTCGAGTCTTCGAACCGTAACGCGCGAGAAATTGTAAGTAAACGTCGTATTTACATATCTGCCACTGTGCAGGAGAATCCGTATAGGTGTTCGAGTGTTCGAAACGTAACGCGCAGGAAATTGTAAGTAAACGCCGTATTTACATATCTGCCACTGTGCAGGAGAATCCGTATAGGTGTTCGAGTGTGCGAAACGTAACGCGCGAGAAATTGTAAGTAAACGCCGTATTTACATATCTGCCACTGTGCAGGAGAATCCGTATAGGTGTTGGAGTGCTCGAAACTTAACGCGCAAGAAATTGTAAGTAAACGCCGTATTTACATATCTGCCACTGTGCAGGAGAATCCGTATAGGTGTTCGAGTGTGCGAAACGTAACGCGCGAGAAATTGTAAGTAAACACCGTATTTACATATCTGCCACTGTGCAGGAGAATCCGTATAGGTGTTCGAGTGCTCGAAACGTAACGCGCAACAAATTGTAAGTAAACGCCGTATTTACATATCTGCCACTGTGCAGGAGAATCCGTATAGGTGTTCGAGTGTTCGAAACGTAACGCGCGAGAAATTGTAAGTAAACGCCGTATTTACATATCTGCCACTGTGCAGGAGAATCCGTATAGGTGATCGAGTGTTCGAAACGTAACGCGTGAGAAATTGTAAGTAAACGCCGTATTTACATATCTGCCACTGTCCAGGAGAATCCGTATAGGTGTTCGAGTGTTCGAACCGTAACGCGCGAGAAATTGTAAGTAAAAGCCGTATTTACATATCTGCCACTGTGCAGGAGAATCCGTATGGGTGTTCGAGTGTTCGAAACGTAACGCGCGAGAAATTGTAAGTAAACGCCGTATTTACATATCTGCCACTGTGCAGGAGAATCCGTATAGGTGTTCGAGTGTTCGAAACGTAACGCGCGAGAAATTGTTAGTAAACGCCGTATTTACATATCTGCCACTGTGCAGGAGAATCCGTATAGGTGTTCGAGTGTTCGAAACGTAACGCGCGAGAAATTGTAAGTAAACGTCGTATTTACATATCTGCCACTGTGCAGGAGAATCTGTATAGGTGTTCGAGTGTGCAAAACGTAACACGCGAGAAATTGTAAGTAAACGCCGTATTTACATATCTGCCACTGTGCAGGAGAATCCGTATAGGTGTTCGAGTGTTCGAAACGTAACGCGTGTAAATTGTAAGTAAACGCCGTATTTACATATCTGCCACTGTGCAGGAGAATCCGTATAGGTGTTCGAGTGTTCGAAACGTAACGCGCGAGAAATTGTAAGTAAACGTCGTATTTACATATCTGCCACTGTGCAGGAGAATCCGTATAGGTGTTCGAGTGTTCGAACCGTAACGCGCGAGAAATTGTAAGTAAACGCCGTATTTACATATCTGCCACTATGCAGGAGAATCCGTATAGGTGTTCGAGTGTTCGAAACGTAACGCGCGAGAAATTGTAAGTAAACGTCGTATTTACATATCTGCCACTGTGCAGGAGAATCCGTATAGGTGTTCGAGTGTTCGAAACGTAACGCGCGAGAAATTGTATGTAAACGCCGTATTTACATATCTGCCACTGTCTAGGAGAATCCGTATAGGTGTTCGAGTGTTCGAACCGTAACGCGCGAGAAATTGTAAGTAAACGTCGTATTTACATATCTGCCACTGTGCAGGAGAATCCGTATAGGTGTTCGAGTGTTCGAAACGTAACGCGCAAGAAATTGTAAATAAACGTCGTATTTACTTATCTGCCACTGTGCAGGAGAATCCGTATAGGTGTTCGAGTGTTCGAAACGTAACGCGGGAGAAATTGTAAGTAAACGTCGTATTTACATATCGGCCACTGTGCAGGAGAATCCGTGTAGGTGTTCGAGTGTGCAAAACGTAACGCGCGAGAAATTGGAAGTAAACGCCGTATTTACATATCTGCCACTGTCCAGGAGAATCCGTATAGGTGTTCGAGTCTACGAACCGTAACGCGCGAGAAATTGTAAGTAAACGTCGTATTTACATATCTGCCACTGTGCAGGAGAATCCGTATAGGTGTTCGAGTGTTCGAAACGTAACGCGCGAGAAATTGTATGTAAACGCCGTATTTACATATCTGCCGCTGTCCAGGAGAATCCGTATAGGTGTTCGAGTCTTCGAACCGTAACGCGCGAGAAATTGTAAGTAAACGTCGTATTTACATATCTGCCACTGTGCAGGAGAATCCGTATAGGTGTTCGAGTGTTCGAAACGTAACGCGCAGGAAATTGTAAGTAAACGCCGTATTTACATATCTGCCACTGTGCAGGAGAATCCGTATAGGTGTTCGAGTGTGCGAAACGTAACGCGCGAGAAATTGTAAGTAAACGCCGTATTTACATATCTGCCACTGTGCAGGAGAATCCGTATAGGTGTTCGAGTGCTCGAAACTTAACGCGCAAGAAATTGTAAGTAAACGCCGTATTTACATATCTGCCACTGTGCAGGAGAATCCGTATAGGTGTTCGAGTGTGCGAAACGTAACGCGCGAGAAATTGCAAGTAAACGCCGTATTTACATATCTGCCACTGTGCAGGAGAATCCGTATAGGTGTTCGAGTGCTCGAAACGTAACGCGCAACAAATTGTAAGTAAACGCCGTATTTACATATCTGCCACTGTGCAGGAGAATCCGTATAGGTGTTCGAGTGTTCGAAACGTAACGCGCGAGAAATTGTAAGTAAACGCCGTATTTACATATCTGCCACTGTGCAGGAGAATCCGTATAGGTGATCGAGTGTTCGAAACGTAACGCGTG
Source organism: Camellia sinensis (assembly GCF_055761805.1). Classification (NCBI taxonomy): domain Eukaryota; kingdom Viridiplantae; phylum Streptophyta; class Magnoliopsida; order Ericales; family Theaceae; genus Camellia; species Camellia sinensis. The sequence continues at coordinate 3,536,310 of NW_028128989.1, read as the reverse complement.
AGAAATTGTAAGTAAACGCCGTATTTACATATCTGCCACTGTCCAGGAGAATCCGTATAGGTGTTCGAGTGTTCGAACCGTAACGCGCGAGAAATTGTAAGTAAAAGCCGTATTTACATATCTGCCACTGTGCAGGAGAATCCGTATAGGTGTTCGAGTGTTCGAAACGTAACGCGCGAGAAATTGTAAGTAAACGTCGTATCTACATATCTGCCACTGTGCAGTAGAATCCGTATAGGTGTTCGAGTGTTCGAAACGTAACGCGCGAGAAATTGTAAGTAAACGCCGTATTTACATATCTGCCACTGTGCAGGAGAATCCGTATAGGTGTTCGAGTGTTCGAAACGTAACGCGCGAGAAATTGTTAGTAAACGCCGTATTTACATATCTGCCACTGTGCAGGAGAATCCGTATAGGTGTTCGAGTGTTCGAAACGTAACGCGCGAGAAATTGTAAGTAAACGTCGTATTTACATATCTGCCACTGTGCAGGAGAATCTGTATAGGTGTTCGAGTGTGCAAAACGTAACACGCGAGAAATTGTAAGTAAACGCCGTATTTACATATCTGCCACTGTGCAGGAGAATCCGTATAGGTGTTCGAGTTTTCGGAACGTAACGCGCGTAAATTGTAAGTAAACGCCGTATTTACATATCTGCCACTGTGCAGGAGAATCCGTATAGGTGTTCGAGTGTTCGAAACGTAACGCGCGAGAAATTGTAAGTAAACGTCGTATTTACATATCTGCCACTGTGCAGGAGAATCCGTATAGGTGTTCGAGTGTTCGAACCGTAACGCGCGAGAAATTGAAAGTAAACGCCGTATTTACATATCTGCCACTCTGCAGGAGAATCCGTATAGGTGTTCGAGTGTTCGAAACGTAACGCGCGAGAAATTGTAAGTAAACGTCGTATTTACATATCTGCCACTGTGCAGGAGAATCCGTATAGGTGTTCGAGTGTTTGAAACGTATCGCGCGAGAAATTGTATGTAAACGCCGTATTTACATATCTGCCACTGTCCAGGAGAATCCGTATAGGTGTTCGAGTGTTCGAACCGTAACGCGCGAGAAATTGTAAGTAAACGTCGTATTTACATATCTGCCACTGTGCCGGAGAATCCGTATAGGTGTTCGAGTGTTCGAAACGTAACGCGCAAGAAATTTTAAATAAACGTCGTATTTACTTATCTGCCACTGTGCAGGAGAATCCGTATAGGTGTTCGAGTGTTCGAAACGTAACGCGGGAGAAATTGTAAGTAAACGTCGTATTTACATATCTGCCACTGTGCAGGAGAATCCGTGTAGGTGTTCGAGTGTGCAAAACGTAACGCGCGAGAAATTGGAAGTAAACGCCGTATTTACATATCTGCCACTGTGCAGGAGAATCCGTATAGGTGTTCGAGTGTTCGAAACGTAACGCGCGAGAAATTGTTAGTAAACGCCGTATTTACATATCTGCCACTGTGCAGGAAAATCCGTATAGGTGTTCGAGTGTTCGAAACATAACGCGCGAGAAATTGTAAGTAAACGTCGTATTTACATATCTGCCACTGTGCAGGAGAATCTGTATAGGTGTTCGAGTGTGCAAAACGTAACGCGCGAGAAATTGTTAGTAAACGCCGTATTTACATATCTGCCACTGTGCAGGAGAATCCGTATAGGTGTTCGAGTGTTCGAAACGTTACGCGCGAGAAATTGTAAGTAAACGCCGTATTTACATATCTGCCACTGTGCAGGAGAATGCGTATAGGTGTTCGAGTGTTCGAAACGTAACGCGCGAGAAATTGTAAGTAAACGTCGTATTTACATATCTGCCACTGTGCAGGAGAATCCGTATAGGTGTTCGAGTGTTCGAACCGTAACGCGCGAGAAATTGTAAGTAAACGCCGTATTTACATATCTGCCACTGTGCAGGAGAATCCGTATAGGTGTTCGAGTGTTCGAAACGTAACGCGCGAGAAATTGTAAGTAAAAGCCGTATTTACATATCTGCCACTGTGCAGGAGAATCCGTATAGGTGTTCGAGTGTTCGAAACGTAACGCGCAAGAAATTGTAAATAAACGTCGTATTTACTTATCTGCCACTGTGCAGGAGAATCCGTATAGGTGTTCGAGTGTTCGAAACGTAACGCGGGAGAAATTGTAAGTAAACGTCGTATTTACATATCTGCCACTGTGCAGGAGAATCCGTGTAGGTGTTCGAGTGTGCAAAACGTAACGCGCGAGAAATTGGAAGTAAACGCCGTATTTACATATCTGCCACTGTGCAGGAGAATCCGTATAGGTGTTCGAGTGTTCGAAACGTAACGCGCGAGAAATTGTAAGTAAACGTCGTATTTACATATCTGCCACTGTGCAGGAGAATCCGTATAGGTGTTCGAGTGTTCGAAACGTAACGCGCGAGAAATTGTATGTAAACGCCGTATTTACATATCTGCCACTGTCCAGGAGAATCCGTATAGGTGTTCGAGTCTACGAACCGTAACGCGCGAGAAATTGTAAGTAAACGTCGTATTTACATATCTGCCACTGTGCAGGAGAATCCGTATAGGTGTTCGAGTGTTCGAAACGTAACGCGCAGGAAATTGTAAGTAAACGCCGTATTTACATATCTGCCACTGTGCAGGAGAATCCGTATAGGTATTCGAGTGTGCGAAACGTAACGCGCGAGAAATTGTAAGTAAACGCCGTATTTACATATCTGCCACTGTGCAGGAGAATCCGTATAGGTGTTCGAGTGCTCGAAACTTAACGCGCAAGAAATTGTAAGTAAACGCCGTATTTACATATCTGCCACTGTGCAGGAGAATCCGTATAGGTGTTCGAGTGTGCGAAACGTAACGCGCGAGAAATTGTAAGTAAACGCCGTATTTACATATCTGCCACTGTGCAGGAGAATCCGTATAGGTGTTCGAGTGCTCGAAACGTAACGCGCAACAAATTGTAAGTAAACGCCGTATTTACATATCTGCCACTGTGCAGGAGAATCCGTATAGGTGTTCGAGTGTTCGAAACGTAACGCGCGAGAAATTGTAAGTAAACGCCGTATTTACATATCTGCCACTGTGCAGGAGAATCCGTATAGGTGATCGAGTGTTCGAAACGTAACGCGTGAGAAATTGTAAGTAAACGCCGTATTTACATATCTGCCACTGTCCAGGAGAATCCGTATAGGTGTTCGAGTGTTCGAACCGTAACGCGCGAGAAATTGTAAGTAAAAGCCGTATTTACATATCTGCCACTGTGCAGGAGAATCCGTATAGGTGTTCGAGTGTTCGAAACGTAACGCGCGAGAAATTGTAAGTAAACGTCGTATTTACATATCTGCCACTGTGCAGGAGAATCCGTATAGGTGTTCGAGTGTTCGAAACGTAACGCGCGAGAAATTGTATGTAAACGCCGTATTTACATATCTGCCACTGTCCAGGAGAATCCGTATATGTGTTCGAGTGTTCGAACCGTAACGCGCGAGAAATTGTAAGTAAACGTCGTATTTACATATCTGCCACTGTGCAGGAGAATCCGTATAGGTGTTCGAGTGTTCGAAACGTAACGCGCAAGAAATTGTAAATAAACGTCGTATTTACTTATCTGCCACTGTGCAGGAGAATCCGTATAGGTGTTCGAGTGTTCGAAACGTAACGCGGGAGAAATTGTAAGTAAACGTCGTATTTACATATCGGCCACTGTGCAGGAGAATCCGTGTAGGTGCTCGAGTGTGCAAAACGTAACGCGCGAGAAATTGGAAGTAAACGCCGTATTTACATATCTGCCACTGTGCAGGAGAATCCGTATAGGTGTTCGAGTGTTCGAAACGTAACGCGCGAGAAATTGTAAGTAAACGTCGTATTTACATATCTGCCACTGTGCAGGAGAATCCGTATAGGTGTTCGAGTGTTCGAAACGTAACGCGCGAGAAATTGTATGTAAACGCCGTATTTACATATCTGCCACTGTCCAGGAGAATCCGTATAGGTGTTCGAGTCTTCGAACCGTAACGCGCGAGAAATTGTAAGTAAACGTCGTATTTACATATCTGCCACTGTGCAGGAGAATCCGTATAGGTGTTCGAGTGTTCGAAACGTAACGCGCAGGAAATTGTAAGTAAACGCCGTATTTACATATCTGCCACTGTGCAGGAGAATCCGTATAGGTGTTCGAGTGTGCGAAACGTAACGCGCGAGAAATTGTAAGTAAACGCCGTATTTACATATCTGCCACTGTGCAGGAGAATCCGTATAGGTGTTCGAGTGCTCGAAACTTAACGCGCAAGAAATTGTAAGTAAACGCCGTATTTACATATCTGCCACTGTGCAGGAGAATCCGTATAGGTGTTCGAGTGTGCGAAACGTAACGCGCGAGAAATTGTAAGTAAACGCCGTATTTACATATCTGCCACTGTGCAGGAGAATCCGTATAGGTGTTCGAGTGCTCGAAACGTAACGCGCAACAAATTGTAAGTAAACGCCGTATTTACATATCTGCCACTGTGCAGGAGAATCCGTATAGGTGTTCGAGTGTTCGAAACGTAACGCGCGAGAAATTGTAAGTAAACGCCGTATTTACATATCTGCCACTGTGCAGGAGAATCCGTATAGGTGATCGAGTGTTCGAAACGTAACGCGTGAGAAATTGTAAGTAAACGCCGTATTTACATATCTGCCACTGTCCAGGAGAATCCGTATAGGTGTTCGAGTGTTCGAACCGTAACGCGCGAGAAATTGTAAGTAAAAGCCGTATTTACATATCTGCCACTGTGCAGGAGAATCCGTATAGGTGTTCGAGTGTTCGAAACGTAACGCGCGAGAAATTGTAAGTAAACGTCGTATCTACATATCTGCCACTGTGCAGGAGAATCCGTATAGGTGTTCGAGTGTTCGAAACGTAACGCGCGAGAAATTGTAAGTAAACGCCGTATTTACATATCTGCCACTGTGCAGGAGAATCCGTATAGGTGTTCGAGTGTTCGAAACGTAACGCGCGAGAAATTGTTAGTAAACGCCGTATTTACATATCTGCCACTGTGCAGGAAAATCCGTATAGGTGTTCGAGTGTTCGAAACATAACGCGCGAGAAATTGTAAGTAAACGTCGTATTTACATATCTGCCACTGTGCAGGAGAATCTGTATAGGTGTTCGAGTGTGCAAAACGTAACGCGCGAGAAATTGTTAGTAAACGCCGTATTTACATATCTGCCACTGTGCAGGAGAATCCGTATAGGTGTTCGAGTGTTCGAAACGTAACGCGCGAGAAATTGTAAGTAAACGCCGTATTTACATATCTGCCACTGTGCAGGAGAATGCGTATAGGTGTTCGAGTGTTCGAAACGTAACGCGCGAGAAATTGTAAGTAAACGTCGTATTTACATATCTGCCACTGTGCAGGAGAATCCGTATAGGTGTTCGAGTGTTCGAACCGTAACGCGCGAGAAATTGTAAGTAAACGCCGTATTTACATATCTGCCACTGTGCAGGAGAATCCGTATAGGTGTTCGAGTGTTCGAAACGTAACGCGCGAGAAATTGTAAGTAAAAGCCGTATTTACATATCTGCCACTGTGCAGGAGAATCCGTATAGGTGTTCGAGTGTTCGAAACGTAACGCGCAAGAAATTGTAAATAAACGTCGTATTTACTTATCTGCCACTGTGCAGGAGAATCCGTATAGGTGTTCGAGTGTTCGAAACGTAACGCGGGAGAAATTGTAAGTAAACGTCGTATTTACATATCTGCCACTGTGCAGGAGAATCCGTGTAGGTGTTCGAGTGTGCAAAACGTAACGCGCGAGAAATTGGAAGTAAACGCCGTATTTACATATCTGCCACTGTGCAGGAGAATCCGTATAGGTGTTCGAGTGTTCGAAACGTAACGCGCGAGAAATTGTAAGTAAACGTCGTATTTACATATCTGCCACTGTGCAGGAGAATCCGTATAGGTGTTCGAGTGTTCGAAACGTAACGCGCGAGAAATTGTATGTAAACGCCGTATTTACATATCTGCCACTGTCCAGGAGAATCCGTATAGGTGTTCGAGTCTACGAACCGTAACGCGCGAGAAATTGTAAGTAAACGTCGTATTTACATATCTGCCACTGTGCAGGAGAATCCGTATAGGTGTTCGAGTGTTCGAAACGTAACGCGCAGGAAATTGTAAGTAAACGCCGTATTTACATATCTGCCACTGTGCAGGAGAATCCGTATAGGTATTCGAGTGTGCGAAACGTAACGCGCGAGAAATTGTAAGTAAACGCCGTATTTACATATCTGCCACTGTGCAGGAGAATCCGTATAGGTGTTCGAGTGCTCGAAACTTAACGCGCAAGAAATTGTAAGTAAACGCCGTATTTACATATCTGCCACTGTGCAGGAGAATCCGTATAGGTGTTCGAGTGTGCGAAACGTAACGCGCGAGAAATTGTAAGTAAACGCCGTATTTACATATCTGCCACTGTGCAGGAGAATCCGTATAGGTGTTCGAGTGCTCGAAACGTAACGCGCAACAAATTGTAAGTAAACGCCGTATTTACATATCTGCCACTGTGCAGGAGAATCCGTATAGGTGTTCGAGTGTTCGAAACGTAACGCGCGAGAAATTGTAAGTAAACGCCGTATTTACATATCTGCCACTGTGCAGGAGAATCCGTATAGGTGATCGAGTGTTCGAAACGTAACGCGTGAGAAATTGTAAGTAAACGCCGTATTTACATATCTGCCACTGTCCAGGAGAATCCGTATAGGTGTTCGAGTGTTCGAACCGTAACGCGCGAGAAATTGTAAGTAAAAGCCGTATTTACATATCTGCCACTGTGCAGGAGAATCCGTATAGGTGTTCGAGTGTTCGAAACGTAACGCGCGAGAAATTGTAAGTAAACGTCGTATTTACATATCTGCCACTGTGCAGGAGAATCCGTATAGGTGTTCGAGTGTTCGAAACGTAACGCGCGAGAAATTGTATGTAAACGCCGTATTTACATATCTGCCACTGTCCAGGAGAATCCGTATATGTGTTCGAGTGTTCGAACCGTAACGCGCGAGAAATTGTAAGTAAACGTCGTATTTACATATCTGCCACTGTGCAGGAGAATCCGTATAGGTGTTCGAGTGTTCGAAACGTAACGCGCAAGAAATTGTAAATAAACGTCGTATTTACTTATCTGCCACTGTGCAGGAGAATCCGTATAGGTGTTCGAGTGTTCGAAACGTAACGCGGGAGAAATTGTAAGTAAACGTCGTATTTACATATCGGCCACTGTGCAGGAGAATCCGTGTAGGTGTTCGAGTGTGCAAAACGTAACGCGCGAGAAATTGGAAGTAAACGCCGTATTTACATATCTGCCACTGTGCAGGAGAATCCGTATAGGTGTTCGAGTGTTCGAAACGTAACGCGCGAGAAATTGTAAGTAAACGTCGTATTTACATATCTGCCACTGTGCAGGAGAATCCGTATAGGTGTTCGAGTGTTCGAAACGTAACGCGCGAGAAATTGTATGTAAACGCCGTATTTACATATCTGCCACTGTCCAGGAGAATCCGTATAGGTGTTCGAGTCTTCGAACCGTAACGCGCGAGAAATTGTAAGTAAACGTCGTATTTACATATCTGCCACTGTGCAGGAGAATCCGTATAGGTGTTCGAGTGTTCGAAACGTAACGCGCAGGAAATTGTAAGTAAACGCCGTATTTACATATCTGCCACTGTGCAGGAGAATCCGTATAGGTGTTCGAGTGTGCGAAACGTAACGCGCGAGAAATTGTAAGTAAACGCCGTATTTACATATCTGCCACTGTGCAGGAGAATCCGTATAGGTGTTCGAGTGCTCGAAACTTAACGCGCAAGAAATTGTAAGTAAACGCCGTATTTACATATCTGCCACTGTGCAGGAGAATCCGTATAGGTGTTCGAGTGTGCGAAACGTAACGCGCGAGAAATTGTAAGTAAACGCCGTATTTACATATCTGCCACTGTGCAGGAGAATCCGTATAGGTGTTCGAGTGCTCGAAACGTAACGCGCAACAAATTGTAAGTAAACGCCGTATTTACATATCTGCCACTGTGCAGGAGAATCCGTATAGGTGTTCGAGTGTTCGAAACGTAACGCGCGAGAAATTGTAAGTAAACGCCGTATTTACATATCTGCCACTGTGCAGGAGAATCCGTATAGGTGATCGAGTGTTCGAAACGTAACGCGTGAGAAATTGTAAGTAAACGCCGTATTTACATATCTGCCACTGTCCAGGAGAATCCGTATAGGTGTTCGAGTGTTCGAACCGTAACGCGCGAGAAATTGTAAGTAAAAGCCGTATTTACATATCTGCCACTGTGCAGGAGAATCCGTATAGGTGTTCGAGTGTTCGAAACGTAACGCGCGAGAAATTGTAAGTAAACGTCGTATCTACATATCTGCCACTGTGCAGGAGAATCCGTATAGGTGTTCGAGTGTTCGAAACGTAACGCGCGAGAAATTGTAAGTAAACGCCGTATTTACATATCTGCCACTGTGCAGGAGAATCCGTATAGGTGTTCGAGTGTTCGAAACGTAACGCGCGAGAAATTGTTAGTAAACGCCGTATTTACATATCTGCCACTGTGCAGGAGAATCCGTATAGGTGTTCGAGTGTTCGAACCGTAACGCGCGAGAAATTGTAAGTAAACGCCGTATTTACATATCTGCCACTCTGCAGGAGAATCCGTATAGGTGTTCGAGTGTTCGAAACGTAACGCGCGAGAAATTGTAAGTAAACGTCGTATTTACATATCTGCCACTGTGCAGGAGAATCCGTATAGGTGTTCGAGTGTTCGAAACGTAACGCGCGAGAAATTGTATGTAAACGCCGTATTTACATATCTGCCACTGTCCAGGAGAATCCGTATAGGTGTTCGAGTGTTCGAACCGTAACGCGCGAGAAATTGTAAGTAAACGTCGTATTTACATATCTGCCACTGTGCCGGAGAATCCGTATAGGTGTTCGAGTGTTCGAAACGTAACGCGCAAGAAATTGTAAATAAACGTCGTATTTACTTATCTGCCACTGTGCAGGAGACTCCGTATAGGTGTTCGAGTGTTCGAAACGTAACGCGGGAGAAATTGTAAGTAAACGTCGTATTTACATATCTGCCACTGTGCAGGAGAATCCGTGTAGGTGTTCGAGTGTGCAAAACGTAACGCGCGAGAAATTGGAAGTAAACGCCGTATTTACATATCTGCCACTGTGCAGGAGAATCCGTATAGGTGTTCGAGTGTTCGAAACGTAACGCGCGAGAAATTGTTAGTAAACGCCGTATTTACATATCTGCCACTGTGCAGGAAAATCCATATAGGTGTTCGAGTGTTCGAAACATAACGCGCGAGAAATTGTAAGTAAACGTCGTATTTACATATCTGCCACTGTGCAGGAGAATCTGTATAGGTGTTCGAGTGTGCAAAACGTAACGCGCGAGAAATTGTTAGTAAACGCCGTATTTACATATCTGCCACTGTGCAGGAGAATCCGTATAGGTGTTCGAGTGTTCGAAACGTAACGCGCGAGAAATTGTAAGTAAACGCCGTATTTACATATCTGCCACTGTGCAGGAGAATGCGTATAGGTGTTCGAGTGTTCGAAACGTAACGCGCGAGAAATTGTAAGTAAACGTCGTATTTACATATCTGCCACTGTGCAGGAGAATCCGTATAGGTGTTCGAGTGTTCGAACCGTAACGCGCGAGAAATTGTAAGTAAACGCCGTATTTACATATCTGCCACTATGCAGGAGAATCCGTATAGGTGTTCGAGTGTTCGAAACGTAACGCGCGAGAAATTGTAAGTAAAAGCCGTATTTACATATCTGCCACTGTGCAGGATAATCCGTATAGGTGTTCGAGTGTTCGAAACGTAACGCACAAGAAATTGTAAATAAACGTCGTATTTACTTATCTGCCACTGTGCAGGAGAATCCGTATAGGTGTTCGAGTGTTCGAAACGTAACGCGGGAGAAATTGTAAGTAAACGTCGTATTTACATATCTGCCACTGTGCAGGAGAATCCGTGTAGGTGTTCGAGTGTGCAAAACGTAACGCGCGAGAAATTGGAAGTAAACGCCGTATTTACATATCTGCCACTGTGCAGGAGAATCCGTATAGGTGTTCGAGTGTTCGAAACGTAACGCGCGAGAAATTGTAAGTAAACGTCGTATTTACATATCTGCCACTGTGCAAGAGAATCCGTATAGGTGTTCGAGTGTTCGAAACGTAACGCGCGAGAAATTGTATGTAAACGCCGTATTTACATATCTGCCACTGTCCAGGAGAATCCGTATAGGTGTTCGAGTCTTCGAACCGTAACGCGCGAGAAATTGTAAGTAAACGTCGTATTTACATATCTGCCACTGTGCAGGAGAATCCGTATAGGTGTTCGAGTGTTCGAAACGTAACGCGCAGGAAATTGTAAGTAAACTCTGTATTTACATATCTGCCACTGTGCAGGAGAATCCGTATAGGTATTCGAGTGTGCGAAACGTAACGCGCGAGAAATTGTAAGTAAACGCCGTATTTACATATCTGCCACTGTGCAGGAGAATCCGTATAGGTGTTCGAGTGCTCGAAACTTAACGCGCAAGAAATTGTAAGTAAACGCCGTATTTACATATCTGCCACTGTGCAGGAGAATCCGTATAGGTGTTCGAGTGTGCGAAACGTAACGCGCGAGAAATTGTAAGTAAACGCCGTATTTACATATCTGCCACTGTGCAGGAGAATCCGTATAGGTGTTCGAGTGCTCGAAACGTAACGCGCAACAAATTGTAAGTAAACGCCGTATTTACATATCTGCCACTGTGCAGGAGAATCCGTATAGGTGTTCGAGTGTTCGAAACGTAACGCGCGAGAAATTGTAAGTAAACGCCGTATTTACATATCTGCCACTGTGCAGGAGAATCCGTATAGGTGATCGAGTGTTCGAAACGTAACGCGTGAGAAATTGTAAGTAAACGCCGTATTTACATATCTGCCACTGTCCAGGAGAATCCGTATAGGTGTTCGAGTGTTCGAACCGTAACGCGCGAGAAATTGTAAGTAAAAGCCGTATTTACATATCTGCCACTGTGCAGGAGAATCCGTATAGGTGTTCGAGTGTTCGAAACGTAACGCGCGAGAAATTGTAAGTAAACGTCGTATTTACATATCTGCCACTGTGCAGGAGAATCCGTATAGGTGTTCGAGTGTTCGAAACGTAACGCGCGAGAAATTGTATGTAAACGCCGTATTTACATATCTGCCACTGTCCAGGAGAATCCGTATAGGTGTTCGAGTGTTCGAACCGTAACGCGCGAGAAATTGTAAGTAAACGTCGTATTTACATATCTGCCACTGTGCCGGAGAATCCGTATAGGTGTTCGAGTGTTCGAAACGTAACGCGCAAGAAATTGTAAATAAACGTCGTATTTACTTATCTGCCACTGTGCAGGAGAATCCGTATAGGTGTTCGAGTGTTCGAAACGTAACGCGGGAGAAATTGTAAGTAAACGTCGTATTTACATATCTGCCACTGTGCAGGAGAATCCGTGTAGGTGTTCGAGTGTGCAAAACGTAACGCGCGAGAAATTGGAAGTAAACGCCGTATTTACATATCTGCCACTGTGCAGGAGAATCCGTATAGGTGTTCGAGTGTTCGAAACGTAACGCGCGAGAAATTGTTAGTAAACGCCGTATTTACATATCTGCCACTGTGCAGGAAAATCCGTATAGGTGTTCGAGTGTTCGAAACATAACGCGCGAGAAATTGTAAGTAAACGTCGTATTTACATATCTGCCACTGTGCAGGAGAATCTGTATAGGTGTTCGAGTGTGCAAAACGTAACGCGCGAGAAATTGTTAGTAAACGCCGTATTTACATATCTGCCACTGTGCAGGAGAATCCGTATAGGTGTTCGAGTGTTCGAAACGTAACGCGCGAGAAATTGTAAGTAAACGCCGTATTTACATATCTGCCACTGTGCAGGAGAATGCGTATAGGTGTTCGAGTGTTCGAAACGTAACGCGCGAGAAATTGTAAGTAAACGTCGTATTTACATATCTGCCACTGTGCAGGAGAATCCGTATAGGTGTTCGAGTGTTCGAACCGTAACGCGCGAGAAATTGTAAGTAAACGCCGTATTTACATATCTGCCACTATGCAGGAGAATCCGTATAGGTGTTCGAGTGTTCGAAACGTAACGCGCGAGAAATTGTAAGTAAAAGCCGTATTTACATATCTGCCACTGTGCAGGATAATCCGTATAGGTGTTCGAGTGTTCGAAACGTAACGCACAAGAAATTGTAAATAAACGTCGTATTTACTTATCTGCCACTGTGCAGGAGAATCCGTATAGGTGTTCGAGTGTGCGAAACGTAACGCGCGAGAAATTGTAAGTAAACGCCGTATTTACATATCTGCCACTGTGCAGGAGAATCCGTATAGGTGTTCGAGTGCTCGAAACGTAACGCGCAACAAATTGTAAGTAAACGCCGTATTTACATATCTGCCACTGTGCAGGAGAATCCGTATAGGTGTTCGAGTGTTCGAAACGTAACGCGCGAGAAATTGTAAGTAAACGCCGTATTTACATATCTGCCACTGTGCAGGAGAATCCGTATAGGTGATCGAGTGTTCGAAACGTAACGCGTGAGAAATTGTAAGTAAACGCCGTATTTACATATCTGCCACTGTCCAGGAGAATCCGTATAGGTGTTCGAGTGTTCGAACCGTAACGCGCGAGAAATTGTAAGTAAAAGCCGTATTTACATATCTGCCACTGTGCAGGAGAATCCGTATAGGTGTTCGAGTGTTCGAAACGTAACGCGCGAGAAATTGTAAGTAAACGTCGTATTTACATATCTGCCACTGTGCAGGAGAATCCGTATAGGTGTTCGAGTGTTCGAAACGTAACGCGCGAGAAATTGTAAGTAAACGCCGTATTTACATATCTGCCACTATGCAGGAGAATCCGTATAGGTGTTCGAGTGTTCGAAACGTAACGCGCGAGAAATTGTAAGTAAAAGCCGTATTTACATATCTGCCACTGTGCAGGATAATCCGTATAGGTGTTCGAGTGTTCGAAACGTAACGCACAAGAAATTGTAAATAAACGTCGTATTTACTTATCTGCCACTGTGCAGGAGAATCCGTATAGGTGTTCGAGTGTTCGAAACGTAACGCGGGAGAAATTGTAAGTAAACGTCGTATTTACATATCTGCCACTGTGCAGGAGAATCCGTGTAGGTGTTCGAGTGTGCAAAACGTAACGCGCGAGAAATTGGAAGTAAACGCCGTATTTACATATCTGCCACTGTGCAGGAGAATCCGTATAGGTGTTCGAGTGTTCGAAACGTAACGCGCGAGAAATTGTAAGTAAACGTCGTATTTACATATCTGCCACTGTGCAGGAGAATCCGTATAGGTGTTCGAGTGTTCGAAACGTAACGCGCGAGAAATTGTATGTAAACGCCGTATTTACATATCTGCCACTGTCCAGGAGAATCCGTATAGGTGTTCGAGTCTTCGAACCGTAACGCGCGAGAAATTGTAAGTAAACGTCGTATTTACATATCTGCCACTGTGCAGGAGAATCCGTATAGGTGTTCGAGTGTTCGAAACGTAACGCGCAGGAAATTGTAAGTAAACGCCGTATTTACATATCTGCCACTGTGCAGGAGAATCCGTATAGGTATTCGAGTGTGCGAAACGTAACGCGCGAGAAATTGTAAGTAAACGCCGTATTTACATATCTGCCACTGTGCAGGAGAATCCGTATAGGTGTTCGAGTGCTCGAAACTTAACGCGCAAGAAATTGTAAGTAAACGCCGTATTTACATATCTGCCACTGTGCAGGAGAATCCGTATAGGTGTTCGAGTGTGCGAAACGTAACGCGCGAGAAATTGTAAGTAAACGCCGTATTTACATATCTGCCACTGTGCAGGAGAATCCGTATAGGTGTTCGAGTGCTCGAAACGTAACGCGCAACAAATTGTAAGTAAACGCCGTATTTACATATCTGCCACTGTGCAGGAGAATCCGTATAGGTGTTCGAGTGTTCGAAACGTAACGCGCGAGAAATTGTAAGTAAACGCCGTATTTACATATCTGCCACTGTGCAGGAGAATCCGTATAGGTGATCGAGTGTTCGAAACGTAACGCGTGAGAAATTGTAAGTAAACGCCGTATTTACATATCTGCCACTGTCCAGGAGAATCCGTATAGGTGTTCGAGTGTTCGAACCGTAACGCGCGAGAAATTGTAAGTAAAAGCCGTATTTACATATCTGCCACTGTGCAGGAGAATCCGTATAGGTGTTCGAGTGTTCGAAACGTAACGCGCGAGAAATTGTAAGTAAACGTCGTATTTACATATCTGCCACTGTGCAGGAGAATCTGTATAGGTGTTCGAGTGTTCGAAACGTAACGCGCGAGAAATTGTAAGTAAACGCCGTATTTACATATCTGCCACTGTGCAGGAGAATCCGTATAGGTGTTCGAGTGTTCGAAACGTAACGCGCGAGAAATTGTAAGTAAACGTCGTATTTACATATCTGCCACTGTGCAGGAGAATCCGTATAGGTGTTCGAGTGTTCGAAACGTAACGCGCGAGAAATTGTATGTAAACGCCGTATTTACATATCTGCCACTGTCCAGGAGAATCCGTATAGGTGTTCGAGTGTTCGAACCGTAACGCGCGAGAAATTGTAAGTAAACGTCGTATTTACATATCTGCCACTGTGCCGGAGAATCCGTATAGGTGTTCGAGTGTTCGAAACGTAACGCGCAAGAAATTGTAAATAAACGTCGTATTTACTTATCTGCCACTGTGCAGGAGAATCCGTATAGGTGTTCGAGTGTTCGAAACGTAACGCGGGAGAAATTGTAAGTAAACGTCGTATTTACATATCTGCCACTGTGCAGGAGAATCCGTGTAGGTGTTCGAGTGTGCAAAACGTAACGCGCGAGAAATTGGAAGTAAACGCCGTATTTACATATCTGCCACTGTGCAGGAGAATCCGTATAGGTGTTCGAGTGTTCGAAACGTAACGCGCGAGAAATTGTTAGTAAACGCCGTATTTACATATCTGCCACTGTGCAGGAAAATCCGTATAGGTGTTCGAGTGTTCGAAACATAACGCGCGAGAAATTGTAAGTAAACGTCGTATTTACATATCTGCCACTGTGCAGGAGAATCTGTATAGGTGTTCGAGTGTGCAAAACGTAACGCGCGAGAAATTGTTAGTAAACGCCGTATTTACATATCTGCCACTGTGCAGGAGAATCTGTATAGGTGTTCGAGTGTTCGAAACGTAACGCGCGAGAAATTGTAAGTAAACGCCGTATTTACATATCTGCCACTGTGCAGGAGAATGCGTATAGGTGTTCGAGTGTTCGAAACGTAACGCGCGAGAAATTGTAAGTAAACGTCGTATTTACATATCTGCCACTGTGCAGGAGAATCCGTATAGGTGTTCGAGTGTTCGAACCGTAACGCGCGAGAAATTGTAAGTAAACGCCGTATTTACATATCTGCCACTATGCAGGAGAATCCGTATAGGTGTTCGAGTGTTCGAAACGTAACGCGCGAGAAATTGTAAGTAAAAGCCGTATTTACATATCTGCCACTGTGCAGGATAATCCGTATAGGTGTTCGAGTGTTCGAAACGTAACGCACAAGAAATTGTAAATAAACGTCGTATTTACTTATCTGCCACTGTGCAGGAGAATCCGTATAGGTGTTCGAGTGTTCGAAACGTAACGCGGGAGAAATTGTAAGTAAACGTCGTATTTACATATCTGCCACTGTGCAGGAGAATCTGTGTAGGTGTTCGAGTGTGCAAAACGTAACGCGCGAGAAATTGGAAGTAAACGCCGTATTTACATATCTGCCACTGTGCAGGAGAATCCGTATAGGTGTTCGAGTGTTCGAAACGTAACGCGCGAGAAATTGTAAGTAAACGTCGTATTTACATATCTGCCACTGTGCAGGAGAATCCGTATAGGTGTTCGAGTGTTCGAAACGTAACGCGCGAGAAATTGTATGTAAACGCCGTATTTACATATCTGCCACTGTCCAGGAGAATCCGTATAGGTGTTCGAGTCTTCGAACCGTAACGCGCGAGAAATTGTAAGTAAACGTCGTATTTACATATCTGCCACTGTGCAGGAGAATCCGTATAGGTGTTCGAGTGTTCGAAACGTAACGCGCAGGAAATTGTAAGTAAACGCCGTATTTACATATCTGCCACTGTGCAGGAGAATCCGTATAGGTATTCGAGTGTGCGAAACGTAACGCGCGAGAAATTGTAAGTAAACGCCGTATTTACATATCTGCCACTGTGCAGGAGAATCCGTATAGGTGTTCGAGTGCTCGAAACGTAACGCGCAACAAATTGTAAGTAAACGCCGTATTTACATATCTGCCACTGTGCAGGAGAATCCGTATAGGTGTTCGAGTGTTCGAAACGTAACGCGTGAGAAATTGTAAGTAAACGCCGTATTTACATATCTGCCACTGTGCAGGAGAATCCGTATAGGTGATCGAGTGTTCGAAACGTAACGCGTGAGAAATTGTAAGTAAACGCCGTATTTACATATCTGCCACTGTCCAGGAGAATCCGTATAGGTGTTCGAGTGTTCGAACCGTAACGCGCGAGAAATTGTAAGTAAAAGCCGTATTTACATATCTGCCACTGTGCAGGAGAATCCGTATAGGTGTTCGAGTGTTCGAAACGTAACGCGCGAGAAATTGTAAGTAAACGTCGTATTTACATATCTGCCACTGTGCAGGAGAATCTGTATAGGTGTTCGAGTGTTCGAAACGTAACGTGCGAGAAATTGTAAGTAAACGCCGTATTTACATATCTGCCACTGTGCAGGAGAATCCGTATAGGTGTTCGAGTGTTCGAAACGTAACGCGCGAGAAATTGTTAGTAAACGCCGTATTTACATATCTGCCACTGTGCAGGAGAATCCGTATAGGTGTTCGAGTGTTCGAAACGTAACGCGCGAGAAATTATAAGTAAACGTCGTATTTACATATCTGCCACTGTGCAGGAGAATCCGTATAGGTGTTCGAGTGTTCGAACCGTAACGCGCGAGAAATTGTAAGTAAACGCCGTATTTACATATCTGCCACTCTGCAGGAGAATCCGTATAGGTGTTCGAGTGTTCGAAACGTAACGCGCGGGAAATTGTAAGTAAACGTCGTATTTACATATCTGCCACTGTGCAGGAGAATCCGTATAGGTGTTCGAGTGTTCGAAACGTAACGCGCGAGAAATTGTATGTAAACGCCGTATTTACATATCTGCCACTGTCCAGGAGAATCCGTATAGGTGTTCGAGTGTTCGAACCGTAACGCGCGAGAAATTGTAAGTAAACGTCGTATTTACATATCTGCCACTGTGCAGGAGAATCCGTATAGGTGTTCAAGTGTTCGAAACGTAACGCGCAAGAAATTGTAAATAAACGTCGTATTTACTTATCTGCCACTGTGCAGGAGAATCCGTATAGGTGTTCGAGTGTTCGAAACGTAACGCGGGAGAAATTGTAAGTAAACGTCGTATTTACATATCGGCCACCGTGCAGGAGAATCCGTGTAGGTGTTCGAGTGTGCAAAACGTAACGCGCGAGAAATTGGAAGTAAACGCCGTATTTACATATCTGCCACTGTGCAGGAGAATCCGTATAGGTGTTCGAGTGTTCGAAACGTAACGCGCGAGAAATTG
The DNA here is from genome assembly GCF_055761805.1 of Camellia sinensis. Taxonomy (NCBI): domain Eukaryota; kingdom Viridiplantae; phylum Streptophyta; class Magnoliopsida; order Ericales; family Theaceae; genus Camellia; species Camellia sinensis. Next base: position 3,518,592 of record NW_028128989.1, on the reverse strand, counting down.
TAAGTAAACGTCGTATTTACATATCTGCCACTGTGCAGGAGAATCCGTATAGGTGTTCGAGTGTTCGAAACGTAACGCGCGAGAAATTGTATGTAAACGCCGTATTTACATATCTGCCACTGTCCAGGAGAATCCGTATAGGTGTTCGAGTCTTCGAACCGTAACGCGCGAGAAATTGTAAGTAAACGTCGTATTTACATATCTGCCACTGTGCAGGAGAATCCGTATAGGTGTTCGAGTGTTCGAAACGTAACGCGCAGGAAATTGTAAGTAAACGCCGTATTTACATATCTGCCACTGTGCAGGAGAATCCGTATAGGTATTCGAGTGTGCGAAACGTAACGAGCGAGAAATTGTAAGTAAACGCCGTATTTACATATCTGCCACTGTGCAGGAGAATCCGTATAGGTGTTCGAGTGCTCGAAACTTAACGCGCAAGAAATTGTAAGTAAACGCCGTATTTACATATCTGCCACTGTGCAGGAGAATCCGTATAGGTGTTCGAGTGTGCGAAACGTAACGCGCGAGAAATTGTAAGTAAACGCCGTATTTACATATCTGCCACTGTGCAGGAGAATCCGTATAGGTGTTCGAGTGCTCGAAACGTAACGCGCAACAAATTGTAAGTAAACGCCGTATTTACATATCTGCCACTGTGCAGAAGAATCCGTATAGGTGTTCGAGTGTTCGAAACGTAACGCGCGAGAAATTGTAAGTAAACGCCGTATTTACATATCTGCCACTGTGCAGGAGAATCCGTATAGGTGATCGAGTGTTCGAAACGTAACGCGTGAGAAATTGTAAGTAAACGCCGTATTTACATATCTGCCACTGTCCAGGAGAATCCGTATAGGTGTTCGAGTGTTCGAACCGTAACGCGCGAGAAATTGTAAGTAAAAGCCGTATTTACATATCTGCCACTGTGCAGGAGAATCCGTATAGGTGTTCGAGTGTTCGAAACGTAACGCGCGAGAAATTGTAAGTAAACGTCGTATTTACATATCTGCCACTGTGCAGGAGAATCTGTATAGGTGTTCGAGTGTTCGAAACGTAACGCGCGAGAAATTGTAAGTAAACGCCGTATTTACATATCTGCCACTGTGCAGGAGAATCCGTATAGGTGTTCGAGTGTTCGAAACGTAACGCGCGAGAAATTGTTAGTAAACGCCGTATTTACATATCTGCCACTGTGCAGGAGAATCCGTATAGGTGTTCGAGTGTTCGAAACGTAACGCGCGAGAAATTATAAGTAAACGTCGTATTTACATATCTGCCACTGTGCAGGAGAATCCGTATAGGTGTTCGAGTGTTCGAACCGTAACGCGCGAGAAATTGTAAGTAAACGCCGTATTTACATATCTGCCACTATGCAGGAGAATCCGTATAGGTGTTCGAGTGTTCGAAACGTAACGCGCGAGAAATTGTAAGTAAAAGCCGTATTTACATATCTGCCACTGTGCAGGATAATCCGTATAGGTGTTCGAGTGTTCGAAACGTAACGCACAAGAAATTGTAAATAAACGTCGTATTTACTTATCTGCCACTGTGCAGGAGAATCCGTATAGGTGTTCGAGTGTTCGAAACGTAACGCGGGAGAAATTGTAAGTAAACGTCGTATTTACATATCTGCCACTGTGCAGGAGAATCCGTGTAGGTGTTCGAGTGTGCAAAACGTAACGCGCGAGAAATTGGAAGTAAACGCCGTATTTACATATCTGCCACTGTGCAGGAGAATCCGTATAGGTGTTCGAGTGTTCGAAACGTAACGCCCGAGAAATTGTAAGTAAACGTCGTATTTACATATCTGCCACTGTGCAGGAGAATCCGTATAGGTGTTCGAGTGTTCGAAACGTAACGCGCGAGAAATTGTATGTAAACGCCGTATTTACATATCTGCCACTGTCCAGGAGAATCCGTATAGGTGTTCGAGTCTTCGAACCGTAACGCGCGAGAAATTGTAAGTAAACGTCGTATTTACATATCTGCCACTGTGCAGGAGAATCCGTATAGGTGTTCGAGGGTTCGAAACGTAACGCGCAGGAAATTGTAAGTAAACGCCGTATTTACATATCTGCCACTGTGCAGGAGAATCCGTATAGGTATTCGAGTGTGCGAAACGTAACGCGCGAGAAATTGTAAGTAAACGCCGTATTTACATATCTGCCACTGTGCAGGAGAATCTGTATAGGTGTTCGAGTGCTCAAAACTTAACGCGCAAGAAATTGTAAGTAAACGCCGTATTTACATATCTGCCACTGTGCAGGAGAATCCGTATAGGTGTTCGAGTGTGCGAAACGTAACGCGCGAGAAATTGTAAGTAAACGCCGTATTTACATATCTGCCACTGTGCAGGAGAATCCGTATAGGTGTTCGAGTGCTCGAAACGTAACGCGCAACAAATTGTAAGTAAACGCCGTATTTACATATCTGCCACTGTGCAGGAGAATCCGTATAGGTGTTCGAGTGTTCGAAACGTAACGCGTGAGAAATTGTAAGTAAACGCCGTATTTACATATCTGCCACTGTGCAGGAGAATCCGTATAGGTGATCGAGTGTTCGAAACGTAACGCGTGAGAAATTGTAAGTAAACGCCGTATTTACATATCAGCCACTGTCCAGGAGAATCCGTATAGGTGTTCGAGTGTTCGAACCGTAACGCGCGAGAAATTGTAAGTAAAAGCCGTATTTACATATCTGCCACTGTGCAGGAGAATCCGTATAGGTGTTCGAGTGTTCGAAACGTAACGCGCGAGAAATTGTAAGTAAACGTCGTATTTACATATCTGCCACTGTGCAGGAGAATCTGTATAGGTGTTCGAGTGTTCGAAACGTAACGCGCGAGAAATTGTAAGTAAACGCCGTATTTACATATCTGCCACTGTGCAGGAGAATCCGTATAGGTGTTCGAGTGTTCGAAACGTAACGCGCGAGAAATTGTTAGTAAACGCCGTATTTACATATCTGCCACTGTGCAGGAGAATCCGTATAGGTGTTCGAGTGTTCGAAACGTAACGCGCGAGAAATTATAAGTAAACGTCGTATTTACATATCTGCCACTGTGCAGGAGAATCCGTATAGGTGTTCGAGTGTTCGAACCGTAACGCGCGAGAAATTGTAAGTAAACGCCGTATTTACATATCTGCCACTCTGCAGGAGAATCCGTATAGGTGTTCGAGTGTTCGAAACGTAACGCGCGGGAAATTGTAAGTAAACGTCGTATTTACATATCTGCCACTGTGCAGGAGAATCCGTATAGGTGTTCGAGTGTTCGAAACGTAACGCGCGAGAAATTGTATGTAAACGCCGTATTTACATATCTGCCACTGTCCAGGAGAATCCGTATAGGTGTTCGAGTGTTCGAACCGTAACGCGCGAGAAATTGTAAGTAAACGTCGTATTTACATATCTGCCACTGTGCAGGAGAATCCGTATAGGTGTTCAAGTGTTCGAAACGTAACGCGCAAGAAATTGTAAATAAACGTCGTATTTACTTATCTGCCACTGTGCAGGAGAATCCGTATAGGTGTTCGAGTGTTCGAAACGTAACGCGGGAGAAATTGTAAGTAAACGTCGTATTTACATATCGGCCACTGTGCAGGAGAATCCGTGTAGGTGTTCGAGTGTGCAAAACGTAACGCGCGAGAAATTGGAAGTAAACGCCGTATTTACATATCTGCCACTGTGCAGGAGAATCCGTATAGGTGTTCGAGTGTTCGAAACGTAACGCGCGAGAAATTGTAAGTAAACGTCGTATTTACATATCTGCCACTGTGCAGGAGAATCCGTATAGGTGTTCGAGTGTTCGAAACGTAACGCGCGAGAAATTGTATGTAAACGCCGTATTTACATATCTGCCACTGTCCAGGAGAATCCGTATAGGTGTTCGAGTCTTCGAACCGTAACGCGCGAGAAATTGTAAGTAAACGTCGTATTTACATATCTGCCACTGTGCAGGAGAATCCGTATAGGTGTTCGAGTGTTCGAAACGTAACGCGCAGGAAATTGTAAGTAAACGCCGTATTTACATATCTGCCACTGTGCAGGAGAATCCGTATAGGTATTCGAGTGTGCGAAACGTAACGAGCGAGAAATTGTAAGTAAACGCCGTATTTACATATCTGCCACTGTGCAGGAGAATCCGTATAGGTGTTCGAGTGCTCGAAACTTAACGCGCAAGAAATTGTAAGTAAACGCCGTATTTACATATCTGCCACTGTGCAGGAGAATCCGTATAGGTGTTCGAGTGTGCGAAACGTAACGCGCGAGAAATTGTAAGTAAACGCCGTATTTACATATCTGCCACTGTGCAGGAGAATCCGTATAGGTGTTCGAGTGCTCGAAACGTAACGCGCAACAAATTGTAAGTAAACGCCGTATTTACATATCTGCCACTGTGCAGAAGAATCCGTATAGGTGTTCGAGTGTTCGAAACGTAACGCGCGAGAAATTGTAAGTAAACGCCGTATTTACATATCTGCCACTGTGCAGGAGAATCCGTATAGGTGATCGAGTGTTCGAAACGTAACGCGTGAGAAATTGTAAGTAAACGCCGTATTTACATATCTGCCACTGTCCAGGAGAATCCGTATAGGTGTTCGAGTGTTCGAACCGTAACGCGCGAGAAATTGTAAGTAAAAGCCGTATTTACATATCTGCCACTGTGCAGGAGAATCCGTATAGGTGTTCGAGTGTTCGAAACGTAACGCGCGAGAAATTGTAAGTAAACGTCGTATTTACATATCTGCCACTGTGCAGGAGAATCTGTATAGGTGTTCGAGTGTTCGAAACGAAACGCGCGAGAAATTGTAAGTAAACGCCGTATTTACATATCTGCCACTGTGCAGGAGAATCCGTATAGGTGTTCGAGTGTTCGAAACGTAACGCGCGAGAAATTGTTAGTAAACGCCGTATTTACATATCTGCCACTGTGCAGGAGAATCCGTATAGGTGTTCGAGTGTTCGAAACGTAACGCGCGAGAAATTATAAGTAAACGTCGTATTTACATATCTGCCACTGTGCAGGAGAATCCGTATAGGTGTTCGAGTGTTCGAACCGTAACGCGCGAGAAATTGTACGTAAACGCCGTATTTACATATCTGCCACTCTGCAGGAGAATCCGTATAGGTGTTCGAGTGTTCGAAACGTAACGCGCGGGAAATTGTAAGTAAACGTCGTATTTACATATCTGCCACTGTGCAGGAGAATCCGTATAGGTGTTCGAGTGTTCCAAACGTAACGCGCGAGAAATTGTATGTAAACGCCGTATTTACATATCTGCCACTGTCCAGGAGAATCCGTATAGGTGTTCGAGTGTTCGAACCGTAACGCGCGAGAAATTGTAAGTAAACGTCGTATTTACATATCTGCCACTGTGCAGGAGAATCCGTATAGGTGTTCAAGTGTTCGAAACGTAACGCGCAAGAAATTGTAAATAAACGTCGTATTTACTTATCTGCCACTGTGCAGGAGAATCCGTATAGGTGTTCGAGTGTTCGAAACGTAACGCGGGAGAAATTGTAAGTAAACGTCGTATTTACATATCGGCCACTGTGCAGGAGAATCCGTGTAGGTGTTCGAGTGTGCAAAACGTAACGCGCGAGAAATTGGAAGTAAACGCCGTATTTACATATCTGCCACTGTGCAGGAGAATCCGTATAGGTGTTCGAGTGTTCGAAACGTAACGCGCGAGAAATTGTAAGTAAACGTCGTATTTACATATCTGCCACTGTGCAGGAGAATCCGTATAGGTGTTCGAGTGTTCGAAACGTAACGCGCGAGAAATTGTATGTAAACGCCGTATTTACATATCTGCCACTGTCCAGGAGAATCCGTATAGGTGTTCGAGTCTTCGAACCGTAACGCGCGAGAAATTGTAAGTAAACGTCGTATTTACATATCTGCCACTGTGCAGGAGAATCCGTATAGGTGTTCGAGTGTTCGAAACGTAACGCGCAGGAAATTGTAAGTAAACGCCGTATTTACATATCTGCCACTGTGCAGGAGAATCCGTATAGGTGTTCGAGTGTGCGAAACGTAACGCGCGAGAAATTGTAAGTAAACGCCGTATTTACATATCTGCCACTGTGCAGGAGAATCCGTATAGGTGTTCGAGTGCTCGAAACTTAACGCGCAAGAAATTGTAAGTAAACGCCGTATTTACATATCTGCCACTGTGCAGGAGAATCCGTATAGGTGTTCGAGTGTGCGAAACGTAACGCGCGAGAAATTGTAAGTAAACGCCGTATTTACATATCTGCCACTGTGCAGGAGAATCCGTATAGGTGTTCGAGTGCTCGAAACGTAACGCGCAACAAATTGTAAGTAAACGCCGTATTTACATATCTGCCACTGTGCAGGAGAATCCGTATAGGTGTTCGAGTGTTCGAAACGTAACGCGCGAGAAATTGTAAGTAAACGCCGTATTTACATATCTGCCACTGTGCAGGAGAATCCGTATAGGTGATCGAGTGTTCGAAACGTAACGCGGGAGAAATTGTAAGTAAACGCCGTATTTACATATCTGCCACTGTCCAGGAGAATCCGTATAGGTGTTCGAGTGTTCGAACCGTAACGCGCGAGAAATTGTAAGTAAAAGCCGTATTTACATATCTGCCACTGTGCAGGAGAATCCGTATAGGTGTTCGAGTGTTCGAAACGTAACGCGCGAGAAATTGTAAGTAAACGTCGTATCTACATATCTGCCACTGTGCAGGAGAATCCGTATAGGTGTTCGAGTGTTCGAAACGTAACGCGCGAGAAATTGTAAGTAAACGCCGTATTTACATATCTGCCACTGTGCAGGAGAATCCGTATAGGTGTTCGAGTGTTCGAAACGTAACGCGCGAGAAATTGTTAGTAAACGCCGTATTTACATATCTGCCACTGTGCAGGAGAATCCGTATAGGTGTTCGAGTGTTCGAAACGTAACGCGCGAGAAATTGTAAGTAAACGTCGTATTTACATATCTGCCACTGTGCAGGAGAATCTGTATAGGTGTTCGAGTGTGCAAAACGTAACACGCGAGAAATTGTAAGTAAACGCCGTATTTACATATCTGCCACTGTGCAGGAGAATCCGTATAGGTGTTCGAGTTTTCGAAACGTAACGCGCGTAAATTGTAAGTAAACGCCGTATTTACATATCTGCCACTGTGCAGGAGAATCCGTATAGGTGTTCGAGTGTTCGAAACGTAACGCGCGAGAAATTGTAAGTAAACGTCGTATTTACATATCTGCCACTGTGCAGGAGAATCCGTATAGGTGTTCGAGTGTTCGAACCGTAACGCGCGAGAAATTGTAAGTAAACGCCGTATTTACATATCTGCCACTCTGCAGGAGAATCCGTATAGGTGTTCGAGTGTTCGAAACGTAACGCGCGAGAAATTGTAAGTAAACGTCGTATTTACATATCTGCCACTGTGCAGGAGAATCCGTATAGGTGTTCGAGTGTTCGAAACGTAACGCACGAGAAATTGTATGTAAACGCCGTATTTACATATCTGCCACTGTCCAGGAGAATCCGTATAGGTGTTCGAGTGTTCGAACCGTAACGCGCGAGAAATTGTAAGTAAACGTCGTATTTACATATCTGCCACTGTGCAGGAGAATCCGTATAGGTGTTCGAGTGTTCGAAACGTAACGCGCAAGAAATTGTAAATAAACGTCGTATTTACTTATCTGCCACTGTGCAGGAGAATCCGTATAGGTGTTCGAGTGTTCGAAACGTAACGCGGGAGAAATTGTAAGTAAACGTCATATTTACATATCTGCCACTGTGCAGGAGAATCCGTGTAGGTGTTCGAGTGCTCGAAACGTAACGCGCAACAAATTGTAAGTAAACGCCGTATTTACATATCTGCCACTGTGCAGGAGAATCCGTATAGGTGTTCGAGTGTTCGAAACGTAACGCGCGAGAAATTGTAAGTAAACGCCGTATTTACATATCTGCCACTGTGCAGGAGAATCCGTATAGGTGATCGAGTGTTCGAAACGTAACGCGTGAGAAATTGTAAGTAAACGCCGTATTTACATATCTGCCACTGTCCAGGAGAATCCGTATAGGTGTTCGAGTGTTCGAACCGTAACGCGCGAGAAATTGTAAGTAAAAGCCGTATTTACATATCTGCCACTGTGCAGGAGAATCCGTATAGGTGTTCGAGTGTTCGAAACGTAACGCGCGAGAAATTGTAAGTAAACGTCGTATTTACATATCTGCCACTGTGCAGGAGAATCCGTATAGGTGTTCGAGTGTTCGAAACGTAACGCGCGAGAAATTGTAAGTAAACGCCGTATTTACATATCTGCCACTGTGCAGGAGAATCCGTATAGGTGTTCGAGTGTTCGAAACGTAACGCGCGAGAAATTGTTAGTAAACGCCGTATTTACATATCTGCCACTGTGCAGGAGAATCCGTATAGGTGTTCGAGTGTTCGAAACGTAACGCGCGAGAAATTATAAGTAAACGTCGTATTTACATATCTGCCACTGTGCAGGAGAATCCGTATAGGTGTTCGAGTGTTCGAACCGTAACGCGCGAGAAATTGTAAGTAAACGCCGTATTTACATATCTGCCACTCTGCAGGAGAATCCGTATAGGTGTTCGAGTGTTCGAAACGTAACGCGCGGGAAATTGTAAGTAAACGTCGTATTTACATATCTGCCACTGTGCAGGAGAATCCGTATAGGTGTTCGAGTGTTCGAAACGTAACGCGCGAGAAATTGTATGTAAACGCCGTATTTACATATCTGCCACTGTCCAGGAGAATCCGTATAGGTGTTCGAGTGTTCGAACCGTAACGCGCGAGAAATTGTAAGTAAACGTCGTATTTACATATCTGCCACTGTGCAGGAGAATCCGTATAGGTGTTCGAGTGTTCGAAACGTAACGCGCAAGAAATTGTAAATAAACGTCGTATTTACTTATCTGCCACTGTGCAGGAGAATCCGTATAGGTGTTCGAGTGTTCGAAACGTAACGCGGGAGAAATTGTAAGTAAACGTCGTATTTACATATCGGCCACTGTGCAGGAGAATCCGTGTAGGTGTTCGAGTGTGCAAAACGTAACGCGCGAGAAATTGGAAGTAAACGCCGTATTTACATATCTGCCACTGTGCAGGAGAATCCGTATAGGTGTTCGAGTGTTCGAAACGTAACGCGCGAGAAATTGTAAGTAAACGTCGTATTTACATATCTGCCACTGTGCAGGAGAATCCGTATAGGTGTTCGAGTGTTCGAAACGTAACGCGCGAGAAATTGTATGTAAACGCCGTATTTACATATCTGCCACTGTCCAGGAGAATCCGTATAGGTGTTCGAGTCTTCGAACCGTAACGCGCGAGAAATTGTAAGTAAACGTCGTATTTACATATCTGCCACTGTGCAGGAGAATCCGTATAGGTGTTCGAGTGTTCGAAACGTAACGCGCAGGAAATTGTAAGTAAACGCCGTATTTACATATCTGCCACTGTGCAGGAGAATCCGTATAGGTGTTCGAGTGTGCGAAACGTAACGCGCGAGAAATTGTAAGTAAACGCCGTATTTACATATCTGCCACTGTGCAGGAGAATCCGTATAGGTGTTCGAGTGCTCGAAACTTAACGCGCAAGAAATTGTAAGTAAACGCCGTATTTACATATCTGCCACTGTGCAGGAGAATCCGTATAGGTGTTCGAGTGTGCGAAACGTAACGCGCGAGAAATTGTAAGTAAACGCCGTATTTACATATCTGCCACTGTGCAGGAGAATCCGTATAGGTGTTCGAGTGCTCGAAACGTAACGCGCAACAAATTGTAAGTAAACGCCGTATTTACATATCTGCCACTGTGCAGGAGAATCCGTATAGGTGTTCGAGTGTTCGAAACGTAACGCGCGAGAAATTGTAAGTAAACGCCGTATTTACATATCTGCCACTGTGCAGGAGAATCCGTATAGGTGATCGAGTGTTCGAAACGTAACGCGGGAGAAATTGTAAGTAAACGCCGTATTTACATATCTGCCACTGTCCAGGAGAATCCGTATAGGTGTTCGAGTGTTCGAACCGTAACGCGCGAGAAATTGTATGTAAAAGCCGTATTTACATATCTGCCACTGTGCAGGAGAATCCGTATAGGTGTTCGAGTGTTCGAAACGTAACGCGCGAGAAATTGTAAGTAAACGTCGTATCTACATATCTGCCACTGTGCAGGAGAATCCGTATAGGTGTTCGAGTGTTTGAAACGTAACGCGCGAGAAATTGTAAGTAAACGCCGTATTTACATATCTGCCACTGTGCAGGAGAATCCGTATAGGTGTTCGAGTGTTCGAAACGTAACGCGCGAGAAATTGTTAGTAAACGCCGTATTTACATATCTGCCACTGTGCAGGAGAATCCGTATAGGTGTTCGAGTGTTCGAAACGTAACGCGCGAGAAATTGTAAGTAAACGTCGTATTTACATATCTGCCACTGTGCAGGAGAATCTGTATAGGTGTTCGAGTGTGCAAAACGTAACACGCGAGAAATTGTAAGTAAACGCCGTATTTACATATCTGCCACTGTGCAGGAGAATCCGTATAGGTGTTCGAGTTTTCGAAACGTAACGCGCGTAAATTGTAAGTAAACGCCGTATTTACATATCTGCCACTGTGCAGGAGAATCCGTATAGGTGTTCGAGTGTTCGAAACGTAACGCGCGAAAAATTGTAAGTAAACGTCGTATTTACATATCTGCCACTGTGCAGGAGAATCCGTATAGGTGATCGAGTGTTCGAAACGTAACGCGGGAGAAATTGTAAGTAAACGCCGTATTTACATATCTGCCACTGTCCAGGAGAATCCGTATAGGTGTTCGAGTGTTCGAACCGTAACGCGCGAGAAATTGTAAGTAAAAGCCGTATTTACATATCTGCCACTGTGCAGGAGAATCCGTATAGGTGATCGAGTGTTCGAAACGTAACGCGGGAGAAATTGTAAGTAAACGCCGTATTTACATATCTGCCACTGTCCAGGAGAATCCGTATAGGTGTTCGAGTGTTCGAAACGTAACGCGCGAGAAATTGTAAGTAAACGCCGTATTTACATATCTGCCACTGTGCAGGAGAATCCGTATAGGTGTTCGAGTGTTCGAAACGTAACGCGCGAGAAATTGTTAGTAAACGCCGTATTTACATATCTGCCACTGTGCAGGAGAATCCGTATAGGTGTTCGAGTGTTCGAAACGTAACGCGCGAGAAATTGTAAGTAAACGTCGTATTTACATATCTGCCACTGTGCAGGAGAATCTGTATAGGTGTTCGAGTGTGCAAAACGTAACACGCGAGAAATTGTAAGTAAACGCCGTATTTACATATCTGCCACTGTGCAGGAGAATCCGTATAGGTGTTCGAGTTTTCGAAACGTAACGCGCGTAAATTGTAAGTAAACGCCGTATTTACATATCTGCCACTGTGCAGGAGAATCCGTATAGGTGTTCGAGTGTTCGAAACGTAACGCGCGAAAAATTGTAAGTAAACGTCGTATTTACATATCTGCCACTGTGCAGGAGAATCCGTATAGGTGTTCGAGTGTTCGAACCGTAACGCGCGAGAAATTGTAAGTAAACGCCGTATTTCATATCTGCCACTCTGCAGGAGAATCCGTATAGGTGTTCGAGTGTTCGAAACGTAACGCGCGAGAAATTGTAAGTAAACGTCGTATTTACATATCTGCCACTGTGCAGGAGAATCCGTATAGGTGTTCGAGTGTTCGAAACGTAACGCGCGAGAAATTGTATGTAAACGCCGTATTTACATATCTGCCACTGTCCAGGAGAATCCGTATAGGTGTTCGAGTGTTCGAACCGTAACGCGCGAGAAATTGTAAGTAAACGTCGTATTTACATATCTGCCACTGTGCAGGAGAATCCGTATAGGTGTTCGAGTGTTCGAAACGTAACGCGCAAGAAATTGTAAATAAACGTCGTATTTACTTATCTGCCACTGTGCAGGAGAATCCGTATAGGTGTTCGAGTGTTCGAAACGTAACGCGGGAGAAATTGTAAGTAAACGTCATATTTACATATCTGCCACTGTGCAGGAGAATCCGTGTAGGTGTTCGAGTGTGCAAAACGTAACGCGCGAGAAATTGGAAGTAAACGCCGTATTTACATATCTGCCACTGTGCAGGAGAATCCGTATAGGTGTTCGAGTGTTCGAAACGTAACGCGCGAGAAATTGTTAGTAAACGCCGTATTTACATATCTGCCACTGTGCAGGAAAATCCGTATAGGTGTTCGAGTGTTCGAAACATAACGCGCGAGAAATTGTAAGTAAACGTCGTATTTACATATCTGCCACTGTGCAGGAGAATCTGTATAGGTGTTCGAGTGTGCAAAACGTAACGCGCGAGAAATTGTTAGTAAACGCCGTATTTACATATCTGCCACTGTGCAGGAGAATCCGTATAGGTGTTCGAGTGTTCGAAACGTAACGCGCGAGAAATTGTAAGTAAACGCCGTATTTACATATCTGCCACTGTGCAGGAGAATGCGTATAGGTGTTCGAGTGTTCGAAACGTAACGCACGAGAAATTGTAAGTAAACGTCGTATTTACATATCTGCCACTGTGCAGGAGAATCCGTAAAGGTGTTCGAGTGTTCGAACCGTAACGCGCGAGAAATTGTAAGTAAACGCCGTATTTACATATCTGCCACTATGCAGGAGAATCCGTATAGGTGTTCGAGTGTTCGAAACGTAACGCGCGAGAAATTGTAAGTAAAAGCCGTATTTACATATCTGCCACTGTGCAGGAGAATCCGTATAGGTGTTCGAGTGTTCGAAACGTAACGCGCAAGAAATTGTAAATAAACGTCGTATTTACTTATCTGCCACTGTGCAGGAGAATCCGTATAGGTGTTCGAGTGTTCGAAACGTAACGCGGGAGAAATTGTAAGTAAACGTCGTATTTACATATCTGCCACTGTGCAGGAGAATCCGTGTAGGTGTTCGAGTGTGCAAAACGTAACGCGCGAGAAATTGGAAGTAAACGCCGTATTTACATATCTGCCACTGTGCAGGAGAATCCGTATAGGTGTTCGAGTGTTCGAAACGTAACGCGCGAGAAATTGTAAGTAAACGTCGTATTTACATATCTGCCACTGTGCAGGAGAATCCGTATAGGTGTTCGAGTGTTCGAAACGTAACGCGCGAGAAATTGTATGTAAACGCCGTATTTACATATCTGCCACTGTCCAGGAGAATCCGTATAGGTGTTCGAGTCTTCGAACCGTAACGCGCGAGAAATTGTAAGTAAACGTCGTATTTACATATCTGCCACTGTGCAGGAGAATCCGTATAGGTGTTCGAGTGTTCGAAACGTAACGCGCGAGAAATTGTAAGTAAACGCCGTATTTACATATCTGCCACTGTGCAGGAGAATCCGTATAGGTGATCGAGTGTTCGAAACGTAACGCGTGAGAAATTGTAAGTAAACGCCGTATTTACATATCTGCCACTGTCCAGGAGAATCCGTATAGGTGTTCGAGTGTTCGAACCGTAACGCGCGAGAAATTGTAAGTAAAAGCCGTATTTACATATCTGCCACTGTGCAGGAGAATCCGTATAGGTGTTCGAGTGTTCGAAACGTAACGCGCGAGAAATTGTAAGTAAACGTCGTATTTACATATCTGCCACTGTGCAGGAGAATCCGTATAGGTGTTCGAGTGTTCGAAACGTAACGCGCGAGAAATTGTAAGTAAACGCCGTATTTACATATCTGCCACTGTGCAGGAGAATCCGTATAGGTGTTCGAGTGTTCGAAACGTAACGCGCGAGAAATTGTTAGTAAACGCCGTATTTACATATCTGCCACTGTGCAGGAGAATCCGTATAGGTGTTCGAGTGTTCGAAACGTAACGCGCGAGAAATTATAAGTAAACGTCGTATTTACATATCTGCCACTGTGCAGGAGAATCCGTATAGGTGTTCGAGTGTTCGAACCGTAACGCGCGAGAAATTGTAAGTAAACGCCGTATTTACATATCTGCCACTCTGCAGGAGAATCCGTATAGGTGTTCGAGTGTTCGAAACGTAACGCGCGGGAAATTGTAAGTAAACGTCGTATTTACATATCTGCCACTGTGCAGGAGAATCCGTATAGGTGTTCGAGTGTTCGAAACGTAACGCGCGAGAAATTGTATGTAAACGCCGTATTTACATATCTGCCACTGTCCAGGAGAATCCGTATAGGTGTTCGAGTGTTCGAACCGTAACGCGCGAGAAATTGTAAGTAAACGTCGTATTTACATATCTGCCACTGTGCAGGAGAATCCGTATAGGTGTTCGAGTGTTCGAAACGTAACGCGCAAGAAATTGTAAATAAACGTCGTATTTACTTATCTGCCACTGTGCAGGAGAATCCGTATAGGTGTTCGAGTGTTCGAAACGTAACGCGGGAGAAATTGTAAGTAAACGTCGTATTTACATATCGGCCACTGTGCAGGAGAATCCGTGTAGGTGTTCGAGTGTGCAAAACGTAACGCGCGAGAAATTGGAAGTAAACGCCGTATTTACATATCTGCCACTGTGCAGGAGAATCCGTATAGGTGTTCGAGTGTTCGAAACGTAACGCGCGAGAAATTGTAAGTAAACGTCGTATTTACATATCTGCCACTGTGCAGGAGAATCCGTATAGGTGTTCGAGTGTTCGAAACGTAACGCGCGAGAAATTGTATGTAAACGCCGTATTTACATATCTGCCACTGTCCAGGAGAATCCGTATAGGTGTTCGAGTCTTCGAACCGTAACGCGCGAGAAATTGTAAGTAAACGTCGTATTTACATATCTGCCACTGTGCAGGAGAATCCGTATAGGTGTTCGAGTGTTCGAAACGTAACGCGCAGGAAATTGTAAGTAAACGCCGTATTTACATATCTGCCACTGTGCAGGAGAATCCGTATAGGTGTTCGAGTGTGCGAAACGTAACGCGCGAGAAATTGTAAGTAAACGCCGTATTTACATATCTGCCACTGTGCAGGAGAATCCGTATAGGTGTTCGAGTGCTCGAAACTTAACGCGCAAGAAATTGTAAGTAAACGCCGTATTTACATATCTGCCACTGTGCAGGAGAATCCGTATAGGTGTTCGAGTGTGCGAAACGTAACGCGCGAGAAATTGTAAGTAAACGCCGTATTTACATATCTGCCACTGTGCAGGAGAATCCGTATAGGTGTTCGAGTGCTCGAAACGTAACGCGCAACAAATTGTAAGTAAACGCCGTATTTACATATCTGCCACTGTGCAGGAGAATCCGTATAGGTGTTCGAGTGTTCGAAACGTAACGCGCGAGAAATTGTAAGTAAACGCCGTATTTACATATCTGCCACTGTGCAGGAGAATCCGTATAGGTGATCGAGTGTTCGAAACGTAACGCGGGAGAAATTGTAAGTAAACGCCGTATTTACATATCTGCCACTGTCCAGGAGAATCCGTATAGGTGTTCGAGTGTTCGAACCGTAACGCGCGAGAAATTGTATGTAAAAGCCGTATTTACATATCTGCCACTGTGCAGGAGAATCCGTATAGGTGTTCGAGTGTTCGAAACGTAACGCGCGAGAAATTGTAAGTAAACGTCGTATCTACATATCTGCCACTGTGCAGGAGAATCCGTATAGGTGTTCGAGTGTTTGAAACGTAACGCGCGAGAAATTGTAAGTAAACGCCGTATTTACATATCTGCCACTGTGCAGGAGAATCCGTATAGGTGTTCGAGTGTTCGAAACGTAACGCGCGAGAAATTGTTAGTAAACGCCGTATTTACATATCTGCCACTGTGCAGGAGAATCCGTATAGGTGTTCGAGTGTTCGAAACGTAACGCGCGAGAAATTGTAAGTAAACGTCGTATTTACATATCTGCCACTGTGCAGGAGAATCTGTATAGGTGTTCGAGTGTGCAAAACGTAACACGCGAGAAATTGTAAGTAAACGCCGTATTTACATATCTGCCACTGTGCAGGAGAATCCGTATAGGTGTTCGAGTTTTCGAAACGTAACGCGCGTAAATTGTAAGTAAACGCCGTATTTACATATCTGCCACTGTGCAGGAGAATCCGTATAGGTGTTCGAGTGTTCGAAACGTAACGCGCGAAAAATTGTAAGTAAACGTCGTATTTACATATCTGCCACTGTGCAGGAGAATCCGTATAGGTGATCGAGTGTTCGAAACGTAACGCGGGAGAAATTGTAAGTAAACGCCGTATTTACATATCTGCCACTGTCCAGGAGAATCCGTATAGGTGTTCGAGTGTTCGAACCGTAACGCGCGAGAAATTGTAAGTAAAAGCCGTATTTACATATCTGCCACTGTGCAGGAGAATCCGTATAGGTGATCGAGTGTTCGAAACGTAACGCGGGAGAAATTGTAAGTAAACGCCGTATTTACATATCTGCCACTGTCCAGGAGAATCCGTATAGGTGTTCGAGTGTTCGAAACGTAACGCGCGAGAAATTGTAAGTAAACGCCGTATTTA
Source organism: Camellia sinensis (assembly GCF_055761805.1). Lineage (NCBI taxonomy): Eukaryota > Viridiplantae > Streptophyta > Magnoliopsida > Ericales > Theaceae > Camellia > Camellia sinensis. The sequence continues at coordinate 3,502,113 of NW_028128989.1, read as the reverse complement.
CATATCTGCCACTGTGCAGGAGAATCCGTATAGGTGTTCGAGTGTTCGAAACGTAACGCGCGAGAAATTGTTAGTAAACGCCGTATTTACATATCTGCCACTGTGCAGGAGAATCCGTATAGGTGTTCGAGTGTTCGAAACGTAACGCGCGAGAAATTGTAAGTAAACGTCGTATTTACATATCTGCCACTGTGCAGGAGAATCTGTATAGGTGTTCGAGTGTGCAAAACGTAACACGCGAGAAATTGTAAGTAAACGCCGTATTTACATATCTGCCACTGTGCAGGAGAATCCGTATAGGTGTTCGAGTTTTCGAAACGTAACGCGCGTAAATTGTAAGTAAACGCCGTATTTACATATCTGCCACTGTGCAGGAGAATCCGTATAGGTGTTCGAGTGTTCGAAACGTAACGCGCGAAAAATTGTAAGTAAACGTCGTATTTACATATCTGCCACTGTGCAGGAGAATCCGTATAGGTGTTCGAGTGTTCGAACCGTAACGCGCGAGAAATTGTAAGTAAACGCCGTATTTCATATCTGCCACTCTGCAGGAGAATCCGTATAGGTGTTCGAGTGTTCGAAACGTAACGCGCGAGAAATTGTAAGTAAACGTCGTATTTACATATCTGCCACTGTGCAGGAGAATCCGTATAGGTGTTCGAGTGTTCGAAACGTAACGCGCGAGAAATTGTATGTAAACGCCGTATTTACATATCTGCCACTGTCCAGGAGAATCCGTATAGGTGTTCGAGTGTTCGAACCGTAACGCGCGAGAAATTGTAAGTAAACGTCGTATTTACATATCTGCCACTGTGCAGGAGAATCCGTATAGGTGTTCGAGTGTTCGAAACGTAACGCGCAAGAAATTGTAAATAAACGTCGTATTTACTTATCTGCCACTGTGCAGGAGAATCCGTATAGGTGTTCGAGTGTTCGAAACGTAACGCGGGAGAAATTGTAAGTAAACGTCATATTTACATATCTGCCACTGTGCAGGAGAATCCGTGTAGGTGTTCGAGTGTGCAAAACGTAACGCGCGAGAAATTGGAAGTAAACGCCGTATTTACATATCTGCCACTGTGCAGGAGAATCCGTATAGGTGTTCGAGTGTTCGAAACGTAACGCGCGAGAAATTGTTAGTAAACGCCGTATTTACATATCTGCCACTGTGCAGGAAAATCCGTATAGGTGTTCGAGTGTTCGAAACATAACGCGCGAGAAATTGTAAGTAAACGTCGTATTTACATATCTGCCACTGTGCAGGAGAATCTGTATAGGTGTTCGAGTGTGCAAAACGTAACGCGCGAGAAATTGTTAGTAAACGCCGTATTTACATATCTGCCACTGTGCAGGAGAATCCGTATAGGTGTTCGAGTGTTCGAAACGTAACGCGCGAGAAATTGTAAGTAAACGCCGTATTTACATATCTGCCACTGTGCAGGAGAATGCGTATAGGTGTTCGAGTGTTCGAAACGTAACGCACGAGAAATTGTAAGTAAACGTCGTATTTACATATCTGCCACTGTGCAGGAGAATCCGTAAAGGTGTTCGAGTGTTCGAACCGTAACGCGCGAGAAATTGTAAGTAAACGCCGTATTTACATATCTGCCACTATGCAGGAGAATCCGTATAGGTGTTCGAGTGTTCGAAACGTAACGCGCGAGAAATTGTAAGTAAAAGCCGTATTTACATATCTGCCACTGTGCAGGAGAATCCGTATAGGTGTTCGAGTGTTCGAAACGTAACGCGCAAGAAATTGTAAATAAACGTCGTATTTACTTATCTGCCACTGTGCAGGAGAATCCGTATAGGTGTTCGAGTGTTCGAAACGTAACGCGGGAGAAATTGTAAGTAAACGTCGTATTTACATATCTGCCACTGTGCAGGAGAATCCGTGTAGGTGTTCGAGTGTGCAAAACGTAACGCGCGAGAAATTGGAAGTAAACGCCGTATTTACATATCTGCCACTGTGCAGGAGAATCCGTATAGGTGTTCGAGTGTTCGAAACGTAACGCGCGAGAAATTGTAAGTAAACGTCGTATTTACATATCTGCCACTGTGCAGGAGAATCCGTATAGGTGTTCGAGTGTTCGAAACGTAACGCGCGAGAAATTGTATGTAAACGCCGTATTTACATATCTGCCACTGTCCAGGAGAATCCGTATAGGTGTTCGAGTCTTCGAACCGTAACGCGCGAGAAATTGTAAGTAAACGTCGTATTTACATATCTGCCACTGTGCAGGAGAATCCGTATAGGTGTTCGAGTGTTCGAAACGTAACGCGCAGGAAATTGTAAGTAAACGCCGTATTTACATATCTGCCACTGTGCAGGAGAATCCGTATAGGTGTTCGAGTGTGCGAAACGTAACGCGCGAGAAATTGTAAGTAAACGCCGTATTTACATATCTGCCACTGTGCAGGAGAATCCGTATAGGTGTTCGAGTGCTCGAAACTTAACGCGCAAGAAATTGTAAGTAAACGCCGTATTTACATATCTGCCACTGTGCAGGAGAATCCGTATAGGTGTTCGAGTGTGCGAAACGTAACGCGCGAGAAATTGTAAGTAAACGCCGTATTTACATATCTGCCACTGTGCAGGAGAATCCGTATAGGTGTTCGAGTGCTCGAAACGTAACGCGCAACAAATTGTAAGTAAACGCCGTATTTACATATCTGCCACTGTGCAGGAGAATCCGTATAGGTGTTCGAGTGTTCGAAACGTAACGCGCGAGAAATTGTAAGTAAACGCCGTATTTACATATCTGCCACTGTGCAGGAGAATCCGTATAGGTGATCGAGTGTTCGAAACGTAACGCGTGAGAAATTGTAAGTAAACGCCGTATTTACATATCTGCCACTGTCCAGGAGAATCCGTATAGGTGTTCGAGTGTTCGAACCGTAACGCGCGAGAAATTGTAAGTAAAAGCCGTATTTACATATCTGCCACTGTGCAGGAGAATCCGTATAGGTGTTCGAGTGTTCGAAACGTAACGCGCGAGAAATTGTAAGTAAACGTCGTATTTACATATCTGCCACTGTGCAGGAGAATCTGTATAGGTGTTCGAGTGTTCGAAACGTAACGCGCGAGAAATTGTAAGTAAACGCCGTATTTACATATCTGCCACTGTGCAGGAGAATCCGTATAGGTGTTCGAGTGTTCGAAACGTAACGCGCGAGAAATTGTTAGTAAACGCCGGATTTACATATCTGCCACTGTGCAGGAGAATCCGTATAGGTGTTCGAGTGTTCGAAACGTAACGCGCGAGAAATTGTAAGTAAACGTCGTATTTACATATCTGCCACTGTGCAGGAGAATCTGTATAGGTGTTCGAGTGTGCAAAACGTAACACGCGAGAAATTGTAAGTAAACGCCGTATTTACATATCTGCCACTGTGCAGGAGAATCCGTATAGGTGTTCGAGTTTTCGAAACGTAACGCGCGTAAATTGTAAGTAAACGCCGTATTTACATATCTGCCACTGTGCAGGAGAATCCGTATAGGTGTTAGAGTGTTCGAAACGTAACGCGCGAGAAATTGTAAGTAAACGTCGTATTTACATATCTGCCACTGTGCAGGAGAATCCGTATAGGTGTTCGAGTGTTCGAACCGTAACGCGCGAGAAATTGTAAGTAAACGCCGTATTTACATATCTGCCACTCTGCAGGAGAATCCGTATAGGTGTTCGAGTGTTCGAAACGTAACGCGCGAGAAATTGTAAGTAAACGTCGTATTTACATATCTGCCACTGTGCAGGAGAATCCGTATAGGTGTTCGTGTGTTCGAAACGTAACGCGCGAGAAATTGTATGTAAACGCCGTATTTACATATCTGCCACTGTCCAGGAGAATCCGTATAGGTGTTCGAGTGTTCGAACCGTAACGCGCGAGAAATTGTAAGTAAACGTCGTATTTACATATCTGCCACTGTGCAGGAGAATCCGTATAGGTGTTCGAGTGTTCGAAACGTAACGCGCAAGAAATTGTAAATAAACGTCGTATTTACTTATCTGCCACTGTGCAGGAGAATCCGTATAGGTGTTCGAGTGTTCGAAACGTAACGCGGGAGAAATTGTAAGTAAACGTCGTATTTACATATCTGCCACTGTGCAGGAGAATCCGTGTAGGTGTTCGAGTGTGCAAAACGTAACGCGCGAGAAATTGGAAGTAAACGCCGTATTTACATATCTGCCACTGTGCAGGAGAATCCGTATAGGTGTTCGAGTGTTCGAAACGTAACGCGCGAGAAATTGTTAGTAAACGCCGTATTTACATATCTGCCACTGTGCAGGAAAATCCGTATAGGTGTTCGAGTGTTCGAAACATAACGCGCGAGAAATTGTAAGTAAACGTCGTATTTACATATCTGCCACTGTGCAGGAGAATCTGTATAGGTGTTCGAGTGTGCAAAACGTAACGCGCGAGAAATTGTTAGTAAACGCCGTATTTACATATCTGCCACTGTGCAGGAGAATCCGTATAGGTGTTCGAGTGTTCGAAACGTAACGCGCGAGAAATTGTAAGTAAACGCCGTATTTACATATCTGCCACTGTGCAGGAGAATGCGTATAGGTGTTCGAGTGTTCGAAACGTAACGCGCGAGAAATTGTAAGTAAACGTCGTATTTACATATCTGCCACTGTGCAGGAGAATCCGTATAGGTGTTCAAGTGTTCGAACCGTAACGCGCGAGAAATTGTAAGTAAACGCCGTATTTACATATCTGCCACTATACAGGAGAATCCGTATAGGTGTTCGAGTGTTCGAAACGTAACGCGCGAGAAATTGTAAGTAAACGTCGTATTTACATATCTGCCACTGTGCAGGAGAATCCGTATAGGTGTTCGAGTGTTCGAAACGTAACGCGCGAGAAATTGTATGTAAACGCCGTATTTACATATCTGCCACTGTCCAGGAGAATCCGTATAGGTGTTCGAGTGTTCGAACCGTAACGCGCGAGAAATTGTAAGTAAACGCCGTATTTACATATCTGCCACTGTGCAGGAGAATCCGTATAGGTGTTCGAGTGCTCGAAACGTAACGCGCAACAAATTGTAAGTAAACGCCGTATTTACATATCTGCCACTGTGCAGGAGAATCCGTATAGGTGTTCGAGTGTTCGAAACGTAACGCGCGAGAAATTGTAAGTAAACGCCGTATTTACATATCTGCCACTGTGCAGGAGAATCCGTATAGGTGATCGAGTGTTCGAAACGTAACGCGTGAGAAATTGTAAGTAAACGCCGTATTTACATATCTGCCACTGTCCAGGAGAATCCGTATAGGTGTTCGAGTGTTCGAACCGTAACGCGCGAGAAATTGTAAGTAAAAGCCGTATTTACATATCTGCCACTGTGCAGGAGAATCCGTATAGGTGTTCGAGTGTTCGAAACGTAACGCGCGAGAAATTGTAAGTAAACGTCGTATTTACATATCTGCCACTGTGCAGGAGAATCTGTATAGGTGTTCGAGTGTTCGAAACGTAACGCGCGAGAAATTGTAAGTAAACGCCGTATTTACATATCTGCCACTGTGCAGGAGAATCCGTATAGGTGTTCGAGTGTTCGAAACGTAACGCGCGAGAAATTGTTAGTAAACGCCGGATTTACATATCTGCCACTGTGCAGGAGAATCCGTATAGGTGTTCGAGTGTTCGAAACGTAACGCGCGAGAAATTGTAAGTAAACGTCGTATTTACATATCTGCCACTGTGCAGGAGAATCTGTATAGGTGTTCGAGTGTGCAAAACGTAACACGCGAGAAATTGTAAGTAAACGCCGTATTTACATATCTGCCACTGTGCAGGAGAATCCGTATAGGTGTTCGAGTTTTCGAAACGTAACGCGCGTAAATTGTAAGTAAACGCCGTATTTACATATCTGCCACTGTGCAGGAGAATCCGTATAGGTGTTAGAGTGTTCGAAACGTAACGCGCGAGAAATTGTAAGTAAACGTCGTATTTACATATCTGCCACTGTGCAGGAGAATCCGTATAGGTGTTCGAGTGTTCGAACCGTAACGCGCGAGAAATTGTAAGTAAACGCCGTATTTACATATCTGCCACTCTGCAGGAGAATCCGTATAGGTGTTCGAGTGTTCGAAACGTAACGCGCGAGAAATTGTAAGTAAACGTCGTATTTACATATCTGCCACTGTGCAGGAGAATCCGTATAGGTGTTCGTGTGTTCGAAACGTAACGCGCGAGAAATTGTATGTAAACGCCGTATTTACATATCTGCCACTGTCCAGGAGAATCCGTATAGGTGTTCGAGTGTTCGAACCGTAACGCGCGAGAAATTGTAAGTAAACGTCGTATTTACATATCTGCCACTGTGCAGGAGAATCCGTATAGGTGTTCGAGTGTTCGAAACGTAACGCGCAAGAAATTGTAAATAAACGTCGTATTTACTTATCTGCCACTGTGCAGGAGAATCCGTATAGGTGTTCGAGTGTTCGAAACGTAACGCGGGAGAAATTGTAAGTAAACGTCGTATTTACATATCTGCCACTGTGCAGGAGAATCCGTGTAGGTGTTCGAGTGTGCAAAACGTAACGCGCGAGAAATTGGAAGTAAACGCCGTATTTACATATCTGCCACTGTGCAGGAGAATCCGTATAGGTGTTCGAGTGTTCGAAACGTAACGCGCGAGAAATTGTTAGTAAACGCCGTATTTACATATCTGCCACTGTGCAGGAAAATCCGTATAGGTGTTCGAGTGTTCGAAACATAACGCGCGAGAAATTGTAAGTAAACGTCGTATTTACATATCTGCCACTGTGCAGGAGAATCTGTATAGGTGTTCGAGTGTGCAAAACGTAACGCGCGAGAAATTGTTAGTAAACGCCGTATTTACATATCTGCCACTGTGCAGGAGAATCCGTATAGGTGTTCGAGTGTTCGAAACGTAACGCGCGAGAAATTGTAAGTAAACGCCGTATTTACATATCTGCCACTGTGCAGGAGAATGCGTATAGGTGTTCGAGTGTTCGAAACGTAACGCGCGAGAAATTGTAAGTAAACGTCGTATTTACATATCTGCCACTGTGCAGGAGAATCCGTATAGGTGTTCAAGTGTTCGAACCGTAACGCGCGAGAAATTGTAAGTAAACGCCGTATTTACATATCTGCCACTATACAGGAGAATCCGTATAGGTGTTCGAGTGTTCGAAACGTAACGCGCGAGAAATTGTAAGTAAACGTCGTATTTACATATCTGCCACTGTGCAGGAGAATCCGTATAGGTGTTCGAGTGTTCGAAACGTAACGCGCGAGAAATTGTATGTAAACGCCGTATTTACATATCTGCCACTGTCCAGGAGAATCCGTATAGGTGTTCGAGTGTTCGAACCGTAACGCGCGAGAAATTGTAAGTAAACGTCGTATTTACATATCTGCCACTGTGCAGGAGAATCCGTATAGGTGTTCGAGTGTTCGAAACGTAACGCGCAAGAAATTGTAAGTAAACGTCGTATTTACTTATCTGCCACTGTGCAGGAGAATCCGTATAGGTGTTCGAGTGTTCGAAACGTAACGCGGGAGAAATTGTAAGTAAACGTCGTATTTACATATCTGCCACTGTGCAGGAGAATCCGTGTAGGTGTTCGAGTGTGCAAAACGTAACGCGCGAGAAATTGGAAGTAAACGCCGTATTTACATATCTGCCACTGTGCAGGAGAATCCGTATAGGTGTTCGAGTGTTCGAAACGTAACGCGCGAGAAATTGTAAGTAAACGTCGTATTTACATATCTGCCACTGTGCAGGAGAATCCGTATAGGTGTTCGAGTGTTCGAAACGTAACGCGCGAGAAATTGTAAGTAAACGTCGTATTTACATATCTGCCACTTTGCAGGAGAATCCGTATAGGTGTTCGAGTGTTCGAAACGTAACGCGCGAGAAATTGTATGTAAACGCCGTATTTACATATCTGCCACTGTCCAGGAGAATCCGTATAGGTGTTCGAGTGTTCGAACCGTAACGCGCGAGAAATTGTAAGTAAACGTCGTATTTACATATCTGCCACTGTGCAGGAGAATCCGTATAGGTGTTCGAGTGTTCGAAACGAAACGCGCAAGAAATTGTAAGTAAACGCCGTATTTACATATCTGCCACTGTGCAGGAGAATCCGTATAGGTGTTCGGGTGTGCGAAACGTAACGCGCGAGAAATTGTAAGTAAACGCCGTATTTACATATCTGCCACTGTGCAGGAGAATCCGTATAGGTGTTCGAGTGCTCGAAACTTAACGCGCAAGAAATTGTAAGTAAACGCCGTATTTACATATCTGCCACTGTGCAGGAGAATCCGTATAGGTGTTCGAGTGTGCGAAACGTAACGCGCGAGAAATTGTAAGTAAACGCCGTATTTACATATCTGCTACTGTGCAGGAGAATCCGTATAGGTGTTCGAGTGCTCGAAACGTAACGCGCAAGAAATTGTAAGTAAACGCCGTATTTACATATCTGCCACTGTGCAGGAGAATCCGTATAGGTGTTCGAGTGTTCGAAACGTAACGCGCGAGAAATTGTAAGTAAACGCCGTATTTACATATCTGCCACTGTGCAGGAGAATCCGTATAGGTGATCGAGTGTTCGAAACGTAACGCGTGAGAAATTGTAAGTAAATGCCGTATTTACATATCTGCCACTGTCCAGGAGAATCCGTATAGGTGTTCGAGTGTTCGAACCGTAACGCGCGAGAAATTGTAAGTAAAAGCCGTATTTACATATCTGCCACTGTGCAGGAGAATCCCTATAGGTGTTCGAGTGTTCGAAACGTAACGCGCGAGAAATTGTAAGTAAACGTCGTATTTACATATCTGCCACTGTGCAAGAGAATCCGTATAGGTGTTCGAGTGTTCGAAACGTAACGCGCGAGAAATTGTAAGTAAACACCGTATTTACATATCTGCCATTGTGCAGGAGAATCCGTATAGGTGTTCGAGTGTTCGAAACGTAACGCGCGAGAAATTGTTAGTAAACGCCGTATTTACATATCTGCCACTGTGCAGGAGAATCCGTATAGGTGTTCGAGTGTTCGAAACGTAACGCGCGAGAAATTGTAAGTAAACGTCGTATTTACATATCTGCCACTGTGCAGGACAATCCGTATAGGTGTTCGAGTGTTCGAAACGTAACGCGCGAGAAATTGTATGTAAACGCCGTATTTACATATCTGCCACTGTCCAGGAGAATCCGTATAGGTGTTCGAGTGTTCGAACCGTAACGCGCGAGAAATTGTAAGTAAACGTCGTATTTACATATCTGCCACTGTGCAGGAGAATCCGTATAGGTGTTCGAGTGTTCGAAACGTAACGCGCAAGAAATTGTAAGTAAACGCCGTATTTACATATCTGCCACTGTGCAGGAGAATCCGTATAGGTGTTCGGGTGTGCGAAACGTAACGCGCGAGAAATTGTAAGTAAACGCCGTATTTACATATCTGCCACTGTGCAGGAGAATCCGTATAGGTGTTCGAGTGCTCGAAACTTAACGCGCAAGAAATTGTAAGTAAACGCCGTATTTACATATCTGCCACTGTGCAGGAGAATCCGTATAGGTGTTCGAGTGTGCGAAACGTAACGCGCGAGAAATTGTAAGTAAACGCCGTATTTACATATCTGCCACTGTGCAGGAGAATCCGTATAGGTGTTCGAGTGCTCGAAACGTAACGCGCAAGAAATTGTAAGTAAACGCCGTATTTACATATCTGCCACTGTGCAGGAGAATCCGTATAGGTGTTCGAGTGTTCGAAACGTAACGAGCGAGAAATTGTAAGTAAACGCCGTATTTAGATATCTGCCACTGTGCAGGAGAATCCGTATAGGTGATCGAGTGTTCGAAACGTAACGCGTGAGAAATTGTAAGTAAATGCCGTATTTACATATCTGCCACTGTCCAGGAGAATCCGTATAGGTGTTCGAGTGTTCGAACCGTAACGCGCGAGAAATTGTAAGTAAAAGCCGTATTTACATATCTGCCACTGTGCAGGAGAATCCCTATAGGTGTTCGAGTGTTCGAAACGTAACGCGCGAGAAATTGTAAGTAAACGTCGTATTTACATATCTGCCACTGTGCAGGAGAATCCGTATAGGTGTTCGAGTGTTCGAAACGTAACGCGCGAGAAATTGTAAGTAAACGCCGTATTTACATATCTGCCATTGTGCAGGAGAATCCGTATAGGTGTTCGAGTGTTCGAAACGTAACGCGCGAGAAATTGTTAGTAAACACCGTATTTACATATCTGCCACTGTGCAGGAGAATCCGTATAGGTGTTCGAGTGTTCGAAACGTAACGCGCGAAAAATTGTAAGTAAACGTCGTATTTACATATCTGCCACTGTGCAGGAGAATCCGTATAGGTGTTCGAGTGTGCAAAACGTAACGCGCGAGAAATTGGAAGTAAACGCGGTATTTACATATCTGCCACTGTGCAGGAGAATCCGTATAGGTGTTCGAGTGTTCGAAACGTAACGCGCGAGAAATTGTAAGTAAACGCCGTATTTACATATCTGCCACTGTGCAGGAGAATCCGTATAGGTGTTCGAGTGCTCGAAACGTAACGCGCAAGAAATTGTAAGTAAACGCCGTATTTACATATCTGCCACTGTGCAGGGGAATCCGTATAGGTGTTCGAGTGTTCGAAACGTAACGCGCGAGAAATTGTAAGTAAACGCCGTATTTACATATCTGCCACTGTGCAGGAGAATCCGTATAGGTGATCGAGTGTTCGAAACGTAACGCGTGAGAAATTGTAAGTAAACGCCGTATTTACATATCTGCCACTGTCCAGGAGAATCCGTATAGGTGTTCGAGTGTTCGAACCGTAACGCGCGAGAAATTGTAAGTAAACGCCGTATTTACACATCTGCCACTGTGCAGGAGAATCTGTATAGGTGTTCGAGTGTGCAAAACGTAACGCGCGAGAAATTGTTAGTAAACGCCGTATTTACATATCTGCCACTGTGCAGGAGAATCCGTATAGGTGTTCGAGTGTTCGAAACGTAACGCGCGAGAAATTGTATGTAAACGCCGTATTTACATATCTGCCACTGTCCAGGAGAATCCGTATAGGTGTTCGAGTGTTCGAACCGTAACGCGCGAGAAATTGTAAGTAAACGTCGTATTTACATATCTGCCACTGTGCAGGAGAATCCGTCTAGGTGTTCGAGTGTTCGAAACGTAACGCGCAAGAAATTTTAAGTAAACGTCGTATTTACTTATCTGCCACTGTGCAGGAGAATCCGTATAGGTGTTCGAGTGTTCGAAACGTAACGCGGGAGAAATTGTAAGTAAACGTCGTATTTACATATCTGCCACTGTGCAGGAGAATCCGTGTAGGTGTTCGAGTGTGCAAAACGTAACGCGCGAGAAATTGGAAGTAAACGCCGTATTTACATATCTGCCACTGTGCAGGAGAATCCGTATAGGTGTTCGAGTGTTCGAAACGTAACGCGCGAGAAATTGTAAGTAAACGTCGTATTTACACATCTGCCACTGTGCAGGACAATCCGTATAGGTGTTCGAGTGTTCGAAACGTAACGCGCGAGAAATTGTATGTAAACGCCGTATTTACATATCTGCCACTGTCCAGGAGAATCCGTATAGGTGTTCGAGTGTTCGAACCGTAACGCGCGAGAAATTGTAAGTAAACGTCGTATTTACATATCTGCCACTGTGCAGGAGAATCCGTATAGGTGTTCGAGTGTTCGAAACGTAACGCGCAAGAAATTGTAAGTAAACGCCGTATTTACATATCTGCCACTGTGCAGGAGAATCCGTATAGGTGTTCGGGTGTGCGAAACGTAACGCGCGAGAAATTGTAAGTAAACGCCGTATTTACATATCTGCCACTGTGCAGGAGAATCCGTATAGGTGTTCGAGTGCTCGAAACTTAACGCGCAAGAAATTGTAAGTAAACGCCGTATTTACATATCTGCCACTGTGCAGGAGAATCCGTATAGGTGTTCGAGTGTGCGAAACGTAACGCGCGAGAAATTGTAAGTAAACGCCGTATTTACATATCTGCCACTGTGCAGGAGAATCCGTATAGGTGATCGAGTGTTCGAAACGTAACGCGTGAGAAATTGTAAGTAAACGCCGTATTTACATATCTGCCACTGTCCAGGAGAATCCGTATAGGTGTTCGAGTGTTCGAACCGTAACGCGCGAGAAATTGTAAGTAAACGCCGTATTTACACATCTGCCACTGTGCAGGAGAATCTGTATAGGTGTTCGAGTGTGCAAAACGTAACGCGCGAGAAATTGTTAGTAAACGCCGTATTTACATATCTGCCACTGTGCAGGAGAATCCGTATAGGTGTTCGAGTGTTCGAAACGTAACGCGCGAGAAATTGTATGTAAACGCCGTATTTACATATCTGCCACTGTCCAGGAGAATCCGTATAGGTGTTCGAGTGTTCGAACCGTAACGCGCGAGAAATTGTAAGTAAACGTCGTATTTACATATCTGCCACTGTGCAGGAGAATCCGTCTAGGTGTTCGAGTGTTCGAAACGTAACGCGCAAGAAATTTTAAGTAAACGTCGTATTTACTTATCTGCCACTGTGCAGGAGAATCCGTATAGGTGTTCGAGTGTTCGAAACGTAACGCGGGAGAAATTGTAAGTAAACGTCGTATTTACATATCTGCCACTGTGCAGGAGAATCCGTGTAGGTGTTCGAGTGTGCAAAACGTAACGCGCGAGAAATTGGAAGTAAACGCCGTATTTACATATCTGCCACTGTGCAGGAGAATCCGTATAGGTGTTCGAGTGTTCGAAACGTAACGCGCGAGAAATTGTAAGTAAACGTCGTATTTACACATCTGCCACTGTGCAGGACAATCCGTATAGGTGTTCGAGTGTTCGAAACGTAACGCGCGAGAAATTGTATGTAAACGCCGTATTTACATATCTGCCACTGTCCAGGAGAATCCGTATAGGTGTTCGAGTGTTCGAACCGTAACGCGCGAGAAATTGTAAGTAAACGTCGTATTTACATATCTGCCACTGTGCAGGAGAATCCGTATAGGTGTTCGAGTGTTCGAAACGTAACGCGCAAGAAATTGTAAGTAAACGCCGTATTTACATATCTGCCACTGTGCAGGAGAATCCGTATAGGTGTTCGGGTGTGCGAAACGTAACGCGCGAGAAATTGTAAGTAAACGCCGTATTTACATATCTGCCACTGTGCAGGAGAATCCGTATAGGTGTTCGAGTGCTCGAAACTTAACGCGCAAGAAATTGTAAGTAAACGCCGTATTTACATATCTGCCACTGTGCAGGAGAATCCGTATAGGTGTTCGAGTGTGCGAAACGTAACGCGCGAGAAATTGTAAGTAAACGCCGTATTTACATATCTGCCACTGTGCAGGAGAATCCGTATAGGTGTTCGAGTGCTCGAAACGTAACGCGCAAGAAATTGTAAGTAAACGCCGTATTTACATATCTGCCACTGTGCAGGAGAATCCGTATAGGTGTTCGAGTGTTCGAAACGTAACGAGCGAGAAATTGTAAGTAAACGCCGTATTTAGATATCTGCCACTGTGCAGGAGAATCCGTATAGGTGATCGAGTGTTCGAAACGTAACGCGTGAGAAATTGTAAGTAAATGCCGTATTTACATATCTGCCACTGTCCAGGAGAATCCGTATAGGTGTTCGAGTGTTCGAACCGTAACGCGCGAGAAATTGTAAGTAAAAGCCGTATTTACATATCTGCCACTGTGCAGGAGAATCCCTATAGGTGTTCGAGTGTTCGAAACGTAACGCGCGAGAAATTGTAAGTAAACGTCGTATTTACATATCTGCCACTGTGCAGGAGAATCCGTATAGGTGTTCGAGTGTTCGAAACGTAACGCGCGAGAAATTGTAAGTAAACGCCGTATTTACATATCTGCCATTGTGCAGGAGAATCCGTATAGGTGTTCGAGTGTTCGAAACGTAACGCGCGAGAAATTGTTAGTAAACACCGTATTTACATATCTGCCACTGTGCAGGAGAATCCGTATAGGTGTTCGAGTGTTCGAAACGTAACGCGCGAAAAATTGTAAGTAAACGTCGTATTTACATATCTGCCACTGTGCAGGAGAATCCGTATAGGTGTTCGAGTGTGCAAAACGTAACGCGCGAGAAATTGTAAGTAAACGCGGTATTTACATATCTGCCACTGTGCAGGAGAATCCGTATAGGTGTTCGAGTGTTCGAAACGTAACGCGCGAGAAATTGTAAGTAAACGCCGTATTTACATATCTGCCACTGTGCAGGAGAATCCGTATAGGTGTTCGAGTGCTCGAAACGTAACGCGCAAGAAATTGTAAGTAAACGCCGTATTTACATATCTGCCACTGTGCAGGGGAATCCGTATAGGTGTTCGAGTGTTCGAAACGTAACGCGCGAGAAATTGTAAGTAAACGCCGTATTTACATATCTGCCACTGTGCAGGAGAATCCGTATAGGTGATCGAGTGTTCGAAACGTAACGCGTGAGAAATTGTAAGTAAACGCCGTATTTACATATCTGCCACTGTCCAGGAGAATCCGTATAGGTGTTCGAGTGTTCGAACCGTAACGCGCGAGAAATTGTAAGTAAACGCCGTATTTACATATCTGCCACTGTGCAGGAGAATCTGTATAGGTGTTCGAGTGTGCAAAACGTAACGCGCGAGAAATTGTTAGTAAACGCCGTATTTACATATCTGCCACTGTGCAGGAGAATCCGTATAGGTGTTCGAGTGTTCGAAACGTAACGCGCGAGAAATTGTATGTAAACGCCGTATTTACATATCTGCCACTGTCCAGGAGAATCCGTATAGGTGTTCGAGTGTTCGAACCGTAACGCGCGAGAAATTGTAAGTAAACGTCGTATTTACATATCTGCCACTGTGCAGGAGAATCCGTCTAGGTGTTCGAGTGTTCGAAACGTAACGCGCAAGAAATTTTAAGTAAACGTCGTATTTACTTATCTGCCACTGTGCAGGAGAATCCGTATAGGTGTTCGAGTGTTCGAAACGTAACGCGGGAGAAATTGTAAGTAAACGTCGTATTTACATATCTGCCACTGTGCAGGAGAATCCGTGTAGGTGTTCGAGTGTGCAAAACGTAACGCGCGAGAAATTGGAAGTAAACGCCGTATTTACATATCTGCCACTGTGCAGGAGAATCCGTATAGGTGTTCGAGTGTTCGAAACGTAACGCGCGAGAAATTGTAAGTAAACGTCGTATTTACATATCTGCCACTGTGCAGGACAATCCGTATAGGTGTTCGAGTGTTCGAAACGTAACGCGCGAGAAATTGTATGTAAACGCCGTATTTACATATCTGCCACTGTCCAGGAGAATCCGTATAGGTGTTCGAGTGTTCGAACCGTAACGCGCGAGAAATTGTAAGTAAACGTCGTATTTACATATCTGCCACTGTGCAGGAGAATCCGTATAGGTGTTCGAGTGTTCGAAACGTAACGCGCAAGAAATTGTAAGTAAACGCCGTATTTACATATCTGCCACTGTGCAGGAGAATCCGTATAGGTGTTCGGGTGTGCGAAACGTAACGCGCGAGAAATTGTAAGTAAACGCCGTATTTACATATCTGCCACTGTGCAGGAGAATCCGTATAGGTGTTCGAGTGCTCGAAACTTAACGCGCAAGAAATTGTAAGTAAACGCCGTATTTACATATCTGCCACTGTGCAGGAGAATCCGTATAGGTGTTCGAGTGTGCGAAACGTAACGCGCGAGAAATTGTAAGTAAACGCCGTATTTACATATCTGCCACTGTGCAGGAGAATCCGTATAGGTGTTCGAGTGCTCGAAACGTAACGCGCAAGAAATTGTAAGTAAACGCCGTATTTACATATCTGCCACTGTGCAGGAGAATCCGTATAGGTGTTCGAGTGTTCGAAACGTAACGAGCGAGAAATTGTAAGTAAACGCCGTATTTAGATATCTGCCACTGTGCAGGAGAATCCGTATAGGTGATCGAGTGTTCGAAACGTAACGCGTGAGAAATTGTAAGTAAATGCCGTATTTACATATCTGCCACTGTCCAGGAGAATCCGTATAGGTGTTCGAGTGTTCGAACCGTAACGCGCGAGAAATTGTAAGTAAAAGCCGTATTTACATATCTGCCACTGTGCAGGAGAATCCCTATAGGTGTTCGAGTGTTCGAAACGTAACGCGCGAGAAATTGTAAGTAAACGTCGTATTTACATATCTGCCACTGTGCAGGAGAATCCGTATAGGTGTTCGAGTGTTCGAAACGTAACGCGCGAGAAATTGTAAGTAAACGCCGTATTTACATATCTGCCATTGTGCAGGAGAATCCGTATAGGTGTTCGAGTGTTCGAAACGTAACGCGCGAGAAATTGTTAGTAAACACCGTATTTACATATCTGCCACTGTGCAGGAGAATCCGTATAGGTGTTCGAGTGTTCGAAACGTAACGCGCGAAAAATTGTAAGTAAACGTCGTATTTACATATCTGCCACTGTGCAGGAGAATCCGTATAGGTGTTCGAGTGTGCAAAACGTAACGCGCGAGAAATTGTAAGTAAACGCGGTATTTACATATCTGCCACTGTGCAGGAGAATCCGTATAGGTGTTCGAGTGTTCGAAACGTAACGCGCGAGAAATTGTAAGTAAACGCCGTATTTACATATCTGCCACTGTGCAGGAGAATCCGTATAGGTGTTCGAGTGCTCGAAACGTAACGCGCAAGAAATTGTAAGTAAACGCCGTATTTACATATCTGCCACTGTGCAGGGGAATCCGTATAGGTGTTCGAGTGTTCGAAACGTAACGCGCGAGAAATTGTAAGTAAACGCCGTATTTACATATCTGCCACTGTGCAGGAGAATCCGTATAGGTGATCGAGTGTTCGAAACGTAACGCGTGAGAAATTGTAAGTAAACGCCGTATTTACATATCTGCCACTGTCCAGGAGAATCCGTATAGGTGTTCGAGTGTTCGAACCGTAACGCGCGAGAAATTGTAAGTAAACGCCGTATTTACATATCTGCCACTGTGCAGGAGAATCTGTATAGGTGTTCGAGTGTGCAAAACGTAACGCGCGAGAAATTGTTAGTAAACGCCGTATTTACATATCTGCCACTGTGCAGGAGAATCCGTATAGGTGTTCGAGTGTTCGAAACGTAACGCGCGAGAAATTGTATGTAAACGCCGTATTTACATATCTGCCACTGTCCAGGAGAATCCGTATAGGTGTTCGAGTGTTCGAACCGTAACGCGCGAGAAATTGTAAGTAAACGTCGTATTTACATATCTGCCACTATGCAGGAGAATCCGTCTAGGTGTTCGAGTGTTCGAAACGTAACGCGCAAGAAATTTTAAGTAAACGTCGTATTTACTTATCTGCCACTGTGCAGGAGAATCCGTATAGGTGTTCGAGTGTTCGAAACGTAACGCGGGAGAAATTGTAAGTAAACGTCGTATTTACATATCTGCCACTGTGCAGGAGAATCCGTGTAGGTGTTCGAGTGTGCAAAACGTAACGCGCGAGAAATTGGAAGTAAACGCCGTATTTACATATCTGCCACTGTGCAGGAGAATCCGTATAGGTGTTCGAGTGTTCGAAACGTAACGCGCGAGAAATTGTAAGTAAACGTCGTATTTACATATCTGCCACTGTGCAGGACAATCCGTATAGGTGTTCGAGTGTTCGAAACGTAACGCGCGAGAAATTTTATGTAAACGCCGTATTTACATATCTGCCACTGTCCAGGAGAATCCGTATAGGTGTTCGAGTGTTCGAACCGTAACGCGCGAGAAATTGTAAGTAAACGTCGTATTTACATATCTGCCACTGTGCAGGAGAATCCGTATAGGTGTTCGAGTGTTCGAAACGTAACGCGCAAGAAATTGTAAGTAAACGCCGTATTTACATATCTGCCACTGTGCAGGAGAATCCGTATAGGTGTTCGGGTGTGCGAAACGTAACGCGCGAGAAATTGTAAGTAAACGCCGTATTTACATATCTGCCACTGTGCAGGAGAATCCGTATAGGTGTTCGAGTGCTCGAAACTTAACGCGCAAGAAATTGTAAGTAAACGCCGTATTTACATATCTGCCACTGTGCAGGAGAATCCGTATAGGTGTTCGAGTGTGCGAAACGTAACGCGCGAGAAATTGTAAGTAAACGCCGTATTTACATATCTGCCACTGTGCAGGAGAATCCGTATAGGTGTTCGAGTGCTCGAAACGTAACGCGCAAGAAATTGTAAGTAAACGCCGTATTTACATATCTGCCACTGTGCAGGAGAATCCGTATAGGTGTTCGAGTGTTCGAAACGTAACGAGCGAGAAATTGTAAGTAAACGCCGTATTTAGATATCTGCCACTGTGCAGGAGAATCCGTATAGGTGATCGAGTGTTCGAAACGTAACGCGTGAGAAATTGTAAGTAAATGCCGTATTTACATATCTGCCACTGTCCAGGAGAATCCGTATAGGTGTTCGAGTGTTCGAACCGTAACGCGCGAGAAATTGTAAGTAAAAGCCGTATTTACATATCTGCCACTGTGCAGGAGAATCCCTATAGGTGTTCGAGTGTTCGAAACGTAACGCGCGAGAAATTGTAAGTAAACGTCGTATTTACATATCTGCCACTGTGCAGGAGAATCCGTATAGGTGTTCGAGTGTTCGAAACGTAACGCGCGAGAAATTGTAAGTAAACGCCGTATTTACATATCTGCCATTGTGTAGGAGAATCCGTATAGGTGTTCGAGTGTTCGAAACGTAACGCGCGAGAAATTGTTAGTAAACACCGTATTTACATATCTGCCACTGTGCAGGAGAATCCGTATAGGTGTTCGAGTGTTCGAAACGTAACGCGCGAAAAATTGTAAGTAAACGTCGTATTTACATATCTGCCACTGTGCAGGAGAATCCGTATAGGTGTTCGAGTGTGCAAAACGTAACGCGCGAGAAATTGTAAGTAAACGCGGTATTTACATATCTGCCACTGTGCAGGAGAATCCGTATAGGTGTTCGAGTGTTCGAAACGTAACGCGCGAGAAATTGTAAGTAAACGCCGTATTTACATATCTGCCACTGTGCAGGAGAATCCGTATAGGTGTTCGAGTGCTCGAAACGTAACGCGCAAGAAATTGTAAGTAAACGCCGTATTTACATATCTGCCACTGTGCAGGGGAATCCGTATAGGTGTTCGAGTGTTCGAAACGTAACGCGCGAGAAATTGTAAGTAAACGCCGTATTTACATATCTGCCACTGTGCAGGAGAATCCGTATAGGTGATCGAGTGTTCGAAACGTAACGCGTGAGAAATTGTAAGTAAACGCCGTATTTACATATCTGCCACTGTCCAGGAGAATCCGTATAGGTGTTCGAGTGTTCGAACCGTAACGCGCGAGAAATTGTAAGTAAACGCCGTATTTACATATCTGCCACTGTGCAGGAGAATCTGTATAGGTGTTCGAGTGTGCAAAACGTAACGCGCGAGAAATTGTTAGTAAACGCCGTATTTACATATCTGCCACTGTGCAGGAGAATCCGTATAGGTGTTCGAGTGTTCGAAACGTAACGCGCGAGAAATTGTATGTAAACGCCGTATTTACATATCTGCCACTGTCCAGGAGAATCCGTATAGGTGTTCGAGTGTTCGAACCGTAACGCGCGAGAAATTGTAAGTAAACGTCGTATTTACATATCTGCCACTGTGCAGGAGAATCCGTCTAGGTGTTCGAGTGTTCGAAACGTAACGCGCAAGAAATTTTAAGTAAACGTCGTATTTACTTATCTGCCACTGTGCAGGAGAATCCGTATAGGTGTTCGAGTGTTCGAAACGTAACGCGGGAGAAATTGTAAGTAAACGTCGTATTTACATATCTGCCACTGTGCAGGAGAATCCGTGTAGGTGTTCGAGTGTGCAAAACGTAACGCGCGAGAAATTGGAAGTAAACGCCGTATTTACATATCTGCCACTGTGCAGGAGAATCCGTATAGGTGTTCGAGTGTTCGAAACGTAACGCGCGAGAAATTGTAAGTAAACGTCGTATTTACATATCTGCCACTGTGCAGGAGAATCCGTATAGGTGTTCGAGTGTTCGAAACGTAACGCGCGAGAAATTGTAAGTAAACGTCGTATTTACATATCTGCCACTGTGCAGGACAATCCGTATAGGTGTTCGAGTGTTCGAAACGTAACGCGCGAGAAATTGTATGTAAACGCCGTATTTACATATCTGCCACTGTCCAGGAGAATCCGTATAGGTGTTCGAGTGTTCGAACCGTAACGCGCGAGAAATTGTAAGTAAACGTCGTATTTACGTATCTGCCACTGTGCAGGACAATCCGTATAGGTGTTCGAGTGTTCGAAACGTAACGCGCAAGAAATTGTAAGTAAACGCCGTATTTACATATCTGCCACTGTGCAGGAGAATCCGTATAGGTGTTCGGGTGTGCGAAACGTAACGCGCGAGAAATTGTAAGTAAACGCCGTATTTACATATCTGCCACTGTGCAGGAGAATCCGTATAGGTGTTCGAGTGCTCGAAACTTAACGCGCAAGAAATTGTAAGTAAACGCCGTATTTACATATCTGCCACTGTGCAGGAGAATCCGTATAGGTGTTCGAGTGTGCGAAACGTAACGCGCGAGAAATTGTAAGTAAACGCCGTATTTACATATCTGCCACTGTGCAGGAGAATCCGTATAGGTGTTCGAGTGCTCGAAACGTAACGCGCAAGAAATTGTAAGTAAACGCCGTATTTACATATCTGCCACTGTGCAGGAGAATCCGTATAGGTGTTCGAGTGTTCGAAACGTAACGAGCGAGAAATTGTAAGTAAACGCCGTATTTAGATATCTGCCACTGTGCAGGAGAATCCGTATAGGTGATCGAGTGTTCGAAACGTAACGCGTGAGAAATTGTAAGTAAATGCCGTATTTACATATCTGCCACTGTCCAGGAGAATCCGTATAGGTGTTCGAGTGTTCGAACCGTAACGCGCGAGAAATTGTAAGTAAAAGCCGTATTTACATATCTGCCACTGTGCAGGAGAATCCCTATAGGTGTTCGAGTGTTCGAAACGTAACGCGCGAGAAATTGTAAGTAAACGTCGTATTTACATATCTGCCACTGTGCAGGAGAATCCGTATAGGTGTTCGAGTGTTCGAAACGTAACGCGCGAGAAATTGTAAGTAAACGCCGTATTTACATATCTGCCATTGTGCAGGAGAATCCGTATAGGTGTTCGAGTGTTCGAAACGTAACGCGCGAGAAATTGTTAGTAAACACCGTATTTACATATCTGCCACTGTGCAGGAGAATCCGTATAGGTGTTCGAGTGTTCGAAACGTAACGCGCGAAAAATTGTAAGTAAACGTCGTATTTACATATCTGCCACTGTGCAGGAGAATCCGTATAGGTGTTCGAGTGTGCAAAACGTAACGCGCGAGAAATTGTAAGTAAACGCGGTATTTACATATCTGCCACTGTGCAGGAGAATCCGTATAGGTGTTCGAGTGTTCGAAACGTAACGCGCGAGAAATTGTAAGTAAACGCCGTATTTACATATCTGCCACTGTGCAGGAGAATCCGTATAGGTGTTCGAGTGCTCGAAACGTAACGCGCAAGAAATTGTAAGTAAACGCCGTATTTACATATCTGCCACTGTGCAGGGGAATCCGTATAGGTGTTCGAGTGTTCGAAACGTAACGCGCGAGAAATTGTAAGTAAACGCCGTATTTACATATCTGCCACTGTGCAGGAGAATCCGTATAGGTGATCGAGTGTTCGAAACGTAACGCGTGAGAAATTGTAAGTAAACGCCGTATTTACATATCTGCCACTGTCCAGGAGAATCCGTATAGGTGTTCGAGTGTTCGAACCGTAACGCGCGAGAAATTGTAAGTAAACGCCGTATTTACATATCTGCCACTGTGCAGGAGAATCCGTATAGGTGTTCGAGTGTGCGAAACGTAACGCGCGAGAAATTGTAAGTAAACGCCGTATTTATATATCTGCCACTGTGCAGGAGAATCCGTATAGGTGTTCGAGTGCTCGAAACTTAACGCGCAAGAAATTGTAAGTAAACGCCGTATTTACATATCTGCCACTGTGCAGGAGAATCCGTATAGGTGTTCGAGTGTTCGAAACGTAACGCGCGAGAAATTGTAAGTAAACGCCGTATTTACATATCTGCCACTGTGCAGGAGAATCCGTATAGGTGATCGAGTGTTCGAAACGTAACGCGGGAGAAATTGTAAGTAAACGCCGTATTTACATATCTGCCACTATCCAGGAGAATCCGTATAGGTGTTCGAGTGTTCGAACCGTAACGCGCGAGAAATTGTAAGTAAACGCCGTATTTACATATCTGCCACTGTGCAGGAGAATCCGTATAGGTGTTCGAGTGTTCGAAACGTAACGCGCGAGAAATTGTAAGTAAACGTCGTATTTACATATCTGCCACTGTGCAGGAGAATCCGTATAGGTGTTCGAGTGTTCGAAACGTAACGCGCGAGAAATTGTAAGTAAACGCCGTATTTACATATCTGCCACTGTGCAGGAGAATCCGTATAGGTGTTCGAGTGTTCGAAACGTAACGCGCGAGAAATTGTTAGTAAACGCCGTATTTACATATCTGCCACTGTGCAGGAGAATCCGTATAGGTGTTCGAGTGCTCGAAACGTAACGCGCGAGAAATTGTAAGTAAACGTCGTATTTACAAATCTGCCACTGTGCAGGAGAATTCGTATAGGTGTTCGAGTGTTCGAAACGTAACGCGCGAGAAATTGTAAGTAAACGCCGTATTTACCTATCTGCCACTGTGCCGGAGAATCCGTATAGGTGTTCGAGTGTGCGAAACGTAACGCGCGAGAAATTGTAAGTAAACGCCGTATTTACATATCTGCCACTGTGCAGGAGAATCCGTATAGGTGTTCGAGTGCTCGAAACGTAACGCGCAAGAAATTATAAGTAAACGCCGTATTTACATATCTGCCACTGTGCAGGAGAATCCGTATAGGTGTTCGAGTGTTCGAAACGTAACGCGCGAGAAATTGTAAGTAAACGCCGTATTTACATATCTGCCACTGTGCAGGAGAATCTGTATAGGTGTTCGAGTGTTCGAACCGTAACGCGCGAGAAATTGTAAGTAAAAGCCGTATTTACATATCTGCCACTGTCCAGGAGAATCCATATAGGTGTTCGAGTGTTCGAACCGTAACGCGCGAGAAATTGTAAGTAAAAGCCGTATTTACATATCTGCCACTGTGCAGGAGAATCCCTATAGGTGTTCGAGTGTTCGAAACGTAACGCGCGAGAAATTGTTAGTAAACGCCGTATTTACATATCTGCCACTGTGCAAGAGAATCCGTATAGGTGTTCGAGTGTTCGAAACGTAACGCGCGAGAAATTGTATGTAAACGCCGTATTTACATATCTGCCACTGTGCAGGAGAATCTGTATAGGTGTTCGAGTGTGCAAAACGTAACGTGCGAGAAATTGTAAGTAAACGCCGTATTTACATATCTGCCACTGTGCAGGAGAATCCGTATAGGTGTTCGTGTGTTCGAAACGTAACGCGCGAGAAATTGTAAGTAAACGTCGTATTTACATATCTGCCACTGTGCAGGAGAATCCGTATAGGTGTTCGAGTGTTCGAAACGTAACGCGCGAGAAATTGTTAGTAAACGCCGTATTTACATATCTGCCACTGTGCAGGAGAATCCGTATAGGTGTTCGAGTGTTCGAAACGTAACGCGCAAGAAATTGTTAGTAAACGCCGTATTTACATATCTGCCACTGTGCAGGAGAATCCGTATAGGTGTTCGAGTGTTCGAAACGTAACGCGCGAGAAATTGTAAGTAAACGTCGTATTTACAAATCTGCCACTGTGCAGGAGAATTCGTATAGGTGATCGAGTGTTCGAAACGTAACGCGCGAGAAATTGTAAGTAAACGCCGTATTTACATATCTGCCACTGTGCAGGAGAATCCGTATAGGTGTTCGAGTGTTCGAAACGTAACGCGCGAGAAATTGGATGTAAACGCCGTATTTACATATCTGCCACTGTGCAGGAGAATCCGTATAGGTGTTCGAGTGTGCAAAACGTAACGCGCGAGAAATTGTAAGTAAACGCCGTATTTACATATCTGCCACTGTGCAGGAGAATCCGTATAGGTGTTCGAGTGTTCGAAACGTAACGCGCAAGAAATTGTAAGTAAACGCCGTATTTACATATCTGCCACTGTGCAGGAGAATCCGTATAGGTGTTCGAGTGTGCGAAACGTAACGCGCGAGAAATTGTAAGTAAACGTCGTATTTACATATCTGCCACTGTGCAGGAGAATCCGTGTAGGTGTTCGAGTGTGCAAAACGTAACGCGCGAGAAATTGGAAGTAAACGCCGTATTTACATATCTGCCACTGTGCAGGAGAATCCACTGTGCAGGAGAATCTGTATAGGTGTTCGAGTGTTCGAACCGTAACGCGCGAGAAATTGTAAGTAAAAGCCGTATTTACATATCTGCCACTGTCCAGGAGAATCCATATAGGTGTTCGAGTGTTCGAACCGTAACGCGCGAGAAATTGTAAGTAAACGCCGTATTTACATATCTGCCACTGTGCAGGAGAATCCCTATAGGTGTTCGAGTGTTCGAAACGTAACGCGCGAGAAATTGTTAGTAAACGCCGTATTTACATATCTGCCACTGTGCAGGAGAATCCGTATAGGTGTTCGAGTGTTCGAAACGTAACGCGCGAGAAATTGTATGTAAACGCCGTATTTACATATCTGCCACTGTGCAGGAGAATCTGTATAGGTGTTCGAGTGTGCAAAACGTAACGTGCGAGAAATTGTAAGTAAACGCCGTATTTACATATCTGCCACTGTGCAGGAGAATCCGTATAGGTGTTCGAGTGTTCGAAACGTAACGCGCGAGAAATTGTAAGTAAACGTCGTATTTACATATCTGCCACTGTGCAGGAGAATCCGTATAGGTGTTCGAGTGTTCGAAACGTAACGCGGGAGAAATTGTAAGTAAACGTCGTATTTACATATCTGCCACTGTGCAGGAGAATCCGTGTAGGTGTTCGAGTGTGCAAAACGTAACGCGCGAGAAATTGGAAGTAAACGCCGTATTTACATATCTGCCACTGTGCAGGAGAATCCGTATAGGTGTTCGAGTGTTCGAAACGTAACGCGCGAGAAATTGTAAGTAAACGTCGTATTTACATATCTGCCACTGTGCAGGAGAATCCGTATAGGTGTTCGAGTGTTCGAAACGTAACGCGCGAGAAATCGTAAGTAAACGTCGTATTTACATATCTGCCACTGTGCAGGACAATCCGTATAGGTGTTCGAGTGTTCGAAACGTAACGCGCGAGAAATTGTATGTAAACGCCGTATTTACATATCTGCCACTGTGCAGGAGAATCCGTATAGGTGTTCGAGTGTTCGAACCGTAACGCGCGAGAAATTGTAAGTAAACGTCGTATTTACATATCTGCCACTGTGCAGGAGAATCCGTATAGGTGTTCGAGTGTTCGAAACGTAACGCGCAAGAAATTGTAAGTAAACGCCGTATTTACATATCTGCCACTGTGCAGGAGAATCCGTATAGGTGTTCGGGTGTGCGAAACGTAACGCGCGAGAAATTGTAAGTAAACGCCGTATTTACATATCTGCCACTGTGCAGGAGAATCCGTATAGGTGTTCGAGTGCTCGAAACTTAACGCGCAAGAAATTGTAAGTAAACGCCGTATTTACATATCTGCCACTGTGCAGGAGAATCCGTATAGGTGTTCGAGTGTGCGAAACGTAACGCGCGAGAAATTGTAAGTAAACGCCGTATTTACATATCTGCCACTGTGCAGGAGAATCCGTATAGGTGTTCGAGTGCTCGAAACGTAACGCGCAAGAAATTGTAAGTAAACGCCGTATTTACATATCTGCCACTGTGCAGGAGAATCCGTATAGGTGTTCGAGTGTTCGAAACGTAACGAGCGAGAAATTGTAAGTAAACGCCGTATTTAGATATCTGCCACTGTGCAGGAGAATCCGTATAGGTGATCGAGTGTTCGAAACGTAACGCGTGAGAAATTGTAAGTAAATGCCGTATTTACATATCTGCCACTGTCCAGGAGAATCCGTATAGGTGTTCGAGTGTTCGAACCGTAACGCGCGAGAAATTGTAAGTAAAAGCCGTATTTACATATCTGCCACTGTGCAGGAGAATCCCTATAGGAGTTCGAGTGTTCGAAACGTAACGCGCGAGAAATTGTAAGTAAACGTCGTATTTACATATCTGCCACTGTGCAGGAGAATCCGTATAGGTGTTCGAGTGTTCGAAACGTAACGCGCGAGAAATTGTAAGTAAACGCCGTATTTACATATCTGCCATTGTGCAGGAGAATCCGTATAGGTGTTCGAGTGTTCGAAACGTAACGCGCGAGAAATTGTTAGTAAACACCGTATTTACATATCTGCCACTGTGCAGGAGAATCCGTATAGGTGTTCGAGTGTTCGAAACGTAACGCGCGAAAAATTGTAAGTAAACGTCGTATTTACATATCTGCCACTGTGCAGGAGAATCCGTATAGGTGTTCGAGTGTGCAAAACGTAACGCGCGAGAAATTGTAAGTAAACGCGGTATTTACATATCTGCCACTGTGCAGGAGAATCCGTATAGGTGTTCGAGTGTTCGAAACGTAACGCGCGAGAAATTGTAAGTAAACGCCGTATTTACATATCTGCCACTGTGCAGGAGAATCCGTATAGGTGTTCGAGTGCTCGAAACGTAACGCGCAAGAAATTGTAAGTAAACGCCGTATTTACATATATGCCACTGTGCAGGGGAATCCGTATAGGTGTTCGAGTGTTCGAAACGTAACGCGCGAGAAATTGTAAGTAAACGCCGTATTTACATATCTGCCACTGTGCAGGAGAATCCGTATAGGTGATCGAGTGTTCGAAACGTAACGCGTGAGAAATTGTAAGTAAACGCCGTATTTACATATCTGCCACTGTCCAGGAGAATCCGTATAGGTGTTCGAGTGTTCGAACCGTAACGCGCGAGAAATTGTAAGTAAACGCCGTATTTACATATCTGCCACTGTGCAGGAGAATCCGTATAGGTGTTCGAGTGTGCGAAACGTAACGCGCGAGAAATTGTAAGTAAACGCCGTATTTATATATCTGCCACTGTGCAGGAGAATCCGTATAGGTGTTCGAGTGCTCGAAACTTAACGCGCAAGAAATTGTAAGTAAACGCCGTATTTACATATCTGCCACTGTGCAGGAGAATCCGTATAGGTGTTCGAGTGTTCGAAACGTAACGCGCGAGAAATTGTAAGTAAACGCCGTATTTACATATCTGCCACTGTGCAGGAGAATCCGTATAGGTGATCGAGTGTTCGAAACGTAACGCGGGAGAAATTGTAAGTAAACGCCGTATTTACATATCTGCCACTATCCAGGAGAATCCGTATAGGTGTTCGAGTGTTCGAACCGTAACGCGCGAGAAATTGTAAGTAAACGCCGTATTTACATATCTGCCACTGTGCAGGAGAATCCGTATAGGTGTTCGAGTGTTCGAAACGTAACGCGCGAGAAATTGTAAGTAAACGTCGTATTTACATATCTGCCACTGTGCAGGAGAATCCGTATAGGTGTTCGAGTGTTCGAAACGTAACGCGCGAGAAATTGTAAGTAAACGCCGTATTTACATATCTGCCACTGTGCAGGAGAATCCGTATAGGTGTTCGAGTGTTCGAAACGTAACGCGCGAGAAATTGTTAGTAAACGCCGTATTTACATATCTGCCACTGTGCAGGAGAATCCGTATAGGTGTTCGAGTGCTCGAAACGTAACGCGCGAGAAATTGTAAGTAAACGTCGTATTTACAAATCTGCCACTGTGCAGGAGAATTCGTATAGGTGTTCGAGTGTTCGAAACGTAACGCGCGAGAAATTGTAAGTAAACGCCGTATTTACCTATCTGCCACTGTGCAGGAGAATCCGTATAGGTGTTCGAGTGTGCGAAACGTAACGCGCGAGAAATTGTAAGTAAACGCCGTATTTACATATCTGCCACTGTGCAGGAGAATCCGTATAGGTGTTCGAGTGCTCGAAACGTAACGCGCAAGAAATTATAAGTAAACGCCGTATTTACATATCTGCCACTGTGCAGGAGAATCCGTATAGGTGTTCGAGTGTTCGAAACGTAACGCGCGAGAAATTGTAAGTAAACGCCGTATTTACATATCTGCCACTGTGCAGGAGAATCTGTATAGGTGTTCGAGTGTTCGAACCGTAACGCGCGAGAAATTGTAAGTAAAAGCCGTATTTACATATCTGCCACTGTCCAGGAGAATCCATATAGGTGTTCGAGTGTTCGAACCGTAACGCGCGAGAAATTGTAAGTAAAAGCCGTATTTACATATCTGCCACTGTGCAGGAGAATCCCTATAGGTGTTCGAGTGTTCGAAACGTAACGCGCGAGAAATTGTTAGTAAACGCCGTATTTACATATCTGCCACTGTGCAGGAGAATCCGTATAGGTGTTCGAGTGTTCGAAACGTAACGCGCGAGAAATTGTATGTAAACGCCGTATTTACATATCTGCCACTGTGCAGGAGAATCTGTATAGGTGTTCGAGTGTGCAAAACGTAACGTGCGAGAAATTGTAAGTAAACGCCGTATTTACATATCTGCCACTGTGCAGGAGAATCCGTATAGGTGTTCGAGTGTTCGAAACGTAACGCGCGAGAAATTGTAAGTAAACGTCGTATTTACATATCTGCCACTGTGCAGGAGAATCCGTATAGGTGTTCGAGTGTTCGAAACGTAACGCGCGAGAAATTGTTAGTAAACGCCGTATTTACATATCTGCCACTGTGCAGGAGAATCCGTATAGGTGTTCGAGTGTTCGAAACGTAACGCGCAAGAAATTGTTAGTAAACGCCGTATTTACATATCTGCCACTGTGCAGGAGAATCCGTATAGGTGTTCGAGTGTTCGAAACGTAACGCGCGAGAAATTGTAAGTAAACGTCGTATTTACAAATCTGCCACTGTGCAGGAGAATTCGTATAGGTGATCGAGTGTTCGAAACGTAACGCGCGAGAAATTGTAAGTAAACGCCGTATTTACATATCTGCCACTGTGCAGGAGAATCCGTATAGGTGTTCGAGTGTTCGAAACGTAACGCGCGAGAAATTGGATGTAAACGCCGTATTTACATATCTGCCACTGTGCAGGAGAATCCGTATAGGTGTTCGAGTGTGCAAAACGTAACGCGCGAGAAATTGTAAGTAAACGCCGTATTTACATATCTGCCACTGTGCAGGAGAATCCGTATAGGTGTTCGAGTGTTCGAAACGTAACGCGCAAGAAATTGTAAGTAAACGCCGTATTTACATATCTGCCACTGTGCAGGAGAATCCGTATAGGTGTTTGAGTGTGCGAAACGTAACGCGCGAGAAATTGTAAGTAAACGTCGTATTTACATATCTGCCACTGTGCAGGAGAATCCGTGTAGGTGTTCGAGTGTGCAAAACGTAACGCGCGAGAAATTGGAAGTAAACGCCGTATTTACATATCTGCCACTGTGCAGGAGAATCCACTGTGCAGGAGAATCTGTATAGGTGTTCGAGTGTTCGAACCGTAACGCGCGAGAAATTGTAAGTAAAAGCCGTATTTACCTATCTGCCACTGTCCAGGAGAATCCATATAGGTGTTCGAGTGTTCGAACCGTAACGCGCGAGAAATTGTAAGTAAACGCCGTATTTACATATCTGCCACTGTGCAGGAGAATCCCTATAGGTGTTCGAGTGTTCGAAACGTAACGCGCGAGAAATTGTTAGTAAACGCCGTATTTACATATCTGCCACTGTGCAGGAGAATCCGTATAGGTGTTCGAGTGTTCGAAACGTAACGCGCGAGAAATTGTATGTAAACGCCGTATTTACATATCTGCCACTGTGCAGGAGAATCTGTATAGGTGTTCGAGTGTGCAAAACGTAACGTGCGAGAAATTGTAAGTAAACGCCGTATTTACATATCTGCCACTGTGCAGGAGAATCCGTATAGGTGTTCGAGTGTTCGAAACGTAACGCGCGAGAAATTGTAAGTAAACGTCGTATTTACATATCTGCCACTGTGCAGGAGAATCCGTATAGGTGTTCGAGTGTTCGAAACGTAACGCGCGAGAAATTGTAAGTAAACGCCGTATTTACATATCTGCCACTGTGCAGGAGAATCCGTATAGGTGTTCGAGTGTTCGAAACGTAACGCGCGAGAAATTGTTAGTAAACGCCGTATTTACATATCTGCCACTGTGCAGGAGAATCCGTATAGGTGTTCGAGTGTTCGAAACGTAACGCGCGAGAAATTGTAAGTAAACGTCGTATTTACAAATCTGCCACTGTGCAGGAGAATTCGTATAGGTGTTCGAGTGTTCGAAACGTAACGCGCGAGAAATTGTAAGTAAACGCCGTATTTACATATCTGCCACTGTGCAGGAGAATCCGTATAGGTGTTCGAGTGTTCGAAACGTAACGCGCGAGAAATTGGATGTAAACGCCGTATTTACATATCTGCCACTGTGCAGGAGAATCCGTATAGGTGTTCGAGTGTTCGAAACGTAACGCGCGAGAAATTGTAAGTAAACGCCGTATTTACATATCTGCCACTGTGCAGGAGAATCCGTATAGGTGTTCGAGTGTTCGAAACGTAACGCGCAAGAAATTGTAAGTAAACGCCGTATTTACATATCTGCCACTGTGCAGGAGAATCCGTATAGGTGTTCGAGTGTGCGAAACGTAACGCGCGAGAAATTGTAAGTAAACGTCGTATTTACATATCTGCCACTGTGCAGGAGAATCCGTGTAGGTGTTCGAGTGTGCAAAACGTAACGCGCGAGAAATTGGAAGTAAACGCCGTATTTACATATCTGCCACTGTGCAGGAGAATCCGTATAGGTGTTCGAGTGTTCGAAACGCAACGCGCGAGAAATTGTTAGTAAACGCCGTATTTACATATCTGCCACTGTGCAGGAAAATCCGTATAGGTGTTCGAGTGTTCGAAACGTAACGCGCGAGAAATTGTAAGTAAACGTCGTATTTACATATCTGCCACTGTGCAGGAGAATCTGTATAGGTGTTCGAGTGTGCAAAACGTAACGCGCGAGAAATTGTTAGTAAACGCCGTATTTACATATCTGCCACTGTGCAGGAGAATCCGTATAGGTGTTCGAGTGTTCGAAACGTAACGCGCGAGAAATTGTAAGTAAACGCCGTATTTACATATCTGCCACTGTGCAGGAGAATCTGTATAGGTGTTCGAGTGTGCAAAACGTAACGTGCGAGAAATTGTAAGTAAACGCCGTATTTACATATCTGCCACTGTGCAGGAGAATCCGTATAGGTGTTCGAGTGTTCGAAACGTAACGCGCGAGAAATTGTAAGTAAACGTCGTATTTACATATCTGCCACTGTGCAGGAGAATCCGTATAGGTGTTCGAGTGTTCGAAACGTAACGCGCGAGAAATTGTAAGTAAACGCCGTATTTACATATCTGCCACTGTGCAGGAGAATCCGTATAGGTGTTCGAGTGTTCGAAACGTAACGCGCGAGAAATTGTTAGTAAACGCCGTATTTACATATCTGCCACTGTGCAGGAGAATCCGTATAGGTGTTCGAGTGTTCGAAACGTAACGCGCGAGAAATTGTATGTAAACGCCGTATTTACATATCTGCCACTGTCCAGGAGAATCCGTATAGGTGTTCGAGTGTTCGAACCGTAACGCGCGAGAAATTGTAAGTAAACGTCGTATTTACATATCTGCCACTGTGCAGGAGAAGCCGTATAGGTGTTCGAGTGTTCGAAACGTAACGCGCAAGAAATTGTAAGTAAACGTCGTATTTACTTATCTGCCACTGTGCAGGAGAATCCGTATAGGTGTTCGAGTGTTCGAAACGTAACGCGGGAGAAATTGTAAGTAAACGTCGTATTTACATATCTGCCACTGTGCAGGAGAATCCGTGTAGGTGTTCGAGTGTGCAAAACGTAACGCGCGAGAAATTGGAAGTAAACGCCGTATTTACATATCTGCCACTGTGCAGGAGAATCCGTATAGGTGTTCGAGTGTTCGAAACGTAACGCGCGAGAAATTGTAAGTAAACGTCGTATTTACATATCTGCCACTGTGCAGGAGAATCCGTATAGGTGTTCGAGTGTTCGAAACGTAACGCGCGAGAAATTGTATGTAAACGCCGTATTTACATATCTGCCACTGTGCAGGAGAATCCGTATAGGTGTTCGAGTGTTCGAACCGTAACGCGCGAGAAATTGTAAGTAAACGTCGTATTTACATATCTGCCACTATGCAGGAGAATCCGTATAGGTGTTCGAGTGCTCGAAACTTAACGCGCAAGAAATTGTAAGTAAACGTCGTATTTACATATCTGCCACTGTGCAGGAGAATCCGTGTAGGTGTTCGAGTGTGCAAAACGTAACGCGGAAGAAATTGGAAGTAAACGCCGTATTCACATATCTGCCACTGTGCAGGAGAATCCGTATAGGTGTTCGAGTGTGCGAAACGTAACGCGCGAGAAATTGTTAGTAAACGCCGTATTTACATATCTGCCACTGTGCAGGAGAATCCGTATAGGTGTTCGAGTGTTCGAAACGTAACGCGCGAGAAATTGTAAGTAAACGCCGTATTTACATATCTGCCACTGTGCAGGAGAATCTGTATAGGTGTTCGAGTGTTCGAACCGTAACGCGCGAGAAATTGTAAGTAAAAGCCGTATTTACATATCTGCCACTGTGCAGGAGAATCCGTATAGGTGTTCGAGTGTTCGAAACGTAACGCGCGAGAAATTGTAAGTAAACGCCGTATTTACATATCTGCCACTGTGCAGGAGAATCTGTATAGGTGTTCGAGTGTGCAAAACGTAACGCGCGAGAAATTGTTAGTAAACGCCGTATTTACATATCTGCCACTGTGCAGGAGAATCCGTATAGGTGTTCGAGTGTTCGAAACGTAACGCGCGAGAAATTGTATGTAAACGCCGTATTTACATATCTGCCACTGTGCAGGAGAATCTGTATAGGTGTTCGAGTGTGCAAAACGTAACGTGCGAGAAATTGTAAGTAAACGCCGTATTTACATATCTGCCACTGTGCAGGAGAATCCGTATAGGTGTTCGAGTGTTCGAAACGTAACGCGCGAGAAATTGTAAGTAAACGTCGTATTTACATATCTGCCACTGTGCAGGAGAATCCGTATAGGTGTTCGAGTGTTCGAAACGTAACGCGCGAGAAATTGTAAGTAAACGCCGTATTTACATATCTGCCACTGTGCAGGAGAATCCGTATAGGTGTTCGAGTGTTCGAAACGTAACGCGCGAGAAATTGTTAGTAAACGCCGTATTTACATATCTGCCACTGTGCAGGAGAATCCGTATAGGTGTTCGAGTGTTCGAAACGTAACGCGCGAGAAATTGTTAGTAAACGCCGTATTTACATATCTGCCACTGTGCAGGAGAATCCGTATAGGTGTTCGAGTGTTCGAAACGTAACGCGCGAGAAATTGTATGTAAACGCCGTATTTACATATCTACCACTGTCCAGGAGAATCCGTATAGGTGTTCGAGTGTTCGAACCGTAACGCGCGAGAAATTGTAAGTAAACGTCGTATTTACATATCTGCCACTGTGCAGGAGAAGCCGTATAGGTGTTCGAGTGTTCGAAACGTAACGCGCAAGAAATTGTAAGTAAACGTCGTATTTACTTATCTGCCACTGTGCAGGAGAATCCGTATAGGTGTTCGAGTGTTCGAAACGTAACGCGGGAGAAATTGTAAGTAAACGTCGTATTTACATATCTGCCACTGTGCAGGAGAATCCGTGTAGGTGTTCGAGTGTGCAAAACGTAACGCGCGAGAAATTGGAAGTAAACGCCGTATTTACATATCTGCCACTGTGCAGGAGAATCCGTATAGGTGTTCGAGTGTTCGAAACGTAACGCGCGAGAAATTGGATGTAAACGCCGTATTTACATATCTGCCACTGTGCAGGAGAATCCGTATAGGTGTTCGAGTGTTCGAAACGTAACGCGCGAGAAATTGTAAGTAAACGCCGTATTTACATATCTGCCACTGTGTAGGAGAATCCGTATAGGTGTTCGAGTGCTCGAAACTTAACGCGCAAGAAATTGTAAGTAAACGCCGTATTTACATATCTGCCACTGTGCAGGAGAATCCGTATAGGTGTTCGAGTGTGCGAAACGTAACGCGCGAGAAATTGTAAGTAAACGTCGTATTTACATATCTGCCACTGTGCAGGAGAATCCGTGTAGGTGTTCGAGTGTGCAAAACGTAACGCGCGAGAAATTGGAAGTAAACGCCGTATTTACATATCTGCCACTGTGCAGGAGAATCCGTACAGGTGTTCGAGTGTTCGAAACGCAACGCGCGAGAAATTGTTAGTAAACGCCGTATTTACATATCTGCCACTGTGCAGGAAAATCCGTATAGGTGTTCGAGTGTTCGAAACGTAACGCGCGAGAAATTGTAAGTAAACGTCGTATTTACATATCTGCCACTGTGCAGGAGAATCTGTATAGGTGTTCGAGTGTGCAAAACGTAACGCGCGAGAAATTGTTAGTAAACGCCGTATTTACATATCTGCCACTGTGCAGGAGAATCCGTATAGGTGTTCGAGTGTTCGAAACGTAACGCGCGAGAAATTGTAAGTAAACGCCGTATTTACATATCTGCCACTGTGCAGGAGAATCTGTATAGGTGTTCGAGTGTGCAAAACGTAACGCGCGAGAAATTGTTAGTAAACGCCGTATTTACATATCTGCCACTGTGCAGGAGAATCCGTATAGGTGTTCGAGTGTTCGAAACGTAACGCGCGAGAAATTGTATGTAAACGCCGTATTTACATATCTGCCACTGTCCAGGAGAATCCGTATAGGTGTTCGAGTGTTCGAACCGTAACGCGCGAGAAATTGTAAGTAAACGTCGTATTTACATATCTGCCACTGTGCAGGAGAAGCCGTATAGGTGTTCGAGTGTTCGAAACGTAACGCGCAAGAAATTGTAAGTAAACGTCGTATTTACATATCTGCCACTGTGCAGGAGAATCCGTATAGGTGTTCGAGTGTTCGAAACGCAACGCGCGAGAAATTGTAAGTAAACGCCGTATTTACATATCTGCCACTGTGCAGGAGAATCTGTATAGGTGTTCGAGTGTTCGAACCGTAACGCGCGAGAAATTGTAAGTAAAAGCCGTATTTACATATCTGCCACTGTGCAGGAGAATCCGTATAGGTGTTCGAGTGTTCGAAACGTAACGCGCGAGAAATTGTAAGTAAACGCCGTATTTACATATCTGCCACTGTGCAGGAGAATCTGTATAGGTGTTCGAGTGTGCAAAACGTAACGCGCGAGAAATTGTTAGTAAGCGCCGTATTTACATATCTGCCACTGTGCAGGAGAATCCGTATAGGTGTTCGAGTGTTCGAAACGTAACGCGCGAGAAATTGTATGTAAACGCCGTATTTACATATCTGCCACTGTGCAGGAGAATCTGTATAGGTGTTCGAGTGTGCAAAACGTAACGTGCGAGAAATTGTAAGTAAACGCCGTATTTACATATCTGCCACTGTGCAGGAGAATCCGTATAGGTGTTCGAGTGTTCGAAACGTAACGCGCGAGAAATTGTAAGTAAACGTCGTATTTACATATCTGCCACTGTGCAGGAGAATCCGTATAGGTGTTCGAGTGTTCGAAACGTAACGCGCGAGAAATTGTAAGTAAACGCCGTATTTACATATCTGCCACTGTGCAGGAGAATCCGTATAGTTGTTCGAGTGTTCGAAACGTAACGCGCGAGAAATTGTTAGTAAACGCCGTATTTACATATCTGCCACTGTGCAGGAGAATCCGTATAGGTGTTCGAGTGTTCGAAACGTAACGCGCGAGAAATTGTAAGTAAACGTCGTATTTACAAATCTGCCACTGTGCAGGAGAATTCGTATAGGTGTTCGAGTGTTCGAAACGTAACGCGCGAGAAATTGTAAGTAAACGCCGTATTTACATATCTGCCACTGTGCAGCAGAATCCGTATAGGTGTTCGAGTGTTCGAAACGTAACGCGGGAGAAATTGGATGTAAACGCCGTATTTACATATCTGCCACTGTGCAGGAGAATCCGTATAGGTGTTCGAGTGTTCGAAACGTAACGCGCGAGAAATTGTAAGTAAACGCCGTATTTACATATCTGCCACTGTGCAGGAGAATCCGTATAGGTGTTCGAGTGCTCGAAACTTAACGCGCAAGAAATTGTAAGTAAACGCCGTATTTACATATCTGCCACTGTGCAGGAGAATCCGTATAGGTGTTCGAGTGTGCGAAACGTAACGCGCGAGAAATTGTAAGTAAACGTCGTATTTACATATCTGCCACTGTGCAGGAGAATCCGTGTAGGTGTTCGAGTGTGCAAAACGTAACGCGCGAGAAATTGGAAGTAAACGCCGTATTTACATATCTGCCACTGTGCAGGAGAATCCGTATAGGTGTTCGAGTGTTCGAAACGCAACGCGCGAGAAATTGTTAGTAAACGCCGTATTTACATATCTGCCACTGTGCAGGAAAATCCGTATAGGTGTTCGAGTGTTCGAAACGTAACGCGCGAGAAATTGTAAGTAAACGTCGTATTTACATATCTGCCACTGTGCAGGAGAATCTGTATAGGTGTTCGAGTGTGCAAAACGTAACGCGCGAGAAATTGTTAGTAAACGCCGTATTTACATATCTGCCACTGTGCAGGAGAATCCGTATAGGTGTTCGAGTGTTCGAAACGTAACGCGCGAGAAATTGTAAGTAAACGCCGTATTTACATATCTGCCACTGTGCAGGAGAATCTGTATAGGTGTTCGAGTGTGCAAAACGTAACGCGCGAGAAATTGTTAGTAAACGCCGTATTTACATATCTGCCACTGTGCAGGAGAATCCGTATAGGTGTTCGAGTGTTCGAAACGTAACGCGCGAGAAATTGTATGTAAACGCCGTATTTACATATCTGCCACTGTCCAGGAGAATCCGTATAGGTGTTCGAGTGTTCGAACCGTAACGCGCGAGAAATTGTAAGTAAACGTCGTATTTACATATCTGCCACTGTGCAGGAGAAGCCGTATAGGTGTTCGAGTGTTCGAAACGTAACGCGCAAGAAATTGTAAGTAAACGTCGTATTTACATATCTGCCACTGTGCAGGAGAATCCGTATAGGTGTTCGAGTGTTCGAAACGTAACGCGCGAGAAATTGTAAGTAAACGCCGTATTTACATATCTGCCACTGTGCAGGAGAATCTGTATAGGTGTTCGAGTGTTCGAACCGTAACGCGCGAGAAATTGTAAGTAAAAGCCGTATTTACATATCTGCCACTGTGCAGGAGAATCCGTATAGGTGTTCGAGTGTTCGAAACGTAACGCGCGAGAAATTGTAAGTAAACGCCGTATTTACATATCTGCCACTGTGCAGGAGAATCTGTATAGGTGTTCGAGTGTGCAAAACGTAACGCGCGAGAAATTGTTAGTAAGCGCCGTATTTACATATCTGCCACTGTGCAGGAGAATCCGTATAGGTGTTCGAGTGTTCGAAACGTAACGCGCGAGAAATTGTATGTAAACGCCGTATTTACATATCTGCCACTGTGCAGGAGAATCTGTATAGGTGTTCGAGTGTGCAAAACGTAACGTGCGAGAAATTGTAAGTAAACGCCGTATTTACATATCTGCCACTGTGCAGGAGAATCCGTATAGGTGTTCGAGTGTTCGAAACGTAACGCGCGAGAAATTGTAAGTAAACGTCGTATTTACATATCTGCCACTGTGCAGGAGAATCCGTATAGGTGTTCGAGTGTTCGAAACGTAACGCGCGAGAAATTGTAAGTAAACGCCGTATTTACATATCTGCCACTGTGCAGGAGAATCCGTATAGGTGTTCGAGTGTTCGAAACGTAACGCGCGAGAAATTGTTAGTAAACGCCGTATTTACATATCTGCCACTGTGCAGGAGAATCCGTATAGGTGTTCGAGTGTTCGAAACGTAACGCGCGAGAAATTGTAAGTAAACGTCGTATTTACAAATCTGCCACTGTGCAGGAGAATTCGTATAGGTGTTCGAGTGTTCGAAACGTAACGCGCGAGAAATTGTAAGTAAACGCCGTATTTACATATCTGCCACTGTGCAGGAGAATCCGTGTAGGTGTTCGAGTGTTCGAAACGTAACGCGCGAGAAATTGGATGTAAACGCCGTATTTACATATCTGCCACTGTGCAGGAGAATCCGTATAGGTGTTCGAGTGTTCGAAACGTAACGCGCGAGAAATTGTAAGTAAACGCCGTATTTACATATCTGCCACTGTGCAGGAGAATCCGTATAGGTGTTCGAGTGCTCGAAACTTAACGCGCAAGAAATTGTAAGTAAACGCCGTATTTACATATCTGCCACTGTGCAGGAGAATCCGTATAGGTGTTCGAGTGTGCGAAACGTAACGCGCGAGAAATTGTAAGTAAACGTCGTATTTACATATCTGCCACTGTGCAGGAGAATCCGTGTAGGTGTTCGAGTGTGCAAAACGTAACGCGCGAGAAATTGGAAGTAAACGCCGTATTTACATATCTGCCACTGTGCAGGAGAATCCGTATAGGTGTTCGAGTGTTCGAAACGCAACGCGCGAGAAATTGTTAGTAAACGCCGTATTTACATATCTGCCACTGTGCAGGAAAATCCGTATAGGTGTTCGAGTGTTCGAAACGTAACGCGCGAGAAATTGTAAGTAAACGTCGTATTTACATATCTGCCACTGTGCAGGAGAATCTGTATAGGTGTTCGAGTGTGCAAAACGTAACGCGCGAGAAATTGTTAGTAAACGCCGTATTTACATATCTGCCACTGTGCAGGAGAATCCGTATAGGTGTTCGAGTGTTCGAAACGTAACGCGCGAGAAATTGTAAGTAAACGCCGTATTTACATATCTGCCACTGTGCAGGAGAATCTGTATAGGTGTTCGAGTGTGCAAAACGTAACGCGCGAGAAATTGTTAGTAAACGCCGTATTTACATATCTGCCACTGTGCAGGAGAATCCGTATAGGTGTTCGAGTGTTCGAAACGTAACGCGCGAGAAATTGTATGTAAACGCCGTATTTACATATCTGCCACTGTCCAGGAGAATCCGTATAGGTGTTCGAGTGTTCGAACCGTAACGCGCGAGAAATTGTAAGTAAACATCGTATTTACATATCTGCCACTGTGCAGGAGAAGCCGTATAGGTGTTCGAGTGTTCGAAACGTAACGCGCAAGAAATTGTAAGTAAACGTCGTATTTACTTATCTGCCACTGTGCAGGACAATCCGTATAGGTGTTCGAGTGTTCGAAACGTAACGCGGGAGAAATTGTAAGTAAACGTCGTATTTACATATCTGCCACTGTGCAGGAGAATCCGTGTAGGTGTTCGAGTGTGCAAAACGTAACGCGCGAGAAATTGGAAGTAAACGCCGTATTTACATATCTGCCACTGTGCAGGAGAATCCGTATAGGTGTTCGAGTGTTCGAAACGTAACGCGCGAGAAATTGTAAGTAAACGTCGTATTTACATATCTGCCACTGTGCAGGAGAATCCGTATAGGTGTTCGAGTGTTCGAAACGTAACGCGCGAGAAATTGTATGTAAACGCCGTATTTACATATCTGCCACTGTGCAGGAGAATCCGTATAGGTGTTCGAGTGATCGAACCGTAACGCGCGAGAAATTGTAAGTAAACGTCGTATTTACATATCTGCCACTATGCAGGAGAATCCGTATAGGTGTTCGAGTGCTCGAAACTTAACGCGCAAGAAATTGTAAGTAAACGCCGTATTTACATATCTGCCACTGTGCAGGAGAATCCGTATAGGTGTTCGAGTGTGCGAAACGTAACGCGCGAGAAATTGTAAGTAAACGCCGTATTTACATATCTGCCACTGTGCAGGAGAATCCGTGTAGGTGTTCGAGTGTTCGAAACGTAACGCGCGAGAAATTGGAAGTAAACGCCGTATTTACATATCTGCCACTGTGCAGGAGAATTCGTATAGGTGTTCGAGTGTGCGAAACGTAACGCGCGAGAAATTGTTAGTAAACGCCGTATTTACATATCTGCCACTGTGCAGGAGAATCCGTATAGGTGTTCGAGTGTTCGAAACGTAACGCGCGAGAAATTGTAAGTAAACGCCGTATTTACATATCTGCCACTGTGCAGGAGAATTCGTATAGGTGTTCGAGTGTTCGAAACGTAACGCGCGAGAAATTGGATGTAAACGCCGTATTTACATATCTGCCACTGTGCAGGAGAATCCGTATAGGTGTTCGAGTGTTCGAAACGTAACGCGCGAGAAATTGTAAGTAAACGCCGTATTTACATATCTGCCACTGTGCAGGAGAATCCGTATAGGTGTTCGAGTGTTCGAAACGTAACGCGCGAGAAATTGTAAGTAAACGCCGTATTTACATATCTGCCACTGTGCAGGAGAATCCGTATAGGTGTTCGAGTGCTCGAAACTTAACGCGCAAGAAATTGTAAGTAAACGCCGTATTTACATATCTGCCACTGTGCAGGAGAATCCGTATAGGTGTTCGAGTGT
Source organism: Camellia sinensis (assembly GCF_055761805.1). Classification (NCBI taxonomy): domain Eukaryota; kingdom Viridiplantae; phylum Streptophyta; class Magnoliopsida; order Ericales; family Theaceae; genus Camellia; species Camellia sinensis. The sequence continues at coordinate 3,461,454 of NW_028128989.1, read as the reverse complement.
GCGAAACGTAACGCGCGAGAAATTGTAAGTAAACGTCGTATTTACATATCTGCCACTGTGCAGGAGAATCCGTGTAGGTGTTCGAGTGTGCAAAACGTAACGCGCGAGAAATTGGAAGTAAACGCCGTATTTACATATCTGCCACTGTGCAGGAGAATCCGTATAGGTGTTCGAGTGTTCGAAACGCAACGCGCGAGAAATTGTTAGTAAACGCCGTATTTACATATCTGCCACTGTGCAGGAAAATCCGTATAGGTGTTCGAGTGTTCGAAACGTAACGCGCGAGAAATTGTAAGTAAACGTCGTATTTACATATCTGCCACTGTGCAGGAGAATCTGTATAGGTGTTCGAGTGTGCAAAACGTAACGCGCGAGAAATTGTTAGTAAACGCCGTATTTACATATCTGCCACTGTGCAGGAGAATCCGTATAGGTGTTCGAGTGTTCGAAACGTAACGCGCGAGAAATTGTAAGTAAACGCCGTATTTACATATCTGCCACTGTGCAGGAGAATCTGTATAGGTGTTCGAGTGTGCCAAACGTAACGCGCGAGAAATTGTTAGTAAACGCCGTATTTACATATCTGCCACTGTGCAGGAGAATCCGTATAGGTGTTCGAGTGTTCGAAACGTAACGCGCAAGAAATTGTATGTAAACGCCGTATTTACATATCTGCCACTGTCCAGGAGAATCCGTATAGGTGTTCGAGTGTTCGAACCGTAACGCGCGAGAAATTGTAAGTAAACATCGTATTTACATATCTGCCACTGTGCAGGAGAAGCCGTATAGGTGTTCGAGTGTTCGAAACGTAACGCGCAAGAAATTGTAAGTAAACGTCGTATTTACTTATCTGCCACTGTGCAGGAGAATCCGTATAGGTGTTCGAGTGTTCGAAACGTAACGCGGGAGAAATTGTAAGTAAACGTCGTATTTACATATCTGCCACTGTGCAGGAGAATCCGTGTAGGTGTTCGAGTGTGCAAAACGTAACGCGCGAGAAATTGGAAGTAAACGCCGTATTTACATATCTGCCACTGTGCAGGAGAATCCGTATAGGTGTTCGAGTGTTCGAAACGTAACGCGCGAGAAATTGTAAGTAAACGTCGTATTTACATATCTGCCACTGTGCAGGAGAATCCGTATAGGTGTTCGAGTGTTCGAAACGTAACGCGCGAGAAATTGTATGTAAACGCCGTATTTACATATCTGCCACTGTGCAGGAGAATCCGTATAGGTGTTCGAGTGATCGAACCGTAACGCGCGAGAAATTGTAAGTAAACGTCGTATTTACATATCTGCCACTATGCAGGAGAATCCGTATAGGTGTTCGAGTGCTCGAAACTTAACGCGCAAGAAATTGTAAGTAAACGCCGTATTTACATATCTGCCACTGTGCAGGAGAATCCGTATAGGTGTTCGAGTGTGCGAAACGTAACGCGCGAGAAATTGTAAGTAAACGCCGTATTTACATATCTGCCACTGTGCAGGAGAATCCGTGTAGGTGTTCGAGTGTGCAAAACGTAACGCGCAAGAAATTGGAAGTAAACGCCGTATTTACATATCTGCCACTGTGCAGGAGAATTCGTATAGGTGTTCGAGTGTGCGAAACGTAACGCGCGAGAAATTGTTAGTAAACACCGTATTTACATATCTGCCACTGTGCAGGAGAATCCGTATAGGTGTTCGAGTGTTCGAAACGTAACGCGCGAGAAATTGTAAGTAAACGCCGTATTTACATATCTGCCACTGTGCAGGAGAATCTGTATAGGTGTTCGAGTGTTCGAACCGTAACGCGCGAGAAATTGTAAGTAAAAGCCGTATTTACATATCTGCCACTGTGCAGGAGAATCCGTATAGGTGTTCGAGTGTTCGAAACGTAACGCGCGAGAAATTGTAAGTAAACGCCGTATTTACATATCTGCCACTGTGCAGGAGAATCTGTATAGGTGTTCGAGTGTGCAAAACGTAACGCGCGAGAAATTGTTAGTAAACGCCGTATTTACATATCTGCCACTGTGCAGGAGAATCCGTATAGGTGTTCGAGTGTTCGAAACGTAACGCGCGAGAAATTGTATGTAAACGCCGTATTTACATATCTGCCACTGTGCAGGAGAATCTGTATAGGTGTTCGAGTGTGCAAAACGTAACGTGCGAGAAATTGTAAGTAAACGCCGTATTTACATATCTGCCACTGTGCAGGAGAATCCGTATAGGTGTTCGAGTGTTCGAAACGTAACGCGCGAGAAATTGTAAGTAAACGTCGTATTTACATATCTGCCACTGTGCAGGAGAATCCGTATAGGTGTTCGAGTGTTCGAAACGTAACGCGGGAGAAATTGTAAGTAAACGCCGTATTTACATATCTGCCACTCTGCAGGAGAATCCGTATAGGTGTTCGAGTGTTCGAAACGTAACGCGCGAGAAATTGTAAGTAAACGCCGTATTTACATATCTGCCACTGTGCAGGAGAATCCGTATAGGTGTTCGAGTGTTCGAAACGTAACGCGCGAGAAATTGTAAGTAAACGTCGTATTTACATATCTGCCACTGTGCAGGAGAATCCGTATAGGTGTTCGAGTGTTCGAAACGTAACGCGCGAGAAATTGTAAGTAAACGCCGTATTTACATATCTGCCACTGTGCAGGAGAATCCGTATAGGTGTTCGAGTGTTCGAAACGTAACGCGCGAGAAATTGTAAGTAAACGTCGTATTTACATATCTGCCATTGTGCAGGAGAATCCGTATAGGTGTTCGAGTGTTCGAAACGTAACGCGCGAGAAATTGTTAGTAAACGCCGTATTTACATATCTGCCACTGTGCAGGAGAATCCGTATAGGTGTTCGAGTGTTCGAAACGTAACGCGCGAGAAATTGTAAGTAAACGTCGTATTTACATATCTGCCACTGTGCAGGAGAATCTGTATAGGTGTTCGAGTGTGCAAAACGTAACGCGCGAGAAATTGTAAGTAAACGCCGTATTTACATATCTGCCACTGTGCAGGACAATCCGTATAGGTGTTCGAGTGGTCGAAACGTAACGCGCGAGAAATTGTAAGTAAACGCCGTATTTACATATCTGCCACTGTGCAGGAGAATCCGTATAGGTGTTCGAGTGCTCGAAACGTAACGTGCAAGAAATTGTAAGTAAACGCCGTATTTACATATCTGCCACTGTGCAGGGGAATCCGTATAGGTGTTCGAGTGTTCGAAACGTAACGCGCGAGAAATTGTAAGTAAACGCCGTATTTACATATCTGCCACTGTGCAGGAGAATCCGTATAGGTGATCGAGTGTTCGAAACGTAACGCGTGAGAAATTGTAAGTGAACGCCGTATTTACATATCTGCCACTGTCCAGGAGAATCCGTATAGGTGTTCGAGTGTTCGAACCGTAACGCGCGAGAAATTGTAAGTAAACGCCGTTTTTACATATCTGCCACTGTGCAGGAGAATCCGTATAGGTGTTCGAGTGTGCGAAACGTAACGCGCGAGAAATTTTAAGTAAACGCCGTATTTACATATCTGCCACTGTGCAGGAGAATCCGTATAGGTGATCGAGTGTTCGAAACGTAACGCGTGAGAAATTGTAAGTAAACGCCATATTTACATATCTGCCACTGTCCAGGAGAATCCGTATAGGTGTTCGAGTGTTCGAACCGTAACGCGCGAGAAATTGTAAGTAAAAGCCGTATTTACATATCTGCCACTGTGCAGGAGAATCCGTATAGGTGTTCGAGTGTGAAAAACGTAACGCGCGAGAAATTGGAAGTAAACGTCGTATTTACATATCTGCCACCGTGCAGGAGAATCGGTATAGGTGTTCGAGTGTTCGAAACGTAACGCACGAGAAATTGTAAGTAAACGCCGTATTTACATATCTGCCACTGTGCAGGAGAATCCGTATAGGTGTTCGAGTGTTCGAAACGCAACGCGCGAGAAATTGTTAGTAAACGCCGTATTTACATATATGCCACTGTGCAGGAGAATCCGTATAGGTGTTCGAGTGTTCGAAACGTAACGTGCGAGAAATTGTAATTAAACGTCGTATTTACAAATCTGCCACTGTGCAGGAGAATTCGTATAGGTGTTCGAGTGTTCGAAACGTAACGCGCAAGAAATTGTAAGTAAACGCCGTATTTACATATCTGCCACTGTGCAGGAGAATCCGTATAGGTGTTCGAGTGTTCGAAACGTAACGCGCGAGAAATTGGATGTAAACGCCGTATTTACATATCTGCCACTGTGCAGGAGAATCCGTATAGGTGTTCGAGTGTTCGAAACGTAACGCGCGAGAAATTGTAAGTAAACGCCGTATTTACATATCTGCCACTGTGCAGGAGAATCCGTATAGGTGTTCGAGTGCTCGAAACTTAACGCGCAAGAAATTGTAAGTAAACGCCGTATTTACATATCTGCCACTGTGCAGGAGAATCCGTATAGGTGTTCGAGTGTGCGAAACGTAACGCGCGAGAAATTGTAAGTAAACGTCGTATTTACATATCTGCCACTGTGCAGGAGAATCCGTGTAGGTGTTCGAGTGTGCAAAACGTAACGCGCGAGAAATTGGAAGTAAACGCCGTATTTACATATCTGCCACTGTGCAGGAGAATCCGTATAGGTGTTCGAGTGTTCGAAACGTAACGCGCGAGAAATTGTTAGTAAACGCCGTATTTACATATCTGCCAATGTGCAGGAAAATCCGTATAGGTGTTCGAGTGTTCGAAACGTAACGCGCGAGAAATTGTAAGTAAACGTCGTATTTACATATCTGCCACTGTGCAGGAGAATCTGTATAGGTGTTCGAGTGTGCAAAACGTAACGCGCGAGAAATTGTTAGTAAACGCCGTATTTACATATCTGCCACTGTGCAGGAGAATCCGTATAGGTGTTCGAGTGTTCGAAACGTAACGCGCGAGAAATTGTAAGTAAATGCCGTATTTACATATCTGCCACTGTGCAGGAGAATCTGTATAGGTGTTCGAGTGTGCAAAACGTAACGCGCGAGAAATTGTTAGTAAACGCCGTATTTACATATCTGCCACTGTGCAGGAGAATCCGTATAGGTGTTCGAGTGTTCGAAACGTAACGCGCGAGAAATTGTATGTAAACGCCGTATTTACATATCTGCCACTGTGCAGGAGAATCTGTATAGGTGTTCGAGTGTGCAAAACGTAACGTGCGAGAAATTGTAAGTAAACGCCGTATTTACATATCTGCCACTGTGCAGGAGAATCCGTATAGGTGTTCGAGTGTTCGAAACGTAACGCGCGAGAAATTGTAAGTAAACGTCGTATTTACATATCTGCCATTGTGCAGGAGAATCCGTATAGGTGTTCGAGTGTTCGAAACGTAACGCGGGAGAAATATTAAGTAAACGCCGTATTTACATATCTGCCACTCTGCAGGAGAATCCGTATAGGTGTTCGAGTGTTCGAAACGTAACGCGCGAGAAATTGTAAGTAAACGCCGTATTTACATATCTGCCACTGTGCAGGAGAATCCGTATAGGTGTTCGAGTGTTCGAAACGTAACGCGCGAGAAATTGTAAGTAAACGTCGTATTTACATATCTGCCACTGTGCAGGAGAATCCGTATAGGTGTTCGAGTGTTCGAAACGTAACGCGCGAGAAATTGTAAGTAAACGCCGTATTTACATATCTGCCACTGTGCAGGAGAATCCGTATAGGTGTTCGAGTGTTCGAAACGTAACGCGCGAGAAATTGTAAGTAAACGTCGTATTTACATATCTGCCATTGTGCAGGAGAATCCGTATAGGTGTTCGAGTGTTCGAAACGTAACGCGCGAGAAATTGTTAGTAAACGCCGTATTTACATATCTGCCACTGTGCAGGAGAATCCGTATAGGTGTTCGAGTGTTCGAAACGTAACGCGCGAGAAATTGTAAGTAAACGTCGTATTTACATATCTGCCACTGTGCAGGAGAATCTGTATAGGTGTTCGAGTGTGCAAAACGTAACGCGCGAGAAATTGTAAGTAAACGCCGTATTTACATATCTGCCACTGTGCAGGACAATCCGTATAGGTGTTCGAGTGTTCGAAACGTAACGCGCGAGAAATTGTAAGTAAATGCCGTATTTACATATCTGCCACTGTGCAGGAGAATCCGTATAGGTGTTCGAGTGCTCGAAACGTAACGTGCAAGAAATTGTAAGTAAACGCCGTATTTACATATCTGCCACTGTGCAGGGGAATCCGTATAGGTGTTCGAGTGTTCGAAACGTAACGCGCGAGAAATTGTAAGTAAACGCCGTATTTACATATCTGCCACTGTGCAGGAGAATCCGTATAGGTGATCGAGTGTTCGAAACGTAACGCGTGAGAAATTGTAAGTGAACGCCGTATTTACATATCTGCCACTGTCCAGGAGAATCCGTATAGGTGTTCGAGTGTTCGAACCGTAACGCGCGAGAAATTGTAAGTAAACGCCGTATTTACATATCTGCCACTGTGCAGGAGAATCCCTATAGGTGTTCGAGTGTGCGAAACGTAACGCGCGAGAAATTGTAAGTAAACGCCGTATTTACATATCTGCCACTGTGCAGGAGAATCCGTATAGGTGATCGAGTGTTCGAAACGTAACGCGTGAGAAATTGTAAGTAAACGCCATATTTACATATCTGCCACTGTCCAGGAGAATCCGTATAGGTGTTCGAGTGTTCGAACCGTAACGCGCGAGAAATTGTAAGTAAAAGCCGTATTTACATATCTGCCACTGTGCAGGAGAATCCGTATAGGTGTTCGAGTGTGAAAAACGTAACGCGCGAGAAATTGGAAGTAAACGTCGTATTTACATATCTGCCACCGTGCAGGAGAATCGGTATAGGTGTTCGAGTGTTCGAAACGTAACGCGCGAGAAATTGTAAGTAAACGCCGTATTTACATATCTGCCACTATGCAGGAGAATCCGTATAGGTGTTCGAGTGTTCGAAACGTAACGCGCGAGAAATTGTTAGTAAACGCCGTATTTACATATATGCCACTGTGCAGGAGAATCCGTATAGGTGTTCGAGTGTTCGAAACGTAACGTGCGAGAAATTGTAAGTAAACGTCGTATTTACAAATCTGCCACTGTGCAGGAGAATTCGTATAGGTGTTCGAGTGTTCGAAACGTAACGCGCAAGAAATTGTAAGTAAACGCCGTATTTACATATCTGCCACTGTGCAGGAGAATCCGTATAGGTGTTCGAGTGTTCGAAACGTAACGCGCGAGAAATTGGATGTAAACGCCGTATTTACATATCTGCCACTGTGCAGGAGAATCCGTATAGGTGTTCGAGTGTTCGAAACGTAACGCGCGAGAAATTGTAAGTAAACGCCGTATTTACATATCTGCCACTGTGCAGGAGAATCCGTATAGGTGTTCGAGTGCTCGAAACTTAACGCGCAAGAAATTGTAAGTAAACGCCGTATTTACATATCTGCCACTGTGCAGGAGAATCCGTATAGGTGTTCGAGTGTGCGAAACGTAACGCGCGAGAAATTGTAAGTAAACGTCGTATTTACATATCTGCCACTGTGCAGGAGAATCCGTGTAGGTGTTCGAGTGTGCAAAACGTAACGCGCGAGAAATTGGAAGTAAACGCCGTATTTACATATCTGCCACTGTGCAGGAGAATCCGTATAGGTGTTCGAGTGTTCGAAACGTAACGCGCGAGAAATTGTTAGTAAACGCCGTATTTACATATCTGCCAATGTGCAGGAAAATCCGTATAGGTGTTCGAGTGTTCGAAACGTAACGCGCGAGAAATTGTAAGTAAACGTCGTATTTACATATCTGCCACTGTGCAGGAGAATCTGTATAGGTGTTCGAGTGTGCAAAACGTAACGCGCGAGAAATTGTTAGTAAACGCCGTATTTACATATCTGCCACTGTGCAGGAGAATCCGTATAGGTGTTCGAGTGTTCGAAACGTAACGCGCGAGAAATTGTAAGTAAATGCCGTATTTACATATCTGCCACTGTGCAGGAGAATCTGTATAGGTGTTCGAGTGTGCAAAACGTAACGCGCGAGAAATTGTTAGTAAACGCCGTATTTACATATCTGCCACTGTGCAGGAGAATCCGTATAGGTGTTCGAGTGTTCGAAACGTAACGCGCGAGAAATTGTATGTAAACGCCGTATTTACATATCTGCTACTGTCCAGGAGAATCCGTATAGGTGTTCGAGTGTTCGAACCGTAACGCGCGAGAAATTGTAAGTAAACGTCGTATTTACATATCTGCCACTGTGCAGGAGAAGCCGTATAGGTGTTCGAGTGTTCGAAACGTAACGCGCAAGAAATTGTAAGTAAACGTCGTATTTACTTATCTGCCACTGTGCAGGAGAATCCGTATAGGTGTTCGAGTGTTCGAAACGTAACGCGGGAGAAATTGTAAGTAAACGTCGTATTTACATATCTGCCACTGTGCAGGAGAATCCGTGTAGGTGTTCGAGTGTGCAAAACGTAACGCGCGAGAAATTGGAAGTAAACGCCGTATTTACATATCTGCCACTGTGCAGGAGAATCCGTATATGTGTTCGAGTGTTCGAAACGTAACGCGCGAGAAATTGTAAGTAAACGTCGTATTTACATATCTGCCACTGTGCAGGAGAATCCGTATAGGTGTTCGAGTGTTCGAAACGTAACGCGCGAGAAATTGTATGTAAACGCCGTATTTACATATCTGCCACTGTCTAGGAGAATCCGTATAGGTGTTCGAGTGTTCGAACCGTAACGCGCGAGAAATTGTAAGTAAACGTCGTATTTACATATCTGCCACTATGCAGGAGAATCCGTATAGGTGTTCGAGTGTTCGAAACGTAACGCGCAAGAAATTGTAAGTAAACGCCGTATTTACATATCTGCCACTGTGCAGGAGAATCCGTATAGGTGTTCGAGTGTGCGAAACGTAACGCGCGAGAAATTGTAAGTAAACGCCGTATTTACATATCTGCCACTGTGCAGGAGAATCCGTATTGGTGTTCGAGTGCTCGAAACTTAACGCGCAAGAAATTGTAAGTAAACGCCGTATTTACATATCTGCCACTGTGCAGGAGAATCCGTATAGGTGTTCGAGTGTGCGAAACGTAACGCGCGAGAAATTGTAAGTAAACGCCGTATTTACATGTCTGCCACTGTGCAGGAGAATCCGTATAGGTGATCGAGTGTTCGAAACGTAACGCGTGAAAAATTGTAAGTAAACGCCGTATTTACATATCTGCCACTGTCCAGGAGAATCCGTATAGGTGTTCGAGTGTTCGAACCGTAACGCGCGAGAAATTGTTAGTAAAAGCCGTATTTACATATCTGCCACTGTGCAGGAGAATCCGTATAGGTGTTCGAGTGTTCGAAACGTAACGCGCGAGAAATTGTAAGTAAACGCCGTATTTACATATCTGCCACTGTGCAGGAGAATCCGTATAGGTGTTCGAGTGTTCGAAATGTAACGCGCGAGAAATTGTTAGTAAACGCCGTATTTACATATCTGCCACTGTGCAGGAGAATCCGTATAGGTGTTCGAGTGTTCGAAACGTAACGCGCGAGAAATTGTAAGTAAACGTCGTATTTACATATCTGCCACTGTGCAGGAGAATCTGTATAGGTGTTCGAGTGTGCAAAACGTAACGCGCGAGAAATTGTAAGTAAACGCCGTATTTACATATCTGCCACTGTGCAGGAGAATCCGTATAGGTGTTCGAGTGTTCGAAACGTAACGCGCGAGAAATTGTAAGTAAACGCCGTATTTACATATCTGCCACTGTGCAGGAGAATCCGTATAGGTGTTCGAGTGTTCGAACCGTAACGCGCGAGAAATTGTAAGTAAACGCCGTATTTACATGTCTGCCACTCTGCAGGAGAATCCGTATAGGTGATCGAGTGTTCGAAACGTAACGCGTGAAAAATTGTAAGTAAACGCCGTATTTACATATCTGCCACTGTCCAGGAGAATCCGTATAGGTGTTCGAGTGTTCGAACCGTAACGCGCGAGAAATTGTAAGTAAAAGCCGTATTTACATATCTGCCACTGTGCAGGAGAATCCGTATAGGTGTTCGAGTGTTCGAAACGTAACGCGCGAGAAATTGTAAGTAAACGCCGTATTTACATATCTGCCACTGTGCAGGAGAATCCGTATAGGTGTTCGAGTGTTCGAAATGTAACGCGCGAGAAATTGTTAGTAAACGCCGTATTTACATATCTGCCACTGTGCAGGAGAATCCGTATAGGTGTTCGAGTGTTCGAAACGTAACGCGCGAGAAATTGTAAGTAAACGTCGTATTTACATATCTGCCACTGTGCAGGAGAATCTGTATAGGTGTTCGAGTGTGCAAAACGTAACGCGCGAGAAATTGTAAGTAAACGCCGTATTTACATATCTGCCACTGTGCAGGAGAATCCGTATAGGTGTTCGAGTGTTCGAAACGTAACGCGCGAGAAATTGTAAGTAAACGCCGTATTTACATATCTGCCACTGTGCAGGAGAATCCGTATAGGTGTTCGAGTGTTCGAACCGTAACGCGCGAGAAATTGTAAGTAAACGCCGTATTTACATATCTGCCACTATGCAGGAGAATCCGTATAGGTGTTCGAGTGTTCGAAACGTAACGCGCGAGAAATTGTAAGCAAACGTCGTATTTACATATCTGCCACTGTGCAGGAGAATCCGTATAGGTGTTCGAGTGTTCGAAACGTAACGCGCGAGAAATTGTATGTAAACGCCGTATTTACATATCTGCCACTGTCCAGGAGAATCCGTATAGATGTTCGAGTGTTCGAACCGTAACGCGCGAGAAATTGTAAGTAAACGTCGTATTTACATATCTGCCACTGTGCAGGAGAATCCGTATAGGTGTTCGAGTGTTCGAAACGTAACGCGCAAGAAATTGTAAGTAAACGTCGTATTTACTTATCTGCCACTGTGCAGGAGAATCCGTATAGGTGTTCGAGTGTTCGAAACGTAACGCGGGAGAAATTGTAAGTAAACGTCGTATTTACATATCTGCCACTGTGCAGGAGAATCCGTGTAGGTGTTCGAGTGTGAAAAACGTAACGCGCGAGAAATTGGAAGTAAACGCCGTATTTACATATCTGCCACTGTGCAGGAGAATCCGTATAGGTGTTCGAGTGTTCGAAACGTAACGCGCGAGAAATTGTAAGTAAACGCCGTATTTACATATCTGCCACTGTGCAGGAGAATCCGTATAGGTGTTCGAGTGTTCGAAACGTAACGCGTGAGAAATTGTAAGTAAACGCCGTATTTACATATCTGCCACTGTCCAGGAGAATCCGTATAGGTGTTCGAGTGTTCGAACCGTAACGCGCGAGAAATTGTAAGTAAAAGCCGTATTTACATATCTGCCACTGTGCAGGAGAATCCGTATAGGTGTTCGAGTGTTCGAAACGTAACGCGCGAGAAATTGTAAGTAAACGTCGTATTTACATATCTGCCACTGTGCAGGAGAATCTGTATAGGTGTTCGAGTGTGCAAAACGTAACGCGCGAGAAATTGTTAGTAAACGCCGTATTTACATATCTGCCACTGTGCAGGAGAATCCGTATAGGTGTTCGAGTGTTCGAAACGTAACGCGCGAGAAATTGTAAGTAAATGCCGTATTTACATATCTGCCACTGTGCAGGAGAATCTGTATAGGTGTTCGAGTGTGCAAAACGTAACGCGCGAGAAATTGTTAGTAAACGCCGTATTTACATATCTGCCACTGTGCAGGAGAATCCGTATAGGTGTTCGAGTGTTCGAAACGTAACGCGCGAGAAATTGTATGTAAACGCCGTATTTACATATCTGCTACTGTCCAGGAGAATCCGTATAGGTGTTCGAGTGTTCGAACCGTAACGCGCGAGAAATTGTAAGTAAACGTCGTATTTACATATCTGCCACTGTGCAGGAGAAGCCGTATAGGTGTTCGAGTGTTCGAAACGTAACGCGCAAGAAATTGTAAGTAAACGTCGTATTTACTTATCTGCCACTGTGCAGGAGAATCCGTATAGGTGTTCGAGTGTTCGAAACGTAACGCGGGAGAAATTGTAAGTAAACGTCGTATTTACATATCTGCCACTGTGCAGGAGAATCCGTGTAGGTGTTCGAGTGTGCAAAACGTAACGCGCGAGAAATTGGAAGTAAACGCCGTATTTACATATCTGCCACTGTGCAGGAGAATCCGTATATGTGTTCGAGTGTTCGAAACGTAACGCGCGAGAAATTGTAAGTAAACGTCGTATTTACATATCTGCCACTGTGCAGGAGAATCCGTATAGGTGTTCGAGTGTTCGAAACGTAACGCGCGAGAAATTGTATGTAAACGCCGTATTTACATATCTGCCACTGTCTAGGAGAATCCGTATAGGTGTTCGAGTGTTCGAACCGTAACGCGCGAGAAATTGTAAGTAAACGTCGTATTTACATATCTGCCACTATGCAGGAGAATCCGTATAGGTGTTCGAGTGTTCGAAACGTAACGCGCAAGAAATTGTAAGTAAACGCCGTATTTACATATCTGCCACTGTGCAGGAGAATCCGTATAGGTGTTCGAGTGTGCGAAACGTAACGCGCGAGAAATTGTAAGTAAACGCCGTATTTACATATCTGCCACTGTGCAGGAGAATCCGTATTGGTGTTCGAGTGCTCGAAACTTAACGCGCAAGAAATTGTAAGTAAACGCCGTATTTACATATCTGCCACTGTGCAGGAGAATCCGTATAGGTGTTCGAGTGTGCGAAACGTAACGCGCGAGAAATTGTAAGTAAACGCCGTATTTACATGTCTGCCACTGTGCAGGAGAATCCGTATAGGTGATCGAGTGTTCGAAACGTAACGCGTGAAAAATTGTAAGTAAACGCCGTATTTACATATCTGCCACTGTCCAGGAGAATCCGTATAGGTGTTCGAGTGTTCGAACCGTAACGCGCGAGAAATTGTTAGTAAAAGCCGTATTTACATATCTGCCACTGTGCAGGAGAATCCGTATAGGTGTTCGAGTGTTCGAAACGTAACGCGCGAGAAATTGTAAGTAAACGCCGTATTTACATATCTGCCACTGTGCAGGAGAATCCGTATAGGTGTTCGAGTGTTCGAAATGTAACGCGCGAGAAATTGTTAGTAAACGCCGTATTTACATATCTGCCACTGTGCAGGAGAATCCGTATAGGTGTTCGAGTGTTCGAAACGTAACGCGCGAGAAATTGTAAGTAAACGTCGTATTTACATATCTGCCACTGTGCAGGAGAATCTGTATAGGTGTTCGAGTGTGCAAAACGTAACGCGCGAGAAATTGTAAGTAAACGCCGTATTTACATATCTGCCACTGTGCAGGAGAATCCGTATAGGTGTTCGAGTGTTCGAAACGTAACGCGCGAGAAATTGTAAGTAAACGCCGTATTTACATATCTGCCACTGTGCAGGAGAATCCGTATAGGTGTTCGAGTGTTCGAACCGTAACGCGCGAGAAATTGTAAGTAAACGCCGTATTTACATGTCTGCCACTCTGCAGGAGAATCCGTATAGGTGATCGAGTGTTCGAAACGTAACGCGTGAAAAATTGTAAGTAAACGCCGTATTTACATATCTGCCACTGTCCAGGAGAATCCGTATAGGTGTTCGAGTGTTCGAACCGTAACGCGCGAGAAATTGTAAGTAAAAGCCGTATTTACATATCTGCCACTGTGCAGGAGAATCCGTATAGGTGTTCGAGTGTTCGAAACGTAACGCGCGAGAAATTGTAAGTAAACGCCGTATTTACATATCTGCCACTGTGCAGGAGAATCCGTATAGGTGTTCGAGTGTTCGAAATGTAACGCGCGAGAAATTGTTAGTAAACGCCGTATTTACATATCTGCCACTGTGCAGGAGAATCCGTATAGGTGTTCGAGTGTTCGAAACGTAACGCGCGAGAAATTGTAAGTAAACGTCGTATTTACATATCTGCCACTGTGCAGGAGAATCTGTATAGGTGTTCGAGTGTGCAAAACGTAACGCGCGAGAAATTGTAAGTAAACGCCGTATTTACATATCTGCCACTGTGCAGGAGAATCCGTATAGGTGTTCGAGTGTTCGAAACGTAACGCGCGAGAAATTGTAAGTAAACGCCGTATTTACATATCTGCCACTGTGCAGGAGAATCCGTATAGGTGTTCGAGTGTTCGAACCGTAACGCGCGAGAAATTGTAAGTAAACGCCGTATTTACATATCTGCCACTATGCAGGAGAATCCGTATAGGTGTTCGAGTGTTCGAAACGTAACGCGCGAGAAATTGTAAGCAAACGTCGTATTTACATATCTGCCACTGTGCAGGAGAATCCGTATAGGTGTTCGAGTGTTCGAAACGTAACGCGCGAGAAATTGTATGTAAACGCCGTATTTACATATCTGCCACTGTCCAGGAGAATCCGTATAGATGTTCGAGTGTTCGAACCGTAACGCGCGAGAAATTGTAAGTAAACGTCGTATTTACATATCTGCCACTGTGCAGGAGAATCCGTATAGGTGTTCGAGTGTTCGAAACGTAACGCGCAAGAAATTGTAAGTAAACGTCGTATTTACTTATCTGCCACTGTGCAGGAGAATCCGTATAGGTGTTCGAGTGTTCGAAACGTAACGCGGGAGAAATTGTAAGTAAACGTCGTATTTACATATCTGCCACTGTGCAGGAGAATCCGTGTAGGTGTTCGAGTGTGAAAAACGTAACGCGCGAGAAATTGGAAGTAAACGCCGTATTTACATATCTGCCACTGTGCAGGAGAATCCGTATAGGTGTTCGAGTGTTCGAAACGTAACGCGCGAGAAATTGTAAGTAAACGCCGTATTTACATATCTGCCACTGTGCAGGAGAATCCGTATAGGTGTTCGAGTGTTCGAAACGTAACGCGTGAGAAATTGTAAGTAAACGCCGTATTTACATATCTGCCACTGTCCAGGAGAATCCGTATAGGTGTTCGAGTGTTCGAACCGTAACGCGCGAGAAATTGTAAGTAAAAGCCGTATTTACATATCTGCCACTGTGCAGGAGAATCCGTATAGGTGTTCGAGTGTTCGAAACGTAACGCGCGAGAAATTGTAAGTAAACGTCGTATTTACATATCTGCCACTGTTCAGGAGAATCCGTATAGGTGTTCGAGTGTTCGAAACGTAACGCGCGAGAAATTGTAAGTAAACGCCGTATTTACATATCTGCCACTGTGCAGGAGAATCCGTATAGGTGTTCGAGTGTTCGAAACGTAACGCGCGAGAAATTGTTAGTAAACGCCGTATTTACATATTTGCCACTGTGCAGGAGAATCCGTATAGGTGTTCGAGTGTTCGAAACGTAACGCGCGAGAAATTGTAAGTAAACGTCGTATTTACATATCTGCCACTGTGCAGGAGAATCTGTATAGGTGTTCGAGTGTGCAAAACGTAACGCGCGAGAAATTGTAAGTAAACGCCGTATTTACATATCTGCCACTGTGCAGGAGAATCCGTATAGGTGTTCGAGTGTTCGAAACGTAACGCGCGAGAAATTGTAAGTAAATGCCGTATTTACATATCTGCCTCTGTGCAGGAGAATCCGTATAGGTGTTCGAGTGTTCGAAACGTAACGCGCGAGAAA
This sequence comes from Camellia sinensis, assembly GCF_055761805.1. Taxonomy (NCBI): domain Eukaryota; kingdom Viridiplantae; phylum Streptophyta; class Magnoliopsida; order Ericales; family Theaceae; genus Camellia; species Camellia sinensis. The sequence goes on along the minus strand of NW_028128989.1, from coordinate 3,445,857 downwards.
TTGTAAGTAAACGTCGTATTTACATATCTGCCACTGTGCAGGAGAATCCGTATAGGTGTTCAAGTGTTCGAACCGTAACGCGCGAGAAATTGTAAGTAAACGTCGTATTTACATATCTGCCACTATGCAGGAGAATCCGTATAGGTGTTCGAGTGTTCGAAACGTAACGCGCAAGAAATTGTTAGTAAACGCCGTATTTACATATCTGCCACTGTGCAGGAGAATCCGTATAGGTGTTCGAGTGTTCGAAACGTAACGCGCGAGAAATTGTAAGTAAACGTCGTATTTACATATCTGCCACTGTGCAGGAGAATCTGTATAGGTGTTCGAGTGTGCAAAACGTAACGCGCGAGAAATTGTAAGTAAACGCCGTATTTACATATCTGCCACTGTGCAGGAGAATCCGTATAGGTGTTCGAGTGTTCGAAACGTAACGCGCGAGAAATTGTAAGTAAACGCCGTATTTACATATCTGCCACTGTGCAGGAGAATCCGTATAGGTGTTCGAGTGTTCGAACCGTAACGCGCGAGAAATTGTAAGTAAACGCCGTATTTACATATCTGCCACTATGCAGGAGAATCCGTATAGGTGTTCGAGTGTTCGAAACGTAACGCGCGAGAAATTGTAAGCAAACGTCGTATTTACATATCTGCCACTGTGCAGGAGAATCCGTATAGGTGTTCGAGTGTTCGAAACGTAACGCGCGAGAAATTGTATGTAAACGCCGTATTTACATATCTGCCACTGTCCAGGAGAATCCGTATAGATGTTCGAGTGTTCGAACCGTAACGCGCGAGAAATTGTAAGTAAACGTCGTATTTACATATCTGCCACTGTGCAGGAGAATCCGTATAGGTGTTCGAGTGTTCGAAACGTAACGCGCAAGAAATTGTAAGTAAACGTCGTATTTACTTATCTGCCACTGTGCAGGAGAATCCGTATAGGTGTTCGAGTGTTCGAAACGTAACGCGGGAGAAATTGTAAGTAAACGTCGTATTTACATATCTGCCACTGTGCAGGAGAATCCGTGTAGGTGTTCGAGTGTGAAAAACGTAACGCGCGAGAAATTGGAAGTAAACGCCGTATTTACATATCTGCCACTGTGCAGGAGAATCCGTATAGGTGTTCGAGTGTTCGAAACGTAACGCGCGAGAAATTGTAAGTAAACGCCGTATTTACATATCTGCCACTGTGCAGGAGAATCCGTATAGGTGTTCGAGTGTTCGAAACGTAACGCGTGAGAAATTGTAAGTAAACGCCGTATTTACATATCTGCCACTGTCCAGGAGAATCCGTATAGGTGTTCGAGTGTTCGAACCGTAACGCGCGAGAAATTGTAAGTAAAAGCCGTATTTACATATCTGCCACTGTGCAGGAGAATCCGTATAGGTGTTCGAGTGTTCGAAACGTAACGCGCGAGAAATTGTAAGTAAACGTCGTATTTACATATCTGCCACTGTTCAGGAGAATCCGTATAGGTGTTCGAGTGTTCGAAACGTAACGCGCGAGAAATTGTAAGTAAACGCCGTATTTACATATCTGCCACTGTGCAGGAGAATCCGTATAGGTGTTCGAGTGTTCGAAACGTAACGCGCGAGAAATTGTTAGTAAACGCCGTATTTACATATTTGCCACTGTGCAGGAGAATCCGTATAGGTGTTCGAGTGTTCGAAACGTAACGCGCGAGAAATTGTAAGTAAACGTCGTATTTACATATCTGCCACTGTGCAGGAGAATCTGTATAGGTGTTCGAGTGTGCAAAACGTAACGCGCGAGAAATTGTAAGTAAACGCCGTATTTACATATCTGCCACTGTGCAGGAGAATCCGTATAGGTGTTCGAGTGTTCGAAACGTAACGCGCGAGAAATTGTAAGTAAATGCCGTATTTACATATCTGCCTCTGTGCAGGAGAATCCGTATAGGTGTTCGAGTGTTCGAAACGTAACGCGCGAGAAATTGTAAGTAAACGTCGTATTTACATATCTACCACTGTGCAGGAGAATCCGTATAGGTGTTCAAGTGTTCGAACCGTAACGCGCGAGAAATTGTAAGTAAACGTCGTATTTACATATCTGCCACTATGCAGGAGAATCCGTATAGGTGTTCGAGTGTTCGAAACGTAACGCGCAAGAAATTGTAAGTAAACGTCGTATTTACTTATCTGCCACTGTGCAGGAGAATCCGTATAGGTGTTCGAGTGTTCGAAACGTAACGCGGGAGAAATTGTAAGTAAACGTCGTATTTACATACCTGCCACTGTGCAGGAGAATCCGTATAGGTGTTCGAGTGCTCGAAACGTAACGCGCAAGAAATTGTAAGTAAACGTCGTATTTACTTATCTGCCACTGTGCAGGAGAAGCCGTATAGGTGTTCGAGTGTGCGAAACGTAACGCGCGAGAAATTGTAAGTAAACGCCGTATTTACATATCTGCCACTGTGCAGGAGAATCCGTATAGGTGTTCGAGTGCTCGAAACGTAACGCGCAAGAAATTGTAAGTAAACGCCGTATTTACATATCTGCCACTGTGCAGGAGAATCCGTATAGGTGTTCGAGTGTTCGAAACGTAACGCGCGAGAAATTGTAAGTAAACGCCGTATTTACATATCTGCCACTGTGCAGGAGAATCCGTATAGGTGTTCGAGTGTTCGAAACGTAACGCGTGAGAAATTGTAAGTAAACGCCGTATTTACATATCTGCCACTGTCCAGGAGAATCCGTATAGGTGTTCGAGTGTTCGAACCGTAACGCGCGAGAAATTGTAAGTAAAAGCCGTATTTACATATCTGCCACTGTGCAGGAGAATCCGTATAGGTGTTCGAGTGTTCGAAACGTAACGCGCGAGAAATTGTAAGTAAACGTCGTATTTACATATCTGCCACTGTTCAGGAGAATCCGTATAGGTGTTCGAGTGTTCGAAACGTAACGCGCGAGAAATTGTAAGTAAACGCCGTATTTACATATCTGCCACTGTGCAGGAGAATCCGTATAGGTGTTCGAGTGTTCGAAACGTAACGCGCGAGAAATTGTTAGTAAACGCCGTATTTACATATTTGCCACTGTGCAGGAGAATCCGTATAGGTGTTCGAGTGTTCGAAACGTAACGCGCGAGAAATTGTAAGTAAACGTCGTATTTACATATCTGCCACTGTGCAGGAGAATCTGTATAGGTGTTCGAGTGTGCAAAACGTAACGCGCGAGAAATTGTAAGTAAACGCCGTATTTACATATCTGCCACTGTGCAGGAGAATCCGTATAGGTGTTCGAGTGTTCGAAACGTAACGCGCGAGAAATTGTAAGTAAACGCCGTATTTACATATCTGCCTCTGTGCAGGAGAATCCGTATAGGTGTTCGAGTGTTCGAAACGTAACGCGCGAGAAATTGTAAGTAAACGTCGTATTTACATATCTGCCACTGTGCAGGAGAATCCGTATAGGTGTTCAAGTGTTCGAACCGTAACGCGCGAGAAATTGTAAGTAAACGCCGTATTTACATATCTGCCACTATGCAGGAGAATCCATATAGGTGTTCGAGTGTTCGAAACGTAACGCGCAAGAAATTGTAAGTAAACGTCGTATTTACTTATCTGCCACTGTGCAGGAGAATCCGTATAGGTGTTCGAGTGTTCGAAACGTAACGCGGGAGAAATTGTAAGTAAACGTCGTATTTACATACCTGCCACTGTGCAGGAGAATCCGTATAGGTGTTCGAGTGTTCGAAACGTAACGCGCAAGAAATTGTAAGTAAACGTCGTATTTACTTATCTGCCACTGTGCAGGAGAAGCCGTATAGGTGTTCGACTGTTCGAAACGTAACGCGGGAGAAATTGTAAGTAAACGTCGTATTTACATACCTGCCACTGTGCAGGAGAATCCGTATAGGTGTTCGAGTGTTCGAAACGTAACGCGCTAGAAATTGTCTGTAAACGCCGTATTTACATATCTGCCACTGTCCAGGAGAATCCGTATAGGTGTTCGAGTGTTCGAACCGTAACGCGCGAGAAATTGTAAGTAAACGTCGTATTTACATATCTGCCACTGTGCAGGAGAATCCGTATAGGTGTTCGAGTGTTCGAAACGTAACGCGCAAGAAATTGTAAATAAACGCCGTATTTACATATCTGCCACTGTGCAGGAGAATCCGTATAGGTGTTCGAGTGCTCGAAACTTAACGCGCAAGAAATTGTAAGTAAACGCCGTATTTACATATCTGCCACTATGCAGGAGAATCCGTATAGGTGTTCGAGTGTGCGAAACGTAACGCGCGAGAAATTGTAACTAAACGCTGTATTTACATATCTGCCACTGTGCAGGAGAATCCGTATAGGTGTTCGAGTGCTCGAAACGTAACGCGCAAGAAATTGTAAGTAAACGCCGTATTTACATATCTGCCACTGTGCAGGAGAATCCGTATAGGTGTTCGAGTGTTCGAAACGTAACGCGCGAGAAATTGTAAGTAAACGCCGTATTTACATATCTGCCACTGTGCAGGAGAATCCGTATAGGTGTTCGAGTGTTCGAAACGTAACGCGTGAGAAATTGTAAATAAACGCCGTATTTACATATCTGCCACTGTCCAGGACAATCCGTATAGGTGTTCGAGTGTTCGAACCGTAACGCGCGAGAAATTGTAAGTAAAAGCCGTATTTACATATCTGCCACTGTGCAGGAGAATCCGTATAGGTGTTCGAGTGTTTGAAACGTAACGCGCGAGAAATTGTAAGTAAACGTCGTATTTACATATCTGCCACTGTGCAGGAGAATCCGTATAGGTGTTCGAGTGTTCGAAACGTAACGCGCGAGAAATTGTAAGTAAACGTCGTATTTACATATCTGCCACTGTGCAGGAGAATCCGTATAGGTGTTCGAGTGTGCCAAACGTAACGCGCGAGAAATTGTAAGTAAACGCCGTATTTACTTATCTGCCACTGTGCAGGAGAATCCGTATAGGTGTTCGAGTGTTCGAAACGTAACGCGCGAGAAATTGTAAGTAAACGTCGTATTTACATATCTGCCACTGTGCAGGAGAATCCGTATAGGTGTTCGAGTGTTCGAAACGTAACGCGCGAGAAATTGTATGTAAACGCCGTATTTAAATATCTGCCACTGTCCAGGAGAATCCGTATAGGTGTTCGAGTGTTCGAACCGTAACGCGCGAGAAATTGTAAGTAAACGTCGTATTTACATATCTGCCACTGTGCAGGAGAATCCGTATAGGTGTTCGAGTGTTCGAAACGTAACGCGCAAGAAATTGTAAGTAAACGTCGTATTTACTTATCTGCCACTGTGCAGGAGAATCCGTATAGGTGTTCGAGTGTTCGAAACGTAACGCGGGAGAAATTGTAAGTAATCGTCGTATTTACATATCTGCCACTGTGCAGGAGAATCCGTGTAGGTGTTCGAGTGTGAAAAACGTAACGCGCGAGAAATTGGAAGTAAACGCCGTATTTACATATCTGCCACTGTGCAGGAGAATCCGTATAGGTGTTCGAGTGTTCGAAACGTAACGCGCGAGAAATTGTAAGTAAACGTCGTATTTACATATCTGCCACTGTGCAGGAGAATCCGTATAGGTGTTCGAGTGTTCGAAACGTAACGCGGGAGAAATTGTAAGTAAACGTCGTATTTACATATCTGCCACTGTGCAGGAGAATCCGTGTAGGTGTTCGAGTGTGAAAAACGTAACGCGTGAGAAATTGGAAGTAAACGCCGTATTTACATATCTGCCACTGTGCAGGAGAATCCGTATAGGTGTTCGAGTGTTCGAAACGTAACGCGCGAGAAATTGTAAGTAAACGTCGTATTTACATATCTGCCACTGTGCAGGAGAATCCGTATAGGTGTTCGAGTGTTCGAAACGTAACGCGCGAGAAATTGTATGTAAACGCCGTATTTACATATCTGCCACTGTCCAGGAGAATCCGTATAGGTGTTCGAGTGTTCGAACCGTAACGCGCGAGAAATTGTAAGTAAACGTCGTATTTACATATCTGCCACTATGCAGGGGAATCCGTATAGGTGTTCGAGTGCTCGAAACGTAACGCGCAAGAAATTGTAAGTAAACGTCGTATTTACATATCTGCCACTGTGCAGGAGAATCCGTATAGGTGTTCGAGTGTTCGAAACGTAACGTGCGAGAAATTGTAAGTAAACGCCGTATTTACATATCTGCCACTGTGCAGGAGAATCCGTATAGGTGTTCGAGTGTTCGAAACGTAACGCGTGAGAAATTGTAAATAAACGCCGTATTTACATATCTGCCACTGTCCAGGACAATCCGTATAGGTGTTCGAGTGTTCGAACCGTAACGCGCGAGAAATTGTAAGTAAAAGCCGTATTTACATATCTGCCACTGTGCAGGAGAATCCATATAGGTGTTCGAGTGTTTGAAACGTAACGCGCGAGAAATTGTAAGTAAACGTCGTATTTACATATCTGCCACTGTGCAGGAGAATCCGTATAGGTGTTCGAGTGTTCGAAACGTAACGCGCGAGAAATTGTAAGTAAACGTCGTATTTACATATCTGCCACTGTGCAGGAGAATCCGTATAGGTGTTCGAGTGTGCCAAACGTAACGCGCGAGAAATTGTAAGTAAACGCCGTATTTACTTATCTGCCACTGTGCAGGAGAATCCGTATAGGTGTTCGAGTGTTCGAAACGTAACGCGCGAGAAATTGTAAGTAAACGTCGTATTTACATATCTGCCACTGTGCAGGAGAATCCGTATAGGTGTTCGAGTGTTCGAAACGTAACGCGCGAGAAATTGTATGTAAACGCCGTATTTACATATCTGCCACTGTCCAGGAGAATCCGTATAGGTGTTCGAGTGTTCGAACCGTAACGCGCGAGAAATTGTAAGTAAACGTCGTATTTACATATCTGCCACTGTGCAGGAGAATCCGTATAGGTGTTCGAGTGTTCGAAACGTAACGCGCAAGAAATTGTAAGTAAACGTCGTATTTACTTATCTGCCACTGTGCAGGAGAATCCGTATAGGTGTTCGAGTGTTCGAAACGTAACGCGGGAGAAATTGTAAGTAAACGTCGTATTTACATATCTGCCACTGTGCAGGAGAATCCGTGTAGGTGTTCGAGTGTGAAAACGTAACGCGCGAGAAATTGGAAGTAAACGCCGTATTTACATATCTGCCACTGTGCAGGAGAATCCGTATAGGTGTTCGAGTGTTCGAAACGTAACGCGCGAGAAATTGTAAGTAAACGTCGTATTTACATATCTGCCACTGTGCAGGAGAATCCGTATAGGTGTTCGAGTGTTCGAAACGTAACGCGCGAGAAATTGTATGTAAACGCCGTATTTACATATCTGCCACTGTCTAGGAGAATCCGTATAGGTGTTCGAATGTTCGAACCGTAACGCGCGAGAAATTGTAAGTAAACGTCGTATTTACATATCTGCCACTTTGCAGGGGAATCCGTATAGGTGTTCGAGTGTTCGAAACGTAACGCGCAAGAAATTGTAAGTAAACGTCGTATTTACTTATCTGCCACTGTGCAGGAGAATCCATATAGGTGTTCGAGTGTTCGAAACGTAACGCGGGAGAAATTGTAAGTAAACGTCGTATTTACATACCTGCCACTGTGCAGGAGAATCCGTATAGGTGTTCGAGTGTTCGAAACGTAACGCGCTAGAAATTGTCTGTAAACGCCGTATTTACATATCTGCCACTGTCCAGGAGAATCCGTATAGGTGTTCGAGTGTTCGAACCGCAACGCGCGAGAAATTGTAAGTAAACGTCGTATTTACATATCTGCCACTGTGCAGGAGAATCCGTATAGGTGTTCGAGTGTTCGAAACGTAACGCGCAAGAAATTGTAAATAAACGCCGTATTTACATATCTGCCACTGTGCAGGAGAATCCGTATAGGTGTTCGAGTGCTCGAAACTTAACGCGCAAGAAATTGTAAGTAAACGCCGTATTTACATATCTGCCACTATGCAGGAGAATCCGTATAGGTGTTCGAGTGTGCGAAACGTAACGCGCGAGAAATTGTAAGTAAACGCTGTATTTACATATCTGCCACTGTGCAGGAGAATCCGTATAGGTGTTCGAGTGCTCGAAACGTAACGCGCAAGAAATTGTAAGTAAACGCCGTATTTACATATCTGCCACTGTGCAGGAGAATCCGTATAGGTGTTCGAGTGTTCGAAACGTAACGCGCGAGAAATTGTAAGTAAACGCCGTATTTACATATCTGCCACTGTGCAGGAGAATCCGTATAGGTGTTCGAGTGTTCGAAACGTAACGCGTGAGAAATTGTAAATAAACGCCGTATTTACATATCTGCCACTGTCCAGGACAATCCGTATAGGTGTTCGAGTGTTCGAACCGTAACGCGCGAGAAATTGTAAGTAAAAGCCGTATTTACATATCTGCCACTGTGCAGGAGAATCCGTATAGGTGTTCGAGTGTTTGAAACGTAACGCGCGAGAAATTGTAAGTAAACGTCGTATTTACATATCTGCCACTGTGCAGGAGAATCCGTATAGGTGTTCGAGTGTTCGAAACGTAACGCGCGAGAAATTGTAAGTAAACGTCGTATTTACATATCTGCCACTGTGCAGGAGAATCCGTATAGGTGTTCGAGTGTGCCAAACGTAACGCGCGAGAAATTGTAAGTAAACGCCGTATTTACTTATCTGCCACTGTGCAGGAGAATCCGTATAGGTGTTCGAGTGTTCGAAACGTAACGCGCGAGAAATTGTAAGTAAACGTCGTATTTACATATCTGCCACTGTGCAGGAGAATCCGTATAGGTGTTCGAGTGTTCGAAACGTAACGCGCGAGAAATTGTATGTAAACGCCGTATTTACATATCTGCCACTGTCCAGGAGAATCCGTATAGGTGTTCGAGTGTTCGAACCGTAACGCGCGAGAAATTGTAAGTAAACGTCGTATTTACATATCTGCCACTGTGCAGGAGAATCCGTATAGGTGTTCGAGTGTTCGAAACGTAACGCGCAAGAAATTGTAAGTAAACGTCGTATTTACTTATCTGCCACTGCGCAGGAGAATCCGTATAGGTGTTCGAGTGTTCGAAACGTAACGCGGGAGAAATTGTAAGTAAACGTCGTATTTACATATCTGCCACTGTGCAGGAGAATCCGTGTAGGTGTTCGAGTGTGCAAAACGTAACGCGCGGGAAATTGGAAGTAAACGCCGTATTTACATATCTGCCACTGTGCAGGAGAATCTGTATAGGTGTTCGAGTGTGCAAAACGTAACGCGCGAAAAATTGTTAGTAAACGCCGTATTTACATATCTGCCACTGTGCAGGAGAATGCGTATAGGTGTTCGAGTGTTCGAAACGTAACGCGCGAGAAATTGTTAGTAAACGTCGTATTTACATATCTGCCACTGTGCAGGAGAATCCGTATAGGTGTTCGAGTGTTCGAACCGTAACGCGCGAGAAATTGTAAGTAAACGCCGTATTTACATATCTGCCACTATGCCGGAGAATCCGTATAGGTGTTCGAGTGTTCGAAACGTAACGCGCGAGAAATTGTAAGTAAACGTCGTATTTACATATCTGCCACTGTGCAGGAGAATCCGTATAGGTGTTCGAGTGTTCGAAACGTAACGCGAGAGAAATTGTATGTAAACGCCGTATTTACATATCTGCCACTGTCCAGGAGAATCCGTATAGATGTTCGAGTGTTCGAACCGTAACGCGCGAGAAATTGTAAGTAAACGTCGTATTTACATATCTGCCACTGTGCAGCAGAATCCGTATAGGTGTTCGAGTGTTCGAAACGTAACGCGCAAGAAATTGTAAGTAAACGTCGTATTTACTTATCTGCCACTGTGCAGGAGAATCCGTATAGGTGTTCGAGTGTTCGAAACGTAACGCGGGAGAAATTGTAAGTAAACGTCGTATTTACATATCTGCCACTGTGCAGGAGAATCCGTGTAGGTGTTCGAGTGTGCAAAACGTAACGCGCGAGAAATTAGAAGTAAACACCGTATTTACATATCTGCCACTGTGCAGGAGAATCCGTATAGGTGTTCGAGTGTTCGAAACGTAACGCGCGAGAAATTGTAAGTAAACGTCGTATTTACATATCTGCCACTGTGCAGGAGAATCCGTATAGGTGTTCGAGTGTTCGTAACGTAACGCGCGAGAAATTGTATGTAAACGCCGTATTTACATATCTGCCACTGTCCAGGAGAATCCGTATAGGTGTTCGAGTGTTCGAACCGTAACGCGCGAGAAATTGTAAGTAAACGTCGTATTTACATATCTGCCACTATGCAGGAGAATCCGTATAGGTGTTCTAGTGTTCGAAACGTAACGCGCAAGAAATTGTAAGTAAACGCCGTATTTACATATCTGCCACTGTGCAGGAGAATCCGTATAGGTGTTCGACTGTGCGAAACGTAACGCGCGAGAAATTGTAAGTAAACGCCGTATTTACATATCTGACACTGTGCAGGAGAATCCGTATAGGTGTTCGAGTGCTCGAAACTTAACGCGCAAGAAATTGTAACTAAACGCCGTATTTACATATCTGCCACTGTGCAGGAGAATCCGTATAGGTGTTCGAGTGTGCGAAACGTAACGCGCGAGAAATTGTAAGTAAACGCCGTATTTACATATCTGCCACTGTGCAGGAGAATCCGTATAGGTGTTCGAGTGCTTGAAATGTAACGCGCAAGAAATTGTAAGTAAACGCCGTATTTACATATCTGCCACTGTGCAGGAGAATCCGTATAGGTGTTCGAGTGTTCGAAACGTAACGCGCGAGAAATTGTAAGTAAACGCCGTATTTACATATCTGCCACTGTGCAGGAGAATCCGTATAGGTGTTCGAGTGTTCGAAACGTAACGCGTGAGAAATTGTAAGTAAACGCCGTATTTACATATCTGCCACTATCCAGGAGAATCCGTATAGGTGTTCGAGTGTTCGAACCGTAACGCGCGAGAAATTGTAAGTAAAAGCCGTATTTACATATCTGCCACTGTGCAGGAGAATCCGTATAGGTGTTCGAGTGTTCGAAACGTAACGCGCGAGAAATTGTAAGTAAACGTCGTATTTACATATCTGCCACTGTTCAGGAGAATCCGTATAGGTGTTCGAGTGTTCGAAACGTAACGCGCGAGAAATTGTAAGTAAACGCCGTATTTACATATCTGCCACTGTGCAGGAGAATCCGTATAGGTGTTCGAGTGTTCGAAACGTAACGCGCGAGAAATTGTTAGTAAACGCCGTATTTACATATCTGCCACTGTGCAGGAGAATCCGTATAGGTGTTCGAGTGTTCGAAACGTAACGCGCGAGAAATTGTTAGTAAACGCCGTATTTACATATCTGCCACTGTCCAGGAGAATCCGTATAGGTGTTCGAGTGTTCGAACCGTAACGCGCGAGAAATTGTAAGTAAACGTCGTATTTACATATCTGCCACTGTGCAGGAGAATCCGTATAGGTGTTCGAGTGTTCGAAACGTAACGCGCAAGAAATTGTAAGTAAACGCCGTATTTACATATCTGCCACTGTGCAGGAGAATCCGTATAGGTGTTCGAGTGCTCGAAACTTAACGCGCAAGAAACTGTAAGTAAACGCCGTATTTACATATCTGCCACTATGCAGGAGAATCCGTATAGGTGTTCGAGTGTGCGAAACGTAACGCGCGAGAAATTGTAAGTAAACGCTGTATTTACATATCTGCCACTGTGCAGGAGAATCCGTATAGGTGTTCGAGTGCTCGAAACGTAACGCGCAAGAAATTGTAAGTAAACGCCGTATTTACATATCTGCCACTGTGCAGGAGAATCCGTATAGGTGTTCGAGTGTTCGAAACGTAACGCGCGAGAAATTGTAAGTAAACGCCGTATTTACATATCTGCCACTGTGCAGGAGAATCCGTATAGGTGTTCGAGTGTTCGAAACGTAACGCGTGAGAAATTGTAAATAAACGCCGTATTTACATATCTGCCACTGTCCAGGATAATCCGTATAGGTGTTCGAGTGTTCGAACCGTAACGCGCGAGAAATTGTAAGTAAAAGCCGTATTTACATATCTGCCACTGTGCAGGAGAATCCGTATAGGTGTTCGAGTGTTTGAAACGTAACGCGCGAGAAATTGTAAGTAAACGTCGTATTTACATATCTGCCACTGTGCAGGAGAATCCGTATAGGTGTTCGAGTGTTCGAAACGTAACGCAAGAGAAATTGTAAGTAAACGTCGTATTTACATATCTGCCACTGTGCAGGAGAATCCGTATAGGTGTTCGAGTGTGCCAAACGTAACGCGCGAGAAATTGTAAGTAAACGCCGTATTTACTTATCTGCCACTGTGCAGGAGAATCCGTATAGGTGTTCGAGTGTTCGAAACGTAACGCGCCAGAAATTGTAAGTAAACGTCGTATTTACATATCTGCCACTGTGCAGGAGAATCTGTATAGGTGTTCGAGTGTTCGAAACGTAACGCGCGAGAAATTGTAAGTAAACGTCGTATTTGAATATCTGCCACTGTGCAGGAGAATCCGTATAGGTGTTCGAGTGTTCGAATCGTAAGGCGTGAGAAATTGTAATTAAACGCCGTATTTACATATCTACCACTGTGCAGGAGAATCCGTATAGGTGTTCGAGTGTTCGAAACGTAACGCGCAAGAAATTGTAAGTAAACGCCATATTTACATATCTGCCACTGTGCAGGAGAATCCGTATAGGTGTTCGAGTGTTTGAAACGTAACGCGTGAGAAATTATAAGTAAACGCCGTATTTACATATCTGCCACTGTCCAGGAGAATCCGTATAGGTGTTCGAGTGTTCGATCCGTAACGCGCGAGAAATTGTAAGTGAAGGCCGTATTTACATATCTACCACTGTGCAGGGGAATCCGTATAGGTGTTCGAGTGTTCGAAACGTAACGCGCGAGAAATTCTAAGTAAACATCGTATTTACATATCTGCCACTGTGCAGGAGAATCCGTATAGGTGTTCGAGTGTTCGATACGTAACGCATGAGAAATTGTATGTAAACGCCGTATTTACATCTCTGCCTCTGTGCAGGAGAATCCGTATAGCTGTTCGAGTGTGCGAAACGTAACGCGCGAGAAATTGTAAGTAAACGCCGTATTTACATATCTGCCACTGTGCAGGAGAATCCGTATAGGTGTTCGAGTGCTCGAAACTTAACGCGCAAGAAATTGTAAGTAAACGCCGTATTTACATATCTGCCACTATGCAGGAGAATCCGTATAGGTGTTCGAGTGTGCGAAACGTAACGCGCGAGAAATTGTAAGTAAACGTTGTATTTACATATCTGCCACTGTGCAGGAGAATCCGTATAGGTGTTCGAGTGCTCGAAACGTAACGCGCAAGAAATTGTAAGTAAACGCCGTATTTACATATCTGCCACTGTGCAGGAGAATCCGTATAGGTGTTCGAGTGTTCGAAACGTAACGCGCGAGAAATTGTAAGTAAACGCCGTATTTACATATCTGCCTCTGTGCAGGAGAATCCGTATAGGTGTTCGAGTGTTCGAAACGTAACGCGCGAGAAATTGTAAGTAAACGTCGTATTTACATATCTGCCACTATGCCGGAGAATTCGTATAGGTGTTCGAGTGTTCGAAACGTAACGCGCGAGAAATTGTATGTAAACGCCGTATTTACATATCTGCCACTGTCCAGGAGAATCCGTATAGGTGTTCGAGTGTTCGAACCGTAACGCGCGAGAAATTGTAAGTAAACGTCGTATTTACATATCTGCCACTATGCAGGAGAATCCGTATAGGTGTTCGAGTGTTCGAAACGTAACGCGCAAGAAATTGTAAGTAAACGTCGTATTTACATATCTGCCACTGTGCAGGAGAATCCGTATAGGTGTTCGAGTGTGCGAAACGTAACGCGCGAGAAATTGTAAGTAAACGCCGTATTTACATATCTGCCACTGTGCAGGAGAATCCGTATAGGTGTTCGAGTGCTCGAAACTTAACGCGCAAGAAATTGTAAGTAAACGCCGTATTTACATATCTGCCACTGTGCAAGAGAATCCGTATAGGTGTTCGAGTGTTCGAAACGTAACGCGCGAGAAATTGTAAGTAAACGTCGTATTTACATATCTGCCACTGTCCAGGAGAATCCGTATAGGTGTTCGAGTGTTCGAACCGTAACGCGCGAGAAATTGTAAGTAAACGCCGTATTTACATATCTGCCACTATGCAGGAGAATCCGTATAGGTGTTCGAGTGTTCGAAACGTAACGCGCAAGAAATTGTAAGTAAACGTCGTATTTACTTATCTGCCACTGTGCAGGAGAATCCGTATAGGTGTTCGAGTGTTCGAAACGTAACGCGGGAGAAATTGTAAGTAAACGTCGTATTTACATACCTGCCACTGTGCAGGAGAATCCGTATAGGTGTTCGAGTGTTCGAAACGTAACGCGCTAGAAATTGTCTGTAAACGCCGTATTTACATATCTGCCACTGTGCAGGAGAATCCGTATAGGTGTTCGAGTGCTCGAAACTTAACGCGCAAGAAATTGTAAGTAAACGCCGTATTTACATATCTGCCACTGTGCAGGAGAATCCGTATAGGTGTTCGAGTGTGCGAAACGTAACGCGCGATAAATTGTAAGTAAACGCCGTCTTTACATATCTGCCACTGTGCAGGAGAATCCGTATAGGTGTTCGAGTGCTCGAAACGTAACGCGCAAGAAATTGTAAGTAAACGCCGTATTTACATATCTGCCACTGTGCAGGAGAATCCGTATAGGTGTTCGAGTGTGCGAAACGTAACGCGCGAGAAATTGTAAGTAAACGCCGTATTTACATATCTGCCACTGTGCAGGAGAATCCGTATAGGTGTTCGAGTGCTCGAAACTTAACGCGCAAGAAATTGTAAGTAAATGCCGTATTTACATATCTGCCACTGTGCAGGAGAATCCGTATAGGTGTTCGAGTGTGCGAAACGTAACGCGCGAGAAATTGTAAGTAAACGCCGTATTTACATATCTGCCACTGTGCAGGAGAATCCGTATAGGTGTTCGAGTGCTTGAAACGTAACGCGCCAGAAATTGTAAGTAAACGCCGTATTTACATATCTGCCACTGTGCAGGAGAATCCGTATAGGTGTTCGAGTGTTCGAAACGTAACGCGCGAGAAATTGTAAGTAAACGTCGTATTTACATATCTGCCACTGTGCAGGAGAATCCGTATAGGTGTTCGAGTGTTCGAAACGTAACGCGTGAGAAATTGTAAGTAAACGCCGTATTTACATATCTGCCACTATCCAGGAGAATCCGTATAGGTGTTCGAGTGTTCGAACTGTAACGCGCGAGAAATTGTAAGTAAACGCCGTATTTACATATCTGCCACTGTGCAGGAGAATCCGTATAGGTGTTCGAGTGTTTGAAACGTAACGCGCGAGAAATTGTAAGTAAACGTCGTATTTACATATCTGCCACTGTGCAGGAGAATCCGTATAGGTGTTCGAGTGTTCGAAACGTAACGCGCGAGAAATTGTAAGTAAACGTCGTATTTACATATCTGCCACTGTGCAGGAGAATCCGTATAGGTGTTCGAGTGTGCCAAACGTAACGCGCGAGAAATTGTAAGTAAACGCCGTATTTACTTATCTGCCACTGTGCAGGAGAATCCGTATAGGTGTTCGAGTGTTCGAAACGTAACGCGCCAGAAATTGTAAGTAAACGTCGTATTTACATATCTGCCACTGTGCAGGAGAATCTGTATAGGTGTTCGAGTGTTCGAAACGTAACGCGCGAGAAATTGTAAGTAAACGTCGTATTTGAATATCTGCCACTGTGCAAAAGAATCCGTATAGGTCATCGAGTGTTCGAATCGTAAGGCGTGAGAAATTGTAATTAAACGCCGTATTTACATATCTACCACTGTGCAGGAGAATCCGTATAGGTGTTCGAGTGTTCGAAACGTAACGCGCAAGAAATTGTAAGTAAACGCCATATTTACATATCTGCCACTGTGCAGGAGAATCCGTATAGGTGTTCGAGTGTTTGAAACGTAACGCGTGAGAAATTGTAAGTAAACGCCGTATTTACATATCTGCCACTGTCCAGGAGAATCCGTATAGGTGTTCGAGTGTTCGATCCGTAACGCGCGAGAAATTGTAAGTAAAGGCCGTATTTACATATCTACCACTGTGCAGGGGAATCCGTATAGGTGTTCGAGTGTTCGAAACGTAACGCGCGAGAAATTCTAAGTAAACATCGTATTTACATATCTGCCACTGTGCAGGAGAATCCGTATAGGTGTTCGAGTGTTCGATACGTAACGCATGAGAAATTGTATGTAAACGCCGTATTTACATCTCTGCCTCTGTGCAGGAGAATCCGTATAGCTGTTCGAGTGTGCGAAACGTAACGCGCGAGAAATTGTAAGTAAACGCCGTATTTACATATCTGCCACTGTGCAGGAGAATCCGTATAGGTGTTCGAGTGCTCGAAACTTAACGCGCAAGAAATTGTAAGTAAACGCCGTATTTACATATCTGCCACTATGCAGGAGAATCCGTATAGGTGTTCGAGTGTGCGAAACGTAACGCGCGAGAAATTGTAAGTAAACGCTGTATTTACATATCTGCCACTGTGCAGGAGAATCCGTATAGGTGTTCGAGTGCTCGAAACGTAACGCGCAAGAAATTGTAAGTAAACGCCGTATTTACATATCTGCCACTGTGCAGGAGAATCCGTATAGGTGTTCGAGTGTTCGAAACGTAACGCGCGAGAAATTGTAAGTAAACGCCGTATTTACATATCTGCCTCTGTGCAGGAGAATCCGTATAGGTGTTCGAGTGTTCGAAACGTAACGCGCGAGAAATTGTAAGTAAACGTCGTATTTACATATCTGCCACTGTGCAGGAGAATCCGTATAGGTGTTCGAGTGTTCGAAACGTAACGCGCGAGAAATTGTATGTAAACGCCGTATTTACATATCTGCCACTGTCCAGGAGAATCCGTATAGGTGTTCGAGTGTTCGAACCGTAACGCGCGAGAAATTGTAAGTAAACGTCGTATTTACATATCTGCCACTATGCAGGAGAATCCGTATAGGTGTTCGAGTGTTCGAAACGTAACGCGCAAGAAATTGTAAGTAAACGCCGTATTTACATATCTGCCACTGTGCAGGAGAATCCGTATAGGTGTTCGAGTGTGCGAAACGTAACGCGCGAGAAATTGTAAGTAAACGCCGTATTTACATATCTGCCACTGTGCAGGAGAATCCGTATAGGTGTTCGAGTGCTCGAAACTTAACGCGCAAGAAATTGTAAGTAAACGCCGTATTTACATATCTGCCACTGTGCAGGAGAATCCGTATAGGTGTTCGAGTGTGCGAAACGTAACGCGCGAGAAATTGTAAGTAAACGCCGTATTTACATATCTGCCACTGTGCAGGAGAATCCGTATAGGTGTTCGAGTGCTGGAAACGTAACGCGCAAGAAATTGTAAGTAAACGCCGTATTTACATATCTGCCACTGTGCAGGAGAATCCGTATAGGTGTTCGAGTGTTCGAAACGTAACGCGCGAGAAATTGTAAGTAAACGTCGTATTTACATATCTGCCACTGTGCAGGAAAATCCGTATAGGTGTTCGAGTGTTCGAAACGTAACGCGTGAGAAATTGTAAGTAAACGCCGTATTTACATATCTGCCACTATCCAGGAGAATCCGTATAGGTGTTCGAGTGTTCGAACCGTAACGCGCGAGAAATTGTAAGTAAAAGCCGTATTTACATATCTGCCACTGTGCAGGAGAATCCGTATAGGTGTTCGAGTGTTCGAAACGTAACGCGCGAGAAATTGTTAGTAAACGCCGTATTTACATATCTGCCACTGTGCAGGAGAATCCGTATAGGTGTTCGAGTGTTCGAAACGTAACGCGCGAGAAATTGTAAGTAAACGTCGTATTTACATATCTGCCACTGTGCAGGAGAATCTGTATAGGTGTTCGAGTGTGCAAAACGTAACGCGCGAGAAATTGTAAGTAAACGCCGTATTTACATATCTGCCACTGTGCAGGAGAATCCGTAAAGGTGTTCGAGTGTTCGAAACGTAACGCGCGAGAAATTGTAAGTAAACGCCGTATTTACATATCTGCCTCTGTGCAGGAGAATCCGTATAGGTGTTCGAGTGTTCGAAACGTAACGCGCGAGAAATTGTAAGTAAACGTCGTATTTACATATCTGCCACTGTGCAGGAGAATCCGTATAGGTGTTCGAGTGTTCGAACCGTAACGCGCGAGAAATTGTAAGTAAACGCCGTATTTACATATCTGCCACTATGCAGGAGAATCCGTATAGGTGTTCGAGTGTTCGAAACGTAACGCGCAAGAAATTGTAAGTAAACGTCGTATTTACTTATCTGCCACTGTGCAGGAGAATCCGTATAGGTGTTCGAGTGTTCGAAACGTAACGCGGGAGAAATTGTAAGTAAACGTCGTATTTACATACCTGCCACTGTGCAGGAGAATCCGTATAGGTGTTCGAGTGTTCGAAACGTAACGCGCTAGAAATTGTCTGTAAACGCCGTATTTACATATCTGCCACTGTGCAGGAGAATCCGTATAGGTGTTCGAGTGCTCGAAACTTAACGCGCAAGAAATTGTAAGTAAACGCCGTATTTACATATCTGCCACTGTGCAGGAGAATCCGTATAGGTGTTCGAGTGTGCGAAACGTAACGCGCGAGAAATTGTAAGTAAACGCCGTATTTACATATCTGCCACTGTGCAGGAGAATCCGTATAGGTGTTCGAGTGTTCGAAACGTAACGCGCGAGAAATTGTAAGTAAACGCCGTATTTACATATCTGCCTCTGTGCAGGAGAATCCGTATAGGTGTTCGAGTGTTCGAAACGTAACGCGCGAGAAATTGTAAGTAAACGTCGTATTTACATATCTGCCACTGTGCAGGAGAATCCGTATAGGTGTTCGAGTGTTCGAAACGTAACGCGCGAGAAATTGTATGTAAACGCCGTATTTACATATCTGCCACTGTCCAGGAGAATCCGTATAGGTGTTCTAGTGTTCGAACCGTAACGCGCGAGAAATTGTAAGTAAACGTCGTATTTACATATCTGCCACAATGCAGGAGAATCCGTATAGGTGTTCGAGTGTTCGAAACGTAACGCGCAAGAAATTTTAAGTAAACGCCGTATTTACATATCTGCCACTGTGCAGGAGAATCCGTATAGGTGTTCGAGTGTGCGAAACGTAACGCGCGAGAAATTGTAAGTAAACGCCGTATTTACATATCTGCCACTGTGCAGGAGAATCCGTATAGGTGTTCGAGTGCTCGAAACTTAACGCGCAAGAAATTGTAAGTAAACGCCGTATTTACATATCTGCCACTGTGCAGGAGAATCCGTATAGGTGTTCGAGTGTGCGAAACGTAACGCGCGAGAAATTGTAAGTAAACGCCGTATTTACATATCTGCCACTGTGCAGGAGAATCCGTATAGGTGTTCGAGTGCTTGAAACGTAACGCGCAAGAAATTGTAAGTAAACGCCGTATTTACATATCTGCCACTGTGCAGGAGAATCCGTATAGGTGTTCGAGTGTTCGAAACGTAACGCGCGAGAAATTGTAAGTAAACGTCGTATTTACATATCTGCCACTGTGCAGGAGAATCCGTATAGGTGTTCGAGTGTTCGAAACGTAACGCGTGAGAAATTGTAAGTAAACGCCGTATTTACATATCTGCCACTATCCAGGAGAATCCGTATAGGTGTTCGAGTGTTCGAACCGTAACGCGCGAGAAATTGTAAGTAAAAGCCGTATTTACATATCTGCCACTGTGCAGGAGAATCCGTATAGGTGTTCGAGTGTTCGAAACGTAACGCGCGAGAAATTGTTAGTAAACGCCGTATTTACATATCTGCCACTGTGCAGGAGAATCCGTATAGGTGTTCGAGTGTTCGAAACGTAACGCGCGAGAAATTGTAAGTAAACGTCGTATTTACATATCTGCCACTGTGCAGGAGAATCTGTATAGGTGTTCGAGTGTGCAAAACGTAACGCGCGAGAAATTGTAAGTAAACGCCGTATTTACATATCTGCCACTGTGCAGGAGAATCCGTAAAGGTGTTCGAGTGTTCGAAACGTAACGCGCGAGAAATTGTAAGTAAACGCCGTATTTACATATCTGCCTCTGTGCAGGAGAATCCGTATAGGTGTTCGAGTGTTCGAAACGTAACGCGCGAGAAATTGTAAGTAAACGTCGTATTTACATATCTGCCACTGTGCAGGAGAATCCGTATAGGTGTTCGAGTGTTCGAACCGTAACGCGCGAGAAATTGTAAGTAAACGCCGTATTTACATATCTGCCACTGTGCAGGAGAATCCGTATAGGTGTTCGAGTGTTCGAAACGTAACCCGCAAGAAATTGTAAGTAAACGTCGTATTTACTTATCTGCCACTGTGCAGGAGAATCCGTATAGGTGTTCGAGTGTTCGAAACGTAACGCGGGAGAAATTGTAAGTAAACGTCGTATTTACATACCTGCCACTGTGCAGGAGAATCCGTATAGGTGTTCGAGTGTTCGAAACGTAACGCGCTAGAAATTGTCTGTAAACGCCGTATTTACATATCTGCCACTGTGCAGGAGAATCCGTATAGGTGTTCGAGTGCTCGAAACTTAACGCGCAAGAAATTGTAAGTAAACGCCGTATTTACATATCTGCCACTGTGCAGGAGAATCCGTATAGGTGTTCGAGTGTGCGAAACGTAACGCGCGAGAAATTGTAAGTAAACGCCGTATTTACATATCTGCCACTGTGCAGGAGAATCCGTATAGGTGTTCGAGTGCTCGAAACGTAACGCGCAAGAAATTGTAAGTAAACGCCGTATTTACATATCTGCCACTGTGCAGGAGAATCCGTATAGGTGTTCGAGTGTGCGAAACGTAACGCGCGAGAAATTGTAAGTAAACGCCGTATTTACATATCTGCCACTGTGCAGGAGAATCCGTATAGGTGTTCGAGTGCTCGAAACTTAACGCGCAAGAAATTGTAAGTAAACGCCGTATTTACATATCTGCCACTGTGCAGGAGAATCCGTATAGGTGTTCGAGTGTGCGAAACGTAACGCGCGAGAAATTGTAAGTAAACGCCGTATTTACATATCTGCCACTGTGCAGGAGAATCCGTATAGGTGTTCGAGTGCTTGAAACGTAACGCGCAAGAAATTGTAAGTAAACGCCGTATTTACATATCTGCCACTGTGCAGGAGAATCCGTATAGGTGTTCGAGTGTTCGAAACGTAACGCGCGAGAAATTGTAAGTAAACGTCGTATTTACATATCTGCCACTGTGCAGGAGAATCCGTATAGGTGTTCGAGTGTTCGAAACGTAACGCGTGAGAAATTGTAAGTAAACGCCGTATTTACATATCTGCCACTATCCAGGAGAATCCGTATAGGTGTTCGAGTGTTCGAACCGTAACGCGCGAGAAATTGTAAGTAAAAGCCGTATTTACATATCTGCCACTGTGCAGGAGAATCCGTATAGGTGTTCGAGTGTTCGAAACGTAACGCGCGAGAAATTGTTAGTAAACGCCGTATTTACATATCTGCCACTGTGCAGGAGAATCCGTATAGGTGTTCGAGTGTTCGAAACGTAACGCGCGAGAAATTGTAAGTAAACGTCGTATTTACATATCTGCCACTGTGCAGGAGAATCTGTATAGGTGTTCGAGTGTGCAAAACGTAACGCGCGAGAAATTGTAAGTAAACGCCGTATTTACATATCTGCCACTGTGCAGGAGAATCCGTAAAGGTGTTCGAGTGTTCGAAACGTAACGCGCGAGAAATTGTAAGTAAACGCCGTATTTACATATCTGCCTCTGTGCAGGAGAATCCGTATAGGTGTTCGAGTGTTCGAAACGTAACGCGCGAGAAATTGTAAGTAAACGTCGTATTTACATATCTGCCACTGTGCAGGAGAATCCGTATAGGTGTTCGAGTGTTCGAACCGTAACGCGCGAGAAATTGTAAGTAAACGCCGTATTTACATATCTGCCACTGTGCAGGAGAATCCGTATAGGTGTTCGAGTGTTCGAAACGTAACCCGCAAGAAATTGTAAGTAAACGTCGTATTTACTTATCTGCCACTGTGCAGGAGAATCCGTATAGGTGTTCGAGTGTTCGAAACGTAACGCGGGAGAAATTGTAAGTAAACGTCGTATTTACATACCTGCCACTGTGCAGGAGAATCCGTATAGGTGTTCGAGTGTTCGAAACGTAACGCGCTAGAAATTGTCTGTAAACGCCGTATTTACATATCTGCCACTGTGCAGGAGAATCCGTATAGGTGTTCGAGTGCTCGAAACTTAACGCGCAAGAAATTGTAAGTAAACGCCGTATTTACATATCTGCCACTGTGCAGGAGAATCCGTATAGGTGTTCGAGTGTGCGAAACGTAACGCGCGAGAAATTGTAAGTAAACGCCGTATTTACATATCTGCCACTGTGCAGGAGAATCCGTATAGGTGTTCGAGTGCTCGAAACGTAACGCGCAAGAAATTGTAAGTAAACGCCGTATTTACATATCTGCCACTGTGCAGGAGAATCCGTATAGGTGTTCGAGTGTGCGAAACGTAACGCGCGAGAAATTGTAAGTAAACGCCGTATTTACATATCTGCCACTGTGCAGGAGAATCCGTATAGGTGTTCGAGTGCTCGAAACTTAACGCGCAAGAAATTGTAAGTAAACGCCGTATTTACATATCTGCCACTGTGCAGGAGAATCCGTATAGGTGTTCGAGTGTGCGAAACGTAACGCGCGAGAAATTGTAAGTAAACGCCGTATTTACATATCTGCCACTGTGCAGGAGAATCCGTATAGGTGTTCGAGTGCTTGAAACGTAACGCGCAAGAAATTGTAAGTAAACGCCGTATTTACATATCTGCCACTGTGCAGGAGAATCCGTATAGGTGTTCGAGTGTTCGAAACGTAACGCGCGAGAAATTGTAAGTAAACGTCGTATTTACATATCTGCCACTGTGCAGGAGAATCCGTATAGGTGTTCGAGTGTTCGAAACGTAACGCGTGAGAAATTGTAAGTAAACGCCGTATTTACATATCTGCCACTATCCAGGAGAATCCGTATAGGTGTTCGAGTGTTCGAACTGTAACGCGCGAGAAATTGTAACTAAAAGCCGTATTTACATATCTGCCACTGTGCAGGAGAATCCGTATAGGTGTTCGAGTGTTCGAAACGTAACGCGCGAGAAATTGTAAGTAAACGTCGTATTTACATATCTGCCACTGTTCAGGAGAATCCGTATAGGTGTTCGAGTGTTCGAAACGTAACGCGCGAGAAATTGTAAGTAAACGCCGTATTTACATATCTGCCACTGTGCAGGAGAATCCGTATAGGTGTTCGAGTGTTCGAAACGTAACGCGCGAGAAATTGTTAGTAAACGCCGTATTTACATATCTGCCACTGTGCAGGAGAATCCGTATAGGTGTTCGAGTGTTCGAAACGTAACGCGCGAGAAATTGTAAGTAAACGTCGTATTTACATATCTGCCACTGTGCAGGAGAATCTGTATAGGTGTTCGAGTGTGCAAAACGTAACGCGCGAGAAATTGTAAGTAAACGCCGTATTTACATATCTGCCAGTGTGCAGGAGAATCCGTAAAGGTGTTCGAGTGTTCGAAACGTAACGCGCGAGAAATTGTAAGTAAACGCCGTATTTACATATCTGCCTCTGTGCAGGAGAATCCGTATAGGTGTTCGAGTGTTCGAAACGTAACGCGCGAGAAATTGTAAGTAAACGTCGTATTTACATATCTGCCACTGTGCAGGAGAATCCGTATAGGTGTTCGAGTGTTCGAACCGTAACGCGCGAGAAATTGTAAGTAAACGCCGTATTTACATATCTGCCACTATGCAGGAGAATCCGTATAGGTGTTCGAGTGTTCGAAACGTAACGCGCAAGAAATTGTAAGTAAACGTCGTATTTACTTATCTGCCACTGTGCAGGAGAATCCGTATAGGTGTTCGAGTGTTCGAAACGTAACGCGGGAGAAATTGTGAGTAAACGTCGTATTTACATACCTGCCACTGTGCAGGAGAATCCGTATAGGTGTTCGAGTGTTCGAAACGTAACGCGGGAGAAATTGTAAGTAAACGCCGTATTTACATATCTGCCACTGTGCAGCAGAATCCGTAAAGGTGTTCGAGTGTTCGAAACGTAACGCGCGAGAAATTGTAAGTAAACGCCGTATTTACATATCTGCCTCTGTGCAGGAGAATCCGTATAGGTGTTCGAGTGTTCGAAACGTAACGCGCGAGAAATTGTAAGTAAACGTCGTATTTACATATCTGCCACTGTGCAGGAGAATCCGTATAGGTGTTCGAGTGTTCGAACCGTAACGCGCGAGAAATTGTAAGTAAACGCCGTATTTACATATCTGCCACTATGCAGGAGAATCCGTATAGGTGTTCGAGTGTTCGAAACGTAACGCGCAAGAAATTGTAAGTAAACGCCGTATTTACATATCTGCCACTGTGCAGGAGAATCCGTATAGGTGTTCGAGTGTGCGAAACGTAACGCGCGAGAAATTGTAAGTAAACGCCGTATTTACATATCTGCCACTGTGCAGGAGAATCCGTATAGGTGTTCGAGTGCTCGAAACGTAACGCGCAAGAAATTGTAAGTAAACGCCGTATTTACATATCTGCCACTGTGCAGGAGAATCCGTATAGGTGTTCGAGTGTTCGAAACGTAACGCGCGAGAAATTGTAAGTAAACGCCGTATTTACATATCTGCCACTGTGCAGGAGAATCCGTATAGGTGTTCGAGTGTTCGAAACGTAACGCGTGAGAAATTGTAAGTAAACGCCGTATTTACATATCTGCCACTGTCCAGGAGAATCCGTATAGGTGTTCGAGTGTTCGAACCGTAACGCACGAGAAATTGTAAGTAAAAGCCGTATTTACATATCTGCCACTGTGCAGGAGAATCCGTATAGGTGTTCGAGTGTTCGAAACGTAACGCGCGAGAAATTGTAAGTAAACGTCGTATTTACATATCTGCCACTGTTCAGGAGAATCCGTATAGGTGTTCGAGTGTTCGAAACGTAACGCGCGAGAAATTGTAAGTAAACGCCGTATTTACATATCTGCCACTGTGCAGGAGAATCCGTATAGGTGTTCGAGTGTTCGAAACGTAACGCGCGAGAAATTGTTAGTAAACGCCGTATTTACATATCTGCCACTGTGCAGGAGAATCCGTATAGGTGTTCGAGTGTTCGAAACGTAACGCGCGAGAAATTGTAAGTAAACGTCGTATTTACATATCTGCCACTGTGCAGGAGAATCTGTATAGGTGTTCGAGTGTGCAAAACGTAACGCGCGAGAAATTGTAAGTAAACGCCGTATTTACATATCTGCCACTGTGCAGGAGAATCCGTATAGGTGTTCGAGTGTTCGAAACGTAACGCGCGAGAAATTGTAAGTAAACGCCGTATTTACATATCTGCCTCTGTGCAGGAGAATCTGTATAGGTGTTCGAGTGTTCGAAACGTAACGCGCGAGAAATTGTAAGTAAACGTCGTATTTACATATCTGCCACTGTGCAGGAGAATCCGTATAGGTGTTCGAGTGTTCGAACCGTAACGCGCGAGAAATTGTAAGTAAACGCCGTATTTACATATCTGCCACTGTGCAGGAGAATCCGTATAGGTGTTCGAGTGTTCGAAACGTAACCCGCAAGAAATTGTAAGTAAACGTCGTATTTACTTATCTGCCACTGTGCAGGAGAATCCGTATAGGTGTTCGAGTGTTCGAAACGTAACGCGGGAGAAATTGTAAGTAAACGTCGTATTTACATACCTGCCACTGTGCAGGAGAATCCGTATAGGTGTTCGAGTGTTCGAAACGTAACGCGCTAGAAATTGTCTGTAAACGCCGTATTTACATATCTGCCACTGTGCAGGAGAATCCGTATAGGTGTTCGAGTGCTCGAAACTTAACGCGCAAGAAATTGTAAGTAAACGCCGTATTTACATATCTGCCACTGTGCAGGAGAATCCGTATAGGTGTTCGAGTGTGCGAAACGTAACGCGCGAGAAATTGTAAGTAAACGCCGTATTTACATATCTGCCACTGTGCAGGAGAATCCGTATAGGTGTTCGAGTGCTCGAAACGTAACGCGCAAGAAATTGTAAGTAAACGCCGTATTTACATATCTGCCACTGTGCAGGAGAATCCGTATAGGTGTTCGAGTGTGCGAAACGTAACGCGCGAGAAATTGTAAGTAAACGCCGTATTTACATATCTGCCACTGTGCAGGAGAATCCGTATAGGTGTTCGAGTGCTCGAAACTTAACGCGCAAGAAATTGTAAGTAAACGCCGTATTTACATATCTGCCACTGTGCAGGAGAATCCGTATAGGTGTTCGAGTGTGCGAAACGTAACGCGCGAGAAATTGTAAGTAAACGCCGTATTTACATATCTGCCACTGTGCAGGAGAATCCGTATAGGTGTTCGAGTGCTTGAAACGTAACGCGCAAGAAATTGTAAGTAAACGCCGTATTTACATATCTGCCACTGTGCAGGAGAATCCGTATAGGTGTTCGAGTGTTCGAAACGTAACGCGCGAGAAATTGTAAGTAAACGTCGTATTTACATATCTGCCACTGTGCAGGAGAATCCGTATAGGTGTTCGAGTGTTCGAAACGTAACGCGTGAGAAATTGTAAGTAAACGCCGTATTTACATATCTGCCACTATCCAGGAGAATCCGTATAGGTGTTCGAGTGTTCGAACTGTAACGCGCGAGAAATTGTAAGTAAAAGCCGTATTTACATATCTGCCACTGTGCAGGAGAATCCGTATAGGTGTTCGAGTGTTCGAAACGTAACGCGCGAGAAATTGTAAGTAAACGTCGTATTTACATATCTGCCACTGTTCAGGAGAATCCGTATAGGTGTTCGAGTGTTCGAAACGTAACGCGCGAGAAATTGTAAGTAAACGCCGTATTTACATATCTGCCACTGTGCAGGAGAATCCGTATAGGTGTTCGAGTGTTCGAAACGTAACGCGCGAGAAATTGTTAGTAAACGCCGTATTTACATATCTGCCACTGTGCAGGAGAATCCGTATAAGTGTTCGAGTGTTCGAAACGTAACGCGCGAGAAATTGTAAGTAAACGTCGTATTTACATATCTGCCACTGTGCAGGAGAATCTGTATAGGTGTTCGAGTGTGCAAAACGTAACGCGCGAGAAATTGTAAGTAAACGCCGTATTTACATATCTGCCAGTGTGCAGGAGAATCCGTAAAGGTGTTCGAGTGTTCGAAACGTAACGCGCGAGAAATTGTAAGTAAACGCCGTATTTACATATCTGCCTCTGTGCAGGAGAATCCGTATAGGTGTTCGAGTGTTCGAAACGTAACGCGCGAGAAATTGTAAGTAAACGTCGTATTTACATATCTGCCACTGTGCAGGAGAATCCGTATAGGTGTTCGAGTGTTCGAACCGTAACGCGCGAGAAATTGTAAGTAAACGCCGTATTTACATATCTGCCACTATGCAGGAGAATCCGTATAGGTGTTCGAGTGTTCGAAACGTAACGCGCAAGAAATTGTAAGTAAACGTCGTATTTACTTATCTGCCACTGTGCAGGAGAATCCGTATAGGTGTTCGAGTGTTCGAAACGTAACGCGGGAGAAATTGTGAGTAAACGTCGTATTTACATACCTGCCACTGTGCAGGAGAATCCGTATAGGTGTTCGAGTGTTCGAAACGTAACGCGGGAGAAATTGTAAGTAAACGCCGTATTTACATATCTGCCACTGTGCAGCAGAATCCGTAAAGGTGTTCGAGTGTTCGAAACGTAACGCGCGAGAAATTGTAAGTAAACGCCGTATTTACATATCTGCCTCTGTGCAGGAGAATCCGTATAGGTGTTCGAGTGTTCGAAACGTAACGCGCGAGAAATTGTAAGTAAACGTCGTATTTACATATCTGCCACTGTGCAGGAGAATCCGTATAGGTGTTCGAGTGTTCGAACCGTAACGCGCGAGAAATTGTAAGTAAACGCCGTATTTACATATCTGCCACTATGCAGGAGAATCCGTATAGGTGTTCGAGTGTTCGAAACGTAACGCGCAAGAAATTGTAAGTAAACGCCGTATTTACATATCTGCCACTGTGCAGGAGAATCCGTATAGGTGTTCGAGTGTGCGAAACGTAACGCGCGAGAAATTGTAAGTAAACGCCGTATTTACATATCTGCCACTGTGCAGGAGAATCCGTATAGGTGTTCGAGTGCTCGAAACGTAACGCGCAAGAAATTGTAAGTAAACGCCGTATTTACATATCTGCCACTGTGCAGGAGAATCCGTATAGGTGTTCGAGTGTTCGAAACGTAACGCGCGAGAAATTGTAAGTAAACGCCGTATTTACATATCTGCCACTGTGCAGGAGAATCCGTATAGGTGTTCGAGTGTTCGAAACGTAACGCGTGAGAAATTGTAAGTAAACGCCGTATTTACATATCTGCCACTGTCCAGGAGAATCCGTATAGGTGTTCGAGTGTTCGAACCGTAACGCGCGAGAAATTGTAAGTAAAAGCCGTATTTACATATCTGCCACTGTGCAGGAGAATCCGTATAGGTGTTCGAGTGTTCGAAACGTAACGCGCGAGAAATTGTAAGTAAACGTCGTATTTACATATCTGCCACTGTTCAGGAGAATCCGTATAGGTGTTCGAGTGTTCGAAACGTAACGCGCGAGAAATTGTAAGTAAACGCCGTATTTACATATCTGCCACTGTGTAGGAGAATCCGTATAGGTGTTCGAGTGTTCGAAACGTAACGCGCGAGAAATTGTTAGTAAACGCCGTATTTACATATCTGCCACTGTGCAGGAGAATCCGTATAGGTGTTCGAGTGTTCGAAACGTAACGCGCGAGAAATTGTAAGTAAACGTCGTATTTACATATCTGCCACTGTGCAGGAGAATCTGTATAGGTGTTCGAGTGTGCAAAACGTAACGCGCGAGAAATTGTAAGTAAACGCCGTATTTACATATCTGCCACTGTGCAGGAGAATCCGTATAGGTGTTCGAGTGTTCGAAACGTAACGCGCGAGAAATTGTAAGTAAACGCCGTATTTACATATCTGCCTCTGTGCAGGAGAATCTGTATAGGTGTTCGAGTGTTCGAAACGTAACGCGCGAGAAATTGTAAGTAAACGTCGTATTTACATATCTGCCACTGTGCAGGAGAATCCGTATAGGTGTTCGAGTGTTCGAACCGTAACGCGCGAGAAATTGTAAGTAAACGCCGTATTTACATATCTGCCACTATGCAGGAGAATCCGTATAGGTGTTCGAGTGTTCGAAACGTAACGCGCAAGAAATTGTAAGTAAACGTCGTATTTACTTATCTGCCATTGTGCAGGAGGATCCGTATAGGTGTTCGAGTGTTCGAAACGTAACGCGGGAGAAATTGTAAGTAAACGTCGTATTTACATACCTGCCACTGTGCAGGAGAATCCGTATAGGTGTTCGAGTGTTCGAAACGTAACGCGCTAGAAATTGTCTGTAAACGCCGTATTTACACATCTGCCACTATCCAGGAGAATCCGTATAGGTGTTCGAGTGTTCGAACCGTAACGCGCGAGAAATTGTAAGTAAACGTCGTATTTACATATCTGCCACTGTGCAGGAGAATCCGTATAGGTGTTCGAGTGTTTGAAACGTAACGCGCGAGAAATTGTAAGTAAACGTCGTATTCACATATCTGCCACTGTGCAGGAGAATCCGTATAGGTGTTCGAGTGTTCGAAACGTAACGCGCGAGAAATTGTAAGTAAACGTCGTATTTACATATCTGCCACTGTGCAGGAGAATCCGTATAGGTGTTCGAGTGTGCCAAACGTAACGCGCGAGAAATTGTAAGTAAACGCCGTATTTACTTATCTGCCACTGTGCAGGAGAATCCGTATAGGTGTTCGAGTGTTCGAAACGTAACGCGCCAGAAATTGTAAGTAAACGCCGTATTTACATATCTGCCACTGTGCAGGAGAATCTGTATAGGTGTTCGAGTGTTCGAAACGTAACGCGCGAGAAATTGTAAGTAAACGTCGTATTTGAATATCTGCCACTGTGCAGGAGAATCCGTATAGGTGTTCGAGTGTTCGAATCGTAAGGCGTGAGAAATTGTAATTAAATGCCGTATTTACATATCTGCCACTGTTCAGGAGAATCCGTATAGGTGTTCGAGTGTTCGAAACGTAACGCGCGAGAAATTGTAAGTAAACGCCGTATTTACATATCTGCCACTGTGCAGGAGAATCCGTATAGGTGTTCGAGTGTTCGAAACGTAACGCGCGAGAAATTGTTAGTAAACGCCGTATTTACATATCTGCCACTGTGCAGGAGAATCCGTATAGGTGTTCGAGTGTTCGAAACGTAACGCGCGAGAAATTGTAAGTAAACGTCGTATTTACATATCTGCCACTGTGCAGGAGAATCTGTATAGGTGTTCGAGTGTGCAAAACGTAACGCGCGAGAAATTGTAAGTAGACGCCGTATTTACATATCTGCCACTGTGCAGGAGAATCCGTATAGGTGTTCGAGTGTTCGAAACGTAACGCGCGAGAAATTGTAAGTAAACGCCGTATTTACATATCTGCCTCTGTGCAGGAGAATCCGTATAGGTGTTCGAGTGTTCGAAACGTAACGCGCGAGAAATTGTAAGTAAACGTCGTATTTACATATCTACCACTGTGCAGGAGAATCCGTATAGGTGTTCGAGTGTTCGAACCGTAACGCGCGAGAAATTGTAAGTAAACGCCGTATTTACATATCTGCCACTATGCAGGAGAATCCGTATAGGTGTTCGAGTGTTCGAAACGTAACGCGCAAGAAATTGTAAGTAAATGTCGTATTTACTTATCTGCCACTGTGCAGGAGAATCCGTATAGGTGTTCGAGTGCTCGAAACGTAACGCGGGAGAAATTGTAAGTAAACGTCGTATTTACATACCTGCCACTGTGCAGGAGAATCCGTATAGGTGTTCGAGTGTTCGAAACGTAACGCGCGAGAAATTGTAAGTAAACGCCGTATTTATATATCTGCCACTGTGCAGGAGAATCTGTATAGGTGTTCGAGTGTGCAAAACGTAACGCGCGAGAAATTGTAAATAAACGCCGTATTTACATATCTGCCACTGTGCAGGAGAATCCGTAAAGGTGTTCGAGTGTTCGAAACGTAACGCGCGAGAAATTGTAAGTAAACGCCGTATTTACATATCTGCCTCTGTGCAGGAGAATCCGTATAGGTGTTCGAGTGTTTGAAACGTAACGCGCGAGAAATTGTAAGTAAACGTCGTATTTACATATCTACCACTGTGCAGGAGAATCCGTATAGGTGTTCGAGTGTTCGAACCGTAACGCGCGAGAAATTGTAAGTAAACGCCGTATTTACATATCTGCCACTATGCAGGAGAATCCGTATAGGTGTTCGAGTGTTCGAAACGTAACGCGCAAGAAATTGTAAGTAAACGTCGTATTTACTTATCTGCCACTGTGCAGGAGAATCCGTATAGGTGTTCGAGTGTGCCAAACGTAACGCGCGAGAAATTGTAAGTAAACGCCGTATTTACTTATCTGCCACTGTGCAGGAGAATCCGTATAGGTGTTCGAGTGTTCGAAACGTAACGCGCCAGAAATTGTAAGTAAACGCCGTATTTACATATCTGCCACTGTGCAGGAGAATCTGTATAGGTGTTCGAGTGTTCGAAACGTAACGCGCGAGAAATTGTAAGTAAACGTCGTATTTGAATATCTGCCACTGTGCAGGAGAATCCGTATAGGTGTTCGAGTGTTCGAATCGTAAGGCGTGAGAAATTGTAATTAAACGCCGTATTTACATATCTGCCACTGTTCAGGAGAATCCGTATAGGTGTTTGAGTGTTCGAAACGTAACGCGCGAGAAATTGTAAGTAAACGCCGTATTTACATATCTGCCACTGTGCAGGAGAATCCGTATAGGTGTTCGAGTGTTCGAAACGTAACGCGCGAGAAATTGTTAGTAAACGCCGTATTTACATATCTGCCACTGTGCAGGAGAATCCGTATAGGTGTTCGAGTGTTCGAAACGTAACGCGCGAGAAATTGTAAGTAAACGTCGTATTTACATACCTGCCACTGTGCAGGAGAATCCGTATAGGTGTTCGAGTGTTCGAAACGTAACGCGCTAGAAATTGTCTGTAAACGCCGTATTTACATATCTGCCACTGTCCAGGAGAATCCGTATAGGTGTTCGAGTGTTCGAACCGTAACGCGCGAGAAATTGTAAGTAAACGTCGTATTTACATATCTGCCACTGTGCAGGAGAATCCGTATAGGTGTTCGAGTGTTTGAAACGTAACGCACGAGAAATTGTAAGTAAACGTCGTATTCACATATCTGCCACTGTGCAGGAGAATCCGTATAGGTGTTCGAGTGTTCGAAACGTAACGCGCGAGAAATTGTAAGTAAACGTCGTATTTACATATCTGCCACTGTGCAGGAGAATCCGTATAGGTGTTCGAGTGTGCCAAACGTAACGCGCGAGAAATTGTAAGTAAACACCGTATTTACTTATCTGCCACTGTGCAGGAGAATCCGTATAGGTGTTCGAGTGTTCGAAACGTAACGCGCCAGAAATTGTAAGTAAACGCCGTATTTACATATCTGCCACTGTGCAGGAGAATCTGTATAGGTGTTCGAGTGTTCGAAACGTAACGCGCGAGAAATTGTAAGTAAACGTCGTATTTGAATATCTGCCACTGTGCAGGAGAATCCGTATAGGTGTTCGAGTGTTCGAATCGTAAGGCGTGAGAAATTGTAATTAAACGCCGTATTTACATATCTGCCACTGTTCAGGAGAATCCGTATAGGTGTTCGAGTGTTCGAAACGTAACGCGCGAGAAATTGTAAGTAAACACCGTATTTACATATCTGCCACTGTGCAGGAGAATCCGTATAGGTGTTCGAGTGTTCGAAACGTAACGCGCGAGAAATTGTTAGTAAACGCCGTATTTACATATCTGCCACTGTGCAGGAGAATCCGTATAGGTGTTCGAGTGTTCGAAACGTAACGCGCGAGAAATTGTAAGTAAACGTCGTATTTACATATCTGCCACTGTGCAGGAGAATCTGTATAGGTGTTCGAGTGTGCAAAACGTAACGCGCGAGAAATTGTAAGTAGACGCCGTATTTACATATCTGCCACTGTGCAGGAGAATCCGTATAGGTGTTCGAGTGTTCGAAACGTAACGCGCGAGAAATTGTAAGTAAACGCCGTATTTACATATCTGCCTCTGTGCAGGAGAATCCGTATAGGTGTTCGAGTGTTCGAAACGTAACGCGCGAGAAATTGTAAGTAAACGTCGTATTTACATATCTGCCACTGTGCAGGAGAATCCGTATAGGTGTTCGAGTGTTCGAACCGTAACGCGCGAGAAATTGTAAGTAAACGCCGTATTTACATATCTGCCACTATGCAGGAGAATCCGTATAGGTGTTCGAGTGTTCGAAACGTAACGCGCTAGAAATTGTCTGTAAACGCCGTATTTACATATCTGCCACTGTCCAGGAGAATCCGTATAGGTGTTCGAGTGTTCGAACCGTAACGCGCGAGAAATTGTAAGTAAACGTCGTATTTACATATCTGCCTCTGTGCAGGAGAATCCGTATAGGTGTTCGAGTGTTTGAAACGTAACGCGCGAGAAATTGTAAGTAAACGTCGTATTTACATATCTACCACTGTGCAGGAGAATCCGTATAGGTGTTCGAGTGTTCGAACCGTAACGCGCGAGAAATTGTAAGTAAACGCCGTATTTACATATCTGCCACTATGCAGGAGAATCCGTATAGGTGTTCGAGTGTTCGAAACGTAACGCGCAAGAAATTGTAAGTAAACGTCGTATTTACTTATCTGCCACTGTGCAGGAGAATCCGTATAGGTGTTCGAGTGTTCGAAACGTAACGCGGGAGAAATTGTAAGTAAACGTCGTATTTACATACCTGCCACTGTGCAGGAGAATCCGTATAGGTGTTCGAGTCTGCGAAACGTAACGCGCGAGAGATTGTAAGTAAACGCCGTATTTACATATCTGCCACTGTGCAGGAGAATCCGTATAGCTGTTCGAGTGCTCGAAACGTAACGCGTGAGAAATTGTAAGTAAACGCCGTATTTACATATCTGCCACTGTGCAGGAGAATCCGTATAGGTGTTCGAGTGTTCGATCCGTAACGCGCGAGAAATTGTAAGTAAACGCCGTATTTACATATCTGCCACTGTGCAGGAGAATCCGTATAGGTGTTCGAGTGTTCGAAACGTAACGCGTGAGAAATTGTAAGTAAACGCCGTATTTACATATCTGCCACTGTCCAGGAGAATCCGTATAGGTGTTCGAGTGTTCGAAACGTAACGCGCTAGAAATTGTAAGTAAAAGCCGTATTTACATATCTGCCACTGTCCAGGAGAATCCGTATACGTGTTCGAGTGTTCGAAACGTAACGTGCGAGAAATTGTAAGTAAACGTCGTATTTACATATCTGCCACTGTGCAGGAGAATCCGTATAGGTGTTCGAGTGTTCGAAACGTAACGCGCAAGAAATTGTAAATAAACGCCGTATTTAAATATCTGCCACTGTGCAGGAGAATCCGTATAGGTGTTCGAGTGCTCGAAACTTAACGCGCAAGAAATTGTAAGTAAACGCCGTATTTACATATCTGCCACTATGCAGGAGAATCCGTATAGGTGTTCGAGTGTGCGAAACGTAACGCGCGAGAAATTGTAAGTAAACGCCGTATTTACATATCTGCCACTGTGCAGGAGAATCCGTATAGGTGTTCGAGTGCTCGAAACGTAACGCCCAAGAAATTGTAAGTAAACGCCGTATTTACATATCTGCCACTGTGCAGGAGAATCCGTATAGGTGTTCGAGTGTTCGAAACGTAACGCGCGAGAAATTGTAAGTAAACGCCGTATTTACATATCTGCCACTGTGCAGGAGAATCCGTATAGGTGTTCGAGTGTTCGAAACGTAACGCGTGAGAAATTGTAAATAAACGCCGTATTTACATATCTGCCACTGTCCAGGAGAATCCGTATAGGTGTTCGAGTGTTCGAACCGTAACGCGCGAGAAATTGTAAGTAAAAGCCGTATTTACATATCTGCCACTGTGCAGGAGAATCCGTATAGGTGTTCGAGTGTTTGAAACGTAACGCGCGAGAAATTGTAAGTAAACGTCGTATTTACATATCTGCCACTGTGCAGGAGAATCCGTATAGGTGTTCGAGTGTGCCAAACGTAACGCGCGAGAAATTGTAAGTAAACGCCGTATTTACTTATCTGCCACTGTGCAGGAGAATCCGTCTAGGTGTTCGAGTGTTCGAAACGTAACGCGCCAGAAATTGTAAGTAAACGCCGTATAGGTGTTCGAGTGTTCGAATCGTAAGGCGTGAGAAATTGTAATTAAACGCCGTATTTACATATCTGCCACTGTTCAGGAGAATCCGTATAGGTGTTCGAGTGTTCGAAACGTAACGCGCGAGAAATTGTAAGTAAACACCGTATTTACATATCTGCCACTGTGCAGGAGAATCCGTATAGGTGTTCGAGTGTTCGAAACGTAACGCGCGAGAAATTGTTAGTAAACGCCGTATTTACATATCTGCCACTGTGCAGGAGAATCCGTATAGGTGTTCGAGTGTTCGAAACGTAACGCGCGAGAAATTGTAAGTAAACGTCGTATTTACATATCTGCCACTGTGCAGGAGAATCTGTATAGGTGTTCGAGTGTGCAAAACGTAACGCGCGAGAAATTGTAAGTAGACGCCGTATTTACATATCTGCCACTGTGCAGGAGAATCCGTATAGGTGTTCGAGTGTTCGAAACGTAACGCGCGAGAAATTGTAAGTAAACGCCGTATTTACATATCTGCCTCTGTGCAGGAGAATCCGTATAGGTGTTCGAGTGTTCGAAACGTAACGCGCGAGAAATTGTAAGTAAACGTCGTATTTACATATCTGCCACTGTGCAGGAGAATCCGTATAGGTGTTCGAGTGTTCGAACCGTAACGCGCGAGAAATTGTAAGTAAACGCCGTATTTACATATCTGCCACTATGCAGGAGAATCCGTATAGGTGTTCGAGTGTTCGAAACGTAACGCGCTAGAAATTGTCTGTAAACGCCGTATTTACATATCTGCCACTGTCCAGGAGAATCCGTATAGGTGTTCGAGTGTTCGAACCGTAACGCGCGAGAAATTGTAAGTAAACGTCGTATTTACATATCTGCCACTGTGCAGGAGAATCCGTATAGGTGTTCGAGTGTTTGAAACGTAACGCACGAGAAATTGTAAGTAAACGTCGTATTCACATATCTGCCACTGTGCAGGAGAATCCGTATAGGTGTTCGAGTGTTCGAAACGTAACGCGCGAGAAATTGTAAGTAAACGTCGTATTTACATATCTGCCACTGTGCAGGAGAATCCGTATAGGTGTTCGAGTGTGCCAAACGTAACGCGCGAGAAATTGTAAGTAAACGCCGTATTTACTTATCTGCCACTGTGCAGGAGAATCCGTATAGGTGTTCGAGTGTTCGAAACGTAACGCGCCAGAAATTGTAAGTAAACGCCGTATTTACATATCTGCCACTGTGCAGGAGAATCTGTATAGGTGTTCGAGTGTTCGAAACGTAACGCGCGAGAAATTGTAAGTAAACGTCGTATTTGAATATCTGCCACTGTGCAGGAGAATCCGTATAGGTGTTCGAGTGTTCGAATCGTAAGGCGTGAGAAATTGTAATTAAACGCCGTATTTACATATCTGCCACTGTTCAGGAGAATCCGTATAGGTGTTCGAGTGTTCGAAACGTAACGCGCGAGAAATTGTAAGTAAACACCGTATTTACATATCTGCCACTGTGCAGGAGAATCCGTATAGGTGTTCGAGTGTTCGAAACGTAACGCGCGAGAAATTGTTAGTAAACGCCGTATTTACATATCTGCCACTGTGCAGGAGAATCCGTATAGGTGTTCGAGTGTTCGAAACGTAACGCGCGAGAAATTGTAAGTAAACGTCGTATTTACATATCTGCCACTGTGCAGGAGAATCTGTATAGGTGTTCGAGTGTGCAAAACGTAACGCGCGAGAAATTGTAAGTAGACGCCGTATTTACATATCTGCCACTGTGCAGGAGAATCCGTATAGGTGTTCGAGTGTTCGAAACGTAACGCGCGAGAAATTGTAAGTAAACGCCGTATTTACATATCTGCCTCTGTGCAGGAGAATCCGTATAGGTGTTCGAGTGTTCGAAACGTAACGCGCGAGAAATTGTAAGTAAACGTCGTATTTACATATCTGCCACTGTGCAGGAGAATCCGTATAGGTGTTCGAGTGTTCGAACCGTAACGCGCGAGAAATTGTAAGTAAACGCCGTATTTACATATCTGCCACTATGCAGGAGAATCCGTATAGGTGTTCGAGTGTTCGAAACGTAACGCGCAAGAAATTGTAAGTAAATGTCGTATTTACTTATCTGCCACTGTGCAGGAGAATCCGTATAGGTGTTCGAGTGCTCGAAACGTAACGCGGGAGAAATTGTAAGTAAACGTCGTATTTACATACCTGCCACTGTGCAGGAGAATCCGTATAGGTGTTCGAGTGTTCGAAACGTAACGCGCGAGAAATTGTAAGTAAACGCCGTATTTACATATCTGCCACTGTGCAGGAGAATCTGTATAGGTGTTCGAGTGTGCAAAACGTAACGCGCGAGAAATTGTAAATAAACGCCGTATTTACATATCTGCCACTGTGCAGGAGAATCCGTAAAGGTGTTCGAGTGTTCGAAACGTAACGCGCGAGAAATTGTAAGTAAACGCCGTATTTACATATCTGCCTCTGTGCAGGAGAATCCGTATAGGTGTTCGAGTGTTTGAAACGTAACGCGCGAGAAATTGTAAGTAAACGTCGTATTTACATATCTACCACTGTGCAGGAGAATCCGTATAGGTGTTCGAGTGTTCGAACCGTAACGCGCGAGAAATTGTAAGTAAACGCCGTATTTACATATCTGCCACTATGCAGGAGAATCCGTATAGGTGTTCGAGTGTTCGAAACGTAACGCGCAAGAAATTGTAAGTAAACGTCGTATTTACTTATCTGCCACTGTGCAGGAGAATCCGTATAGGTGTTCGAGTGTTCGAAACGTAACGCGGGAGAAATTGTAAGTAAACGTCGTATTTACATACCTGCCACTGTGCAGGAGAATCCGTATAGGTGTTCGAGTCTGCGAAACGTAACGCGCGAGAGATTGTAAGTAAACGCCGTATTTACATATCTGCCACTGTGCAGGAGAATCCGTATAGCTGTTCGAGTGCTCGAAACGTAACGCGTGAGAAATTGTAAGTAAACGCCGTATTTACATATCTGCCACTGTGCAGGAGAATCCGTATAGGTGTTCGAGTGTTCGATCCGTAACGCGCGAGAAATTGTAAGTAAACGCCGTATTTACATATCTGCCACTGTGCAGGAGAATCCGTATAGGTGTTCGAGTGTTCGAAACGTAACGCGTGAGAAATTGTAAGTAAACGCCGTATTTACATATCTGCCACTGTCCAGGAGAATCCGTATAGGTGTTCGAGTGTTCGAAACGTAACGCGCTAGAAATTGTAAGTAAAAGCCGTATTTACATATCTGCCACTGTCCAGGAGAATCCGTATACGTGTTCGAGTGTTCGAAACGTAACGTGCGAGAAATTGTAAGTAAACGTCGTATTTACATATCTGCCACTGTGCAGGAGAATCCGTATAGGTGTTCGAGTGTTCGAAACGTAACGCGCAAGAAATTGTAAATAAACGCCGTATTTAAATATCTGCCACTGTGCAGGAGAATCCGTATAGGTGTTCGAGTGCTCGAAACTTAACGCGCAAGAAATTGTAAGTAAACGCCGTATTTACATATCTGCCACTATGCAGGAGAATCCGTATAGGTGTTCGAGTGTGCGAAACGTAACGCGCGAGAAATTGTAAGTAAACGCCGTATTTACATATCTGCCACTGTGCAGGAGAATCCGTATAGGTGTTCGAGTGCTCGAAACGTAACGCCCAAGAAATTGTAAGTAAACGCCGTATTTACATATCTGCCACTGTGCAGGAGAATCCGTATAGGTGTTCGAGTGTTCGAAACGTAACGCGCGAGAAATTGTAAGTAAACGCCGTATTTACATATCTGCCACTGTGCAGGAGAATCCGTATAGGTGTTCGAGTGTTCGAAACGTAACGCGTGAGAAATTGTAAATAAACGCCGTATTTACATATCTGCCACTGTCCAGGAGAATCCGTATAGGTGTTCGAGTGTTCGAACCGTAACGCGCGAGAAATTGTAAGTAAAAGCCGTATTTACATATCTGCCACTGTGCAGGAGAATCCGTATAGGTGTTCGAGTGTTTGAAACGTAACGCGCGAGAAATTGTAAGTAAACGTCGTATTTACATATCTGCCACTGTGCAGGAGAATCCGTATAGGTGTTCGAGTGTGCCAAACGTAACGCGCGAGAAATTGTAAGTAAACGCCGTATTTACTTATCTGCCACTGTGCAGGAGAATCCGTATAGGTGTTCGAGTGTTCGAAACGTAACGCGCGAGAAATTGTAAGTAAACACCGTATTTACATATCTGCCACTGTGCAGGAGAATCCGTATAGGTGTTCGAGTGTTCGAAACGTAACGCGCGAGAAATTGTTAGTAAACGCCGTATTTACATATCTGCCACTGTGCAGGAGAATCCGTATAGGTGTTCGAGTGTTCGAAACGTAACGCGCGAGAAATTGTAAGTAAACGCCGTATTTACATATCTGCCACTGTGCAGGAGAATCTGTATAGGTGTTCGAGTGTGCAAAACGTAACGCGCGAGAAATTGTAAGTAGACGCCGTATTTACATATCTGCCACTGTGCAGGAGAATCCGTATAGGTGTTCGAGTGTTCGAAACGTAACGCGCGAGAAATTGTAAGTAAACGCCGTATTTACATATCTGCCTCTGTGCAGGAGAATCCGTATAGGTGTTCGAGTGTTCGAAACGTAACGCGCGAGAAATTGTAAGTAAACGTCGTATTTACATATCTGCCACTGTGCAGGAGAATCCGTATAGGTGTTCGAGTGTTCGAACCGTAACGCGCGAGAAATTGTAAGTAAACGCCGTATTTACATATCTGCCACTATGCAGGAGAATCCGTATAGGTGTTCGAGTGTTCGAAACGTAACGCGCTAGAAATTGTCTGTAAACGCCGTATTTACATATCTGCCACTGTCCAGGAGAATCCGTATAGGTGTTCGAGTGTTCGAACCGTAACGCGCGAGAAATTGTAAGTAAACGTCGTATTTACATATCTGCCACTGTGCAGGAGAATCCGTATAGGTGTTCGAGTGTTTGAAACGTAACGCACGAGAAATTGTAAGTAAACGTCGTATTCACATATCTGCCACTGTGCAGGAGAATCCGTATAGGTGTTCGAGTGTTCGAAACGTAACGCGCGAGAAATTGTAAGTAAACGTCGTATTTACATATCTGCCACTGTGCAGGAGAATCCGTATAGGTGTTCGAGTGTGCCAAACGTAACGCGCGAGAAATTGTAAGTAAACGCCGTATTTACTTATCTGCCACTGTGCAGGAGAATCCGTATAGGTGTTCGAGTGTTCGAAACGTAACGCGCCAGAAATTGTAAGTAAACGCCGTATTTACATATCTGCCACTGTGCAGGAGAATCTGTATAGGTGTTCGAGTGTTCGAAACGTAACGCGCGAGAAATTGTAAGTAAACGTCGTATTTGAATATCTGCCACTGTGCAGGAGAATCCGTATAGGTGTTCGAGTGTTCGAATCGTAAGGCGTGAGAAATTGTAATTAAACGCCGTATTTACATATCTGCCACTGTTCAGGAGAATCCGTATAGGTGTTCGAGTGTTCGAAACGTAACGCGCGAGAAATTGTAAGTAAACACCGTATTTACATATCTGCCACTGTGCAGGAGAATCCGTATAGGTGTTCGAGTGTTCGAAACGTAACGCGCGAGAAATTGTTAGTAAACGCCGTATTTACATATCTGCCACTGTGCAGGAGAATCCGTATAGGTGTTCGAGTGTTCGAAACGTAACGCGCGAGAAATTGTAAGTAAACGTCGTATTTACATATCTGCCACTGTGCAGGAGAATCTGTATAGGTGTTCGAGTGTGCAAAACGTAACGCGCGAGAAATTGTAAGTAGACGCCGTATTTACATATCTGCCACTGTGCAGGAGAATCCGTATAGGTGTTCGAGTGTTCGAAACGTAACGCGCGAGAAATTGTAAGTAAACGCCGTATTTACATATCTGCCTCTGTGCAGGAGAATCCGTATAGGTGTTCGAGTGTTCGAAACGTAACGCGCGAGAAATTGTAAGTAAACGTCGTATTTACATATCTGCCACTGTGCAGGAGAATCCGTATAGGTGTTCGAGTGTTCGAACCGTAACGCGCGAGAAATTGTAAGTAAACGCCGTATTTACATATCTGCCACTATGCAGGAGAATCCGTATAGGTGTTCGAGTGTTCGAAACGTAACGCGCAAGAAATTGTAAGTAAATGTCGTATTTACTTATCTGCCACTGTGCAGGAGAATCCGTATAGGTGTTCGAGTGCTCGAAACGTAACGCGGGAGAAATTGTAAGTAAACGTCGTATTTACATACCTGCCACTGTGCAGGAGAATCCGTATAGGTGTTCGAGTGTTCGAAACGTAACGCGCGAGAAATTGTAAGTAAACGCCGTATTTACATATCTGCCACTGTGCAGGAGAATCTGTATAGGTGTTCGAGTGTGCAAAACGTAACGCGCGAGAAATTGTAAATAAACGCCGTATTTACATATCTGCCACTGTGCAGGAGAATCCGTAAAGGTGTTCGAGTGTTCGAAACGTAACGCGCGAGAAATTGTAAGTAAACGCCGTATTTACATATCTGCCTCTGTGCAGGAGAATCCGTATAGGTGTTCGAGTGTTTGAAACGTAACGCGCGAGAAATTGTAAGTAAACGTCGTATTTACATATCTACCACTGTGCAGGAGAATCCGTATAGGTGTTCGAGTGTTCGAACCGTAACGCGCGAGAAATTGTAAGTAAACGCCGTATTTACATATCTGCCACTATGCAGGAGAATCCGTATAGGTGTTCGAGTGTTCGAAACGTAACGCGCAAGAAATTGTAAGTAAACGTCGTATTTACTTATCTGCCACTGTGCAGGAGAATCCGTATAGGTGTTCGAGTGTTCGAAACGTAACGCGGGAGAAATTGTAAGTAAACGTCGTATTTACATACCTGCCACTGTGCAGGAGAATCCGTATAGGTGTTCGAGTCTGCGAAACGTAACGCGCGAGAGATTGTAAGTAAACGCCGTATTTACATATCTGCCACTGTGCAGGAGAATCCGTATAGCTGTTCGAGTGCTCGAAACGTAACGCGTGAGAAATTGTAAGTAAACGCCGTATTTACATATCTGCCACTGTGCAGGAGAATCCGTATAGGTGTTCGAGTGTTCGATCCGTAACGCGCGAGAAATTGTAAGTAAACGCCGTATTTACATATCTGCCACTGTGCAGGAGAATCCGTATAGGTGTTCGAGTGTTCGAAACGTAACGCGTGAGAAATTGTAAGTAAACGCCGTATTTACATATCTGCCACTGTCCAGGAGAATCCGTATAGGTGTTCGAGTGTTCGAAACGTAACGCGCTAGAAATTGTAAGTAAAAGCCGTATTTACATATCTGCCACTGTCCAGGAGAATCCGTATACGTGTTCGAGTGTTCGAAACGTAACGTGCGAGAAATTGTAAGTAAACGTCGTATTTACATATCTGCCACTGTGCAGGAGAATCCGTATAGGTGTTCGAGTGTTCGAAACGTAACGCGCAAGAAATTGTAAATAAACGCCGTATTTAAATATCTGCCACTGTGCAGGAGAATCCGTATAGGTGTTCGAGTGCTCGAAACTTAACGCGCAAGAAATTGTAAGTAAACGCCGTATTTACATATCTGCCACTATGCAGGAGAATCCGTATAGGTGTTCGAGTGTGCGAAACGTAACGCGCGAGAAATTGTAAGTAAACGCCGTATTTACATATCTGCCACTGTGCAGGAGAATCCGTATAGGTGTTCGAGTGCTCGAAACGTAACGCCCAAGAAATTGTAAGTAAACGCCGTATTTACATATCTGCCACTGTGCAGGAGAATCCGTATAGGTGTTCGAGTGTTCGAAACGTAACGCGCGAGAAATTGTAAGTAAACGCCGTATTTACATATCTGCCACTGTGCAGGAGAATCCGTATAGGTGTTCGAGTGTTCGAAACGTAACGCGTGAGAAATTGTAAATAAACGCCGTATTTACATATCTGCCACTGTCCAGGAGAATCCGTATAGGTGTTCGAGTGTTCGAACCGTAACGCGCGAGAAATTGTAAGTAAAAGCCGTATTTACATATCTGCCACTGTGCAGGAGAATCCGTATAGGTGTTCGAGTGTTTGAAACGTAACGCGCGAGAAATTGTAAGTAAACGTCGTATTTACATATCTGCCACTGTGCAGGAGAATCCGTATAGGTGTTCGAGTGTGCCAAACGTAACGCGCGAGAAATTGTAAGTAAACGCCGTATTTACTTATCTGCCACTGTGCAGGAGAATCCGTCTAGGTGTTCGAGTGTTCGAAACGTAACGCGCCAGAAATTGTAAGTAAACGCCGTATTTACATATCTGCCACTGTGCCGGAGAATCTGTATAGGTGTTCGAGTGTTCGAAACGTAACGCGCGAGAAATTGTAAGTAAACGTCGTATTTGAATATCTGCCACTGTGCAGGAGAATCCGTATAGGTGTTCGAGTGTTCGAACCGTAACGCGCGAGAAATTGTAAGTAAACGCCGTATTTACATATCTGCCACTATGCAGGAGAATCCGTATAGGTGTTCGAGTGTTTGAAACGTAACGCGCGAGAAATTGTAAGTAAACGTCGTATTTACATATCTGCCACTGTGCAGGAGAATCCGTATAGGTGTTCGAGTGTGCCAAACGTAACGCGCGAGAAATTGTAAGTAAACGCCGTATTTACTTATCTGCCACTGTGCAGGAGAATCCGTCTAGGTGTTCGAGTGTTCGAAACGTAACGCGCCAGAAATTGTAAGTAAACGCCGTATTTACATATCTGCCACTGTGCCGGAGAATCTGTATAGGTGTTCGAGTGTTCGAAACGTAACGCGCGAGAAATTGTAAGTAAACGTCGTATTTGAATATCTGCCACTGTGCAGGAGAATCCGTATAGGTGTTCGAGTGTTCGAATCGTAAGGCGTGAGAAATTGTAATTAAACGCCGTATTTACATATCTACCACTGTGCAGGAGAATCCGTATAGGTGTTCGAGTGTTCGAAACGTAACGCGCAAGAAATTGTAAGTAAACGCCATATTTACATATCTGCCACTGTGCAGGAGAATCCGTATACGTGTTCGAGTGTTCGAAACGTAACGTGCGAGAAATTGTAAGTAAACGTCGTATTTACATATCTGCCACTGTGCAGGAGAATCCGTATAGGTGTTCGAGTGTTCGAAACGTAACGCGCAAGAAATTGTAAATAAACGCCGTATTTAAATATCT
The DNA here is from genome assembly GCF_055761805.1 of Camellia sinensis. Classification (NCBI taxonomy): domain Eukaryota; kingdom Viridiplantae; phylum Streptophyta; class Magnoliopsida; order Ericales; family Theaceae; genus Camellia; species Camellia sinensis. The sequence continues at coordinate 3,401,185 of NW_028128989.1, read as the reverse complement.
GCCACTGTGCAGGAGAATCCGTATAGGTGTTCGAGTGCTCGAAACTTAACGCGCAAGAAATTGTAAGTAAACGCCGTATTTACATATCTGCCACTATGCAGGAGAATCCGTATAGGTGTTCGAGTGTGCGAAACGTAACGCGCGAGAAATTGTAAGTAAACGCCGTATTTACATATCTGCCACTGTGCAGGAGAATCCGTATAGGTGTTCGAGTGCTCGAAACGTAACGCCCAAGAAATTGTAAGTAAACGCCGTATTTACATATCTGCCACTGTGCAGGAGAATCCGTATAGGTGTTCGAGTGTTCGAAACGTAACGCGCGAGAAATTGTAAGTAAACGCCGTATTTACATATCTGCCACTGTGCAGGAGAATCCGTATAGCTGTTCGAGTGCTCGAAACGTAACGCGTGAGAAATTGTAAGTAAACGCCGTATTTACATATCTGCCACTGTGCAGGAGAATCCGTATAGGTGTTCGAGTGTTCGATCCGTAACGCGCGAGAAATTGTAAGTAAACGCCGTATTTACATATCTGCCACTGTGCAGGAGAATCCGTATAGGTGTTCGAGTGTTCGAAACGTAACGCGTGAGAAATTGTAAGTAAACGCCGTATTTACATATCTGCCACTGTCCAGGAGAATCCGTATAGGTGTTCGAGTGTTCGAAACGTAACGCGCTAGAAATTGTAAGTAAAAGCCGTATTTACATATCTGCCACTGTCCAGGAGAATCCGTATACGTGTTCGAGTGTTCGAAACGTAACGTGCGAGAAATTGTAAGTAAACGTCGTATTTACATATCTGCCACTGTGCAGGAGAATCCGTATAGGTGTTCGAGTGTTCGAAACGTAACGCGCAAGAAATTGTAAATAAACGCCGTATTTAAATATCTGCCACTGTGCAGGAGAATCCGTATAGGTGTTCGAGTGCTCGAAACTTAACGCGCAAGAAATTGTAAGTAAACGCCGTATTTACATATCTGCCACTATGCAGGAGAATCCGTATAGGTGTTCGAGTGTGCGAAACGTAACGCGCGAGAAATTGTAAGTAAACGCCGTATTTACATATCTGTCACTGTGCAGGAGAATCCGTATAGGTGTTCGAGTGCTCGAAACGTAACGCCCAAGAAATTGTAAGTAAACGCCGTATTTACATATCTGCCACTGTGCAGGAGAATCCGTATAGGTGTTCGAGTGTTCGAAACGTAACGCGCGAGAAATTGTAAGTAAACGCCGTATTTACATATCTGCCACTGTGCAGGAGAATCCGTATAGGTGTTCGAGTGTTCGAAACGTAACGCGTGAGAAATTGTAAATAAACGCCGTATTTACATATCTGCCACTGTCCAGGAGAATCCGTATAGGTGTTCGAGTGTTCGAACCGTAACGCGCGAGAAATTGTAAGTAAAAGCCGTATTTACATATCTGCCACTGTGCAGGAGAATCCGTATAGGTGTTCGAGTGTTTGAAACGTAACGCGCGAGAAATTGTAAGTAAACGTCGTATTTACATATCTGCCACTGTGCAGGAGAATCCGTATAGGTGTTCGAGTGTGCCAAACGTAACGCGCGAGAAATTGTAAGTAAACGCCGTATTTACTTATCTGCCACTGTGCAGGAGAATCCGTCTAGGTGTTCGAGTGTTCGAAACGTAACGCGCCAGAAATTGTAAGTAAACGCCGTATTTACATATCTGCCACTGTGCCGGAGAATCTGTATAGGTGTTCGAGTGTTCGAAACGTAACGCGCGAGAAATTGTAAGTAAACGTCGTATTTGAATATCTGCCACTGTGCAGGAGAATCCGTATAGGTGTTCGAGTGTTCGAATCGTAAGGCGTGAGAAATTGTAATTAAACGCCGTATTTACATATCTACCACTGTGCAGGAGAATCCGTATAGGTGTTCGAGTGTTCGAAACGTAACGCGCAAGAAATTGTAAGTAAACGCCATATTTACATATCTGCCACTGTGCAGGAGAATCCGTATAGGTGTTCGAGTGTTTGAAACGTAACGCGTGAGAAATTGTAAGTAAACGCCGTATTTACATATCTGCCACTGTCCAGGAGAATCCGTATAGGTGTTCGAGTGTTCGATCCGTAACGCGCGAGAAATTGTAAGTAAAGGCCGTATTTACATATCTACCACTGTGCAGGGGAATCCGTATAGGTGTTCGAGTGTTCGAAACGTAACGCGCGAGAAATTCTAAGTAAACATCGTATTTACATATCTGCCACTGTGCAGGAGAATCCGTATAGGTGTTCGAGTGTTCGATACGTAATGCATGAGAAATTGTATGTAAACGCCGTATTTACATCTCTGCCTCTGTGCAGGAGAATCCGTATAGCTGTTCGAGTGTGCGAAACGTAACGCGCGAGAAATTGTAAGTAAACGCCGTATTTACATATCTGCCACTGTGCAGGAGAATCCGTATAGGTGTTCGAGTGTTCGAAACGTAACGCGCGAGAAATTGTAAGTAAACGTCGTATTTACATATCTGCCACTGTGCAGGAGAATCCGTATAGGTGTTCGAGTGTTCGAACCGTAACGCGCGAGAAATTGTAAGTAAACGCCGTATTTACATATCTGCCACTATGCAGGAGAATCCGTATAGGTGTTCGAGTGTTCGAAACGTAACGCGCGAGAAATTGTAAGTAAACGTCGTATTTACATATCTGCCACTGTGCAGGAGAATCCGTATAGGTGTTCGAGTGTTCGAAACGTAACGCGCGAGAAATTGTATGTAAACGCCGTATTTACATATATGCCACTGTCCAGGAGAATCCGTATAGGTGTTCGAGTGTTCGAACCGTAACGCGCGAGAAATTGTAAGTAAACGTCGTATTTACATATCTGCCAGTGTGCAGGAGAATCCGTATAGGTGTTCGAGTGTTCGAAACGTAACGCGCAAGAAATTGTAAGTAAACGCCGTATTTACATATCTGCCACTGTGCAGGAGAATCCGTATAGGTGTTCGAGTGCTCGAAACGTAACGCGCAAGAAATTGTAAGTAAACGTCGTATTTACTTATCTGCCACTGTGCAGGAGAATCCGTATAGGTGTTCGAGTGTGCCAAACGTAACGCTCGAGAAATTGTAAGTAAACGCCGTATTTACTTATCTGCCACTGTGCAGGAGAATCCGTATAGGTGTTCGAGTGTTCGAAACGTAACGCGCCAGAAATTGTAAGTAAACGCCGTATTTACATATCTGCCACTGTGCAGGAGAATCTGTATAGGTGTTCGAGTGTTCGAAACGTAACGCGCGAGAAATTGTAAGTAAACGTCGTATTTGAATATCTGCCACTGTGCAGGAGAATCCGTATAGGTGTTCGAGTGTTCGAATCGTAAGGCGTGAGAAATTGTAATTAAACGCCGTATTTACATATCTGCCACTGTTCAGGAGAATCCGTATAGGTGTTCGAGTGTTCGAAACGTAACGCGCGAGAAATTGTAAGTAAACGCCGTATTTACATATCTGCCACTGTGCAGGAGAATCCGTATAGGTGTTCGAGTGTTCGAAACGTAACGCGCGAGAAATTGTTAGTAAACGCCGTATTTACATATCTGCCACTGTGCAGGAGAATCCGTATAGGTGTTCGAGTGTTCGAAACGTAACGCGCGAGAAATTGTAAGTAAACGTCGTATTTACATACCTGCCACTGTGCAGGAGAATCCGTATAGGTGTTCGAGTGTTCGAAACGTAACGCGCTAGAAATTGTCTGTAAACGCCGTATTTACATATCTGCCACTGTCCAGGAGAATCCGTATAGGTGTTCGAGTGTTCGAACCGTAACGCGCGAGAAATTGTAAGTAAACGTCGTATTTACATATCTGCCACTGTGCAGGAGAATCCGTATAGGTGTTCGAGTGTTTGAAACGTAACGCACGAGAAATTGTAAGTAAACGTCGTATTCACATATCTGCCACTGTGCAGGAGAATCCGTATAGGTGTTCGAGTGTTCGAAACGTAACGCGCGAGAAATTGTAAGTAAACGTCGTATTTACATATCTGCCACTGTGCAGGAGAATCCGTATAGGTGTTCGAGTGTGCCAAACGTAACGCGCGAGAAATTGTAAGTAAACGCCGTATTTACTTATCTGCCACTGTGCAGGAGAATCCGTATAGGTGTTCGAGTGTTCGAAACGTAACGCGCCAGAAATTGTAAGTAAACGCCGTATTTACATATCTGCCACTGTGCAGGAGAATCTGTATAGGTGTTCGAGTGTTCGAAACGTAACGCGCGAGAAATTGTAAGTAAACGTCGTATTTGAATATCTGCCACTGTGCAGGAGAATCCGTATAGGTGTTCGAGTGTTCGAATCGTAAGGCGTGAGAAATTGTAATTAAACGCCGTATTTACATATCTGCCACTGTTCAGGAGAATCCGTATAGGTGTTCGAGTGTTCGAAACGTAACGCGCGAGAAATTGTAAGTAAACACCGTATTTACATATCTGCCACTGTGCAGGAGAATCCGTATAGGTGTTCGAGTGTTCGAAACGTAACGCGCGAGAAATTGTTAGTAAACGCCGTATTTACATATCTGCCACTGTGCAGGAGAATCCGTATAGGTGTTCGAGTGTTCGAAACGTAACGCGCGAGAAATTGTAAGTAAACGTCGTATTTACATATCTGCCACTGTGCAGGAGAATCTGTATAGGTGTTCGAGTGTGCAAAACGTAACGCGCGAGAAATTGTAAGTAGACGCCGTATTTACATATCTGCCACTGTGCAGGAGAATCCGTATAGGTGTTCGAGTGTTCGAAACGTAACGCGCGAGAAATTGTAAGTAAACGCCGTATTTACATATCTGCCTCTGTGCAGGAGAATCCGTATAGGTGTTCGAGTGTTCGAAACGTAACGCGCGAGAAATTGTAAGTAAACGTCGTATTTACATATCTGCCACTGTGCAGGAGAATCCATATAGGTGTTCGAGTGTTCGAACCGTAACGCGCGAGAAATTGTAAGTAAACGCCGTATTTACATATCTGCCACTATGCAGGAGAATCCGTATAGGTGTTCGAGTGTTCGAAACGTAACGCGCAAGAAATTGTAAGTAAATGTCGTATTTACTTATCTGCCACTGTGCAGGAGAATCCGTATAGGTGTTCGAGTGCTCGAAACGTAACGCGGGAGAAATTGTAAGTAAACGTCGTATTTACATACCTGCCACTGTGCAGGAGAATCCGTATAGGTGTTCGAGTGTTCGAAACGTAACGCGCGAGAAATTGTAAGTAAACGCCGTATTTACATATCTGCCACTGTGCAGGAGAATCTGTATAGGTGTTCGAGTGTGCAAAACGTAACGCGCGAGAAATTGTAAATAAACGCCGTATTTACATATCTGCCACTGTGCAGGAGAATCCGTAAAGGTGTTCGAGTGTTCGAAACGTAACGCGCGAGAAATTGTAAGTAAACGCCGTATTTACATATCTGCCTCTGTGCAGGAGAATCCGTATAGGTGTTCGAGTGTTTGAAACGTAACGCGCGAGAAATTGTAAGTAAACGTCGTATTTACATATCTACCACTGTGCAGGAGAATCCGTATAGGTGTTCGAGTGTTCGAACCGTAACGCGCGAGAAATTGTAAGTAAACGCCGTATTTACATATCTGCCACTATGCAGGAGAATCCGTATAGGTGTTCGAGTGTTCGAAACGTAACGCGCAAGAAATTGTAAGTAAACGTCGTATTTACTTATCTGCCACTGTGCAGGAGAATCCGTATAGGTGTTCGAGTGTTCGAAACGTAACGCGGGAGAAATTGTAAGTAAACGTCGTATTTACATACCTGCCACTGTGCAGGAGAATCCGTATAGGTGTTCGAGTCTGCGAAACGTAACGCGCGAGAGATTGTAAGTAAACGCCGTATTTACATATCTGCCACTGTGCAGGAGAATCCGTATAGCTGTTCGAGTGCTCGAAACGTAACGCGTGAGAAATTGTAAGTAAACGCCGTATTTACATATCTGCCACTGTGCAGGAGAATCCGTATAGGTGTTCGAGTGTTCGATCCGTAACGCGCGAGAAATTGTAAGTAAACGCCGTATTTACATATCTGCCACTGTGCAGGAGAATCCGTATAGGTGTTCGAGTGTTCGAAACGTAACGCGTGAGAAATTGTAAGTAAACGCCGTATTTACATATCTGCCACTGTCCAGGAGAATCCGTATAGGTGTTCGAGTGTTCGAAACGTAACGCGCTAGAAATTGTAAGTAAAAGCCGTATTTACATATCTGCCACTGTCCAGGAGAATCCGTATACGTGTTCGAGTGTTCGAAACGTAACGTGCGAGAAATTGTAAGTAAACGTCGTATTTACATATCTGCCACTGTGCAGGAGAATCCGTATAGGTGTTCGAGTGTTCGAAACGTAACGCGCAAGAAATTGTAAATAAACGCCGTATTTAAATATCTGCCACTGTGCAGGAGAATCCGTATAGGTGTTCGAGTGCTCGAAACTTAACGCGCAAGAAATTGTAAGTAAACGCCGTATTTACATATCTGCCACTATGCAGGAGAATCCGTATAGGTGTTCGAGTGTGCGAAACGTAACGCGCGAGAAATTGTAAGTAAACGCCGTATTTACATATCTGCCACTGTGCAGGAGAATCCGTATAGGTGTTCGAGTGCTCGAAACGTAACGCCCAAGAAATTGTAAGTAAACGCCGTATTTACATATCTGCCACTGTGCAGGAGAATCCGTATAGGTGTTCGAGTGTTCGAAACGTAACGCGCGAGAAATTGTAAGTAAACGCCGTATTTACATATCTGCCACTGTGCAGGAGAATCCGTATAGGTGTTCGAGTGTTCGAAACGTAACGCGTGAGAAATTGTAAATAAACGCCGTATTTACATATCTGCCACTGTCCAGGAGAATCCGTATAGGTGTTCGAGTGTTCGAACCGTAACGCGCGAGAAATTGTAAGTAAAAGCCGTATTTACATATCTGCCACTGTGCAGGAGAATCCGTATAGGTGTTCGAGTGTTTGAAACGTAACGCGCGAGAAATTGTAAGTAAACGTCGTATTTACATATCTGCCACTGTGCAGGAGAATCCGTATAGGTGTTCGAGTGTGCCAAACGTAACGCGCGAGAAATTGTAAGTAAACGCCGTATTTACTTATCTGCCACTGTGCAGGAGAATCCGTCTAGGTGTTCGAGTGTTCGAAACGTAACGCGCCAGAAATTGTAAGTAAACGCCGTATTTACATATCTGCCACTGTGCCGGAGAATCTGTATAGGTGTTCGAGTGTTCGAAACGTAACGCGCGAGAAATTGTAAGTAAACGTCGTATTTGAATATCTGCCACTGTGCAGGAGAATCCGTATAGGTGTTCGAGTGTTCGAATCGTAAGGCGTGAGAAATTGTAATTAAACGCCGTATTTACATATCTACCACTGTGCAGGAGAATCCGTATAGGTGTTCGAGTGTTCGAAACGTAACGCGCAAGAAATTGTAAGTAAACGCCATATTTACATATCTGCCACTGTGCAGGAGAATCCGTATAGGTGTTCGAGTGTTTGAAACGTAACGCGTGAGAAATTGTAAGTAAACGCCGTATTTACATATCTGCCACTGTCCAGGAGAATCCGTATAGGTGTTCGAGTGTTCGATCCGTAACGCGCGAGAAATTGTAAGTAAAGGCCGTATTTACATATCTACCACTGTGCAGGGGAATCCGTATAGGTGTTCGAGTGTTCGAAACGTAACGCGCGAGAAATTCTAAGTAAACATCGTATTTACATATCTGCCACTGTGCAGGAGAATCCGTATAGGTGTTCGAGTGTTCGATACGTAATGCATGAGAAATTGTATGTAAACGCCGTATTTACATCTCTGCCTCTGTGCAGGAGAATCCGTATAGCTGTTCGAGTGTGCGAAACGTAACGCGCGAGAAATTGTAAGTAAACGCCGTATTTACATATCTGCCACTGTGCAGGAGAATCCGTATAGGTGTTCGAGTGTTCGAAACGTAACGCGCGAGAAATTGTAAGTAAACGTCGTATTTACATATCTGCCACTGTGCAGGAGAATCCGTATAGGTGTTCGAGTGTTCGAACCGTAACGCGCGAGAAATTGTAAGTAAACGCCGTATTTACATATCTGCCACTATGCAGGAGAATCCGTATAGGTGTTCGAGTGTTCGAAACGTAACGCGCGAGAAATTGTAAGTAAACGTCGTATTTACATATCTGCCACTGTGCAGGAGAATCCGTATAGGTGTTCGAGTGTTCGAAACGTAACGCGCGAGAAATTGTATGTAAACGCCGTATTTACATATATGCCACTGTCCAGGAGAATCCGTATAGGTGTTCGAGTGTTCGAACCGTAACGCGCGAGAAATTGTAAGTAAACGTCGTATTTACATATCTGCCAGTGTGCAGGAGAATCCGTATAGGTGTTCGAGTGTTCGAAACGTAACGCGCAAGAAATTGTAAGTAAACGCCGTATTTACATATCTGCCACTGTGCAGGAGAATCCGTATAGGTGTTCGAGTGCTCGAAACGTAACGCGCAAGAAATTGTAAGTAAACGTCGTATTTACTTATCTGCCACTGTGCAGGAGAATCCGTATAGGTGTTCGAGTGTGCCAAACGTAACGCGCGAGAAATTGTAAGTAAACGCCGTATTTACTTATCTGCCACTGTGCAGGAGAATCCGTATAGGTGTTCGAGTGTTCGAAACGTAACGCGCCAGAAATTGTAAGTAAACGCCGTATTTACATATCTGCCACTGTGCAGGAGAATCTGTATAGGTGTTCGAGTGTTCGAAACGTAACGCGCGAGAAATTGTAAGTAAACGTCGTATTTGAATATCTGCCACTGTGCAGGAGAATCCGTATAGGTGTTCGAGTGTTCGAATCGTAAGGCGTGAGAAATTGTAATTAAACGCCGTATTTACATATCTGCCACTGTTCAGGAGAATCCGTATAGGTGTTCGAGTGTTCGAAACGTAACGCGCGAGAAATTGTAAGTAAACGCCGTATTTACATATCTGCCACTGTGCAGGAGAATCCGTATAGGTGTTCGAGTGTTCGAAACGTAACGCGCGAGAAATTGTTAGTAAACGCCGTATTTACATATCTGCCACTGTGCAGGAGAATCCGTATAGGTGTTCGAGTGTTCGAAACGTAACGCGCGAGAAATTGTAAGTAAACGTCGTATTTACATACCTGCCACTGTGCAGGAGAATCCGTATAGGTGTTCGAGTGTTCGAAACGTAACGCGCTAGAAATTGTCTGTAAACGCCGTATTTACATATCTGCCACTGTCCAGGAGAATCCGTATAGGTGTTCGAGTGTTCGAACCGTAACGCGCGAGAAATTGTAAGTAAACGTCGTATTTACATATCTGCCACTGTGCAGGAGAATCCGTATAGGTGTTCGAGTGTTTGAAACGTAACGCACGAGAAATTGTAAGTAAACGTCGTATTCACATATCTGCCACTGTGCAGGAGAATCCGTATAGGTGTTCGAGTGTTCGAAACGTAACGCGCGAGAAATTGTAAGTAAACGTCGTATTTACATATCTGCCACTGTGCAGGAGAATCCGTATAGGTGTTCGAGTGTGCCAAACGTAACGCGCGAGAAATTGTAAGTAAACGCCGTATTTACTTATCTGCCACTGTGCAGGAGAATCCGTATAGGTGTTCGAGTGTTCGAAACGTAACGCGCCAGAAATTGTAAGTAAACGCCGTATTTACATATCTGCCACTGTGCAGGAGAATCTGTATAGGTGTTCGAGTGTTCGAAACGTAACGCGCGAGAAATTGTAAGTAAACGTCGTATTTGAATATCTGCCACTGTGCAGGAGAATCCGTATAGGTGTTCGAGTGTTCGAATCGTAAGGCGTGAGAAATTGTAATTAAACGCCGTATTTACATATCTGCCACTGTTCAGGAGAATCCGTATAGGTGTTCGAGTGTTCGAAACGTAACGCGCGAGAAATTGTAAGTAAACGCCGTATTTACATATCTGCCACTGTGCAGGAGAATCCGTATAGGTGTTCGAGTGTTCGAAACGTAACGCGCGAGAAATTGTTAGTAAACGCCGTATTTACATATCTGCCACTGTGCAGGAGAATCCGTATAGGTGTTCGAGTGTTCGAAACGTAACGCGCGAGAAATTGTAAGTAAACGTCGTATTTACATATCTGCCACTGTGCAGGAGAATCTGTATAGGTGTTCGAGTGTGCAAAACGTAACGCGCGAGAAATTGTAAGTAGACGCCGTATTTACATATCTGCCACTGTGCAGGAGAATCCGTATAGGTGTTCGAGTGTTCGAAACGTAACGCGCGAGAAATTGTAAGTAAACGCCGTATTTACATATCTGCCTCTGTGCAGGAGAATCCGTATAGGTGTTCGAGTGTTCGAAACGTAACGCGCGAGAAATTGTAAGTAAACGTCGTATTTACATATCTGCCACTGTGCAGGAGAATCCGTATAGGTGTTCGAGTGTTCGAACCGTAACGCGCGAGAAATTGTAAGTAAACGCCGTATTTACATATCTGCCACTATGCAGGAGAATCCGTATAGGTGTTCGAGTGTTCGAAACGTAACGCGCAAGAAATTGTAAGTAAATGTCGTATTTACTTATCTGCCACTGTGCAGGAGAATCCGTATAGGTGTTCGAGTGCTCGAAACGTAACGCGGGAGAAATTGTAAGTAAACGTCGTATTTACATACCTGCCACTGTGCAGGAGAATCCGTATAGGTGTTCGAGTGTTCGAAACGTAACGCGCGAGAAATTGTAAGTAAACGCCGTATTTACATATCTGCCACTGTGCAGGAGAATCTGTATAGGTGTTCGAGTGTGCAAAACGTAACGCGCGAGAAATTGTAAATAAACGCCGTATTTACATATCTGCCACTGTGCAGGAGAATCCGTAAAGGTGTTCGAGTGTTCGAAACGTAACGCGCGAGAAATTGTAAGTAAACGCCGTATTTACATATCTGCCTCTGTGCAGGAGAATCCGTATAGGTGTTCGAGTGTTTGAAACGTAACGCGCGAGAAATTGTAAGTAAACGTCGTATTTACATATCTACCACTGTGCAGGAGAATCCGTATAGGTGTTCGAGTGTTCGAACCGTAACGCGCGAGAAATTGTAAGTAAACGCCGTATTTACATATCTGCCACTATGCAGGAGAATCCGTATAGGTGTTCGAGTGTTCGAAACGTAACGCGCAAGAAATTGTAAGTAAACGTCGTATTTACTTATCTGCCACTGTGCAGGAGAATCCGTATAGGTGTTCGAGTGTTCGAAACGTAACGCGGGAGAAATTGTAAGTAAACGTCGTATTTACATACCTGCCACTGTGCAGGAGAATCCGTATAGGTGTTCGAGTCTGCGAAACGTAACGCGCGAGAGATTGTAAGTAAACGCCGTATTTACATATCTGCCACTGTGCAGGAGAATCCGTATAGCTGTTCGAGTGCTCGAAACGTAACGCGTGAGAAATTGTAAGTAAACGCCGTATTTACATATCTGCCACTGTGCAGGAGAATCCGTATAGGTGTTCGAGTGTTCGATCCGTAACGCGCGAGAAATTGTAAGTAAACGCCGTATTTACATATCTGCCACTGTGCAGGAGAATCCGTATAGGTGTTCGAGTGTTCGAAACGTAACGCGTGAGAAATTGTAAGTAAACGCCGTATTTACATATCTGCCACTGTCCAGGAGAATCCGTATAGGTGTTCGAGTGTTCGAAACGTAACGCGCTAGAAATTGTAAGTAAAAGCCGTATTTACATATCTGCCACTGTCCAGGAGAATCCGTATACGTGTTCGAGTGTTCGAAACGTAACGTGCGAGAAATTGTAAGTAAACGTCGTATTTACATATCTGCCACTGTGCAGGAGAATCCGTATAGGTGTTCGAGTGTTCGAAACGTAACGCGCAAGAAATTGTAAATAAACGCCGTATTTAAATATCTGCCACTGTGCAGGAGAATCCGTATAGGTGTTCGAGTGCTCGAAACTTAACGCGCAAGAAATTGTAAGTAAACGCCGTATTTACATATCTGCCACTATGCAGGAGAATCCGTATAGGTGTTCGAGTGTGCGAAACGTAACGCGCGAGAAATTGTAAGTAAACGCCGTATTTACATATCTGCCACTGTGCAGGAGAATCCGTATAGGTGTTCGAGTGCTCGAAACGTAACGCCCAAGAAATTGTAAGTAAACGCCGTATTTACATATCTGCCACTGTGCAGGAGAATCCGTATAGGTGTTCGAGTGTTCGAAACGTAACGCGCGAGAAATTGTAAGTAAACGCCGTATTTACATATCTGCCACTGTGCAGGAGAATCCGTATAGGTGTTCGAGTGTTCGAAACGTAACGCGTGAGAAATTGTAAATAAACGCCGTATTTACATATCTGCCACTGTCCAGGAGAATCCGTATAGGTGTTCGAGTGTTCGAACCGTAACGCGCGAGAAATTGTAAGTAAAAGCCGTATTTACATATCTGCCACTGTGCAGGAGAATCCGTATAGGTGTTCGAGTGTTTGAAACGTAACGCGCGAGAAATTGTAAGTAAACGTCGTATTTACATATCTGCCACTGTGCAGGAGAATCCGTATAGGTGTTCGAGTGTGCCAAACGTAACGCGCGAGAAATTGTAAGTAAACGCCGTATTTACTTATCTGCCACTGTGCAGGAGAATCCGTCTAGGTGTTCGAGTGTTCGAAACGTAACGCGCCAGAAATTGTAAGTAAACGCCGTATTTACATATCTGCCACTGTGCCGGAGAATCTGTATAGGTGTTCGAGTGTTCGAAACGTAACGCGCGAGAAATTGTAAGTAAACGTCGTATTTGAATATCTGCCACTGTGCAGGAGAATCCGTATAGGTGTTCGAGTGTTCGAATCGTAAGGCGTGAGAAATTGTAATTAAACGCCGTATTTACATATCTACCACTGTGCAGGAGAATCCGTATAGGTGTTCGAGTGTTCGAAACGTAACGCGCAAGAAATTGTAAGTAAACGCCATATTTACATATCTGCCACTGTGCAGGAGAATCCGTATAGGTGTTCGAGTGTTTGAAACGTAACGCGTGAGAAATTGTAAGTAAACGCCGTATTTACATATCTGCCACTGTCCAGGAGAATCCGTATAGGTGTTCGAGTGTTCGATCCGTAACGCGCGAGAAATTGTAAGTAAAGGCCGTATTTACATATCTACCACTGTGCAGGGGAATCCGTATAGGTGTTCGAGTGTTCGAAACGTAACGCGCGAGAAATTCTAAGTAAACATCGTATTTACATATCTGCCACTGTGCAGGAGAATCCGTATAGGTGTTCGAGTGTTCGATACGTAATGCATGAGAAATTGTATGTAAACGCCGTATTTACATCTCTGCCTCTGTGCAGGAGAATCCGTATAGCTGTTCGAGTGTGCGAAACGTAACGCGCGAGAAATTGTAAGTAAACGCCGTATTTACATATCTGCCACTGTGCAGGAGAATCCGTATAGGTGTTCGAGTGTTCGAAACGTAACGCGCGAGAAATTGTAAGTAAACGTCGTATTTACATATCTGCCACTGTGCAGGAGAATCCGTATAGGTGTTCGAGTGTTCGAACCGTAACGCGCGAGAAATTGTAAGTAAACGCCGTATTTACATATCTGCCACTATGCAGGAGAATCCGTATAGGTGTTCGAGTGTTCGAAACGTAACGCGCGAGAAATTGTAAGTAAACGTCGTATTTACATATCTGCCACTGTGCAGGAGAATCCGTATAGGTGTTCGAGTGTTCGAAACGTAACGCGCGAGAAATTGTATGTAAACGCCGTATTTACATATATGCCACTGTCCAGGAGAATCCGTATAGGTGTTCGAGTGTTCGAACCGTAACGCGCGAGAAATTGTAAGTAAACGTCGTATTTACATATCTGCCAGTGTGCAGGAGAATCCGTATAGGTGTTCGAGTGTTCGAAACGTAACGCGCAAGAAATTGTAAGTAAACGCCGTATTTACATATCTGCCACTGTGCAGGAGAATCCGTATAGGTGTTCGAGTGCTCGAAACGTAACGCGCATGAAATTGTAAGTAAACGCCGTATTTACATATCTGCCACTGTGTAGGAGAATCCGTATAGGTGTTCGAGTGTGCGAAACGTAACGCGCGAGAAATTGTAAGTAAACGCCGTATTTACATATCTGCCACTGTGCAGGAGAATCCGTATAGGTGTTCGAGTGTTCGAAACGTAACGCGTAAGAAATTGTAAGTAAACGCCGTATTTACATATCTGCCACTGTGCAGGAAAATCCGTATAGGTGTTCGAGTGTTCGAATCGTAAGGCGTGAGAAATTGTAATTAAACGCCGTATTTACATATCTGCCACTATCCAGGAGAATCCGTATAGGTGTTCGAGTGTTCGAACCGTAACGCCAGAGAAATTGTAAGTAAAAGCCGTATTTACATATCTGCCACTGTGCAGGGGAATCCGTATAGGTGTTCGAGTGTTCGAAACGTAACGCGCAAGAAATTGTAAGTAAACGCCGTATTCACATATCTGCCACTGTGCAGGAGAATCCGTATAGGTGTTCGAGTGTGCGGTACGTAACGCGCGAGAAATTGTAAGTAAACGCCGTATTTACATATCTGCCACTGTGCAGGAGAATCCGTATAGGTGTTCGAGTGTTCCAAACGTAACGCGCAATAAATTGTAAGTAAACGCCGTATTTACATATCTGCCACTGTGGAGGAAAATCCGTATAGGTGTTCGAGTGTTCGAATCGTAAGGCGTGAGAAATTGTAATTAAACGCCGTATTTACATATCTGCCACTGTGCAGGAGAATCCGTATAGGTGTTCGAGTGTTCAAACCGTAACGCGCGAGAAATTGAAGGTAAACGCCGTATTTGCATATCTGCCACTGTGCAGGAGAATCCGTATAGGTGTTCGAGTGTGCGAAACGTAACGCGCGAGAAATTGTAAGTGAAAGCCGTATTTACATATCTGCCACTGTGCAGGAGAATCCGTATAGGTGTTCGAGTGTTCGATACGTAACGCATGAGAAATTGTATGTAAACGCCGTATTTACATCTCTGCCTCTGTGCAGGAGAACCCGTATAGGTGTTCGAGTGTGCGAAACGTAACGCGCGAGAAATTGTAAGTTAACGCCGTATTTACATATCTGCCACTGTGCAGGAGAATCCGTATAGGTGTTCGAGTGTTCGAAACGTAACGCGCAAGAAATTGTAAGTAAACGCCGTATTTACATATCTGCCACTGTGCAGGAGAATCCGTATAGGTGTTCGAGTGTGCGATACGTAACGCGCGAGAAATTGTAAGTAAACGCCGTATTTACATATCTGCCACTGTGCAGGAGAATCCGTATAGGTGTTCGAGTGCTCGAAACGTAACGCGCAAGAAATTGTAAGTAAACGCCGTATTTACATATCTGCCACTGTGCAGGAGAATCCGTATAGGTGTTCGAGTGTTCGAAACGTAACGCGCGAGAAATTGTAAGTAAACGCCGTATTTACATATCTGCCACTGTGCAGGAGAATCCGTATAGGTGTTCGAGTGTTCGAAACGTAACGCGCGAGAAGTTGTAAGTAAACGCCGTATTTACATATCTGCCACTGTCCAGGAGAATCCGTATAGGTGTTCGAGTGTTCGAAACGTAACGCGCGAGAAATTGTAAGTAAACGTCGTATTTACTTATCTGCCACTGTGCAGTAGAATCCGTATAGGTGTTCGAGTGTTCGAAACGTAACGCGTGAGAAATGTTAAGTAAACGTCGTATTTACATATCTGCCACTGTGCAGGAGAATCCGTATAGGTGTTCGAGTGTGCAAAACGTAACGCGCGAGAAATTGTAAGTAAACGCCGTATTTACATATCTGCCACTGTGCAGGATAATCCGTATAGGTGTTCGAGTGTTCGAAACGTAACGCGTGAGAAATTGTAAGTAAACGCCGTATTTACATATCTGCCACTGTCCAGGAGAATCCGTATAGGTGTTCGAGTGTTCGAACCGTAACGCGCGAGAAATTATAAGTAAAAGCCGTATTTACATATCTACCACTGTGCAGGGGAATCCGTCTAGGTGTTCGAGTGTTCGAAACGTAACACGCGAGAAATTGTAAGTAAACATCGTATTTACATATCTGCCACTGTGCTGGAGAATCCGTATAGGTGTTCGAGTGTTCGATACGTAACGCATGAGAAATTGTATGTAAACGCCGTATTTACATCTCTGCCTCTGTGCAGGAGAATCCGTATAGCTGTTCGAGTGTGCGAAACGTAACGCGCGAGAAATTGTAAGTAAACGCCGTATTTACATATCTGCCAGTGTGCAGGAGAATCCGTATAGGTGCTCGAGTGTTCGAAACGTAACGCACGAGAAATTGTAACTAAACGTCGTATTTACATATCTGCCACTGTGCAGGAGAATCCGTATAGGTGTTCGAGTGTGCAAAACGTAACGCGCGAGAAATTGTAAGTAAACGCCGTATTTACATATCTGCCACTGTGCAGGATAATCCGTATAGGTGTTCGAGTGTTCGAAACGTAACGCGTGAGAAATTGTAAGTAAACGCCGTATTTACATATCTGCCACTGTCCAGGAGAATCCGTATAGGTGTTCGAGTGTTCGAACCGTAACGCGCGAGAAATTATAAGTAAAAGCCGTATTTACATATCTACCACTGTGCAGGGGAATCCGTCTAGGTGTTCGAGTGTTCGAAACGTAACACGCGAGAAATTGTAAGTAAACATCGTATTTACATATCTGCCACTGTGCTGGAGAATCCGTATAGGTGTTCGAGTGTGCAAAACGTAACGCGCGAGAAATTGGAAGTAAACACCGTATTTACATATCTGCCACTGTCCAGGAGAATCCGTATAGGTGTTCGAGTGTTCGAAACGTAACGCGCTAGAAATTGTAAGTAAAAGCCGTATTTACATATATGCCACTGTCCAGGAGAATCCGTATAGGTGTTCGAGTGTTCGAAACGTAACGTGCGAGAAATTGTAAGTAAACGTCGTATTTACATATCTGCCACTGTGCAGGAGAATCCGTATAGGTGTTCGAGTGTTCGAAACGTAACGCGCAAGAAATTGTAAATAAACGCCGTATTTAAATATCTGCCACTGTGCAGGAGAATCCGTATAGGTGTTCGAGTGCTCGAAACTTAACGCGCAAGAAATTGTAAGTAAACGCCGTATTTACATATCTGCCACTATGCAGGAGAATCCGTATAGGTGTTCGAGTGTGCGAAACGTAACGCGCGAGAAATTGTAAGTAAACGCCGTATTTACATATCTGCCACTGTGCAGGAGAATCCGTATAGGTGTTCGAGTGCTCGAAACGTAACGCCCAAGAAATTGTAAGTAAACGCCGTATTTACATATCTGCCACTGTGCAGGAGAATCCGTATAGGTGTTCGAGTGTTCGAAACGTAACGCGCGAGAAATTGTAAGTAAACGCCGTATTTACATATCTGCCACTGTGCAGGAGAATCCGTATAGGTGTTCGAGTGTTCGAAACGTAACGCGTGAGAAATTGTAAGTAAACGCCGTATTTACATATCTGCCACTGTCCAGGAGAATCCGTATAGGTGTTCGAGTGTTCGAACCGTAACGCGCGAGAAATTATAAGTAAAAGCCGTATTTACATATCTGCCACTGTCCAGGAGAATCCGTATAGGTGTTCGAGTGTTCGAAACGTAACGCGCGAGAAATTGTAAGTAAACGTCGTATTTACTTATCTGCCACTGTGCAGTAGAATCCGTATAGGTGTTCGAGTGTTCGAAACGTAACGCGTGAGAAATGTTAAGTAAACGTCGTATTTACATATCTGCCACTGTGCAGGAGAATCCGTATAGGTGTTCGAGTGTGCAAAACGTAACGCGCGAGAAATTGTAAGTAAACGCCGTATTTACATATCTGCCACTGTGCAGGATAATCCGTATAGGTGTTCGAGTGTTCGAAACGTAACGCGTGAGAAATTGTAAGTAAACGCCGTATTTACATATCTGCCACTGTCCAGGAGAATCCGTATAGGTGTTCGAGTGTTCGAACCGTAACGCGCGAGAAATTATAAGTAAAAGCCGTATTTACATATCTACCACTGTGCAGGGGAATCCGTCTAGGTGTTCGAGTGTTCGAAACGTAACACGCGAGAAATTGTAAGTAAACATCGTATTTACATATCTGCCACTGTGCTGGAGAATCCGTATAGGTGTTCGAGTGTTCGATACGTAACGCATGAGAAATTGTATGTAAACGCCGTATTTACATCTCTGCCTCTGTGCAGGAGAATCCGTATAGCTGTTCGAGTGTGCGAAACGTAACGCGCGAGAAATTGTAAGTAAACGCCGTATTTACATATCTGCCAGTGTGCAGGAGAATCCGTATAGGTGCTCGAGTGTTCGAAACGTAACGCACGAGAAATTGTAAGTAAACGTCGTATTTACATATCTGCCACTGTGCAGGAGAATCCGTATAGGTGTTCGAGTGTGCAAAACGTAACGCGCGAGAAATTGTAAGTAAACGCCGTATTTACATATCTGCCACTGTGCAGGATAATCCGTATAGGTGTTCGAGTGTTCGAAACGTAACGCGTGAGAAATTGTAAGTAAACGCCGTATTTACATATCTGCCACTGTCCAGGAAAATCCGTATAGGTGTTCGAGTGTTCGAACCGTAACGCGCGAGAAATTATAAGTAAAAGCCGTATTTACATATCTACCACTGTGCAGGGGAATCCGTCTAGGTGTTCGAGTGTTCGAAACGTAACACGCGAGAAATTGTAAGTAAACATCGTATTTACATATCTGCCACTGTGCTGGAGAATCCGTATAGGTGTTCGAGTGTGCAAAACGTAACGCGCGTGAAATTGGAAGTAAACACCGTATTTACATATCTGCCACTGTCCAGGAGAATCCGTATAGGTGTTCGAGTGTTCGAAACGTAACGCGCTAGAAATTGTAAGTAAAAGCCGTATTTACATATATGCCACTGTCCAGGAGAATCCGTATAGGTGTTCGAGTGTTCGAAACGTAACGTGCGAGAAATTGTAAGTAAACGTCGTATTTACATATCTGCCACTGTGCAGGAGAATCCGTATAGGTGTTCGAGTGTTCGAAACGTAACGCGCAAGAAATTGTAAATAAACGCCGTATTTAAATATCTGCCACTGTGCAGGAGAATCCGTATAGGTGTTCGAGTGCTCGAAACTTAACGCGCAAGAAATTGTAAGTAAACGCCGTATTTACATATCTGCCACTATGCAGGAGAATCCGTATAGGTGTTCGAGTGTGCGAAACGTAACGCGCGAGAAATTGTAAGTAAACGCCGTATTTACATATCTGCCACTGTGCAGGAGAATCCGTATAGGTGTTCGAGTGCTCGAAACGTAACGCCCAAGAAATTGTAAGTAAACGCCGTATTTACATATCTGCCACTGTGCAGGAGAATCCGTATAGGTGTTCGAGTGTTCGAAACGTAACGCGCGAGAAATTGTAAGTAAACGCCGTATTTACATATCTGCCACTGTGCAGGAGAATCCGTATAGGTGTTCGAGTGTTCGAAACGTAACGCGTGAGAAATTGTAAATAAACGCCGTATTTACATATCTGCCACTGTCCAGGAGAATCCGTATAGGTGTTCGAGTGTTCGAACCGTAACGCGCGAGAAATTGTAAGTAAAAGCCGTATTTACATATCTGCCACTGTGCAGGAGAATCCGTATAGGTGTTCGAGTGTTTGAAACGTAACGCGCGAGAAATTGTAAGTAAACGTCGTATTTACATATCTGCCACTGTGCAGGAGAATCCGTATAGGTGTTCGAGTGTTCGAAACGTAACGCGCGAGAAATTGTAAGTAAACGTCGTATTTACATATCTGCCACTGTGCAGGAGAATCCGTATAGGTGTTCGAGTGTGCCAAACGTAACGCGCGAGAAATTGTAAGTAAACGCCGTATTTACTTATCTGCCACTGTGCAGGAGAATCCGTCTAGGTGTTCGAGTGTTCGAAACGTAACGCGCCAGAAATTGTAAGTAAACGCCGTATTTACATATCTGCCACTGTGCCGGAGAATCTGTATAGGTGTTCGAGTGTTCGAAACGTAACGCGCGAGAAATTGTAAGTAAACGTCGTATTTACATATCTGCCACTGTGCAGGAGAATCCGTATAGGTGTTCGAGTGTTCGAACCGTAACGCGCGAGAAATTGTAAGTAAACGCCGTATTTACATATCTGCCACTATGCAGGAGAATCCGTATAGGTGTTCGAGTGTTCGAAACGTAACGCGCGAGAAATTGTAAGTAAACGTCGTATTTACATATCTGCCACTGTGCAGGAGAATCCGTATAGGTGTTCGAGTGTTCGAAACGTAACGCGCGAGAAATTGTATGTAAACGCCGTATTTACATATATGCCACTGTCCAGGAGAATCCGTATAGGTGTTCGAGTGTTCGAACCGTAACGCGCGAGAAATTGTAAGTAAACGTCGTATTTACATATCTGCCACTGTGCAGGAGAATCCGTATAGGTGTTCGAGTGTTCGAAACGTAACGCGCAAGAAATTGTAAGTAAACGCCGTATTTACATATCTGCCACTGTGCAGGAGAATCCGTATAGGTGTTCGAGTGCTCGAAACGTAACGCGCAAGAAATTGTAAGTAAACGCCGTATTTACATATCTGCCACTGTGTAGGAGAATCCGTATAGGTGTTCGAGTGTGCGAAACGTAACGCGCGAGAAATTGTAAGTAAACGCCGTATTTACATATCTGCCACTGTGCAGGAGAATCCGTATAGGTGTTCGAGTGTTCGAAACGTAACGCGTAAGAAATTGTAAGTAAACGCCGTATTTACATATCTGCCACTGTGCAGGAAAATCCGTATAGGTGTTCGAGTGTTCGAATCGTAAGGCGTGAGAAATTGTAATTAAACGCCGTATTTACATATCTGCCACTATCCAGGAGAATCCGTATAGGTGTTCGAGTGTTCGAACCGTAACGCCAGAGAAATTGTAAGTAAAAGCCGTATTTACATATCTGCCACTGTGCAGGGGAATCCGTATAGGTGTTCGAGTGTTCGAAACGTAACGCGCAAGAAATTGTAAGTAAACGCCGTATTTACATATCTGCCACTGTGCAGGAGAATCCGTATAGGTGTTCGAGTGTGCGATACGTAACGCGCGAGAAATTGTAAGTAAACGCCGTATTTACATATCTGCCACTGTGCAGGAGAATCCGTATAGGTGTTCGAGTGTTCCAAACGTAACGCGCAATAAATTGTAAGTAAACGCCGTATTTACATATCTGCCACTGTGGAGGAAAATCCGTATAGGTGTTCGAGTGTTCGAATCGTAAGGCGTGAGAAATTGTAATTAAACGCCGTATTTACATATCTGCCACTGTGCAGGAGAATCCGTATAGGTGTTCGAGTGTTCAAACCGTAACGCGCGAGAAATTGAAGGTAAACGCCGTATTTGCATATCTGCCACTGTGCAGGAGAATCCGTATAGGTGTTCGAGTGTGCGAAACGTAACGCGCGAGAAATTGTAAGTGAAAGCCGTATTTACATATCTGCCACTGTGCAGGAGAATCCGTATAGGTGTTCGAGTGTTCGATACGTAACGCATGAGAAATTGTATGTAAACGCCGTATTTACATCTCTGCCTCTGTGCAGGAGAACCCGTATAGGTGTTCGAGTGTGCGAAACGTAACGCGCGAGAAATTGTAAGTAAACGCCGTATTTACATATCTGCCACTGTGCAGGAGAATCCGTATAGGTGTTCGAGTGTTCGAAACGTAACGCGCAAGAAATTGTAAGTAAACGCCGTATTTACATATCTGCCACTGTGCAGGAGAATCCGTATAGGTGTTCGAGTGTGCGATACGTAACGCGCGAGAAATTGTAAGTAAACGCCGTATTTACATATCTGCCACTGTGCAGGAGAATCCGTATAGGTGTTCGAGTGCTCGAAACGTAACGCGCAAGAAATTGTAAGTAAACGCCGTATTTACATATCTGCCACTGTGCAGGAGAATCCGTATAGGTGTTCGAGTGTTCGAAACGTAACGCGCGAGAAATTGTAAGTAAACGCCGTATTTACATATCTGCCACTGTGCAGGAGAATCCGTATAGGTGTTCGAGTGTTCGAAACGTAACGCGCGAGAAGTTGTAAGTAAACGCCGTATTTACATATCTGCCACTGTCCAGGAGAATCCGTATAGGTGTTCGAGTGTTCGAAACGTAACGCGCGAGAAATTGTAAGTAAACGTCGTATTTACTTATCTGCCACTGTGCAGTAGAATCCGTATAGGTGTTCGAGTGTTCGAAACGTAACGCGTGAGAAATGTTAAGTAAACGTCGTATTTACATATCTGCCACTGTGCAGGAGAATCCGTATAGGTGTTCGAGTGTGCAAAACGTAACGCGCGAGAAATTGTAAGTAAACGCCGTATTTACATATCTGCCACTGTGCAGGATAATCCGTATAGGTGTTCGAGTGTTCGAAACGTAACGCGTGAGAAATTGTAAGTAAACGCCGTATTTACATATCTGCCACTGTCCAGGAGAATCCGTATAGGTGTTCGAGTGTTCGAACCGTAACGCGCGAGAAATTATAAGTAAAAGCCGTATTTACATATCTACCACTGTGCAGGGGAATCCGTCTAGGTGTTCGAGTGTTCGAAACGTAACACGCGAGAAATTGTAAGTAAACATCGTATTTACATATCTGCCACTGTGCTGGAGAATCCGTATAGGTGTTCGAGTGTTCGATACGTAACGCATGAGAAATTGTATGTAAACGCCGTATTTACATCTCTGCCTCTGTGCAGGAGAATCCGTATAGCTGTTCGAGTGTGCGAAACGTAACGCGCGAGAAATTGTAAGTAAACGCCGTATTTACATATCTGCCAGTGTGCAGGAGAATCCGTATAGGTGCTCGAGTGTTCGAAACGTAACGCACGAGAAATTGTAAGTAAACGTCGTATTTACATATCTGCCACTGTGCAGGAGAATCCGTATAGGTGTTCGAGTGTGCAAAACGTAACGCGCGAGAAATTGTAAGTAAACGCCGTATTTACATATCTGCCACTGTGCAGGATAATCCGTATAGGTGTTCGAGTGTTCGAAACGTAACGCGTGAGAAATTGTAAGTAAACGCCGTATTTACATATCTGCCACTGTCCAGGAGAATCCGTATAGGTGTTCGAGTGTTCGAACCGTAACGCGCGAGAAATTATAAGTAAAAGCCGTATTTACATATCTACCACTGTGCAGGGGAATCCGTCTAGGTGTTCGAGTGTTCGAAACGTAACACGCGAGAAATTGTAAGTAAACATCGTATTTACATATCTGCCACTGTGCTGGAAAATCCGTATAGGTGTTCGAGTGTTCGATACGTAACGCATGAGAAATTGTATGTAAACGCCGTATTTACATCTCTGCCTCTGTGCAGGAGAATCCGTATAGCTGTTCGAGTGTGCGAAACGTAACGCGCGAGAAATTGTAAGTAAACGCCGTATTTACATATCTGCCAGTGTGCAGGAGAATCCGTATAGGTGCTCGAGTGTTCGAAACGTAACGCGCGAGAAATTGTAAGTAAACGTCGTATTTACATATCTGCCACTGTGCAGGAGAATCCGTATAGGTGTTCGAGTGTGCAAAACGTAACGCGCGAGAAATTGTAAGTAAACGCCGTATTTACATATCTGCCACTGTGCAGGATAATCCGTATAGGTGTTCGAGTGTTCGAAACGTAACGCGTGAGAAATTGTAAGTAAACGCCGTA
The DNA here is from genome assembly GCF_055761805.1 of Camellia sinensis. Lineage (NCBI taxonomy): Eukaryota > Viridiplantae > Streptophyta > Magnoliopsida > Ericales > Theaceae > Camellia > Camellia sinensis. The sequence goes on along the minus strand of NW_028128989.1, from coordinate 3,377,433 downwards.
TTTACATATCTGCCACTGTCCAGGAGAATCCGTATAGGTGTTCGAGTGTTCGAACCGTAACGCGCGAGAAATTATAAGTAAAAGCCGTATTTACATATCTACCACTGTGCAGGGGAATCCGTCTAGGTGTTCGAGTGTTCGAAACGTAACACGCGAGAAATTGTAAGTAAACATCGTATTTACATATCTGCCACTGTGCTGGAGAATCCGTATAGGTGTTCGAGTGTTCGATACGTAACGCATGAGAAATTGTATGTAAACGCCGTATTTACATCTCTGCCTCTGTGCAGGAGAATCCGTATAGCTGTTCGAGTGTGCGAAACGTAACGCGCGAGAAATTGTAAGTAAACGCCGTATTTACATATCTGCCACTGTGCAGGAGAATCCGTATAGGTGCTCGAGTGTTCGAAACGTAACGCGCGAGAAATTGTAAGTAAACGCCGTATTTACATATCTGCCACTGTGCAGGAGAATCCGTATAGGTGTTCGAGTGTTCGAAACGTAACGCGCGAGAAGTTGTAAGTAAACGCCGTATTTACATATCTGCCACTGTGCAGGAGAATCCGTATAGGTGTTCGAGTGTTCGAAACGTAACGCGCGAGAAATTGTATGTAAACGCCGTATTTACATATATGCCACTGTCCAGGAGAATCCGTATAGGTGTTCGAGTGTTCGAACCGTAACGCGCGAGAAATTGTAAGTAAACGTCGTATTTACATATCTGCCACTGTGCAGGAGAATCCGTATAGGTGTTCGAGTGTTCGAAATGTAACGCGCAAGAAATTGTAAGTAAACGCCGTATTTACATATCTGCCACTGTGCAGGAGAATCCGTATAGGTGTTCGAGTGCTCGAAACGTAACGCGCAAGAAATTGTAAGTAAACGCCGTATTTACATATCTGCCACTGTGCAGGAGAATCCGTATAGGTGTTCGAGTGTGCGAAACGTAACGCGCGAGAAATTGTAAGTAAATGCCGTATTTACATATCTGCCACTGTGCAGGAGAATCCGTATAGGTGTTCGAGTGTTCGAAACGTAACGCGTAAGAAATTGTAAGTAAACGCCGTATTTACATATCTGCCACTGTGCAGGAAAATCCGTATAGGTGTTCGAGTGTTCGAATCGTAAGGCGTGAGAAATTATAATTAAACGCCGTATTTACATATCTGCCACTATCCAGGAGAATCCGTATAGGTGTTCGAGTGTTCGAACCGTAACGCCAGAGAAATTGTAAGTAAAAGCCGTATTTACATATCTGCCACTGTGCAGGGGAATCCGTATAGGTGTTCGAGTGTTCGAAACGTAACGCGCAAGAAATTGTAAGTAAACGCCGTATTTACATATCTGCCACTGTGCAGGAGAATCCGTATAGGTGTTCGAGTGTGCGATACGTAACGCGCGAGAAATTGTAAGTAAACGCCGTATTTACATATCTGCCACTGTGCAGGAGAATCCGTATAGGTGTTCGAGTGTTCCAAACGTAACGCGCAATAAATTGTAAGTAAACGCCGTATTTACATATCTGCCACTGTGGAGGAAAATCCGTATAGGTGTTCGAGTGTTCGAATCGTAAGGCGTGAGAAATTGTAATTAAACGCCGTATTTACATATCTGCCACTGTGCAGGAGAATCCGTATAGGTGTTCGAGTGTTCAAACCGTAACGCGCGAGAAATTGAAGGTAAACGCCGTATTTGCATATCTGCCACTGTGCAGGAGAATCCGTATAGGTGTTCGAGTGTGCGAAACGTAACGCGCGAGAAATTGTAAGTGAAAGCCGTATTTACATATCTGCCACTGTGCAGGAGAATCCGTATAGGTGTTCGAGTGTTCGATACGTAACGCATGAGAAATTGTATGTAAACGCCGTATTTACATCTCTGCCTCTGTGCAGGAGAACCCGTATAGGTGTTCGAGTGTGCGAAACGTAACGCGCGAGAAATTGTAAGTAAACGCCGTATTTACATATCTGCCACTGTGCAGGAGAATCTGTATAGGTGTTCGAGTGTTCGAAACGTAACGCGCAAGAAATTGTAAGTAAACGCCGTATTTACATATCTGCCACTGTGCAGGAGAATCCGTATAGGTGTTCGAGTGTGCGATACGTAACGCGCGAGAAATTGTAAGTAAACGCCGTATTTACATATCTGCCACTGTGCAGGAGAATCCGTATAGGTGTTCGAGTGCTCGAAACGTAACGCGCAAGAAATTGTAAGTAAACGCCGTATTTACATATCTGCCACTGTGCAGGAGAATCCGTATAGGTGTTCGAGTGTTCGAAACGTAACGCGCGAGAAATTGTAAGTAAACGCCGTATTTACATATCTGCCACTGTGCAGGAGAATCCGTATAGGTGTTCGAGTGTTCGAAACGTAACGCGCGAGAAGTTGTAAGTAAACGCCGTATTTACATATCTGCCACTGTCCAGGAGAATCCGTATAGGTGTTCGAGTGTTCGAAACGTAACGCGCGAGAAATTGTAAGTAAACGTCGTATTTACTTATCTGCCACTGTGCAGTAGAATCCGTATAGGTGTTCGAGTGTTCGAAACGTAACGCGTGAGAAATGTTAAGTAAACGTCGTATTTACATATCTGCCACTGTGCAGGAGAATCCGTATAGGTGTTCGAGTGTGCAAAACGTAACGCGCGAGAAATTGTAAGTAAACGCCGTATTTACATATCTGCCACTGTGCAGGATAATCCGTATAGGTGTTCGAGTGTTCGAAACGTAACGCGTGAGAAATTGTAAGTAAACGCCGTATTTACATATCTGCCACTGTCCAGGAGAATCCGTATAGGTGTTCGAGTGTTCGAACCGTAACGCGCGAGAAATTATAAGTAAAAGCCGTATTTACATATCTACCACTGTGCAGGGGAATCCGTCTAGGTGTTCGAGTGTTCGAAACGTAACACGCGAGAAATTGTAAGTAAACATCGTATTTACATATCTGCCACTGTGCTGGAGAATCCGTATAGGTGTTCGAGTGTTCGATACGTAACGCATGAGAAATTGTATGTAAACGCCGTATTTACATCTCTGCCTCTGTGCAGGAGAATCCGTATAGCTGTTCGAGTGTGCGAAACGTAACGCGCGAGAAATTGTAAGTAAACGCCGTATTTACATATCTGCCACTGTGCAGGAGAATCCGTATAGGTGCTCGAGTGTTCGAAACGTAACGCGCGAGAAATTGTAAGTAAACGTCGTATTTACATATCTGCCACTGTGCAGGAGAATCCGTATAGGTGTTCGAGTGTGCAAAACGTAACGCGCGAGAAATTGTAAGTAAACGCCGTATTTACATATCTGCCACTGTGCAGGATAATCCGTATAGGTGTTCGAGTGTTCGAAACGTAACGCGTGAGAAATTGTAAGTAAACGCCGTATTTACATATCTGCCACTGTGCAGGAGAATCCATATAGGTGTTCGAGTGTGCGATACGTAACGCGCGAGAAATTGTAAGTAAACGCCGTATTTACATATCTGCCACTGTGCAGGAGAATCCGTATAGGTGTTCGAGTGCTCGAAACGTAACGCGCAAGAAATTGTAAGTAAACGCCGTATTTACATATCTGCCACTGTGCAGGAGAATCCGTATAGGTGTTCGAGTGTTCGAAACGTAACGCGCGAGAAATTGTAAGTAAACGCCGTATTTACATATCTGCCACTGTGCAGGAGAATCCGTATAGATATTCGAGTGTTCGAAACGTAACGCGTGAGAAATTGTAAGTAAACGCCGTATTTACATATCTGCCACTGTGCAGGAGAATCCGTATAGGTGTTCGAGTGTTCGAAACATAACGCGCGAGAAATTGTAAGTAAACGCCGTATTTACATATCTGCCACTGTGTAGGAGAATCCGTATAGGTATTCGAGTGTTCGAAACGTAACGCGTGAGAAATTGTAAGTAAACGCCGTATTTACATATCTGCCACTGTCCAGGAGAATCCGTATAGTTGTTCGAGTGTTCGAACCGTAACACGCGAGAAATTGTAAGTAAAAGCCGTATTTACATATCTGCCACTGTGCAGGAGAATCCGTATAGGTGTTCGAGTGTTTGAAACGTAACGCGCGAGAAATCGTAAGTAAACGTCGTATTTACATATCTGCCACTGTGCAGGAGAATCCGTATAGGTGTTCGAGTGTGCGATACGTAACGCGCGAGAAATTGTAAGTAAACGCCGTATTTACATATCTGCCACTGTGCAGGAGAATCCGTATAGGTGTTCGAGTGCTCGAAACGTAACGCGCAAGAAATTGTAAGTAAACGCCGTATTTACATATCTGCCACTGTGCAGGAGAATCCGTATAGGTGTTCGAGTGCTCGACACGTAACGCGCAAGAAATTGTAAGTAAACGCCGTATTTACATATCTGCCACTGTGCAGGAGAATCCGTATAGGTGTTCGAGTGTTCGAAACGTAACGCGCGAGAAATTGTAAGTAAACGCCGTATTTACATATCTGCCACTGTGGAGGAAAATCCGTATAGGTGTTCGAGTGTTCGAATCGTAAGGCGTGAGAAATTGTAATTAAACGCCGTATTTACATATCTGCCACTGTGCAGGAGAATCCGTATAGGTGTTCGAGTGTTCAAACCGTAACGCGCGAGAAATTGAAGGTAAACGCCGTATTTGCATATCTGCCACTGTGCAGGAGAATCCGTATAGGTGTTCGAGTGTGCGAAACGTAACGCGCGAGAAATTGTAAGTGAAAGCCGTATTTACATATCTGCCACTGTGCAGGAGAATCCGTATAGGTGTTCGAGTGTTCGATACGTAACGCATGAGAAATTGTATGTAAACGCCGTATTTACATCTCTGCCTCTGTGCAGGAGAACCCGTATAGGTGTTCGAGTGTGCGAAACGTAACGCGCGAGAAATTGTAAGTAAACGCCGTATTTACATATCTGCCACTGCGCAGGAGAATCCGTATAGCTGTTCGAGTGTGCGAAACGTAACGAGCGAGAAATTGTAAGTAAACGCCGTATTTACATATCTGCCACTGTGCAGGAGAATCCGTATAGGTGTTCGAGTGTTCGAAACGTAACGCGCGAGAAATTGTAAGTAAACGCCGTATTTACATATCTGCCACTGTGCAGGAGAATCCGTATAGGTGTTCGAGGGTGCGAACCGTAACGCGCGAGAAATTGTAAGTAAACGCCGTATTTACATATCTGCCACTCTGCAGGAGAATCCGTATAGGTGTTCGAGTGTTCGAAACGTAACGCGCGAGAAATTGTAAGTAAAAGCCGTATTTACATATCTACCACTGTGCAGGGGAATCCGTATAGGTGTTCGAGTGTTCGAAACGTAACGCGCGAGAAATTGTATGTAAACGCTGTATTTACATATCTGCCACTATCCAGGAGAATCCGTATAGGTGTTCGAGTGTTCGAACCGTAACGCGCGAGAAATTGTAAGTAAACGTCGTATTTACATATCTGCCACTGTGCAGGAGAATCCGTATAGGTGTTCGAGTGTTCGAAACGTAACGCGCAAGAAATTGTAAGTAAACGCCGTATTTACATATCTGCCACTGTGCAGGAGAATCCGTATAGGTGTTCGAGTGTTCGAAACGTAACGCGCGAGAAATTGTAAGTAAACGTCGTATTTACATATCTGCCACTGTGCAGGAGAATCCGTATAGGTGTTCGAGTGTGCCAAACGTAACGCGCAAGAAATTGTAAGTAAACGCCGTATTTACATATCTGCCACTGTCTAGGAGAATCCGTATAGGTGTTCGAGTGTTCGAAACGTAACGCGCGAGAAATTGTAAGTAAACGCCGTATTTACATATCTGCCACTGTGCAGGAGAATCCGTATAGGTGTTCGAGTGTTCGAAACGTAACGCGCGAGAAATTGTAAGTAAACGTCGTATTTACATATCTGACACTGTCCAGGAGAATCCGTATAGGTGTTCGAGTGTTCGAAACGTAACGCGCGAGAAATTGTAAGTAAACGTCGTATTTACATATCTGCCACTGTCCAGGAGAATCCGTATAGGTGTTCGAGTGTTCGAACCGTAACGCGCGAGAAATTGTAAGTAAACGCCGTATTTACATATCTGCCACTGTGCAGGGGAATCCGTATAGGTGTTCAAGTGTTCGAAACGTAACGCGCGAGAAATTGTAAGTAAACATCGTATTTACATATCTGCCACTGTGCAGGAGAATCCGTATAGGTGTTCGAGTGTTCGATACGTAACGCATGAGAAATTGTATGTAAACGCCGTATTTACATCTCTGCCACTGCGCAGGAGAATCCGTATAGCTGTTCGAGTGTTCGAAACGTAACGAGCGAGAAATTGTAAGTAAACGCCGTATTTACATATCTGCCACTGTGCAGGAGAATCCGTATAGGTGTTCGAGTGTTCGAACCGTAACGCGCGAGAAATTGTAAGTAAACGTCGTATTTACATATCTACCACTGTGCAGGAGAATCCGTATAGGTGTTCAAGTGTTCGAAACGTAACGCGCGAGAAATTGTAAGTAAACGTCGTATTTACATATCTGCCACTGTCCAGGAGAATCCGTATAGGTGTTCGAGTGTTCGAACCGTAACGCGCGAGAAATTGTAAGTAAAAGCCGTATTTACATATCTACCACTGTGCAGGGGAATCCGTATAGGTGTTCAAGTGTTCGAAACGTAACGCGCGAGAAATTGTAAGTAAACATCGTATTTACATATCTGCCACTGTGCAGGAGAATCCGTATAGGTGTTCGAGTGTTCGATACGTAACGCATGAGAAATTGTATGTAAACGCCGTATTTACATCTCTGCCACTGCGCAGGAGAATCCGTATAGCTGTTCGAGTGTGCGAAACGTAACGAGCGAGAAATTGTAAGTAAACGCCGTATTTACATATCTGCCACTGTGCAGGAGAATCCGTATAGGTGTTCGAGTGTTCGAACCGTAACGCGCGAGAAATTGTAAGTAAAAGCCGTATTTACATATCTACCACTGTGCAGGGGAATCCGTATAGGTGTTCAAGTGTTCGAAACGTAACGCGCGAGAAATTGTAAGTAAACATCGTATTTACATATCTGCCACTGTGCAGGAGAATCCGTATAGGTGTTCGAGTGTTCGATACGTAACGCATGAGAAATTGTATGTAAACGCCGTATTTACATCTCTGCCTCTGTGCAGGAGAATCCGTATAGCTGTTCGAGTGTGCGAAACGTAACGCGCGAGAAATTGTAAGTAAACGCCGTATTTACATATCTGCCACTGTGCAAGAGAATCCGTATAGGTGTTCGAGTGTGCGAAACGTAACGCGCGAGAAATTGTAAGTAAACGCCGTATTTACATATCTGCCACTGTGCAGGATAATCCGTATAGGTGTTCGAGTGTTCGAATCGTAAGGCGCGAGAAATTGTAATTAAACGCCGTATTTACATATCTGCCACTGTGCAGGAGAATCCGTATAGGTGTTCGAGTGTTCAAACCGTAACGCGCGAGAAATTGAAGGTAAACGCCGTATTTACATATCTGCCACTGTGCAGGAGAATCCGTATAGGTGTTCGAGTGTTCGAAACGTAACGTGCGAGAAGTTGTAAGTAAACGCCGTATTTACATATCTGCCACTGTGCAGGAGAATCCGTATAGGTGTTCGAGTGTTCGAAACGTAACGCGCAAGAAATTGTAAGTAAACGCCGTATTTACATATCTGCCACTGTGCAGGAGAATCCGTATAGGTGTTCGAGTGTTCGAAACGTAACGCGCGAGAAATTGTAAGTAAACGTCGTATTTACATATCTGCCACTCTGCAGGAGAATCCGTATAGGTGTTCGAGTGTTCGAAACGTAACGCGCGAGAAATTGTAAGTAAACGTCGTATTTACATATCTGACACTGTGCAGGAGAATCCGTATAGGTGTTCGAGTGTTCGAAACGTAACGCGCGAGAAATTGTATGTGAACGCTGTATTTACATATCTGCCACTGTCCAGGAGAATCCGTATAGGTGTTCGAGTGTTCGAACCGTAACGCGCGAGAAATTGTAAGTAAACGCCGTATTTACATATCTGCCACTGTGCAGGAGAATCCGTATAGGTGTTCGAGTGTTCGAAACGTAACGCGCGAGAAATTGTAAGTAAACGTCGTATTTACATATCTGCCACTGTGCAGGAGAATCCGTATAGGTGTTCGAGTGTGCCAAACGTAACGCGCAAGAAATTGTAAGTAAACGCCGTATTTACATATCTGCCACTGTGCAGGAGAATCCGTATAGGTGTTCGAGTGTTCGAAACGTAACGCGCCAGAAATTGTAAGTAAACGCCGTATTTACATATCTGCCACTGTGCAGGAGAATCCGTATAGGTGTTCGAGTGTTCGAAACGTAACGCGCGAGAAATTGTAAGTAAACGTCGTATTTACATATCTGACACTGTGCAGGAGAATCCGTATAGGTGTTCGAGTGTTCGAAACGTAACGCGCGAGAAATTGTAAGTAAACATCGTATTTACATATCTGCCACTGTGCAGGAGAATCCGTATAGGTGTTCGAGTGTTCGATACGTAACGCAGGAGAAATTGTATGTAAACGCCGTATTTACATCTCTGCCACTGCGCAGGAGAATCCGTATAGCTGTTCGAGTGTGCGAAACGTAACGAGCGAGAAATTGTAAGTAAACGCCGTATTTACATATCTGCCACTGTGCAGGAGAATCCGTATAGGTGTTCGAGTGTTCGAAACGTAACGCGCGAGAAATTGTAAGTAAACGTCGTATCTACATATCTGCCACTGTGCAGGAGAATCCGTATAGGTGTTCGAGGGTGCGAACCGTAACGAGCGAGAAATTGTAAGTAAACGCCGTATTTACATATCTGCCACTCTGCAGGAGAATCCGTATAGGTGTTCGAGTGTTCGAAACGTAACGCGCGAGAAATTGTAAGTAAACGTCGTATTTACATATCTGACACTGTGCAGGAGAATCCGTATAGGTGTTCGAGTGTTCGAAACGTAACGCGCGAGAAATTGTATGTAAACGCTGTATTTACATATCTGCCACTGTCCAGGAGAATCCGTATAGGTGTTCGAGTGTTCGAAACGTAACGCGCGAGAAATTGTATGTAAACGCTGTATTTACATATCTGCCACTGTCCAGGAGAATCCGTATAGGTGTTCGAGTGTTCGAACCGTAACGCGCGAGAAATTGTAAGTAAACGTCGTATTTACATATCTGCCACTGTGCAGGAGAATCCGTATAGGTGTTCGAGTGTTCGAAACGTAACGAGCGAGAAATTGTAAGTAAACGCCGTATTTACATATCTGCCACTGTGCAGGAGAATCCGTATAGGTGTTCGAGTGTTCGAAACGTAACGCGCGAGAAATTGTAAGTAAACGTCGTATCTACATATCTGCCACTGTGCAGGAGAATCCGTATAGGTGTTCGAGGGTGCGAACCGTAACGCGCGAGAAATTGTAAGTAAACGCCGTATTTACATATCTGCCACTCTGCAGGAGAATCCGTATAGGTGTTCGAGTGTTCGAAACGTAACGCGCGAGAAATTGTAAGTAAACGTCGTATTTACATATCTGACACTGTGCAGGAGAATCCGTATAGGTGTTCGAGTGTTCGAAACGTAACGCGCGAGAAATTGTATGTAAACGCTGTATTTACATATCTGCCACTGTCCAGGAGAATCCGTATAGGTGTTCGAGTGTTCGAACCGTAACGCGCGAGAAATTGTAAGTAAACGTCGTATTTACATATCTGCCACTGTGCAGGAGAATCCGTATAGGTGTTCGAGTGTTCGAAACGTAACGCGCAAGAAATTGTAAGTAAACGCCGTATTTACATATCTGCCACTGTGCAGGAGAATCCGTATAGGTGTTCGAGTGTTCGAAACGTAACGCGCGAGAAATTGTAAGTAAACGTCGTATTTACATATCTGCCACTGTGCAGGAGAATCCGTATAGGTGTTCGAGTGTGCCAAACGTAACGCGCAAGAAATTGTAAGTAAACGCCGTATTTACATATCTGCCACTGTCCCGGAGAATCCGTATAGGTGTTCGAGTGTTCGAAACGTAACGCGCCAGAAATTGTAAGTAAACGCCGTATTTACATATCTGCCACTGTGCAGGAGAATCCGTATAGGTGTTCGAGTGTTCGAAACGTAACGCGCGAGAAATTGTAAGTAAACGTCGTATTTACATATCTGCCACTGTGCAGGAGAATCCGTATAGGTGTTCTAGTGTTCGAATCGTAAGGCGTGAGAAATTGTAATTAAACGCCGTATTTACATATCTGCCACTGTGCAGGAGAATCCGTATAGGTGTTCGAGTGTTCGAATCGTAAGGCGTGAGAAATTGTAAGTAAACGCCATATTTACATATCTGCCACTGTGCAGGAGAATCCGTATAGGTGTTCGAGTGTTCGAAATGTAACGCGCAAGAAATTGTAAGTAAACGCCGCATTTACATATCTACCACTGTGCAGGAGAATCCGTATAGGTGTTCGAGTGTGCGAAACGTAACGCGCGAGAAATTGTAAGTAAACGCCGTATTTACATATCTGCCACTGTGCAGGAGAATCCGTATAGGTGTTCGAGTGTTCGAAACGTAACGCGTAAGAAATTGTAAGTAAACGCCGTATTTACATATCTGCCACTGTGCAGGAAAATCCGTATAGGTGTTCGAGTGTTCGAATCGTAAGGCGTGAGAAATTGTAATTAAACGCCGTATTTACATATCTGCCACTATCCAGGAGAATCCGTATAGGTGTTCGAGTGTTCGAACCGTAACGCCAGAGAAATTGTAAGTAAAAGCCGTATTTACATATCTGCCACTGTGCAGGGGAATCCGTATAGGTGTTCGAGTGTTCGAAACGTAACGCGCAAGAAATTGTAAGTAAACGCCGTATTTACATATCTGCCACTGTGCAGGAGAATCCGTATAGGTGTTCGAGTGTGCGATACGTAACGCGCGAGAAATTGTAAGTAAACGCCGTATTTACATATCTGCCACTGTGCAGGAGAATCCGTATAGGTGTTCGAGTGTTCCAAACGTAACGCGCAAGAAATTGTAAGTAAACGCCGTATTTAAATATCTGCCACTGTGGAGGAAAATCCGTATAGGTGTTCGAGTGTTCGAATCGTAAGGCGTGAGAAATTGTAATTAAACGCCGTATTTACATATCTGCCACTGTGCAGGAGAATCCGTATAGGTGTTCGAGTGTTCAAACCGTAACGCGCGAGAAATTGAAGGTAAACGCCGTATTTACATATCTGCCACTGTGCAGGAGAATCCGTATAGGTGTTCGAGTGTGCGAAACGTAACGCGCGAGAAATTGTAAGTGAAAGCCGTATTTACATATCTGCCACTGTGCAGGAGAATCCGTATAGGTGTTCGAGTGTTCGAAACGTAACGTGTGAGAAATGTTAAGTAAACGTCGTATTTACATATCTGCCACTGTGCAGGAGAATCCGTATAGGTGTTCGAGTGTGCAAAACGTAACGCGCGAGAAATTGTAACTAAACGCCGTATTTACATATCTGGCACTGTGCAGGATAATCCGTATAGGTGTTCGAGTGTTCGAAACGTAACGCGTGAGAAATTGTAAGTAAACGCCGTATTTACATATCTGCCACTGTCCAGGAGAATCCGTATAGGTGTTCGAGTGTTCGAACTGTAACGCTCGAGAAATTGTAAGTAAAAGCCGTATTTACATATCTACCACTGTGCAGGGGAATCCGTATAGGTGTTCGAGTGTTCGAAACGTAACGCGCGAGAAATTGTAAGTAAACGTCGTATTTACATATCTGCCACTGTGCAGGAGAATCCGTATAGGTGTTCGAGTGTTCGATACGTAACGCATGAGAAATTGTATGTAAACGCCGTATTTACATCTCTGCCTCTGTGCAAGGGAATCCGTATAGCTGTTCGAGTGTGCGAAACGTAACGCGCGAGAAATTGTAAGTAAACGCCGTATTTACATATCTGCCACTGTGCAGGAGAATCCGTATAGGTGTTCGAGTGTTCGAAACGTAACGCACGAGAAATTGTAAGTAAACGTCGTATTTACATATCTGCCACTGTGCAGGAGAATCCGTATAGGTGTTCGAGTGTTCGAACCGTAACGCGCGGGAAATTGTAAGTAAACGCCGTATTTACATATCTGCCACTTTGCAGGAGAATCCGTATAGGTGTTCGAGTTTTCGAAACGTAACGCGCGAGAAATTGTAAATAAACGTCGTATTTACATATCTGCCACTGTGCAGGAGAATCCGTATAGGTGTTCGAGTGTTCGAAACGTAACGCGCGAGAAATTGTATGTAAACGCCGTATTTACATATCTGCCACTGTTCAGGAGAATCCGTATAGGTGTTCGAGTGTTCGAACCGTAACGCGCGAGAAATTGTAAGTAAACGTCGTAGTTACATATCTGCCACTGTGCAGGAGAATCCGTATAGGTGTTCGAGTGTTCGAAACGTAACGCGCAAGAAATTGTAAGTAAACGCCGTATTTACATATCTGCCACTGTGCAGGAGAATCACTATAGGTGTTCAAGTGTGCGAAACGTAACGCGCGAGAAATTGTAAGTGAAAGCCGTATTTACATATCTGCCACTGTGCAGGAGAATCCGTATAGGTGTTCGAGTGTTCGATACGTAACGCATGAGAAATTGTATGTAAACGCCGTATTTACATCTCTGCCTCTGTGCAGGAGAATCCGTATAGCTGTTCGAGTGTGCGAAACGTAACGCGCGAGAAATTGTAAGTAAACGCCGTATTTACATATCTGCCACTGTGCAAGAGAATCCGTATAGGTGTTCGAGTGTGCGAAACGTAATGCGCGAGAAATTGTAAGTAAACGCCGTATTTACATATCTGCCACAGTGCAGGATAATCCGTATAGGTGTTCGAGTGTTCGAATCGTAAGGCGTGAGAAATTGTAATTAAACGCCGTATTTACATATCTGCCACTGTGCAGGAGAATCCGTATAGGTGTTCGAGTGTTCAAACCGTAACGCGCGAGAAATTGAAGGTAAACGCCGTATTTACATATCTGCCACTGTGCAGGAGAATCCGTATAGGTGTTCGAGTGTTCGAAACGTAACGCGCGAGAAGTTGTAAGTAAACGCCGTATTTACATATCTGCCACTGTGCAGGAGAATCCGTATAGGTGTTCGAGTGTTCGAAACGTAACGCGCGAGAAATTGTAAGTAAACGTCGTATTTACATATCTGCCATTGTGCAGGAGAATCCGTATAGGTGTTCGAGTGTTCGAAACGTAACGTGTGAGAAATGTTAAGTAAACGTCGTATTTACATATCTGCCACTGTGCAGGAGAATCCGTATAGGTGTTCGAGTGTGCAAAACGTAACGCGCGAGAAATTGTAAGTAAACGCCGTATTTACATATCTGCCACTGTGCAGGATAATCCGTACAGGTGTTCGAGTGTTCGAAACGTAACGCGTGAGAAATTGTAAGTAAACGCCGTATTTACATATCTGCCACTATCCAGGAGAATCCGTATAGGTGTTCGAGTGTTCGAACCGTAACGCGCGAGAAATTGTAAGTAAAAGCCGTATTTACATATCTACCGCTGTGCAGGGGAATCCGTATAGGTGTTCGAGTGTTCGAAACGTAACGCGCGAGAAATTGTAAGTAAACGTCGTATTTACATATCTGTCACTGTGCAGGAGAATCCGTATAGGTGTTCGAGTGTTCGATACGTAACGCATGAGAAATTGTATGTAAACGCCGTATTTACATCTCTGCCTCTGTGCAGGAGAATCCGTAAAGCTGTTCGAGTGTGCGAAACGTAACGCGCGAGAAATTGTAAGTAAACGCCGTATTTACATATCTGCCACTGTGCAGGAGAATCCGTATAGGTGTTCGAGTGTTCGAAACGTAACGCACGAGAAATTGTAAGTAAACGTCGTATTTACATATCTGCCACTGTGCAGGAGAATCCGTATAGGTGTTCGAGTGTTCGAACCGTAACGCGCGGGAAATTGTAAGTAAACGCCGTATTTACATATCTGCCACTTTGCAGGAGAATCCGTATAGGTGTTCGAGTTTTCGAAACGTAACGCGCGAGAAATTGTAAATAAACGTCGTATTTACATATCTGCCACTGTGCAGGAGAATCCGTATAGGTGTTCGAGTGTTCGAAACGTAACGCGCCAGAAATTGTATGTAAACGCCATATTTACATATCTGCCACTGTCCAGGAGAATCCGTATAGGTGTTCGAGTGTTCGAACCGTAACGCGCGAGAAATTGTAAGTAAACGTCGTAGTTACATATCTGCCACTGTGCAGGAGAATCCGTATAGGTGTTCGAGTGTTCGAAACGTAACGCGCAAGAAATTGTAAGTAAACGCCGTATTTACATATCTGCCACTGTGCAGGAGAATCACTATAGGTGTTCAAGTGTGCGAAACGTAACGCGCGAGAAATTGTAAGTGAAAGCCGTATTTACATATCTGCCACTGTGCAGGAGAATCCGTATAGGTGTTCGAGTGTTCGAAACGTAACGTGTGAGAAATGTTAAGTAAACGTCGTATTTACATATCTGCCACTGTGCAGGAGAATCCGTATAGGTGTTCGAGTGTGCAAAACGTAACGCGCGAGAAATTGTAACTAAACGCCGTATTTACATATCTGGCACTGTGCAGGATAATCCGTATAGGTGTTCGAGTGTTCGAAATGTAACGCGTGAGAAATTGTAAGTAAACGCCGTATTTACATATCTGCCACTGTCCAGGAGAATCCGTATAGGTGTTCGAGTGTTCGAACCGTAACGCGCGAGAAATTGTAAGTAAAAGCCGTATTTACATATCTACCACTGTGCAGGGGAATCCGTATAGGTGTTCGAGTGTTCGAAACGTAACGCGCGAGAAATTGTAAGTAAACGTCGTATTTACATATCTGCCACTGTGCAGGAGAATCCGTATAGGTGTTCGAGTGTTCGATACGTAACGCATGAGAAATTGTATGTAAACGCCGTATTTACATCTCTGCCTCTGTGCAAGAGAATCCGTATAGCAGTTCGAGTGTGCGAAACGTAACGCGCGAGAAATTGTAAGTAAACGCCGTATTTACATATCTGCCACTGTGCAGGAGAATCCGTATAGGTGTTCGAGTGTTCGAAACGTAACGCACGAGAAATTGTAAGTAAACGTCGTATTTACATATCTGCCACTGTGCAGGAGAATCCGTATAGGTGTTCGAGTGTTCGAACCGTAACCCGCGGGAAATTGTAAGTAAACGCCGTATTTACATATCTGCCACTTTGCAGGAGAATCCGTATAGGTGTTCGAGTTTTCGAAACGTAACGCGCGAGAAATTGTAAATAAACGTCGTATTTACATATCTGCCACTGTGCAGGAGAATCCGTATAGGTGTTCGAGTGTTCGAAACGTAACGCGCGAGAAATTGTATGTAAACGCCGTATTTACATATCTGCCACTGTCCAGGAGAATCCGTATAGGTGTTCGAGTGTTCGAACCGTAACGCGCGAGAAATTGTAAGTAAACGTCGTAGTTACATATCTGCCACTGTGCAGGAGAATCCGTATAGGTGTTCGAGTGTTCGAAACGTAACGCGCAAGAAATTGTAAGTAAACGCCGTATTTACATATCTGCCACTGTGCAGGAGAATCACTATAGGTGTTCAAGTGTGCGAAACGTAACGCGCGAGAAATTGTAAGTGAAAGCCGTATTTACATATCTGCCACTCTGCAGGAGAATCCGTATAGGTGTTCGAGTGTTCGATACGTAACGCATGAGAAATTGTATGTAAACACCGTATTTACATCTCTGCCTCTGTGCAGGAGAATCCGTATAGCTGTTCGAGTGTGCGAAACGTAACGCGCGAGAAATTGTAAGTAAACGCCGTATTTACATATCTGCCACTGTGCAAGAGAATCCGTATAGGTGTTCGAGTGTGCGAAACGTAACGCGCGAGAAATTGTAAGTAAACGCCGTATTTACATATCTGCCACTGTGCAGGATAATCCGTATAGGTGTTCGAGTGTTCGAATCGTAAGGCGTGAGAAATTGTAATTAAACGCCGTATTTACATATCTGCCACTGTGCAGGAGAATCCGTATAGGTGTTCGAGTGTTCAAACCGTAACGCGCGAGAAATTGAAGGTAAACGCCGTATTTACATATCTGCCACTGTGCAGGAGAATCCGTATAGGTGTTCGAGTGTGCAAAACGTAACGCGCGAGAAATTGTAACTAAACGCCGTATTTACATATCTGGCACTGTGCAGGATAATCCGTATAGGTGTTCAAGTGTTCGAAATGTAACGCGTGAGAAATTGTAAGTAAACGCCGTATTTACATATCTGCCACTGTCCAGGAGAATCCGTATAGGTGTTCGAGTGTTCGAACCGTAACGCGCGAGAAATTGTAAGTAAAAGCCGTATTTACATATCTACCACTGTGCAGGGGAATCCGTATAGGTGTTCGAGTGTTCGAAACGTAACGCGCGAGAAATTGTAAGTAAACGTCGTATTTACATATCTGCCACTGTGCAGGAGAATCCGTATAGGTGTTCGAGTGTTCGATACGTAACGCATGAGAAATTGTATGTAAACGCCGTATTTACATCTCTGCCTCTGTGCAAGAGAATCCGTATAGCTGTTCGAGTGTGCGAAACGTAACGCGCGAGAAATTGTAAGTAAACGCCGTATTTACATATCTGCCACTGTGCAGGAGAATCCGTATAGGTGTTCGAGTGTTCGAAACGTAACGCACGAGAAATTGTAAGTAAACGTCGTATTTACATATCTGCCACTGTGCAGGAGAATCCGTATAGGTGGTCGAGTGTTCGAACCGTAACCCGCGGGAAATTGTAAGTAAACGCCGTATTTACATATCTGCCACTTTGCAGGAGAATCCGTATAGGTGTTCGAGTTTTCGAAACGTAACGCGCGAGAAATTGTAAATAAACGTCGTATTTACATATCTGCCACTGTGCAGGAGAATCCGTATAGGTGTTCGAGTGTTCGAAACGTAACGCGCGAGAAATTGTATGTAAACGCCGTATTTACATATCTGCCACTGTCCAGGAGAATCCGTATAGGTGTTCGAGTGTTCGAACCGTAACTGTAACAAGCCCGCGGGGGACCTCGCTACAGCTCGGACTCGACTTTCGCAGTCACGGTTCTTAATCTGAACCAAAGAGTCCAAATCCGGTAAATCGTTTTGAGAAAACAGATTTTTGAAAGAAGTGCCAAACATGGACTGCTTTGCCAGATACAGAGTCGCCACCTAAATATTTTATTTTGGGAAATTTAGGAAACCCTGACTCGGTGCCAAAAGGCCACGTGTCCGTCATCACCAAAGTTGCCTCGGCTCGGGAACTTGGGTACGATTGGGGAAGGTCACTTCGTGAGCACCCCCGCTCGCCCGGTCATAGACCGGCCTCTACTAATCATGATATCAATTTTTGAAAACATTGTGAATTCTTATTCCGGTTATTAGCCTAGGTTACTATGTGATGCTCGCAGCATATAAATATAGACTGGGTCGCCCGAATTGGAACAAAACATTTCGTGTTTGTTTATTTGAAAGTGGTTTGATGGTGCTACCCGCAAGTAGGCTAAGACGTGGATTTGCCACCCTCAGGTGGGCTTAGAAAAATATGATTTTGCCACTATCTAGTGGGCTTAAAACACACATTTGATGAATTATTCCAATTCAAATAACCCAACCTTCACCCACAGGCATTCAGGCAGTTATATCACATAAGCACATAGCCTCATGGTAAGCATGCTATTCATGGCAACGCTCACACGCATGCAAGGATGCTAAAGCATAAAACTCACCGAGTACTCCGAGCCAAAATAAAAACTATATTAGAAATCATGTATGATCCTAAGTATACAGAAATGCCTAATGCAACACATGCGAAAATGCAACTATAGTAGGCTCGGCTATTCTAAGATGATATACGAAATGCGACAACTAACATGTATTCAATTTGAAATTGAAAGTACAATGCAGTTAGTATGATGCGCCGAGCCCGGTGCATGCAATACAGATGAATGAATGCAAAACATGCTGTCATACTGTATGCTAATTTAAACATGCCCTAATCTAACCATAAAAAGCGGATAAATAAAAGGGCGAAAGACGTGGGGTTGGAAGACATACATCACACTCACCCACACTTATTACAGTTGTGCCCTCACTCAGAGGGTCCGAATAAATATACAGTCCGAATATTACAGTCCCGAATAAAAGAATATTACAGTCCGAAATATTACAAAGTTCTAATTAATTAATGAATTAGCTAAGAAAGCAAATAAAACTGGCGTGCAAGCCAGGGACTGCCTTGCCTCTGATGGATGATGCATATCCGGGTTGTCTTGCGCGGAAATCCACCGGAATGCCCCAATTAGCCTCTGTTTACACCTGTTCTTGAAATGCGCCCAAGTCCCAAAAGGTTGTTGATTCTTTGTTTTGCTGCAACAGAGAGCAGGAAAGGGGCATAGCAATGTATCTGCACAGATATATGCATGTCTCGATCTTCGTGCCACCAATCACGCATACCGAGGCATGATGGCCGAGGAATCGAAATGCACAACTCAATATAGGATGAATGCACATGGAACTACAGCTAAAACCTAACTCCATCATGGATAATCCGGAGTGTCGGTGACTGGGGAATTGAGACACATTCCGTCACTCGGAGTACGAAATGTACCTCGTTTCCCGTGCCCGGGCTAACTCCTATTCCGGACATGATGCAATATGCATGATATGCATGAAATGCAACTAATATATAATCCTAACATACTCAATGCTATGAAAATGAGGTGCCTCGAAATGCGTGCACACGGGCACGCAAACCGAGGCAATGATAAAATGCAATGAAATGGCATGGAAATGACAAATGGGCTTATACCAACATGAGTGAGCCTCAGCCACACTCACATAGGATGCCGGCGGATAAAAATGAGGTGCCTCGAAATGCGTGCACACGGGCACGCAAACCGAGGCAATGATAAACTGCAATGAAATGGCATGGAAATGACAAATGGGCTTATACCAACATGAGTGAGCCTCAGCCACACTCACATAGGATGCCGTCGGATGAAAATGGAGTGCCTCGAAATGCGTGCACACGGGCACGCAAACCGAGGCAATGATAAAATGCAATGAAATGGCATGGAGATGACAAATGGGCTTATACCAACATGAGTGAGCCTCAGCCACACTCACATAGGATGCCGTCG
Source organism: Camellia sinensis (assembly GCF_055761805.1). NCBI lineage: Eukaryota > Viridiplantae > Streptophyta > Magnoliopsida > Ericales > Theaceae > Camellia > Camellia sinensis. The sequence continues at coordinate 3,358,239 of NW_028128989.1, read as the reverse complement.
GATAAAAATGGAGTGCCTCGAAATGCGTGCACACGGGCACGCAAACCGAGGCAATGATAAAATGCAATGAAATGGCATGGAAATGACAAATGGGCTTATACCAACATGAGTGAGCCTCAGCCACACTCACATAGGATGCCGTCGGATAAAAATGGAGTGCCTCGAAATGCGTGCACACGGGCACGCAAACCGAGGCAATGATAAAATGCAATGAAACATGGCATGGAAATGACAAATGGGCTTATACCAACATGAGTGAGCCTCAGCCACACTCACATAGGATGCCGTCGGATAAAAATGGAGTGCCTCGAAATGCGTGCACACGGGCACGCAAACCGAGGCAATGATAAAATGCAATGAAACATGGCAAAAATGATATGCAAGCATGCTAACGAAATTTCAGCACTAAAATATGGGGGAAAACAGTCCCGAAATGAGGCGAAATGACATGAAATGCAAGGAAATGTCCCGAAATGCGAATTTAGGCACCCGAAATGGCCTATAGCTATGCTAAACATGCACAATATGGACATGCAATGCAAAGACAGAAGCTAGACAGTCCCAAAAGATGCACTTTCACAGTTATAAACATGGCCAAACAGCAAGCATAGGTATGGCAAAAATGGCATGCAAGAATAGGGGCCAAAAGATGGCCAAAGAGGCAAGTGGTATATACAATGCCCAAACTGAAAAATTCCCTTCTACAACATTGAAGAGGGACCAAAAATAAGCATATTTCCAGAACTGTAAAATGGCCAAAACAGTATAAAAACATGCTAGAAATGCAATGCAAAATAAGGCTCAAAAGAGGCTATAACATGAGGTATGCAAAATATTCCACAAATGGCCAAAGACCCTTAATGAAACATGTTAAGAAGGTCAAAATAAGACTATCTCTAGGCCTGCAAATCGTCCAAAAATGGAAGCATATTGGGCATCCAAAGCATGCAAGAAAACGGTATTTAAGGAGGACATTGAAGCAAGTGCAACATGGAGGGCTCAAACAGGGTTGAGCCCTTAATGAGACATGAAAATGAGCTCAAAATAATGATCTTTCTAGTTTTGGTCGGAGCTCAAATGTACAAGAAAGAAAGGCTAAGAAATGTTGCAAAAAATGAGCTCAAAAGAGGGAAAGTGGACTTACCTTGGAAGATCAATTCTTTTGTTGCTTCTTGGGCCAACTTTGTTGCCTCTTAGCTTCTGGAATTCCTCTCCTTGCTCTTGGAATGGAGTGGTGGTGGTAGAGCTTGGTGTTGTAGTGTAAATGGTGGTGTAGGACTTGAAGCTTTTTAGGAAAATGAGAGAGATGGAGGAGGATTTGTCTCTTGAGGCTTGAAGAACCAATTTTTCTAACCTCCTAAAGGGGAGGAGAGGTTCTCTTTATATAGAGAAACCAAAGGGGCAAAGCTTCTCTTGGAAGCTTTGACCAAAAGGGCCAAGCTTCTCTTAGAAGCTTGGAGCAAAAGGGCCAAGCTTCTTGGAGAAGCTAGGCAAAAAGGGTCAAGAGGTTCAAGCTTCTTGGAGAAGCTAGCCAAAAGGGTCAAAAGGTTCAAGCTTCTTGGAGAAGCTAAACAAAAAGGGTCAAAAGGGTCAAGCTTCTTGGAGAAGTTTTAAAAAAGGGTCAAAAGGTTCAAGCTTCTTGGAGAAGCTAAACAAAAAGGTCAAGCTTCTTGGAGAAGCTAAAAAAGGGGTCAAGCTTCTTGGAGAAGCTAAAGAGGTCAAGCTTCTTGGAGAAGCTAAAAAAAAAGGTCCAAAAGGGTCAAGCTCCCTCAAGAAAAGGTCTCGGTTAGGAGAAGTGGCCGATTGATCAAAAATAGTGGCCGGCCATGAACTTTTAGGGTCCTCCCAAGTGTGTACATCACATATATGTGGTTCAAAGTTCAAGAAAGTGGGCCCAAGGTGTTCAACATTGGCCCGGAAGAGGAGGGGCAAAAATGGAAATAACAATTAATGGTCGGCCATGACTTTTTTGGGTCCTCCAAGGTGTGTAGATCACAGTTATGTGGTTGAAAGTTGGCAACACTACCCCTAGGGTGTTCAACATTAGCCCGGAAGTTGGAAAAACGGGCGCCGGGAGGCTCCGAAGGAGAGATAACTGGTTGCTGCAACAATTACTAGCCTCCCACCCTTCAGTGACCTTCCTGGTGATAAAACAGAGGTACCTGCCAAAAATGAACGAAAACCGATGCAAAACGAATGTTCGGGGGCCAAAACACGTAGTTCGGGGCCCCGGAAACTGCCCGTTAAACACCGAAAGTGGCGTTCGGCCACGAAGTGGGTTTCTCAGACCCCAGTGTCCCTCAAAAGGGAGAAAATAAGATGTATGCCAAAAATCAGAGCAAACGGAGATGGTTAGGCGGTCCCGAACCGAGGCACACGGCCTGACGGCTCCGAAAACCGGAAACCGGGCTCCGAAATGGGCAAAATGGCCTACGGCCACCAAATGTAGCCTACGGACATTGAGAGATGGTCTACGGGACCTCTCTCTCCCCTCAGGAAAAGAAACAGAGAAAACCGAGTCTGGTTCGCAAACCGAGACAAGGCACAGAAGAGGGTTCGGAAGTCCGGAGGCAGGGCTCACGGCCGCGATTCTGGAACTTCTGAACGAGCACATTATGCAACATCACCAAGCGCTCAATTGGTGACGTCTGAGTCTTAAGGTCGGTCAAAAATGGGGTGTCTACAGTTGCCCCTCTTTGACAGAACTCGGAAGTCACAAGTGACGGGAGTGAATGTCAAAGCCCAGAGACGACCCATTTTTGACAAGGCCGAAGACTTAGACAAACATACAAGATAAACAGAGACGTGCCCGCAGGCAGGGGGGCAAAAATGCAAATGATATGCAAGAAGATTTTGAAGATTGGACTTGTACGCTACGCGAAGCCGGTCTTGAAAGTTGGACTTATACGCTACGCGAAGCCGGTTTGAAGATTGGACTTATACGCTACGCGAAGCCGGTTTGAAAGTTGGACTTATACGCTACGCGAAGCCGATTTGAAAGTTGGACTTATACGCTACGCGAAGCCGATTTGAAGAGTGGACTTATACGCTACGCGAAGCCAAGTTGAAGAGTGGACTTATACGCTACGCGAAGCCAATTTGACGAGTGGACTTATACGCTACGCGAAGCCGATTTGACGAGTGGACTTATACGCTACGCGAAGCCAAGTTGAAGAGTGGACTTATACGCTACGCGAAGCCAATTTGAAGAGTGGACTTATACGCTACGCGAAGCCAGATTGAAGAGTGGACTTATACGCTACGCGAAGCCAGATTGAACAGTGGACTTATACGCTACGCGAAGCCAGATTGAAGAGTGGACTTATACGCTACGCGAAGCCAAGTTGAAGAGTGGACTTATACGCTACGCGAAGCCAGATTGAAGAGTGGACTTATACGCTATGCGAAGCCAAGTTGAAGAGTGGACTTATACGCTACGCGAAGCCAGATTGAAGAGTGGACTTATACGCTACGCGAAGCCAAATTGAAGAGTGGACTTATACGCTACGCGAAGCCAAGTTGAAGAGTGGACTTATACGCTACGCGAAGCCAAGTTGAACTCATGATTATGCAAAGAGAGCTGTAATGAAGCAATTATGCGAAATAAATGCAACATTTTAAGCGAATGCTAGGCAAGCAAGTAAACTCGAGCCAAACTACACCTCGTGCAGAAAGGATGTAAGAAAATTATGGAATTCTTACTGCGAATACAGTGTGCATGTGTGATAGATACACAGAGCGAACATGTGATTGATACACAAAAAGGTGAGCACAAAGTGTGATAGATGCACTAAGTGAACAAAGTATGATTGATATACTAAATGAATGAAGTGTGATTGATACACTAAATAAATGATCTTAAAACGGAACTTCTTTGAATGAACCGTACATACAATATTGTGCATGAAATGAGAAAGAAACTTGATAGGTACAATGCATTACAATGCATGATGCTTAAGGAAAGCAATAAATGGACAAAACAGCACTTTAGAAAGCACCTCATGAGGTGAGTGGCGGTGAACCGCTCTGCTCCGATGGGGATCTTCCCCTGTGCTCTTCAAACACTTACCTTCATCTCACAGTACAAAGACTCTGAAATACTGACAAGGGTTCTTCACGTAGAACACTTTGGATGTTGCCTTTCTTCCTGATCATATTCACAACTTTCCCTATTCTCCAACGGGGTGACAGACTAGGTTGGTTCAGTATCCAGAATTGAGGTGCATACATGCTATCTCAACCTATGGGGCTTCCATACAGATTTCAAGCCGAGGACATGCCTCTGGGTATTTAAACCAGACTTTAGTCTCGGAAATCCCGAACCTTTACGTTCTAGGCATCAGCCATTCGAACTCTAGTTTCCACCGTCGCAGTTGGCCTCCTAGGAACTCATTGCGAACACAGCCAAGATGCCTCTGGCAGGGAATGGTACTCAGGGAGAGCACTTGATCGCCATTCTGGCTTGAAGCAGACTTGATCTTGAGCTTGAGGTAGAGGCACACTCATACTTCGGAGCTTTGGCAAGACTTAAAGAGGTATACATCACGGAGTGTAGTCTCGGAACTTACTGAAGTTGAAACAAACTCAGATGCTCGACATTTCCACTTTTGCTTTTGCTTTGCAGTCCAGAACCATATATAGCTTCAGATAGGTCCTGGTTCTACTGTTCTCACATGAGCTAGGTTGAACCCTGCGGTTTTATGAAAGAATGAATCTTGTTTTGTACAAATGTGGAGAATGGCATGGCACTCGGAGCACAAAACGATTTTGTTCTTGAAATTCAGAGATGAGCTTTCGACCAAGTATTGAGCTTATGACTGAACGCAGCAAAACAACTCAACAAGGAAATAAAAGGCACACAACCTAGACACATCGAGTAACACTCGAAACGACTCAAAACAAGAATCGAGATAAAACAAAAAGACACGACACTCAGACGCGCACAGGGAGCCTGTTTCACCGGGTAGTGTTCCCCACCCTCTCTCATTTGTGATCCTCGCATCACTCGGCCCTCAAGCTCTATTTTTCTGAAAAAGCCCTTTTCTCACTTTTTCTCTCATCATACATCTCTCTATTCTTCAATCTCTCATTTTTCATCCCTCCCCTGGGTGGTTGATGGATGAACAGGAAGTTGCGGGCTCATGCCCAACATAATCAGCTCGCGGCTATTTCCTTCGGTGACCTCTGTCGATGCGCCGGATGAGGGAATGGAGCATCTCGATCCATTCCAATTCATGCTTTGCACTCGGCTTGATACCTCGCTGCTTGGAGGATGAAAGAACTTTCAGCCATTCGTTGTTAACTTCGGTTATCCCCTTTTTTGGCGGGTAGAGTGGCCTTTCTGGCAAGTATGTTGACAATGGGGAAAAGACAGGAAGCCTGACTCAACTGTGCCCGTAGTTCATCATTTTGACCATTTTTTAGTTTTAGTTTTCTCCTAAAAAAAAATTTTGACCAAAATGAGAGTTAGATCAACATACTTGTTCAATTTTCTGATTTAAAATCATGCAAGTTAGGCAGTGAGCACTGAGAGTTTTCCTTTTTTGGGTCCAAGAAATGGTCCAGTTTTGAAAATGGAATACTTTTCGAGAAGATTAGTCAACCTCAGTAAAAATTCTCAAAAACTATTTTCGCAAACGACCACTGCTCAACGAGCATGGGACCTACTCTTGAGATGCGCAACCTCGGATCCATGGCAATGGAAAATTGCCCCTTGTCTGAAGGACACTGCATGGCAACGGAATGTTGCCCCTTGTTTGAAATGACACTGCGGCGTTCTGAATGGCAACGGAAAGTTGCCCCTTGTTTGGATAGCACCGCAGCGCATTGAATGGCAACGGAAAGTTGCCCCTTGTTTGAATGACACCGCGGTGCATTGAATGGCAACGGAAAGTTGCCCCTTGTCTGAATGGCACCGTAGTGTATTGTAGTCAATCCTCAGAGCGACGAACGCAACCAGACTCTCAGATATAGAGAAGGCAAAGATTATCAGAACCATTACATGGACATGATTGAGTTTGAAGTGTTTTACGGCTGGACTTCAGAATGAAGTTGCCTACGTATCCCAAAGATGGGAATCAAGCCTCACGTAGTTCAGGGTTAAGGTACACTCGGGTATTAACCTCTCCTATTTAGGCTCTAACTTTTGCCAAGGCGCCCGTTGCGGGTTTTCGACCTTGCGAGCTTTGTTCTTCTTTTCTTTTCAATTCTTTTCATTTCTTTTTCCTTTTTTTTGATTTTTTTTCGTTCTTTTCTTTGCATCTTTCTTTTTTGTTCTCTTTTTTTCTTTTTGCATTTTTTTGCTTCTTCTTTTTTTTGTATTTTTCTCTTGCTCTAACTTTTGCCTGGGTCGCCCTTCCGGGTTTTCGGCCCAGCGAGCCTCTCAAGGGTAAAAGTATAACAAGTCCATGCCAAATGGTTTTGAGATCCTGGAGTCATCTGAATCCAGGAGAATGGCTGCTGCTTTGCTTTGTAAGCTTCTTCTGATGAGATCTGATCTTCTTGACTTGACTTTGGTGCCTCTTGTTCGAGGGCTGCTTCAAATCTAGCCACACAGGCCTCACATCGTAGTTGACCGTCGAACCTTCTGATTTCAAGTTCAAGGTTTGGAAGCGAAGGGGTTGAGTCTCGAGGCTGAGAGCGATCCTAGGCTGCACAATCTCAAGAGCGATTCCACACAGGTCTTCGCAAGACCGCGCAAAACATTTTGTTTTTGAAAGTTTTTAAGAAAGCGACGAATCACTCGCGCTGAAGGTAGTGTGAAACCAGTCTGGATCAAGCCAGGGTCCTTCTCAGTACTCACGCTAACAAGCATGATTTCATTCATTAAGGGCTTAGCATGCCTCTCTTTCTCTCAAATGATCAAAGTTTTGCGAATCCCGAGGAATTCCTTCCTCTTCGTTTTCACCGCAGTGTTCAAAAAGTTTTGAAAAACTTAGGTCAAATGCAATGATTTTGGGGTGCAGAAGAGAGCAGGTGGAATGTACTGCCATTTCATTCAAATCCCGGCACAACTAGCACATGGCAGAAGCAAATGTGAGAGTGTGGAAATCACTGCTGTTTCATTCAAAATCTGTTGGTACAACTGGCTCCCTGGCAGAAACAGACTCAAAACAAAACGAAAAGACAAACACAAAACAAAATGGTGATGCCCGAGGTAACACCCCCCGGAATCACCCGACTCCTATACAACAGGACTGACTCGATACAACAAGACAGACCCAAAACAAAAGAGACTGACTCAAAACAAAACGACAGACTCAAAACAAAACGACAAGACTGACTCAATACCCAAGTCAGAATGTAGCATTCACCAACTGCTCAAAACGGTGCGTGCCATACGTCATATCTGGAGTAAACTGAGTGCCGCCCACAGGTGGTTCATCCCTCGATCACATCACGTTATCCCCCACAAATTCACTGATCAAGTGCCGATAGGCTTTGCAGGACTTGGTGCGGGGATGACCCCGTTGTCAAACAAATCTTGTACATCATGGCGCAGACGAAAGCAACTGTCGGTGTCATGACCAGCTCGCTGATGGAAGGCACAGTAGTCGGCTGAGTTGTGCGAGAGAGGGAGGTTCTTTGGTAATGGCTGCGGCTCAAGGGGCTTCAAATGCCCTTTCTTGATCAAAACCTCTAGAGCCTTTGACAAAGGCATATAGAGGGCATGGAAGACCCTCCGACCTCGGGGTTGGTACTTCAAGGTTTGTGGATTTTTGCTGGACGCACCAGCAGGGGGATTAGCAGGTGCTGGCCTAGTTTGCTGATCTTTTCCGAGTGCAGGATTATAGCCGAAAGGAACGTTTCTGATACAACGACCCTTCTCCTGGCTTGCCCCTTGATTCAAACTGCCCCCAACTTGAGTGGCGAAAATGTCGTCCACAGTTTTTGCAATGACCGCGAACACTTGCTCTTTGTTCAGTCCCTCGGCTTTCAAAGCCTTAACAGCCAACAGAAGATATTCATGAGGATCCATGTCCACCTCTACCTCGTTCTTTCCACTCGCCTCCACTTTGCCAAGGGATTGGCATTCCTCAAATATAGCTCGTTCCGAAATTGGGGAGCCTTTTGACATGAACTCCCTGGCATGTGATGTGGTTGATGACGGAGCCGATGTCCCGGAGGCCAAACCTATCACAGTTCTCTGAAGATCTTCGATCATTCTCTTCAGCTCAGAAGTCGTGGGCTCACGGGTTAATAAAAATTCTTCCGAAACCTGTGCCATCACGGGTCTGCTGATGATGTGACTGGTGACTGTCGGATCAGATGAACAAAATGAACCCTATCTGGCCCTTTGTCTTACCTCAGCGAAGGAACACTGATTTGCCTTTGAACTGAATTTCCGACCTGACAAAATCTATCAACACGGATCCAATGTACCCGGGGGATATCGGAGCCTTCTGAAGCTATAGTTCCAGGATTACCCCTAGCAAAAGAGAAAACGTGCAGCATCTCAGCCTGATTTCACCTGAACAGATATGAGCATAGTTGAATGAGTGTGCTCTCTATTGAATTCTGCCCAAAATTCTGCCGGTGAATTGATACCCTCAGGCAAAACTGATTCCCAGATACTGATTGATGCCCGCAGGCCTGATGCCCAAACTCATACACTGATACATACATTCTTGTAGAGACGCACTCTAAAGCACATAACAGATAAGTGAGAGCCAAAACACCCCTATGTTAGGGTAGGGTTTCCCTGTCCTATTTTGTCAGGAGCTAGGGTTTCACTATGCACGCAGCGGTTTCAAACAACCTATAAACGGGCAAGCAACCTGTCCTAATTTGGAATAGTCACTATGGATCCGAATATGCACTAGGTCGAATGGTCAAAGAGGGTGCCCCGGTAAAACCGGGGTTTGTGTTCCCATACTGGCAGAGCCCACAACCGGTCAGCCTTATGGTCATGCCTTGACAAGACAAGCCTCCGGCAAACCGTTCAGGAATAGCAGATGGCAAACACGGTGTCCTAGGCGCACCAATGCAAATGCAATGCAAAGAAACACACAAGTGTAATCAAAAACAGATATCAAGAGTTCGAGTCAAGTTCTCTAAATCCCCAGCAGAGTCGCCAGAAACTGTAACAAGCCCGCGGGGGACCTCGCTACAGCTCGGACTCGACTTTCGCAGTCACGGTTCTTAATCTGAACCAAAGAGTCCAAATCCGGTAAATCGTTTTGAGAAAACAGATTTTTGAAAGAAGTGCCAAACATGGACTGCTTTGCCAGATACAGAGTCGCCACCTAAATATTTTATTTTGGGAAATTTAGGAAACCCTGACTCGGTGCCAAAAGGCCACGTGTCCGTCATCACCAAAGTTGCCTCGGCTCGGGAACTTGGGTACGATTGGGGAAGGTCACTTCGTGAGCACCCCCGCTCGCCCGGTCATAGACCGGCCTCTACTAATCATGATATCAATTTTTGAAAACATTGTGAATTCTTATTCCGGTTATTAGCCTAGGTTACTATGTGATGCTCGCAGCATATAAATATAGACTGGGTCGCCCGAATTGGAACAAAACATTTCGTGTTTGTTTATTTGAAAGTGGTTTGATGGTGCTACCCGCAAGTAGGCTAAGACGTGGATTTGCCACCCTCAGGTGGGCTTAGAAAAATATGATTTTGCCACTATCTAGTGGGCTTAAAACACACATTTGATGAATTATTCCAATTCAAATAACCCAACCTTCACCCACAGGCATTCAGGCAGTTATATCACATAAGCACATAGCCTCATGGTAAGCATGCTATTCATGGCAACGCTCACACGCATGCAAGGATGCTAAAGCATAAAACTCACCGAGTACTCCGAGCCAAAATAAAAACTATATTAGAAATCATGTATGATCCTAAGTATACAGAAATGCCTAATGCAACACATGCGAAAATGCAACTATAGTAGGCTCGGCTATTCTAAGATGATATACGAAATGCGACAACTAACATGTATTCAATTTGAAATTGAAAGTACAATGCAGTTAGTATGATGCGCCGAGCCCGGTGCATGCAATACAGATGAATGAATGCAAAACATGCTGTCATACTGTATGCTAATTTAAACATGCCCTAATCTAACCATAAAAAGCGGATAAATAAAAGGGCGAAAGACGTGGGGTTGGAAGACATACATCACACTCACCCACACTTATTACAGTTGTGCCCTCACTCAGAGGGTCCGAATAAATATACAGTCCGAATATTACAGTCCCGAATAAAAGAATATTACAGTCCGAAATATTACAAAGTTCTAATTAATTAATGAATTAGCTAAGAAAGCAAATAAAACTGGCGTGCAAGCCAGGGACTGCCTTGCCTCTGATGGATGATGCATATCCGGGTTGTCTTGCGCGGAAATCCACCGGAATGCCCCAATTAGCCTCTGTTTACACCTGTTCTTGAAATGCGCCCAAGTCCCAAAAGGTTGTTGATTCTTTGTTTTGCTGCAACAGAGAGCAGGAAAGGGGCATAGCAATGTATCTGCACAGATATATGCATGTCTCGATCTTCGTGCCACCAATCACGCATACCGAGGCATGATGGCCGAGGAATCGAAATGCACAACTCAATATAGGATGAATGCACATGGAACTACAGCTAAAACCTAACTCCATCATGGATAATCCGGAGTGTCGGTGACTGGGGAATTGAGACACATTCCGTCACTCGGAGTACGAAATGTACCTCGTTTCCCGTGCCCGGGCTAACTCCTATTCCGGACATGATGCAATATGCATGATATGCATGAAATGCAACTAATATATAATCCTAACATACTCAATGCTATGAAAATGAGGTGCCTCGAAATGCGTGCACACGGGCACGCAAACCGAGGCAATGATAAAATGCAATGAAATGGCATGGAAATGACAAATGGGCTTATACCAACATGAGTGAGCCTCAGCCACACTCACATAGGATGCCGGCGGATAAAAATGAGGTGCCTCGAAATGCGTGCACACGGGCACGCAAACCGAGGCAATGATAAACTGCAATGAAATGGCATGGAAATGACAAATGGGCTTATACCAACATGAGTGAGCCTCAGCCACACTCACATAGGATGCCGTCGGATGAAAATGGAGTGCCTCGAAATGCGTGCACACGGGCACGCAAACCGAGGCAATGATAAAATGCAATGAAATGGCATGGAGATGACAAATGGGCTTATACCAACATGAGTGAGCCTCAGCCACACTCACATAGGATGCCGTCGGATAAAAATGGAGTGCCTCGAAATGCGTGCACACGGGCACGCAAACCGAGGCAATGATAAAATGCAATGAAATGGCATGGAAATGACAAATGGGCTTATACCAACATGAGTGAGCCTCAGCCACACTCACATAGGATGCCGTCGGATAAAAATGGAGTGCCTCGAAATGCGTGCACACGGGCACGCAAACCGAGGCAATGATAAAATGCAATGAAACATGGCATGGAAATGACAAATGGGCTTATACCAACATGAGTGAGCCTCAGCCACACTCACATAGGATGCCGTCGGATAAAAATGGAGTGCCTCGAAATGCGTGCACACGGGCACGCAAACCGAGGCAATGATAAAATGCAATGAAACATGGCAAAAATGATATGCAAGCATGCTAACGAAATTTCAGCACTAAAATATGGGGGAAAACAGTCCCGAAATGAGGCGAAATGACATGAAATGCAAGGAAATGTCCCGAAATGCGAATTTAGGCACCCGAAATGGCCTATAGCTATGCTAAACATGCACAATATGGACATGCAATGCAAAGACAGAAGCTAGACAGTCCCAAAAGATGCACTTTCACAGTTATAAACATGGCCAAACAGCAAGCATAGGTATGGCAAAAATGGCATGCAAGAATAGGGGCCAAAAGATGGCCAAAGAGGCAAGTGGTATATACAATGCCCAAACTGAAAAATTCCCTTCTACAACATTGAAGAGGGACCAAAAATAAGCATATTTCCAGAACTGTAAAATGGCCAAAACAGTATAAAAACATGCTAGAAATGCAATGCAAAATAAGGCTCAAAAGAGGCTATAACATGAGGTATGCAAAATATTCCACAAATGGCCAAAGACCCTTAATGAAACATGTTAAGAAGGTCAAAATAAGACTATCTCTAGGCCTGCAAATCGTCCAAAAATGGAAGCATATTGGGCATCCAAAGCATGCAAGAAAACGGTATTTAAGGAGGACATTGAAGCAAGTGCAACATGGAGGGCTCAAACAGGGTTGAGCCCTTAATGAGACATGAAAATGAGCTCAAAATAATGATCTTTCTAGTTTTGGTCGGAGCTCAAATGTACAAGAAAGAAAGGCTAAGAAATGTTGCAAAAAATGAGCTCAAAAGAGGGAAAGTGGACTTACCTTGGAAGATCAATTCTTTTGTTGCTTCTTGGGCCAACTTTGTTGCCTCTTAGCTTCTGGAATTCCTCTCCTTGCTCTTGGAATGGAGTGGTGGTGGTAGAGCTTGGTGTTGTAGTGTAAATGGTGGTGTAGGACTTGAAGCTTTTTAGGAAAATGAGAGAGATGGAGGAGGATTTGTCTCTTGAGGCTTGAAGAACCAATTTTTCTAACCTCCTAAAGGGGAGGAGAGGTTCTCTTTATATAGAGAAACCAAAGGGGCAAAGCTTCTCTTGGAAGCTTTGACCAAAAGGGCCAAGCTTCTCTTAGAAGCTTGGAGCAAAAGGGCCAAGCTTCTTGGAGAAGCTAGGCAAAAAGGGTCAAGAGGTTCAAGCTTCTTGGAGAAGCTAGCCAAAAGGGTCAAAAGGTTCAAGCTTCTTGGAGAAGCTAAACAAAAAGGGTCAAAAGGGTCAAGCTTCTTGGAGAAGTTTTAAAAAAGGGTCAAAAGGTTCAAGCTTCTTGGAGAAGCTAAACAAAAAGGTCAAGCTTCTTGGAGAAGCTAAAAAAGGGGTCAAGCTTCTTGGAGAAGCTAAAGAGGTCAAGCTTCTTGGAGAAGCTAAAAAAAAAGGTCCAAAAGGGTCAAGCTCCCTCAAGAAAAGGTCTCGGTTAGGAGAAGTGGCCGATTGATCAAAAATAGTGGCCGGCCATGAACTTTTAGGGTCCTCCCAAGTGTGTACATCACATATATGTGGTTCAAAGTTCAAGAAAGTGGGCCCAAGGTGTTCAACATTGGCCCGGAAGAGGAGGGGCAAAAATGGAAATAACAATTAATGGTCGGCCATGACTTTTTTGGGTCCTCCAAGGTGTGTAGATCACAGTTATGTGGTTGAAAGTTGGCAACACTACCCCTAGGGTGTTCAACATTAGCCCGGAAGTTGGAAAAACGGGCGCCGGGAGGCTCCGAAGGAGAGATAACTGGTTGCTGCAACAATTACTAGCCTCCCACCCTTCAGTGACCTTCCTGGTGATAAAACAGAGGTACCTGCCAAAAATGAACGAAAACCGATGCAAAACGAATGTTCGGGGGCCAAAACACGTAGTTCGGGGCCCCGGAAACTGCCCGTTAAACACCGAAAGTGGCGTTCGGCCACGAAGTGGGTTTCTCAGACCCCAGTGTCCCTCAAAAGGGAGAAAATAAGATGTATGCCAAAAATCAGAGCAAACGGAGATGGTTAGGCGGTCCCGAACCGAGGCACACGGCCTGACGGCTCCGAAAACCGGAAACCGGGCTCCGAAATGGGCAAAATGGCCTACGGCCACCAAATGTAGCCTACGGACATTGAGAGATGGTCTACGGGACCTCTCTCTCCCCTCAGGAAAAGAAACAGAGAAAACCGAGTCTGGTTCGCAAACCGAGACAAGGCACAGAAGAGGGTTCGGAAGTCCGGAGGCAGGGCTCACGGCCGCGATTCTGGAACTTCTGAACGAGCACATTATGCAACATCACCAAGCGCTCAATTGGTGACGTCTGAGTCTTAAGGTCGGTCAAAAATGGGGTGTCTACAGTAACGCGCGAGAAATTGTAAGTAAACGTCGTAGTTACATATCTGCCACTGTGCAGGAGAATCCGTATAGGTGTTCGAGTGTTCGAAACGTAACGCGCAAGAAATTGTAAGTAAACGCCGTATTTACATATCTGCCACTGTGCAGGAGAATCACTATAGGTGTTCAAGTGTGCGAAACGTAACGCGCGAGAAATTGTAAGTGAAAGCCGTATTTACATATCTGCCACTGTGCAGGAGAATCCGTATAGGTGTTCGAGTGTTCGAACCGTAATGCGCGAGAAATTGTAAGTAAACGTCGTAGTTACATATCTGCCACTGTGCAGGAGAATCCGTATAGGTGTTCGAGTGTTCGAAACGTAACGCGCAAGAAATTGTAAGTAAACGCCGTATTTACATATCTGCCACTGTGCAGGAGAATCACTATAGGTGTTCAAGTGTGCGAAACGTAACGCGCGAGAAATTGTAAGTGAAAGCCGTATTTACATATCTGCCACTGTGCAGGAGAATCCGTATAGGTGTTCGAGTGTTCGATACGTAACGCATGAGAAATTGTATGTAAACGCCGTATTTACATCTCTGCCTCTGTGCAGGAGAATCCGTATAGCTGTTCGAGTGTGCGAAACGTAAGGCGCGAGAAATTGTAAGTAAACGCCGTATTTACATATCTGCCACTGTGCAAGAGAATCCGTATAGGTGTTCGAGTGTGCGAAACGTAACGCGCGAGAAATTGTAAGTAAACGCCGTATTTACATATCTGCCACTGTGCAGGATAATCCGTATAGGTGTTCGAGTGCTCGAAACGTAACGCGCAAGAAATTGTAAGTAAACGCCGTATTTACATATCTGCCACTGTGCAGGAAAATCCGTATAGGTGTTCGAGTGTTCGAATCGTAAGGCGTGAGAAATTGTAATTAAACCCCGTATTTACATATCTGCCACTGTCCAGGAGAATCCGCATAGGTGTTCGAGTTTTCGAAACGTAACGCGCGAGAAATTGTAAATAAACGTCGTATTTACATATCTGCCACTGTGCAGGAGAATCCGTATAGGTGTTCGAGTGTTCGAAACGTAACGCGCCAGAAATTGTATGTAAACGCCGTATTTACATATCTGCCACTATCCAGGAGAATCCGTATAGGTGTTCGAGTGTTCGAACCGTAACGCGCGAGAAATTGTAAGTAAACGTCGTATTTACATATCTGCCACTGTGCAGGAGAATCCGTATAGGTGTTCGAGTGTTCGAAACGTAACGCGCAAGAAATTGTAAGTAAACGCCGTATTTACATATCTGCCACTGTGCAGGAGAATCACTATAGGTGTTCCAGTGTGCGAAACGTAACGCGCGAGAAATTGTAAGTGAAAGCCGTATTTACATATCTGCCACTGTGCAGGAGAATCTGTATAGGTGTTCGAGTGTTCGATACGTAACGCATGAGAAATTGTATGTAAACGCCGTATTTACATCTCTGCCTCTGTGCAGGAGAATCCGTATAGCTGTTCGAGTGTGCGAAACGTAACGCGCGAGAAATTGTAAGTAAACGCCGTATTTACATATCTGCCACTGTGCAGGAGAATCCGTATAGGTGTTCGAGTGTTCGAAACGTAACGCGCAAGAAATTGTAAGTAAACGCCGTATTTACATATCTGCCACTGTGCATGTGAATCCGTATAGGTGTTCGAGTGTGCGATACGTAACGCGCGAGAAATTGTAAGTAAACGCCGTATTTACATATCTGCCACTGTGCAGGAGAATCCGTATAGGTGTTCGAGTGTTCCAAACGTAACGCGCAAGAAATTGTAAGTAAACGCCGTATTTACATATCTGCCACTGTGGAGGAAAATCCGTATAGGTGTTCGAGTGTTCGAATCGTAAGGCGTGAGAAATTGTAATTAAACGCCGTATTTACATATCTGCCACTGTGCAGGAGAATCCGTATAGGTGTTCGAGTGTTCAAACCGTAACGCGCGAGAAATTGAAGGTAAACGCCGTATTTACATATCTGCCACTGTGCAGGAGAATCCGTATAGGTGTTCGAGTGTTCGAAACGTAACGCGCGAGAAGTTGTAAGTAAACGCCGTATTTACATATCTGCCACTCTCCAGGAGAATCCGTATAGGTGTTCGAGTGTTCGAACCGTAACGCGCGAGAAATTGTAAGTAAACGTCGTATTTACGTATCTGCCACTGTGCAGGAGAATCCGTATAGGTGTTCGAGTGTTCGAAACGTAACGCGCAAGAAATTGTAAGTAAACGCCGTATTTACATATCTGCCACTGTGCAGGAGAATCACTATACGTGTTCCAGTGTGCGAAACGTAACGCGCGAGAAATTGTAAGTGAAAGCCGTATTTACATATCTGCCACTGTGCAGGAGAATCCGTATAGGTGTTCGAGTGTTCGATACGTAACGCATGAGAAATTGTATGTAAACTCCGTATTTACATCTCTGCCTCTGTGCAGGAGAATTCGTATAGCTGTTCGAGTGTGCGAAACGTAACGCGCGAGAAATTGTAAGTAAACGCCGTATTTACATATCTGCCACTGTGCAGGAGAATCCGTATAGGTGTTCGAGTGTTCGAAACGTAACGCGCAAGAAATTGTAAGTAAACGCCGTATTTACATATCTGCCACTGTGCAGGAGAATCCGTATAGGTGTTCGAGTGTGCGATACGTAACGCGCGAGAAATTGTAAGTAAACGCCGTATTTACATATCTGCCACTGTGCAGGAGAATCCGTATAGGTGTTCGAGTGTTCCAAACGTAACGCGCAAGAAATTGTAAGTAAACGCCGTATTTACATATCTGCCACTGTGGAGGAAAATTCGTATAGGTGTTCGAGTGTTCGAATCGTAAGGCGTGAGAAATTGTAATTAAACGCCGTATTTACATATCTGCCACTGTGCAGGAGAATCCGTATAGGTGTTCGAGTGTTCAAACCGTAACGCGCGAGAAATTGAAGGTAAACGCCGTATTTACATATCTGCCACTGTGCAGGAGAATCCGTATAGGTGTTCGAGTGTTCGAAACGTAACGCGCGAGAAGTTGTAAGTAAACGCCGTATTTACATATCTGCCACTATCCAGGAGAATCCGTATAGGTGTTCGAGTGTTCGAACCGTAACGCGCGAGAAATTGTAAGTAAACGTCGTATTTACATATCTGCCACTGTGCAGGAGAATCCGTATAGGTGTTCGAGTGTTCGAAACGTAACGCGCAAGAAATTGTAAGTAAACGCCGTATTTACATATCTGCCACTGTGCAGGAGAATCACTATAGGTGTTCCAGTGTGCGAAACGTAACGCGCGAGAAATTGTAAGTGAAAGCCGTATTTACATATCTGCCACTGTGCAGGAGAATCCGTATAGGTGTTCGAGTGTTCGATACGTAACGCATGAGAAATTGTATGTAAACGCCGTATTTACATCTCTGCCTCTGTGCAGGAGAACCCGTATAGGTGTTCGAGTGTGCGAAACGTAACGCGCGAGAAATTGTAAGTAAACGCCGTATTTACATATCTGCCACTGTGCAGGAGAATCCGTATAGGTGTTCGAGTGTTCGAAACGTAACGGGCAAGAAATTGTAAGTAAACGCCGTATTTACATATCTGCCACTGTGCAGGAGAATCCGTATAGGTGTTCGAGTGTGCGATACGTAACACGCGAGAAATTGTAAGTAAACGCCGTATTTACATATCTGCCACTGTGCAGGAGAATCCGTATAGGTGTTCGAGTGTTCCAAACGTAACGCGCAAGAAATTGTAAGTAAACGCCGTATTTACATATCTGCCACTGTGGAGGAAAATCCGTATAGGTGTTCGAGTGTTCGAATCGTAAGGCGTGAGAAATTGTAATTAAACGCCGTATTTACATATCTGCCACTGTGCAGGAGAATCCGTATAGGTGTTCGAGTGTTCGAAACGTAACGCGCGAGAAGTTGTAAGTAAACGCCGTATTTACATATCTGCCACTGTGCAGGAGAATCCGTATAGGTGTTCGAGTGTTCGAAACGTAACGCGCGAGAAATTGTAAGTAAACGTCGTATTTACTTATCTGCCATTGTGCAGGAGAATCCGTATAGGTGTTTGAGTGTTCGAAACGTAACGTGTGAGAAATGTTAAGTAAACGTCGTATTTACATATCTGCCACTGTGCAGGAGAATCCGTATAGGTGTTCGAGTGTGCAAAACGTAACGCGCGAGAAATTGTAAGTAAACGCCGTATTTACATATCTGCCACTGTGCAGGATAATCCGTATAGGTGTTCGAGTGTTCGAAACGTAACGCGTGAGAAATTGTAAGTAAACGCCGTATTTACATATCTGCCACTGTCCCGGAGAATCCGTATAGGTGTTCGAGTGTTCGAACCGTAACGCGCGAGAAATTGTAAGTAAAAGCCGTATTTACATATCTACCACTGTGCAGGGGAATCCGTATAGGTGTTCGAGTGTTCGAAACGTAACGCGCGAGAAATTGTAAGTAAACGTCGTATTTACATATCTGCCACTGTGCAGGAGAATCCGTATAGGTGTTCGAGTGTTCGATACGTAACGCATGAGAAATTGTATGTAAACGCCGTATTTACATCTCTGCCTCTGTGCAGGAGAATCCATATAGCTGTTCGAGTGTGCGAAACGTAACGCGCGAGAAATTGTAAGTAAACGCCGTATTTACATATCTGCCACTGTGCAGGAGAATCCGTATAGGTGTTCGAGTGTTCGAAACGTAACGCACGAGAAATTGTAAGTAAACGTCGTATTTACATATCTGCCACTGTGCAGGAGAATCCGTATAGGTGTTCGAGTGTTCGAACCGTAACGCGCGGGAAATTGTAAGTAAACGCCGTATTTACATATCTGCCACTTTGCAGGAGAATCCGTATAGGTGTTCGAGTTTTTGAAACGTAACGCGCGAGAAATTGTAAATAAACGTCGTATTTACATATCTGCCACTGTGCAGGAGAATCCGTATAGGTGTTCGAGTGTTCGAAACGTAACGCGCCAGAAATTGTATGTAAACGCCGTATTTACATATCTGCCACTGTCCAGGAGAATCCGTATAGGTGTTCGAGTGTTCGAACCGTAACGCGCGAGAAATTGTAAGTAAACGTCGTAGTTACATATCTGCCACTGTGCAGGAGAATCCGTATAGGTGTTCGAGTGTTCGAAACGTAACGCGCAAGAAATTGTAAGTAAACGCCGTATTTACATATCTGCCACTGTGCAGGAGAATCACTATAGGTGTTCAAGTGTGCGAAACGTAACGCGCGAGAAATTGTAAGTGAAAGCCGTATTTACATATCTGCCACTGTGCAGGAGAATCCGTATAGGTGTTCGAGTGTTCGATACGTAACGCATGAGAAATTGTATGTAAACGCCGTATTTACATCTCTGCCTCTGTGCAGGAGAATCCGTATAGCTGTTCGAGTGTGCGAAACGTAACGCGCGAGAAATTGAAAGTAAACGCCGTATTTACATATCTGCCACTGTGCAAGAGAATCCGTATAGGTGTTCGAGTGTGCGAAACGTAACGCGCGAGAAATTGTAAGTAAACGCCGTATTTACATATCTGCCACTGTGCAGGAGAATCCGTATAGGTGTTCGAGTGTTCCAAACGTAACGCGCAAGAAATTGTAAGTAAACGCCGTATTTACATATCTGCCACTGTGGAGGAAAATCCGTATAGGTGTTCGAGTGTTCGAATCGTAAGGCGTGAGAAATTGTAATTAAACGCCGTATTTACATATCTGCCACTGTGCAGGAGAATCCGTATAGGTGTTCGAGTGTTCAAACCGTAACGCGCGAGAAATTGAAGGTAAACGCCGTATTTACATATCTGCCACTGTGCAGGAGAATCCGTATAGGTGTTCGAGTGTTCGAAACGTAACGCGCGAGAAGTTGTAAGTAAACGCCGTATTTACATATCTGCCACTCTCCAGGAGAATCCGTATAGGTGTTCGAGTGTTCGAACCGTAACGCGCGAGAAATTGTAAGTAAACGTCGTATTTACGTATCTGCCACTGTGCAGGAGAATCCGTATAGGTGTTCGAGTGTTCGAAACGTAACGCGCAAGAAATTGTAAGTAAACGCCGTATTTACATATCTGCCACTGTGCAGGAGAATCACTATACGTGTTCCAGTGTGCGAAACGTAACGCGCGAGAAATTGTAAGTGAAAGCCGTATTTACATATCTGCCACTGTGCAGGAGAATCCGTATAGGTGTTCGAGTGTTCGATACGTAACGCATGAGAAATTGTATGTAAACTCCGTATTTACATCTCTGCCTCTGTGCAGGAGAATTCGTATAGCTGTTCGAGTGTGCGAAACGTAACGCGCGAGAAATTGTAAGTAAACGCCGTATTTACATATCTGCCACTGTGCAGGAGAATCCGTATAGGTGTTCGAGTGTTCGAAACGTAACGCGCAAGAAATTGTAAGTAAACGCCGTATTTACATATCTGCCACTGTGCAGGAGAATCCGTATAGGTGTTCGAGTGTGCGATACGTAACGCGCGAGAAATTGTAAGTAAACGCCGTATTTACATATCTGCCACTGTGCAGGAGAATCCGTATAGGTGTTCGAGTGTTCCAAACGTAACGCGCAAGAAATTGTAAGTAAACGCCGTATTTACATATCTGCCACTGTGCAGGAGAATCTGTATAGGTGTTCGAGTGTTCGAACCGTAACGCGCGAGAAATTGTAAGTAAAAGCCGTATTTACATATCTGCCACTGTGCAGGAGAATCCGTATAGGTGTTCGAGTGTTCGAAACGTAACGCGCGAGAAGTTGTAAGTAAACGCCGTATTTACATATCTGCCACTATCCAGGAGAATCCGTATAGGTGTTCGAGTGTTCGAACCGTAACGCGCGAGAAATTGTAAGTAAACGTCGTATTTACATATCTGCCACTGTGCAGGAGAATCCGTATAGGTGTTCGAGTGTTCGAAACGTAACGCGCAAGAAATTGTAAGTAAACGCCGTATTTACATATCTGCCACTGTGCAGGAGAATCACTATAGGTGTTCCAGTGTGCGAAACGTAACGCGCGAGAAATTGTAAGTGAAAGCCGTATTTACATATCTGCCACTGTGCAGGAGAATCCGTATAGGTGTTCGAGTGTTCGATACGTAACGCATGAGAAATTGTATGTAAACGCCGTATTTACATCTCTGCCTCTGTGCAGGAGAACCCGTATAGGTGTTCGAGTGTGCGAAACGTAACGCGCGAGAAATTGTAAGTAAACGCCGTATTTACATATCTGCCACTGTGCAGGAGAATCCGTATAGGTGTTCGAGTGTTCGAAACGTAACGGGCAAGAAATTGTAAGTAAACGCCGTATTTACATATCTGCCACTGTGCAGGAGAATCCGTATAGGTGTTCGAGTGTGCGATACGTAACACGCGAGAAATTGTAAGTAAACGCCGTATTTACATATCTGCCACTGTGCAGGAGAATCCGTATAGGTGTTCGAGTGTTCCAAACGTAACGCGCAAGAAATTGTAAGTAAACGCCGTATTTACATATCTGCCACTGTGGAGGAAAATCCGTATAGGTGTTCGAGTGTTCGAATCGTAAGGCGTGAGAAATTGTAATTAAACGCCGTATTTACATATCTGCCACTGTGCAGGAGAATCCGTATAGGTGTTCGAGTGTTCGAAACGTAACGCGCGAGAAGTTGTAAGTAAACGCCGTATTTACATATCTGCCACTGTGCAGGAGAATCCGTATAGGTGTTCGAGTGTTCGAAACGTAACGCGCGAGAAATTGTAAGTAAACGTCGTATTTACTTATCTGCCATTGTGCAGGAGAATCCGTATAGGTGTTTGAGTGTTCGAAACGTAACGTGTGAGAAATGTTAAGTAAACGTCGTATTTACATATCTGCCACTGTGCAGGAGAATCCGTATAGGTGTTCGAGTGTGCAAAACGTAACGCGCGAGAAATTGTAAGTAAACGCCGTATTTACATATCTGCCACTGTGCAGGATAATCCGTATAGGTGTTCGAGTGTTCGAAACGTAACGCGTGAGAAATTGTAAGTAAACGCCGTATTTACATATCTGCCACTGTCCCGGAGAATCCGTATAGGTGTTCGAGTGTTCGAACCGTAACGCGCGAGAAATTGTAAGTAAAAGCCGTATTTACATATCTACCACTGTGCAGGGGAATCCGTATAGGTGTTCGAGTGTTCGAAACGTAACGCGCGAGAAATTGTAAGTAAACGTCGTATTTACATATCTGCCACTGTGCAGGAGAATCCGTATAGGTGTTCGAGTGTTCGATACGTAACGCATGAGAAATTGTATGTAAACGCCGTATTTACATCTCTGCCTCTGTGCAGGAGAATCCGTATAGCTGTTCGAGTGTGCGAAACGTAACGCGCGAGAAATTGTAAGTAAACGCCGTATTTACATATCTGCCACTGTGCAGGAGAATCCGTATAGGTGTTCGAGTGTTCGAAACGTAACGCACGAGAAATTGTAAGTAAACGTCGTATTTACATATCTGCCACTGTGCAGGAGAATCCGTATAGGTGTTCGAGTGTTCGAACCGTAACGCGCGGGAAATTGTAAGTAAACGCCGTATTTACATATCTGCCACTTTGCAGGAGAATCCGTATAGGTGTTCGAGTTTTTGAAACGTAACGCGCGAGAAATTGTAAATAAACGTCGTATTTACATATCTGCCACTGTGCAGGAGAATCCGTATAGGTGTTCGAGTGTTCGAAACGTAACGCGCCAGAAATTGTATGTAAACGCCGTATTTACATATCTGCCACTGTCCAGGAGAATCCGTATAGGTGTTCGAGTGTTCGAACCGTAACGCGCGAGAAATTGTAAGTAAACGTCGTAGTTACATATCTGCCACTGTGCAGGAGAATCCGTATAGGTGTTCGAGTGTTCGAAACGTAACGCGCAAGAAATTGTAAGTAAACGCCGTATTTACATATCTGCCACTGTGCAGGAGAATCACTATAGGTGTTCAAGTGTGCGAAACGTAACGCGCGAGAAATTGTAAGTGAAAGCCGTATTTACATATCTGCCACTGTGCAGGAGAATCCGTATAGGTGTTCGAGTGTTCGATACGTAACGCATGAGAAATTGTATGTAAACGCCGTATTTACATCTCTGCCTCTGTGCAGGAGAATCCGTATAGCTGTTCGAGTGTGCGAAACGTAACGCGCGAGAAATTGTAAGTAAACGCCGTATTTACATATCTGCCACTGTGCAAGAGAATCCGTATAGGTGTTCGAGTGTGCGAAACGTAACGCGCGAGAAATTGTAAGTAAACGCCGTATTTACATATCTGCCACTGTGCAGGATAATCCGTATAGGTGTTCGAGTGTTCGAATCGTAAGGCGTGAGAAATTGTAATTAAACGCCGTATTTACATATCTGCCACTGTGCAGGAGAATCCGTATAGGTGTTCGAGTGTTCAAACCGTAACGCGCGAGAAATTGAAGGTAAACGCCGTATTTACATGTCTGCCACTGTGCAGGAGAATCCGTATAGGTGTTCGAGTGTTCGAAACGTAACGCGCGAGAAGTTGTAAGTAAACGCCGTATTTACATATCTGCCACTGTGCAGGAGAATCCGTATAGGTGTTCGAGTGTTCGAAACGTAACGCGCGAGAAATTGTAAGTAAACGTCGTATTTACTTATCTGCCATTGTGCAGGAGAATCCGTATAGGTGTTCGAGTGTTCGAAACGTAACGTGTGAGAAATGTTAAGTAAACGTCGTATTTACATATCTGCCACTGTGCAGGAGAATCCGTATAGGTGTTCGAGTGTGCAAAACGTAACGCGCGAGAAATTGTAAGTAAACGCCGTATTTACATATCTGCCACTGTGCAGGATAATCTGTATAGGTGTTCGAGTGTTCGAAACGTAACGCGTGAGAAATTGTAAGTAAACGCCGTATTTACATATCTGCCACTGTCCAGGAGAATCCGTATAGGTGTTCGAGTGTCCGAACCGTAACGCGCGAGAAATTGTAAGTAAAAGCCGTATTTACATATCTACCACTGTGCAGGGGAATCCGTATAGGTGTTCGAGTGTTCGAAACGTAACGCGCGAGAAATTGTAAGTAAACGTCGTATTTACATATCTGCCACTGTGCAGGAGAATCCGTATAGGTGTTCGAGTGTTCGATACGTAACGCATGAGAAATTGTATGTAAACGCCGTATTTACATCTCTGCCTCTGTGCAGGAGAATCCGTATAGCTGTTCGAGTGTGCGAAACGTAACGCGCGAGAAATTGTAATTAAACGCCGTATTTACATATCTGCCACTGTGCAGGAGAATCCGTGTAGGTGTTCGAGTGTTCGAAACGTAACGCACGAGAAATTGTAAGTAAACGTCGTATTTACATATCTGCCACTGTGCAGGAGAATCCGTATAGGTGTTCGAGTGTTCGAACCGTAACGCGCGGGAAATTGTAAGTAAACGCCGTATTTACATATCTGCCACTTTGCAGGAGAATCCGTATAGGTGTTCGAGTTTTCGAAACGTAACGCGCGAGAAATTGTAAATAAACGTCGTATTTACATATCTGCCACTGTGCAGGAGAATCCGTATAGGTGTTCGAGTGTTCGAAACGTAACGCGCCAGAAATTGTATGTAAACGCCGTATTTACATATCTGCCACTGTACAGGAGAATCCGTATAGGTGTTCGAGTGTTCGAAACGTAACGCGCGAGAAATTGTAAGTAAACGTCGTATTTACTTATCTGCCATTGTGCAGGAGAATCCGTATAGGTGTTCGAGTGTTCGAAACGTAACGTGTGAGAAATGTTAAGTAAACGTCGTATTTACATATCTGCCACTGTGCAGGAGAATCCGTATAGGTGTTCGAGTGTGCAAAACGTAACGCGCGAGAAATTGTAAGTAAACGCCGTATTTACATATCTGCCACTGTGCAGGATAATCCGTATAGGTGTTCGAGTGTTCGAAACGTAACGCGTGAGAAATTGTAAGTAAACGCCGTATTTACATATCTGCCACTGTGCAGGATAATCCGTATAGGTGTTCGAGTGTTCGAAACGTAACGCGTGAGAAATTGTAAGTAAACGCCGTATTTACATATCTGCCACTGTCCAGGAGAATCCGTATAGGTGTTCGAGTGTTCGAACCGTAACGCGCGAGAAATTGTAAGTAAAAGCCGTATTTACATATCTCCCACTGTGCAGGGGAATCCGTATAGGTGTTCGAGTGTTCGAAACGTAACGCGCGAGAAATTGTAAGTAAACGTCGTATTTACATATCTGCCACTGTGCAGGAGAATCCGTATAGGTGTTCGAGTGTTCGATACGTAACGCATGAGAAATTGTATGTAAACGCCGTATTTACATCTCTGCCTCTGTGCAGGAGAATCCGTATAGCTGTTCGAGTGTGCGAAACGTAACGCGCGAGAAATTGTAAGTAAACGCCGTATTTACATATCTGCCACTGTGCAGGAGAATCCGTATAGGTGTTCGAGTGTTCGAAACGTAACGCACGAGAAATTGTAAGTAAACGTCGTATTTACATATCTGCCACTGTGCAGGAGAATCCGTATAGGTGTTCGAGTGTTCGAACCGTAACGCGCGGGAAATTGTAAGTAAACGCCGTATTTACATATCTGCCACTTTGCAGGAGAATCCGTATAGGTGTTCGAGTTTTCGAAACGTAACGCGCGAGAAATTGTAAATAAACGTCGTATTTACATATCTGCCACTGTGCAGGAGAATCCGTATAGGTGTTCGAGTGTTCGAAACGTAACGCGCCAGAAATTGTATGTAAACGCCGTATTTACATATCTGCCACTGTCCAGGAGAATCCGTATAGGTGTTCGAGTGTTCGAACCGTAACGCGCGAGAAATTGTAAGTAAACGTCGTAGTTACATATCTGCCACTGTGCAGGAGAATCCGTATAGGTGTTCGAGTGTTCGAAACGTAACGCGCAAGAAATTGTAAGTAAACGCCGTATTTACATATCTGCCACTGTGCAGGAGAATCACTATAGGTGTTCAAGTGTGCGAAACGTAACGCGCGAGAAATTGTAAGTGAAAGCCGTATTTACATATCTGCCACTGTGCAGGAGAATCCGTATAGGTGTTCGAGTGTTCGATACGTAACGCATGAGAAATTGTATGTAAACGCCGTATTTACATCTCTGCCTCTGTGCAGGAGAATCCGTATAGCTGTTCGAGTGTGCGAAACGTAACGCGCGAGAAATTGTAAGTAAACGCCGTATTTACATATCTGCCACTGTGCAAGAGAATCCGTATAGGTGTTCGAGTGTGCGAAACATAACGCGCGAGAAATTGTAAGTAAACGCCGTATTTACATATCTGCCACTGTGCAGGATAATCCGTATAGGTGTTCGAGTGTTCGAATCGTAAGGCGTGAGAAATTGTAATTAAACGACGTATTTACATATCTGCCACTGTGCAGGAGAATCCGTATAGGTGTTCGAGTGTTCAAACCGTAACGCGCGAGAAATTGAAGGTAAACGCCGTATTTACATATCTGCCACTGTGCAGGAGAATCCGTATAGGTGTTCGAGTGTTCGAAACGTAACGCACGAGAAATTGTAAGTAAACGTCGTATTTACATATCTGCCACTGTGCAGGAGAATCCGTATAGGTGTTCGAGTGTTCGAACCGTAACGCGCGGGAAATTGTAAGTAAACGCCGTATTTACATATCTGCCACTTTGCAGGGGAATCCGTATAGGTGTTCGAGTTTTCGAAACGTAACGCGCGAGAAATTGTAAATAAACGTCGTATTTACATATCTGCCACTGTGCAGGAGAATCCGTATAGGTGTTCGAGTGTTCGAAACGTAACGCGCCAGAAATTGTATGTAAACGCCGTATTTACATATCTGCCACTGTCCAGGAGAATCCGTATAGGTGTTCGAGTGTTCGAACCGTAACGCGCGAGAAATTGTAAGTAAACGTCGTAGTTACATATCTGCCACTGTGCAGGAGAATCCGTATAGGTGTTCGAGTGTTCGAAACGTAACGCGCAAGAAATTGTAAGTAAACGCCGTATTTACATATCTGCCACTGTGCAGGAGAATCACTATAGGTGTTCAAGTGTGCGAAACGTAACGCGCGAGAAATTGTAAGTGAAAGCCGTATTTACATATCTGCCACTGTGCAGGAGAATCCGTATAGGTGTTCGAGTGTTCGATACGTAACGCATGAGAAATTGTATGTAAACGCCGTATTTACATCTCTGCCTCTGTGCAGGAGAATCCGTATAGCTGTTCGAGTGTGCGAAACGTAACGCGCGAGAAATTGTAAGTAAACGCCGTATTTACATATCTGCCACTGTGCAAGAGAATCCGTATAGGTGTTCGAGTGTGCGAAACGTAACGCGCGAGAAATTGTAAGTAAACGCCGTATTTACATATCTGCCACTGTGCAGGATAATCCGTATAGGTGTTCGAGTGTTCGAATCGTAAGGCGTGAGAAATTGTAATTAAACGCCGTATTTACATATCTGCCACTGTGCAGGAGAATCCGTATAGGTGTTCGAGTGTTCAAACCGTAACGCGCGAGAAATTGAAGGTAAACGCCGTATTTACATGTCTGCCACTGTGCAGGAGAATCCGTATAGGTGTTCGAGTGTTCGAAACGTAACGCGCGAGAAGTTGTAAGTAAACGCCGTATTTACATATCTGCCACTGTGCAGGAGAATCCGTATAGGTGTTCGAGTGTTCGAAACGTAACGCGCGAGAAATTGTAAGTAAACGTCGTATTTACTTATCTGCCATTGTGCAGGAGAATCCGTATAGGTGTTCGAGTGTTCGAAACGTAACGTGTGAGAAATGTTAAGTAAACGTCGTATTTACATATCTGCCACTGTGCAGGAGAATCCGTATAGGTGTTCGAGTGTGCAAAACGTAACGCGCGAGAAATTGTAAGTAAACGCCGTATTTACATATCTGCCACTGTGCAGGATAATCTGTATAGGTGTTCGAGTGTTCGAAACGTAACGCGTGAGAAATTGTAAGTAAACGCCGTATTTACATATCTGCCGCTGTCCAGGAGAATCCGTATAGGTGTTCGAGTGTTCGAACCGTAACGCGCGAGAAATTGTAAGTAAAAGCCGTATTTACATATCTACCACTGTGCAGGGGAATCCGTATAGGTGTTCGAGTGTTCGAAACGTAACGCGCGAGAAATTGTAAGTAAACGTCGTATTTACATATCTGCCACTGTGCAGGAGAATCCGTATAGGTGTTCGAGTGTTCGATACGTAACGCATGAGAAATTGTATGTAAACGCCGTATTTACATCTCTGCCTCTGTGCAGGAGAATCCGTATAGCTGTTCGAGTGTGCGAAACGTAACGCGCGAGAAATTGTAATTAAACGCCGTATTTACATATCTGCCACTGTGCAGGAGAATCCGTATAGGTGTTCGAGTGTTCGAAACGTAACGCACGAGAAATTGTAAGTAAACGTCGTATTTACATATCTGCCACTGTGCAGGAGAATCCGTATAGGTGTTCGAGTGTTCGAACCGTAACGCGCGGGAAATTGTAAGTAAACGCCGTATTTACATATCTGCCACTTTGCAGGAGAATCCGTATAGGTGTTCGAGTTTTCGAAACGTAACGCGCGAGAAATTGTAAATAAACGTCGTATTTACATATCTGCCACTGTGCAGGAGAATCCGTATAGGTGTTCGAGTGTTCGAAACGTAACGCGCCAGAAATTGTATGTAAACGCCGTATTTACATATCTGCCACTGTCCAGGAGAATCCGTATAGGTGTTCGAGTGTTCGAAACGTAACGCGCGAGAAATTGTAAGTAAACGTCGTATTTACTTATCTGCCATTGTGCAGGAGAATCCGTATAGGTGTTCGAGTGTTCGAAACGTAACGTGTGAGAAATGTTAAGTAAACGTCGTATTTACATATCTGCCACTGTGCAGGAGAATCCGTATAGGTGTTCGAGTGTGCAAAACGTAACGCGCGAGAAATTGTAAGTAAACGCCGTATTTACATATCTGCCACTGTGCAGGATAATCCGTATAGGTGTTCGAGTGTTCGAAACGTAACGCGTGAGAAATTGTAAGTAAACGCCGTATTTACATATCTGCCACTGTGCAGGATAATCCGTATAGGTGTTCGAGTGTTCGAAACGTAACGCGTGAGAAATTGTAAGTAAACGCCGTATTTACATATCTGCCACTGTCCAGGAGAATCCGTATAGGTGTTCGAGTGTTCGAACCGTAACGCGCGAGAAATTGTAAGTAAAAGCCATATTTACATATCTACCACTGTGCAGGGGAATCCGTATAGGTGTTCGAGTGTTCGAAACGTAACGCGCGAGAAATTGTAAGTAAACGTCGTATTTACATATCTGCCACTGTGCAGGAGAATCCGTATAGGTGTTCGAGTGTTCGATACGTAACGCATGAGAAATTGTATGTAAACGCCGTATTTACATCTCTGCCTCTGTGCAGGAGAATCCGTATAGCTGTTCGAGTGTGCGAAACGTAACGCGCGAGAAATTGTAAGTAAACGCCGTATTTACATATCTGCCACTGTGCAGGAGAATCCGTATAGGTGTTCGAGTGTTCGAAACGTAACGCACGAGAAATTGTAAGGAAACGTCGTATTTACATATCTGCCACTGTGCAGGAGAATCCGTATAGGTGTTCGAGTGTTCGAACCGTAACGCGCGGGAAATTGTAAGTAAACGCCGTATTTACATATCTGCCACTTTGCAGGAGAATCCGTATAGGTGTTCGAGTTTTCGAAACGTAACGCGCGAGAAATTGTAAATAAACGTCGTATTTACATATCTGCCACTGTGCAGGAGAATCCGTATAGGTGTTCGAGTGTTCGAAACGTAACGCGCCAGAAATTGTATGTAAACGCCGTATTTACATATCTTCCACTGTCCAGGAGAATCCGTATAGGTGTTCGAGTGTTCGAACCGTAACGCGCGAGAAATTGTAAGTAAACGTCGTAGTTACATATCTGCCACTGTGCAGGAGAATCCGTATAGGTGTTCGAGTGTTCGAAACGTAACGCGCAAGAAATTGTAAGTAAACGCCGTATTTACATATCTGCCACTGTGCAGGAGAATCACTATAGGTGTTCAAGTGTGCGAAACGTAACGCGCGAGAAATTGTAAGTGAAAGCCGTATTTACATATCTGCCACTGTGCAGGAGAATCCGTATAGGTGTTCGAGTGTTCGAAACGTAACGCATGAGAAATTGTATGTAAACGCCGTATTTACATCTCTGCCTCTGTGCAGGAGAATCCGTATAGCTGTTCGAGTGTGCGAAACGTAACGCGCGAGAAATTGTAAGTAAACGCCGTATTTACATATCTGCCACTGTGCAAGAGAATCCGTATAGGTGTTCGAGTGTGCGAAACATAACGCGCGAGAAATTGTAAGTAAACGCCGTATTTACATATCTGCCACTGTGCAGGATAATCCGTATAGGTGTTCGAGTGTTCGAATCGTAAGGCGTGAGAAATTGTAATTAAACGCCGTATTTACATATCTGCCACTGTGCAGGAGAATCCGTATAGGTGTTCGAGTGTTCAAACCGTAACGCGCGAGAAATTGAAGGTAAACGCCGTATTTACATATCTACCACTGTGCAGGAGAATCCGTATAGGTGTTCGAGTGTTCGAAACGTAACGCGCGAGAAGTTGTAAGTAAACGCCGTATTTACATATCTGCCACTGTGCAGGAGAATCCGTATAGGTGTTCGAGTGTTCGAAACGTAACGCGCGAGAAATTGTAAGTAAACGTCGTATTTACTTATCTGCCATTGTGCAGGAGAATCCGTATAGGTGTTCGAGTGTTCGAAACGTAACGTGTGAGAAATGTTAAGTAAACGTCGTATTTACATATCTGCCACTGTGCAGGAGAATCCGTATAGGTGTTCGAGTGTGCAAAACGTAACGCGCGAGAAATTGTAAGTAAACGCCGTATTTACATATCTGCCACTGTGCAGGATAATCCGTATAGGTGTTCGAGTGTTCGAAACGTAACGCGTGAGAAATTGTAAGTAAACGCCGTATTTACATATCTGCCACTGTCCAGGAGAATCCGTATAGGTGTTCGAGTGTTCGAACCGTAACGCGCGAGAAATTGTAAGTAAAAGCCATATTTACATATCTACCACTGTGCAGGGGAATCCGTATAGGTGTTCGAGTGTTCGAAACGTAACGCGCGAGAAATTGTAAGTAAACGTCGTATTTACATATCTGCCACTGTGCAGGAGAATCCGTATAGGTGTTCGAGTGTTCGATACGTAACGCATGAGAAATTGTATGTAAACGCCGTATTTACATCTCTGCCTCTGTGCAGGAGAATCCGTATAGCTGTTCGAGTGTGCGAAACGTAACGCGCGAGAAATTGTAAGTAAACGCCGTATTTACATATCTGCCACTGTGCAGGAGAATCCGTATAGGTGTTCGAGTGTTCGAAACGTAACGCACGAGAAATTGTAAGTAAACGTCGTATTTACATATCTGCCACTGTGCAGGAGAATCCGTATAGGTGTTCGAGTGTTCGAACCGTAACGCGCGGGAAATTGTAAGTAAACGCCGTATTTACATATCTGCCACTTTGCAGGAGAATCCGTATAGGTGTTCGAGTTTTCGAAACGTAACGCGCGAGAAATTGTAAATAAACGTCGTATTTACATATCTGCCACTGTGCAGGAGAATCCGTATAGGTGTTCGAGTGTTCGAAACGTAACGCGCCAGAAATTGTATGTAAACGCCGTATTTACATATCTGCCACTGTCCAGGAGAATCCGTATAGGTGTTCGAGTGTTCGAACCGTAACGCGCGAGAAATTGTAAGTAAACGTCGTAGTTACATATCTGCCACTGTGCAGGAGAATCCGTATAGGTGTTCGAGTGTTCGAAACGTAACGCGCAAGAAATTGTAAGTAAACGCCGTATTTACATATCTGCCACTGTGCAGGAGAATCACTATAGGTGTTCAAGTGTGCGAAACGTAACGCGCGAGAAATTGTAAGTGAAAGCCGTATTTACATATCTGCCACTGTGCAGGAGAATCCGTATAGGTGTTCGAGTGTTCGATACGTAACGCATGAGAAATTGTATGTAAACGCCTTATTTACATCTCTGCCTCTGTGCAGGAGAATCCGTATAGCTGTTCGAGTGTGCGAAACGTAACGCGCGAGAAATTGTAAGTAAACGCCGTATTTACATATCTGCCACTGTGCAAGAGAATCCGTATAGGTGTTCGAGTGTGCGAAACATAACGCGCGAGAAATTGTAAGTAAACGCCGTATTTACATATCTGCCACTGTGCAGGATAATCCGTATAGGTGTTCGAGTGTTCGAATCGTAAGGCGTGAGAAATTGTAATTAAACGCCGTATTTACATATCTGCCACTGTGCAGGAGAATCCGTATAGGTGTTCGAGTGTTCAAACCGTAACGCGCGAGAAATTGAAGGTAAACGCCGTATTTACATATCTGCCACTGTGCAGGAGAATCCGTATAGGTGTTCGAGTGTTCGAAACGTAACGCGCGAGAAGTTGTAAGTAAACGCCGTATTTACATATCTGCCACTGTGCAGGAGAATCCGTATAGGTGTTCGAGTGTTCGAAACGTAACGCGCGAGAAATTGTAAGTAAACGTCGTATTTACTTATCTGCCATTGTGCAGGAGAATCCGTATAGGTGTTCGAGTGTTCGAAACGTAACGTGTGAGAAATGTTAAGTAAACGTCGTATTTACATATCTGCCACTGTGCAGGAGAATCCGTATAGGTGTTCGAGTGTGCAAAACGTAACGCGCGAGAAATTGTAAGTAAACGCCGTATTTACATATCTGCCACTGTGCAGGATAATCCGTATAGGTGTTCGAGTGTTCGAAACGTAACGCGTGAGAAATTGTAAGTAAACGCCGTATTTACATATCTGCCACTGTCCAGGAGAATCCGTATAGGTGTTCGAGTGTTCGAACCGTAACGCGCGAGAAATTGTAAGTAAAAGCCGTATTTACATATCTACCACTGTGCAGGGGAATCCGTATAGGTGTTCGAGTGTTCGAAACGTAACGCGCGAGAAATTGTAAGTAAACGTCGTATTTACATATCTGCCACTGTGCAGGAGAATCCGTATAGGTGTTCGAGTGTTCGATACGTAACGCATGAGAAATTGTATGTAAACGCCGTATTTACATCTCTGCCTCTGTGCAGGAGAATCCGTATAGCTGTTCGAGTGTGCGAAACGTAACGCGCGAGAAATTGTAAGTAAACGCCGTATTTACATATCTGCCACTGTGCAGGAGAATCCGTATAGGTGTTCGAGTGTTCGAAACGTAACGCACGAGAAATTGTAAGTAAACGTCGTATTTACATATCTGCCACTGTGCAGGAGAATCCGTATAGGTGTTCGAGTGTTCGAACCGTAACGCGCGGGAAATTGTAAGTAAACGCCGTATTTACATATCTGCCACTTTGCAGGAGAATCCGTATAGGTGTTCGAGTTTTCGAAACGTAACGCGCGAGAAATTGTAAATAAACGTCGTATTTACATATCTGCCACTGTGCAGGAGAATCCGTATAGGTGTTCGAGTGTTCGAAACGTAACGCGCCAGAAATTGTATGTAAACGCCGTATTTACATATCTGCCACTGTCCAGGAGAATCCGTATAGGTGTTCGAGTGTTCGAACCGTAACGCGCGAGAAATTGTAAGTAAACGTCGTAGTTACATATCTGCCACTGTGCAGGAGAATCCGTATAGGTGTTCGAGTGTTCGAAACGTAACGCGCAAGAAATTGTAAGTAAACGCCGTATTTACATATCTGCCACTGTGCAGGAGAATCACTATAGGTGTTCAAGTGTGCGAAACGTAACGCGCGAGAAATTGTAAGTGAAAGCCGTATTTACATATCTGCCACTGTGCAGGAGAATCCGTATAGGTGTTCGAGTGTTCGATACGTAACGCATGAGAAATTGTATGTAAACGCCTTATTTACATCTCTGCCTCTGTGCAGGAGAATCCGTATAGCTGTTCGAGTGTGCGAAACGTAACGCGCGAGAAATTGTAAGTAAACGCCGTATTTACATATCTGCCACTGTGCAAGAGAATCCGTATAGGTGTTCGAGTGTGCGAAACATAACGCGCGAGAAATTGTAAGTAAACGCCGTATTTACATATCTGCCACTGTGCAGGATAATCCGTATAGGTGTTCGAGTGTTCGAATCGTAAGGCGTGAGAAATTGTAATTAAACGCCGTATTTACATATCTGCCACTGTGCAGGAGAATCCGTATAGGTGTTCGAGTGTTCAAACCGTAACGCGCGAGAAATTGAAGGTAAACGCCGTATTTACATATCTGCCACTGTGCAGGAGAATCCGTATAGGTGTTCGAGTGTTCGAAACGTAACGCGCGAGAAGTTGTAAGTAAACGCCGTATTTACATATCTGCCACTGTGCAGGAGAATCCGTATAGGTGTTCGAGTGTTCGAAACGTAACGCGCGAGAAATTGTAAGTAAACGTCGTATTTACTTATCTGCCATTGTGCAGGAGAATCCGTATAGGTGTTCGAGTGTTCGAAACGTAACGTGTGAGAAATGTTAAGTAAACGTCGTATTTACATATCTGCCACTGTGCAGGAGAATCCGTATAGGTGTTCGAGTGTGCAAAACGTAACGCGCGAGAAATTGTAAGTAAACGCCGTATTTACATATCTGCCACTGTGCAGGATAATCCGTATAGGTGTTCGAGTGTTCGAAACGTAACGCGTGAGAAATTGTAAGTAAACGCCGTATTTACATATCTGCCACTGTCCAGGAGAATCCGTATAGGTGTTCGAGTGTTCGAACCGTAACGCGCGAGAAATTGTAAGTAAAAGCCGTATTTACATATCTACCACTGTGCAGGGGAATCCGTATAGGTGTTCGAGTGTTCGAAACGTAACGCGCGAGAAATTGTAAGTAAACGTCGTATTTACATATCTGCCACTGTGCAGGAGAATCCGTATAGGTGTTCGAGTGTTCGATACGTAACGCATGAGAAATTGTATGTAAACGCCGTATTTACATCTCTGCCTCTGTGCAGGAGAATCCGTATAGCTGTTCGAGTGTGCGAAACGTAACGCGCGAGAAATTGTAAGTAAACGCCGTATTTACATATCTGCCACTGTGCAGGAGAATCCGTATAGGTGTTCGAGTGTTCGAAACGTAACGCACGAGAAATTGTAAGTAAACGTCGTATTTACATATCTGCCACTGTGCAGGAGAATCCGTATAGGTGTTCGAGTGTTCGAACCGTAACGCGCGGGAAATTGTAAGTAAACGCCGTATTTACATATCTGCCACTTTGCAGGAGAATCCGTATAGGTGTTCGAGTTTTCGAAACGTAACGCGCGAGAAATTGTAAATAAACGTCGTATTTACATATCTGCCACTGTGCAGGAGAATCCGTATAGGTGTTCGAGTGTTCGAAACGTAACGCGCCAGAAATTGTATGTAAACGCCGTATTTACATATCTGCCACTGTCCAGGAGAATCCGTATAGGTGTTCGAGTGTTCGAACCGTAACGCGCGAGAAATTGTAAGTAAACGTCGTAGTTACATATCTGCCACTGTGCAGGAGAATCCGTATAGGTGTTCGAGTGTTCGAAACGTAACGCGCAAGAAATTGTAAGTAAACGCCGTATTTACATATCTGCCACTGTGCAGGAGAATCACTATAGGTGTTCAAGTGTGCGAAACGTAACGCGCGAGAAATTGTAAGTGAAAGCCGTATTTACATATCTGCCACTGTGCAGGAGAATCCGTATAGGTGTTCGAGTGTTCGATACGTAACGCATGAGAAATTGTATGTAAACGCCGTATTTACATCTCTGCCTCTGTGCAGGAGAATCCGTATAGCTGTTCGAGTGTGCGAAACGTAACGCGCGAGAAATTGTAAGTAAACGCCGTATTTACATATCTGCCACTGTGCAAGAGAATCCGTATAGGTGTTCGAGTGTGCGAAACGTAACGCGCGAGAAATTGTAAGTAAACGCCGTATTTACATATCTGCCACTGTGCAGGATAATCCGTATAGGTGTTCGAGTGTTCGAATCGTAAGGCGTGAGAAATTGTAATTAAACGCCGTATTTACATATCTGCCACTGTGCAGGAGAATCCGTATAGGTGTTCGAGTGTTCAAACCGTAACGCGCGAGAAATTGAAGGTAAACGCCGTATTTACATATCTGCCACTGTGCAGGAGAATCCGTATAGCTGTTCGAGTGTGCGAAACGTAACGCGCGAGAAATTGTAAGTAAACGCCGTATTTACATATCTGCCACTGTGCAGGAGAATCCGTATAGGTGTTCGAGTGTTCGAAACGTAACGCACGAGAAATTGTAAGTAAACGTCGTATTTACATATCTGCCACTGTGCAGGAGAATCCGTATAGGTGTTCGAGTGTTCGAACCGTAACGCGCGGGAAATTGTAAGTAAACGCCGTATTTACATATCTGCCACTTTGCAGGAGAATCCGTATAGGTGTTCGAGTTTTCGAAACGTAACGCGCGAGAAATTGTAAATAAACGTCGTATTTACATATCTGCCACTGTGCAGGAGAATCCGTATAGGTGTTCGAGTGTTCGAAACGTAACGCGCCAGAAATTGTATGTAAACGCCGTATTTACATATCTGCCACTGTCCAGGAGAATCCGTATAGGTGTTCGAGTGTTCGAACCGTAACGCGCGAGAAATTGTAAGTAAACGTCGTAGTTACATATCTGCCACTGTGCAGGAGAATCCGTATAGGTGTTCGAGTGTTCGAAACGTAACGCGCAAGAAATTGTAAGTAAACGCCGTATTTACATATCTGCCACTGTGCAGGAGAATCACTATAGGTGTTCAAGTGTGCGAAACGTTACGCGCGAGAAATTGTAAGTGAAAGCCGTATTTACATATCTGCCACTGTGCAGGAGAATCCGTATAGGTGTTCGAGTGTTCGATACGTAACGCATGAGAAATTGTATGTAAACGCCGTATTTACATCTCTGCCTCTGTGCAGGAGAATCCGTATAGCTGTTCGAGTGTGCGAAACGTAACGCGCGAGAAATTGTAAGTAAACGCCGTATTTACATATCTGCCACTGTGCAAGAGAATCCGTATAGGTGTTCGAGTGTGCGAAACGTAACGCGCGAGAAATTGTAAGTAAACGCCGTATTTACATATCTGCCACTGTGCAGGATAATCCGTATAGGTGTTCGAGTGTTCGAATCGTAAGGCGTGAGAAATTGTAATTAAACGCCGTATTTACATATCTGCCACTGTGCAGGAGAATCCGTATAGGTGTTCGAGTGTTCAAACCGTAACGCGCGAGAAATTGAAGGTAAACGCCGTATTTACATATCTGCCACTGTGCAGGAGAATCCGTATAGGTGTTCGAGTGTTCG
This sequence comes from Camellia sinensis, assembly GCF_055761805.1. Taxonomy (NCBI): domain Eukaryota; kingdom Viridiplantae; phylum Streptophyta; class Magnoliopsida; order Ericales; family Theaceae; genus Camellia; species Camellia sinensis. The sequence continues at coordinate 3,320,936 of NW_028128989.1, read as the reverse complement.
AAACGTAACGCGCGAGAAGTTGTAAGTAAACGTCGTATTTATATATCTGCCACTGTGCAGGAGAATCCGTATAGGTGTTCGAGTGTTCGAAACGTAACGCGCGAGAAATTGTAAGTAAACGTCGTATTTACTTATCTGCCATTGTGCAGGAGAATCCGTATAGGTGTTCGAGTGTTCGAAACGTAACGTGTGAGAAATGTTAAGTAAACGTCGTATTTACATATCTGCCACTGTGCAGGAGAATCCGTATAGGTGTTCGAGTGTGCAAAACGTAACGCGCGAGAAATTGTAAGTAAACGCCGTATTTACATATCTGCCACTGTGCAGGATAATCCGTATAGGTGTTCGAGTGTTCGAAACGTAACGCGTGAGAAATTGTAAGTAAACGCCGTATTTACATATCTGCCACTGTCCAGGAGAATCCGTATAGGTGTTCGAGTGTTCGAACCGTAACGCGCGAGAAATTGTAAGTAAAAGCCGTATTTACATATCTACCACTGTGCAGGGGAATCCGTATAGGTGTTCGAGTGTTCGAAACGTAACGCGCGAGAAATTGTAAGTAAACGTCGTATTTACATATCTGCCACTGTGCAGGAGAATCCGTATAGGTGTTCGAGTGTTCGATACGTAACGCATGAGAAATTGTATGTAAACGCCGTATTTACATCTCTGCCTCTGTGCAGGAGAATCCGTATAGCTGTTCGAGTGTGCGAAACGTAACGCGCGAGAAATTGTAAGTAAACGCCGTATTTACATATCTGCCACTGTGCAAGAGAATCCGTATAGGTGTTCGAGTGTGCGAAACGTAACGCGCGAGAAATTGTAAGTAAACGCCGTATTTACATATCTGCCACTGTGCAGGATAATCCGTATAGGTGTTCGAGTGTTCGAATCGTAAGGCGTGAGAAATTGTAATTAAACGCCGTATTTACATATCTGCCACTGTGCAGGAGAATCCGTATAGGTGTTCGAGTGTTCAAACCGTAACGCGCGAGAAATTGAAGGTAAACGCCGTATTTACATATCTGCCACTGTGCAGGAGAATCCGTATAGGTGTTCGAGTGTTCGAAACGTAACGCGCGAGAAGTTGTAAGTAAACGCCGTATTTACATATCTGCCACTGTGCAGGAGAATCCGTATAGGTGTTCGAGTGTTCGAAACGTAACGCGCGAGAAATTGTAAGTAAACGTCGTATTTACTTATCTGCCATTGTGCAGGAGAATCCGTATAGGTGTTCGAGTGTTCGAAACGTAACGTGTGAGAAATGTTAAGTAAACGTCGTATTTACATATCTGCCACTGTGCAGGAGAATCCGTATAGGTGTTCGAGTGTGCAAAACGTAACGCGCGAGAAATTGTAAGTAAACGCCGTATTTACATATCTGCCACTGTGCAGGATAATCCGTACAGGTGTTCGAGTGTTCGAAACGTAACGCGTGAGAAATTGTAAGTAAACGCCGTATTTACATATCTGCCACTGTCCAGGAGAATCCGTATAGGTGTTCGAGTGTTCGAACCGTAACGCGCGAGAAATTGTAAGTAAAAGCCGTATTTACATATCTACCACTGTGCAGGGGAATCCGTATAGGTGTTCGAGTGTTCGAAACGTAACGCGCGAGAAATTGTAAGTAAACGTCGTATTTACATATCTGCCACTGTGCAGGAGAATCCGTATAGGTGTTCAAGTGTTCGATACGTAACGCATGAGAAATTGTATGTAAACGCCGTATTTACATCTCTGCCTCTGTGCAGGAGAATCCGTATAGCTGTTCGAGTGTGCGAAACGTAACGCGCGAGAAATTGTAAGTAAACGCCGTATTTACATATCTGCCACTGTGCAGGAGAATCCGTATAGGTGTTCGAGTGTTCGAAACGTAACGCACGAGAAATTGTAAGTAAACGTCGTATTTACATATCTGCCACTGTGCAGGAGAATCCGTATAGGTGTTCGAGTGTTCGAACCGTAACGCGCGGGAAATTGTAAGTAAACGCCGTATTTACATATCTGCCACTTTGCAGGAGAATCCGTATAGGTGTTCGAGTTTTCGAAACGTAACGCGCGAGAAATTGTAAATAAACGTCGTATTTACATATCTGCCACTGTGCAGGAGAATCCGTATAGGTGTTCGAGTGTTCGAAACGTAACGCGCCAGAAATTGTATGTAAACGCCGTATTTACATATCTGCCACTGTCCAGGAGAATCCGTATAGGTGTTCGAGTGTTCGAACCGTAACGCGCGAGAAATTGTAAGTAAACGTCGTAGTTACATATCTGCCACTGTGCAGGAGAATCCGTATAGGTGTTCGAGTGTTCGAAACGTAACGCGCAAGAAATTGTAAGTAAACGCCGTATTTACATATCTGCTACTGTGCAGGAGAATCACTATAGGTGTTCAAGTGTGCGAAACGTAACGCGCGAGAAATTGTAAGTGAAAGCCGTATTTACATATCTGCCACTGTGCAGGAGAATCCGTATAGTTGTTCGAGTGTTCGATACGTAACGCATGAGAAATTGTATGTAAACGCCGTATTTACATCTCTGCCTCTGTGCAGGAGAATCCGTATAGCTGTTCGAGTGTGCGAAACGTAACGCGCGAGAAATTGTAAGTAAACGCCGTATTTACATATCTGCCACTGTGCAAGAGAATCCGTATAGGTGTTCGAGTGTGCGAAACGTAACGCGCGAGAAATTGTAAGTAAACGCCGTATTTACATATCTGCCACTGTGCAGGATAATCCGTATAGGTGTTCGAGTGCTCGAAACGTAACGCGCAAGAAATTGTAAGTAAACGCCGTATTTACATATCTGCCACTGTGCAGGAAAATCCGTATAGGTGTTCGAGTGTTCGAATCGTAAGGCGTGAGAAATTGTAATTAAACCCCGTATTTACATATCTGCCACTGTCCAGGAGAATCCGTATTGGTGTTCGAGTTTTCGAAACGTAACGCGCGAGAAATTGTAAATAAACGTCGTATTTACATATCTGCCACTGTGCAGGAGAATCCGTATTGGTGTTCGAGTGTTCGAAACGTAACGCGCCAGAAATTGTATGTAAACGCCGTATTTACATATCTGCCACTATCCAGGAGAATCCGTATAGGTGTTCGAGTGTTCGAACCGTAACGCGCGAGAAATTGTAAGTAAACGTCGTATTTACATATCTGCCACTGTGCAGGAGAATCCGTATAGGTGTTCGAGTGTTCGAAACGTAACGCGCAAGAAATTGTAAGTAAACGCCGTATTTACATATCTGCCACTGTGCAGGAGAATCACTATAGGTGTTCCAGTGTGCGAAACGTAACGCGCGAGAAATTGTAAGTGAAAGCCGTATTTACATATCTGCCACTGTGCAGGAGAATCCATATAGGTGTTCGAGTGTTCGATACGTAACGCATGAGAAATTGTATGTAAACGCCGTATTTACATCTCTGCCTCTGTGCAGGAGAATCCGTATAGCTGTTCGAGTGTGCGAAACGTAACGCGCGAGAAATTGTAAGTAAACGCCGTATTTACATATCTGCCACTGTGCAGGAGAATCCGTATAGGTGTTCGAGTGTTCGAAACGTAACGCGCAAGAAATTGTAAGTAAACGCCGTATTTACATATCTGCCACTGTGCAGGAGAATCCGTATAGGTGTTCGAGTGTGCGATACGTAACGCGCGAGAAATTGTAAGTAAACGCCGTATTTACATATCTGCCACTGTGCAGGAGAATCCGTATAGGTGTTCGAGTGTTCCAAACGTAACGTGCAAGAAATTGTAAGTAAACGCCGTATTTACATATCTGCCACTGTGGAGGAAAATCCGTATAGGTGTTCGAGTGTTCGAATCGTAAGGCGTGAGAAATTGTAATTAAACCCCGTATTTACATATTTGCCACTGTCCAGGAGAATCCGTATAGGTGTTCGAGTTTTCGAAACGTAACGCGCGAGAAATTGTAAATAAACGTCGTATTTACATATCTGCCACTGTGCAGGAGAATCCGTATAGGTGTTCGAGTGTTCGAAACGTAACGCGCCAGAAATTCTATGTAAACGCCGTATTTACATATCTGCCACTATCCAGGAGAATCCGTATAGGTGTTCGAGTGTTCGAACCGTAACGCGCGAGAAATTGTAAGTAAACGTCGTATTTACATATCTACCACTGTGCAGGAGAATCCGTATAGGTGTTCGAGTGTTCGAAACGTAACGCGCAAGAAATTGTAAGTAAACGCCGTATTTACATATCTGCCACTGTGCAGGAGAATCACTATAGGTGTTCCAGTGTGCGAAACGTAACGCGCGAGAAATTGTAAGTGAAAGCCGTATTTACATATCTGCCACTGTGCAGGAGAATCCATATAGGTGTTCGAGTGTTCGATACGTAACGCATGAGAAATTGTATGTAAACGCCGTATTTACATCTCTGCCTCTGTGCAGGAGAATCCGTATAGCTGTTCGAGTGTGCGAAACGTAACGCGCGAGAAATTGTAAGTAAACGCCGTATTTACATATCTGCCACTGTGCAGGAGAATCCGTATAGGTGTTCGAGTGTTCGAAACGTAACGCGCAAGAAATTGTAAGTAAACGCCGTATTTACATATCTGCCACTGTGCAGGAGAATCCGTATAGGTGTTCGAGTGTGCGATACGTAACGCGCGAGAAATTGTAAGTAAATGCCGTATTTACATATCTGCCACTGTGCAGGAGAATCCGTATAGGTGTTCGAGTGTTCCAAACGTAACGCGCAAGAAATTGTAAGTAAACGCCGTATTTACATATCTGCCACTGTCCAGGAGAATCCGTATAGGTGTTCGAGTGTTCGAACCGTAACGCGCGAGAAATTGTAAGTAAACGTCGTAGTTACATATCTGCCACTGTGCAGGAGAATCCGTATAGGTGTTCGAGTGTTCGAAACGTAACGCGCAAGAAATTGTAAGTAAACGCCGTATTTACATATCTGCCACTGTGCAGGAGAATCCGTATAGGTGTTCGAGTGTTCGAAACGTAACGCGCGAGAAGTTGTAAGTAAACGCCGTATTTACATATCTGCCACTGTCCAGGAGAATCCGTATAGGTGTTCGAGTGTTCGAACCGTAACGCGCGAGAAATTGTAAGTAAAAGCCGTATTTACATATTTACCACTGTGCAGGGGAATCCGTATAGGTGTTCGAGTGTTCGAAACGTAACGCGCGAGAAATTGTAAGTAAACGTCGTATTTACATATCTGCCACTGTGCAGGAGAATCCGTATAGGTGTTCAAGTGTTCGATACGTAACGCATGAGAAATTGTATGTAAACGCCGTATTTACATCTCTGCCTCTGTGCAGGAGAATCCGTATAGCTGTTCGAGTGTGCGAAACGTAACGCGCGAGAAATTGTAAGTAAACGCCGTATTTACATATCTGCCACTGTGCAGGAGAATCCGTATAGGTGTTCGAGTGTTCGAAACGTAACGCACGAGAAATTGTAAGTAAACGTCGTATTTACATATCTGCCACTGTGCAGGAGAATCCGTATAGGTGTTCGAGTGTTCGAACCGTAACGCGCGGGAAATTGTAAGTAAACGCCGTATTTACATATCTGCCACTTTGCAGGAGAATCCGTATAGGTGTTCGAGTTTTCGAAACGTAACGCGCGAGAAATTGTAAATAAACGTCGTATTTACATATCTGCCACTGTGCAGGAGAATCCGTATAGGTGTTCGAGTGTTCGAAACGTAACGCGCCAGAAATTGTATGTAAACGCCGTATTTACATATCTGCCACTGTCCAGGAGAATCCGTATAGGTGTTCGAGTGTTCGAACCGTAACGCGCGAGAAATTGTAAGTAAACGTCGTAGTTACATATCTGCCACTGTGCAGGAGAATCCGTATTGGTGTTCGAGTGTTCGAAACGTAACGCGCCAGAAATTGTATGTAAACGCCGTATTTACATATCTGCCACTATCCAGGAGAATCCGTATAGGTGTTCGAGTGTTCGAACCGTAACGCGCGAGAAATTGTAAGTAAACGTCGTATTTACATATCTGCCACTGTGCAGGAGAATCCGTATAGGTGTTCGAGTGTTCGAAACGTAACGCGCAAGAAATTGTAAGTAAACGCCGTATTTACATATCTGCCACTGTGCAGGAGAATCCGTATAGGAGTTCGAGTGTTCGAAACGTAACGCGCAAGAAATTGTAAGTAAACGCCGTATTTACATATCTGCCACTGTGCAGGAGAATCACTATAGGTGCTCAAGTGTGCGAAACGTAACGCGCGAGAAATTGTAAGTGAAAGCCGTATTTACATATCTGCCACTGTGCAGGAGAATCCGTATAGGTGTTCGAGTGTTCGATACGTAACGCAGGAGAAATTGTATGTAAACGCCGTATTTACATATCTGCCACTGTGCAGGAAAATCCGTATAGGTGTTCGAGTGTTCGAATCGTAAGGCGTGAGAAATTGTAATTAAACCCCGTATTTACATATCTGCCACTGTCCAGGAGAATCCGTATAGGTGTTCGAGTTTTCGAAACGTAACGCGCGAGAAATTGTAAATAAACGTCGTATTTACATATCTGCCACTGTGCAGGAGAATCCGTATAGGTGTTCGAGTGTTCGAAACGTAACGCGCCAGAAATTGTATGTAAACGCCGTATTTACATATCTGCCACTATCCAGGAGAATCCGTATAGGTGTTCGAGTGTTCGAACCGTAACGCGCGAGAAATTGTAAGTAAACGTCGTATTTACATATCTGCCACTGTGCAGGAGAATCCGTATAGGTGTTCGAGTGTTCGAAACGTAACGCGCAAGAAATTGTAAGTAAACGCCGTATTTACATATCTGCCACTGTGCAGGAGAATCACTATAGGTGTTCCAGTGTGCGAAACGTAACGCGCGAGAAATTGTAAGTGAAAGCCGTATTTACATATCTGCCACTGTGCAGGAGAATCCATATAGGTGTTCGAGTGTTCGATACGTAACGCATGAGAAATTGTATGTAAACGCCGTATTTACATCTCTGCCTCTGTGCAGGAGAATCCGTATAGCTGTTCGAGTGTGCGAAACGTAACGCGCGAGAAATTGTAAGTAAACGCCGTATTTACATATCTGCCACTGTGCAGGAGAATCCGTATAGGTGTTCGAGTGTTCGAAACGTAACGCGCAAGAAATTGTAAGTAAACGCCGTATTTACATATCTGCCACTGTGCAGGAGAATCCGTATAGGTGTTCGAGTGTGCGATACGTAACGCCCGAGAAATTGTAAGTAAATGCCGTATTTACATATCTGCCACTGTGCAGGAGAATCCGTATAGGTGTTCGAGTGTTCCAAACGTAACGCGCAAGAAATTGTAAGTAAACGCCGTATTTACATATCTGCCACTGTGGAGGAAAATCCGTATAGGTGTTCGAGTGTTCGAATCGTAAGGCGTGAGAAATTGTAATTAAACGCCGTATTTACATATCTGCCACTGTGCAGGAGAATCCGTATAGGTGTTCGAGTGTTCAAACCGTAACGCGCGAGAAATTGAAGGTAAACGCCGTATTTACATATCTGCCACTGTGCAGGAGAATCCGTATAGGTGTTCGAGTGTTCGAAACGTAACGCGCGAGAAGTTGTAAGTAAACGCCGTATTTACATATCTGACATTATCCAGGAGAATCCGTATAGGTGTTCGAGTGTTCGAACCGTAACGCGCGAGAAATTGTAAGTAAACGTCGTATTTACATATCTGCCACTGTGTAGGAGAATCCGTATAGGTGTTCGAGTGTTCGAAACGTAACGCGCAAGAAATTGTAAGTAAACGCCGTATTTACATATCTGCCACTGTGCAGGAGAATCACTATAGGTGTTCCAGTGTGCGAAACGTAACGCGCGAGAAATTGTAAGTGAAAGCCGTATTTACATATCTGCCACTGTGCAGGAGAATCCGTATAGGTGTGTTCGAGTGTTCGATACGTAACGCATGAGAAATTGTATGTAAACGCCGTATTTACATCTCTGCCTCTGTGCAGGAGAATCCGTATAGCTGTTCGAGTGTGCGAAACGTAACGCGCGAGAAATTGTAAGTAAACGCCGTATTTACATATCTGCCACTGTGCAGGAGAATCCGTATAGGTGTTCGAGTGTTCGAAACGTAACGCACGAGAAATTGTAAGTAAACGTCGTATTTACATATCTGCCACTGTGCAGGAGAATCCGTATAGGTGTTCGAGTGTTCGAACCGTAACGCGCGGGAAATTGTAAGTAAACGCCGTATTTACATATCTGCCACTTTGCAGGAGAATCCGTATAGGTGTTCGAGTTTTCGAAACGTAACGCGCGAGAAATTGTAAATAAACGTCGTATTTACATATCTGCCACTGTGCAGGAGAATCCGTATAGGTGTTCGAGTGTTCGAAACGTAACGCGCCAGAAATTGTATGTAAACGCCGTATTTACATATCTGCCACTGTCCAGGAGAATCCGTATAGGTGTTCGAGTGTTCGAACCGTAACGCGCGAGAAATTGTAAGTAAACGTCGTAGTTACATATCTGCCACTGTGCAGGAGAATCCGTATTGGTGTTCGAGTGTTCGAAACGTAACGCGCCAGAAATTGTATGTAAACGCCGTATTTACATATCTGCCACTATCCAGGAGAATCCGTATAGGTGTTCGAGTGTTCGAACCGTAACGCGCGAGAAATTGTAAGTAAACGTCGTATTTACATATCTGCCACTGTGCAGGAGAATCCGTATAGGTGTTCGAGTGTTCGAAACGTAACGCGCAAGAAATTGTAAGTAAACGCCGTATTTACATATCTGCCACTGTGCAGGAGAATCCGTATAGGAGTTCGAGTGTTCGAAACGTAACGCGCAAGAAATTGTAAGTAAACGCCGTATTTACATATCTGCCACTGTGCAGGAGAATCACTATAGGTGCTCAAGTGTGCGAAACGTAACGCGCGAGAAATTGTAAGTGAAAGCCGTATTTACATATCTGCCACTGTGCAGGAGAATCCGTATAGGTGTTCGAGTGTTCGATACGTAACGCAGGAGAAATTGTATGTAAACGCCGTATTTACATATCTGCCACTGTGCAGGAAAATCCGTATAGGTGTTCGAGTGTTCGAATCGTAAGGCGTGAGAAATTGTAATTAAACCCCGTATTTACATATCTGCCACTGTCCAGGAGAATCCGTATAGGTGTTCGAGTTTTCGAAACGTAACGCGCGAGAAATTGTAAATAAACGTCGTATTTACATATCTGCCACTGTGCAGGAGAATCCGTATAGGTGTTCGAGTGTTCGAAACGTAACGCGCCAGAAATTGTATGTAAACGCCGTATTTACATATCTGCCACTATCCAGGAGAATCCGTATAGGTGTTCGAGTGTTCGAACCGTAACGCGCGAGAAATTGTAAGTAAACGTCGTATTTACATATCTGCCACTGTGCAGGAGAATCCGTATAGGTGTTCGAGTGTTCGAAACGTAACGCGCAAGAAATTGTAAGTAAACGCCGTATTTACATATCTGCCACTGTGCAGGAGAATCACTATAGGTGTTCCAGTGTGCGAAACGTAACGCGCGAGAAATTGTAAGTGAAAGCCGTATTTACATATCTGCCACTGTGCAGGAGAATCCATATAGGTGTTCGAGTGTTCGATACGTAACGCATGAGAAATTGTATGTAAACGCCGTATTTACATCTCTGCCTCTGTGCAGGAGAATCCGTATAGCTGTTCGAGTGTGCGAAACGTAACGCGCGAGAAATTGTAAGTAAACGCCGTATTTACATATCTGCCACTGTGCAGGAGAATCCGTATAGGTGTTCGAGTGTTCGAAACGTAACGCGCAAGAAATTGTAAGTAAACGCCGTATTTACATATCTGCCACTGTGCAGGAGAATCCGTATAGGTGTTCGAGTGTGCGATACGTAACGCCCGAGAAATTGTAAGTAAATGCCGTATTTACATATCTGCCACTGTGCAGGAGAATCCGTATAGGTGTTCGAGTGTTCCAAACGTAACGCGCAAGAAATTGTAAGTAAAGGCCGTATTTACATATCTGCCACTGTGGAGGAAAATCCGTATAGGTGTTCGAGTGTTCGAATCGTAAGGCGTGAGAAATTGTAATTAAACGCCGTATTTACATATCTGCCACTGTGCAGGAGAATCCGTATAGGTGTTCGAGTGTTCAAACCGTAACGCGCGAGAAATTGAAGGTAAACGCCGTATTTACATATCTGCCACTGTGCAGGAGAATCCGTATAGGTGTTCGAGTGTTCGAAACGTAACGCGCGAGAAGTTGTAAGTAAACGCCGTATTTACATATCTGACATTATCCAGGAGAATCCGTATAGGTGTTCGAGTGTTCGAACCGTAACGCGCGAGAAATTGTAAGTAAACGTCGTATTTACATATCTGCCACTGTGTAGGAGAATCCGTATAGGTGTTCGAGTGTTCGAAACGTAACGCGCAAGAAATTGTAAGTAAACGCCGTATTTACATATCTGCCACTGTGCAGGAGAATCACTATAGGTGTTCCAGTGTGCGAAACGTAACGCGCGAGAAATTGTAAGTGAAAGCCGTATTTACATATCTGCCACTGTGCAGGAGAATCCGTATAGGTGTGTTCGAGTGTTCGATACGTAACGCATGAGAAATTGTATGTAAACGCCGTATTTACATCTCTGCCTCTGTGCAGGAGAATCCGTATAGCTGTTCGAGTGTGCGAAACGTAACGCGCGAGAAATTGTAAGTAAACGCCGTATTTACATATCTGCCACTGTGCAGGAGAATCCGTATAGGTGTTCGAGTGTTCGAAACGTAATGCGCAAGAAATTGTAAGTAAACGCCGTATTTACATATCTGCCACTGTGCAGGAGAATCCGTATAGGTGTTCGAGTGTTCGAAACGTAACGCGCAAGAAATTGTAAGTAAACGCCGTATTTACATATCTGCCACTGTGCAGGAGAATCCGTATAGGTGTTCGAGTGTGCGATACGTAACGCGCGAGAAATTGTAAGTAAACGCCGTATTTACATATCTGCCACTGTGCAGGAGAATCCGTATAGGTGTTCGAGTGTTCCAAACGTAACGCGCAAGAAATTGTAAGTAAACGCCGTATTTACATATCTGCCACTGTGGAGGAAAATCCGTATAGGTGTTCGAGTGTTCGAATCGTAAGGCGTGAGAAATTGTAATTAAACGCCGTATTTACATATCTGCCACTGTGCAGGAGAATCCGTATAGGTGTTCGAGTGTTCAAACCGTAACGCGCGAGAAATTGAAGGTAAACGCCGTATTTACATATCTGCCACTGTGCAGGAGAATCCGTATAGGTGTTCGAGTGTTCGAAACGTAACGCGCGAGAAGTTGTAAGTAAACGCCGTATTTACATATCTGCCACTATCCAGGAGAATCCGTATAGGTGTTCGAGTGTTCGAACCGTAACGCGCGAGAAATTGTAAGTAAACGTCGTATTTACATATCTGCCACTGTGCAGGAGAATCCGTATAGGTGTTCGAGTGTTCGAAACGCAACGCGCAAGAAATTGTAAGTAAACGCCGTATTTACATATCTGCCACTGTGCAGGAGAATCCGTATAGGTGTTCGAGTGTTCGAAACGTAACGCGCAAGAAATTGTAAGTAAACGCCGTATTTACATATCTGCCACTGTGCAGGAGAATCCGTATAGGTGTTCGAGTGTTCGATACGTAACGCATGAGAAATTGTATGTAAACGCCGTATTTGCATCTCTGCCTCTGTGCAGGAGAATCCGTATAGCTGTTCGAGTGTGCGAAACGTAACGCGCGAGAAATTGTAAGTAAACGCCGTATTTACATATCTGCCACTGTGCAGGAGAATCCGTATAGGTGTTCGAGTGTTCGAAACGTAACGCGCAAGAAATTGTAAGTAAACGTCGTATTTACATATCTGCCACTGTGCAGGAGAATCCGTATAGGTGTTCGAGTGTTCGAAACGTAACGCGCAAGAAATTGTAAGTAAACGCCGTATTTACATATCTGCCACTGTGCAGGAGAATCCGTATAGGTGTTCGAGTGTTCGAAACGTAACGCGCAAGAAATTGTAAGTAAACGCCGTATTTACATATCTGCCACTGTGCAGGAGAATCCGTATAGGTGTTCGAGTGTTCGATACGTAACGCATGAGAAATTGTATGTAAACGCCGTATTTACATCTCTGCCTCTGTGCAGGAGAATCCGTATAGCTGTTCGAGTGTGCGAAACGTAACGCGCGAGAAATTGTAAGTAAACGCCGTATTTACATATCTGCCACTGTGCAGGAGAATCCGTATAGGTGTTCGAGTGTTCGAAACGTAACGCGCAAGAGATTGTAAGTAAACGCCGTATTTACATATCTGCCACTGTGCAGGAGAATCCGTATAGGTGTTCGAGTGTGCGATACGTAACGCGCGAGAAATTGTAAGTAAACGCCGTATTTACATATCTGCCACTGTGCAGGAGAATCCGTATAGGTGTTCGAGTGTTCCAAACGTAACGCGCAAGAAATTGTAAGTAAACGCCGTATTTACATATCTGCCACTGTGGAGGAAAATCCGTATAGGTGTTCGAGTGTTCGAATCGTAAGGCGTGAGAAATTGTAATTAAACGCCGTATTTACATATCTGCCACTGTGCAGGAGAATCCGTATAGGTGTTCGAGTGTTCAAACCGTAACGCGCGAGAAATTGAAGGTAAACGCCGTATTTACATATCTGCCACTGTGCAGGAGAATCCGTATAGGTGTTCGAGTGTTCGAAACGTAACACGCGAGAAGTTGTAAGTAAACGCCGTATTTACATATCTGCCACTATCCAGGAGAATCCGTATAGGTGTTCGAGTGTTCGAACCGTAACGCGCGAGAAATTGTAAGTAAACGTCGTATTTACATATCTGCCACTGTGCAGGAGAATCCGTATAGGTGTTCGAGTGTTCGAAACGTAACGCGCAAGAAATTGTAAGTAAACGCCGTATTTACATATCTGCCACTGTGCAGGAGAATCACTATAGGTGTTCCAGTGTGCGAAACGTAACGCGCGAGAAATTGTAAGTGAAAGCCGTATTTACATATCTGCCACTGTGCAGGAGAATCCGTATAGGTGTTCGAGTGTTCGATACGTAACGCATGAGAAATTGTATGTAAACGCCGTATTTACATCTCTGCCTCTGTGCAGGAGAATCCGTATAGCTGTTCGAGTGTGCGAAACGTAACGCGCGAGAAATTGTAAGTAAACGCCGTATTTACATATCTGCCACTGTGCAGGAGAATCCGTATAGGTGTTCGAGTGTTCGAAACGTAACGCGCAAGAAATTGTAAGTAAACGCCGTATTTACATATCTGCCACTGTGCAGGAGAATCCGTATAGGTGTTCGAGTGTGCGATACGTAACGCGCGAGAAATTGTAAGTAAACGCCGTATTTACATATCTGCCACTGTGCAGGAGAATCCGTATAGGTGTTCGAGTGTTCCAAACGTAACGCGCAAAAAATTGTAAGTAAACGCCGTATTTACATATCTGCCACTGTGGAGGAAAATCCGTATAGGTGTTCGAGTGTTCGAATCGTAAGACGTGAGAAATTGTAATTAAACGCCGTATTTACATATCTGCCACTGTGCAGGAGAATCCGTATAGGTGTTCGAGTGTTCAAACCGTAACGCGCGAGAAATTGAAGGTAAACGCCGTATTTATATATCTGCCACTGTGCAGGAGAATCCGTATAGGTGTTCGAGTGTTCGAAACGTAACGCGCGAGAAGTTGTAAGTAAACGCCGTATTTACATATCTGCCACTCTCCAGGAGAATCCGTATAGGTGTTCGAGTGTTCGAACCGTAACGCGCGAGAAATTGTAAGTAAACGTCGTATTTACATATCTGCCACTGTGCAGGAGAATCCGTATAGGTGTTCGAGTGTTCGAAACGTAACGCGCAAGAAATTGTAAGTAAACGCCGTATTTACATATCTGCCACTGTGCAGGAGAATCACTATAGGTGTTCCAGTGTGCGAAACGTAACGCGCGAGAAATTGTAAGTGAAAGCCGTATTTACATATCTGCCACTGTGCAGGAGAATCCGTATAGGTGTTCGAGTGTTCGATACGTAACGCATGAGAAATTGTATGTAAACGCCGTATTTACATCTCTGCCTCTGTGCAGGAGAATCCATATAGCTGTTCGAGTGTGCGAAACGTAACGCGCGAGAAATTGTAAGTAAACGCCGTATTTACATATCTGCCACTGTGCAGGAGAATCCGTATAGGTGTTCGAGTGTTCGAAACGTAACGCGCAAGAAATTGTAAGTAAACGCCGTATTTACATATCTGCCACTGTGCAGGAGAATCCGTATAGGTGTTCGAGTGTGCGATACGTAACGCGCGAGAAATTGTAAGTAAACGCCATATTTACATATCTGCCACTGTGCAGGAGAATCCGTATAGGTGTTCGAGTGTTCCAAACGTAACGCGCAAGAAATTGTAAGTAAACGCCGTATTTACATATCTGCCACTGTGGAGGAAAATCCGTATAGGTGTTCGAGTGTTCGAATCGTAAGGCGTGAGAAATTGTAATTAAACGCCGTATTTACATATCTGCCACTGTGCAGGAGAATCCGTATAGGTGTTCGAGTGTTCAAACCGTAACGCGCGAGAAATTGAAGGTAAACGCCGTATTTACATATCTGCCACTGTGCAGGAGAATCCGTATAGGTGTTCGAGTGTTCGAAACGTAACGCGCGAGAAGTTGTAAGTAAACGCCGTTTTTACATATCTGCCACTGTGCAGGAGAATCCGTATAGGTGTTCGAGTGTTCGAAACGTAACGCGCGAGAAATTGTAAGTAAACGTCGTATTTACTTATCTGCCATTGTGCAGGAGAATCCGTATAGGTGTTCGAGTGTTCGAAACGTAACGTGTGAGAAATGTTAAGTAAACGTCGTATTTACATATCTGCCACTGTGCAGGAGAATCCGTATAGGTGTTCGAGTGTTCGATACGTAACGCATGACAAATTGTATGTAAACGCCGTATTTACATCTCTGCCTCTGTGCAGGAGAATCCGTATAGCTGTTCGAGTGTGCGAAACGTAACGCGCGAGAAATTGTAAGTAAACGCCGTATTTACATATCTGCCACTGTGCAGGAGAATCCGTATAGGTGTTCGAGTGTTCGAAATGTAACGCACGAGAAATTGTAAGTAAACGTCGTATTTACATATCTGCCACTGTGCAGGAGAATCCGTATAGGTGTTCGAGTGTTCGAACCGTAACGCGCGAGAAATTGTAAGTAAACGCCGTATTTACATATCTGCCACTATGCAGGAGAATCCGTGTAGGTGTTCGAGTGTTCGAAACGTAACGCGCGAGAAATTGTAAATAAACGTCGTATTTACATATCTGCCACTGTGCAGGAGAATCCTTATAGGTGTTCGAGTGTTCGAAACGTAATGCGCGAGAAATTGTATGTAAACGCCGTATTTACGTATCTGCCACTGTCCAGGAGAATCTGGATAGGTGTTCGAGTGTTCGAACCGTAACGCGCGAGAAATTGTAAGTAAACGTCGTATTTACATATCTGCCACTGTGCAGGAGAATCCGTATAGGTGTTCGAGTGTTCGAAACGTAACGCGCAAGAAATTGTAAGTAAACGCCGTATTTACATATCTGCCACTGTGCAGGAGAATCACTATAGGTGTTCAAGTGTGCGAAACGTAACGCGCGAGAAATTGTAAGTAAACGCCGTATTTACATATCTGCCACTGTGCTGGAGAATCCGTATAGGTGTTCGAGTGTTCGATACGTAACGCGTGAGAAATTGTATGTAAATGCCGTATTTACATCTCTGCCTCTGTGCAGGAGAATCCGTATAGCTGTTCGAGTGTGCGAAACGTAACGCGCGAGAAATTGTAAGTAAACGCCGTATTTACATATCTGCCACTGTGCAGGAGAATCCGTATAGGTGTTCGAGTGTTCGAAACGTAACGCACGAGAAATTGTAAGTAAACGTCGTATTTACATATCTGCCACTGTGCAGGAGAATCCGTATAGGTGTTCGAGTGTTCGAACCGTAACGCGCGAGAAATTGTAAGTAAAAGCCGTATTTACATATCTGCCACTGTGCAGGGGAATCCGTATAGGTGTTCGAGTGTTCGAAACGTAACGCGCGAGAAATTGTAAGTAAACGTCGTATTTACATATTTGCCACTGTGCTGGAGAATCCGTATAGGTGTTCGAGTGCTCAAAACGTAACGCGTGAGAAATTGTATGTAAACGCCGTATTTACATATCTGCCACTGTCCAGGAGAATCCATATAGGTGTTCGAGTGTTCGAACCGTAACGCGCGAGAAATTGTAAGTAAAAGCCGTATTTACATATCTGCCACTGTGCAGGGGAATCCGTATAGGTGTTCGAGTGTTCGAAACGTAACGCGCAAGAAATTGTAAGTAAACGCCGTATTTACATATCTGCCACTGTGCATGAGAATCCGTATAGGTGTTCGAGTGTGCAAAACGTAACGCGCGAGAAATTGTAAGTAAACGCCGTATTTACATATCTGCGACTGTGCAGGATAATCCGTATAGGTGTTCGAGTGCTCGAAACGTAACGCGCAAGAAATTGTAAGTAAACGCCGTATTTACATATCTGCCACTGTGCAGGAGAATCCGAATAGCTGTTCGAGAGTGCGAAACGTAACGCGCGAGAAATTGTAAGTAAACGTCGTATTTACATATCTGCCACTGTGCAGGAGAATCCGTATAGGTGTTCGAGTGTTCGAAACGTAACGCGCGAGAAATTGTAAGTAAACGTCGTATTTACATATCTGCCACTGTGCAGGAGAATCCGTATAGGTGTTCGAGTGCTCGAAACGTAACGCGGGAGAAATTGTATGTAAACGCCGTATTTACATATCTGCCACTGTCCAGGAGAATCCATATAGGTGTTCGAGTGTTCGAACCGTAACGCGCGAGAAATTGTAAGTAAAAGCCGTATTTACATATCTGCCACTGTGCAGGGGAATCCGTATAGGTGTTCGAGTGTTCGAAACGTAACGCGCAAGAAATTGTAAGTAAACGCCGTATTTACATATCTGCCACTGTGCAGGAGAATCCGTATAGGTGTTCGAGTGTGCGATACGTAACGCGCGAGAAATTGTAAGTAAACGCCATATTTACATATCTGCCACTGTGCAGGAGAATCCGTATAGGTGTTCGAGTGTTCCAAACGTAACGCGCAAGAAATTGTAAGTAAACGCCGTATTTACATATCTGCCACTGTGGAGGAAAATCCGTATAGGTGTTCGAGTGTTCGAATCGTAAGGCGTGAGAAATTGTAATTAAACGCCGTATTTACATATCTGCCACTGTGCAGGAGAATCCGTATAGGTGTTCGAGTGTTCAAACCGTAACGCGCGAGAAATTGAAGGTAAACGCCGTATTTACATATCTGCCACTGTGCAGGAGAATCCGTATAGGTGTTCGAGTGTTCGAAACGTAACGCGCGAGAAGTTGTAAGTAAACGCCGTTTTTACATATCTGCCACTGTGCAGGAGAATCCGTATAGGTGTTCGAGTGTTCGAAACGTAACGCGCGAGAAATTGTAAGTAAACGTCGTATTTACTTATCTGCCATTGTGCAGGAGAATCCGTATAGGTGTTCGAGTGTTCGAAACGTAACGTGTGAGAAATGTTAAGTAAACGTCGTATTTACATATCTGCCACTGTGCAGGAGAATCCGTATAGGTGTTCGAGTGTTCGATACGTAACGCATGACAAATTGTATGTAAACGCCGTATTTACATCTCTGCCTCTGTGCAGGAGAATCCGTATAGCTGTTCGAGTGTGCGAAACGTAACGCGCGAGAAATTGTAAGTAAACGCCGTATTTACATATCTGCCACTGTGCAGGAGAATCCGTATAGGTGTTCGAGTGTTCGAAATGTAACGCACGAGAAATTGTAAGTAAACGTCGTATTTACATATCTGCCACTGTGCAGGAGAATCCGTATAGGTGTTCGAGTGTTCGAACCGTAACGCGCGAGAAATTGTAAGTAAACGCCGTATTTACATATCTGCCACTATGCAGGAGAATCCGTGTAGGTGTTCGAGTGTTCGAAACGTAACGCGCGAGAAATTGTAAATAAACGTCGTATTTACATATCTGCCACTGTGCAGGAGAATCCTTATAGGTGTTCGAGTGTTCGAAACGTAATGCGCGAGAAATTGTATGTAAACGCCGTATTTACGTATCTGCCACTGTCCAGGAGAATCTGGATAGGTGTTCGAGTGTTCGAACCGTAACGCGCGAGAAATTGTAAGTAAACGTCGTATTTACATATCTGCCACTGTGCAGGAGAATCCGTATAGGTGTTCGAGTGTTCGAAACGTAACGCGCAAGAAATTGTAAGTAAACGCCGTATTTACATATCTGCCACTGTGCAGGAGAATCACTATAGGTGTTCAAGTGTGCGAAACGTAACGCGCGAGAAATTGTAAGTAAACGCCGTATTTACATATCTGCCACTGTGCTGGAGAATCCGTATAGGTGTTCGAGTGTTCGATACGTAACGCGTGAGAAATTGTATGTAAATGCCGTATTTACATCTCTGCCTCTGTGCAGGAGAATCCGTATAGCTGTTCGAGTGTGCGAAACGTAACGCGCGAGAAATTGTAAGTAAACGCCGTATTTACATATCTGCCACTGTGCAGGAGAATCCGTATAGGTGTTCGAGTGTTCGAAACGTAACGCACGAGAAATTGTAAGTAAACGTCGTATTTACATATCTGCCACTGTGCAGGAGAATCCGTATAGGTGTTCGAGTGTTCGAACCGTAACGCGCGAGAAATTGTAAGTAAAAGCCGTATTTACATATCTGCCACTGTCCAGGGGAATCCGTATAGGTGTTCGAGTGTTCGAAACGTAACGCGCGAGAAATTGTAAGTAAACGTCGTATTTACATATTTGCCACTGTGCTGGAGAATCCGTATAGGTGTTCGAGTGCTCAAAATGTAACGCGTGAGAAATTGTATGTAAACGCCGTATTTACATATCTGCCACTGTCCAGGAGAATCCATATAGGTGTTCGAGTGTTCGAACCGTAACGCGCGAGAAATTGTAAGTAAAAGCCGTATTTACATATCTGCCACTGTGCAGGGGAATCCGTATAGGTGTTCGAGTGTTCGAAACGTAACGCGCAAGAAATTGTAAGTAAACGCCGTATTTACATATCTGCCACTGTGCAGGAGAATCCGTATAGGTGTTCGAGTGTGCAAAACGTAACGCGCGAGAAATTGTAAGTAAACGCCGTATTTACATATCTGCGACTGTGCAGGATAATCCGTATAGGTGTTCGAGTGCTCGAAACGTAACGCGCAAGAAATTGTAAGTAAACGCCGTATTTACATATCTGCCACTGTGCAGGAGAATCCGAATAGCTGTTCGAGAGTGCGAAACGTAACGCGCGGGAAATTGTAAGTAAACGTCGTATTTACATATCTGCCACTGTGCAGGAGAATCCGTATAGGTGTTCGAGTGTTCGAAACGTAACGCGCGAGAAATTGTAAGTAAACGTCGTATTTACATATCTGCCACTGTGCAGGAGAATCCGTATAGGTGTTCGAGTGCTCGAAACGTAACGCGGGAGAAATTGTATGTAAACGCCGTATTTACATATCTGCCACTGTCCAGGAGAATCCATATAGGTGTTCGAGTGTTCGAACCGTAACGCGCGAGAAATTGTAAGTAAAAGCCGTATTTACATATCTGCCACTGTGCAGGGGAATCCGTATAGGTGTTCGAGTGTTCGAAACGTAACGCGCAAGAAATTGTAAGTAAACGCCGTATTTACATATCTGCCACTGTGCAGGAGAATCCGTATAGGTGTTCGAGTGTGCAAAACGTAACGCGCGAGAAATTGTAAGTAAACGCCGTATTTACATATCTGCGACTGTGCAGGATAATCCGTATAGGTGTTCGAGTGCTCGAAACGTAACGCGCAAGAAATTGTAAGTAAACGCCGTATTTACATATCTGCCACTGTGCAGGAGAATCCGAATAGCTGTTCGAGAGTGCGAAACGTAACGCGCGAGAAATTGTAAGTAAACGTCGTATTTACATATCTGCCACTGTGCAGGAGAGTCCGTATAGGTGTTCGAGTGTTCGAAACGTAACGCGCGAGAAATTGTAAGTAAACGTCGTATTTACATATCTGCCACTGTGCAGGAGAATCCGTATAGGTGTTCGAGTGCTCGAAACGTAACGCGGGAGAAATTGTATGTAAACGCCGTATTTACATATCTGCCACTGTCCAGGAGAATCCATATAGGTGTTCGAGTGTTCGAACCGTAACGCGCGAGAAATTGTAAGTAAAAGCCGTATTTACATATCTGCCACTGTGCAGGGGAATCCGTATAGGTGTTCGAGTGTTCGAAACGTAACGCGCGAGAAATTGTAAGTAAACGTCGTATTTACATATCTGCCAATGTGCAGGAGAATCCGTATAGGTGTTCGAGGGTTCGAAACGTAACGCGCAAGAAATTGTAAGTAAACGCCGTATTTACATATCTGCCACTGTGCAGGAGAATCCGTATAGGTGTTCGAGTGTGCGAAACGTAACGCGCGAGAAATTGTATGTAAACGCCGTATTTACATATCTGCCACTGTGCAGGAGAATCCGTATAGGTGTTCGAGTGCTCGAAACGTAACGCGCAAGAAATTGTAAGTAAACGCCGTATTTACATATCTGCCACTGTGCAGGAGAATCCGGATAGCTGTTCGAGTGTGCGAAACGTAACGCGCGAGAAATTGTAAGTAAACGTCGTATTTACATATCTGCCACTGTGCAGGAGAATCCGGATAGGTGTTCGAGTGTTCGAAACGTCACGCGCAAGAAATTGTAAGTAAACGCCGTATTTACATATCTGCCACTGTGCAGGAGAATCCGTACAGGTGTTCGAGTGTTCGAAACGTAACGCGCGAGAAATTGTATGTAAACGTCGTATTTACATATCTGCCACTGTGCAGGAGAATCCGTAGAGCTGTTCGAGTGTGCGAAACGTAACGCGCGAGAAATTGTAAGTAAACGTCGTATTTACCTATCTGCCACTGTGCAGGAGAATCCGTATAGGTGTTCGAGTGTTCGAAACGTAACGCGCAAGAAATTGTAAGTAAACGCCGTATTTACATATCTGCCACTGTGCAAGAGAATCCGTATAGGTGTTCGAGTGTGCGAAACGTAACGCGCGAGAAATTGTAAGTAAACGCCGTATTTACATATCTGCCACTGTGCCGGATAATCCGTATAGGTGTTCGAGTGCTCGAAACGTAACGCGCAAGAAATTGTAAGTAAACGTCGTATTTACATATCTGCCACTGTGCAGGAAAATCCGTATAGGTGTTCGAGTGTTCGAATCGTAAGGCGTGAGAAATTGTAATTAAACGCCGTATTTACATATCTGCCACTGTGCTGGAGAATCCGTATAGGTGTTCGAGTGTTCAAACCGTAACGCGCGAGAAATTGTAAGTAAACGCCGTATTTACATATCTGCCACTGTGCAGGAGAATCCGTATAGGTGTTCGAGTGTTCGAAACGTAACGCGCGAGAAATTGGAAGTAAACGCCGTATTTACATATCTGCCACTGTGCAGGATAATCCGTATAGGTGTTCGAGTGCTCGAAACGTAACGCGCAAGAAATTGTAAGTAAACGCCGTATTTACATATCTGCCACTGTGCAGGAGAATCCGTATAGGTGTTCGAGTGTGCGAAACGTAACGCGCGAGAAATTGTATGTAAACGCCGTATTTACATATCTGCCACTGTGCAGGGGAATCCGTATAGGTGTTCGAGTGTTCGAAACGTAACGCGCGAGAAATTGTAAGTAAACGTCGTATTTACATATCTGCCACTGTGCAGGAGAATCCGGATAGCTGTTCGAGTGTGCGAAACGTAACGCGCGAGAAATTGTAAGTAAACGTCGTATTTACATATCTGCCACTGTCCAGCAGAATCCATATAGGTGTTCGAGTGTTCGAACCGTAACGCGCGAGAAATTGTAAGTAAAAGCCGTATTTACATATCTGCCACTGTGCAAGGGAATCCGTATAGGTGTTCGAGTGTTCGAAACGTAACGCGCAAGAAATTGTAAGTAAACGCCGTATTTACATATCTGCCACTGTGCAGGAGAATCCGTATAGGTGTTCGAGTGTGCAAAACGTAACGCGCGAGAAATTGTAAGTAAACGCCGTATTTACATATCTGCCACTGTGCAGGATAATCCGTATAGGTGTTCGAGTGCTCGAAACGTAACGCGCAAGAAATTGTAAGTAAACGCCGTATTTACATATCTGCCACTGTGCAGGAGAATCCGAATAGCTGTTCGAGTGTGCGAACCGTAACGCGCGAGAAATTGTAAGTAAACGTCGTATTTACATATCTGCCACTGTGCAGGAGAATCCGTATAGGTGTTCGAGTGTTCGAAACGTAACGCGCGAGAAATTGTAAGTAAACGTCGTATTTACATATCTGCCACTGTGCAGGAGAATCCGTATAGGTGTTCGAGTGCTCGAAACGTAACACGTGAGAAATTGTATGTAAACGCCGTATTTACATATCTGCCACTGTCCAGGAGAATCCATATAGGTGTTCGAGTGTTCGAACCGTAACGCGCGAGAAATTGTAAGTAAAAGCCGTATTTACATATCTGCCACTGTGCAGGGGAATCCGTATAGGTGTTCGAGTGTTCGAAACGTAACGCGCGAGAAATTGTAAGTAAACGTCGTATTTACATATCTGCCACTGTGCAGGAGAATCCGTATAGGTGTTCGAGTGTTCGAAACGTAACGCGCAAGAAATTGTAAGTAAACGCCGTATTTACATATATGCCACTGTGCAGGAGAATCCGTATAGGTGTTCGAGTGTGCGAAACGTAACGCGCGAGAAATTGTATGTAAACGCCGTATTTACATATCTGCCACTGTGCAGGAGAATCCGTATAGGTGTTCGAGTGCTCGAAACGTAACGCGCAAGAAATTGTAAGTAAACGCCGTATTTACATATCTGCCACTGTGCAGGAGAATCCGGATAGCTGTTCGAGTGTGCGAAACGTAACGCGCGAGAAATTGTAAGTAAACGTCGTATTTACATATCTGCCACTGTGCAGGACAATCCGTATAGGTGTTCGAGTGTTCGAAACGTCACGCGCAAGAAATTGTAAGTAAACGCCGTATTTACATATCTGCCACTGTGCATTAGAATCCGTACAGGTGTTCGAGTGTTCGAAACGTAACGCGCGAGAAATTGTATGTAAACGTCGTATTTACATATCTGCCACTGTGCAGGAGAATCCGTAGAGCTGTTCGAGTGTGCGAAACGTAACGCGCGAGAAATTGTAAGTAAACGTCGTATTTACCTATCTGCCACTGTGCAGGAGAATCCGTATAGGTGTTCGAGTGTTCGAAACGTAACGCGCAAGAAATTGTAAGTAAACGCCGTATTTACATATCTGCCACTGTGCAAGAGAATCCGTATAGGTGTTCGAGTGTGCGAAACGTAACGCGCGAGAAATTGTAAGTAAACGCCGTATTTACATATCTGCCACTGTGCCGGATAATCCGTATAGGTGTTCGAGTGCTCGAAACGTAACGCGCAAGAAATTGTAAGTAAACGTCGTATTTACATATCTGCCACTGTGCAGGAAAATCCGTATAGGTGTTCGAGTGTTCGAATCGTAAGGCGTGAGAAATTGTAATTAAACGCCGTATTTACATATCTGCCACTGTGCTGGAGAATCCGTATAGGTGTTCGAGTGTTCAAACCGTAACGCGCGAGAAATTGTAAGTAAACGCCGTATTTACATATCTGCCACTGTGCAGGAGAATCCGTATAGGTGTTCGAGTGTTCGAAACGTAACGCGCGAGAAATTGGAAGTAAACGCCGTATTTACATATCTGCCACTGTGCAGGATAATCCGTATAGGTGTTCGAGTGCTCGAAACGTAACGCGCAAGAAATTGTAAGTAAACGCCGTATTTACATATCTGCCACTGTGCAGGAGAATCCGTATAGGTGTTCGAGTGTGCGAAACGTAACGCGCGAGAAATTGTATGTAAACGCCGTATTTACATATCTGCCACTGTGCAGGGGAATCCGTATAGGTGTTCGAGTGTTCGAAACGTAACGCGCGAGAAATTGTAAGTAAACGTCGTATTTACATATCTGCCACTGTGCTGGAGAATCCGTATAGGTGTTCGAGTGCTCAAAACGTAACGCGTGAGAAATTGTATGTAAACGCCGTATTTACATATCTGCCACTGTCCAGCAGAATCCATATAGGTGTTCGAGTGTTCGAACCGTAACGCGCGAGAAATTGTAAGTAAAAGCCGTATTTACATATCTGCCACTGTGCAAGGGAATCCGTATAGGTGTTCGAGTGTTCGAAACGTAACGCGCAAGAAATTGTAAGTAAACGCCGTATTTACATATCTGCCACTGTGCAGGAGAATCCGTATAGGTGTTCGAGTGTGCAAAACGTAACGCGCGAGAAATTGTAAGTAAACGCCGTATTTACATATCTGCCACTGTGCAGGATAATCCGTATAGGTGTTCGAGTGCTCGAAACGTAACGCGCAAGAAATTGTAAGTAAACGCCGTATTTACATATCTGCCACTGTGCAGGAGAATCCGAATAGCTGTTCGAGTGTGCGAACCGTAACGCGCGAGAAATTGTAAGTAAACGCCGTATTTACATATCTGCCACTGTGCCGGATAATCCGTATAGGTGTTCGAGTGCTCGAAACGTAACGCGCAAGAAATTGTAAGTAAACGTCGTATTTACATATCTGCCACTGTGCAGGAGAATCCGTATAGGTGTTCGAGTGCTCGAAACGTAACACGTGAGAAATTGTATGTAAACGCCGTATTTACATATCTGCCACTGTCCAGGAGAATCCATATAGGTGTTCGAGTGTTCGAACCGTAACGCGCGAGAAATTGTAAGTAAAAGCCGTATTTACATATCTGCCACTGTGCAGGGGAATCCGTATAGGTGTTCGAGTGTTCGAAACGTAACGCGCGAGAAATTGTAAGTAAACGTCGTATTTACATATCTGCCACTGTGCAGGAGAATCCGTATAGGTGTTCGAGTGTTCGAAACGTAACGCGCAAGAAATTGTAAGTAAACGCCGTATTTACATATATGCCACTGTGCAGGAGAATCCGTATAGGTGTTCGAGTGTGCGAAACGTAACGCGCGAGAAATTGTATGTAAACGCCGTATTTACATATCTGCCACTGTGCAGGAGAATCCGTATAGGTGTTCGAGTGCTCGAAACGTAACGCGCAAGAAATTGTAAGTAAACGCCGTATTTACATATCTGCCACTGTGCAGGAGAATCCGGATAGCTGTTCGAGTGTGCGAAACGTAACGCGCGAGAAATTGTAAGTAAACGTCGTATTTACATATCTGCCACTGTGCAGGACAATCCGTATAGGTGTTCGAGTGTTCGAAACGTCACGCGCAAGAAATTGTAAGTAAACGCCGTATTTACATATCTGCCACTGTGCAGGAGAATCCGTACAGGTGTTCGAGTGTTCGAAACGTAACGCGCGAGAAATTGTATGTAAACGTCGTATTTACATATCTGCCACTGTG
The DNA here is from genome assembly GCF_055761805.1 of Camellia sinensis. Lineage (NCBI taxonomy): Eukaryota > Viridiplantae > Streptophyta > Magnoliopsida > Ericales > Theaceae > Camellia > Camellia sinensis. Next base: position 3,295,332 of record NW_028128989.1, on the reverse strand, counting down.
CAGGAGAATCCGTAGAGCTGTTCGAGTGTGCGAAACGTAACGCGCGAGAAATTGTAAGTAAACGTCGTATTTACCTATCTGCCACTGTGCAGGAGAATCCGTATAGGTGTTCGAGTGTTCGAAACGTAACGCGCAAGAAATTGTAAGTAAACGCCGTATTTACATATCTGCCACTGTGCAAGAGAATCCGTATAGGTGTTCGAGTGTGCGAAACGTAACGCGCGAGAAATTGTAAGTAAACGCCGTATTTACATATCTGCCACTGTGCCGGATAATCCGTATAGGTGTTCGAGTGCTCGAAACGTAACGCGCAAGAAATTGTAAGTAAACGTCGTATTTACATATCTGCCACTGTGCAGGAAAATCCGTATAGGTGTTCGAGTGTTCGAATCGTAAGGCGTGAGAAATTGTAATTAAACGCCGTATTTACATATCTGCCACTGTGCTGGAGAATCCGTATAGGTGTTCGAGTGTTCAAACCGTAACGCGCGAGAAATTGTAAGTAAACGCCGTATTTACATATCTGCCACTGTGCAGGAGAATCCGTATAGGTGTTCGAGTGTTCGAAACGTAACGCGCGAGAAATTGGAAGTAAACGCCGTATTTACATATCTGCCACTGTGCAGGATAATCCGTATAGGTGTTCGAGTGCTCGAAACGTAACGCGCAAGAAATTGTAAGTAAACGCCGTATTTACATATCTGCCACTGTGCAGGAGAATCCGTATAGGTGTTCGAGTGTGCGAAACGTAACGCGCGAGAAATTGTATGTAAACGCCGTATTTACATATCTGCCACTGTGCAGGGGAATCCGTATAGGTGTTCGAGTGTTCGAAACGTAACGCGCGAGAAATTGTAAGTAAACGTCGTATTTACATATCTGCCACTGTGCTGGAGAATCCGTATAGGTGTTCGAGTGCTCAAAACGTAACGCGTGAGAAATTGTATGTAAACGCCGTATTTACATATCTGCCACTGTCCAGCAGAATCCATATAGGTGTTCGAGTGTTCGAACCGTAACGCGCGAGAAATTGTAAGTAAAAGCCGTATTTACATATCTGCCACTGTGCAAGGGAATCCGTATAGGTGTTCGAGTGTTCGAAACGTAACGCGCAAGAAATTGTAAGTAAACGCCGTATTTACATATCTGCCACTGTGCAGGAGAATCCGTATAGGTGTTCGAGTGTGCAAAACGTAACGCGCGAGAAATTGTAAGTAAACGCCGTATTTACATATCTGCCACTGTGCAGGATAATCCGTATAGGTGTTCGAGTGCTCGAAACGTAACGCGCAAGAAATTGTAAGTAAACGCCGTATTTACATATCTGCCACTGTGCAGGAGAATCAGAATAGCTGTTCGAGTGTGCGAACCGTAACGCGCGAGAAATTGTAAGTAAACGCCGTATTTACATATCTGCCACTGTGCCGGATAATCCGTATAGGTGTTCGAGTGCTCGAAACGTAACGCGCAAGAAATTGTAAGTAAACGTCGTATTTACATATCTGCCACTGTGCAGGAAAATCCGTATAGGTGTTCGAGTGTTCGAATCGTAAGGCGTGAGAAATTGTAATTAAACGCCGTATTTACATATCTGCCACTGTGCTGGAGAATCCGTATAGGTGTTCGAGTGTTCAAACCGTAACGCGCGAGAAATTGTAAGTAAACGCCGTATTTACATATCTGCCACTGTGCAGGAGAATCCGTATAGGTGTTCGAGTGTTCGAAACGTAACGCGCGAGAAATTGGAAGTAAACGCCGTATTTACATATCTGCCACTGTGCAGGATAATCCGTATAGGTGTTAGAGTGCTCGAAACGTAACGCGCAAGAAATTGTAAGTAAACGCCGTATTTACATATCTGCCACTGTGCAGGAGAATCCGTATAGGTGTTCGAGTGTGCGAAACGTAACGCGCGAGAAATTGTATGTAAACGCCGTATTTACATATCTGCCACTGTGCAGGGGAATCCGTATAGGTGTTCGAGTGTTCGAAACGTAACGCGCGAGAAATTGTAAGTAAACGTCGTATTTACATATCTGCCACTGTGCTGGAGAATCCGTATAGGTGTTCGAGTGCTCAAAACGTAACGCGTGAGAAATTGTATGTAAACGCCGTATTTACATATCTGCCACTGTCCAGCAGAATCCATATAGGTGTTCGAGTGTTCGAACCGTAACGCGCGAGAAATTGTAAGTAAAAGCCGTATTTACATATCTGCCACTGTGCAAGGGAATCCGTATAGGTGTTCGAGTGTTCGAAACGTAACGCGCAAGAAATTGTAAGTAAACGCCGTATTTACATATCTGCCACTGTGCAGGAGAATCCGTATAGGTGTTCGAGTGTGCAAAACGTAACGCGCGAGAAATTGTAAGTAAACGCCGTATTTACATATCTGCCACTGTGCAGGATAATCCGTATAGGTGTTCGAGTGCTCGAAACGTAACGCGCAAGAAATTGTAAGTAAACGCCGTATTTACATATCTGCCACTGTGCAGGAGAATCCGAATAGCTGTTCGAGTGTGCGAACCGTAACGCGCGAGAAATTGTAAGTAAACGTCGTATTTACATATCTGCCACTGTGCAGGAGAATCCGTATAGGTGTTCGAGTGTTCGAAACGTAACGCGCGAGAAATTGTAAGTAAACGTCGTATTTACATATCTGCCACTGTGCAGGAGAATCCGTATAGGTGTTCGAGTGCTCGAAACGTAACACGTGAGAAATTGTATGTAAACGCCGTATTTACATATCTGCCACTGTCCAGGAGAATCCATATAGGTCTTCGAGTGTTCGAACCGTAACGCGCGAGAAATTGTAAGTAAAAGCCGTATTTACATATCTGCCACTGTGCAGGGGAATCCGTATAGGTGTTCGAGTGTTCGAAACGTAACGCGCGAGAAATTGTAAGTAAACGTCGTATTTACATATCTGCCACTGTGCAGGAGAATCCGTATAGGTGTTCGAGTGTTCGAAACGTAACGCGCAAGAAATTGTAAGTAAACGCCGTATTTACATATATGCCACTGTGCAGGAGAATCCGTATAGGTGTTCGAGTGTGCGAAACGTAACGCGCGAGAAATTGTATGTAAACGCCGTATTTACATATCTGCCACTGTGCAGGAGAATCCGTATAGGTGTTCGAGTGCTCGAAACGTAACGCGCAAGAAATTGTAAGTAAACGCCGTATTTACATATCTGCCACTGTGCAGGAGAATCCGGATAGCTGTTCGAGTGTGCGAAACGTAACGCGCGAGAAATTGTAAGTAAACGTCGTATTTACATATCTGCCACTGTGCAGGAGAATCCGGATAGGTGTTCGAGTGTTCGAAACGTCACGCGCAAGAAATTGTAAGTAAACGCCGTATTTACATATCTGCCACTGTGCAGGAGAATCCGTACAGGTGTTCGAGTGTTCGAAACGTAACGCGCGAGAAATTGTATGTAAACGTCGTATTTACATATCTGCCACTGTGCAGGAGAATCCGTAGAGCTGTTCGAGTGTGCGAAACGTAACGCGCGAGAAATTGTAAGTAAACGTCGTATTTACCTATCTGCCACTGTGCAGGAGAATCCGTATAGGTGTTCGAGTGTTCGAAACGTAACGCGCAAGAAATTGTAAGTAAACGCCGTATTTACATATCTGCCACTGTGCAAGAGAATCCGTATAGGTGTTCGAGTGTGCGAAACGTAACGCGCGAGAAATTGTAAGTAAACGCCGTATTTACATATCTGCCACTGTGCCGGATAATCCGTATAGGTGTTCGAGTGCTCGAAACGTAACGCGCAAGAAATTGTAAGTAAACGTCGTATTTACATATCTGCCACTGTGCAGGAAAATCCGTATAGGTGTTCGAGTGTTCGAATCGTAAGGCGTGAGAAATTGTAATTAAACGCCGTATTTACATATCTGCCACTGTGCTGGAGAATCCGTATAGGTGTTCGAGTGTTCAAACCGTAACGCGCGAGAAATTGTAAGTAAACGCCGTATTTACATATCTGCCACTGTGCAGGAGAATCCGTATAGGTGTTCGAGTGTTCGAAACGTAACGCGCGAGAAATTGGAAGTAAACGCCGTATTTACATATCTGCCACTGTGCAGGATAATCCGTATAGGTGTTAGAGTGCTCGAAACGTAACGCGCAAGAAATTGTAAGTAAACGCCGTATTTACATATCTGCCACTGTGCAGGAGAATCCGTATAGGTGTTCGAGTGTGCGAAACGTAACGCGCGAGAAATTGTATGTAAACGCCGTATTTACATATCTGCCACTGTGCAGGGGAATCCGTATAGGTGTTCGAGTGTTCGAAACGTAACGCGCGAGAAATTGTAAGTAAACGTCGTATTTACATATCTGCCACTGTGCTGGAGAATCCGTATAGGTGTTCGAGTGCTCAAAACGTAACGCGTGAGAAATTGTATGTAAACGCCGTATTTACATATCTGCCACTGTCCAGCAGAATCCATATAGGTGTTCGAGTGTTCGAACCGTAACGCGCGAGAAATTGTAAGTAAAAGCCGTATTTACATATCTGCCACTGTGCAAGGGAATCCGTATAGGTGTTCGAGTGTTCGAAACGTAACGCGCAAGAAATTGTAAGTAAACGCCGTATTTACATATCTGCCACTGTGCAGGAGAATCCGTATAGGTGTTCGAGTGTGCAAAACGTAACGCGCGAGAAATTGTAAGTAAACGCCGTATTTACATATCTGCCACTGTGCAGGATAATCCGTATAGGTGTTCGAGTGCTCGAAACGTAACGCGCAAGAAATTGTAAGTAAACGCCGTATTTACATATCTGCCACTGTGCAGGAGAATCCGAATAGCTGTTCGAGTGTGCGAACCGTAACGCGCGAGAAATTGTAAGTAAACGTCGTATTTACATATCTGCCACTGTGCAGGAGAATCCGTATAGGTGTTCGAGTGTTCGAAACGTAACGCGCGAGAAATTGTAAGTAAACGTCGTATTTACATATCTGCCACTGTGCAGGAGAATCCGTATAGGTGTTCGAGTGCTCGAAACGTAACACGTGAGAAATTGTATGTAAACGCCGTATTTACATATCTGCCACTGTCCAGGAGAATCCATATAGGTGTTCGAGTGTTCGAACCGTAACGCGCGAGAAATTGTAAGTAAAAGCCGTATTTACATATCTGCCACTGTGCAGGGGAATCCGTATAGGTGTTCGAGTGTTCGAAACGTAACGCGCGAGAAATTGTAAGTAAACGTCGTATTTACATATCTGCCACTGTGCAGGAGAATCCGTATAGGTGTTCGAGTGTTCGAAACGTAACGCGCAAGAAATTGTAAGTAAACGCCGTATTTACATATATGCCACTGTGCAGGAGAATCCGTATAGGTGTTCGAGTGTGCGAAACGTAACGCGCGAGAAATTGTATGTAAACGCCGTATTTACATATCTGCCACTGTGCAGGAGAATCCGTATAGGTGTTCGAGTGCTCGAAACGTAACGCGCAAGAAATTGTAAGTAAACGCCGTATTTACATATCTGCCACTGTGCAGGAGAATCCGGATAGCTGTTCGAGTGTGCGAAACGTAACGCGCGAGAAATTGTAAGTAAACGTCGTATTTACATATCTGCCACTGTGCAGGACAATCCGTATAGGTGTTCGAGTGTTCGAAACGTCACGCGCAAGAAATTGTAAGTAAACGCCGTATTTACATATCTGCCACTGTGCAGGAGAATCCGTACAGGTGTTCGAGTGTTCGAAACGTAACGCGCGAGAAATTGTATGTAAACGTCGTATTTACATATCTGCCACTGTGCAGGAGAATCCGTAGAGCCGTTCGAGTGTGCGAAACGTAACGCGCGAGAAATTGTAAGTAAACGTCGTATTTACCTATCTGCCACTGTGCAGGAGAATCCGTATAGGTGTTCGAGTGTTCGAAACGTAACGCGCAAGAAATTGTAAGTAAACGCCGTATTTACATATCTGCCACTGTGCACGAGAATCCGTATAGGTGTTCGAGTGTGCGAAACGTAACGCGCGAGAAATTGTAAGTAAACGCCGTATTTACATATCTGCCACTGTGCCGGATAATCCGTATAGGTGTTCGAGTACTCGAAACGTAACGCGCAAGAAATTGTAAGTAAACGCCGTATTTACATATCTGCCACTGTGCAGGAAAATCCGTATAGGTGTTCGAGTGTTCGAATCGTAAGGCGTGAGAAATTGTAATTAGACGCCGTATTTACATATCTGCCACTGTGCTGGAGAATCCGTATAGGTGTTCGAGTGTTCAAACCGTAACGCGCGAGAAATTGTAAGTAAACGCCGTATTTACATATCTGCCACTGTGCAGGAGAATCCGTATAGGTGTTCGAGTGTTCGAAACGTAACGCGCGAGAAATTGTAAGTAAACGCCGTATTTACATATCTGCCACTATGCAGGATAATCCGTATAGGTGTTCGAGTGCTCGAAACGTAACGCGCAAGAAATTGTAAGTAAACGCCGTATTTACATATCTGCCACTGTGCAGGAGAATCCGAATAGCTGTTCGAGTGTACGAAACGTAACGCGTGAGAAATTGTAAGTAAACGTCGTATTTACATATCTGCCACTATGCAGGAGAATCCGTATAGGTGTTCGAGTGTTCGAAACGTAACGCGCGAGAAATTGTAAGTAAACGTCGTATTTACATATCTGCCACTGTGCAGGAGAATCCGTATAGGTGTTCGAGTGCTCGAAACGTAACGCGTGAGAAATTGTATGTAAACGCCGTATTTACATATCTGCCACTATCCAGGAGAATCCATATAGGTGTTCGAGTGTTCGAACCGTAACGCGCGAGAAATTGTAAGTAAAAGCCGTATTTACATATCTGCCACTGTGCAGGGGAATCCGTATATGTGTTCGAGTGTTCGAAACGTAACGCGCGAGAAATTGTAAGTAAACGTCGTATTTACATATCTGCCACTGTGCAGGAGAATCCGTATAGGTGTTCGAGTGTTCGAAACGTAACGCGCAAGAAATTGTAAGTAAACGCCGTATTTACATATCTGCCACTGTGCAGGAGAATCCGTATAGGTGTTCGAGTGTGCGAAACGTAACGCGCGAGAAATTGTAAGTAAACGCCGTATTTACATATCTGCCACTGTGCAGGAGAATCCGTATAGGTGTTCGAGTGTTCGAAACGTAACGCGCGAGAAATTGTAAGTAAACGTCGTATTTACATATCTGCCACTGTGCAGGAGAATCCGTATAGGTGTTCGAGTGCTCGAAACGTAACGCGGGAGAAATTGTATGTAAACGCCGTATTTACATATCTGCCACTGTCCAGGAGAATCCATATAGGTGTTCGAGTGTTCGAACCGTAACGCGCGAGAAATTGTAAGTAAAAGCCGTATTTACATATCTGCCACTGTGCAGGGGAATCCGTATAGGTGTTCGAGTGTTCGAAACGTAACGCGCGAGAAATTGTAAGTAAACGTCGTATTTACATATCTGCCACTGTGCAGGAGAATCCGTATAGGTGTTCGAGGGTTCGAAACGTAACGCGCAAGAAATTGTAAGTAAACGCCGTATTTACATATCTGCCACTGTGCAGGAGAATCCGTATAGGTGTTCGAGTGTGCGAAACGTAACGCGCGAGAAATTGTATGTAAACGCCGTATTTACATATCTGCCACTGTGCAGGAGAATCCGTATAGGTGTTCGAGTGCTCGAAACGTAACGCGCAAGAAATTGTAAGTAAACGCCGTATTTACATATCTGCCACTGTGCAGGAGAATCCGGATAGCTGTTCGAGTGTGCGAAACGTAACGCGCGAGAAATTGTAAGTAAACGTCGTATTTACATATCTGCCACTGTGCAGGAGAATCCGGATAGGTGTTCGAGTGTTCGAAACGTCACGCGCAAGAAATTGTAAGTAAACGCCGTATTTACATATCTGCCACTGTGCAGGAGAATCCGTACAGGTGTTCGAGTGTTCGAAACGTAACGCGCGAGAAATTGTATGTAAACGTCGTATTTACATATCTGCCACTGTGCAGGAGAATCCGTAGAGCTGTTCGAGTGTGCGAAACGTAACGCGCGAGAAATTGTAAGTAAACGTCGTATTTACCTATCTGCCACTGTGCAAGAGAATCCGTATAGGTGTTCGAGTGTTCGAAACGTAACGCGCAAGAAATTGTAAGTAAACGCCGTATTTACATATCTGCCACTGTGCAAGAGAATCCGTATAGGTGTTCGAGTGTGCGAAACGTAACGCGCGAGAAATTGTAAGTAAACGCCGTATTTACATATCTGCCACTGTGCCGGATAATCCGTATAGGTGTTCGAGTGCTCGAAACGTAACGCGCAAGAAATTGTAAGTAAACGCCGTATTTACATATCTGCCACTGTGCAGGAAAATCCGTATAGGTGTTCGAGTGTTCGAATCGTAAGGCGTGAGAAATTGTAATTAAACGCCGTATTTACATATCTGCCACTGTGCTGGAGAATCCGTATAGGTGTTCGAGTGTTCAAACCGTAACGCGCGAGAAATTGTAAGTAAACGCCGTATTTACATATCTGCCACTGTGCAGGAGAATCCGTATAGGTGTTCGAGTGTTCGAAACGTAACGCGCGAGAAATTGGAAGTAAACGCCGTATTTACATATCTGCCACTGTGCAGGATAATCCGTATAGGTGTTCGAGTGCTCGAAACGTAACGCGCAAGAAATTGTAAGTAAACGCCGTATTTACATATCTGCCACTGTGCAGGAGAATCCGTATAGGTGTTCGAGTGTGCGAAACGTAACGCGCGAGAAATTGTATGTAAACGCCGTATTTACATATCTGCCACTGTGCAGGGGAATCCGTATAGGTGTTCGAGTGTTCGAAACGTAACGCGCGAGAAATTGTAAGTAAACGTCGTATTTACATATCTGCCACTGTGCTGGAGAATCCGTATAGGTGTTCGAGTGCTCAAAACGTAACGCGTGAGAAATTGTATGTAAACGCCGTATTTACATATCTGCCACTGTCCAGGAGAATCCATATAGGTGTTCGAGTGTTCGAACCGTAACGCGCGAGAAATTGTAAGTAAAAGCCGTATTTACATATCTGCCACTGTGCAAGGGAATCCGTATAGGTGTTCGAGTGTTCGAAACGTAACGCGCAAGAAATTGTAAGTAAACGCCGTATTTACATATCTGCCACTGTGCAGGAGAATCCGTATAGGTGTTCGAGTGTGCAAAACGTAACGCGCGAGAAATTGTAAGTAAACGCCGTATTTACATATCTGCCACTGTGCAGGATAATCCGTATAGGTGTTCGAGTGCTCGAAACGTAACGCGCAAGAAATTGTAAGTAAACGCCGTATTTACATATCTGCCACTGTGCAGGAGAATCCGAATAGCTGTTCGAGTGTGCGAACCGTAACGCGCGAGAAATTGTAAGTAAACGTCGTATTTACATATCTGCCACTGTGCAGGAGAATCCGTATAGGTGTTCGAGTGTTCGAAACGTAACGCGCGAGAAATTGTAAGTAAACGTCGTATTTACATATCTGCCACTGTGCAGGAGAATCCGTATAGGTGTTCGAGTGCTCGAAACGTAACACGTGAGAAATTGTATGTAAACGCCGTATTTACATATCTGCCACTGTCCAGGAGAATCCATATAGGTGTTCGAGTGTTCGAACCGTAACGCGCGAGAAATTGTAAGTAAAAGCCGTATTTCCATATCTGCCACTGTGCAGGGGAATCCGTATAGGTGTTCGAGTGTTCGAAACGTAACGCGCGAGAAATTGTAAGTAAACGTCGTATTTACATATCTGCCACTGTGCAGGAGAATCCGTATAGGTGTTCGAGTGTTCGAAACGTAACGCGCAAGAAATTGTAAGTAAACGCCGTATTTACATATCTGCCACTGTGCAGGAGAATCCGTATAGGTGTTCGAGTGTGCGAAACGTAACGCGCGAGAAATTGTATGTAAACGCCGTATTTACATATCTGCCACTGTGCAGGAGAATCCGTATAGGTGTTCGAGTGCTCGAAACGTAACGCGCAAGAAATTGTAAGTAAACGCCGTATTTACATATCTGCCACTGTGCAGGAGAATCCGGATAGCTGTTCGAGTGTGCGAAACGTAACGCGCGAGAAATTGTAAGTAAACGTCGTATTTACATATCTGCCACTGTGCAGGACAATCCGTATAGGTGTTCGAGTGTTCGAAACGTCACGCGCAAGAAATTGTAAGTAAACGCCGTATTTACATATCTGCCACTGTGCAGGAGAATCCGTACAGGTGTTCGAGTGTTCGAAACGTAACGCGCGAGAAATTGTATGTAAACGTCGTATTTACATATCTGCCACTGTGCAGGAGAATCCGTAGAGCTGTTCGAGTGTGCGAAACGTAACGCGCGAGAAATTGTAAGTAAACGTCGTATTTACCTATCTGCCACTGTGCAGGAGAATCCGTATAGGTGTTCGAGTGTTCGAAACGTAACGCGCAAGAAATTGTAAGTAAACGCCGTATTTACATATCTGCCACTATGCACGAGAATCCGTATAGGTGTTCGAGTGTGCGAAACGTAACGCGCGAGAAATTGTAAGTAAACGCCGTATTTACATATCTGCCACTGTGCCGGATAATCCGTATAGGTGTTCGAGTACTCGAAACGTAACGCGCAAGAAATTGTAAGTAAACGCCGTATTTACATATCTGCCACTGTGCAGGAAAATCCGTATTGGTGTTCGAGTGTTCGAATCGTAAGGCGTGAGAAATTGTAATTAAACGCCGTATTTACATATCTGCCACTGTGCTGGAGAATCCGTATAGGTGTTCGAGTGTTCAAACCGTAACGCGCGAGAAATTGTAAGTAAACGCCGTATTTACATATCTGCCACTGTGCAGGAGAATCCGTATAGGTGTTCGAGTGTTCGAAACGTAACGCGCGAGAAATTGTAAGTAAACGCCGTATTTACATATCTGCCACTGTGCAGGATAATCCGTATAGGTGTTTGAGTGCTCGAAACGTAACGCGCAAGAAATTGTAAGTAAACGCCGTATTTACATATCTGCCACTGTGCAGGAGAATCCGAATAGCTGTTCGAGTGTACGAAACGTAACGCGTGAGAAATTGTAAGTAAACGTCGTATTTACATATCTGCCACTATGCAGGAGAATCCGTATAGGTGTTCGAGTGTTCGAAACGTAACGCGCGAGAAATTGTAAGTAAACGTCGTATTTACATATCTGCCACTGTGCAGGAGAATCCGTATAGGTGTTCGAGTGCTCGAAACGTAACGCGTGAGAAATTGTATGTAAACGCCGTATTTACATATCTGCCACTGTCCAGGAGAATCCATATAGGTGTTCGAGTGTTCGAACCGTAACGCGCGAGAAATTGTAAGTAAAAGCCGTATTTACATATCTGCCACTGTGCAGGGGAATCCGTATAGGTGTTCGAGTGTTCGAAACGTAACGCGCGAGAAATTGTAAGTAAACGTCGTATTTACATATCTGCCACTGTGCAGGACAATCCGTATAGGTGTTCGAGTGTTCGAAACGTAACGCGCAAGAAATTGTAAGTAAACGTCGTATTTACATATCTGCCACTGTGCAGGAGAATCCGTATAGGTGTTCGAGTGTGCGAAACGTAACGCGCGAGAAATTGTAAGTAAACGCCGTATTTACATATCTGCCACTGTGCAGGAGAATCCGTATAGGTGTTCGAGTGCTCGAAACGTAACGCGCAAGAAATTGTAAGTAAACGCCGTATTTACATATCTGCCACTGTGCAGGAGAATCCGGATAGCTGTTCGAGTGTGCGAAACGTAACGCGCGAGAAATTGTAAGTAAACGTCGTATTTACATATCTGCCACTTGTAACAGCGCCCTCGTTGGAGCTCGTGCTACAGTTCGGACTCGATTTGTGTCACGGTTCTTAATCTGAACCAAAGAGTCCAAATCTGGCAAATCGTTTGAGAAAACAGATTTTTTTGAAAAAGTAGTGCCAAACATGGACTGCTTTGCCAGATACAGAGTCGCCACCTAAATATTTTTAAAATGGGGAAATTTAGGAAACCCTGACTCGGTGCCGAAGGCCACATGTCCGTCATCACCGGAGTTGTCTCGGCTCGGGAGCTTGGGTACGATCGGGGAAGGTCAGCTATGAGCATCCCCTTTCGCCCGGTCCGAAGACCGGCCTCTACTAACCGTGATATCCGTTTTTAAAAACTTTATGTGTTCTTATTCCATTTATTAGCCTAGAATTACTATGTTATGCGCGCAGCAAACAAGTATAGACTAGATTGCCTAATTTGGAAATAAACATTGCATATCCGTTCGGTTTGAAAATGCTTTGGAATTTGCTACTCGCAAGTAGGCTAAAACACGGATTTCAACGAGTTTTTCCAACTCAAACAACCCAACCTTCACCCACAGGCATTCAAAACAGTTTAACACATAAGCATCTAGCCACATGTTAAGCATGCTGTCATGGTAACATTCACACTCATGCGATATGCTAAAGCGGAAATACTTACCTAGTACTCCGTGCCAAAACAAAGAACTTGTTAGCAAACATGCATGATCCAAGTCCATGTGAAGTGCCTAATGCATCGCATACAAAATGTCGCTAAGATAGGCTCGGCTAATCCTAGACATGTCATGTGAAAATGCACAATTATCACATATTCAATTTGGAATTGAAGTACTGATGCAGTTAGCATGATGTTCCGAGCCTAATGCATGTCAACAAATGCATGAATGCACGCATGCATAGCATAAGGTATGCTAAAATAAATGTGCCCTAATCTACCATCATAAGCAGGTAAATAAAAGGGAGGAAAGAAGTGGGGATTGGAAGACATTCACACCACCCACACACGCTTATTACAGATTTGCCCTCGCTCGGAGGGACCAAATAAATATTACAAATTAATTAACTACGCAAGCTAATTAAATATTACAAATTGCCTAATCTAATTAACAAATTAAACAAATTAATTAAAGCAGGAAAACGTCTCGGGAAACGCGCCACCATGCGCAAGCTGCCTCTGTTTTCCTCCATTTCCTCCTCTGGAGGCTGTCAAAACCTCAGGACTACATCCTTGGACAGAGGGGATCATCACCGGCTGAATGAAACTTCCACCGGCAGTGTTGTATGGCCATCGGCACAAAGTTGAAGCTGTCGGCAGAGAAAATAGTGCCGGTCGGCACATTACACTGCCGGTCGGCAGAGTATTCCTGCAGAACCTGCAACTCACAGCAACAGAGGGCAAAACAAGGCATGACAGCACAATTCAAGGCATGTATGCACCAAACATGTCTCTTATCATTGTAATGACTCAAAGGGACATGTGCCTCGGTTCTCGGGCCACCAATCACGCATTTCCATGCATGATGGCCCAAGGAACCAAGCATGCAACTTTGGTTTCAAATGCATGCAAACCAATCAAACAAATTAGGCCCAATTCCTATCACCAATTCAAGGAACAAGGCATGCATGCAAGATGCAATGCAACCTAGGCATACAAGCTAAGGATGCAACATGGCATGGCAATTAACTCATGCAAGCATACAAGCATGCATATGGCAATGTAAATGAGTGCAAAGATGGACTTAAACATGAATTAGGCAACTCTAAAATAGGCCTAAAACAGTAGCCAAAAGTGCTAAAGAGTGAGAGCTAAATGGCATGCACACACACATGCACATAAGGACCAACACTTAAGCATGAATCAAACAACATTCAAGCACACTTGAAAGGAGGGATCATGGACTAATTAGCATGCAACATGAGCCCTAAAATCATGTTATAAAATGATGCCAAATCATGTTATAAATCAAGCCAAAACATGCAAAGAGTAGTCCAAGTGTTCAAGGCAAATCAATAATGCATTGAACTACACTTATCATGACCAAACATGGCATGCATTAAACAACTAAAAACAGATTTTTAGCATGTTAAAACAAGGCCAAAGGACTCCTTAGATGGCATCTAAGTGGCCCAAATACAAAGGCATACACCATGGCCAAAACATGGAGCATTGCAACACATGCTTTCAAAGCATTAAAGAGACATGCAAGGCAATCCAACAAGCATGGAAATGGGACTGAAATAGCATGTAGGATGATTCCAAATCATCAAAACAATGCAAAGATGGCATGCTACACATGCACATACTCAAGGCCAACAAGCCCAAATACAAAAGAGCTATATAATGCATGCTAAAATCAACCCAAATACTTATGGACAGACCTAGAACATGGCAAAATAAGCATATAATCTTCACAAGACTAAGCCTAAAACATGCTCCAACAAAGGCTAACAACCTAAGGCACATTAAGGCATAAACAAGGCATTACATGGCAACTATGCTAAACATGCATGGAGTTCCAAAACCAACTTGAAATCATGTTATACCATGGATATATAAGCATGAAAAACAAACCAAATATGCTCAACACACACTCAAGCATAGGCTTCCTTAAGAGGCCAAAATATGCCCTTTTCAAGGACAACAAGGAGAGGGGGTGGCCCTCTCCTTCTTGGGACTTCAAAGCATCATCTTCACCACTGAAATCCCTCAAGATTTCAGTGGTGAAGAGACCTCAACACCAAAATCCCGGAGCTAGCACAAAATGGCTCAAAATGAGGCCTTTTGAGGCCTAAGGGTGGTCAACAACCCTCAAACAACAAAACACTCTTAATAAACAACAAAGAGGGCTCAAAAAAAGAACTTTTTTATGTTATACAATAATCACAAAAACAGCTCTAAGACTAGTAGAAAATTGATGCAAAAATGGGGGAAAAATGGACTAGTTTCTCACCCTTGATGCCTTCTTCAACAAAGATGCTCCAATGGCCTCCTTGAGCTTGAATCCAAGACCAAAACTTCAAAACACACTCTTTAGAACCTCAGCTCCAAGAGGAAGGTGAAACACTAGGTGTTTGTGTGCAATAGTGAGACACAAAACACCTAGTGTGCAAAATGAGAGGGAAAGAGAGATAGGTGAGTGTATCTAACCCTAACCCTAGAAAACCAGAGCTCTCCTCTGTATTTTCCTCTCTCTAAAATGTCTAAAGCCTCTTTTTTTTGCCTTAGAGAGAGTTCCTCTCTATATGCCTCTTGTAAAGCTTACAAGACAAGCTTTGCAAGAGGGAGATCCCTCCAGACACGTGTATGGAGGGGAGCAAAATCAATACAGCTGTCCTAAAATATCTACAAAAGCAGATGAACAGCAATCGGCTGGCACAAAGTGCCGACCGGCACAAAAAAGTGCTGACCGGCAACAAATAGTGCCGACCGGCAAACTAAATTGCCGGTGGCAGCAAAAACCAGCCGGTGGCATCTAGCCACTGCCGGTGATGGGTGGGGATGGTCTACAAGCCCCAACCTGCCTCTCAAAGGCAAGATGCAAGTGTTTGGTGCAAAACCAGACACTAAACGGTCGAGTTCGGGGATCCTGAGGCGGGGCGCGCGAGCCGAGACCTCCGGGAACTCCAAACGAACACAAACATGGATAATCACCGAGTGTTCAAACGGTGACGTCCAAGTCTTGAGGACGGTCAAAAATGGGGTGTCTACACCACTGTGCAGGAGAATCCGTATA
This sequence comes from Camellia sinensis, assembly GCF_055761805.1. Lineage (NCBI taxonomy): Eukaryota > Viridiplantae > Streptophyta > Magnoliopsida > Ericales > Theaceae > Camellia > Camellia sinensis. The sequence goes on along the minus strand of NW_028128989.1, from coordinate 3,279,764 downwards.
GGTGTTCGAGTGTTCGAAACGTAACGCGCAAGAAATTGTAAGTAAACGCCGTATTTACATATCTGCCACTATGCAGGAGAATCCGTACAGGTGTTCGAGTGTTCGAAACGTAACGCGCGAGAAATTGTATGTAAACGTCGTATTTACATATCTGCCACTGTGCAGGAGAATCCGTAGAGCTGTTCGAGTGTGCGAAACGTAACGCGCGAGAAATTGTAAGTAAACGTCGTATTTACCTATCTGCCACTGTGCAGGAGAATCCGTATAGGTGTTCGAGTGTTCGAAACGTAACGCGCAAGAAATTGTAAGTAAACGCCGTATTTACATATCTGCCACTGTGAAAGAGAATCCGTATAGGTGTTCGAGTGTGCGAAACGTAACGCGCGAGAAATTGTAAGTAAACGCCGTATTTACATATCTGCCACTGTGCAGGAGAATCCGTATAGGTGTTCGAGTGCTCGAAACGTAACGCGCAAGAAATTGTAAGTAAACGCCGTATTTACATATCTGCCACTGTGCAGGAAAATCCGTATAGGTGTTCGAGTGTTCGAATCGTAAGGCGTGAGAAATTGTAATTAAACGCTGTATTTACATATCTGCCACTGTGCCAGAGAATCCGTATAGGTGTTCGAGTGTTCAAACCGTAACGCGCGAGAAATTGTAAGTAAACGCCGTATTTACATATCTGCCACAGTGCAGGAGAATCCGTATAGGTGTTCGAGTGTTCGAAACGTAACGCGCGAGAAATTGTAAGTAAACGTCGTATTTACATATCTGCCACTGTGCAGGAGAATCCGTATAGGTGTTCGAGTGTTCGATACGTAACGCGTGAGAAATTGTATGTAAACGCCGTATTTACATCTCTGCCTCTGTGCAGGAGAATCCGTATAGCTGTTCGAGTGTGCGAAACGTAACGCGCGAGAAATTGTAAGTAAACGCCGTATTTACATATCTGCCACTGTGCAGGAGAATCCGTATAGGTGTTCGAGTGTTCGAAACGTAACGCGCGAGAAATTGTAAGTAAACGTCGTATTTACATATCTGCCACTGTGCACGAGAATCCGTATAGGTGTTCGAGTGTTCGAAACGTAACGCGTGAGAAATTGTAAGTAAACGCCGTATTTACATATCTGCCACTGTCCAGGAGAATCCGTATAGGTGTTCGAGTGTTCGAACCGTAACGCGCGAGAAATTGTAAGTAAACGCCGTATTTACATATCTGCTACTATGCAGGAGAATCCGTATAGGTGTTCGAGTGTTCGAAACGTAACGCGCGAGAAATTGTAAGTAAACGTCGTATTTACATATCTGCCACTGTGCAGGAGAATCCGTATAGGTGTTCGAGTGTTCGAAACGTAACGCGCGAGAAATTATATGTAAACGCCGTATTTACATATCTGCCACTGTCCAGGAGAATCCGTATAGGTGTTCGAGTGCTCGAAACGTAACGCGCAAGAAATTGTAAGTAAACGCCGTATTTACATATCTGCCACTGTGCAGGAAAATCGGTATAGGTGTTCGAGTGTTCGAATCGTAAGGCATGAGAAATTGTAATTAAACGCCGTATTTACATATCTGCCATTGTGCTGGAGAATCCGTATAGGTGTTCGAGTGTTCAAACCGTGACGCGCGAGAAATTGTAAGTAAACGCCGTATTTACATATCTACCACAGTGCAGGAGAATCCGTATAGGTGTTCGAGTGTTCGAAACGTAACGCGCGAGAAGTTGTAAGTAAATACGGCGTATTTACATATCTGCCACTGTGCAGGAGAATCCGTATAGCTGTTCGAGTGTTCGAAACGTAACGCGCGAGAAATTGTAAGTAAACGTCGTATTTACTTATCTGCCACTGTGCAGGAGAATCCGTATAGGTGTTCGAGTGTTCGAAACGTAATGCGTGAGAAATTGTAAGTAAACGTCGTATTTACATATCTGCCACTGTGCAGGAGAATCCGTATAGGTGTTCGAGTGTGCCAAACGTAACGCGCGAGAAATTGTAAGTAAACGCCGTATTTACATATCTGCCACTGTGCAGGATAATCCGTATAGGTGTTCGAGTGTGCGAAACGTAACGCGCGAGAAATTGTAAGTAAACGCCGTATTTACATATCTGCCACTGTGCAGGAGAATCCGTATAGGTGTTCGAGTGCTCGAAACGTAACGCGCAAGAAATTGTAAGTAAACGCCGTATTTACATATCTGCCACTGTGCAGGAGAATCCGGATAGCTGTTCGAGTGTGCGAAACGTAACGCGCGAGAAATTGTAAGTAAACGTCGTATTTACATATCTGCCACTGTGCAGAAGAATCCGTATAGGTGTTCGAGTGTTCGAAACGTAACGCGCAAGAAATTGTAAGTAAACGCCGTATTTACATATCTGCCACTGTGCAGGAGAATCCGTACAGGTGTTCGAGTGTTCGAAACGTAACGCGCGAGAAATTGTTTCTAAACGCCGTATTTACATATCTGCCACTGTGCAGGAGAATCCGTATAGCTGTTCGAGTGTGCGAAACGTAACGCGCGAGAAATTGTAAGTAAACGTCGTATTTACATATCTGCCACTATGCAGGAGAATCCGTATAGGTGTTCGAGTGTTCGAAACGTAACGCGCAAGAAATTGAAAGTAAACGCCGTATTTACATATCTGCCACTGTGCAGGAGAATCCGTATAGGTGTTCGAGTGTGCGAAACGTAACGCGCGAGAAATTGTAAGTAAACGCCGTATTTACATATCTGCCACTGTGCAGGAGAATCCGTATAGGTGTTCGAGTGCTCGAAACGTAACGCGCAAGAAATTGTAAGTAAACGCCGTATTTACATATCTGCCACAGTGCAGGAGAATCCGTATAGGTGTTCGAGTGTTCGAAACGTAACGCGCAAGAAATTGTAAGTAAACGCCGTATTTACATATCTGCCACTGTGCAGGAGAATCCGTATAGCTGTTCGAGTGTGCGAAACGTAACGCGCGAGAAATTGTAAGTAAACGTCGTATTTACATATCTGCCACTGTGCAGGAGAATCCGTATAGGTGTTCGAGTGTTCGAAACGTAACGCGCAAGAAATTGTAAGTAAACGCCGTATTTACATATCTGCCACTGTGCAGGAGAATCCGTATAGGTGTTCGAGTGTTCGAAACGTAACGCCCGAGAAATTGTAAGTAAACGTCGTATTTACAAGTCTGCCACTGTGCAGGAGAATCCGTATAGGTGTTCTGGTGTTCGAAACGTAACGCGCGAGAAATTGTAAGTAAACGCCGTATTCACATATCTGCCACTGTGCAGGAGAATCCGTATAGGTGTTCGAGTGTTCGAAACGTAACGCGTGAGAAATTGTAAGTAAACGCCGTATTTACATATCTGCCACTGTGCAGGAGAATCCGTATAGGTGTTCGAGTGTTCGAAACGTAACGCGCGAGAAATTGTAAGTAAACGTCGTATTTACATGTTTGCCACTGTGCAGGAGAATCCGTATAGGTGTTCGAGTGTTCGAAACGTAACGCGCGAGAAATTGTAAGTAAACGTCGTATTTACATGTCTGCCACTGTGCAGGAGAATCCGTATAGGTGTTCGAGTGTTCGAAACGTAACGCGCGAGAAATTGTAAGTAAACGCCGTATTTACATATCTGCCACTGTGCAGGAGAATCCGTATAGGTGTTCGAGTGCTCGAAACGTAACGCGCAAGAAATTGTAAGTAAACGCCGTATTTACATATCTGCCACAGTGCAGGAGAATCCGTATAGGTGTTCGAGTGTTCGAAACGTAACGCGCGAGAAATTATATGTAAACGCCGTATTTACATATCTGCCACTGTGCAGGAGAATCCGTATAGGTGTTCGAGTGCTCGAAACGTAACGCGCAAGAAATTGTAAGTAAACGCCGTATTTACATATCTGCCACAGTGCAGGAGAATCCGTATAGGTGTTCGAGTGTTCGAAACGTAACGCGCAAGAAATTGTAAGTAAACGCCGTATTTACATATCTGCCACTGTGCAGGAGAATCCGTATAGGTGTCCGAGTGTGCGAAACGTAACGCGCGAGAAATTGTAAGTAAACGCCGTATTTAAATATCTGCCACTGTGCAGGAGAATCCGTATAGGTGTTCGAGTGCTCGAAACGTAACGCGCAAGAAATTGTAAGTAAACGCCGTATTTACATATCTGCCACTGTGCAGGAAAATCCGTATAGGTGTTCGAGTGTTCGAATCGTAAGGCGTGAGAAATTGTAATTAAACGCCGTACTTACATATCTGCCACTGTGCTGGAGAATCCGTATAGGTGTTCGAGTGTTCAAACCGTAACGCGCGAGTCGTTGTACGTAAACGCCGTATTTACATATCTGCCACTGTGCAGGAGAATCCGTATAGGTGTTCGAGTGTTCGAAACGTAACGCGCGAGAAATTGTAAGTAAACGTCGTATTTACATATCTGCCACTGTGCTGGAGAATCCGTATAGGTGTTCGAGTGTTCGATACGTAACGCGTGAGAAATTGTATGTAAACGCCGTATTTACATCTCTGCCTCTGTGCAGGAGAATCCGTATAGCTGTTCGAGTGTGCGAAACGTAACGCGCGAGAAATTGTAAGTAAACGCCGTATTTACATATCTGCCACTGTGCAGGAGAATCCTTATAGGTGTTCGAGTGTTCGAAACGTAACGCGCGAGAAATTGTAAGTAAACGTCGTATTTACATATCTGCCACTGTGCAGGAGAATCCGTATAGGTGTTCGAGTGATCGAAACGTAACGCGTGAGAAATTGTAAGTAAACGCCGTATTTACATATCTGCCACTGTCCAGGAGAATCCGTATAGGTGTTCGAGTGTTCGAACCGTAACGCGCTAGAAATTGTAAGTAAACGTCGTATTTACATATCTGCCACTATGCAGGAGAATCCGTATAGGTGTTCGAGTGTTCGAAACGTAACGCGCGAGAAATTGTAAGTAAACGTCGTATTTACATATCTGCCACTGTGCGGGAGAATCCGTATAGGTGTTCGAGTGTTCGAAACATAACGCGCGAGAAATTGTATGTAAACGCCGTATTTACATATCTGCCACTGTCCAGGAGAATCCGTATAGGTGTTCGAGTGCTCGAAACGTAACGCGCAAGAAATTGTAAGTAAACGCCGTATTTACATATCTGCCACTGTGCAGGAAAATCCGTATAGGTGTTCGAGTGTTCGAATCGTAAGGCGTGAGAAATTGTAATTAAACGCCGTATTTACATATCTGCCACTGTGCTGGAGAATCCGTATAGGTGTTCGAGTGTTCAAACCGTAACGCGCGAGAAATTGTAAGTAAACGCCGTATTTACATATCTGCCACTGTGCAGGAGAATCCGTATAGGTGTTCGAGTGTTCGAAACGTAACGCGCGAGAAGTTGTAAGTAAATACGGCGTATTTACATATCTGCCACTGTGCAGGAGAATCCGTATAGCTGTTCGAGTGTTCGAAACGTAACGCGCGAGAAATTGTAAGTAAACGTCGTATTTACTTATCTGCCACTGTGCAGGAGAATCCGTATAGGTGTTCGAGTGTTCGAAACGTAACGCGTGAGAAATTGTAAGTAAACGTCGTATTTACATATCTGCCACTGTGCAGGAGAATCTGTATAGGTGTTCGAGTGTTCAAACCGTAACGCGCGAGTCATTGTAAGTAAACGCCGTATTTACATATCTGCCACTGTGCAGGAGAATCCGTATAGGTGTTCGAGTGTTCGAAACGTAACGCGTGAGAAATTGTAAGTAAACGTCGTATTTACATATCTGCCACTGTGCAGGAGAATCCGTATAGGTGTTCGAGTGTGCCAAACGTAACGCGCGAGAAATTGTAAGTAAACGCCGTATTTACATATCTGCCACTGTGCAGGATAATCCGTATAGGTGTTCGAGTGTGCGAAACGTAACGCGCGAGAAATTGTAAGTAAACGCCGTATTTACATATCTGCCACTGTGCAGGAGAATCCGTATAGGTGTTCGAGTGCTCGAAACGTAACGCGCAAGAAATTGTAAGTAAACGCCGTATTTACATATCTGCCACTGTGCAGGAGAATCCGGATAGCTGTTCGAGTGTGCGAAACGTAACGCGCGAGAAATTGTAAGTAAACGTCGTATTTACATATCTGCCACTGTGCAGGAGAATCCGTATAGGTGTTCGAGTGTTCGAAACGTAACGCGCAAGAAATTGTAAGTAAACGCCGTATTTACATATCTGCCACTGTGCAGGAGAATCCGTACAGGTGTTCGAGTGTTCGAAACGTAACGCGCGAGAAATTGTTTGTAAACGCCGTATTTACATATCTGCCACTGTGCAGGAGAATCCGTATAGCTGTTCGAGTGTGCGAAACGTAACGCGCGAGAAATTGTAAGTAAACGTCGTATTTACATATCTGCCACTGTGCAGGAGAATCCGTATAGGTGTTCGAGTGTTCGAAACGTAACGCGCAAGAAATTGAAAGTAAACGTCGTATTTACATATCTGCCACTGTGCAGGAGAATCCGTATAGGTGTTCGAGTGTGCCAAACGTAACGCGCGAGAAATTGTAAGTAAACGCCGTATTTACATATCTGCCACTGTGCAGGATAATCCGTATAGGTGTTCGAGTGTGCGAAACGTAACGCGCGAGAAATTGTAAGTAAACGCCGTATTTACATATCTGCCACTGTGCAGGAGAATCCGTATAGGTGTTCGAGTGCTCGAAACGTAACGCGCAAGAAATTGTAAGTAAACGCCGTATTTACATATCTGCCACTGTGCAGGAGAATCCGGATAGCTGTTCGAGTGTGCGAAACGTAACGCGCGAGAAATTGTAAGTAAACGTCGTATTTACATATCTGCCACTGTGCAGGAGAATCCGTATAGGTGTTCGAGTGTTCGAAACGTAACGCGCAAGAAATTGTAAGTAAACGCCGTATTTACATATCTGCCACTGTGCAGGAGAATCCGTACAGGTGTTCGAGTGTTCGAAACGTAACGCGCGAGAAATTGTTTGTAAACGCCGTATTTACATATCTGCCACTGTGCAGGAGAATCCGTATAGCTGTTCGAGTGTGCGAAACGTAACGCGCGAGAAATTGTAAGTAAACGTCGTATTTACATATCTGCCACTGTGCAGGAGAATCCGTATAGGTGTTCGAGTGTTCGAAACGTAACGCGCAAGAAATTGAAAGTAAACGCCGTATTTACATATCTGCCACTGTGCAGGAGAATCCGTATAGGTGTTCGAGTGTGCGAAACGTAACGCGCGAGAAATTGTAAGTAAACGCCGTATTTACATATCTGCCACTGTGCAGGAGAATCCGTATAGGTGTTCGAGTGCTCGAAACGTAACGCGCAAGAAATTGTAAGTAAACGCCGTATTTACATATCTGCCACAGTGCAGGAGAATCCGTATAGGTGTTCGAGTGTTCGAAACGTAACGCGCAAGAAATTGTAAGTAAACGCCGTATTTACATATCTGCCACTGTGCAGGAGAATCCGTATAGCTGTTCGAGTGTGCGAAACGTAACGCGCGAGAAATTGTAAGTAAACGTCGTATTTACATATCTGCCACTGTGCAGGAGAATCCGTATAGGTGTTCGAGTGTTCGAAACGTAACGCGCAAGAAATTGTAAGTAAACGCCGTATTTACATATCTGCCACTGTGCAGGAGAATCCGTATAGGTGTTCGAGTGTTCGAAACGTAACGCCCGAGAAATTGTAAGTAAACGTCGTATTTACATGTCTGCCACTGTGCAGGAGAATCCGTATAGGTGTTCGAGTGTGCGAAACGTAACGCGCGAGAAATTGTAAGTAAACGCCGTATTTACATATCTGCCACTGTGCAGGAGAATCCGTATAGGTGTTCGAGTGTGCCAAACGTAACGCGCGAGAAATTGTAAGTAAACGCCGTATTTACATATCTGCCACTGTGCAGGATAATCCGTATAGGTGTTCGAGTGTGCGAAACGTAACGCGCGAGAAATTGTAAGTAAACGCCGTATTTACATATCTGCCACTGTGCAGGAGAATCCGTATAGGTGTTCGAGTGCTCGAAACGTAACGCGCAAGAAATTGTAAGTAAACGCCGTATTTACATATCTGCCACTGTGCAGGAGAATCCGGATAGCTGTTAGAGTGTGCGAAACGTAACGCGCGAGAAATTGTAAGTAAACGTCGTATTTACATATCTGCCACTGTGCAGGAGAATCCGTATAGGTGTTCGAGTGTTCGAAACGTAACGCGCAAGAAATTGTAAGTAAACGCCGTATTTACATATCTGCCACTGTGCAGGAGAATCCGTACAGGTGTTCGAGTGTTCGAAACGTAACGCGCGAGAAATTGTTTGTAAACGCCGTATTTACATATCTGCCACTGTGCAGGAGAATCCGTATAGCTGTTCGAGTGTGCGAAACGTAACGCGCGAGAAATTGTAAGTAAACGTCGTATTTACATATCTGCCACTGTGCAGGAGAATCCGTATAGGTGTTCGAGTGTTCGAAACGTAACGCGCAAGAAATTGAAAGTAAACGCCGTATTTACATATCTGCCACTGTGCAGGAGAATCCGTATAGGTGTTCGAGTGTGCGAAACGTAACGCGCGAGAAATTGTAAGTAAACGCCGTATTTACATATCTGCCACTGTGCAGGAGAATCCGTATAGGTGTTCGAGTGCTCGAAACGTAACGCGCAAGAAATTGTAAGTAAACGCCGTATTTACATATCTGCCACAGTGCAGGAGAATCCGTATAGGTGTTCGAGTGTTCGAAACGTAACGCGCAAGAAATTGTAAGTAAACGCCGTATTTACATATCTGCCACTGTGCAGGAGAATCCGTATAGCTGTTCGAGTGTGCGAAACGTAACGCGCGAGAAATTGTAAGTAAACGTCGTATTTACATATCTGCCACTGTGCAGGAGAATCCGTATAGGTGTTCGAGTGTTCGAAACGTAACGCGCAAGAAATTGTAAGTAAACGCCGTATTTACATATCTGCCACTGTGCAGGAGAATCCGTATAGGTGTTCGAGTGTTCGAAACGTAACGCCCGAGAAATTGTAAGTAAACGTCGTATTTACATGTCTGCCACTGTGCAGGAGAATCCGTATAGGTGTTCTGGTGTTCGAAACGTAACGCGCGAGAAATTGTAAGTAAACGCCGTATTCACATATCTGCCACTGTGCAGGAGAATCCGTATAGGTGTTCGAGTGTTCGAAACGTAACGCGTGAGAAATTGTAAGTAAACGCCGTATTTACATATCTGCCACTGTGCAGGAGAATCCGTATAGGTGTTCGAGTGTTCGAAACGTAACGCGCGAGAAATTGTAAGTAAACGTCGTATTTACATGTCTGCCACTGTGCAGGAGAATCCGTATAGGTGTTCGAGTGTTCGAAACGTAACGCGCGAGAAATTGTAAGTAAACGTCGTATTTACATGTCTGCCACTGTGCAGGAGAATCCGTATAGGTGTTCGTGTGTTCGAAACGTAACGCGCGAGAAATTGTAGGTAAACGTCGTATTTACATATCTGCCACTGTGCAGGAGAATCCGTATAGGTGTTCGAGTGATCGAAACGTAACGCGTGAGAAATTGTAAGTAAACGCCGTATTTACATATCTGCCACTGTCCAGGAGAATCCGTATAGGTGTTCGAGTGTTCGAACCGTAACGCGCTAGAAATTGTAAGTAAACGTCGTATTTACATATCTGCCACTATGCAGGAGAATCCGTATAGGTGTTCGAGTATTCGAAACGTAACGCGCGAGAAATTGTAAGTAAACGTCGCATTTACATATCTGCCACTGTGCGGGAGAATCCGTATAGGTGTTCGAGTGTTCGAAACATAACGCGCGAGAAATTGTATGTAAACGCCGTATTTACATATCTGCCACTGTCCAGGAGAATCCTTATAGGTGTTCGAGTGCTCGAAACGTAACGCGCAAGAAATTGTAAGTAAACGCCGTATTTACATATCTGCCACTGTGCAGGAAAATCCGTATAGGTGTTCGAGTGTTCGAATCGTAAGGCGTGAGAAATTGTAATTAAACGCCGTATTTACATATCTGCCACTGTGCTGGAGAATCCGTATAGGTGTTCGAGTGTTCAAACCGTAACGCGCGAGAAATTGTAAGTAAACGCCGTATTTACATATCTGCCACTGTGCAGGAGAATCCGTATAGGTGTTCGAGTGTTCGAAACGTAACGCGCTAGAAGTTGTAAGTAAATACGGCGTATTTACTTATCTGCCACTGTGCAGGAGAATCCGTATAGGTGTTCGAGTGTTCGAAACGTAACGCGCGAGAAATTGTAAGTAAACGTCGTATTTACATATCTGCCACTGTGCAGGAGAATCCGTATAGGTGTTCGAGTGTTCGAAACGTAACGCGCGAGAAATTGTAAGTAAACGCCGTATTTACATATCTGCCACTGTGCAGGAGAATCCGTATAGGTGTTCGAGTGTGCGAAACGTAACGCGCGAGAAATTGTAAGTAAACGCCGTATTTACATATCTGCCACTGTGCAGGAGAATCCGTATAGGTGTTCGAGTGCTCGAAACGTAACGCGCAAGAAATTGTAAGTAAACGCCGTATTTACATATCTGCCACTGTGCAGGAGAATCCGGATAGCTGTTCGAGTGTGCGAAACGTAACGCGCGAGAAATTGTAAGTAAACGTCGTATTTACATATCTGCCACTGTGCAGGAGAATCCGTATAGGTGTTCGAGTGTTCGAAACGTAACGCGCAAGAAATTGTAAGTAAACGCCGTATTTACATATCTGCCACTGTGCAGGAGAATCCGTACAGGTGTTCGAGTGTTCGAAACGTAACGCGCGAGAAATTGTTTGTAAACGCCGTATTTACATATCTGCCACTGTGCAGGAGAATCCGTATAGCTGTTCGAGTGTGCGAAACGTAACGCGCGAGAAATTGTAAGTAAACGTCGTATTTACATATCTGCCACTGTGCAGGAGAATCCGTATAGGTGTTCGAGTGTTCGAAACGTAACGCGCAAGAAATTGTAAGTAAACGCCGTATTTACATATCTGCCACTGTGCAGGAGAATCCGTATAGGTGTTCGAGTGTGCGAAACGTAACGCGCGAGAAATTGTAAGTAAACGCCGTATTTACATATCTGCCACTGTGCAGGAGAATCCGTATAGGTGTTCGAGTGCTCGAAACGTAACGCGCAAGAAATTGTAAGTAAATGCCGTATTTACATATCTGCCACTGTGCAGGAGAATCCGTGTAGGTGTTCGAGTGTTCGAAACGTAACGCGCGAGAAATTGTTTGTAAACGCCGTATTCACGTATCTGCCACTGTGCAGGAGAATCCGTATAGCTGTTCGAGTGTGCGAAACGTAACGCGCGAGAAATTGTAAGTAAACGTCGTATTTACATATCTACCACTGTGCAGGAGAATCTGTATAGGTGTTCGAGTGTTTGAAACGTAGCGCGCAAGAAATTGTAAGTAAACGCCGTATTTACATATCTGCCACTGTGCAGGAGAATCCGTATAGGTGTTCGAGTGTGCGAAACGTAACGCGCGAGAAATTGTAAGTAAACGCCGTATTTACATATCTGCCACTGTGCAGGAGAATCCGTATAGGTGTTCGATTGCTCGAAACGTAACGCGCAAGAAATTGTAAGTAAACACCGTATTTACAAATCTGCCACTGTGCAGGAAAATCCGTATAGGTGTTCGAGTGTTCGAATCGTAAGGCGTGAGAAATTGTAATTAAACGCCGTATTTACATATCTGCCACTGTGCTGGAGAATCCGTATAGGTGTTCGAGTGTTCCAACCGTAACGCGCGAGAAATTGTAAGTAAACGCCGTATTTACATATCTGCCACTGTGCAGGAGAATCCGTATAGGTGTTCGAGTGTTCGAAACGTAACGCGCGAGAAGTTGTAAGTAAATACGGCGTATTTACTTATCTGCCACTGTGCAGGAGAATCCGTATAGGTGTTCGAGTGTTCGAAACGTAACGCGCGAGAAATTGTAAGTAAACGTCGTATTTACATATCTGCCACTGTGCAGGAGAATCCGTATAGGTGTTCGAGTGTTCGAAACGTAACGCGCGAGAAGTTGTAAGTAAATACGGCGTATTTACTTATCTGCCACTGTGCAGGAGAATCCGTATAGGTGTTCGAGTGTTCGAAACGTAACGCGCGAGAAATTGTAAGTAAACGTCGTATTTACATATCTGCCACTGTGCAGGAGAATCCGTACAGGTGTTCGAGTGTTCGAAACGTAACGCGCGAGAAATTGTAAGTAAACGCCGTATTTACATATCTGCCACTGTGTAGGAGAATCCGTATAGGTGTTCGAGTGTGCGAAACGTAACGCGCGAGAAATTGTAAGTAAACGCCGTATTTACATATCTGCCACTGTGCAGGAGAATCCGTATAGGTGTTCGAGTGCTCGAAACGTAACGCGCAAGAAATTGTAAGTAAACGCCGTATTTACATATCTGCCACTGTGCAGGAGAATCCGGATAGCTGTTCGAGTGTGCGAAACGTAACGCGCGAGAAATTGTAAGTAAACGTCGTATTTACATATCTGCCACTGTGCAGGAGAATCCGTATAGGTGTTCGAGTGTTCGAAACGTAACGCGCAAGAAATTGTAAGTAAACGCCGTATTTACATATCTGCCACTGTGCAGGAGAATCCGTACAGGTGTTCGAGTGTTCGAAACGTAACGCGCGAGAAATTGTTTGTAAACGCCGTATTTACATATTTGCCACTGTGCAGGAGAATCCGTATAGCTGTTCGAGTGTGCGAAACGTAACGCGCGAGAAATTGTAAGTAAACGTCGTATTTACATATCTGCCACTGTGCAGGAGAATCCGTATAGGTGTTCGAGTGTTCGAAACGTAACGCGCAAGAAATTGTAAGTAAACGCCGTATTTACATATCTGCCACTGTGCAGGAGAATCCGTATAGGTGTTCGAGTGTGCGAAACGTAACGCGCGAGAAATTGTAAGTAAACGCCGTATTTACATATCTGCCACTGTGCAGGAGAATCCGTATAGGTGTTCGAGTGCTCGAAACGTAACGCGCAAGAAATTGTAACTAAATGCCGTATTTACATATCTGCCACTGTGCAGGAGAATCCGTGTAGGTGTTCGAGTGTTCGAAACGTAACGCGCGAGAAATTGTATGTAAACGCCGTATTCACATATCTGCCACTGTGCAGGAGAATCCGTATAGCTGTTCGAGTGTGCGAAACGTAACGCGCGAGAAATTGTAAGTAAACGTCGTATTTACATATCTGCCACTGTGCAGGAGAATCCGTATAGGTGTTCGAGTGTTTGAAACGTAGCGCGCAAGAAATTGTAAGTAAACGCCGTATTTACATATCTGCCACTGTGCAGGAGAATCCGTATAGGTGTTCGAGTGTGCGAAACGTAACGCGCGAGAAATTGTAAGTAAACGCCGTATTTACATATCTGCCACTGTGCAGGAGAATCCGTATAGGTGTTCGATTGCTCGAAACGTAACGCGCAAGAAATTGTAAGTAAACACCGTATTTACAAATCTGCCACTGTGCAGGAAAATCCGTATAGGTGTTCGAGTGTTCGAATCGTAAGGCGTGAGAAATTGTAATTAAACGCCGTATTTACATATCTGCCACTGTGCTGGAGAATCCGTATAGGTGTTCGAGTGTTCCAACCGTAACGCGCGAGAAATTGTAAGTAAACGCCGTATTTACATATCTGCCACTGTGCAGGAGAATCCGTATAGGTGTTCGAGTGTTCGAAACGTAACGCGCGAGAAGTTGTAAGTAAATACGGCGTATTTACTTATCTGCCACTGTGCAGGAGAATCCGTATAGGTGTTCGAGTGTTCGAAACGTAACGCGCGAGAAATTGTAAGTAAACGTCGTATTTACATATCTGCCACTGTGCAGGAGAATCCGTATAGGTGTTCGAGTGTTCGAAACGTAACGCGCGAGAAGTTGTAAGTAAATACGGCGTATTTACTTATCTGCCACTGTGCAGGAGAATCCGTATAGGTGTTCGAGTGTTCGAAACGTAACGCGCGAGAAATTGTAAGTAAACGTCGTATTTACATATCTGCCACTGTGCAGGAGAATCCGTACAGGTGTTCGAGTGTTCGAAACGTAACGCGCGAGAAATTGTAAGTAAACGCCGTATTTACATATCTGCCACTGTGTAGGAGAATCCGTATAGGTGTTCGAGTGTGCGAAACGTAACGCGCGAGAAATTGTAAGTAAACGCCGTATTTACATATCTGCCACTGTGCAGGAGAATCCGTATAGGTGTTCGAGTGCTCGAAACGTAACGCGCAAGAAATTGTAAGTAAACGCCGTATTTACATATCTGCCACTGTGCAGGAGAATCCGGATAGCTGTTCGAGTGTGCGAAACGTAACGCGCGAGAAATTGTAAGTAAACGTCGTATTTACATATCTGCCACTGTGCAGGAGAATCCGTATAGGTGTTCGAGTGTTCGAAACGTAACGCGCAAGAAATTGTAAGTAAACGCCGTATTTACATATCTGCCACTGTGCAGGAGAATCCGTACAGGTGTTCGAGTGTTCGAAACGTAACGCGCGAGAAATTGTTTGTAAACGCCGTATTTACATATTTGCCACTGTGCAGGAGAATCCGTATAGCTGTTCGAGTGTGCGAAACGTAACGCGCGAGAAATTGTAAGTAAACGTCGTATTTACATATCTGCCACTGTGCAGGAGAATCCGTATAGGTGTTCGAGTGTTCGAAACGTAACGCGCAAGAAATTGTAAGTAAACGCCGTATTTACATATCTGCCACTGTGCAGGAGAATCCGTATAGGTGTTCGAGTGTGCGAAACGTAACGCGCGAGAAATTGTAAGTAAACGCCGTATTTACATATCTGCCACTGTGCAGGAGAATCCGTATAGGTGTTCGAGTGCTCGAAACGTAACGCGCAAGAAATTGTAACTAAATGCCGTATTTACATATCTGCCACTGTGCAGGAGAATCCGTGTAGGTGTTCGAGTGTTCGAAACGTAACGCGCGAGAAATTGTATGTAAACGCCGTATTCACATATCTGCCACTGTGCAGGAGAATCCGTATAGCTGTTCGAGTGTGCGAAACGTAACGCGCGAGAAATTGTAAGTAAACGTCGTATTTACATATCTGCCACTGTGCAGGAGAATCCGTATAGGTGTTCGAGTGTTTGAAACGTAGCGCGCAAGAAATTGTAAGTAAACGCCGTATTTACATATCTGCCACTGTGCAGGAGAATCCGTATAGGTGTTCGAGTGTGCGAAACGTAACGCGCGAGAAATTGTAAGTAAACGCCGTATTTACATATCTGCCACTGTGCAGGAGAATCCGTATAGGTGTTCGAGTGCTCGAAACGTAACGCGCCAGAAATTGTAAGTAAACGCCGTATTTACATATCTGCCACTGTGCAGGAAAATCCGTATAGGTGTTCGAGTGTTCGAATCGTAAGGCATGAGAAATTGTAATTAAACGCCGTATTTACATATCTGCCACTGTGCTGGAGAATCCGTATAGGTGTTCGAGTGTTCAAACCGTAACGCGCGAGAAATTGTATGTAAACGCCGTATTTACATATCTGCCACTGTGCAGGAGAATCCGTATAGGTGTTCGAGTGTTCGAAACGTAACGCGCGAGAAATTGTAAGTAAACGTCGTATTTACATATCTGCCACTGTGCAGGAGAATTTGTATAGGTGTTCGAGTGCTCGAAACGTAACGCGCAAGAAATTGTAAGTAAACGCCGTATTTACATATCTGCCACTGTGCAGGAAAATCCGTATAGGTATTCGAGTGTTCGAATCGTAAGGCGTGAGAAATTGTAATTAAACGCCGTATTTACATATCTGCCACTGTGCTGGAGAATCCGTATAGGTGTTCGAGTGTTCAAACCGTAACGCGCGAGTCATTGTAAGTAAACGCCGTATTTACATATCTGCCACTGTGCAGGAGAATCCGTATAGGTGTTCGAGTGTTCGAAACGTAACGCGCGAGAAATTGTAAGTAAACGTTGTATTTACATATCTGCCACTGTGCAGGAGAATCCGTATAGGTGTTCGGGTGTTCGATACGTAACGCGTGAGAAATTGTATGTAAACGCCGTATTTACATCTCTGCCTCTGTGCAGGAGAATCCGTATAGCTGTTCGAGTGTGCGAAACGTAACGCGCGAGAAATTGTAAGTAAACACCGTATTTACATATCTGCCATTGTGTAGGAGAATCCGTATAGGTGTTCGAGTGTTCGAAACGTAACGCGCGAGAAATTGTAAGTAAACGTCGTATTTACATATCTGCCACTGTGCAGGAGATTCCGTATAGCTGTTCGAGTGATCGAAACGTAACGCGTGAGAAATTGTAAGTAAACGCCGTATTTACATATCTGCCACTGTCCAGGAGAATCCGTATAGGTGTTCGAGTGTTCGAACCGTAACGCGCGAGAAATTGTAAGTAAACGTCGTATTTACATATCTGCCACTATACAGGAGAATCCGTATAGGTGTTCGAGTGTTCGAAACGTAACGCGCGAGAAATTGTAAGTAAACGTCGTATTTACATATCTGCCACTGTGCGGGAGAATCCGTATAGGTGTTCGAGTGTTCGAAACATAACGCGCGAGAAATTGTATGTAAACGCCGTATTTACATATCTGCCACTGTCCAGGAGAATCCGTATAGGTGTTCGAGTGCTCGAAACGTAACGCGCAAGAAATTGTAAGTAAACGCCGTATTTACATATCTGCCACTGTGCAGGAAAATCCGTATAGGTGTTCGAGTGTTCGAATCGTAAGGCGTGAGAAATTGTAATTAAACGCCGTATTTACATATCTGCCACTGTGCTGGAGAATCCGTATAGGTGTTCGAGTGTTCAAACCGTAACGCGCGAGAAATTGTAAGTAAACGCCGTATTTACATATCTGCCACTGTGCAGGAGAATCCGTATAGGTGTTCGAGTGTTCGAAACGTAACGCGCGAGAAGTTGTAAGTAAATACGGCGTATTTACATATCTGCCACTGTGCAGGAGAATCCGTATAGGTGTTCGAGTGTTCGAAACGTAACGCGCGAGAAATTGTAAGTAAACGTCGTATTTACTTATCTGCCACTGTGCAGGAGAATCCGTATAGGTGTTCGAGTGTTCGAAACGTAACGCGTGAGAAATTGTAAGTAAACGTCGTATTTACATATCTGCCACTGTGCAGGAGAATCCGTATAGGTGTTCGAGTGTTCGAAACGTAACACGCGAGAAATTGTAAGTAAACGTCGTATTTACATATCTGCCACTGTGCAGGAGAATCCGTATAGCTGTTCGAGTGATCGAAACGTAACGCGTGAGAAATTGTAAGTAAACGCCGTATTTACATATCTGCCATTGTCCAGGAGAATCCGTATAGGTGTTCGAGTGTTCGAACCGTAACGCGCGAGAAATTCTAAGTAAACGTCGTATTTACATATCTGCCACTATGCAGGAGAATCCGTATAGGTGTTCGAGTGTTCGAAACGTAACGCGCGAGAAATTGTAAGTAAACGTCGTATTTACATATCTGCCACTGTGCGGGAGAATCCGTATAGGTGTTCGAGTGTTCGAAACATAACGCGCGAGAAATTGTATGTAAACGCCGTATTTACATATCTGCCACTGTCCAGGAGAATCCGTATAGGTGTTCGAGTGCTCGAAACGTAACGCGCAAGAAATTGTAAGTAAACGCCGTATTTACATATCTGCCACTGTGCAGGAAAATCCGTATAGGTGTTCGAGTGTTCGAATCGTAAGGCGTGAGAAATTGTAATTAAACGCCGTATTTACATATCTGCCACTGTGCTGGAGAATCCGTATAGGTGTTCGAGTGTTCAAACCGTAACGCGCGAGTCATTGTAAGTAAACGCCGTATTTACATATCTGCCACTGTGCAGGAGAATCCGTATAGGTGTTCGAGTGTTCGAAACGTAACGCGCGAGAAATTGTAAGTAAACGTTGTATTTACATATCTGCCACTGTGCAGGAGAATCCGTATAGGTGTTCGGGTGTTCGATACGTAACGCGTGAGAAATTGTATGTAAACGCCGTATTTACATCTCTGCCTCTGTGCAGGAGAATCCGTATAGCTGTTCGAGTGTGCGAAACGTAACGCGCGAGAAATTGTAAGTAAACACCGTATTTACATATCTGCCACTGTGCAGGAGAATCCGTATAGGTGTTCGAGTGTTCGAAACGTAACGCGCGAGAAATTGTAAGTAAACGTCGTATTTACATATCTGCCACTGTGCAGGAGAATCCGTATAGCTGTTCGAGTGATCGAAACGTAACGCGTGAGAAATTGTAAGTAAACGCCGTATTTACATATCTGCCACTGTCCAGGAGAATCCGTATAGGTGTTCGAGTGTTCGAACCGTAACGCGCGAGAAATTGTAAGTAAACGTCGTATTTACATATCTGCCACTATGCAGGAGAATCCGTATAGGTGTTCGAGTGTTCGAAACGTAACGCGCGAGAAATTGTAAGTAAACGTCGTATTTACATATCTGCCACTGTGCGGGAGAATCCGTATAGGTGTTCGAGTGTTCGAAACATAACGCGCGAGAAATTGTATGTAAACGCCGTATTTACATATCTGCCACTGTCCAGGAGAATCCGTATAGGTGTTCGAGTGCTCGAAACGTAACGCGCAAGAAATTGTAAGTAAACGCCGTATTTACATATCTGCCACTGTGCAGGAAAATCCGTATAGGTGTTCGAGTGTTCGAATCGTAAGGCGTGAGAAATTGTAATTAAACGCCGTATTTACATATCTGCCACTGTGCTGGAGAATCCGTATAGGTGTTCGAGTGTTCAAACCGTAACGCGCGAGAAATTGTAAGTAAACGCCGTATTTACATATCTGCCACTGTGCAGGAGAATCCGTATAGGTGTTCGAGTGTTCGAAACGTAACGCGCGAGAAGTTGTAAGTAAATACGGCGTATTTACATATCTGCCACTGTGCAGGAGAATCCGTATAGGTGTTCGAGTGTTCGAAACGTAACGCGCGAGAAATTGTAAGTAAACGTCGTATTTACTTATCTGCCACTGTGCAGGAGAATCCGTATAGGTGTTCGAGTGTTCGAAACGTAACGCGTGAGAAATTGTAAGTAAACGTCGTATTTACATATCTGCCACTGTGCAGGAGAATCCGTATAGGTGTTCGAGTGTTCGAAACGTAACACGCGAGAAATTGTAAGTAAACGTCGTATTTACATATCTGCCACTGTGCAGGAGAATCCGTATAGCTGTTCGAGTGATCGAAACGTAACGCGTGAGAAATTGTAAGTAAACGCCGTATTTACATATCTGCCATTGTCCAGGAGAATCCGTATAGGTGTTCGAGTGTTCGAACCGTAACGCGCGAGAAATTGTAAGTAAACGTCGTATTTACATATCTGCCACTATGCAGGAGAATCCGTATAGGTGTTCGAGTGTTCGAAACGTAACGCGCGAGAAATTGTAAGTAAACGTCGTATTTACATATCTGCCACTGTGCGGGAGAATCCGTATAGGTGTTCGAGTGTTCGAAACATAACGCGCGAGAAATTGTATGTAAACGCCGTATTTACATATCTGCCACTGTCCAGGAGAATCCGTATAGGTGTTCGAGTGCTCGAAACGTAACGCGCAAGAAATTGTAAGTAAACGCCGTATTTACATATCTGCCACTGTGCAGGAAAATCCGTATAGGTGTTCGAGTGTTCGAATCGTAAGGCGTGAGAAATTGTAATTAAACGCCGTATTTACATATCTGCCACTGTGCTGGAGAATCCGTATAGGTGTTCGAGTGTTCAAACCGTAACGCGCGAGTCATTGTAAGTAAACGCCGTATTTACATATCTGCCACTGTGCAGGAGAATCCGTATAGGTGTTCGAGTGTTCGAAACGTAACGCGCGAGAAGTTGTAAGTAAATACGGCGTATTTACATATCTGCCACTGTGCAGGAGAATCCGTATAGGTGTTCGAGTGTTCGAAACGTAACGCGCGAGAAATTGTAAGTAAACGTCGTATTTACTTATCTGCCACTGTGCAGGAGAATCCGTATAGGTGTTCGAGTGTTCGAAACGTAACGCGTGAGAAATTGTAAGTAAACGTCGTATTTACATATCTGCCACTGTGCAGGAGAATCCGTATAGGTGTTCGAGTGTTCGAAACGTAACACGCGAGAAATTGTAAGTAAACGTCGTATTTACATATCTGCCACTGTGCAGGAGAATCCGTATAGCTGTTCGAGTGATCGAAACGTAACGCGTGAGAAATTGTAAGTAAACGCCGTATTTACATATCTGCCATTGTCCAGGAGAATCCGTATAGGTGTTCGAGTGTTCGAACCGTAACGCGCGAGAAATTGTAAGTAAACGTCGTATTTACATATCTGCCACTATGCAGGAGAATCCGTATAGGTGTTCGAGTGTTCGAAACGTAACGCGCGAGAAATTGTAAGTAAACGTCGTATTTACATATCTGCCACTGTGCGGGAGAATCCGTATAGGTGTTCGAGTGTTCGAAACATAACGCGCGAGAAATTGTATGTAAACGCCGTATTTACATATCTGCCACTGTCCAGGAGAATCCGTATAGGTGTTCGAGTGCTCGAAACGTAACGCGCAAGAAATTGTAAGTAAACGCCGTATTTACATATCTGCCACTGTGCAGGAAAATCCGTATAGGTGTTCGAGTGTTCGAATCGTAAGGCGTGAGAAATTGTAATTAAACGCCGTATTTACATATCTGCCACTGTGCTGGAGAATCCGTATAGGTGTTCGAGTGTTCAAACCGTAACGCGCGAGTCATTGTAAGTAAACGCCGTATTTACATATCTGCCACTGTGCAGGAGAATCCGTATAGGTGTTCGAGTGTTCGAAACGTAACGCGCGAGAAATTGTAAGTAAACGTTGTATTTACATATCTGCCACTGTGCAGGAGAATCCGTATAGGTGTTCGGGTGTTCGATACGTAACGCGTGAGAAATTGTATGTAAACGCCGTATTTACATCTCTGCCTCTGTGCAGGAGAATCCGTATAGCTGTTCGAGTGTGCGAAACGTAACGCGCGAGAAATTGTAAGTAAACACCGTATTTACATATCTGCCACTGTGCAGGAGAATCCGTATAGGTGTTCGAGTGTTCGAAACGTAACGCGCGAGAAATTGTAAGTAAACGTCGTATTTACATATCTGCCACTGTGCAGGAGAATCCGTATAGCTGTTCGAGTGATCGAAACGTAACGCGTGAGAAATTGTAAGTAAACGCCGTATTTACATATCTGCCACTGTCCAGGAGAATCCGTATAGGTGTTCGAGTGTTCGAACCGTAACGCGCGAGAAATTGTAAGTAAACGTCGTATTTACATATCTGCCACTATGCAGGAGAATCCGTATAGGTGTTCGAGTGTTCGAAACGTAACGCGCGAGAAATTGTAAGTAAACGTCGTATTTACATATCTGCCACTGTGCGGGAGAATCCGTATAGGTGTTCGAGTGTTCGAAACATAACGCGCGAGAAATTGTATGTAAACGCCGTATTTACATATCTGCCACTGTCCAGGAGAATCCGTATAGGTGTTCGAGTGCTCGAAACGTAACGCGCAAGAAATTGTAAGTAAACGCCGTATTTACATATCTGCCACTGTGCAGGAAAATCCGTATAGGTGTTCGAGTGTTCGAATCGTAAGGCGTGAGAAATTGTAATTAAACGCCGTATTTACATATCTGCCACTGTGCTGGAGAATCCGTATAGGTGTTCGAGTGTTCAAACCGTAACGCGCGAGAAATTGTAAGTAAACGCCGTATTTACATATCTGCCACTGTGCAGGAGAATCCGTATAGGTGTTCGAGTGTTCGAAACGTAACGCGCGAGAAGTTGTAAGTAAATACGGCGTATTTACATATCTGCCACTGTGCAGGAGAATCCGTATAGGTGTTCGAGTGTTCGAAACGTAACGCGCGAGAAATTGTAAGTAAACGTCGTATTTACTTATCTGCCACTGTGCAGGAGAATCCGTATAGGTGTTCGAGTGTTCGAAACGTAACGCGTGAGAAATTGTAAGTAAACGTCGTATTTACATATCTGCCACTGTGCAGGAGAATCCGTATAGGTGTTCGAGTGTTCGAAACGTAACACGCGAGAAATTGTAAGTAAACGTCGTATTTACATATCTGCCACTGTGCAGGAGAATCCGTATAGCTGTTCGAGTGATCGAAACGTAACGCGTGAGAAATTGTAAGTAAACGCCGTATTTACATATCTGCCACTGTCCAGGAGAATCCGTATAGGTGTTCGAGTGTTCGAACCGTAACGCGCGAGAAATTGTAAGTAAACGTCGTATTTACATATCTGCCACTATGCAGGAGAATCCGTATAGGTGTTCGAGTGTTCGAAACGTAACGCGCGAGAAATTGTAAGTAAACGTCGTATTTACATATCTGCCACTGTGCGGGAGAATCCGTATAGGTGTTCGAGTGTTCGAAACATAACGCGCGAGAAATTGTATGTAAACGCCGTATTTACATATCTGCCACTGTCCAGGAGAATCCGTATAGGTGTTCGAGTGCTCGAAACGTAACGCGCAAGAAATTGTAAGTAAACGCCGTATTTACATATCTGCCACTGTGCAGGAAAATCCGTATAGGTGTTCGAGTGTTCGAATCGTAAGGCGTGAGAAATTGTAATTAAACACCGTATTTACATATCTGCCACTGTGCTGGAGAATCCGTATAGGTGTTCGAGTGTTCAAACCGTAACGCGCGAGAAATTGTAAGTAAACGCCGTATTTACATATCTGCCACTGTGCAGGAGAATCCGTATAGGTGTTCGAGTGTTCGAAACGTAACGCGCGAGAAGTTGTAAGTAAATACGGCGTATTTACACATCTGCCACTGTGCAGGAGAATCCGTATAGGTGTTCGAGTGTTCGAAACGTAACGCGCGAGAAATTGTAAGTAAACGTCGTATTTACTTATCTGCCACTGTGCAGGAGAATCCGTATAGGTGTTCGAGTGTGCGAAACGTAACGCGCGAGAAATTGTAAGTAAACGCCGTATTTACATATCTGCCACTGTGCAGGAGAATCCGTATAGGTGTTCGAGTGCTCGAAACGTAACGCGCAAGAAATTGTAAGTAAACGCCGTATTTACATATCTGCCACTGTGCAGGAGAATCCGGATAGCTGTTCGAGTGTGCGAAACGTAACGCGCGAGAAATTGTAAGTAAACGTCGTATTTACATATCTGCCACTGTGCAGGAGAATCCGTATAGGTGTTCGAGTGTTCGAAACGTAACGCGCAAGAAATTGTAAGTAAACGCCGTATTTACATATCTGCCACTGTGCAGGAGAATCCGTACAGGTGTTCGAGTGTTCGAAACGTAACGCGCGAGAAATTGTTTGTAAACGCCGTATTTACATATCTGCCACTGTGCAGGAGAATCCGTATAGCTGTTCGAGTGTGCGAAACGTAACGCGCGAGAAATTGTAAGTAAACGTCGTATTTACATATCTGCCACTGTGCAGGAGAATCCGTATAGGTGTTCGAGTGTTCGAAACGTAACGCGCAAGAAATTGTAAGTAAACGCCGTATTTACATATCTGCCACTGTGCAGGAGAATCCGTATAGGTGTTCGAGTGTGCGAAACGTAACGCGCGAGAAATTGTAAGTAAACGCCGTATTTACATATCTGCCACTGTGCAGGAGAATCCGTATAGGTGTTCGAGTGCTCGAAACGTAACGCGCAAGAAATTGTAAGTAAACGCCGTATTTACATATCTGCCACTGTGCAGGAGAATCCGTATAGGTGTTCGAGTGTGCGAAACGTAACGCGCGAGAAATTGTAAGTAAATGCCGTATTTACATATCTACCACTGTGCAGGAGAATCCGTATAGGTGTTCGAGTGCTCGAAACGTAACGCGCCAGAAATTGTAAGTAAACGCCGTATTTACATATCTGCCACTGTGCAGGAAAATCCGTATAGGTGTTCGAGTGTTCGAATCGTAAGGCGTGAGAAATTGTAATTAAACGCCGTATTTACATATCTGCCACTGTGCTGGAGAATCCGTATAGGTGTTCGAGTATTCAAACCGTAACGCGCGAGAAATTGTATGTAAACGCCGTATTTACATATCTGCCACTGTGCAGGAGAATCCGTATAGGTGTTCGAGTGTTCGAAACGTAACGCACGAGAAATTGTAAGTAAACGTCGTATTTACATATCTGCCACTGTGCAGGAGAATTTGTATAGGTGTTCGAGTGATCGAAACGTAATGCGTGAGAAATTGTAAGTAAACGCCGTATTTACATATCTGCCACTGTTAAGGAGAATCCGTATAGGTGTTCGAGTGTTCGAACCGTAACGCGCGAGAAATTGTAAGTAAACGCCGTATTTACATATCTGCCACTATGCAGGAGAATCCGTATAGGTGTTCGAGTGTTCGAAACGTAACGCGCGAGAAATTGTAAGTAAACGTCGTACTTACATATCTGCCACTGTGCGGGAGAATCCGTATAGGTGTTCGAGTGTTCGAAACGTAACGCGCGAGAAATTGTATGTAAACGCCGTATTTACATATCTGCCACTGTCCAGGAGAATCCGTATAGGTGTTCGAGTGCTCGAAACGTAACGCGCAAGAAATTGTAAGTAAATGCCGTATTTACATATCTGCCACTGTGCAGGAGAATCCGTATAGGTGTTCGAGTGTTCGAAACGTAACGCGTGAGAAATTGTAAGTAAACGTCGTATTTACATGTCTGCCACTGTGCAGGAGAATCCGTATAGGTGTTCGAGTGTTTGAAACGTAGCGCGCAAGAAATTGTAAGTAAACGCCGTATTTACATATCTGCCACTGTGCAGGAGAATCCGTATAGGTGTTCGAGTGTTCGAAACGTAACGCGTGAGAAATTGTAAGTAACCGTCGTATTTGCATGTCTGCCACTGTGCAGGAGAATCCGTATAGGTGTTCGAGTGTTCGAAACGTAACGCGCGAGAAATTGTAAGTAAACGTCGTATTTACATATCTGCCACTGTGCAGGAGAATCCGTACAGGTGTTCGAGTGTTTGAAACGTAGCGCGCAAGAAATTGTAAGTAAACGCCGTATTTACATATCTGCCACTGTGCAGGAGAATCCGTATAGGTGTTCGAGTGTGCGAAACGTAACGCGCGAGAAATTGTAAGTAAACGCCGTCTTTACATATCTGCCACTGTGCAGGAGAATCCGTATAGGTGTTCGAGTGCTCGAAACGTAACGCGCAAGAAATTGCAAGTAAACGCCGTATTTACATATGTGCCACTGTGCAGGAAAATCCGTATAGGTGTTCGAGTGTTCGAATCGTAAGGCGTGAGAAATTGTAATTAAACGCCGTATTTACATATCTGCCACTATGCTGGAGAATCCGTATAGGTGTTCGAGTGTTCGAAACGTAACGCGCGAGAAATTGTATGTAAACGCCGTATTTACATATCTGCCACTGTCCAGAAGAATCCGTATAGGTGTTCGAGTGCTCGAAACGTAACGCGCTAGAAATTGTAAGTAAACGCCGTATTTACATATCTGCCACTGTGCAGGAAAATCCGTATAGGTGTTCGAGTGTTCGAATCGTAAGGCGTGAGAAATTGTAATTAAACGCCGTATTTACATATCTGCCACTGTGCTGGAGAATCCGTATAGGTGTTCGAGTGTTCAAACCATAACGCGCGAGAAATTGTAACAAAACGCCGTATTTTCACATCTGCCACTGTGCAGGAGAATCCGTATAGGTGTTCGAGTGTTCGAAACGTAACGCGCGAGAAGTTGTAAGTAAATACGGCGTATTTACATATCTGCCACTGTGCAGGAGAATCCGTATAGGTGTTCGAGTGTTCGAAACGTAACACGCGAGAAATTGTAAGTAAACGTCGTATTTACTTATCTGCCACTGTGCAGGAGAATCCGTATAGGTGTTCGAGTGTTCGAAACGTAACGCGTGAGAAATTGTAAGTAAACGTCGTATTTACATATCTGCCACTGTGCAGGAGAATCCGTATAGGTGTTCGAGTGTGCCAAACGTAACGCGCGAGAAATTGTAAGTAAACGCCGTATTTACATATCTGCCACTGTGCAGGAGAATCCGTATAGGTCTTCGAGTGCTCGAAACGTAACGCGCAAGAAATTGTAAGTAAACGCCGTATTTACATATCTGCCACTGTGCAGGAAAATCCGTATAGGTGTTCGAGTGTTCGAATCGTAAGGCGTGAGAAATTGTAATTAAACGCCGTATTTACATATCTGCCACTATGCTGGAGAATCCGTATAGGTGTTCGAGTGTTCGAAACGTAACGCGCGAGAAATTGTAAGTAAACGTCGTACTTACATATCTGCCACTGTGCGGGAGAATCCGTATAGGTGTTCGAGTGTTCGAAACGTAACGTGCGAGAAATTGTATGTAAACGCCGTATTTACATATCTGCCACTGTCCAGGAGAATCCGTATAGGTGTTCGAGTGCTCGAAACGTAACGCGCAAGAAATTGTAAGTAAACGCCGTATTTACATATCTGCCACTGTGCAGGAGAATCCGTATAGGTGTTCGAGTGTGCGAAACGTAACGCGCGAGAAATTGTAAGTAAACGCCGTATTTACATATCTGCCACTGTGCAGGAGAATCCGTATAGGTGTTCGAGTGTTCGAAACGTAACGCGCGAGAAATTGTAAGTAAACGTCGTATTTACATATCTGCCACTGTGCAGGAGAATCCGTATAGGTGTTCGAGTGATCGAAACGTAACGCGTGAGAAATTGTAAGTAAACGCCGTATTTACATATCTGCCACTGTCCAGGAGAATCCGTATAGGTGTTCGAGTGTTCGAACCGTAACGCGCAAGAAATTGTAAGTAAACGCCGTATTTACATATCTGCCACTATGCAGGAGAATCCGTATAGGTGTTCGAGTGTTCGTAACGTAACGCGCGAGAAATTGTAAGTAAACGTCGTATTTACATATCTGCCACTGTGCGGGAGAATCCGTATAGGTGTTCGAGTGTTCGAAACGTAACGCGCGAGAAATTGTATGTAAACGCCGTATTTACATATCTGCCACTGACCAGAAGAATCCGTATAGGTGTTCGAGTGCTCGAAACGTAAAGCGCAAGAAATTGTAAGTAAACGCCATATTTACATATCTGCCACTGTGCAGGAAAATCCGTATAGGTGTTCGAGTGTTCGAATCGTAAGGCGTGAGAAATTGTAATTAAACGCCGTATTTACATATCTGCCACTGTGCTGGAGAATCCGTATAGGTGTTCGAGTGTTCAAACCGTAACGCGCGAGAAATTGTAAGTAAACGCCGTATTTACACATCTGCCACTGTGCAGGAGAATCCGTATAGGTGTTCGAGTGTTCGAAACGTAACGCGCGAGAAGTTGTAAGTAAATACGGCGTATTTACATATCTGCCACTGTGCAGGAGAATCCGTATAGGTGTTCGAGTGTTCGAAACGTAACGTACGAGAAATTGTAAGTAAACGTCGTATTTACTTATCTGCCACTGTGCAGGAGAATCCGTATAGGTGTTCGAGTGTTCGAAACGTAACGCGTGAGAAATTGTAAGTAAACGTCGTATTTACATATCTGCCACTGTGCAGGAGAATCCGTA
The DNA here is from genome assembly GCF_055761805.1 of Camellia sinensis. Taxonomy (NCBI): domain Eukaryota; kingdom Viridiplantae; phylum Streptophyta; class Magnoliopsida; order Ericales; family Theaceae; genus Camellia; species Camellia sinensis. The sequence goes on along the minus strand of NW_028128989.1, from coordinate 3,252,148 downwards.
TAGGTGTTCGAGTGTGCGAAACGTAACGCGCGAGAAATTGTAAGTAAACGCCGTATTTACATATCTGCCACTGTGCAGGAGAATCCGTATAGGTGTTCGAGTGTTCGAAACGTAACGCGCGAGAAATTGTAAGTAAACGTCGTACCTACATATCTGCCACTGTGCGGGAGAATCCGTATAGGTGTTCGAGTGTTCGAAACGTAACGCGCGAGAAATTCTATGTAAACGCCGTATTTACATATCTGCCACTGTCCAGGAGAATCCGTATAGGTGTTCGAGTGCTCGAAACGTAACGCGCAAGAAATTGTAAGTAAACGCCGTATTTACATATCTGCCACTGTGCAGGAGAATCCGTATAGGTGTTCGAGTGTGCGAAACGTAACGCGCGAGAAATTGTAAGTAAACGCCGTATTTACATATCTGCCACTGTGCAGGAGAATCCGTATAGGTGTTCGAGTGTTCGAAACGTAACGCGCGAGAAATTGTAAGTAAACGTCGTATTTACATATCTGCCACTGTGCAGGAGAATCCGTATAGGTGTTCGAGTGATCGAAACGTAACGCGTGAGAAATTGTAAGTAAACGCCGTATTTACATATCTGCCACTCTGCAGGAGAATCCGTATAGGTGTTCGAGTGTTCGAAACGTAACGCGCGAGAAATTGTAAGTAAACGTCGTATTTACATATCTGCCACTGTGCGGGAGAATCCGTATAGGTGTTCGAGTGTTCGAAACGTAACGCGCGAGAAATTGTATGTAAACGCCGTATTTACATATCTGCCACTGTCCAGAAGAATCCGTATAGGTGTTCGAGTGCTCGAAACGTAAAGCGCAAGAAATTGTAAGTAAACGCCGTATTTACATATCTGCCACTGCGCAGGAAAATCCGTATAGGTGTTCGAGTGTTCGAATCGTAAGGCGTGAGAAATTGTAATTAAACGCCGTATTTACATATCTGCCACTGTGCTGGAGAATCCGTATAGGTGTTCGAGTGTTCAAACCGTAACGCGCGAGAAATTGTAAGTAAACGCCGTATTTACACATCTGCCACTGTGCAGGAGAATCCGTATAGGTGTTCGAGTGTTCGAAACGTAACGCGCGAGAAGTTGTAAGTAAATACGGCGTATTTACATATCTGCCACTGTGCAGGAGAATCCGTATAGGTGTTCGAGTGTTCGAAACGTAACGCGCGAGAAATTGTAAGTAAACGTCGTATTTACTTATCTGCCACTGTGCAGGAGAATCCGTATAGGTGTTCGAGTGTTCGAAACGTAACGCGTGAGAAATTGTAAGTAAACGTCGTATTTACATATCTGCCACTGTGCAGGAGAATCCGTATAGGTGTTCGAGTGTGCGAAACGTAACGCGCGAGAAATTGTAAGTAAACGCCGTATTTACATATCTGCCACTGTGCAGGAGAATCCGTATAGGTGTTCGAGTGCTCGAAACGTAACGCTCAAGAAATTGTAAGTAAACGTCGTATTTACATATCTGCCACTGTGCAGGAAAATCCGTATAGGTGTTCGAGTGTTCGAAACGTAACGCGCGAGAAATTGTATGTAAACGCCGTATTTACATATCTGCCACTGACCAGAAGAATCCGTATAGGTGTTCGAGTGCTCGAAACGTAAAGCGCAAGAAATTGTAAGTAAACGCCATATTTACATATCTGCCACTGTGCAGGAGAATCCGTATAGGTGTTCGAGTGTTCGAAACGTAACACGCGAGAAATTGTCAGTAAACGTCGTATTTACATATCTGCCACTGTGCAGGAGAATCCGTATAGGTGTTCGAGTGATCGAAACGTAACGCGTGAGAAATTGTAAGTAAACGCCGTATTTACATATCTGCCACTGTCCAGGAGAATCCGTATAGGTGTTCGAGTGTTCGAACCGTAACGCGCGAGAAATTGTAAGTAAACGCCGTATTTACATATCTGCCACTATGCAGGAGAATCCGTATAGGTGTTCGAGTGTTCGAAACGTAACGCGCGAGAAATTGTAAGTAAACGTCGTATTTACATATCTGCCACTGTGCGGGAGAATCCGTATAGGTGTTCGAGTGTTCGAAACGTAACGCGCGAGAAATTGTATGTAAACGCCGTATTTACATATCTGCCACTGTCCAGAAGAATCCGTATAGGTGTTCGAGTGCTCGAAACGTAACGCGCTAGAAATTGTAAGTAAACGCCGTATTTACATATCTGCCACTGTGCAGGAAAATCCGTATAGGTGTTCGAGTGTTCGAATCGTAAGGCGTGAGAAATTGTAATTAAACGCCGTATTTACATATCTGCCACTGTGCTGGAGAATCCGTATAGGTGTTCGAGTGTTCAAACCGTAACGCGCGAGAAATTGTAAGAAAACGCCGTATTTTCACATCTGCCACTGTGCAGGAGAATCCGTATAGGTGTTCGAGTGTTCGAAACGTAACGCGCGAGAAGTTGTAAGTAAATACGGCGTATTTACATATCTGCCACTGTGCAGGAGAATCCGTATAGGTGTTCGAGTGTTCGAAACGTAACGCGCGAGAAATTGTAAGTAAACGTCGTATTTACTTATCTGCCACTGTGCAGGAGAATCCGTATAGGTATTCGAGTGTTCGAAACGTAACGCGTGAGAAATTGTAAGTAAACGTCGTATTTACATATCTGCCACTTTGCAGGAGAATCCGTATAGGTGTTCGAGTGTGCCAAACGTAACGCGCGAGAAATTGTAAGTAAACGCCGTATTTACATATCTGCCACTGTGCAGGAGAATCCGTATAGGTGTTCGAGTGCTCGAAACGTAACGCGCAAGAAATTGTAAGTAAACGCCGTATTTACATATCTGCCACTGTGCAGGAAAATCCGTATAGGTGTTCGAGTGTTCGAATCGTAAGGCGTGAGAAATTGTAATTAAACGCCGTATTTACATATCTGCCACTATGCTGGAGAATCCGTATAGGTGTTCGAGTGTTCGAAACGTAACGCGCGAGAAATTGTAAGTAAACGTCGTACTTACATATCTGCCACTGTGCGGGAGAATCCGTATAGGTGTTCGAGTGTTCGAAACGTAACGCGCGAGAAATTGTATGTAAACGCCGTATTTACATATCTGCCACTGTCCAGGAGAATCCGTATAGGTGTTCGAGTGCTCGAAACGTAACGCGCAAGAAATTGTAAGTAAACGGCGTATTTACATATCTGCCACTGTGCAGGAGAATCCGTATAGGTGTTCGAGTGTGCGAAACGTAACGCGCGAGAAATTGTAAGTAAACGCCGTATTTACATATCTGCCACTGTGCAGGAGAATCCGTATAGGTGTTCGAGTGTTCGAAACGTAACGCGCGAGAAATTGTAAGTAAACGTCGTATTTACATATCTGCCACTGTGCAGGAGAATCCGTATAGGTGTTCGAGTGATCGAAACGTAACGCGTGAGAAATTGTAAGTAAACGCCGTATTTACATATCTGCCACTGTCCAGGAGAATCCGTATAGGTGTTCGAGTGTTCGAACCGTAACGCGCAAGAAATTGTAAGTAAACGCCGTATTTACATATCTGCCACTATGCAGGAGAATCCGTATAGGTGTTCGAGTGTTCGAAACGTAACGCGCGAGAAATTGTAAGTAAACGTCGTATTTATATATCTGCCACTGTGCGGGAGAATCCGTATAGGTGTTCGAGTGTTCGAAACGTAACGCGCGAGAAATTGTATGTAAACGCCGTATTTACATATCTGCCACTGACCAGAAGAATCCGTATAGGTGTTCGAGTGCTCGAAACGTAAAGCGCAAGAAATTGTAAGTAAACGCCATATTTACATATCTGCCACTGTGCAGGAAAATCCGTATAGGTGTTCGAGTGTTCGAATCGTAAGGCGTGAGAAATTGTAATTAAACGCCGTATTGACATATCTGCCACTGTGCTGGAGAATCCGTATAGGTGTTCGAGTGTTCAAACCGTAACGCGCGAGAAATTGTAAGTAAACGCCGTATTTACACATCTGCCACTGTGCAGGAGAATCCGTATAGGTGTTCGAGTGTTCGAAACGTAACGCGCGAGAAGTTGTAAGTAAATACGGCGTATTTACATATCTGCCACTGTGCAGGAGAATCCGTATAGGTGTTCGAGTGTTCGAAACGTAACGCGCGAGAAATTGTAAGTAAACGTCGTATTTACTTATCTGCCACTGTGCAGGAGAATCCGTATAGGTGTTCGAGTGTTCGAAACGTAACGCGTGAGAAATTGTAAGTAAACGTCGTATTTACATATCTGCCACTGTGCAGGAGAATCCGTATAGGTGTTCGAGTGTGCCAAACGTAACGCGCGAGAAATTGTAAGTAAACGCCGTATTTACATATCTGCCACTGTGCAGGAGAATCCGTATAGGTGTTCGAGTGTTCGAAACGTAACGCGCAAGAAATTGTAAGTAAACGTCGTACCTACATATCTGCCACTGTGCGGGAGAATCCGTATAGGTGTTCGAGTGTTCGAAACGTAACGCGCGAGAAATTGTATGTAAACGCCGTATTTACATATCTGCCACTGTCCAGGAGAATCCGTATAGGTGTTCGAGTGCTCGAAACGTAACGCGCAAGAAATTGTAAGTAAACGCCGTATTTACATATCTGCCACTGTGCAGGAGAATCCGTATAGGTGTTCGAGTGTGCGAAACGTAACGCGCGAGAAATTGTAAGTAAACGCCGTATTTACATATCTGCCACTGTGCAGGAGAATCCGTATAGGTGTTCGAGTGTTCGAAACGTAACGCGCGAGAAATTGTAAGTAAACGTCGTATTTACATATCTGCCACTGTGCAGGAGAATCCGTATAGGTGTTCGAGTGATCGAAACGTAACGCGTGAGAAATTGTAAGTAAACGCCGTATTTATATATCTGCCACTGTCCAGGAGAATCCGTATAGGTGTTCGAGTGTTCGAACCGTAACGCGCAAGAAATTGTAAGTAAACGCCGTATTTACATATCTGCCACTATGCAGGAGAATCCGTATAGGTGTTCGAGTGGTCGAAACGTAACGCGCGAGAAATTGTAAGTAAACGTCGTATTTACATATCTGCCACTGTGCGGGAGAATCCGTATAGGTGTTCGAGTGTTCGAAACGTAACGCGCGAGAAATTGTATGTAAACGCCGTATTTACATATCTGCCACTGTCCAGAAGAATCCGTATAGGTGTTCGAGTGCTCGAAACGTAAAGCGCAAGAAATTGTAAGTAAACGCCGTATTTACATATCTGCCACTGTGCAGGAAAATCCGTATAGGTGTTCGAGTGTTCGAATCGTAAGGCGTGAGAAATTGTAATTAAACGCCGTATTTACATATCTGCCACTGTGCTGGAGAATCCGTATAGGTGTTCGAGTGTTCAAACCGTAACGCGCGAGAAATTGTAAGTAAACGCCGTATTTACACATCTGCCACTGTGCAGGAGAATCCGTATAGGTGTTCGAGTGTTCGAAACATAACGCGCGAGAAGTTGTAAGTAAATACGGCGTATTTACATATCTGCCACTGTGCAGGAGAATCCGTATAGGTGTTCGAGTGTTCGAAACGTAACGCGCGAGAAATTGTAAGTAAACGTCGTATTTACTTATCTGCCACTGTGCAGGAGAATCCGTATAGGTGTTCGAGTGTTCGAAACGTAACGCGTGAGAAATTGTAAGTAAACGTCGTATTTACATATCTGCCACTGTGCAGGAGAATCCGTATAGGTGTTCGAGTGTGCGAAACGTAACGCGCGAGAAATTGTAAGTAAACGCCGTATTTACATATCTGCCACTATGCAGGAGAATCCGTATAGGTGTTCGAGTGCTCGAAACGTAACGCTCAAGAAATTGTAAGTAAACGCCGTATTTACATATCTGCCACTGTGCAGGAAAATCCGTATAGGTGTTCGAGTGTTCGAATCGTAAGGCGTGCGAAATTGTAATTAAACGCCGTATTTACATATCTGCCACTGTGCTGGAGAATCCGTATAGGTGTTCGAGTGTTCAAACCGTAACGCGCGAGAAATTGTAAGTAAACGCCGTATTTACATATCTGCCACTATGCAGGAGAATCCGTATAGGTGTTCGAGTGTTCGAAACATAACGCGCGAGAAATTGTTAGTAAACGTCGTATTTACATATCTGCCACTGTGCAGGAGAATCCGTATAGGTGTTCGAGTGATCGAAATGTAACGCGTGAGAAATTGTAAGTAAACGCCGTATTTACATATCTGCCACTGTCCAGGAGAATCCGTATAGGTGTTCGAGTGTTCGAACCGTAACGCGCGAGAAATTGTAAGTAAACGCCGTATTTACATATCTGCCACTATGCAGGAGAATCCGTATAGGTGTTCGAGTGTTCGAAACGTAACGCGCGAGAAATTGTAAGTAAACGTCGTATTTACATATCTGCCACTGTGCGGGAGAATCCGTATAGGTGTTCGAGTGTTCGAAACGTAACGCGCGAGAAATTGTATGTAAACGCCGTATTTACATATCTGCCACTGTCCAGAAGAATCCGTATAGGTGTTCGAGTGCTCGAAACGTAACGCGCTAGAAATTGTAAGTAAACGCCGTATTTACATATCTGCCACTGTGCAGGAAAATCCGTATAGGTGTTCGAGTGTTCGAATCGTAAGGCGTGAGAAATTGTAATTAAACGCCGTATTTACATATCTGCCATAGTGCTGGAGAATCCGTATAGGTGTTCGAGTGTTCCAACCGTAACGCGCGAGAAATTGTAAGTAAACGCCGTATTTACACATCTGCCACTGTGCAGGAGAATCCGTATAGGTGTTCGAGTGTTCGAAACGTAACGCGCGAGAAGTTGTAAGTAAATACGGCGTATTTACATATCTGCCACTGTGCAGGAGAATCCGTATAGGTGTTCGAGTGTTCGAAACGTAACGCGCGAGAAATTGTAAGTAAACGCTGTATTTACATATCTGCCACTATGCAGGAGAATCCGTATAGGTGTTCGAGTGCTCGAAACGTAACGCTCAAGAAATTGTAAGTAAACGCCGTATTTACATATCTGCCACTGTGCAGGAAAATCCGTATAGGTGTTCGAGTGTTCGAATCGTAAGGCGTGCGAAATTGTAATTAAACGCCGTATTTACATATCTGCCACTGTGCTGGAGAATCCGTATAGGTGTTCGAGTGTTCAAACCGTAACGCGCGAGAAATTGTAAGTAAACGCCGTATTTACATATCTGCCACTATGCAGGAGAATCCGTATAGGTGTTCGAGTGTTCGAAACATAACGCGCGAGAAATTGTTAGTAAACGTCGTATTTACATATCTGCCACTGTGCAGGAGAATCCGTATAGGTGTTCGAGTGATCGAAATGTAACGCGTGAGAAATTGTAAGTAAACGCCGTATTTACATATCTGCCACTGTCCAGGAGAATCCGTATAGGTGTTCGAGTGTTCGAACCGTAACGCGCGAGAAATTGTAAGTAAACGCCGTATTTACATATCTGCCACTATGCAGGAGAATCCGTATAGGTGTTCGAGTGTTCGAAACGTAACGCGCGAGAAATTGTAAGTAAACGTCGTATTTACATATCTGCCACTGTGCGGGAGAATCCGTATAGGTGTTCGAGTGTTCGAAACGTAACGCGCGAGAAATTGTATGTAAACGCCGTATTTACATATCTGCCACTGTCCAGAAGAATCCGTATAGGTGTTCGAGTGCTCGAAACGTAACGCGCTAGAAATTGTAAGTAAACGCCGTATTTACATATCTGCCACTGTGCAGGAAAATCCGTATAGGTGTTCGAGTGTTCGAATCGTAAGGCGTGAGAAATTGTAATTAAACGCCGTATTTACATATCTGCCATAGTGCTGGAGAATCCGTATAGGTGTTCGAGTGTTCCAACCGTAACGCGCGAGAAATTGTAAGTAAACGCCGTATTTACACATCTGCCACTGTGCAGGAGAATCCGTATAGGTGTTCGAGTGTTCGAAACGTAACGCGCGAGAAGTTGTAAGTAAATACGGCGTATTTACATATCTGCCACTGTGCAGGAGAATCCGTATAGGTGTTCGAGTGTTCGAAACGTAACGCGCGAGAAATTGTAAGTAAACGCCGTATTTACATATCTGCCACTATGCAGGAGAATCCGTATAGGTGTTCGAGTGCTCGAAACGTAACGCTCAAGAAATTGTAAGTAAACGCCGTATTTACATATCTGCCACTGTGCAGGAGAATCCGTATAGGTGTTCGAGTGCTCGAAACGTCACGCGCAAGAAATTGTAAGTAAACGCCGTATTTACATATCTGCCACTGTGCAGGAGAATCCGTATAGGTGTTCGAGTGTGCGAAACGTAACGCGCGAGAAATTGTAAGTAAACGCCGTATTTACATATCTGCCACTGTGCAGGAGAATCCGTATAGGTGTTCGAGTGTTCGAAACGTAACGCGCGAGAAATTGTAAGTAAACGTCGTATTTACATATCTGCCACTGTGCAGGAGAATCCGTATAGGTGTTCGAGTGATCGAAACGTAACGCGTGAGAAATTGTAAGTAAACGCCGTATTTATATATCTGCCACTGTCCAGGAGAATCCGTATAGGTGTTCCAGTGTTCGAACCGTAACGCGCAAGAAATTGTAAGTAAACGCCGTATTTACATATCTGCCACTATGCAGGAGAATCCGTATAGGTGTTCGAGTGGTCGAAACGTAACGCGCGAGAAATTGTAAGTAAACGTCGTATTTACATATCTGCCACTGTGCGGGAGAATCCGTATAGGTGTTCGAGTGTTCGAAACGTAACGCGCGAGAAATTGTATGTAAACGCCGTATTTACATATCTGCCACTGTCCAGAAGAATCCGTATAGGTGTTCGAGTGCTCGAAACGTAAAGCGCAAGAAATTGTAAGTAAACGCCGTATTTACATATCTGCCACTGTGCAGGAAAATCCGTATAGGTGTTCGAGTGTTCGAATCGTAAGGCGTGAGAAATTGTAATTAAACGCCGTATTTACATATCTGCCACTGTGCTGGAGAATCCGTATAGGTGTTCGAGTGTTCAAACCGTAACGCGCGAGAAATTGTAAGTAAACGCCGTATTTACACATCTGCCACTGTGCAGGAGAATCCGTATAGGTGTTCGAGTGTTCGAAACATAACGCGCGAGAAGTTGTAAGTAAATACGGCGTATTTACATATCTGCCACTGTGCAGGAGAATCCGTATAGGTGTTCGAGTGTTCGAAACGTAACGCGCGAGAAATTGTAAGTAAACGTCGTATTTACTTATCTGCCACTGTGCAGGAGAATCCGTATAGGTGTTCGAGTGTTCGAAACGTAACGCGTGAGAAATTGTAAGTAAACGTCGTATTTACATATCTGCCACTGTGCAGGAGAATCCGTATAGGTGTTCGAGTGTGCGAAACGTAACGCGCGAGAAATTGTAAGTAAATGCCGTATTTACATATCTGCCACTATGCAGGAGAATCCGTATAGGTGTTCGAGTGCTCGAAACGTAACGCTCAAGAAATTGTAAGTAAACGCCGTATTTACATATCTGCCACTGTGCAGGAAAATCCGTATAGGTGTTCGAGTGTTCGAATCGTAAGGCGTGCGAAATTGTAATTAAACGCCGTATTTACATATCTGCCACTGTGCTGGAGAATCCGTATAGGTGTTCGAGTGTTCAAACCGTAACGCGCGAGAAATTGTAAGTAAACGCCGTATTTACATATCTGCCACTATGCAGGAGAATCCGTATAGGTGTTCGAGTGTTCGAAACATAACGCGCGAGAAATTGTTAGTAAACGTCGTATTTACCTATCTGCCACTGTGCAGGAGAATCCGTATAGGTGTTCGAGTGATCGAAATGTAACGCGTGAGAAATTGTAAGTAAACGCCGTATTTACATATCTGCCACTGTCCAGGAGAATCCGTATAGGTGTTCGAGTGTTCGAACCGTAACGCGCGAGAAATTGTAAGTAAACGCCGTATTTACATATCTGCCACTATGCAGGAGAATCCGTATAGGTGTTCGAGTGTTCGAAACGTAACGCGCGAGAAATTGTAAGTAAACGTCGTATTTACATATCTGCCACTGTGCGGGAGAATCCGTATAGGTGTTCGAGTGTTCGAAACGTAACGCGCGAGAAATTGTATGTAAACGCCGTATTTACATATCTGCCACTGTCCAGAAGAATCCGTATAGGTGTTCGAGTGCTCGAAACGTAACGCGCTAGAAATTGTAAGTAAACGCCGTATTTACATATCTGCCACTGTGCAGGAAAATCCGTATAGGTGTTCGAGTGTTCGAATCGTAAGGCGTGAGAAATTGTAATTAAACGCCGTATTTACATATCTGCCATAGTGCTGGAGAATCCGTATAGGTGTTCGAGTGTTCCAACCGTAACGCGCGAGAAATTGTAAGTAAACGCCGTATTTACACATCTGCCACTGTGCAGGAGAATCCGTATAGGTGTTCGAGTGTTCGAAACGTAACGCGCGAGAAGTTGTAAGTAAATACGGCGTATTTACATATCTGCCACTGTGCAGGAGAATCCGTATAGGTGTTCGAGTGTTCGAAACGTAACGCGCGAGAAATTGTAAGTAAACGTCGTATTTACTTATCTGCCACTGTGCAGGAGAATCCGTATAGGTGTTCGAGTGTTCGAAACGTAACGCGTGAGAAATTGTAAGTAAACGTCGTATTTACATATCTGCCACTGTCCAGGAGAATCCGTATAGGTGTTCGAGTGATCGAAACGTAACGCGTGAGAAATTGTAAGTAAACGCCGTATTTACATATCTGCCACTGTCCAGGAGAATCCGTATAGGTGTTCGAGTGTTCGAACCGTAACGCGCAAGAAATTGTAAGTAAACGCCGTATTTACATATCTGCCACTATGCAGGAGAATCCGTATAGGTGTTCGAGTGTTCGAAACGTAACGCGCGAGAAATTGTAAGTAAACGTCGTATTTACATATCTGCCACTGTGCGGGAGAATCCGTATAGGTGTTCGAGTGTTCGAAACGTAACGCGCGAGAAATTGTATGTAAATGCCGTATTTACATATCTGCCACTGTCCAGAAGAATCTGTATAGGTGTTCGAGTGCTCGAAACGTAAAGCGCAAGAAATTGTAAGTAAACGCCGTATTTACATATCTGCCACTGTGCAGGAAAATCCGTATAGGTGTTCGAGTGTTCGAATCGTAAGGCGTGAGAAATTGTAATTAAACGCCGTATTTACATATCTGCCACTGTGCTGGATAATCCGTATAGGTGTTCGAGTGTTCAAACCGTAACACGCGAGAAATTGTAAGTAAACGCCGTATCTACACATCTGCCACTGTGCAGGAGAATCCGTATAGGTGTTCGAGTGTTCGAAACGTAACGCGCGAGAAGTTGTAAGTAAATACGGCGTATTTACATATCTGCCACTGTGCAGGAGAATCCGTATAGGTGTTCGAGTGTTCGAAACGTAACGCGCGAGAAATTGTAAGTAAACGTCGTATGTACTTATCTGCCACTGTGCAGGAGAATCCGTATAGGTGTTCGAGTGTTCGAAACGTAACGCGTGAGAAATTGTAAGTAAACGTCGTATTTACATATCTGCCACTGTGCAGGAGAATCCGTATAGGTGTTCGAGTGTGCGAAACGTAACGCGCGAGAAATTGTAAGTAAACGCCGTATTTACATATCTGCCACTGTGCAGGAGAATCCGTATAGGTGTTCGAGTGCTCGAAACGTAACGCTCAAGAAATTGTAAGTAAACGCCGTATTTACATATCTGCCACTGTGCAGGAAAATACGTATAGGTGTTCGAGTGTTCGAATCGTAAGGCGTGAGAAATTGTAATTAAACGCCGTATTTACATATCTGCCACTGTGCTGGAGAATCCGTATAGGTGTTCGAGTGTTCAAACCGTAACGCGCGAGAAATTGTAAGTAAACGCCGTATTTACATATCTGCCACTGTGCAGGAGAATCCGTATAGGTGTTCGAGTGTTCGAAACGTAACGCGCGAGAAATTGTTAGTAAACGTCGTATTTACATATCTGCCACTGTGCAGGAGAATCCGTATAGGTGTTCGAGTGATCGAAACGTAACGCGTGAGAAATTGTAAGTAAACGCCGTATTTACATATCTGCCACTGTCCAGGAGAATCCGTATAGGTGTTCGAGTGTTCGAACCGTAACGCGCGAGAAATTGTAAGTAAACGCCGTATTTACATATCTGCCACTATGCAGGAGAATCCGTATAGGTGTTCGAGTGTTCGAAACGTAACGCGCGAGAAATTGTAAGTAAACGTCGTATTTACATATCTGCCACTGTGCGGGAGAATCCGTATAGGTGTTCGAGTGTTCGAAACGTAACGCGCGAGAAATTGTATGTAAACGCCGTATTTACATATCTGCCACTGTCCAGAAGAATCCGTATAGGTGTTCGAGTGCTCGAAACGTAACGCGCTAGAAATTGTAAGTAAACGCCGTATTTACATATCTGCCACTGCGCAGGAAAATCCGTATAGGTGTTCGAGTGTTCGAATCGTAAGGCGTGAGAAATTGTAATTAAACGCCGTATTTACATATCTGGCACTGTGCTGGAGAATACGTATAGGTGTTCGAGTGTTCAAACCGTAACGCGCGAGAAATTGTAAGTAAACGCCGTATTTACACATCTGCCACTGTGCAGGAGAATCCGTATAGGTGTTCGAGTGTTCGAAACGTAACGCGCGAGAAGTTGTAAGTAAATACGGCGTATTTACATATCTGCCACTGTGTAGGAGAATCCGTATAGGTGTTCGAGTGTTCGAAACGTAACGCGCGAGAAATTGTAAGTAAACGTCGTATTTACTTATCTGCCACTGTGCAGGAGAATCCGTATAGGTGTTCGAGTGTTCGAAACGTAACGCGTGAGAAATTGTAAGTAAACGTCGTATTTACATATCTGCCACTGTGCAGGAGAATCCGTATAGGTGTTCGAGTGTGCCAAACGTAACGCGCGAGAAATTGTAAGTAAACGCCGTATTTACATATCTGCCACTGTGCAGGAGAATCCGTATAGGTGTTCGAGTGCTCGAAACGTAACGCGCAAGAAATTGTAAGTAAACGCCGTATTTACATATCTGCCACTGTGCAGGAAAATCCGTATAGGTGTTCGAGTGTTCGAATCGTAAGGCGTGAGAAATTGTAATTAAACGCCGTATTTACATATCTGCCACTGTGCTGGAGAATCCGTATAGGTGTTCGAGTGTTCAAACCGTAACGCGCGAGAAATTGTAAGTAAACGCCGTATTTACATATCTGCCACTGTGCAGGAGAATCCGTATAGGTGTTCGAGTGTTCGAAACGTAACGCGCGAGAAATTGTAAGTAAACGTCGTATTTACATATCTGCCACTGTGTAGGAGAATCCGTATAGGTGTTCGAGTGATCGAAACGTAACGCGTGAGAAATTGTAAGTAAACGCCGTATTTACATATCTGCCACTGTCCAGGAGAATCCGTATAGGTGTTCGAGTGTTCGAACCGTAACGCGCGAGAAATTGTAAGTAAACGCCGTATTTACATATCTGCCACTATGCAGGAGAATCCGTATAGGTGTTCGAGTGTTCGAAACGTAACGCGCGAGAAATTGTAAGTAAACGTCGTATTTATATATCTGCCACTGTGCGGGAGAATCCGTATAGGTGTTCGAGTGTTCGAAACGTAACGCGCGAGAAATTGTATGTAAACGCCGTATTTACATATCTGCCACTGTCCAGAAGAATCCGTATAGGTGTTCGAGTGCTCGAAACGTAACGCGCAAGAAATTGTAAGTAAACGCCGTATTTACATATCTGCCACTGTGCAGGAAAATCCGTATAGGTGTTCGAGTGTTCGAATCGTAAGGCGTGAGAAATTGTAATTAAACGCCGTATTTACATATCTGCCACTGTGCTGGAGAATCCGTATAGGTGTTCGAGTGTTCAAACCGTAACGCGCGAGAAATTGTAAGTAAACGCCGTATTTACATATCTGCCACTGTGCAGGAGAATCCGTATAGGTGTTCGAGTGTTCGAAACGTAACGCGCGAGAAGTTGTAAGTAAATACGGCGTATTTACATATCTGCCACTGTGCAGGAGAATCCGTATAGGTGTTCGAGTGTTCGAAACGTAACGCGCGAGAAATTGTAAGTAAACGTCGTATTTCCTTATCTGCCACTGTGCAGGAGAATCCGTATAGGTGTTCGAGTGTTCGAACCGTAACGCGCGAGAAATTGTAAGTAAACGCCGTATTTACATATCTGCCACTGTGCAGGAGAATCCGTATAGGTGTTCGAGTATTCGAAACGTAACGCGCGAGAAGTTGTAAGTAAATACGGCGTATTTACATATCTGCCACTGTGCAGGAGAATCCGTATAGGTGTTCGAGTGTTCGAAACGTAACGCGCGAGAAATTGTAAGTAAACGTCGTATTTACTTATCTGCCACTGTGCAGGAGAATCCGTATAGGTGTTCGAGTGTTCGAAACGTAACGCGTGAGAAATTGTAAGTAAACGTCGTATTTACATATCTGCCACTGTGCAGGAGAATCCGTATAGGTGTTCGAGTGTGCCAAACGTAACGCGCGAGAAATTGTAAGTAAACGCCGTTTTTACATATCTGCCACTGTGCAGGAGAATCCGTATAGGTGTTCGAGTGCTCGAAACGTAACGCGCAAGAAATTGTAAGTAAACGCCGTATTTACATATCTGCCACTGTGCAGGAGAATCCGGATAGCTGTTCGAGTGTGCGAAACGTAACGCGCGAGAAATTGTAAGTAAACGTCGTATTTACATATCTGCCACTGTGCAGGAGAATCCGTATAGGTGTTCGAGTGTTCGAAACGTAACGCGCAAGAAATTGTAAGTAAACGCCGTATTTACATATCTGCCACTGTGCAGGAGAATCCGTACAGATGTTCGAGTGTTCGAAACGTAACGCGCGAGAAATTGTTTGTAAACGCCGTATTTACATATCTGCCACTGTGCAGGAGAATCCGTATAGCTGTTCGAGTGTGCGAAACGTAACGCGCGAGAAATTGTAAGTAAACGTCGTATTTACATATCTGCCACTGTGCAGGAGAATCCGTATAGGTGTTCGAGTGTTCGAAACGTAACGCGCAAGAAATTGTAAGTAAACGCCGTATTTACATATCTGCCACTGTGCAGGAGAATCCGTATAGGTGTTCGAGTGTGCGAAACGTAACGCGCGAGAAATTGTAAGTAAACGCCGTATTTACATATCTGCCACTGTGCAGGAGAATCCGTATAGGTGTTCGAGTGCTCGCAACGTAACGCGCAAGAAATTGTAAGTAAACGCCGTATTTACATATCTGCCACTGTGCAGGAGAATCCGTATAGGTGTTCGAGTGTTCGAAACGTAACGCGCGAGAAATTGTATGTAAACGCCGTATTTACATATCTGCCACTGTGCAGGAGAATCCATATAGCTGTTCGAGTGTGCGAAACGTAACGCGCGAGAAATTGTAAGTAAACGTCATATTTACATATCTGCCACTGTGCAGGAGAATCCGTATAGGTGTTCGAGTGTTCAAACCGTAACGCGCGAGAAATTGTAAGTAAACGCCGTATTTACACATCTGCCACTGTGCAGGAGAATCCGTATAGGTGTTCGAGTGTTCGAAACGTAACGCGCGAGAAGTTGTAAGTAAATACGGCGTATTTACATATCTGCCACTGTGCAGGAGAATCCGTATAGGTGTTCGAGTGTTCGAAACGTAACGCGCGAGAAATTGTAAGTAAACGTCGTATTTACTTATCTGCCACTGTGCAGGAGAATCCGTATAGGTGTTCGAGTGTTCGAAACGTAACGCGTGAGAAATTGTAAGTAAACGTCGTATTTACATATCTGCCACTGTGCAGGAGAATCCGTATAGGTGTTCGAGTGTGCCAAACGTAACGCGCGAGAAATTGTAAGTAAACGCCGTATTTACATATCTGCCACTGTGCAGGAGAATCCGTATAGGTGTTCGAGTGCTCGAAACGTAACGCGCAAGAAATTGTAAGTAAACGCCGTATTTACATATCTGCCACTGTGCAGGAAAATCCGTATAGGTGTTCGAGTGTTCGAATCGTAAGGCGTGAGAAATTGTAATTAAACGCCGTATTTACATATCTGCCACTGTGCTGGAGAATCCGTATAGGTGTTCGAGTGTTCAAACCGTAACGCGCGAGAAATTGTAAGTAAACGCCGTATTTACATATCTGCCACTGTGGAGGAGAATCCGTATAGGTGTTCGAGTGTTCGAAACGTAACGCGCGAGAAATTGTAAGTAAACGTCGTATTTACATATCTGCCACTGTGCAGGAGAATCCGTATAGGTGTTCGAGTGATCGAAACGTAACGCGTGAGAAATTGTAAGTAAACGCCGTATTTACATATCTGCCACTGTCCAGGAGAATCCGTATAGGTGTTCGAGTGTTCGAACCGTAACGCGCGAGAAATTGTAAGTAAACGCCGTATTTACATATCTGCCACTATGCAGGAGAATCCGTATAGGTGTTCGAGTGTTCGAAACGTAACGCGCGAGAAATTGTAAGTAAACGTCGTATTTACATATCTGCCACTGTGCGGGAGAATCCGTATAGGTGTTCGAGTGCTCGAAACGTAACGCGCAAGAAATTGTAAGTAAACGCCGTATTTACAAATCTGCCACTGTGCAGGAAAATCCGTATAGGTGTTCGAGTGTTCGAATCGTAAGGCGTGAGAAATTGTAATTAAACGCCGTATTTACATATCTGCCACTGTGCTGGAGAATCCGTATAGGTGTTCGAGTGTTCAAACCGTAACGCGCGAGAAATTGTAAGTAAACGCCGTATTTACATATCTGCCACTGTGCAGGAGAATCCGTATAGGTGTTCGAGTGTTCGAAACGTAACGCGCAAGAAGTTGTAAGTAAATACGGCGTATTTACATATCTGCCACTGTGCAGGAGAATCCGTATAGGTGTTCGAGTGTTCGAAACGTAACGCGCGAGAAATTATAAGTAAACGTCGTATTTACTTATCTGCCACTGTGCAGGAGAATCCGTATAGGTGTTCGAGTGTTCGAACCGTAACGCGCGAGAAATTGTAAGTAAACGCCGTATTTACATATCTGCCACTGTGCAGGAGAATCCGTATAGGTGTTCGAGTATTCGAAACGTAACGCGTGAGAAGTTGTAAGTAAATACGGCGTATTTACATATCTGCCACTGTGCAGGAGAATCCGTATAGGTGTTCGAGTGTTCGAAACGTAACGCGCGAGAAATTGTAAGTAAACGTCGTATTTACTTATCTGCCACTGAGCAGGAGAATCCGTATAGGTGTTCGAGTGTTCGAAACGTAACGCGTGAGAAATTGTAAGTAAACGTCGTATTTACATATCTGCCACTGTGCAGGAGAATCCGTATAGGTGTTCGAGTGTGCCAAACGTAACGCGCGAGAAATTGTAAGTAAACGCCGTATTTACATATTTGCCACTGTGCAGGAGAATCCGTATAGGTGTTCGAGTGTTCGAAACGTAACGCGCAAGAAATTGTAAGTAAACGCCGTATTTACATATCTGCCACTGTGCAGGAGAATCCGGATAGCTGTTCGAGTGTGCGAAACGTAACGCGCGAGAAATTGTAAGTAAACGTCGTATTTACATATCTGCCACTGTGCAGGAGAATCCGTATAGGTGTTCGAGTGTTCGAAACCTAACGCGCAAGAAATTGTAAGTAAACGCCATATTTACATATCTGCCACTGTGCAGGAGAATCCGTATAGGTGTTCGAGTGTGCGAATCGTAACGCGCGAGAAATTGTAAGTAAACGCCGTATTTACATATCTGCCACTGTGCAGGAGAATCCGTATAGGTGTTCGAGTGCTCGAAACGTAACGCGCAAGAAATTGTAAGGAAACGCCGTATTTACATATCTGCCACTGTGTAGGAGAATCCGTATAGGTGTTCGAGTGTTCGAAACGTAACGCGCGAGAAATTGTATGTAAACGCCGTATTTACATATCTGCCACTGTGCAGGAGAATCCATGTAGCTGTTCGAGTGTGCGAAACGTAACGCGCGAGAAATTGTAAGTAAACGTCGTATTTACATATCTGCCACTGTGCAGGAGAATCCGTATAGGTGTTCGAGTGTTCGAACCGTAACGCGCGAGAAATTGTAAGTAAACGCCGTATTCACATATCTGCCACTGTGCAGGAGAATCCGTATAGGTGTTCGAGTATTCGAAACGTAACGCGCGAGAAGTTGTAAGTAAATACGGCGTATTTACATATCTGCCACTGTGCAGGAGAATCCGTATAGGTGTTCGAGTGTTCGAAACGTAACGCGCAAGAAATTGTAAGTAAACGTCGTATTTACTTATCTGCCACTGTGCAGGAGAATCCGTATAGGTGTTCGAGTGTTCGAAACGTAACGCGTGAGAAATTGTAAGTAAACGTCGTATTTACATATCTACCACTGTGCAGGAGAATCCGTATAGGTGTTCGAGTGTGCCAAACGTAACACGCGAGAAATTGTAAGTAAACGCCGTATTTACATATCTGCCACTGTGCAGGAGAATCCGTATAGGTGTTCGAGTGCTCGAAACGTAACGCGCAAGAAATTGTAAGTAAACGTCGTATTTACATATCTGCCACTGTGCAGGAGAATCCGGATAGCTGTTCGAGTGTGCGAAACGTAACGCGCGAGAAATTGTAAGTAAACGTCGTATTTACATATCTGCCACTGTGCAGGAGAATCCGTATAGGTGTTCGAGTGCTCGAAACGTAACGCGCGAGAAATTGTAAGTAAACGTCGTATTTACATATCTGCCACTGTGCAGGAGAATCCGTATAGGTGTTCGAGTGTTCGAAACGTAACGCGCGAGAAATTGTTTGTAAACGCCGTATTTACATATCTGCCACTGTGCAGGAGAATCCGTATAGCTGTTCGAGTGTGCGAAACGTAACGCGCGAGAAATTGTAAGTAAACGTCGTATTTACAAATCTGCCACTGTGCAGGAGAATCCGTATAAGTGTTCGAGTGCTCGAAACGTAACGCGCAAGAAATTGTAAGTAAACGCCGTATTTACATATCTGCCACTGTGCAGGAGAATCCGTATAGGTGTTCGAGTGTGCGAAACGTAACGCGCGAGAAATTGTAAGTAAACGCCGTATTTACATATCTGCCACTGTGCAGGAGAATCCGTATAGGTGTTCGAGTGCTCGAAACGTAACGCGCAAGAAATTGTAAGTAAACGCCGTATTTACATATCTGCCACTGTGCAGGAGAATCCGTATAGGTGTTCGAGTGTTCGAAACGTAACGCGCGAGAAATTGTATGTAAACGCCGTATTTACATATCTGCCACTGTGCAGGAGAATCCATATAGCTGTTCGAGTGTGCGAAACGTAACGCGCGAGAAATTGTAAGTAAACGTCGTATTTACATATCTGCCACTGTGCAGGAGAATCCGTATAGGTGTTCGAGTGTTTGAAACGTAGCGCGCATGAAATTGTAAGTAAACGCCGTATTTACATATCTGCCACTGTGCAGGAAAATCCGTATAGGTGTTCGAGTGTTCGAATCGTAAGGCGTGAGAAATTGTAATTAAACGCCGTATTTACATATCTGCCACTGTGCTGGAGAATCCGTATAGGTGTTCGAGTGTTCAAACCGTAACGCGCGAGAAATTGTAAGTAAACGCCGTATTTACATATCTGCCACTGTGTAGGAGAATCCGTATAGGTGTTCGAGTGTTCGAAACGTAACGCGCGAGAAATTGTAAGTAAACGTCGTATTTACTTATCTGCCACTGTGCAGGAGAATCCGTATAGGTGTTCGAGTGTTCGAAACGTAACGCGTGAGAAATTGTAAGTAAACGTCGTATTTACATATCTGCCACTGTGCAGGAGAATCCGTATAGGTGTTCGAGTGTGCCAAACGTAACGCGCGAGAAATTGTAAGTAAACGCCGTATTTACATATCTGCCACTGTGCAGGAGAATCCGTATAGGTGTTCGAGTGCTCGAAACGTAACGTGCAAGAAATTGTAAGTAAACGCCGTATTTACATATCTGCCACTGTACAGGAAAATCCGTATAGGTGTTCGAGTGTTCGAATCGTAAGGCGTGAGAAATTGTAATTAAACGCCGTATTTACATATCTGCCACTGTGCTGGAGAATCCATATAGGTGTTCGAGTGTTCAAACCGTAACGCGCGAGAAATTGTAAGTAAACGCCGTATTTACATATCTGCCACTGTGCAGGAGAATCCGTATAGGTGTTCGAGTGTTCGAAACATAACGCGCGAGAAATTGTAAGTAAACGTCGTATTTACATATCTGCCACTGTGCAGGAGAATCCGTATAGGTGTTCGAGTGATCGAAACGTAACGCGTGAGAAATTGTAAGTAAACGCCGTATTTACATATCTGCCACTGTCCAGGAGAATCCGTATAGGTGTTCGAGTGTTCGAACCGCAACGCGCGAGAAATTGTAAGTAAACGCCGTATTTACATATCTGCCACTATGCAGGAGAATCCGTATAGGTGTTCGAGTGTTCGAAACGTAACGCGCGAGAAATTGTAAGTAAACGTCGTATTTACATATCTGCCACTGTGCGGGAGAATCCGTATAGGTGTTCGAGTGTTCGAAACGTAACGCGCGAGAAATTGTATGTAAACGCCGTATTTACATATCTGCAACTGTCCAGAAGAATCCGTATAGGTGTTCGAGTGCTCGAAACGTAACGCGCAAGAAATTGTAAGTAAACGCCGTATTTACATATCTGCCACTGTGCAGGAAAATCCGTATAGGTGTTCGAGTGTTCGAATCGTAAGGCGTGAGAAATTGTAATTAAACGCCGTATTTACATATCTGCCACTGTGCTGGAGAATCCGTATAGGTGTTCGAGTGTTCAAACCGTAACGCGCGAGAAATTGTAAGTAAACGCCGTATTTACATATCTGCCACTGTGCAGGAGAATCCGTATAGGTGTTCGAGTGTTCGAAACGTAACGCGCGAGAAGTTGTAAGTAAATACGGCGTATTTACATATCTGCCACTGTGCAGGAGAATCCGTATAGGTGTTCGAGTGTTCGAAACGTAACGCGCGAGAAATTGTAAGTAAACGTCGTATTTCCTTATCTGCCACTGTGCAGGAGAATCCGTATAGGTGTTCGAGTGTTCGAACCGTAACGCGCGAGAAATTGTAAGTAAACGCCGTATTTACATATCTGCCACTGTGCAGGAGAATCCGTATAGGTGTTCGAGTATTCGAAACGTAACGCGCGAGAAGTTGTAAGTAAATACGGCGTATTTACATATCTGCCACTGTGCAGGAGAATCCGTATAGGTGTTCGAGTGTTCGAAACGTAACGCGCGAGAAATTGTAAGTAAACGTCGTATTTACTTATCTGCCACTGTGCAGGAGAATCCGTATAGGTGTTCGAGTGTTCGAAACGTAACGCGTGAGAAATTGTAAGTAAACGTCGTATTTACATATCTGCCACTGTGCAGGAGAATCCGTATAGGTGTTCGAGTGTGCCAAACGTAACGCGCGAGAAATTGTAAGTAAACGCCGTTTTTACATATCTGCCACTGTGCAGGAGAATCCGTATAGGTGTTCGAGTGCTCGAAACGTAACGCGCAAGAAATTGTAAGTAAACGCCGTATTTACATATCTGCCACTGTGCAGGAGAATCCGGATAGCTGTTCGAGTGTGCGAAACGTAACGCGCGAGAAATTGTAAGTAAACGTCGTATTTACATATCTGCCACTGTGCAGGAGAATCCGTATAGGTGTTCGAGTGTTCGAAACGTAACGCGCAAGAAATTGTAAGTAAACGCCGTATTTACATATCTGCCACTGTGCAGGAGAATCCGTACAGATGTTCGAGTGTTCGAAACGTAACGCGCGAGAAATTGTTTGTAAACGCCGTATTTACATATCTGCCACTGTGCAGGAGAATCCGTATAGCTGTTCGAGTGTGCGAAACGTAACGCGCGAGAAATTGTAAGTAAACGTCGTATTTACATATCTGCCACTGTGCAGGAGAATCCGTATAGGTGTTCGAGTGTTCGAAACGTAACGCGCAAGAAATTGTAAGTAAACGCCGTATTTACATATCTGCCACTGTGCAGGAGAATCCGTATAGGTGTTCGAGTGTGCGAAACGTAACGCGCGAGAAATTGTAAGTAAACGCCGTATTTACATATCTGCCACTGTGCAGGAGAATCCGTATAGGTGTTCGAGTGCTCGCAACGTAACGCGCAAGAAATTGTAAGTAAACGCCGTATTTACATATCTGCCACTGTGCAGGAGAATCCGTATAGGTGTTCGAGTGTTCGAAACGTAACGCGCGAGAAATTGTATGTAAACGCCGTATTTACATATCTGCCACTGTGCAGGAGAATCCATATAGCTGTTCGAGTGTGCGAAACGTAACGCGCGAGAAATTGTAAGTAAACGTCATATTTACATATCTGCCACTGTGCAGGAGAATCCGTATAGGTGTTCGAGTGTTCAAACCGTAACGCGCGAGAAATTGTAAGTAAACGCCGTATTTACACATCTGCCACTGTGCAGGAGAATCCGTATAGGTGTTCGAGTGTTCGAAACGTAACGCGCGAGAAGTTGTAAGTAAATACGGCGTATTTACATATCTGCCACTGTGCAGGAGAATCCGTATAGGTGTTCGAGTGTTCGAAACGTAACGCGCGAGAAATTGTAAGTAAACGTCGTATTTACTTATCTGCCACTGTGCAGGAGAATCCGTATAGGTGTTCGAGTGTTCGAAACGTAACGCGTGAGAAATTGTAAGTAAACGCCGTATTTACATATCTGCCACTGTGCAGGAGAATCCGTATAGGTGTTCGAGTGTGCCAAACGTAACGCGCGAGAAATTGTAAGTAAACGCCGTATTTACATATCTGCCACTGTGCAGGAGAATCCGTATAGGTGTTCGAGTGCTCGAAACGTAACGCGCGAGAAATTGTAAGTAAACGCCGTATTTACATATCTGCCACTGTGCAGGAGAATCCGTATAGGTGTTCGAGTGTTCGAAACGTAACGCGCGAGAAATTGTAAGTAAACGTCGTATTTACATATCTGCCACTGTGCAGGAGAATCCGTATAGGTGTTCGAGTGATCGAAACGTAACGCGTGAGAAATTGTAAGTAAACGCCGTATTTACATATCTGCCACTGTCCAGGAGAATCCGTATAGGTGTTCGAGTGTTCGAACCGTAACGCGCGAGAAATTGTAAGTAAACGCCGTATTTACATATCTGCCACTGTGCTGGAGAATCCGTATAGGTGTTCGAGTGTTCGAAACGTAACGCGCGAGAAATTGTAAGTAAACGTCGTATTTACATATCTGTCACTGTGCGGGAGAATCCGTATAGGTGTTCGAGTGTTCGAAACGTAACGCGCGAGAAATTGTATGTAAACGCCGTATTTACATATCTGCCACTGTGCAGGAGAATCCATATAGCTGTTCGTGTGTGCGAAACGTAACGCGCGAGAAATTGTAAGTAAACGTCGTATTTACATATCTGCCACTGTGCAGGAGAATCCGTATAGGTGTTCGAGTGTTTGAAACGTAGCGCGCATGAAATTGTAAGTAAACGCCGTATTTACATATCTGCCACTGTGCAGGAAAATCCGTATAGGTGTTCGAGTGTTCGAATCGTAAGGCGTGAGAAATTTTAATTAAACGCCGTATTTACATATCTGCCACTGTGCTGGAGAATCCGTATAGGTGTTCGAGTGTTCAAACCGTAACGCGCGAGAAATTGTAAGTAAACGCCGTATTTACATATCTGCCACTGTGTAGGAGAATCCGTATAGGTGTTCGACTGTTCGAAACGTAACGCGCGAGAAATTGTAAGTAAACGTCGTATTTACTTATCTGCCACTGTGCAGGAGAATCCGTATAGGTGTTCGAGTGTTCGAAACGTAACGCGTGAGAAATTGTAAGTAAACGTCGTATTTACATATCTGCCACTGTGCAGGAGAATCCGTATAGGTGTTCGAGTGTGCCAAACGTAACGCGCGAGAAATTGTAAGTAAACGCCATATTTACATATCTGCCACTGTGCAGGAGAATCCGTATAGGTGTTCGAGTGCTCGAAACGTAACGCGCAAGAAATTGTAAGTAAACGCCGTATTTACATATCTGCCACTGTGCAGGAAAATCCGTATAGGTGTTCGAGTGTTCGAATCGTAAGGCGTGAGAAATTGTAATTAAACGCCGTATTTACATATCTGCCACTGTGCTGGAGAATCCGTATAGGTGTTCGAGTGTTCAAACCGTAACGCGCGAGAAATTGTAAGTAAACGCCGTATTTACATATCTGCCACTGTGCAGGAGAATCCGTATAGGTGTTCGAGTGTTCGAAACGTAACGCGCGAGAAATTGTAAGTAAACGTCGTATTTACATATCTGCCACTGTGCAGGAGAATCCGTATAGGTGTTCGAGTGATCGAAACGTAACGCGTGAGAAATTGTAAGTAAACGCCGTATTTACATATCTGCCACTGTCCAGGAGAATCCGTATAGGTGTTCGAGTGTTCGAACCGTAACGCGCGAGAAATTGTAAGTAAACGCCGTATTTACATATCTGCCACTATGCAGGAGAATCCGTATAGGTGTTCGAGTGTTCGAAACGTAACGCGCGAGAAATTGTAAGTAAACGTCGTATTTACATATCTGTCACTGTGCGGGAGAATCCGTATAGGTGTTCGAGTGTTCGAAACGTAACGCGCGAGAAATTGTATGTAAACGCCGTATTTACATATCTGCCACTGTCCAGGAGAATCCGTATAGGTGTTCGAGTGCTCGAAACGTAACGCGCAAGAAATTATAAGTAAACGCCGTATTTACATATCTGCCACTGTGCAGGAAAATCCGTATAGGTGTTCGAGTGTTCGAATCGTAAGGCGTGAGAAATTGTAATTAAACGCCGTATTTACATATCTGCCACTGTGCTGGAGAATCCGTATAGGTGTTCGAGTGTTCAAACCGTAACGCGCGAGAAATTGTAAGTAAACGCCGTATTTACATATCTGCCACTGTGCAGGAGAATCCGTATAGGTGTTCGAGTGTTCGAAACGTAACGCGCGAGAAGTTGTAAGTAAATACGGCGTATTTACATATCTGCCACTGTGCAGGAGAATCCGTATAGGTGTTCGAGTGTTCGAAACGTAACGCGCGAGAAATTGTAAGTAAACGTCGTATTTACTTATCTGCCACTGTGCAGGAGAATCCGTATAGGTGTTCGAGTGTTCGAACCGTAACGCGCGAGAAATTGTAAGTACACGCCGTATTTACATATCTGCCACTGTGCAGGAGAATCCGTATAGGTGTTCGAGTATTCGAAACGTAACGCGCGAGAAGTTGTAAGTAAATACGGCGTATTGACATATCTGCCACTGTGCAGGAGAATCCGTATAGGTGTTCGAGTGTTCGAAACGTAACGCGCGAGAAATTGTAAGTAAACGTCGTATTTACTTATCTGCCACTGTGCAGGAGAATCCGTATAGGTGTTCGAGTGTTCGAAACGTAACGCGGGAGAAATTGTAAGTAAACGTCGTATTTACATATCTGCCACTGTGCAGGAGAATCCGTATAGGTGTTCGAGTGTGCCAAACGTAACGCGCGAGAAATTGTAAGTAAACGCCGTATTTACATATCTGCCACTGTGCAGGAGAATCCGTATAGGTGTTCGAGTGCTCGAAACGTAACGCGCAAGAAATTGTAAGTAAACGTCGTATTTACATATCTGCCACTGTGCAGGAGAATCCGGATAGCTGTTCGAGTGTGCGAAACGTAACGCGCGAGAAATTGTAAGTAAACGTCGTATTTACATATCTGCCACTGTGCAGGAGAATCCGTATAGGTGTTCGAGTGTTCGAAACGTAACGCGCGAGAAGTTGTAAGTAAACGTCGTATTTACATATCTGCCACTGTGCAGGAGAATCCGTATAGGTGTTCGAGTGTTCGAAACGAAACGCGCGAGAAATTGTTTGTAAACGCCGTATTTACATATCTGCCACTGTGCAGGAGAATCCGTATAGCTGTTCGAGTGTGCGAAATGTAACGCGCGAGAAATTGTAAGTAAACGTCGTATTTACATATCTGCCACTGTGCAGGAGAATCCGTATAGGTGTTCGAGTGCTCGAAACGTAACGCGCAAGAAATTGTAAGTAAACGCCGTATTTACATATCTGCCACTGTGCAGGAGAATCCGGATAGCTGTTCGAGTGTGCGAAACGTAACGCGCGAGAAATTGTAAGTAAACGTCGTATTTAGATATCTGCCACTGTGCAGGAGAATCCGTATAGGTGTTCGAGTGTTCGAAACGTAACGCGCAAGAAATTGTAAGTAAACGCCGTATTTACATATCTGCTACTGTGCAGGAGAATCCGTACAGATGTTCGAGTGTTCGAAACGTAACGCGCGAGAAATTGTTTGTAAACGCCGTATTTACATATCTGCCACTGTGCAGGAGAATCCGTATAGGTGTTCGAGTATTCGAAACGTAACGCGCGAGAAGTTGTAAGTAAATACGGCGTATTGACATATCTGCCACTGTGCAGGAGAATCCGTATAGGTGTTCGAGTGTTCGAAACGTAACGCGCGAGAAATTGTAAGTAAACGTCGTATTTACTTATCTGCCACTGTGCAGGAGAATCCGTATAGGTGTTCGAGTGTTCGAAACGTAACGCGTGAGAAATTGTAAGTAAACGTCGTATTTACATATCTGCCACTGTGCAGGAGAATCCGTATAGGTGTTCGAGTGTGCCAAACGTAACGCGCGAGAAATTGTAAGTAAACGCCGTATTTACATATCTGCCACTGTGCAGGAGAATCCGTATAGGTGTTCGAGTGCTCGAAACGTAACGCGCAAGAAATTGTAAGTAAACGTCGTATTTACATATCTGCCACTGTGCAGGAGAATCCGGATAGCTGTTCGAGTGTGCGAAACGTAACGCGCGAGAAATTGTAAGTAAACGTCGTATTTACATATCTGCCACTGTGCAGGAGAATCCGTATAGGTGTTCGAGTGTTCGAAACGTAACGCGCGAGAAGTTGTAAGTAAACGTCGTATTTACATATCTGCCACTGTGCAGGAGAATCCGTATAGGTGTTCGAGTGTTCGAAACGAAACGCGCGAGAAATTGTTTGTAAACGCCGTATTTACATATCTGCCACTGTGCAGGAGAATCCGTATAGCTGTTCGAGTGTGCGAAACGTAACGCGCGAGAAATTGTAAGTAAACGTCGTATTTACATATCTGCCACTGTGCAGGAGAATCCGTATAGGTGTTCGAGTGCTCGAAACGTAACGCGCAAGAAATTGTAAGTAAACGCCGTATTTACATATCTGCCACTGTGCAGGAGAATCCGTATAGGTGTTCGAGTGTGCGAAACGTAACGCGCGAGAAATTGTAAGTAAACGCCGTATTTACATATCTGCCACTGTGCAGGAGAATCCGTATAGGTGTTCGAGTGCTCGAAACGTAACGCGCAAGAAATTGTAAGTAAACGCCGTATTTACATATGTGCCACTGTGCAGGAGAATCCGTATAGGTGTTCGAGTGTTCGAAACGTAACGCGCGAGAAATTGTATGTAAACGCCGTATTTACATATCTGCCACTGTGCAGGAGAATCCATATAGCTGTTCGAGTGTGCGAAACGTAACGCGCGAGAAATTGTAAGTAAACGTCGTATTTACATATCTGCCACTGTGCAGGAGAATCCGTATAGGTGTTCGAGTGTTTGAAACGTAGCGCGCATGAAATTGTAAGTAAACGCCGTATTTACATATCTGCCACTGTGCAGGAAAATCCGTATAGGTGTTCGAGTGTTCGAATCGTAAGGCGTGAGAAATTGTAATTAAACGCCGTATTTACATATCTGCCACTGTGCTGGAGAATCCGTATAGGTGTTCGAGTGTTCAAACCGTAACGCGCGAGAAATTGTAAGTAAACGCCGTATTTACATATCTGCCACTGTGTAGGAGAATCCGTATAGGTGTTCGACTGTTCGAAACGTAACGCGCGAGAAATTGTAAGTAAACGTCGTATTTACTTATCTGCCACTGTGCAGGAGAATCCGTATAGGTGTTCGAGTGTTCGAAACGTAACGCGTGAGAAATTGTAAGTAAACGTCGTATTTACATATCTGCCACTGTGCAGGAGAATCCGTATAGGTGTTCGAGTGTGCCAAACGTAACGCGCGAGAAATTGTAAGTAAACGCCGTATTTACATATCTGCCACTGTGCAGGAGAATCCGTATAGGTGTTCGAGTGCTCGAAACGTAACGCGCAAGAAATTGTAAGTAAACGCCGTATTTACATATCTGCCACTGTGCAGGAAAATCCGTATAGGTGTTCGAGTGTTCGAATCGTAAGGCGTGAGAAATTGTAATTAAACGCCGTATTTACATATCTGCCACTGTGCTGGAGAATCCGTATAGGTGTTCGAGTGTTCAAACCGTAACGCGCGAGAAATTGTAAGTAAACGCCGTATTTACATATCTGCCACTGTGCAGGAGAATCCGTATAGGTGTTCGAGTGTTCGAAACGTAACGCGCGAGAAATTGTAAGTAAACGTCGTATTTACATATCTGCCACTGTGCAGGAGAATCCGTATAGGTGTTCGAGTGATCGAAACGTAACGCGTGAGAAATTGTAAGTAAACGCCGTATTTACATATCTGCCACTGTCCAGGAGAATCCGTATAGGTGTTCGAGTGTTCGAACCGTAACGCGCGAGAAATTGTAAGTAAACGCCGTATTTACATATCTGCCACTATGCAGGAGAATCCGTATAGGTGTTCGAGTGTTCGAAACGTAACGCGCGAGAAATTGTAAGTAAACGTCGTATTTACATATCTGTCACTGTGCGGGAGAATCCGTATAGGTGTTCGAGTGTTCGAAACGTAACGCGCGAGAAATTGTATGTAAACGCCGTATTTACATATCTGCCACTGTGCAGGAGAATCCATATAGCTGTTCGAGTGTGCGAAACGTAACGCGCGAGAAATTGTAAGTAAACGTCGTATTTACATATCTGCCACTGTGCAGGAGAATCCGTATAGGTGTTCGAGTGTTTGAAACGTAGCGCGCATGAAATTGTAAGTAAACGCCGTATTTACATATCTGCCACTGTGCAGGAAAATCCGTATAGGTGTTCGAGTGTTCGAATCGTAAGGCGTGAGAAATTGTAATTAAACGCCGTATTTACATATCTGCCACTGTGCTGGAGAATCCGTATAGGTGTTCGAGTGTTCAAACCGTAACGCGCGAGAAATTGTAAGTAAACGCCGTATTTACATATCTGCCACTGTGTAGGAGAATCCGTATAGGTGTTCGACTGTTCGAAACGTAACGCGCGAGAAATTGTAAGTAAACGTCGTATTTACTTATCTGCCACTGTGCAGGAGAATCCGTATAGGTGTTCGAGTGTTCGAAACGTAACGCGTGAGAAATTGTAAGTAAACGTCGTATTTACATATCTGCCACTGTGCAGGAGAATCCGTATAGGTGTTCGAGTGTGCCAAACGTAACGCGCGAGAAATTGTAAGTAAACGCCGTATTTACATATCTGCCACTGTGCAGGAGAATCCGTATAGGTGTTCGAGTGCTCGAAACGTAACGCGCAAGAAATTGTAAGTAAACGCCGTATTTACATATCTGCCACTGTGCAGGAAAATCCGTATAGGTGTTCGAGTGTTCGAATCGTAAGGCGTGAGAAATTGTAATTAAACGCCGTATTTACATATCTGCCACTGTGCTGGAGAATCCGTATAGGTGTTCGAGTGTTCAAACCGTAACGCGCGAGAAATTGTAAGTAAACGCCGTATTTACATATCTGCCACTGTGCAGGAGAATCCGTATAGGTGTTCGAGTGTTCGAAACGTAACGGGCGAGAAATTGTAAGTAAACGTCGTATTTACATATCTGCCACTGTGCAGGAGAATCCGTATAGGTGTTCGAGTGATCGAAACGTAACGCGTGAGAAATTGTAAGTAAACGCCGTATTTACATATCTGCCACTGTCCAGGAGAATCCGTATAGGTGTTCGAGTGTTCGAACCGTAACGCGCGAGAAATTGTAAGTAAACGCCGTATTTACATATCTGCCACTATGCAGGAGAATCCGTATAGGTGTTCGAGTGTTCGAAACGTAACGCGCGAGAAATTGTAAGTAAACGTCGTATTTACATATCTGTCACTGTGCGGGAGAATCCGTATAGGTGTTCGAGTGTTCGAAACGTAACGCGCGAGAAATTGTATGTAAACGCCGTATTTACATATCTGCCACTGTCCAGGAGAATCCGTATAGGTGTTCGAGTGCTCGAAACGTAACGCGCAAGAAATTGTAAGTAAACGCCGTATTTACATATCTGCCACTGTGCAGGAAAATCCGTATAGGTGTTCGAGTGTTCGAATCGTAAGGCGTGAGAAATTGTAATTAAACGCCGTATTTACATATCTGCCACTGTGCTGGAGAATCCGTATAGGTGTTCGAGTGTTCAAACCGTAACGCGCGAGAAATTGTAAGTAAACGCCGTATTTACATATCTGCCACTGTGCAGGAGAATCCGTATAGGTGTTCGAGTGTTCGAAACGTAACGCGCGAGAAGTTGTAAGTAAATACGGCATATTTACATATCTGCCACTGTGCAGGAGAATCCGTATAGGTGTTCGAGTGTTCGAAACGTAACGCGCGAGAAATTGTAAGTAAACGTCGTATTTACTTATCTGCCACTGTGCAGGAGAATCCGTATAGGTGTTCGAGTGTTCGAACCGTAACGCGCGAGAAATTGTAAGTACACGCCGTATTTACATATCTGCCACTGTGCAGGAGAATCCGTATAGGTGTTCGAGTATTCGAAACGTAAAGCGCGAGAAGTTGTAAGTAAATACGGCGTATTGACATATCTGCCACTGTGCAGGAGAATCCGTATAGGTGTTCGAGTGTTCGAAACGTAACGCGCGAGAAATTGTAAGTAAACGTCGTATTTACTTATCTGCCACTGTGCAGGAGAATCCGTATATGTGTTCGAGTGTTCGAAACGTAACGCGGGAGAAATTGTAAGTAAACGTCGTATTTACATATCTGCCACTGTGCAGGAGAATCCGTATAGGTGTTCGAGTGTGCCAAACGTAACGCGCGAGAAATTGTAAGTAAACGCCGTATTTACATATCTGCCACTGTGCAGGAGAATCCGTATAGGTGTTCGAGTGCTCGAAACGTAACGCGCAAGAAATTGTAAGTAAACGTCGTATTTACATATCTGCCACTGTGCAGGAGAATCCGGATAGCTGTTCGAGTGTGCGAAACGTAACGCGCGAGAAATTGTAAGTAAACGTCGTATTTACATATCTGCCACTGTGCAGGAGAATCCGTATAGGTGTTCGAGTGTTCGAAACGTAACGCGCGAGAAGTTGTAAGTAAACGTCGTATTTACATATCTGCCACTGTGCAGGAGAATCCGTATAGGTGTTCGAGTGTTCGAAACGAAACGCGCGAGAAATTGTTTGTAAACGCCGTATTTACATATCTGCCACTGTGCAGGAGAATCCGTATAGCTGTTCGAGTGTGCGAAACGTAACGCGCGAGAAATTGTAAGTAAACTTCGTATTTACATATCTGCCACTGTGCAGGAGAATCCGTATAGGTGTTCGAGTGCTCGAAACGTAACGCGCAAGAAATTGTAAGTAAACGCCGTATTTACATATCTGCCACTGTGCAGGAGAATCCGGATAGCTGTTCGAGTGTGCGAAACGTAACGCGCGAGAAATTGTAAGTAAACGTCGTATTTAGATATCTGCCACTGTGCAGGAGAATCCGTATAGGTGTTCGAGTGTTCGAAACGTAACGCGCAAGAAATTGTAAGTAAACGCCGTATTTACATATCTGCTACTGTGCAGGAGAATCCGTACAGATGTTCGAGTGTTCGAAACGTAACGCGCGAGAAATTGTTTGTAAACGCCGTATTTACATATCTGCCACTGTGCAGGAGAATCCGTATAGGTGTTCGAGTATTCGAAACGTAACGCGCGAGAAGTTGTAAGTAAATACGGCGTATTGACATATCTGCCACTGTGCAGGAGAATCCGTATAGGTGTTCGAGTGTTCGAAACGTAACGCGCGAGAAATTGTAAGTAAACGTCGTATTTACTTATCTGCCACTGTGCAGGAGAATCCGTATAGGTGTTCGAGTGTTCGAAACGTAACGCGTGAGAAATTGTAAGTAAACGTCGTATTTACATATCTGCCACTGTGCAGGAGAATCCGTATAGGTGTTCGAGTGTGCCAAACGTAACGCGCGAGAAATTGTAAGTAAACGCCGTATTTACATATCTGCCACTGTGCAGGAGAATCCGTATAGGTGTTCGAGTGCTCGAAACGTAACGCGCAAGAAATTGTAAGTAAACGTCGTATTTACATATCTGCCACTGTGCAGGAGAATCCGGATAGCTGTTCGAGTGTGCGAAACGTAACGCGCGAGAAATTGTAAGTAAACGTCGTATTTACATATCTGCCACTGTGCAGGAGAATCCGTATAGGTGTTCGAGTGTTCGAAACGTAACGCGCGAGAAGTTGTAAGTAAACGTCGTATTTACATATCTGCCACTGTGCAGGAGAATCCGTATAGGTGTTCGAGTGTTCGAAACGAAACGCGCGAGAAATTGTTTGTAAACGCCGTATTTACATATCTGCCACTGTGCAGGAGAATCCGTATAGCTGTTCGAGTGTGCGAAACGTAACGCGCGAGAAATTGTAAGTAAACGTCGTATTTACATATCTGCCACTGTGCAGGAGAATCCGTATAGGTGTTCGAGTGCTCGAAACGTAACGCGCAAGAAATTGTAAGTAAACGCCGTATTTACATATCTGCCACTGTGCAGGAGAATCCGGATAGCTGTTCGAGTGTGCGAAACGTAACGCGCGAGAAATTGTAAGTAAACGTCGTATTTAGATATCTGCCACTGTGCAGGAGAATCCGTATAGGTGTTCGAGTGTTCGAAACGTAACGCGCAAGAAATTGTAAGTAAACGCCGTATTTACATATCTGCTACTGTGCAGGAGAATCCGTACAGATGTTCGAGTGTTCGAAACGTAACGCGCGAGAAATTGTTTGTAAACGCCGTATTTACATATCTGCCACTGTGCAGGAGAATCCGTATAGGTGTTCGAGTATTCGAAACGTAACGCGCGAGAAGTTGTAAGTAAATACGGCGTATTGACATATCTGCCACTGTGCAGGAGAATCCGTATAGGTGTTCGAGTGTTCGAAACGTAACGCGCGAGAAATTGTAAGTAAACGTCGTATTTACTTATCTGCCACTGTGCAGGAGAATCCGTATAGGTGTTCGAGTGTTCGAAACGTAACGCGTGAGAAATTGTAAGTAAACGTCGTATTTACATATCTGCCACTGTGCAGGAGAATCCGTATAGGTGTTCGAGTGTGCCAAACGTAACGCGCGAGAAATTGTAAGTAAACGCCGTATTTACATATCTGCCACTGTGCAGGAGAATCCGTATAGGTGTTCGAGTGCTCGAAACGTAACGCGCAAGAAATTGTAAGTAAACGTCGTATTTACATATCTGCCACTGTGCAGGAGAATCCGGATAGCTGTTCGAGTGTGCGAAACGTAACGCGCGAGAAATTGTAAGTAAACGTCGTATTTACATATCTGCCACTGTGCAGGAGAATCCGTATAGGTGTTCGAGTGTTCGAAACGTAACGCGCGAGAAGTTGTAAGTAAACGTCGTATTTACATATCTGCCACTGTGCAGGAGAATCCGTATAGGTGTTCGAGTGTTCGAAACGAAACGCGCGAGAAATTGTTTGTAAACGCCGTATTTACATATCTGCCACTGTGCAGGAGAATCCGTATAGCTGTTCGAGTGTGCGAAACGTAACGCGCGAGAAATTGTAAGTAAACGTCGTATTTACATATCTGCCACTGTGCAGGAGAATCCGTATAGGTGTTCGAGTGCTCGAAACGTAACGCGCAAGAAATTGTAAGTAAACGCCGTATTTACATATCTGCCACTGTGCAGGAGAATCCGTATAGGTGTTCGAGTGTGCGAAACGTAACGCGCGAGAAATTGTAAGTAAACGCCGTATTTACATATCTGCCACTGTGCAGGAGAATCCGTATAGGTGTTCGAGTGCTCGAAACGTAACGCGCAAGAAATTGTAAGTAAACGCCGTATTTACATATGTGCCACTGTGCAGGAGAATCCGTATAGGTGTTCGAGTGTTCGAAACGTAACGCGCGAGAAATTGTATGTAAACGCCGTATTTACATATCTGCCACTGTGCAGGAGAATCCATATAGCTGTTCGAGTGTGCGAAACGTAACGCGCGAGAAATTGTAAGTAAACGTCGTATTTACATATCTGCCACTGTGCAGGAGAATCCGTATAGGTGTTCGAGTGTTTGAAACGTAGCGCGCATGAAATTGTAAGTAAACGCCGTATTTACATATCTGCCACTGTGCAGGAAAATCCGTATAGGTGTTCGAGTGTTCGAATCGTAAGGCGTGAGAAATTGTAATTAAACGCCGTATTTACATATCTGCCACTGTGCTGGAGAATCCGTATAGGTGTTCGAGTGTTCAAACCGTAACGCGCGAGAAATTGTAAGTAAACGCCGTATTTACATATCTGCCACTGTGTAGGAGAATCCGTATAGGTGTTCGACTGTTCGAAACGTAACGCGCGAGAAATTGTAAGTAAACGTCGTATTTACTTATCTGCCACTGTGCAGGAGAATCCGTATAGGTGTTCGAGTGTTCGAAACGTAACGCGTGAGAAATTGTAAGTAAACGTCGTATTTACATATCTGCCACTATGCAGGAGAATCCGTATAGGTGTTCGAGTGTGCCAAACGTAACGCGCGAGAAATTGTAAGTAAACGCCGTATTTACATATCTGCCACTATGCAGGAGAATCCGTATAGGTGTTCGAGTGCTCGAAACGTAACGCGCAAGAAATTGTAAGTAAACGCCGTATTTACATATCTGCCACTGTGCAGGAAAATCCGTATAGGTGTTCGAGTGTTCGAATCGTAAGGCGTGAGAAATTGTAATTAAACGCCGTATTTACATATCTGCCACTGTGCTGGAGAATCCGTATAGGTGTTCGAGTGTTCAAACCGTAACGCGCGAGAAATTGTAAGTAAACGCCGTATTTACATATCTGCCACTGTGCAGGAGAATCCGTATAGGTGTTCGAGTGTTCGAAACGTAACGCGCGAGAAATTGTAAGTAAACGTCGTATTTACATATCTGCCACTGTGCAGGAGAATCCGTATAGGTGTTCGAGTGATCGAAACGTAACGCGTGAGAAATTGTAAGTAAACGCCGTATTTACATATCTGCCACTGTCCAGGAGAATCCGTATAGGTGTTCGAGTGTTCGAACCGTAACGCGCGAGAAATTGTAAGTAAACGCCGTATTTACATATCTGCCACTATGCAGGAGAATCCGTATAGGTGTTCGAGTGTTCGAAACGTAACGCGCGAGAAATTGTAAGTAAACGTCGTATTTACATATCTGTCACTGTGCGGGAGAATCCGTATAGGTGTTCGAGTGTTCGAAACGTAACGCGCGAGAAATTGTATGTAAACGCCGTATTTACATATCTGCCACTGTGCAGGAGAATCCATATAGCTGTTCGAGTGTGCGAAACGTAACGCGCGAGAAATTGTAAGTAAACGTCGTATTTACATATCTGCCACTGTGCAGGAGAATCCGTATAGGTGTTCGAGTGTTTGAAACGTAGCGCGCATGAAATTGTAAGTAAACGCCGTATTTACATATCTGCCACTGTGCAGGAAAATCCGTATAGGTGTTCGAGTGTTCGAATCGTAAGGCGTGAGAAATTGTAATTAAACGCCGTATTTACATATCTGCCACTGTGCTGGAGAATCCGTATAGGTGTTCGAGTGTTCAAACCGTAACGCGCGAGAAATTGTAAGTAAACGCCGTATTTACATATCTGCCACTGTGTAGGAGAATCCGTATAGGTGTTCGACTGTTCGAAACGTAACGCGCGAGAAATTGTAAGTAAACGTCGTATTTACTTATCTGCCACTGTGCAGGAGAATCCGTATAGGTGTTCGAGTGTTCGAAACGTAACGCGTGAGAAATTGTAAGTAAACGTCGTATTTACATATCTGCCACTGTGCAGGAGAATCCGTATAGGTGTTCGAGTGTGCCAAACGTAACGCGCGAGAAATTGTAAGTAAACGCCGTATTTACATATCTGCCACTGTGCAGGAGAATCCGTATAGGTGTTCGAGTGCTCGAAACGTAACGCGCAAGAAATTGTAAGTAAACGCCGTATTTACATATCTGCCACTGTGCAGGAAAATCCGTATAGGTGTTCGAGTGTTCGAATCGTAAGGCGTGAGAAATTGTAATTAAACGCCGTATTTACATATCTGCCACTGTGCTGGAGAATCCGTATAGGTGTTCGAGTGTTCAAACCGTAACGCGCGAGAAATTGTAAGTAAACGCCGTATTTACATATCTGCCACTGTGCAGGAGAATCCGTATAGGTGTTCGAGTGTTCGAAACGTAACGCGCGAGAAATTGTAAGTAAACGTCGTATTTACATATCTGCCACTGTGCAGGAGAATCCGTATAGGTGTTCGAGTGATCGAAACGTAACGCGTGAGAAATTGTAAGTAAACGCCGTATTTACATATCTGCCACTGTCCAGGAGAATCCGTATAGGTGTTCGATTGTTCGAACCGTAACGCGCGAGAAATTGTAAGTAAACGCCGTATTTACATATCTGCCACTATGCAGGAGAATCCGTATAGGTGTTCGAGTGTTCGAAACGTAACGCGCGAGAAATTGTAAGTAAACGTCGTATTTACATATCTGTCACTGTGCGGGAGAATCCGTATAGGTGTTCGAGTGTTCGAAACGTAACGCGCGAGAAATTGTATGTAAACGCCGTATTTACATATCTGCCACTGTGCAGGAGAATCCATATAGCTGTTCGAGTGTGCGAAACGTAACGCGCGAGAAATTGTAAGTAAACGTCGTATTTACATATCCGCCACTGTGCAGGAGAATCCGTATAGGTGTTCGAGTGTTTAAAACGTAGCGCGCATGAAATTGTAAGTAAACGCCGTATTTACATATCTGCCACTGTGCAGGAAAATCCGTATAGGTGTTCGAGTGTTCGAATCGTAAGGCGTGAGAAATTGTAATTAAACGCCGTATTTACATATCTGCCACTGTGCTGGAGAATCCGTATAGGTGTTCGAGTGTTCAAACCGTAACGCGCGAGAAATTGTAAGTAAACGCCGTATTTACATATCTGCCACTGTGTAGGAGAATCCGTATAGGTGTTCGACTGTTCGAAACGTAACGCGCGAGAAATTGTAAGTAAACGTCGTATTTACTTATCTGCCACTGTGCAGGAGAATCCGTATAGGTGTTCGAGTGTTCGAAACGTAACGCGTGAGAAATTGTAAGTAAACGTCGTATTTACATATCTGCCACTGTGCAGGAGAATCCGTATAGGTGTTCGAGTGTGCCAAACGTAACGCGCGAGAAATTGTAAGTAAACGCCGTATTTACATATCTGCCACTGTGCAGGAGAATCCGTATAGGTGTTCGAGTGCTCGAAACGTAACGCGCAAGAAATTGTAAGTAAACGCCGTATTTACATATCTGCCACTGTGCAGGAAAATCCGTATAGGTGTTCGAGTGTTCGAATCGTAAGGCGTGAGAAATTGTAATTAAACGCCGTATTTACATATCTGCCACTGTGCTGGAGAATCCGTATAGGTGTTCGAGTGTTCAAACCGTAACGCGCGAGAAATTGTAAGTAAACGCCGTATTTACATATCTGCCACTGTGCAGGAGAATCCGTATAGGTGTTCGAGTGTTCGAAACGTAACGCGCGAGAAATTGTAAGTAAACGTCGTATTTACATATCTGCCACTGTGCAGGAGAATCCGTATAGGTGTTCGAGTGATCGAAACGTAACGCGTGAGAAATTGTAAGTAAACGCCGTATTTACATATCTGCCACTGTCCAGGAGAATCCGTATAGGTGTTCGAGTGTTCGAACCGTAACGCGCGAGAAATTGTAAGTAAACGCCGTATTTACATATCTGCCACTATGCAGGAGAATCCGTATAGGTGTTCGAGTGTTCGAAACGTAACGCGCGAGAAATTGTAAGTAAACGTCGTATTTACATATCTGTCACTGTGCGGGAGAATCCGTATAGGTGTTCGAGTGTTCGAAACGTAACGCGCGAGAAATTGTATGTAAACGCCGTATTTACATATCTGCCACTGTCCAGGAGAATCCGTATAGGTGTTCGAGTGCTCGAAACGTAACGCGCAAGAAATTGTAAGTAAACGCCGTATTTACATATCTGCCACTGTGCAGGAAAATCCGTATAGGTGTTCGAGTGTTCGAATCGTAAGGCGTGAGAAATTGTAATTAAACGCCGTATTTACATATCTGCCACTGTGCTGGAGAATCCGTATAGGTGTTCGAGTGTTCAAACCGTAACGCGCGAGAAATTGTAAGTAAACGCCGTATTTACATATCTGCCACTGTGCAGGAGAATCCGTATAGGTGTTCGAGTGTTCGAAACGTAACGCGCGAGAAGTTGTAAGTAAATACGGCGTATTTACATATCTGCCACTGTGCAGGAGAATCCGTATAGGTGTTCGAGTGTTCGAAACGTAACGCGCGAGAAATTGTAAGTAAACGTCGTATTTACTTATCTGCCACTGTGCAGGAGAATCCGTATAGGTGTTCGAGTGTTCGAACCGTAACGCGCGAGAAGTTGTAAGTAAATACGGCGTATTGACATATCTGCCACTGTGCAGGAGAATCCGTATAGGTGTTCGAGTGTTCGAAACGTAACGCGCGAGAAATTGTAAGTAAACGTCGTATTTACTTATCTGCCACTGTGCAGGAGAATCCGTATAGGTGTTCGAGTGTTCGAAACGTAACGCGGGAGAAATTGTAAGTAAACGTCGTATTTACATATCTGCCACTGTGC
This sequence comes from Camellia sinensis, assembly GCF_055761805.1. Lineage (NCBI taxonomy): Eukaryota > Viridiplantae > Streptophyta > Magnoliopsida > Ericales > Theaceae > Camellia > Camellia sinensis. The sequence goes on along the minus strand of NW_028128989.1, from coordinate 3,213,123 downwards.
AGGAGAATCCGTATAGGTGTTCGAGTGTGCCAAACGTAACGCGCGAGAAATTGTAAGTAAACGCCGTATTTACATATCTGCCACTGTGCAGGAGAATCCGTATAGGTGTTCGAGTGCTCGAAACGTAACGCGCAAGAAATTGTAAGTAAACGTCGTATTTACATATCTGCCACTGTGCAGGAGAATCCGGATAGCTGTTCGAGTGTGCGAAACGTAACGCGCGAGAAATTGTAAGTAAACGTCGTATTTACATATCTGCCACTGTGCAGGAGAATCCGTATAGGTGTTCGAGTATTCGAAACGTAACGCGCGAGAAGTTGTAAGTAAATACGGCGTATTGACATATCTGCCACTGTGCAGGAGAATCCGTATAGGTGTTCGAGTGTTCGAAACGTAACGCGCGAGAAATTGTAAGTAAACGTCGTATTTACTTATCTGCCACTGTGCAGGAGAATCCGTATAGGTGTTCGAGTGTTCGAAACGTAACGCGGGAGAAATTGTAAGTAAACGTCGTATTTACATATCTGCCACTGTGCAGGAGAATCCGTATAGGTGTTCGAGTGTGCCAAACGTAACGCGCGAGAAATTGTAAGTAAACGCCGTATTTACATATCTGCCACTGTGCAGGAGAATCCGTATAGGTGTTCGAGTGCTCGAAACGTAACGCGCAAGAAATTGTAAGTAAACGTCGTATTTACATATCTGCCACTGTGCAGGAGAATCCGGATAGCTGTTCGAGTGTGCGAAACGTAACGCGCGAGAAATTGTAAGTAAACGTCGTATTTACATATCTGCCACTGTGCAGGAGAATCCGTTTAGGTGTTCGAGTGTTCGAAACGTAACGCGCGAGAAGTTGTAAGTAAACGTCGTATTTACATATCTGCCACTGTGCAGGAGAATCCGTATAGGTGTTCGAGTGTTCGAAACGAAACGCGCGAGAAATGGTTTGTAAACGCCGTATTTACATATCTGCCACTGTGCAGGAGAATCCGTATAGCTGTTCGAGTGTGCGAAACGTAACGCGCGAGAAATTGTAAGTAAACGTCGTATTTACATATCTGCCACTGTGCAGGAGAATCCGTATAGGTGTTCGAGTGCTCGAAACGTAACGCGCAAGAAATTGTAAGTAAACGCCGTATTTACATATCTGCCACTGTGCAGGAGAATCCGGATAGCTGTTCGAGTGTGCGAAACGTAACGCGCGAGAAATTGTAAGTAAACGTCGTATTTAGATATCTGCCACTGTGCAGGAGAATCCGTATAGGTGTTCGAGTGTTCGAAACGTAACGCGCAAGAAATTGTAAGTAAACGCCGTATTTACATATCTGCTACTGTGCAGGAGAATCCGTACAGATGTTCGAGTGTTCGAAACGTAACGCGCGAGAAATTGTTTGTAAACGCCGTATTTACATATCTGCCACTGTGCAGGAGAATCCGTATAGGTGTTCGAGTATTCGAAACGTAACGCGCGAGAAGTTGTAAGTAAATACGGCGTATTGACATATCTGCCACTGTGCAGGAGAATCCGTATAGGTGTTCGAGTGTTCGAAACGTAACGCGCGAGAAATTGTAAGTAAACGTCGTATTTACTTATCTGCCACTGTGCAGGAGAATCCGTATAGGTGTTCGAGTGTTCGAAACGTAACGCGTGAGAAATTGTAAGTAAACGTCGTATTTACATATCTGCCACTGTGCAGGAGAATCCGTATAGGTGTTCGAGTGTGCCAAACGTAACGCGCGAGAAATTGTAAGTAAACGCCGTATTTACATATCTGCCACTGTGCAGGAGAATCCGTATAGGTGTTCGAGTGCTCGAAACGTAACGCGCAAGAAATTGTAAGTAAACGTCGTATTTACATATCTGCCACTGTGCAGGAGAATCCGGATAGCTGTTCGAGTGTGCGAAACGTAACGCGCGAGAAATTGTAAGTAAACGTCGTATTTACATATCTGCCACTGTGCAGGAGAATCCGTATAGGTGTTCGAGTGTTCGAAACGTAACGCGCGAGAAGTTGTAAGTAAACGTCGTATTTACATATCTGCCACTGTGCAGGAGAATCCGTATAGGTGTTAGAGTGTTCGAAACGAAACGCGCGAGAAATTGTTTGTAAACGCCGTATTTACATATCTGCCACTGTGCAGGAGAATCCGTATAGCTGTTCGAGTGTGCGAAACGTAACGCGCGAGAAATTGTAAGTAAACGTCGTATTTACATATCTGCCACTGTGCAGGAGAATCCGTATAGGTGTTCGAGTGCTCGAAACGTAACGCGCAAGAAATTGTAAGTAAACGCCGTATTTACATATCTGCCACTGTGCAGGAGAATCCGGATAGCTGTTCGAGTGTGCGAAACGTAACGCGCGAGAAATTGTAAGTAAACGTCGTATTTAGATATCTGCCACTGTGCAGGAGAATCCGTATAGGTGTTCGAGTGTTCGAAACGTAACGCGCAAGAAATTGTAAGTAAACGCCGTATTTACATATCTGCTACTGTGCAGGAGAATCCGTACAGATGTTCGAGTGTTCGAAACGTAACGCGCGAGAAATTGTTTGTAAACGCCGTATTTACATATCTGCTACTGTGCAGGAGAATCCGTATAGGTGTTTGAGTGTGCGAAACGTAACGCGCGAGAAATTGTAAGTAAACGTCGTATTTACATATCTGCCACTGTGCAGGAAAATCCGTATAGGTGTTCGAGTGTTCAAACCGTAACGCGCGAGAAATTGTAAGTAAACGCCGTATTTACATATCTGCCACTGTGTAGGAGAATCCGTATAGGTGTTCGAGTGTTCGAAACGTAACGCGCGAGAAATTGTAAGTAAACGTCGTATTTACTTATCTGCCACTGTGCAGGAGAATCCGTATAGGTGTTCGAGTGTTCGAAACGTAACGCGTGAGAAATTGTAAGTAAACGTCGTATTTACATATCTGCCACTGTGCAGGAGAATCCGTATAGGTGTTCGAGTGTGCCAAACGTAACGCGCGAGAAATTGTAAGTAAACGCCGTATTTACATATCTGCCACTGTGCAGGAGAATCCGTATAGGTGTTCGAGTGTGCCAAACGTAACGCGCGAGAAATTGTAAGTAAACGCCGTATTTACATATCTGCCACTGTGCAGGAGAATCCGTATAGGTGTTCGAGTGCTCGAAACGTAACGCGCAAGAAATTGTAAGTAAACGCCGTATTTACATATCTGCCACTGTGCAGGAAAATCCGTATAGGTGTTCGAGTGTTCGAATCGTAAGGCGTGAGAAATTGTAATTAAACGCCGTATTTACATATCTGCCACTGTGCTGGAGAATCCGTATAGGTGTTCGAGTGTTCAAACCGTAACGCGCGAGAAATTGTAAGTAAACGCCGTATTTACATATCTGCCACTGTGCAGGAGAATCCGTATAGGTGTTCGAGTGTTCGAAACGTAACGCGCGAGAAATTGTAAGTAAACGTCGTATTTACATATCTGCCACTGTGCAGGAGAATCCGTATAGGTGTTCGAGTGATCGAAACGTAACGCGTGAGAAATTGTAAGTAAACGCCGTATTTACATATCTGCCACTGTCCAGGAGAATCCGTATAGGTGTTCGAGTGTTCGAACCGTAACGCGCGAGAAATTGTAAGTAAACGCCGTATTTACATATCTGCCACTATGCAGGAGAATCCGTATAGGTGTTCGAGTGTTCGAAACGTAACGCGCGAGAAATTGTAAGTAAACGTCGTATTTACATATCTGCCACTGTGCGGGAGAATCCGTATAGGTGTTCGAGTGTTCGAAACGTAACGCGCGAGAAATTGTATGTAAACGCCGTATTTACATATCTGCCACTGTCCAGAAGAATCCGTATAGGTGTTCGAGTGCTCGAAACGTAACGCGCAAGAAATTGTAAGTAAACGCCGTATTTACATATCTGCCACTGTGCAGGAAAATCCGTATAGGTGTTCGAGTGTTCGAATCGTAAGGCGTGAGAAATTGTAATTAAACGCCGTATTTACATATCTGCCACTGTGCTGGAGAATCCGTATAGGTGTTCGAGTGTTCAAACCGTAACGCGCGAGAAATTGTAAGTAAACGCCGTATTTACATATCTGTCACTGTGCAGGAGAATCCGTATAGGTGTTCGAGTGTTCGAAACGTAACGCGCGAGAAGTTGTAAGTAAATACGGCGTATTTACATATCTGCCACTGTGCAGGAGAATCCGTATAGGTGTTCGAGTGTTCGAAACGTAACGCGCGAGAAATTGTAAGTAAACGTCGTATTTACTTATCTGCCACTGTGCAGGAGAATCCGTATAGGTGTTCGAGTGTTCGAACCGTAACGCGCGAGAAATTGTAAGTACACGCCGTATTTACATATCTGCCACTGTGCAGGAGAATCCGTATAGGTGTTCGAGTATTCGAAACGTAACGCGCGAGAAGTTGTAAGTAAATACGGCGTATTGACATATCTGCCACTGTGCAGGAGAATCCGTATAGGTGTTCGAGTGTTCGAAACGTAACGCGCGAGAAATTGTAAGTAAACGTCGTATTTACTTATCTGCCACTGTGCAGGAGAATCCGTATAGGTGTTCGAGTGTTCGAAACGTAACGCGTGAGAAATTGTAAGTAAACGTCGTATTTACATATCTGCCACTGTGCAGGAGAATCCGTATAGGTGTTCGAGTGTGCCAAACGTAACGCGCGAGAAATTGTAAGTAAACGCCGTATTTACATATCTGTCACTATGCAGGAGAATCCGTATAGGTGTTCGAGTGCTCGAAACGTAACGCGCAAGAAATTGTAAGTAAACGTCGTATTTACATATCTGCCACTGTGCAGGAGAATCCGGATAGCTGTTCGAGTGTGCGAAACGTAACGCGCGAGAAATTGTAAGTAAACGTCGTATTTACATATCTGCCACTGTGCAGGAGAATCCGTATAGGTGTTCGAGTTTTCGAAACGTAACGCGCGAGAAGTTGTAAGTAAACGTCGTATTTACATATCTGCCACTGTGCAGGAGAATCCGTATAGGTGTTCGAGTGTTCGAAACGAAACGCGCGAGAAATTGTTTGTAAACGCCGTATTTACATATCTGCCACTGTGCAGGAGAATCCGTATAGCTGTTCGAGTGTGCGAAACGTAACGCGCGAGAAATTGTAAGTAAACGTCGTATTTACATATCTGCCACTGTGCAGGAGAATCCGTATAGGTGTTCGAGTGCTCTAAACGTAACGCGCAAGAAATTGTATGTAAACGCCGTATTTACATATCTGCCACTGTGCAGGAGAATCCGGATAGCTGTTCGAGTGTGCGAAACGTAACGCGCGAGAAATTGTAAGTAAACGTCGTATTTAGATATCTGCCACTGTGCAGGAGAATCCGTATAGGTGTTCGAGTGTTCGAAACGTAACGCGCAAGAAATTGTAAGTAAACGCCGTATTTACATATCTGCTACTGTGCAGGAGAATCCGTACAGATGTTCGAGTGTTCGAAACGTAACGCGCGAGAAATTGTTTGTAAACGCCGTATTTACATATCTGCCACTGTGCAGGAGAATCCGTATAGGTGTTCGAGTATTCGAAACGTAACGCGCGAGAAGTTGTAAGTAAATACGGCGTATTGACATATCTGCCACTGTGCAGGAGAATCCGTATAGGTGTTCGAGTGTTCGAAACGTAACGCGCGAGAAATTGTAAGTAAACGTCGTATTTACTTATCTGCCACTGTGCAGGAGAATCCGTATAGGTGTTCGAGTGTTCGAAACGTAACGCGTGAGAAATTGTAAGTAAACGTCGTATTTACATATCTGCCACTGTGCAGGAGAATCCGTATAGGTGTTCGAGTGTGCCAAACGTAACGCGCGAGAAATTGTAAGTAAACGCCGTATTTACATATCTGCCACTGTGCAGGAGAATCCGTATAGGTGTTCGAGTGCTCGAAACGTAACGCGGAAGAAATTGTAAGTAAACGCCGTATTTACATATCTGCCACTGTGCAGGAGAATCCGGATAGCTGTTCGAGTGTGCGAAACGTAACGCGCGAGAAATTGTAAGTAAACGTCGTATTTACATATCTGCCACTGTGCAGGAGAATCCGTATAGGTGTTCGAGTGTTCGAAACGTAACGCGCAAGAAATTGTAAGTAAACGCCGTATTTACATATCTGCCACTGTGCAGGAGAATCCGTACAGATGTTCGAGTGTTCGAAACGTAACGCGCGAGAAATTGTTTGTAAACGCCGTATTTACATATCTGCCACTGTGCAGGAGAATCCGTATAGCTGTTCGAGTGTGCGAAACGTAACGCGCGAGAAATTGTAAGTAAACGTCGTATTTACATATCTGCCACTGTGCAGGAGAATCCGTATAGGTGTTCGAGTGTTCGAAACGTAACGCGCAAGAAATTGTAAGTAAACGCCGTATTTACATATCTGCCACTGTGCAGGAGAATCCGTATAGGTGTTCGAGTGTGCGAAACGTAACGCGCGAGAAATTGTAAGTAAACGCCGTATTTACATATCTGCCACTGTGCAGGAGAATCCGTATAGGTGTTCGAGTGCTCGAAACGTAACGCGCAAGAAATTGTAAGTAAACGCCGTATTTACATATCTGCCACTGTGCAGGAGAATCCGTATAGGTGTTCGAGTGTTTGAAACGTAACGCGCGAGAAATTGTATGTAAACGCCGTATTTACATATCTGCCACTGTGCAGGAGAATCCATATAGCTGTTCGAGTGTGCGAAACGTAACGCGCGAGAAATTGTAAGTAAACGTCGTATTTACATATCTGCCACTGTGCAGGAGAATCCGTATAGGTGTTCGAGTGTTCGAACCGTAACGCGCGAGAAATTGTAAGTAAACGCCGTATTTACATATCTGCCACTGTGCAGGAGAATCCGTATAGGTGTTCGAGTATTCGAAACGTAACGCGCGAGAAGTTGTAAGTAAATACGCCGTATTTACATATCTGCCACTGTGCAGGAGAATCCGTATAGGTGTTCGAGTGCTCGAAACGTAACGCGCAAGAAATTGTAAGTAAACGCCGTATTTACATATCTGCCACTGTGCAGGAGAATCCGTATAGGTGTTCGAGTGTTCGAAACGTAACGCGCGAGAAATTGTATGTAAACGCCGTATTTACATATCTGCCACTGTGCAGGAGAATCCATATAGCTGTTCGAGTGTGCGAAACGTAACGCGCGAGAAATTGTAAGTAAACGTCGTATTTACATATCTGCCACTGTGCAGGAGAATCCGTATAGGTGTTCGAGTGTTTGAAACGTAGCGCGCAAGAAATTGTAAGTAACGCCGTATTTTCATATTTGCCACTGTGCAGGAAAATCCGTATAGGTGTTCGAGTGTTCGAATCGTAAGGCGTGAGAAATTGTAATTAAACGCCGTATTTACATATCTGCCACTGTGCTGGAGAATCCGTATAGGTGTTCGAGTGTTCAAACCGTAACGCGCGAGAAATTGTAAGTAAACGCCGTATTTACATATCTGCCACTGTGCAGGAGAATCCGTATAGGTGTTCGAGTGTTCGAAACGTAACGCGCGAGAAGTTGTAAGTAAATACGGTGTATTTACATATCTGCCACTGTGCAGGAGAATCCGTATAGGTGTTCGAGTGTTCGAAACGTAACGCGCGAGAAATTGTAAGTAAACGTCGTATTTACTTATCTGCCACTGTGCAGGAGAATCCGTATAGGTGTTCGAGTGTTCGAAACGTAACGCGTGAGAAATTGTAAGTAAACGTCGTATGTACATATCTGCCACTGTGCGGGAGAATCCGTATAGGTGTTCGAGTGTGCCAAACGTAACGCGCGAGAAATTGTAAGTAAACTCCGTATTTACATATCTGCCACTGTGCAGGAGAATCCGTATAGGTGTTCGAGTGCTTGAAACGTAACGCGCAAGAAATTGTAAGTAAACGCCGTATTTACATATCTGCCACTGTGCAGGAGAATCCGGATAGCTGTTCGAGTGTGCGAAACGTAACGCGCGAGAAATTGTAAGTAAACGTCGTATTTACATATCTGCCACTGTGCAGGAGAATCCGTATAGGTGTTCGAGTGTTCGAAACGTAACGCGCAAGAAATTGTAAGTAAACGCCGTATTTACATATCTGCCACTGTGCAGGAGAATCCGTATAGCTGTTCGAGTGTGCGAAACGTAACGCGCGAGAAATTGTAAGTAAACGTCGTATTTACATATCTGCCACTGTGCAGGAGAATCCGTATAGGTGTTCGAGTGCTCGAAACGTAACGCGCAAGAAATTGTAAGTAAACGCCGTATTTACATATCTGCCACTGTGCAGGAGAATCCGGATAGCTGTTCGAGTGTGCGAAACGTAACGCGCGAGAAATTGTAAGTAAACGTCGTATTTAGATATCTGCCACTGTGCAGGAGAATCCGTATAGGTGTTCGAGTGTTCGAAACGTAACGCGCAAGAAATTGTAAGTAAACGCCGTATTTACATATCTGCTACTGTGCAGGAGAATCCGTACAGATGTTCGAGTGTTCGAAACGTAACGCGCGAGAAATTGTTTGTAAACGCCGTATTTACATATCTGCCACTGTGCAGGAGAATCCGTATAGGTGTTTGAGTGTGCGAAACGTAACGCGCGAGAAATTGTAAGTAAACGTCGTATTTACATATCTGCCACTGTGCAGGAGAATCCGTATAGGTGTTCGAGTGTTCGAAACGTAACGCGCAAGAAATTGTAAGTAAACGCCGTATTTACATATCTGCCACTGTGCAGGAGAATCCGTATAGGTGTTCGAGTGTGCCAAACGTAACGCGCGAGAAATTGTAAGTAAACGCCGTATTTACATATCTGCCACTGTGCAGGAGAATCCGTATAGGTGTTCGAGTGCTCGAAACGTAACGCGCAAGAAATTGTAAGTAAACGCCGTATTTACATATCTGCCACTGTGCAGGAGAATCCGGATAGCTGTTCGAGTGTGCGAAACGTAACGCGCGAGAAATTGTAAGTAAACGTCGTATTTACATATCTGCCACTGTGCAGGAGAATCCGTATAGGTGTTCGAGTGTTCGAAACGTAACGCGCAAGAAATTGTAAGTAAACGCCGTATTTACATATCTGCCACTGTGCAGGAGAATCCGTACAGATGTTCGAGTGTTCGAAACGTAACGCGCGAGAAATTGTTTGTAAACGCCGTATTTACATATCTGGCACTGTGCAGGAGAATCCGTATAGCTGTTCGAGTGTGCGAAACGTAACGCGCGAGAAATTGTAAGTAAACGTCGTATTTACATATCTGCCACTGTGCAGGAGAATCCGTATAGGTGTTCGAGTGTTCGAAACGTAACGCGCAAGAAATTGTAAGTAAACGCCGTATTTACATATCTGCCACTGTGCAGGAGAATCCGTATAGGTGTTCGAGTGTGCGAAACGTAACGCGCGAGAAATTGTAAGTAAACGTCGTATTTACATATCTGCCACTGTGCAGGAGAATCCGTATAGGTGTTCGAGTGTTTGAAACGTAGCGCGCAAGAAATTGTAAGTAACGCCGTATTTTCATATTTGCCACTGTGCAGGAAAATCCGTATAGGTGTTCGAGTGTTCGAATCGTAAGGCGTGAGAAATTGTAATTAAACGCCGTATTTACATATCTGCCACTGTGCTGGAGAATCCGTATAGGTGTTCGAGTGTTCAAACCGTAACGCGCGAGAAATTGTAAGTAAACGCCGTATTTACATATCTGCCACTGTGCAGGAGAATCCGTATAGGTGTTCGAGTGTTCGAAACGTAACGCGCGAGAAGTTGTAAGTAAATACGGTGTATTTACATATCTGCCACTGTGCAGGAGAATCCGTATAGGTGTTCGAGTGTTCGAAACGTAACGCGCGAGAAATTGTAAGTAAACGTCGTATTTACTTATCTGCCACTGTGCAGGAGAATCCGTATAGGTGTTCGAGTGTTCGAAACGTAACGCGTGAGAAATTGTAAGTAAACGTCGTATGTACATATCTGCCACTGTGCGGGAGAATCCGTATAGGTGTTCGAGTGTGCCAAACGTAACGCGCGAGAAATTGTAAGTAAACTCCGTATTTACATATCTGCCACTGTGCAGGAGAATCCGTATAGGTGTTCGAGTGCTTGAAACGTAACGCGCAAGGAATTGTAAGTAAACGCCGTATTTACATATCTGCCACTGTGCAGGAGAATCCGGATAGCTGTTCGAGTGTGCGAAACGTAACGCGCGAGAAATTGTAAGTAAACGTCGTATTTACATATCTGCCACTGTGCAGGAGAATCCGTATAGGTGTTCGAGTGTTCGAAACGTAACGCGCAAGAAATTGTAAGTAAACGCCGTATTTACATATCTGCCACTGTGCAGGAGAATCCGTATAGCTGTTCGAGTGTGCGAAACGTAACGCGCGAGAAATTGTAAGTAAACGTCGTATTTACATATCTGCCACTGTGCAGGAGAATCCGTATAGGTGTTCGAGTGCTCGAAACGTAACGCGCAAGAAATTGTAAGTAAACGCCGTATTTACATATCTGCCACTGTGCAGGAGAATCCGGATAGCTGTTCGAGTGTGCGAAACGTAACGCGCGAGAAATTGTAAGTAAACGTCGTATTTAGATATCTGCCACTGTGCAGGAGAATCCGTATAGGTGTTCGAGTGTTCGAAACGTAACGCGCAAGAAATTGTAAGTAAACGCCGTATTTACATATCTGCTACTGTGCAGGAGAATCCGTACAGATGTTCGAGTGTTCGAAACGTAACGCGCGAGAAATTGTTTGTAAACGCCGTATTTACATATCTGCCACTGTGCAGGAGAATCCGTATAGGTGTTTGAGTGTGCGAAACGTAACGCGCGAGAAATTGTAAGTAAACGTCGTATTTACATATCTGCCACTGTGCAGGAGAATCCGTATAGGTGTTCGAGTGTTCGAAACGTAACGCGCAAGAAATTGTAAGTAAACGCCGTATTTACATATCTGCCACTGTGCAGGAGAATCCGTATAGGTGTTCGAGTGTGCCAAACGTAACGCGCGAGAAATTGTAAGTAAACGCCGTATTTACATATCTGCCACTGTGCAGGAGAATCCGTATAGGTGTTCGAGTGCTCGAAACGTAACGCGCAAGAAATTGTAAGTAAACGCCGTATTTACATATCTGCCACTGTGCAGGAGAATCCGGATAGCTGTTCGAGTGTGCGAAACGTAACGCGCGAGAAATTGTAAGTAAACGTCGTATTTACATATCTGCCACTGTGCAGGAGAATCCGTATAGGTGTTCGAGTGTTCGAAACGTAACGCGCAAGAAATTGTAAGTAAACGCCGTATTTACATATCTGCCACTGTGCAGGAGAATCCGTACAGATGTTCGAGTGTTCGAAACGTAACGCGCGAGAAATTGTTTGTAAACGCCGTATTTACATATCTGGCACTGTGCAGGAGAATCCGTATAGCTGTTCGAGTGTGCGAAACGTAACGCGCGAGAAATTGTAAGTAAACGTCGTATTTACATATCTGCCACTGTGCAGGAGAATCCGTATAGGTGTTCGAGTGTTCGAAACGTAACGCGCAAGAAATTGTAAGTAAACGCCGTATTTACATATCTGCCACTGTGCAGGAGAATCCGTATAGGTGTTCGAGTGTGCGAAACGTAACGCGCGAGAAATTGTAAGTAAACGCCGTATTTACATATCTGCCACTGTGCAGGAGAATCCGTATAGGTGTTCGAGTGCTCGAAACGTAACGCGCAAGAAATTGTAAGTAAACGCCGTATTTACATATCTGCCACTGTGCAGGAGAATCCGTATAGGTGTTCGAGTGTTTGAAACGTAACGCGCGAGAAATTGTATGTAAACGCCGTATTTACATATCTGCCACTGTGCAGGAGAATCCATATAGCTGTTCGAGTGTGCGAAACGTAACGCGCGAGAAATTGTAAGTAAACGTCGTATTTACATATCTGCCACTGTGCAGGAGAATCCGTATAGGTGTTGAGTGTTCGAACCGTAACGCGCGAGAAATTGTAAGTAAACGCCGTATTTACATATCTGCCACTGTGCAGGAGAATCCGTATAGGTGTTCGAGTATTCGAAACGTAACGCGCGAGAAGTTGTAAGTAAATACGCCGTATTTACATATCTGCCACTGTGCAGGAGAATCCGTATAGGTGTTCGAGTGCTCGAAACGTAACGCGCAAGAAATTGTAAGTAAACGCCGTATTTACATATCTGCCACTGTGCAGGAGAATCCGTATAGGTGTTCGAGTGTTCGAAACGTAACGCGCGAGAAATTGTATGTAAACGCCGTATTTACATATCTGCCACTGTGCAGGAGAATCCATATAGCTGTTCGAGTGTGCGAAACGTAACGCGCGAGAAATTGTAAGTAAACGTCGTATTTACATATCTGCCACTGTGCAGGAGAATCCGTATAGGTGTTCGAGTGTTTGAAACGTAGCGCGCAAGAAATTGTAAGTAAACGCCGTATTTTCATATTTGCCACTGTGCAGGAAAATCCGTATAGGTGTTCGAGTGTTCGAATCGTAAGGCGTGAGAAATTGTAATTAAACGCCGTATTTACATATCTGCCACTGTGCTGGAGAATCCGTATAGGTGTTCGAGTGTTCAAACCGTAACGCGCGAGAAATTGTAAGTAAACGCCGTATTTACATATCTGCCACTGTGCAGGAGAATCCGTATAGGTGTTCGAGTGTTCGAAACGTAACGCGCGAGAAGTTGTAAGTAAATACGGTGTATTTACATATCTGCCACTGTGCAGGAGAATCCGTATAGGTGTTCGAGTGTTCGAAACGTAACGCGCGAGAAATTGTAAGTAAACGTCGTATTTACTTATCTGCCACTGTGCAGGAGAATCCGTATAGGTGTTCGAGTGTTCGAAACGTAACGCGTGAGAAATTGTAAGTAAACGTCGTATGTACATATCTGCCACTGTGCAGGAGAATCCGTATAGGTGTTCGAGTGTGCCAAACGTAACGCGCGAGAAATTGTAAGTAAACTCCGTATTTACATATCTGCCACTGTGCAGGAGAATCCGTATAGGTGTTCGAGTGCTTGAAACGTAACGCGCAAGAAATTGTAAGTAAACGCCGTATTTACATATCTGCCACTGTGCAGGAGAATCCGGATAGCTGTTCGAGTGTGCGAAACGTAACGCGCGAGAAATTGTAAGTAAACGTCGTATTTACATATCTGCCACTGTGCAGGAGAATCCGTATAGGTGTTCGAGTGTTCGAAACGTAACGCGCAAGAAATTGTAAGTAAACGCCGTATTTACATATCTGCCACTGTGCAGGAGAATCCGTACAAATGTTCGAGTGTTTGAAACGTAACGCGCGAGAAATTGTTTGTAAACGCCGTATTTACATATCTGCCACTGTGCAGGAGAATCCGTATAGCTGTTCGAGTGTGCGAAACGTAACGCGCGAGAAATTGTAAGTAAACGTCGTATTCACATATCTGCCACTGTGCAGGAGAATCCGTATAGGTGTTCGAGTGTTCGACCGTAACGCGCAAGAAATTGTAAGTAAACGCCGTATTTACATATCTGCCACTGTGCAGGAGAATCCGTATAGGTGTTCGAGTGTGCGAAACGTAACGCGCGAGAAATTGTAAGTAAACGCCGTATTTACATATCTGCCACTGTGCAGGAGAATCCGTATAGGTGTTCGAGTGCTCGAAACGTAACGCGCAAGAAATTGTAAGTAAACGCCGTATTTACATATCTGCCACTGTGCAGGAGAATCCGTATAGGTGTTCGAGTGTTCGAAACGTAACGCGCGAGAAATTGTATGTAAACGCCGTATTTACATATCTGCCACTGTGCAGGAGAATCCATATAGCTGTTCGAGTGTGCGAAACGTAACGCGCGAGAAATTGTAAGTAAACGTCGTATTTACATATCTGCCACTGTGCAGGAGAATCCGTATAGGTGTTCGAGTGTTCGAACCGTAACGCGCGAGAAATTGTAAGTAAACGCCGTATTTACATATCTGCCACTGTGCAGGAGAATCCGTATAGGTGTTCGAGTATTCGAAACGTAACGCGCGAGAAGTTGTAAGTAAATACGGCGTATTTACATATCTGCCACTGTGCAGGAGAATCCGTATAGGTATTCGAGTGTTCGAAACGTAACGCGCAAGAAATTGTAAGTAAACGTCGTATTTACTTATCTGCCACTGTGCAGGAGAATCCGTATAGGTGTTCGAGTGTTCGAAACGTAACGCGTGAGAAATTGTAAGTAAACGTCATATTTACATATCTGCCACTGTGCAGGAGAATCCGTATAGGTGTTCGAGTGTGCCAAACGTGACGCGCGAGAAATTGTAAGTAAACGCCGTATTTACATATCTGCCACTGTGCAGGAGAATCCGTATAGGTGTTCGAGTGCTCGAAACGTAACGCGCAAGAAATTGTAAGTAAACGCCGTATTTACATATCTGCCACTGTGCAGGAGAATCCGGATAGCTGTTCGAGTGTGCGAAACGTAACGCGCGAGAAATTGTAAGTAAACGTCGTATTTACATATCTGCCACTGTGCAGGAGAATCCGTATAGGTGTTCGAGTGTTCGAAACGTAACGCGCGAGAAATTGTAAGTAAACGTCGTATTTACATATCTGCCACTGTGCAGGAGAATCCGTATAGGTGTTCGAGTGTTCGAAACGTAACGCGCGAGAAATTGTTTGTATACGCCGTATTTACATATCTGCCACTGTGCATGAGAATCCGTATAGGTGTTCGAGTGTGCGAAACGTAAGGCGCGAGAAATTGTAAGTAAACGTCGTATTTACATATCTGCCACTGTGCAGGAGAATCCGTATAGGTGTTCGAGTGCTCGAAACGTAACGCGCAAGAAATTGTAAGTAAACGCCGTATTTACATATCTGCCACTGTGCAGGAGAATCCGTATAGGTGTTCGAGTGTGGGAAACGTAACGCGCGAGAAATTGTAAGTAAACGCCGTATTTACATATCTGCCACTGTGCAGGAGAATCCGTATAGGTGTTCGAGTGCTCGAAACGTAACGCGCAAGAAATTGTAAGTAAACGCCGTATTTACATATCTGCCACTGTGCAGGAGAATCCGTATAGGTGTTCGAGTGTTCGAAACGTACCGCGCGAGAAATTGTATGTAAACGCCGTATTTACATGTCTGCCACTGTGCAGGAGAATCCGTATAGCTGTTCGAGTGTGCGAAACGTAACGCGCGAGAAATTGTAAGTAAACGTCGTATTTACATATCTGCCACTGTGCAGGAGAATCCGTATAGGTGTTCGAGTGTTTGAAACGTAGTGCGCAAGAAATTGTAAGTAAACGCCGTATTTACATATCTGCCACTGTGCAGGAGAATCCGTATAGGTGTTCGAGTGTGCGAAACGTAACGCGCGAGAAATTGTAAGTAATCGCCGTATTTACATATCTGCCACTGTGCAGGAGAATCCGTATAGGTGTTCGAGTGCTCGAAACGTAACGCGCCAGAAGTTGTAAGTAAACGCCGTATTTACATATCTGCCACTGTGCAGGAAAATCCGTATAGGTGTTCGAGTGTTCGAATCGTAAGGCGTGAGAAATTTTAATTAAACGCCGTATTTACATATCTGCCACTGTGCTGGAGAATCCGTATAGGTGTTCGAGTGTTCAAACCGTAACGCGCGAGAAATTGTATGTAAACGCCGTATTTACATATCTGCCACTGTGCAGGAGAATCCGTATAGGTGTTCGAGTGTTCGAAACGTAACGCGCGAGAAATTATAAGTAAACGTCGTATTTACATATCTGCCACTGTGCAGCAGAATTTGTATAGGTGTTCGAGTGATCGAAACGTAACGCGTGAGAAATTGTAAGTAAACGCCGTATTTACATATCTGCCACTGTCCAGGAGAATCCGTATAGGTGTTCGAGTGTTCGAACCGTAACGCGCGAGAAATTGTAAGTAAACGCCGTATTTACATATCTGCCACTATGCAGGAGAATCCGTATAGGTGTTCGAGTGTTCGAAACGTAACGCGCGAGAAATTGTAAGTAAACGTCGTATTTACATATCTGCCACTGTGCGGGAGAATCCGTATAGGTGTTCGAGTGTTCGAAACGTAACGCGCGAGAAATTGTATGTAAACGCCGTATTTACATATCTGCCACTGTCCAGGAGAATCCGTATAGGTGTTCGAGTGCTCGAAACGTAACGCGCAAGAAATTGTAAGTAAACGCCGTATTTACATATCTGCCACTGTGTAGGAAAATCCGTATAGGTGTTCGAGTGTTCGAATCGTAAGGCGTGAGAAATTGTAATTAAACGCCGTATTTACATATCTGCCACTGTGCTGGAGAATCCGTATAGGTGTTCGAGTGTTCAAACCGTAACGCGCGAGAAATTGTAAGTAAACGCCGTATTTACATATCTGCCACTGTGCAGGAGAATCCGTATAGGTGTTCGAGTGTTCGAAACGTAACGCGCGAGAAATTGTAAGTAAACGCCGTATTTACATATCTGCCACTGTGCAGGAGAATCCGTATAGGTGTTCGAGTGCTCGAAACGTAACGCGCAAGAAATTGTAAGTAAACGCCGTATTTACATATCTCCCACTGTGCAGGAAAATCCGTATAGGTGTTCGAGTGTTCGAATCGTAAGGCGTGAGAAATTGTAATTAAACGCCGTATTTACATATCTGCCACTGTGCTGGAGAATCCGTATAGGTGTTCGAGTGCTCGAAACGTAACGCGCAAGAAATTGTAAGTAAACGCCGTATTTACATATCTGCCACTGTGCAGGAGAATCCGTATAGGTGTTCGAGTGTTCGAAACGTAACCCGCGAGAAATTGTATGTAAACGCCGTATTTACATATCTGCCACTGTGCCGGAGAATCCGTATAGCTGTTCGAGTGTGCGAAACGTAACGCGCGAGAAATTGTAAGTAAACGTCGTATTTACATATCTGCCACTGTGCAGGAGAATCCGTATAGGTGTTCGAGTGTTTGAAACGTAGTGCGCAAGAAATTGTAAGTAAACGCCGTATTTACATATCTGCCACTGTGCAGGAGAATCCGTATAGGTGTTCGAGTGTGCGAAACGTAACGCGCGAGAAATTGTAAGTAATCGCCGTATTTACATATCTGCCACTGTGCAGGAGAATCCGTATAGGTGTTCGAGTGCTCGAAACGTAACGCGCCAGAAATTGTAAGTAAACGCCGTATTTACATATCTGCCACTGTGCAGGAAAATCCGTATAGGTGTTCGAGTGTTCGAATCGTAAGGCGTGAGAAATTTTAATTAAACGCCGTATTTACATATCTGCCACTGTGCTGGAGAATCCGTATAGGTGTTCGAGTGTTCAAACCGTAACGCGCGAGAAATTGTATGTAAACGCCGTATTTACATATCTGCCACTGTGCAGGAGAATCCGTATAGGTGTTCGAGTGTTCGAAACGTAACGCGCGAGAAATTGTAAGTAAACGTCGTATTTACATATCTGCCACTGTGCAGCAGAATTTGTATAGGTGTTCGAGTGATCGAAACGTAACGCGTGAGAAATTGTAAGTAAACGCCGTATTTACATATCTGCCACTGTCCAGGAGAATCCGTATAGGTGTTCGAGTGTTCGAACCGTAACGCGCGAGAAATTGTAAGTAAACGCCGTATTTACATATCTGCCACTATGCAGGAGAATCCGTATAGGTGTTCGAGTGTTCGAAACGTAACGCGCGAGAAATTGTAAGTAAACGTCGTATTTACATATCTGCCACTGTGCGGGAGAATCCGTATAGGTGTTCGAGTGTTCGAAACGTAACGCGCGAGAAATTGTATGTAAACGCCGTATTTACATATCTGCCACTGTCCAGGAGAATCCGTATAGGTGTTCGAGTGCTCGAAACGTAACGCGCAAGAAATTGTAAGTAAACGCCGTATTTACATATCTGCCACTGTGTAGGAAAATCCGTATAGGTGTTCGAGTGTTCGAATCGTAAGGCGTGAGAAATTGTAATTAAACGCCGTATTTACATATCTGCCACTGTGCTTGAGAATCCGTATAGGTGTTCGAGTGTTCAAACCGTAACGCGCGAGAAATTGTAAGTAAACGCCGTATTTACATATCTGCCACTGTGCAGGAGAATCCGTATAGGTGTTCGAGTGTTCGAAACGTAACGCGCGAGAAGTTGTAAGTAAATACGGCGTATTTACATATCTGCCACTGTGCAGGAGAATCCGTACAGGTGTTCGAGTTTGCAAAACGTAACGCGCGAGAAATTGGAAGTAAACGCCGTATTTACATATCTGCCACTGTGCAGGAGAATCCGTATAGGTGTTCGAGTGTTCGAAACGTAACGCGCGAGAAATTGTAAGTAAACGTCGTATTTACATGTCTGCCACTGTGTAGGAGAATCCGTATAGGTGTTCGAGTGATCGAAACGTAACGCGTGAGAAATTGTAAGTAAACGTCGTATTTACATATCTGCCACTGTGCAGGAGAATCCGTATAGGTGTTCGAGTGTTTGAAACGTAGCGCGCAAGAAATTGTAAGTAAAAGCCGTATTTACATATCTGCCACTGTGCAGGAGAATCCGTATAGGTGTTCGAGTGTGCGAAACGTAACGCGCGAGAAATTGTAAGTAAACGCCGTATTTACATATCTGCCACTGTGCAGCAGAATCCGTATAGGTGTTAGAGTGCTCGAAACGTAACGCGCTAGAAATTGTAAGTAAACGCCGTATTTACATATCTGCCACTGTGCAGGAAAATCCGTATAGGTGTTCGAGTGTTCGAATCGTAAGGCGTGAGAAATTGTAATTAAACGCCGTATTTACATCTCTGCCACTGTGCTGGAGAATCCGTATAGGTGTTCGAGTGTTCAAACCGTAACGTGCGAGAAATTGTAAGTAAACGCCGTATTTACATATCTGCCACTGTGCAGGAGAATCCGTATAGGTGTTCGAGTGTTCGAAACGTAACGCGCGAGAAATTGTAAGTAAACGTCGTATTTACATATCTGCCACTGTGCAGGAGAATCCGTATAGGTGTTCGAGTGATCGAAACGTAACGCGTGAGAAATTGTAAGTAAACGCCGTATTTACATATCTGCCACTGTCCAGGAGAATCCGTATAGGTGTTCGAGTGTTCGAACCGTAACGCGCGAGAAATTGTAAGTAAACGCCGTATTTACATATCTGCCACTATGCAGGAGAATCCGTATAGGTGTTCGAGTGTTCAAAACGTAACGCGCGAGAAATTGTAAGTAAACGTCGTATTTACATATCTGCCACTGTGCGGGAGAATCCGTATAGGTGTTCGAGTGTTCGAAACGTAACGCGCGAGAAATTGTATGTAAACGCCGTATTTACATATCTGCCACTGTCCAGGAGAATCCGTATAGGTGTTCGAGTGCTCGAAACGTAACGCGCAAGAAATTGTAAGTAAACGCCGTATTTACATATCTGCCACTGTGCAGGAAAATCCGTATAGGTGTTCGAGTGTTCGAATCGTAAGGCGTGAGAAATTGTAATTAAACGCCGTATTTACATATCTGTCACTGTGCTGGAGAATCCGTATAGGTGTTCGAGTGTTCAAACCGTAACGCGCGAGAAATTGTAAGTAAACGCCGTATTTACATATCTGCCACTGTGCAGGAGAATCCGTATAGGTGTTCGAGTGTTCGAAACGTAACGCGCGAGAAGTTGTAAGTAAATACGGCGTATTTACATATCTGCCACTGTGCAGGAGAATCCGTATAGGTGTTCGAGTGTTCGAAACGTAACGCGCGAGAAATTGTAAGTAAACGTCGTATTTACTTATCTGCCACTGTGCAGGAGAATCCGTATAGGTGTTCGAGTGTTCGAAACGTAACGCGTGAGAAATTGTAAGTAAACGTCGTATTTACATGTCTGCGACTTTGCAGGAGAATCCGTATAGGTGTTCGAGTGTTCGAAACGTAACGCGCGAGAAATTGTAAGTAAACGTCGTATTTACATATCTGCCACTGTGCAGGAGAATTCGTATAGGTGTTCGAGTGTTTGAAACGTAGCGCGCAAGAAATTGTAAGTAAACGCCGTATTTACATATCTGCCACTGTGCAGGAGAATCCGTATAGGTGTTCGAGTGTTCGAAACGTAACGCGCGAGAAATTGTAAGTAAACGTCGTATTTACATATCTGCCACTGTGCAGGAGAATCCGTATAGGTGTTCGAGTGATCGAAACGTAACGCGTGAGAAATTGTAAGTAAACGCCGTATTTACATATCTGCCACTGTCCAGGAGAATCCGTATAGGTGTTCGAGTGTTCGAACCGTAACGCGCGAGAAATTGTAAGTAAACGCCGTATTTACATATCTGCCACTATGCAGGAGAATCCGTATAGGTGTTCGAGTGTTCAAAACGTAACGCGCGAGAAATTGTAAGTAAACGTCGTATTTACATATCTGCCACTGTGCGGGAGAATCCGTATAGGTGTTCGAGTGTTCGAAACGTAACGCGCGAGAAATTGTATGTAAACGCCGTATTTACATATCTGCCACTGTCCAGGAGAATCCGTATAGGTGTTCGAGTGCTCGAAACGTAACGCGCAAGAAATTGTAAGTAAACGCCGTATTTACATATCTGCCACTGTGCAGGAAAATCCGTATAGGTGTTCGAGTGTTCGAATCGTAAGGCGTGAGAAATTGTAATTAAACGCCGTATTTACATATCTGTCACTGTGCTGGAGAATCCGTATAGGTGTTCGAGTGTTCAAACCGTAACGCGCGAGAAATTGTAAGTAAACGCCGTATTTACATATCTGCCACTGTGCAGGAGAATTCGTATAGGTGTTCGAGTGTTCGAGTGTTCGAGTGTTCGAAACGTAACGCGCGAGAAGTTGTAAGTAAATACGGCGTATTTACATATCTGCCACTGTGCAGGAGAATCCGTATAGGTGTTCGAGTGTTCGAAACGTAACGCGCGAGAAATTGTAAGTAAACGTCGTATTTACTTATCTGCCACTGTGCAGGAGAATCCGTATAGGTGTTCGAGTGTTCGAAACGTAACGCGTGAGAAATTGTAAGTAAACGTCGTATTTACATGTCTGCGACTTTGCAGGAGAATCCGTATAGGTGTTCGAGTGTTCGAAACGTAACGCGCGAGAAATTGTAAGTAAACGTCGTATTTACATATCTGCCACTGTGCAGGAGAATTCGTATAGGTGTTCGAGTGTTTGAAACGTAGCGCGCAAGAAATTGTAAGTAAACGCCGTATTTACATATCTGCCACTGTGCAGGAGAATCCGTATAGGTGTTCGAGTGTGCGAAACGTAACGCGCGAGAAATTGTAAGTAAACGCCGTATTTACATATCTGCCACTGTGCAGGAGAATCCGTATAGGTGTTCGAGTGTTCGAATCGTAAGGCGTGAGAAATTGTAATTAAACGCCCTATTTACATATCTGCCACTGTGCTGGAGAATCCGTATAGGTGTTCGAGTGTTCAAACCGTAACGCGGGAGAAATTGTAAGTAAACGCCGTATTTACATATCTGCCACTGTGCAGGAGAATCCGTATAGGTGTTCGAGTGTGCGAAACGTAACGCGCAAGAAATTGTAAGTAAACGCCGTATTTACATATCTGCCACTGTGCAGGAAAATCCGTATAGGTGTTCGAGTGTTCGAATCGTAAGGCGTGAGAAATTGTAATTAAACGCCCTATTTACATATCTGCCACTGTGCTGGAGAATCCGTATAGGTGTTCGAGTGTTCAAACCGTAACGCGCGAGAAATTGTAAGTAAACGCCGTATTTACATATCTGCCACTGTGCAGGAGAATCCGTATAGGTGTTCGAGTGTTCGAAACGTAACGCTCGAGAAATTGTAAGTAAACATCGTATTTACATATCTGCCACTGTGCAGGAGAATCCGTATAGGTGTTCGAGTGATCGAAACGTAACGCGTGAGAAATTGTAAGTAAACGCCGTATTTACATATCTGCCACTGTCCAGGAGAATCCGTATAGGTGTTCGAGTGTTCGAACCGTAACGCGCGAGAAATTGTAAGTAAACGCCGTATTTACATATCTGCCACTATGCAGGAGAATCCGTATAGGTGTTCGAGTGTTCGAAACGTAACGCGTGAGAAATTGTAAGTAAACGGCGTATTTACATATCTGCCACTGTGCTGGAGAATCCGTATAGGTGTTCGAGTGTTCGAAACGTAACGCGCGAGAAATTTTATGTAAACGCCGTATTTACATATCTGCCACTGTCCAGGAGAATCCGTATAGGTGTTCGAGTGCTCGAAACGTAACGCGCAAGAAATTGTAAATAAACGTCGTATTTACATATCTGCCACTGTGCAGGAAAATCCGTATAGGTGTTCGAGTGTTCGAATCGTAAGGCGTGAGAAATTGTAATTAAACGCCGTATTTACATATCTGCCACTGCGCTGGAGAATCCGTATAGGTGTTCGAGTGTTCAAACCGTAACGCGCGAGAAATTGTAAGTAAACGCCGTATTTACATATCTGCCACTGTGCAGGAGAATCCGTATAGGTGTTCGAGTGTTCGAAACATAACGCGCGAGAAATTGTAAGTAAACGTCGTATTTACATATCTGCCACTGTGCAGGAGAATCCGTATAGGTGTTCGAGTGATCGAAACGTAACGCGTGAGAAATTGTAAGTAAACGCCGTATTTACATATCTGCCACTGTCCAGGAGAATCCGTATAGGTGTTCGAGTGTTCGAACCGTAACGCGCGAGAAATTGTAAGTAAACGCCGTATTTACATATCTGCCACTATGCAGGAGAATCCGTATAGGTGTTCGAGTGTTCAAAACGTAACGCGCGAGAAATTGTAAGTAAACGTCGTATTTACATATCTGCCACTGTGCGGGAGAATCCGTATAGGTGTTCGAGTGTTCGAAACGTAACGCGCGAGAAATTGTATGTAAACGCCGTATTTACATATCTGCCACTGTCCAGGAGAATCCGTATAGGTGTTCGAGTGCTCGAAACGTAACGCGCAAGAAATTGTAAGTAAACGCCGTATTTACATATCTGCCACTGTGCAGGAAAATCCGTATAGGTGTTCGAGTGTTCGAATCGTAAGGCGTGAGAAATTGTAATTAAACGCCGTATTTACATATCTGTCACTGTGCTGGAGAATCCGTATAGGTGTTCGAGTGTTCAAACCGTAACGCGCGAGAAATTGTAAGTAAACGCCGTATTTACATATCTGCCACTGTGCAGGAGAATCCGTATAGGTGTTCGAGTGTTCGCAACGTAACGCGCGAGAAGTTGTAAGTAAATACGGCGTATTTACATATCTGCCACTGTGCAGGAGAATCCGTATAGGTGTTCGAGTGTTCGAAACGTAACGCGCGAGAAATTGTAAGTAAACGTCGTATTTACTTATCTGCCACTGTGCAGGAGAATCCGTATAGGTGTTCGACTGTTCGAAACGTAACGCGTGAGAAATTGTAAGTAAACGTCGTATTTACATGTCTGCGACTTTGCAGGAGAATCCGTATTGGTGTTCGAGTGTTCGAAACGTAACGCGCGAGAAATTGTAAGTAAACGTCGTATTTACATATCTGCCACTGTGCAGGAGAATTCGTATAGGTGTTCGAGTGTTTGAAACGTAGCGCGCAAGAAATTGTAAGTAAACGCCGTATTTACATATCTGCCACTGTGCAGGAGAATCCGTATAGGTTTTCGAGTGTGCGAAACGTAACGCGCGAGAAATTGTAAGTAAACGCCGTATTTACATATCTGCCACTGTGCAGGAGAATCCGTATAGGTGTTCGAGTGCTCGAAACGTAACGCGCAAGAAATTGTAAGTAAACGCCGTATTTACATATCTGCCACTGTGCAGGAAAATCCGTATAGGTGTTCGAGTGTTCGAATCGTAAGGCGTGAGAAATTGTAATTAAACGCCCTATTTACATATCTGCCACTGTGCTGGAGAATCCGTATAGGTGTTCGAGTGTTCAAACCGTAACGCGCGAGAAATTGTAAGTAAACGCCGTATTTACATATCTGCCACTGTGCAGGAGAATCCGTATAGGTGTTCGAGTGTTCGAAACGTAACGCTCGAGAAATTGTAAGTAAACGTCGTATTTACATATCTGCCACTGTGCAGTAGAATCCGTATAGGTGTTCGAGTGATCGAAACGTAACGCGTGAGAAATTGTAAGTAAACGCCGTATTTACATATCTGCCACTATGCAGGAGAATCCGTATAGGTGTTCGAGTGTTCGAAACGTAACGCGTGAGAAATTGTAAGTAAACGGCGTATTTACATATCTGCCACTGTGCTGGAGAATCCGTATAGGTGTTCGAGTGTTCGAAACGTAACGCGCGAGAAATTGTATGTAAACGCCGTATTTACATATCTGCCACTGTCCAGGAGAATCCGTATATGTGTTCGAGTGCTCGAAACGTAACGCGCAAGAAATTGTAAATAAACGTCGTATTTACATATCTGCCACTGTGCAGGAAAATCCGTATAGGTGTTCGAGTGTTCGAATCGTAAGGCGTGAGAAATTGTAATTAAACGCCGTATTTACATATCTGCCACTGCGCTGGAGAATCCGTATAGGTGTTCGAGTGTTCAAACCGTAACGCGCGAGAAATTGTAAGTAAACGCCGTATTTACATATCTGCCACTGTGCAGGAGAATCCGTATAGGTGTTCGAGTGTTCGAAACATAACGCGCGAGAAGTTGTAAGTAAATACGGCGTATTTACATATCTGCCACTGTGCAGGAGAATCCGTATAGGTGTTCGAGTGTTCGAAACGTAACGCGCGAGAAATTGTAAGTAAACGTCGTATTTACTTATCTGCCACTGTGCAGGAGAATCCGTATAGGTGTTCGAGTGTTCGAAACGTAACGCGTGAGAAATTGTAAGTAAACGTCGTATTTACATATCTGCCACTGTGCAGGAGAATCCGTATAGGTGTTCGAGTGTGCCAAACGTAACGCGCGAGAAATTGTAAGTAAACGCCGTATTTACATATCTGCTACTGTGCAGGAGAATCCGTATAGGTGTTCGAGTGCTCGAAACGTAACGCGGAAGAAATTGTAAGTAAACGCCGTATTTACATATCTGCCACTGTGCAGGAGAATCCGGATAGCTGTTCGAGTGTGCGAAACGTAACGCGCGAGAAATTGTAAGTAAATGTCGTATTTACATATCTGCCACTGTGCAGGAGAATCCGTATAGGTGTTCGAGTGTTCGAAACGTAACGCGCAAGAAATTGCAAGTAAACGCCGTATTTACATATCTGCCACTGTGCAGGAGAATCCGTACAGGTGTTCGAGTGTTCGAAACGTAACGCGCGAGAAATTGTTTGTAAACGCCGTATTTACATATCTGCCACTGTGCAGGAGAATCCGTATAGCTGTTCGAGTGTGCGAAACGTAACGCGCGAGAAATTGTAAGTAAACGTCGTATTTACATATCTGCCACTGTGCAGGAGAATCCGTATAGGTGTTCGAGTGTTCGAAACGTAACGCGCAAGAAATTGTAAGTAAACGCCGTATTTACATATCTGCCACTGTGCAGGAGAATCCGTATAGGTGTTCGAGTGTGCGAAACGTAACGCGCGAGAAATTGTAAGAAAACGCCGTATTTACATATCTGCCACTGTGCAGGAGAATCCGTATAGGTGTTCGAGTGCTCGAAACGTAACGCGCAAGAAATTGTAAGTAAACGCCGTATTTACATATCTGCCACTGTGCAGGAGAATCCGTATAGGTGTTCGAGTGTTCGAAACGTAACGCGCGAGAAATTGTATGTAAACGCCGTATTTACATATCTGCCACTGTGCAGGAGAATCCGTATAGCTGTTCGAGTGTGGGAAACGTAACGCGCGAGAAATTGTAAGTAAACGTCGTATTTACATATCTGCCACTGTGCAGGAGAATCCGTATAGGTGTTCGAGTGTTTGAAACGTAGCGCGCAAGAAATTGTAAGTAAACGCCGTATTTACATATCTCCCACTGTGCAGGAAAATCCGTATAGGTGTTCGAGTGTTCGAATCGTAAGGCGTGAGAAATTGTAATTAAACGCCGTATTTACATATCTGCCACTGTGCTGGAGAATCCGTATAGGTGTTCGAGTGTTCAAACCGTAACGCGCGAGAAATTGTAAGTAAACGCCGTATTTACATATCTGCCACTGTGCAGGAGAATCCGTATAGGTGTTCGAGTGTTCGAAACGTAACGCGCGAGAAATTGTAAGTAAACGTCGTATTTACATATCTGCCACTGTGCAGGAGAATCCGTATAGGTGTTCGAGTGTTCGATACGTAACGCGTGAGAAATTGTATGTAAACGCCGTATTTACATCTCTGCCTCTGTGCAGGAGAATCCGTATAGCTGTTCGAGTGTGCGAAACGTAACGCGCGAGAAATTGTAAGTAAACGCCGTATTTACATATCTGCCACTGTGCAGGAGAATCCGTATAGGTGTTCGAGTGTTCGAAACGTAACGCGCGAGAAATTGTAAGTAAACATCGTATTTACATATCTGCCACTGTGCAGGAGAATCCGTATAGGTGTTCGAGTGCTCGAAACGTAACGCGCAAGAAATTTTAAGTAAACGCCGTATTTACATATCTGCCACTGTGCAGGAAAATCCGTATAGGTGTTCGAGTGTTCGAATCGTAAGGCGTGTGAAATTGTAATTAAACGCCGTATTTACATATCTGCCACTGTGCTGGAGAATCCGTATAGGTGTTCGAGTGTTCAAACCGTAACGCGCGAGAAATTGTAAGTAAACCCCGTATTTACATGTCTGCCACTGTGCAGGAGAATCCGTATAGGTGTTCGAGTGCTCGAAACGTAACGCGCAAGAAATTGTAAGTAAACGCCGTATTTACATATCTGCCACTGTGCAGGAGAATCCGGATAGCTGTTCGAGTGTGCGAAACGTAACGCGCGAGAAATTGTAAGTAAACGTCGTATTTACATATCTGCCACTGTGCAGGAGAATCCGTATAGGTGTTCGAGTGTTCGAAACGTAACGCGCGAGAAATTGTAAGTAAACGTCGTATTTACATATCTGCCACTGTGCAGGAGAATCCGTATAGGTGTTCGAGTGTTCGAAACGTAACGCGCGAGAAATTGTAAGTAAACGTCGTATTTACATATCTGCCACTGTGCAGGAGAATCCGTATAGGTGTTCGAGTGTTCGAAACGTAACGCGCAAGAAATTGTAAGTAAACGCCGTATTTACATATCTGCCACTGTGCAGGAGAATCCGTACAGGTGTTCGAGTGTTCGAAACGTAACGCGCGAGAAATTGTTTGTAAACGCCGTATTTACATATCTGCCACTATACAGGAGAATCCGTATAGCTGTTCGAGTGTGCGAAACGTAACGCGCGAGAAATTGTAAGTAAACGTCGTATTTACATATCTGCCACTGTGCAGGAGAATCCGTATAGGTGTTCGAGTGTTCGAAACGTAACGCGCAAGAAATTGTAAGTAAACGCCGTATTTACATATCTGCCACTGTGCAGGAGAATCCGTATAGGTGTTCGAGTGTGCGAAACGTAACGCGCAAGAAATTGTAAGTAAACGCCGTATTTACATATCTGCCACTGTGCAGGAGAATCCGTATAGGTGTTCGAGTGCTCGAAACGTAACGCGCAAGAAATTGTAAGTAAACACCGTATTTACATATCTGCCACTGTGCAGGAAAATCCGTATAGGTGTTCGAGTGTTCGAATCGTAAGGCGTGAGAAATTGTAATTAAACGCCGTATTTACATATCTGTCACTGTGCTGGAGAATCCGTATAGGTGTTCGAGTGTTCAAACCGTAACGCGCGAGAAATTGTAAGTAAACGCCGTATTTACATATCTGCCACTGTGCAGGAGAATCCGTATAGGTGTTCGAGTGTTCGAAACGTAACGCGCGAGAAGTTGTAAGTAAATACGGCGTATTTACATATCTGCCACTGTGCAGGAGAATCCGTATAGGTGTTCGAGTGTTCGAAACGTAACGCGCGAGAAATTGTAAGTAAACGTCGTATTTACTTATCTGCCACTGTGCAGGAGAATCCGTATAGGTGTTCGAGTGTTCGAAACGTAACGCGCAAGAAATTGTAAGTAAATGCCGTATTTACATATCTGCCACTGTGCAGGAGAATCCGTATAGGTGTTCGAGTGTTCGAAACGTAACGCGCGAGAAATTGTAAGTAAACGTCGTATTTACATATCTGCCACTGTGCGGGAGAATCCGTATAGGTGTTCGAGTGTTCGAAACGTAACGCGCGAGAAATTGTATGTAAACGCCGTATTTACATATCTGCCACTGTCCAGGAGAATCCGTATAGGTGTTCGAGTGCTCGAAACGTAACGCGCAAGAAATTGTAATTAAACGCCGTATTTACATATCTGCCACTGTGCAGGAAAATCCGTATAGGTGTTCGAGTGTTCGAATCGTAAGGCGTGTGAAATTGTAATTAAACGCCGTATTTACATATCTGCCACTGTACTGGAGAATCCGTATAGGTGTTCGAGTGTTCAAACCGTAACGCGCGAGAAATTGTAAGTAAAGGCCGTATTTACATGTCTGCCACTGTGCAGGAGAATCCGTATAGGTGTTCGAGTGCTCGAAACGTAACGCGCAAGAAATTGTAAGTAAACGCCGTATTTACATATCTGCCACTGTGCAGGAGAATCCGGATAGCTGTTCGAGTGTGCGAAACGTAACGCGCGAGAAATTGTAAGTAAACGTCGTATTTACATATCTGCCACTGTGCAGGAGAATCCGTATAGGTGTTCGAGTGTTCGAAACGTAACGCGCAAAAAATTGTAAGTAAACGCTGTATTTACATATCTGCCACTGTGCAGGAGAATCCGTACAGGTGTTCGAGTGTTCGAAATGTAACGCGCGAGAAATTGTTTGTAAACGCCGTATTTACATATCTGCCACTGTACAGGAGAATCCGTATAGCTGTTCGAGTGTGCGAAACGTAACGCGCGAGAAATTGTAAGTAAACGTCGTATTTACATATCTGCCACTGTGCAGGAGAATCCGTATAGGTGTTCGAGTGTTCGAAACGTAACGCGCAAGAAATTGTAAGTAAACGCCGTATTTACATATCTGCCACTGTGCAGGAGAATCCGTATAGGTGTTCGAGTGTGCGAAACGTAACGCGCGAGAAATTGTAAGTAAACGCCGTATTTACATATCTGCCACTGTGCAGGAGAATCCGTATAGGTGTTCGAGTGCTCGAAACGTAACGCGCAAGAAATTGTAAGTAAACGCCGTATTTACATATCTGCCACTGTGCAGGAAAATCCGTATAGGTGTTCGAGTGTTCGAATCGTAAGGCGTGAGAAATTGTAATTAAACGCCGTATTTACATATCTGCCACTGTGCTGGAGAATCCGTATAGGTGTTCGAGTGTTCAAACCGTAACGCGCGAGAAATTGTAAGTAAACGCCGTATTTACATATCTGCCACTGTGCAGGAGAATCCGTATAGGTGTTCGAGTGTTCGAAACGTAACGCGCGAGAAGTTGTAAGTAAATACGGCGTATTTACATAACTGCCACTGTGCAGGAGAATCCGTATAGGTGTTCGAGTGTTCGAAACGTAACGCGCGAGAAATTGTAAGTAAACGTCGTATTTACTTATCTGCCACTGTGCAGGAGAATCCGTATAGGTGTTCGAGTGTTCCAAACGTAACGCGCGAGAAATTGTAAGTAAACGCCGTATTTACATATCTACCACTGTGCAGGATAATCCGTATAGGTGTTCGAGTGTTCCAAACGTAACGCGTGAGAAATTATAAGTAAACGTCGTATTTACCTATCTGCCACTGTGCAGGAGAATCCGTATAGGTGTTCGAGTGTGCCAAACGTAACGCGCGAGAAATTGTAAGTAAACGCCGTATTTACATATCTACCACTGTGCAGGATAATCCGTATAGGTGTTCGAGTGTGCGAAACGTAACGCGCGAGAAATTGTAAGTAAACGCCGTATTTACATATCTGCCACTGTGTAGGAGAATCCGTATAGGTGTTCGAGTGCTCGAAACGTAACGCGCAAGAAATTGTAAGTAAACGCCGTATTTACATATCTGCCACTGTGCAGGAGAATCCGGATAGCTGTTCGAGTGTGCGAAACGTAACGCGCGAGAAATTGTAAGTAAACGCCGTATTTACATATCTGCCACTGTGCAGGAGAATCCGTATAGGTGTTCGAGTGCTCGAAACGTAACGCGCAAGAAATTGTAAGTAAACGCCGTATTTACATATCTGCCACTGTGCAGGAGAATCCGGATAGCTGTTCGAGTGTGCGAAACGTAACGCGCGAGAAATTGTAAGTAAACGTCGTATTTACATATCTGCCACTGTGCAGGAGAATCCGTATAGGTGTTCGTGTGTTCGAAACGTAACGCGCGAGAAGTTGTAAGTAAATACGGCGTATTTACATATCTGCCACTGTGCTGGAGAATCCGTATAGGTGTTCGAGTGTTCGAAACGTAACGCGCGAGAAATTGTAAGTAAACGCCGTATTTACATATCTGCCACTGTGCAGGAGAATCCGTATAGGTGTTCGAGTGTTCGAAACGTAACGCGCGAGAAGTTGAAAGTAAATACGGCGTATTTACATATCTGCCACTGTGCTGGAGAATCCGTATAGGTGTTCGAGTGTTCGAAACGTAACGCGCGAGAAATTGTATGTAAACGCCGTATTTACATATCTGCCACTGTGCAGGAGAATCCGTATAGCTGTTCGAGTGTGCGAAACGTAACGCGCGAGAAATTGTAAGTAAACGTCGTATTTATATGTCTGTCACTGTGCAGGAGAATCCGTATAGGTGTTCGAGTGTTCGAAACGTAACGCGTGAGAAATTGTAAGTAAACGTCGTATTTACATATCTGCCACTGTGCTGGAGAATCCGTATAGGTATTCGAGTGTTCGAAACGTAACGCGCGAGAAATTGTATGTAAACGCCGTATTTACATATCTGCCACTGTCCAGGAGAATCCGTATAGGTGTTCGAGTGCTCGAAACGTAACGCGCAAGAAATTGTAAATAAACGTCGTATTTACATATCTGCCACTGTGCAGGAAAATCCGTATAGGTGTTCGAGTGCTCGAAACGTAACGCGCAAGAAATTGTAAGTAAACGCCGTATTTACATATCTGCCACTGTGCAGGAGAATCCGTATAGGTGTTCGAGTGCTCGAAACGTAACGCGCAAGAAATTGTAAGTAAACGCCGTATTTACATATCTGCCACTGTGCAGGAGAATCCGTATAGGTGTTCGAGTGTTCGAAACGTAACGCGCGAGAAATTGTATGTAAACGCCGTATTTACATATCTGCCACTGTGCAGGAGAATCCGTATAGCTGTTCGAGTGTGGGAAACGTAACGCGCGAGAAATTGTAAGTAAACGTCGTATTTACATATCTGCCACTGTGCAGGAGAATCCGTACAGGTGTTCGAGTGTTTGAAACGTAGCGCGCAAGAAATTGTAAGTAAACGCCGTATTTACATATCTGCCACTGTGCAGGAGAATCCGTATAGGTGTTCGAGTGTGCGAAACGTAACGCGCGAGAAATTGTAAGTAAACGCCGTATTTACATATCTGCCACTGTGCAGGAGAATCCGTATAGGTGTTCGAGTGCTCGAAACGTAACGCGCAAGAAATTGTAAGTAAACGCCGTATTTACATATCTCCCACTGTGCAGGAAAATCCGTATAGGTGTTCGAGTGTTCGAATCGTAAGGCGTGAGAAATTGTAATTAAACGCCGTATTTACATATCTGCCACTGTGCTGGAGAATCCGTATAGGTGTTCGAGTGTTCAAACCGTAACGCGCGAGAAATTGTAAGTAAACGCCGTATTTACATATCTGCCACTGTGCAGGAGAATCCGTATAGGTGTTCGAGTGTTCGAAACGTAACGCGCGAGAAATTGTAAGTAAACGTCGTATTTACATATCTGCCACTGTGCAGGAGAATCCGTATAGGTGTTCGAGTGTTCGATACGTAACGCGTGAGAAATTGTATGTAAACGCCGTATTTACATCTCTGCCTCTGTGCAGGAGAATCCGTATAGCTGTTCGAGTGTGCGAAACGTAACGCGCGAGAAATTGTAAGTAAACGCCGTATTTACATATCTGCCACTGTGCAGGAGAATCCGTATAGGTGTTCGAGTGTTCGAAACGTAACGCGCGAGAAATTGTAAGTAAACATCGTATTTACATATCTGCCACTGTGCAGGAGAATCCGTATAGGTGTTCGAGTGCTCGAAACGTAACGCGCAAGAAATTTTAAGTAAACGCCGTATTTACATATCTGCCACTGTGCAGGAAAATCCGTATAGGTGTTCGAGTGTTCGAATCGTAAGGCGTGTGAAATTGTAATTAAACGCCGTATTTACATATCTGCCACTGTGCTGGAGAATCCGTATAGGTGTTCGAGTGTTCAAACCGTAACGCGCGAGAAATTGTAAGTAAACCCCGTATTTACATGTCTGCCACTGTGCAGGAGAATCCGTATAGGTGTTCGAGTGCTCGAAACGTAACGCGCAAGAAATTGTAAGTAAACGCCGTATTTACATATCTGCCACTGTGCAGGAGAATCCGGATAGCTGTTCGAGTGTGCGAAACGTAACGCGCGAGAAATTGTAAGTAAACGTCGTATTTACATATCTGCCACTGTGCAGGAGAATCCGTATAGGTGTTCGAGTGTTCGAAACGTAACGCGCGAGAAATTGTAAGTAAACGTCGTATTTACATATCTGCCACTGTGCAGGAGAATCCGTATAGGTGTTCGAGTGTTCGAAACGTAACGCGCGAGAAATTGTAAGTAAACGTCGTATTTACATATCTGCCACTGTGCAGGAGAATCCGTATAGGTGTTCGAGTGTTCGAAACGTAACGCGCAAGAAATTGTAAGTAAACGCCGTATTTACATATCTGCCACTGTGCAGGAGAATCCGTACAGGTGTTCGAGTGTTCGAAACGTAACGCGCGAGAAATTGTTTGTAAACGCCGTATTTACATATCTGCCACTATACAGGAGAATCCGTATAGCTGTTCGAGTGTGCGAAACGTAACGCGCGAGAAATTGTAAGTAAACGTCGTATTTACATATCTGCCACTGTGCAGGAGAATCCGTATAGGTGTTCGAGTGTTCGAAACGTAACGCGCAAGAAATTGTAAGTAAACGCCGTATTTACATATCTGCCACTGTGCAGGAGAATCCGTATAGGTGTTCGAGTGTGCGAAACGTAACGCGCAAGAAATTGTAAGTAAACGCCGTATTTACATATCTGCCACTGTGCAGGAGAATCCGTATAGGTGTTCGAGTGCTCGAAACGTAACGCGCAAGAAATTGTAAGTAAACACCGTATTTACATATCTGCCACTGTGCAGGAAAATCCGTATAGGTGTTCGAGTGTTCGAATCGTAAGGCGTGAGAAATTGTAATTAAACGCCGTATTTACATATCTGTCACTGTGCTGGAGAATCCGTATAGGTGTTCGAGTGTTCAAACCGTAACGCGCGAGAAATTGTAAGTAAACGCCGTATTTACATATCTGCCACTGTGCAGGAGAATCCGTATAGGTGTTCGAGTGTTCGAAACGTAACGCGCGAGAAGTTGTAAGTAAATACGGCGTATTTACATATCTGCCACTGTGCAGGAGAATCCGTATAGGTGTTCGAGTGTTCGAAACGTAACGCGCGAGAAATTGTAAGTAAACGTCGTATTTACTTATCTGCCACTGTGCAGGAGAATCCGTATAGGTGTTCGAGTGTTCGAAACGTAACGCGCAAGAAATTGTAAGTAAATGCCGTATTTACATATCTGCCACTGTGCAGGAGAATCCGTATAGGTGTTCGAGTGTTCGAAACGTAACGCGCGAGAAATTGTAAGTAAACGTCGTATTTACATATCTGCCACTGTGCGGGAGAATCCGTATAGGTGTTCGAGTGTTCGAAACGTAACGCGCGAGAAATTGTATGTAAACGCCGTATTTACATATCTGCCACTGTCCAGGAGAATCCGTATAGGTGTTCGAGTGCTCGAAACGTAACGCGCAAGAAATTGTAATTAAACGCCGTATTTACATATCTGCCACTGTGCAGGAAAATCCGTATAGGTGTTCGAGTGTTCGAATCGTAAGGCGTGTGAAATTGTAATTAAACGCCGTATTTACATATCTGCCACTGTACTGGAGAATCCGTATAGGTGTTCGAGTGTTCAAACCGTAACGCGCGAGAAATTGTAAGTAAAGGCCGTATTTACATGTCTGCCACTGTGCAGGAGAATCCGTATAGGTGTTCGAGTGCTCGAAACGTAACGCGCAAGAAATTGTAAGTAAACGCCGTATTTACATATCTGCCACTGTGCAGGAGAATCCGGATAGCTGTTCGAGTGTGCGAAACGTAACGCGCGAGAAATTGTAAGTAAACGTCGTATTTACATATCTGCCACTGTGCAGGAGAATCCGTATAGGTGTTCGAGTGTTCGAAACGTAACGCGCAAAAAATTGTAAGTAAACGCTGTATTTACATATCTGCCACTGTGCAGGAGAATCCGTACAGGTGTTCGAGTGTTCGAAATGTAACGCGCGAGAAATTGTTTGTAAACGCCGTATTTACATATCTGCCACTGTACAGGAGAATCCGTATAGCTGTTCGAGTGTGCGAAACGTAACGCGCGAGAAATTGTAAGTAAACGTCGTATTTACATATCTGCCACTGTGCAGGAGAATCCGTATAGGTGTTCGAGTGTTCGAAACGTAACGCGCAAGAAATTGTAAGTAAACGCCGTATTTACATATCTGCCACTGTGCAGGAGAATCCGTATAGGTGTTCGAGTGTGCGAAACGTAACGCGCGAGAAATTGTTTGTAAACGCCGTATTTACATATCTGCCACTATACAGGAGAATCCGTATAGCTGTTCGACTGTGCGAAACGTAACGCGCGAGAAATTGTAAGTAAACGTCGTATTTACATATCTGCCACTGTGCAGGAGAATCCGTATAGGTGTTCGAGTGTTCGAAACGTAACGCGCAAGAAATTGTAAGTAAACGCCGTATTTACATATCTGCCACTGTGCAGGAGAATCCGTATAGGTGTTCGAGTGTGCGAAACGTAACGCGCAAGAAATTGTAAGTAAACGCCGTATTTACATATCTGCCACTGTGCAGGAGAATCCGTATAGGTGTTCGAGTGCTCGAAACGTAACGCGCAAGAAATTGTAAGTAAACACCGTATTTACATATCTGCCACTGTGCAGGAAAATCCGTATAGGTGTTCGAGTGTTCGAATCGTAAGGCGTGAGAAATTGTAATTAAACGCCGTATTTACATATCTGTCACTGTGCTGGAGAATCCGTATAGGTGTTCGAGTGTTCAAACCGTAACGCGCGAGAAATTGTAAGTAAACGCCGTATTTACATATCTGCCACTGTGCAGGAGAATCCGTATAGGTGTTCGAGTGTTCGAAACGTAACGCGCGAGAAGTTGTAAGTAAATACGGCGTATTTACATATCTGCCACTGTGCAGGAGAATCCGTATAGGTGTTCGAGTGTTCGAAACGTAACGCGCGAGAAATTGTAAGTAAACGTCGTATTTACTTATCTGCCACTGTGCAGGAGAATCCGTATAGGTGTTCGAGTGTTCGAAACGTAACGCGCAAGAAATTGTAAGTAAATGCCGTATTTACATATCTGCCACTGTGCAGGAGAATCCGTATAGGTGTTCGAGTGTTCGAAACGTAACGCGCGAGAAATTGTAAGTAAACGTCGTATTTACATATCTGCCACTGTGCGGGAGAATCCGTATAGGTGTTCGAGTGTTCGAAACGTAACGCGCGAGAAATTGTATGTAAACGCCGTATTTACATATCTGCCACTGTCCAGGAGAATCCGTATAGGTGTTCGAGTGCTCGAAACGTAACGCGCAAGAAATTGTAATTAAACGCCGTATTTACATATCTGCCACTGTGCAGGAAAATCCGTATAGGTGTTCGAGTGTTCGAATCGTAAGGCGTGTGAAATTGTAATTAAACGCCGTATTTACATATCTGCCACTGTACTGGAGAATCCGTATAGGTGTTCGAGTGTTCAAACCGTAACGCGCGAGAAATTGTAAGTAAAGGCCGTATTTACATGTCTGCCACTGTGCAGGAGAATCCGTATAGGTGTTCGAGTGCTCGAAACGTAACGCGCAAGAAATTGTAAGTAAACGCCGTATTTACATATCTGCCACTGTGCAGGAGAATCCGGATAGCTGTTCGAGTGTGCGAAACGTAACGCGCGAGAAATTGTAAGTAAACGTCGTATTTACATATCTGCCACTGTGCAGGAGAATCCGTATAGGTGTTCGAGTGTTCGAAACGTAACGCGCAAAAAATTGTAAGTAAACGCTGTATTTACATATCTGCCACTGTGCAGGAGAATCCGTACAGGTGTTCGAGTGTTCGAAATGTAACGCGCGAGAAATTGTTTGTAAACGCCGTATTTACATATCTGCCACTGTACAGGAGAATCCGTATAGCTGTTCGAGTGTGCGAAACGTAACGCGCGAGAAATTGTAAGTAAACGTCGTATTTACATATCTGCCACTGTGCAGGAGAATCCGTATAGGTGTTCGAGTGTTCGAAACGTAACGCGCAAGAAATTGTAAGTAAACGCCGTATTTACATATCTGCCACTGTGCAGGAGAATCCGTATAGGTGTTCGAGTGTGCGAAACGTAACGCGCGAGAAATTGTAAGTAAACGCCGTATTTACATATCTGCCACTGTGCAGGAGAATCCGTATAGGTGTTCGAGTGCTCGAAACGTAACGCGCAAGAAATTGTAAGTAAACGCCGTATTTACATATCTGCCACTGTGCAGGAAAATCCGTATAGGTGTTCGAGTGTTCGAATCGTAAGGCGTGAGAAATTGTAATTAAACGCCGTATTTACATATCTGCCACTGTGCTGGAGAATCCGTATAGGTGTTCGAGTGTTCAAACCGTAACGCGCGAGAAATTGTAAGTAAACGCCGTATTTACATATCTGCCACTGTGCAGGAGAATCCGTATAGGTGTTCGAGTGTTCGAAACGTAACGCGCGAGAAGTTGTAAGTAAATACGGCGTATTTACATAACTGCCACTGTGCAGGAGAATCCGTATAGGTGTTCGAGTGTTCGAAACGTAACGCGCGAGAAATTGTAAGTAAACGTCGTATTTACTTATCTGCCACTGTGCAGGAGAATCCGTATAGGTGTTCGAGTGTTCCAAACGTAACGCGCGAGAAATTGTAAGTAAACGCCGTATTTACATATCTACCACTGTGCAGGATAATCCGTATAGGTGTTCGAGTGTTCCAAACGTAACGCGTGAGAAATTATAAGTAAACGTCGTATTTACCTATCTGCCACTGTGCAGGAGAATCCGTATAGGTGTTCGAGTGTGCCAAACGTAACGCGCGAGAAATTGTAAGTAAACGCCGTATTTACATATCTACCACTGTGCAGGATAATCCGTATAGGTGTTCGAGTGTGCGAAACGTAACGCGCGAGAAATTGTAAGTAAACGCCGTATTTACATATCTGCCACTGTGTAGGAGAATCCGTATAGGTGTTCGAGTGCTCGAAACGTAACGCGCAAGAAATTGTAAGTAAACGCCGTTTTTACATATCTGCCACTGTGCAGGAGAATCCGGATAGCTGTTCGAGTGTGCGAAACGTAACGCGCGAGAAATTGTAAGTAAACGCCGTATTTACATATCTGCCACTGTGCAGGAGAATCCGTATAGGTGTTCGAGTGCTCGAAACGTAACGCGCAAGAAATTGTAAGTAAACGCCGTATTTACATATCTGCCACTGTGCAGGAGAATCCGGATAGCTGTTCGAGTGTGCGAAACGTAACGCGCGAGAAATTGTAAGTAAACGTCGTATTTACATATCTGCCACTGTGCAGGAGAATCCGTATAGGTGTTCGTGTGTTCGAAACGTAACGCGCGAGAAGTTGTAAGTAAATACGGCGTATTTACATATCTGCCACTGTGCTGGAGAATCCGTATAGGTGTTCGAGTGTTCGAAACGTAACGCGCGAGAAATTGTAAGTAAACGCCGTATTTACATATCTGCCACTGTGCAGGAGAATCCGTATAGGTGTTCGAGTGTTCGAAACGTAACGCGCGAGAAGTTGAAAGTAAATACGGCGTATTTACATATCTGCCACTGTGCTGGAGAATCCGTATAGGTGTTCGAGTGTTCGAAACGTAACGCGCGAGAAATTGTATGTAAACGCCGTATTTACATATCTGCCACTGTGCAGGAGAATCCGTATAGCTGTTCGAGTGTGCGAAACGTAACGCGCGAGAAATTGTAAGTAAACGTCGTATTTATATGTCTGTCACTGTGCAGGAGAATCCGTATAGGTGTTCGAGTGTTCGAAACGTAACGCGTGAGAAATTGTAAGTAAACGTCGTATTTACATATCTACCACTGTGCTGGAGAATCCGTATAGGTATTCGAGTGTTCGAAACGTAACGCGCGAGAAATTGTATGTAAACGCCGTATTTACATATCTGCCACTGTCCAGGAGAATCCGTATAGGTGTTCGAGTGCTCGAAACGTAACGCGCAAGAAATTGTAAATAAACGTCGTATTTACATATCTGCCACTGTGCAGGAAAATCCGTATAGGTGTTCGAGTGTTCGAATCGTAAGGCGTGAGAAATTGTAATTAAACGCCGTATTTACATATCTGCCACTGTGCTGGAGAATCCGTATAGGTGTTCGAGTGTTCAAACCGTAACGCGCGAGAAATTGTAAGTAAACGCCGTATTTACATATCTGCCACTGTGCAGGAGAATCCGTATAGGTGTTCGAGTGTTCGAAACGTAACGCGCGAGAAGTTGTAAGTAAATACGGCGTATTTACATATCTGCCACTGTGCAGGAGAATCCGTATAGGTGTTCGAGTGTTCGAAACGTAACGCGCGAGAAATTGTAAGTAAACATCGTATTTACTTATCTGCCACTGTGCAGGAGAATCCGTATAGGTGTTCGAGTGTTCGAAACGTAACGCGTGAGAAATTGTAAGTAAACGTCGTATTTACATATCTGCCACTGTGCAGGAGAATCCGTATAGGTGTTCGAGTGTGCCAAACGTAACGCGCGAGAAATTGTAAGTAAACGCCGTATTTACATATCTGCCACTGTGCAGGAGAATCCGTATAGGTGTTCGAGTGCTCGAAACGTAACGCGCAAGAAATTGTAAGTAAACGCCGTATTTACATATCTGCCACTGTGCAGGAGAATCCGGATAGCTGTTCGAGTGTGCGAAACGTAACGCGCGAGAAATTGTAAGTAAACGTCGTATTTACATATCTGCCACTGTGCAGGAGAATCCGTATAGGTGTTCGAGTGTTCGAAACGTAACGCGCAAGAAATTGTAAGTAAACGCCGTATTTACATATCTGCCACTGTGCAGGAGAATCCGTACAGGTGTTCGAGTGTTCGAAACGTAACGCGCGAGAAATTGTTTGTAAACGCCGTATTTACATATCTGCCACTGTGCAGGAGAATCCGTATAGCTGTTCGAGTGTGCGAAACGTAACGCGCGAGAAATTGTAAGTAAACGTCGTATTTACATATCTGCCACTGTGTAGGAGAATCCGTATAGGTGTTCGAGTGTTCGAAACGTAACGCGCAAGAAATTGTAAGTAAACGCCGTATTTACATATCTGCCACTGTGCAGGAGAATCCGTATAGGTGTTCGAGTGTGCGAAACGTAACGCGCGAGAAATTGTAAGTAAACGCCGTATTTACATATCTGCCACTGTGCAGGAGAATCCGTATAGGTGTTCGAGTGCTCGAAACGTAACGCGCAAGAAATTGTAAGTAAACGCCGTATTTACATATCTGCCACTGTGCAGGAGAATCCGTATAGCTGTTCGAGTGTGCGAAACGTAACGCGCGAGAAATTGTAAGTAAACGCCGTATTTACATATCTGCCACTGTGCAGGAGAATCCGTATAGGTGTTCGAGTGTTCGAAACGTAACGCGCGAGAAATTGTATGTAAACGCCGTATTTACATATCTGCCACTGTGCAGGAGAATCCGTATAGCTGTTCGAGTGTGCGAAACGTAACGCGCGAGAAATTGTAAGTAAACGTCATATTTACATATCTGCCACTGTGCAGGAGAATCCGTATAGGTGTTCGAGTGTTTGAAACGTAGCGCGCAAGAAATTGTAAGTAAACGCCGTATTTACATATCTGCCACTGTGCAGGAGAATCCGTATAGGTGTTCGAGTGTGCGAAACGTAACGCGCGAGAAATTGTAAGTAAACGTCGTATTTACATATCTGCCACTGTGCAGGAGAATCCGTATAGGTGTTCGAGTGCTCGAAACGTAACGCGCAAGAAATTGTAAGTAAATGCCGTATTTACATATCTCCCACTGTGCAGGAAAATCCGTATAGGTGTTCGAGTGTTCGAATCGTAAGGCGTGAGAAATTGTAATTAAACGCCGTATTTACATATCTGCCACTGTGCTGGAGAATCCGTATAGGTGTTCGAGTGTTCAAACCGTAACGCGCGAGAAATTGTAAGTAAACGCCGTATTTACATATCTGCCACTATGCAGGAGAATCCATATAGGTGTTCGAGTGTTCGAAACGTAACGCGCGAGAAATTGTAAGTAAACGTCGTATTTACATATCTGCCACTGTGCAGGAGAATCCGTATAGGTGTTCGAGTGTTCGATACGTAACGCGCGAGAAATTGTAAGTAAACATCGTATTTACATATCTGCCACTGTGCAGGAGAATCCGTATAGGTGTTCAAGTGTTCGAAACGTAACGCGTGAGAAATTGTAAGTAAACGCCGTATTTACATATCTGCCACTGTCCAGGAGAATCCGTATAGGCGTTCGAGTGTTCGAACCGTAACGCGCGAGAAATTGTAAGTAAACGCCGTATTTACATATCTGCCACTATGCAGGAGAATCCGTATAGGTGTTCGAGTGTTCGAAACGTAACGCGCGTGAAATTGTAAGTAAACGTCGTATTTACATATCTGCCACTGTGCAGGAGAATCCGTATAGGTGTTCGAGTGTTCGAAACGTAACGCGCGAGAAATTGTATGTAAACGCCGTATTTACATATCTGCCACTGTCTAGGAGAATCCGTATAGGTGTTCGAGTGCTCGAAACGTAACGCGCAAGAAATTGTAAGTAAACGCCGTATTTACATATCTGCCACTGTGCAGGAAAATCCGTATAGGTGTTCGAGTGTTCGAATCGTAAGGCGTGTGAAATTGTAATTAAACGCCGTATTTACATATCTGCCACTGTGCTGGAGAATCCGTATAGGTGTTCGAGTGTTCAAACCGTAACGCGCGAGAAATTGTAAGTAAACGCCGTATTTACATGTTTGCCACTGTGCAGGAGAATCCGTATAGGTGTTCGAGTGCTCGAAACGTAACGCGCAAGAAATTGTAAGTAAACGCCGTATTTACATATCTGCCACTGTGCAGGAGAATCCGGATAGCTGTTCGAGTGTGCGAAACGTAACGCGCGAGAAATTGTAAGTAAACGTCGTATTTACATATCTGCCACTGTGCAGGAGAATCCGTATAGGTGTTCGAGTGTTCGAAACGTAACGCGCAAGAAATTGTAAGTAAACGCCGTATTTACATATCTGCCACTGTGCAGGATAATCCGTATAGGTGTTCGAGTGTGCGAAACGTAACGCGCGAGAAATTGTAAGTAAACGCCGTATTTACATATCTGCCACTGTGCAGGAGAATCCGGATAGCTGTTCGAGTGTGCGAAACGTAACGCGCGAGAAATTGTAACTAAACGTCGTATTTACATATCTCCCACTGTGCAGGAGAATCCGTATAGGTGTTCGAGTGTTCGAAACGTAACGCGCGAGAAATTGTAAGTAAACATCGTATTTACTTATCTGCCACTGTGCAGGAGAATCCGTATAGGTGTTCGAGTGTTCGAAACGTAACGCGTGAGAAATTATAAGTAAACGTCGTATTTACCTATCTGCCACTGTGCAGGAGAATCCGTATAGGTGTTCGAGTGTGCCAAACGTAACGCGCGAGAAATTGTAAGTAAACGCCGTATTTACATATCTGCCACTGTGCAGGATAATCCGTATAGGTGTTCGAGTGTGCGAAACGTAACGCGCGAGAAATTGTAAGTAAACGCCGTATTTACATATCTGCCACTGTGCAGGAGAATCCGTATAGGTGTTCGAGTGCTCGAAACGTAACGCGCAAGAAATTGTAAGTAAACGCCGTATTTACATATCTGCCACTGTGCAGGAGAATCCGGATAGCTGTTCGAGTGTGCGAAACGTAACACGCGAGAAATTGTAAGTAAACGCCGTATTTACATATCTGCCACTGTGCAGGAGAATCCGTATAGGTGTTCGAGTGTTCGAAACGTAACGCGCGAGAAATTGTAAGTAAACGTCGTATTTACTTATCTGCCACTGTGCAGGAGAATCCGTATAGGTGTTCGAGTGTTCGAAACGTAACGCGTGAGAAATTGTAAGTAAACGTCGTATTTACATATCTGCCACTGTGCAGGAGAATCCGTATAGGTGTTCGAGTGTGCCAAACGTAACGCGCGAGAAATTGTAAGTAAACGCCGTATTTACATATCTGCCACTGTGTAGGATAATCCGTATAGGTGTTCGAGTGTTCGAAACGTAACGCGCGAGAAATTGTAAGTAAACCCCGTATTTACATATCTGCCACTGTACAGGAGAATCCGTATAGGTGTTCGAGTGCTCGAAACGTAACGCGCAAGAAATTGTAAGTAAACGCCGTATTTACATATCTGCCACTGTGCAGGAAAATCCGTATAGGTGTTCGAGTGTTCGAATCGTAAGGCGTGAGAAATTGTAATTAAACGCCGTATTTACATATCTGCCACTGTGCTGGAGAATCCGTATAGGTGTTCGAGTGTTCAAATCGTAACGCGCGAGAAATTGTAAGTAAACGCCGTATTTACATATCTGCCACTGTGCAGGAGAATCCGTATAGGTGTTCGAGTGTTCGAAACGTAATGCGCGAAAAGTTGTAAGTAAATACGGCGTATTTACATAGCTGCCACTGTGCAGGAGAATCCGTATAGGTGTTCGAGTGTTCGAAACGTAACGCGCGAGAAATTGTAAGTAAACGTCGTATTTACTTATCTGCCACTGTGCAGGAGAATCCGTATAGGTGTTCGAGTGTTCGAAACGTAACGCGTGAGAAATTATAAGTAAATGTCGTATTTACCTATCTGCCACTGTGCAGGAGAATCCGTATAGGTGTTCGAGTGTTCGAAACGTAACGCGCAAGAAATTGTAAGTAAACGCCGTATTTACATATCTGCCACTGTGCAGGAGAATCCGTACAGGTGTTCGAGTGTTCGAAACGTAACGCGCGAGAAATTGTTTGTAAACGCCGTATTTACATATCTGCCACTGTGCAGGAGAATCCGTATAGCTGTTCGAGTGTGCGAAACGTAACGCGCGAGAAATTGTAAGTAAACGTCGTATTTACATATCTGCCACTGTGCAGGAGAATCCGTATAGGTGTTCGAGTGCTGGAAACGTAACGCGCAAGAAATTGTAAGTAAACGCCGTATTTACATATCTGCCACTGTGCAGGAGAATCCGGATAGCTGTTCGAGTGTGCGAAACGTAACGCGCGAGAAATTGTAAGTAAACGTCGTATTTACATATCTGCCACTGTGCAGGAGAATCCGTATAGGTGTTCGAGTGTTCGAAACGTAACGCGCAAGAAATTGTAAGTAAACGCCGTATTTACATATCTGCCACTGTGCAGGATAATCCGTATAGGTGTTCGAGTGTGCGAAACGTAACGCACGAGAAATTGTAAGTAAACGCCGTATTTACATATCTGCCACTGTGCAGGAGAATCCGGATAGCTGTTCGAGTGTGCGAAACGTAACGCGCGAGAAATTGTAAGTAAACGTCGTATTTACATATCTCCCACTGTGCAGGAAAATCCGTATAGGTGTTCGAGGGTTCGAATCGTAAGGCGTGAGAAATTGTAATTAAACGCCGTATTTACATATCTGCCACTGTGCTGGAGAATCCGTATAGGTGTTCGAGTGTTCAAACCGTAACGCGCGAGAAATTGTAAGTAAACGCCGTATTTACATATCTGCCACTGTGCAGGAGAATCCGTATAGGTGTTCGAGTGTTCAAAACGTAACGCGCGAGAAATTGTAAGTAAACGTCGTATTTACATATCTGCCACTGTGCAGGAGAATCCGTATAGGTGTTCGAGTGTTCGATACGTAACGCGTGAGAAATTGTATGTAAACGCCGTATTTACTTCTCTGCCTCTGTGCAGGAGAATCCGTATAGCTGTTCGAGTGTGCGAAACGTAACGCGCGAGAAATTGTAAGTAAACGCCGTATTTACATATCTGCCACTGTGCAGGAGAATCCGTATAGGTGTTCGAGTGTTCGAAACGTAACGCGCGAGAAATTGTAAGTAAACATCGTATTTACATATCTGCCACTGTGCAGGAGAATCCGTATAGGTGTTCGAGTGTTCGAAACGTAACGCGTGAGAAATTGTAAGTAAACGCCGTATTTACATATCTGCCACTGTCCAGGAGAATCCGTATAGGCGTTCGAGTGTTCGAACCGTAACGCGCGAGAAATTGTAAGTAAACGCCGTATTTACATATCTGCCACTATGCAGGAGAATCCGTATAGGTGTTCGAGTGTTCGAAACGTAACGCGCGTGAAATTGTAAGTAAACGTCGTATTTACATATCTGCCACTGTGCGGGAGAATCCGTATAGGTGTTCGAGTGTTCGAAACGTAACGCGCGAGAAATTGTATGTAAACGCCGTATTTACATATCTG
This sequence comes from Camellia sinensis, assembly GCF_055761805.1. Lineage (NCBI taxonomy): Eukaryota > Viridiplantae > Streptophyta > Magnoliopsida > Ericales > Theaceae > Camellia > Camellia sinensis. The sequence goes on along the minus strand of NW_028128989.1, from coordinate 3,168,299 downwards.
CCACTGTCTAGGAGAATCCGTATAGGTGTTCGAGTGCTCGAAACGTAACGCGCAAGAAATTGTAAGTAAACGCCGTATTTACATATCTGCCACTGTGCAGGAAAATCCGTATAGGTGTTCGAGTGTTCGAATCGTAAGGCGTGTGAAATTGTAATTAAACGCCGTATTTACATATCTGCCACTGTGCTGGAGAATCCGTATAGGTGTTCGAGTGTTCAAACCGTAACGCGCGAGAAATTGTAAGTAAACGCCGTATTTACATGTTTGCCACTGTGCAGGAGAATCCGTATAGGTGTTCGAGTGCTCGAAACGTAACGCGCAAGAAATTGTAAGTAAACGCCGTATTTACATATCTGCCACTGTGCAGGAGAATCCGGATAGCTGTTCGAGTGTGCGAAACGTAACGCGCGAGAAATTGTAAGTAAACGTCGTATTTACATATCTGCCACTGTGCAGGAGAATCCGTATAGGTGTTCGAGTGTTCGAAACGTAACGCGCAAGAAATTGTAAGTAAACGCCGTATTTACATATCTGCCACTGTGCAGGATAATCCGTATAGGTGTTCGAGTGTGCGAAACGTAACGCGCGAGAAATTGTAAGTAAACGCCGTATTTACATATCTGCCACTGTGCAGGAGAATCCGGATAGCTGTTCGAGTGTGCGAAACGTAACGCGCGAGAAATTGTAACTAAACGTCGTATTTACATATCTCCCACTGTGCAGGAGAATCCGTATAGGTGTTCGAGTGTTCGAAACGTAACGCGCGAGAAATTGTAAGTAAACATCGTATTTACTTATCTGCCACTGTGCAGGAGAATCCGTATAGGTGTTCGAGTGTTCGAAACGTAACGCGTGAGAAATTATAAGTAAACGTCGTATTTACCTATCTGCCACTGTGCAGGAGAATCCATATAGGTGTTCGAGTGTGCCAAACGTAACGCGCGAGAAATTGTAAGTAAACGCCGTATTTACATATCTGCCACTGTGCAGGATAATCCGTATAGGTGTTCGAGTGTGCGAAACGTAACGCGCGAGAAATTGTAAGTAAACGCCGTATTTACATATCTGCCACTGTGCAGGAGAATCCGTATAGGTGTTCGAGTGCTCGAAACGTAACGCGCAAGAAATTGTAAGTAAACGCCGTATTTACATATCTGCCACTGTGCAGGAGAATCCGGATAGCTGTTCGAGTGTGCGAAACGTAACACGCGAGAAATTGTAAGTAAACGCCGTATTTACATATCTGCCACTGTGCAGGAGAATCCGTATAGGTGTTCGAGTGTTCGAAACGTAACGCGCGAGAAATTGTAAGTAAACGTCGTATTTACTTATCTGCCACTGTGCAGGAGAATCCGTATAGGTGTTCGAGTGTTCGAAACGTAACGCGTGAGAAATTGTAAGTAAACGTCGTATTTACATATCTGCCACTGTGCAGGAGAATCCGTATAGGTGTTCGAGTGTGCCAAACGTAACGCGCGAGAAATTGTAAGTAAACGCCGTATTTACATATCTGCCACTGTGTAGGATAATCCGTATAGGTGTTCGAGTGTTCGAAACGTAACGCGCGAGAAACTGTAAGTAAACCCCGTATTTACATATCTGCCACTGTACAGGAGAATCCGTATAGGTGTTCGAGTGCTCGAAACGTAACGCGCAAGAAATTGTAAGTAAACGCCGTATTTACATATCTGCCACTGTGCAGGAAAATCCGTATAGGTGTTCGAGTGTTCGAATCGTAAGGCGTGAGAAATTCTAATTAAACGCCGTATTTACATATCTGCCACTGTGCTGGAGAATCCGTATAGGTGTTCGAGTGTTCAAATCGTAACGCGCGAGAAATTGTAAGTAAACGCCGTATTTACATATCTGCCACTGTGCAGGAGAATCCGTATAGGTGTTCGAGTGTTCGAAACGTAATGCGCGAAAAGTTGTAAGTAAATACGGCGTATTTACATAGCTGCCACTGTGCAGGAGAATCCGTATAGGTGTTCGAGTGTTCGAAACGTAACGCGCGAGAAATTGTAAGTAAACGTCGTATTTACTTATCTGCCACTGTGCAGGAGAATCCGTATAGGTGTTCGAGTGTTCGAAACGTAACGCGTGAGAAATTATAAGTAAACGTCGTATTTACCTATCTGCCACTGTGCAGGAGAATCCGTATAGGTGTTCGAGTGTTCGAAACGTAACGCGCAAGAAATTGTAAGTAAACGCCGTATTTACATATCTGCCACTGTGCAGGAGAATCCGTACAGGTGTTCGAGTGTTCGAAACGTAACGCGCGAGAAATTGTTTGTAAACGCCGTATTTACATATCTGCCACTGTGCAGGAGAATCCGTATAGCTGTTCGAGTGTGCGAAACGTAACGCGCGAGAAATTGTAAGTAAACGTCGTATTTACATATCTGCCACTGTGCAGGAGAATCCGTATAGGTGTTCGAGTGCTCGAAACGTAACGCGCAAGAAATTGTAAGTAAACGCCGTATTTACATATCTGCCACTGTGCAGGAGAATCCGGATAGCTGTTCGAGTGTGCGAAACGTAACGCGCGAGAAATTGTAAGTAAACGTCGTATTTACATATCTGCCACTGTGCAGGAGAATCCGTATAGGTGTTCGAGTGTTCGAAACGTAACGCGCAAGAAATTGTAAGTAAACACCGTATTTACATATCTGCCACTGTGCAGGATAATCCGTATAGGTGTTCGAGTGTGCGAAACGTAACGCACGAGAAATTGTAAGTAAACGCCGTATTTACATATCTGCCACTGTGCAGGAGAATCCGGATAGCTGTTCGAGTGTGCGAAACGTAACGCGCGAGAAATTGTAAGTAAACGTCGTATTTACATATCTCCCACTGTGCAGGAAAATCCGTATAGGTGTTCGAGGGTTCGAATCGTAAGGCGTGAGAAATTGTAATTAAACGCCGTATTTACATATCTGCCACTGTGCTGGAGAATCCGTATAGGTGTTCGAGTGTTCAAACCGTAACGCGCGAGAAATTGTAAGTAAACGCCGTATTTACATATCTGCCACTGTGCAGGAGAATCCGTATAGGTGTTCGAGTGTTCGAAACGTAACGCGCGAGAAGTTGTAAGTAAATACGGCGTATTTACATATCTGCCACTGTGCAGGAGAATCCGTATAGGTGTTCGAGTGTTCGAAACGTAACGCGTGAGAAATTGTAAGTAAACGTCGTATTTACATATCTGCCACTGTGCAGGAGAATCCGTATAGGTGTTCGAGTGTGCCAAACGTAACGCGCGAGAAATTGTAAGTAAACGCCGTATTTACATATCTGCCACTGTGCAGGATAATCCGTATAGGTGTTCGAGTGTGCGAAACGTAACGCGCGAGAAATTGTAAGTAAACGCCGTATTTACATATCTGCCACTGTGCAGGAGAATCCGTATAGGTGTTCGAGTGCTCGAAACGTAACGCGCAAGAAATTGTAAGTAAACGCCGTATTTACATATCTGCCACTGTGCAGGAGAATCCGGATAGCTGTTCGAGTGTGCGAAACGTAACGCGCGAGAAATTGTAAGTAAACGCCGTATTTACATATCTGCCACTGTGCAGGAGAATCCGTATAGGTGTTCGAGTGCTCGAAACGTAACGCGCAAGAAAATGTAAGTAAACGCCGTATTTACATATCTGCCACTGTGCAGGAGAATCCGGATAGCTGTTCGAGTGTGCGAAACGTAACGCGCGAGAAATTGTAAGTAAACGTCGTATTTACATATCTGCCACTGTGCAGGAGAATCCGTATAGGTGTTCGTGTGTTCGAAACGTAACGCGCAAGAAATTGTAAGTAAACGCCATATTTACAAATCTGCCACTGTGCAGGAGAATCCGTACAGGTGTTCGAGTGTTCGAAACGTAACGCGCGAGAAATTGTTTGTAAACGCCGTATTTACATATCTGCCACTGTGCAGGAGAATCCGTATAGCTGTTCGGGTGTGCGAAACGTAACGCGCGAAAAATTGTAAGTAAACGTCGTATTTACATATCTGCCACTGTGCAGGAGAATCCGTATAGGTGATCGAGTGTTCGAAACGTAACGCGCAAGAAATTGTAAGTAAACGCCGTATTTACATATCTGCCACTGTGCAGGAGAATCCGTATAGGTGTTCGAGTGTGCGAAACGTAACGCGCGAGAAATTGTAAGTAAACACCGTATTTACATATCTGCCACTGTGCAGGAGAATCCGTATAGGTGTTCGAGTGCTCGAAACGTAACGCGCAAGAAATTGTAAGTAAACGCCGTATTTACATAACTGCCACTGTGCAGGAAAATCCGTATAGGTGTTCGAGTGTTCGAATTGTAAGGCGTGAGAAATTGTAATTAAACACCGTATTTACATATCTGCCACTGTGCTGGAGAATCCGTATAGGTGTTCGAGAGTTCAAACCGTAACGCGCGAGAAATTGTAAGTAAACGCCGTATTTACATATCTGCCACTGTGCAGGAGAATCCGTATATTTGTTCGAGTGTTCGAAACGTAACGCGCGAGAAGTTGTAAGTAAATACGGCGTATTTACATATCTGCCACTGTGCAGGAGAATCCGTATAGGTGTTCGAGTGTTCGAAACGTAACGCGCGAGAAATTGTAAGTAAACGTCGTATTTACATATCTGCCACTGTGCAGGAGAATCCGTATAGGTGTTCGAGTGTGCCAAACGTAACGCGCGAGAAATTGTAAGTAAACGCCGTATTTACATATCTGCCACTGTGTAGGATAATCCGTATAGGTGTTCGAGTGTGCGAAACGTAACGCGCGAGAAATTGTAAGTAAACCCCGTATTTACATATCTGCCACTGTACAGGAGAATCCGTATAGGTGTTCGAGTGCTCGAAACGTAACGCGCAAGACATTGTAAGTAAACGCCGTATTTACATATCTGCCACTGTGCAGGAGAATCCGGATAGCTGTTCGAGTGTGCGAAACGTAACGCGCGAGAAATTGTAAGTAAACGTCGTATTTACATATCTGCCACTGTGCAGGAGAATCCGTATAGGTGTTCGAGTGTTCGAAACGTAACGCGCAAGAAATTGTAAGTAAACGCCGTATTTACATATCTGCCACTGTGCAGGAGAATCCGTACAGGTGTTCGAGTGTTCGAAACGTAACGCGCGAGAAATTGTTTGTAAACGCCGTATTTACATATCTGCCACTGTGCAGGAGAATCCGTATAGCTGTTCGAGTGTGCGAAACGTAACGCGCAAGAAATTGTAAGTAAACGTCGTATTTACATATCTGCCACTGTGCAGGAGAATCCGTATAGGTGTTCGAGTGTTCGAAACGTAACGCGCAAGAAATTGTAAGTAAACGCCGTATTTACATATCTGCCACTGTGCAGGAGAATCCGTACAGGTGTTCGAGTGTTCGAAACGTAACGCGCGAGAAATTGTTTGTAAACGCCGTATTTACATATCTGCCACTGTGCAGCAGAATCCGTATAGCTGTTCGAGTGTGCGAAACGTAACGCGCGAGAAATTGTAAGTAAACGTCGTATTTACATTTCTGCCACTGTGCAGGAGAATCCGTATAGGTGTTCGAGTGCTCGAAACGTAACGCGCAAGAAATTGTAAGTAAACGCCGTATTTACATATCTGCCACTGTGCAGGAGAATCCGGATAGCTGTTCGAGTGTGCGAAACGTAACGCGCGAGAAATTGTAAGTAAACGTCGTATTTACATATCTGCCACTGTGCAGGAGAATCCGTATAGGTGTTCGAGTGTTCGAAACGTAACGCGCAAGAAATTGTAAGTAAACGCCGTATTTACATATCTGCCACTGTGCAGGATAATCCGTATAGGTGTTCGAGTGTGCGAAACGTAACGCACGAGAAATTGTAAGTAAACGCCGTATTTACATATCTGCCACTGTGCAGGAGAATCCGGATAGCTGTTCGAGTGTGCGAAACGTAACGCGCGAGAAATTGTAAGTAAACGTCGTATTTACATATCTCCCACTGTGCAGGAAAATCCGTATAGGTGTTCGAGTGTTCGAATCGTAAGGCGTGAGAAACTGTAATTAAACGCCGTATTTACATATCTGCCACTGTGCTGGAGAATCCGTATAGGTGTTCGAGTGTTCAAACCGTAACGCGCGAGAAATTGTAAGTAAACGCCGTATTTACATATCTGCCACTGTGCAGGAGAATCCGTATAGGTGTTCGAGTGTTCGAAACGTAACGCGCGAGAAATTGTAAGTAAACGTCGTATTTACTTATCTGCCACTGTGCAGGAGAATCCGTATAGGTGTTCGAGTGTTCGAAACGTAACGCGTGAGAAATTATAAGTAAACGTCGTATTTACCTATCTGCCACTGTGCAGGAGAATCCGTATAGGTGTTCGAGTGTTCGAAACGTAACGCGCAAGAAATTGTAAGTAAACGCCGTATTTACATATCTGCCACTGTGCAGGAGAATCCGTACAGGTGTTCGAGTGTTCGAAACGTAACGCGCGAGAAATTGTTTGTAAACGCCGTATTTACATATCTGCCACTGTGCAGGAGAATCCGTATAGCTGTTCGAGTGTGCGAAACGTAACGCGCGAGAAATTGTAAGTAAACGTCGTATTTACATATCTGCCACTGTGCAGGAGAATCCGTATAGGTGTTCGAGTGCTCGAAACGTAACGCGCAAGAAATTGTAAGTAAACGCCGTATTTACATATCTGCCACTGTGCAGGAGAATCCGGATAGCTGTTCGAGTGTGCGAAACGTAACGCGCGAGAAATTGTAAGTAAACGTCGTATTTACATATCTGCCACTGTGCAGGAGAATCCGTATAGGTGTTCGAGTGTTCGAAACGTAACGCGCAAGAAATTGTAAGTAAACGCCGTATTTACATATCTGCCACTGTGCAGGATAATCCGTATAGGTGTTCGAGTGTGCGAAACGTAACGCACGAGAAATTGTAAGTAAACGCCGTATTTACATATCTGCCACTGTGCAGGAGAATCCGGATAGCTGTTCGAGTGTGCGAAACGTAACGCGCGAGAAATTGTAAGTAAACGTCGTATTTACATATCTCCCACTGTGCAGGAAAATCCGTATAGGTGTTCGAGGGTTCGAATCGTAAGGCGTGAGAAATTGTAATTAAACGCCGTATTTACATATCTGCCACTGTGCTGGAGAATCCGTATAGGTGTTCGAGTGTTCAAACCGTAACGCGCGAGAAATTGTAAGTAAACGCCGTATTTACATATCTGCCACTGTGCAGGAGAATCCGGATAGCTGTTCGAGTGTGCGAAACGTAACGCGCGAGAAATTGTAAGTAAACGTCGTATTTACATATCTGCCACTGTGCAGGAGAATCCGTATAGGTGTTCGAGTGTTCGAAACGTAACGCGCAAGAAATTGTAAGTAAACGCCGTATTTACATATCTGCCACTGTGCAGGATAATCCGTATAGGTGTTCGAGTGTGCGAAACGTAACGCACGAGAAATTGTAAGTAAACGCCGTATTTACATATCTGCCACTGTGCAGGAGAATCCGGATAGCTGTTCGAGTGTGCGAAACGTAACGCGCGAGAAATTGTAAGTAAACGTCGTATTTACATATCTCCCACTGTGCAGGAAAATCCGTATAGGTGTTCGAGTGTTCGAATCGTAAGGCGTGAGAAACTGTAATTAAACGCCGTATTTACATATCTGCCACTGTGCTGGAGAATCCGTATAGGTGTTCGAGTGTTCAAACCGTAACGCGCGAGAAATTGTAAGTAAACGCCGTATTTACATATCTGCCACTGTGCAGGAGAATCCGTATAGGTGTTCGAGTGTTCGAAACGTAACGCGCGAGAAATTGTAAGTAAACGTCGTATTTACTTATCTGCCACTGTGCAGGAGAATCCGTATAGGTGTTCGAGTGTTCGAAACGTAACGCGTGAGAAATTATAAGTAAACGTCGTATTTACCTATCTGCCACTGTGCAGGAGAATCCGTATAGGTGTTCGAGTGTTCGAAACGTAACGCGCAAGAAATTGTAAGTAAACGCCGTATTTACATATCTGCCACTGTGCAGGAGAATCCGTACAGGTGTTCGAGTGTTCGAAACGTAACGCGCGAGAAATTGTTTGTAAACGCCGTATTTACATATCTGCCACTGTGCAGGAGAATCCGTATAGCTGTTCGAGTGTGCGAAACGTAACGCGCGAGAAATTGTAAGTAAACGTCGTATTTACATATCTGCCACTGTGCAGGAGAATCCGTATAGGTGTTCGAGTGCTCGAAACGTAACGCGCAAGAAATTGTAAGTAAACGCCGTATTTACATATCTGCCACTGTGCAGGAGAATCCGGATAGCTGTTCGAGTGTGCGAAACGTAACGCGCGAGAAATTGTAAGTAAACGTCGTATTTACATATCTGCCACTGTGCAGGAGAATCCGTATAGGTGTTCGAGTGTTCGAAACGTAACGCGCAAGAAATTGTAAGTAAACGCCGTATTTACATATCTGCCACTGTGCAGGATAATCCGTATAGGTGTTCGAGTGTGCGAAACGTAACGCACGAGAAATTGTAAGTAAACGCCGTATTTACATATCTGCCACTGTGCAGGAAAATCCGGATAGCTGTTCGAGTGTGCGAAACGTAACGCGCGAGAAATTGTAAGTAAACGTCGTATTTACATATCTCCCACTGTGCAGGAAAATCCGTATAGGTGTTCGAGGGTTCGAATCGTAAGGCGTGAGAAATTGTAATTAAACGCCGTATTTACATATCTGCCACTGTGCTGGAGAATCCGTATAGGTGTTCGAGTGTTCAAACCGTAACGCGCGAGAAATTGTAAGTAAACGCCGTATTTACATATCTGCCACTGTGCAGGAGAATCCGTATAGGTGTTCGAGTGTTCGAAACGTAACGCGCGAGAAGTTGTAAGTAAATACGGCGTATTTACATATCTGCCACTGTGCAGGAGAATCCGTATAGGTGTTCGAGTGTTCGAAACGTAACGCGTGAGAAATTGTAAGTAAACGTCGTATTTACATATCTGCCACTGTGCAGGAGAATCCGTATAGGTGTTCGAGTGTGCCAAACGTAACGCGCGAGAAATTGTAAGTAAACGCCGTATTTACATATCTGCCACTGTGCAGGATAATCCGTATAGGTGTTCGAGTGTGCGAAACGTAACGCGCGAGAAATTGTAAGTAAACGCCGTATTTACATATCTGCCACTGTGCAGGAGAATCCGTATAGGTGTTCGAGTGCTCGAAACGTAACGCGCAAGAAATTGTAAGTAAACGCCGTATTTACATATCTGCCACTGTGCAGGAGAATCCGGATAGCTGTTCGAGTGTGCGAAACGTAACGCGCGAGAAATTGTAAGTAAACGCCGTATTTACATATCTGCCACTGTGCAGGAGAATCCGTATAGGTGTTCGAGTGCTCGAAACGTAACGCGCAAGAAAATGTAAGTAAACGCCGTATTTACATATCTGCCACTGTGCAGGAGAATCCGGATAGCTGTTCGAGTGTGCGAAACGTAACGCGCGAGAAATTGTAAGTAAACGTCGTATTTACATATCTGCCACTGTGCAGGAGAATCCGTATAGGTGTTCGTGTGTTCGAAACGTAACGCGCAAGAAATTGTAAGTAAACGCCGTATTTACATATCTGCCACTGTGCAGGAGAATCCGTACACGTGTTCGAGTGTTCGAAACGTAACGCGCGAGAAATTGTTTGTAAACGCCGTATTTACATATCTGCCACTGTGCAGGAGAATCCGTATAGCTGTTCGGGTGTGCGAAACGTAACGCGCGAAAAATTGTAAGTAAACGTCGTATTTACATATCTGCCACTGTGCAGGAGAATCCGTATAGGTGATCGAGTGTTCGAAACGTAACGCGCAAGAAATTGTAAGTAAACGCCGTATTTACATATCTGCCACTGTGCAGGAGAATCCGTATAGGTGTTCGAGTGTGCGAAACGTAACGCGCGAGAAATTGTAAGTAAACACCGTATTTACATATCTGCCACTGTGCAGGAGAATCCGTATAGCTGTTCGAGTGCTCGAAACGTAACGCGCAAGAAATTGTAAGTAAACGCCGTATTTACATATCTGCCACTGTGCAGGAAAATCCGTATAGGTGTTCGAGTGCTCGAAACGTAACGCGCAAGAAATTGTAAGTAAACGCCGTATTTACATATCTGCCACTGTGCAGGAGAATCCGGATAGCTGTTCGAGTGTGCGAAACGTAACGCGCGAGAAATTGTAAGTAAACGTCGTATTTACATATCTGCCACTGTGCAGGAGAATCCGTATAGGTGTTCGAGTGTTCGAAACGTAACGCGCAAGAAATTGTAAGTAAACGCCGTATTTACATATCTGCCACTGTGCAGGATAATCCGTATAGGTGTTCGAGTGTGCGAAACGTAACGCACGAGAAATTGTAAGTAAACGCCGTATTTACATATCTGCCACTGTGCAGGAGAATCCGGATAGCTGTTCGAGTGTGCGAAACGTAACGCGCGAGAAATTGTAAGTAAACGTCGTATTTACATATCTCCCACTGTGCAGGAAAATCCGTATAGGTGTTCGAGTGTTCGAATCGTAAGGCGTGAGAAATTGTAATTAAACGCCGTATTTACATATCTGCCACTGTGCTGGAGAATCCGTATAGGTGTTCGAGTGTTCAAACCGTAACGCGCGAGAAATTGTAAGTAAACGCCGTATTTACATATCTGCCACTGTGCAGGAGAATCCGTATAGGTGTTCGAGTGTTCGAAACGTAACGCGCGAGAAATTGTAAGTAAACGTCGTATTTACTTATCTGCCACTGTGCAGGAGAATCCGTATAGGTGTTCGAGTGTTCGAAACGTAACGCGTGAGAAATTATAAGTAAACGTCGTATTTACCTATCTGCCACTGTGCAGGAGAATCCGTATAGGTGTTCGAGTGTTCGAAACGTAACGCGCAAGAAATTGTAAGTAAACGCCGTATTTACATATCTGCCACTGTGCAGGAGAATCCGTACAGGTGTTCGAGTGTTCGAAACGTAACGCGCGAGAAATTGTTTGTAAACGCCGTATTTACATATCTGCCACTGTGCAGGAGAATCCGTATAGCTGTTCGAGTGTGCGAAACGTAACGCGCGAGAAATTGTAAGTAAACGTCGTATTTACATATCTGCCACTGTGCAGGAGAATCCGTATAGGTGTTCGAGTGCTCGAAACGTAACGCGCAAGAAATTGTAAGTAAACGCCGTATTTACATATCTGCCACTGTGCAGGAGAATCCGGATAGCTGTTCGAGTGTGCGAAACGTAACGCGCGAGAAATTGTAAGTAAACGTCGTATTTACATATCTGCCACTGTGCAGGAGAATCCGTATAGGTGTTCGAGTGTTCGAAACGTAACGCGCAAGAAATTGTAAGTAAACGCCGTATTTACATATCTGCCACTGTGCAGGATAATCCGTATAGGTGTTCGAGTGTGCGAAACGTAACGCACGAGAAATTGTAAGTAAACGCCGTATTTACATATCTGCCACTGTGCAGGAGAATCCGGATAGCTGTTCGAGTGTGCGAAACGTAACGCGCGAGAAATTGTAAGTAAACGTCGTATTTACATATCTCCCACTGTGCAGGAAAATCCGTATAGGTGTTCGAGGGTTCGAATCGTAAGGCGTGAGAAATTGTAATTAAACGCCGTATTTACATATCTGCCACTGTGCTGGAGAATCCGTATAGGTGTTCGAGTGTTCAAACCGTAACGCGCGAGAAATTGTAAGTAAACGCCGTATTTACATATCTGCCACTGTGCAGGAGAATCCGTATAGGTGTTCGAGTGTTCGAAACGTAACGCGCGAGAAGTTGTAAGTAAATACGGCGTATTTACATATCTGCCACTGTGCAGGAGAATCCGTATAGGTGTTCGAGTGTTCGAAACGTAACGCGTGAGAAATTGTAAGTAAACGTCGTATTTACATATCTGCCACTGTGCAGGAGAATCCGTATAGGTGTTCGAGTGTGCCAAACGTAACGCGCGAGAAATTGTAAGTAAACGCCGTATTTACATATCTGCCACTGTGCAGGATAATCCGTATAGGTGTTCGAGTGTGCGAAACGTAACGCGCGAGAAATTGTAAGTAAACGCCGTATTTACATATCTGCCACTGTGCAGGAGAATCCGTATAGGTGTTCGAGTGCTCGAAACGTAACGCGCAAGAAATTGTAAGTAAACGCCGTATTTACATATCTGCCACTGTGCAGGAGAATCCGGATAGCTGTTCGAGTGTGCGAAACGTAACGCGCGAGAAATTGTAAGTAAACGCCGTATTTACATATCTGCCACTGTGCAGGAGAATCCGTATAGGTGTTCGAGTGCTCGAAACGTAACGCGCAAGAAAATGTAAGTAAACGCCGTATTTACATATCTGCCACTGTGCAGGAGAATCCGGATAGCTGTTCGAGTGTGCGAAACGTAACGCGCGAGAAATTGTAAGTAAACGTCGTATTTACATATCTGCCACTGTGCAGGAGAATCCGTATAGGTGTTCGTGTGTTCGAAACGTAACGCGCAAGAAATTGTAAGTAAACGCCGTATTTACATATCTGCCACTGTGCAGGAGAATCCGTACACGTGTTCGAGTGTTCGAAACGTAACGCGCGAGAAATTGTTTGTAAACGCCGTATTTACATATCTGCCACTGTGCAGGAGAATCCGTATAGCTGTTCGGGTGTGCGAAACGTAACGCGCGAAAAATTGTAAGTAAACGTCGTATTTACATATCTGCCACTGTGCAGGAGAATCCGTATAGGTGATCGAGTGTTCGAAACGTAACGCGCAAGAAATTGTAAGTAAACGCCGTATTTACATATCTGCCACTGTGCAGGAGAATCCGTATAGGTGTTCGAGTGTGCGAAACGTAACGCGCGAGAAATTGTAAGTAAACACCGTATTTACATATCTGCCACTGTGCAGGAGAATCCGTATAGCTGTTCGAGTGCTCGAAACGTAACGCGCAAGAAATTGTAAGTAAACGCCGTATTTACATATCTGCCACTGTGCAGGAAAATCCGTATAGGTGTTCGAGTGCTCGAAACGTAACGCGCAAGAAATTGTAAGTAAACGCCGTATTTACATATCTGCCACTGTGCAGGAGAATCCGGATAGCTGTTCGAGTGTGCGAAACGTAACGCGCGAGAAATTGTAAGTAAACGTCGTATTTACATATCTGCCACTGTGCAGGAGAATCCGTATAGGTGTTCGAGTGTTCGAAACGTAACGCGCAAGAAATTGTAAGTAAACGCCGTATTTACATATCTGCCACTGTGCAGGATAATCCGTATAGGTGTTCGAGTGTGCGAAACGTAACGCACGAGAAATTGTAAGTAAACGCCGTATTTACATATCTGCCACTGTGCAGGAGAATCCGGATAGCTGTTCGAGTGTGCGAAACGTAACGCGCGAGAAATTGTAAGTAAACGTCGTATTTACATATCTCCCACTGTGCAGGAAAATCCGTATAGGTGTTCGAGTGTTCGAATCGTAAGGCGTGAGAAATTGTAATTAAACGCCGTATTTACATATCTGCCACTGTGCTGGAGAATCCGTATAGGTGTTCGAGTGTTCAAACCGTAACGCGCGAGAAATTGTAAGTAAACGCCGTATTTACATATCTGCCACTGTGCAGGAGAATCCGTATAGGTGTTCGAGTGTTCGAAACGTAACGCGCGAGAAATTGTAAGTAAACGTCGTATTTACTTATCTGCCACTGTGCAGGAGAATCCGTATAGGTGTTCGAGTGTTCGAAACGTAACGCGTGAGAAATTATAAGTAAACGTCGTATTTACCTATCTGCCACTGTGCAGGAGAATCCGTATAGGTGTTCGAGTGTTCGAAACGTAACGCGCAAGAAATTGTAAGTAAACGCCGTATTTACATATCTGCCACTGTGCAGGAGAATCCGTACAGGTGTTCGAGTGTTCGAAACGTAACGCGCGAGAAATTGTTTGTAAACGCCGTATTTACATATCTGCCACTGTGCAGGAGAATCCGTATAGCTGTTCGAGTGTGCGAAACGTAACGCGCGAGAAATTGTAAGTAAACGTCGTATTTACATATCTGCCACTGTGCAGGAGAATCCGTATAGGTGTTCGAGTGCTCGAAACGTAACGCGCAAGAAATTGTAAGTAAACGCCGTATTTACATATCTGCCACTGTGCAGGAGAATCCGGATAGCTGTTCGAGTGTGCGAAACGTAACGCGCGAGAAATTGTAAGTAAACGTCGTATTTACATATCTGCCACTGTGCAGGAGAATCCGTATAGGTGTTCGAGTGTTCGAAACGTAACGCGCAAGAAATTGTAAGTAAACGCCGTATTTACATATCTGCCACTGTGCAGGATAATCCGTATAGGTGTTCGAGTGTGCGAAACGTAACGCACGAGAAATTGTAAGTAAACGCCGTATTTACATATCTGCCACTGTGCAGGAGAATCCGGATAGCTGTTCGAGTGTGCGAAACGTAACGCGCGAGAAATTGTAAGTAAACGTCGTATTTACATATCTCCCACTGTGCAGGAAAATCCGTATAGGTGTTCGAGGGTTCGAATCGTAAGGCGTGAGAAATTGTAATTAAACGCCGTATTTACATATCTGCCACTGTGCTGGAGAATCCGTATAGGTGTTCGAGTGTTCAAACCGTAACGCGCGAGAAATTGTAAGTAAACGCCGTATTTACATATCTGCCACTGTGCAGGAGAATCCGTATAGGTGTTCGAGTGTTCGAAACGTAACGCGCGAGAAGTTGTAAGTAAATACGGCGTATTTACATATCTGCCACTGTGCAGGAGAATCCGTATAGGTGTTCGAGTGTTCGAAACGTAACGCGTGAGAAATTGTAAGTAAACGTCGTATTTACATATCTGCCACTGTGCAGGAGAATCCGTATAGGTGTTCGAGTGTGCCAAACGTAACGCGCGAGAAATTGTAAGTAAACGCCGTATTTACATATCTGCCACTGTGCAGGATAATCCGTATAGGTGTTCGAGTGTGCGAAACGTAACGCGCGAGAAATTGTAAGTAAACGCCGTATTTACATATCTGCCACTGTGCAGGAGAATCCGTATAGGTGTTCGAGTGCTCGAAACGTAACGCGCAAGAAATTGTAAGTAAACGCCGTATTTACATATCTGCCACTGTGCAGGAGAATCCGGATAGCTGTTCGAGTGTGCGAAACGTAACGCGCGAGAAATTGTAAGTAAACGCCGTATTTACATATCTGCCACTGTGCAGGAGAATCCGTATAGGTGTTCGAGTGCTCGAAACGTAACGCGCAAGAAAATGTAAGTAAACGCCGTATTTACATATCTGCCACTGTGCAGGAGAATCCGGATAGCTGTTCGAGTGTGCGAAACGTAACGCGCGAGAAATTGTAAGTAAACGTCGTATTTACATATCTGCCACTGTGCAGGAGAATCCGTATAGGTGTTCGTGTGTTCGAAACGTAACGCGCAAGAAATTGTAAGTAAACGCCGTATTTACATATCTGCCACTGTGCAGGAGAATCCGTACACGTGTTCGAGTGTTCGAAACGTAACGCGCGAGAAATTGTTTGTAAACGCCGTATTTACATATCTGCCACTGTGCAGGAGAATCCGTATAGCTGTTCGGGTGTGCGAAACGTAACGCGCGAAAAATTGTAAGTAAACGTCGTATTTACATATCTGCCACTGTGCAGGAGAATCCGTATAGGTGATCGAGTGTTCGAAACGTAACGCGCAAGAAATTGTAAGTAAACGCCGTATTTACATATCTGCCACTGTGCAGGAGAATCCGTATAGGTGTTCGAGTGTGCGAAACGTAACGCGCGAGAAATTGTAAGTAAACACCGTATTTACATATCTGCCACTGTGCAGGAGAATCCGTATAGCTGTTCGAGTGCTCGAAACGTAACGCGCAAGAAATTGTAAGTAAACGCCGTATTTACATATCTGCCACTGTGCAGGAAAATCCGTATAGGTGTTCGAGTGCTCGAAACGTAACGCGCAAGAAATTGTAAGTAAACGCCGTATTTACATATCTGCCACTGTGCAGGAGAATCCGGATAGCTGTTCGAGTGTGCGAAACGTAACGCGCGAGAAATTGTAAGTAAACGTCGTATTTACATATCTGCCACTGTGCAGGAGAATCCGTATAGGTGTTCGAGTGTTCGAAACGTAACGCGCAAGAAATTGTAAGTAAACGCCGTATTTACATATCTGCCACTGTGCAGGATAATCCGTATAGGTGTTCGAGTGTGCGAAACGTAACGCACGAGAAATTGTAAGTAAACGCCGTATTTACATATCTGCCACTGTGCAGGAGAATCCGGATAGCTGTTCGAGTGTGCGAAACGTAACGCGCGAGAAATTGTAAGTAAACGTCGTATTTACATATCTCCCACTGTGCAGGAAAATCCGTATAGGTGTTCGAGTGTTCGAATCGTAAGGCGTGAGAAATTGTAATTAAACGCCGTATTTACATATCTGCCACTGTGCTGGAGAATCCGTATAGGTGTTCGAGTGTTCAAACCGTAACGCGCGAGAAATTGTAAGTAAACGCCGTATTTACATATCTGCCACTGTGCAGGAGAATCCGTATAGGTGTTCGAGTGTTCGAAACGTAACGCGCGAGAAATTGTAAGTAAACGTCGTATTTACTTATCTGCCACTGTGCAGGAGAATCCGTATAGGTGTTCGAGTGTTCGAAACGTAACGCGTGAGAAATTATAAGTAAACGTCGTATTTACCTATCTGCCACTGTGCAGGAGAATCCGTATAGGTGTTCGAGTGTTCGAAACGTAACGCGCAAGAAATTGTAAGTAAACGCCGTATTTACATATCTGCCACTGTGCAGGAGAATCCGTACAGGTGTTCGAGTGTTCGAAACGTAACGCGCGAGAAATTGTTTGTAAACGCCGTATTTACATATCTGCCACTGTGCAGGAGAATCCGTATAGCTGTTCGAGTGTGCGAAACGTAACGCGCGAGAAATTGTAAGTAAACGTCGTATTTACATATCTGCCACTGTGCAGGAGAATCCGTATAGGTGTTCGAGTGCTCGAAACGTAACGCGCAAGAAATTGTAAGTAAACGCCGTATTTACATATCTGCCACTGTGCAGGAGAATCCGGATAGCTGTTCGAGTGTGCGAAACGTAACGCGCGAGAAATTGTAAGTAAACGTCGTATTTACATATCTGCCACTGTGCAGGAGAATCCGTATAGGTGTTCGAGTGTTCGAAACGTAACGCGCAAGAAATTGTAAGTAAACGCCGTATTTACATATCTGCCACTGTGCAGGATAATCCGTATAGGTGTTCGAGTGTGCGAAACGTAACGCACGAGAAATTGTAAGTAAACGCCGTATTTACATATCTGCCACTGTGCAGGAGAATCCGGATAGCTGTTCGAGTGTGCGAAACGTAACGCGCGAGAAATTGTAAGTAAACGTCGTATTTACATATCTCCCACTGTGCAGGAAAATCCGTATAGGTGTTCGAGGGTTCGAATCGTAAGGCGTGAGAAATTGTAATTAAACGCCGTATTTACATATCTGCCACTGTGCTGGAGAATCCGTATAGGTGTTCGAGTGTTCAAACCGTAACGCGCGAGAAATTGTAAGTAAACGCCGTATTTACATATCTGCCACTGTGCAGGAGAATCCGTATAGGTGTTCGAGTGTTCGAAACGTAACGCGCGAGAAGTTGTAAGTAAATACGGCGTATTTACATATCTGCCACTGTGCAGGAGAATCCGTATAGGTGTTCGAGTGTTCGAAACGTAACGCGTGAGAAATTGTAAGTAAACGTCGTATTTACATATCTGCCACTGTGCAGGAGAATCCGTATAGGTGTTCGAGTGTGCCAAACGTAACGCGCGAGAAATTGTAAGTAAACGCCGTATTTACATATCTGCCACTGTGCAGGATAATCCGTATAGGTGTTCGAGTGTGCGAAACGTAACGCGCGAGAAATTGTAAGTAAACGCCGTATTTACATATCTGCCACTGTGCAGGAGAATCCGTATAGGTGTTCGAGTGCTCGAAACGTAACGCGCAAGAAATTGTAAGTAAACGCCGTATTTACATATCTGCCACTGTGCAGGAGAATCCGGATAGCTGTTCGAGTGTGCGAAACGTAACGCGCGAGAAATTGTAAGTAAACGCCGTATTTACATATCTGCCACTGTGCAGGAGAATCCGTATAGGTGTTCGAGTGCTCGAAACGTAACGCGCAAGAAAATGTAAGTAAACGCCGTATTTACATATCTGCCACTGTGCAGGAGAATCCGGATAGCTGTTCGAGTGTGCGAAACGTAACGCGCGAGAAATTGTAAGTAAACGTCGTATTTACATATCTGCCACTGTGCAGGAGAATCCGTATAGGTGTTCGTGTGTTCGAAACGTAACGCGCAAGAAATTGTAAGTAAACGCCGTATTTACATATCTGCCACTGTGCAGGAGAATCCGTACACGTGTTCGAGTGTTCGAAACGTAACGCGCGAGAAATTGTTTGTAAACGCCGTATTTACATATCTGCCACTGTGCAGGAGAATCCGTATAGCTGTTCGGGTGTGCGAAACGTAACGCGCGAAAAATTGTAAGTAAACGTCGTATTTACATATCTGCCACTGTGCAGGAGAATCCATATAGGTGATCGAGTGTTCGAAACGTAACGCGCAAGAAATTGTAAGTAAACGCCGTATTTACATATCTGCCACTGTGCAGGAGAATCCGTATAGGTGTTCGAGTGTGCGAAACGTAACGCGCGAGAAATTGTAAGTAAACACCGTATTTACATATCTGCCACTGTGCAGGAGAATCCGTATAGCTGTTCGAGTGCTCGAAACGTAACGCGCAAGAAATTGTAAGTAAACGCCGTATTTACATATCTGCCACTGTGCAGGAAAATCCGTATAGGTGTTCGAGTGTTCGAATTGTAAGGCGTGAGAAATTGTAATTAAACGCCGTATTTACATATCTGCCACTGTGCTGGAGAATCCGTATAGGTGTTCGAGAGTTCAAACCGTAACGCGCGAGAAATTGTAAGTAAACGCCGTATTTACATATCTGCCACTGTGCAGGAGAATCCGTATATTTGTTCGAGTGTTCGAAACGTAACGCGCGAGAAGTTGTAAGTAAATACGGCGTATTTACATATCTGCCACTGTGCAGGAGAATCCGTATAGGTGTTCGAGTGTTCGAAACGTAACGCGCGAGAAATTGTAAGTAAACGTCGTATTTACTTATCTGCCACTGTGCAGGAGAATCCGTATAGGTGTTCGAGTGTTCGAAACGTAACGCGTGAGAAATTGTAAGTAAACGTCGTATTTACATATCTGCCACTGTGCAGGAGAATCCGTATAGGTGTTCGAGTGTGCCAAACGTAACGCGCGAGAAATTGTAAGTAAACGCCGTATTTACATATCTGCCACTGTGTAGGATAATCCGTATAGGTGTTCGAGTGTGCGAAACGTAACGCGCGAGAAATTGTAAGTAAACCCCGTATTTACATATCTGCCACTGTACAGGAGAATCCGTATAGGTGTTCGAGTGCTCGAAACGTAACGCGCAAGACATTGTAAGTAAACGCCGTATTTACATATCTGCCACTGTGCAGGAGAATCCGGATAGCTGTTCGAGTGTGCGAAACGTAACGCGCGAGAAATTGTAAGTAAACGTCGTATTTACATATCTGCCACTGTGCAGGAGAATCCGTATAGGTGTTCGAGTGTTCGAAACGTAACGCGCAAGAAATTGTAAGTAAACGCCGTATTTACATATCTGCCACTGTGCAGGAGAATCCGTACAGGTGTTCGAGTGTTCGAAACGTAACGCGCGAGAAATTGTTTGTAAACGCCGTATTTACATATCTGCCACTGTGCAGGAGAATCCGTATAGCTGTTCGAGTGTGCGAAACGTAACGCGCAAGAAATTGTAAGTAAACGTCGTATTTACATATCTGCCACTGTGCAGGAGAATCCGTATAGGTGTTCGAGTGTTCGAAACGTAACGCGCAAGAAATTGTAAGTAAACGCCGTATTTACATATCTGCCACTGTGCAGGAGAATCCGTACAGGTGTTCGAGTGTTCGAAACGTAACGCGCGAGAAATTGTTTGTAAACGCCGTATTTACATATCTGCCACTGTGCAGGAGAATCCGTATAGCTGTTCGAGTGTGCGAAACGTAACGCGCGAGAAATTGTAAGTAAACGTCGTATTTACATATCTGCCACTGTGCAGGAGAATCCGTATAGGTGTTCGAGTGCTCGAAACGTAACGCGCAAGAAATTGTAAGTAAACGCCGTATTTACATATCTGCCACTGTGCAGGAGAATCCGGATAGCTGTTCGAGTGTGCGAAACGTAACGCGCGAGAAATTGTAAGTAAACGTCGTATTTACATATCTGCCACTGTGCAGGAGAATCCGTATAGGTGTTCGAGTGTTCGAAACGTAACGCGCAAGAAATTGTAAGTAAACGCCGTATTTACATATCTGCCACTGTGCAGGATAATCCGTATAGGTGTTCGAGTGTGCGAAACGTAACGCACGAGAAATTGTAAGTAAACGCCGTATTTACATATCTGCCACTGTGCAGGAGAATCCGGATAGCTGTTCGAGTGTGCGAAACGTAACGCGCGAGAAATTGTAAGTAAACGTCGTATTTACATATCTCCCACTGTGCAGGAAAATCCGTATAGGTGTTCGAGTGTTCGAATCGTAAGGCGTGAGAAATTGTAATTAAACGCCGTATTTACATATCTGCCACTGTGCTGGAGAATCCGTATAGGTGTTCGAGTGTTCAAACCGTAACGCGCGAGAAATTGTAAGTAAACGCCGTATTTACATATCTGCCACTGTGCAGGAGAATCCGTATAGGTGTTCGAGTGTTCGAAACGTAACGCGCGAGAAGTTGTAAGTAAATACGGCGTATTTACATATCTGCCACTGTGCAGGAGAATCTGTATAGGTGTTCGAGTGTTCGAAACGTAACGCGTGAGAAATTGTAAGTAAACATCGTATTTACTTATCTGCCACTGTGCAGGAGAATCCGTATAGGTGTTCGAGTGTTCGAAACGTAACGCGTGAGAAATTATAAGTAAACGTCGTATTTACCTATCTGCCATTGTGCAGGAGAATCCGTATAGGTGTTCGAGTGTGCCAAACGTAACGCGCGAGAAATTGTAAGTAAACGCCGTATTTACATATCTGCCACTGTGCAGGATAATCCGTATAGGTGTTCGAGTGTGCGAAACGTAACGCGCGAGAAATTGTAAGTAAACGCCGTATTTACATATCTGCCACTGTGCAGGAGAATCCGTATAGGTGTTCGAGTGCTCGAAACGTAACGCGCAAGAAATTGTAAGTAAACGCCGTATTTACATATCTGCCACTGTGCAGGAGAATCCGGATAGCTGTTCGAGTGTGCGAAACGTAACACGCGAGAAATTGTAAGTAAACGCCGTATTTACATATCTTCCACTGTGCAGGAGAATCCGTATAGGTGTTCGAGTGTTCGAAACGTAACGCGCGAGAAATTGTAAGTAAACGTCGTATTTACTTATCTGCCACTGTGCAGGAGAATCCGTATAGGTGTTCGAGTGTTCGAAACGTAACGCGTGAGAAATTGTAAGTAAACGTCGTATTTACATATCTGCCACTGTGCAGGAGAATCCGTATAGGTGTTCGAGTGTGCCAAACGTAACGCGCGAGAAATTGTAAGTAAACGCCGTATTTACATATCTGCCACTGTGTAGGATAATCCGTATAGGTGTTCGAGTGTGCGAAACGTAACGCGCGAGAAATTGTAAGTAAACCCCGTATTTACATATCTGCCACTGTATAGGAGAATCCGTATAGGTGTTCGAGTGCTCGAAACGTAACGCGCAAGAAATTGTAAGTAAACGCCGTATTTACATATCTGCCACTGTGCAGGAAAATCCGTATAGGTGTTCGAGTGTTCGAATCGTAAGGCGTGAGAAATTGTAATTAAACGCCGTATTTACATATCTGCCACTGTGCTGGAGAATCCGTATAGGTGTTCGAGTGTTCAAATCGTAACGCGCGAGAAATTGTAAGTAAACGCCGTATTTACATATCTGCCACTGTGCAGGAGAATCCGTATAGGTGTTCGAGTGTTCGAAACGTAACGCGCGAAAAGTTGTAAGTAAATACGGCGTATTTACATAGCTGCCACTGTGCAGGAGAATCCGTATAGGTGTTCGAGTGTTCGAAATGTAACGCGCGAGAAATTGTAAGTAAACGTCGTATTTACTTATCTGCCACTGTGCAGGAGAATCCGTATAGGTGTTCGAGTGTTCGAAACGTAACGGGTGAGAAATTATAAGTAAACGTCGTATTTACCTATCTGCCACTGTGCAGGAGAATCCGTATAGGTGTTCGAGTGTGCCAAACGTAACGCGCGAGAAATTGTAAGTAAACGCCGTATTTACATATCTGCCACTGTGCAGGATAATCCGTATAGGTGTTCGAGTGTGCGAAACGTAACGCGCGAGAAATTGTAAGTAAACGTCGTATTTACATATCTGCCACTGTGCAGGAGAATCCGTATAGGAGTTCGAGTGCTCGAAACGTAACGCGCAAGAAATTGTAAGTAAACGCCGTATTTACATATCTGCCACTGTGCAGGAGAATCCGGATAGCTGTTCGAGTGTGCGAAACGTAACGCGCGAGAAATTGTAAGTAAACGCCGTATTTACATATCTGCCACTGTGCAGGAGAATCCGTATAGGTGTTCGAGTGCTCGAAACGTAACGCGCAAGAAAATGTAAGTAAACGCCGTATTTACATATCTGCCACTGTGCAGGAGAATCCGGATAGCTGTTCGAGTGTGCGAAACGTAACGCGCGAGAAATTGTAAGTAAACGTCGTATTTACATATCTGCCACTGTGCAGGAGAATCCGTATAGGTGTTCGTGTGTTCGAAACGTAACGCGCAAGAAATTGTAAGTAAACGCCGTATTTACATATCTGCCACTGTGCAGGAGAATCCGTACAGGTGTTCGAGTGTTCGAAACGTAACGCGCGAGAAATTGTTTGTAAACGCCGTATTTACATATCTGCCACTGTGCAGGAGAATCCGTATAGCTGTTCGGGTGTGCGAAACGTAACGCGCGAAAAATTGTAAGTAAACGTCGTATTTACATATCTGCCACTGTGCAGGAGAATCCGTATAGGTGATCGAGTGTTCGAAACGTAACGCGCAAGAAATTGTAAGTAAACGCCGTATTTACATATCTGCCACTGTGCAGGAGAATCCGTATAGGTGTTCGAGTGTGCGAAACGTAACACGCGAGAAATTGTAAGTAAACACCGTATTTACATATCTGCCACTGTGCAGGAGAATCCGTATAGGTGTTCGAGTGCTCGAAACGTAACGCGCAAGAAATTGTAACTAAACGCCGTATTTACATATCTGCCACTGTGCAGGAAAATCCGTATAGGTGTTCGAGTGTTCGAATTGTAAGGCGTGAGAAATTGTAATTAAACGCCGTATTTACATATCTGCCACTGTGCTGGAGAATCCGTATTGGTGTTCGAGAGTTCAAACCGTAACGCGCGAGAAATTGTAAGTAAACGCCGTATTTACATATCTGCCACTGTGCAGGAGAATCCGTATATTTGTTCGAGTGTTCGAAACGTAACGCGCGAGAAGTTGTAAGTAAATACGGCGTATTTACATATCTGCCACTGTGCAGGAGAATCCGTATAGGTGTTCGAGTGTTCGAAACTTAACGCGCGAGAAATTGTAAGTAAACGTTGTATTTACTTATCTGCCACTGTGCAGGAGAATCCGTATAGGTGTTCGAGTGTTCGAAACGTAACGCGTGAGAAATTGTAAGTAAACGTCGTATTTACATATCTGCCACTGTGCAGGAGAATCCGTATAGGTGTTCGAGTGTGCCAAACGTAACGCGCGAGAAATTGTAAGTAAACGCCGTATTTACATATCTGCCACTGTGTAGGATAATCCGTATAGGTGTTCGAGGGTGCGAAACGTAACGCGCGAGAAATTGTAAGTAAACCCCGTATTTACATATCTGCCACTGTACAGGAGAATCCGTATAGGTGTTCGAGTGCTCGAAACGTAACGCGCCAGAAATTGTAAGTAAACGCCGTATTTACATATCTGCCACTGTGCAGGAGAATCCGGATAGCTGTTCGAGTGTGCGAAACGTAACGCGCGAGAAATTGTAAGTAAACGTCGTATTTACATATCTGCCACTGTGCAGGAGAATCCGTACAGGTGTTCGAGTGTTCGAAACGTAACGCGCGAGAAATTGTTTGTAAACGCCGTATTTACATATCTGCCACTGTGCAGGAGAATCCGTATAGCTGTTCGAGTGTGCGAAACGTAACGCGCGAGAAATTGTAAGTAAACGTCGTATTTACATATCTGCCACTGTGCAGGAGAATCCGTATAGGTGTTCGAGTGTTCGAAACGTAACGCGCAAGAAATTGTAAGTAAACGCCGTATTTACATATCTGCCACTGTGCAGGAGAATCCGTACAGGTGTTCGAGTGTTCGAAACGTAACGCGCAAGAAATTGTAAGTAAACGCCGTATTTACATATCTGCCACTGTGCAGGAGAATCTGTATAGCTGTTCGAGTGTGCGAAACGTAACGCGCGAGAAATTGTAAGTAAACGTCGTATTTACATATCTGCCACTGTGCAGGAGAATCCGTATAGGTGTTCGAGTGTTCGAAACGTAACGCGCAAGAAATTGTTAGTAAACGCCGTATTTACATATCTGCCACTGTGCAGGAGAATCCGTATAGGTGTTCGAGTGTGCGAAACGTAACGCGCGAGAAATTGTAAGTAAACGCTGTATTTACATATCTGCCACTGTGCAGGAGAATCCGTATAGGTGTTCGAGTGCTCGAAACGTAACGCGCAAGAAATTGTATGTAAACGCCGTATTTACATATCTGCCACTGTGCAGGAAAATCCGTATAGGTGTTCGAGTGTTCGAATCGTAAGGCGAGAGAAATTGTAATTAAACGCCGTATTTACATATCTGCCACTGTGCTGGAGAATCCGTATAGGTGTTCGAGTGTTCCAACCGTAACGCGCAAGAAATTGTAAGTAAACGCCGTATTTACATATCTGCCACTGTGCAGGAGAATCCGTATAGGTGTTCGAGTGTTCGAAACGTAACGCGCGAGAAGTTGTAAGTAAATACGGCGTATTTACATATCTGCCACTGTGCAGGAGAATCCGTATAGGTGTTCGAGTGTTCGAAACGTAACGCGCGAGAAATTGTAAGTAAACGTCGTATTTACTTATCTGCCACTGTGCAGGAGAATCCGTATAGGTGTTCGAGTGTTCGAAACGTAACGCGTGAGAAATTATAAGTAAACGTCGTATTTACATATCTGCCACTGTGCAGCAGAATCCGTATAGGTGTTCGAGTGTGCCAAACGTAACGCGCGAGAAATTGTAAGTAAACGCCGTATTTACATATCTGCCACTGTGCAGGATAATCCGTATAGGTGTTCGAGTGTGCGAAACGTAACGCGCGAGAAATTGTAAGTAAACGCCGTATTTACATATCTGCCACTGTGCAGGAGAATCCGTATAGGTGTTCGAGTGCTCGAAACGTAACGCGCAAGAAATTGTAAGTAAACGCCGTATTTACATATCTGCCACTGTGCAGGAGAATCCGGATAGCTGTTCGAGTGTGCGAAACGTAACGCGCGAGAAATTGTAAGTAAACGCCGTATTTACAAATCTGCCACTGTGCAGGAGAATCCGTATAGGTGTTCGAGTGCTCGAAACGTAACGCGCAAGAAATTGTAAGTAAACGCCGTATTTACATATCTGCCACTGTGCAGGAAAATCCGGATAGCTGTTCGAGTGTGCGAAACGTAACGCGCGAGAAATTGTAAGTAAACGTCGTATTTACATATCTGCCACTGTGCAGGAGAATCCGTATAGGTATTCGAGTGTTCGAAACGTAACGCGCAAGAAATTGTAAGTAAACGCCGTATTTACATATCTGCCACTGTGCAGGAGAATCCGTACAGGTGTTCGAGTGTTCGAAACGTAACGCGCGAGAAATTGTTTGTAAACGCCGTATTTACATATCTGCCACTGTGCAGGAGAATCCGTATAGCTGTTCGAGTGTGCGAAACGTAACGCGCGAGAAATTGTAAGTAAACGTCGTATTTACATATCTGCCACTGTGCAGGAGAATCCGTATAGGTGTTCGAGTGTGCGAAACGTAACGCGCGAGAAATTGTAAGTAAACGCCGTATTTACATATCTGCCACTGTGCAGGAGAATCCGTATAGGTGTTCGAGTGCACGAAACGTAACGCGCAAGAAATTGTAAGTAAACGCCGTATTTACATATCTGCCACTGTGCAGGAGAATCCGTATAGGTGTTCGAGTGTTCGAAACGTAACGCGCGAGAAATTGTATGTAAACGCCGTATTTACATATCTGCCACAGTGCAGGAGAATCCGTATAGGTGTTCGAGTGTTCGAAACGTAACGCGCAAGAAATTGTAAGTAAACGCCGTATTTACATATCTGCCACTGTGCAGGAGAATCCGTATAGGTGTTCGCGTGTGCGAAACGTAACGCGCGAGAAATTGTAAGTAAACGCCGTATTTACATATCTGCCACTGTGCAGGAGAATCCGTATAGGTGTTCGAGTGTGCGAAACGTAACGCGCGAGAAATTGTAAGTAAACGCCGTATTTACATATCTGCCACTGTGCAGGAGAATCCGTATAGGTGTTCGAGTGTTCGAATCGTAAGGCGTCAGAAATTGTAAGTAAACGCCGTATTTACATATCTGCCACTGTGCTGGAGAATCCGTATAGGTGTTCGAGTGTTCAAACCGTAACGCGCGAGAAATTGTAAGTAAACGCCGTATTTACATATCTGCCACTGTGCAGGAGAATCCGTATAGGTGTTCGAGTGTTCGAAACGTAACGCGCGAGAAATTGTAAGTAAACGTCGTATTTACATATCCGCCACGGTGCAGGAGAATCCGTATAGGTGTTCGAGTGTTCGATACGTAACGCGTGAGAAATTGTATGTAAACGCCGTATTTACATCTCTGCCTCTGTGCAGGAGAATCCGTATAGCTGTTCGAGTGTGCGAAACGTAACGCGCGAGAAATTGTAAGTAAACGCCGTATTTACATATCTGCCACTGTGCAGGAGAATCCGTATAGGTGTTCGAGTGTTCGAAACGTAACGCGCGAGAAATTGTAAGTAAACGTCGTATTTACATATCTGCCACTGTGCAGGAGAATCCGTATAGGTGTTCGAGTGATCGAAACGTAACGCGTGAGAAATTGTAAGTAAACGTCGTATTTACATATCTGCCACTGTGCAGGAGAATCCGTATAGGTGTTCGAGTGTGCCAAACGTAACGCGCGAGAAATTGTAAGTAAACGCCGTATTTACATATCTGCCACTGTGCAGGATAATCCGTATAGGTGTTCGAGTGTGCGAAACGTAACGCGCGAGAAATTGTAAGTAAACGCCGTATTTACATATCTGCCACTGTGCAGGAGAATCCGTATAGGTGTTCGAGTGTGCGAAACGTAACGCGCGAGAAATTGTAAGTAAACGTCGTATTTACATATCTGCCACTATGCAGGAGAATCCGTATAGGTGTTCGAGTGTGCGAAACGTAACGCGCGAGAAATTGTAAGTAAACGCCGTATTTACATATCTGCCACTGTGCAGGAGAATCCGTATAGGTGTTCGAGTGTTCGAATCGTAAGGCGTGAGAAATTGTAAGTAAACGCCGTATTTACAGATCTGCCACTGTGCTGGAGAATCCGTATAGGTGTTCGAGTGTTCAAACCGTAATGCGCGAGAAATTGTAAGTAAACGCCGTATTTACATATCTGCCACTGTGCAGGAGAATCCGTATAGGTGTTCGAGTGTTCGAAACGTAACGCGCGAGAAATTTTAAGTAAACGTCGTATTTACATATCTGCCACGGTGCAGGAGAATCCGTATAGGTGTTCGAGTGTTCGATACGTAACGCGTGAGAAATTGTATGTAAACGCCGTATTTACATCTCTGCCTCTGTGCAGGAGAATCCGTATAGCTGTTCGAGTGTGCGAAACGTAACGCGCGAGAAATTGTAAGTAAACGCCGTATTTACATATCTGCCACTGTGCAGGAGAATCCGTATAGGTGTTCGAGTGTTCGAAACGTAACGCGCGAGAAATTGTATGTAAACGCCGTATTTACATATCTGCCACAGTGCAGGAGAATCCGTATAGGTGTTCGAGTGTTCGAAACGTAACGCGCAAGAAATTGTAAGTAAACGCCGTATTTACATATCTGCCACTGTGCAGGAGAATCCGTATAGGTGTTCGCGTGTGCGAAACGTAACGCGCGAGAAATTGTAAGTAAACGCCGTATTTACATATCTGCCACTGTGCAGGAGAATCCGTATAGGTGTTCGAGTGTGCGAAACGTAACGCGCGAGAAATTGTAAGTAAACGCCGTATTTACATATCTGCCACTGTGCAGGAGAATCCGTATAGGTGTTCGAGTGTTCGAATCGTAAGGCGTGAGAAATTGTAAGTAAACGCCGTATTTACATATCTGCCACTGTGCTGGAGAATCCGTATAGGTGTTCGAGTGTTCAAACCGTAACGCGCGAGAAATTGTAAGTAAACGCCGTATTTACATATCTGCCACTGTGCAGGAGAATCCGTATAGGTGTTCGAGTGTTCGAAACGTAACGCGCGAGAAATTGTAAGTAAACGTCGTATTTACATATCCGCCACGGTGCAGGAGAATCCGTATAGGTGTTCGAGTGTTCGATACGTAACGCGTGAGAAATTGTATGTAAACGCCGTATTTACATCTCTGCCTCTGTGCAGGAGAATCCGTATAGCTGTTCGAGTGTGCGAAACGTAACGCGCGAGAAATTGTAAGTAAACGCCGTATTTACATATCTGCCACTGTGCAGGAGAATCCGTATAGGTGTTCGAGTGTTCGAAACGTAACGCGCGAGAAATTGTAAGTAAACGTCGTATTTACATATCTGCCACTGTGCAGGAGAATCCGTATAGGTGTTCGAGTGATCGAAACGTAACGCGTGAGAAATTGTAAGTAAACGTCGTATTTACATATCTGCCACTGTGCAGGAGAATCCGTATAGGTGTTCGAGTGTGCCAAACGTAACGCGCGAGAAATTGTAAGTAAACGCCGTATTTACATATCTGCCACTGTGCAGGATAATCCGTATAGGTGTTCGAGTGTGCGAAACGTAACGCGCGAGAAATTGTAAGTAAACGCCGTATTTACATATCTGCCACTGTGCAGGAGAATCCGTATAGGTGTTCGAGTGTGCGAAACGTAACGCGCGAGAAATTGTAAGTAAACGTCGTATTTACATATCTGCCACTGTGCAGGAGAATCCGTATAGGTGTTCGAGTGTGCGAAACGTAACGCGCGAGAAATTGTAAGTAAACGCCGTATTTACATATCTGCCACTGTGCAGGAGAATCCGTATAGGTGTTCGAGTGTTCGAATCGTAAGGCGTGAGAAATTGTAAGTAAACGCCGTATTTACAGATCTGCCACTGTGCTGGAGAATCCGTATAGGTGTTCGAGTGTTCAAACCGTAATGCGCGAGAAATTGTAAGTAAACGCCGTATTTACATATCTGCCACTGTGCAGGAGAATCCGTATAGGTGTTCGAGTGTTCGAAACGTAACGCGCGAGAAATTTTAAGTAAACGTCGTATTTACATATCTGCCACGGTGCAGGAGAATCCGTATAGGTGTTCGAGTGTTCGATACGTAACGCGTGAGAAATTGTATGTAAACGCCGTATTTACATCTCTGCCTCTGTGCAGGAGAATCCGTATAGCTGTTCGAGTGTGCGAAACGTAACGCGCGAGAAATTGTAAGTAAACGCCGTATTTACATATCTGCCACTGTGCAGGAGAATCCGTATAGGTGTTCGAGTGTTCGAAACGTAACGCGTGAGAAATTGTAAGTAAACGTCGTATTTACATATTTGCCACTGTGCAGGAGAATCCGTATAGGTGTTCGAGTGTTCGAAACGTAACGTGCGAGAAATTGTAAGTAAACGTCGTATTTACATATCTGCCACTGTGCAGGAGAATCCGTATAGGTGTTCGAGTGTTGGAAACGTAGCGCGCAAGAAATTGTAAGTAAACGCCGTATTTACATATCTGCCACTGTGCAGGAGAATCCGTATAGGTGTTCGAGTGTTCGATACGTAACGCGTGAGAAATTGTATGTAAACGCCGTATTTACATCTCTGCCTCTGTGCAGGAGAATCCGTATAGCTGTTCGAGTGTGCGAAACGTAACGCGCGAGAAATTGTAAGTAAACGCCGTATTTACATATCTGCCACTGTGCATGAGAATCCGTATAGGTGTTCGAGTGTTCGAAACGTAACGCGCGAGAAATTGTAAGTAAACGTCGTATTTACATATCTGCCACTGTGTAGGAGAATCCGTATAGGTGTTCGAGTGATCGAAACGTAACGCGTGAGAAATTGTAAGTAAACGTCGTATTTACATATCTGCCACTGTGCAGGAGAATCCGTATAGGTGTTCGAGTGTGCCAAACGTAACGCGCGAGAAATTGTAAGTAAACGCCGTATTTACATATCTGCCACTGTGCAGGATAATCCGTATAGGTGTTCGAGTGTGCGAAACGTAACGCGCGAGAAATTGTAAGTAAACGCCGTATTTACATATCTGCCACTGTGCAGGAGAATCCGTATAGGTGTTCGAGTGCTCGAAACGTAACGCGCAAGAAATTGTAAGTAAACGCCGTATTTACATATCTGCCACTGTGCAGGAGAATTCGGATAGCTGTTCGAGTGTGCGAAACGTAACGCGCGAGAAATTGTAAGTAAACGTCATATTTACATATCTGCCACTGTGCAGGAGAATCCGTATAGGTGTTCGAGTGTTCGAAACGTAACGCGCAAGAAATTGTAAGTAAACGCCGTATTTACATATCTGCCACTGTGCAGGAGAATCCGTACAGGTGTTCGAGTGTTCGAAACGTAACGCGCGAGAAATTGTTTGTAAACGCCGTATTTACATATCTGCCACTGTGCAGGAGAATCCGTATAGCTGTTCGAGTGTGCGAAACGTAACGCGCGAGAAATTGTAAGTAAACGTCGTATTTACATATCTGCCACTGTGCAGGAGAATCCGTATAGGTGTTCGAGTGTTCGAAACGTAACGCGCAAGAAATTGTAAGTAAACGCCGTATTTACATATCTGCCACTGTGCAGGAGAATCCGTATAGGTGTTCGAGTGTTCGAAACGTAACGCGCGAGAAATTGTAAGTAAACGTCGTATTTACTTATCTGCCACTGTGCAGGAGAATCCGTATAGGTGTTCGAGTGTTCGAAACGTAACGCGTGAGAAATTGTAAGTAAACGTCGTATTTACATGTCTGCCACTGTGCAGGAGAATCCGTATAGGTGTTCGAGTGTTCGAAACGTAACGCGCGAGAAATTGTAAGTAAACGTCGTATTTACATATCTGCCACTGTGCAGGAGAATCCGTATACGTGTTCGAGTGTTTGAAACGTAGCGCGCAAGAAATTGTAAGTAAACGCCGTATTTACATATGTGCCACTGTGCAGGAGAATCCGTATAGGTGTTCGAGTGTGCGAAACGTAACGCGCGAGAAATTGTAAGTAAACGTCGTATTTACATATCTGCCACTGTGCAGGAGAATCCGTATAGGTGTTCGAGTGTTCGATACGTAACGCGTGAGAAATTGTAAGTAAACGTCGTATTTACATATCTGCCACTGTGCAGGAGAATCCGTATAGGTGTTCGAGTGATCGAAACGTAACGTGTGAGAAATTGTAAGTAAACGTCGTATTTACATATCTGCCACTGTGCAGGAGAATCCGTATAGGTGTTCGAGTGATCGAAACGTAACGTGTGAGAAATTGTAAGTAAACGTCGTATTTACATATCTGCCACTGTGCAGGAGAATCCGTATAGGTGTTCGAGTGTGCCAAACGTAACGCGCGAGAAATTGTAAGTAAACGCCGTATTTACATATCTGCCACTGTGCAGGATAATCCGTATAGGTGTTCGAGTGTGCGAAACGTAACGCGCGAGAAATTGTAAGTAAACGCCGTATTTACATATCTGCCACTGTGCAGGAGAATCCGTATAGGTGTTCGAGTGCTCGAAACGTAACGCGCAAGAAATTGTAAGTAAACGCCGTATTTACATATCTGCCACTGTGCAGGAGAATTCGGATAGCTGTTCGAGTGTGCGAAACGTAACGCGCGAGAAATTGTAAGTAAACGTCGTATTTACATATCTGCCACTGTGCAGGAGAATCCGTATAGGTGTTCGAGTGTTCGAAACGTAACGCGCAAGAAATTGTAAGTAAACGCCGTATTTACATATCTGCCACTGTGCAGGAGAATCCGTACAGGTGTTCGAGTGTTCGAAACGTAACGCGCGAGAAATTGTTTGTAAACGCCGTATTTACATATCTGCCACTGTGCAGGAGAATCCGTATAGCTGTTCGAGTGTGCGAAACGTAACCCGCGAGAAATTGTAAGTAAACGTCGTATTTACATATCTGCCACTGTGCAGGAGAATCCGTATAGGTGTTCGAGTGTTCGAAACGTAACGCGCAAGAAATTGTAAGTAAACGCCGTATTTACATATCTGCCACTGTGCAGGAGAATCCGTATAGGTGTTCGAGTGTTCGAAACGTAACGCGCGAGAAATTGTAAGTAAACGTCGTATTTACTTATCTGCCACTGTGCAGGAGAATCCGTATAGGTGTTCGAGTGTTCGAAACGTAACGCGTGAGAAATTGTAAGTAAACGTCGTATTTACATGTCTGCCACTGTGCAGGAGAATCCGTATAGGTGTTCGAGTGTTCGAAACGTAACGCGCGAGAAATTGTAAGTAAACGTCGTATTTACATATCTGCCACTGTGCAGGAGAATCCGTATAGGTGTTCGAGTGTTTGAAACGTAGCGCGCAAGAAATTGTATGTAAACGCCGTATTTACATATCTGCCACTGTGCAGGAGAATCCGTATAGGTGTTCGAGTGTGCGAAACGTAACGCGCGAGAAATTGTAAGTAAACGTCGTATTTACATATCTGCCACTGTGCAGGAGAATCCGTATAGGTGTTCGAGTAAGTAAACGCCGTATTTACATATCTGCCACTGTGCAGGAGAATCCGTATAGGTGTTCGAGTGTTCGAAACGTAACGCGCGAGAAATTGTAAGTAAACGTCGTATTTACATATCTGCCACTGTGCAGGAGAATCCGTATAGGTGTTCGAGTGATCGAAACGTAACGCGTGAGAAATTGTAAGTAAACGTCGTATTTACATATCTGCCACTGTGCAGGAGAATCCGTATAGGTGTTCGAGTGTGCCAAACGTAACGCGCGAGAAATTGTAAGTAAACGCCGTATTTACATATCTGCCACTGTGCAGGATAATCCGTATAGGTGTTCGAGTGTGCGAAACGTAACGCGCGAGAAATTGTAAGTAAACGCCGTATTTACATATCTGCCACTGTGCAGGAGAATCCGTAAAGGTGTTCGAGTGCTCGAAACGTAACGCGCAAGAAATTGTAAGTAAGCGCCGTATTTACATATCTGCCAATGTGCAGGAGAATTCGGATAGCTATTCGAGTGTGCGAAACGTAACGCGCGAGAAATTGTAAGTAAACGTCGTATTTACATATCTGCCACTGTGCAGGAGAATCCGTATAGGTGTTCGAGTGTTCGAAACGTAACGCGCAAGAAATTGTAAGTAAACGCCGTATTTACATATCTGCCACTGTGCAGGAGAATCCGTACAGGTGTTCGAGTGTTCGAAATGTAACGCGCGAGAAATTGTTTGTAAATGCCGTATTTACATATCTGCCACTGTGCAGGAGAATCCGTATAGCTGTTCGAGTGTGCGAAACGTAACGCGCGAGAAATTGTAAGTAAACGTCGTATTTACATATCTGCCACTGTGCAGGAGAATCCGTA
The DNA here is from genome assembly GCF_055761805.1 of Camellia sinensis. Lineage (NCBI taxonomy): Eukaryota > Viridiplantae > Streptophyta > Magnoliopsida > Ericales > Theaceae > Camellia > Camellia sinensis. Next base: position 3,134,283 of record NW_028128989.1, on the reverse strand, counting down.
TAGGTGTTCGAGTGTTCGAAACGTAACGCGCAAGAAATTGTAAGTAAACGCCGTATTTACATATCTGCCACTGTGCAGGAGAATCCGTATAGGTGTTCGAGTGTTCGAAACGTAACGCGCGAGAAATTGTAAGTAAACGTCGTATTTACTTATCTGCCACTGTGCAGGAGAATCCGTATAGGTGTTCGAGTGTTCGAAACGTAACGCGTGAGAAATTGTAAGTAAACGTCGTATTTACATGTCTGCCACTGTGCAGGAGAATCCGTATAGGTGTTCGAGTGTTCGAAACGTAACGCGCGAGAAATTGTAAGTAAACGTCGTATTTACATATCTGCCACTGTGCAGGAGAATCCGTATACGTGTTCGAGTGTTTGAAACGTAGCGCGCAAGAAATTGTAAGTAAACGCCGTATTTACATATGTGCCACTGTGCAGGAGAATCCGTATAGGTGTTCGAGTGTGCGAAACGTAACGCGCGAGAAATTGTAAGTAAACGTCGTATTTACATATCTGCCACTGTGCAGGAGAATCCGTATAGGTGTTCGAGTGTTCGATACGTAACGCGCGAGAAATTGTAAGTAAACGTCGTATTTACATATCTGCCACTGTGCAGGAGAATCCGTATAGGTGTTCGAGTGATCGAAACGTCACGTGTGAGAAATTGTAAGTAAACGTCGTATTTACATATCTGCCACTGTGCAGGAGAATCCGTATAGGTGTTCGAGTGATCGAAACGTAACGTGTGAGAAATTGTAAGTAAACGTCGTATTTACATATCTGCCACTGTGCAGGAGAATCCGTATAGGTGTTCGAGTGTGCCAAACGTAACGCGCGAGAAATTGTAAGTAAACACCGTATTTACATATCTGCCACTGTGCAGGATAATCCGTATAGGTGTTCGAGTGTGCGAAACGTAACGCGCGAGAAATTGTAAGTAAACGCCGTATTTACATATCTGCCACTGTGCAGGAGAATCCGTATAGGTGTTCGAGTGCTCGAAACGTAACGCGCAAGAAATTGTAAGTAAACGCCGTATTTACATATCTGCCACTGTGCAGGAGAATTCGGATAGCTGTTCGAGTGTGCGAAACGTAACGCGCGAGAAATTGTAAGTAAACGTCGTATTTACATATCTGCCACTGTGCAGGAGAATCCGTATAGGTGTTCGAGTGTTCGAAACGTAACGCGCAAGAAATTGTAAGTAAACGCCGTATTTACATATCTGCCACTGTGCAGGAGAATCCGTACAGGTGTTCGAGTGTTCGAAACGTAACGCGCGAGAAATTGTTTGTAAACGCCGTATTTACATATCTGCCACTGTGCAGGAGAATCCGTATAGCTGTTCGAGTGTGCGAAACGTAACCCGCGAGAAATTGTAAGTAAACGTCGTATTTACATATCTGCCACTGTGCAGGAGAATCCGTATAGGTGTTCGAGTGTTTGAAACGTAGCGCGCAAGAAATTGTAAGTAAACGCCGTATTTACATATCTGCCACTGTGCAGGAGAATCCGTATAGGTGTTCGAGTGTGCGAAACGTAACGCGCGAGAAATTGTAAGTAAACGTCGTATTTACATATCTGCCACTGTGCAGGAGAATCCGTATAGGTGTTCGAGTAAGTAAACGCCGTATTTACATATCTGCCACTGTGCAGGAGAATCCGTATAGGTGTTCGAGTGTTCGAAACGTAACGCGCGAGAAATTGTAAGTAAACGTCGTATTTACATATCTGCCACTGTGCAGGAGAATCCGTATAGGTGTTCGAGTGTTCGAAACGTAACGCGTGAGAAATTGTAAGTAAACGTCGTATTTACATGTCTGCCACTGTGCAGGAGAATCCGTATAGGTGTTCGAGTGTTCGAAACGTAACGCACGAGAAATTGTAAGTAAACGTCGTATTTACATATCTGCCACTGTGCAGGAGAATCCGTATAGGTGTTCGAGTGTTTGAAACGTAGCGCGCAAGAAATTGTAAGTAAACGCCGTATTTACATATCTGCCACTGTGCAGGAGAATCCGTATAGGTGTTCGAGTGTGCGAAACGTAACGCGCGAGAAATTGTAAGTAAACGCCGTATTTACATATCTGCCACTGTGCAGGAGAATCCGTATAGGTGTTCGAGTGCTCGAAACGTAACGCGCAAGAAATTGTAAGTAAACGCCGTATTTACATATCTGCCACTGTGCAGGAAAATCCGTATAGGTGTTCGAGTGTTCGAATCGTATGGCGTGAGAAATTGTAATTAAACGCCGTATTTACATATCTGCCACTGTGCTGGAGAATCCGTATAGGTGTTCGAGTGTTCAAACCGTAACGCGTGAGAAATTGTAAGTAAACGCCGTATTTACATATCTGCCACTGTGCAGGAGAATCCGTATAGGTGTTCGAGTGTGCCAAACGTAACGCGCGAGAAATTGTAAGTAAACGTCGTATTTACATATCTGCCACTGTGCAGGAGAATCCGTATAGGTGTTCGAGTGTTCGAAATGTAACGCGCAAGAAATTGTAAGTAAACGCCGTATTTACATATCTGCCACTGTGCAGGAGAATCCGTACAGGTGTTCGAGTGTTCGAAACGTAACGCGCGAGAAATTGTTTGTAAACGCCGTATTTACATATCTGCCACTGTGCAGGAGAATCCGTACAGGTGTTCGAGTGTTCGAAACGTAACGCGCGAGAAATTGTTTGTAAACGCCGTATTTACATATCTGCCACTGTGCAGGAGAATCCGTATAGCTGTTCGAGTGTGCGAAACGTAACCCGCGAGAAATTGTAAGTAAACGCCGTATTTACATATCTGCCACTGTGCAGGAGAATCCGTATAGGTGTTCGAGTGTTCGAAACGTAACGCGCGAGAAATTGTAAGTAAACGTCGTATTTACTTATCTGCCACTGTGCAGGAGAATCCGTATAGGTGTTCGAGTGTTCGAAACGTAACGCGTGAGAAATTGTAAGTAAACGTCGTATTTACATGTCTGCCACTGTGCAGGAGAATCCGTATAGGTGTTCGAGTGTTCGAAACGTAACGCGCGAGAAATTGTAAGTAAACGTCGTATTTACATATCTGCCACTGTGCAGGAGAATCCGTATAGGTGTTCGAGTGTTTGAAACGTAGCGCGCAAGAAATTGTAAGTAAACGCCGTATTTACATATCTGCCACTGTGCAGGAGAATCCGTATAGGTGTTCGAGTGTGCGAAACGTAACGCGCGAGAAATTGTAAGTAAACGCCGTATTTACATATCTGCCACTGTGCAGGAGAATCCGTATAGGTGTTCGAGTGTTCGAAACGTAACGCGCGAGAAATTGTTTGTAAACGCCGTATTTACATATCTGCCACTGTGCAGGAGAATCCGTACAGGTGTTCGAGTGTTCGAAACGTAACGCGCGAGAAATTGTTTGTAAACGCCGTATTTACATATCTGCCACTGTGCAGGAGAATCCGTATAGCTGTTCGAGTGTGCGAAACGTAACCCGCGAGAAATTGTAAGTAAACGCCGTATTTACATATCTGCCACTGTGCAGGAGAATCCGTATAGGTGTTCGAGTGTTCGAAACGTAACGCGCGAGAAATTGTAAGTAAACGTCGTATTTACTTATCTGCCACTGTGCAGGAGAATCCGTATAGGTGTTCGAGTGTTCGAAACGTAACGCGTGAGAAATTGTAAGTAAACGTCGTATTTACATGTCTGCCACTGTGCAGGAGAATCCGTATAGGTGTTCGAGTGTTCGAAACGTAACGCGCGAGAAATTGTAAGTAAACGTCGTATTTACATATCTGCCACTGTGCAGGAGAATCCGTATAGGTGTTCGAGTGTTTGAAACGTAGCGCGCAAGAAATTGTAAGTAAACGCCGTATTTACATATCTGCCACTGTGCAGGAGAATCCGTATAGGTGTTCGAGTGTGCGAAACGTAACGCGCGAGAAATTGTAAGTAAACGCCGTATTTACATATCTGCCACTGTGCAGGAGAATCCGTATAGGTGTTCGAGTGCTCGAAACGAAACGCGCAAGAAATTGTAAGTAAACGCCGTATTTACATATCTGCCACTGTGCAGGAAAATCCGTATAGGTGTTCGAGTGTTCGAATCGTATGGCGTGAGAAATTGTAATTAAACGCCGTATTTACATATCTGCCACTGTGCTGGAGAATCCGTATAGGTGTTCGAGTGTTCAAACCGTAACGCGTGAGAAATTGTAAGTAAACGCCGTATTTACATATCTGCCACTGTGCAGGAGAATCCGTATAGGTGTTCGAGTGTGCCAAACGTAACGCGCGAGAAATTGTAAGTAAACGTCGTATTTACATATCTGCCACTGTGCAGGAGAATCCGTACAGGTGTTCGAGTGTTCGAAACGTAACGCGCGAGAAATTGTTTGTAAACGCCGTATTTACATATCTGCCACTGTGCAGGAGAATCCGTACAGGTGTTCGAGTGTTCGAAACGTAACGCGCGAGAAATTGTTTGTAAACGCCGTATTTACATATCTGCCACTGTGCAGGAGAATCCGTATAGCTGTTCGAGTGTGCGAAACGTAACCCGCGAGAAATTGTAAGTAAACGCCGTATTTACATATCTGCCACTGTGCAGGAGAATCCGTATAGGTGTTCGAGTGTTCGAAACGTAACGCGCGAGAAATTGTAAGTAAACGTCGTATTTACTTATCTGCCACTGTGCAGGAGAATCCGTATAGGTGTTCGAGTGTTCGAAACGTAACGCGTGAGAAATTGTAAGTAAACGTCGTATTTACATGTCTGCCACTGTGCAGGAGAATCCGTATAGGTGTTCGAGTGTTCGAAACGTAACGCGCGAGAAATTGTAAGTAAACGTCGTATTTACATATCTGCCACTGTGCAGGAGAATCCGTATAGGTGTTCGAGTGTTTGAAACGTAGCGCGCAAGAAATTGTAAGTAAACGCCGTATTTACATATCTGCCACTGTGCAGGAGAATCCGTATAGGTGTTCGAGTGTGCGAAACGTAACGCGCGAGAAATTGTAAGTAAACGCCGTATTTACATATCTGCCACTGTGCAGGAGAATCCGTATAGGTGTTCGAGTGCTCGAAACGTAACGCGCAAGAAATTGTAAGTAAACGCCGTATTTACATATCTGCCACTGTGCAGGAAAATCCGTATAGGTGTTCGAGTGTTCGAATCGTATGGCGTGAGAAATTGTAATTAAACGCCGTATTTACATATCTGCCACTGTGCTGGAGAATCCGTATAGGTGTTCGAGTGTTCAAACCGTAACGCGTGAGAAATTGTAAGTAAACGCCGTATTTACATATCTGCCACTGTGCAGGAGAATCCGTATAGGTGTTCGAGTGTGCCAAACGTAACGCGCGAGAAATTGTAAGTAAACGTCGTATTTACATATCTGCCACTGTGCAGGAGAATCCGTATAGGTGTTCGAGTGTTCGAAACGTAACGCGCGAGAAATTGTAAGTAAACGCCGTATTTACATATCTGCCACTGTGCAGGAGAATCCGTATAGGTGTTCGAGTGTGCCAAACGTAACGCGCGAGAAATTGTAAGTAAACGTCGTATTTACATATCTGCCACTGTGCAGGAGAATCCGTATTGGTGTTCGAGTGTTCGAAACGTAACGCGCAAGAAATTGTAAGTAAACGCCGTATTTACATATCTGCCACTGTGCAGGAGAATCCGTATAGGTGTTCGAGTGTTCGAAACGTAACGCGCGAGAAATTGTAAGTAAACGTCGTATTTACTTATCTGCCACTGTGCAGGAGAATCCGTATAGGTGTTCGAGTGTTCGAAACGTAACGCGTGAGAAATTGTAAGTAAACGTCGTATTTACATGTCTGCCACTGTGCAGGAGAATCCGTATAGGTGTTCGAGTGTTCGAAACGTAACGCGCGAGAAATTGTAAGTAAATGTCGTATTTACATATCAGCCACTGTGCAGGAGAATCCGTATAGGTGTTCGAGTGTTTGAAACGTAGCGCGCAAGAAATTGTAAGTAAACGCCGTATTTACATATCTGCCACTGTGCAGGAGAATCCGTATAGGTGTTCGAGTGTGCGAAACGTAACGCGCGAGAAATTGTAAGTAAACGTCGTATTTACATATCTGCCACTGTGCAGGAGAATCCGTATAGGTGTTCGAGTAAGTAAACGCCGTATTTACATATCTGCCACTGTGCAGGAGAATCCGTATAGGTGTTCGAGTGTTCGAAACGTAACGCGCGAGAAATTGTAAGTAAACGTCGTATTTACATATCTGCCACTGTGCAGGAGAATCCGTATAGGTGTTCGAGTGATCGAAACGTAACGCGTGAGAAATTGTAAGTAAACGTCGTATTTACATATCTGCCACTGTGCAGGAGAATCCGTATAGGTGTTCGAGTGTGCCAAACGTAACGCGCGAGAAATTGTAAGTAAACGCCGTATTTACATATCTGCCACTGTGCAGGATAATCCGTATAGGTGTTCGAGTGTGCGAAACGTAACGCGCGAGAAATTGTAAGTAAACGCCGTATTTACATATCTGCCACTGTGCAGGAGAATCCGTAAAGGTGTTCGAGTGCTCGAAACGTAACGCGCAAGAAATTGTAAGTAAGCGCCGTATTTACATATCTGCCAATGTGCAGGAGAATTCGGATAGCTATTCGAGTGTGCGAAACGTAACGCGCGAGAAATTGTAAGTAAACGTCGTATTTACATATCTGCCACTGTGCAGGAGAATCCGTATAGGTGTTCGAGTGTTCGAAACGTAACGCGCAAGAAATTGTAAGTAAACGCCGTATTTACATATCTGCCACTGTGCAGGAGAATCCGTATAGGTGTTCGAGTGTGCCAAACGTAACGCGCGAGAAATTGTAAGTAAACGCCGTATTTACATATCTACCACTGTGCAGGATAATCCGTATAGGTGTTCGAGTGTGCGAAACGTAACGCGCGAGAAATTGTAAGTAAACGCCGTATTTACATATCTGCCACTGTGCAGGAGAATCCGTATAGGTGTTCGAGTGCTCGAAACGTAACGCGCAAGAAATTGTAAGTAAACGCCGTATTTACATATCTGCCACTGTGCAGGAGAATTCGGATAGCTGTTCGAGTGTGCGAAACGTAACGCGCGAGAAATTGTAAGTAAACGCCGTATTTACATATCTGCCACTGTGCAGGAGAATCCGTATAGGTGTTCGAGTGTTCGAAACGTAACGCGCAAGAAATTGTAAGTAAACGCCGTATTTACATATCTGCCACTGTGCAGGAGAATCCGTACAGGTGTTCGAGTGTTCGAAACGTAACGCGCGAGAAATTGTTTGTAAACGCCGTATTTACATATCTGCCACTGTGCAGGAGAATCCGTATAGCTGTTCGAGTGTGCGAAACGTAACCCGCGAGAAATTGTAAGTAAACGTCGTATTTACATATCTGCCACTGTGCAGGAGAATCCGTATTGGTGTTCGAGTGTTCGAAACGTAACGCGCAAGAAATTGTAAGTAAACGCCGTATTTACATATCTGCCACTGTGCAGGAGAATCCGTATAGGTGTTCGAGTGTTCGAAACGTAACGCGCGAGAAATTGTAAGTAAACGTCGTATTTACTTATCTGCCACTGTGCAGGAGAATCCGTATAGGTGTTCGAGTGTTCGAATCGTAAGGCGTGAGAAATTGTAATTAAACGCCGTATTTACATATCTGCCACTGTGCTGGAGAATCCGTATAGGTGTTCGAGTGTTCAAACCGTAACGCGCGAGAAATTGTAAGTAAACGCCGTATTTACATATCTGCCACTGTGCAGGAGAATCCGTATAGGTGTTCGAGTGTTCGAAACGTAACGCGCGAGAAATTGTAAGTAAACGCCGTATTTACATATCTGCCACTGTGCAGGAGAATCCGTATAGGTGTTCGAGTGTTCGAAACGTAACGCGCGAGAAGTTGTAAGTAAATACGGCGTAGTTACATATCTGCCACTGTGCAGGAGAATCCGTATAGGTGTTCGAGTGTTCGAAACGTAACGCGCGAGAAATTGTAAGTAAACGTCGTATTTACTTATCTGCCACTGTGCAGGAGAATCCGTATAGGTGTTCGAGTGTTCGAAACGTAACGCGTGAGAAATTGTAAGTAAACGTCGTATTTACATATCTGCCACTGTGCGGGAGAATCCGTATAGGTGTTCGAGTGTTCGAAACGTAACGCGCGAGAAATTGTAAGTAAACGCCGTATTTACATATCTGCCACTGTGCAGGAGAATCCGTATAGGTGTTCGAGTGCTCGAAACGTAACGCGCAAGAAATTGTAAGTAAACGCCGTATTTACATATCTGCCACTGTGCAGGAGAATCCGGATAGCTGTTCGAGTGTGCGAAACGTAACGCGCGAGAAATTGTAAGTAAACGTCGTATTTACATATCTGCCACTGTGCAGGAGAATCCGTATAGGTGTTCAAGTGTTCGAAACGTAACGCGCAAGAAATTGTAAGTAAACGCCGTATTTACATATCTGCCACTGTGCAGGAGAATCCGTACAGGTGTTCGAGTGTTCAAACCGTAACGCGCGAGAAATTGTAAGTAAACGCCGTATTTACATATCTGCCACTGTGCAGGAGAATCCGTATAGGTGTTCGAGTGTTCGAAACGTAACGCGCGAGAAGTTGTAAGTAAATACGGCGTATTTACATATCTGCCACTGTGCAGGAGAATCCGTATAGGTGTTCGAGTGTTCGAAACGTAACGCGCGAGAAATTGTAAGTAAACGTCGTATTTACTTATCTGCCACTGTGCAGGAGAATCCGTATAGGTGTTCGAGTGTTCGAAACGTAACGCGTGAGAAATTGTAAGTAAACGTCGTATTTACATATCTGCCACTGTGCGGGAGAATCCGTATAGGTGTTCGAGTGTTCGAAACGTAACGCGCGAGAAATTGTAAGTAAACGCCGTATTTACATATCTGCCACTGTGCAGGAGAATCCGTATAGGTGTTCGAGTGCTCGAAACGTAACGCGCAAGAAATTGTAAGTAAACGCCGTATTTACATATCTGCCACTGTGCAGGAGAATCCGGATAGCTGTTCGAGTGTGCGAAACGTAACGCGCGAGAAATTGTAAGTAAACGTCGTATTTACATATCTGCCACTGTGCAGGAGAATCCGTATAGGTGTTCAAGTGTTCGAAACGTAACGCGCAAGAAATTGTAAGTAAACGCCGTATTTACATATCTGCCACTGTGCAGGAGAATCCGTACAGGTGTTCGAGTGTTCGAAACGTAACGCGCGAGAAATTGTTTGTAAACGCCGTATTTACATATCTGCCACTGTGCAGGAGAATCCGTATAGCTGTTCGAGTGTGCGAAACGTAACGCGCGAGAAATTGTAAGTAAACGTCGTATTTACATATCTGCCACTGTGCAGGAGAATCCGTATAGGTGTTCGAGTGTTCGAAACGTAACGCGCAAGAAATTGTAAGTAAACGCCGTATTTACATATCTGCCACTGTGCAGGAGAATCCGTATAGGTGTTCGAGTGTTCGAAACGTAATGCGCGAGAAATTGTAAGTAAACGTCGTATTTACTTATCTGCCACTGTGCAGGAGAATCCGTATAGGTGTTCGAGTGTTCGAAACGTAACGCGTGAGAAATTGTAAGTAAACGTCGTATTTACATGTCTGCCACTGTGCAGGAGAATCCGTATAGGTGTTCGAGTGTTCGAAACGTAACGCGCGAGAAATTGTAAGTAAACGTCGTATTTACATATCTGCCACTGTGCAGGAGAATCCGTATAGGTGTTCGAGTGTTTGAAACGTAGCGCGCAAGAAATTGTAAGTAAACGCCGTATTTACATATCTGCCACTGTGCAGGAGAATCCGTATAGGTGTTCGAGTGTGCGAAACGTAACGCGCGAGAAATTGTAAGTAAACGCCGTATTTACATATCTGCCACTGTGCAGGAGAATCCGTATTGGTGTTCGAGTGCTCGAAACGTAACGCGCAAGAAATTGTAAGGAAACACCGTATTTACATATCTGCCACTGTGCAGGAAAATCCGTATAGGTGTTCGAGTGTTCGAATCGTAAGGCGTGAGAAATTGTAATTAAACGCCGTATTTACATATCTGCCACTGTGCTGGAGAATCCGTATAGGTGTTCGAGTGTTCAAACCGTAACGCGCGAGAAATTGTAAGTAAACGCCGTATTTACATATCTGCCACTGTGCAGGAGAATCCGTATAGGTGTTCGAGTGTTCGAAACGTAACGCGCGAGAAATTGTAAGTAAACGTCGTATTTACATATCTGCCACTGTGCAGGAGAATCCGTATAGGTGTTCGAGTGTTTGAAACGTAGCGCGCAAGAAATTGTAAGTAAACGCCGTATTTACATATCTGCCACTGTGCAGGAGAATCCGTACAGGTGTTCGAGTGTTCGAAACGTAACGCGCGAGAAATTGTTTGTAAACGCCGTATTTACATATCTACCACTGTGCAGGAGAATCCGTATAGCTGTTCGAGTGTGCGAAACGTAACGCGCGAGAAATTGTAAGTAAACGTCGTATTTACATATCTGCCACTGTGCAGGAGAATCCGTATAGGTGTTCGAGTGTTCGAAACGTAACGCGCAAGAAATTGTAAATAAACGCCGTATTTACATATCTGCCACTGTGCAGGAGAATCCGTATAGGTGTTCGAGTGTTCGAAACGTAATGCGCGAGAAATTGTAAGTAAACGTCGTATTTACTTATCTGCCACTGTGCAGGAGAATCCGTATAGGTGTTCGAGTGTTCGAAACGTAACGCGTGAGAAATTGTAAGTAAACGTCGTATTTACATGTCTGCCACTGTGCAGGAGAATCCGTATAGGTGTTCGAGTGTTCGAAACGTAACGCGCGAGAAATTGTAAGTAAACGTCGTATTTACATATCTGCCACTGTGCAGGAGAATCCGTATAGGTGTTCGAGTGTTTGAAATGTAGCGCGCAAGAAATTGTAAGTAAACGCCGTATTTACATATCTGCCACTGTGCAGGAGAATCCGTATAGGTGTTCGAGTGTGCGAAACGTAACGCGCGAGAAATTGTAAGTAAACGCCGTATTTACATATCTGCCACTGTGCAGGAGAATCCGTATAGGTGTTCGAGTGCTCGAAACGTAACGCGCAAGAAATTGTAAGGAAACGCCGTATTTACATATCTGCCACTGTGCAGGAAAATCCGTATAGGTGTTCGAGTGTTCGAATCGTAAGGCGTGAGAAATTGTAATTAAACGCCGTATTTACATATCTGCCACTGTGCTGGAGAATCCGTATAGGTGTTCGAGTGTTCAAACCGTAACGCGCGAGAAATTGTAAGTAAACGCCGTATTTACATATCTGCCACTGTGTAGGAGAATCCGTATAGGTGTTCGAGTGTTCGAAACGTAACGCGCGAGAAATTGTAAGTAAACGTCGTATTTACATATCTGCCACTGTGCAGGAGAATCCGTATAGGTGTTCGAGTGTTTGAAACGTAGCGCGCAAGAAATTGTAAGTAAACGCCGTATTTACATATCTGCCACTGTGCAGGAGAATCCGTACAGGTGTTCGAGTGTTCGAAACGTAACGCGCGAGAAATTGTTTGTAAACGCCGTATTTACATATCTGCCACTGTGCAGGAGAATCCGTATAGCTGTTCGAGTGTGCGAAACGTAACGCGCGAGAAATTGTAAGTAAACGTCGTATTTACATATCTGCCACTATGCAGGAGAATCCGTATTGGTGTTCGAGTGTTCGATACGTAACGCGCAAGAAATTGTAAATAAACGCCGTATTTACATATCTGCCACTGTGCAGGAGAATCCGTATAGGTGTTCGAGTGTTCGAAACGTAATGCGCGAGAAATTGTAAGTAAACGTCGTATTTACTTATCTGCCACTGTGCAGGAGAATCCGTATAGGTGTTCGAGTGTTCGAAACGTAACGCGTGAGAAATTGTAAGTAAACGTCGTATTTACATGTCTGCCACTGTGCAGGAGAATCCGTATAGGTGTTCGAGTGTTCGAAACGTAACGCGCGAGAAATTGTAAGTAAACGTCGTATTTACATATCTGCCACTGTGCAGGAGAATCCGTATAGGTGTTCGAGTGTTTGAAATGTAGCGCGCAAAAAATTGTAAGTAAACGCCGTATTTACATATCTGCCACTGTGCAGGAGAATCCGTATAGGTGTTCGAGTGTGCGAAACGTAACGCACGAGAAATTGTAAGTAAACGCCGTATTTACATATCTGCCACTGTGCAGGAGAATCCGTATAGGTGTTCGAGTGCTCGAAACGTAACGCGCAAGAAATTGTAAGGAAACACCGTATTTACATATCTGCCACTGTGCAGGAGAATCCGTATAGGTGTTCGAGTGTTCGAAACGTAACGCGCGAGAAGTTGTAAGTAAATACGGCGTATTTACATATCTGCCACTGTGCAGGAGAATCCGTATAGGTGTTCGAGTGTTCGAAACGTAACGCGCGAGAAATTGTAAGTAAACGTCGTATTTACTTATCTGCCACTGTGCAGGAGAATCCGTATAGGTGTTCGAGTGTTCAAAACGTAACGCGTGAGAAATTGTAAGTAAACGTCGTATTTACATATCTGCCACTGTGCGGGAGAATCCGTATAGGTGTTCGAGTGTTCGAAACGTAACGCGCGAGAAATTGTAAGTAAACGCCGTATTTACATATCTGCCACTGTGCAGGAGAATCCGTATAGGTGTTCGAGTGCTCGAAACGTAACGCGCAAGAAATTGTAAGTAAACGCCGTATTTACATATCTGCCACTGTGCAGGAGAATCCGGATAGCTGTTCGAGTGTGCGAAACGTAACGCGCGAGAAATTGTAAGTAAACGTCGTATTTACATATCTGCCACTGTGCAGGAGAATCCGTATAGGTGTTCAAGTGTTCGAAACGTAACGCGCAAGAAATTGTAAGTAAACGCCGTATTTACATATCTGCCACTGTGCAGGAGAATCCGTACAGGTGTTCGAGTGTTCGAAACGTAACGCGCGAGAAATTGTTTGTAAACGCCGTATTTACATATCTGCCACTGTGCAGGAGAATCCGTATAGCTGTTCGAGTGTGCGAAACGTAACGCGCGAGAAATTGTAAGTAAACGTCGTATTTACATATCTGCCACTGTGCAGGAGAATCCGTATAGGTGTTCGAGTGTTCGAAACGTAACGCGCAAGAAATTGTAAGTAAACGCCGTATTTACATATCTGCCACTGTGCAGGAGAATCCGTATAGGTGTTCGAGTGTTCGAAACGTAATGCGCGAGAAATTGTAAGTAAACGTCGTATTTACTTATCTGCCACTGTGCAGGAGAATCCGTATAGGTGTTCGAGTGTTCGAAACGTAACGCGTGAGAAATTGTAAGTAAACGTCGTATTTACATGTCTGCCACTGTGCAGGAGAATCCGTATAGGTGTTCGAGTGTTCGAAACGTAACGCGCGAGAAATTGTAAGTAAACGTCGTATTTACATATCTGCCACTGTGCAGGAGAATCCGTATAGGTGTTCGAGTGTTTGAAACGTAGCGCGCAAGAAATTGTAAGTAAACGCCGTATTTACATATCTGCCACTGTGCAGGAGAATCCGTATAGGTGTTCGAGTGTGCGAAACGTAACGCGCGAGAAATTGTAAGTAAACGCCGTATTTACATATCTGCCACTGTGCAGGAGAATCCGTATAGGTGTTCGAGTGCTCGAAACGTAACGCGCAAGAAATTGTAAGGAAACACCGTATTTACATATCTGCCACTGTGCAGGAAAATCCGTATAGGTGTTCGAGTGTTCGAATCGTAAGGCGTGAGAAATTGTAATTAAACGCCGTATTTACATATCTGCCACTGTGCTGGAGAATCCGTATAGGTGTTCGAGTGTTCAAACCGTAACGCGCGAGAAATTGTAAGTAAACGCCGTATTTACATATCTGCCACTGTACAGGAGAATCCGTATAGGTGTTCGAGTGTTCGAAACGTAACGCGCGAGAAATTGTAAGTAAACGTCGTATTTACATATCTGCCACTGTGCAGGAGAATCCGTATAGGTGTTCGAGTGTTTGAAACGTAGCGCGCAAGAAATTGTAAGTAAACGCCGTATTTACATATCTGCCACTGTGCAGGAGAATCCGTACAGGTGTTCGAGTGTTCGAAACGTAACGCGCGAGAAATTGTTTGTAAACGCCGTATTGACATATCTACCACTGTGCAGGAGAATCCGTATAGCTGTTCGAGTGTGCGAAACGTAACGCGCGAGAAATTGTAAGTAAACGTCGTATTTACATATCTGCCACTGTGCAGGAGAATCCGTATAGGTGTTCGAGTGTTCGAAACGTAACGCGCAAGAAATTGTAAATAAACGCCGTATTTACATATCTGCCACTGTGCAGGAGAATCCGTATAGGTGTTCGAGTGTTCGAAACGTAATGCGCGAGAAATTGTAAGTAAACGTCGTATTTACTTATCTGCCACTGTGCAGGAGAATCCGTATAGGTGTTCGAGTGTTCGAAACGTAACGCGTGAGAAATTGTAAGTAAACGTCGTATTTACATGTCTGCCACTGTGCAGGAGAATCCACATAGGTGTTCGAGTGTTCGAAACGTAACGCGCGAGAAATTGTAAGTAAACGTCATATTTACATATCTGCCACTGTGCAGGAGAATCCGTATAGGTGTTCGAGTGTTTGAAATGTAGCGCGCAAGAAATTGTAAGTAAACGCCGTATTTACATATCTGCCACTGTGCAGGAGAATCCGTATAGGTGTTCGAGTGTGCGAAACGTAACGCGCGAGAAATTGTAAGTAAACGCCGTATTTACATATCTGCCACTGTGCAGGAGAATCCGTATAGGTGTTCGAGTGCTCGAAACGTAACGCGCAAGAAATTGTAAGGAAACGCCGTATTTACATATCTGCCACTGTGCAGGAAAATCCGTATAGGTGTTCGAGTGTTCGAATCGTAAGGCGTGAGAAATTGTAATTAAACGCCGTATTTACATATCTGCCACTGTGCTGGAGAATCCGTATAGGTGTTCGAGTGTTCAAACCGTAACGCGCGAGAAATTGTAAGTAAACGCCGTATTTACATATCTGCCACTGTGTAGGAGAATCCGTATAGGTGTTCGAGTGTTCGAAACGTAACGCGCGAGAAATTGTAAGTAAACGTCGTATTTACATATCTGCCACTGTGCAGGAGAATCTGTATAGGTGTTCGAGTGTTTGAAACGTAGCGCGCAAGAAATTGTAAGTAAACGCCGTATTTACCTATCTGCCACTGTGCAGGAGAATCCGTACAGGTGTTCGAGTGTTCGAAACGTAACGCGCGAGAAATTGTTTGTAAACGCCGTATTTACATATCTGCCACTGTGCAGGAGAATCCGTATAGCTGTTCGAGTGTGCGAAACGTAACGCGCGAGAAATTGTAAGTAAACGTCGTATTTACATATCTGCCACTGTGCAGGAGAATCCGTATAGGTGTTCGAGTGTTCGAAACGTAACGCGCAAGAAATTGTAAATAAACGCCGTATTTACATATCTGCCACTGTGCAGGAGAATCCGTATAGGTGTTCGAGTGTTCGAAACGTAATGCGCGAGAAATTGTAAGTAAACGTCGTATTTACTTATCTGCCACTGTGCAGGAGAATCCGTATAGGTGTTCGAGTGTTCGAAACGTAACGCGTGAGAAATTGTAAGTAAACGTCGTATTTACATGTCTGCCACTGTGCAGGAGAATCCGTATAGGTGTTCGAGTGTTCGAAACGTAACGCGCGAGAAATTGTAAGTAAACGTCGTATTTACATATCTGCCACTGTGCAGGAGAATCCGTATAGGTGTTCGAGTGTTTGAAATGTAGCGCGCAAGAAATTGTAAGTAAACGCCGTATTTACATATCTGCCACTGTGCAGGAGAATCCGTATAGGTGTTCGAGTGTGCGAAACGTAACGCGCGAGAAATTGTAAGTAAACGCTGTATTTACATATCTGCCACTGTGCAGGAGAATCCGTATAGGTGTTCGAGTGCTCGAAACGTAACGCGCAAGAAATTGTAAGTAAACGCCGTATTTACATATCTGCCACTGTGCAGGAAAATCCGTATAGGTGTTCGAGTGTTCGAATCGTAAGGCGTGAGAAATTGTAATTAAACGCCGTATTTACATATCTGCCACTGTGCAGGAGAATCCGTATAGGTGTTCGAGTGTTCGAAACGTAATGCGCGAGAAATTGTAAGTAAACGTCGTATTTACTTATCTGCCACTGTGCAGGAGAATCCGTATAGGTGTTCGAGTGTTCGAAACGTAACGCGTGAGAAATTGTAAGTAAACGTCGTATTTACATGTCTGCCACTGTGCAGGAGAATCCGTATAGGTGTTCGAGTGTTCGAAACGTAACGCGCGAGAAATTGTAAGTAAACGTCGTATTTACATATCTGCCACTGTGCAGGAGAATCCGTATAGGTGTTCGAGTGTTTGAAATGTAGCGCGCAAGAAATTGTAAGTAAACGCCGTATTTACATATCTGCCACTGTGCAGGAGAATCCGTATAGGTGTTCGAGTGTGCGAAACGTAACGCGCGAGAAATTGTTAGTAAACGCCGTATTTACATATCTGCCACTGTGCAGGAGAATCCGTATAGGTGTTCGAGTGCTCGAAACGTAACGCGCAAGAAATTGTAAGGAAACGCCGTATTTACATATCTGCCACTGTGCAGGAAAATCCGTATAGGTGTTCGAGTGTTCGAATCGTAAGGCGTGAGAAATTGTAATTAAACGCTGTATTTACATATCTGCCACTGTGCTGGAGAATCCGTATAGGTGTTCGAGTGTTCAAACCGTAACGCGCGAGAAATTGTAAGTAAACGCCGTATTTACATATCTGCCACTGTGCAGGAGAATCCGTATAGGTGTTCGAGTGTTCGAAACGTAACGCGCGAGAAATTGTAAGTAAACGTCGTATTTACATATCTGCCACTGTGCAGGAGAATCCGTATAGGTGTTCGAGTGTTTGAAACGTAGCGCGCAAGAAATTGTAAGTAAACGCCGTATTTACATATCTGCCACTGTGCAGGAGAATCCGTACAGGTGTTCGAGTGTTCGAAACGTAACGCGCGAGAAATTGTTTGTAAACGCCGTATTTACATATCTGCCACTGTGCAGGAGAATCCGTATAGCTGTTCGAGTGTGCGAAACGTAACGCGCGAGAAATTGTAAGTAAACGTCGTATTTACATATCTGCCACTGTGCAGGAGAATCCGTATAGGTGTTCGAGTGTTCGAAACGTAACGCGCAAGAAATTGTAAATAAACGCCGTATTTACATATCTGCCACTGTGCAGGAGAATCCGTATAGGTGTTCGAGTGTTCGAAACGTAATGCGCGAGAAATTGTAAGTAAACGTCGTATTTACTTATCTGCCACTGTGCAGGAGAATCCGTATAGGTGTTCGAGTGTTCGAAACGTAACGCGTGAGAAATTGTAAGTAAACGTCGTATTTACATGTCTGCCACTGTGCAGGAGAATCCGTATAGGTGTTCGAGTGTTCGAAACGTAACGCGCGAGAAATTGTAAGTAAACGTCGTATTTACATATCTGCCACTGTGCAGGAGAATCCGTATAGCTGTTCGAGTGTTTGAAATGTAGCGCGCAAGAAATTGTAAGTAAACGCCGTATTTACATATCTGCCACTGTGCAGGAGAATCCGTATAGGTGTTCGAGTGTGCGAAACGTAACGCGCGAGAAATTGTAAGTAAACGCTGTATTTACATATCTGCCACTGTGCAGGAGAATCCGTATAGGTGTTCGAGTGCTCGAAACGTAACGCGCAAGAAATTGTAAGTAAACGCCGTATTTACATATCTGCCACTGTGCAGGAAAATCCGTATAGGTGTTCGAGTGTTCGAATCGTAAGGCGTGAGAAATTGTAATTAAACGCCGTATTTACATATCTGCCACTGTGCTGGAGAATCCGTATAGGTGTTCGAGTGTTCAAACCGTAACGCGCGAGAAATTGTAAGTAAACGCCGTATTTACATATCTGCCACTGTGCAGGAGAATCCGTATAGGTGTTCGAGTGTTCGAAACGTAACGCGCGAGAAACTGTAAGTAAACGTCGTATTTACATATCTGCCACTGTGCAGGAGAATCCGTATAGGTGTTCGAGTGATCGACACGTAACGCGGGAGAAATTGTAAGTAAACGCCGTATTTACATATCTGCCACTATGCAGGAGAATCCGTATAGGTGTTCGAGTGTTCGAAACGTAACGCGCGAGAAATTGTAAGTAAACGCCGTATTTACATATCTGCCACTATGCAGGAGAATCCGTATAGGTGTTCGAGTGTTCGAAACGTAACGCGCGAGAAATTGTAAGTAAACGTCGTATTTACATATCTGCCACTGTGCGGGAGAATCCGTATAGGTGTTCGAGTGTGCGAAACGTAACGCTCGAGAAATTGTAAGTAAACGTCGTATTTACATATCTGCCACTGTGCAGGAGAATCCGTATAGGTGTTCGAGTAAGTAAACGCCGTATTTACATATCTGCCACTGTGCAGGAGAATCCGTATAGGTGTTCGAGTGTTCGAAACGTAACGCGCGAGAAATTGTAAGTAAACGTCGTATTTACATATCTGCCACTGTGCAGGAGAATCCGTATAGGTGTTCGAGTGTTCGAAACGTAACGCGCAAGAAATTGTAAGTAAACGCCGTATTTACATATCTGCCACTGTGCAGGAGAATCCGTATAGGTGTTCGAGTGTTCGAAACGTAACGCGCGAGAAATTGTAAGTAAACGTCGTATTTACTTATCTGCCACTGTGCAGGAGAATCCGTATAGGTGTTCGAGTGTTCGAAACGTAACGCGTGAGAAATTGTAAGTAAACGTCGTATTTACATGTCTGCCACTGTGCAGGAGAATCCGTATAGGTGTTCGAGTGTTCGAAACGTAACGCGCGAGAAATTGTAAGTAAACGTCGTATTTACATATCTGCCACTGTGCAGGAGAATCCGTATAGGTGTTCGAGTGTTTGAAACGTAACGCGCGAGAAATTGTAAGTAAACGTCGTATTTACATATCTGCCACTGTGCAGGAGAATCCGTATAGGTGTTCGAGTGTTTGAAACGTAGCGCGCAAGAAATTGTAAGTAAACGCCGTATTTACATATCTGCCACTGTGCAGGAGAATCCGTATAGGTGTTCGAGTAAGTAAACGCCGTATTTACATATCTGCCACTGTGCAGGAGAATCCGTATAGGTGTTCGAGTGTTCGAAACGTAACGCGCGAGAAATTGTAAGTAAACGTCGTATTTACATATCTGCCACTGTGCAGGAGAATCCGTATAGGTGTTCGAGTGTTCGAAACGTAACGCGCAAGAAATTGTAAGTAAACGCCGTATTTACATATCTGCCACAGTGCAGTAGAATCCGTATAGGTGTTCGAGTGTTCGAAACGTAACGCGCAAGAAATTGTAAGTAAACGCCGTATTTACATATCTGCCACTGTGCAGGAGAATCCGTACAGGTGTTCGAGTGTTCGAAACGTAACGCGCGAGAAATTGTTTGTAAACGCCGTATTTACATATCTGCCACTGTGCAGGAGAATCCGTATAGCTGTTCGAGTGTGCGAAACGTAACGCGCGAGAAATTGTAAGTAAACGTCGTATTTACATATCTGCCACTGTGCAGGAGAATCCGTATAGGTGTTCGAGTGTTCGAAACGTAACGCGCAAGAAATTGTAAGTAAACGCCGTATTTACATATCTGCCACTGTGCAGGAGAATCCGTATAGGTGTTCGAGTGTTCGAAACGTAATGCGCGAGAAATTGTAAGTAAACGTCGTATTTACTTATCTGCCACTGTGCAGGAGAATCCGTATAGGTGTTCGAGTGTTCGAAACGTAACGCGTGAGAAATTGTAAGTAAACGTCGTATTTACATGTCTGCCACGGTGCAGGAGAATCCGTATAGGTGTTCGAGTGTTCGAAACGTAACGCGCGAGAAATTGTAAGTAAACGTCGTATTTACATATCTGCCACTGTGCAGGAGAATCCGTATAGGTGTTCGAGTGTTTGAAACGTAGCGCGCAAGAAATTGTAAGTAAACGCCGTATTTACATATCTGCCACTGTGCAGGAGAATCCGTATAGGTGTTCGAGTGTGCGAAACGTAACGCGCGAGAAATTGTAAGTAAACGCCGTATTTACATATCTGCCACTGTGCAGGAGAATCCGTATAGGTGTTCGAGTGCACGAAACGTAACGCGCAAGAAATTGTAAGTAAACGCCGTATTTACATATCTACCACTGTGCAGGAAAATCCGTATAGGTGTTCGAGTGTTCGAATCGTAAGGCGTGAGAAATTGTAATTAAACGTCGTATTTACATATCTGTCACTGTGCTGGAGAATCCGTATAGGTGTTCGAGTGTTCAAACCGTAACGCGCGAGAAATTGTAAGTAAACGCCGTATTTACATATCTGCCACTGTGCAGGAGAATCCGTATAGGTGTTCGAGTGTTCGAAACGTAACGCGCGAGAAATTGTAAGTAAACGTCGTATTTACATATCTGCCACTGTGCAGGAGAATCCGTATAGGTGTTCGAGTGATCGACACGTAACGCGGGAGAAATTGTAAGTAAACGCCGTATTTACATATCTGCCACTATGCAGGAGAATCCGTATAGGTGTTCGAGTGTTCGAAACGTAACGCGCGAGAAATTGTAAGTAAACGTCGTATTTACATATCTGCCACTGTGCGGGAGAATCCGTATAGGTGTTCGAGTGTTCGAAACGTAACGCGCGAGAAATTGTATGTAAACGCCGTATTTACATATCTGCCACTGTCCAGGAAAATCCGTATAGGTGTTCGAGTGCTCGAAACGTAACGCCCAAGAAATTGTAAGTAAACGCCGTATTTACATATCTGCCACTGTGCAGGAAAATCCGTATAGGTGTTCGTGTGTTCGAATCGTAAGGCGTGAGAAATTGTAATTAAACGCCGTATTTACATATCTGCCACTGTGCTGGAGAATCCGTATAGGTGTTCGAGTGTTCAAACCGTAACGCGCGAGAAATTGTAAGTAAACGCCGTATTTACATATCTGCCACAGTGCAGGAGAATCCGTATAGGTGTTCGAGTGTTCGAAACGTAACGCGCGAGAAGTTGTAAGTAAATACGGCTTATTTACATATCTGCCACTGTGCAGGAGAATCCGTATAGGTGTTCGAGTGTTCGAAACGTAACGCGCGAGAAATTGTAAGTAAACGTCGTATTTACTTATCTGCCACTGTGCAGGAGAATCCGTATAGGTGTTCGAGTGTTCGAAACGTAACGCGTGAGAAATTGCAAGTAAACGTCGTATTTACATATCTGCCACTGTGCGGGAGAATCCGTATAGGTGTTCGAGTGTTCGAAACGTAACGCGCGAGAAATTGTAAGTAAACGCCGTATTTACATATCTGCCACAGTGCAGGAGAATCCGTATAGGTGTTCGAGTGCTCGAAACGTAACGCGCAAGAAATTGTAAGTAAACGCCGTATTTACATATCTGCCACTGTGCAGGAGAATCCGGATAGCTGTTCGAGTGTGCGAAACGTAACGCGCGAGAAATTGTAAGTAAACGTCGTATTTACATATCTGCCACTGTGCAGGAGAATCCGTATAGGTGTTCAAGTGTTCGAAACGTAACGCGCAAGAAATTGTAAGTAAACGCCGTATTTACATATCTGCCACTGTGCAGGAGAATCCGTACAGGTGTTCGAGTGTTCGAAACGTAACGCGCGAGAAATTGTTTGTAAACGCCGTATTTACATATCTGCCACTGTGCAGGAGAATCCGTATAGCTGTTCGAGTGTGCGAAACGTAACGCGCGAGAAATTGTAAGTAAACGTCGTATTTACATATCTGCCACTGTGCAGGAGAATCCGTATAGGTGTTCGAGTGTTCGAAACGTAACGCGCAAGAAATTGTAAGTAAACGCCGTATTTACATATCTGCCACTGTGCAGGAGAATCCGTATAGGTGTTCGAGTGTTCGAAACGTAATGCGCGAGAAATTGTAAGTAAACGTCGTATTTACTTATCTGCCACTGTGCAGGAGAATCCGTATAGGTGTTCGAGTGTTCGAAACGTAACGCGTGAGAAATTGTAAGTAAACGTCGTATTTACATGTCTGCCACTGTGCAGGAGAATCCGTATAGGTGTTCGAGTGTTCGAAACGTAACGCGCGAGAAATTGTAAGTAAACGTCGTATTTACATATCTGCCACTGTGCAGGAGAATCCGTATAGGTGTTCGAGTGTTTGAAACGTAGCGCGCAAGAAATTGTAAGTAAACGCCGTATTTACATATCTGCCACTGTGCAGGAGAATCCGTATAGGTGTTCGAGTGTGCGAAACGTAACGCGCGAGAAATTGTAAGTAAACGCCGTATTTACATATCTGCCACTGTGCAGGAGAATCCGTATAGGTGTTCGAGTGCTCGAAACGTAACGCGCAAGAAATTGTAAGGAAACGCCGTATTTACATATCTGCCACTGTGCAGGAAAATCCGTATAGGTGTTCGAGTGTTCGAATCGTAAGGCGTGAGAAATTGTAATTAAACGCCGTATTTACATATCTGCCACTGTGCTGGAGAATCCGTATAGGTGTTCGAGTGTTCAAACCGTAACGCGCGAGAAATTGTAAGTAAACGCCGTATTTACATATCTGCCACTGTGCAGGAGAATCCGTATAGGTGTTCGAGTGTTCGTAACGTAACGCGCGAGAAATTGTAAGTAAACGTCGTATTTACATATCTGCCACTGTGCAGGAGAATCCGTATAGGTGTTCGAGTGTTTGAAACGTAGCGCGCAAGAAATTGTAAGTAAACGCCGTATTTACATATCTGCCACTGTGCAGGAGAATCCGTACAGGTGTTCGAGTGTTCGAAACGTAACGCGCGAGAAATTGTTTGTAAACGCCGTATTTACATATCTGCCACTGTGCAGGAGAATCCGTATAGCTGTTCGAGTGTGCGAAACGTAACGCGCGAGAAATTGTAAGTAAACGTCGTATTTACATATCTGCCACTGTGCAGGAGAATCCGTATAGGTGTTCGAGTGTTCGAAACGTAACGCGCAAGAAATTGTAAATAAACGCCGTATTTACATATCTGCCACTGTGCAGGAGAATCCGTATAGGTGTTCGAGTGTTCGAAACGTAATGCGCGAGAAATTGTAAGTAAACGTCGTATTTACTTATCTGCCACTGTGCAGGAGAATCCGTATAGGTGTTCGAGTGTTCGAAACGTAACGCGTGAGAAATTGTAAGTAAACGTCGTATTTACATGTCTGCCACTGTGCAGGAGAATCCGTATAGGTGTTCGAGTGTTCAAAACGTAACGCGCGAGAAATTGTAAGTAAACGTCGTATTTACATATCTGCCACTGTGCAGGAGAATCCGTATAGGTGTTCGAGTGTTTGAAATGTAGCGCGCAAGAAATTGTAAGTAAACGCCGTATTTACATATCTGCCACTGTGCAGGAGAATCCGTATAGGTGTTCGAGTGTGCGAAACGTAACGCGCGAGAAATTGTAAGTAAACGCTGTATTTACATATCTGCCACTGTGCAGGAGAATCCGTATAGGTGTTCGAGTGCTCGAAACGTAACGCGCAAGAAATTGTAAGTAAATGCCGTATTTACATATCTGCCACTGTGCAGGAAAATCCGTATAGGTGTTCGAGTGTTCGAATCGTAAGGCGTGAGAAATTGTAATTAAACGCCGTATTTACATATCTGCCACTGTGCTGGAGAATCCGTATAGGTGTTCGAGTGTTCAAACCGTAACGCGCGAGAAATTGTAAGTAAACGCCGTATTTACATATCTGCCACTGTGCAGGAGAATCCGTATAGGTGTTCGAGTGTACGAAACGTAACGCGCGAGAAATTGTAAGTAAACGTCGTATTTACATATCTGCCACTGTGCAGGAGAATCCGTATAGGTGTTCGAGTGATCGACACGTAACGCGGGAGAAATTGTAAGTAAACGCCGTATTTACATATCTGCCACTATGCAGGAGAATCCGTATAGGTGTTCGAGTGTTCGAAACGTAACGCGCGAGAAATTGTAAGTAAACGTCGTATTTACATATCTGCCACTGTGCGGGAGAATCCGTATAGGTGTTCGAGTGTTCGAAACGTAACGCGCGAGAAGTTGTATGTAAACGCCGTATTTACATATCTTCCACTGTCCAGGAAAATCCGTATAGGTGTTCGAGTGCTCGAAACGTAACGCCCAAGAAATTGTAAGTAAACGCCGTATTTACATATCTGCCACTGTGCAGGAAAATCCGTATAGGTGTTCGTGTGTTCGAATCGTAAGGCGTGAGAAATTGTAATTAAACGCCGTATTTACATATCTGCCACTGTGCTGGAGAATCCGTATAGGTGTTCGAGTGTTCAAACCGTAACGCGCGAGAAATTGTAAGTAAACGCCGTATTTACATATCTGCCACAGTGCAGGAGAATCCGTATAGGTGTTCGAGTGTTCGAAACGTAACGCGCGAGAAGTTGTAAGTAAATACGGCTTATTTACATATCTGCCACTGTGCAGGAGAATCCGTATAGGTGTTCGAGTGTTCGAAACGTAACGCGCGAGAAATTGTAAGTAAACGTCGTATTTACTTATCTGCCACTGTGCAGGAGAATCCGTATAGGTGTTCGAGTGTTCGAAACGTAACGCGTGAGAAATTGCAAGTAAACGTCGTATTTACATATCTGCCACTGTGCGGGAGAATCCGTATAGGTGTTCGAGTGTTCGAAACGTAACGCGCGAGAAATTGTAAGTAAACGCCGTATTTACATATCTGCCACTGTGCAGGAGAATCCGTATAGGTGTTCGAGTGCTCGAAACGTAACGCGCAAGAAATTGTAAGTAAACGCCGTATTTACATATCTGCCACTGTGCAGGAGAATCCGGATAGCTGTTCGAGTGTGCGAAACGTAACGCGCGAGAAATTGTAAGTAAACGTCGTATTTACATATCTGCCACTGTGCAGGAGAATCCGTATAGGTGTTCAAGTGTTCGAAACGTAACGCGCAAGAAATTGTAAGTAAACGCCGTATTTACATATCTGCCACTGTGCAGGAGAATCCGTACAGGTGTTCGAGTGTTCGAAACGTAACGCGCCAGAAATTGTTTGTAAACGCCGTATTTACATATCTGCCACTGTGCAGGAGAATCCGTATAGCTGTTCGAGTGTGCGAAACGTAACGCGCGAGAAATTGTAAGTAAACGTCGTATTTACATATCTGCCACTGTGCAGGAGAATCCGTATAGGTGTTCGAGTGTTCGAAACGTAACGCGCAAGAAATTGTAAGTAAACGCCGTATTTACATATCTGCCACTGTGCAGGAGAATCCGTATAGGTGTTCGAGTGTTCGAAACGTAATGCGCGAGAAATTGTAAGTAAACGTCGTATTTACTTATCTGCCACTGTGCAGGAGAATCCGTATAGGTGTTCGAGTGTTCGAAACGTAACGCGTGAGAAATTGTAAGTAAACGTCGTATTTACATGTCTGCCACTGTGCAGGAGAATCCGTATAGGTGTTCGAGTGTTCGAAACGTAACGCGCGAGAAATTGTAAGTAAACGTCGTATTTACATATCTGCCACTGTGCAGGAGAATCCGTATAGGTGTTCGAGTGTTTGAAACGTAGCGCGCAAGAAATTGTAAGTAAACGCCGTATTTACATATCTGCCACTGTGCAGGAGAATCCGTATAGGTGTTCGAGTGTGCGAAACGTAACGCGCGAGAAATTGTAAGTAAACGCCGTATTTACATATCTGCCACTGTGCAGGAGAATCCGTATAGGTGTTCGAGTGCTCGAAACGTAACGCGCAAGAAATTGTAAGGAAACGCCGTATTTACATATCTGCCACTGTGCAGGAAAATCCGTATAGGTGTTCGAGTGTTCGAATCGTAAGGCGTGAGAAATTGTAATTAAACGCCGTATTTACATATCTGCCACTGTGCTGGAGAATCCGTATAGGTGTTCGAGTGTTCAAACCGTAACGCGCGAGAAATTGTAAGTAAACGCCGTATTTACATATCTGCCACTGTGCAGGAGAATCCGTATAGGTGTTCGAGTGTTCGTAACGTAACGCGCGAGAAATTGTAAGTAAACGTCGTATTTACATATCTGCCACTGTGCAGGAGAATCCGTATAGGTGTTCGAGTGTTTGAAACGTAGCGCGCAAGAAATTGTAAGTAAACGCCGTATTTACATATCTGCCACTGTGCAGGAGAATCCGTACAGGTGTTCGAGTGTTCGAAACGTAACGCGCGAGAAATTGTTTGTAAACGCCGTATTTACATATCTGCCACTGTGCAGGAGAATCCGTATAGCTGTTCGAGTGTGCGAAACGTAACGCGCGAGAAATTGTAAGTAAACGTCGTATTTACATATCTGCCACTGTGCAGGAGAATCCGTATAGGTGTTCGAGTGTTCGAAACGTAACGCGCAAGAAATTGTAAATAAACGCCGTATTTACATATCTGCCACTGTGCAGGAGAATCCGTATAGGTGTTCGAGTGTTCGAAACGTAATGCGCGAGAAATTGTAAGTAAACGTCGTATTTACTTATCTGCCACTGTGCAGGAGAATCCGTATAGGTGTTCGAGTGTTCGAAACGTAACGCGTGAGAAATTGTAAGTAAACGTCGTATTTACATGTCTGCCACTGTGCAGGAGAATCCGTATAGGTGTTCGAGTGTTCGAAACGTAACGCGCGAGAAATTGTAAGTAAACGTCGTATTTACATATCTGCCACTGTGCAGGAGAATCCGTATAGGTGTTCGAGTGTTTGAAATGTAGCGCGCAAGAAATTGTAAGTAAACGCCGTATTTACATATCTGCCACTGTGCAGGAGAATCCGTATAGGTGTTCGAGTGTGCGAAACGTAACGCGCGAGAAATTGTAAGTAAACGCTGTATTTACATATCTGCCACTGTGCAGGAGAATCCGTATAGGTGTTCGAGTGCTCGAAACGTAACGCGCAAGAAATTGTAAGTAAACGCCGTATTTACATATCTGCCACTGTGCAGGAAAATCCGTATAGGTGTTCGAGTGTTCGAATCGTAAGGCGTGAGAAATTGTAATTAAACGCCGTATTTACATATCTGCCACTGTGCTGGAGAATCCGTATAGGTGTTCGAGTGTTCAAACCGTAACGCGCGAGAAATTGTAAGTAAACGCCGTATTTACATATCTGCCACTGTGCAGGAGAATCCGTATAGGTGTTCGAGTGTACGAAACGTAACGCGCGAGAAATTGTAAGTAAACGTCGTATTTACATATCTGCCACTGTGCAGGAGAATCCGTATAGGTGTTCGAGTGATCGACACGTAACGCGGGAGAAATTGTAAGTAAACGCCGTATTTACATATCTGCCACTATGCAGGAGAATCCGTATAGGTGTTCGAGTGTTCGAAACGTAACGCGCGAGAAATTGTAAGTAAACGTCGTATTTACATATCTGCCACTGTGCGGGAGAATCCGTATAGGTGTTCGAGTGTTCGAAACGTAACGCGCGAGAAATTGTATGTAAACGCCGTATTTACATATCTTCCACTGTCCAGGAAAATCCGTATAGGTGTTCGAGTGCTCGAAACGTAACGCCCAAGAAATTGTAAGTAAACGCCGTATTTACATATCTGCCACTGTGCAGGAAAATCCATATAGGTGTTCGTGTGTTCGAATCGTAAGGCGTGAGAAATTGTAATTAAACGCCGTATTTACATATCTGCCACTGTGCTGGAGAATCCGTATAGGTGTTCGAGTGTTCAAACCGTAACGCGCGAGAAATTGTAAGTAAACGCCGTATTTACATATCTGCCACTGTGCAGGAGAATCCGTATAGGTGTTCGAGTGTTCGAAACGTAACGCGCGAGAAGTTGTAAGTAAATACGGCGTATTTACATATCTGCCACTGTGCAGGAGAATCCGTATAGGTGTTCGAGTGTTCGAAACGTAACGCGCGAGAAATTGTAAGTAAACGTCGTATTTACTTATCTGCCACTGTGCAGGAGAATCCGTATAGGTGTTCGAGTGTTCGAAACGTAACGCGTGAGAAATTGTAAGTAAACGTCGTATTTACATATCTGCCACTGTACAGGAGAATCCGTATAGGTGTTCGAGTGTGCCAAACGTAACGCGCGAGAAATTGTAAGTAAACGCCGTATTTACATATCTGCCACTGTGCAGGAGAATCCGTATAGGTGTTCGAGTGCTCGAAACGTAACGCGCAAGAAATTGTAAGTAAACGCCGTATTTACATATCTGCCACTGTGCAGGAGAATCCGGATAGCTGTTCGAGTGTGCGAAACGTAACGCGCGAGAAATTGTAAGTAAACGTCGTATTTACATATCTGCCACTGTGCAGGAGAATCCGTATAGGTGTTCGAGTGTTCGAAACGTAACGCGCCAGAAATTGTAAGTAAACGCCGTATTTACATATCTGCCACTGTGCAGGAGAATCCGTACAGGTGTTCGAGTGTGCGAAACGTAACGCGCGAGAAATTGTAAGTAAACGCTGTATTTACATATCTGCCACTGTGCAGGAGAATCCGTATAGGTGTTCGAGTGCTCGAAACGTAACGCGCAAGAAATTGTAAGTAAACGCCGTATTTACATATCTGCCACTGTGCAGGAAAATCCGTATAGATGTTCGAGTGTTCGAATCGTAAGGCGTGAGAAATTGTAATTAAACGCCGTATTTACATATCTGCCACTGTGCTGGAGAATCCGTATAGGTGTTCGAGTGTTCAAACCGTAACGCGCGAGAAATTGTAAGTAAACGCCGTATTTACATATCTGCCACTGTGCAGGAGAATCCGTATAGGTGTTCGAGTGTTCGAAACGTAACGCGCGAGAAATTGTAAGTAAACGTCGTATTTACATATCTGCCACTGTGCAGGAGAATCCGTATAGGTGTTCGAGTGATCGACACGTAACGCGGGAGAAATTGTAAGTAAACGCCGTATTTACATATCTGCCACTATGCAGGAGAATCCGTATAGGTGTTCGAGTGTTCGAAACGTAACGCGCGAGAAATTGTAAGTAAACGTCGTATTTACATATCTGCCACTGTGCGGGAGAATCCGTATAGGTGTTCGAGTGTTCGAAACGTAACGCGCGAGAAATTGTACGTAAACGCCGTATTTACATATCTTCCACTGTCCAGGAAAATCCGTATAGGTGTTCGAGTGCTCGAAACGTAACGCCCAAGAAATTGTAAGTAAACGCCGTATTTACATATCTGCCACTGTGCAGGAAAATCCATATAGGTGTTCGTGTGTTCGAATCGTAAGGCGTGAGAAATTGTAATTAAACGCCGTATTTACATATCTGCCACTGTGCTGGAGAATCCGTATAGGTGTTCGAGTGTTCAAACCGTAACGCGCGAGAAATTGTAAGTAAACGCCGTATTTACATATCTGCCACTGTGCAGGAGAATCCGTATAGGTGTTCGAGTGTTCGAAACGTAACGCGCGAGAAGTTGTAAGTAAATACGGCGTATTTACATATCTGCCACTGTGCAGGAGAATCCGTATAGGTGTTCGAGTGTTCGAAACGTAACGCGCGAGAAATTGTAAGTAAACGTCGTATTTACTTATCTGCCACTGTGCAGGAGAATCCGTATAGGTGTTCGAGTGTTCGAAACGTAACGCGTGAGAAATTGTAAGTAAACGTCGTATTTACATATCTGCCACTGTACAGGAGAATCCGTATAGGTGTTCGAGTGTGCCAAACGTAACGCGCGAGAAATTGTAAGTAAACGCCGTATTTACATATCTGCCACTGTGCAGGAGAATCCGTATAGGTGTTCGAGTGCTCGAAACGTAACGCGCAAGAAATTGTAAGTAAACGCCGTATTTACATATCTGCCACTGTGCAGGAGAATCCGGATAGCTGTTCGAGTGTGCGAAACGTAACGCGCGAGAAATTGTAAGTAAACGTCGTATTTACATATCTGCCACTGTGCAGGAGAATCCGTATAGGTGTTCGAGTGTTCGAAACGTAACGCGCAAGAAATTGTAAGTAAACGCCGTATTTACATATCTGCCACTGTGCAGGAGAATCCGTACAGGTGTTCGAGTGTGCGAAACGTAACGCGCGAGAAATTGTAAGTAAACGCTGTATTTACATATCTGCCACTGTGCAGGAGAATCCGTATAGGTGTTCGAGTGCTCGAAACGTAACGCGCAAGAAATTGTAAGTAAACGCCGTATTTACATATCTGCCACTGTGCAGGAAAATCCGTATAGATGTTCGAGTGTTCGAATCGTAAGGCGTGAGAAATTGTAATTAAACGCCGTATTTACATATCTGCCACTGTGCTGGAGAATCCGTATAGGTGTTCGAGTGTTCAAACCGTAACGCGCGAGAAATTGTAAGTAAACGCCGTATTTACATATCTGCCACTGTGCAGGAGAATCCGTATAGGTGTTCGAGTGTTCGAAACGTAACGCGCGAGAAATTGTAAGTAAACGTCGTATTTACATATCTGCCACTGTGCAGGAGAATCCGTATAGGTGTTCGAGTGATCGACACGTAACGCGGGAGAAATTGTAAGTAAACGCCGTATTTACATATCTGCCACTATGCAGGAGAATCCGTATAGGTGTTTGAGTGTTCGAAACGTAACGCGCGAGAAATTGTAAGTAAACGTCGTATTTACATATCTGCCACTGTGCGGGAGAATCCGTATAGGTGTTCGAGTGTTCGAAACGTAACGCGCGAGAAATTGTATGTAAACGCCGTATTTACATATCTTCCACTGTCCAGGAAAATCCGTATAGGTGTTCGAGTGCTCGAAACGTAACGCCCAAGAAATTGTAAGTAAACGCCGTATTTACATATCTGCCACTGTGCAGGAAAATCCATATAGGTGTTCGTGTGTTCGAACCGTAAGGCGTGAGAAATTGTAATTAAACGCCGTATTTACATATCTGCCACTGTGCTGGAGAATCCGTATAGGTGTTCGAGTGTTCAAACCGTAACGCGCGAGAAATTGTAAGTAAACGCCGTATTTACATATCTGCCACTGTGCAGGAGAATCCGTATAGGTGTTCGAGTGTTCGAAACGTAACGCGCGAGAAGTTGTAAGTAAATACGGCGTATTTACATATCTGCCACTGTGCAGGAGAATCCGTATAGGTGTTCGAGTGTTCGAAACGTAACGCGCGAGAAATTGTAAGTAAACGTCGTATTTACTTATCTGCCACTGTGCAGGAGAATCCGTATAGGTGTTCGAGTGTTCGAAACGTAACGCGTGAGAAATTGTAAGTAAACGTCGTATTTACATATCTGCCACTGTACAGGAGAATCCGTATAGGTGCTCGAGTGTGCCAAACGTAACGCGCGAGAAATTGTAAGTAAACGCCGTATTTACATATCTGCCACTGTGCAGGAGAATCCGTATAGGTGTTCGAGTGCTCGAAACGTAACGCGCAAGAAATTGTAAGTAAACGCCGTATTTACATATCTGCCACTGTGCAGGAGAATCCGGATAGCTGTTCGAGTGTGCGAAACGTAACGCGCGAGAAATTGTAAGTAAACGTCGTATTTACATATCTGCCACTGTGCAGGAGAATCCGTATAGGTGTTCGAGTGTTCGAAACGTAACGCGCAAGAAATTGTAAGTAAACGCCGTATTTACATATCTGCCACTGTGCAGGAGAATCCGTACAGGTGTTCGAGTGTGCGAAACGTAACGCGCGAGAAATTGTAAGTAAACGCTGTATTTACATATCTGCCACTGTGCAGGAGAATCCGTATAGGTGTTCGAGTGCTCGAAACGTAACGCGCAAGAAATTGTAAGTAAACGCCGTATTTACATATCTGCCACTGTGCAGGAAAATCCGTATAGATGTTCGAGTGTTCGAATCGTAAGGCGTGAGAAATTGTAATTAAACGCCGTATTTACATATCTGCCACTGTGCTGGAGAATCCGTATAGGTGTTCGAGTGTTCAAACCGTAACGCGCGAGAAATTGTAAGTAAACGCCGTATTTACATATCTG
Source organism: Camellia sinensis (assembly GCF_055761805.1). Classification (NCBI taxonomy): domain Eukaryota; kingdom Viridiplantae; phylum Streptophyta; class Magnoliopsida; order Ericales; family Theaceae; genus Camellia; species Camellia sinensis. Next base: position 3,102,272 of record NW_028128989.1, on the reverse strand, counting down.
CCACTGTGCAGGAGAATCCGTATAGGTGTTCGAGTGTTCGAAACGTAACGCGCGAGAAATTGTAAGTAAACGTCGTATTTACATATCTGCCACTGTGCAGGAGAATCCGTATAGGTGTTCGAGTGATCGACACGTAACGCGGGAGAAATTGTAAGTAAACGCCGTATTTACATATCTGCCACTATGCAGGAGAATCCGTATAGGTGTTTGAGTGTTCGAAACGTAACGCGCGAGAAATTGTAAGTAAACGTCGTATTTACATATCTGCCACTGTGCGGGAGAATCCGTATAGGTGTTCGAGTGTTCGAAACGTAACGCGCGAGAAATTGTATGTAAACGCCGTATTTACATATCTTCCACTGTCCAGGAAAATCCGTATAGGTGTTCGAGTGCTCGAAACGTAACGCCCAAGAAATTGTAAGTAAACGCCGTATTTACATATCTGCCACTGTGCAGGAAAATCCATATAGGTGTTCGTGTGTTCGAACCGTAAGGCGTGAGAAATTGTAATTAAACGCCGTATTTACATATCTGCCACTGTGCTGGAGAATCCGTATAGGTGTTCGAGTGTTCAAACCGTAACGCGCGAGAAATTGTAAGTAAACGCCGTATTTACATATCTGCCACTGTGCAGGAGAATCCGTATAGGTGTTCGAGTGTTCGAAACGTAACGCGCGAGAAGTTGTAAGTAAATACGGCGTATTTACATATCTGCCACTGTGCAGGAGAATCCGTATAGGTGTTCGAGTGTTCGAAACGTAACGCGCGAGAAATTGTAAGTAAACGTCGTATTTACTTATCTGCCACTGTGCAGGAGAATCCGTATAGGTGTTCGAGTGTTCGAAACGTAACGCGTGAGAAATTGTAAGTAAACGTCGTATTTACATATCTGCCACTGTACAGGAGAATCCGTATAGGTGCTCGAGTGTGCCAAACGTAACGCGCGAGAAATTGTAAGTAAACGCCGTATTTACATATCTGCCACTGTGCAGGAGAATCCGTATAGGTGTTCGAGTGCTCGAAACGTAACGCGCAAGAAATTGTAAGTAAACGCCGTATTTACATATCTGCCACTGTGCAGGAGAATCCGGATAGCTGTTCGAGTGTGCGAAACGTAACGCGCGAGAAATTGTAAGTAAACGTCGTATTTACATATCTGCCACTGTGCAGGAGAATCCGTATAGGTGTTCGAGTGTTCGAAACGTAACGCGCAAGAAATTGTAAGTAAACGCCGTATTTACATATCTGCCACTGTGCAGGAGAATCCGTACAGGTGTTCGAGTGTGCGAAACGTAACGCGCGAGAAATTGTAAGTAAACGCTGTATTTACATATCTGCCACTGTGCAGGAGAATCCGTATAGGTGTTCGAGTGCTCGAAACGTAACGCGCAAGAAATTGTAAGTAAACGCCGTATTTACATATCTGCCACTGTGCAGGAAAATCCATATAGATGTTCGAGTGTTCGAATCGTAAGGCGTGAGAAATTGTAATTAAACGCCGTATTTACATATCTGCCACTGTGCTGGAGAATCCGTATAGGTGTTCGAGTGTTCAAACCGTAACGCGCGAGAAATTGTAAGTAAACGCCGTATTTACATATCTGCCACTGTGCAGGAGAATCCGTATAGGTGTTCGAGTGTTCGAAACGTAACGCGCGAGAAATTGTAAGTAAACGTCGTATTTACATATCTGCCACTGTGCAGGAGAATCCGTATAGGTGTTCGAGTGATCGACACGTAACGCGGGAGAAATTGTAAGTAAACGCCGTATTTACATATCTGCCACTATGCAGGAGAATCCGTATAGGTGTTCGAGTGTTCGAAACGTAACGCGCGAGAAATTGTAAGTAAACGTCGTATTTACATATCTGCCACTGTGCGGGAGAATCCGTATAGGTGTTCGAGTGTTCGAAACGTAACGCGCGAGAAATTGTATGTAAACGCCGTATTTACATATCTTCCACTGTCCAGGAAAATCCGTATAGGTGTTCGAGTGCTCGAAACGTAACGCCCAAGAAATTGTAAGTAAACGCCGTATTTACATATCTGCCACTGTGCAGGAAAATCCATATAGGTGTTCGTGTGTTCGAATCGTAAGGCGTGAGAAATTGTAATTAAACGCCGTATTTACATATCTGCCACTGTGCTGGAGAATCCGTATAGGTGTTCGAGTGTTCAAACCGTAACGCGCGAGAAATTGTAAGTAAACGCCGTATTTACATATCTGCCACTGTGCAGGAGAATCCGTATAGGTGTTCGAGTGTTCGAAACGTAACGCGCGAGAAGTTGTAAGTAAATACGGCGTATTTACATATCTGCCACTGTGCAGGAGAATCCGTATAGGTGTTCGAGTGTTCGAAACGTAACGCGCGAGAAATTGTAAGTAAACGTCGTATTTACTTATCTGCCACTGTGCAGGAGAATCCGTATAGGTGTTCGAGTGTTCGAAACGTAACGCGTGAGAAATTGTAAGTAAACGTCGTATTTACATATCTGCCACTGTACAGGAGAATCCGTATAGGTGTTCGAGTGTGCCAAACGTAACGCGCGAGAAATTGTAAGTAAACGCCGTATTTACATATCTGCCACTGTGCAGGAGAATCCGTATAGGTGTTCGAGTGCTCGAAACGTAACGCGCAAGAAATTGTAAGTAAACGCCGTATTTACATATCTGCCACTGTGCAGGAGAATCCGGATAGCTGTTCGAGTGTGCGAAACGTAACGCGCGAGAAATTGTAAGTAAACGTCGTATTTACATATCTGCCACTGTGCAGGAGAATCCGTATAGGTGTTCGAGTGTTCGAAACGTAACGCGCAAGAAATTGTAAGTAAACGCCGTATTTACATATCTGCCACTGTGCAGGAGAATCCGTACAGGTGTTCGAGTGTTCGAAACGTAACGCGCGAGAAATTGTTTGTAAACGCCGTATTTACATATCTGCCACTGTGCAGGAGAATCCGTATAGCTGTTCGAGTGTGCGAAACGTAACGCGCGAGAAATTGTAAGTAAACGTCGTATTTACATATCTGCCACTGTGCAGGAGAATCCGTATAGGTGTTCGAGTGTTCGAAACGTAACGCGCAAGAAATTGTAAGTAAACGCCGTATTTACATATCTGCCACTGTGCAGGAGAATCCGTATAGGTGTTCGAGTGTTCGAAACGTAACGCGCGAGAAATTGTAAGTAAACGTCGTATTTACTTATCTGCCACTGTGCAGGAGAATCCGTATAGGTGTTCGAGTGTTCGAAACGTAACGCGCGAGAAATTGTAAGTAAACGTCGTATTTACATGTCTGCCACTGTGCAGGAGAATCCGTATAGGTGTTCGAGCGTTCGAAACGTAACGCGCGAGAAATTGTAAGTAAACGTCGTATTTACATATCTGCCACTATGCAGGAGAATCCGTATAGGTGTTCGAGTGTTCGAAACGTAGCGCGCAAGAAATTGTAAGTAAACGCCGTATTTACATATCTGCCACTGTGCAGGAGAATCCGTATAGGTGTTCGAGTGCTCGAAACGTAACGCGCAAGAAATTGTAAGTAAACGCCGTATTTACATATCTGCCACTGTCCAGGAAAATCCGTATAGGTGTTCGAGTGCTCGAAACGTAACGCCCAAGAAATTGTAATTAAACGCCGTATTTACATATCTGCCACTGTGCAGGAAAATCCATATAGGTGTTCGTGTGTTCGAATCGTAAGGCGTGAGAAATTGTAATTAAACGCCGTATTTACATATCTGCCACTGTGCAGGAGAATCCGTATAGGTGTTCGAGTGTTAGAAACGTAACGCGCGAGAAATTGTAAGTAAACGTCGTATTTACATATCTGCCACCGTGCAGGAGAATCCGTATAGGTGTTCGAGTGATCGACACGTAACGCGGGAGAAATTGTAAGTAAACGCCGTATTTACATATCTGCCACTATGCAGGAGAATCCGTATCGGTGTTCGAGTGTTCGAAACGTAACGCGCGAGAAATTGTAAGTAAACGTCGTATTTACATATCTGCCACTGTGCGGGAGAATCCGTATAGGTGTTCGAGTGTTCGAAACGTAACGCGCGAGAAATTGTAAGTAAACGTCGTATTTACATATCTGCCACTGTGCGGGAGAATCCGTATAGGTGTTCGAGTGTTCAAACCGTAACGCGCGAGAAATTGTAAGTAAACGCCGTATTTACATATCTGCCACTGTGCGGGAGAATCCGTATAGGTGTTCGAGTGTGCCAAACGTAACGCGCGAGAAATTGTAAGTAAACGCCGTATTTACATCTCTGCCACTGTGCAGGAGAATCCGTATAGGTGTTCGAGTGCTCGAAACGTAACGCGCAAGAAATTGTAAGTAAACGCCGTATTTACATATCTGCCACTGTGCAGGAGAATCCGGATAGCTGTTCGAGTGTGCGAAACGTAACGCGCGAGAAATTGTAAGTAAACGACGTATTTACATATCTGCCACTGTGCAGGAGAATCCGTATAGGTGTTCGAGTGTTCGAAACGTAACGCGCAAGAAATTGTAAGTAAACGCCGTATTTACATATCTGCCACTGTGCAGGAGAATCCGTACAGGTGTTCGAGTGTTCGAAACGTAACGCGCGAGAAATTGTTTGTAAACGCCGTATTTACATATCTGCCACTGTGCAGGAGAATCCGTATAGCTGTTCGAGTGTGCGAAACGTAACGCGCGAGAAATTGTAAGTAAACGTCGTATTTACATGTCTGCCACTGTGCAGGAGAATCCGTATAGGTGTTCGAGTGTTCGAAATGTAACGCGCAAGAAATTGTAAGTAAACGCCGTATTTACATATCTGCCACTGTGCAGGAGAATCCGTATAGGTGTTCGAGTGTGCGAAACGTAACGCGCGAGAAATTGTAAGTAAACGCCGTATTTACATATCTGCCACTGTGCAGGAGAATCCGCATAGGTGTTCGAGTGCTCGAAACGTAACGCGCAAGAAATTGTAAGTAAACGCCGTATTTACATATCTGCCACTGTGCAGGAGAATCCGGATAGCTGTTCGAGTGTGCGAAACGTAACGCGCGAGAAATTGTAAGTAAACGTCGTATTTACATATCTGCCACTGTGCAGGAGAATCCGTATAGGTGTTCGAGTGTTCGAAACGTAACGCGCAAGAAATTGTAAGTAAACGCCGTATTTACATATCTGCCACTGTGCAGGAGAATCCGTACAGGTGTTCGAGTGTTCGAAACGTAACGCGCGAGAAATTGTTTGTAAACGCCGTATTTACATATCTGCCACTGTGCAGGAGAATCCGTATAGCTGTTCGAGTGTGCGAAACGTAACGCGCGAGAAATTGTAAGTAAACGTCGTATTTACATATCTGCCACTGTGCAGGAGAATCCGTATAGGTGTTCGAGTGTTCGAAACGTAACGCGCAAGAAATTGTAAGTAAACGCCGTATTTACATATCTGCCACTGTGCAGGAGAATCCGTATAGGTGTTCGAGTGTTCGAAACGTAACGCGCGAGAAATTGTAAGTAAACGTCGTATTTACTTATCTGCCACTGTGCAGGAGAATCCGTATAGGTGTTCGAGTGTTCGAAACGTAACGCGTGAGAAATTGTAAGTAAACGTCGTATTTACATGTCTGCCACTGTGCAGGAGAATCCGTATAGGTGTTCGAGCGTTCGAAACGTAACGCGCGAGAAATTGTAAGTAAACGTCGTATTTACATATCTGCCACTGTGCAGGAGAATCCGTATAGGTGTTCGAGTGTTTGAAACGTAGCGCGCAAGAAATTGTAAGTAAACGCCGTATTTACATATCTGCCACTGTGCAGGAGAATCCGTATAGGTGTTCGAGTGCTCGAAACGTAACGCGCAAGAAATTGTAAGTAAACGCCGTATTTACATATCTGCCACTGTGCAGGAAAATCCGTATAGGTGTTCGAGTGTTCGAATCATAAGGCGTGAGAAATTGTAATTAAACGCCGTATTTACATATCTGCCACTGTGCTGGAGAATCCGTATAGGTGTTCGAGTGTTCAAACCGTAACGCGCGAGAAATTGTAAGTAAACGCCGTATTTACATATCTGCCACTGTGCAGGAGAATCCGTATAGGTGTTCGAGTGTTAGAAACGTAACGCGCGAGAAATTGTAAGTAAACGTCGTATTTAAATATCTGCCACCGTGCAGGAGAATCCGTATAGGTGTTCGAGTGATCGACACGTAACGCGGGAGAAATTGTAAGTAAACGCCGTATTTACATATCTGCCACTATGCAGGAGAATCCGTATAGGTGTTCGAGTGTTCGAAACGTAACGCGCGAGAAATTGTAAGTAAACGTCGTATTTACATATCTGCCACTGTGCGGGAGAATCCGTATAGGTGTTCGAGTGTTCGAAACGTAACGCGCGAGAAATTGTAAGTAAACGTCGTATTTACATATCTGCCACTGTGCGGGAGAATCCGTATAGGTGTTCGAGTGTTCAAACCGTAACGCGCGAGAAATTGTAAGTAAACGCCGTATTTACATATCTGCCACTGTGCGGGAGAATCCGTATAGGTGTTCGAGTGTGCCAAACGTAACGCGCGAGAAATTGTAAGTAAACGCCGTATTTACATCTCTGCCACTGTGCAGGAGAATCCGTATAGGTGTTCGAGTGCTCGAAACGTAACGCGCAAGAAATTGTAAGTAAACGCCGTATTTACATATCTGCCACTGTGCAGGAGAATCCGGATAGCTGTTCGAGTGTGCGAAACGTAACGCGCGAGAAATTGTAAGTAAACGACGTATTTACATATCTGCCACTGTGCAGGAGAATCCGTATAGGTGTTCGAGTGTTCGAAACGTAACGCGCAAGAAATTGTAAGTAAACGCCGTATTTACATATCTGCCACTGTGCAGGAGAATCCGTACAGGTGTTCGAGTGTTCGAAACGTAACGCGCGAGAAATTGTTTGTAAACGCCGTATTTACATATCTGCCACTGTGCAGGAGAATCCGTATAGCTGTTCGAGTGTGCGAAACGTAACGCGCGAGAAATTGTAAGTAAACGTCGTATCTACATGTCTGCCACTGTGCAGGAGAATCCGTATAGGTGTTCGAGTGTTCGAAATGTAACGCGCAAGAAATTGTAAGTAAACGCCGTATTTACATATCTGCCACTGTGCAGGAGAATCCGTATAGGTGTTCGAGTGTGCGAAACGTAACGCGCGAGAAATTGTAAGTAAACGCCGTATTTACATATCTGCCACTGTGCAGGAGAATCCGCATAGGTGTTCGAGTGCTCGAAACGTAACGCGCAAGAAATTGTAAGTAAACGCCGTATTTACATATCTGCCACTGTGCAGGAGAATCCGTATAGGTGTTCGAGTGTTCGAAACGTAACGCGCGAGAAATTGTATGTAAACGCCGTATTTACATATCTGCCACTGTGCAGGAGAATCCGTATAGCTGTTCAAGTGTGCGAAACGTAACGCGCGAGAAATTGTAAGTAAACGTCGTATTTACATATCTGCCACTGTGCAGGAGAATCCGTATAGGTGTTCGAGTGTTTGAAACGTAGCGCGCAAGAAATTGTAAGTAAACGCCGTATTTACATATTTGCCACTGTGCAGGAGAATCCGTATAGGTGTTCGAGTGTGCGAAACGTAACGCGCGAAAAATTGTATGTAAACGCCGTATTTACGTATCTGCCACTGTGTAGGAGAATCCGTATAGGTGTTCGAGTGCTCGAAACGTAACGCGCAAGAAATTGTAAGTAAACGCCGTATTTACATATCTGCCACTGTGCAGGAAAATCCGTATAGCTGTTCGAGTGTTCGAATCGTAAGGCGTGAGAAATTGTAAGTAAACGCCGTATTTACATATCTGCCACTGTGCTGGAGAATCCGCATAGGTGTTCGAGTGTTCAAACCGTAACGCGCGAGAAATTGTAAGTAAACGCCGTATTTACATATCTGCCACTGTGCAGGAGAATCCGTATAGGTGTTCGAGTGTTCGAAACGTAACGCGCGAGAAATTGTAAGTAAACGTCGTATTTACATATCTGCCACTGTGCAGGAGAATCCGTATAGGTGTTCGAGTGATCGAAACGTAACGCGGGAGAAATTGTAAGTAAACGCCGTATTTACATATCTGCCACTATGCAGGAGAATCCGTATAGGTGTTCGAGTGTTCGAAACGTAACGCGCGAGAAATTGTAAGTAAACGTCGTATTTACATATCTGCCACTGTGCGGGAGAATCCGTATAGGTGTTCGAGTGTTCGAAACGTAACGCGCGAGAAATTGTAAGTAAACGTCGTATTTACATATCTGCCACTGTGCGGGAGAATCCGTATAGGTGTTCGAGTGTTCAAACCGTAACGCGCGAGAAATTGTAAGTAAACGCCGTATTTACATATCTGCCACTGTGCGGGAGAATCCGTATAGGTGTTCGAGTGTGCCAAACGTAACGCGCGAGAAATTGTAAGTAAACGCCGTATTTACATCTCTGCCACTGTGCAGGAGAATCCGTATAGGTGTTCGAGTGCTCGAAACGTAACGCGCAAGAAATTGTAAGTAAACGCCGTATTTACATATCTGCCACTGTGCAGGAGAATCCGGATAGCTGTTCGAGTGTGCGAAACGTAACGCGCGAGAAATTGTAAGTAAACGACGTATTTACATATCTGCCACTGTGCAGGAGAATCCGTATAGGTGTTCGAGTGTTCGAAACGTAACGCGCAAGAAATTGTAAGTAAACGCCGTATTTACATATCTGCCACTGTGCAGGAGAATCCGTACAGGTGTTCGAGTGTTCGAAACGTAACGCGCGAGAAATTGTTTGTAAACGCCGTATTTACATATCTGCCACTGTGCAGGAGAATCCGTATAGCTGTTCGAGTGTGCGAAACGTAACGCGCGAGAAATTGTAAGTAAACGTCGTATTTACATGTCTGCCACTGTGCAGGAGAATCCGTATAGGTGTTCGAGTGTTCGAAATGTAACGCGCAAGAAATTGTAAGTAAACGCCGTATTTACATATCTGCCACTGTGCAGGAGAATCCGTATAGGTGTTCGAGTGTGCGAAACGTAACGCGCGAGAAATTGTAAGTAAACGCCGTATTTACATATCTGCCACTGTGCAGGAGAATCCGCATAGGTGTTCGAGTGCTCGAAACGTAACGCGCAAGAAATTGTAAGTAAACGCCGTATTTACATATCTGCCACTGTGCAGGAGAATCCGTATAGGTGTTCGAGTGTTCGAAACGTAACGCGCGAGAAATTGTATGTAAACGCCGTATTTACATATCTGCCACTGTGCAGGAGAATCCGTATAGCTGTTCAAGTGTGCGAAACGTAACGCGCGAGAAATTGTAAGTAAACGTCGTATTTACATATCTGCCACTGTGCAGGAGAATCCGTATAGGTGTTCGAGTGTTTGAAACGTAGCGCGCAAGAAATTGTAAGTAAACGCCGTATTTACATATTTGCCACTGTGCAGGAGAATCCGTATAGGTGTTCGAGTGTGCGAAACGTAACGCGCGAAAAATTGTATGTAAACGCCGTATTTACGTATCTGCCACTGTGTAGGAGAATCCGTATAGGTGTTCGAGTGCTCGAAACGTAACGCGCAAGAAATTGTAAGTAAACGCCGTATTTACATATCTGCCACTGTGCAGGAAAATCCGTATAGCTGTTCGAGTGTTCGAATCGTAAGGCGTGAGAAATTGTAAGTAAACGCCGTATTTACATATCTGCCACTGTGCTGGAGAATCCGCATAGGTGTTCGAGTGTTCAAACCGTAACGCGCGAGAAATTGTAAGTAAACGCCGTATTTACATATCTGCCACTGTGCAGGAGAATCCGTATAGGTGTTCGAGTGTTCGAAACGTAACGCGCGAGAAATTGTAAGTAAACGTCGTATTTACATATCTGCCACTGTGCAGGAGAATCCGTATAGGTGTTCGAGTGATCGAAACGTAACGCGTGAGAAATTGTAAGTAAACGCCGTATTTACATATCTGCCACTGTCCAGGAGAATCCGTATAGGAGTTCGAGTGTTCGAACCGTAACGCGCGAGAAATTGTAAGTAAACGCCGTATTTACATATCTGCCACTATGCAGGAGAATCCGTATAGGTGTTCGAGTGTTCGAAACGTAACGCGCAAGAAATTGTAAGTAAACGCCGTATTTACATATCTGCCACTGTGCAGGAGAATCCGTATAGGTGTTCGAGTGTTCGAAACGTAACGCGCGAGAAATTGTAAGTAAACGTCGTATTTACTTATCTGCCACTGTGCAGGAGAATCCGTATAGGTGTTCGAGTGTTCGAAACGTAACGCGTGAGAAATTGTAAGTAAACGTCGTATTTACATGTCTGCCACTGTGCAGGAGAATCCGTATAGGTGTTCGAGTGTTCGAAACGTAACGCGCGAGAAATTGTAAGTAAACGTCGTATTTACATATCTGCCACTGTGCAGGAGAATCCGTATAGGTGTTCGAGTGTTTGAAACGTAGCGCGCAAGAAATTGTAAGTAAACGCCGTATTTACATATCTGCCACTGTGCAGGAGAATCCGTATAGGTGTTCGAGTGTGCGAAACGTAACGCGCGAGAAATTGTAAGTAAACGCCGTATTTACATATCTGCCACTGTGCAGGAGAATCCGTATAGGTGTTCGAGTGTGCGAAACGTAACGCGCGAGAAATTGTAAGTAAACGCCGTATTTACATATCTGCCACTGTGCAGGAGAATCCGTATAGGTGTTCGAGTGCTCGAAACGTAACGCGCAAGAAATTGTAAGTAAACGCCGTATTTACATATCTGCCACTGTGCAGGAAAATCCGTATAGGTGTTCGAGTGTTCGAATCGTAAGGCGTGAGAAATTGTAATTAAACGCCGTATTTACATATCTGCCACTGTGCTGGAGAATCCGTATAGGTGTTCGAGTGTTCAAACCGTAACGCGCGAGAAATTGTAAGTAAACGCCGTATTTACCTATCTGCCACTGTGCAGGAGAATCCGTATAGGTGTTCGAGTGTTCGAAACGTAACGCGCGAGAAATTGTAAGTAAACGTCGTATTTACATATCTGCCACTGTGCAGGAGAATCCGTATAGGTGTTCGAGTGATCGACACGTAACGCGGGAGAAATTGTAAGTAAACGCCGTATTTACATATCTGCCACTATGCAGGAGAATCCGTATAGGTGTTCGAGTGTTCGAAACGTAACGCGCGAGAAATTGTAAGTAAACGTCGTATTTACATATCTGCCACTGTCCGGGAGAATCCGTATAGGTGTTCGAGTGTTCGAAACGTAACGCGCGAGAAATTGTAAGTAAACGCCGTATTTACATATCTGCCACTGTGCGGGAGAATCCGCATAGGTGTTCGAGTGTTCAAACCGTAACGCGCGAGAAATTGTAAGTAAACGCCGTATTTACATATCTGCCACTGTGCGGGAGAATCCGTATAGGTGTTCGAGTGTGCCAAACGTAACGCGCGAGAAATTGTAAGTAAACGCCGTATTTACATATCTGCCACTGTGCGGGAGAATCCGTATAGGTGTTCGAGTGCTCGAAACGTAACGCGCAAGAAATTGTAAGTAAACGCCCTATTTACATATCTGCCACTGTGCAGGAGAATCCGGATAGCTGTTCGAGTGTGCGAAACGTAACGCGCGAGAAATTGTAAGTAAACGTCGTATTTACATATCTGCCACTGTGCAGGAGAATCCGTATAGGTGTTCGAGTGTTCGAAACGTAACGCGCAAGAAATTGTAAGTAAACGCCGTATTTACATATCTGCCACTGTGCAGGAGAATCCGTACAGGTGTTCGAGTGTTCGAAACGTAACGCGCGAGAAATTGTTTGTAAACGCCGTATTTACATATCTGCCACTGTGCAGGAGAATCCGTATAGCAGTTCGAGTGTGCGAAACGTAACGCGCGAGAAATTGTAAGTAAACGTCGTATTTACATGTCTGCCACTGTGCAGGAGAATCCGTATAGGTGTTCGAGTGTTCGAAACGTAACGCGCAAGAAATTGTAAGTAAACGCCGTATTTACATATCTGCCACTGTGCAGGAGAATCCGTATAGGTGTTCGAGTGTGCGAAACGTAACGCGCGAGAAATTGTAAGTAAACGTCGTATTTACATATCTGCCACTGTGCAGGAGAATCTGTATAGGTGTTCGAGTGCTCGAAACGTAACGCGCAAGAAATTGTAAGTAAACGCCGTATTTACATATCTGCCACTGTGCAGGAGAATCCGTATAGGTGTTCGAGTGTTCGAAACGTAACGCGCGAGAAATTGTATGTAAACGCCGTATTTACATATCTGCCACTGTGCAGGAGAATCCGTATAGCTGTTCAAGTGTGCGAAACGTAACGCGCGAGAAATTGTAAGTAAACGTCGTATTTACATATCTGCCACTGTGCAGGAGAATCCGTATAGGTGTTCGAGTGTTTGAAACGTAGCGCGCAAGAAATTGTAAGTAAACGCCGTATTTACATATCTGCCACTGTGCAGGAGAATCCGTATAGGTGTTCGAGTGTGCGAAACGTAACGCGCGAAAAATTGTAAGTAAACGCCGTATTTACATATCTGCCACTGTGTAGGAGAATCCGTATAGGTGTTCGAGTGCTCGAAACGTAACGCGCAAGAAATTGTAAGTAAACGCCGTATTTACATATCTGCCACTGTGCAGGAAAATCCGTATAGGTGTTCGAGTGTTCGAATCGTAAGGCGTGAGAAATTGTAATTAAACGCCGTATTTACATATCTGCCACTGTGCTGGAGAATCCGTATAGGTGTTCGAGTGTTCGAAACGTAACGCGCGAGAAATTGTATGTAAACGCCGTATTTACATATCTGCCACTGTCCAGGAAAATCCATATAGGTGTTCGAGTGCTCGAAACGTAACGCCCAAGAAATTGTAAGTAAACGCCGTATTTACATATCTGCCACTGTGCAGGAAAATCCATATAGGTGTTCGTGTGTTCGAATCGTAAGGCGTGAGAAATTGTAATTAAACGCCGTATTTACATATCTGCCACTGTGCTGGAGAATCCGTATAGGTGTTCGAGTGTTCAAACCGTAACGCGCGAGAAATTGTAAGTAAACGCCGTATTTACATATCTGCCACTGTGCAGGAGAATCCGTATAGGTGTTCGAGTGTTCGAAACGTAACGCGCGAGAAGTTGTAAGTAAATACGGCGTATTTACATATCTGCCACTGTGCAGGAGAATCCGTATAGGTGTTCGAGTGTTCGAAACGTAACGCGCGAGAAATTGTAAGTAAACGTCGTATTTACTTATCTGCCACTGTGCAGGAGAATCCGTATAGGTGTTCGAGTGTTCGAAACGTAACGCGTGAGAAATTGTAAGTAAACGTCGTATTTACATATCTGCCACTGTACAGGAGAATCCGTATAGGTGTTCGAGTGTGCCAAACGTAACGCGCGAGAAATTGTAAGTAAACGCCGTATTTACATATCTGCCACTGTGCAGGAGAATCCGTATAGTTGTTCGAGTGCTCGAAACGTAACGCGCAAGAAATTGTAAGTAAACGCCGTATTTACATATCTGCCACTGTGCAGGAGAATCCGGATAGCTGTTCGAGTGTGCGAAACGTAACGCGCGAGAAATTGTAAGTAAACGTCGTATTTACATATCTGCCACTGTGCAGGAGAATCCGTATAGGTGTTCGAGTGTTCGAAACGTAACGCGCAAGAAATTGTAAGTAAACGCCGTATTTACATATCTGCCACTGTGCAGGAGAATCCGTACAGGTGTTCGAGTGTTCGAAACGTAACGCGCGAGAAATTGTTTGTAAACGCCGTATTTACATATCTGCCACTGTGCAGGAGAATCCGTATAGCTGTTCGAGTGTGCGAAACGTAACGCGCGAGAAATTGTAAGTAAACGTCGTATTTACATATCTGCCACTGTGCAGGAGAATCCGTATAGGTGTTCGAGTGTTCGAAACGTAACGCGCAAGAAATTGTAAGTAAACGCCGTATTTACATATCTGCCACTGTGCAGGAGAATCCGTATAGGTGTTCGAGTGTTCGAAACGTAACGCGCGAGAAATTGTAAGTAAACGTCGTATTTACTTATCTGCCACTGTGCAGGAGAATCCGTATAGGTGTTCGAGTGTTCGAAACGTAACGCGTGAGAAATTGTAAGTAAACGTCGTATTTACATGTCTGCCACTGTGCAGGAGAATCCGTATAGGTGTTCGAGTGTTCGAAACGTAACGCGCAAGAAATTGTAAGTAAACGTCGTATTTACATATCTGCCACTGTGCAGGAGAATCCGTATAGGTGTTCGAGTGTTTGAAACGTAGCGCGCAAGAAATTGTAAGTAAACGCCGTATTTACATATCTGCCACTGTGCAGGAGAATCCGTATAGGTGTTCGAGTGTGCGAAACGTAACGCGCGAGAAATTGTAAGTAAACGCCGTATTTACATATCTGCCACTGTGCAGGAGAATCCGTATAGGTGTTCGAGTGCTCGAAACGTAACGCGCAAGAAATTGTAAGTAAACGCCGTATTTACATATCTGCCACTGTGCAGGAAAATCCGTATAGGTGTTCGAGTGTTCGAATCGTAAGGCGTGAGAAATTGTAATTAAACGCCGTATTTACATATCTGCCACTGTGCTGGAGAATCCGTATAGGTGTTCGAGTGTTCAAACCGTAACGCGCGAGAAATTGTAAGTAAACGCCGTATTTACATATCTGCCACTGTGCAGGAGAATCCGTATAGGTGTTCGAGTGTTCGAAACGTAACGCGCGAGAAATTGTAAGTAAACGTCGTATTTACATATCTGCCACTGTGCAGGAGAATCCGTATAGGTGTTCGAGTGATCGACACGTAACGCGGGAGAAATTGTAAGTAAACGCCGTATTTACATATCTGCCACTATGCAGGAGAATCCGTATAGGTGTTCGAGTGTTCGAAACGTAACGCGCGAGAAATTGTAAGTAAACGTCGTATTTACATATCTGCCACTGTGCGGGAGAATCCGTATAGGTGTTCGAGTGTTCGAAACGTAACGCGCGAGAAATTGTAAGTAAACGTCGTATTTACATATCTGCCACTGTGCGGGAGAATCCGTATAGGTGTTCGAGTGTTCAAACCGTAACGCGCGAGAAATTGTAAGTAAACGCCGTATTTACATATCTGCCACTGTGCGGGAGAATCCGTATAGGTGTTCGAGTGTGCCAAACGTAACGCGCGAGAAATTGTAAGTAAACGCCGTATTTACATATCTGCCACTGTGCAGGAGAATCCGTATAGGTGTTCGAGTGCTCGAAACGTAACGCGCAAGAAATTGTAAGTAAACGCCGTATTTACATATCTGCCACTGTGCAGGAGAATCCGGATAGCTGTTCGAGTGTGCGAAACGTAACGCGCGAGAAATTGTAAGTAAACGTCGTATTTACATATCTGCCACTGTGCAGGAGAATCCGTATAGGTGTTCGAGTGTTCGAAACGTAACGCGCAAGAAATTGTAAGTAAACGCCGTATTTACATATCTGCCACTGTGCAGGAGAATCCGTACAGGTGTTCGAGTGTTCGAAACGTAACGCGCGAGAAATTGTTTGTAAACGCCGTATTTACATATCTGCCACTGTGCAGTAGAATCCGTATAGCTGTTCGAGTGTGCGAAACGTAACGCGCGAGAAATTGTAAGTAAACGTCGTATTTACATGTCTGCCACTGTGCAGGAGAATCCGTATAGGTGTTCGAGTGTTCGAAACGTAACGCGCAAGAAATTGTAAGTAAACGCCGTATTTACATATCTGCCACTGTGCAGGAGAATCCGTATAGGTGTTCGAGTGTGCGAAACGTAACGCGCGAGAAATTGTAAGTAAACGCCGTATTTACATATCTGCCACTGTGCAGGAGAATCCGTATAGGTGTTCGAGTGCTCGAAACGTAACGCGCAAGAAATTGTAAGTAAACGCCGTATTTACATATCTGCCACTGTGCAGGAAAATCCGTATAGGTGTTCGAGTGTTCGAATCGTAAGGCGTGAGAAATTGTAATTAAACGCCGTATTTACATATCTGCCACTGTGCTGGAGAATCCGTATAGGTGTTCGAGTGTTCGAAACGTAACGCGCGAGAAATTGTATGTAAACGCCGTATTTACATATCTGCCACTGTCCAGGAAAATCCATATAGGTGTTCGAGTGCTCGAAACGTAACGCCCAAGAAATTGTAAGTAAACGCCGTATTTACATATCTGCCACTGTGCAGGAAAATCCATATAGGTGTTCGTGTGTTCGAATCGTAAGGCGTGAGAAATTGTAATTAAACGCCGTATTTACATATCTGCCACTGTGCTGGAGAATCCGTATAGGTGTTCGAGTGTTCAAACCGTAACGCGCGAGAAATTGTAAGTAAACGCCGTATTTACATATCTGCCACTGTGCAGGAGAATCCGTATAGGTGTTCGAGTGTTCGAAACGTAACGCGCGAGAAGTTGTAAGTAAATACGGCGTATTTACATATCTGCCACTGTGCAGGAGAATCCGTATAGGTGTTCGAGTGTTCGAAACGTAACGCGCGAGAAATTGTAAGTAAACGTCGTATTTACTTATCTGCCACTGTGCAGGAGAATCCGTATAGGTGTTCGAGTGTTCGAAACGTAACGCGTGAGAAATTGTAAGTAAACGTCGTATTTACATATCTGCCACTGTACAGGAGAATCCGTATAGGTGTTCGAGTGTGCCAAACGTAACGCGCGAGAAATTGTAAGTAAACGCCGTATTTACATATCTGCCACTGTGCAGGAGAATCCGTATAGTTGTTCGAGTGCTCGAAACGTAACGCGCAAGAAATTGTAAGTAAACGCCGTATTTACATATCTGCCACTGTGCAGGAGAATCCGGATAGCTGTTCGAGTGTGCGAAACGTAACGCGCGAGAAATTGTAAGTAAACGTCGTATTTACATATCTGCCACTGTGCAGGAGAATCCGTATAGGTGTTCGAGTGTTCGAAACGTAACGCGCAAGAAATTGTAAGTAAACGCCGTATTTACATATCTGCCACTGTGCAGGAGAATCCGTACAGGTGTTCGAGTGTTCGAAACGTAACGCGCGAGAAATTGTTTGTAAACGCCGTATTTACATATCTGCCACTGTGCAGGAGAATCCGTATAGCTGTTCGAGTGTGCGAAACGTAACGCGCGAGAAATTGTAAGTAAACGTCGTATTTACATATCTGCCACTGTGCAGGAGAATCCGTATAGGTGTTCGAGTGTTCGAAACGTAACGCGCAAGAAATTGTAAGTAAACGCCGTATTTACATATCTGCCACTGTGCAGGAGAATCCGTATAGGTGTTCGAGTGTTCGAAACGTAACGCGCGAGAAATTGTAAGTAAACGTCGTATTTACTTATCTGCCACTGTGCAGGAGAATCCGTATAGGTGTTCGAGTGTTCGAAACGTAACGCGTGAGAAATTGTAAGTAAACGTCGTATTTACATGTCTGCCACTGTGCAGGAGAATCCGTATAGGTGTTCGAGTGTTCGAAACGTAACGCGCAAGAAATTGTAAGTAAACGTCGTATTTACATATCTGCCACTGTGCAGGAGAATCCGTATAGGTGTTCGAGTGTTTGAAACGTAGCGCGCAAGAAATTGTAAGTAAACGCCGTATTTACATATCTGCCACTGTGCAGGAGAATCCGTATAGGTGTTCGAGTGTGCGAAACGTAACGCGCGAGAAATTGTAAGTAAACGCCGTATTTACATATCTGCCACTGTGCAGGAGAATCCGTATAGGTGTTCGAGTGCTCGAAACGTAACGCGCAAGAAATTGTAAGTAAACGCCGTATTTACATATCTGCCACTGTGCAGGAAAATCCGTATAGGTGTTCGAGTGTTCGAATCGTAAGGCGTGAGAAATTGTAATTAAACGCCGTATTTACATATCTGCCACTGTGCTGGAGAATCCGTATAGGTGTTCGAGTGTTCAAACCGTAACGCGCGAGAAATTGTAAGTAAACGCCGTATTTACATATCTGCCACTGTGCAGGAGAATCCGTATAGGTGTTCGAGTGTTCGAAACGTAACGCGCGAGAAATTGTAAGTAAACGTCGTATTTACATATCTGCCACTGTGCAGGAGAATCCGTATAGGTGTTCGAGTGATCGACACGTAACGCGGGAGAAATTGTAAGTAAACGCCGTATTTACATATCTGCCACTATGCAGGAGAATCCGTATAGGTGTTCGAGTGTTCGAAACGTAACGCGCGAGAAATTGTAAGTAAACGTCGTATTTACATATCTGCCACTGTGCGGGAGAATCCGTATAGGTGTTCGAGTGTTCGAAACGTAACGCGCGAGAAATTGTAAGTAAACGTCGTATTTACATATCTGCCACTGTGCGGGAGAATCCGTATAGGTGTTCGAGTGTTCAAACCGTAACGCGCGAGAAATTGTAAGTAAACGCCGTATTTACATATCTGCCACTGTGCGGGAGAATCCGTATAGGTGTTCGAGTGTGCCAAACGTAACGCGCGAGAAATTGTAAGTAAACGCCGTATTTACATATCTGCCACTGTGCAGGAGAATCCGTATAGGTGTTCGAGTGCTCGAAACGTAACGCGCAAGAAATTGTAAGTAAACGCCGTATTTACATATCTGCCACTGTGCAGGAGAATCCGGATAGCTGTTCGAGTGTGCGAAACGTAACGCGCGAGAAATTGTAAGTAAACGTCGTATTTACATATCTGCCACTGTGCAGGAGAATCCGTATAGGTGTTCGAGTGTTCGAAACGTAACGCGCAAGAAATTGTAAGTAAACGCCGTATTTACATATCTGCCACTGTGCAGGAGAATCCGTACAGGTGTTCGAGTGTTCGAAACGTAACGCGCGAGAAATTGTTTGTAAACGCCGTATTTACATATCTGCCACTGTGCAGTAGAATCCGTATAGCTGTTCGAGTGTGCGAAACGTAACGCGCGAGAAATTGTAAGTAAACGTCGTATTTACATGTCTGCCACTGTGCAGGAGAATCCGTATAGGTGTTCGAGTGTTCGAAACGTAACGCGCAAGAAATTGTAAGTAAACGCCGTATTTACATATCTGCCACTGTGCAGGAGAATCCGTATAGGTGTTCGAGTGTGCGAAACGTAACGCGCGAGAAATTGTAAGTAAACGCCGTATTTACATATCTGCCACTGTGCAGGAGAATCCGTATAGGTGTTCGAGTGCTCGAAACGTAACGCGCAAGAAATTGTAAGTAAACGCCGTATTTACATATCTGCCACTGTGCAGGAGAATCCGTATAGGTGTTCGAGTGTTCGAAACGTAACGCGCGAGAAATTGTATGTAAACGCCGTATTTACATATCTGCCACTGTGCAGGAGAATCCGTATAGCTGTTCAAGTGTGCGAAACGTAACGCGCGAGAAATTGTAAGTAAACGTCGTATTTACATATCTGCCACTGTGCAGGAGAATCCGTATAGGTGTTCGAGTGTTTGAAACGTAGCGCGCAAGAAATTGTAAGTAAACGCCGTATTTACATATCTGCCACTGTGCAGGAGAATCCGTATAGGTGTTCGAGTGTGCGAAACGTAACGCGCGAGAAATTGTAAGTAAACGCCGTATTTACATATCTGCCACTGTGCAGGAGAATCCGTATAGGTGTTCGAGTGCTCGAAACGTAACGCGCAAGAAATTGTAAGTAAACGCCGTATTTACATATCTGCCACTGTGCAGGAAAATCCGTATAGGTGTTCGAGTGTTCGAATCGTAAGGCGTGAGAAATTGTAATTAAACGCCGTATTTACATATCTGCCACTGTGCTGGAGAATCCGTATAGGTGTTCGAGTGTTCAAACCGTAACGCGCGAGAAATTGTAAGTAAACGCCGTATTTACATATCTGCCACTGTGCAGGAGAATCCGTATAGGTGTTCGAGTGTTCGAAACGTAACGCGCGAGAAATTGTAAGTAAACGTCGTATTTACATATCTGCCACTGTGCAGGAGAATCCGTATAGGTGTTCGAGTGATCGACACGTAACGCGGGAGAAATTGTAAGTAAACGCCGTATTTACATATCTGCCACTATGCAGGAGAATCCGTATAGGTGTTCGAGTGTTCGAAACGTAACGCGCGAGAAATTGTAAGTAAACGTCGTATTTACATATCTGCCACTGTGCGGGAGAATCCGTATAGGTGTTCAAGTGTTCGAAACGTAACGCGCGAGAAATTGTAAGTAAACGTCGTATTTACATATCTGCCACTGTGCGGGAGAATCCGTATAGGTGTTCGAGTGTTCAAACCGTAACGCGCGAGAAATTGTAAGTAAACGCCGTATTTACATATCTGCCACTGTGCGGGAGAATCCGTATAGGTGTTCGAGTGTGCCAAACGTAACGCGCGAGAAATTGTAAGTAAACGCCGTATTTACATATCTGCCACTGTGCAGGAGAATCCGTATAGGTGTTCGAGTGTTCGAAACGTAACGCGCGAGAAATTGTAAGTAAACGTCGTATTTACTTATCTGCCACTGTGCAGGAGAATCCGTATAGGTGTTCGAGTGTTCGAAACGTAACGCGTGAGAAATTGTAAGTAAACGTCGTATTTACATGTCTGCCACTGTGCAGGAGAATCCGTATAGGTGTTCGAGTGTTCGAAACGTAACGCGCGAGAAATTGTAAGTAAACGTCGTATTTACATATCTGCCACTGTGCAGGAGAATCCGTATAGGTGTTCGAGTGTTTGAAACGTAGCGCGCAAGAAATTGTAAGTAAACGCCGTATTTACATATCTGCCACTGTGCAGGAGAATCCGTATAGGTGTTCGAGTGTGCGAAACGTAACGCGCGAGAAATTGTAAGTAAACGCCGTATTTACATATCTGCCACTGTGCAGGAGAATCCGTATAGGTGTTCGAGTGTGCGAAACGTAACGCGCGAGAAATTGTAAGTAAACGCCGTATTTACATATCTGCCACTGTGCAGGAGAATCCGTATAGGTGTTCGAGTGCTCGAAACGTAACGCGCAAGAAATTGTAAGTAAACGCCGTATTTACATATCTGCCACTGTGCAGGAAAATCCGTATAGGTGTTCGAGTGTTCGAATCGTAAGGCGTGAGAAATTGTAATTAAACGCCGTATTTACATATCTGCCACTATGCTGGAGAATCCGTATAGGTGTTCGAGTGTTCAAACCGTAACGCGCGAGAAATTGTAAGTAAACGCCGTATTTACATATCTGCCACTGTGCAGGAGAATCCGTATAGGTGTTCGAGTGTTCGAAACGTAACGCGCGAGAAATTGTAAGTAAACGTCGTATTTACATATCTGCCACTGTGCAGGAGAATCCGTATAGGTGTTCGAGTGATCGACACGTAACGCGGGAGAAATTGTAAGTAAACGCCGTATTTACATATCTGCCACTATGCAGGAGAATCCGTATAGGTGTTCGAGTGTTCGAAACGTAACGCGCGAGAAATTGTAAGTAAACGTCGTATTTACATATCTGCCACTGTGCGGGAGAATCCGTATAGGTGTTCGAGTGTTCGAAACGTAACGCGCGAGAAATTGTAAGTAAACGCCGTATTTACATATCTGCCACTGTGCGGGAGAATCCGTATAGGTGTTCGAGTGTTCAAACCGTAACGCGCGAGAAATTGTAAGTAAACGTCGTATTTACATATCTGCCACTGTGCGGGAGAATCCGTATAGGTGTTCGAGTGTGCCAAACGTAACGCGCGAGAAATTGTAAGTAAACGCCGTATTTACATATCTGCCACTGTGCAGGAGAATCCGTATAGGTGTTCGAGTGCTCGAAACGTAACGCGCAAGAAATTGTAAGTAAACGCCGTATTTACATATCTGCCACTGTGCAGGAGAATCCGTATAGGTGTTCGAGTGTTCGAAACGTAACGCGCGAGAAATTGTAAGTAAACGTCGTATTTACATATCTGCCACTGTGCAGGAGAATCCGTATAGGTGTTCGAGTGATCGACACGTAACGCGGGAGAAATTGTAAGTAAACGCCGTATTTACATATCTGCCACTATGCAGGAGAATCCGTATAGGTGTTCGAGTGTTCGAAACGTAACGCGCGAGAAATTGTAAGTAAACGTCGTATTTACATATCTGCCACTGTGCGGGAGAATCCGTATAGGTGTTCGAGTGTTCGAAACGTAACGCGCGAGAAATTGTAAGTAAACGTCGTATTTACATATCTGCCACTGTGCGGGAGAATCCGTATAGGTGTTCGAGTGTTCAAACCGTAACGCGCGAGAAATTGTAAGTAAACGCCGTATTTACATATCTGCCACTGTGCGGGAGAATCCGTATAGGTGTTCGAGTGTGCCAAACGTAACGCGCGAGAAATTGTAAGTAAACGCCGTATTTACATATCTGCCACTGTGCAGGAGAATCCGTATAGGTGTTCGAGTGCTCGAAACGTAACGCGCAAGAAATTGTAAGTAAACGCCGTATTTACATATCTGCCACTGTGCAGGAGAATCCGGATAGCTGTTCGAGTGTGCGAAACGTAACGCGCGAGAAATTGTAAGTAAACGTCGTATTTACATATCTGCCACTGTGCAGGAGAATCCGTATAGGTGTTCGAGTGTTCGAAACGTAACGCGCAAGAAATTGTAAGTAAACGCCGTATTTACATATCTGCCACTGTGCAGGAGAATCCGTACAGGTGTTCGAGTGTTCGAAACGTAACGCGCGAGAAATTGTTTGTAAACGCCGTATTTACATATCTGCCACTGTGCAGGAGAATCCGTATAGCTGTTCGAGTGTGCGAAACGTAACGCGCGAGAAATTGTAAGTAAACGTCGTATTTACATGTCTGCCACTGTGCAGGAGAATCCGTATAGGTGTTCGAGTGTTCGAAACGTAACGCGCAAGAAATTGTAAGTAAACGCCGTATTTACATATCTGCCACTGTGCAGGAGAATCCGTATAGGTGTTCGAGTGTGCGAAACGTAACGCGCGAGAAATTGTAAGTAAACGCCGTATTTACATATCTGCCACTGTGCAGGAGAATCCGTATAGGTGTTCGAGTGCTCGAAACGTAACGCGCAAGAAATTGTAAGTAAACGCCGTATTTACATATCTGCCACTGTGCAGGAGAATCCGTATAGGTGTTCGAGTGTTCGAAACGTAACGCGCGAGAAATTGTATGTAAACGCCGTATTTACATATCTGCCACTGTGCAGGAGAATCCGTATAGCTGTTCAAGTGTGCGAAACGTAACGCGCGAGAAATTGTAAGTAAACGTCGTATTTACATATCTGCCACTGTGCAGGAGAATCCGTATAGGTGTTCGAGTGTTTGAAACGTAGCGCGCAAGAAATTGTAAGTAAACGCCGTATTTACATATCTGCCACTGTGCAGGAGAATCCGTATAGGTGTTCGAGTGTGCGAAACGTAACGCGCGAAAAATTGTAAGTAAACGCCGTATTTACATATCTGCCACTGTGGAGGAGAATCCGTATAGGTGTTCGAGTGCTCGAAACGTAACGCGCAAGAAATTGTAAGTAAACGCCGTATTTACATATCTGCCACTGTGCAGGAAAATCCGTATACGTGTTCGAGTGTTCGAATCGTAAGGCGTGAGAAATTGTAAGTAAACGCCGTATTTACATATCTGCCACTGTGCTGGAGAATCCGTATAGGTGTTCGAGTGTTCAAACCGTAACGCGCGAGAAATTGTAAGTAAACGCCGTATTTACATATCTGCCACTGTGCAGGAGAATCCGTATAGGTGTTCGAGTGTTCGAAACGTAACGCGCGAGAAATTGTAAGTAAACGTCGTATTTACATATCTGCCACTGTGCAGGAGAATCCGTATAGGTGTTCGAGTGATCGAAACGTAACGCGTGAGAAATTGTAAGTAAACGCCGTATTTACATATCTGCCACTGTCCAGGAGAATCCGTATAGGAGTTCGAGTGTTCGAACCGTAACGCGCGAGAAATTGTAAGTAAACGCCGTATTTACATATCTGCCACTATGCAGGAGAATCCGTATAGGTGTTCGAGTGTTCGAAACGTAACGCGCAAGAAATTGTAAGTAAACGCCGTATTTACATATCTGCCACTGTGCAGGAGAATCCGTATAGGTGTTCGAGTGTTCGAAACGTAACGCGCGAGAAATTGTAAGTAAACGTCGTATTTACTTATCTGCCACTGTGCAGGAGAATCCGTATAGGTGTTCGAGTGTTCGAAACGTAACGCGTGAGAAATTGTAAGTAAACGTCGTATTTACATGTCTGCCACTGTGCAGGAGAATCCGTATAGGTGTTCGAGTGTTCGAAACGTAACGCGCGAGAAATTGTAAGTAAACGTCGTATTTACATATCTGCCACTGTGCAGGAGAATCCGTATAGGTGTTCGAGTGTTTGAAACGTAGCGCGCAAGAAATTGTAAGTAAACGCCGTATTTACATATCTGCCACTGTGCAGGAGAATCCGTATAGGTGTTCGAGTGTGCGAAACGTAACGCGCGAGAAATTGTAAGTAAACGCCGTATTTACATATCTGCCACTGTGCAGGAGAATCCGTATAGGTGTTCGAGTGTGCGAAACGTAACGCGCGAGAAATTGTAAGTAAACGCCGTATTTACATATCTGCCACTGTGCAGGAGAATCCGTATAGGTGTTCGAGTGCTCGAAACGTAACGCGCAAGAAATTGTAAGTAAACGCCGTATTTACATATCTGCCACTGTGCAGGAAAATTCGTATAGGTGTTCGAGTGTTCGAATCGTAAGGCGTGAGAAATTGTAATTAAACGCCGTATTTACATATCTGCCACTGTGCTGGAGAATCCGTATAGGTGTTCGAGTGTTCAAACCGTAACGCGCGAGAAATTGTAAGTAAACGCCGTATTTACATATCTGCCACTGTGCAGGAGAATCCGTATAGGTGTTCGAGTGTTCGAAACGTAACGCGCGAGAAATTGTAAGTAAACGTCGTATTTACATATCTGCCACTGTGCAGGAGAATCCGTATAGGTGTTCGAGTGATCGACACGTAACGCGGGAGAAATTGTAAGTAAACGCCGTATTTACATATCTGCCACTATGCAGGAGAATCCGTATAGGTGTTCGAGTGTTTGAAACGTAACGCGCGAGAAATTGTAAGTAAACGTCGTATTTACATATCTGCCACTGTGCGGGAGAATCCGTATAGGTGTTCGAGTGTTCGAAACGTAACGCGCGAGAAATTGTAAGTAAACGCCGTATTTACATATCTGCCACTGTGCAGGAGAATCCGTATAGGTGTTCGAGTGTGCCAAACGTAACGCGCGAGAAATTGTAAGTAAACGCCGTATTTACATATCTGCCACTGTGCAGGAGAATCCGTATAGGTGTTCGAGTGCTCGAAACGTAACGCGCAAGAAATTGTAAGTAAACGCCGTATTTACATATCTGCCACTGTGCAGGAGAATCCGGATAGCTGTTCGAGTGTGCGAAACGTAACGCGCGAGAAATTGTAAGTAAACGTCGTATTTACATATCTGCCACTGTGCAGGAGAATCCGTATAGGTGTTCGAGTGTTCGAAACGTAACGCGCAAGAAATTGTAAGTAAACGCCGTATTTACATATCTGCCACTGTGCAGGAGAATCCGTACAGGTGTTCGAGTGTTCGAAACGTAACGCGCGAGAAATTGTTTGTAAACGCCGTATTTACATATCTGCCACTGTGCAGGAGAATCCGTATAGCTGTTCGAGTGTGCGAAACGTAACGCGCGAGAAATTGTAAGTAAACGTCGTATTTACATGTCTGCCACTGTGCAGGAGAATCCGTATAGGTGTTCGAGTGTTCGAAACGTAACGCGCAAGAAATTGTAAGTAAACGCCGTATTTACATATCTGCCACTGTGCAGGAGAATCCGTATAGGTGTTCGAGTGTGCGAAACGTAACGCGCGAGAAATTGTAAGTAAACGCCGTATTTACATATCTGCCACTGTGCAGGAGAATCCGTATAGGTGTTCGAGGGCTCGAAACGTAACGCGCAAGAAATTGTAAGTAAACGCCGTATTTACATATCTGCCACTGTGCAGGAGAATCCGTATAGGTGTTCGAGTGTTCGAAACGTAACGCGCGAGAAATTGTATGTAAACGCCGTATTTACATATCTGCCACTGTGCAGGAGAATCCGTATAGCTGTTCAAGTGTGCGAAACGTAACGCGCGAGAAATTGTAAGTAAACGTCGTATTTACATATCTGCCACTGTGCAGGAGAATCCGTATAGGTGTTCGAGTGTTTGAAACGTAGCGCGCAAGAAATTGTAAGTAAACGCCGTATTTACATATCTGCCACTGTGCAGGAGAATCCGTATAGGTGTTCGAGTGTGCGAAACGTAACGCGCGAAAAATTGTAAGTAAACGCCGTATTTACATATCTGCCACTGTGGAGGAGAATCCGTATAGGTGTTCGAGTGCTCGAAACGTAACGCGCAAGAAATTGTAAGTAAACGCCGTATTTACATATCTGCCACTGTGCAGGAAAATCCGTATAGGTGTTCGAGTGTTCGAATCGTAAGGCGTGAGAAATTGTAAGTAAACGCCGTATTTACATATCTGCCACTGTGCTGGAGAATCCGTATAGGTGTTCGAGTGTTCAAACCGTAACGCGCGAGAAATTGTAAGTAAACGCCGTATTTACATATCTGCCACTGTGCAGGAGAATCCGTATAGGTGTTCGAGTGTTCGAAACGTAACGCGCGAGAAATTGTAAGTAAACGTCGTATTTACATATCTGCCACTGTGCAGGAGAATCCGTATAGGTGTTCGAGTGATCGAAACGTAACGCGTGAGAAATTGTAAGTAAACGCCGTATTTACATATCTGCCACTGTCCAGGAGAATCCGTATAGGAGTTCGAGTGTTCGAACCGTAACGCGCGAGAAATTGTAAGTAAACGCCGTATTTACATATCTGCCACTATGCAGGAGAATCCGTATAGGTGTTCGAGTGTTCGAAACGTAACGCGCAAGAAATTGTAAGTAAACGCCGTATTTACATATCTGCCACTGTGCAGGAGAATCCGTATAGGTGTTCGAGTGTTCGAAACGTAACGCGCGAGAAATTGTAAGTAAACGTCGTATTTACTTATCTGCCACTGTGCAGGAGAATCCGTATAGGTGTTCGAGTGTTCGAAACGTAACGCGTGAGAAATTGTAAGTAAACGTCGTATTTACATGTCTGCCACTGTGCAGGAGAATCCGTATAGGTGTTCGAGTGTTCGAAACGTAACGCGCGAGAAATTGTAAGTAAACGTCGTATTTACATATCTGCCACTGTGCAGGAGAATCCGTATAGGTGTTCGAGTGTTTGAAACGTAGCGCGCAAGAAATTGTAAGTAAACGCCGTATTTACATATCTGCCACTGTGCAGGAGAATCCGTATAGGTGTTCGAGTGTGCGAAACGTAACGCGCGAGAAATTGTAAGTAAACGCCGTATTTACATATCTGCCACTGTGCAGGAGAATCCGTATAGGTGTTCGAGTGTGCGAAACGTAACGCGCGAGAAATTGTAAGTAAACGCCGTATTTACATATCTGCCACTGTGCAGGAGAATCCGTATAGGTGTTCGAGTGCTCGAAACGTAACGCGCAAGAAATTGTAAGTAAACGCCGTATTTACATATCTGCCACTGTGCAGGAAAATCCGTATAGGTGTTCGAGTGTTCGAATCGTAAGGCGTGAGAAATTGTAATTAAACGCCGTATTTACATATCTGCCACTGTGCTGGAGAATCCGTATAGGTGTTCGAGTGTTCAAACCGTAACGCGCGAGAAATTGTAAGTAAACGCCGTATTTACATATCTGCCACTGTGCAGGAGAATCCGTATAGGTGTTCGAGTGTTCGAAACGTAACGCGCGAGAAATTGTAAGTAAACGTCGTATTTACATATCTGCCACTGTGCAGGAGAATCCGTATAGGTGTTCGAGTGATCGACACGTAACGCGGGAGAAATTGTAAGTAAACGCCGTATTTACATATCTGCCACTATGCAGGAGAATCCGTATAGGTGTTCGAGTGTTCGAAACGTAACGCGCGAGAAATTGTAAGTAAACGTCGTATTTACATATCTGCCACTGTGCGGGAGAATCCGTATAGGTGTTCGAGTGTTCGAAACGTAACGCGCGAGAAATTGTAAGTAAACGCCGTATTTACATATCTGCCACTGTGCGGGAGAATCCGTATAGGTGTTCGAGTGTTCAAACCGTAACGCGCGAGAAATTGTAAGTAAACGCCGTATTTACATATCTGCCACTGTGCGGGAGAATCCGTATAGGTGTTCGAGTGTGCCAAACGTAACGCGCGAGAAATTGTAAGTAAACGCCGTATTTACATATCTGCCACTGTGCAGGAGAATCCGTATAGGTGTTCGAGTGCTCGAAACGTAACGCGCAAGAAATTGTAAGTAAACGCCGTATTTACATATCTGCCACTGTGCAGGAGAATCCGGATAGCTGTTCGAGTGTGCGAAACGTAACGCGCGAGAAATTGTAAGTAAACGTCGTATTTACATATCTGCCACTGTGCAGGAGAATCCGTATAGGTGTTCGAGTGTTCGAAACGTAACGCGCAAGAAATTGTAAGTAAACGCCGTATTTACATATCTGCCACTGTGCAGGAGAATCCGTACAGGTGTTCGAGTGTTCGAAACGTAACGCGCGAGAAATTGTTTGTAAACGCCGTATTTACATATCTGCCACTGTGCAGGAGAATCCGTATAGCTGTTCGAGTGTGCGAAACGTAACGCGCGAGAAATTGTAAGTAAACGTCGTATTTACATGTCTGCCACTGTGCAGGAGAATCCGTATAGGTGTTCGAGTGTTCGAAACGTAACGTGCAAGAAATTGTAAGTAAACGCCGTATTTACATATCTGCCACTGTGCAGGAGAATCTGTATAGGTGTTCGAGTGTGCGAAACGTAACGCGCGAGAAATTGTAAGTAAACGCCGTATTTACATATCTGCCACTGTGCAGGAGAATCCGTATAGGTGTTCGAGTGCTCGAAACGTAACGCGCAAGAAATTGTAAGTAAACGCCGTATTTACATATCTGCCACTGTGCAGGAGAATCCGTATAGGTGTTCGAGTGTTCGAAACGTAACGCGCGAGAAATTGTATGTAAACGCCGTATTTACATATCTGCCACTGTGCAGGAGAATCCGTATAGCTGTTCAAGTGTGCGAAACGTAACGCGCGAGAAATTGTAAGTAAACGTCGTATTTACATATCTGCCACTGTCCAGGAGAATCCGTATAGGTGTTCGAGTGTTTGAAACGTAGCGCGCAAGAAATTGTAAGTAAACGCCGTATTTACATATCTGCCACTGTGCAGGAGAATCCGTATAGGTGTTCGAGTGTGCGAAACGTAACGCGCGAA
Organism: Camellia sinensis; assembly: GCF_055761805.1. Classification (NCBI taxonomy): domain Eukaryota; kingdom Viridiplantae; phylum Streptophyta; class Magnoliopsida; order Ericales; family Theaceae; genus Camellia; species Camellia sinensis. The sequence continues at coordinate 3,072,927 of NW_028128989.1, read as the reverse complement.
AAATTGTAAGTAAACGCCGTATTTACATATCTGCCACTGTGGAGGAGAATCCGTATAGGTGTTCGAGTGCTCGAAACGTAACGCGCAAGAAATTGTAAGTAAACGCCGTATTTACATATCTGCCACTGTGCAGGAAAATCCGTATAGGTGTTCGAGTGTTCGAATCGTAAGGCGTGAGAAATTGTAAGTAAACGCCCTATTTACATATCTGCCACTGTGCTGGAGAATCCGTATAGGTGTTCGAGTGTTCAAACCGTAACGCGCGAGAAATTGTAAGTAAACGCCGTATTTACATATCTGCCACTGTGCAGGAGAATCCGTATAGGTGTTCGAGTGTTCGAAACGTAACGCGCGAGAAATTGTAAGTAAACGTCGTATTTACATATCTGCCACTGTGCAGGAGAATCCGTATAGGTGTTCGAGTGATCGAAACGTAACGCGTGAGAAATTGTAAGTAAACGCCGTATTTACATATCTGCCACTGTCCAGGAGAATCCGTATAGGAGTTCGAGTGTTCGAACCGTAACGCGCGAGAAATTGTAAGTAAACGCCGTATTTACATATCTGCCACTCTGCAGGAGAATCCGTATAGGTGTTCGAGTGTTCGAAACGTAACGCGCAAGAAATTGTAAGTAAACGCCGTATTTACATATCTGCCACTGTGCAGGAGAATCCGTATAGGTGTTCGAGTGTTCGAAACGTAACGCGCGAGAAATTGTAAGTAAACGTCGTATTTACTTATCTGCCACTGTGCAGGAGAATCCGTATAGGTGTTCGAGTGTTCGAAACGTAACGCGTGAGAAATTGTAAGTAAACGTCGTATTTACATGTCTGCCACTGTGCAGGAGAATCCGTATAGGTGTTCGAGTGTTCGAAACGTAACGCGCGAGAAATTGTAAGTAAACGTCGTATTTACATATCTGCCACTGTGCAGGAGAATCCGTATAGGTGTTCGAGTGTTTGAAACGTAGCGCGCAAGAAATTGTAAGTAAACGCCGTATTTACATATCTGCCACTGTGCAGGAGAATCCGTATAGGTGTTCGAGTGTGCGAAACGTAACGCGCGAGAAATTGTAAGTAAACGCCGTATTTACATATCTGCCACTGTGCAGGAGAATCCGTATAGGTGTTCGAGTGTGCGAAACGTAACGCGCGAGAAATTGTAAGTAAACGCCGTATTTACATATCTGCCACTGTGCAGGAGAATCCGTATAGGTGTTCGAGTGCTCGAAACGTAACGCGCAAGAAATTGTAAGTAAACGCCGTATTTACATATCTGCCACTGTGCAGGAAAATCCGTATAGGTGTTCGAGTGTTCGAATCGTAAGGCGTGAGAAATTGTAATTAAACGCCGTATTTACATATCTGCCACTGTGCTGGAGAATCCGTATAGGTGTTCGAGTGTTCAAACCGTAACGCGCGAGAAATTGTAAGTAAACGCCGTATTTACATATCTGCCACTGTGCAGGAGAATCCGTATAGGTGTTCGAGTGTTCGAAACGTAACGCGCGAGAAATTGTAAGTAAACGTCGTATTTACATATCTGCCACTGTGCAGGAGAATCCGTATAGGTGTTCGAGTGATCGACACGTAACGCGGGAGAAATTGTAAGTAAACGCCGTATTTACATATCTGCCACTATGCAGGAGAATCCGTATAGGTGTTCGAGTGTTCGAAACGTAACGCGCGAGAAATTGTAAGTAAACGTCGTATTTACATATCTGCCACTGTGCGGGAGAATCCGTATAGGTGTTCGAGTGTTCGAAACGTAACGCGCGAGAAATTGTAAGTAAACGCCGTATTTACATATCTGCCACTGTGCGGGAGAATCCGTATAGGTGTTCGAGTGTTCAAACCGTAACGCGCGAGAAATTGTAAGTAAACGCCGTATTTACATATCTGCCACTGTGCGGGAGAATCCGTATAGGTGTTCGAGTGTGCCAAACGTAACGCGCGAGAAATTGTAAGTAAACGCCGTATTTACATATCTGCCACTGTGCAGGAGAATCCGTATAGGTGTTCGAGTGCTCGAAACGTAACGCGCAAGAAATTGTAAGTAAACGCCGTATTTACATATCTGCCACTGTGCAGGAGAATCCGGATAGCTGTTCGAGTGTGCGAAACGTAACGCGCGAGAAATTGTAAGTAAACGTCGTATTTACATATCTGCCACTGTGCAGGAGAATCCGTATAGGTGTTCGAGTGTTCGAAACGTAACGCGCAAGAAATTGTAAGTAAACGCCGTATTTACATATCTGCCACTGTGCAGGAGAATCCGTACAGGTGTTCGAGTGTTCGAAACGTAACGCGCGAGAAATTGTTTGTAAACGCCGTATTTACATATCTGCCACTGTGCAGGAGAATCCGTATAGCTGTTCGAGTGTGCGAAACGTAACGCGCGAGAAATTGTAAGTAAACGTCGTATTTACATGTCTGCCACTGTGCAGGAGAATCCGTATAGGTGTTCGAGTGTTCGAAACGTAACGCGCAAGAAATTGTAAGTAAACGCCGTATTTACATATCTGCCACTGTGCAGGAGAATCCGTATAGGTGTTCGAGTGTGCGAAACGTAACGCGCGAGAAATTGTAAGTAAACGCCGTATTTACATATCTGCCACTGTGCAGGAGAATCCGTATAGGTGTTCGAGTGCTCGAAACGTAACGCGCAAGAAATTGTAAGTAAACGCCGTATTTACATATCTGCCACTGTGCAGGAGAATCCGTATAGGTGTTCGAGTGTTCGAAACGTAACGCGCGAGAAATTGTATGTAAACGCCGTATTTACATATCTGCCACTGTGCAGGAGAATCCGTATAGCTGTTCAAGTGTGCGAAACGTAACGCGCGAGAAATTGTAAGTAAACGTCGTATTTACATATCTGCCACTGTGCAGGAGAATCCGTATAGGTGTTCGAGTGTTTGAAACGTAGCGCGCAAGAAATTGTAAGTAAACGCCGTATTTACATATCTGCCACTGTGCAGGAGAATCCGTATAGGTCTTCGAGTGTGCGAAACGTAACGCGCGAAAAATTGTAAGTAAACGCCGTATTTACATATCTGCCACTGTGTAGGAGAATCCGTATAGGTGTTCGAGTGCTCGAAACGTAACGCGCAAGAAATTGTAAGTAAACGCCGTATTTACATATCTGCCACTGTGCAGGAAAATCCGTATAGGTGTTCGAGTGTTCGAATCGTAAGGCGTGAGAAATTGTAATTAAACGCCGTATTTACATATCTGCCACTGTGCTGGAGAATCCGTATAGGTGTTCGAGTGTTCCAACCGTAACGCGCGAGAAATTGTAAGTAAACGCCGTATTTACATATCTGCCACTGTGCAGGAGAATCCGTATAGGTGTTCGAGTGTTCGAAACGTAACGCGCGAGAAATTGTAAGTAAACGTCGTATTTACATATCTGCCACTGTGCAGGAGAATCCGTATAGGTGTTCGAGTGATCGAAACGTAACGCGTGAGAAATTGTAAGTAAACGCCGTATTTACATATCTGCCACTGTCCAGGAGAATCCGTATAGGAGTTCGAGTGTTCGAACCGTAACGCGCGAGAAATTGTAAGTAAACGCCGTATTTACATATCTGCCACTATGCAGGAGAATCCGTATAGGTGTTCGAGTGTTCGAAACGTAACGCGCAAGAAATTGTAAGTAAACGCCGTATTTACATATCTGCCACTGTGCAGGAGAATCCGTATAGGTGTTCGAGTGTTCGAAACGTAACGCGCGAGAAATTGTAAGTAAACGTCGTATTTACTTATCTGCCACTGTGCAGGAGAATCCGTATAGGTGTTCGAGTGTTCGAAACGTAACGCGTGAGAAATTGTAAGTAAACGTCGTATTTACATGTCTGCCACTGTGCAGGAGAATCCGTATAGGTGTTCGAGTGTTCGAAACGTAACGCGCGAGAAATTGTAAGTAAACGTCGTATTTACATATCTGCCACTGTGCAGGAGAATCCGTATAGGTGTTCGAGTGTTTGAAACGTAGCGCGCAAGAAATTGTAAGTAAACGCCGTATTTACATATCTGCCACTGTGCAGGAGAATCCGTATAGGTGTTCGAGTGTGCGAAACGTAACGCGCGAGAAATTGTAAGTAAACGCCGTATTTACATATCTGCCACTGTGCAGGAGAATCCGTTTAGGTGTTCGAGTGCTCGAAACGTAACGCGCAAGAAATTGTAAGTAAACGCCGTATTTACATATCTGCCACTGTGCAGGAAAATCCATATAGGTGTTCGAGTGTTCGAATCGTAAGGCGTGAGAAATTGTAATTAAACGCCGTATTTACATATCTGCCACTATGCTGGAGAATCCGTATAGGTGTTCGAGTGTTCAAACCGTAACACGCGAGAAATTGTAAGTAAACGCCGTATTTACATATCTGCCACTGTGCAGGAGAATCCGTATAGGTGTTCGAGTGTTCGAAACGTAACGCACGAGAAATTGTAAGTAAACGTCGTATTTACATATCTGCCACTGTGCAGGAGAATCCGTATAGGTGTTCGAGTGATCGAAACGTAACGCGTGAGAAATTGTAAGTAAACGCCGTATTTACATATCTGCCACTGTCCAGGAGAATCCGTATAGGTGTTCGAGTGTTCGAACCGTAACGCGCGAGAAATTGTAAGTAAACGCCGTATTTACATATCTGCCACTATGCAGGAGAATCCGTATAGGTGTTCGAGTGTTCGAAACGTAACGCGCGAGAAATTGTAAGTAAACGTCGTATTTACATATCTGCCACTGTGCGGGAGAATCCGTATAGGTGTTCGAGTGTTCGAAACGTAACGCGCGAGAAATTGTATGTAAACGCCGTATTTACATATCTGCCACTGTCCAGCAGAATCCGTATAGGTGTTCGAGTGCTCGAAACGTAACGCGCAAGAAATTGTAAGTAAACGCCGTATTTACATATCTGCCACTGTGCAGGAAAATCCGTATAGGTGTTCGTGTGTTCGGATCGTAAGGCGTGAGAAATTGTAATTAAACGCCGTATTTACATATCTGCCACTGTGCTGGAGAATCCGTATAGGTGTTCGAGTGTTCAAACCGTAACGCGCGAGAAATTGTAAGTAAACGCCGTATTTACATATCTGCCACTGTGCAGGAGAATCCGTATAGGTGTTCGAGTGCTCGAAACGTAACGCGCAAGAAATTGTAAGTAAACGCCGTATTTACATATCTGCCACTGTGCAGGAAAATCCGTATAGGTGTTCGAGTGTTCGAATCGTAAGGCGTGAGAAATTGTAATTAAACGCCGTATTTACATATCTGCCACTATGCTGGAGAATCCGTATAGGTGTTCGAGTGTTCAAACCGTAACGCGCGAGAAATTGTAAGTAAACGCCGTATTTACATATCTGCCACTGTGCAGGAGAATCCGTATAGGTGTTCGAGTGTTCGAAACGTAACGCGCGAGAAATTGTAAGTAAACGTCGTATTTACATATCTGCCACTGTGCAGGAGAATCCGTATAGGTGTTCGAGTGATCGAAACGTAACGCGTGAGAAATTGTAAGTAAACGCCGTATTTACATATCTGCCACTGTCCAGGAGAATCCGTATAGGTGTTCGAGTGTTCGAACCGTAACGCGCGAGAAATTGTAAGTAAACGCCGTATTTACATATCTGCCACTATGCAGGAGAATCCGTATAGGTGTTCGAGTGTTCGAAACGTAACGCGCAAGAAATTGTAAGTAAACGCCGTATTTACATATCTGCCACTGTGCAGGAGAATCCGTATAGGTGTTCGAGTGTTCGAAACGTAACGCGCGAGAAATTGTAAGTAAACGTCGTATTTACTTATCTGCCACTGTGCAGGAGAATCCGTATAGGTGTTCGAGTGTTCGAAACGTAACGCGTGAGAAATTGTAAGTAAACGTCGTATTTACATGTCTGCCACTGTGCAGGAGAATCCGTATAGGTGTTCGAGTGTTCGAAACGTAACGCGCGAGAAATTGTAAGTAAACGTCGTATTTACATATCTGCCACTGTGCAGGAGAATCCGTATAGGTGTTCGAGTGTTTGAAACGTAGCGCGCAAGAAATTGTAAGTAAACGTCGTATTTACATATCTGCCACTGTGCAGGAGAATCCGTATAGGTGTTCGAGTGTGCGAAACATAACGCGCGAGAAATTGTAAGTAAACGCCGTATTTACATATCTGCCACTGTGCAGGAGAATCCGTATAGGTGTTCGAGTGCTCGAAACGTAACGCGCAAGAAATTGTAAGTAAACGCCGTATTTACATATCTGCCACTGTGCAGGAAAATCCGTATAGGTGTTCGAGTGTTCGAATCGTAAGGCGTGAGAAATTGTAATTAAACGCCGTATTTACATATCTGCCACTGTGCTGGAGAATCCGTATAGGTGTTCGAGTGTTCAAACCGTAACGCGCGAGAAATTGTAAGTAAACGCCGTATTTACATATCTGCCACTGTGCAGGAGAATCCGTATAGGTGTTCGAGTGTTCGAAACGTAACGCACGAGAAATTGTAAGTAAACGTCGTATTTACATATCTGCCACTGTGCAGGAGAATCCGTATAGGTGTTCGAGTGATCGAAACGTAACGCGTGAGAAATTGTAAGTAAACGCCGTATTTACATATCTGCCACTGTCCAGGAGAATCCGTATAGGTGTTCGAGTGTTCGAACCGTAACGCGCGAGAAATTGTAAGTAAACGCCGTATTTACATATCTGCCACTATGCAGGAGAATCCGTATAGGTGTTCGAGTGTTCGAAACGTAACGCGCGAGAAATTGTAAGTAAACGTCGTATTTACATATCTGCCACTGTGCGGGAGAATCCGTATAGGTGTTCGAGTGTTCGAAACGTAACGCGCGAGAAATTGTATGTAAACGCCGTATTTACATATCTGCCACTGTCCAGGAGAATCCGTATAGGTGTTCGAGTGCTCGAAACGTAACGCGCAAGAAATTGTAAGTAAACGCCGTATTTACATATCTGCCACTGTGCAGGAAAATCCGTATAGGTGTTCGTGTGTTCGGATCGTAAGGCGTGAGAAATTGTAATTAAACGCCGTATTTACATATCTGCCACTGTGCTGGAGAATCCGTATAGGTGTTCGAGTGTTCAAACCGTAACGCGCGAGAAATTGTAAGTAAACGCCGTATTTACATATCTGCCACTGTGCAGGAGAATCCGTATAGGTGTTCGAGTGCTCGAAACGTAACGCGCAAGAAATTGTAAGTAAACGCCGAATTTACATATCTGCCACTGTGCAGGAAAATCCGTATAGGTGTTCGAGTGTTCGAATCGTAAGGCGTGACAAATTGTAATTAAACGCCGTATTTACATATCTGCCACTGTGCTGGAGAATCCGTATAGGTGTTCGAGTGTTCAAACCGTAACGCGCGAGAAATTGTAAGTAAACGCCGTATTTACATATCTGCCACTGTGCAGGAGAATCCGTATAGGTGTTCGAGTGTTCGAAACGTAACGCACGAGAAATTGTAAGTAAACGTCGTATTTACATATCTGCCACTGTGCAGGAGAATCCGTATAGGTGTTCGAGTGATCGAAACGTAACGCGTGAGAAATTGTAAGTAAACGCCGTATTTACATATCTGCCACTGTCCAGGAGAATCCGTATAGGTGTTCGAGTGTTCGAACCGTAACGCGCGAGAAATTGTAAGTAAACGCCGTATTTACATATCTGCCACTATGCAGGAGAATCCGTATAGGTGTTCGAGTGTTCGAAACGTAACGCGCGAGAAATTGTAAGTAAACGTCGTATTTACATATCTGCCACTGTGCGGGAGAATCCGTATAGGTGTTCGAGTGTTCGAAACGTAACGCGCGAGAAATTGTATGTAAACGCCGTATTTACATATCTGCCACTGTCCAGGAGAATCCGTATAGGTGTTCGAGTGCTCGAAACGTAACGCGCAAGAAATTGTAAGTAAACGCCGTATTTACATATCTGCCACTGTGCAGGAAAATCCGTATAGGTGTTCGTGTGTTCGGATCGTAAGGCGTGAGAAATTGTAATTAAACGCCGTATTTACATATCTGCCACTGTGCTGGAGAATCCGTATAGGTGTTCGAGTGTTCAAACCGTAACGCGCGAGAAATTGTAAGTAAACGCCGTATTTACATATCTGCCACTGTGCAGGAGAATCCGTATAGGTGTTCGAGTGCTCGAAACGTAACGCGCAAGAAATTGTAAGTAAACGCCGAATTTACATATCTGCCACTGTGCAGGAAAATCCGTATAGGTGTTCCAGTGTTCGAATCGTAAGGCGTGACAAATTGTAATTAAACGCCGTATTTACATATCTGCCACTGTGCTGGAGAATCCGTATTGGTGTTCGAGTGTTCAAACCGTAACGCGCGAGAAATTGTAAGTAAACGCCGTATTTACATATCTGCCACTGTGCAGGAGAATCCGTATAGGTGTTCGAGTGTTCGAAACGTAACGCGCGAGAAATTGTAAGTAAACCTCGTATTTACATATCTGCCACTGTGCAGGAGAATCCGTATAGGTGTTCGAGTGATCGAAACGTAACGCGTGAGAAATTGTAAGTAAACGCCGTATTTACATATCTGCCACTGTCCAGGAGAATCCGTATAGGTGTTCGAGTGTTCGAACCGTAACGCGCGAGAAATTGTAAGTAAACGCCGTATTTACATATCTGCCACTATGCAGGAGAATCCGTATAGGTGTTCGAGTGTTCGAAACGTAACGCGCAAGAAATTGTAAGTAAACGCCGTATTTACATATCTGCCACTGTGCAGGAGAATCCGTATAGGTGTTCGAGTGTTCGAAACGTAACACGCGAGAAATTGTAAGTAAACGTCGTATTTACTTATCTGCCACTGTGCAGGAGAATCCGTATAGGTGTTCGAGTGTTCGAAACGTAACGCGTGAGAAATTGTAAGTAAACGTCGTATTTACATGTCTGCCACTGTGCAGGAGAATCCGTATAGGTGTTCGAGTGTTCGAAACGTAACGCGCGAGAAATTGTAAGTAAACGTCGTATTTACATATCTGCCACTGTGCAGGAGAATCCGTATAGGTGTTCGAGTGTTTGAAACGTAGCGCGCAAGAAATTGTAAGTAAACGCCGTATTTACATATCTGCCACTGTGCAGGAGAATCCGTATAGGTGTTCGAGTGTGCGAAACGTAACGCGCGAGAAATTGTAAGTAAACGCCGTATTTACATATCTGCCACTGTGCAGGAGAATCCGTATAGGTGTTCGAGTGCTCGAAACGTAACGCGCCAGAAATTGTAAGTAAACGCCGTATTTACATATCTGCCACTGTGCAGGAAAATCCGTATAGGTGTTCGAGTGTTCGAATCGTAAGGCGTGAGAAATTGTAATTAAACGCCGTATTTACATATCTGCCACTGTGCTGGAGAATCCGTATAGGTGTTCGAGTGTTCAAACTGTAACGCGCGAGAAATTGTAAGTAAACGCCGTATTTACATATCTGCCACTGTGCAGGAGAATCCGTATAGGTGTTCGAGTGTTCGAAACGTAACGCACGAGAAATTGTAAGTAAACGTCGTATTTACATATCTGCCACTGTGCAGGAGAATCCGTATAGGTGTTCGAGTGATCGAAACGTAACGCGTGAGAAATTGTAAGTAAAGGCCGTATTTACATATCTGCCACTGTCCAGGAGAATCCGTATAGGTGTTCGAGTGTTCGAACCGTAACGCGCGAGAAATTGTAAGTAAACGCCGTATTTACATATCTGCCACTATGCAGGAGAATCCGTATAGGTGTTCGAGTGTTCGAAACGTAACGCGCGAGAAATTGTAAGTAAACGTCGTATTTACATATCTGCCACTGTGCGGGAGAATCCGTATAGGTGTTCGAGTGTTCGAAACGTAACGCGCGAGAAATTGTATGTAAACGCCGTATTTACATATCTGCCACTGTCCAGGAGAATCCGTATAGGTGTTCGAGTGCTCGAAACGTAACGCGCAAGAAATTGTAAGTAAACGCCGTACTTACATATCTGCCACTGTGCAGGAAAATCCGTATAGGTGTTCGTGTGTTCGGATCGTAAGGCGTGAGAAATTGTAATTAAACGCCGTATTTACATATCTGCCACTGTGCTGGAGAATCCGTATTGGTGTTCGAGTGTTCAAACCGTAACGCGCGAGAAATTGTAAGTAAACGCCGTATTTACATATCTGCCACTGTGCAGGAGAATCCGTATAGGTGTTCGAGTGCTCGAAACGTAACGCGCAAGAAATTGTAAGTAAACGCCGTATTTACATATCTGCCACTGTGCAGGAGAATCCGTATAGGTGTTCGAGTGTTCGAAACGTAACACGCGAGAAATTGTAAGTAAACGTCGTATTTACTTATCTGCCACTGTGCAGGAGAATCCGTATAGGTGTTCGAGTGATCGAAACGTAACGCGTGAGAAATTGTAAGTAAACGCCGTATTTACATATCTGCCACTGTCCAGGAGAATCCGTATAGGTGTTCGAGTGTTCGAACCGTAACGCGCGAGAAATTGTAAGTAAACGCCGTAATTACATATCTTCCACTATGCAGGAGAATCCGTATAGGTGTTCGAGTGTTCGAAACGTAACGCGCGAGAAATTGTAAGTAAACGTCGTATTTACATATCTGCCACTGTGCGGGAGAATCCGTATAGGTGTTCGAGTGTTCGAAACGTAACGCGCGAGAAATTGTATGTAAACGCCGTATTTACATATCTGCCACTGTCCAGGAGAATCCGTATAGGTGTTCGAGTGCTCGAAACGTAACGCGCAAGAAATTGTAAGTAAATGCCGTATTTACATATCTGCCACTGTGCAGGAAAATCCGTATAGGTGTTCGTGTGTTCGGATCGTAAGGCGTGAGAAATTGTAATTAAACGCCGTATTTACATATCTGCCACTGTGCTGGAGAATCCGTATAGGTGTTCGAGTGTTCAAACCGTAACGCGCGAGAAATTGTAAGTAAACGCCGTATTTACATATCTGCCACTGTGCAGGAGAATCCGTATAGGTGTTCGAGTGCTCGAAACGTAACGCGCAAGAAATTGTAAGTAAACGCCGTATTTACATATCCGCCACTGTGCAGGAAAATCCGTATAGGTGTTCGAGTGTTCGAATCGTAAGGCGTGACAAATTGTAATTAAACGCCGTATTTACATATCTGCCACTGTGTGTTGGAGAATCCGTATTGGTGTTCGAGTGTTCAAACCGTAACGCGCGAGAAATTGTAAGTAAACGCCGTATTTACATATCTGCCACTGTGCAGGAGAATCCGTATAGGTGTTCGAGTGTTCGAAATGTAACGCGCGAGAAATTGTAAGTAAACGTCGTATTTACATATCTGCCACTGTGCAGGAGAATCCGTATAGGTGTTCGAGTGATCGAAACGTAACGCGTGAGAAATTGTAAGTAAACGCCGTATTTACATATCTGCCACTGTCCAGGAGAATCCGTATAGGTGTTCGAGTGTTCGAACCGTAACGCGCGAGAAATTGTAAGTAAACGCCGTATTTACATATCTGCCACTATGCAGGAGAATCCGTATAGGTGTTCGAGTGTTCGAAACGTAACGCGCAAGAAATTGTAAGTAAACGCCGTATTTACATATCTGCCACTGTGCAGGAGAATCCGTATAGGTGTTCGAGTGTTCGAAACGTAACACGCGAGAAATTGTAAGTAAACGTCGTATTTACTTATCTGCCACTGTGCAGGAGAATCCGTATAGGTGTTCGAGTGTTCGAAACGTAACGCGTGAGAAATTGTAAGTAAACGTCGTATTTACATGTCTGCCACTGTGCAGGAGAATCCGTATAGGTGTTCGAGTGTTCGAAACGTAACGCGCGAGAAATTGTAAGTAAACGTCGTATTTACAAATCTGCCACTGTGCAGGAGAATCCGTATAGGTGTTCGAGTGTTTGAAACGTAGCGCGCAAGAAATTGTAAGTAAACGCCGTATTTACATATCTGCCACTGTGCAGGAGAATCCGTATAGGTGTTCGAGTGTGCGAAACGTAACGCGCGAGAAATTGTAAGTAAACGCCGTATTTACATATCTGCCACTGTGCAGGAGAATCCGTATAGGTGTTCGAGTGCTCGAAACGTAACGCGCCAGAAATTGTAAGTAAACGCCGTATTTACATATCTGCCACTGTGCAGGAAAATCCGTATAGGTGTTCGAGTGTTCGAATCGTAAGGCGTGAGAAATTGTAATTAAACGCCGTATTTACATATCTGCCACTGTGCTGGAGAATCCGTATAGGTGTTCGAGTGTTCAAACCGTAACGCGCGAGAAATTGTAAGTAAACGCCGTATTTACATATCTGCCACTGTGCAGGAGAATCCGTATAGGTGTTCGAGTGTTCGAAACGTAACGCGCGAGAAATTGTAAGTAAACATCGTATTTACATATCTGCCACTGTGCAGGAGAATCCGTATAGGTGTTCGAGTGTTCGAAACGTAACGCGTGAGAAATTGTAAGTAAACGCCGTATTTACATATCTGCCACTGTCTAGGAGAATCCGTATAGGTGTTCGAGTGTTCGAACCGTAACGCGCGACAAATTGTAAGTAAACGGCGTATTTACATATCTGCCACTATGCAGGAGAATCCGTATAGGTGTTCGAGTGTTCGATACGTAACGCGTGAGAAATTGTATGTAAACGCCGTATTTACATCTCTGCCTCTGTGCAGGAGAATCCGTATAGCTGTTCGAGTGTGCGAAACGTAACGCGCGAGAAATTGTAAGTAAACGCCGTATTTACATATCTGCCACTGTGCAGGAGATTCCGTATAGGTGTTCGAGTGTTCGAAACGTAACGCGCGAGAAATTGTAAGTAAACATCGTATTTACATATCTGCCACTGTGCAGGAGAATCCGTATAGGTGTTCGAGTGTTCGAAACGTAACGCGTGAGAAATTGTAAGTAAACGCCGTATTTACATATCTGCCACTGTCTAGGAGAATCCGTATAGGTGTTCGAGTGTTCGAACCGTAACGCGCGACAAATTGTAAGTAAACGGCGTATTTACATATCTGCCACTATGCAGGAGAATCCGTATAGGTGTTCGAGTGTTCGAAACGTAACGCGCGAGAAATTGTAAGTAAACGTCGTATTTACATATCTGCCACTGTGCGGGAGAATCCGTATAGGTGTTCGAGTGTTCGAAACGTAACGCGCGAGAAATTGTATGTAAACGCCGTATTTACATATCTGCCACTGTCCAGGAGAATCCGTATAGGTGTTCGAGTGCTCGAAACGTAACGCGCAAGAAATTGTAAGTAAACGCCGTATTTACATATCTGCCACTGTGCAGGAAAATCCGTATAGGTGTTCGTGTGTTCGGATCGTAAGGCGTGAGAAATTGTAATTAAACGCCGTATTTACATATCTGCCACTGTGCTGGAGAATCCGTATAGGTGTTCGAGTGTTCAAACCGTAACGCGCGAGAAATTGTAAGTAAACGCCGTATTTACATATCTGCCACTGTGCAGGAGAATCCGTATAGGTGTTCGAGTGCTCGAAACGTAACGCGCAAGAAATTGTAAGTAAACGCCGTATTTACATATCTGCCACTGTGCAGGAAAATCCGTATAGGTGTTCGAGTGTTCGAATCGTAAGGCGTGACAAATTGTAATTAAACGCCGTATTTACATATCTGCCACTGTGTGTTGGAGAATCCGTATTGGTGTTCGAGTGTTCAAACCGTAACGCGCGAGAAATTGTAAGTAAACGCCGTATTTACATATCTGCCACTGTGCAGGAGAATCCGTATAGGTGTTCGAGTGTTCGAAATGTAACGCGCGAGAAATTGTAAGTAAACGTCGTATTTACATATCTGCCACTGTGCAGGAGAATCCGTATAGGTGTTCGAGTGATCGAAACGTAACGCGTGAGAAATTGTAAGTAAACGCCGTATTTACATATCTGCCACTGTCCAGGAGAATCCGTATAGGTGTTCGAGTGTTCGAACCGTAACGCGCGAGAAATTGTAAGTAAACGCCGTATTTACATATCTGCCACTATGCAGGAGAATCCGTATAGGTGTTCGAGTGTTCGAAACGTAACGCGCAAGAAATTGTAAGTAAACGCCGTATTTACATATCTGCCACTGTGCAGGAGAATCCGTATAGGTGTTCGAGTGTTCGAAACGTAACACGCGAGAAATTGTAAGTAAACGTCGTATTTACTTATCTGCCACTGTGCAGGAGAATCCGTATAGGTGTTCGAGTGTTCGAAACGTAACGCGTGAGAAATTGTAAGTAAACGTCGTATTTACATGTCTGCCACTGTGCAGGAGAATCCGTATAGGTGTTCGAGTGTTCGAAACGTAACGCGCGAGAAATTGTAAGTAAACGTCGTATTTACATATCTGCCACTGTGCAGGAGAATCCGTATAGGTGTTCGAGTGTTTGAAACGTAGCGCGCAAGAAATTGTAAGTAAACGCCGTATTTACATATCTGCCACTGTGCAGGAGAATCCGTATAGGTGTTCGAGTGTGCGAAACGTAACGCGCGAGAAATTGTAAGTAAACGCCGTATTTACATATCTGCCACTGTGCAGGAGAATCCGTATAGGTGTTCGAGTGCTCGAAACGTAACGCGCCAGAAATTGTAAGTAAACGCCGTAGTTACATATCTGCCACTGTGCAGGAAAATCCGTATAGGTGTTCGAGTGTTCGAATCGTAAGGCGTGAGAAATTGTAATTAAACGCCGTATTTACATATCTGCCACTGTGCTGGAGAATCCGTATAGGTGTTCGAGTGTTCAAACCGTAACGCGCGAGAAATTGTAAGTAAACGCCGTATTTACATATCTGCCACTGTGCAGGAGAATCCGTATAGGTGTTCGAGTGTTCGAAACGTAACGCGCGAGAAATTGTAAGTAAACATCGTATTTACATATCTGCCACTGTGCAGGAGAATCCGTATAGGTGTTCGAGTGTTCGAAACGTAACGCGTGAGAAATTGTAAGTAAACGCCGTATTTACATATCTGCCACTGTCTAGGAGAATCCGTATAGGTGTTCGAGTGTTCGAACCGTAACGCGCGACAAATTGTAAGTAAACGGCGTATTTACATATCTGCCACTATGCAGGAGAATCCGTATAGGTGTTCGAGTGTTCGATACGTAACGCGTGAGAAATTGTATGTAAACGCCGTATTTACATCTCTGCCTCTGTGCAGGAGAATCCGTATAGCTGTTCGAGTGTGCGAAACGTAACGCGCGAGAAATTGTAAGTAAACGCCGTATTTACATATCTGCCACTGTGCAGGAGAATCCGTATAGGTGTTCGAGTGTTCGAAACGTAACGCGCGAGAAATTGTAAGTAAACATCGTATTTACATATCTGCCACTGTGCAGGAGAATCCGTATAGGTGTTCGAGTGTTCGAAACGTAACGCGTGAGAAATTGTATGTAAACGCCGTATTTACATATCTGCCACTGTCTAGGAGAATCCGTATAGGTGTTCGAGTGTTCGAACCGTAACGCGCGACAAATTGTAAGTAAACGGCGTATTTACATATCTGCCACTATGCAGGAGAATCCGTATAGGTGTTCGAGTGTTCGAAACGTAACGCGCGAGAAATTGTAAGTAAACGTCGTATTTACATATCTGCCACTGTGCGGGAGAATCCGTATAGGTGTTCGAGTGTTCGAAACGTAACGCGCGAGAAATTGTATGTAAACGCCGTATTTACATATCTGCCACTGTCCAGGAGAATCCGTATAGGTGTTCGAGTGCTCGAAACGTAACGCGCAAGAAATTGTAAGTAAACGCCGTATTTACATATCTGCCACTGTGCAGGAAAATCCGTATAGGTGTTCGTGTGTTCGGATCGTAAGGCGTGAGAAATTGTAATTAAACGCCGTATTTACATATCTGCCACTGTGCTGGAGAATCCGTATAGGTGTTCGAGTGTTCAAACCGTAACGCGCGAGAAATTGTAAGTAAACGCCGTATTTACATATCTGCCACTGTGCAGGAGAATCCGTATAGGTGTTCGAGTGCTCGAAACGTAACGCGCAAGAAATTGTAAGTAAACGCCGTATTTACATATCTGCCACTGTGCAGGAAAATCCGTATAGGTGTTCGAGTGTTCGAATCGTAAGGCGTGACAAATTGTAATTAAACGCCGTATTTACATATCTGCCACTGTGTGTTGGAGAATCCGTATTGGTGTTCGAGTGTTCAAACCGTAACGCGCGAGAAATTGTAAGTAAACGCCGTATTTACATATCTGCCACTGTGCAGGAGAATCCGTATAGGTGTTCGAGTGTTCGAAATGTAACGCGCGAGAAATTGTAAGTAAACGTCGTATTTACATATCTGCCACTGTGCAGGAGAATCCGTATAGGTGTTCGAGTGATCGAAACGTAACGCGTGAGAAATTGTAAGTAAACGCCGTATTTACATATCTGCCACTGTCCAGGAGAATCCGTATAGGTGTTCGAGTGTTCGAACCGTAACGCGCGAGAAATTGTAAGTAAACGCCGTATTTACATATCTGCCACTATGCAGGAGAATCCGTATAGGTGTTCGAGTGTTCGAAACGTAACGCGCAAGAAATTGTAAGTAAACGCCGTATTTACATATCTGCCACTGTGCAGGAGAATCCGTATAGGTGTTCGAGTGTTCGAAACGTAACACGCGAGAAATTGTAAGTAAACGTCGTATTTACTTATCTGCCACTGTGCAGGAGAATCCGTATAGGTGTTCGAGTGTTCGAAACGTAACGCGTGAGAAATTGTAAGTAAACGTCGTATTTACATGTCTGCCACTGTGCAGGAGAATCCGTATAGGTGTTCGAGTGTTCGAAACGTAACGCGCGAGAAATTGTAAGTAAACGTCGTATTTACATATCTGCCACTGTGCAGGAGAATCCGTATAGGTGTTCGAGTGTTTGAAACGTAGCGCGCAAGAAATTGTAAGTAAACGCCGTATTTACATATCTGCCACTGTGCAGGAGAATCCGTATAGGTGTTCGAGTGTGCGAAACGTAACGCGCGAGAAATTGTAAGTAAACGCCGTATTTACATATCTGCCACTGTGCAGGAGAATCCGTATAGGTGTTCGAGTGCTCGAAACGTAACGCGCCAGAAATTGTAAGTAAACGCCGTATTTACATATCTGCCACTGTGCAGGAAAATCCGTATAGGTGTTCGAGTGTTCGAATCGTAAGGCGTGAGAAATTGTAATTAAACGCCGTATTTACATATCTGCCACTGTGCTGGAGAATCCGTATAGGTGTTCGAGTGTTCAAACCGTAACGCGCGAGAAATTGTAAGTAAACGCCGTATTTACATATCTGCCACTGTGCAGGAGAATCCGTATAGGTGTTCGAGTGTTTGAAACGTAACGCGCGAGAAATTGTAAGTAAACATCGTATTTACATATCTGCCACTGTGCAGGAGAATCCGTATAGGTGTTCGAGTGTTCGAAACGTAACGCGTGAGAAATTGTAAGTAAACGCCGTATTTACATATCTGCCACTGTCTAGGAGAATCCGTATAGGTGTTCGAGTGTTCGAACCGTAACGCGCGACAAATTGTAAGTAAACGGCGTATTTACATATCTGCCACTATGCAGGAGAATCCGTATAGGTGTTCGAGTGTTCGATACGTAACGCGTGAGAAATTGTATGTAAACGCCGTATTTACATCTCTGCCTCTGTGCAGGAGAATCCGTATAGCTGTTCGAGTGTGCGAAACGTAACGCGCGAGAAATTGTAAGTAAACGCCGTATTTACATATCTGCCACTGTGCAGGAGAATCCGTATAGGTGTTCGAGTGTTCGAAACGTAACGCGCGAGAAATTGTAAGTAAACATCGTATTTACATATCTGCCACTGTGCAGGAGAATCCGTATAGGTGTTCGAGTGTTCGAAACGTAACGCGTGAGAAATTGTAAGTAAACGCCGTATTTACATATCTGCCACTGTCTAAGAGAATCCGTATAGGTGTTCGAGTGTTCGAACCGTAACGCGCGACAAATTGTAAGTAAACGGCGTATTTACATATCTGCCACTATGCAGGAGAATCCGTATAGGTGTTCGAGTGTTCGAAACGTAACGCGCGAGAAATTGTAAGTAAACGTCGTATTTACATATCTGCCACTGTGCGGGAGAATCCGTATAGGTGTTCGAGTGTTCGAAACGTAACGCGCGAGAAATTGTATGTAAACGCCGTATTTACATATCTGCCACTGTCCAGGAGAATCCGTATAGGTGTTCGAGTGCTCGAAACGTAACGCGCAAGAAATTGTAAGTAAACGCCGTATTTACATATCTGCCACTGTGCAGGAAAATCCGTATAGGTGTTCGAGTGTTCGAATCGTAAGGCGTGTGAAATTGTAATTAAACGCCGTATTTACATATCTGCCACTGTGCTGGAGAATCCGTATAGGTGTTCGAGTGTTCAAACCGTCATGCGCGAGAAATTGTAAGTAAACGCCGTATTTACACGTCTGCCACTGTGCAGGAGAATCCGTATAGGTGTTCGAGTGCTCGAAACGTAACGCGCAAGAAATTGTAAGTAAACGCCGTATTTACATATCTGCCACTGTGCAGGAGAATCCGGATAGCTGTTCGAGTGTGGGAATCGTAACGCGCGAGAAATTGTAAGTAAACGTCGTATTTACATATCTGCCACTGTGCAGGAGAATCCGTATAGGTGTTCGAGTGTTCGAAACGTAACGCGCAAGAAATTGTAAGTAAACGCCGTATTTACATATCTGCCACTGTGCAGGAGAATCCGTACAGGTGTTCGAGTGTTCGAAACGTAACGCGCGAGAAATTGTTTGTAAACGCCGTATTTACATATCTGCCACTGTACAGGAGAATCCGTATAGCTGTTCGAGTGTGCGAAACGTAACGCGCGAGAAATTGTAAGTAAACGTCGTATTTACATATCTGCCACTGTGCAGGAGAATCCGTATAGGTGTTCGAGTGTTCGAAACGTAACGCGCAAGAAATTGTAAGTAAACGCCGTATTTACATATCTGCCACTGTGCAGGAGAATCCGTATAGGTGTTCGAGTGTGCGAAACGTAACGCGCGAGAAATTGTAAGTAAACGCCGTATTTACATATCTGCCACTGTGCAGGAGAATCCGTATAGGTGTTCGAGTGCTCGAAACGTAACGAGCAAGAAATTGTAAGTAAACGCCGTATTTACATATCTGCCACTGTGCAGGAAAATCCGTATAGGTGTTCGAGTGTTCGAATCGTAAGGCGTGAGAAATTGTAATTAAACGCCGTATTTACATATCTGCCACTGTTCTGGAGAATCCGTATAGGTGTTCGAGTGTTCAAACCGTAACGCGCGAGAAATTGTAAGTAAACGCCGTATTTACATATCTGCCACTGTGCAGGAGAATCCGTATAGGTGTTCGAGTGTTCGAAACGTAACGCGCGAGAAGTTGTAAGTAAATACGGCGTATTTACATATCTGCCACTGTGCAGGAGAATCCGTATAGGTGTTCGAGTGTTCGAAACGTAACGCGCGAGAAATTGTAAGTAAACGTCGTATTTACTTATCTGCCACTGTGCAGGAGAATCCGTATAGGTGTTCGAGTGTTCGAAACGTAACGCGTGAGAAATTATAAGTAAACGTCGTATTTACATATCTGCCACTGTGCAGGAGAATCCGTATAGGTGTTAGAGTGTGCCAAACGTAACGCGCGAGAAATTGTAAGTAAACGCCGTATTTACATATCTGCCACTGTGCAGGATAATCCGTATAGGTGTTCGAGTGTGCGAAACGTAACGCGCGAGAAATTGTAAGTAAACGCCGTATTTACATATCTGCCACTGTGCAGGAGAATCCGTATAGGTGTTCGAGTGCTCGAAACGTAATGCGCAAGAAATTGTAAGTAAACGCCGTATTTACATATCTGCCACTGTGCAGGAGAATCCGGACAGGTGTTCGAGTGTTCGAAACGTAACGCGCGAGAAATTGTTTGTAAACGCCGTATTTACATATCTGCCACTGTGCAGGAGAATCCGTATAGCTGTTCGAGTGTGCGAAACGTAACGCGCGAGAAATTGTAAGTAAACGTCGTATTTACATATCTGCCACTGTGCAGGAGAATCCGTATAGGTGTTCGAGTGCCCGAAACGTAACGCGCAAGAAATTGTAAGTAAACGCCGTATTTACATATCTGCCACTGTGCAGGAAAATCCGTATAGGTGTTCGAGTGTTCGAATCGTATGGCGTGAGAAATTGAAAGTAAACGTCGTATTTACATATCTGCCACTGTGCAGGAGAATCCGTATAGGTGTTCGAGTGCCCGAAACGTAACGCGCAAGAAATTGTAAGTAAACGCCGTATTTATATATCTGCCACTGTGCAGGAAAATCCGTATAGGTGTTCGAGTGTTCGAATCGTAACGCGCGAGAAATTGTAAGTAAACGCCGTATTTACATATCTGCCACTGTGCAGGAGAATCCGTATAGGTGTTCGAGTGCTCGAAACGTAACGCGCAAGAAATTGTAAGTAAACGCCGTATTTACATATCTGCCACTGTGCAGGAAAATCCGTATAGGTGTTCGAGTGTTCGAATCGTAAGGCGTGTGAAATTGTAATTAAACGCCGTATTTACATATCTGCCACTGTGCTGGAGAATCCGTATAGGTGTTCGAGTGTTCAAACCGTCATGCGCGAGAAATTGTAAGTAAACGCCGTATTTACACGTCTGCCACTGTGCAGGAGAATCCGTATAGGTGTTCGAGTGCTCGAAACGTAACGCGCAAGAAATTGTAAGTAAACGCCGTATTTACATATCTGCCACTGTGCAGGAGAATCCGGATAGCTGTTCGAGTGTGGGAAACGTAACGCGCGAGAAATTGTAAGTAAACGTCGTATTTACATATCTGCCACTGTGCAGGAGAATCCGTATAGGTGTTCGAGTGTTCGAAACGTAACGCGCAAGAAATTGTAAGTAAACGCCGTATTTACATATCTGCCACTGTGCAGGAGAATCCGTACAGGTGTTCGAGTGTTCGAAACGTAACGCGCGAGAAATTGTTTGTAAACGCCGTATTTACATATCTGCCACTGTACAGGAGAATCCGTATAGCTGTTCGAGTGTGCGAAACGTAACGCGCGAGAAATTGTAAGTAAACGTCGTATTTACATATCTGCCACTGTGCAGGAGAATCCGTATAGGTGTTCGAGTGTTCGAAACGTAACGCGCAAGAAATTGTAAGTAAACGCCGTATTTACATATCTGCCACTGTGCAGGAGAATCCGTATAGGTGTTCGAGTGTGCGAAACGTAACGCGCGAGAAATTGTAAGTAAACGCCGTATTTACATATCTGCCACTGTGCAGGAGAATCCGTATAGGTGTTCGAGTGCTCGAAACGTAACGAGCAAGAAATTGTAAGTAAACGCCGTATTTACATATCTGCCACTGTGCAGGAAAGTCCGTATAGGTGTTCGAGTGTTCGAATCGTAAGGCGTGAGAAATTGTAATTAAACGCCGTATTTACATATCTGCCACTGTTCTGGAGAATCCGTATAGATGTTCGAGTGTTCAAACCGTAACGCGCGAGAAATTGTAAGTAAACGCCGTATTTACATATCTGCCACTGTGCAGGAGAATCCGTATAGGTGTTCGAGTGTTCGAAACGTAACGCGCGAGAAGTTGTAAGTAAATACGGCGTATTTACATATCTGCCACTGTGCAGGAGAATCCGTATAGGTGTTCGAGTGTTCGAAACGTAACGCGCGAGAAATTGTAAGTAAACGTCGTATTTACTTATCTGCCACTGTGCAGGAGAATCCGTATAGGTGTTCGAGTGTTCGAAACGTAACGCGTGAGAAATTATAAGTAAACGTCGTATTTACATATCTGCCACTGTGCAGGAGAATCCGTATAGGTGTTCGAGTGTGCCAAACGTAACGCGCGAGAAATTGTAAGTAAACGCCGTATTTACATATCTGCCACTGTGCAGGATAATCCGTATAGGTGTTCGAGTGTGCGAAACGTAACGCGCGAGAAATTGTAAGTAAACGCCGTATTTAGATATCTGCCACTGTGCAGGAGAATCCGTATAGGTGTTCGAGTGCTCGAAACGTAATGCGCAAGAAATTGTAAGTAAACGCCGTATTTACATATCTGCCAATGTGCAGGAGAATCCGGACAGGTGTTCGAGTGTTCGAAACGTAACGCGCGAGAAACTGTTTGTAAACGCCGTATTTACATATCTGCCACTGTGCAGGAGAATCCGTATAGCTGTTCGAGTGTGCGAAACGTAACGCGCGAGAAATTGTAAGTAAACGTCGTATTTACATATCTGCCACTGTGCAGGAGAATCCGTATAGGTGTTCGAGTGCCCGAAACGTAACGCGCAAGAAATTGTAAGTAAACGCCGTATTTACATATCTGCCACTGTGCAGGAAAATCCGTATAGGTGTTCGAGTGTTCGAATCGTATGGCGTGAGAAATTGTAAGTAAACGTCGTATTTACATATCTGCCACTGTGCAGGAGAATCCGTATAGGTGTTCGAGTGCCCGAAACGTAACGCGCAAGAAATTGTAAGTAAACGCCGTATTTATATATCTGCCACTGTGCAGGAAAATCCGTATAGGTGTTCGAGTGTTCGAATCGTAACGCGCGAGAAATTGTAAGTAAACGCCGTATTTACATATCTGCCACTGTGCAGGAGAATCCGTATAGGTGTTCGAGTGCTCGAAACGTAACGCGCAAGAAATTGTAAGTAAACGCCGTATTTACATATCTGCCACTGTGCAAGAGAATCCGGATAGCTGTTCGAGTGTTCGAAACGTAACGCGCGAGAAATTGTAAGTAAACGCCGTATTTACATATCTGCCACTGTGCAGGAGAATCCGTATAGGTGTTCGAGTGCTCGAAACGTAACGCGCAAGAAATTGTAAGTAAACGCTGTATTTACATATCTGCCACTGTGCAGGAGAATCCGGATAGCTGTTCGAGTGTGCGAAACGTAACGCGCGAGAAATTGTAAGTAAACGTCGTATTTACATCTCTGCCACTGTGCAGGAGAATCCGTATAGGTGTTCGAGTGTTCGAAACGTAACGCGCAAGAAATTGTAAGTAAACGCCGTATTTACATATCTGCCACTGTGCAGGAGAATCCGTATAGGTGTTCGAGTGTTCGAAACGTAACGTGCAAGAAATTGTAAGTAAACGCCGTATTTACATATCTGCCACTGTGCAGGAGAATCCGTATAGGTGTTCGAGTGTGCGAAACGTAACGCGCGAGAAATTGTAAGTAAACGCCGTATTTACATATCTGCCACTGTGCAGGAGAATCCGTATAGGTGTTCGAGTGCTCGAAACGTAACGCGCAAGAAATTGTAAGTAAACGCCGTATTTACATATCTGCCACTGTGCAGGAAAATCCGTATAGGTGTTCGAGTGTTCGAATCGTAAGGCGTGAGAAATTGTAATTAAACGCCGTATTTACATATCTGCCACTGTGCTAGAGAATCCGTATAGGTGTTCGAGTGTTCAAACCGTAACGCGCGAGAAATTGTAAGTAAACGCCGTATTTACATATCTGCCACTGTGCAGGAGAATCCGTATAGGTGTTCGAGTGCTCGAAACGTAACGCGCAAGAAATTGTAAGTAAACGCCGTATTTACATATCTGCCACTGTGCAGGAGAATCCGTATAGGTGTTCGAGTGTTCGAAACGTAACGCGCGAGAAATTGTATGTAAACGCCGTATTTACATATCTGCCACTGTGCAGGAGAATCCGTATAGGTGTTCGAGTGTTCGAAACGTAACGCGCAAGAAATTGTAAGTAAACGCCGTATTTACATATCTGCCACTGTGCAGGAGAATCCGTATAGGTGTTCGAGTGTGCGAAACGTAACGCGCGAGAAATTGTAAGTAAACGCCGTATTTACATATCTGCCACTGTGCAGGAGAATCCGTATAGGTGTTCGAGTGCTCGAAACGTAACGAGCAAGAAATTGTAAGTAAACGCCGTATTTACATATCTGCCACTATGCAGGAAAATCCGTATAGGTGTTCGAGTGTTCGAATCGTAAGGCGTGAGAAATTGTAATTAAACGCCGTATTTACATATCTGCCACTGTTCTGGAGAATCCGTATAGGTGTTCGAGTGTTCAAACCGTAACGCGCGAGAAATTGTAAGTAAACGCCGTATTTACATATCTGCCACTGTGCAGGAGAATCCGTATAGGTGTTCGAGTGTTCGAAACGTAACGCGCGAGAAGTTGTAAGTAAATACGACGTATTTACATATCTGCCACTGTGCAGGAGAATCCGTATAGGTGTTCGAGTGTTCGAAACGTAACGCGCGAGAAATTGTAAGTAAACGTCGTATTTACTTATCTGCCACTGTGCAGGAGAATCCGTATAGGTGTTCGAGTGTTCGAAACGTAACGCGTGAGAAATTATAAGTAAACGTCGTATTTACATATCTGCCACTGTGCAGGAGAATCCGTATAGGTGTTCGAGTGTGCCAAACGTAACGCGCGAGAAATTGTAAGTAAACGCCGTATTTACATATCTGCCACTGTGCAGGATAATCCGTATAGGTGTTCGAGTGTGCGAAACGTAACGCGCGAGAAATTGTAAGTAAACGCCGTATTTACATATCTGCCACTGTGCAGGAGAATCCGTATAGGTGTTCGAGTGCTCGAAACGTAATGCGCAAGAAATTGTAAGTAAACGCCGTATTTACATATCTGCCACTGTGCAGGAGAATCCGGACACGTGTTCGAGTGTTCGAAACGTAACGCGCGAGAAATTGTTTGTAAACGCCGTATTTACATATCTGCCACTGTGCAGGAGAATCCGTATAGCTGTTCGAGTGTGCGAAACGTAACGCGCGAGAAATTGTAAGTAAACGTCGTATTTACATATCTGCCACTGTGCAGGAGAATCCGTATAGGTGTTCGAGTGCCCGAAACGTAACGCGCAAGAAATTGTAAGTAAACGCCGTATTTACATATCTGCCACTGTGCAGGAAAATCCGTATAGGTGTTCGAGTGTTCGAATCGTATGGCGTGAGAAATTGTAAGTAAACGTCGTATTTACATATCTGCCACTGTGCAGGAGAATCCGTATAGGTGTTCGAGTGCCCGAAACGTAACGCGCAAGAAATTGTAAGTAAACGCCGTATTTATATATCTGCCACTGTGCAGGAAAATCCGTATAGGTGTTCGAGTGTTCGAATCGTAACGCGCGAGAAATTGTAAGTAAACGCCGTATTTACATATCTGCCACTGTGCAGGAGAATCCGTATAGGTGTTCGAGTGCTCGAAACGTAACGCGCAAGAAATTGTAAGTAAACGCCGTATTTACATATCTGCCACTGTGCAAGAGAATCCGGATAGCTGTTCGAGTGTGCGAAACGTAACGCGCGAGAAATTGTAAGTAAACGCCGTATTTACATATCTGCCACTGTGCAGGAGAATCCGTATAGGTGTTCGAGTGCTCGAAACGTAACGCGCAAGAAATTGTAAGTAAACGCCGTATTTACATATCTGCCACTGTGCAGGAGAATCCGGATAGCTGTTCGAGTGTGCGAAACGTAACGCGCGAGAAATTGTAAGTAAACGTCGTATTTACATCTCTGCCACTGTGCAGGAGAATCCGTATAGGTGTTCGAGTGTTCGAAACGTAACGCGCAAGAAATTGTAAGTAAACGCCGTATTTACATATCTGCCACTGTGCAGGAGAATCCGTATAGGTGTTCGAGTGTGCGAAACGTAACGCGCGAGAAATTGTAAGTAAACGCCGTATTTACATATCTGCCACTGTGCAGGAGAATCCGTATAGGTGTTCGAGTGCTCGAAACGTAACGCGCAAGAAATTGTAAGTAAACGCCGTATTTACATATCTGCCACTGTGCAGGAAAATCCGTATAGGTGTTCGAGTGTTCGAATCGTAAGGCGTGAGAAATTGTAATTAAACGCCGTATTTACATATCTGCCACTGTGCTGGAGAATCCGTATAGGTGTTCGAGTGTTCAAACCGTAACGCGCGAGAAATTGTAAGTAAACGCCGTATTTACATATCTGCCACTGTGCAGGAGAATCCGTATAGGTGTTCGAGCGCTCGAAACGTAACGCGCAAGAAATTGTAAGTAAACGCCGTATTTACATATCTGCCACTGTGCAGGAGAATCCGTATAGGTGTTCGAGTGTTCGAAACGTAACGCGCGAGAAATTGTATGTAAACGCCGTATTTACATATCTGCCACTGTGCAGGAGAATCCGTATAGCTGTTCGAGTGTGCGAAACGTAACGCGCGAGAAATTGTAAGTAAACGTCGTATTTACATATCTGCCACTGTGCAGGAGAATCCGTATAGGTGTTCGAGTGTTTGAAACGTAGCGCGCAAGAAATTGTAAGTAAACGCCGTATTTACATATCTGCCACTGTGCAGGAGAATCCGTATAAGTGTTCGAGTGCTCGAAACGTAACGCGCCAGAAATTGTAAGTAAACGCCGTATTTACATATCTGCCACTGTGCAGGAAAATCCGTATAGGTGTTCGAGTGTTCGAATCGTAAGGCGTGAGAAATTGTAATTAAACGCCGTATTTACATATCTGCCACTGTGCTGGAGAATCCGTATAGGTGTTCGAGTGTTCAAACCGTAACGCGCGAGAAATTGTAAGTAAACGCCGTATTTACATATCTGCCACTGTGCAGGAGAATCCGTATAGGTGTTCGAGTGTTCGAAACGTAACGCGCGAGAAATTGTAAGTAAACGTCGTATTTACATATCTGCCACTGTGCAGGAGAATCCGTATAGGTGTTCGAGTGTTCGATACGTAACGCGTGAGAAATTGTATGTAAACGCCGTATTTACATCTCTGCCTCTGTGCAGGAGAATCCGTATAGCTGTTCGAGTGTGCGAAACATAACGCGCGAGAAATTGTAAGTAAACGCCGTATTTACATATCTGCCACTGTGCAGGAGAATCCGTATAGGTGTTCGAGTGTTCGAAACGTAACGCGCGAGAAATTGTAAGTAAACATCGTATTTACATATCTGCCACTGTGCAGGAGAATCCGTATAGGTGTTCGAGTGTTCGAAACGTAGCGCGTGAGAAATTGTAAGTAAACGCCGTATTTACATATCTGCCACTATGCAGGAGAATCCGTATAGGTGTTCGAGTGTTCGAAACGTAACGCGCGAGAAATTGTAAGTAAACGTCGTATTTACATATCTGCCACTGTGCGGGAGAATCCGTATAGGTGTTCGAGTGTTCGAAACGTAACGCGCGAGAAATTGTATGTAAACGCCGTATTTACATATCTGCCACTGTCCAGGAGAATCCGTATAGGTGTTCGAGTGCTCGAAACGTAACGCGCAAGAAATTGTAAGTAAACGCCGTATTTACATATCTGCCACTGTGCAGGAAAATCCGGACAGGTGTTCGAGTGTTCGAATCGTAAGGCGTGTGAAATTGTAATTAAACGCCGTATTTACATATCTGCCACTGTGCTGGAGAATCCGTATAGGTGTTCGAGTGTTCAAACCGTAACGCGCGAGAAATTGTAAGTAAACGCCGTATTTACATGTCTGCCACTGTGCAGGAGAATCCGTATAGGTGTTCGAGTGCTCGAAACGTAACGCGCGAGAAATTGTAAGTAAACGCCGTATTTACATATTTGCCACTGTGCAGGAGAATCCGGATAGCTGTTCGAGTGTGCGAAACGTAACGCGCGAGAAATTGTAAGTAAACGTCGTATTTACATATCTGCCACTGTGCAGGAGAATCCGTATAGGTGTTCGAGTGTTCGAAACGTAACGCGCAAGAAATTGTAAGTAAACGCCGTATTTACATATCTGCCACTGTGCAGGAGAAGCCGTACAGGTGTTCGAGTGTTCGAAACGTAACGCGTGAGAAATTGTTTGTAAACGCCGTATTTACATATCTGCCACTGTACAGGAGAATCCGTATAGCTGTTCGAGTGTGCGAAACGTAACGCGCGAGAAATTGTAAGTAAACGTCGTATTTACATATCTGCCACTGTGCAGGAGAATCCGTATAGGTGTTCGAGTGTTCGAAACGTAACGCGCAAGAAATTGTAAGTAAACGCCGTATTTACATATCTGCCACTGTGCAGGAAAATCCGTATAGGTGTTCGAGTGTTCGAATCGTAAGGCGTGAGAAATTGTAATTAAACGCCGTATTTACATATCTGCCACTGTGCTGGAGAATCCGTATAGGTGTTCGAGAGTTCAAACCGTAACGCGGGAGAAATTGTAAGTAAACGCCGTATTTACATATCTGCCACTGTGCAGGAAAATCCGTATAGGTGTTCGAGTGTTCGAAACGTAACGCGCGAGAAGTTGTAAGTAAATACGGCATATTTACATATCTGCCACTGTGCAGGAGAATCCGTATAGGTGTTCGAGTGTTCGAAACGTAACGCGCGAGAAATTGTAAGTAAACGTCGTATTTACTTATCTGCCACTGTGCAGGAGAATCCGTATATGTGTTCGAGTGTTCGAAACGTAACGCGTGAGAAATTGTAAGTAAACGTCGTATTTACATATCTGCCACTGTGCAGGAGAATCCGTATAGGTGTTCGAGTGTGCCAAACGTAACGCGCAAGAAATTGTAAGTAAACGCCGTATTTACATATCTGCCACTGTGCAGGATAATCCGTATAGGTGTTCGAGTGTGCGAAACGTAAGGCGCGAGAAATTGTAAGTAAATGCCGTATTTACATATCTGCCACTGTGCAGGAGAATCCGTATAGGTGTTCGAGTGCTCGAAACGTAACGCGCAAGAAATTGTAAGTAAACGCCGTATTTACATATCTGCCACTGTGCAGGAGAATCCGGATAGCTGTTCGAGTGTGCGAAACGTAACGCGCGAGAAATTGTAAGTAAACGCCGTATTTACATATCTGCCACTGTGCAGGAGAATCCGTATAGGTGTTCGAGTGCTCCAAACGTAACGCGCAAGAAATTGTAAGTAAACGCCGTATTTACATATCTGCCACTGTGCAGGAGAATCCGGATAGCTGTTCGAGTGTGCGAAACGTAACGCGCGAGAAATTGTAAGTAAACGTCGTATTTACATATCTGCCACTGTGCAGGAGAATCCGTATAGGTGTTCGAGTGTTCGAAACGTAACGCGCAAGAAATTGTAAGTAAACGCCGTATTTACATATCTGCCACTGTGCAGGAGAATCCGTATAGGTGTTCGAGTGTGCGAAACGTAACGCGCGAGAAATTGTAAGTAAACGCCGTATTTACATATCTGCCACTGTGCAGGAGAATCCGTATAGGTGTTCGAGTGCTCGAAACGTAACGCGCAAGAAATTGTAAGTAAATGCCGTATTTACATATCTGCCACTGTGCAGGAAAATCCGTATAGGTGTTCGAGTGTTCGAATCGTAAGGCGTGAGAAATTGTAATTAAACGCCGTATTTACATATCTGCCACTGTGCTGGAGAATCCGTATAGGTGTTCGAGTGTTCAAACCGTAACGCGCGAGAAATTGTAAGTAAACGCCGTATTTACATATCTGCCACTGTGCAGGAGAATCTGTATAGGTGTTCGAGTGCTCGAAACGTAACGCGCAAGAAATTGTAAGTAAATGCCGTATTTACATATCTGCCACTGTGCAGGAGAATCCGTATAGGTGTTCGAGTGTTCGAAACGTAACGCGCGAGAAATTGTATGTAAACGCCGTATTTACATATCTGCCACTGTGCAGGAGAATCCGTATAGCTGTTCGAGTGTGCGAAACGTAACGCGCGAGAAATTGTAAGTAAACGTCGTATTTACATATCTGCCACTGTGCAGGAGAATCCGTATAGGTGTTCGAGTATTTGAAACGTAGCGCGCAAGAAATTGTAAGTAAACGCCGTATTTACATATCTGCCACTGTGCAGGAGAATCCGTATAGGTGTTCGAGTGCTCGAAACGTAACGCGCAAGAAATTGTAAGTAAACGCCGTATTTACATATCTGCCACCGTGCAGGAGAATCCGTATAGGTGTTCGAGTGCTCGAAACGTAACGCGCAAGAAATTGTAAGTAAACGCCGTATTTACATATCTGCCACTGTGCAGGAAAATCCGTATAGGTGTTCGAGTGTTCGAATCGT
Organism: Camellia sinensis; assembly: GCF_055761805.1. NCBI lineage: Eukaryota > Viridiplantae > Streptophyta > Magnoliopsida > Ericales > Theaceae > Camellia > Camellia sinensis. The sequence goes on along the minus strand of NW_028128989.1, from coordinate 3,042,841 downwards.
AAGGCGTGAGAAATTGTAATTAAACGCCGTATTTACATATCTGCCACTGTGCTGGAGAATCCGTATAGGTGTTCGAGTGTTCGAAACGTAACGCGCGAGAAATTGTAAGTAAACGTCGTATTTACTTTTCTGCCACTGTGCAGGAGAATCCGTATAGGTGTTCGAGTGTTCGAAACGTAACGCGTGAGAAATTATAAGTAAACGTCGTATTTACATATCTGCCACTGTGCAGGAGAATCCGTATAGGTGTTCGAGTGTGCGAAACGTAACGCGCGAGAAATTGTAAGTAAACGCCGTATTTACATATCTGCCACTGTGCAGGAGAATCCGTATAGGTGTTCGAGTGCTCGAAACGTAACGCGCAAGAAATTGTAAGTAAACGCCGTATTTACATATCTGCCACTGTGCAGGAGAATCCGTATAGGTGTTCGAGTGCTCGAAACGTAACGCGCAAGAAATTGTAAGTAAATGCCGTATTTACATATCTGCCACTGTGCAGGAAAATCCGTATAGGTGTTCGAGTGTTCGAATCGTAAGGCGTGAGAAATTGTAATTAAACGCCGTATTTACATATCTGCCACTGTGCTGGAGAATCCGTATAGGTGTTCGAGTGTTCAAACCGTAACGCGCGAGAAATTGTAAGTAAACGCCGTATTTACATATCTGCCACTGTGCAGGAGAATCCGTATAGGTGTTCGAGTGCTCGAAACGTAACGCGCAAGAAATTGTAAGTAAATGCCGTATTTACATATCTGCCACTGTGCAGGAGAATCCGTATAGGTGTTCGAGTGTTCGAAACGTAACGCGCGAGAAATTGTATGTAAACGCCGTATTTACATATCTGCCACTGTGCAGGAGAATCCGTATAGCTGTTCGAGTGTGCGAAACGTAACGCGCGAGAAATTGTAAGTAAACGTCGTATTTACATATCTGCCACTGTGCAGGAGAATCCGTATAGGTGTTCGAGTATTTGAAACGTAGCGCGCAAGAAATTGTAAGTAAACGCCGTATTTACATATCTGCCACTGTGCAGGAGAATCCGTATAGGTGTTCGAGTGCTCGAAACGTAACGCGCAAGAAATTGTAAGTAAACGCCGTATTTACATATCTGCCACTGTGCAGGAGAATCCGTATAGGTGTTCGAGTGCTCGAAACGTAACGTGCAAGAAATTGTAAGTAAACGCCGTATTTACATATCTGCCACTGTGCAGGAAAATCCGTATAGGTGTTCGAGTGTTCGAATCGTAAGGCGTGAGAAATTGTAATTAAACGCCGTATTTACATATCTGCCACTGTGCTGGAGAATCCGTATAGGTGTTCGAGTGTTCGAAACATAACGCGCGAGAAATTGTAAGTAAACGTCGTATTTACTTTTCTGCCACTGTGCAGGAGAATCCGTATAGGTGTTCGAGTGTTCGAAACGTAACGCGTGAGAAATTATAAGTAAACGTCGTATTTACATATCTGCCACTGTGCAGGAGAATCCGTATAGGTGTTCGAGTGTGCGAAACGTAACGCGCGAGAAATTGTAAGTAAACGCCGTATTTACATATCTGCCACTGTGCAGGAGAATCCGTATAGGTGTTCGAGTGCTCGAAACATAACGCGCAAGAAATTGTAAGTAAACGCCGTATTTACATATCTGCCACTGTGCAGGAGAATCCGTATAGGTGTTCGAGTGCTCGAAACGTAACGCGCAAGAAATTGTAAGTAAACGCCGTATTTACATATCTGCCACTGTGCAGGAAAATCCGTATAGGTGTTCGAGTGTTCGAATCGTAAGGCGTGAGAAATTGTAATTAAATGCCGTATTTACATATCTGCCACTGTGCTGGAGAATCCGTATAGGTGTTCGAGAGTTCAAACCGTAACGCGCGAGAAATTGTAAGTAAACGCCGTATTTACATATCTGCCACTCTGCAGGAGAATCCGTATAGGTGTTCGAGTGTTCGAAACGTAACGCGCGAGAAGTTGCAAGTAAATACGGCGTATTTACATATCTGCCACTGTGCAGGAGAATCCGTATAGGTGTTCGAGTGTTCGAAACGTAACGCGCGAGAAATTGTAAGTAAACGTCGTATTTACTTATCTGCCACTGTGCAGGAGAATCCGTATAGGTGTTCGAGTGTTCGAAACGTAACGCGTGAGAAATTGTAAGTAAACGTCGTATTTACATATCTGCCACTGTGCAGGAGAATCCGTATAGGTGTTCGAGTGTGCCAAACGTAACGCGCGAGAAATTGTAAGTAAACGCCGTATTTACATATCTGCCACTGTGCAGGATAATCCGTATAGGTGTTCGAGTGTGCGAAACGTAACGCGCGAGAAATTGTAAGTAAACGCCGTATTTACATATCTGCCACTGTGCAGGAGAATCCATATAGGTGTTCGAGTGCTCGAAACGTAACGCGCAAGAAATTGTAAGTAAACGCCGTATTTACATATCTGCCACTGTGCAGGAGAATCCGGATAGCTGTTCGAGTGTGCGAAACGTAACGCGCGAGAAATTGTAAGTAAACGCCGTATTTACATATCTGCCACTGTGCAGGAGAATCCGTATAGGTGTTCGAGTGCTCGAAACGTAACGCGCGAGAAATTGTAAGTAAACGCCGTATTTACATATCTGCCACTGTGCAGGAGAATCCGGATAGCTGTTCGAGTGTGCGAAACGTAACGCGCGAGAAATTGTAAGTAAACGTCGTATTTACATATCTGCCACTGTGCAGGAGAATCCGTATAGGTGTTCGAGTGTTCGAAACGTAACGCGCAAGAAATTGTAAGTAAACGCCGTATTTACATATCTGCCACTGTGCTGGAGAATCCGTACAGGTGTTCGAGTGTTCGAAACGTAACGCGCGAGAAATTGTTTGTAAACGCCGTATTTACATATCTGCCACAGTGCAGGAGAATCCGTATAGCTGTTCGAGTGTGCGAAACGTAACGCGCGAGAAATTGTAAGTAAACGTCGTATTTACATATCTGCCGCTGTGCAGGAGAATCCGTATAGGTGTTCGAGTGTGCGAAACGTAACGCGCGAGAAATTGTAAGTAAACGCCGTATTTACATATCTGCCACTGTGCAGGAGAATCCGTATAGGTGTTCGAGTGCTCGAAACGGAACGCGCAAGAAATTGTATGTAAATGCCGTATTTACATATCTGCCACTGTGCAGGAAAATCCGTATAGGTGTTCGAGTGTTCGAATCGTAAGGCGTGAGAAATTGTAATTAAACGCCGTATTTACATATCTGCCACTGTGCTGGAGAATCCGTATAGGTGTTCGAGTGTTCAAACCGTAACGCGCGAGAAATTGTAAGTAAACGCCGTATTTACATATCTGCCACTGTGCAGGAGAATCCGTATAGGTGTTCGAGTGCTCGAAACGTAACGCGCAAGAAATTGTAAGTAAACGCCGTATTTACATATCTGCCACTGTGCAGGAGAATCCGTATAGGTGTTCGAGTGTTCGAAACGTAACGCGCGAGAAATTGTATGTAAACGCCGTATTTACATATCTGCCACTGTGCAGGAGAATCCGTATAGCTGTTCGAGTGTGCGAAACGTAACGCGCGAGAAATTGTAAGTAAACGTCGTATTTACATATCTGCCACTGTGCAGGAGAATCCGTATAGGTGTTCGAGTATTTGAAACGTAGCGCGCAAGAAATTGTAAGTAAACGCCGTATTTACATATCTGCCACTGTGCAGGAGAATCCGTATAGGTGTTCGAGTGCTCGAAACGTAACGCGCAAGAAATTGTAAGTAAACGCCGTATTTACATATCTTCCACTGTGCAGGAGAATCCGTATAGGTGTTCGAGTGCTCGAAACGTAACGCGCAAGAAATTGTAAGTAAACGCCGTATTTACATATCTGCCACTGTGCAGGAAAATCCGTATAGGTGTTCGAGTGTTCGAATCGTAAGGCGTGAGAAATTGTAATTAAACGCCGTATTTACATATCTGCCACTGTGCTGGAGAATCCGTATAGGTGTTCGAGTGTTCGAAACGTAACGCGCGAGAAATTGTAAGTAAACGTCGTATTTACTTATCTGCCACTGTGCAGGAGAATCCGTATAGGTGTTCGAGTGTTCGAAACGTAACGCGTGAGAAATTATAAGTAAACGTCGTATTTACATATCTGCCACTGTGCAGGAGAATCCGTATAGGTGTTCGAGTGTGCCAAACGTAACGCGCGAGAAATTGTAAGTAAACGCCGTATTTACATATCTGCCACTGTGCAGGATAATCCGTATAGGTGTTCGAGTGTGCGAAACGTAACGCGCGAGAAATTGTAAGTAAACGCCGTATTTACATATCTGCCACTGTGCAGGAGAATCCGTATAGGTGTTCGAGTGCTCGAAACGTAACGCGCAAGAAATTGTTAGTAAACGCCGTATTTACATATCTGCCACTGTGCAGGAGAATCCGGACAGGTGTTCGAGTGTTCGAAACGTAACGCGCGAGAAATTGTTTGTAAACGCCGTATTTACATATCTGCCACTGTGCAGGAGAATCCGTATAGCTGTTCGAGTGTGCGAAACGTAACGCGCGGGAAATTGTAAGTAAACGTCGTATTTACATATCTGCCGTTGTGCAGGAAAATCCGTATAGGTGTTCGAGTGTTCGAAACGTAACGCGTAAGAAATTGTAAGTAAACGCCGTATTTACATATCTGCCACTGTGCAGGAGAATCCGGATAGCTGTTCGAGTGTGCGAAACGTAACGCGCGAGAAATTGTAAGTAAACGCCGTATTTACATATCTGCCACTGTGCAGGAGAATCCGTATAGGTGTTCGAGTGCTCGAAACGTAACGCGCAAGAAATTGTAAGTAAACGCCGTATTTACATATCTGCCACTGTGCAGGAGAATCCGGATAGCTGTTCGAGTGTGCGAAACGTAACGCGCGAGAAATTGTAAGTAAACGTCGTATTTACATATCTGCCACTGTGCAGGAGAATCCGTATAGGTGTTCGAGTGTTCGAAACGTAACGCGCAAGAAATTGTAAGTAAACGCCGTATTTACATATCTGCCACTGTGCTGGAGAATCCGTACAGGTGTTCGAGTGTTCGAAACGTAACGCGCGAGAAATTGTTTGTAAACGCCGTATTTACATATCTGCCACTGTGCAGGAGAATCCGTATAGCTGTTCGAGTGTGCGAAACGTAACGCGCGAGAAATTGTAAGTAAACGTCGTATTTACATATCTGCCGCTGTGCAGGAGAATCCGTATAGGTGTTCGAGTGTGCGAAACGTAACGCGCGAGAAATTGTAAGTAAACGCCGTATTTACATATCTGCCACTGTGCAGGAGAATCCGTATAGGTGTTCGAGTGCTCGAAACGTAACGCGCAAGAAATTGTAAGTAAATGCCGTATTTACATATCTGCCACTGTGCAGGAAAATCCGTATAGGTGTTCGAGTGTTCGAATCGTAAGGCGTGAGAAATTGTAATTAAACGCCGTATTTACATATCTGCCACTGTGCTGGAGAATCCGTATAGGTGTTCGATTGTTCAAACCGTAACGCGCGAGAAATTGTAAGTAAACGCCGTATTTACATATCTGCCACTGTGCAGGAGAATCCGTATAGGTGTTCGAGTGCTCGAAACGTAACGCGCAAGAAATTGTAAGTAAACGCCGTATTTACATTTCTGCCACTGTGCAGGAGAATCCGTATAGGTGTTCGAGTGTTCGAAACGTAACGCGCGAGAAATTGTATGTAAACGCCGTATTTACATATCTGCCACTGTGCAGGAGAATCCGTATAGCTGTTCGAGTGTGCGAAACGTAACGCGCGAGAAATTGTAAGTAAACGTCGTATTTACATATCTGCCACTGTGCAGGAGAATCCGTATAGGTGTTCGAGTATTTGAAACGTAGCGCGCAAGAAATTGTAAGTAAACGCCGTATTTACATATCTGCCACTGTGCAGGAGAATCCGTATAGGTGTTCGAGTGCTCGAAACGTAACGCGCAAGAAATTGTAAGTAAACGCCGTATTTACATATCTGCCACTGTGCAGGAGAATCCGTATAGGTGTTCGAGTGCTCGAAACGTAACGCGCAAGAAATTGTAAGTAAACGCCGTATTTACATATCTGCCACTGTGCAGGAAAATCCGTATAGGTGTTCGAGTGTTCGAATCGTAAGGCGTGAGAAATTGTAATTAAACGCCGTATTTACATATCTGCCACTGTGCTGGAGAATCCGTATAGGTGTTCGAGTGTTCGAAACGTAACGCGCGAGAAATTGTAAGTAAACGTCGTATTTACTTATCTGCCACTGTGCAGGAGAATCCGTATAGGTGTTCGAGTGTTCGAAACGTAACGCGTGAGAAATTATAAGTAAACGTCGTATTTACATATCTGCCACTGTGCAGGAGAATCCGTATAGGTGTTCGAGTGTGCCAAACGTAACGCGCGAGAAATTGTAAGTAAACGCCGTATTTACATATCTGCCACTGTGCAGGATAATCCGTATAGGTGTTCGAGTGTGCGAAACGTAACGCGCGAGAAATTGTAAGTAAACGCCGTATTTACATATCTGCCACTGTGCAGGAGATTCCGTATAGGTGTTCGAGTGCTCGAAACGTAACGCGCAAGAAATTGTAAGTAAACGCCGTATTTACATATCTGCCACTGTGCAGGAGAATCCGGATAGCTGTTCGAGTGTGCGAAACGTAACGCGCGAGAAATTGTAAGTAAACGTCGTATTTACATATCTGCCACTGTGCAGGAGAATCCGTATAGGTGTTCGAGTGTTCGAAACGTAACGCGCAAGAAATTGTAAGTAAACGCCGTATTTACATATCTGCCACTGTGCTGGAGAATCCGTACAGGTGTTCGAGTGTTCGAAACGTAACGCGCGAGAAATTGTTTGTAAACGCCGTATTTACATATCTGCCACTGTGCAGGAGAATCCGTATAGCTGTTCGAGTGTGCGAAACGTAACGCGCGAGAAATTGTAAGTAAACGTCGTATTTACATATCTGCCGCTGTGCAGGAGAATCCGTATAGGTGTTCGAGTGTGCGAAACGTAACGCGCGAGAAATTGTAAGTAAACGCCGTATTTACATATCTGCCACTGTGCAGGAGAATCCGTATAGGTGTTCGAGTGCTCGAAACGTAACGCGCAAGAAATTGTAAGTAAATGCCGTATTTACATATCTGCCACTGTGCAGGAAAATCCGTATAGGTGTTCGAGTGTTCGAATCGTAAGGCGTGAGAAATTGTAATTAAACGCCGTATTTACATATCTGCCACTGTACTGGAGAATCCGTATAGGTGTTCGATTGTTCAAACCGTAACGCGCGAGAAATTGTAAGTAAACGCCGTATTTACATATCTGCCACTGTGCAGGAGAATCCGTATAGGTGTTCGAGTGCTCGAAACGTAACGCGCAAGAAATTGTAAGTAAACGCCGTATTTACATATCTGCCACTGTGCAGGAGAATCCGTATAGGTGTTCGAGTGTTCGAAACGTAACGCGCGAGAAATTGTATGTAAACGCCGTATTTACATATCTGCCACTGTGCAGGAGAATCCGTATAGCTGTTCGAGTGTGCGAAACGTAACGCGCGAGAAATTGTAAGTAAACGTCGTATTTACATATCTGCCACTATGCAGGAGAATCCGTATAGGTGTTCGAGTATTTGAAACGTAGCGCGCAAGAAATTGTAAGTAAACGCCGTATTTACATATCTGCCACTGTGCAGGAGAATCCGTATAGGTGTTCGAGTGCTCGAAACGTAACGCGCAAGAAATTGTAAGTAAACGCCGTATTTACATATCTGCCACTGTGCAGGAGAATCCGTATAGGTGTTCGAGTGCTCGAAACGTAACGCGCAAGAAATTGTAAGTAAACGCCGTATTTACATATCTGCCACTGTGCTGGAGAATCCGTATAGGTGTTCGAGTGTTCGAAACGTAAGGCGCGAGAAATTGTAAGTAAACGTCGTATTTACTTATCTGCCACTGTGCAGGAGAATCCGTATAGGTGTTCGAGTGTTCGAAACGTAACGCGTGAGAAATTATAAGTAAACGTCGTATTTACATATCTGCCACTGTGCAGGAGAATCCGTATAGGTGTTCGAGTGTGCCAAACGTAACGCGCGAGAAATTGTAAGTAAACGCCGTATTTACATATCTGCCACTGTGCAGGATAATCCGTATAGGTGTTCGAGTGTGCGAAACGTAACGCGCGAGAAATTGTAAGTAAACGCCGTATTTACATATCTGCCACTGTGCAGGAGAATCCGTATAGGTGTTCGAGTGCTCGAAACGTAACGCGCAAGAAATTGTTAGTAAACGCCGTATTTACATATCTGCCACTGTGCAGGAGAATCCGGACAGGTGTTCGAGTGTTCGAAACGTAACGCGCGAGAAATTGTTTGTAAACGCCGTATTTACATATCTGCCACTGTGCAGGAGAATCCGTATAGCTGTTCGAGTGTGCGAAACGTAACGCGCGGGAAATTGTAAGTAAACGTCGTATTTACATATCTGCCGCTGTGCAGGAAAATCCGTATAGGTGTTCGAGTGTTCGAAACGTAACGCGTAAGAAATTGTAAGTAAACGCCGTATTTACATATCTGCCACTGTGCAGGAGAATCCGGATAGCTGTTCGAGTGTGCGAAACGTAACGCGCGAGAAATTGTAAGTAAACGCCGTATTTACATATCTGCCACTGTGCAGGAGAATCCGTATAGGTGTTCGAGTGCTCGAAACGTAACGCGCAAGAAATTGTAAGTAAACGCCGTATTTACATATCTGCCACTGTGCAGGAGAATCCGGATAGCTGTTCGAGTGTGCGAAACGTAACGCGCGAGAAATTGTAAGTAAACGTCGTATTTACATATCTGCCACTGTGCAGGAGAATCCGTATAGGTGTTCGAGTGTTCGAAACGTAACGCGCAAGAAATTGTAAGTAAACGCCGTATTTACATATCTGCCACTGTGCTGGAGAATCCGTACAGGTGTTCGAGTGTTCGAAACGTAACGCGCGAGAAATTGTTTGTAAACGCCGTATTTACATATCTGCCACTGTGCAGGAGAATCCGTATAGCTGTTCGAGTGTGCGAAACGTAACGCGCGAGAAATTGTAAGTAAACGTCGTATTTACATATCTGCCGCTGTGCAGGAGAATCCGTATAGGTGTTCGAGTGTGCGAAACGTAACGCGCGAGAAATTGTAAGTAAACGCCGTATTTACATATCTGCCACTGTGCAGGAGAATCCGTATAGGTGTTCGAGTGCTCGAAACGTAACGCGCAAGAAATTGTAAGTAAATGCCGTATTTACATATCTGCCACTGTGCAGGAAAATCCGTATAGGTGTTCGAGTGTTCGAATCGTAAGGCGTGAGAAATTGTAATTAAACGCCGTATTTACATATCTGCCACTGTGCTGGAGAATCCGTATAGGTGTTCGATTGTTCAAACCGTAACGCGCGAGAAATTGTAAGTAAACGCCGTATTTACATATCTGCCACTGTGCAGGAGAATCCGTATAGGTGTTCGAGTGCTCGAAACGTAACGCGCAAGAAATTGTAAGTAAACGCCGTATTTACATATCTGCCACTGTGCAGGAGAATCCGTATAGGTGTTCGAGTGTTCGAAACGTAACGCGCGAGAAATTGTATGTAAACGCCGTATTTACATATCTGCCACTGTGCAGGAGAATCCGTATAGCTGTTCGAGTGTGCGAAACGTAACGCGCGAGAAATTGTAAGTAAACGTCGTATTTACATACCTGCCACTGTGCAGGAGAATCCGTATAGGTGTTCGAGTATTTGAAACGTAGCGCGCAAGAAATTGTAAGTAAACGCCGTATTTACATATCTGCCACTGTGCAGGAGAATCCGTATAGGTGTTCGAGTGCTCGAAACGTAACGCGCAAGAAATTGTAAGTAAACGCCGTATTTACATATCTGCCACTGTGCAGGAGAATCCGTATAGGTGTTCGAGTGCTCGAAACGTAACGCGCAAGAAATTGTAAGTAAACGCCGTATTTACATATCTGCCACTGTGCAGGAAAATCCGTATAGGTGTTCGAGTGTTCGAATCGTAAGGCGTGAGAAATTGTAATTAAACGCCGTATTTACATATCTGCCACTGTGCTGGAGAATCCGTATAGGTGTTCGAGTGTTCGAAACGTAACGCGCGAGAAATTGTAAGTAAACGTCGTATTTACTTATCTGCCACTGTGCAGGAGAATCCGTATAGGTGTTCGAGTGTTCGAAACGTAACGCGTGAGAAATTATAAGTAAACGTCGTATTTACATATCTGCCACTGTGCAGGAGAATCCGTATAGGTGTTCGAGTGTGCCAAACGTAACGCGCGAGAAATTGTAAGTAAACGCCGTATTTACATATCTGCCACTGTGCAGGATAATCCGTATAGGTGTTCGAGTGTGCGAAACGTAACGCGCGAGAAATTGTAAGTAAACGCCGTATTTACATATCTGCCACTGTGCAGGAGAATCCGTATAGGTGTTCGAGTGCTCGAAACGTAACGCGCAAGAAATTGTTAGTAAACGCCGTATTTACATATCTGCCACTGTGCAGGAGAATCCGGACAGGTGTTCGAGTGTTCGAAACGTAACGCGCGAGAAATTGTTTGTAAACGCCGTATTTACATATCTGCCACTGTGCAGGAGAATCCGTATAGCTGTTCGAGTGTGCGAAACGTAACGCGCGGGAAATTGTAAGTAAACGTCGTATTTACATATCTGCCGCTGTGCAGGAAAATCCGTATAGGTGTTCGAGTGTTCGAAACGTAACGCGTAAGAAATTGTAAGTAAACGCCGTATTTACATATCTGCCACTGTGCAGGAGAATCCGGATAGCTGTTCGAGTGTGCGAAACGTAACGCGCGAGAAATTGTAAGTAAACGCCGTATTTACATATCTGCCACTGTGCAGGAGATTCCGTATAGGTGTTCGAGTGCTCGAAACGTAACGCGCAAGAAATTGTAAGTAAACGCCGTATTTACATATCTGCCACTGTGCAGGAGAATCCGGATAGCTGTTCGAGTGTGCGAAACGTAACGCGCGAGAAATTGTAAGTAAACGTCGTATTTACATATCTGCCACTGTGCAGGAGAATCCGTATAGGTGTTCGAGTGTTCGAAACGTAACGCGCAAGAAATTGTAAGTAAACGCCGTATTTACATATCTGCCACTGTGCTGGAGAATCCGTACAGGTGTTCGAGTGTTCGAAACGTAACGCGCGAGAAATTGTTTGTAAACGCCGTATTTACATATCTGCCACTGTGCAGGAGAATCCGTATAGCTGTTCGAGTGTGCGAAACGTAACGCGCGAGAAATTGTAAGTAAACGTCGTATTTACATATCTGCCGCTGTGCAGGAGAATCCGTATAGGTGTTCGAGTGTGCGAAACGTAACGCGCGAGAAATTGTAAGTAAACGCCGTATTTACATATCTGCCACTGTGCAGGAGAATCCGTATAGGTGTTCGAGTGCTCGAAACGTAACGCGCAAGAAATTGTAAGTAAATGCCGTATTTACATATCTGCCACTGTGCAGGAGAATCCGTATAGGTGTTCGAGTGCTCGAAACGTAACGCGCAAGAAATTGTAAGTAAACGCCGTATTTACATTTCTGCCACTGTGCAGGAGAATCCGTATAGGTGTTCGAGTGTTCGAAACGTAACGCGCGAGAAATTGTATGTAAACGCCGTATTTACATATCTGCCACTGTGCAGGAGAATCCGTATAGCTGTTCGAGTGTGCGAAACGTAACGCGCGAGAAATTGTAAGTAAACGTCGTATTTACATATCTGCCACTGTGCAGGAGAATCCGTATAGGTGTTCGAGTATTTGAAACGTAGCGCGCAAGAAATTGTAAGTAAACGCCGTATTTACATATCTGCCACTGTGCAGGAGAATCCGTATAGGTGTTCGAGTGCTCGAAACGTAACGCGCAAGAAATTGTAAGTAAACGCCGTATTTACATATCTGCCACTGTGCAGGAGAATCCGTATAGGTGTTCGAGTGCTCGAAACGTAACGCGCAAGAAATTGTAAGTAAACGCCGTATTTACATATCTGCCACTGTGCAGGAAAATCCGTATAGGTGTTCGAGTGTTCGAATCGTAAGGCGTGAGAAATTGTAATTAAACGCCGTATTTACATATCTGCCACTGTGCTGGAGAATCCGTATAGGTGTTCGAGTGTTCGAAACGTAACGCGCGAGAAATTGTAAGTAAACGTCGTATTTACTTATCTGCCACTGTGCAGGAGAATCCGTATAGGTGTTCGAGTGTTCGAAACGTAACGCGTGAGAAATTATAAGTAAACGTCGTATTTACATATCTGCCACTGTGCAGGAGAATCCGTATAGGTGTTCGAGTGTGCCAAACGTAACGCGCGAGAAATTGTAAGTAAACGCCGTATTTACATATCTGCCACTGTGCAGGATAATCCGTATAGGTGTTCGAGTGTGCGAAACGTAACGCGCGAGAAATTGTAAGTAAACGCCGTATTTACATATCTGCCACTGTGCAGGAGATTCCGTATAGGTGTTCGAGTGCTCGAAACGTAACGCGCAAGAAATTGTAAGTAAACGCCGTATTTACATATCTGCCACTGTGCAGGAGAATCCGGATAGCTGTTCGAGTGTGCGAAACGTAACGCGCGAGAAATTGTAAGTAAACGTCGTATTTACATATCTGCCACTGTGCAGGAGAATCCGTATAGGTGTTCGAGTGTTCGAAACGTAACGCGCAAGAAATTGTAAGTAAACGCCGTATTTACATATCTGCCACTGTGCTGGAGAATCCGTACAGGTGTTCGAGTGTTCGAAACGTAACGCGCGAGAAATTGTTTGTAAACGCCGTATTTACATATCTGCCACTGTGCAGGAGAATCCGTATAGCTGTTCGAGTGTGCGAAACGTAACGCGCGAGAAATTGTAAGTAAACGTCGTATTTACATATCTGCCGCTGTGCAGGAGAATCCGTATAGGTGTTCGAGTGTGCGAAACGTAACGCGCGAGAAATTGTAAGTAAACGCCGTATTTACATATCTGCCACTGTGCAGGAGAATCCGTATAGGTGTTCGAGTGCTCGAAACGTAACGCGCAAGAAATTGTAAGTAAATGCCGTATTTACATATCTGCCACTGTGCAGGAAAATCCGTATAGGTGTTCGAGTGTTCGAATCGTAAGGCGTGAGAAATTGTAATTAAACGCCGTATTTACATATCTGCCACTGTACTGGAGAATCCGTATAGGTGTTCGATTGTTCAAACCGTAACGCGCGAGAAATTGTAAGTAAACGCCGTATTTACATATCTGCCACTGTGCAGGAGAATCCGTATAGGTGTTCGAGTGCTCGAAACGTAACGCGCAAGAAATTGTAAGTAAACGCCGTATTTACATATCTGCCACTGTGCAGGAGAATCCGTATAGGTGTTCGAGTGTTCGAAACGTAACGCGCGAGAAATTGTATGTAAACGCCGTATTTACATATCTGCCACTGTGCAGGAGAATCCGTATAGCTGTTCGAGTGTGCGAAACGTAACGCGCGAGAAATTGTAAGTAAACGTCGTATTTACATATCTGCCACTATGCAGGAGAATCCGTATAGGTGTTCGAGTATTTGAAACGTAGCGCGCAAGAAATTGTAAGTAAACGCCGTATTTACATATCTGCCACTGTGCAGGAGAATCCGTATAGGTGTTCGAGTGCTCGAAACGTAACGCGCAAGAAATTGTAAGTAAACGCCGTATTTACATATCTGCCACTGTGCAGGAGAATCCGTATAGGTGTTCGAGTGCTCGAAACGTAACGCGCAAGAAATTGTAAGTAAACGCCGTATTTACATATCTGCCACTGTGCTGGAGAATCCGTATAGGTGTTCGAGTGTTCGAAACGTAAGGCGCGAGAAATTGTAAGTAAACGTCGTATTTACTTATCTGCCACTGTGCAGGAGAATCCGTATAGGTGTTCGAGTGTTCGAAACGTAACGCGTGAGAAATTATAAGTAAACGTCGTATTTACATATCTGCCACTGTGCAGGAGAATCCGTATAGGTGTTCGAGTGTGCCAAACGTAACGCGCGAGAAATTGTAAGTAAACGCCGTATTTACATATCTGCCACTGTGCAGGATAATCCGTATAGGTGTTCGAGTGTGCGAAACGTAACGCGCGAGAAATTGTAAGTAAACGCCGTATTTACATATCTGCCACTGTGCAGGAGAATCCGTATAGGTGTTCGAGTGCTCGAAACGTAACGCGCAAGAAATTGTTAGTAAACGCCGTATTTACATATCTGCCACTGTGCAGGAGAATCCGGACAGGTGTTCGAGTGTTCGAAACGTAACGCGCGAGAAATTGTTTGTAAACGCCGTATTTACATATCTGCCACTGTGCAGGAGAATCCGTATAGCTGTTCGAGTGTGCGAAACGTAACGCGCGGGAAATTGTAAGTAAACGTCGTATTTACATATCTGCCGCTGTGCAGGAAAATCCGTATAGGTGTTCGAGTGTTCGAAACGTAACGCGTAAGAAATTGTAAGTAAACGCCGTATTTACATATCTGCCACTGTGCAGGAGAATCCGGATAGCTGTTCGAGTGTGCGAAACGTAACGCGCGAGAAATTGTAAGTAAACGCCGTATTTACATATCTGCCACTGTGCAGGAGAATCCGTATAGGTGTTCGAGTGCTCGAAACGTAACGCGCAAGAAATTGTAAGTAAACGCCGTATTTACATATCTGCCACTGTGCAGGAGAATCCGGATAGCTGTTCGAGTGTGCGAAACGTAACGCGCGAGAAATTGTAAGTAAACGTCGTATTTACATATCTGCCACTGTGCAGGAGAATCCGTATAGGTGTTCGAGTGTTCGAAACGTAACGCGCAAGAAATTGTAAGTAAACGCCGTATTTACATATCTGCCACTGTGCTGGAGAATCCGTACAGGTGTTCGAGTGTTCGAAACGTAACGCGCGAGAAATTGTTTGTAAACGCCGTATTTACATATCTGCCACTGTGCAGGAGAATCCGTATAGCTGTTCGAGTGTGCGAAACGTAACGCGCGAGAAATTGTAAGTAAACGTCGTATTTACATATCTGCCGCTGTGCAGGAGAATCCGTATAGGTGTTCGAGTGTGCGAAACGTAACGCGCGAGAAATTGTAAGTAAACGCCGTATTTACATATCTGCCACTGTGCAGGAGAATCCGTATAGGTGTTCGAGTGCTCGAAACGTAACGCGCAAGAAATTGTAAGTAAATGCCGTATTTACATATCTGCCACTGTGCAGGAAAATCCGTATAGGTGTTCGAGTGTTCGAATCGTAAGGCGTGAGAAATTGTAATTAAACGCCGTATTTACATATCTGCCACTGTGCTGGAGAATCCGTATAGGTGTTCGATTGTTCAAACCGTAACGCGCGAGAAATTGTAAGTAAACGCCGTATTTACATATCTGCCACTGTGCAGGAGAATCCGTATAGGTGTTCGAGTGCTCGAAACGTAACGCGCAAGAAATTGTAAGTAAACGCCGTATTTACATATCTGCCACTGTGCAGGAGAATCCGTATAGGTGTTCGAGTGTTCGAAACGTAACGCGCGAGAAATTGTATGTAAACGCCGTATTTACATATCTGCCACTGTGCAGGAGAATCCGTATAGCTGTTCGAGTGTGCGAAACGTAACGCGCGAGAAATTGTAAGTAAACGTCGTATTTACATACCTGCCACTGTGCAGGAGAATCCGTATAGGTGTTCGAGTATTTGAAACGTAGCGCGCAAGAAATTGTAAGTAAACGCCGTATTTACATATCTGCCACTGTGCAGGAGAATCCGTATAGGTGTTCGAGTGCTCGAAACGTAACGCGCAAGAAATTGTAAGTAAACGCCGTATTTACATATCTGCCACTGTGCAGGAGAATCCGTATAGGTGTTCGAGTGCTCGAAACGTAACGCGCAAGAAATTGTAAGTAAACGCCGTATTTACATATCTGCCACTGTGCAGGAAAATCCGTATAGGTGTTCGAGTGTTCGAATCGTAAGGCGTGAGAAATTGTAATTAAACGCCGTATTTACATATCTGCCACTGTGCTGGAGAATCCGTATAGGTGTTCGAGTGTTCGAAACGTAACGCGCGAGAAATTGTAAGTAAACGTCGTATTTACTTATCTGCCACTGTGCAGGAGAATCCGTATAGGTGTTCGAGTGTTCGAAACGTAACGCGTGAGAAATTATAAGTAAACGTCGTATTTACATATCTGCCACTGTGCAGGAGAATCCGTATAGGTGTTCGAGTGTGCCAAACGTAACGCGCGAGAAATTGTAAGTAAACGCCGTATTTACATATCTGCCACTGTGCAGGATAATCCGTATAGGTGTTCGAGTGTGCGAAACGTAACGCGCGAGAAATTGTAAGTAAACGCCGTATTTACATATCTGCCACTGTGCAGGAGAATCCGTATAGGTGTTCGAGTGCTCGAAACGTAACGCGCAAGAAATTGTTAGTAAACGCCGTATTTACATATCTGCCACTGTGCAGGAGAATCCGGACAGGTGTTCGAGTGTTCGAAACGTAACGCGCGAGAAATTGTTTGTAAACGCCGTATTTACATATCTGCCACTGTGCAGGAGAATCCGTATAGCTGTTCGAGTGTGCGAAACGTAACGCGCGGGAAATTGTAAGTAAACGTCGTATTTACATATCTGCCGCTGTGCAGGAAAATCCGTATAGGTGTTCGAGTGTTCGAAACGTAACGCGTAAGAAATTGTAAGTAAACGCCGTATTTACATATCTGCCACTGTGCAGGAGAATCCGGATAGCTGTTCGAGTGTGCGAAACGTAACGCGCGAGAAATTGTAAGTAAACGCCGTATTTACATATCTGCCACTGTGCAGGAGATTCCGTATAGGTGTTCGAGTGCTCGAAACGTAACGCGCAAGAAATTGTAAGTAAACGCCGTATTTACATATCTGCCACTGTGCAGGAGAATCCGGATAGCTGTTCGAGTGTGCGAAACGTAACGCGCGAGAAATTGTAAGTAAACGTCGTATTTACATATCTGCCACTGTGCAGGAGAATCCGTATAGGTGTTCGAGTGTTCGAAACGTAACGCGCAAGAAATTGTAAGTAAACGCCGTATTTACATATCTGCCACTGTGCTGGAGAATCCGTACAGGTGTTCGAGTGTTCGAAACGTAACGCGCGAGAAATTGTTTGTAAACGCCGTATTTACATATCTGCCACTGTGCAGGAGAATCCGTATAGCTGTTCGAGTGTGCGAAACGTAACGCGCGAGAAATTGTAAGTAAACGTCGTATTTACATATCTGCCGCTGTGCAGGAGAATCCGTATAGGTGTTCGAGTGTGCGAAACGTAACGCGCGAGAAATTGTAAGTAAACGCCGTATTTACATATCTGCCACTGTGCAGGAGAATCCGTATAGGTGTTCGAGTGCTCGAAACGTAACGCGCAAGAAATTGTAAGTAAATGCCGTATTTACATATCTGCCACTGTGCAGGAAAATCCGTATAGGTGTTCGAGTGTTCGAATCGTAAGGCGTGAGAAATTGTAATTAAACGCCGTATTTACATATCTGCCACTGTGCTGGAGAATCCGTATAGGTGTTCGATTGTTCAAACCGTAACGCGCGAGAAATTGTAAGTAAACGCCGTATTTACATATCTGCCACTGTGCAGGAGAATCCGTATAGGTGTTCGAGTGCTCGAAACGTAACGCGCAAGAAATTGTAAGTAAACGCCGTATTTACATATCTGCCACTGTGCAGGAGAATCCGTATAGGTGTTCGAGTGTTCGAAACGTAACGCGCGAGAAATTATATGTAAACGCCGTATTTACATATCTGCCACTGTGCAGGAGAATCCGTATAGCTGTTCGAGTGTGCGAAACGTAACGCGCGAGAAATTGTAAGTAAACGTCGTATTTACATATCTGCCACTGTGCAGGAGAATCCGTATAGGTGTTCGAGTATTTGAAACGTAGCGCGCAAGAAATTGTAAGTAAACGCCGTATTTACATATCTGCCACTGTGCAGGAGAATCCGTATAGGTGTTCGAGTGCTCGAAACGTAACGCGCAAGAAATTGTAAGTAAACGCCGTATTTACATATCTGCCACTGTGCAGGAGAATCCGTATAGGTGTTCGAGTGCTCGAAACGTAACGCGCAAGAAATTGTAAGTAAACGCCGTATTTACATATCTGCCACTGTGCTGGAGAATCCGTATAGGTGTTCGAGTGTTCGAAACGTAACGCGCGAGAAATTGTATGTAAACGCCGTATTTACATATCTGCCACTGTGCAGGAGAATCCGTATAGCTGTTCGAGTGTGCCAAACGTAACGCGCGAGAAATTGTAAGTAAACGCCGTATTTACATATCTGCCACTGTGCAGGAAAATCCGTATAGGTGTTCGAGTGTTCGAAACGTAACGCGCGAGAAATTATATGTAAACGCCGTATTTACATATCTGCCACTGTGCAGGAGAATCCGTATAGCTGTTCGAGTGTGCGAAACGTAACGCGCGAGAAATTGTAAGTAAACGTCGTATTTACATATCTGCCACTGTGCAGGAGAATCCGTATAGGTGTTCGAGTATTTGAAACGTAGCGCGCAAGAAATTGTAAGTAAACGCCGTATTTACATATCTGCCACTGTGCAGGAGAATCCGTATAGGTGTTCGAGTGCTCGAAACGTAACGCGCAAGAAATTGTAAGTAAACGCCGTATTTACATATCTGCCACTGTGCAGGAGAATCCGTATAGGTGTTCGAGTGCTCGAAACGTAACGCGCAAGAAATTGTAAGTAAACGCCGTATTTACATATCTGCCACTGTGCTGGAGAATCCGTATAGGTGTTCGAGTGTTCGAAACGTAACGCGCGAGAAATTGTATGTAAACGCCGTATTTACATATCTGCCACTGTGCAGGAGAATCCGTATAGCTGTTCGAGTGTGCGAAACGTAACGCGCGAGAAATTGTAAGTAAACGTCGTATTTACATATCTGCCACTGTGCAGGAGAATCCGTATAGGTGTTCGAGTATTTGAAACGTAGCGCGCAAGAAATTGTAAGTAAACGCCGTATTTACATATCTGCCACTGTGCAGGAGAATCCGTATAGGTGTTCGAGTGCTCGAAACGTAACGCGCAAGAAATTGTAAGTAAACGCCGTATTTACATATCTGCCACTGTGCAGGAGAATCCGTATAGGTGTTCGAGTGCTCGAAACGTAACGCGCAAGAAATTGTAAGTAAACGCCGTATTTACATATCTGCCACTGTGCAGGAAAATCCGTATAGGTGTTCGAGTGTTCGAATCGTAAGGCGTGAGAAATTGTAATTAAACGCCGTATTTACATATCTGCCACTGTGCTGGAGAATCCGTATAGGTGTTCGAGTGTTCGAAACGTAACGCGCGAGAAATTGTAAGTAAACGTCGTATTTACTTATCTGCCACTGTGCAGGAGAATCCGTATAGGTGTTCGAGTGTTCGAAACGTAACGCGTGAGAAATTATAAGTAAACGTCGTATTTACATATCTGCCACTGTGCAGGAGAATCCGTATAGGTGTTCGAGTGTGCCAAACGTAACGCGCGAGAAATTGTAAGTAAACGCCGTATTTACATATCTGCCACTGTGCAGGAGAATCCGTATAGGTGTTCGAGTGTGCCAAACGTAACGCGCGAGAAATTGTAAGTAAACGCCGTATTTACATATCTGCCACTGTGCAGGATAATCCGTATAGGTGTTCGAGTGTGCGAAACGTAACGCGCGAGAAATTGTAAGTAAACGCCGTATTTACATATCTGCCACTGTGCAGGAGAATCCGTATAGGTGTTCGAGTGCTCGAAACGTAACGCGCAAGAAATTGTTAGTAAACGCCGTATTTACATATCTGCCACTGTGCAGGAGAATCCGGACAGGTGTTCGAGTGTTCGAAACGTAACGCGCGAGAAATTGTTTGTAAACGCCGTATTTACATATCTGCCACTGTGCAGGAGAATCCGTATAGCTGTTCGAGTGTGCGAAACGTAACGCGCGGGAAATTGTAAGTAAACGTCGTATTTACATATCTGCCGCTGTGCAGGAAAATCCGTATAGGTGTTCGAGTGTTCGAAACGTAACGCGTAAGAAATTGTAAGTAAACGCCGTATTTACATATCTGCCACTGTGCAGGAGAATCCGGATAGCTGTTCGAGTGTGCGAAACGTAACGCGCGAGAAATTGTAAGTAAACGCCGTATTTACATATCTGCCACTGTGCAGGAGAATCCGTATAGGTGTTCGAGTGCTCGAAACGTAACGCGCCAGAAATTGTAAGTAAACGCCGTATTTACATATCTGCCACTGTGCAGGAGAATCCGTATAGGTGTTCGAGTGTTCCAAACGTAACGCGCGAGAAATTGTATGTAAACGCCGTATTTACATATCTGCCACTGTGCAGGAGAATCCGTATAGCTGTTCGAGTGTGCGAAACGTAACGCGCGAGAAATTGTAAGTAAACGTCGTATTTACATATCTGCCACTGTGCAGGAGAATCCGTATAGGTGTTCGAGTATTTGAAACGTAGCGCGCAAGAAATTGTAAGTAAACGCCGTATTTACATATCTGCCACTGTGCAGGAGAATCCGTATAGGTGTTCGAGTGCTCGAAACGTAACGGCAAGAAATTGTAAGTAAACGCCGTATTTACATATCTGCCACTGTGCAGGAGAATCCGTATAGGTGTTCGAGTGCTCGAAACGTAACGCGCAAGAAATTGTAAGTAAACGCCGTATTTACATATCTGCCACTGTGCAGGAAAATCCGTATAGGTGTTCGAGTGTTCGAATCGTAAGGCGTGAGAAATTGTAATTAAACGCCGTATTTACATATCTGCCACTGTGCTGGAGAATCCGTATAGGTGTTCGAGTGTTCGAAACGTAACGCGCGAGAAATTGTAAGTAAACGTCGTATTTGCTTATCTGCCACTGTGCAGGAGAATCCGTATAGGTGTTCGAGTGTTCGAAACGTAACGCGTGAGAAATTATAAGTAAACGTCGTATTTACATATCTGCCACTGTGCAGGAGAATCCGTATAGGTGTTCGAGTGTGCCAAACGTAACGCGCGAGAAATTGTAAGTAAACGCCGTATTTACATATCTGCCACTGTGCAGGATAATCCGTATAGGTGTTCGAGTGTGCGAAACGTAACGCGCGAGAAATTGTAAGTAAACGCCGTATTTACATATCTGCCACTGTGCAGGAGAATCCGTATAGGTGTTCGAGTGCTCGAAACGTAACGCGCAAGAAATTGTTAGTAAACGCCGTATTTACATATCTGCCACTGTGCAGGAGAATCCGGACAGGTGTTCGAGTGTTCGAAACGTAACGCGCGAGAAATTGTTTGTAAACGCCGTATTTACATATCTGCCACTGTGCAGGAGAATCCGTATAGCTGTTCGAGTGTACGAAACGTAACGCGCGGGAAATTGTAAGTAAACGTCGTATTTACATATCTGCCGCTGTGCAGGAAAATCCGTATAGGTGTTCGAGTGTTCGAAACGTAACGCGTAAGAAATTGTAAGTAAACGCCGTATTTACATATCTGCCACTGTGCAGGAGAATCCGTATAGGTGTTCGAGTGTGCGAAACGTAACGCGCGAGAAATTGTAAGTAAACGCCGTATTTACATATCTGCCACTGTGCAGGAGAATCCGTATAGGTGTTCGAGTGCTCGAAACGTAACGCGCAAGAAATTGTAAGTAAACGCCGTATTTACATATCTGCCACTGTGCAGGAAAATCCGTATAGGTGTTCGAGTGTTCGAATCGTAAGGCGTGAGAAATTGTAATTAAACGCCGTATTTACATATCTGCCACTGTGCTGGAGAATCCGTATAGGTGTTCGAGAGTTCAAACCGTAACGCGCGAGAAATTGTAAGTAAACGCCGTATTTACATATCTGCCACTGTGCAGGAGAATCCGTATAGGTGTTCGAGTGTTCGAAACGTAACGCGCGAGAAGTTGCAAGTAAATACGGCGTATTTACATATCTGCCACTGTGCAGGAGAATCCGTATAGGTGTTCGAGTGTTCGAAACGTAACGCGCGAGAAATTGTAAGTAAACGTCGTATTTACTTATCTGCCACTGTGCAGGAGAATCCGTATAGGTGTTCGAGTGTTCGAAACGTAACGCGTGAGAAATTGTAAGTAAACGTCGTATTTACATATCTGCCACTGTGCAGGAGAATCCGTATAGGTGTTCGAGTGTGCCAAACGTAACGCGCGAGAAATTGTAAGTAAACGCCGTATTTACATATCTGCCACTGTGCAGGATAATCCGTATAGGTGTTCGAGTGTGCGAAACGTAACGCGCGAGAAATTGTAAGTAAACGCCGTATTTACATATCTGCCACTGTGCAGGAGAATCCGTATAGGTGTTCGAGTGCTCGAAACGTAACGCGCAAGAAATTGTAAGTAAACGCCGTATTTACATATCTGCCACTGTGCAGGAGAATCCGGATAGCTGTTCGAGTGTGCGAAACGTAACGCGCGAGAAATTGTAACTAAACGCCGTATTTACATATCTGCCACTGTGCAGGAGAATCCGTATAGGTGTTCGAGTGCTCGAAACGTAACGCGCAAGAAATTGTAAGTAAACGCCGTATTTACATATCTGCCACTGTGCAGGAGAATCCGGATAGCTGTTCGAGTGTGCGAAACGTAACGCGCGAGAAATTGTAAGTAAACGTCGTATTTACATATCTGCCACTGTGCAGGAGAATCCGTATAGGTGTTCGACTGTTCGAAACGTAACGCGCAAGAAATTGTAAGTAAACGCCGTATTTACATATCTGCCACTGTGCTGGAGAATCCGTACAGGTGTTCGAGTGTTCGAAACGTAACGCGCGAGAAATTGTTTGTAAACGCCGTATTTACATATCTGCCACTGTGCAGGAGAATCCGTATAGCTGTTCGAGTGTGCGAAACGTAACGCGCGAGAAATTGTAAGTAAACGTCGTATTTACATATCTGCCGCTGTGCAGGAGAATCCGTATAGGAGTTCGAGTGTTCGAAACGTAACGCGCGAGAAATTGTAAGTAAACGTCGTATTTACTTATCTGCCACTGTGCAGGAGAATCCGTATAGGTGTTCGAGTGTTCGAAACGTAACGCGTGAGAAATTGTAAGTAAACGTCGTATTTACATATCTGCCACTGTGCAGGAGAATCCGTATAGGTGTTCGAGTGTGCCAAACGTAACGCGCGAGAAATTGTAAGTAAACGCCGTATTTACATATCTGCCACTGTGCAGGATAATCCGTATAGGTGTTCGAGTGTGCGAAACGTAACGCGCGAGAAATTGTAAGTAAACCCCGTATTTACATATCTGCCACTGTGCAGGAGAATCCGTATAGGTGTTCGAGTGCTCGAAACGTAACGCGCAACAAATTGTAAGTAAACGCCGTATTTACATATCTGCCACTGTGCAGGAGAATCCGGATAGCTGTTCGAGTGTGCGAAACGTAACGCGCGAGAAATTGTAAGTAAACGTCGTATTTACATATCTGCCACTGTGCAGGAGAATCCGTATAGGTGTTCGAGTGTTCGAAACGTAACGCGCAAGAAATTGTAAGTAAACGCCGTATTTACATATCTGCCACTGTGCTGGAGAATCCGTACAGGTGTTCGAGTGTTCGAAACGTAACGCGCGAGAAATTGTTTGTAAACGCCGTATTTACATATCTGCCACTGTGCAGGAGAATCCGTATAGCTGTTCGAGTGTGCGAAACGTAACGCGCGAGAAATTGTAAGTAAACGTCGTATTTACATATCTGCCACTGTGCAGGAGAATCCGTATAGGTGTTCGAGTGTTCGAAACGTAACGCGCGAGAAATTGTAAGTAAACGTCGTATTTACTTATCTGCCACTGTGCAGGAGAATCCGTATAGGTGTTCGAGTGTTCGAAACGTAACGCGTGAGAAATTATAAGTAAACGTCGTATTTACATATCTGCCACTGTGCAGGAGAATCCGTATAGGTGTTCGAGTGTGCCAAACGTAACGCGCGAGAAATTGTAAGTAAACGCCGTATTTACATATCTGCCACTGTGCAGGATAATCCGTATAGGTGTTCGAGTGTGCGAAACGTAACGCGCGAGAAATTGTAAGTAAACGCCGTATTTACATATCTGCCACTGTGCAGGAGAATCCGTATAGGTGTTCGAGTGCTCGAAACGTAACGCGCAAGAAATTGTTAGTAAACGCCGTATTTACATATCTGCCACTGTGCAGGAGAATCCGGACAGGTGTTCGAGTGTTCGAAACGTAACGCGCGAGAAATTGTTTGTAAACGCCGTATTTACATATCTGCCACTGTGCAGGAGAATCCGTATAGCTGTTCGAGTGTGCGAAACGTAACGCGCGGGAAATTGTAAGTAAACGTCGTATTTACATATCTACCGCTGTGCAGGAAAATCCGTATAGGTGTTCGAGTGTTCGAAACGTAACGCGTAAGAAATTGTAAGTAAACGCCGTATTTACATATCTGCCACTGTGCAGGAGAATCCGTATAGGTGTTCGAGTGTGCGAAACGTAACGCGCGAGAAATTGTAAGTAAACGCCGTATTTACATATCTACCACTGTGCAGGAGAATCCGTATAGGTGTTCGAGTGCTCGAAACGTAACGCGCAAGAAATTGTAAGTAAACGCCGTATTTACATATCTGCCACTGTGCAGGAAAATCCGTATAGGTGTTCGAGTGTTCGAATCGTAAGGCGTGAGAAATTGTAATTAAACGCCGTATTTACATATCTGCCACTGTGCTGGAGAATCCGTATAGGTGTTCGAGAGTTCAAACCGTAACGCGCGAGAAATTGTAAGTAAACGCCGTATTTACATATCTGCCACTGTGCAGGAGAATCCGTATAGGTGTTCGAGTGTTCGAAACGTAACGCGCGAGAAGTTGCAAGTAAATACGGCGTATTTACATATCTGCCACTGTGCAGGAGAATCCGTATAGGTGTTCGAGTGTTCGAAACGTAACGCGCGAGAAATTGTAAGTAAACGTCGTATTTACTTATCTGCCACTGTGCAGGAGAATCCGTATAGGTGTTCGAGTGTGCGAAACGTAACGCGCGAGAAATTGTAAGTAAATGCCGTATTTACATATCTGCCACTGTGCAGGAGAATCGGTATAGGTGTTCGAGTGCTCGAAACGTAACGCGCAAGAAATTGTAAGTAAACGCCGTATTTACATATCTGCCACTGTGCAGGAAAATCCGTATAGGTGTTCGAGTGTTCGAATCGTAAGGCGTGAGAAATTGTAATTAAACGCCGTATTTACATATCTGCCACTGTTCTGAGAATCCGTATAGGTGTTCGAGAGTTCAAACCGTAACGCGCGAGAAATTGTAAGTAAACGCCGTATTTACATATCTGCCACTGTGCAGGAGAATCCGTATAGGTGTTCGAGTGTTCGAAACGTAACGCGCGAGAAGTTGTAAGTAAATACGGCGTATTTACATATCTGCCACTGTGCAGGAGAATCCGTATAGGTGTTCGAGTGTTCGAAACGTAACGCGCGAGAAATTGTAAGTAAACGTCGTATTTACTTATCTGCCACTGTGCAGGAGAATCCGTATAGGTGTTCGAGTGTTCGAAACGTAACGCGTGAGAAATTGTAAGTAAACGTCGTATTTACATATCTGCCACTGTGCAGGAGAATCCGTATAGGTGTTCGAGTGTGCCAAACGTAACGCGCGAGAAATTGTAAGTAAACGCCATATTTACATATCTGCCACTGTGCAGGATAATCCGTATAGCTGTTCGAGTGTGCGAAACGTAACGCGCGAGAAATTGTAAGTAAACGTCGTATTTACATATCTGCCACTGTGCAGGAGAATCCGTATAGGTGTTCGAGTGCTCGAAACGTAACGCGCAAGAAATTGTAAGTAAACGCCGTATTTACATATCTGCCACTGTGCAGGAGAATCCGGATAGCTGTTCGAGTGTGCGAAACGTAACGCGCGAGAAATTGTAAGTAAACGCCGTATTTACATATCTGCCACTGTGCAGGAGAATCCGTATAGGTGTTCGAGTGCTCGAAACGTAACGCGCAAGAAATTGAAAGTAAACGCCGTATTTACATATCTGCCACTGTGCAGGAGAATCCGGATAGCTGTTCGAGTGTGCGAAACGTAACGCGCGAGAAATTGTAAGTAAACGTCGTATTTACATATCTGCCACTGTGCAGGAGAATCCGTATAGGTGTTCGAGTGTTCGAAACGTAACGCGCAAGAAATTGTAAGTAAATGCCGTATTTACATATCTGCCACTGTGCTGGAGAATCCGTACAGGTGTTCGAGTGTTCGAAACGTAACGCGCGAGAAATTGTTTGTAAACGCCGTATTTACATATCTGCCACTGTGCAGGAGAATCCGTATAGCTGTTCGAGTGTGCGAAACGTAACGCGCGAGAAATTGTAAGTAAACGTCGTATTTACATATCTGCCACTGTGCAGGAGAATCCGTATAGGTGTTCGAGTGTTCGAAACGTAACGCGCGAGAAATTGTAAGTAAACGTCGTATTTACTTATCTGCCACTGTGCAGGAGAATCCGTATAGGTGTTCGAGTGTTCGAAACGTAACGCGTGAGAAATTGTAAGTAAACGTCGTATTTACATATCTGCCACTGTGCAGGAGAATCCGTATAGGTGTTCGAGTGTGCCAAACGTAACGCGCGAGAAATTGTAAGTAAACGCCGTATTTACATATCTGCCACTGTGCAGGATAATCCGTATAGGTGTTCGAGTGTGCGAAACGTAACGCGCGAGAAATTGTAAGTAAACCCCGTATTTACATATCTGCCACTGTGCAGGAGAATCCGTATAGGTGTTCGAGTGCTCGAAACGTAACGCGCAAGAAATTGTAAGTAAACGCCGTATTTACATATCTGCCACTGTGCAGGAGAATCCGGATAACTGTTCGAGTGTGCGAAACGTAACGCGCGAGAAATTGTAAGTAAACATCGTATTTACATATCTGCCACTGTGCAGGAGAATCCGTATAGGTGTTCGAGTGTTCGAAACGTAACGCGCAAGAAATTGTAAGTAAACGCCGTATTTACATATCTGCCACTGTGCAGGAGAATCCGTACAGGTGTTCGAGTGTTCGAAACGTAACGCGCGAGAAATTGTTTGTAAACGCCGTATTTACATATCTGCCACTGTGCAGGAGAATCCGTATAGCTGTTCGAGTGTGCGAAACGTAACGCGCGAGAAATTGTAAGTAAACGTCGTATTTACATATCTGCCACTGTGCAGGAGAATCCGTATAGGTGTTCGAGTGTTCGAAACGTAACGCGCAAGAAATTGTAAGTAAACGCCGTATTTATATATCTGCCACTGTGCAGGAGAATCCGTATAGGTGTTCGAGTGTTCGAAACGTAACGCGCAAGAAATTGTAAGTAAACGCCGTATTTACATATCTGCCACTGTGCAGGAGAATCCGTATAGGTGTTCGAGTGTGCGAAACGTAACGCGCGAGAAATTGTAAGTAAACGCCGTATTTACATATCTGCCACTGTGCAGGAGAATCTGTATAGGTGTTCGAGTGCTCGAAACGTAACGCGCAAGAAATTGTAAGTAAATGCCGTATTTACATATCTGCCACTGTGCAGGAAAATCCGTATAGGTGTTCGAGTGTTCAAACCGTAACGCGCGAGAAATTGTAAGTAAACGCCGTATTTACATATCTGCCACTGTGCAGGAGAATCCGTATAGGTGTTCGAGTGTTCGAAACGTAACGCGCGAGAAATTGTAAGTAAACGTCGTATTTACATATCTGCCACTGTGCAGGAGAATCCGTATAGCTGTTCGAGTGTTCGATACGTAACGCGTGAGAAATTGTATGTAAACGCCGTATTTACATCTCTGCCTCTGTGCAGGAGAATCCGTATAGCTGTTCGAGTGTGCGAAACATAACGCGCGAGAAATTGTAAGTAAACGCCGTATTTACATATCTGCCACTGTGCAGGAGAATCCGTATAGGTGTTCGAGTGTTCGAAACGTAACGCGCGAGAAATTGTAAGTAAACATCGTATTTACATATCTGCCACTATGCAGGAGAATCCGTATAGGTGTTCGAGTGTTCGAAACGTAACGCGTGAGAAATTGTAAGTAAACGCCGTATTTACATATCTGCCACTGTCCAGGAGAATCCGTATAGGTGTTCGAGTGCTCGAAACGTAACGCGCAAGAAATTGTAAGTAAACGCCGTATTTACATATCTGCCACTGTGCAGGAGAATCCGTATAGGTGTTCGAGTGTTCGAAACGTAACGCGCGAGAAATTGTAAGTAAACGCCGTATTTACATATCTGCCACTGTGCGGGAGAATCCGTATAGGTGTTCGAGTGTTCGAAACGTAACGCGCGAGAAATTGTATGTAAACGCCGTATTTACATATCTGCCACGGTCCAGGAGAATCCGTATAGGTGTTCGAGTGCTCGAAACGTAACGCGCAAGAAATTGTAAGTAAACGCCGTATTTACATATCTGCCACTGTGCAGGAAAATCCGGACAGGTGTTCGAGTGTTCGAATCGTAAGGCGTGTGAAATTGTAATTAAACGCCGTATTTACATATCTGCCACTGTGCTGGAGAATCCGTATAGGTGTTCGAGTGTTCAAACCGTAACGCGCGAGAAATTGTAAGTAAACGCCGTATTTACATGTCTGCCACTGTGCAGGAGAATCCGTATAGGTGTTCGAGTGCTCGAAACGTAACGCGCAAGAAATTGTAAGTAAACGCCGTATTTACATATTTGCCACTGTGCAGGAGAATCCGGATAGCTGTTCGAGTGTGCGAAACGTAACGCGCGAGAAATTGTAAGTAAACGTCGTATTTACATATCTGCCACTGTGCAGGAGAATCCGTATAGGTGTTCGAGTGTTCGAAACGTAACGCGCAAGAAATTGTAAGTAAACGCCGTATTTACATATCTGCCACTGTGCAGGAGAATCCGTACAGGTGTTCGAGTGTTCGAAACGTAACGCGCGAGAAATTGTTTGTAAACGCCGTATTTACATATCTGCCACTGTACAGGAGAATCCGTATAGCTGTTCGAGTGTGCGAAACGTAACGCGCGAGAAATTGTAAGTAAACGTCGTATTTACATATCTGCCACTGTGCAGGAGAATCCGTATAGGTGTTCGTGTGTTCGAAACGTAACGCGCAAGAAATTGTAAGTAAACGCTGTATTTACATATCTGCCTCTGTGCAGGAAAATCCGTATAGGTGTTCGAGTGTTCGAATCGTAAGGCGTGAGAAATTGTAATTAAACGCCGTATTTACATATCTGCCACTGTGCTGGAGAATCCGTATAGGTGTTCGAGAGTTCAAACCGTAACGCGCGAGAAATTGTAAGTAAACGCCGTATTTACATATCTGCCACTGTGCAGGAGAATCCGTATAGGTGTTCGAGTGTTCGAAACGTAACGCGCGAGAAGTTGTAAGTAAATACGGCGTATTTACATATCTGCCACTGTGCAGGAGAATCCGTATAGGTGTTCGAGTGTTCGAAACGTAACGCGCGAGAAATTGTAAGTAAACGTCGTATTTACTTATCTGCCACTGTGCAGGAGAATCCGTATAGGTGTTCGAGTGTTCGAAACGTAACGCGTGAGAAATTGTAAGTAAACGTCGTATTTACATATCTGCCACTGTGCAGGAGAATCCGTATAGGTGTTCGAGTGTGCCAAACGTAACGCGCGAGAAATTGTAAGTAAACGCCGTATTTACATATCTGCCACTGTGCAGGATAATCCGTATAGGTGTTCGAGTGTGCGAAACGTAACGCGCGAGAAATTGTAAGTAAACGCCGTATTTACATATCTGCCACTGTGCTGGAGAATCCGTATAGGTGTTCGAGTGCTCGAAACGTAACGCGCAAGAAATTGTAAGTAAACGCCGTATTTACATATCTGCCACTGTGCAGGAGAATCCGGATAGCTGTTCGAGTGTGCGAAACGTAACGCGCGAGAAATTGTAAGTAAACGCCGTATTTACATATCTACCACTGTGCAGGAGAATCCGTATAGGTGTTCGAGTGCTCCAAACGTAACGCGCAAGAAATTGTAAGTAAACGCCGTATTTACATATCTGCCACTGTGCAGGAGAATCCGGATAGCTGTTCGAGTGTGCGAAACGTAACGCGCGAGAAATTGTAAGTAAACGTCGTATTTACATATCTGCCACTGTGCAGGAGAATCCGTATAGGTGTTCGAGTGTTCGAAACGTAACGCGCAAGAAATTGTAAGTAAACGCCGTATTTACATATCTGCCACTGTGCAGGAGAATCCGTATAGGTGTTCGTGTGTGCGAAACGTAACGCGCGAGAAATTGTAAGTAAACGCCGTATTTACATATCTGCCACTGTGCAGGAGAATCCGTATAGGTGTTCGAGTGCTCGAAACGTAACGCGCAAGAAATTGTAAGTAAATGCCGTATTTACATATCTGCCACTGTGCAGGAAAATCCGTATAGGTGTTCGAGTGTTCGAATCGTAAGGCGTGAGAAATTGTAATTAAACGCCGTATTTACATATCTGCCACTGTGCTGGAGAATCCGTATAGGTGTTCGAGTGTTCAAACCGTAACGCGCGAGAAATTGTAAGTAAACGCTGTATTTACATATCTGCCACTGTGCAGGAGAATCCGTATAGGTGTTCGAGTGCTCGAAACGTAACGCGCAAGAAATTGTAAATAAACGCCGTATTTACATATCTGCCACTGTGCAGGAGAATCCGTATAGGTGTTCGAGTGTTCGAAACGTAACGCGCGAGAAATTGTATGTAAACGCCGTATTTACATATCTGCCACTGTGCAGGAGAATCCGTATAGGTGTTCGAGTGTGCGAAACGTAACGCGCGAGAAATTGTAAGTAAACGTCGTATTTACATATCTGCCACTGTGCAGGAGAATCCGTATAGGTGTTCGAGTGTTGGAAACGTAGCGCGCAAGAAATTGTAAGTAAACGCCGTATTTACATATCTGCCACTGTGCAGGAGAATCCGTATAGGTGTTCGAGTGCTCGAAACGTAACGCGCAAGAAATTGTAAGTAAACGCTGTATTTACATATCTGCCACTGTGCAGGAGAATCCGTATAGGTGTTCGAGTGCTCGAAACGTAACGCGCAAGAAATTGTAAGTAAACGCCGTATTTACATATCTGCCACTGTGCAGGAAAATCCGTATAGGTGTTCGAGTGTTCGAATCGTAAGGCGTGAGAAATTGTAATTAAACGCCGTATTTACATATCTGCCACTGTGCTGGAGAATCCGTATAGGTGTTCGAGTGTTCGAAACGTAACGCACGAGAAATTGTAAGTAAACGTCGTATTTACTTATCTGCCACTGTGCAGGAGAATACGTATAGGTGTTCGAGTGTTCGAAACGTAACGCGTGAGAAATTATAAGTAAACGTCGTATTTACATATCTGCCACTGTGCAGGAGAATCCGTATAGGTGTTCGAGTGTGCCAAACGTAACGCGCGAGAAATTGTAAGTAAACGCCGTATTTACATATCTGCCACTGTGCAGGATAATCCGTATAGGTGTTCGAGTGTACGAAACGTAACGCGCGAGAAATTGTAAGTAAACGCCGTATTTACATATCTGCCACTGTGCAGGAGAATCCGTATAGGTGTTCGAGTGCTCGAAACGTAACGCGCAAGAAATTGTTAGTAAACGCCGTATTTACATATCTGCCGCTGTGCAGGAGAATCCGGACAGGTGTTCGAGTGTTCGAAACGTAACGCGCGAGAAATTGTTTGTAAACGCCGTATTTACATATCTGCCACTGTGCAGGAGAATCCGTATAGCTGTTCGAGTGTGCGAAACGTAACGCGCGAGAAATTGTAAGTAAACGTCGTATTTACATATCTGCCGCTGTGCAGGAAAATCCGTATAGGTGTTCGAGTGTTCGAAACGTAACGCGTAAGAAATTGTAAGTAAACGCCGTATTTACATATCTGCCACTGTGCAGGAGAATCCGTATAGGTGTTCGAGTGTGCGAAACGTAACGCGCGAGAAATTGTAAGTAAACGCCGTATTTACATATCTGCCACTGTGCAGGAGAATCCGTATAGGTGTTCGAGTGCTCGAAACGTAACGCGCATGAAATTGTAAGTAAACGCCGTATTTACATATCTGCCACTGTGCAGGAAAATCCGTATAGGTGTTCGAGTGTTCGAATCGTAAGGCGTGAGAAATTGTAATTAAACGCCGTATTTACATATCTGCCACTGTGCTGGAGAATCCGTATAGGTGTTCGAGAGTTCAAACCGTAACGCGCGAGAAATTGTAAGTAAACGCCGTATTTACATATCTGCCACTGTGCAGGAGAATCCGTATAGGTGTTCGAGTGTTCGAAACGTAACGCGCGAGAAGTTGTAAGTAAATACGGCGTATTTACATATCTGCCACTGTGCAGGAGAATCCGTATAGGTGTTCGAGTGTTCGAAACGTAACGCGCGAGAAATTGTAAGTAAACGTCGTATTTACTTATCTGCCACTGTGCAGGAGAATCCGTATAGGTGTTCGAGTGTTCGAAACGTAACGCGCGAGAAATTGTAAGTAAACGCCGTATTTACATATCTGCCACTGTGCAGGAGAATCCGTATAGGTGTTCGAGTGCTCGAAACGTAACGCGCAAGAAATTGTAAGTAAACGCCGTATTTACATATCTGCCACTGTGCAGGAAAATCCGTATAGGTGTTCGAGTGTTCGAATCGTAACGCGCGAGAAGTTGTAAGTAAATACGGCGTATTTACATATCTGCCACTGTGCAGGAGAATCCGTATAGGTGTTCTAGTGTTCGAAACGTAACGCGCGAGAAATTGTAAGTAAACGTCGTATTTACTTATCTGCCACTGTGCAGGAGAATACGTATAGGTGTTCGAGTGTTCGAAACGTAACGCGTGAGAAATTATAAGTAAATGTCGTATTTACATATCTGCCACTGTGCAGGAGAATCCGTATAGGTGTTCGAGTGTGCCAAACGTAACGCGCGAGAAATTGTAAGTAAACGCCGTATTTACATATCTGCCACTGTGCAGGATAATCCGTATAGGTGTTCGAGTGTGCGAAACGTAACGCGCGAGAAATTGTAAGTAAACGCCGTATTTACATATCTGCCACTGTGCAGGAGAATCCGTATAGGTGTTCGAGTGCTCGAAACGTAACGCGCAAGAAATTGTTAGTAAACGCCGTATTTACATATCTGCCACTGTGCAGGAGAATCCGGACAGGTGTTCGAGTGTTCGAAACGTAACGCGCGAGAAATTGTTTGTAAACGCCGTATTTACATATCTGCCACTGTGCAGGAGAATCCGTATAGCTGTTCGAGTGTGCGAAACGTAACGCGCGAGAAATTGTAAGTAAACGTCGTATTTACATATCTGCCGCTGTGCAGGAAAATCCGTATAGGTGTTCGATTGTTCGAAACGTAACGCGTAAGAAATTGTAAGTAAACGCCGTATTTACATATCTGCCACTGTGCAGGAGAATCCGTATAGGTGTTCGAGTGTGCGAAACGTAACGCGCGAGAAATTGTAAGTAAACGCCGTATTTACATATCTGCCACTGTGCAGGAGAATCCGTATAGGTGTTCGAGTGCTCGAAACGTAACGCGCAAGAAATTGTAAGTAAACGCCGTATTTACATATCTGCCACTGTGCAGGAAAATCTGTATAGGTGTTCGAGTGTTCGAATCGTAAGGCGTGAGAAATTGTAATTAAACGCCGTATTTACATATCTGCCACTGTGCTGGAGAATCCGTATAGGTGTTCGAGAGTTCAAACCGTAACGCGCGAGAAATTGTAAGTAAACGCCGTATTTACATATCTGCCACTGTGCAGGAGAATCCGTATAGGTGTTCGAGTGTTCGAAACGTAACGCGCGAGAAGTTGTAAGTAAATACGGCGTATTTACATATCTGCCACTGTGCAGGAGAATCTGTATAGGTGTTCGAGTGTTCGAAACGTAACGCGCGAGAAATTGTAAGTAAACGTCGTATTTACATATCTGCCACTGTGCAGGAGAATCCGTATAGGTGTTCGAGTGTTCGAAACGTAACGCGCGAGAAATTGTAAGTAAACGTCGTATTTACTTATCTGCCACTGTGCAGGAGAATCCGTATAGGTGTTCGAGTGTGCCAAACGTAACGCGCGAGAAATTGTAAGTAAACGCCGTATTTACATATCTGCCACTGTGCAGGATAATCCGTATAGGTGTTCGAGTGTGCGAAACGTAACGCGCGAGAAATTGTAAGTAAACGCCGTATTTACATATCTGCCACTGTGCAGGAGAATCCGTATAGGTGTTCGAGTGCTCGAAACTTAACGCGCAAGAAATTGTAAGTAAACGCCGTATTTACATATCTGCCACTGTGCAGGAGAATCCGGATAGCTGTTCGAGTGTGCGAAACGTAACGCGCGAGAAATTGTAAGTAAACGCCGTATTTACATATCTGCCACTGTGCAGGAGAATCCGTATAGGTGTTCGAGTGCTCGAAACGTAACGCGCAAGAAATTGTAAGTAAACGCCGTATTTACATATCTGCCACTGTGCAGGAGAATCCGGATAGCTGTTCGAGTGTGCGAAACGTAACGCGCGAGAAATTGTAAGTAAACGTCGTATTTACATATCTGCCACTGTGCAGGAGAATCCGTATAGGTGTTCGAGTGTTCGAAATGTAACGCGCAAGAAATTGTAAGTAAACGCCGTATTTACATATCTGCCACTGTGCTGGAGAATCCGTACAGGTGTTCGAGTGTTCGAAACGTAACGCGCGAGAAATTGTTTGTAAACGCCGTATTTACATATCTGCCACTGTGCAGGAGAATCCGTATAGCTGTTCGAGTGTGCGAAACGTAACTCGCGAGAAATTGTAAGTAAACGTCGTATTTACATATCTGCCACTGTGCAGGAGAATCCGTATAGGTGTTCGAGTGTTCGAAACGTAACGCGCGAGAAATTGTAAGTAAACGTCGTATTTACTTATCTGCCACTGTGCAGGAGAATCCGTATAGGTGTTCGAGTGTTCGAAACGTACCGCGTGAGAAATTATAAGTAAACGTCGTATTTACATATCTGCCACTGTGCAGGAGAATCCGTATAGGTGTTCGAGTGTGCCAAACGTAACGCGCGAGAAATTGTAAATAAACGCCGTATTTACATATCTGCCACTGTGCAGGATAATCCGTATAGGTGTTCGAGGGTGCGAAACGTAACGCGCGAGAAATTGTAAGTAAACGCCGTATTTACATATCTGCCACTGTGCAGGAGAATCCGTATAGGTGTTCGAGTGCTCGAAACGTAACGCGCAAGAAATTGTAAGTAAACGCCGTATTTACATATCTGCCACTGTGCAGGAGAATCCGGATAGCTGTTCGAGTGTGCGAAACGTAACGCGCGACAAATTGTAAGTAAACGCCGTATTTACATATCTACCACTGTGCAGGAGAATCCGTATAGGTGTTCGAGTGCTCCAAACGTAACGCGCAAGAAATTGTAAGTAAACGCCGTATTTACATATCTGCCACTGTGCAGGAGAATCCGGATAGCTGTTCGAGTGTGCGAAACGTAACGCGCGAGAAATTGTAAGTAAACGTCGTATTTACATATCTGCCACTGTGCAGGAGAATCCGTATAGGTGTTCGAGTGTTCGAAACGTAACGCGCAAGAAATTGTAAGTAAACGCCGTATTTACATATCTGCCACTGTGCAGGAGAATCCGTATAGGTGTTCGAGTGTGCGAAACGTAACGCGCGAGAAATTGTAAGTAAACGCCGTATTTACATATCTGCCACTGTGCAGGAGAATCCGTATAGGTGTTCGAGTGCTCGAAACGTAACGCGCAAGAAATTGTAAGTAAATGCCGTATTTACATATCTGCCACTGTGCAGGAAAATCCGTATAGGTGTTCGAGTGTTCGAATCGTAAGGCGTCAGAAATTGTAATTAAACGCCGTATTTACATATCTGCCACTGTGCTGGAGAATCCGTATAGGTGTTCGAGTGTTCAAACCGTAACGCGCGAGAAATTGTAAGTAAACGCCGTATTTACATATCTGCCACTGTGCAGGAGAATCCGTATAGGTGTTCGAGTGCTCGAAACGTAACGCGCAAGAAATTGTAAATAAACGCCGTATTTACATATCTGCCACTGTGCAGGAGAATCCGTATAGGTGTTCGAGTGTTCGAAACGTAACGCGCGAGAAATTGTATGTAAACGCCGTATTTACATATCTGCCACTGTGCAGGAGAATCCGTATAGCTGTTCGAGTGTGCGAAACGTAACGCGCGAGAAATTGTAAGTAAACGTCGTATTTACATATCTGCCACTGTGCAGGAGAATCCGTATAGGTGTTCGAGTGTTTGAAACGTAGCGCGCAAGAAATTGTAAGTAAACGCCGTATTTACATATCTGCCACTGTGCAGGAGAATCCGTATAGGTGTTCGAGTGCTCGAAACGTAACGCGCAAGAAATTGTAAGTAAACGCCGTATTTACATATCAGCCACTGTGCAGGAGAATCCGTATAGGTGTTCGAGTGCTCGAAACGTAACGCGCAAGAAATTGTAAGTAAACGCCGTATTTACATATCTGCCACTGTGCAGGAAAATCCGTATAGGTGTTCGAGTGTTCGAATCGTAAGGCGTGAGAAATTGTAATTAAACGCCGTATTTACATATCTGCCACTGTGCTGGAGAATCCGTATAGGTGTTCGAGTGTTCGAAACGTAACGCGCGAGAAATTGTAAGTAAACGTCGTATTTACTTATCTGCCACTGTGCAGGAGAATACGTATAGGTGTTCGAGTGTTCGAAACGTAACGCGTGAGAAATTATAAGTAAACGTCGTATTTACATATCTGCCACTGTGCAGGAGAATCCGTATAGGTGTTCGAGTGTGCCAAACGTAACGCGCGAGAAATTGTAAGTAAACGCCGTATTTACATATCTGCCACTGTGCAGGATAATCCGTATAGGTGTTCGAGTGTGCGAAACGTAACGCGCGAGAAATTGTAAGTAAACGCCGTATTTACATATCTGCCACTGTGCAGGAGAATCCGTATAGGTGTTCGAGTGCTCGAAACGTAACGCGCAAGAAATTGTTAGTAAACGTCGTATTTACATATCTGCCACTGTGCAGGAGAATCCGGACAGGTGTTCGAGTGTTCAAAACGTAACGCGCGAGAAATTGTTTGTAAACGCCGTATTTACATATCTGCCACTGTGCAGGAGAATCCGTATAGCTGTTCGAGTGTGCGAAACGTAACGCGCGAGAAATTGTAAGTAAACGTCGTATTTACATATCTGCCGCTGTGCAGGAAAATCCGTATAGGTGTTCGAGTGTTCGAAACGTAACGCGTAAGAAATTGTAAGTAAACACCGTATTTACATATCTGCCACTGTGCAGGAGAATCCGTATAGGTGTTCGAGTGTGCGAAACGTAACGCGCGAGAAATTGTAAGTAAACGCCGTATTTACATATCTGCCACTGTGCAGGAGAATCCGTATAGGTGTTCGAGTGCTCGAAACGTAACGCGCAAGAAATTGTAAGTAAACGCCGTATTTACATATCTGCCACTGTGCAGGAAAATCCGTATAGGTGTTCGAGTGTTCGAATCGTAAGGCGTGAGAAATTGTAATTAAACGCCGTATTTACATATCTGCCACTGTGCTGGAGAATCCGTATAGGTGTTCGAGAGTTCAAACCGTAACGCGCGAGAAATTGTAAGTAAACGCCGTATTTACATATCTGCCACTGTGCAGGAGAATCCGTATAGGTGTTCGAGTGTTCGAAACGTAACGCGCGAGAAGTTGTAAGTAAATACGGCGTATTTACATATCTGCCACTGTGCAGGAGAATCCGTATAGGTGTTCGAGTGTTCGAAACGTAACGCGCGAGAAATTGTAAGTAAACGTCGTATTTACTTATCTGCCACTGTGCAGGAGAATCCGTATAGGTGTTCGAGTGTTCGAAACGTAACGCGTGAGAAATTGTAAGTAAACGTCGTATTTACATATCTGCCACTGTGCAGGAGAATCCGTATAGGTGTTCGAATGTGCCAAACGTAACGCGCGAGAAATTGTAAGTAAACGCCGTATTTACATATCTGCCACTGTGCAGGATAATCCGTATAGGTGTTCGAGTGTGCGAAACGTAACGCGCGAGAAATTGTAAGTAAACGCCGTATTTACATATCTGCCACTGTGCAGGAGAATCCGTATAGGTGTTCGAGTGCTCGAAACGTAACGCGCAAGAAATTGTAAGTAAACGCCGTATTTACATATCTGCCACTGTGCAGGAGAATCCGGATAGCTGTTCGAGTGTGCGAAACGTAACGCGCGAGAAATTGTAAGTAAACGCCGTATTTACATATCTGCCACTGTGCAGGAGAATCCGTATAGGTGTTCGAGTGCTCGAAACGTAACGCGCAAGAAATTGTAAGTAAACGCCGTATTTACATATCTGCCACTGTGCAGGAGAATCCGGATAGCTGTTCGAGTGTGCGAAACGTAACGCGCGAGAAATTGTAAGTAAACGTCGTATTTACATATCTGCCACTGTGCAGGAGAATCCGTATAGGTGTTCGAGTGTTCGAAACGTAACGCGCAAGAAATTGTAAGTAAACGCCGTATTTACATATCTGCCACTGTGCTGGAGAATCCGTACAGGTGTTCGAGTGTTCGAAACGTAACGCGCGAGAAATTGTTTGTAAACGCCGTATTTACATATCTGCCACTGTGCAGGAGAATCCGTATAGCTGTTCGAGTGTGCGAAACGTAACGCGCGAGAAATTGTATGTAAACGTCGTATTTACATATCTGCCACTGTGCAGGAGAATCCGTATAGGTGTTCGAGTGTTCGAAACGTAACGCGCGAGAAATTGTAAGTAAACGTCGTATTTACTTATCTGCCACTGTGCAGGAGAATCCGTATAGGTGTTCGAGTGTTCGAAACGTAACGCGTGAGAAATTGTAAGTAAACGTCGTATTTACATATCTGCCACTGTGCAGGAGAATCCGTATAGGTGTTCGAGTGTGCCAAACGTAACGCGCGAGAAATTGTAAGTAAACGCCGTATTTACATATCTGCCACTGTGCAGGATAATCCGTATAGGTGTTCGAGTGTGCGAAACGTAACGCGCGAGAAATTGTAAGTAAACCCCGTATTTACATATCTGCCACTGTGCAGGAGAATCCGTATAGGTGTTCGAGTGCTCGAAACGTAACGCGCAAGAAATTGTAAGTAAACGCCGTATTTACATATCTGCCACTGTCCAGGAGAATCCGGATAGCTGTTCGAGTGTGCGAAACGTAACGCGCGAGAAATTGTAAGTAAACGTCGTATTTACATATCTGCCACTGTGCAGGAGAATCCGTATAGGTGTTCGAGTGTTCGAAACGTAACGCGCAAGAAATTGTAAGTAAACGCCGTATTTACATATCTGCCACTGTGCAGTAGAATCCGGATAGCTGTTCGAGTGTGCGAAACGTAACGCGCGAGAAATTGTAAGTAAACGCCGTATTTACATATCTGCCACTATGCAGGAGAATCCGTATAGGTGTTCGAGTGCTCCAAACGTAACGCGCAAGAAATTGTAAGTAAACGCCGTATTTACATATCTGCCACTGTGCAGGAGAATCCGGATAGCTGTTCGAGTGTGCGAAACGTAACGCGCGAGAAATTGTAAGTAAACGTCGTATTTACATATCTGCCACTGTGCAGGAGAATCCGTATAGGTGTTCGAGTGTTCGAAACGTAACGCGCAAGAAATTGTAAGTAAACGCCGTATTTACATATCT
Source organism: Camellia sinensis (assembly GCF_055761805.1). Taxonomy (NCBI): domain Eukaryota; kingdom Viridiplantae; phylum Streptophyta; class Magnoliopsida; order Ericales; family Theaceae; genus Camellia; species Camellia sinensis. The sequence goes on along the minus strand of NW_028128989.1, from coordinate 3,003,000 downwards.
GCCACTGTGCAGGAGAATCCGTATAGGTGTTCGAGCGTGCGAAACGTAACGCGCGAGAAATTGTAAGTAAACGCCGTATTTACATATCTGCCACTGTGCAGGAGAATCCGTATAGGTGTTCGAGTGCTCGAAACGTAACGCGCAAGAAATTGTAAGTAAATGCCGTATTTACATATCTGCCACTGTGCAGGAAAATCCGTATAGGTGTTCGAGTGCTCGAAACGTAACGCGCAAGAAATTGTTAGTAAACGCCGTATTTACATATCTGCCACTGTGCAGGAGAATCCGGACAGGTGTTCGAGTGTTCGAAACGTAACGCGCGAGAAATTGTTTGTAAACGCCGTATTTACATATCTGCCACTGTGCAGGAGAATCCGTATAGCTGTTCGAGTGTGCGAAACGTAACGCGCGAGAAATTGTAAGTAAACGTCGTATTTACATATCTGCCGCTGTGCAGGAAAATCCGTATAGGTGTTCGAGTGTTCGAAACGTAACGCGTAAGAAATTGTAAGTAAACGCCGTATTTACATATCTGCCACTGTGCAGGAGAATCCGTATAGGTGTTCGAGTGTGCGAAACGTAACGCGCGAGAAATTGTAAGTAAACGCCGTATTTACATATCTGCCACTGTGCAGGAGAATCCGTATAGGTGTTCGAGTGCTCGAAACGTAACGCGCAAGAAATTGTAAGTAAACGCCGTATTTACATATCTGCCACTGTGCAGGAAAATCCGTATAGGTGTTCGAGTGTTCGAATCGTAAGGCGTGAGAAATTGTAATTAAACGCCGTATTTACATATCTGCCACTGTGCTGGAGAATCCGTATAGGTGTTCGAGAGTTCAAACCGTAACGCGCGAGAAATTGTAAGTAAACGCCGTATTTACATATCTGCCACTGTGCAGGAGAATCCGTATAGGTGTTCGAGTGCTCGAAACGTAACGCGCAAGAAATTGTTAGTAAACGCCGTATTTACATATCTGCCACTGTGCAGGAGAATCCGGACAGGTGTTCGAGTGTTCGAAACGTAACGCGCGAGAAATTGTTTGTAAACGCCGTATTTACATATCTGCCACTGTGGAGGAGAATCCGTATAGCTGTTCGAGTGTGCGAAACGTAACGCGCGAGAAATTGTAAGTAAACGTCGTATTTACATATCTGCCGCTGTGCAGGAAAATCCGTATAGGTGTTCGAGTGTTCGAAACGTAACGCGTAAGAAATTGTAAGTAAACGCCGTATTTACATATCTGCCACTGTGCAGGAGAATCCGGATAGCTGTTCGAGTGTGCGAAACGTAACGCGCGAGAAATTGTAAGTAAACGCCGTATTTACATATCTGCCACTGTGCAGGAGAATCCGTATAGGTGTTCGAGTGCTCCAAACGTAACGCGCAAGAAATTGTAAGTAAACGCCGTATTTACATATCTGCCACTGTGCAGGAGAATCCGGATAGCTGTTCGAGTGTGCGAAACGTAACGCGCGAGAAATTGTAAGTAAACGCCGTATTTACATATCTGCCACTGTGCAGGAGAATCCGTATAGGTGTTCGAGTGCTCCAAACGTAACGCGCAAGAAATTGTAAGTAAACGCCGTATTTACATATCTGCCACTGTGCAGGAAAATCCGTATAGGTGTTCGAGTGCTCGAAACGTAACGCGCAAGAAATTGTTAGTAAACGCCGTATTTACATATCTGCCACTGTGCAGGAGAATCCGGACAGGTGTTCGAGTGTTCGAAACGTAACGCGCGAGAAATTGTTTGTAAACGCCGTATTTACATATCTGCCACTGTGCAGGAGAATCCGTATAGCTGTTCGAGTGTGCGAAACGTAACGCGCGAGAAATTGTAAGTAAACGTCGTATTTACATATCTGCCGCTGTGCAGGAAAATCCGTATAGGTGTTCGAGTGTTCGAAACGTAACGCGTAAGAAATTGTAAGTAAACGCCGTATTTACATATCTGCCACTGTGCAGGAGAATCCGTATAGGTGTTCGAGTGTGCGAAACGTAACGCGCGAGAAATTGTAAGTAAACGCCGTATTTACATATCTGCCACTGTGCAGGAGAATCCGTATAGGTGTTCGAGTGCTCGAAACGTAACGCGCAAGAAATTGTAAGTAAACGCCGTATTTACATATCTGCCACTGTGCAGGAAAATCCGTATAGGTGTTCGAGTGTTCGAATCGTAAGGCGTGAGAAATTGTAATTAAACGCCGTATTTACATATCTGCCACTGTGCTGGAGAATCCGTATAGGTGTTCGAGAGTTCAAACCGTAACGCGCGAGAAATTGTAAGTAAACGCCGTATTTACATATCTGCCACTGTGCAGGAGAATCCGTATAGGTGTTCGAGTGTTCGAAACGTAACGCGCGAGAAGTTGTAAGTAAATACGGCGTATTTACATATCTGCCACTGTGCAAGAGAATCCGTATAGGTGTTCGAGTGTTCGAAACGTAACGCGCGAGAAATTGTAAGTAAACGTCGTATTTACTTATCTGCCACTGTGCAGGAGAATCCGTATAGGTGTTCGAGTGTTCGAAACGTAACGCGTGAGAAATTGTAAGTAAACGTCGTATTTACATATCTGCCACTGTGCAGGAGAATCCGTATAGGTGTTCGAGTGTGCCAAACGTAACGCGCGAGAAATTGTAAGTAAACGCCGTATTTACATATCTGCCACTGTGCAGGATAATCCGTATAGGTGTTCGAGTGTGCGAAACGTAACGCGCGAGAAATTGTAAGTAAACGCCGTATTTACATATCTGCCACTGTGCAGGAGAATCCGTATAGGTGTTCGAGTGCTCGAAACGTAACGCGCAAGAAATTGTAAGTAAACGCCGTATTTACATATCTGCCACTGTGCAGGAGAATCCGGATAGCTGTTCGAGTGTGCGAAACGTAACGCGCGAGAAATTGTAAGTAAACGCCGTATTTACATATCTGCCACTGTGCAGGAGAATCCGTATAGGTGTTCGAGTGCTCGAAACGTAACGCGCAAGAAATTGTAAGTAAACGCCGTATTTACATATCTGCCACTGTGCAGGAGAATCCGGATAGCTGTTCGAGTGTGCGAAACGTAACGCGCGAGAAATTGTAAGTAAACGTCGTATTTACATATCTGCCACTGTGCAGGAGAATCCGTATAGGTGTTCGAGTGTTCGAAACGTAACGCGCAAGAAATTGTAAGTAAACGCCGTATTTACATATCTGCCACTGTGCTGGAGAATCCGTACAGGTGTTCGAGTGTTCGAAACGTAACGCGCGAGAAATTGTTTGTAAACGCCGTATTTACATATCTGCCACTGTGCAGGAGAATCCGTATAGCTGTCCGAGTGTGCGAAACGTAACGCGCGAGAAATTGTAAGTAAACGTCGTATTTACATATCTGCCACTGTGCAGGAGAATCCGTATAGGTGTTCGAGTGTTCGAAACGTAACGCGCGAGAAATTGTAAGTAAACGTCGTATTTACTTATCTGCCACTGTGCAGGAGAATCCGTATAGGTGTTCGAGTGTTCGAAACGTAACGCGTGAGAAATTGTAAGTAAACGTCGTATTTACATATCTGCCACTGTGCAGGAGAATCCGTATAGGTGTTCGAGTGTGCCAAACGTAACGCGCGAGAAATTGTAAGTAAACGCCGTATTTACATATCTGCCACTGTGCAGGATAATCCGTATAGGTGTTCGAGTGTGCGAAACGTAACGCGCGAGAAATTGTAAGTAAACCCCGTATTTACATATCTGCCACTGTGCAGGAGAATCCGTATAGGTGTTCGAGTGCTCGAAACGTAACGCGCAAGAAATTGTAAGTAAACGCCGTATTTACATATCTGCCACTGTGCAGGAGAATCCGGATAGCTGTTCGAGTGTGCGAAACGTAACGCGTGAGAAATTGTAAGTAAACGTCGTATTTATATATCTGCCACTGTGCAGGAGAATCCGTATAGGTGTTCGAGTGTTCGAAACGTAACGCGCAAGAAATTGTAAGTAAACGCCGTATTTACATATCTGCCACTGTGCAGGAGAATCCGGATAGCTGTTCGAGTGTGCGAAACGTAACGCGCGAGAAATTGTAAGTAAACGCCGTATTTACATATCTGCCACTGTGCAGGAGAATCCGTATAGGTGTTCGAGTGCTCCAAACGTAACGCGCAAGAAATTGTAAGTAAACGCCGTATTTACATATCTGCCACTGTGCAGGAGAATCCGGATAGCTGTTCGAGTGTGCGAAACGTAACGCGCGAGAAATTGTAAGTAAACGTCGTATTTACATATCTGCCACTGTGCAGGAGAATCCGTATAGGTGTTCGAGTGTTCGAAACGTAACGCGCAAGAAATTGTAAGTAAACGCCGTATTTACATATCTGCCACTGTGCAGGAGAATCCGTATAGGTGTTCGAGTGTGCGAAACGTAACGCGCGAGAAATTGTAAGTAAACGCCGTATTTACATATCTGCCACTGTGCAGGAGAATCCGTATAGGTGTTCGAGTGCTCGAAACGTAACGCGCAAGAAATTGTAAGTAAATGCCGTATTTACATATCTGCCACTGTGCAGGAAAATCCGTATAGGTGTTCGAGTGTTCGAATCATAAGGCGTGAGAAATTGTAATTAAACGCCGTATTTACATATCTGCCACTGTGCTGGAGAATCCGTATAGGTGTTCGAGTGTTCAAACCATAACGCGCGAGAAATTGTAAGTAAACGCCGTATTTACATATCTGCCACTGTGCAGGAGAATCCGTATAGGTGTTCGAGTGCTCGAAACGTAACGCGCAAGAAATTGTAAATAAACGCCGTATTTACATATCTGCCACTGTGCAGGAGAATCCGTATAGGTGTTCGAGTGTTCGAAACGTAACGCGCGAGAAATTGTATGTAAACGCCGTATTTACATATCTGCCACTGTGCAGGAGAATCCGTATAGCTGTTCGAGTGTGCGAAACGTAACGCGCGAGAAATTGTAAGTAAACGTCGTATTTACATATCTGCCACTGTGCAGGAGAATCCGTATAGGTGTTCGAGTGTTTGAAACGTAGCGCGCAAGAAATTGTAAGTAAACGCCGTATTTACATATCTGCCACTGTGCAGGAGAATCCGTATAGGTGTTCGAGTGCTTGAAACGTAACGCGCAAGAAATTGCAAGTAAACGCCGTATTTACATATCTGCCACTGTGCAGGAGAATCCGTATAGGTGTTCGAGTGCTCGAAACGTAACGCGCAAGAAATTGTAAGTAAACGCCGTATTTACATATCTGCCACTGTGCAGGAAAATCCGTATAGGTGTTCGAGTGTTCGAATCGTAAGGCGTGAGAAATTGTAATTAAACGCCGTATTTACATATCTGCCACTGTGCTGGAGAATCCGTATAGGTGTTCGAGTGTTCGAAACGTAACGCGCGAGAAATTGTAAGTAAACGTCGTATTTACTTATCTGCCACTGTGCAGGAGAATACGTATATGTGTTCGAGTGTTCGAAACGTAACGCGTGAGAAATTATAAGTAAACGTCGTATTTACATATCTGCCACTGTGCAGGAGAATCCGTATAGGTGTTCGAGTGTGCCAAACGTAACGCGCGAGAAATTGTAAGTAAACGCCGTATTTACATATCTGCCACTGTGCAGGATAATCCGTATAGGTGTTCGAGTGTGCGAAACGTAACGCGCGAGAAATTGTAAGTAAACGCCGTATTTACATATCTGCCACTGTGCAGGAGAATCCGTATAGGTGTTCGAGTGCTCGAAACGTAACGCGCAAGAAATTGTTAGTAAACGCCGTATTTACATATCTGCCACTGTGCAGGAGAATCCGGACAGGTGTTCGAGTGTTCGAAACGTAACGCGCGAGAAATTGTTTGTAAACGCCGTATTTACATATCTGCCACTGTGCAGGAGAATCCGTATAGCTGTTCGAGTGTGCGAAACGTAACGCGCGAGAAATTGTAAGTAAACGTCGTATTTACATATCTGCCGCTGTGCAGGAAAATCCGTATAGGTGTTCGAGTGTTCGAAACGTAACGCGTAAGAAATTGTAAGTAAACGCCGTATTTACATATCTGCCACTGTGCAGGAGAATCCGTATAGGTGTTCGAGTGTGCGAAACGTAACGCGCGAGAAATTGTAAGTAAACGCCGTATTTACATATCTGCCACTGTGCAGGAGAATCCGTATAGGTGTTCGAGTGCTCGAAACGTAACGCGCAAGAAATTGTAAGTAAACGCCGTATTTACATATCTGCCACTGTGCAGGAAAATCCGTATAGGTGTTCGAGTGTTCGAATCGTAAGGCGTGAGAAATTGTAATTAAACGCCGTATTTACATATCTGCCACTCTGCTGGAGAATCCGTATAGGTGTTCGAGAGTTCAAACCGTAACGCGCGAGAAATTGTAAGTAAACGCCGTATTTACATATCTGCCACTGTGCAGGAGAATCCGTATAGGTGTTCGAGTGTTCGAAACGTAACGCGCGAGAAGTTGTAAGTAAATACGGCGTATTTACATATCTGCCACTGTGCAGGAGAATCCGTATAGGTGTTCGAGTGTTCGAAACGTAACGCGCGAGAAATTGTAAGTAAACGTCGTATTTACTTATCTGCCACTGTGCAGGAGAATCCGTATAGGTGTTCGAGTGTTCGAAACGTAACGCGTGAGAAATTGTAAGTAAACGTCGTATTTACATATCTGCCACTGTGCAGGAGAATCCGTATAGGTGTTCGAGTGTGCCAAACGTAACGCGCGAGAAATTGTAAGTAAACGCCGTATTTACATATCTGCCACTGTGCAGGATAATCCGTATAGGTGTTCGAGTGTGCGAAACGTAACGCGCGAGAAATTGTAAGTAAACGCCGTATTTACATATCTGCCACTGTGCAGGAGAATCCGTATAGGTGTTCGAGTGCTCGAAACGTAAGGCGCAAGAAATTGTAAGTAAACGCCGTATTTACATATCTGCCACTATGCAGGAGAATCCGGATAGCTGTTCGAGTGTGCGAAACGTAACGCGCGAGAAATTGTAAGTAAACGCCGTATTTACATATCTGCCACTGTGCAGGAGAATCCGTATAGGTGTTCGAGTGCTCGAAACGTAACGCGCAAGAAATTGTAAGTAAACGCCGTATTTACATATCTGCCACTGTGCAGGAGAATCCGGATAGCTGTTCGAGTGTGCGAAACGTAACGCGCGAGAAATTGTAAGTAAACGTCGTATTTACATATCTGCCACTGTGCAGGAGAATCCGTATAGGTGTTCGAGTGTTCGAAACGTAACGCGCAAGAAATTGTAAGTAAACGCCGTATTTACATATCTGCCACTGTGCTGGAGAATCCGTACAGGTGTTCGAGTGTTCGAAACGTAACGCGCGAGAAATTGTTTGTAAACGCCGTATTTACATATCTGCCACTGTGCAGGAGAATCCGTATAGCTGTTCGAGTGTGCGAAACGTAACGCGCGAGAAATTGTAAGTAAACGTCGTATTTACATATCTGCCACTGTGCAGGAGAATCCGTATAGGTGTTCGAGTGTTCGAAACGTAACGCGCGAGAAATTGTAAGTAAACGTCGTATTTACTTATCTGCCACTGTGCAGGAGAATCCGTATAGGTGTTCGAGTGTTCGAAACGTAACGCGTGAGAAATTGTAAGTAAACGTCGTATTTACATATCTGCCACTGTGCAGGAGAATCCGTATAGGTGTTCAAGTGTTCGAAACGTAACGCGCGAGAAATTGTAAGTAAACGTCGTATTTACATATCTGCCACTGTGCAGGAGAATCCGTATAGGTGTTCGAGTGTGCCAAACGTAACGCGCGAGAAATTGTAAGTAAACGCCGTATTTACATATCTGCCACTGTGCAGGATAATCCGTATAGGTGTTCGAGTGTGCGAAACGTAACGCGCGAGAAATTGTAAGTAAACCCCGTATTTACATATCTGCCACTGTGCAGGAGAATCCGTATAGGTGTTCGAGTGCTCGAAACGTAACGCGCAAGAAATTGTAAGTAAACGCCGTATTTACATATCTGCCACTGTGCAGGAGAATCCAGATAGCTGTTCGAGTGTGCGAAACGTAACGCGCGAGAAATTGTAAGTAAACGTCGTATTTACATATCTGCCACTGTGCAGGAGAATCCGTATAGGTGTTCGAGTGTTCGAAACGTAACGCGCAAGAAATTGTAAGTAAACGCCGTATTTACATATCTGCCACTGTGCAGGAGAATCCGGATAGCTGTTCGAGTGTGCGAAACGTAACGCGCGAGAAATTGTAAGTAAACGCCGTATTTACATATCTGCCACTGTGTAGGAGAATCCGTATAGGTGTTCGAGTGCTCCAAACGTAACGCGCAAGAAATTGTAAGTAAACGCCGTATTTACATATCTGCCACTGTGCAGGAGAATCCGGATAGCTGTTCGAGTGTGCGAAACGTAACGCGCGAGAAATTGTAAGTAAACGTCGTATTTACATATCTGCCACTGTGCAGGAGAATCCGTATAGGTGTTCGAGTGTTCGAAACGTAACGCGCAAGAAATTGTAAGTAAACGCCGTATTTACATATCTGCCACTGTGCAGGAGAATCCGTATAGGTGTTCGAGTGTGCGAAACGTAACGCGCGAGAAATTGTAAGTAAACGCCGTATTTACATATCTGCCACTGTGCAGGAGAATCCGTATAGGTGTTCGAGTGTTCGAAACGTAACGCGCGAGAAATTGTATGTAAACGCCGTATTTACATATCTGCCACTGTGCAGGAGAATCCGTATAGCTGTTCGAGTGTGCGAAACGTAACGCGCGAGAAATTGTAAGTAAACGTCGTATTTACATATCTGCCACTGTGCAGGAGAATCCGTATAGGTGTTCGAGTGTTTGAAACGTAGCGCGCAAGAAATTGTAAGTAAACGCCGTATTTACATATCTGCCACTGTGCAGGAGAATCCGTATAGGTGTTCGAGTGTGCCAAACGTAACGCGCGAGAAATTGTAAGTAAACGCCGTATTTACATATCTGCCACTGTGCAGGATAATCCGTATAGGTGTTCGAGTGTGCGAAACGTAACGCGCGAGAAATTGTAAGTAAACGCCGTATTTACATATCTGCCACTGTGCAGGAGAATCCGTATAGGTGTTCGAGTGCTCGAAACGTAAGGCGCAAGAAATTGTAAGTAAACGCCGTATTTACATATCTGCCACTATGCAGGAGAATCCGGATAGCTGTTCGAGTGTGCGAAACGTAACGCGCGAGAAATTGTAAGTAAACGCCGTATTTACATATCTGCCACTGTGCAGGAGAATCCGTATAGGTGTTCGAGTGCTCGAAACGTAACGCGCAAGAAATTGTAAGTAAACGCCGTATTTACATATCTGCCACTGTGCAGGAGAATCCGGATAGCTGTTCGAGTGTGCGAAACGTAACGCGCGAGAAATTGTAAGTAAACGTCGTATTTACATATCTGCCACTGTGCAGGAGAATCCGTATAGGTGTTCGAGTGTTCGAAACGTAACGCGCAAGAAATTGTAAGTAAACGCCGTATTTACATATCTGCCACTGTGCTGGAGAATCCGTACAGGTGTTCGAGTGTTCGAAACGTAACGCGCGAGAAATTGTTTGTAAACGCCGTATTTACATATCTGCCACTGTGCAGGAGAATCCGTATAGCTGTTCGAGTGTGCGAAACGTAACGCGCGAGAAATTGTAAGTAAACGTCGTATTTACATATCTGCCACTGTGCAGGAGAATCCGTATAGGTGTTCGAGTGTTCGAAACGTAACGCGCGAGAAATTGTAAGTAAACGTCGTATTTACTTATCTGCCACTGTGCAGGAGAATCCGTATAGGTGTTCGAGTGTTCGAAACGTAACGCGTGAGAAATTGTAAGTAAACGTCGTATTTACATATCTGCCACTGTGCAGGAGAATCCGTATAGGTGTTCGAGTGTTCGAAACGTAACGCGCGAGAAATTGTAAGTAAACGTCGTATTTACATATCTGCCACTGTGCAGGAGAATCCGTATAGGTGTTCGAGTGTGCCAAACGTAACGCGCGAGAAATTGTAAGTAAACGCCGTATTTACATATCTGCCACTGTGCAGGATAATCCGTATAGGTGTTCGAGTGTGCGAAACGTAACGCGCGAGAAATTGTAAGTAAACCCCGTATTTACATATCTGCCACTGTGCAGGAGAATCCGTATAGGTGTTCGAGTGCTCGAAACGTAACGGGCAAGAAATTGTAAGTAAACGCCGTATTTACATATCTGCCACTGTGCAGGAGAATCCAGATAGCTGTTCGAGTGTGCGAAACGTAACGCGCGAGAAATTGTAAGTAAACGTCGTATTTACATATCTGCCACTGTGCAGGAGAATCCGTATAGGTGTTCGAGTGTTCGAAACGTAACGCGCAAGAAATTGTAAGTAAACGCCGTATTTACATATCTGCCACTGTGCAGGAGAATCCGGATAGCTGTTCGAGTGTGCGAAACGTAACGCGCGAGAAATTGTAAGTAAACGCCGTATTTACATATCTGCCACTGTGCAGGAGAATCCGTATAGGTGTTCGAGTGCTCCAAACGTAACGCGCAAGAAATTGTAAGTAAACGCCGTATTTACATATCTGCCACTGTGCAGGAGAATCCGGATAGCTGTTCGAGTGTGCGAAACGTAACGCGCGAGAAATTGTAAGTAAACGTCGTATTTACATATCTGCCACTGTGCAGGAGAATCCGTATAGGTGTTCGAGTGTTCGAAACGTAACGCGCAAGAAATTGTAAGTAAACGCCGTATTTACATATCTGCCACTGTGCAGGAGAATCCGTATAGGTGTTCGAGTGTGCGAAACGTAACGCGCGAGAAATTGTAAGTAAACGCCGTATTTACATATCTGCCACTGTGCAGGAGAATCCGTATAGGTGTTCGAGTGTTCGAAACGTAACGCGCGAGAAATTGTATGTAAACGCCGTATTTACATATCTGCCACTGTGCAGGAGAATCCGTATAGCTGTTCGAGTGTGCGAAACGTAACGCGCGAGAAATTGTAAGTAAACGTCGTATTTACATATCTGCCACTGTGCAGGAGAATCCGTATAGGTGTTCGAGTGTTTGAAACGTAGCGCGCAAGAAATTGTAAGTAAACGCCGTATTTACATATCTGCCACTGTGCAGGAGAATCCGTATAGGTGTTCGAGAGCTCGAAACGTAACGCGCAAGAAATTGCAAGTAAACGCCGTATTTACATATCTGCCACTGTGCAGGAGAATCCGTATAGGTGTTCGAGTGCTCGAAACGTAACGCGCAAGAAATTGTAAGTAAACGCCGTATTTACATATCTGCCACTGTGCAGGAAAATCCGTATAGGTGTTCGAGTGTTCGAATCGTAAGGCGTGAGAAATTGTAATTAAACGCCGTATTTACATATCTGCCACTGTGCTGGAGAATCCGTATAGGTGTTCGAGTGTTCGAAACGTAACGCGCGAGAAATTGTAAGTAAACGTCGGATTTACTTATCTGCCACTGTGCAGGAGAATACGTATAGGTGTTCGAGTGTTCGAAACGTAACGCGTGAGAAATTATAAGTAAACGTCGTATTTACATATCTGCCACTGTGCAGGAGAATCCGTATAGGTGTTCGAGTGTGCCAAACGTAACGCGCGAGAAATTGTAAGTAAACGCCGTATTTACATATCTGCCACTGTGCAGGATAATCCGTATAGGTGTTCGAGTGTGCGAAACGTAACGCGCGAGAAATTGTAAGTAAACGCCGTATTTACATATCTGCCACTGTGCAGGAGAATCCGTATAGGTGTTCGAGTGCTCGAAACGTAACGCGCAAGAAATTGTTAGTAAACGCCGTATTTACATATCTGCCACTGTGCAGGAGAATCCGGACAGGTGTTCGAGTGTTCGAAACGTAACGCGCGAGAAATTGTTTGTAAACGCCGTATTTACATATCTGCCACTGTGCAGGAGAATCCGTATAGCTGTTCGAGTGTGCGAAACGTAACGCGCGAGAAATTGTAAGTAAACGTCGTATTTACATATCTGCCGCTGTGCAGGAAAATCCGTATAGGTGTTCGAGTGTTCGAAACGTAACGCGTAAGAAATTGTAAGTAAACGCCGTATTTACATATCTGCCACTGTGTAGGAGAATCCGTATAGGTGTTCGAGTGTGCGAAACGTAACGCGCGAGAAATTGTAAGTAAACGCCGTATTTACATATCTGCCACTGTGCAGGAGAATCCGTATAGGTGTTCGAGTGCTCGAAACGTAACGCGCAAGAAATTGTAAGTAAACGCCGTATTTACATATCTGCCACTGTGCAGGAGAATCCGGATAGCTGTTCGAGTGTGCGAAACGTAACGCGCGAGAAATTGTAAGTAAACGCCGTATTTACATATCTGCCACTGTGCAGGAGAATCCGTATAGGTGTTCGAGTGCTCCAAACGTAACGCGCAAGAAATTGTAAGTAAACGCCGTATTTACATATCTGCCACTGTGCAGGAGAATCCGGATAGCTGTTCGAGTGTGCGAAACGTAACGCGCGAGAAATTGTAAGTAAACGTCGTATTTACATATCTGCCACTGTGCAGGAGAATCCGTATAGGTGTTCGAGTGTTCGAAACGTAACGCGCAAGAAATTGTAAGTAAACGCCGTATTTACATATCTGCCACTGTGCAGGAGAATCCGTATAGGTGTTCGAGTGTGCGAAACGTAACGCGCGAGAAATTGTAAGTAAACGCCGTATTTACATATCTGCCACTGTGCAGGAGAATCCGTATAGGTGTTCGAGTGTTCGAAACGTAACGCGCGAGAAATTGTATGTAAACGCCGTATTTACATATCTGCCACTGTGCAGGAGAATCCGTATAGCTGTTCGAGTGTGCGAAACGTAACGCGCGAGAAATTGTAAGTAAACGTCGTATTTACATATCTGCCACTGTGCAGGAGAATCCGTATAGGTGTTCGAGTGTTTGAAACGTAGCGCGCAAGAAATTGTAAGTAAACGCCGTATTTACATATCTGCCACTGTGCAGGAGAATCCGTATAGGTGTTCGAGTGCTCGAAACGTAACGCGCAAGAAATTGCAAGTAAACGCCGTATTTACATATCTGCCACTGTGCAGGAGAATCCGTATAGGTGTTCGAGTGCTCGAAACGTAACGCGCAAGAAATTGTAAGTAAACGCCGTATTTACATATCTGCCACTGTGCAGGAAAATCCGTATAGGTGTTCGAGTGTTCGAATCGTAAGGCGTGAGAAATTGTAATTAAACGCCGTATTTACATATCTGCCACTGTGCTGGAGAATCCGTATAGGTGTTCGAGTGTTCGAAACGTAACGCGTGAGAAATTGTAAGTAAACGTCGTATTTACTTATCTGCCACTGTGCAGGAGAATACGTATAGGTGTTCGAGTGTTCGAAACGTAACGCGTGAGAAATTATAAGTAAACGTCGTATTTACATATCTGCCACTGTGCAGGAGAATCCGTATAGGTGTTCGAGTGTGCCAAACGTAACGCGCGAGAAATTGTAAGTAAACGCCGTATTTACATATCTGCCACTGTGCAGGATAATCCGTATAGGTGTTCGAGTGTGCGAAACGTAACGCGCGAGAAATTGTAAGTAAACGCCGTATTTACATATCTGCCACTGTGCAGGAGAATCCGTATAGGTGTTCGAGTGCTCGAAACGTAACGCGCAAGAAATTGTTAGTAAACGCCGTATTTACATATCTGCCACTGTGCAGGAGAATCCGGACAGGTGTTCGAGTGTTCGAAACGTAACGCGCGAGAAATTGTTTGTAAACGCCGTATTTACATATCTGCCACTGTGCAGGAGAATCCGTATAGCTGTTCGAGTGTGCGAAACGTAACGCGCGAGAAATTGTAAGTAAACGCCGTATTTACATATCTGCCGCTGTGCAGGAAAATCCGTATAGGTGTTCGAGTGTTCGAAACGTAACGCGTAAGAAATTGTAAGTAAACGCCGTATTTACATATCTGCCACTGTGTAGGAGAATCCGTATAGGTGTTCGAGTGTGCGAAACGTAACGCGCGAGAAATTGTAAGTAAACGCCGTATTTACATATCTGCCACTGTGCAGGAGAATCCGTATAGGTGTTCGAGTGCTCGAAACGTAACGCGCAAGAAATTGTAAGTAAACGCCGTATTTACATATCTGCCACTGTGCAGGAAAATCCGTATAGGTGTTCGAGTGTTCGAATCGTAAGGCGTGAGAAATTGTAATTAAACGCCGTATTTACATATCTGCCACTGTGCTGGAGAATCCGTATAGGTGTTCGAGAGTTCAAACCGTAACGCGCGAGAAATTGTAAGTAAACGCCGTATTTACATATCTGCCACTGTGCAGGAGAATCCGTATAGGTGTTCGAGTGTTCGAAACGTAACGCGCGAGAAGTTGTAAGTAAATACGGCGTATTTAGATATCTGCCACTGTGCAGGAGAATCCGTATAGGTGTTCGAGTGTTCGAAACGTAACGCGCGAGAAATTGTAAGTAAACGTCGTATTTACTTATCTGCCACTGTGCAGGAGAATCCGTATAGGTGTTCGAGTGTTCGAAACGTAACGCGTGAGAAATTGTAAGTAAACGTCGTATTTACATATCTGCCACTGTGCAGGAGAATCCGTATAGGTGTTCGAGTGTGCCAAACGTAACGCGCGAGAAATTGTAAGTAAACGCCGTATTTACATATCTGCCACTGTGCAGGATAATCCGTATAGGTGTTCGAGTGTGCGAAACGTAACGCGCGAGAAATTGTAAGTAAACGCCGTATTTACATATCTGCCACTGTGCAGGAGAATCCGTATAGGTGTTCGAGTGCTCGAAACGTAACGCGCAAGAAATTGTAAGTAAACGCCGTATTTACATATCTGCCACTATGCAGGAGAATCCGGATAGCTGTTCGAGTGTGCGAAACGTAACGCGCGAGAAATTGTAAGTAAACGCCGTATTTACATATCTGCCACTGTGCAGGAGAATCCGTATAGGTGTTCGAGTGCTCGAAACGTAACGCGCAAGAAATTGTAAGTAAACGCCGTATTTACATATCTGCCACTGTGCAGGAGAATCCGGATAGCTGTTCGAGTGTGCGAAACGTAACGCGCGAGAAATTGTAAGTAAACGTCGTATTTACATATCTGCCACTGTGCAGGAGAATCCGTATAGGTGTTCGAGTGTTCGAAACGTAACGCGCAAGAAATTGTAAGTAAACGCCGTATTTACATATCTGCCACTGTGCTGGAGAATCCGTACAGGTGTTCGAGTGTTCGAAACGTAACGCGCGAGAAATTGTTTATAAACGCCGTATTTACATATCTGCCACTGTGCAGGAGAATCCGTATAGCTGTTCGAGTGTGCGAAACGTAACGCGCGAGAAATTGTAAGTAAACGTCGTATTTACATATCTGCCACTGTGCAGGAGAATCCGTATAGGTGTTCGAGTGTTCGAAACGTAACGCGCGAGAAATTGTAAGTAAACGTCGTATTTACTTATCTGCCACTGTGCAGGAGAATCCGTATAGCTGTTCGAGTGTTCGAAACGTAACGCGTGAGAAATTGTAAGTAAACGTCGTATTTACATATCTGCCACTGTGCAGGAGAATCCGTATAGGTGTTCGAGTGTTCGAAACGTAACGCGCGAGAAATTGTAAGTAAACGTCGTATTTACATATCTGCCACTGTGCAGGAGAATCCGTATAGGTGTTCGAGTGTGCCAAACGTAACGCGCGAGAAATTGTAAGTAAACGCCGTATTTACATATCTGCCACTGTGCAGGATAATCCGTATAGGTGTTCGAGTGTGCGAAACGTAACGCGCGAGAAATTGTAAGTAAACCCCGTATTTACATATCTGCCACTGTGCAGGAGAATCCGTATAGGTGTTCGAGTGCTCGAAACGTAACGCGCAAGAAATTGTAAGTAAACGCCGTATTTACATATCTGCCACTGTGCAGGAGAATCCGGATAGCTGTTCGAGTGTGCGAAACGTAACGCGCGAGAAATTGTAAGTAAACGTCGTATTTACATATCTGCCACTGTGCAGGAGAATCCGTATAGGTGTTCGAGTGCTCGAAACGTAACGCGCAAGAAATTGCAAGTAAACGCCGTATTTACATATCTGCCACTGTGCAGGAGAATCCGTATAGGTGTTCGAGTGCTCGAAACGTAACGCGCAAGAAATTGTAAGTAAACGCCGTATTTACATATCTGCCACTATGCAGGAAAATCCGTATAGGTGTTCGAGTGTTCGAATCGTAAGGCGTGAGAAATTGTAATTAAACGCCGTATTTACATATCTGCCACTGTGCTGGAGAATCCGTATAGGTGTTCGAGTGTTCGAAACGTAACGCGCGAGAAATTGTAAGTAAACGTCGTATTTACTTATCTGCCACTGTGCAGGAGAATACGTATAGGTGTTCGAGTGTTCGAAACGTAACGCGTGAGAAATTATAAGTAAACGTCGTATTTACATATCTGCCACTGTGCAGGAGAATCCGTATAGGTGTTCGAGTGTGCCAAACGTAACGCGCGAGAAATTGTAAGTAAACGCCGTATTTACATATCTGCCACTGTGCAGGATAATCCGTATAGGTGTTCGAGTGTGCGAAACGTAACGCGCGAGAAATTGTAAGTAAACGCCGTATTTACATATCTGCCACTGTGCAGGAGAATCCGTATAGGTGTTCGAGTGCTCGAAACGTAACGCGCAAGAAATTGTTAGTAAACGCCGTATTTACATATCTGCCACTGTGCAGGAGAATCCGGACAGGTGTTCGAGTGTTCGAAACGTAACGCGCGAGAAATTGTTTGTAAACGCCGTATTTACATATCTGCCACTGTGCAGGAGAATCCGTATAGCTGTTCGAGTGTGCGAAACGTAACGCGCGAGAAATTGTAAGTAAACGTCGTATTTACATATCTGCCGCTGTGCAGGAAAATCCGTATAGGTGTTCGAGTGTTCGAAACGTAACGCGTAAGAAATTGTAAGTAAACGCCGTATTTACATATCTGCCACTGTGGAGGAGAATCCGTATAGGTGTTCGAGTGTGCGAAACGTAACGCGCGAGAAATTGTAAGTAAACGCCGTATTTACATATCTGCCACTGTGCAGGAGAATCCGTATAGGTGTTCGAGTGCTCGAAACGTAACGCGCAAGAAATTGTAAGTAAACGCCGTATTTACATATCTGCCACTGTGCAGGAAAATCCGTATAGGTGTTCGAGTGTTCGAATCGTAAGGCGTGAGAAATTGTAATTAAACGCCGTATTTACATATCTGCCACTGTGCTGGAGAATCCGTATAGGTGTTCGAGAGTTCAAACCGTAACGCGCGAGAAATTGTAAGTAAACGCCGTATTTACATATCTGCCACTGTGCAGGAGAATCCGTATAGGTGTTCGAGTGTTCGAAACGTAACGCGCGAGAAGTTGTAAGTAAATACGGCGTATTTACATATCTGCCACTGTGCAGGAGAATCCGTATAGGTGTTCGAGTGTTCGAAACGTAACGCGCGAGAAATTGTAAGTAAACGTCGTATTTACTTATCTTCCACTGTGCAGGAGAATCCGTATAGGTGTTCGAGTGTTCGAAACGTAACGCGTGAGAAATTGTAAGTAAACGTCGTATTTACATATCTGCCACTGTGCAGGAGAATCCGTATAGGTGTTCGAGTGTGCCAAACGTAACGCGCGGGAAATTGTAAGTAAACGCCGTATTTACATATCTGCCACTGTGCAGGATAATCCGTATAGGTGTTCGAGTGTGCGAAACGTAACGCGCGAGAAATTGTAAGTAAACGCCGTATTTACATATCTGCCACTGTGCAGGAGAATCCGTATAGGTGTTCGAGTGCTCGAAACGTAACGCGCAAGAAATTGTAAGTAAACGCCGTATTTACATATCTGCCACTATGCAGGAGAATCCGGATAGCTGTTCGAGTGTGCGAAACGTAACGCGCGAGAAATTGTAAGTAAACGCCGTATTTACATATCTGCCACTGTGCAGGAGAATCCGTATAGGTGTTCGAGTGCTCGAAACGTAACGCGCAAGAAATTGTAAGTAAACGCCGTATTTACATATCTGCCACTGTGCAGGAGAATCCGGATAGCTGTTCGAGTGTGCGAAACGTAACGCGCGAGAAATTGTAAGTAAACGTCGTATTTACATATCTGCCACTGTGCAGGAGAATCCGTATAGGTGTTCGAGTGTTCGAAACGTAACGCGCAAGAAATTGTAAGTAAACGCCGTATTTACATATCTGCCACTGTGCTGGAGAATCCGTACAGGTGTTCGAGTGTTCGAAACGTAACGCGCGAGAAATTGTTTGTAAACGCCGTATTTACATATCTGCCACTGTGCAGGAGAATCCGTATAGCTGTTCGAGTGTGCGAAACGTAACGCGCGAGAAATTGTAAGTAAACGTCGTATTTACATATCTGCCACTGTGCAGGAGAATCCGTATAGGTGTTCGAGTGTTCGAAACGTAACGCGCGAGAAATTGTAAGTAAACGTCGTATTTACTTATCTGCCACTGTGCAGGAGAATCCGTATAGCTGTTCGAGTGTTCGAAACGTAACGCGTGAGAAATTGTAAGTAAACGTCGTATTTACATATCTGCCACTGTGCAGGAGAATCCGTATAGGTGTTCGAGTGTTCGAAACGTAACGCGCGAGAAATTGTAAGTAAACGTCGTATTTACATATCTGCCACTGTGCAGGAGAATCCGTATAGGTGTTCGAGTGTGCCAAACGTAACGCGCGAGAAATTGTAAGTAAACGCCGTATTTACATATCTGCCACTGTGCAGGATAATCCGTATAGGTGTTCGAGTGTGCGAAACGTAACGCGCGAGAAATTGTAAGTAAACCCCGTATTTACATATCTGCCACTGTGCAGGAGAATCCGTATAGGTGTTCGAGTGCTCGAAACGTAACGCGCAAGAAATTGTAAGTAAACGCCGTATTTACATATCTGCCACTGTGCAGGAGAATCCGGATAGCTGTTCGACTGTGCGAAACGTAACGCGCGAGAAATTGTAAGTAAACGTCGTATTTACATATCTGCCACTGTGCAGGAGAATCCGTATAGGTGTTCGAGTGTTCGAAACGTAACGCGCAAGAAATTGTAAGTAAACGCCGTATTTACATATCTGCCACTGTGCAGGAGAATCCGGATAGCTGTTCGAGTGTGCGAAACGTAACGCGCGAGAAATTGTAAGTAAACGCCGTATTTACATATCTGCCACTGTGCAGGAGAATCCGTATAGGTGTTCGAGTGCTCCAAACGTAACGCGCAAGAAATTGTAAGTAAACGCCGTATTTACATATCTGCCACTGTGCAGGAGAATCCGGATAGCTGTTCGAGTGTGCGAAACGTAACGCGCGAGAAATTGTAAGTAAACGTCGTATTTACATATCTGCCACTGTGCAGGAGAATCCGTATAGGTGTTCGAGTGTTCGAAACGTAACGCGCAAGAAATTGTAAGTAAACGCCGTATTTACATATCTGCCACTGTGCAGGAGAATCCGTATAGGTGTTCGAGTGTGCGAAACGTAACGCGCGAGAAATTGTAAGTAAACGCCGTATTTACATATCTGCCACTGTGCAGGAGAATCCGTATAGGTGTTCGAGTGCTCGAAACGTAACGCGCAAGAAATTGTAAGTAAATGTCGTATTTACATATCTGCCACTGTGCAGGAAAATCCGTATAGGTGTTCGAGTGTTCGAATCGTAAGGCGTGAGAAATTGTAATTAAACGCCGTATTTACATATCTGCCACTGTGCTGGAGAATCCGTATAGGTGTTCGAGTGTTCAAACCGTAACGCGCGAGAAATTGTAAGTAAACGCCGTATTTACATATCTGCCACTGTGCAGGAGAATCCGTATAGGTGTTCGAGTGCTCGAAACGTAACGCGCAAGAAATTGTAAATAAACGCCGTATTTACATATCTGCCACTGTGCAGGAGAATCCGTATAGGTGTTCGAGTGTTCGAAACGTAACGCGCGAGAAATTGTATGTAAACGCCGTATTTACATATCTGCCACTGTGCAGGAGAATCCGTATAGCTGTTCGAGTGTGCGAAACGTAACGCGCGAGAAATTGTAAGTAAACGTCGTATTTACATATCTGCCACTGTGCAGGAGAATCCGTATAGGTGTTCGAGTGTTTGAAACGTAGCGCGCAAGAAATTGTAAGTAAACGCCGTATTTACATATCTGCCACTGTGCAGGAGAATCCGTATAGGTGTTCGAGTGCTCGAAACGTAACGCGCAAGAAATTGTAAGTAAACGCCGTATTTACATATCTGCCACTGTGCAGGAGAATCCGTATAGGTGTTCGAGTGCTCGAAACGTAACGCGCAAGAAATTGTAAGTAAACGCCGTATTTACATATCTGCCACTGTGCAGGAAAATCCGTATAGGTGTTCGAGTGTTCGAATCGTAAGGCGTGAGAAATTGTAATTAAACGCCGTATTTACATATCTGCCACTGTGCTGGAGAATCCGTATAGGTGTTCGAGTGTTCGAAACGTAACGCGCGAGAAATTGTAAGTAAACGTCGTATTTACTTATCTGCCACTGTGCAGGAGAATACGTATAGGTGTTCGAGTGTTCGAAACGTAACGCGTGAGAAATTATAAGTAAACGTCGTATTTACATATCTGCCACTGTGCAGGAGAATCCGTATAGGTGTTCGAGTGTGCCAAACGTAACGCGCGAGAAATTGTAAGTAAACGCCGTATTTACATATCTGCCACTGTGCAGGATAATCCGTATAGGTGTTCGAGTGTGCGAAACGTAACGCGCGAGAAATTGTAAGTAAACCCCGTATTTACATATCTGCCACTGTGCAGGAGAATCCGTATAGGTGTTCGAGTGCTCGAAACGTAACGCGCAAGAAATTGTAAATAAACGCCGTATTTACATATCTGCCACTGTGCAGGAGAATCCGTATGGGTGTTCGAGTGTTCGAAACGTAACGCGCGAGAAATTGTATGTAAACGCCGTATTTACATATCTGCCACTGTGCAGGAGAATCCGTATAGCTGTTCGAGTGTGCGAAACGTAACGCGCGAGAAATTGTAAGTAAACGTCGTATTTACATATCTGCCACTGTGCAGGAGAATCCGTATAGGTGTTCGAGTGTTTGAAACGTAGCGCGCAAGAAATTGTAAGTAAACGCCGTATTTACATATCTGCCACTGTGCAGGAGAATCCGTATAGGTGTTCGAGTGCTCGAAACGTAACGCGCAAGAAATTGTAAGTAAACGCCGTATTTACATATCTGCCACTGTGCAGGAGAATCCGTATAGGTGTTCGAGTGCTCGAAACGTAACGCGCAAGAAATTGTAAGTAAACGCCGTATTTACATATCTGCCACTGTGCAGGAAAATCCGTATAGGTGTTCGAGTGTTCGAATCGTAAGGCGTGAGAAATTGTAATTAAACGCCGTATTTACATATCTGCCACTGTGCTGGAGAATCCGTATAGGTGTTCGAGTGTTCGAAACGTAACGCGCGAGAAATTGTAAGTAAACGTCGTATTTACTTATCTGCCACTGTGCAGGAGAATACGTATAGGTGTTCGAGTGTTCGAAACGTAACGCGTGAGAAATTATAAGTAAACGTCGTATTTACATATCTGCCACTGTGCAGGAGAATCCGTATAGGTGTTCGAGTGTGCCAAACGTAACGCGCGAGAAATTGTAAGTAAACGCCGTATTTACATATCTGCCACTGTGCAGGATAATCCGTATAGGTGTTCGAGTGTGCGAAACGTAACGCGCGAGAAATTGTAAGTAAACCCCGTATTTACATATCTGCCACTGTGCAGGAGAATCCGTATAGGTGTTCGAGTGCTCGAAACGTAACGCGCAAGAAATTGTAAGTAAACGCCGTATTTACATATCTGCCACTGTGCAGGAGAATCCGGATAGCTGTTCGAGTGTGCGAAACGTAACGCGCGAGAAATTGTAAGTAAACGTCATATTTACATATCTGCCACTGTGCAGGAGAATCCGTATAGGTGTTCGAGTGTTCGAAACGTAACGCGCAAGAAATTGTAAGTAAACGCCGTATTTACATATCTGCCACTGTGCAGGAGAATCCGGATAGCTGTTCGAGTGTGCGAAACGTAACGCGCGAGAAATTGTAAGTAAACGCCGTATTTACATATCTGCCACTGTGCAGGAGAATCCGTATAGGTGTTCGAGTGCTCCAAACGTAACGCGCAAGAAATTGTTAGTAAACGCCGTATTTACATATCTGCCACTGTGCAGGAGAATCCGGATAGCTGTTCGAGTGTGCGAAACGTAACGCGCGAGAAATTGTAAGTAAACGTTGTATTTACATATCTGCCACTGTGCAGGAGAATCCGTATAGGTGTTCGAGTGTTCGAAACGTAACGCGCAAGAAATTGTAAGTAAACGCCGTATTTACATATCTGCCACTGTGCAGGAGAATCCGTATAGGTGTTCGAGTGTGCGAAACGTAACGCGCGAGAAATTGTAAGTAAACGCCGTATTTACATATCTGCCACTGTGCAGGAGAATCCGTATAGGTGTTCGAGTGCTCGAAACGTAACGCGCAAGAAATTGTAAGTAAATGTCGTATTTACATATCTGCCACTGTGCAGGAAAATCCGTATAGGTGTTCGAGTGTTCGAATCGTAAGGCGTGAGTAATTGTAATTAAACGCCGTATTTACATATCTGCCACTGTGCTGGAGAATCCGTATAGGTGTTCGAGTGTTCAAACCGTAACGCGCGAGAAATTGTAAGTAAACGCCGTATTTACATATCTGCCACTGTGCAGGAGAATCCGTATAGGTGTTCGAGTGCTCGAAACGTAACGCGCAAGAAATTGTAAATAAACGCCGTATTTACATATCTGCCACTGTGCAGGAGAATCCGTATAGGTGTTCGAGTGTTCGAAACGTAACGCGCGAGAAATTGTATGTAAACGCCGTATTTACATATCTGCCACTGTGCAGGAGAATCCGTATAGCTGTTCGAGTGTGCGAAACGTAACGCGCGAGAAATTGTAAGTAAACGTCGTATTTACATATCTGCCACTGTGCAGGAGAATCCGTATAGGTGTTCGAATGTTTGAAACGTAGCGCGCAAGAAATTGTAAGTAAACGCCGTATTTACATATCTGCCACTGTGCAGGAGAATCCGTATAGGTGTTCGAGTGCTCGAAACGTAACGCACAAGAAATTGTAAGTAAACGCCGTATTTACATATCTGCCACTGTGCAGGAGAATCCGTATAGGTGTTCGAGTGCTCGAAACGTAACGCGCAAGAAATTGTAAGTAAACGCCGTATTTACATATCTGCCACTGTGCAGGAAAATCCGTATAGGTGTTCGAGTGTTCGAATCGTAAGGCGTGAGAAATTGTAATTAAACGCCGTATTTACATATCTGCCACTGTGCTGGAGAATCCGTATAGGTGTTCGAGTGTTCGAAACGTAACGCGCGAGAAATTGTAAGTAAACGTCGTATTTACTTATCTGCCACTGTACAGGAGAATACGTATAGGTGTTCGAGTGTTCGAAACGTAACGCGTGAGAAATTATAAGTAAACGTCGTATTTACATATCTGCCACTGTGCAGGAGAATCCGTATAGGTGTTCGAGTGTGCCAAACGTAACGCGCGAGAAATTGTAAGTAAACGCCGTATTTACATATCTGCCACTGTGCAGGATAATCCGTATAGGTGTTCGAGTGTGCGAAACGTAACGCGCGAGAAATTGTAAGTAAACGCCGTATTTACATATCTGCCACTGTGCAGGAGAATCCGTATAGGTGTTCGAGTGCTCGAAACGTAACGCGCAAGAAATTGTTAGTAAACGCCGTATTTACATATCTGCCACTGTGCAGGAGAATCCGGACAGGTGTTCGAGTGTTCGAAACGTAACGCGCGAGAAATTGTTTGTAAACGCCGTATTTACATATCTGCCACTGTGCAGGAGAATCCGTATAGGTGTTCGAGTGCTCGAAACGTAACGCGCAAGAAATTGTAAATAAACGCCGTATTTACATATCTGCCACTGTGCAGGAGAATCCGTATAGGTGTTCGAGTGTTCGAAACGTAACGCGCGAGAAATTGTATGTAAACGCCGTATTTACATATCTGCCACTGTGCAGGAGAATCCGTATAGCTGTTCGAGTGTGCGAAACGTAACGCGCGAGAAATTGTAAGTAAACGTCGTATTTACATATCTGCCACTGTGCAGGAGAATCCGTATAGGTGTTCGAGTGTTTGAAACGTAGCGCGCAAGAAATTGTAAGTAAACGCCGTATTTACATATCTGCCACCGTGCAGGAGAATCCGTATAGGCGTTCGAGTGCTCGAAACGTAACGCGCAAGAAATTGTAAGTAAACGCCGTATTTACATATCTGCCACTGTGCAGGAGAATCCGTATAGGTGTTCGAGTGCTCGAAACGTAACGCGCAAGAAATTGTAAGTAAACGCCGTATTTACATATCTGCCACTGTGCAGGAAAATCCGTATAGGTGTTCGAGTGTTCGAATCGTATGGCGTGAGAAATTGTAATTAAACGCCGTATTTACATATCTGCCACTGTGCTGGAGAATCCGTATAGGTGTTCGAGTGTTCGAAACGTAACGCGCGAGAAATTGTAAGTAAACGTCGTATTTACTTATCTGCCACTGTGCAGGAGAATACGTATAGGTGTTCGAGTGTTCGAAACGTAACGCGTGAGAAATTATAAGTAAACGTCGTATTTACATATCTGCCACTGTGCAGGAGAATCCGTATAGGTGTTCGAGTGTGCCAAACGTAACGCGCGAGAAATTGTAAGTAAACGCCGTATTTACATATCTGCCACTGTGCAGGATAATCCGTATAGGTGTTCGAGTGTGCGAAACGTAACGCGCGAGAAATTGTAAGTAAACGCCGTATTTACATATCTGCCACTGTGCAGGAGAATCCGTATAGGTGTTCGGGTGCTCGAAACGTAACGCGCAACAAATTGTTA
Organism: Camellia sinensis; assembly: GCF_055761805.1. Classification (NCBI taxonomy): domain Eukaryota; kingdom Viridiplantae; phylum Streptophyta; class Magnoliopsida; order Ericales; family Theaceae; genus Camellia; species Camellia sinensis. Next base: position 2,978,006 of record NW_028128989.1, on the reverse strand, counting down.
GTAAACGCCGTATTTACATATCTGCCACTGTGCAGGAGAATCCGGACAGGTGTTCGAGTGTTCGAAACGTAACGCGCGAGAAATTGTTTGTAAACGCCGTATTTACATATCTGCCACTGTGCAGGAGAATCCGTATAGCTGTTCGAGTGTGCGAAACGTAACGCGCGAGAAATTGTAAGTAAACGTCGTATTTACATATCTGCCGCTGTGCAGGAAAATCCGTATAGGTGTTCGAGTGTTCGAAACGTAACGCGTAAGAAATTGTAAGTAAACGCCGTATTTACATATCTGCCACTGTGCAGGAGAATCCGTATAGGTGTTCGAGTGTGCGAAACGTAACGCGCGAGAAATTGTAAGTAAACGCCGTATTTACATATCTGCCACTGTGCAGGAGAATCCGTATAGGTGTTCGAGTGCTCGAAACGTAACGCGCAAGAAATTGTAAGTAAACGCCGTATTTACATATCTGCCACTGTGCAGGAAAATCCGTATAGGTGTTCGAGTGTTCGAATCGTAAGGCGTGAGAAATTGTAATTAAACGCCGTATTTACATATCTGCCACTGTGCTGGAGAATCCGTATAGGTGTTCGAGAGTTCAAACCGTAACGCGCGAGAAATTGTAAGTAAACGCCATATTTACATATCTGCCACTGTGCAGGAGAATCCGTATAGGTGTTCGAGTGTTCGAAACGTAACGCGCGAGAAGTTGTAAGTAAATACGGCGTATTTACATATCTGCCACTGTGCAGGAGAATCCGTATAGGTGTTCGAGTGTTCGAAACGTAACGCGCGAGAAATTGTAAGTAAACGTCGTATTTACTTATCTGCCACTGTGCAGGAGAATCCGTATAGGTGTTCGAGTGTTCGAAACGTAACGCGTGAGAAATTGTAAGTAAACGTCGTATTTACATATCTGCCACTGTGCAGGAGAATCCGTATAGGTGTTCGAGTGTGCCAAACGTAACGCGCGAGAAATTGTAAGTAAACGCCGTATTTACATATCTGCCACTGTGCAGGATAATCCGTATAGGTGTTCGAGTGTGCGAAACGTAACGCGCGAGAAATTGAAAGTAAACGCCGTATTTACATATCTGCCACTGTGCAGGAGAATCCGTATAGGTGTTCGAGTGCTCGAAACGTAACGCGCAAGAAATTGTAAGTAAACGCCGTATTTACATATCTGCCACTGTGCAGGAGAATCCGGATAGCTGTTCGAGTGTGCGAAACGTAACGCGCGAGAAATTGTAAGTAAACGCCGTATTTACATATCTGCCACTGTGCAGGAGAATCCGTATAGGTGTTCGAGTGCTCGAAACGTAACGCGCAAGAAATTGTAAGTAAACGCCATATTTACATATCTGCCACTGTGCAGGAGAATCCGGATAGCTGTTCGAGTGTGCGAAACGTAACGCGCGAGAAATTGTAAGTAAACGTCGTATTTACATATCTGCCACTGTGCAGGAGAATCCGTATAGGTGTTCGAGTGTTCGAAACGTAACGCGCAAGAAATTGTAAGTAAACGCCGTATTTACATATCTGCCACTGTGCTGGAGAATCCGTACAGGTGTTCGAGTGTTCGAAACGTAACGCGCGAGAAATTGTTTGTAAACGCCGTATTTACATATCTGCCACTGTGCCGGAGAATCCGTATAGCTGTTCGAGTGTGCGAAACGTAACGCGCGAGAAATTGTAAGTAAACGTCGTATTTACATATCTGCCACAGTGCAGGAGAATCCGTATAGGTGTTCGAGTGTTCGAAACGTAACGCGCGAGAAATTGTAAGTAAACGTCGTATTTACTTATCTGCCACTGTGCAGGAGAATCCGTATAGGTGTTCGAGTGTTCGAAACGTAACGCGTGAGAAATTGTAAGTAAACGTCGTATTTACATATCTGCCACTGTGCAGGAGAATCCGTATAGGTGTTCGAGTGTGCCAAACGTAACGCGCGAGAAATTGTAAGTAAACGCCGTATTTACATATCTGCCACTGTGCAGGATAATCCGTATAGGTGTTCGAGTGTGCGAAACGTAACGCGCGAGAAATTGTAAGTAAACCCCGTATTTACATATCTGCCACTGTGCAGGAGAATCCGTATAGGTGTTCGAGTGCTCGAAACGTAACGCGCAAGAAATTGTAAGTAAACGCCGTATTTACATATCTGCCACTGTGCAGGAGAATCCGGATAGCTGTTCGAGTGTGCGAAACGTAACGCGCGAGAAATTGTAAGTAAACGTCGTATTTACATATCTGCCACTGTGCAGGAGAATCCGTATAGGTGTTCGAGTGTTCGAAACGTAACGCGCAAGAAATTGTAAGTAAACGCCGTATTTACATATCTGCCACTGTGCAGGAGAATCCGTACAGGTGTTCGAGTGTTCGAAACGTAACGCGCGAGAAATTGTTTGTAAACGCCGTATTTACATATCTGCCACTGTGCAGGAGAATCCGTATAGCTGTTCGAGTGTGCGAAACGTAACGCGCGAGAAATTGTAAGTAAACGTCGTATTTACATATCTGCCACTGTGCAGGAGAATCCGTATAGGTGTTCGAGTGTTCGAATCGTAAGGCGTGAGAAATTGTAATTAAACACCGTATTTACATATCTGCCACTGTGCTGGAGAATCCGTATAGGTGTTCGAGTGTTCGAAATGTAACGCGCGAGAAGTTGTAAGTAAATACGGCGTATTTACATATCTGCCACTGTGCAGGAGAATCCGTATAGGTGTTCGAATGTTCGAAACGTAACGCGCGAGAAATTGTAAGTAAACGTCGTATTTATTTATCTGCCACTGTGCAGGAGAATCCGTATAGGTGTTCGAGTGTTCGAAACGTAACGCGTGAGAAATTGTAAGTAAACGTCGTATTTACATATCTGCCACTGTGCAGGAGAATCCGTATAGGTGTTCGAGTGTGCCAAACGTAACGCGCGAGAAATTGTAAGTAAACGCCGTATTTACATATCTGCCACTGTGCAGGATAATCCGTATAGGTGTTCGAGTGTGCGAAACGTAACGCGCGAGAAATTGTAAGTAAACGCCGTATTTACATATCTGCCACTGTGCAGGAGAATCCGTATAGGTGTTCGAGTGCTCGAAACGTAACGCGCAAGAAATTGTAAGTAAATGCCGTATTTACATATCTGCCACTGTGCAGGAGAATCCGGATAGCTGTCCGAGTGTGCGAAACGTAACGCGCGAGAAATTGTAAGTAAACGCCGTATTTACATATCTGCCACTGTGCAGGAGAATCCGTATAGGTGTTCGAGTGCTCGAAACGTAACGCGCAAGAAATTGTAAGTAAACGCCGTATTTACATATCTGCCACTGTGCAGGAGAATCCGGATAGCTGTTCGAGTGTGCGAAACGTAACGCGCGAGAAATTGTAAGTAAACGTCGTATTTACATATCTGCCACTGTGCAGGAGAATCCGTATAGGTGTTCGAGTGTTCGAAACGTAACGCGCAAGAAATTGTAAGTAAACGCCGTATTTACATATCTGCCACTGTGCTGGAGAATCCGTACAGGTGTTCGAGTGTTCGAAACGTAACGCGCGAGAAATTGTTTGTAAACGCCGTATTTACATATCTGCCACTGTGCAGGAGAATCCGTATAGCTGTTCGAGTGTGCGAAACGTAACGCGCGAGAAATTGTAAGTAAACGTCGTATTTACATATCTGCCACTGTGCAGGAGAATCCGTATAGGTGTTCGAGTGTTCGAATCGTAAGGCGTGAGAAATTGTAATTAAACACCGTATTTACATATCTGCCACTGTGCTGGAGAATCCGTATAGGTGTTCGAGTGTTCGAAATGTAACGCGCGAGAAGTTGTAAGTAAATACGGCGTATTTACATATCTGCCACTGTGCAGGAGAATCCGTATAGGTGTTCGAATGTTCGAAACGTAACGCGCGAGAAATTGTAAGTAAACGTCGTATTTATTTATCTGCCACTGTGCAGGAGAATCCGTATAGGTGTTCGAGTGTTCGAAACGTAACGCGTGAGAAATTGTAAGTAAACGTCGTATTTACATATCTGCCACTGTGCAGGAGAATCCGTATAGGTGTTCGAGTGTGCCAAACGTAACGCGCGAGAAATTGTAAGTAAACGCCGTATTTACATATCTGCCACTGTGCAGGATAATCCGTATAGGTGTTCGAGTGTGCGAAACGTAACGCGCGAGAAATTGTAAGTAAACGCCGTATTTACATATCTGCCACTGTGCAGGAGAATCCGTATAGGTGTTCGAGTGCTCGAAACGTAACGCGCAAGAAATTGTAAGTAAATGCCGTATTTACATATCTGCCACTGTGCAGGAGAATCCGGATAGCTGTCCGAGTGTGCGAAACGTAACGCGCGAGAAATTGTAAGTAAACGCCGTATTTACATATCTGCCACTGTGCAGGAGAATCCGTATAGGTGTTCGAGTGCTCGAAACGTAACGCGCAAGAAATTGTAAGTAAACGCCGTATTTACATATCTGCCACTGTGCAGGAGAATCCGGATAGCTGTTCGAGTGTGCGAAACGTAACGCGCGAGAAATTGTAAGTAAACGTCGTATTTACATATCTGCCACTGTGCAGGAGAATCCGTATAGGTGTTCGAGTGTTCGAAACGTAACGCGCAAGAAATTGTAAGTAAACGCCGTATTTACATATCTGCCACTGTGCTGGAGAATCCGTACAGGTGTTCGAGTGTTCGAAACGTAACGCGCGAGAAATTGTTTGTAAACGCCGTATTTACATATCTGCCACTGTGCAGGAGAATCCGTATAGCTGTTCGAGTGTGCGAAACGTAACGCGCGAGAAATTGTAAGTAAACGTCGTATTTACATATCTGCCACTGTGCAGGAGAATCCGTATAGGTGTTCGAGTGTTCGAAACGTAACGCGCGAGAAATTGTAAGTAAACGTCGTATTTACTTATCTGCCACTGTGCAGGAGAATCCGTATAGGTGTTCGAGTGTTCGAAACGTAACGCGTGAGAAATTGTAAGTAAACGTCGTATTTACATATCTGCCACTGTGCAGGAGAATCCGTATAGGTGTTCGAGTGTGCCAAACGTAACGCGCGAGAAATTGTAAGTAAACGCCGTATTTACATATCTGCCACTGTGCAGGATAATCCGTATAGGTGTTCGAGTGTGCGAAACGTAACGCGCGAGAAATTGTAAGTAAACCCCGTATTTACATATCTGCCACTGTGCAGGAGAATCCGTATAGGTGTTCGAGTGCTCGAAACGTAACGCGCAAGAAATTGTAAGTAAACGCCGTATTTACATATCTGCCACTGTGCAGGAGAATCCGGACAGCTGTTCGAGTGTGCGAAACGTAACGCGCGAGAAATTGTAAGTAAACGTCGTATTTACATATCTGCCACTGTGCAGGAGAATCCGTATAGGTGTTCGAGTGTTCGAAACGTAACGCGCAAGAAATTGTAAGTAAACGCCGTATTTACATATCTGCCACTGTGCAGGAGAATCCGTACAGGTGTTCGAGTGTTCGAAACGTAACGCGCGAGAAATTGTTTGTAAACGCCGTATTTACATATCTGCCACTGTGCAGGAGAATCCGTATAGCTGTTCGAGTGTGCGAAACGTAACGCGCGAGAAATTGTAAGTAAACGTCGTATTTACATATCTGCCACTGTGCAGGAGAATCCGTATAGGTGTTCGAGTGTTCGAAACGTAACGCGCAAGAAATTGTAAGTAAACGCCGTATTTACATATCTGCCACTGTGCAGGAGAATCCGTATAGGTGTTCGAGTGTGCGAAACGTAACGCGTGAGAAATTGTAAGTAAACGCCGTATTTACATATATGCCACTGTGCAGGAGAATCCGTATAGGTGTTCGAGTGCTCGAAACGTAAGGCGTGAGAAATTGTAAGTAAACGCCGTATTTACATATCTGCCACTGTGCAGGAAAATCCGTATAGGTGTTCGAGTGTTCGAATCGTAAGGCGTGAGAAATTGTAATTAAACGCCGTATTTACATATCTGCCACTGTGCTGGAGAATCCGTATAGGTGTTCGAGTGTTCAAAACGTAACGCGCGAGAAGTTGTAAGTAAATACGGCGTATTTACATATCTGCCACTGTGCAGGAGAATCCGTATAGGTGTTCGAGTGTTCGAAACGTAACGCGCGAGAAATTGTAAGTAAACGTCGTATTTACTTATCTGCCACTGTGCAGGAGAATCCGTATAGGTGTTCGAGTGTTCGAAACGTAACGCGTGAGAAATTGTAAGTAAACGTCGTATTTACATATCTGCCACTGTGCAGGAGAATCCGTATAGGTGTTCGAGTGTGCCAAACGTAACGCGCGAGAAATTGTAAGTAAACGCCGTATTTACATATCTGCCACTGTGCAGGATAATCCGTATAGGTGTTCGAGTGTGCGAAACGTAACGCGCGAGAAATTGTAAGTAAACGCCGTATTTACATATCTGCCACTGTGCAGGAGAATCCGTATAGGTGTTCGAGTGCTCGAAACGTAACGCGCAAGAAATTGTAAGTAAACGCCGTATTTACATATCTGCCACTGTGCAGGAGAATCCGGACAGGTGTTCGAGTGTTCGAAACGTAACGCGCGAGAAATTGTTTGTAAACGCCATATTTACATATCTGCCACTGTGCAGGAGAATCCGTATAGCTGTTCGAGTGTGCGAAACGTAACGCGCGAGAAATTGTAAGTAAACGTCGTATTTACATATCTGCCACTGTGCAGGAGAATCCGTATAGGTGTTCGAGTGCTCGAAACGTAACGCGCAAGAAATTGTAAGTAAACGCCGTATTTACATATCTGCCACTGTGCAGGAAAATCCGTATAGGTGTTCGAGTGTTCAAATCGTAAGGCGTGAGAAATTGTAATTAAATGCCGTATTTACATATCTGCCACTGTGCTGGAGAATCCGTATAGGTGTTCGAGAGTTCAAACCGTAACGCGCGAGAAATTGTAAGTAAACGCCGTATTTACATATCTGCCACTGTGTAGGAGAATCCGTATAGGTGTTCGAGTGTTCGAAACGTAACGCGCGAGAAGTTGTAAGTAAATACGGCGTATTTACATATCTGCCACTGTGCAGGAGAATCCGTATAGGTGTTCGAGTGTTCGAAACGTAACGCGCGAGAAATTGTAAGTAAACGTCGTATTTACTTATCTGCCACTGTGCAGGAGAATCCGTATAGGTGTTCGAGTGTTCGAAACGTAACGCGTGAGAAATTGTAAGTAAACGTCGTATTTACATATCTGCCACTGTGCAGGAGAATCCGTATAGGTGTTCGAGTGTGCCAAACGTAACGCGCGAGAAATTGTAAGTAAACGCCGTATTTACATATCTGCCACTGTGCAGGATAATCCGTATAGGTGTTCGAGTGTGCGAAACGTAACGCGCGAGAAATTGTAAGTAAACCCCGTATTTACATATCTGCCACTGTGCAGGAGAATCCGTATAGGTGTTCGAGTGCTCGAAACGTAACGCGCAAGAAATTGTAAGTAAACGCCGTATTTACATATCTGCCACTGTGCAGGAGAATCCGGACAGCTGTTCGAGTGTGCGAAACGTAACGCGCGAGAAATTGTAAGTAAACGTCGTATTTACATATCTGCCACTGTGCAGGAGAATCCGTATAGGTGTTCGAGTGTTCGAAACGTAACGCGCAAGAAATTGTAAGTAAACGCCGTATTTACATATCTGCCACTGTGCAGGAGAATCCGTACAGGTGTTCGAGTGTTCGAAACGTAACGCGCGAGAAATTGTTTGTAAACGCCGTATTTACATATCTGCCACTGTGCAGGAGAATCCGTATAGCTGTTCGAGTGTGCGAAACGTAACGCGCGAGAAATTGTAAGTAAACGTCGTATTTACATATCTGCCACTGTGCAGGAGAATCCGTATAGGTGTTCGAGTGTTCGAAACGTAACGCGCAAGAAATTGTAAGTAAACGCCGTATTTACATATCTGCCACTGTGCAGGAGAATCCGTATAGGTGTTCGAGTGTGCGAAACGTAACGCGTGAGAAATTGTAAGTAAACGCCGTATTTACATATATGCCACTGTGCAGGAGAATCCGTATAGGTGTTCGAGTGCTCGAAACGTAAGGCGTGAGAAATTGTAAGTAAACGCCGTATTTACATATCTGCCACTGTGCAGGAAAATCCGTATAGGTGTTCGAGTGTTCGAATCGTAAGGCGTGAGAAATTGTAATTAAACGCCGTATTTACATATCTGCCACTGTGCTGGAGAATCCGTATAGGTGTTCGAGTGTTCAAAACGTAACGCGCGAGAAGTTGTAAGTAAATACGGCGTATTTACATATCTGCCACTGTGCAGGAGAATCCGTATAGGTGTTCGAGTGTTCGAAACGTAACGCGCGAGAAATTGTAAGTAAACGTCGTATTTACTTATCTGCCACTGTGCAGGAGAATCCGTATAGGTGTTCGAGTGTTCGAAACGTAACGCGTGAGAAATTGTAAGTAAACGTCGTATTTACATATCTGCCACTGTGCAGGAGAATCCGTATAGGTGTTCGAGTGTGCCAAACGTAACGCGCGAGAAATTGTAAGTAAACGCCGTATTTACATATCTGCCACTGTGCAGGATAATCCGTATAGGTGTTCGAGTGTGCGAAACGTAACGCGCGAGAAATTGTAAGTAAACGCCGTATTTACATATCTGCCACTGTGCAGGAGAATCCGTATAGGTGTTCGAGTGCTCGAAACGTAACGCGCAAGAAATTGTAAGTAAACGCCGTATTTACATATCTGCCACTGTGCAGGAGAATCCGGACAGGTGTTCGAGTGTTCGAAACGTAACGCGCGAGAAATTGTTTGTAAACGCCATATTTACATATCTGCCACTGTGCAGGAGAATCCGTATAGCTGTTCGAGTGTGCGAAACGTAACGCGCGAGAAATTGTAAGTAAACGTCGTATTTACATATCTGCCACTGTGCAGGAGAATCCGTATAGGTGTTCGAGTGCTCGAAACGTAACGCGCAAGAAATTGTAAGTAAACGCCGTATTTACATATCTGCCACTGTGCAGGAAAATCCGTATAGGTGTTCGAGTGTTCAAATCGTAAGGCGTGAGAAATTGTAATTAAATGCCGTATTTACATATCTGCCACTGTGCTGGAGAATCCGTATAGGTGTTCGAGAGTTCAAACCGTAACGCGCGAGAAATTGTAAGTAAACGCCGTATTTACATATCTGCCACTGTGTAGGAGAATCCGTATAGGTGTTCGAGTGTTCGAAACGTAACGCGCGAGAAGTTGTAAGTAAATACGGCGTATTTACATATCTGCCACTGTGCAGGAGAATCCGTATAGGTGTTCGAGTGTTCGAAACGTAACGCGCGAGAAATTGTAAGTAAACGTCGTATTTACTTATCTGCCACTGTGCAGGAGAATCCGTATAGGTGTTCGAGTGTTCGAAACGTAACGCGTGAGAAATTGTAAGTAAACGTCGTATTTACATATCTGCCACTGTGCAGGAGAATCCGTATAGGTGTTCGAGTGTGCCAAACGTAACGCGCGAGAAATTGTAAGTAAACGCCGTATTTACATATCTGCCACTGTGCAGGATAATCCGTATAGGTGTTCGAGTGTGCGAAACGTAACGCGCAAGAAATGGTAAGTAAACGCCGTATTTACATATCTGCCACTGTGCAGGAAAATCCGTATAGGTGTTCGAGTGTTCGAATCGTAAGGCGTGAGAAATTGTAATTAAACGCCGTATTTACATATCTGCCACTGTGCTGGAGAATCCGTATAGGTGTTCGAGAGTTCAAACCGTAACGCGCGAGAAATTGTAAGTAAACGCCGTATTTACATATCTGCCACTGTGCAGGAGAATCCGTATAGGTGTTCGAGTGTTCGAAACGTAACGCGCGAGAAGTTGTAAGTAAATACGGCGTATTTACATATCTGCCACTGTGCAGGAGAATCCGTATAGGTGTTCGAGTGTTCGAAACGTAACGCGCGAGAAATTGTAAGTAAACGTCGTATTTACTTATCTGCCACTGTGCAGGAGAATCCGTATAGGTGTTCGAGTGTTCGAAACGTAACGCGTGAGAAATTGTAAGTAAACGTCGTATTTACATATCTGCCACTGTGCAGGAGAATCCGTATAGGTGTTCGAGTCTGCCAAACGTAACGCGCGAGAAATTGTAAGTAAACGCCGTATTTACATATCTGCCACTGTGCAGGATAATCCGTATAGGTGTTCGAGTGTGCGAAACGTAACGCGCGAGAAATTGTAAGTAAACGCCGTATTTACATATCTGCCACTGTGCAGGAGAATCCGTATAGGTGTTCGAGTGCTCGAAACGTAACGCGCAAGAAATTGTAAGTAAACGCCGTATTTACATATCTGCCACTGTGCAGGAGAATCCGGATAGCTGTTCGAGTGTGCGAAACGTAACGCGCGAGAAATTGTAAGTAAACGCCGTATTTACATATCTGCCACTGTGCAGGAGAATCCGTAGAGGTGTTCGAGTGCTCGAAACGTAACGCGCAAGAAATTGTAAGTAAACGCCGTATTTACATATCTGCCACTGTGCAGGAGAATCCGGATAGCTGTTCGAGTGTGCGAAACGTAACGCGCGAGAAATTGTAAGTAAACGTCGTATTTACATATCTGCCACTGTGCAGGAGAATCCGTATAGGTGTTCGAGTGTTCGAAACGTAACGCGCAAGAAATTGTAAGTAAACGCCGTATTTACATATCTGCCACTGTGCAGGAGAATCCGTATAGATGTTCGAGTGTGCGAAACGTAACGCGCGAGAAATTGTAAGTAAACGCCGTATTTACATATCTGCCACTGTGCAGGAGAATCCGTATAGGTGTTCGAGTGCTCGAAACGTAACGCGCAAGAAATTGTAAGTAAACGCCGTATTTACATATCTGCCACTGTGCAGGAGAATCCGGATAGCTGTTCGAGTGTGCGAAACGTAACGCGCGATAAATTGTAAGTAAACGCCGTATTTACATATCTGCCACTGTGCAGGAGAATCCGTAGAGGTGTTCGAGTGCTCGAAACGTAACGCGCAAGAAATTGTAAGTAAACGCCGTATTTACATATCTGCCACTGTGCAGGAGAATCCGGATAGCTGTTCGAGTGTGCGAAACGTAACGCGCGAGAAATTGTAAGTAAACGTCGTATTTACATATCTGCCACTGTGCAGGAGAATCCGTATAGGTGTTCGAGTGTTCGAAACGTAACGCGCAAGAAATTGTAAGTAAACGCCGTATTTACATATCTGCCACTGTGCAGGAGAATCCGTATAGATGTTCGAGTGTGCGAAACGTAACGCGCGAGAAATTGTAAGTAAACGCCGTATTTACATATCTGCCACTGTGCAGGAGAATCCGTATAGGTGTTCGAGTGCTCGAAACGTAACGCGCAAGAAATGGTAAGTAAACGCCGTATTTACATATCTACCACTGTGCAGGAAAATCCGTATAGGTGTTCGAGTGTTCGAATCGTAAGGCGTGAGAAATTGTAATTAAACGCCGTATTTACATATCTGCCACTGTGCTGGAGAATCCGTATAGGTGTTCGAGAGTTCAAACCGTAACGCGCGAGAAATTGTAAGTAAACGCCGTATTTACATATCTGCCACTGTGCAGGAGAATCCGTATAGGTGTTCGAGTGTTCGAAACGTAACGCGCGAGAAGTTGTAAGTAAATACGGCGTATTTACATATCTGCCACTGTGCAGGAGAATCCGTATAGGTGTTCGAGTGTTCGAAACGTAACGCGCGAGAAATTGTAAGTAAACGTCGTATTTACTTATCTGCCACTGTGCAGGAGAATCCGTATAGGTGTTCGAGTGTTCGAAACGTAACGCGTGAGAAATTGTAAGTAAACGTCGTATTTACATATCTGCCACTGTGCAGGAGAATCCGTATAGGTGTTCGAGTCTGCCAAACGTAACGCGCGAGAAATTGTAAGTAAACGCCGTATTTACATATCTGCCACTGTGCAGGATAATCCGTATAGGTGTTCGAGTGTGCGAAACGTAACGCGCGAGAAATTGTAAGTAAACGCCGTATTTACATATCTGCCACTGTGCAGGAGAATCCGTATAGGTGTTCGAGTGCTCGAAACGTAACGCGCAAGAAATTGTAAGTAAACGCCGTATTTACATATCTGCCACTGTGCAGGAGAATCCGGATAGCTGTTCGAGTGTGCGAAACGTAACGCGCGAGAAATTGTAAGTAAACGCCGTATTTACATATCTGCCACTGTGCAGGAGAATCCGTATAGGTGTTCGAGTGCTCGAAACGTAACGCGCAAGAAATTGTAAGTAAACGCCGTATTTACATATCTGCCACTGTGCAGGAGAATCCGGATAGCTGTTCGAGTGTGCGAAACGTAACGCGCGAGAAATTGTAAGTAAACGTCGTATTTACATATCTGCCACTGTGCAGGAGAATCCGTATAGGTGTTCGAGTGTTCGAAACGTAACGCGCAAGAAATTGTAAGTAAACGCCGTATTTACATATCTGCCACTGTGCTGGAGAATCCGTACAGGTGTTCGAGTGTTCGAAACGTAACGCGCGAGAAATTGTTTGTAAACGCCGTATTTACATATCTGCCACTGTGCAGGAGAATCCGTATAGCTGTTCGAGTGTGCGAAACGTAACGCGCGAGAAATTGTAAGTAAACGTCGTATTTACATATCTGCCACTGTGCAGGAGAATCCGTATAGGTGTTCGAGTGTTCGAAACGTAACGCGCGAGAAATTGTAAGTAAACGTCGTATTTACTTATCTGCCACTGTGCAGGAGAATCCGTATAGGTGTTCGAGTGTTCGAAACGTAACGCGTGAGAAATTGTAAGTAAACGTCGTATTTACATATCTGCCACTGTGCAGGAGAATCCGTATAGGTGTTCGAGTGTGCCAAACGTAACGCGCGAGAAATTGTAAGTAAACGCCGTATTTACATATCTGCCACTGTGCAGGATAATCCGTATAGCTGTTCGAGTGTGCGAAACGTAACGCGCGAGAAATTGTAAGTAAACGTCGTATTTACATATCTGCCACTGTGCAGGAGAATCCGTATAGGTGTTCGAGTGCTCGAAACGTAACGCGCAAGAAATTGTAAGTAAACGCCGTATTTACATATCTGCCACTGTGCAGGAAAATCCGTATAGGTGTTCGAGTGTTCAAATCGTAAGGCGTGAGAAATTGTAATTAAATGCCGTATTTACATATCTGCCACTGTGCTGGAGAATCCGTATAGGTGTTCGAGAGTTCAAACCGTAACGCGCGAGAAATTGTAAGTAAACGCCGTATTTACATATCTGCCACTGTGTAGGAGAATCCGTATAGGTGTTCGAGTGTTCGAAACGTAACGCGCGAGAAGTTGTAAGTAAATACGGCGTATTTACATATCTGCCACTGTGCAGGAGAATCCGTATAGGTGTTCGAGTGTTCGAAACGTAACGCGCGAGAAATTGTAAGTAAACGTCGTATTTACTTATCTGCCACTGTGCAGGAGAATCCGTATAGGTGTTCGAGTGTTCGAAACGTAACGCGTGAGAAATTGTAAGTAAACGTCGTATTTACATATCTGCCACTGTGCAGGAGAATCCGTATAGGTGTTCGAGTGTGCCAAACGTAACGCGCGAGAAATTGTAAGTAAACGCCGTATTTACATATCTGCCACTGTGCAGGATAATCCGTATAGGTGTTCGAGTGTGCGAAACGTAACGCGCGAGAAATTGTAAGTAAACGCCGTATTTACATATCTGCCACTGTGCAGGAGAATCCGTATAGGTGTTCGAGTGCTCGAAACGTAACGCGCAAGAAATTGTAAGTAAACGCCGTATTTACATATCTGCCACTGTGCAGGAGAATCCGGATAGCTGTTCGAGTGTGCGAAACGTAACGCGCGAGAAATTGTAAGTAAACGCCGTATTTACATATCTGCCACTGTGCAGGAGAATCCGTAGAGGTGTTCGAGTGCTCGAAACGTAACGCGCAAGAAATTGTAAGTAAACGCCGTATTTACATATCTGCCACTGTGCAGGAGAATCCGGATAGCTGTTCGAGTGTGCGAAACGTAACGCGCGAGAAATTGTAAGTAAACGTCGTATTTACATATCTGCCACTGTGCAGGAGAATCCGTATAGGTGTTCGAGTGTTCGAAACGTAACGCGCAAGAAATTGTAAGTAAACGCCGTATTTACATATCTGCCACTGTGCAGGAGAATCCGTATAGATGTTCGAGTGTGCGAAACGTAACGCGCGAGAAATTGTAAGTAAACGCCGTATTTACATATCTGCCACTGTGCAGGAGAATCCGTATAGGTGTTCGAGTGCTCGAAACGTAACGCGCAAGAAATTGTAAGTAAACGCCGTATTTACATATCTGCCACTGTGCAGGAGAATCCGGATAGCTGTTCGAGTGTGCGAAACGTAACGCGCGATAAATTGTAAGTAAACGCCGTATTTACATATCTGCCACTGTGCAGGAGAATCCGTAGAGGTGTTCGAGTGCTCGAAACGTAACGCGCAAGAAATTGTAAGTAAACGCCGTATTTACATATCTGCCACTGTGCAGGAGAATCCGGATAGCTGTTCGAGTGTGCGAAACGTAACGCGCGAGAAATTGTAAGTAAACGTCGTATTTACATATCTGCCACTGTGCAGGAGAATCCGTATAGGTGTTCGAGTGTTCGAAACGTAACGCGCAAGAAATTGTAAGTAAACGCCGTATTTACATATCTGCCACTGTGCAGGAGAATCCGTATAGATGTTCGAGTGTGCGAAACGTAACGCGCGAGAAATTGTAAGTAAACGCCGTATTTACATATCTGCCACTGTGCAGGAGAATCCGTATAGGTGTTCGAGTGCTCGAAACGTAACGCGCAAGAAATGGTAAGTAAACGCCGTATTTACATATCTGCCACTGTGCAGGAAAATCCGTATAGGTGTTCGAGTGTTCGAATCGTAAGGCGTGAGAAATTGTAATTAAACGCCGTATTTACATATCTGCCACTGTGCTGGAGAATCCGTATAGGTGTTCGAGAGTTCAAACCGTAACGCGCGAGAAATTGTAAGTAAACGCCGTATTTACATATCTGCCACTGTGCAGGAGAATCCGTATAGGTGTTCGAGTGTTCGAAACGTAACGCGCGAGAAGTTGTAAGTAAATACGGCGTATTTACATATCTGCCACTGTGCAGGAGAATCCGTATAGGTGTTCGAGTGTTCGAAACGTAACGCGCGAGAAATTGTAAGTAAACGTCGTATTTACTTATCTGCCACTGTGCAGGAGAATCCGTATAGGTGTTCGAGTGTTCGAAACGTAACGCGTGAGAAATTGTAAGTAAACGTCGTATTTACATATCTGCCACTGTGCAGGAGAATCCGTATAGGTGTTCGAGTCTGCCAAACGTAACGCGCGAGAAATTGTAAGTAAACGCCGTATTTACATATCTGCCACTGTGCAGGATAATCCGTATAGGTGTTCGAGTGTGCGAAACGTAACGCGCGAGAAATTGTAAGTAAACGCCGTATTTACATATCTGCCACTGTGCAGGAGAATCCGTATAGGTGTTCGAGTGCTCGAAACGTAACGCGCAAGAAATTGTAAGTAAACGCCGTATTTACATATCTGCCACTGTGCAGGAGAATCCGGATAGCTGTTCGAGTGTGCGAAACGTAACGCGCGAGAAATTGTAAGTAAACGCCGTATTTACATATCTGCCACTGTGCAGGAGAATCCGTATAGGTGTTCGAGTGCTCGAAACGTAACGCGCAAGAAATTGTAAGTAAACGCCGTATTTACATATCTGCCACTGTGCAGGAGAATCCGGATAGCTGTTCGAGTGTGCGAAACGTAACGCGCGAGAAATTGTAAGTAAACGTCGTATTTACATATCTGCCACTGTGCAGGAGAATCCGTATAGGTGTTCGAGTGTTCGAAACGTAACGCGCAAGAAATTGTAAGTAAACGCCGTATTTACATATCTGCCACTGTGCTGGAGAATCCGTACAGGTGTTCGAGTGTTCGAAACGTAACGCGCGAGAAATTGTTTGTAAACGCCGTATTTACATATCTGCCACTGTGCAGGAGAATCCGTATAGCTGTTCGAGTGTGCGAAACGTAACGCGCGAGAAATTGTAAGTAAACGTCGTATTTACATATCTGCCACTGTGCAGGAGAATCCGTATAGGTGTTCGAGTGTTCGAAACGTAACGCGCGAGAAATTGTAAGTAAACGTCGTATTTACTTATCTGCCACTGTGCAGGAGAATCCGTATAGGTGTTCGAGTGTTCGAAACGTAACGCGTGAGAAATTGTAAGTAAACGTCGTATTTACATATCTGCCACTGTGCAGGAGAATCCGTATAGGTGTTCGAGTGTGCCAAACGTAACGCGCGAGAAATTGTAAGTAAACGCCGTATTTACATATCTGCCACTGTGCAGGATAATCCGTATAGGTGTTCGAGTGTGCGAAACGTAACGCGCGAGAAATTGTAAGTAAACCCCGTATTTACATATCTGCCACTGTGCAGGAGAATCCGTATAGGTGTTCGAGTGCTCGAAACGTAACGCGCAAGAAATTGTAAGTAAACGCCGTATTTACATATCTGCCACTGTGTAGGAGAATCCGGATAGCTGTTCGAGTGTGCGAAACGTAACGCGCGAGAAATTGTAAGTAAACGTCGTATTTACATATCTGCCACTGTGCAGGAGAATCCGTATAGGTGTTCGAGTGTTCGAAACGTAACGCGCAAGAAATTGTAAGTAAACGCCGTATTTACATATCTGCCACTGTGCAGGAGAATCCGTATAGGTGTTCGAGTGTGCCAAACGTAACGCGCGAGAAATTGTAAGTAAACGCCGTATTTACATATCTGCCACTGTGCAGGATAATCCGTATAGCTGTTCGAGTGTGCGAAACGTAACGCGCAAGAAATTGTAAGTAAACGCCGTATTTACATATCTGCCACTGTGCAGGAGAATCCGGATAGCTGTTCGAGTGTGCGAAACGTAACGCGCGAGAAATTGTAAGTAAACGTCGTATTTACATATCTGCCACTGTGCAGGAGAATCCGTATAGGTGTTCGAGTGTTCGAAACGTAACGCGCAAGAAATTGTAAGTAAACGCCGTATTTACATATCTGCCACTGTGCTGGAGAATCCGTACAGGTGTTCGAGTGTTCGAAACGTAACGCGCGAGAAATTGTTTGTAAACGCCGTATTTACATATCTGCCACTGTGCAGGAGAATCCGTATAGCTGTTCGAGTGTGCGAAACGTAACGCGCGAGAAATTGTAAGTAAACGTCGTATTTACATATCTGCCACTGTGCAGGAGAATCCGTATAGGTGTTCGAGTGTTCGAAACGTAACGCGCGAGAAATTGTAAGTAAACGTCGTATTTACTTATCTGCCACTGTGCAGGAGAATCCGTATAGGTGTTCGAGTGTTCGAAACGTAACGCGTGAGAAATTGTAAGTAAACGTCGTATTTACATATCTGCCACTGTGCAGGAGAATCCGTATAGGTGTTCGAGTGTGCCAAACGTAACGCGCGAGAAATTGTAAGTAAACGCCGTATTTACATATCTGCCACTGTGCAGGATAATCCGTATAGGTGTTCGAGTGTGCGAAACGTAACGCGCGAGAAATTGTAAGTAAACCCCGTATTTACATATCTGCCACTGTGCAGGAGAATCCGTATAGGTGTTCGAGTGCTCGAAACGTAACGCGCAAGAAATTGTAAGTAAACGCCGTATTTACATATCTGCCACTGTGCAGGAGAATCCGGATAGCTGTTCGAGTGTGCGAAACGTAACGCGCGAGAAATTGTAAGTAAACGTCGTATTTACATATCTGCCACTGTGCAGGAGAATCCGTATAGGTGTTCGAGTGTTCGAAACGTAACGCGCAAGAAATTGTAAGTAAACGCCGTATTTACATATCTGCCACTGTGCAGGAGAATCCGTATAGGTGTTCGAGTGTGCCAAACGTAACGCGCGAGAAATTGTAAGTAAACGCCGTATTTACATATCTGCCACTGTGCAGGATAATCCGTATAGCTGTTCGAGTGTGCGAAACGTAACGCGCAAGAAATTGTAAGTAAACGCCGTATTTACATATCTGCCACTGTGCAGGAGATTCCGGATAGCTGTTCGAGTGTGCGAAACGTAACGCGCGAGAAATTGTAAGTAAACGTCGTATTTACATATCTGCCACTGTGCAGGAGAATCCGTATAGGTGTTCGAGTGTTCGAAACGTAACGCGCAAGAAATTGTAAGTAAACGCCGTATTTACATATCTGCCACTGTGCTGGAGAATCCGTACAGGTGTTCGAGTGTTCGAAACGTAACGCGCGAGAAATTGTTTGTAAACGCCGTATTTACATATCTGCCACTGTGCAGGAGAATCCGTATAGCTGTTCGAGTGTGCGAAACGTAACGCGCGAGAAATTGTAAGTAAACGTCGTATTTACATATCTGCCACTGTGCAGGAGAATCCGTATAGGTGTTCGAGTGTTCGAAACGTAACGCGCGAGAAATTGTAAGTAAACGTCGTATTTACTTATCTGCCACTGTGCAGGAGAATCCGTATAGGTGTTCGAGTGTTCGAAACGTAACGCGTGAGAAATTGTAAGTAAACGTCGTATTTACATATCTGCCACTGTGCAGGAGAATCCGTATAGGTGTTCGAGTGTGCCAAACGTAACGCGCGAGAAATTGTAAGTAAACGCCGTATTTACATATCTGCCACTGTGCAGGATAATCCGTATAGGTGTTCGAGTGTGCGAAACGTAACGCGCGAGAAATTGTAAGTAAACCCCGTATTTACATATCTGCCACTGTGCAGGAGAATCCGTATAGGTGTTCGAGTGCTCGAAACGTAACGCGCAAGAAATTGTAAGTAAACGCCGTATTTACATATCTGCCACTGTGCAGGAGAATCCGGATAGCTGTTCGAGTGTGCGAAACGTAACGCGCGAGAAATTGTAAGTAAACGTCGTATTTACATATCTGCCACTGTGCAGGAGAATCCGTATAGGTGTTCGAGTGTTCGAAACGTAACGCGCAAGAAATTGTAAGTAAACGCCGTATTTACATATCTGCCACTGTGCAGGAGAATCCGTATAGGTGTTCGAGTGTGCCAAACGTAACGCGCGAGAAATTGTAAGTAAACGCCGTATTTACATATCTGCCACTGTGCAGGATAATCCGTATAGCTGTTCGAGTGTGCGAAACGTAACGCGCAAGAAATTGTAAGTAAACGCCGTATTTACATATCTGCCACTGTGCAGGAGAATCCGGATAGCTGTTCGAGTGTGCGAAACGTAACGCGCGAGAAATTGTAAGTAAACGTCGTATTTACATATCTGCCACTGTGCAGGAGAATCCGTATAGGTGTTCGAGTGTTCGAAACGTAACGCGCAAGAAATTGTAAGTAAACGCCGTATTTACATATCTGCCACTGTGCTGGAGAATCCGTACAGGTGTTCGAGTGTTCGAAACGTAACGCGCGAGAAATTGTTTGTAAACGCCGTATTTACATATCTGCCACTGTGCAGGAGAATCCGTATAGCTGTTCGAGTGTGCGAAACGTAACGCGCGAGAAATTGTAAGTAAACGTCGTATTTACATATCTGCCACTGTGCAGGAGAATCCGTATAGGTGTTCGAGTGTTCGAAACGTAACGCACGAGAAATTGTAAGTAAACGTCGTATTTACTTATCTGCCACTGTGCAAGAGAATCCGTATAGGTGTTCGAGTGTTCGAAACGTAACGCGTGAGAAATTGTAAGTAAACGTCGTATTTACATATCTGCCACTGTGCAGGAGAATCCGTATAGGTGTTCGAGTGTGCCAAACGTAACGCGCGAGAAATTGTAAGTAAACGCCGTATTTACATATCTGCCACTGTGCAGGATAATCCGTATAGGTGTTCGAGTGTGCGAAACGTAACGCGCGAGAAATTGTAAGTAAACCCCGTATTTACACATCTGCCACTGTGCAGGAGAATCCGTATAGGTGTTCGAGTGCTCGAAACGTAACGCGCAAGAAATTGTAAGTAAACGCCGTATTTACATATCTGCCACTGTGCAGGAGAATCCGGATAGCTGTTCGAGTGTGCGAAACGTAACGCGCGAGAAATTGTAAGTAAACGTCGTATTTACATATCTGCCACTGTGCAGGAGAATCCGTATAGGTGTTCGAGTGTTCGAAACGTAACGCGCAAGAAATTGTAAGTAAACGCCGTATTTACATATCTGCTACTGTGCAGGAGAATCCGTACAGGTGTTCGAGTGTTCGAAACGTAACGCGCGAGAAATTGTTTGTAAACGCCGTATTTACATATCAGCCACTGTGCAGGAGAATCCGTATAGCTGTTCGAGTGTGCGAAACGTAACGCGCGAGAAATTGTAAGTAAACGTCGTATTTACATATCTGCCACTGTGCAGGAGAATCCGTATAGGTGTTCGAGTGTTCGAAACGTAACGCGCAAGAAATTGTAAGTAAACGCCGTATTTACATATCTGCCACTGTGCAGGAGAATCCGTATAGGTGTTCGAGTGTGCGAAACGTAACGCGTGAGAAATTGTAAGTAAACGCCGTATTTACATATATGCCACTGTGCAGGAGAATCCGTATAGGTGTTCGAGTGCTCGAAACGTAACGCGCGAGAACTTGTAAGTAAACGCCGTATTTACATATCTGCCACTGTGCAGGAAAATCCGTATAGGTTTTCGAGTGTTCGAATCGTAAGGCGTGAGAAATTGTAATTAAACGCCGTATTTACATATCTGCCACTGTGCTGGAGAATCCGTATAGGTGTTCGAGTGTTCAAAACGTAACGCGCGAGAAGTTGTAAGTAAATACGGCGTATTTACATATCTGCCACTATGCAGGAGAATCCGTATAGGTGTTCGAGTGTTCGAAACGTAACGCGCGAGAAATTGTAAGTAAACGTCGTATTTACTTATCTGCCACTGTGCAGGAGAATCCGTATAGGTGTTCGAGTGTTCGAAACGTAACGCGTGAGAAATTGTAAGTAAACGTCGTATTTACATATCTGCAACTGTGCAGGAGAATCCGTATAGGTGTTCGAGTGTGCCAAACGTAACGCGCGAGAAATTGTAAGTAAACGCCGTATTTACATATCTGCCACTGTGCAGGATAATCCGTATAGGTGTTCGAGTGTGCGAAACGTAACGCGCGAGAAATTGTAAGTAAACGCCGTATTTACATATCTGCCACTGTGCAGGAGAATCCGTATAGGTGTTCGAGTGCTCGAAACGTAACGCGCAAGAAATTGTAAGTAAACGCCGTATTTACATATCTGCCACTGTGCAGGAGAATCCGGACAGGTGTTCGAGTGTTCGAAACGTAACGCGCGAGAAATTGTTTGTAAACGCCGTATTTACAAATCTGCCACTGTGCAGGAGAATCCGTATAGCTGTTCGAGTGTGCGAAACGTAACGCGCGAGAAATTGTAAGTAAACGTCGTATTTACATATCTGCCACTGTGCAGGAGAATCCGTATAGGTGTTCGAGTGCTCGAAACGTAACGCGCAAGAAATTGTAAGTAAACGCCGTATTTACATATCTGCCACTGTGCAGGAAAATCCGTATAGGTGTTCGAGTGTTCGAATCGTAAGGCGTGAGAAATTGTAATTAAACGCCGTATTTACATATCTGCCACTGTGCTGGAGAATCCGTATAGGTGTTCGAGAGTTCAAACCGTAACGCGCGAGAAATTGTAAGTAAACGCTGTATTTACATATCTGCCACTGTGTAGGAGAATCCGTATAGGTGTTCGAGTGTTCGAAACGTAACGCGCGAGAAGTTGTAACTAAATACGGCGTATTTACATATCTGCCACTGTGCAGGAGAATCCGTATAGGTGTTCGAGTGTTCGAAACGTAACGCGCGAGAAATTGTAAGTAAACGTCGTATTTACTTATCTGCCACTGTGCAGGAGAATCCGTATAGGTGTTCGAGTGTTCGAAACGTAACGCGTGAGAAATTGTAAGTAAACGTCGTATTTACATATCTGCCACTGTGCAGGAGAATCCGTATAGGTGTTCGAGTGTGCCAAACGTAACGCGCGAGAAATTGTAAGTAAACGCCGTATTTACATATCTGCCACTGTGCAGGATAATCCGTATAGGTGTTCGAGTGTGCGAAACGTAACGCGCGAGAAATTGTAAGTAAACCCCGTATTTACACATCTGCCACTGTGCAGGAGAATCCGTATAGGTGTTCGAGTGCTCGAAACGTAACGCGCAAGAAATTGTAAGTAAACGCCGTATTTACATATCTGCCACTGTGCAGGAGAATCCGGATAGCTGTTCGAGTGTGCGAAACGTAACGCGCGAGAAATTGTAAGTAAACGTCGTATTTACATATCTGCCACTGTGCAGGAGAATCCGTATAGGTGTTCGAGTGTTCGAAACGTAACGCGCAAGAAATTGTAAGTAAACGCCGTATTTACATATCTGCTACTGTGCAGGAGAATCCGTACAGGTGTTCGAGTGTTCGAAACGTAACGCGCGAGAAATTGTTTGTAAACGCCGTATTTACATATCTGCCACTGTGCAGGAGAATCCGTATAGCTGTTCGAGTGTGCGAAACGTAACGCGCGAGAAATTGTAAGTAAACGTCGTATTTACATATCTGCCACTGTGCAGGAGAATCCGTATAGGTGTTCGAGTGTTCGAAACGTAACGCGCAAGAAATTGTAAGTAAACGCCGTATTTACATATCTGCCACTGTGCAGGAGAATCCGTATAGGTGTTCGAGTGTGCGAAACGTAACGCGTGAGAAATTGTAAGTAAACGCCGTATTTACATATATGCCACTGTGCAGGAGAATCCGTATAGGTGTTCGAGTGCTCGAAACGTAACGCGCGAGAACTTGTAAGTAAACGCCGTATTTACATATCTGCCACTGTGCAGGAAAATCCGTATAGGTTTTCGAGTGTTCGAATCGTAAGGCGTGAGAAATTGTAATTAAACGCCGTATTTACATATCTGCCACTGTGCTGGAGAATCCGTATAGGTGTTCGAGTGTTCAAAACGTAACGCGCGAGAAGTTGTAAGTAAATACGGCGTATTTACATATCTGCCACTATGCAGGAGAATCCGTATAGGTGTTCGAGTGTTCGAAACGTAACGCGCGAGAAATTGTAAGTAAACGTCGTATTTACTTATCTGCCACTGTGCAGGAGAATCCGTATAGGTGTTCGAGTGTTCGAAACGTAACGCGTGAGAAATTGTAAGTAAACGTCGTATTTACATATCTGCCACTGTGCAGGAGAATCCGTATAGGTGTTCGAGTGTGCCAAACGTAACGCGCGAGAAATTGTAAGTAAACGCCGTATTTACATATCTGCCACTGTGCAGGATAATCCGTATAGGTGTTCGAGTGTGCGAAACGTAACGCGCGAGAAATTGTAAGTAAACGCCGTATTTACATATCTGCCACTGTGCAGGAGAATCCGTATAGGTGTTCGAGTGCTCGAAACGTAACGCGCAAGAAATTGTAAGTAAACGCCGTATTTACATATCTGCCGCTGTGCAGGAGAATCCGGACAGGTGTTCGAGTGTTCGAAACGTAACGCGCGAGAAATTGTTCGTAAACGCCGTATTTACATATCTGCCACTGTGCAGGAGAATCCGTATAGCTGTTCGAGTGTGCGAAACGTAACGCGCGAGAAATTGTAAGTAAACGTCGTATTTACATATCTGCCACTGTGCAGGAGAATCCGTATAGGTGTTCGAGTGCTCGAAACGTAACGCGCAAGAAATTGTAAGTAAACGCCGTATTTACATATCTGCCACTGTGCAGGAAAATCCGTATAGGTGTTCGAGTGTTCGAATCGTAAGGCGTGAGAAATTGTAATTAAACGCCGTATTTACATATCTGCCACTGTGCTGGAGAATCCGTATAGGTGTTCGAGAGTTCAAACCGTAACGCGCGAGAAATTGTAAGTAAACGCCGTATTTACATATCTGCCACTGTGTAGGAGAATCCGTATAGGTGTTCGAGTGTTCGAAACGTAACGCGCGAGAAGTTGTAACTAAATACGGCGTATTTACATATCTGCCACTGTGCAGGAGAATCCGTATAGGTGTTCGAGTGTTCGAAACGTAACGCGCGAGAAATTGTAAGTAAACGTCGTATTTACTTATCTGCCACTGTGCAGGAGAATCCGTATAGGTGTTCGAGTGTTCGAAACGTAACGCGTGAGAAATTGTAAGTAAACGTCGTATTTACATATCTGCCACTGTGCAGGAGAATCCGTATAGGTGTTCGAGTGTGCCAAACGTAACGCGCGAGAAATTGTAAGTAAACGCCGTATTTACATATCTGCCACTGTGCAGGATAATCCGTATAGGTGTTCGAGTGTGCGAAACGTAACGCGCGAGAAATTGTAAGTAAACGCCGTATTTACATATCTGCCACTGTGCAGGAGAATCCGTATAGGTGTTCGAGTGCTCGAAACGTAACGCGCAAGAAATTGTAAGTAAACGCCGTATTTACATATCTGCCACTGTGCAGGAGAATCCGGATAGCTGTTCGAGTGTGCGAAACGTAACGCGCGAGAAATTGTAAGTAAACGCCGTATTTACATATCTGCCACTGTGCAGGAGAATCCGTAGAGGTGTTCGATTGCTCGAAACGTAACGCGCAAGAAATTGTAAGTAAACGCCGTATTTACATATCTGCCACTGTGCAGGAGAATCCGGATAGCTGTTCGAGTGTGCGAAACGTAACGCGCGAGAAATTGTAAGTAAACGTCGTATTTACATATCTGCCACTGTGCAGGAGAATCCGTATAGGTGTTCGAGTGTTCGAAACGTAACGCGCAAGAAATTGTAAGTAAACGCCGTATTTACATATCTGCCACTGTGCAGGAGAATCCGTATAGATGTTCGAGTGTGCGAAACGTAACGCGCGAGAAATTGTAAGTAAACGCCGTATTTACATATCTGCCACTGTGCAGGAGAATCCGTATAGGTGTTCGAGTGCTCGAAACGTAACGCGCAAGAAATTGTAAGTAAACGCCGTATTTACATATCTGCCACTGTGCAGGAAAATCCGTATAGGTGTTCGAGTGTTCGAATCGTAAGGCGTGAGAAATTGTAATTAAACGCCGTATTTACATATCTGCCACTGTGCTGGAGAATCCGTATAGGTGTTCGAGTGTTCAAACCGTAACGCGCGAGAAATTGTAAGTAAACGCCGTATTTACATATCTGCCACTGTGCAGGAGAATCCGTATAGGTGTTCGAGTGCTCGAAACGTAACGCGCAAGAAATTGTAAGTAAATGCCGTATTTACATATCTGCCACTGTGCAGGAGAATCCGCATAGGTGCTCGAGTGTTCGAAACGTAACGCGCGAGAAATTGTATGTAAACGCCGTATTTACATATCTGCCACTGTGCAGGAGAATCCGTATAGCTGTTCGAGTGTGCGAAACGTAACGCGCGAGAAATTGTAAGTAAACGTCGTATTTACATATCTCCCACTGTGCAGGAGAATCCGTATAGGTGTTCGAGTGTTTGAAACGTAGCGCGCAAGAAATTGTAAGTAAACGCCGTATTTACATATCTGTCACTGTGCAGGAGAATCCGTATAGGTGTTCGAGTGTGCGAAACGTAACGCGCGAGAAATTGTAAGTAAACGCCGTATTTACATATCTGCCACTGTGCAGGAGAATCCGTATAGGTGTTCGAGTGCTCGAAACGTAACGCGCAAGAAATTGTAAGTAAACGCCGTATTTACATATCTGCCACTGTGCAGGAAAATCCGTATAGGTGTTCGAGTGTTCGAATCGTAACGCGCGAGAAATTGTTTGTAAACGCCGTATTTACATATCTGCCACTGTGCAGGAGAATCCGTATAGCTGTTCGAGTGTGCGAAACGTAACGCGCGAGAAATTGTAAGTAAACGTCGTATTTACATATCTGCCACTGTGCAGGAGAATCCGTATAGGTGTTCGAGTGTTCGAAACGTAACGCGCAAGAAATTGTAAGTAAACGCCGTATTTACATATCTGCCACTGTGCAGGAGAATCCGGACAGGTGTTCGAGTGTTCGAAACGTAACGCGCGAGAAATTGTTTGTAAACGCCTTATTTACATATCTGCCACTGTGCAGGAAAATCCGTATAGGTGTTCGAGTGTTCGAATCGTAAGGCGTGAGAAATTGTAATTAAACGCCGTATTTACATATCTGCCACTGTGCTGGAGAATCCGTATAGGTGTTCGAGTGTTCAAACCGTAACGCGCGAGAAATTGTAAGTAAACGCCGTATTTACATATCTGCCACTGTGCAGGAGAATCCGTATAGGTGTTCGAGTGCTCGAAACGTAACGCGCAAGAAATTGTAATTAAACGCCGTATTTACATATCTGCCACTGTGCAGGAAAATCCGTATAGGTGTTCGAGTGTTCGAATCGTAACGCGCGAGAAATTGTTTGTAAACGCCGTATTTACATATCTGCCACTGTGCAGGAGAATCCGTATAGCTGTTCGAGTGTGCGAAACGTAACGCGCGAGAAATTGTAAGTAAACGTCGTATTTACATATCTGCCACTGTGCAGGAGAATCCGTATAGGTGTTCGAGTGTTCGAAACGTAACGCGCGAGAAATTGTAAGTAAACGTCGTATTTACTTATCTGCCACTGTGCAGGAGAATCCGTATAGGTGTTCGAGTGTTCGAAACGTAACGCGCGAGAAATTGTAAGTAAACGTCGTATTTACATATCTGCCACTGTGCAGGAGAATCCGTATAGGTGTTCGAGTGTGCCAAACGTAACGCGCGAGAAATTGTAAGTAAACGCCGTATTTACATATCTGCCACTGTGCAGGATAATCCGTATAGGTGTTCGAGTGTGCGAAACGTAACGCGCGAGAAATTGTAAGTAAACGCCGTATTTACATATCTGCCACTGTGCAAGAGAATCCGTATAGGTGTTCGAGTGCTCGAAACGTAACGCGCAAGAAATTGTAAGTAAACGCCGTATTTACATATCTGCCACTGTGCAGGAGAATCCGGATAGCTGTTCGAGTGTGCGAAACGTAACGCGCGAGAAATTGTAAGTAAACGCCGTATTTACATATCTGCCACTGTGCAGGAGAATCCGTAGAGGTGTTCGAGTGCTCGAAACGTAACGCGCAAGAAATTGTAAGTAAACGCCGTATTTACATATCTGCCACTGTGCAGGAGAATCCGGATAGCTGTTCGAGTGTGCGAAACGTAACGCGCGAGAAATTGTAATTAAACGCCGTATTTACATATCTGCCACTGTGCTGGAGAATCCGTATAGGTGTTCGAGTGTTCAAACCGTAACGCGCGAGAAATTGTAAGTAAACGCCGTATTTACATATCTGCCACTGTGCAGGAGAATCCGTATAGGTGTTCGAGTGCTCGAAACGTAACGCGCAAGAAATTGTAAGTAAACGCCGTATTTACATATCTGCCACTGTGCAGGAAAATCCGTATAGGTGTTCTAGTGTTCGAATCGTAACGCGCGAGAAATTGTTTGTAAACGCCGTATTTACATATCTGCCACTGTGCAGGAGAATCCGTATAGCTGTTCGAGTGTGCGAAACGTAACGCGCGAGAAATTGTAAGTAAACGTCGTATTTACATATCTGCCACTGTGCAGGAGAATCCGTATAGGTGTTCGAGTGTTCGAAACGTAACGCGCAAGAAATTGTAAGTAAACGCCGTATTTACATATCTGCCACTGTGCAGGAGAATCCGGACAGGTGTTCGAGTGTTCGAAACGTAACGCGCGAGAAATTGTTTGTAAACGCCGTATTTACATATCTGCCACTGTGCAGGAGAATCCGTATAGCTGTTCGAGTGTGCGAAACGTAACGCGCGAGAAATTGTAAGTAAACGTCGTATTTACATATCTGCCACTGTGCAGGAGAATCCGTATAGGTGTTCGAGTGCTCGAAACGTAACGCGCAAGAAATTGTAAGTAAACGCCGTATTTACATATCTGCCACTGTGCAGGAGAATCCGGATAGCTGTTCGAGTGTGCGAAACGTAACGCGCGAGAAATTGTAAGTAAACGCCGTATTTACATATCTGCCACTGTGCAGGAGAATCCGTAGAGGTGTTCGAGTGCTCGAAACGTAACGCGCAAGAAATTGTAAGTAAACGCCGTATTTACATATCTGCCACTGTGCAGGAGAATCCGGATAGCTGTTCGAGTGTGCGAAACGTAACGCGCGAGAAATTGTAAGTAAACGTCGTATTTACATATCTGCCACTGTGGAGGAGAATCCGTATAGGTGTTCGAGTGTTCGAAACGTAACGCGCAAGAAATTGTAAGTAAACGCCGTATTTACATATCTGCCACTGTGCAGGAGAATCCGTATAGATGTTCGAGTGTGCGAAACGTAACGCGCGAGAAATTGTAAGTAAACGCCGTATTTACATATCTGCCACTGTGCAGGAGAATCCGTATAGGTGTTCGAGTGCTCGAAACGTAACGCGCAAGAAATTGTAAGTAAACGCCGTATTTGCATATCTGCCACTGTGCAGGAAAATCCGTATAGGTGTTCGAGTGTTCGAATCGTAAGGCGTGAGAAATTGTAATTAAACGCCGTATTTACATATCTGCCACTGTGCTGGAGAATCCGTATAGGTGTTCGAGTGTTCAAACCGTAACGCGCGAGAAATTGTAAGTAAACGCCGTATTTACATATCTGCCACTGTGCAGGAGAATCCGTAGAGGTGTTCGAGTGCTCGAAACGTAACGCGCAAGAAATTGTAAGTAAACGCCGTATTTACATATCTGCCACTGTGCAGGAGAATCCGGATAGCTGTTCGAGTGTGCGAAACGTAACGCGCGAGAAATTGTAAGTAAACGTCGTATTTACATATCTGCCACTGTGGAGGAGAATCCGTATAGGTGTTCGAGTGTTCGAAACGTAACGCGCAAGAAATTGTAAGTAAACGCCGTATTTACATATCTGCCACTGTGCAGGAGAATCCGTATAGCTGTTCGAGTGTGCGAAACGTAACGCGCGAGAAATTGTAAGTAAACGCCGTATTTACATATCTGCCACTGTGCAGGAGAATCCGTATAGGTGTTCGAGTGCTCGAAACGTAACGCGCAAGAAATTGTAAGTAAACGCCGTATTTGCATATCTGCCACTGTGCAGGAGAATCCGGATAGCTGTTCGAGTGTGCGAAACGTAACGCGCGAGAAATTGTTTGTAAACGCCGTATTTACATATCTGCCACTGTGCAGGAGAATCCGTATAGCTGTTCGAGTGTGCGAAACGTAACGCGCGAGAAATTGTAAGTAAACGTCGTATTTACATATCTGCCACTGTGCAGGAGAATCCGTATAGGTGTTCGAGTGTTCGAAACGTAACGCGCAAGAAATTGTAAGTAAACGCCGTATTTACATATCTGCCACTGTGCAGGAGAATCCGGATAGCTGTTCGAGTGTGCGAAACGTAACGCGCGAGAAATTGTAAGTAAACGTCGTATTTACATATCTGCCACTGTGGAGGAGAATCCGTATAGGTGTTCGAGTGTTCGAAACGTAACGCGCAAGAAATTGTAAGTAAACGCCGTATTTACATATCTGCCACTGTGCAGGAGAATCCGTATAGCTGTTCGAGTGTGCGAAACGTAACGCGCGAGAAATTGTAAGTAAACGACGTATTTACATATCTGCCACTGTGCTGGAGAATCCGTACAGGTGTTCGAGTGCTCGAAACGTAACGCGCAAGAAATTGTAAGTAAACGCCGTATTTACATATCTGCCACTGTGCAGGAAAATCCGTATAGGTGTTCTAGTGTTCGAATCGTAACGCGCGAGAAATTGTTTGTAAACGCCGTATTTACATATCTGCCACTGTGCAGGAGAATCCGTATAGCTGTTCGAGTGTGCGAAACGTAACGCGCGAGAAATTGTAAGTAAACGTCGTATTTACATATCTGCCACTGTGCAGGAGAATCCGTATAGGTGTTCGAGTGTTCGAAACGTAACGCGCAAGAAATTGTAAGTAAACGCCGTATTTACATATCTGCCACTGTGCAGGAGAATCCGGACAGGTGTTCGAGTGTTCGAAACGTAACGCGCGAGAAATTGTTTGTAAACGCCGTATTTACATATCTGCCACTGTGCAGGAGAATCCGTATAGCTGTTCGAGTGTGCGAAACGTAACGCGCGAGAAATTGTAAGTAAACGTCGTATTTACATATCTGCCACTGTGCAGGAGAATCCGTATAGGTGTTCGAGTGCTCGAAACGTAACGCGCAAGAAATTGTAAGTAAACGCCGTATTTACATATCTGCCACTGTGCAGGAGAATCCGGATAGCTGTTCGAGTGTGCGAAACGTAACGCGCGAGAAATTGTAAGTAAACGCCGTATTTACATATCTGCCACTGTGCAGGAGAATCCGTAGAGGTGTTCGAGTGCTCGAAACGTAACGCGCAAGAAATTGTAAGTAAACGCCGTATTTACATATCTGCCACTGTGCAGGAGAATCCGGATAGCTGTTCGAGTGTGCGAAACGTAACGCGCGAGAAATTGTAAGTAAACGTCGTATTTACATATCTGCCACTGTGGAGGAGAATCCGTATAGGTGTTCGAGTGTTCGAAACGTAACGCGCAAGAAATTGTAAGTAAACGCCGTATTTACATATCTGCCACTGTGCAGGAGAATCCGTATAGATGTTCGAGTGTGCGAAACGTAACGCGCGAGAAATTGTAAGTAAACGCCGTATTTACATATCTGCCACTGTGCAGGAGAATCCGTATAGGTGTTCGAGTGCTCGAAACGTAACGCGCAAGAAATTGTAAGTAAACGCCGTATTTGCATATCTGCCACTGTGCAGGAAAATCCGTATAGGTGTTCGAGTGTTCGAATCGTAAGGCGTGAGAAATTGTAATTAAACGCCGTATTTACATATCTGCCACTGTGCTGGAGAATCCGTATAGGTGTTCGAGTGTTCAAACCGTAACGCGCGAGAAATTGTAAGTAAACGCCGTATTTACATATCTGCCACTGTGCAGGAGAATCCGTAGAGGTGTTCGAGTGCTCGAAACGTAACGCGCAAGAAATTGTAAGTAAACGCCGTATTTACATATCTGCCACTGTGCAGGAGAATCCGGATAGCTGTTCGAGTGTGCGAAACGTAACGCGCGAGAAATTGTAAGTAAACGTCGTATTTACATATCTGCCACTGTGGAGGAGAATCCGTATAGGTGTTCGAGTGTTCGAAACGTAACGCGCAAGAAATTGTAAGTAAACGCCGTATTTACATATCTGCCACTGTGCAGGAGAATCCGTATAGCTGTTCGAGTGTGCGAAACGTAACGCGCGAGAAATTGTAAGTAAACGCCGTATTTACATATCTGCCACTGTGCAGGAGAATCCGTATAGGTGTTCGAGTGCTCGAAACGTAACGCGCAAGAAATTGTAAGTAAACGCCGTATTTGCATATCTGCCACTGTGCAGGAAAATCCGTATAGGTGTTCGAGTGTTCGAATCGTAAGGCGTGAGAAATTGTAATTAAACGCCG
This sequence comes from Camellia sinensis, assembly GCF_055761805.1. Taxonomy (NCBI): domain Eukaryota; kingdom Viridiplantae; phylum Streptophyta; class Magnoliopsida; order Ericales; family Theaceae; genus Camellia; species Camellia sinensis. The sequence goes on along the minus strand of NW_028128989.1, from coordinate 2,946,460 downwards.
TATTTACATATCTGCCACTGTGCTGGAGAATCCGTATAGGTGTTCGAGTGTTCAAACCGTAACGCGCGAGAAATTGTAAGTAAACGCCGTATTTACATATCTGCCACTGTGCAGGAGAATCCGTATAGCTGTTCGAGTGTGCGAAACGTAACGCGCGAGAAATTGTAAGTAAACGTCGTATTTACATATCTGCCACTGTGCAGGTGAATCCGTATAGGTGTTCGAGTGTTCGAAACGTAACGCGCAAGAAATTGTAAGTAAACGCCGTATTTACATATCTGCCACTGTGCAGGAGAATCCGGACAGGTGTTCGAGTGTTCGAAACGTAACGCGCGAGAAATTGTTTGTAAACGCCGTATTTACATATCTGCCACTGTGCAGGAGAATCCGTATAGCTGTTCGAGTGTGCGAAACGTAACGCGCGAGAAATTGTAAGTAAACGTCGTATTTACATATCTGCCACTGTGCAGGAGAATCCGTATAGGTGTTCGAGTGCTCGAAACGTAACGCGCAAGAAATTGTAAGTAAACGCCGTATTTACATATCTGCCACTGTGCAGGAAAATCCGTATAGGTGTTCGAGTGTTCGAATAGTAAGGCGTGAGAAATTGTAATTAAACGCCGTATTTACATATCTGCCACTGTGCTGGAGAATCCGTATAGATGTTCGAGAGTTCAAACCGTAACGCGCGAGAAGTTGTAAGTAAATACGGCGTATTTACATATCTGCCACTGTGCAGGAGAATCCGTATAGGTGTTCGAGTGTTCGAAACGTAACGCGCGAGAAATTGTAAGTAAACGTCGTATTTACTTATCTGCCACTGTGCAGGAGAATCCGTATAGGTGTTCGAGTGTTCGAAACGTAACGCGTGAGAAATTGTAAGTAAACGTCGTATTTACATATCTGCCACTGTGCAGGAGAATCCGTATAGGTGTTCGAGTGTGCCAAACGTAACTCGCGAGAAATTGTAAGTAAACGCCGTATTTACATATCTGCCACTGTGCAGGATAATCCGTATAGGTGTTCGAGTGTGCGAAACGTAACGCGCGAGAAATTGTAAGTAAACGCCGTATTTACATATTTGCCACTGTGCAGGAGAATCCGTATAGGTGTTCGAGTGCTCGAAACGTAACGCGCAAGAAATTGTAAGTAAACGCCGTATTTACATATCTACCACTGTGCAGGAGAATCCGGATAGCTGTTCGAGTGTGCGAAACGTAACGCGCGAGAAATTGTAAGTAAACGCCGTATTTACAAATCTGCCACTGTGCAGGAGAATCCGTAGAGGTGTTCGAGTGCTCGAAACGTAACGCGCAAGAAATTGTAAGTAAACGCCGTATTTACATATCTGCCACTGTGCAGGAGAATCCGGATAGCTGTTCGAGTGTGCGAAACGTAACGCGCGAGAAATTGTAAGTAAACGTCGTATTTACATATCTGCCACTGTGCAGGAGAATCCGTATAGGTGTTCGAGTGTTCGAAACGTAACGCGCAAGAAATTGTAAGTAAACGCCGTATTTACATATCTGCCACTGTGCAGGAGAATCCGTATAGATGTTCGAGTGTGCGAAACGTAACGCGCGAGAAATTGTAAGTAAACGCCGTATTTACATATCTGCCACTGTGCAGGAGAATCCGTATAGCTGTTCGAGTGTGCGAAACGTAACGCGCGAGAAATTGTAAGTAAACGTCGTATTTACATATCTGCCACTGTGCAGGAGAATCCGTATAGGTGTTCGAGTGCTCGAAACGTAACGCGCAAGAAATTGTAAGTAAACGCCGTATTTACATATCTGCCACTGTGTAGGAAAATCCGTATAGGTGTTCGAGTGTTCGAATAGTAAGGCGTGAGAAATTGTAATTAAACGCCGTATTTACATATCTGCCACTGTGCTGGAGAATCCGTATAGATGTTCGAGAGTTCAAACCGTAACGCGCGAGAAATTGTAAGTAAACGCCGTATTTACATATCTGCCACTGTGTAGGAGAATCCGTATAGGTGTTCGAGTGTTCGAAACGTAACGCGCGAGAAGTTGTAAGTAAATACGGCGTATTTACATATCTGCCACTGTGCAGGAGAATCCGTATAGGTGTTCGAGTGTTCGAAACGTAACGCGCGAGAAATCGTAAGTAAACGTCGTATTTACTTATCTGCCACTGTGCAGGAGAATCCGTATAGGTGTTCGAGTGTTCGAAACGTAACGCGTGAGAAATTGTAAGTAAACGTCGTATTTACATATCTGCCACTGTGCAGGAGAATCCGTATAGGTGTTCGAGTGTGCCAAACGTAACGCGCGAGAAATTGTAAGTAAACGCCGTATTTACATATCTGCCACTGTGCAGGATAATCCGTATAGGTGTTCGAGTGTGCGAAACGTAACGCGCGAGAAATTGTAAGTAAACGCCGTATTTACATATCTGCCACTGTGCAGGAGAATCCGTATAGGTGTTCGAGTGCTCGAAACGTAACGCGCAAGAAATTGTAAGTAAACGCCGTATTTACATATCTACCACTGTGCAGGAGAATCCGGATAGCTGTTCGAGTGTGCGAAACGTAACGCGCGAGAAATTGTAAGTAAACGCCGTATTTACAAATCTGCCACTGTGCAGGAGAATCCGTAGAGGTGTTCGAGTGCTCGAAACGTAACGCGCAAGAAATTGTAAGTAAACGCCGTATTTACAAATCTGCCACTGTGCAGGAGAATCCGGATAGCTGTTCGAGTGTGCGAAACGTAACGCGCGAGAAATTGTAAGTAAACGTCGTATTTACATATCTGCCACTGTGCAGGAGAATCCGTATAGGTGTTCGAGTGTTCGAAACGTAACGCGCAAGAAATTGTAAGTAAACGTCGTATTTACATATCTGCCACTGTGCAGGAGAATCCGTATAGATGTTCGAGTGTGCGAAACGTAACGCGCGAGAAATTGTAAGTAAACGCCGTATTTACATATCTGCCACTGTGCAGGAGAATCCGTATAGGTGTTCGAGTGCTCGAAACGTAACGCGCAAGAAATTGTAAGTAAACGCCGTATTTACATATCTGCCACTGTGCAGGAAAATCCGTATAGGTGTTCGAGTGTTCGAATCGTAAGGCGTGAGAAATTGTAATTAAACGCCGTATTTACATATCTGCCACTGTGCTGGAGAATCCGTATAGGTGTTCGAGTGTTCAAACCGTAACGCGCGAGAAATTGTAAGTAAACGCCGTATTTACATATCTGCCACTGTGCAGGAGAATCCGTATAGGTGTTCGAGTGCTCGAAACGTAACGCGCAAGAAATTGTAAGTAAATGCCGTATTTACATATCTGCCACTGTGCAGGAGAATCCGTATAGGTGTTCGAGTGTTCGAAACGTAACGCGCGAGAAATTGTATGTAAACGCCGTATTTACATATCTGCCACTGTGCAGGAGAATCCGTATAGCTGTTCGAGTGTGCGAAACGTAACGCGCGAGAAATTGTAAGTAAACGTCGTATTTACATATCTGCCACTGTGCAGGAGAATCCGTATAGGTGTTCGAGTGTTTGAAACGTAGCGCGCAAGAAATTGTAAGTAAACGCCGTATTTACATATCTGTCACTGTGCAGGAGAATCCGTATAGGTGTTCGTGTGTGCGAAACGTAACGCGCGAGAAATTGTAAGTAAACGCCGTATTTACATATCTGCCACTGTGCAGGAGAATCCGTATAGGTGTTCGAGTGCTCGAAACGTAACGCGCAAGAAATTGTAAGTAAACGCCGTATTTACATATCTGCCACTGTGCTGGAAAATCCGTATAGGTGTTCGAGTGTTCGAATCGTAACGCGCGAGAAATTGTTTGTAAACGCCGTATTTACATATCTGCCACTGTGCAGGAGAATCCGTATAGCTGTTCGAGTGTGCGAAACGTAACGCGCGAGAAATTGTAAGTAAACGTCGTATTTAAATATCTGCCACTGTGCAGGAGAATCCGTATAGGTGTTCGAGTGTTCGAAACGTAACGCGCAAGAAATTGTAAGTAAACGCCGTATTTACATATCTGCCACTGTGCAGGAGAATCCGGACAGGAGTTCGAGTGTTCGAAACGTAACGCGCGAGAAATTGTTTGTAAACGCCGTATTTACAAATCTGCCACTGTGCAGGAGAATCCGTATAGCTGTTCGAGTGTGCGAAACGTAACGCGCGAGAAATTGTAAGTAAACGTCGTATTTACATATCTGCCACTGTGCAGGAGAATCCGTATAGGTGTTCGAGTGCTCGAAACGTAACGCGCAAGAAATTGTAAGTAAACGCAGTATTTACATATCTGCCACTGTGCAGGAAAATCCGTATAGGTGTTCGAGTGTTCGAATCGTAAGGCGTGAGAAATTGTAATTAAACGCCGTATTTACATATCTGCCACTGTGCTGGAGAATCCGTATAGATGTTCGAGAGTTCAAACCGTAACGCGCGAGAAATTGTAAGTAAACGCCGTATTTACATATCTGCCACTGTGTAGGAGAATCCGTATAGGTGTTCGAGTGTTCGAAACGTAACGCGCGAGAAGTTGTAAGTAAATACGGCGTATTTACATATCTGCCACTGTGCAGGAGAATCCGTATAGGTGTTCGAGTGTTCGAAACGTAACGCGCGAGAAATTGTAAGTAAACGTCGTATTTACTTATCTGCCACTGTGCAGGAGAATCCGTATAGGTGTTCGAGTGTTCGAAACGTAACGCGTGAGAAATTGTAAGTAAACGTCGTATTTACATATCTGCCACTGTGCAGGAGAATCCGTATAGGTGTTCGAGTGTGCCAAACGTAACGCGCGAGAAATTGTAAGTAAACGCCGTATTTACATATCTGCCACTGTGCAGGATAATCCGTATAGGTGTTCGAGTGTGCGAAACGTAATGCGCGAGAAATTGTAAGTAAACGCCGTATTTACATATCTGCCACTGTGCAGGAGAATCCGTATAGGTGTTCGAGTGCTCGAAACGTAACGCGCAAGAAATTGTAAGTAAACGCCGTATTTAAATATCTGCCACTGTGCAGGAGAATCCGGATAGCTGTTCGAGTGTGCGAAACGTAACGCGCGAGAAATTGTAAGTAAACGCCGTATTTACAAATCTGCCACTGTGCAGGAGAATCCGTAGAGGTGTTCGAGTGCTCGAAACGTAACGCGCAAGAAATTGTAAGTAAACGCCGTATTTACATATCTGCCACTGTGCAGGAGAATCCGGATAGCTGTTCGAGTGTGCGAAACGTAACGCGCGAGAAATTGTAAGTAAACGTCGTATTTACATATCTGCCACTGTGCAGGAGAATCCGTATAGGTGTTCGAGTGTTCGAAACGTAACGCGCAAGAAATTGTAAGTAAACGCCATATTTACATATCTGCCACTGTGCAGGAGAATCCGTATAGATGTTCGAGTGTGCGAAACGTAACGCGCGAGAAATTGTAAGTAAACGCCGTATTTACATATCTGCCACTGTGCAGGAGAATCCGTATAGGTGTTCGAGTGCTCGAAACGTAACGCGTAAGAAATTGTAAGTAAACGCCGTATTTACATATCTGCCACTGTGCAGGAAAATCCGTATAGGTGTTCGAGTGTTCGAATCGTAAGGCGTGAGAAATTGTAATTAAACGCCGTATTTACATATCTGCCACTGTGCTGGAGAATCCGTATAGGTGTTCGAGTGTTCAAACCGTAACGCGCGAGAAATTGTAAGTAAACGCCGTATTTACATATCTGCCACTGTGCAGGAGAATCCGTATAGGTGTTCGAGTGCTCGAAACGTAACGCGCAAGAAATTGTAAGTAAATGCCGTATTTACATATCTGCCACTGTGCAGGAGAATCCGTATAGGTGTTCGAGTGTTCGAAACGTAACGCGCGAGAAATTGTATGTAAACGCCGTATTTACATATCTGCCACTGTGCGGGAGAATCCGTATAGCTGTTCGAGTGTGCGAAACGTAACGCGCGAGAAATTGTAAGTAAACGTCGTATTTACATATCTGCCACTGTGCAGGAGAATCCGTATAGGTGTTCGAGTGTTTGAAACGTAGCGCGCAAGAAATTGTAAGTAAACGCCGTATTTACATATCTGTCACTGTGCAGGAGAATCCGTATAGGTGTTCGAGTGTGCGAAACGTAACGCGCGAGAAATTGTAAGTAAACGCCGTATTTACATATCTGCCACTGTGCAGGAGAATCCGTATAGGTGTTCGAGTGCTCGAAACGTAACGCGCCAGAAATTGTAAGTAAACGCCGTATTTACATATCTGCCACTGTGCAGGAAAATCCGTATAGGTGTTCGAGTGTTCGAATCGTAACGCGCGAGAAATTGTTTGTAAACGCCGTATTTACATATCTGCCACTGTGCAGGAGAATCCGTATAGCTGTTCGAGTGTGCGAAACGTAACGCGCGAGAAATTGTAAGTAAACGTCGTATTTACATATCTGCCACTGTGCAGGAGAATCCGTATAGGTGTTCGAGTGTTCGAAACGTAACGCGCAAGAAATTGTAAGTAAATGCCGTATTTACATATCTGCCACTGTGCAGGAGAATCCGGACAGGTGTTCGAGTGTTCGAAACGTAACGCGCGAGAAATTGTTTGTAAACGCCGTATTTACATATCTGCCACTGTGCAGGAGAATCCGTATAGCTGTTCGAGTCTGCGAAACGTAACGCGCGAGAAATTGTAAGTAAACGTCGTATTTACATATCTGCCACTGTGCAGGAGAATCCGTATAGGTGTTCGAGTGTTCGAATCGTAAGGCGTGAGAAATTGTAATTAAACGCCGTATTTACATATCTGCCACTGTGCTGGAGAATCCGTATAGGTGTTCGAGTGTTCAAACCGTAACGCGCGAGAAATTGTAAGTAAACGCCGTATTTACATATCTGCCACTGTGCAGGAGAATCCGTATAGGTGTTCGAGTGCTCGAAACGTAACGCGCAAGAAATTGTAAGTAAATGCCGTATTTACATATCTGCCACTGTGCAGGAGAATCCGTATAGGTGTTCGAGTGTTCGAAACGTAACGCGCGAGAAATTGTATGTAAACGCCGTATTTACATATCTGCCACTGTGCGGGAGAATCCGTATAGCTGTTCGAGTGTGCGAAACGTAACGCGCGAGAAATTGTAAGTAAACGTCGTATTTACATATCTGCCACTGTGCAGGAGAATCCGTATAGGTGTTCGAGTGTTTGAAACGTAGCGCGCAAGAAATTGTAAGTAAACGCCGTATTTACATATCTGTCACTGTGCAGGAGAATCCGTATAGGTGTTCGAGTGTGCGAAACGTAACGCGCGAGAAATTGTAAGTAAACGCCGTATTTACATATCTGCCACTGTGCAGGAGAATCCGTATAGGTGTTCGAGTGCTCGAAACGTAACGCGCCAGAAATTGTAAGTAAACGCCGTATTTACATATCTGCCACTGTGCAGGAAAATCCGTATAGGTGTTCGAGTGTTCGAATCGTAACGCGCGAGAAATTGTTTGTAAACGCCGTATTTACATATCTGCCACTGTGCAGGAGAATCCGTATAGCTGTTCGAGTGTGCGAAACGTAACGCGCGAGAAATTGTAAGTAAACGTCGTATTTACATATCTGCCACTGTGCAGGAGAATCCGTATAGGTGTTCGAGTGTTCGAAACGTAACGCGCAAGAAATTGTAAGTAAATGCCGTATTTACATATCTGCCACTGTGCAGGAGAATCCGGACAGGTGTTCGAGTGTTCGAAACGTAACGCGCGAGAAATTGTTTGTAAACGCCGTATTTACATATCTGCCACTGTGCAGGAGAATCCGTATAGCTGTTCGAGTGTGCGAAACGTAACGCGCGAGAAATTGTAAGTAAACGTCGTATTTACATATCTGCCACTGTGCAGGAGAATCCGTATAGGTGTTCGAGTGCTCGAAACGTAACGCGCAAGAAATTGTAAGTAAACGCCGTATTTACATATCTGCCACTGTGCAGGAAAATCCGTATAGGTGTTCGAGTGTTCGAATCGTAAGGCGTGAGAAATTGTAATTAAACGCCGTTTTTAAATGTCTGCCACTGTGCTGGAGAATCCGTATAGATGTTCGAGAGTTCAAACCGTAACGCGCGAGAAATTGTAAGTAAACGCCGTATTTACATATCTGCCACTGTGTAGGAGAATCCGTATAGGTGTTCGAGTGTTCGAAACGTAACGCGCGAGAAGTTGTAAGTAAATACGGCGTATTTACATATCTGCCACTGTGCAGGAGAATCCGTATAGGTGTTCGAGTGTTCGAAACGTAACGCGCGAGAAATTGTAAGTAAACGTCGTATTTACTTATCTGCCACTGTGCAGGAGAATCCGTATAGGTGTTCGAGTGTTCGAAACGTAACGCGTGAGAAATTGTAAGTAAACGTCGTATTTACATATCTGCCACTGTGCAGGAGAATCCGTATAGGTGTTCGAGTGTGCCAAACGTAACGCGCGAGAAATTGTAAGTAAACGCCGTATTTACATATCTGCCACTGTGCAGGATAATCCGTATAGGTGTTCGAGTGTGCGAAACGTAACGCGCGAGAAATTGTAAGTAAACGCCGTATTTACATATCTGCCACTGTGCAGGAGAATCCGTATAGGTGTTCGAGTGCTCGAAACGTAACGCGCAAGAAATTGTAAGTAAAGGCTGTATTTACATATCTGCCACTGTGCAGGAGAATCCGGATAGCTGTTCGAGTGTGCGAAACGTAACGCGCGAGAAATTGTAAGTAAACGCCGTATTTACATATCTGCCACTGTGCAGGAGAATCCGTAGAGGTGTTCGAGTGCTCGAAACGTAACGCGCAAGAAATTGTAAGTAAACGCCGTATTTACATATCTGCCACTGTGCAGGAGAATCCGGATAGCTGTTCGAGTGTGCGAAACGTAACGCGCGAGGAATTGTAAGTAAACGTCGTATTTACATATCTGCCACTGTGCAGGAGAATCCGTATAGGTGTTCGAGTGTTCGAAACGTAACGCGCAAGAAATTGTAAGTAAACGCCGTATTTACATATCTGCCACTGTGCAGGAGAATCCGGATAGCTGTTCGAGTGTGCGAAACGTAACGCGCGAGAAATTGTAAGTAAACGCCGTATTTACAAATCTGCCACTGTGCAGGAGAATCCGTAGAGGTGTTCGAGTGCTCGAAACGTAACGCGCAAGAAATTGTAAGTAAACGCCGTATTTACATATCTGCCACTGTGCAGGAGAATCCGGATAGCTGTTCGAGTGTGCGAAACGTAACGCGCGAGAAATTGTAAGTAAACGTCGTATTTACATATCTGCCACTGTGCAGGAGAATCCGTATAGGTGTTCGAGTGTTCGAAACGTAACGCGCAAGAAATTGTAAGTAAACGCCGTATTTACATATCTGCCACTGTGCAGGAGAATCCGTATAGATGTTCGAGTGTGCGAAACGTAACGCGCGAGAAATTGTAAGTAAACGCCGTATTTACATATCTGCCACTGTGCAGGAGAATCCGTATAGGTGTTCGAGTGCTCGAAACGTAACGCGTAAGAAATTGTAAGTAAACGCCGTATTTACATATCTGCCACTGTGCAGGAAAATCCGTATAGGTGTTCGAGTGTTCGAATCGTAAGGCGTGAGAAATTGTAATTAAACGCCGTATTTACATATCTGCCACTGTGCTGGAGAATCCGTATAGGTGTTCGAGAGTTCAAACCGTAACGCGCGAGAAATTGTAAGTAAACGCCGTATTTACATATCTGCCACTGTGTAGGAGAATCCGTATAGGTGTTCGAGTGTTCGAAACGTAACGCGCGAGAAGTTGTAAGTAAATACGGCGTATTTACATATCTGCCACTGTGCAGGAGAATCCGTATAGGTGTTCGAGTGTTCGAAACGTAACGCGCGAGAAATTGTAAGTAAACGTCGTATTTACTTATCTGCCACTGTGCAGGAGAATCCGTATAGGTGTTCGAGTGTTCGAAACGTAACGCGTGAGAAATTGTAAGTAAACGTCGTATTTACATATCTGCCACTGTGCAGGAGAATCCGTATAGGTGTTCGAGTGTGCCAAACGTAACGCGCGAGAAATTGTAAGTAAACGCCGTATTTACATATCTGCCACTGTGCAGGATAATCCGTATAGGTGTTCGAGTGTGCGAAACGTAACGCGCGAGAAATTGTAAGTAAACGCCGTATTTACATATCTGCCACTGTGCAGGAGAATCCGTATAGGTGTTCGAGTGCTCGAAACGTAACGCGCAAGAAATTGTAAGTAAAGGCTGTATTTACATATCTGCCACTGTGCAGGAGAATCCGGATAGCTGTTCGAGTGTGCGAAACGTAACGCGCGAGAAATTGTAAGTAAACGCCGTATTTACATATCTGCCACTGTGCAGGAGAATCCGTAGAGGTGTTCGAGTGCTCGAAACGTAACGCGCAAGAAATTGTAAGTAAACGCCGTATTTACATATCTGCCACTGTGCAGGAGAATCCGGATAGCTGTTCGAGTGTGCGAAACGTAACGCGCGAGAAATTGTAAGTAAACGTCGTATTTACATATCTGCCACTGTGCAGGAGAATCCGTATAGGTGTTCGAGTGTTCGAAACGTAACGCGCAAGAAATTGTAAGTAAACGCCGTATTTACATATCTGCCACTGTGCAGGAGAATCCGGATAGCTGTTCGAGTGTGCGAAACGTAACGCGCGAGAAATTGTAAGTAAACGCCGTATTTACAAATCTGCCACTGTGCAGGAGAATCCGTAGAGGTGTTCGAGTGCTCGAAACGTAACGCGCAAGAAATTGTAAGTAAACGCCGTATTTACATATCTGCCACTGTGCAGGAGAATCCGGATAGCTGTTCGAGTGTGCGAAACGTAACGCGCGAGAAATTGTAAGTAAACGTCGTATTTACATATCTGCCACTGTGCAGGAGAATCCGTATAGGTGTTCGAGTGTTCGAAACGTAACGCGCAAGAAATTGTAAGTAAACGCCGTATTTACATATCTGCCACTGTGCAGGAGAATCCGTATAGATGTTCGAGTGTGCGAAACGTAACGCGCGAGAAATTGTAAGTAAACGCCGTATTTACATATCTGCCACTGTGCAGGAGAATCCGTATAGGTGTTCCAGTGCTCGAAACGTAACGCGTAAGAAATTGTAAGTAAACGCCGTATTTACATATCTGCCACTGTGCAGGAAAATCCGTATAGGTGTTCGAGTGTTCGAATCGTAAGGCGTGAGAAATTGTAATTAAACGCCGTATTTACATATCTGCCACTGTGCTGGAGAATCCGTATAGGTGTTCGAGTGTTCAAACCGTAACGCGCGAGAAATTGTAAGTAAACGCCGTATTTACATATCTGCCACTGTGCAGGAGAATCCGTATAGGTGTTCGAGTGCTCGAAACGTAACGCGCAAGAAATTGTAAGTAAATGCCGTATTTACATATCTGCCACTGTGCAGGAGAATCCGTATAGGTGTTCGAGTGTTCGAAACGTAACGCGCGAGAAATTGTATGTAAACGCCGTATTTACATATCTGCCACTGTGCGGGAGAATCCGTATAGCTGTTCGAGTGTGCGAAACGTAACGCGCGAGAAATTGTAAGTAAACGTCGTATTTACAAATCTGCCACTGTGCAGGAGGATCCGTATAGGTGTTCGAGTGTTTGAAACGTAGCGCGCAAGAAATTGTAAGTAAACGCCGTATTTACATATCTGTCACTGTGCAGGAGAATCCGTATAGGTGTTCGAGTGTGCGAAACGTAACGCGCGAGAAATTGTAAGTAAACGCCGTATTTACATATCTGCCACTGTGCAGGAGAATCCGTATAGGTGTTCGAGTGCTCGAAACGTAACGCGCCAGAAATTGTAAGTAAACGCCGTATTTACATATCTGCCACTGTGCAGGAAAATCCGTATAGGTGTTCGAGTGTTCGAATCGTAATGCGCGAGAAATTGTTTGTAAACGTCGTATTTACATATCTGCCACTGTGCAGGAGAATCCGTATAGCTGTTCGAGTGTGCGAAACGTAACGCGCGAGAAATTGTAAGTAAACGTCGTATTTACATATCTGCCACTGTGCAGGAGAATCCGTATAGGTGTTCGAGTGTTCGAAACGTAACGCGCAAGAAATTGTAAGTAAACGCCGTATTTACATATCTGCCACTGTGCAGGAGAATCCGTATAGATGTTCGAGTGTGCGAAACGTAACGCGCGAGAAATTGTAAGTAAACGCCGTATTTACATATCTGCCACTGTGCAGGAGAATCCGTATAGGTGTTCGAGTGCTCGAAACGTAAGGCGCAAGAAATTGTAAGTAAACGCCGTATTTAAATATCTGCCACTGTGCAGGAGAATCCGGATAGCTGTTCGAGTGTGCGAAACGTAACGCGCGAGAAATTGTAAGTAAACGCCGTATTTACATATCTGCCACTGTGCAGGAGAATCCGTATAGGTGTTCGAGTGCTCGAAACGTAACGCGTAAGAAATTGTAAGTAAACGCCGTATTTACATATCTGCCACTGTGCAGGAGAATCCGTATAGATGTTCGAGTGTGCGAAACGTAACGCGCGAGAAATTGTAAGTAAACGCCGTATTTACATATCTGCCACTGTGCAGGAGAATCCGTATAGATGTTCGAGTGTGCGAAACGTAACGCGTGAGAAATTGTAAGTAAACGCCGTATTTACATATCTGCCACTGTGCAGGAGAATCCGTATAGGTGTTCGAGTGTTCGAAACGTAACGCGCAAGAAATTGTAAGTAAACGCCGTATTTACATATCTGCCACTGTGCAGGAGAATCCGTATAGATGTTCGAGTGTGCGAAACGTAACGCGCGAGAAATTGTAAGTAAACGTCGTATTTACATATCTGCCACTGTGCAGGAGAATCCGTATAGGTGTTCGAGTGTTCGAAACGTAACGCGCAAGAAATTGTAAGTAAACGCCGTATTTACATATCTGCCACTGTGCAGGAGAATCCGTATAGATGTTCGAGTGTGCGAAACGTAACGCGCGAGAAATTGTAAGTAAACGCCGTATTTACATATCTGCCACTGTGCAGGAGAATCCGTATAGGTGTTCGAGTGCTCGAAACGTAACGCGTAAGAAATTGTAAGTAAACGCCGTATTTACATATCTGCCACTGTGCAGGAAAATCCGTATAGGTGTTCGAGTGTTCGAATCGTAAGGCGTGAGAAATTGTAATTAAACGCCGTATTTACATATCTGCCACTGTGCTGGAGAATCCGTATAGGTGTTCGAGTGTTCAAACCGTAACGCGCGAGAAATTGTAAGTAAACACCGTATTTACATATCTGCCACTGTGCAGGAGAATCCGTATAGGTGTTCGAGTGCTCGAAACGTAACGCGCAAGAAATTGTAAGTAAATGCCGTATTTACATATCTGCCACTGTGCAGGAGAATCCGTATAGGTGTTCGAGTGTTCGAAACGTAACGCGCGAGAAATTGTATGTAAACGCCGTATTTACATATCTGCCACTGTGCGGGAGAATCCGTATAGCTGTTCGAGTGTGCGAAACGTAACGCGCGAGAAATTGTAAGTAAACGTCGTATTTACATATCTGCCACTGTGCAGGAGAATCCGTATAGGTGTTCGAGTGTTTGAAACGTAGCGCGCAAGAAATTGTAAGTAAACGCCGTATTTACATATCTGTCACTGTGCAGGAGAATCCGTATAGGTGTTCGAGTGTGCGAAACGTAACGCGCGAGAAATTGTAAGTAAACGCCGTATTTACATATCTGCCACTGTGCAGGAGAATCCGTATAGGTGTTCGAGTGCTCGAAACGTAACGCGCCAGAAATTGTAAGTAAACGCCGTATTTACATATCTGCCACTGTGCAGGAAAATCCGTATAGGTGTTCGAGTGTTCGAATCGTAACGCGCGAGAAATTGTTTGTAAACGCCGTATTTACATATCTGCCACTGTGCAGGAGAATCCGTATAGCTGTTCGAGTGTGCGAAACGTAACGCGCGAGAAATTGTAAGTAAACGTCGTATTTACATATCTGCCACTGTGCAGGAGAATCCGTATAGGTGTTCGAGTGTTCGAAACGTAACGCGCAAGAAATTGTAAGTAAATGCCGTATTTACATATCTGCCACTGTGCAGGAGAATCCGGACAGGTGTTCGAGTGTTCGAAACGTAACGCGCGAGAAATTGTTTGTAAACGCCGTATTTACATATCTGCCACTGTGCAGGAGAATCCGTATAGCTGTTCGAGTGTGCGAAACGTAACGCGCGAGAAATTGTAAGTAAACGTCGTATTTACATATCTGCCACTGTGCAGGAGAATCCGTATAGGTGTTCGAGTGCTCGAAACGTAACGCGCAAGAAATTGTAAGTAAACGCCGTATTTACATATCTGCCACTGTGCAGGAAAATCCGTATAGGTGTTCGAGTGTTCGAATCGTAAGGCGTGAGAAATTGTAATTAAACGCCGTATTTAAATATCTGCCACTGTGCTGGAGAATCCGTATAGATGTTCGAGAGTTCAAACCGTAACGCGCGAGAAATTGTAAGTAAACGCCGTATTTACATATCTGCCACTGTGTAGGAGAATCCGTATAGGTGTTCGAGTGTTCGAAACGTAACGCGCGAGAAGTTGTAAGTAAATACGGCGTATTTACATATCTGCCACTGTGCAGGAGAATCCGTATAGGTGTTCGAGTGTTCGAAACGTAACGCGCGAGAAATTCTAAGTAAACGTCGTATTTACTTATCTGCCACTGTGCAGGAGAATCCGTATAGGTGTTCGAGTGTTCGAAACGTAACGCGTGAGAAATTGTAAGTAAACGTCGTATTTACATATCTGCCACTGTGCAGGAGAATCCGTATAGGTGTTCGAGTGTGCCAAACGTAACGCGCGAGAAATTGTAAGTAAACGCCGTATTTACATATCTGCCACTGTGCAGGATAATCCGTATAGGTGTTCGAGTGTGCGAAACGTAACGCGCTAGAAATTGTAAGTAAACGCCGTATTTACATATCTGCCACTGTGCAGGAGAATCCGTATAGGTGTTCGAGTGCTCGAAACGTAACGCGCAAGAAATTGTAAGTAAACGCCGTATTTACATATCTGCCACTGTGCAGGAGAATCCGGATAGCTGTTCGAGTGTGCGAAACGTAACGCGCGAGAAATTGTAAGTAAACGCCGTATTTACATATCTGCCACTGTGCAGGAGAATCCGTAGAGGTGTTCGAGTGCTCGAAACGTAACGCGCAAGAAATTGTAAGTAAACGCCGTATTTACATATCTGCCACTGTGCAGGAGAATCCGGATAGCTGTTCGAGTGTGCGAAACGTAACGCGCGAGAAATTGTAAGTAAACGTCGTATTTACATATCTGCCACTGTGCAGGAGAATCCGTATAGGTGTTCGAGTGTTCGAAACGTAACGCGCAAGAAATTGTAAGTAAACGCCGTATTTACATATCTGCCACTGTGCAGGAGAATCCGTATAGATGTTCGAGTGTGCGAAACGTAACGCGCGAGAAATTGTAAGTAAACGCCGTATTTACATATCTGCCACTGTGCAGGAGAATCCGTATAGGTGTTCGAGTGCTCGAAACGTAACGCGCAAGAAATTGTAAGTAAACGCCGTATTTACATATCTGCCACTGTGCAGGAAAATCCGTATAGGTGTTCGAGTGTTCGAATCGTAAGGCGTGAGAAATTGTAATTAAACGCCATATTTACATATCTGCCACTGTGCTGGAGAATCCGTATAGGTGTTCGAGTGTTCAAACCGTAACGCGCGAGAAATTGTAAGTAAACGCCGTATTTACATATTTGCCACTGTGCAGGAGAATCCGTATAGGTGTTCGAGTGCTCGAAACGTAACGCGCAAGAAATTGTAAGTAAATGCCGTATTTACATATCTGCCACTGTGCAGGAGAATCCGTATAGGTGTTCGAGTGTTCGAAACGTAACGCGCGAGAAATTGTATGTAAACGCCGTATTTACATATCTGCCACTGTGCGGGAGAATCCGTATAGCTGTTCGAGTGTGCGAAACGTAACGCGCGAGAAATTGTAAGTAAACGTCGTATTTACATATCTGCCACTGTGCAGGAGAATCCGTATAGGTGTTCGAGTGTTTGAAACGTAGCGCGCAAGAAATTGTAAGTAAACGCCGTATTTACATATCTGTCACTGTGCAGGAGAATCCGTATAGGTGTTCGAGTGTGCGAAACGTAACGCGCGAGAAATTGTAAGTAAACGCCGTATTTACATATCTGCCACTGTGCAGGAGAATCCGTATAGGTGTTCGAGTGCTCGAAACGTAACGCGCCAGAAATTGTAAGTAAACGCCGTATTTACATATCTGCCACTGTGCAGGAAAATCCGTATAGGTGTTCGAGTGTTCGAATCGTAACGCGCGAGAAATTGTTTGTAAACGCCGTATTTACATATCTGCCACTGTGTAGGAGAATCCGTATAGCTGTTCGAGTGTGCGAAACGTAACGCGCGAGAAATTGTAAGTAAACGTCGTATTTACATATCTGCCACTGTGCAGGAGAATCCGTATAGGTGTTCGAGTGTTCGAAACGTAACGCGCAAGAAATTGTAAGTAAATGCCGTATTTACATATCTGCCACTGTGCAGGAGAATCCGGACAGGTGTTCGAGTGTTCGAAACGTAACGCGCGAGAAATTGTTTGTAAACGCCGTATTTACATATCTGCCACTGTGCAGGAGAATCCGTATAGCTGTTCGAGTGTGCGAAACGTAACGCGCTAGAAATTGTAAGTAAACGTCGTATTTACATATCTGCCACTGTGCAGGAGAATCCGTATAGGTGTTCGAGTGCTCGAAACGTAACGCGCAAGAAATTGTAAGTAAACGCCGTATTTACATATCTGCCACTGTGCAGGAAAATCCGTATAGGTGTTCGAGTGTTCGAATCGTAAGGCGTGAGAAATTGTAATTAAACGCCGTATTTAAATATCTGCCACTGTGCTGGAGAATCCGTATAGATGTTCGAGAGTTCAAACCGTAACGCGCGAGAAATTGTAAGTAAACGCCGTATTTACATATCTGCCACTGTGTAGGAGAATCCGTATAGGTGTTCGAGTGTTCGAAACGTAACGCGCGAGAAGTTGTAAGTAAATACGGCGTATTTACATATCTGCCACTGTGCAGGAGAATCCGTATAGGTGTTCGAGTGTTCGAAACGTAACGCGCGAGAAATTGTAAGTAAACGTCGTATTTACTTATCTGCCACTGTGCAGGAGAATCCGTATAGGTGTTCGAGTGTTCGAAACGTAACGCGTGAGAAATTGTAAGTAAACGTCGTATTTACATATCTGCCACTGTGCAGGAGAATCCGTATAGGTGTTCGAGTGTGCCGAACGTAACGCGCGAGAAATTGTAAGTAAACGCCGTATTTACATATCTGCCACTGTGCAGGATAATTCGTATAGGTGTTCGAGTGTGCGAAACGTAACGCGCGAGAAATTGTAAGTAAACGCCGTATTTACATATCTGCCACTGTGCAAGAGAATCCGTATAGGTGTTCGAGTGCTCGAAACGTAACGCGCAAGAAATTGTAAGTAAACGCCGTATTTACATATCTGCCACTGTGCAGGAGAATCCGGATAGCTGTTCGAGTGTGCGAAACGTAACGCGCGAGAAATTGTAAGTAAACGCCGTATTTACATATCTGCCACTGTGCAGGAGAATCCGTAGAGGTGTTCGAGTGCTCGAAACGTAACGCGCAAGAAATTGTAAGTAAACGCCGTATTTACATATCTGCCACTGTGCAGGAGAATCCGGATAGCTGTTCGAGTGTGCGAAACGTAACGCGCGAGAAATTGTAAGTAAACGTCGTATTTACATATCTGCCACTGTGCAGGAGAATCCGTATAGGTGTTCGAGTGTTCGAAACGTAACGCGCAAGAAATTGTAAGTAAACGCCGTATTTACATATCTGCCACTGTGCAGGAGAATCCGTATAGATGTTCGAGTGTGCGAAACGTAACGCGCGAGAAATTGTAAGTAAACGCCGTATTTACATATCTGCCACTGTGCAGGAGAATCCGTATAGGTGTTCGAGTGCTCGAAACGTAACGCGCAAGAAATTGTAAGTAAACGCCGTATTTACATATCTGCCACTGTGCAGGAAAATCCGTATAGGTGTTCGAGTGTTCGAATCGTAAGGCGTGAGAAATTGTAATTAAACGCCGTATTTACATATCTGCCCCTGTGCTGGAGAATCCGTATAGGTGTTCGAGTGTTCAAACCGTAACGCGCGAGAAATTGTAAGTAAACGCCGTATTTACATATCTGCCACTATGCAGGAGAATCCGTATAGGTGTTCGAGTGCTCGAAACGTAACGCGCAAGAAATTGTAAGTAAATACCGTATTTACATATCTGCCACTGTGCAGGAGAATCCGTATAGGTGTTCGAGTGTTCGAAACGTAACGCGCGAGAAATTGTATGTAAACGCCGTATTTACATATCTGCCACTGTGCAGGAGAATCCGTATAGCTGTACGAGTGTGCGAAACGTAACGCGCGAGAAATTGTAAGTAAACGTCGTATTTACATATCTGCCACTGTGCAGGAGAATCCGTATAGGTGTTCGAGTGTTTGAAACGTAGCGCGCAAGAAATTGTAAGTAAACGCCGTATTTACATATCTGCCACTGTGCAGGAGAATCCGTATAGGTGTTCGAGTGTGCGAAACGTAACGCGCGAGAAATTGTAAGTAAACGCCGTATTTACATATCTGCCACTGTGCAGGAGAATCCGTATAGGTGTTCGAGTGCTCGAAACGTAACGCGCAAGAAATTGAAAGTAAACGCCGTATTTACATATCTGCCACTGTGCAGGAAAATCCGTATAGGTGTTCGAGTGTTCGAATCGTAACGCGCGAGAAATTGTTTGTAAACGCCGTATTTACATATCTGCCACTGTGCAGGAGAATCCGTATAGCTGTTCGAGTGTGCGAAACGTAACGCGCGAGAAATTGTAAGTAAACGTCGTATTTACATATCTGCCACTGTGCAGGAGAATCCGTATAGGTGTTCGAGTGTTCGAAACGTAACGCGCAAGAAATTGTAAGTAAACGCCGTATTTACATATCTGCCACTGTGCAGGAGAATCCGTATAGGTGTTCGAGTGTGCGAAACGTAACGCGTGAGAAATTGTAAGTAAACGCCGTATTTACATATATGCCACTGTGCAGGAGAATCCGTATAGGTGTTCGAGTGCTCGAAACGTAACGCGCGAGAACTTTTAAGTAAACGCCGTATTTACATATCTGCCACTGTGCAGGAAAATCCGTATAGGTGTTCGAGTGTTCGAATCGTAAGGCGTGAGAAATTGTAATTAAACGCCGTATTTACATATCTGCCCCTGTGCTGGAGAATCCGTATAGGTGTTCGAGTGTTCAAAACGTAACGCGCGAGAAGTTGTAAGTAAATACGGCGTATTTACATATCTGCCACTGTGCAGGAGAATCCGTATAGGTGTTCGAGTGTTCGAAACGTAACGCGTGAGAAATTGTAAGTAAACGTCGTATTTACATATCTGCCACTGTGCAGGAGAATCCGTATAGGTGTTCGAGTGTGCCAAACGTAACGCGCGAGAAATTGTAAGTAAACGCCGTATTTACATATCTGCCCTTGTGCAGGATAATCCGTATAGGTGTTCGAGTGTGCGAAACGTAACGCGCGAGAAATTGTAAGTAAACGCCGTATTTACATATCTGCCACTGTGCAGGAGAATCCGGACAGGTGTTCGAGTGTTCGAAACGTAACGCGCGAGAAATTGTTTGTAAACGCCGTATTTACATATCTGCCACTGTGCAGGAGAATCCGTATAGCTGTTCGATTGTGCGAAACGCAACGCGCGAGAAATTGTAAGTAAACGTCGTATTTACATATCTGCCACTGTGCAGGAGAATCCGTATAGGTGTTCGAGTGCTCGAAACGTAACGCGCAAGAAATTGTAAGTAAACGCCGTATTTACATATCTGCCACTGTGCAGGAAAATCCGTATAGGTGTTCGAGTGTTCGAATCGTAAGGCGTGAGAAAATGTAATTAAACGCCGTATTTACATATCTGCCACTGTGCTGGAGAATCCGTATAGGTGTTCGAGAGTTCAAACCGTAACGCGCGAGAAATTGTAAGTAAACGCCGTATTTACATATCTGCCACTGTGTAGGAGAATCCGTATAGGTGTTCGAGTGTTCGAAACGTAACGCGCGAGAAGTTGTAAGTAAATACGGCGTATTTACATATCTGCCATTGTGCAGGAGAATCCGTATAGGTGTTCGAGTGTTCGAAACGTAACGCGCGAGAAATTGTAAGTAAACGTCGTATTTACTTATCTGCCACTGTGCAGGAGAATCCGTATAGGTGTTCGAGTGTTCGAATCGTAAGGCGTGAGAAATTGTAATTAAACGCCGTATTTACATATCTGCCACTGTGCTGGAGAATCCGTATAGGTGTTCGAGTGTTCAAACCGTAACGCGCGAGAAATTGTAAGTAAACGCCGTATTTACATATCTGCCACTCTGCAGGAGAATCCGTATAGGTGTTCGAGTGCTCGAAACGTAACGCGCAAGAAATTGTAAGTAAATGCCGTATTTATATATCTGCCACTGTGCAGGAGAATCCGTATAGGTGTTCGAGTGTTCGAAACGTAACGCGCAAGAAATTGTAAGTAAACGCCGTATTTAAATATCTGCCACTGTGCAGGAGAATCCGTATAGGTGTTCGAGTGTGCGAAACGTAACGCGTGAGAAATTGTAAGTAAACGCCGTATTTACATATATGCCACTGTGCAGGAGAATCCGTATAGGTGTTCGAGTGCTCGAAACGTAACGCGCGAGAACTTGTAAGTAAACGCCGTATTTACATATCTGCCACTGTGCAGGAAAATCCGTATAGGTGTTCGAGTGTTCGAATCGTAAGGCGTGAGAAATTGTAATTAAACGCCGTATTTACATATCTGCCACTGTGCTGGAGAATCCGTATAGGTGTTCGAGTGTTCAAAACGTAACGCGCGAGAAGTTGTAAGTAAATACGGCGTATTTACATATCTGCCACTGTGCAGGAGAATCCGTATAGGTGTTCGAGTGTGCGAAACGTAACGCGCGAGAAATTGTAAGTAAACGCCGTATTTACATATCTGCCACTGTGTAGGAGAATCCGTATAGGTGTTCGAGTGTTCGAAACGTAACGCGCGAGAAGTTGTAAGTAAATACGGCGTATTTACATATCTGCCACTGTGCAGGAGAATCCGTATAGGTGTTCGAGTGTTCGAAACGTAACGCGCGAGAAATTGTAAGTAAACGTCGTATTTACTTATCTGCCACTGTGCAGGAGAATCCGTATAGGTGTTCGAGTGTTCGAAACGTAACGCGTGAGAAATTGTAAGTAAACGTCGTATTTACATATCTGCCACTGTGCAGGAGAATCCGTATAGGTGTTCGAGTGTGCCAAACGTAACGCGCGAGAAATTGTAAGTAAACGCCGTATTTACATATCTGCCACTGTGCAGGATAATCCGTATAGGTGTTCGAGTGTGCGAAACATAACGCGCGAGAAATTGTAAGTAAACGCCGTATTTACATATCTGCCACTGTGCAAGAGAATCCGTATAGGTGTTCGAGTGCTCGAAACGTAACGCGCAAGAAATTGTACGTAAACGCCGTATTTACATATCTGCCACTGTGCAGGAGAATCCGGATAGCTGTTCGAGTGTGCGAAACGTAACGCGCGAGAAATTGTAAGTAAACGCCGTATTTACATATCTGCCACTGTGCAGGAGAATCCGTAGAGGTGTTCGAGTGCTCGAAACGTAACGCGCAAGAAATTGTAAGTAAACGCTGTATTTACATATCTGCCACTGTGCAGGAGAATCTGGATAGCTGTTCGAGTGTGCGAAACGTAACGCGCGAGAAATTGTAAGTAAACGTCGTATTTACATATCTGCCACTGTGCAGGAGAATCCGTATAGGTGTTCGAGTGTTCGAAACGTAACGCGCAAGAAATTGTAAGTAAACGCCGTATTTACATATCTGCCACTGTGCAGGAGAATCCGTATAGATGTTCGAGTGTGCGAAACGTAACGCGCGAGAAATTGTAAGTAAACGCCGTATTTACATATCTACCACTGTGCAGGAGAATCCGTATAGGTGTTCGAATGCTCGAAACGTAACGCGCAAGAAATTGTAAGTAAACGCCGTATTTACATATCTGCCACTGTGCAGGAAAATCCGTATAGGTGTTCGAGTGTTCGAATCGTAAGGCGTGAGAAATTGTAATTAAACGCCGTATTTACATATCTGCCACTGTGCTGGAGAATCCGTATAGGTGTTCGAGTGTTCAAACCGTAACGCGCGAGAAATTGTAAGTAAACGCCGTATTTACATATCTGCCACTGTGCAGGAGAATCCGTATAGGTGTTCGAGTGCTCGAAACGTAACGCGCAAGAAATTGTAAGTAAATGCCGTATTTACATATCTGCCACTGTGCAGGAGAATCCGTATAGGTGTTCGAGTGTTCGAAACGTAACGCGCGAGAAATTGTATGTAAACGCCGTATTTACATATCTGCCACTGTGCAGGAGAATCCGTATAGCTGTTCGAGTGTGCGAAACATAACGCGCGAGAAATTGTAAGTAAACGTCGTATTTACATATCTGCCACTGTGCAGGAGAATCCGTATAGGTGTTCGAGTGTTTGAAACGTAGCGCGCAAGAAATTGTAAGTAAACGCCGAATTTACATATCTGCCACTGTGCAGGAGAATCCGTATAGGTGTTCGAGTGTGCGAAACGTAACGCGCGAGAAATTGTAAGTAAACGCCGTATTTACATATCTGCCACTGTGCAGGAGAATCCGTATAGGTGTTCGAGTGCTCGAAACGTAACGCGCAAGAAATTGTAAGTAAACGCCGTATTTACATATCTGCCACTGTGCAGGAAAATCCGTATAGGTGTTCGAGTGTTCGAATCGTAACGCGCGAGAAATTGTTTGTAAGCGCCGTATTTACATATCTGCCACTGTGCAGGAGAATCCGTATAGCTGTTCGAGTGTGCGAAACGTAACGCGCGAGAAATTGTAAGTAAACGTCGTATTTACATATCTGCCACTGTGCAGGAGAATCCGTATAGGTGTTCGAGTGTTCGAAACGTAACGCGCAAGAAATTGTAAGTAAACGCCGTATTTACATATCTGCCACTGTGCAGGAGAATCCGTATAGGTGTTCGAGTGTGCGAAACGTAACGCGTGAGAAATTGTAAGTAAACGCCGTATTTACATATATGCCACTGTGCAGGAGAATCCGTATAGGTGTTCGAGTGCTCGAAACGTAACGCGCGAGAACTTGTAAGTAAACGCCGTATTTACATATCTGCCACTGTGCAGGAAAATCCGTATAGGTGTTCGAGTGTTCGAATCGTAAGGCGTGAGAAATTGTAATTAAACGCCGTATTTACATATCTGCCACTGTGCTGGAGAATCCGTATAGGTGTTCGAGTGTTCAAAACGTAACGCGCGAGAAGTTGTAAGTAAATACGGCGTATTTACATATCTGCCACTGTGCAGGAGAATCCGTATAGGTGTTCGAGTGTTCGAAACGTAACGCGCGAGAAATTGTAAGTAAACGTCATATTTACTTATCTACCACTGTGCAGGAGAATCCGTATAGGTGTTCGAGTGTTCGAAACGTAACGCGTGAGAAATTGTAAGTAAACGTCGTATTTACATATCTGCCACTGTGCAGGAGAATCCGTATAGGTGTTCGAGTGTGCCAAACGTAACGCGCGAGAAATTGTAAGTAAACGCCGTATTTACATATCTGCCCTTGTGCAGGATAATCCGTATAGGTGTTCGAGTGTGCGAAACGTAACGCGCGAGAAATTGTAAGTAAACGCCGTATTTACATATCTGCCACTGTGCAGGAGAATCCGTATAGGTGTTCGAGTGCTCGAAACGTAACGCGCAAGAAATTGTAAGTAAACGCCGTATTTACATATCTGCCACTGTGCAGGAGAATCCGGACAGGTGTTCGAGTGTTCGAAACGTAACGCGCGAGAAATTGTTTGTAAACGCCCTATTTACATATCTGCCACTGTGCAGGAGAATCCGTATAGCTGTTCGATTGTGCGAAACGTAACGCGCGAGAAATTGTAAGTAAACGTCGTATTTACATATCTGCCACTGTGCAGGAGAATCCGTATAGGTGTTCGAGTGCTCGAAACGTAACGCGCAAGAAATTGTAAGTAAACGCCGTATTTACATATCTGCCACTGTGCAGGAAAATCCGTATAGGTGTTCGAGTGTTCGAATCGTAAGGCGTGAGAAATTGTAATTAAACGCCGTATTTACATATCTGCCACTGTGCTGGAGAATCCGTATAGGTGTTCGAGAGTTCAAACCGTAACGCGCGAGAAATTGTAAGTAAACGCCGTATTTACATATCTGCCACTGTGTAGGAGAATCCGTATAGGTGTTCGAGTGTTCGAAACGTAACGCGCGAGAAGTTGTAAGTAAATACGGCGTATTTACATATCTGCCACTGTGCAGGAGAATCCGTATAGGTGTTCGAGTGTTCGAAACGTAACGCGCGAGAAATTGTAAGTAAACGTCGTATTTACTTATCTGCCACTGTGCAGGAGAATCCGTATAGGTGTTCGAGTGTTCGAATCGTAAGGCGTGAGAAATTGTAATTAAACGCCGTATTTACATATCTGCCACTGTGCTGGAGAATCCGTATAGGTGTTCGAGTGTTCAAACCGTAACGCGCGAGAAATTGTAAGTAAACGCCGTATTTACATATCTGCCACTGTGCAGGAAAATCCGTATAGGTGTTCGAGTGTTCGAATCGTAAGGCGTGAGAAATTGTAATTAAACGCCGTATTTACATATCTGCCACTGTGCTGGAGAATCCGTATAGGTGTTCGAGTGTTCAAACCGTAACGCGCGAGAAATTGTAAGTAAACGCCGTATTTACATATCTGCCACTGTGCAGGAGAATCCGTATAGGTGTTCGAGTGCTCGAAACGTAACGCGCAAGAAATTGTAAGTAAATGCCGTATTTACATATCTGCCACTGTGCAGGAGAATCCGTATAGGTGTTCGAGTGTTCGAAACGTAACGCGCGAGAAATTGTATGTAAACGCCGTATTTACATATCTGCCACTGTGCAGGAGAATCCGTATAGCTGTACGAGTGTGCGAAACGTAACGCGCGAGAAATTGTAAGTAAACGTCGTATTTACATATCTGCCACTGTGCAGGAGAATCCGTATAGGTGTTCGAGTGTTTGAAACGTAGCGCGCAAGAAATTGTAAGTAAACGCCGTATTTACATATCTGCCACTGTGCAGGAGAATCCGTATAGGTGTTCGAGTGTGCGAAACGTAACGCGCGAGAAATTGTAAGTAAACGCCGTATTTACATATCTGCCACTGTGCAGGAGAATCCGTATAGGTGTTCGAGTGCTCGAAACGTAACGCGCAAGAAATTGAAAGTAAACGCCGTATTTACATATCTGCCACTGTGCAGGAAAATCCGTATAGGTGTTCGAGTGTTCGAATCGTAACGCGCGAGAAATTGTTTGTAAACGCCGTATTTACATATCTGCCACTGTGTAGGAGAATCCGTATAGCTGTTCGAGTGTGCGAAACGTAACGCGCGAGAAATTGTAAGTAAACGTCGTATTTACATATCTGCCACTGTGCAGGAGAATCCGTATAGGTGTTCGAGTGTTTGAAACGTAACGCGCAAGAAATTGTAAGTAAACGCCGTATTTACATATCTGCCACTGTGCAGGAGAATCCGTATAGGTGTTCGAGTGTGCGAAACGTAACGCGTGAGAAATTGTAAGTAAACGCCGTATTTACATATATGCCACTGTGCAGGAGAATCCGTATAGGTGTTCGAGTGCTCGAAACGTAACGCGCGAGAACTTTTAAGTAAACGCCATATTTACATATCTGCCACTGTGCAGGAAAATTCGTATAGGTGTTCGAGTGTTCGAATCGTAAGGCGTGAGAAATTGTAATTAAACGCCGTATTTACATATCTGCCACTATGCTGGAGAATCCGTATAGGTGTTCGAGTGTTCAAAACGTAACGCGCGAGAAGTTGTAAGTAAATACGGCGTATTTACATATCTGCCACTGTGCAGGAGAATCCGTATAGGTGTTCGAGTGTTCGAAACGTAACGCGCGAGAAATTGTAAGTAAACGTCATATTTACTTATCTGCCACTGTGCAGGAGAATCCGTATAGGTGTTCGAGTGTTCGAAACGTAACGCGTGAGAAATTGTAAGTAAACGTCGTATTTACATATCTGCCACTGTGCAGGAGAATCCGTATAGGTGTTCGAGTGTGCCAAACGTAACGCGCGAGAAATTGTAAGTAAACGCCGTATTTACATATCTGCCCTTGTGCAGGATAATCCGTATAGGTGTTCGAGTGTGCGAAACGTAACGCGCGAGAAATTGTAAGTAAACGCCGTATTTACATATCTGCCACTGTGCAGGAGAATCCGTATAGGTGTTCGAGTGCTCGAAACGTAACGCGCAAGAAATTGTAAGTAAACGCCGTATTTACATATCTGCCACTGTGCAGGAGAATCCGGACAGGTGTTCGAGTGTTCGAAACGTAACGCGCGAGAAATTGTTTGTAAACGCCGTATTTACATATCTGCCACTGTGCAGGAGAATCCGTATAGCTGTTCGATTGTGCGAAACGTAACGCGCGAGAAATTGTAAGTAAACGTCGTATTTACATATCTGCCACTGTGCAGGAGAATCCGTATAGGTGTTCGAGTGCTCGAAACGTAACGCGCAAGAAATTGTAAGTAAACGCCGTATTTACATATCTGCCACTGTGCAGGAAAATCCGTATAGGTGTTCGAGTGTTCGAATCGTAAGGCGTGAGAAATTGTAATTAAACGCCATATTTACATATCTGCCACTGTGCTGGGGAATCCGTATAGGTGTTCGAGAGTTCAAACCGTAACGCGCGAGAAATTGTAAGTAAACGCCGTATTTACATATCTGCCACTGTGTAGGAGAATGAGTATAGGTGTTCGAGTGTTCGAAACGTAACGCGCGAGAAGTTGTAAGTAAATACGGCGTATTTACATATCTGCCACTGTGCAGGAGAATCCGTATAGGTGTTCGAGTGTTCGAAACGTAACGCGCGAGAAATTGTAAGTAAACGTCGTATTTACTTATCTGCCACTGTGCAGGAGAATCCGTATAGGTGTTCGAGTGTTCGAATCGTAAGGCGTGAGAAATTGTAATTAAACGCCGTATTTACATATCTGCCACTGTGCTGGAGAATCCGTATAGGTGTTCGAGTGTTCAAACCGTAACGCGCGAGAAATTGTAAGTAAACGCCGTATTTACATATCTGCCACTGTGCAGGAGAATCCGTATAGGTGTTCGAGTGCTCGAAACGTAACGCGCAAGAAATTGTAAGTAAATGCCGTATTTATATATCTGCCACTGTGCAGGAGAATCCGTATAGGTGTTCGAGTGTTCGAAACGTAACGCGCGAGAAATTGTATGTAAACGCCGTATTTACATATCTGCCACTGTGCAGGAGAATCCGTATAGCTGTTCGAGTGTGCGAAACGTAACGCGCGAGAAATTGTAAGTAAACGTCGTATTTACATATCTGCCACTGTGCAGGAGAATCCGTATAGGTGTTCGAGTGTGCGAAACGTAACGCGCGAGAAATTGTAAGTAAACGCCGTATTTACATATCTGCCACTGTGCAGGAGAATCCGTATAGGTGTTCGAGTGCTCGAAACGTAACGCGCAAGAAATTGTAAGTAAACGCCGTATTTACATATCTGCCACTGTGCAGGAAAATCCGTATAGGTGTTCGAGTGTTCGAATCGTAATGCGCGAGAAATTGTTTGTAAACGCCGTATTTACATATCTGCCACTGTGCAGGAGAATCCGTATAGCTGTTCGAGTGTGCGAAACGTAACGCGCGAGAAATTGTAAGTAAACGTCGTATTTACATATCTGCCACTGTGCAGGAGAATCCGTATAGGTGTTCGAGTGTTCGAAACGTAACGCGCAAGAAATTGTAAGTAAACGCCGTATTTACATATCTGCCACTGTGCAGGAGAATCCGTATAGGTGTTCGAGTGTGCGAAACGTAACGCGTGAGAAATTGTAAGTAAACGCCGTATTTACATATATGCCACTGTGCAGGAGAATCCGTATAGGTGTTCGAGTGCTCGAAACGTAACGCGCGAGAACTTGTAAGTAAACGCCGTATTTACATATCTGCCACTGTGCAGGAAAATCCGTATAGGTGTTCGAGTGTTCGAATCGTAAGGTGTGAGAAATTGTAATTAAACGCCGTATTTACATATCTGCCACTGTGCTGGAGAATCCGTATAGGTGTTCGAGTGTTCAAAACGTAACGCGCGAGAAGTTGTAAGTAAATACGGCGTATTTACATATCTGCCACTATGCAGGAGAATCCGTATAGGTGTTCGAGTGTTCAAAACGTAACGCGCGAGAAATTGTAAGTAAACGTCATATTTACTTATCTCCCACTGTGCAGTAGAATCCGTATAGGTGTTCGAGTGTTCGAAACGTAACGCGTGAGAAATTGTAAGTAAACGTCGTATTTACATATCTGCCACTGTGCAGGAGAATCCGTATAGGTGTTCGAGTGTGCCAAACGTAACGCGCGAGAAATTGTAAGTAAACGCCGTATTTACATATCTGCCCTTGTGCAGGATAATCCGTATAGGTGTTCGAGTGTGCCAAACGTAACGCGCGAGAAATTGTAAGTAAACGCCGTATTTACATATCTGCCACTGTGCAGGAGAATCCGTATAGGTGTTCGAGTGCTCGAAACGTAACGCGCAAGAAATTGTAAGTAAACGCCGTATTTACATATCTGCCACTGTGCAGGAGAATCCGGACAGGTGTTCGAGTGTTCGAAACGTAACGCGCGAGAAATTGTTTGTAAACGCCGTATTTACATATCTGCCACTGTGCAGGAGAATCCGTATAGCTGTTCGAGTGTGCGAAACGTAACGCGCGAGAAATTGTAAGTAAACGTCGTATTTACATATCTGCCACTGTGCAGGAGAATCCGTATAGGTGTTCGAGTGCTCGAAACGTAACGCGCAAGAAATTGTAAGTAAACGCCGTATTTACATATCTGCCACTGTGCAGGAAAATCCGTATAGGTGTTCGAGTGTTCGAATCGTAAGGCGTGAGAAATTGTAATTAAACGCCGTATTTACATATCTGCCACTGTGCTGGAGAATCCGTATAGGTGTTCGAGAGTTCAAACCGTAACGCGCGAGAAATTGTAAGTAAACGCCGTATTTACATATCTGCCACTGTGTAGGAGAATCCGTATAGGTGTTCGAGTGTTCGAAACGTAACGCGCGAGAAGTTGTAAGTAAATACGGCGTATTTACATATCTGCCACTGTGCAGGAGAATCCGTATAGGTGTTCGAGTGTTCGAAACGTAACGCGCGAGAAATTGTAAGTAAACGTCGTATTTACTTATCTGCCACTGTGCAGGAGAATCCGTATAGGTGTTCGAGTGTTCGAAACGTAACGCGTGAGAAATTGTAAGTAAACGTCGTATTTACATATCTGCCACTGTGCAGGAGAATCCGTATAGGTGTTCGAGTGTGCCAAACGTAACGCGTGAGAAATTGTAAGTAAACGCCGTATTTACATATCTGCCACTGTGCAGGATAATCCGTATAGGTGTTCGAGTGTGCGAAACGTAACGCGCGAGAAATTGTAAGTAAACGCCGTATTTACATATCTGCCACTGTGCAGGAGAATCCGTATAGGTGTTCGACTGCTCGAAACATAACGCGCAAGAAATTGTAAGTAAACGCCGTATTTACATATCTGCCACTGTGCAGGAGAATCCAGATAGCTGTTCGAGTGTGCGAAACGTAACGCGCGAGAAATTGTAAGTAAACGCCGTATTTACATATCTGCCACTGTGCAGGAGAATCCGTATAGGTGTTCGAGTGCTCGAAACGTAACGCGCAAGAAATTGTAAGTAAACGCCGTATTTACATATCTGCCACTGTGTAGGAGAATCTGGATAGCTGTTCGAGTGTGCGAAACGTAACGCGCGAGAAATTGTAAGTAAACGTCGTATTTACATATCTGCCACTGTGCAGGAGAATCCGTATAGGTGTTCGAGTGTTCGAAACGTAACGCGCAAGAAATTGTAAGTAAACGCCGTATTTACATATCTGCCACTGTGCAGGAGAATCCGTATAGATGTTCGAGTGTGCGAAACGTAACGCGCGAGAAATTGTAAGTAAACGCCGTATTTACATATCTGCCACTGTGCAGGAGAATCCGTATAGGGGTTCGAGTGCTCGAAACGTAACGCGCAAGAAATTGTAAGTAAACGCCGTATTTACATATCTGCCACTGTGCAGGAAAATCCGTATAGGTGTTCGAGTGTTCGAATCGTAAGGCGTGAGAAATTGTAATTAAACGCCGTATTTACATATCTGCCACTGTGCTGGAGAATCCGTATAGGTGTTCGAGTGTTCAAACCGTAACGCGCGAGAAATTGTAAGTAAACGCCGTATTTACATATCTGCCACTGTGCAGGAGAATCCGTATAGGTGTTCGAGTGCTCGAAACGTAACGCGCAAGAAATTGTAAGTAAACGCCGTATTTACATATCTGCCACTGTGCAGGAGAATCCGTATAGGTGTTCGAGTGTTCGAAACGTAACGCGCGAGAAATTGTATGTAAACGCCGTATTTACATATCTGCCACTGTGCAGGACAATCCGTATAGCTGTTCGAGTGTGCGAAACGTAACGCGCGAGAAATTGTAAGTAAACGTCGTATTTACATATCTGCCACTGTGCAGGAGAATCCGTATAGGTGTTCGAGTGTTTGAAACGTAGCGCGCAAGAAATTGTAAGTAAACGCCGTATTTACATATCTGCCACTGTGCAGGAGAATCCGTATAGGTGTTCGAGTGTGCGAAACGTAACGCGCGAGAAATTGTAAGTAAACGCCGTATTTACATATCTGCCACTGTGCAGGAGAATCCGTATAGGTGTTCGAGTGCTCGAAACGTAACGCGCAAGAAATTGTAAGTAAACGCCGTATTTACATATCTGCCACTGTGCAGGAAAATCCGTATAGGTGTTCGAGTGTTCGAATCGTAACGCGCGAGAAATTGTTTGTAAACGCCGTATTTACATATCTGCCACTGTGCAGGAGAATCCGTATAGCTGTTCGAGTGTGCGAAACGTAACGCGCGAGAAATTGTAAGTAAACGTCGTATTTACATATCTGCCACTGTGCAGGAGAATCCGTATAGGTGTTCGAGTGTTCGAAACGTAACGCGCAAGAAATTGTAAGTAAACGCCGTATTTACATATCTGCCACTGTGCAGGAGAATCCGTATAGGTGTTCGAGTGTGCGAAACGTAACGCGTGAGAAATTGTAAGTAAACGCCGTATTTACATAGATGCCACTGTGCAGGAGAATCCGTATAGGTGTTCGAGTGCTCGAAACGTAACGCGCGAGAACTTGTAAGTAAACGCCGTATTTACATATCTGCCACTGTGCAGGAAAATCCGTATAGGTGTTCGAGTGTTCGAATCGTAAGGCGTGAGAAATTGTAATTAAACGCCGTATTTACATATCTGCCACTGTGCTGGAGAATCCGTATAGGTGTTCGAGTGTTCAAAACGTAACGCGCGAGAAGTTGTATGTAAATACGGCGTATTTACATATCTGCCACTGTGCAGGAGAATCCGTATAGGTGTTCGAGTGTTCGAAACGTAACGCGCGAGAAATTGTAAGTAAACGTCGTATTTACTTATCTGCCACTATGCAGGAGAATCCGTATAGGTGTTCGAGTGTTCGAAACGTAACGCGTGAGAAATTGTAAGTAAACGTCGTATTTACATATCTGCCACTGTGCAGGAGAATCCGTATAGGTGTTCGAGTGTGCCAAACGTAACGCGCGAGAAATTGTAAGTAAACGCCGTATTTACATATCTGCCACTGTGCAGGATAATCCGTATAGGTGTTCGAGTGTGCGAAACGTAACGCGCGAGCAATTGTAAGTAAACGCCGTATTTACATATCTGCCACTGTGCAGGAGAATCCGTATAGGTGTTCGAGTGCTCGAAACGTAACGCGCAAGAAATTGTAAGTAAACGCCGTATTTACATATCTGCCACTGTGCAGGAGAATCCGGACAGGTGTTCGAGTGTTCGAAACGTAACGCGCGAGAAATTGTTTGTAAACGCCGTATTTACATATCTGCCACTGTGCAGGAGAATCCGTATAGCTGTTCGAGTGTGCGAAACGTAACGCGCGAGAAATTGTAAGTAAACGCCGTATTTACATATCTGCCACTGTGCAGGAGAATCCGTATAGGTGTTCGACTGCTCGAAACATAACGCGCAAGAAATTGTAAGTAAACGCCGTATTTACATATCTGCCACTGTGCAGGAGAATCCGGATAGCTGTTCGAGTGTGCGAAACGTAACGCGCGAGAAATTGTAAGTAAACGCCGTATTTACATATCTGCCACTGTGCAGGAGAATCCGTATAGGTGTTCGAGTGCTCGAAACGTAACGCGCAAGAAATTGTAAGTAAACGCCGTATTTACATATCTGCCACTGTGTAGGAGAATCTGGATAGCTGTTCGAGTGTGCGAAACGTAACGCGCGAGAAATTGTAAGTAAACGTCGTATTTACATATCTGCCACTGTGCAGGAGAATCCGTATAGGTGTTCGAGTGTTCGAAACGTAACGCGCAAGAAATTGTAAGTAAACGCCGTATTTACATATCTGCCACTGTGCAGGAGAATCCGTATAGATGTTCGAGTGTGCGAAACGTAACGCGCGAGAAATTGTAAGTAAACGCCGTATTTACATATCTGCCACTGTGCAGGAGAATCCGTATAGGGGTTCGAGTGCTCGAAACGTAACGCGCAAGAAATTGTAAGTAAACGCCGTATTTACATATCTGCCACTGTGCAGGAAAATCCGTATAGGTGTTCGAGTGTTCGAATCGTAAGGCGTGAGAAATTGTAATTAAACGCCGTATTTACATATCTGCCACTGTGCTGGAGAATCCGTATAGGTGTTCGAGTGTTCAAACCGTAACGCGCGAGAAATTGTAAGTAAACGCCGTATTTACATATCTGCCACTGTGCAGGAGAATCCGTATAGGTGTTCGAGTGCTCGAAACGTAACGCGCAAGAAATTGTAAGTAAACGCCGTATTTACATATCTGCCACTGTGCAGGAGAATCCGTATAGGTGTTCGAGTGTTCGAAACGTAACGCGCGAGAAATTGTATGTAAACGCCGTATTTACATATCTGCCACTGTGCAGGACAATCCGTATAGCTGTTCGAGTGTGCGAAACGTAACGCGCGAGAAATTGTAAGTAAACGTCGTATTTACATATCTGCCACTGTGCAGGAGAATCCGTATAGGTGTTCGAGTGTTTGAAACGTAGCGCGCAAGAAATTGTAAGTAAACGCCGTATTTACATATCTGCCACTGTGCAGGAGAATCCGTATAGGTGTTCGAGTGTGCGAAACGTAACGCGCGAGAAATTGTAAGTAAACGTCGTATTTACATATCTGCCACTGTGCAGGAGAATCCGTATAGGTGTTCGAGTGCTCGAAACGTAACGCGCAAGAAATTGTAAGTAAACGCCGTATTTACATATCTGCCACTGTGCAGGAAAATCCGTATCGGTGTTCGAGTGTTCGAATCGTAACGCGCGAGAAATTGTTTGTAAACGCCGTATTTACATATCTGCCACTGTGCAGGAGAATCCGTATAGCTGTTCGAGTGTGCGAAACGTAACGCGCGAGAAATTGTAAGTAAACGTCGTATTTACATATCTGCCACTGTGCAGGAGAATCCGTATAGGTGTTCGAGTGTTCGAAACGTAACGCGCAAGAAATTGTAAGTAAACGCCGTATTTACATATCTGCCACTGTGCAGGAGAATCCGTATAGGTGTTCGAGTGTGCGAAACGTAACGCGTGAGAAATTGTAAGTAAACGCCGTATTTACATATATGCCACTGTGCAGGAGAATCCGTATAGGTGTTCGAGTGCTCGAAACGTAACGCGCGAGAACTTGTAAGTAAATGCCGTATTTACATATCTGCCACTGTGCAGGAAAATCCGTATAGGTGTTCGAGTGTTCGAATCGTAAGGCGTGAGAAATTGTAATTAAACGCCGTATTTACATATCTGCCACTGTGCTGGAGAATCCGTGTAGGTGTTCGAGTGTTCAAAACGTAACGCGCGAGAAGTTGTATGTAAATACGGCGTATTTACATATCTGCCACTGTGCAGGAGAATCCGTATAGGTGTTCGAGTGTTCGAAACGTAACGCGCGAGAAATTGTAAGTAAACGTCGTATTTACTTATCTGCCACTATGCAGGAGAATCCGTATAGGTGTTCGAGTGTTCGAAACGTAACGCGTGAGAAATTGTAAGTAAACGTCGTATTTACATATCTGCCACTGTGCAGGAGAATCCGTATAGGTGTTCGAGTGTGCCAAACGTAACGCGCGAGAAATTGTAAGTAAACGCCGTATTTACATATCTGCCACTGTGCAGTATAATCCGTATAGGTGTTCGAGTGTGCGAAACGTAACGCGCGAGCAATTGTAAGTAAACGCCGTATTTACATATCTGCCACTGTGCAGGAGAATCCGTATAGGTGTTCGAGTGCTCGAAACGTAACGCGCAAGAAATTGTAAGTAAACGCCGTATTTACATATCTGCCACTGTGCAGGAGAATCCGGACAGGTGTTCGAGTGTTCGAAACGTAACGCGCGAGAAATTGTTTGTAAACGCCGTATTTACATATCTGCCACTGTGCAGGAGAATCCGTATAGCTGTTCGAGTGTGCGAAACGTAACGCGCGAGAAATTGTAAGTAAACGCCGTATTTACATATCTGCCACTGTGCAGGAGAATCCGTATAGGTGTTCGACTGCTCGAAACATAACGCGCAAGAAATTGTAAGTAAACGCCGTATTTACATATCTGCCACTGTGCAGGAGAATCCGGATAGCTGTTCGAGTGTGCGAAACGTAACGCGCGAGAAATTGTAAGTAAACGCCGTATTTACATATCTGCCACTGTACAGGAGAATCCGTATAGGTGTTCGACTGCTCGAAACATAACGCGCAAGAAATTGTAAGTAAACGCCGTATTTACATATCTGCCACTGTGCAGGAGAATCCGTATAGGTGTTCGAGTGCTCGAAACGTAACGCGCAAGAAATTGTAAGTAAACGCCGTATTTACATATCTGCCACTGTGTAGGAGAATCTGGATAGCTGTTCGAGTGTGCGAAACGTAACGCGCGAGAAATTGTAAGTAAACGTCGTATTTACATATCTGCCACTGTGCAGGAGAATCCGTATAGGTGTTCGAGTGTTCGAAACGTAACGCGCAAGAAATTGTAAGTAAACGCCGTATTTACATATCTGCCACTGTGCAGGAGAATCCGTATAGATGTTCGAGTGTGCGAAACGTAACGCGCGAGAAATTGTAAGTAAACGCCGTATTTACATATCTGCCACTGTGCAGGAGAATCCGTATAGGGGTTCGAGTGCTCGAAACGTAACGCGCAAGAAATTGTAAGTAAACGCCGTATTTACATATCTGCCACTGTGCAGGAAAATCCGTATAGGTGTTCGAGTGTTCGAATCGTAAGGCGTGAGAAATTGTAATTAAACGCCGTATTTACATATCTGCCACTGTGCTGGAGAATCCGTATAGGTGTTCGAGTGTTCAAACCGTAACGCGCGAGAAATTGTAAGTAAACGCCGTATTTACATATCTGCCACTGTGCAGGAGAATCCGTATAGGTGTTCGAGTGCTCGAAACGTAACGCGCAAGAAATTGTAAGTAAACGCCGTATTTACATATCTGCCACTGTGCAGGAGAATCCGTATAGGTGTTCGAGTGTTCGAAACGTAACGCGCGAGAAATTGTATGTAAACGCCGTATTTACATATCTGCCACTGTGCAGGACAATCCGTATAACTGTTCGAGTGTGCGAAACGTAACGCGCGAGAAATTGTAAGTAAACGTCGTATTTACATATCTGCCACTGTGCAGGAGAATCCGTATAGGTGTTCGAGTGTTTGAAACGTAGCGCGCAAGAAATTGTAAGTAAACGCCGTATTTACATATCTGCCACTGTGCAGGAGAATCCGTATAGGTGTTCGAGTGTGCGAAACGTAACGCGCGAGAAATTGTAAGTAAATGCCGTATTTACATATCTGCCACTGTGCAGGAGAATCCGGACAGGTGTTCGAGTGTTCGAAACGTAACGCGCGAGAAATTATTTGTAAACGCCGTATTTACATATCTGCCACTGTGCAGGAGAATCCGTATAGCTGTTCGAGTGTGCGAAACGTAACGCGCGAGAAATTGTAAGTAAACGCCGTATTTACATATCTGCCACTGTGCAGGAGAATCCGTATAGGTGTTCGAGTGCTCGAAACGTAACGCGCAAGAAATTGTAAGTAAACGCCGTATTTACATATCTGCCACTGTGTAGGAGAATCTGGATAGCTGTTCGAGTGTGCGAAACGTAACGCGCGAGAAATTGTAAGTAAACGTCGTATTTACATATCTGCCACTGTGCAGGAGAATCCGTATAGGTGTTCGAGTGTTCGAAACGTAACGCGCAAGAAATTGTAAGTAAACGCCGTATTTACATATCTGCCACTGTGCAGGAGAATCCGTATAGATGTTCGAGTGTGCGAAACGTAACGCGCGAGAAATTGTAAGTAAACGCCGTATTTACATATCTGCCACTGTGCAGGAGAATCCGTATAGGGGTTCGAGTGCTCGAAACGTAACGCGCAAGAAATTGTAAGTAAACGCCGTATTTACATATCTGCCACTGTGCAGGAAAATCCGTATAGGTGTTCGAGTGTTCGAATCGTAAGGCGTGAGAAATTGTAATTAAACGCCGTATTTACATATCTGCCACTGTGCTGGAGAATCCGTATAGGTGTTCGAGTGTTCAAACCGTAACGCGCGAGAAATTGTAAGTAAACGCCGTATTTACATATCTGCCACTGTGCAGGAGAATCCGTATAGGTGTTCGAGTGCTCGAAACGTAACGCGCAAGAAATTGTAAGTAAACGCCGTATTTACATATCTGCCACTGTGCAGGAGAATCCGTATAGGTGTTCGAGTGTTCGAAACGTAACGCGCGAGAAATTGTATGTAAACGCCGTATTTACATATCTGCCACTGTGCAGGACAATCCGTATAGCTGTTCGAGTGTGCGAAACGTAACGCGCGAGAAATTGTAAGTAAACGTCGTATTTACATATCTGCCACTGTGCAGGAGAATCCGTATAGGTGTTCGAGTGTTTGAAACGTAGCGCGCAAGAAATTGTAAGTAAACGCCGTATTTACATATCTGCCACTGTGCAGGAGAATCCGTATAGGTGTTCGAGTGTGCGAAACGTAACACGCGAGAAATTGTAAGTAAACGTCGTATTTACATATCTGCCACTGTGCAGGAGAATCCGTATAGGTGTTCGAGTGCTCGAAACGTAACGCGCAAGAAATTGTAAGTAAACGCCGTATTTACATATCTGCCACTGTGCAGGAAAATCCGTATCGGTGTTCGAGTGTTCGAATCGTAACGCGCGAGAAATTGTTTGTAAACGCCGTATTTACATATCTGCCACTGTGCAGGAGAATCCGTATAGCTGTTCGAGTGTGCGAAACCTAACGCGCGAGAAATTGTAAGTAAACGTCGTATTTACATATCTGCCACTGTGCAGGAGAATCCGTATAGGTGTTCGAGTGTTCGAAACGTAACGCGCAAGAAATTGTAAGTAAATGCCGTATTTACATATCTGCCACTGTGCAGGAGAATCCGTATAGGTGTTCGAGTGTGCGAAACGTAACGCGTGAGAAATTGTAAGTAAACGCCGTATTTACATATATGCCACTGTGCAGGAGAATCCGTATAGGTGTTCGAGTGCTCGAAACGTAACGCGCGAGAACTTGTAAGTAAACGCCGTATTTACATATCTGCCACTGTGCAGGAAAATCCGTATAGGTGTTCGAGTGTTCGAATCGTAAGGCGTGAGAAATTGTAATTAAACGCCGTATTTACATATCTGCCACTGTGCTGGAGAATCCGTGTAGGTGTTCGAGTGTTCAAAACGTAACGCGCGAGAAGTTGTATGTAAATACGGCGTATTTACATATCTGCCACTGTGCAGGAGAATCCGTATAGGTGTTCGAGTGTTCGAAACGTAACGCGCGAGAAATTGTAAGTAAACGTCGTATTTACTTATCTGCAACTATGCAGGAGAATCCGTATAGGTGTTCGAGTGTTCGAAACGTAACGCGTGAGAAATTGTAAGTAAACGTCGTATTTACATATCTGCCACTGTGCAGGAGAATCCGTATAGGTGTTCGAGTGTGCCAAACGTAACGCGCGAGAAATTGTAAGTAAACGCCGTATTTACATATCTGCCACTGTGCAGGATAATCCGTATAGGTGTTCGAGTGTGCGAAACGTAACGCGCGAGCAATTGTAAGTAAACGCCGTATTTACATATCTGCCACTGTGCAGGAGAATCCGTATAGGTGTTCGAGTGCTCGAAACGTAACGCGCAAGAAATTGTAAGTAAACGCCGTATTTACATATCTGCCACTGTGCAGGAGAATCCGGACAGGTGTTCGAGTGTTCGAAACGTAACGCGCGAGAAATTGTTTGTAAACGCCGTATTTACATATCTGCCACTGTGCAGGAGAATCCGTATAGCTGTTCGAGTGTGCGAAACGTAACGCGCGAGAAATTGTAAGTAAACGCCGTATTTACTTATCTGCCACTGTGCAGGAGAATCCGTATAGGTGTTCGACTGCTCGAAACATAACGCGCAAGAAATTGTAAGTAAACGCCGTATTTACATATCTGCCACTGTGCAGGAGAATCCGGATAGCTGTTCGAGTGTGCGAAACGTAACGCGCGAGAAATTGTAAGTAAACGCCGTATTTACATATCTGCCACTGTGCAGGAGAATCCGTAGAGGTGTTCGACTGCTCGAAACATAACGCGCAAGAAATTGTAAGTAAACGCCGTATTTACATATCTGCCACTGTGCAGGAGAATCCGTATAGGTGTTCGAGTGCTCGAAACGTAACGCGCAAGAAATTGTAAGTAAACGCCGTATTTACATATCTGCCACTGTGTAGGAGAATCTGGATAGCTGTTCGAGTGTGCGAAACGTAACGCGCGAGAAATTGTAAGTAAACGTCGTATTTACATATCTGCCACTGTGCAGGAGAATCCGTATAGGTGTTCGAGTGTTCGAAACGTAACGCGCAAGAAATTGTAAGTAAACGCCGTATTTACATATCTGCCACTGTGCAGGAGAATCCGTATAGATGTTCGAGTGTGCGAAACGTAACGCGCGAGAAATTGTAAGTAAACGCCGTATTTACATATCTGCCACTGTGCAGGAGAATCCGTATAGGGGTTCGAGTGCTCGAAACGTAACGCGCAAGAAATTGTAAGTAAACGCCGTATTTACATATCTGCCACTGTGCAGGAAAATCCGTATAGGTGTTCGAGTGTTCGAATCGTAAGGCGTGAGAAATTGTAATTAAACGCCGTATTTACATATCTGCCGCTGTGCTGGAGAATCCGTATAGGTGTTCGAGTGTTCAAACCGTAACGCGCGAGAAATTGTAAGTAAACGCCGTATTTACATATCTGCCACTGTGCAGGAGAATCCGTATAGGTGTTCGAGTGCTCGAAACGTAACGCGCAAGAAATTGTAAGTAAACGCCGTATTTACATATCTGCCACTGTGCAGGAGAATCCGTATAGGTGTTCGAGTGTTCGA
This sequence comes from Camellia sinensis, assembly GCF_055761805.1. Lineage (NCBI taxonomy): Eukaryota > Viridiplantae > Streptophyta > Magnoliopsida > Ericales > Theaceae > Camellia > Camellia sinensis. The sequence continues at coordinate 2,906,582 of NW_028128989.1, read as the reverse complement.
AACGTAACGCGCGAGAAATTGTATGTAAACGCCGTATTTACATATCTGCCACTGTGCAGGACAATCCGTATAGCTGTTCGAGTGTGCGAAACGTAACGCGCGAGAAATTGTAAGTAAACGTCGTATTTACATATCTGCCACTGTGCAGGAGAATCCGTATAGGTGTTCGAGTGTTTGAAACGTAGCGCGCAAGAAATTGTAAGTAAACGCCGTATTTACATATCTGCCACTGTGCAGGAGAATCCGTATAGGTGTTCGAGTGTGCGAAACGTAACGCCCGAGAAATTGTAAGTAAACGTCGTATTTACATATCTGCCACTGTGCAGGAGAATCCGTATAGGTGTTCGAGTGCTCGAAACGTAACGCGCCAGAAATTGTAAGTAAACGCCGTATTTACATATCTGCCACTGTGCAGGAAAATCCGTATAGGTGTTCGAGTGTTCGAATCGTAACGCGCGAGAAATTGTTTGTAAACGCCGTATTTACATATCTGCCACTGTGCAGGAGAATCCGTATAGCTGTTCGAGTGTGCGAAACGTAACGCGCGAGAAATTGTAAGTAAACGTCGTATTTACATATCTGCCACTGTGCAGGAGAATCCGTATAGGTGTTCGAGTGTTCGAAACGTAACGCGCAAGAAATTGTAAGTAAACGCCGTATTTACATATCTGCCACTGTGCAGGAGAATCCGTATAGGTGTTCGAGTGTGCGAAACGTAACGCGTGAGAAATTGTAAGTAAACGCCGTATTTACATATATGCCACTGTGCAGGAGAATCCGTATAGGTGTTCGAGTGCTCGAAACGTAACGCGCGAGAACTTGTAAGTAAACGCCGTATTTACATATATGCCACTGTGCAGGAGAATCCGTATAGGTGTTCGAGTGCTCGAAACGTAACGCGCGAGAACTTGTAAGTAAACGCCGTATTTACATATCTGCCACTGTGCAGGAAAATCCGTATAGGTGTTCGAGTGTTCGAATCGTAAGGCGTGAGAAATTGTAATTAAACGCCGTATTTACATATCTGCCACTGTGCTGGAGAATCCGTGTAGGTGTTCGAGTGTTCAAAACGTAACGCGCGAGAAGTTGTATGTAAATACGGCGTATTTACATATCTGCCACTGTGCAGGAGAATCCGTATAGGTGTTCGAGTGTTCGAAACGTAACGCGCGAGAAATTGTAAGTAAACGTCGTATTTACTTATCTGCCACTATGCAGGAGAATCCGTATAGGTGTTCGAGTGTTCGAAACGTAACGCGTGAGAAATTGTAAGTAAACGTCGTATTTACATATCTGCCACTGTGCAGGAGAATCCGTATAGGTGTTCGAGTGTGCCAAACGTAACGCGCGAGAAATTGTAAGTAAACGCCGTATTTACATATCTGCCACTGTGCAGGATAATCCGTATAGGTGTTCGAGTGTGCGAAACGTAACGCGCGAGCAATTGTAAGTAAACGCCGTATTTACATATCTGCCACTGTGCAGGAGAATCCGTATAGGTGTTCGAGTGCTCGAAACGTAACGCGCAAGAAATTGTAAGTAAACGCCGTATTTACATATCTGCCACTGTGCAGGAGAATCCGGACAGGTGTTCGAGTGTTCGAAACGTAACGCGCGAGAAATTGTTTGTAAACGCCGTATTTACATATCTGCCACTGTGCAGGAGAATCCGTATAGCTGTTCGAGTGTGCGAAACGTAACGCGCGAGAAATTGTAAGTAAACGCCGTATTTACATATCTGCCACTGTGCAGGAGAATCCGTATAGGTGTTCGACTGCTCGAAACATAACGCGCAAGAAATTGTAAGTAAACGCCGTATTTACATATCTGCCACTATGCAGGAGAATCCGGATAGCTGTTCGAGTGTGCGAAACGTAACGCGCGAGAAATTGTAAGTAAACGCCGTATTTACATATCTGCCACTGTGCAGGAGAATCCGTATAGGTGTTCGAGTGCTCGAAACGTAACGCGCAAGAAATTGTAAGTAAACGCCGTATTTACATATCTGCCACTGTGTAGGAGAATCTGGATAGCTGTTCGAGTGTGCGAAACGTAACGCGCGAGAAATTGTAAGTAAACGTCGTATTTACATATCTGCCACTGTGCAGGAGAATCCGTATAGGTGTTCGAGTGTTCGAAACGTAACGCGCAACAAATTGTAAGTAAACGCCGTATTTACATATCTGCCACTGTGCAGGAGAATCCGTATAGATGTTCGAGTGTGCGAAACGTAACGCGCGAGAAATTGTTTGTAAACGCCGTATTTACATATCTGCCCCTGTGCAGGAGAATCCGTATAGCTGTTCGAGTGTGCGAAACGTAACGCGCGAGAAATTGTAAGTAAACGCCGTATTTACATATCTGCCACTGTGCAGGAGAATCCGTATAGGTGTTCGACTGCTCGAAACATAACGCGCAAGAAATTGTAAGTAAACGCCGTATTTACATATCTGCCACTGTGCAGGAGAATCCGGATAGCTGTTCGAGTGTGCGAAACGTAACGCGCGAGAAATTGTAAGTAAACGCCGTATTTACATATCTGCCACTGTGCAGGAGAATCCGTATAGGTGTTCGAGTGCTCGAAACGTAACGCGCAAGAAATTGTAAGTAAACGCCGTATTTACATATCTGCCACTGTGTAGGAGAATCTGGATAGCTGTTCGAGTGTGCGAAACGTAACGCGCGAGAAATTGTAAGTAAACGTCGTATTTACATATCTGCCACTGTGCAGGAGAATCCGTATAGGTGTTCGAGTGTTCGAAACGTAACGCGCAAGAAATTGTAAGTAAACGCCGTATTTACATATCTGCCACTGTGCAGGAGAATCCGTATAGATGTTCGAGTGTGCGAAACGTAACGCGCGAGAAATTGTAAGTAAACGCCGTATTTACATATCTGCCACTGTGCAGGAGAATCCGTATAGGGGTTCGAGTGCTCGAAACGTAACGCGCAAGAAATTGTAAGTAAACGCCGTATTTACATATCTGCCACTGTGCAGGAAAATCCGTATAGGTGTTCGAGTGTTCGAATCGTAAGGCGTGAGAAATTGTAATTAAACGCCGTATTTACATATCTGCCACTGTGCTGGAGAATCCGTATAGGTGTTCGAGTGTTCAAACCGTAACGCGCGAGAAATTGTAAGTAAACGCCGTATTTACATATCTGCCACTGTGCAGGAGAATCCGTATAGGTGTTCGAGTGCTCGAAACGTAACGCGCAAGAAATTGTAAGTAAACGCCGTATTTACATATCTGCCACTGTGCAGGAGAATCCGTATAGGTGTTCGAGTGTTCGAAACGTAACGCGCGAGAAATTGTATGTAAACGCCGTATTTACATATCTGCCACTGTGCAGGACAATCCGTATAGCTGTTCGAGTGTGCGAAACGTAACGCGCGAGAAATTGTAAGTAAACGTCGTATTTACATATCTGCCACTGTGCAGGAGAATCCGTATAGGTGTTCGAGTGTTTGAAACGTAGCGCGCAAGAAATTGTAAGTAAACGCCGTATTTACATATCTGCCACTGTGCAGGAGAATCCGTATAGGTGTTCGAGTGTGCGAAACGTAACGCGCGAGAAATTGTAAGTAAACGCCGTATTTACATATCTGCCACTGTGCAGGAGAATCCGTATAGGTGTTCGAGTGCTCGAAACGTAACGCGCCAGAAATTGTAAGTAAATGCCGTATTTACATATCTGCCACTGTGCAGGAAAATCCGTATAGGTGTTCGAGTGTTCGAATCGTAACGCGCGAGAAATTGTTTGTAAACGCCGTATTTACATATCTGCCACTGTGCAGGAGAATCCGTATAGCTGTTCGAGTGTGCGAAACGTAACGCGCGAGAAATTGTAAGTAAACGTCGTATTTACATATCTGCCACTGTGCAGGAGAATCCGTATAGGTGTTCGAGTGTTCGAAACGTAACGCGCAAGAAATTGTAAGTAAACGCCGTATTTACATATCTGCCACTGTGCAGGAGAATCCGTATAGGTGTTCGAGTGTGCGAAACGTAACGCGTGAGAAATTGTAAGTAAACGCCGTATTTACATATATGCCACTGTGCAGGAGAATCCGTATAGGTGTTCGAGTGCTCGAAACGTAACGCGCGAGAACTTGTAAGTAAACGCCGTATTTACATATATGCCACTGTGCAGGAGAATCCGTATAGGTGTTCGAGTGCTCGAAACGTAACGCGCGAGAACTTGTAAGTAAACGCCGTATTTACATATCTGCCACAGTGCAGGAAAATCCGTATAGGTGTTCGAGTGTTCGAATCGTAAGGCGTGAGAAATTGTAATTAAACGCCGTACTTACATATCTGCCACTGTGCTGGAGAATCCGTGTAGGTGTTCGAGTGTTCAAAACGTAACGCGCGAGAAGTTGTATGTAAATACGGCGTATTTACATATCTGCCACTGTGCAGGAGAATCCGTATAGGTGTTCGAGTGTTCGAAACGTAACGCGCGAGAAATTGTAAGTAAACGTCGTATTTACTTATCTGCCACTATGCAGGAGAATCCGTATAGGTGTTCGAGTGTTCGAAACGTAACGCGTGAGAAATTGTAAGTAAACGTCGTATTTACATATCTGCCACTGTGCAGGAGAATCCGTATAGGTGTTCGAGTGTGCCAAACGTAACGCGCGAGAAATTGTAAGTAAACGCCGTATTTACATATCTGCCACTGTGCAGGATAATCCGTATAGGTGTTCGAGTGTGCGAAACGTAACGCGCGAGCAATTGTAAGTAAACGCCGTATTTACATATCTGCCACTGTGCAGGAGAATCCGTATAGGTGTTCGAGTGCTCGAAACGTAACGCGCAAGAAATTGTAAGTAAACGCCGTATTTACATATCTGACACTGTGCAGGAGAATCCGGACAGGTGTTCGAGTGTTCGAAACGTAACGCGCGAGAAATTGTTTGTAAACGCCGTATTTACATATCTGCCACTGTGCAGGAGAATCCGTATAGCTGTTCGAGTGTGCGAAACGTAACGCGCGAGAAATTGTAAGTAAACGCCGTATTTACATATCTGCCACTGTGCAGGAGAATCCGTATAGGTGTTCGACTGCTCGAAACATAACGCGCAAGAAATTGTAAGTAAACGCCGTATTTACATATCTGCCACTGTGCAGGAGAATCCGGATAGCTGGTCGAGTGTGCGAAACGTAACGCGCGAGAAATTGTAAGTAAACGCCGTATTTACATATCTGCCACTGTGCAGGAGAATCCGGATAGCTGTTCGAGTGTGCGAAACGTAACGCGCGAGAAATTGTAAGTAAACGCCGTATTTACATATCTGCCACTGTGCAGGAGAATCCGCATAGGTGTTCGAGTGCTCGAAACGTAACGCGCAAGAAATTGTAAGTAAACGCCGTATTTACATATCTGCCACTGTGTAGGAGAATCTGGATAGCTGTTCGAGTGTGCGAAACGTAACGCGCGAGAAATTGTAAGTAAACGTCGTATTTACATATCTGCCACTGTGCAGGAGAATCCGTATAGGTGTTCGAGTGTTCGAAACGTAACGCGCAAGAAATTGTAAGTAAACGCCGTATTTACATATCTGCCACTGTGCAGGAGAATCCGTATAGATGTTCGAGTGTGCGAAACGTAACGCGCGAGAAATTGTAAGTAAACGCCGTATTTACATATCTGCCACTGTGCAGGAGAATCCGTATAGGTGTTCGACTGCTCGAAACATAACGCGCAAGAAATTGTAAGTAAACGCCGTATTTACATATCTGCCACTGTGCAGGAGAATCCGGATAGCTGTTCGAGTGTGCGAAACGTAACGCGCGAGAAATTGTAAGTAAACGCCGTATTTACATATCTGCCACTGTGCAGGAGAATCCGCATAGGTGTTCGAGTGCTCGAAACGTAACGCGCAAGAAATTGTAAGTAAACGCCGTATTTACATATCTGCCACTGTGTAGGAGAATCTGGATAGCTGTTCGAGTGTGCGAAACGTAGCGCGCGAGAAATTGTAAGTAAACGTCGTATTTACATATCTGCCACTGTGCAGGAGAATCCGTATAGGTGTTCGAGTGTTCGAAACGTAACGCGCAAGAAATTGTAAGTAAACGCCGTATTTACATATCTGCCACTGTGCAGGAGAATCCGTATAGATGTTCGAGTGTGCGAAACGTAACGCGCGAGAAATTGTAAGTAAACGCCGTATTTACATATCTGCCACTGTGCAGGAGAATCCGTATAGGGGTTCGAGTGCTCGAAACGTAACGCGCAAGAAATTGTAAGTAAACGCCGTATTTACATATCTGCCACTGTGCAGGAAAATCCGTATAGGTGTTCGAGTGTTCGAATCGTAAGGCGTGAGAAATTGTAATTAAACGCCGTATTTACATATCTGCCACTGTGCTGGAGAATCCGTATAGGTGTTCGAGTGTTCAAACCGTAACGCGCGAGAAATTGTAAGTAAACGCCGTATTTACATATCTGCCACTGTGCAGGAGAATCCGTATAGGTGTTCGAGTGCTCGAAACGTAACGCGCAAGAAATTGTAAGTAAACGCCGTATTTACATATCTGCCACTGTGCAGGAGAATCCGTATAGGTGTTCGAGTGTTCGAAACGTAACGCGCGAGAAATTGTATGTAAACGCCGTATTTACATATCTGCCACTGTGCAGGACAATCCGTATAGCTGTTCGAGTGTGCGAAACGTAACGCGCGAGAAATTGTAACTAAACGTCGTATTTACATATCTGCCACTGTGCAGGAGAATCCGTATAGGTGTTCGAGTGTTTGAAACGTAGCGCGCAAGAAATTGTAAGTAAACGCCGTATTTACATATCTGCCACGGTGCAGGAGAATCCGTATAGGTGTTCGAGTGTGCGAAACGTAACGCGCGAGAAATTGTAAGTAAACGCCGTATTTACATATCTGCCACTGTGCAGGAGAATCCGTATAGGTGTTCGAGTGCTCGAAACGTAACGCGCAAGAAATTGTAAGTAAACGCCGTATTTACATATCTGCCACTGTGCAGGAAAATCCGTATAGGTGTTCGAGTGTTCGAATCGTAACGCGCGAGAAATTGTTTGTAAACGCCGTATTTACATATCTGCCACTGTGCAGGAGAATCCGTATAGCTGTTCGAGTGTGCGAAACGTAACGCGCGAGAAATTGTAAGTAAACGTCGTATTTACATATCTGCCACTGTGCAGGAGAATCCGTATAGGTGTTCGAGTGTTCGAAACGTAACGCGCAAGAAATTGTAAGTAAACGCCGTATTTACATATCTGCCACTGTGCAGGAGAATCCGTATAGGTGTTCGAGTGTGCGAAACGTAACGCGTGAGAAATTGTAAGTAAACGCCGTATTTACATATATGCCACTGTGCAGGAGAATCCGTATAGGTGTTCGAGTGCTCGAAACGTAACGCGCGAGAACTTGTAAGTAAACGCCGTATTTACATATCTGCCACTGTGCAGGAAAATCCGTATAGGTGTTCGAGTGTTCGAATCGTAAGGCGTGAGAAATTGTAATTAAACGCCGTATTTACATATCTGCCACTGTGCTGGAGAATCCGTATAGGTGTTCGAGTGTTCAAAACGTAACGCGCGAGAAGTTGTATGTAAATACGGCGTATTTACATATCTGCCACTGTGCAGGAGAATCCGTATAGGTGTTCGAGTGTTCGAAACGTAACGCGCGAGAAATTGTAAGTAAACGTCGTATTTACTTATCTGCCACTATGCAGGAGAATCCGTATAGGTGTTCGAGTGTTCGAAACGTAACGCGTGAGAAATTGTAAGCAAACGTCGTATTTACATATCTGCCACTGTGCAGGAGAATCCGTATAGGTGTTCGAGTGTGCCAAACGTAACGCGCGAGAAATTGTAAGTAAACGCCGTATTTACATATCTGCCACTGTGCAGGATAATCCGTATAGGTGTTCGAGTGTGCGAAACGTAACGCGCGAGCAATTGTAAGTAAACGCCGTATTTACATATCTGCCCCTGTGCAGGAGAATCCGTATAGGTGTTCGAGTGCTCGAAACGTAACGCACAAGAAATTGTAAGTAAACGCCGTATTTACATATCTGCCACTGTGCAGGAGAATCCGGACAGGTGTTCGATTGTTCGAAACGTAACGCGCGAGAAATTGTTTGTAAACGCCGTATTTACATATCTGCCACTGTGCAGGAGAATCCGTATAGCTGTTCGAGTGTGCGAAACGTAACGCGCGAGAAATTGTAAGTAAACGTCGTATTTACATATCTGCCATTGTGCAGGAAAATCCGTATAGGTGTTCGAGTGCTCGAAACGTAACGCGCAAGAAATTGTAAGTAAACGCCGTATTTACATATCTGCCACTGTGCAGGAAAATCCGTATAGGTGTTCGAGTGTTCTAATCGTAAGGCGTGAGAAATTGTAATTAAACGCCGTATTTACATATCTGCCACTGTGCTGGAGAATCCGTATAGGTGTTCGAGAGTTCAAACCGTAACGCGCGAGAAATTGTAAGTAAACGCCGTATTTACATATCTGCCACTATGTAGGAGAATCCGTATAGGTGTTCGAGTGTTCGAAACGTAACGCGCGAGAAGTTGTAAGTAAATACGGCGTATTTACATATCCGCCACTGTGCAGGAGAATCCGTATAGGTGTTCGAGTGTTCGAAACGTAACGCGCGAGAAATTGTAAGTAAACGTCGTATTTACTTATCTGCCACTGTGCAGGAGAATCCGTATAGGTGTTCGAGTGTTCGAAACGTAACGCGTGAGAAATTGTAAGTAAACGTCGTATTTACATATCTGCCACTGTGCAGGAGAATCCGTATAGGTGTTCGAGTGTGCCAAACGTAACGCGCGAGAAATTGTAAGTAAACGCCGTATTTACATATCTACCACTGTGCAGGATAATCCGTATAGGTGTTCGAGTGTGCGAAACGTAACGCGCGAGAAATTGTAAGTAAACGCCGTATTTACATATCTGCCACTGTGCAGGAGAATCCGTATAGGTGTTCGAGTGCTCGAAACGTAACGCGCAAGAAATTGTAAGTAAACGCCGTATTTACATATCTGCCACTGTGCAGGAGAATCCGGACAGGTGTTCGAGTGTTCGAAACGTAACGCGCGAGAAATTGTTTGTAAACGCCGTATTTACATATCTGCCACTGTGCAGGAGAATCCGTATAGCTGTTCGAGTGTGCGAAACGTAACGCGCGAGAAATTGTAAGTAAACGTCGTATTTACATATCTGCCACTGTGCAGGAGAATCCGTATAGGTGTTCGAGTGCTCGAAACGTAACGCGCAAGAAATTGTAAGTAAACGCCGTATTTACATATCTGCCACTGTGCAGGAAAATCCGTATAGGTGTTCGAGTGTTCGAATCGTAAGGCGTGAGAAATTGTAATTAAACGCAGTATTTACATATCTGCCACTGTGCTGGAGAATCCGTATAGGTGTTCGAGAGTTCAAACCGTAACGCGCGAGAAATTGTAAGTAAACGCCGTATTTACATATCTGCCACTGTGTAGGAGAATCCGTATAGGTGTTCGAGTGTTCGAAACGTAACGCGCGAGAAGTTGTAAGTAAATACGCCGTATTTACATATCTGCCACTGTGCAGGAGAATCCGTATAGGTGTTCGAGTGTTCGAAACGTAACGCGCGAGAAATTGTAAGTAAACGTCGTATTTACTTATCTGCCACTGTGCAGGAGAATCCGTATAGGTGTTCAAGTGTTCGAAACGTAACGCGTGAGAAATTGTAAGTAAACGTCGTATTTACATATCTGCCACTGTGCAGGAGAATCCGTATAGGTGTTCGAGTGTGCCAAACGTAACGCGCGAGAAATTGTAAGTAAACGCCGTATTTACATATCTGCCACTGTGCAGGAGAATCCGTATAGGTGTTCGAGTGCTCGAAACGTAACGCGCAAGAAATTGTAAGTAAACGCCGTATTTACATATCTGCCACTGTGCAGGAGAATCCGGATAGCTGTTCGAGTGTGCGAAACGTAACGCGCGAGAAATTGTAAGTAAACACCGTATTTACATATCTGCCACTGTGCAGGAGAATCCGTAGAGGTGTTCGAGTGCTCGAAACGTAACGCGCAAGAAATTGTAAGTAAACGACGTTTTTACATATCTGCCACTGTGCAGGAGAATCCGGATAGCTGTTCGAGTGTGCGAAACGTAACGCGCGAGAAATTGTAAGTAAACGTCGTATTTACATATCTGCCACTGTGCAGGAGAATCCGTATAGGTGTTCGAGTGTTCGAAACGTAACGCGCAAGAAATTGTAAGTAAACGCCGTATTTACATATCTGCCACTGTGCAGGAGAATCCGTATAGATGTTCGAGTGTGCGAAACGTAACGCGCGAGAAATTGTAAGTAAACGCCGTATTTACATATCTGCCACTGTGCAGGAGAATCCGTATAGGTGTTCGAGTGCTCGAAACGTAACGCGCAAGAAATTGTAAGTAAACGCCGTATTTACATATCTGCCACTGTGCAGGAAAATCCGTATAGGTGTTCGAGTGTTCGAATCGTAAGGCGTGAGAAATTGTAATTAAACGCCGTATTTACATATCTGCCACTGTGCTGGAGAATCCGTATAGGTGTTCGAGTGCTCGAAACGTAACGCGCAAGAAATTGTAAGTAAATGCCGTATTTACATATCTGCCACTGTGCAGGAGAATCCGTATAGGTGTTCGAGTGTTCGAAACGTAACGCGCGAGAAATTGTATGTAAACGCCGTATTTACATATCTGCCACTGTGCAGGAGAATCCGTATAGCTGTTCGAGTGTGCGAAACGTAACGCGCGAGAAATTGTAAGTAAACGTCGTATTTACATATCTGCCACTGTGCAGGAGAATCCGTATAGGTGTTCGAGTGTTTGAAACGTAGCGCGCAAGAAATTGTAAGTAAACGCCGTATTTACATATCTGCCACTGTGCAGGAGAATCCGTATAGGTGTTCGAGTGTGCGAAACGTAACGCGCGAGAAATTGTAAGTAAACGCCGTATTTACATATCTGCCACTGTGCAGGAGAATCCGTATAGGTGTTCGAGTGCTCGAAACGTAACGCGCAAGAAATTGTAAGTAAACGCCGTATTTACATATCTGCCACTGTGCAGGAAAATCCGTATAGGTGTTCGAGTGTTCGAATCGTAACGCGCGAGAAATTGTTTGTAAACGCCGTATTTACATATCTGCCACTGTGCAGGAGAATCCGTATAGCTGTTCGAGTGTGCGAAACGTAACGCGCGAGAAATTGTAAGTAAACGTCGTATTTACATATCTGCCACTGTGCAGGAGAATCCGTATAGGTGTTCGAGTGTTCGAAACGTAACGCGCAAGAAATTGTAAGTAAACGCCGTATTTACATATCTGCCACTGTGCAGGAGAATCCGTATAGGTGTTCGACTGTTCGAAACGTAACGCGCAAGAAATTGTAAGTAAACGCCGTATTTACATATCTGCCACTGTGCAGGAGAATCCGGATAGCTGTTCGAGTGTGCGAAACGTAACGCGCGAGAAATTGTAAGTAACCGCCGTATTTACATATCTGCCACTGTGTAGGAGAATCCGTAGAGGTGTTCGAGTGCTCGAAACGTAACGCGCAAGAAATTGTAAGTAAACGCCGTTTTTACATATCTGCCACTGTGCAGGAGAATCCGGATAGCTGCTCGAGTGTGCGAAACGTAACGCGCGAGAAATTGTAAGTAAACGTCGTATTTACATATCTGCCACTGTGCAGGAGAATCCGTATAGGTGTTCGAGTGTTCGAAACGTAACGCGCAAGAAATTGTAAGTAAACGCCGTATTTACATATCTGCCACTGTGCAGGAGAATCCGTATAGATGTTCGAGTGTGCGAAACGTAACGCGCGAGAAATTGTACGTAAACGCCGTATTTACATATCTGCCACTGTGCAGGAGAATCCGTATAGGTGTTCGAGTGCTCGAAACGTAACGCGCAAGAAATTGTAAGTAAACGCCGTATTTACATATCTGCCACTGTGCAGGAAAATCCGTATAGGTGTTCGAGTGTTCGAATCGTAAGGCGTGAGAAATTGTAATTAAACGCCGTATTTACATATCTGCCACTGTGCTGGAGAATCCGTATAGGTGTTCGAGTGTTCAAACCGTAACGCGCGAGAAATTGTAAGTAAACGCCGTATTTACATATCTGCCACTGTGCAGGAGAATCCGTATAGGTGTTCGAGTGCTCGAAACGTAACGCGCAAGAAATTGTAAGTAAATGCCGTATTTACATATCTGCCACTGTGCAGGAGAATCCGTATAGGTGTTCGAGTGTTCGAAACGTAACGCGCGAGAAATTGTATGTAAACGCCGTATTTACATATCTGCCACTGTGCAGGAGAATCCGTATAGCTGTTCGAGTGTGCGAAACGTAACGCGCGAGAAATTGTAAGTAAACGTCGTATTTACATATCTGCCACTGTGCAGGAGAATCCGTATAGGTGTTCGAGTGTTTGAAACGTAGCGCGCAAGAAATTGTAAGTAAACGCCGTATTTACATATCTGCCACTGTGCAGGAGAATCCGTATGGGTGTTCGAGTGTGCGAAACGTAACGCGCGAGAAATTGTAAGTAAACGCCGTATTTACATATCTGCCACTGTGCAGGAGAATCCGTATAGGTGTTCGAGTGCTCGAAACGTAACGCGCAAGAAATTGTAAGTAAATGCCGTATTTACATATCTGCCACTGTGCAGGAGAATCCGTATAGGTGTTCGAGTGTTCGAAACGTAATGTGCGAGAAATTGTATGTAAACGCCGTATTTACATATCTGCCACTGTGCAGGAGAATCCGTATAGCTGTTCGAGTGTGCGAAACGTAACGCGCGAGAAATTGTAAGTAAACGTCGTATTTACATATCTGCCACTGTGCAGGAGAATCCGTATAGGTGTTCGAGTGTTTGAAACGTAGCGCGCAAGAAATTGTAAGTAAACGCCGTATTTACATATCTGCCACTGTGCAGGAGAATCCGTATAGGTGTTCGAGTGTGCGAAACGTAACGCGCGAGAAATTGTAAGTAAACGCCGTATTTACATATCTGCCACTGTGCAGGAGAATCCGTATAGGTGTTCGAGTGCTCGAAACGTAACGCGCAAGAAATTGTAAGTAAACGCCGTATTTACATATCTGCCACTGTGCAGGAAAATCCGTATAGGTGTTCGAGTGTTCGAATCGTAACGCGCGAGAAATTGTTTGTAAACGCCGTATTTACATATCTGCCACTGTGCAGGAGAATCCGTATAGCTGTTCGAGTGTGCGAAACGTAACGCGCGAGAAATTGTAAGTAAACGTCGTATTTACATATCTGCCACTGTGCAGGAGAATCCGTATAGGTGTTCGAGTGTTCGAAACGTAACGCGCAAGAAATTGTAAGTAAACGCCGTATTTACATATCTGCCACTGTGCAGGAGAATCCGTATAGGTGTTCGACTGTTCGAAACGTAACGCGCAAGAAATTGTAAGTAAACGCCGTATTTACATATCTGCCACTGTGCAGGAGAATCCGGATAGCTGTTCGAGTGTGCGAAACGTAACGCGCGAGAAATTGTAAGTAACCGCCGTATTTACATATCTGCCACTGTGCAGGAGAATCCGTAGAGGTGTTCGAGTGCTCGAAACGTAACGCGCAAGAAATTGTAAGTAAACGCCGTTTTTACATAGCTGCCACTGTGCAGGAGAATCCGGATAGCTGCTCGAGTGTGCGAAACGTAACGCGCGAGAAATTGTAAGTAAACGTCGTATTTACATATCTGCCACTGTGCAGGAGAATCCGTATAGGTGTTCGAGTGTTCGAAACGTAACGCGCAAGAAATTGTAAGTAAACGCCGTATTTACATATCTGCCACTGTGCAGGAGAATCCGTATAGATGTTCGAGTGTGCGAAACGTAACGCGCGAGAAATTGTAAGTAAACGCCGTATTTACATATCTGCCACTGTGCAGGAGAATCCGTATAGGTGTTCGAGTGCTCGAAACGTAACGCGCAAGAAATTGTAAGTAAACGCCGTATTTACATATCTGCCACTGTGCAGGAAAATCCGTATAGGTGTTCGAGTGTTCGAATCGTAAGGCGTGAGAAATTGTAATTAAACGCCGTATTTACATATCTGCCACTGTGCTGGAGAATCCGTATAGGTGTTCGAGTGTTCAAACCGTAACGCGCGAGAAATTGTAAGTAAACGCCGTATTTACATATCTGCCACTGTGCAGGAGAATCCGTATAGGTGTTCGAGTGCTCGAAACGTAACGCGCAAGAAATTGTAAGTAAATGCCGTATTTACATATCTGCCACTGTGCAGGAGAATCCGTATAGGTGTTCGAGTGTTCGAAACGTAACGCGCGAGAAATTGTATGTAAACGCCGTATTTACATATCTGCCACTGTGCAGGAGAATCCGTATAGCTGTTCGAGTGTGCGAAACGTAACGCGCGAGAAATTGTAAGTAAACGTCGTATTTACATATCTGCCACTGTGCAGGAGAATCCGTATAGGTGTTCGAGTGTTTGAAACGTAGCGCGCAAGAAATTGTAAGTAAACGCCGTATTTACATATCTGCCACTGTGCAGGAGAATCCGTATGGGTGTTCGAGTGTGCGAAACGTAACGCGCGAGAAATTGTAAGTAAACGCCGTATTTACATATCTGCCACTGTGCAGGAGAATCCGTATAGGTGTTCGAGTGCTCGAAACGTAACGCGCAAGAAATTGTAAGTAAATGCCGTATTTACATATCTGCCACTGTGCAGGAGAATCCGTATAGGTGTTCGAGTGTTCGAAACGTAACGTGCGAGAAATTGTATGTAAACGCCGTATTTACATATCTGCCACTGTGCAGGAGAATCCGTATAGCTGTTCGAGTGTGCGAAACGTAACGCGCGAGAAATTGTAAGTAAACGTCGTATTTACATATCTGCCACTGTGCAGGAGAATCCATATAGGTGTTCGAGTGTTTGAAACGTAGCGCGCAAGAAATTGTAAGTAAACGCCGTATTTACATATCTGCCACTGTGCAGGAGAATCCGTATAGGTGTTCGAGTGTGCGAAACGTAACGCGCGAGAAATTGTAAGTAAACGCCGTATTTACATATCTGCCACTGTGCAGGAGAATCCGTATAGGTGTTCGAGTGCTCGAAACGTAACGCGCAAGAAATTGTAAGTAAACGCCGTATTTACATATCTGCCACTGTGCAGGAAAATCCGTATAGGTGTTCGAGTGTTCGAATCGTAACGCGCGAGAAATTGTTTGTAAACGCCGTATTTACATATCTGCCACTGTGCAGGAGAATCCGTATAGCTGTTCGAGTGTGCGAAACGTAACGCGCGAGAAATTGTAAGTAAACGTCGTATTTACATATCTGCCACTGTGCAGGAGAATCCGTATAGGTGTTCGAGTGTTCGAAACGTAACGCGCAAGAAATTGTAAGTAAACGCCGTATTTACATATCTGCCACTGTGCAGGAGAATCCGTATAGGTGTTCGACTGTTCGAAAAGTAACGCGCAAGAAATTGTAAGTAAACGCCGTATTTACATATCTGCCACTGTGCAGGAGAATCCGGATAGCTGTTCGAGTGTGCGAAACGTAACGTGCGAGAAATTGTAAGTAAACGCCGTATTTACATATCTGCCACTGTGCAGGAGAATCCGTAGAGGTGTTCGAGTGCTCGAAACGTAACGCGCAAGAAATTGTAAGTAAACGCCGTTTTTACATATCTGCCACTGTGCAGGAGAATCCGGATAGCTGTTCGAGTGTGCGAAACGTAACGCGCGAGAAATTGTAAGTAAACGTCGTATTTACATATCTGCCACTGTGCAGGAGAATCCGTATAGGTGTTCGAGTGTTCGAAACGTAACGCGCAAGAAATTGTAAGTAAACGCCGTATTTACATATCTGCCACTGTGCAGGAGAATCCGTATAGATGTTCGAGTGTGCGAAACGTAACGCGCGAGAAATTGTAAGTAAACGCCGTATTTACATATCTGCCACTGTGCAGGAGAATCCGTATAGGTGTTCGAGTGCTCGAAACGTAACGCGCAAGAAATTGTAAGTAAACGCCGTATTTACATATCTGCCACTGTGCAGGAAAATCCGTATAGGTGTTCGAGTGTTCGAATCGTAAGGCGTGAGAAATTGTAATTAAACGCCGTATTTACATATCTGCCACTGTGCTGGAGAATCCGTATAGGTGTTCGAGTGTTCAAACCGTAACGCGCGAGAAATTGTAAGTAAACGCCGTATTTACATATCTGCCACTGTGCAGGAGAATCCGTATAGGTGTTCGAGTGCTCGAAACGTAACGCGCAAGAAATTGTAAGTAAATGCCGTATTTACATATCTGCCACTGTGTAGGAGAATCCGTATAGGTGTTCGAGTGTTCGAAACGTAACGCGCGAGAAATTGTATGTAAACGCCGTATTTACATATCTGCCACTGTGCAGGAGAATCCGTATAGCTGTTCGAGTGTGCGAAACGTAACGCGCGAGAAATTGTAAGTAAACGTCGTATTTACATATCTGCCACTGTGCAGGAGAATCCGTATAGGTGTTCGAGTGTTTGAAACGTAGCGCGCAAGAAATTGTACGTAAACGCCGTATTTACATATCTGCCACTGTGCAGGAGAATCCGTATAGGTGTTCGAGTGTGCGAAACGTAACGCGCGAGAAATTGTAAGTAAACGCCGTATTTACATATCTGCCACTGTGCAGGAGAATCCGTATAGGTGTTCGAGTGCTCGAAACGTAACGCGCAAGAAATTGTAAGTAAACGCCGTATTTACATATCTGCCACTGTGCAGGAAAATCCGTATAGGTGTTCGAGTGTTCGAATCGTAACGCGCGAGAAATTGTTTGTAAACGCCGTATTTACATATCTGCCACTGTGCAGGAGAATCCGTATAGCTGTTCGAGTGTGCGAAACGTAACGCGCGATAAATTGTAAGTAAACGTCGTATTTACATATCTGCCACTGTGCGGAAGAATCCGTATAGGTGTTCGAGTGTTCGAAACGTAACGCGCAAGAAATTGTAAGTAAACGCCGTATTTACATATCTGCCACTGTGCAGGAGAATCCGTATAGGTGTTCGACTGTTCGAAAAGTAACGCGCAAGAAATTGTAAGTAAACGCCGTATTTACATATCTGCCACTGTGCAGGAGAATCCGGATAGCTGTTCGAGTGTGCGAAACGTAACGCGCGAGAAATTGTAAGTAAACGCCGTATTTACATATCTGCCACTGTGCAGGAGAATCCGTAGAGGTGTTCGAGTGCTCGAAACGTAACGCACAAGAAATTGTAAGTAAACGCCGTTTTTACATATCTGCCGCTGTGCAGGAGAATCCGGATAGCTGTTCGAGTGTGCGAAACGTAACGCGCGAGAAATTGTAAGTAAACGTCGTATTTACATATCTGCCACTGTGCAGGAGAATCCGTATAGGTGTTCGAGTGTTCGAAACGTAACGCGCAAGAAATTGTAAGTAAACGCCGTATTTACATATCTGCCACTGTGCAGGAGAATCCGTATAGATGTTCGAGTGTGCGAAACGTAACGCGCGAGAAATTGTAAGTAAACGCCGTATTTACATATCTGCCACTGTGCAGGAGAATCCGTATAGGTGTTCGAGTGCTTGAAACGTAACGCGCAAGAAATTGTAAGTAAACGCCGTATTTACATATCTGCCACTGTGCAGGAAAATCCGTATAGGTGTTCGAGTGTTCGAATCGTAAGGCGTGAGAAATTGTAATTAAACGCCGTATTTACATATCTGCCACTGTGCTGGAGAATCCGTATAGGTGTTCGAGTGTTCAAACCGTAACGCGCGAGAAATTGTAAGTAAACGCCGTATTTACATATCTGCCACTGTGCAGGAGAATCCGTATAGGTGTTCGAGTGCTCGAAACGTAACGCGCAAGAAATTGTAAGTAAATGCCGTATTTACATATCTGCCACTGTGCAGGAGAATCCGTATAGGTGTTCGAGTGTTCGAAACGTAACGCGCGAGAAATTGTATGTAAACGCCGTATTTACATATCTGCCACTGTGCAGGAGAATCCGTATAGCTGTTCGAGTGTGCGAAACGTAACGCGCGAGAAATTGTAAGTAAACGTCGTATTTACATATCTGCCACTGTGCAGGAGAATCCGTATAGGTGTTCGAGTGTTTGAAACGTAGCGCGCAAGAAATTGTACGTAAACGCCGTATTTACATATCTGCCACTGTGCAGGAGAATCCGTATAGGTGTTCGAGTGTGCGAAACGTAACGCGCGAGAAATTGTAAGTAAACGCCGTATTTACATATCTGCCACTGTGCAGGAGAATCCGTATAGGTGTTCGAGTGCTCGAAACGTAACGCGCAAGAAATTGTAAGTAAACGCCGTATTTACATATCTGCCACTGTGCAGGAAAATCCGTATAGGTGTTCGAGTGTTCGAATCGTAACGCGCGAGAAATTGTTTGTAAACGCCGTATTTACATATCTGCCACTGTGCAGGAGAATCCGTATAGCTGTTCGAGTGTGCGAAACGTAACGCGCGAGAAATTGTAAGTAAACGTCGTATTTACATATCTGCCACTGTGCAGGAGAATCCGTATAGGTGTTCGAGTGTTCGAAACGTAACGCGCAAGAAATTGTAAGTAAACGCCGTATTTACATATCTGCCACTGTGCAGGAGAATCCGTATAGGTGTTCGACTGTTCGAAACGTAACGCGCAAGAAATTGTAAGTAAACGCCGTATTTACATATCTGCCACTGTGCAGGAGAATCCGGATAGCTGTTCGAGTGTGCGAAACGTAACGCGCGAGAAATTGTAAATAAACGCCGTATTTACATATCTGCCACTGTGCAGGAGAATCCGTAGAGGTGTTCGAGTGCTCGAAACGTAACGCACAAGAAATTGTAAGTAAACGCCGTTTTTACATATCTGCCGCTGTGCAGGAGAATCCGGATAGCTGTTCGAGTGTGCGAAACGTAACGCGCGAGAAATTGTAAGTAAACGTCGTATTTACATATCTGCCACTGTGCAGGAGAATCCGTATAGGTGTTCGAGTGTTCGAAACGTAACGCGCAAGAAATTGTAAGTAAACGCCGTATTTACATATCTGCCACTGTGCAGGAAAATCCGTATAGGTGTTCGAGTGTTCGAATCGTAAGGCGTGAGAAATTGTAATTAAACGCCGTATTTACATATCTGCCACTGTGCTGGAGAATCCGTATAGGTGTTCGAGTGTTCAAACCGTAACGCGCGAGAAATTGTAAGTAAACGCCGTATTTACATATCTGCCACTGTGCAGGAGAATCCGTATAGGTGTTCGAGTGCTCGAAACGTAACGCGCAAGAAATTGTAAGTAAATGCCGTATTTACATATCTGCCACTGTGCAGGAGAATCCGTATAGGTGTTCGAGTGTTCGAAACGTAACGCGCGAGAAATTGTATGTAAACGCCGTATTTACATATCTGCCACTGTGCAGGAGAATCCGTATAGCTGTTCGAGTGTGCGAAACGTAACGCGCGAGAAATTGTAAGTAAACGTCGTATTTACATATCTGCCACTGTGCAGGAGAATCCGTATAGGTGTTCGAGTGTTTGAAACGTAGCGCGCAAGAAATTGTAAGTAAACGCCGTATTTACATATCTGCCACTGTGCAGGAGAATCCGTATAGGTGTTCGAGTGTGCGAAACGTAACGCGCGAGAAATTGTAAGTAAACGCCGTATTTACATATCTGCCACTGTGCAGGAGAATCCGTATAGGTGTTCGAGTGCTCGAAACGTAACGCGCAAGAAATTGTAAGTAAACGCCGTATTTACATATCTGCCACTGTGCAGGAAAATCCGTATAGGTGTTCGAGTGTTCGAATCGTAACGCGCGAGAAATTGTTTGTAAACGCCGTATTTACATATCTGCCACTGTGCAGGAGAATCCGTATAGCTGTTCGAGTGTGCGAAACGTAACGCGCGAGAAATTGTAAGTAAACGTCGTATTTACATATCTGCCACTGTGCAGGAGAATCCGTATAGGTGTTCGAGTGTTCGAAACGTAACGCGCAAGAAATTGTAAGTAAACGCCGTATTTACATATCTGCCACTGTGCAGGAGAATCCGTATAGGTGTTCGAGTGTGCGAAACGTAACGCGTGAGAAATTGTAAGTAAACGCCGTATTTACATATATGCCACTGTGCAGGAGAATCCGTATAGGTGTTCGAGTGCTCGAAACGTAACGCGCGAGAACTTGTAAGTAAACGCCGTATTTACATATCTGCCACTGTGCAGGAAAATCCGTATAGGTGTTCGAGTGTTCGAATCGTAAGGCGTGAGAAATTGTAATTAAACGCCGTATTTACATATCTGCCACTGTGCTGGAGAATCCGTATAGGTGTTCGAGTGTTCGAAACGTAACGCGCGAGAAGTTGTAAGTAAATACGGCGTATTTACATATCTGCCACTGTGCAGGAGAATCCGTATAGGTGTTCGAGTGTTCGAAACGTAACGCGCGAGAAATTGTAAGTAAACATCATATTTACTTATCTGCCACTATGCAGGAGAATCCGTATAGGTGTTCGAGTGTTCGAAACGTAACGCGTGAGAAATTGTAAGTAAACGTCGTATTTACATATCTGCCACTGTGCAGGAGAATCCGTATAGGTGTTCGAGTGTGCCAAACGTAACGCGCGAGAAATTGTAAGTAAACGCCGTATTTACATATCTGCCCTTGTGCAGGATAATCCGTATAGGTGTTCGAGTGTGCGAAACGTAACGCGCGAGAAATTGTAAGTAAACGCCGTATTTACATATCTGCCACTGTGCAGGAGAATCCGTATAGGTGTTCGAGTGCTCGAAACGTAACGCGCAAGAAATTGTAAGTAAACGCCGTATTTACATATCTGCCACTGTGCAGGAGAATCCGGACAGGTGTTCGAGTGTTCGAAACGTAACGCGCGAGAAATTGTTTGTAAACGCCGTATTTACATATCTGCCACTGTGCAGGAGAATCCGTATAGCTGTTCGAGTGTGCGAAACGTAACGCGCGAGAAATTGTAAGTAAACGTCGTATTTACATATCTGCCACTGTGCAGGAGAATCCGTATAGGTGTTCGAGTGCTCGAAACGTAACGCGCAAGAAATTGTAAGTAAACGCCGTATTTACATATCTGCCACTGTGCAGGAGAATCCGGACAGGTGTTCGAGTGTTCGAAACGTAACGCGCGAGAAATTGTTAGTAAACGCCGTATTTACATATCTGCCACTGTGCAGGAGAATCCGTATAGCTGTTCGAGTGTGCGAAACGTAACGCGCGAGAAATTGTAAGTAAACGTCGTATTTACATATCTGCCACTGTGCAGGAGAATCCGTATAGGTGTTCGAGTGCTCGAAACGTAACGCGCAAGAAATTGTAAGTAAACGCCGTATTTACATATCTGCCACTGTGCAGGAAAATCCGTATAGGTGTTCGAGTGTTCGAATCGTAAGGCGTGAGAAATTGTAATTAAACGCCGTATTTACATATCTGCCACTGTGCTGGAGAATCCGTATAGGTGTTCGAGAGTTCAAACCGTAACGCGCGAGAAATTGTAAGTAAACGCCGTATTTACATATCTGCCACTGTGTAGGAGAATCCGTATAGGTGTTCGAGTGTTCGAAACGTAACGCGCGAGAAGTTGTAAGTAAATACGGCGTATTTACATATCTGCCACTGTGCAGGAGAATCCGTATAGGTGTTCGAGTGTTCGAAACGTAACGCGCGAGAAATTGCAAGTAAACGTCGTATTTACTTATCTGCCACTGTGCAGGAGAATCCGTATAGGTGTTCGAGTGTTCGAAACGTAACGCGTGAGAAATTGTAAGTAAACGTCGTATTTACATATCTGCCACTGTGCAGGAGAATCCGTATAGGTGTTCGAGTGTGCCAAACGTAACGCGCGAGAAATTGTAAGTAAACGCCGTATTTACATATCTGCCACTGTGCAGGATAATCCGTATAGGTGTTCGAGTGTGCGAAACGTAACGCGCGAGAAATTGTAAGTAAACGCCGTATTTACATATCTGCCACTGTGCAGGAGAATCCGTATAGGTGTTCGACTGCTCGAAACGTAACGCGCAAGAAATTGTAAGTAAACGCCGTATTTACATATCTGCCACTGTGCAGGAGAATCCGGATAGCTGTTCGAGTGTGCGAACCGTAACGCGCGAGAAATTGTAAGTAAACGCCGTATTTACATATCTGCCACTGTGCAGGAGAATCCGTATAGGTGTTCGAGTGCTCGAAACGTAACGCGCAAGAAATTGTAAGTAAACGCCGTATTTACATATCTGCCACTGTGCAGGAGAATCCGAATAGCTGTTCGAGTGTGCGAAACGTAACGCCCGAGAAATTGTAAGTAAACGTCGTATTTACATATCTGCCACTGTGTAGGAGAATCCGTATAGGTGTTCGAGTGTTCGAAACGTAACGCGCAAGAAATTGTAACTAAACGCCGTATTTACATATCTGCCACTGTGCAGGAGAATCCGTATAGATGTTCGAGTGTGCGAAACGTAACGCGCGAGAAATTGTAAGTAAACGCCGTATTTACATATCTGCCACTGTGCAGGAGAATCCGTATAGGTGTTCGAGTGCTCGAAACGTAACGCACAAGAAATTGTAAGTAAACGCCGTATTTACATATCTGCCACTATGCAGGAAAATCCGTATAGGTGTTCGAGTGTTCGAATCGTAAAGCGTGAGAAATTGTAATTAAACGCCGTATTTACATATCTGCCACTATGCTGGAGAATCCGTATAGGTGTTCGAGTGTTCAAACCGTAACGCACGAGAAATTGTAAGTAAACGCCGTATTTACATATCTGCCACTGTGCAGGAGAATCCGTATAGGTGTTCGAGTGCTCGAAACGTAACGCGCAAGAAATTGTAAGTAAATGCCGTATTTACATATCTGCCACTGTGCAGGAGAATCCGTATAGGTGTTCGAGTGTTCGAAACGTAACGCGCGAGAAATTGTATGTAAACGCCGTATTTACATATCTGCCACTGTGCAGGAGAATCCGTATAGCTGTTCGAGTGTGCGAAACGTAACGCGCGAGAAATTGTAAGTAAACGTCGTATTTACATATCTGCCACTGTGCAGGAGAATCCGTATAGGTGTTCGAGTGTTTGAAACGTAGCGCGCAAGAAATTGTAAGTAAACGCCGTATTTACATATCTGCCACTGTGCAGGAGAATCCGTATAGGTGTTCGAGTGTGCGAAACGTAACGCGCGAGAAATTGTAAGTAAACGCCGTATTTACATATCTGCCACTGTGCAGGAGAATCCGTATAGGTGTTCGACTGCTCGAAACGTAACGCGCAAGAAATTGTAAGTAAACGCCGTATTTACATATCTGCCACTGTGCAGGAGAATCCGGATAGCTGTTCGAGTGTGCGAAACGTAACGCGCGAGAAATTGTAAGTAAACGCCGTATTTACATATCTGCCACTGTGCAGGAGAATCCGTATAGGTGTTCGAGTGCTCGAAACGTAACGCGCAAGAAATTGTAAGTAAACGCCGTATTTACATATCTGCCACTGTGTAGGAGAATCTGGATAGCTGTTCGAGTGTGCGAAACGTAACGCGCGAGAAATTGTAAGTAAACGTCGTATTTACATATCTGCCACTGTGCAGGAGAATCCGTATAGGTGTTCGAGTGTTCGAAACGTAACGCGCAAGAAATTGTAAGTAAACGCCGTATTTACATATCTGCCACTGTGCAGGAGAATCCGTATAGATGTTCGAGTGTGCGAAACGTAACGCGCGAGAAATTGTAAGTAAACGCCGTATTTACATATCTGCCACTGTGCAGGAGAATCCGTATAGGGGTTCGAGTGCTCGAAACGTAACGCGCAAGAAATTGTAAGTAAACGCCGTATTTACATATCTGCCACTGTGCAGGAAAATCCGTATAGGTGTTCGAGTGTTCGAATCGTAAGGCGTGAGAAATTGTAATTAAACGCCGTATTTACATATCTGCCACTGTGCTGGAGAATCCGTATAGGTGTTCGAGTGTTCAAACCGTAACGCGCGAGAAATTATAAGTAAACGCCGTATTTACATATCTGCCACTGTGCAGGAGAATCCGAATAGGTGTTCGAGTGCTCGAAACGTAATGCGCAAGAAATTGTAAGTAAACGCCGTATTTACATATCTGCCACTGTGCAGGAGAATCCGTATAGGTGTTCGAGTGTTCGAAACGTAACGCGCGAGAAATTGTATGTAAACGTCGTATTTACATATCTGCCACTGTGCAGGAGAATCCGTATAGGTGTTCGAGTGTTTGAAACGTAGCGCGCAAGAAATTGTAAGTAAACGCCGTATTTACATATCTGCCACTGTGCAGGAGAATCCGTATAGGTGTTCGAGTGTGCGAAACGTAACGCGCGAGAAATTGTAAGTAAACGCCGTATTTACATATCTGCCACTGTGCAGGAGAATCCGTATAGGTGTTCGAGTGCTCGAAACGTAACGCGCAAGAAATTGTAAGTAAACGCCGTATTTACATATCTGCCACTGTGCAGGAAAATCCGTATAGGTGTTCGAGTGTTCGAATCGTAACGCGCGAGAAATTGTTTGTAAACGCCGTATTTACATATCTGCCACTGTGCAGGAGAATCCGTATAGCTGTTCGAGTGTGCGAAACGTAACGCGCGAGAAATTGTAAGTAAACGTCGTATTTACATATCTGCCACTATGCAGGAGAATCCGTATAGGTGTTCGAGTGTTCGAAACGTAACGCGCAAGAAATTGTAAGTAAACGCCGTATTTACATATCTGCCACTGTGCAGGAGAATCCGTATAGGTGTTCGAGTGTGCGAAACGTAACGCGTGAGAAATTGTAAGTAAACGCCGTATTTACATATATGCCACTGTGCAGGAGAATCCGTATAGGTGTTCGAGTGCTCGAAACGTAACGCGCGAGAACTTGTAAGTAAACGCCGTATTTACATATCTGCCACTGTGCAGGAAAATCCGTATAGGTGTTCGAGTGTTCGAATCGTAAGGCGTGAGAAATTGTAATTAAACGCCGTATTTACATATCTGCCACTGTGCTGGAGAATCCGTATAGGTGTTCGAGTGTTCAAAACGTAACGCGCGAGAAGTTGTATGTAAATACGGCGTATTTACATATCTGCCACTGTGCAGGAGAATCCGTATAGGTGTTCGAGTGTTCGAAACGTAACGCGCGAGAAATTGTAAGTAAACGTCGTATTTACTTATCTGCCACTGTGCAGGATAATCCGTATAGGTGTTCGAGTGTTCGAAACGTAACGCGTGAGAAATTGTAAGTAAACGTCGTATTTACATATCTGCCACTGTGCAGGAGAATCCGTATAGGTGTTCGAGTGTGCCAAACGTAACGCGCGAGAAATTGTAAGTAAACGCCGTATTTACATATCTGCCACTGTGCAGGATAATCCGTATAGGTGTTCGAGTATGCGAAACGTAACGCGCGAGAAATTGTAAGTAAACGCCGTATTTACATATCTGCCACTGTGCAGGAGAATCCGTATAGGTGTTCGAGTGCTCGAAACGTAACGCGCAAGAAATTGTAAGTAAACGCCGTATTTACATATCTGCCACTGTGCAGGAGAATCCGTATAGATGTTCGAGTGTGCGAAACGTAACGCGCGAGAAATTGTAAGTAAACGCCGTATTTACATATCTGCCACTGTGCAGGAGAATCCGTATAGGGGTTCGAGTGCTCGAAACGTAACGCGCAAGAAATTGTAAGTAAACGCCGTATTTACATATCTGCCACTGTGCAGGAAAATCCGTATAGGTGTTCGAGTGCTCGAAACGTAACGCGCAAGAAATTGTAAGTAAACGCCGTATTTACATATCTGCCACTGTGCAGGAAAATCCGTATAGGTGTTCGAGTGTTCTAATCGTAAGGCGTGAGAAATTGTAATTAAACACCGTATTTACATATCTGCCACTGTGCTGGACAATCCGTATAGGTGTTCGAGAGTTCAAACCGTAACGCGCGAGAAATTGTAAGTAAACGCCGTATTTACATATCTGCCACTGTGTAGGAGAATCCGTATAGGTGTTCGAGTGTTCGAAACGTAACGCGCGAGAAGTTGTAAGTAAATACGGCGTATTTACATATCTGCCACTGTGCAGGAGAATCCGTATAGGTGTTCGAGTGTTCGAAACGTAACGCGCGAGAAATTGTAAGTAAACGTCGTATTTACTTATCTGCCACTGTGCAGGAGAATCCGTATAGGTGTTCGAGTGTTCGAAACGTAACGCGTGAGAAATTGTAAGTAAACGTCGTATTTACATATCTGCCACTGTGCAGGAGAATCCGTATAGGTGTTCGAGTGTGCCAAACGTAACGCGCGAGAAATTGTAAGTAAACGCCGTATTTACATATCTGCCACTGTGCAGGATAATCCGTATAGGTGTTCGAGTGTGCGAAACGTAACGCGCGAGAAATTGTAAGTAAACGCCGTATTTACATATCTGCCACTGTGCAGGAGAATCCGGATAGCTGTTCGAGTGTGCGAAACGTAACGCGCGAGAAATTGTAAGTAAACGCCGTATTTACATATCTGCCACTGTGCAGGAGAATCCGTATAGGTGTTCGAGTGCTCGAAACGTAACGCGCAAGAAATTGTAAGTAAACGCCGTATTTACATATCTGCCACTGTGCAGGAGAATCCGGATAGCTGTTCGAGTGTGCGAAACGTAATGCGCGAGAAATTGTAAGTAAACGTCGTATTTACATATCTGCCACTGTGCAGGAGAATCCGTATAGGTGTTCGAGTGTTCGAAACGTAACGCGCAAGAAATTGTAAGTAAACGCCGTATTTACATATCTGCCACTGTGCAGGAGAATCCGTATAGATGTTCGAGTGTGCGAAACGTAACGCGCGAGAAATTCTAAGTAAACGCCGTATTTACATATCTGCCACTGTGCAGGAGAATCCGTATAGGTGTTCGAGTGCTCGAAACGTAACGCGCAAGAAATTGTAAGTAAACGCCGTATTTACATATCTGCCACTGTGAAGGAAAATCCGTATAGGTGTTCGAGTGTTCGAATCGTAAGGCGTGAGAAATTGTAATTAAACGCCGTATTTACATATCTGCCACTGTGCTGGAGAAACCGTATAGGTGTTCGAGTGTTCAAACCGTAACGCGCGAGAAATTGTAAGTAAACGCCGTATTTACATATCTGCCACTGTGCAGGAGAATCCGTATAGGTGTTCGAGTGCTCGAAACGTAACGCGCAAGAAATTGTAAGTAAACGCCGTATTTACATATCTGCCACTGTGCAGGAGAATCCGTATAGGTGTTCGAGTGTTCGAAACGTAACGCGCGAGAAATTGTATGTAAACGCCGTATTTACATATCTGCCACTGTGCAGGAGAATCCGTATAGCTGTTCGAGTGTGCGAAACGTAACGCGCGAGAAATTGTAAGTAAACGTCGTATTTACATATCTGCCACTGTGCAGGAGAATCCGTATAGGTGTTCGAGTGTTTGAAACGTAGCGCGCAAGAAATTGTAAGTAAACGCCGTATTTACATATCTGCCACTGTGCAGGAGAATCCGTATAGGTGTTCGAGTGTGCGAAACGTAACGCGCGAGAAATTGTAAGTAAACGCCGTATTTACATATCTGCCACTGTGCAGGAGAATCCGTATAGGTGTTCGAGTGCTCGAAACGTAACGCGCAAGAAATTGTAAGTAAACGCCGTATTTACATATCTGCCACTGTGCAGGAAAATCCGTATAGGTGTTCGAGTGTTCGAATCGTAAGGCGTGAGAAATTGTAATTAAACGCCGTATTTACATATCTGCCACTGTGCTGGAGAATCCGTATAGGTGTTCGAGTGTTCAAACCGTAACGCGCGAGAAATTATAAGTAAACGCCGTATTTACATATCTGCCACTGTGCAGGAGAATCCGAATAGGTGTTCGAGTGCTCGAAACGTAATGCGCAAGAAATTGTAAGTAAACGCCGTATTTACATATCTGCCACTGTGCAGGAGAATCCGTATAGGTGTTCGAGTGTTCGAAACGTAACGCGCGAGAAATTGTATGTAAACGTCGTATTTACATATCTGCCACTGTGCAGGAGAATCCGTATAGGTGTTCGAGTGTTTGAAACGTAGCGCGCAAGAAATTGTAAGTAAACGCCGTATTTACATATCTGCCACTATGCAGGAGAATCCGTATAGGTGTTCGAGTGTGCGAAACGTAACGCGCGAGAAATTGTAAGTAAACTCCGTATTTACATAACTGCCACTGTGCAGGAGAATCCGTATAGGTGTTCGAGTGCTCGAAACGTAACGCGCAAGAAATT
This sequence comes from Camellia sinensis, assembly GCF_055761805.1. Classification (NCBI taxonomy): domain Eukaryota; kingdom Viridiplantae; phylum Streptophyta; class Magnoliopsida; order Ericales; family Theaceae; genus Camellia; species Camellia sinensis. Next base: position 2,878,242 of record NW_028128989.1, on the reverse strand, counting down.
GTAAGTAAACGCCGTATTTACATATCTGCCACTGTGCAGGAAAATCCGTATAGGTGTTCGAGTGTTCGAATCGTAACGCGCGAGAAATTGTTTGTAAACGCCGTATTTACATATCTGCCACTGTGCAGGAGAATCCGTATAGCTGTTCGAGTGTGCGAAACGTAACGCGCGAGAAATTGTAAGTAAACGTCGTATTTACAAATCTGCCACTGTGCAGGAGAATCCGTATAGGTGTTCGAGTGTTCGAAACGTAACGCGCAAGAAATTGTAAGTAAACGCCGTATTTACATATCTGCCACTGTGCAGGAGAATCCGTATAGGTGTTCGAGTGTGCGAAACGTAACGCGTGAGAAATTGTAAGTAAACGCCGTATTTACATATATGCCACTGTGCAGGAGAATCCGTATAGGTGTTCGAGTGCTCGAAACGTAACGCGCGAGAACTTGTAAGTAAACGCCGTATTTACATATCTGCCACTGTGCAGGAAAATCCGTATAGGTGTTCGAGTGTTCGAATCGTAAGGCGTGAGAAATTGTAATTAAACGCCGTATTTACATATCTGCCACTGTGCTGGAGAATCCGTATAGGTGTTCGAGTGTGCCAAACGTAACGCGCGAGAAATTGTAAGTAAACGCCGTATTTACATATCTGCCACTGTGCAGGATAATCCGTATAGGTGTTCGAGTGTGCGAAACGTAACGCGCGAGAAATTGTAAGTAAACGCCGTATTTACATATCTGCCACTGTGCAGGAGAATCCGTATAGGTGTTCGAGTGCTCGAAACGTAACGCGCAAGAAATTGTAAGTAAACGCCGTATTTACATATCTGCCACTGTGCAGGAGAATCCGGATAGCTGTTCGAGTGTGCGAAACGTAACGCGCGAGAAATTGTAAGTAAACGCCGTATTTACATATCTGCCACTGTGCAGGAGAATCCGTATAGGTGTTCGAGTGCTCGAAACGTAACGCGCAAGAAATTGTAAGTAAACGCCGTATTTACATATCTGCCACTGTGCAGGAGAATCCGGATAGCTGTTCGAGTGTGCGAAACGTAACGCGCGAGAAATTGTAAGTAAACGTCGTATTTACATATCTGCCACTGTGCAGGAGAATCCGTATAGGTGTTCGAGTGTTCGAAACGTAACGCGCAAGAAATTGTAAGTAAACGCCGTATTTACATATCTGCCACTGTGCTGGAGAATCCGTACAGGTGTTCGAGTGTTCGAAACGTAACGCGCGAGAAATTGTTTGTAAACGCCGTATTTACATATCTGCCACTGTGCAGGAGAATCCGTATAGCTGTTCGAGTGTGCGAAACGTAACGCGCGAGAAATTGTAAGTAAACGTCGTATCTACATATCTGTCACAGTGCAGGAGAATCCGTATAGGTGTTCGAGTGTTCGAAACGTAACGCGCGAGAAATTGTAAGTAAACGTCGTATTTACTTATCTGCCACTGTGCAGGAGAATCCGTATAGGTGTTCGAGTGTTCGAAACGTAACGCGTGAGAAATTGTAAGTAAACGTCGTATTTACATATCTGCCACTGTGCAGGAGAATCCGTATAGGTGTTCGAGTGTGCCAAACGTAACGCGCGAGAAATTGTAAGTAAACGCCGTATTTACATATCTGCCACTGTGCAGGATAATCCGTATAGGTGTTCGAGTGTGCGAAACGTAACGCGCGAGAAATTGTAAGTAAACCCCGTATTTACATATCTGCCACTGTGCAGGAGAATCCGTATAGGTGTTCGAGTGCTCGAAACGTAACGCGCAAGAAATTGTAAGTAAACGCCGTATTTACATATCTGCCACTGTGCAGGAGAATCCGGATAGCTGTTCGAGTGTGCGAAACGTAACGCGCGAGAAATTGTAAGTAAACGTCGTATTTACATATCTGCCACTGTGCAGGAGAATCCGTATAGGTGTTCGAGTGTTCGAAACGTAACGCGCAAGAAATTGTAAGTAAACGCCGTATTTACATATCTGCCACTGTGCAGGAGAATCCGTACAGGTGTTCGAGTGTTCGAAACGTAACGCGCGAGAAATTGTTTGTAAACGCCGTATTTACATATCTGCCACTGTGCAGGAGAATCCGTATAGCTGTTCGAGTGTGCGAAACGTAACGCGCGAGAAATTGTAAGTAAACGTCGTATTTACATATCTGCCACTGTGCAGGAGAATCCGTATAGGTGTTCGAGTGTTCGAAACGTAACGCGCAAGAAATTGTAAGTAAACGCCGTATTTACATATCTGCCACTGTGCAGGAGAATCCGTATAGGTGTTCGAGTGTGCGAAACGTAACGCGTGAGAAATTGTAAGTAAACGCCGTATTTACATATATGCCACTGTGCAGGAGAATCCGTATAGGTGTTCGAGTGCTCGAAACGTAACGCGCGAGAACTTGTAAGTAAACGCCGTATTTACATATCTGCCACTGTGCAGGAAAATCCGTATAGGTGTTCGAGTGTTCGAATCGTAAGGCGTGAGAAATTGTAATTAAACGCCGTATTTACATATCTGCCACTGTGCTGGAGAATCCGTATAGGTGTTCGAGTGTTCGAAACGTAACGCGCGAGAAGTTGTAAGTAAATACGGCGTATTTACATATCTGCCACTGTGCAGGAGAATCCGTATAGGTGTTCGAGTGTTCGAAACGTAACGCGCGAGAAATTGTAAGTAAACGTCGTATTTACTTATCTACCACTGTGCAGGAGAATCCGTATAGGTGTTCGAGTGTTCGAAACGTAACGCGTGAGAAATTGTAAGTAAACGTCGTATTTACATATCTGCCACTGTGCAGGAGAATCCGTATAGGTGTTCGAGTGTGCCAAACGTAACGCGCGAGAAATTGTAAGTAAACGCCGTATTTACATATCTGCCACTGTGCAGGATAATCCGTATAGGTGTTCGAGTGTGCGAAACGTAACGCGCGAGAAATTGTAAGTAAACGCCGTATTTACATATCTGCCACTGTGCAGGAGAATCCGTATAGGTGTTCGAGTGCTCGAAACGTAACGCGCAAGAAATTGTAAGTAAATGCCGTATTTACATATCTGCCACTGTGCAGGAGAATCCGGATAGCTGTCCGAGTGTGCGAAACGTAACGCGCGAGAAATTGTAAGTAAACGCCGTATTTACATATCTGCCACTGTGCAGGAGAATCCGTATAGGTGTTCGAGTGCTCGAAACGTAACGCGCAAGAAATTGTAAGTAAACGCCGTATTTACATATCTGCCACTGTGCAGGAGAATCCGGATAGCTGTTCGAGTGTGCGAAACGTAACGCGCGAGAAATTGTAAGTAAACGTCGTATTTACATATCTGCCACTGTGCAGGAGAATCCGTATAGGTGTTCGAGTGTTCGAAACGTAACGCGCAAGAAATTGTAAGTAAACGCCGTATTTACATATCTGCCACTGTGCTGGAGAATCCGTACAGGTGTTCGAGTGTTCGAAACGTAACGCGCGAGAAATTGTTTGTAAACGCCGTATTTACATATCTGCCACTGTGCAGGAGAATCCGTATAGCTGTTCGAGTGTGCGAAACGTAACGCGCGAGAAATTCTAAGTAAACGTCGTATTTACATATCTGCCACTGTGCAGGAGAATCCGTATAGGTGTTCGAGTGTTCGAAACGTAACGCGCGAGAAATTGTAAGTAAACGTCGTATTTACTTATCTGCCACTGTGCAGGAGAATCCGTATAGGTGTTCGAGTGTTCGAAACGTAACGCGTGAGAAATTGTAAGTAAACGTCGTATTTACATATCTGCCACTGTGCAGGAGAATCCGTATAGGTGTTCGAGTGTGCCAAACGTAACGCGCGAGAAATTGTAAGTAAACGCCGTATTTACATATCTGCCACTGTGCAGGATAATCCGTATAGGTGTTCGAGTGTGCGAAACGTAACGCGCGAGAAATTGTAAGTAAACGTCGTATTTACATATCTGCCACTGTGCAGGAGAATCCGTATAGGTGTTCGAGTGCTCGAAACGTAACGCGCAAGAAATTGTAAGTAAACGCCGTATTTACATATCTGCCACTGTGCAGGAGAATCCGGATAGCTGTTCGAGTGTGCGAAACGTAACGCGCGAGAAATTGTAAGTAAACGTCGTATTTACATATCTGCCACTGTGCAGGAGAATCCGTATAGGTGTTCGAGTGTTCGAAACGTAACGCGCAAGAAATTGTAAGTAAACGCCGTATTTACATATCTGCCACTGTGCAGGAGAATCCGTACAGGTGTTCGAGTGTTCGAAACGTAACGCGCGAGAAATTGTTTGTAAACGCCGTATTTACATATCTGCCACTGTGCAGGAGAATCCGTATAGCTGTTCGAGTGTGCGAAACGTAACGCGCGAGAAATTGTAAGTAAACGTCGTATTTACATATCTGCCACTGTGCAGGAGAATCCGTATAGGTGTTCGAGTGTTCGAAACGTAACGCGCAAGAAATTGTAAGTAAACGCCGTATTTACATATCTGCCACTGTGCAGGAGAATCCGTATAGGTGTTCGAGTGTGCGAAACGTAACGCGTGAGAAATTGTAAGTAAACGCCGTATTTACATATATGCCACTGTGCAGGAGAATCCGTATAGGTGTTCGAGTGCTCGAAACGTAAGGCGTGAGAAATTGTAAGTAAACGCCGTATTTACATATCTGCCACTGTGCAGGAAAATCCGTATAGGTGTTCGAGTGTTCGAATCGTAAGGCGTGAGAAATTGTAATTAAACGCCGTATTTACATATCTGCCACTGTGCTGGAGAATCCGTATAGGTGTTCGAGTGTTCAAAACGTAACGCGCGAGAAGTTGTAAGTAAATACGGCGTATTTACATATCTGCCACTGTGCAGGAGAATCCGTATAGGTGTTCGAGTGTTCGAAACGTAACGCGCGAGAAATTGTAAGTAAACGTCGTATTTACTTATCTGCCACTGTGCAGGAGAATCCGTATAGGTGTTCGAGTGTTCGAAACGTAACGCGTGAGAAATTGTAAGTAAACGTCGTATTTACATATCTGCCACTGTGCAGGAGAATCCGTATAGGTGTTCGAGTGTGCCAAACGTAACGCGCGAGAAATTGTAAGTAAACGCCGTATTTACATATCTGCCACTGTGCAGGATAATCCGTATAGGTGTCCGAGTGTGCGAAACGTAACGCGCGAGAAATTGTAAGTAAACGCCGTATTTACATATCTGCCACTGTGCAGGAGAATCCGTATAGGTGTTCGAGTGCTCGAAACGTAACGCGCAAGAAATTGTAAGTAAACGCCGTATTTACATATCTGCCACTGTGCAGGAGAATCCGGACAGGTGTTCGAGTGTTCGAAACGTAACGCGCGAGAAATTGTTTGTAAACGCCATATTTACATATCTGCCACTGTGCAGGAGAATCCGTATAGCTGTTCGAGTGTGCGAAACGTAACGCGCGAGAAATTGTAAGTAAACGTCGTATTTACATATCTGCCACTGTGCAGGAGAATCCGTATAGGTGTTCGAGTGCTCGAAACGTAACGCGCAAGAAATTGTAAGTAAACGCCGTATTTACATATCTGCCACTGTGCAGGAAAATCCGTATAGGTGTTCGAGTGTTCAAATCGTAAGGCGTGAGAAATTGTAATTAAACGCCGTATTTACATATCTGCCACTGTGCTGGAGAATCCGTATAGGTGTTCGAGAGTTCAAACCGTAACGCGCGAGAAATTGTAAGTAAACGCCGTATTTACATATCTGCCACTGTGTAGGAGAATCCGTATAGGTGTTCGAGTGTTCGAAACGTAACGCGCGAGAAATTGTAAGTAAACGTCGTATTTACTTATCTGCCACTGTGCAGGAGAATCCGTATAGGTGTTCGAGTGTTCGAAACGTAACGCGTGAGAAATTGTAAGTAAACGTCGTATTTACATATCTGCCACTGTGCAGGAGAATCCGTATAGGTGTTCGAGTGTGCCAAACGTAACGCGCGAGAAATTGTAAGTAAACGCCGTATTTACATATCTGCCACTGTGCAGGATAATCCGTATAGGTGTTCGAGTGTGCGAAACGTAACGCGCGAGAAATTGTAAGTAAACGCCGTATTTACATATCTGCCACTGTGCAGGAGAATCCGGATAGCTGTTCGAGTGTGCGAAACGTAACGCGCGAGAAATTGTAAGTAAACGCCGTATTTACATATCTGCCACTGTGCAGGAGAATCCGTAGAGGTGTTCGAGTGCTCGAAACGTAACGCGCAAGAAATTGTAAGTAAACGCCGTATTTACATATCTGCCACTGTGCAGGAGAATCCGGATAGCTGTTCGAGTGTGCGAAACGTAACGCGCGAGAAATTGTAAGTAAACGTCGTATTTACATATCTGCCACTGTGCAGGAGAATCCGTATAGGTGTTCGAGTGTTCGAAACGTAACGCGCAAGAAATTGTAAGTAAACGCCGTATTTACATATCTGCCACTGTGCAGGAGAATCCGTATAGATGTTCGAGTGTGCGAAACGTAACGCGCGAGAAATTGTAAGTAAACGCCGTATTTACATATCTGCCACTGTGCAGGAGAATCCGTATAGGTGTTCGAGTGCTCGAAACGTAACGCGCAAGAAATTGTAAGTAAACGCCGTATTTACATATCTGCCACTGTGCAGGAGAATCCGGATAGCTGTTCGAGTGTGCGAAACGTAACGCGCGAGAAATTGTAAGTAAACGCCGTATTTACATATCTGCCACTGTGCAGGAGAATCCGTAGAGGTGTTCGAGTGCTCGAAACGTAACGCGCAAGAAATTGTAAGTAAACGCCGTATTTACATATCTGCCACTGTGCAGGAGAATCCGGATAGCTGTTCGAGTGTGCGAAACGTAACGCGCGAGAAATTGTAAGTAAACGTCGTATTTACATATCTGCCACTGTGCAGGAGAATCCGTATAGGTGTTCGAGTGTTCGAAACGTAACGCGCAAGAAATTGTAAGTAAACGCCGTATTTACATATCTGCCACTGTGCAGGAGAATCCGTATAGATGTTCGAGTGTGCGAAACGTAACGCGCGAGAAATTGTAAGTAAACGCCGTATTTACATATCTGCCACTGTGCAGGAGAATCCGTATAGGTGTTCGAGTGCTCGAAACGTAACGCGCAAGAAATTGTAAGTAAACGCCGTATTTACATATCTGCCACTGTGCAGGAGAATCCGGATAGCTGTTCGAGTGTGCGAAACGTAACGCGCGATAAATTGTAAGTAAACGCCGTATTTACATATCTGCCACTGTGCAGGAGAATCCGTAGAGGTGTTCGAGTGCTCGAAACGTAACGCGCAAGAAATTGTAAGTAAACGCCGTATTTACATATCTGCCACTGTGCAGGAGAATCCGGATAGCTGTTCGAGTGTGCGAAACGTAACGCGCTAGAAATTGTAAGTAAACGTCGTATTTACATATCTGCCACTGTGCAGGAGAATCCGTATAGGTGTTCGAGTGTTCGAAACGTAACGCGCAAGAAATTGTAAGTAAACGCCGTATTTACATATCTGCCACTGTGCAGGAGAATCCGTATAGATGTTCGAGTGTGCGAAACGTAACGCGCGAGAAATTGTAAGTAAACGCCGTATTTACATATCTGCCACTGTGCAGGAGAATCCGTATAGGTGTTCGAGTGCTCGAAACGTAACGCGCAAGAAATGGTAAGTAAACGCCGTATTTACATATCTGCCACTGTGCAGGAAAATCCGTATAGGTGTTCGAGTGTTCGAATCGTAAGGCGTGAGAAATTGTAATTAAACGCCGTATTTACATATCTGCCACTGTGCTGGAGAATTCGTATAGGTGTTCGAGAGTTCAAACCGTAACGCGCGAGAAATTGTAAGTAAACGCCGTATTTACATATCTGCCACTGTGCAGGAGAATCCGTATAGGTGTTCGAGTGTTCGAAACGTAACGCACGAGAAGTTGTAAGTAAATACGGCGTATTTACATATCTGCCACTGTGCAGGAGAATCCGTATAGGTGTTCGAGTGTTCGAAACGTAACGCGCGAGAAATTGTAAGTAAACGTCGTATTTACTTATCTGCCACTGTGCAGGAGAATCCGTATAGGTGTTCGAGTGTTCGAAACGTAACGCGTGAGAAATTGTAAGTAAACGTCGTATTTACATATCTGCCACTGTGCAGGAGAATCCGTATAGGTGTTCGAGTCTGCCAAACGTAACGCGCGAGAAATTGTAAGTAAACGCCGTATTTACATATCTGCCACTGTGCAGGATAATCCGTATAGGTGTTCGAGTGTGCGAAACGTAACGCGCGAGAAATTGTAAGTAAACGCCGTATTTACATATCTGCCACTGTGCAGGAGAATCCGTATAGGTGTTCGAGTGCTCGAAACGTAACGCGCAAGAAATTGTAAGTAAACGCCGTATTTACATATCTGCCACTGTGCAGGAGAATCCGGATAGCTGTTCGAGTGTGCGAAACGTAACGCGCGAGAAATTGTAAGTAAACGCCGTATTTACATATCTGCCACTGTGCAGGAGAATCCGTACAGGTGTTCGAGTGCTCGAAACGTAACGCGCAAGAAATTGTAAGTAAACGCCGTATTTACATATCTGCCACTGTGCAGGAGAATCCGGATAGCTGTTCGAGTGTGCGAAACGTAACGCGCGAGAAATTGTAAGTAAACGTCGTATTTACATATCTGCCACTGTGCAGGAGAATCCGTATAGGTGTTCGAGTGTTCGAAACGTAACGCGCAAGAAATTGTAAGTAAACGCCGTATTTACATATCTGCCACTGTGCTGGAGAATCCGTACAGGTGTTCGAGTGTTCGAAACGTAACGCGCGAGAAATTGTTTGTAAACGCCGTATTTACATATCTGCCACTGTGCAGGAGAATCCGTATAGCTGTTCGAGTGTGCGAAACGTAACGCGCGAGAAATTGTAAGTAAACGTCGTATTTACATATCTGCCACTGTGCAGGAGAATCCGTATAGGTGTTCGAGTGTTCGAAACGTAACGCGCGAGAAATTGTAAGTAAACGTCGTATTTACTTATCTGCCACTGTGCAGGAGAATCCGTATAGGTGTTCGAGTGTTCGAAACGTAACGCGTGAGAAATTGTAAGTAAACGTCGTATTTACATATCTGCCACTGTGCAGGAGAATCCGTATAGGTGTTCGAGTGTGCCAAACGTAACGCGCGAGAAATTGTAAGTAAACGCCGTATTTACATATCTGCCACTGTGCAGGATAATCCGTATAGGTGTTCGAGTGTGCGAAACGTAACGCGCGAGAAATTGTAAGTAAACCCCGTATTTACATATCTGCCACTGTGCAGGAGAATCCGTATAGGTGTTCGAGTGCTCGAAACGTAACGCGCAAGAAATTGTAAGTAAACGCCGTATTTACATATCTGCCACTGTGTAGGAGAATCCGGATAGCTGTTCGAGTGTGCGAAACGTAACGCGCGAGAAATTGTAAGTAAACGTCGTATTTACATATCTGCCACTGTGCAGGAGAATCCGTATAGGTGTTCGAGTGTTCGAAACGTAACGCGCAAGAAATTGTAAGTAAACGCCGTATTTACATATCTGCCACTGTGCAGGAGAATCCGTATAGGTGTTCGACTGTGCCAAACGTAACGCGCGAGAAATTGTAAGTAAACGCCGTATTTACATATCTGCCACTGTGCAGGATAATCCGTATAGCTGTTCGAGTGTGCGAAACGTAACGCGCAAGAAATTGTAAGTAAACGCCGTATTTACATATCTGCCACTGTGCAGGAGAATCCGGATAGCTGTTCGAGTGTGCGAAACGTAACGCGCGAGAAATTGTAAGTAAACGTCGTATTTACATATCTGCCACTGTGCAGGAGAATCCGTATAGGTGTTCGAGTGTTCGAAACGTAACGCGCAAGAAATTGTAAGTAAACGCCGTATTTACATATCTGCCACTGTGCTGGAGAATCCGTACAGGTGTTCGAGTGTTCGAAACGTAACGCGCGAGAAATTGTTTGTAAACGCCGTATTTACATATCTGCCACTGTGCCGGAGAATCCGTATAGCTGTTCGAGTGTGCGAAACGTAACGCGCGAGAAATTGTAAGTAAACGTCGTATTTACATATCTGCCACTGTGCAGGAGAATCCGTATAGGTGTTCGAGTGTTCGAAACGTAACGCGCGAGAAATTGTAAGTAAACGTCGTATTTACTTATCTGCCACTGTGCAGGAGAATCCGTATAGGTGTTCGAGTGTTCGAAACGTAACGCGTGAGAAATTGTAAGTAAACGTCGTATTTACATATCTGCCACTGTGCAGGAGAATCCGTATAGGTGTTCGAGTGTGCCAAACGTAACGCGCGAGAAATTGTAAGTAAACGCCGTATTTACATATCTGCCACTGTGCAGGATAATCCGTATAGGTGTTCGAGTGTGCGAAACGTAACGCGCGAGAAATTGTAAGTAAACCCCGTATTTACATATCTGCCACTGTGCAGGAGAATCCGTATAGGTGTTCGAGTGCTCGAAACGTAACGCGCAAGAAATTGTAAGTAAACGCCGTATTTACATATCTGCCACTGTGCAGGAGAATCCGGATAGCTGTTCGAGTGTGCGAAACGTAACGCGCGAGAAATTGTAAGTAAACGTCGTATTTACATATCTGCCACTGTGCAGGAGAATCCGTATAGGTGTTCGAGTGTTCGAAACGTAACGCGCAAGAAATTGTAAGTAAACGCCGTATTTACATATCTGCCACTGTGCAGGAGAATCCGTATAGGTGTTCGAGTGTGCCAAACGTAACGCGCGAGAAATTGTAAGTAAACGCCGTATTTACATATCTGTCACTGTGCAGGATAATCCGTATAGCTGTTCGAGTGTGCGAAACGTAACGCGCAAGAAATTGTAAGTAAACGCCGTATTTACATATCTGCCACTGTGCAGGAGAATCCGGATAGCTGTTCGAGTGTGCGAAACGTAACGCGCGAGAAATTGTAAGTAAACGTCGTATTTACATATCTGCCACTGTGCAGGAGAATCCGTATAGGTGTTCGAGTGTTCGAAACGTAACGCGCAAGAAATTGTAAGTAAACGCCGTATTTACATATCTGCCACTGTGCTGGAGAATCCGTACAGGTGTTCGAGTGTTCGAAACGTAACGCGCGAGAAATTGTTTGTAAACGCCGTATTTACATATCTGCCACTGTGCAGGAGAATCCGTATAGCTGTTCGAGTGTGCGAAACGTAACGCGCGAGAAATTGTAAGTAAACGTCGTATTTACATATCTGCCACTGTGCAGGAGAATCCGTATAGGTGTTCGAGTGTTCGAAACGTAACGCGCGAGAAATTGTAAGTAAACGTCGTATTTACTTATCTGCCACTGTGCAGGAGAATCCGTATAGGTGTTCGAGTGTTCGAAACGTAACGCGTGAGAAATTGTAAGTAAACGTCGTATTTACATATCTGCCACTGTGCAGGAGAATCCGTATAGGTGTTCGAGTGTGCCAAACGTAACGCGCGAGAAATTGTAAGTAAACGCCGTATTTACATATCTGCCACTGTGCAGGATAATCCGTATAGGTGTTCGAGTGTGCGAAACGTAACGCGCGAGAAATTGTAAGTAAACCCCGTATTTACACATCTGCCACTGTGCAGGAGAATCCGTATAGGTGTTCGAGTGCTCGAAACGTAACGCGCAAGAAATTGTAAGTAAACGCCGTATTTACATATCTGCCACTGTGCAGGAGAATCCGGATAGCTGTTCGAGTGTGCGAAACGTAACGCGCGAGAAATTGTAAGTAAACGTCGTATTTACATATCTGCCACTGTGCAGGAGAATCCGTATAGGTGTTCGAGTGTTCGAAACGTAACGCGCAAGAAATTGTAAGTAAACGCCGTATTTACATATCTGCCACTGTGCAGGAGAATCCGTACAGGTGTTCGAGTGTTCGAAACGTAACGCGCGAGAAATTGTTTGTAAACGCCGTATTTACATATCTGCCACTGTGCAGGAGAATCCGTATAGCTGTTCGAGTGTGCGAAACGTAACGCGCGAGAAATTGTAAGTAAACGTCGTATTTACATATCTGCCACTGTGCAGGAGAATCCGTATAGGTGTTCGAGTGTTCGAAACGTAACGCGCAAGAAATTGTAAGTAAACGCCGTATTTACATATCTGCCACTGTGCAGGAGAATCCGTATAGGTGTTCGAGTGTGCGAAACGTAACGCGTGAGAAATTGTAAGTAAACGCCGTATTTACATATATGCCACTGTGCAGGAGAATCCGTATAGGTGTTCGAGTGCTCGAAACGTAACGCGCGAGAACTTGTAAGTAAACGCCGTATTTACATATCTGCCACTGTGCAGGAAAATCCGTATAGGTTTTCGAGTGTTCGAATCGTAAGGCGTGAGAAATTGTAATTAAAGGCCGTATTTACATATCTGCCACTGTGCTGGAGAATCCGTATAGGTGTTCGAGTGTTCAAAACGTAACGCGCGAGAAGTTGTAAGTAAATACGGCGTATTTACATATCTGCCACTGTGCAGGAGAATCCGTATAGGTGTTCGAGTGTTCGAAACGTAACGCGCGAGAAATTGTAAGTAAACGTCGTATTTACTTATCTGCCACTGTGCAGGAGAATCCGTATAGGTGTTCGAGTGTTCGAAACGTAACGCGTGAGAAATTGTAAGTAAACGTCGTATTTACATATCTGCCACTGTGCAGGAGAATCCGTATAGGTGTTCGAGTGTGCCAAACGTAACGCGCGAGAAATTGTAAGTAAACGCCGTATTTACATATCTGCCACTGTGCAGGATAATCCGTATAGGTGTTCGAGTGTGCGAAACGTAACGCGCGAGAAATTGTAAGTAAACGCCGTATTTACATATCTGCCACTGTGCAGGAGAATCCGTATAGGTGTTCGAGTGCTCGAAACGTAACGCGCAAGAAATTGTAAGTAAACGCCGTATTTACATATCTGCCACTGTGCAGGAGAATCCGGACAGGTGTTCGAGTGTTCGAAACGTAACGCGCGAGAAATTGTTTGTAAACGCCGTATTTACATATCTGCCACTGTGCAGGAGAATCCGTATAGCTGTTCGAGTGTGCGAAACGTAACGCGCGAGAAATTGTAAGTAAACGTCGTATTTACATATCTGTCACTGTGCAGGAGAATCCGTATAGGTGTTCGAGTGCTCGAAACGTAACGCGCAAGAAATTGTAAGTAAACGCCGTATTTACATATCTGCCACTGTGCAGGAAAATCCGTATAGGTGTTCGAGTGTTCGAATCGTAAGGCGTGAGAAATTGTAATTAAACGCCGTATTTACATATCTGCCACTGTGCTGGAGAATCCGTATAGGTGTTCGAGAGTTCAAACCGTAACGCGCGAGAAATTGTAAGTAAACGCCGTATTTACATATCTGCCACTGTGTAGGAGAATCCGTATAGGTGTTCGAGTGTTCGAAACGTAACGCGCGAGAAGTTGTAACTAAAAACGGCGTATTTACATATCTGCCACTGTGCAGGAGAATCCGTATAGGTGTTCGAGTGTTCGAAACGTAACGCGCGAGAAATTGTAAGTAAACGTCGTATTTACTTATCTGCCACTGTGCAGGAGAATCCGTATAGGTGTTCGAGTGTTCGAAACGTAACGCGTGAGAAATTGTAAGTAAACGTCGTATTTACATATCTGCCACTGTGCAGGAGAATCCGTATAGGTGTTCGAGTGTGCCAAACGTAACGCGCGAGAAATTGTAAGTAAACGCCGTATTTACATATCTGCCACTGTGCAGGATAATCCGTATAGGTGTTCGAGTGTGCGAAACGTAACGCGCGAGAAATTGTAAGTAAACCCCGTATTTACACATCTGCCACAGTGCAGGAGAATCCGTATAGGTGTTCGAGTGCTCGAAACGTAACGCGCAAGAAATTGTAAGTAAACGCCGTATTTACATATCTGCCACTGTGCAGGAGAATCCGGATAGCTGTTCGAGTGTGCGAAACGTAACGCGCGAGAAATTGTAAGTAAACGTCGTATTTACATATCTGCCACTGTGCAGGAGAATCCGTATAGGTGTTCGAGTGTTCGAAACGTAACGCGCAAGAAATTGTAAGTAAACGCCGTATTTACATATCTGCCACTGTGCAGGAGAATCCGTACAGGTGTTCGAGTGTTCGAAACGTAACGCGCGAGAAATTGTTTGTAAACGCCGTATTTACATATCTGCCACTGTGCAGGAGAATCCGTATAGCTGTTCGAGTGTGCGAAACGTAACGCGCGAGAAATTGTAAGTAAACGTCGTATTTACATATCTGCCACTGTGCAGGAGAATCCGTATAGGTGTTCGAGTGTTCGAAACGTAACGCGCAAGAAATTGTAAGTAAACGCCGTATTTACATATCTGCCACTGTGCAGGAGAATCCGTATAGGTGTTCGAGTGTGCGAAACGTAACGCGTGAGAAATTGTAAGTAAACGCCGTATTTACATATATGCCACTGTGCAGGAGAATCCGTATAGGTGTTCGAGTGCTCGAAACGTAACGCGCGAGAACTTGTAAGTAAACGCCGTATTTACATATCTGCCACTGTGCAGGAAAATCCGTATAGGTTTTCGAGTGTTCGAATCGTAAGGCGTGAGAAATTGTAATTAAAGGCCGTATTTACATATCTGCCACTGTGCTGGAGAATCCGTATAGGTGTTCGAGTGTTCAAAACGTAACGCGCGAGAAGTTGTAAGTAAATACGGCGTATTTACATATCTGCCACTGTGCAGGAGAATCCGTATAGGTGTTCGAGTGTTCGAAACGTAACGCGCGAGAAATTGTAAGTAAACGTCGTATTTACTTATCTGCCACTGTGCAGGAGAATCCGTATAGGTGTTCGAGTGTTCGAAACGTAACGCGTGAGAAATTGTAAGTAAACGTCGTATTTACATATCTGCCACTGTGCAGGAGAATCCGTATAGGTGTTCGAGTGTGCCAAACGTAACGCGCGAGAAATTGTAAGTAAACGCCGTATTTACATATCTGCCACTGTGCAGGATAATCCGTATAGGTGTTCGAGTGTGCGAAACGTAACGCGCGAGAAATTGTAAGTAAACGCCGTATTTACATATCTGCCACTGTGCAGGAGAATCCGTATAGGTGTTCGAGTGCTCGAAACGTAACGCGCAAGAAATTGTAAGTAAACGCCGTATTTACATATCTGCCACTGTGCAGGAGAATCCGGACAGGTGTTCGAGTGTTCGAAACGTAACGCGCGAGAAATTGTTTGTAAACGCCGTATTTACATATCTGCCACTGTGCAGGAGAATCCGTATAGCTGTTCGAGTGTGCGAAACGTAACGCGCGAGAAATTGTAAGTAAACGTCGTATTTACATATCTGTCACTGTGCAGGAGAATCCGTATAGGTGTTCGAGTGCTCGAAACGTAACGCGCAAGAAATTGTAAGTAAACGCCGTATTTACATATCTGCCACTGTGCAGGAAAATCCGTATAGGTGTTCGAGTGTTCGAATCGTAAGGCGTGAGAAATTGTAATTAAACGCCGTATTTACATATCTGCCACTGTGCTGGAGAATCCGTATAGGTGTTCGAGAGTTCAAACCGTAACGCGCGAGAAATTGTAAGTAAACGCCGTATTTACATATCTGCCACTGTGTAGGAGAATCCGTATAGGTGTTCGAGTGTTCGAAACGTAACGCGCGAGAAGTTGTAACTAAAAACGGCGTATTTACATATCTGCCACTGTGCAGGAGAATCCGTATAGGTGTTCGAGTGTTCGAAACGTAACGCGCGAGAAATTGTAAGTAAACGTCGTATTTACTTATCTGCCACTGTGCAGGAGAATCCGTATAGGTGTTCGAGTGTTCGAAACGTAACGCGTGAGAAATTGTAAGTAAACGTCGTATTTACATATCTGCCACTGTGCAGGAGAATCCGTATAGGTGTTCGAGTGTGCCAAACGTAACGCGCGAGAAATTGTAAGTAAACGCCGTATTTACATATCTGCCACTGTGCAGGATAATCCGTATAGGTGTTCGAGTGTGCGAAACGTAACGCGCGAGAAATTGTAAGTAAACGCCGTATTTACATATCTGCCACTGTGCAGGAGAATCCGTATAGGTGTTCGAGTGCTCGAAACGTAACGCGCAAGAAATTGTAAGTAAACGCCGTATTTACATATCTGCCACTGTGCAGGAGAATCCGGATAGCTGTTCGAGTGTGCGAAACGTAACGCGCGAGAAATTGTAAGTAAACGCCGTATTTACATATCTGCCACTGTGCAGGAGAATCCGTAGAGGTGTTCGATTGCTCGAAACGTAACGCGCAAGAAATTGTAAGTAAACGCCGTATTTACATATCTGCCACTGTGCAGGAGAATCCGGATAGCTGTTCGAGTGTGCGAAACGTAACGCGCGAGAAATTGTAAGTAAACGTCGTATTTACATATCTGCCACTGTGCAGGAGAATCCGTATAGGTGTTCGAGTGTTCGAAACGTAACGCGCAAGAAATTGTAAGTAAACGCCGTATTTACATATCTGCCACTGTGCAGGAGAATCCGTATAGATGTTCGAGTGTGCGAAACGTAACGCGCGAGAAATTGTAAGTAAACGCCGTATTTACATATCTGCCACTGTGCAGGAGAATCCGTATAGGTGTTCGAGTGCTCGAAACGTAACGCGCAAGAAATTGTAAGTAAACGCCGTATTTACATATCTGCCACTGTGCAGGAAAATCCGTATAGGTGTTCGAGTGTTCGAATCGTAAGGCGTGAGAAATTGTAATTAAACGCCGTATTTACATATCTGCCACTGTGCTGGAGAATCCGTATAGGTGTTCGAGTGTTCAAACCGTAACGCGCGAGAAATTGTAAGTAAACGCCGTATTTACATATCTGCCACTGTGCAGGAGAATCCGTATAGGTGTTCGAGTGCTCGAAACGTAACGCGCAAGAAATTGTAAGTAAATGCCGTATTTACATATCTGCCACTGTGCAGGAGAATCCGTATAGGTGCTCGAGTGTTCGAAACGTAACGCGCGAGAAATTGTATGTAAACGCCGTATTTACATATCTGCCACTGTGCAGGAGAATCCGTATAGCTGTTCGAGTGTGCGAAACGTAACGCGCGAGAAATTGTAAGTAAACGTCGTATTTACATATCTGCCACTGTGCAGGAGAATCCGTATAGGTGTTCGAGTGTTTGAAACGTAGCGCGCAAGAAATTGTAAGTAAACGCCGTATTTACATATCTGTCACTGTGCAGGAGAATCCGTATAGGTGTTCGAGTGTGCGAAACGTAACGCGCGAGAAATTGTAAGTAAACGCCGTATTTACATATCTGCCACTGTGCAGGAGAATCCGTATAGGTGTTCGAGTGCTCGAAACGTAACGCGCAAGAAATTGTAAGTAAACGCCGTATTTACATATCTGCCACTGTGCAGGAAAATCCGTATAGGTGTTCGAGTGTTCGAATCGTAACGCGCGAGAAATTGTTTGTAAACGCCGTATTTACATATCTGCCACTGTGCAGGAGAATCCGTATAGCTGTTCGAGTGTGCGAAACGTAACGCGCGAGAAATTGTAAGTAAACGTCGTATTTACATATCTGCCACTGTGCAGGAGAATCCGTATAGGTGTTCGAGTGTTCGAAACGTAACGCGCAAGAAATTGTAAGTAAACGCCGTATTTACATATCTGCCACTGTGCAGGAGAATCCGGACAGGTGTTCGAGTGTTCGAAACGTAACGCGCGAGAAATTGTTTGTAAACGCCGTATTTACATATCTGCCACTGTGCAGGAGAATCCGTATAGCTGTTCGAGTGTGCGAAACGTAACGCGCGAGAAATTGTAAGTAAACGTCGTATTTACATATCTGCCACTGTGCAGGAGAATCCGTATAGGTGTTCGAGTGCTCGAAACGTAACGCGCAAGAAATTGTAAGTAAACGCCGTATTTACATATCTGCCACTGTGCAGGAAAATCCGTATAGGTGTTCGAGTGTTCGAATCGTAAGGCGTGAGAAATTGTAATTAAACGCCGTATTTAAATATCTGCCACTGTGCTGGAGAATCCGTATAGATGTTCGAGAGTTCAAACCGTAACGCGCGAGAAATTGTAAGTAAACGCCGTATTTACATATCTGCCACTGTGTAGGAGAATCCGTATAGGTGTTCGAGTGTTCGAAACGTAACGCGCGAGAAGTTGTAAGTAAATACGGCGTATTTACATATCTGCCACTGTGCCGGAGAATCCGTATAAGTGTTCGAGTGTTCGAAACGTAACGCGCGAGAAATTGTAAGTAAACGTCGTATTTACTTATCTGCCACTGTGCAGGAGAATCCGTATAGGTGTTCGAGTGTTCGAAACGTAACGCGTGAGAAATTGTAAGTAAACGTCGTATTTACATATCTGCCACTGTGCAGGAGAATCCGTATAGGTGTTCGAGTGTGCCAAACGTAACGCGCGAGAAATTGTAAGTAAACGCCGTATTTACATATCTGCCACTGTGCAGGATAATCCGTATAGGTGTTCGAGTGTGCGAAACGTAACGCGCGAGAAATTGTAAGTAAACGCCGTATTTACATATCTGCCACTGTGCAAGAGAATCCGTATAGGTGTTCGAGTGCTCGAAACGTAACGCGCAAGAAATTGTAAGTAAACGCCGTATTTACATATCTGCCACTGTGCAGGAGAATCCGGATAGCTGTTCGAGTGTGCGAAACGTAACGCGCGAGAAATTGTAAGTAAACGCCGTATTTACATATCTGCCACTGTGCAGGAGAATCCGTAGAGGTGTTCGAGTGCTCGAAACGTAACGCGCAAGAAATTGTAAGTAAACGCCGTATTTACATATCTGCCACTGTGCAGGAGAATCCGGATAGCTGTTCGAGTGTGCGAAACGTAACGCGCGAGAAATTGTAAGTAAACGTCGTATTTACATATCTGCCACTGTGGAGGAGAATCCGTATAGGTGTTCGAGTGTTCGAAACGTAACGCGCAAGAAATTGTAAGTAAACGCCGTATTTACATATCTGCCACTGTGCAGGAGAATCCGTATAGATGTTCGAGTGTGCGAAACGTAACGCGCGAGAAATTGTAAGTAAACGCCGTATTTACATATCTGCCACTGTGCAGGAGAATCCGTATAGGTGTTCGAGTGCTCGAAACGTAACGCGCAAGAAATTGTAAGTAAACGCCGTATTTACATATCTGCCACTGTGCAGGAAAATCCGTATAGGTGTTCGAGTGTTCGAATCGTAAGGCGTGAGAAATTGTAATTAAACGCCGTATTTACATATCTGCCACTGTGCTGGAGAATCCGTATAGGTGTTCGAGTGTTCAAACCGTAACGCGCGAGAAATTGTAAGTAAACGCCGTATTTACATATCTGCCACTGTGCAGGAGAATCCGTATAGGTGTTCGAGTGCTCGAAACGTAACGCGCAAGAAATTGTAAGTAAACGCCGTATTTACATATCTGCCACTGTGCAGGAAAATCCGTATAGGTGTTCGAGTGTTCGAATCGTAACGCGCGAGAAATTGTTTGTAAACGCCGTATTTACATATCTGCCACTGTGCAGGAGAATCCGTATAGCTGTTCGAGTGTGCGAAACGTAACGCGCGAGAAATTGTAAGTAAACGTCGTATTTACATATCTGCCACTGTGCAGGAGAATCCGTATAGGTGTTCGAGTGCTCGAAACGTAACGCGCAAGAAATTGTAAGTAAACGCCGTATTTACATATCTGCCACTGTGCAGGAAAATCCGTATAGGTGTTCGAGTGTTCGAATCGTAAGGCGTGAGAAATTGTAATTAAACGCCATATTTAAATATCTGCCACTGTGCTGGAGAATCCGTATAGATGTTCGAGAGTTCAAACCGTAACGCGCGAGAAATTGTAAGTAAACGCCGTATTTACATATCTGCCACTGTGTAGGAGAATCCGTATAGGTGTTCGAGTGTTCGAAACGTAACGCGCGAGAAGTTGTAAGTAAATACGGCGTATTTACATATCTGCCACTGTGCAGGAGAATCCGTATAGGTGTTCGAGTGTTCGAAACGTAACGCGCGAGAAATTGTAAGTAAACGTCGTATTTACTTATCTGCCACTGTGCAGGAGAATCCGTATAGGTGTTCGAGTGTTCGAAACGTAACGCGTGAGAAATTGTAAGTAAACGCCGTATTTACATATCTGCCACTGTGCAGGAGAATCCGTATAGGTGTTCGAGTGTGCCAAACGTAACGCGCGAGAAATTGTAAGTAAACGCCGTATTTACATATCTGCCACTGTGCAGGAGAATCCGTAGAGGTGTTCGAGTGTGCGAAACGTAACGCGCGAGAAATTGTAAGTAAACGCCGTATTTACATATCTGCCACTGTGCAGGAGAATCCGTAGAGGTGTTCGATTGCTCGAAACGTAACGCGCAAGAAATTGTAAGTAAACGCCGTATTTACATATCTGCCACTGTGCAGGAGAATCCGGATAGCTGTTCGAGTGTGCGAAACGTAACGCGCGAGAAATTGTAAGTAAACGTCGTATTTACATATCTGCCACTGTGCAGGAGAATCCGTATAGGTGTTCGAGTGTTCGAAACGTAACGCGCAAGAAATTGTAAGTAAACGCCGTATTTACATATCTGCCACTGTGCAGGAGAATCCGTATAGATGTTCGAGTGTGCGAAACGTAACGCGCGAGAAATTGTAAGTAAACGCCGTATTTACATATCTGCCACTGTGCAGGAGAATCCGTATAGGTGTTCGAGTGCTCGAAACGTAACGCGCAAGAAATTGTAAGTAAACGCCGTATTTACATATCTGCCACTGTGCAGGAAAATCCGTATAGGTGTTCGAGTGTTCGAATCGTAAGGCGTGAGAAATTGTAATTAAACGCCGTATTTACATATCTGCCACTGTGCTGGAGAATCCGTATAGGTGTTCGAGTGTTCAAACCGTAACGCGCGAGAAATTGTAAGTAAACGCCGTATTTACATATCTGCCACTGTGCAGGAGAATCCGTATAGGTGTTCGAGTGCTCGAAACGTAACGCGCAAGAAATTGTAAGTAAATGTCGTATTTACATATCTGCCACTGTGCAGGAGAATCCGTATAGGTGCTCGAGTGTTCGAAACGTAACGCGCGAGAAATTGTATGTAAACGCCGTATTTACATATCTGCCACTGTGCAGGAGAATCCGTATAGCTGTTCGAGTGTGCGAAACGTAACGCGCGAGAAATTGTAAGTAAACGTCGTATTTACATATCTGCCACTGTGCAGGAGAATCCGTATAGGTGTTCGAGTGTTTGAAACGTAGCGCGCAAGAAATTGTAAGTAAACGCCGTATTTACATATCTGTCACTGTGCAGGAGAATCCGTATAGGTGTTCGAGTGTGCGAAACGTAACGCGCGAGAAATTGTAAGTAAACGCCGTATTTACATATCTGCCACTGTGCAGGAGAATCCGTATAGGTGTTCGAGTGCTCGAAACGTAACGCGCAAGAAATTGTAAGTAAACGCCGTATTTACATATCTGCCACTGTGCAGGAAAATCCGTATAGGTGTTCGAGTGTTCGAATCGTAACGCGCGAGAAATTGTTTGTAAACGCCGTATTTACATATCTGCCACTGTGCAGGAGAATCCGTATAGCTGTTCGAGTGTGCGAAACGTAACGCGCGAGAAATTGTAAGTAAACGTCGTATTTACATATCTGCCACTGTGCAGGAGAATCCGTATAGGTGTTCGAGTGTTCGAAACGTAACGCGCAAGAAATTGTAAGTAAACGCCGTATTTACATATCTGCCACTGTGCAGGAGAATCCGGACAGGTGTTCGAGTGTTCGAAACGTAACGCGCGAGAAATTGTTTGTAAACGCCGTATTTACATATCTGCCACTGTGCAGGAGAATCCGTATAGCTGTTCGAGTGTGCGAAACGTAACGCGCGAGAAATTGTAAGTAAACGTCGTATTTACATATCTGCCACTGTGCAGGAGAATCCGTATAGGTGTTCGAGTGCTCGAAACGTAACGCGCAAGAAATTGTAAGTAAACGCCGTATTTACATATCTGCCACTGTGCAGGAAAATCCGTATAGGTGTTCGAGTGTTCGAATCGTAAGGCGTGAGAAATTGTAATTAAACGCCGTATTTAAATATCTGCCACTGTGCTGGAGAATCCGTATAGATGTTCGAGAGTTCAAACCGTAACGCGCGAGAAATTGTAAGTAAACGCCGTATTTACATATCTGCCACTGTGTAGGAGAATCCGTATAGGTGTTCGAGTGTTCGAAACGTAACGCGCGAGAAGTTGTAAGTAAATACGGCGTATTTACATATCTGCCACTGTGCAGGAGAATCCGTATAGGTGTTCGAGTGTTCGAAACGTAACGCGCGAGAAATTGTAAGTAAACGTCGTATTTACTTATCTGCCACTGTGCAGGAGAATCCGTATAGGTGTTCGAGTGTTCGAAACGTAACGCGTGAGAAATTGTAAGTAAACGTCGTATTTACATATCTGCCACTGTGCAGGAGAATCCGTATAGGTGTTCGAGTGTGCCAAACGTAACGCGCGAGAAATTGTAAGTAAACGCCGTATTTACATATCTGCCACTGTGCAGGATAATCCGTATAGGTGTTCGAGTGTGCGAAACGTAACGCGCGAGAAATTGTAAGTAAACGCCGTATTTACATATCTGCCACTGTGCAAGAGAATCCGTATAGGTGTTCGAGTGCTCGAAACGTAACGCGCAAGAAATTGTAAGTAAACGCCGTATTTACATATCTGCCACTGTGCAGGAGAATCCGGATAGCTGTTCGAGTGTGCGAAACGTAACGCGCGAGAAATTGTAAGTAAACGCCGTATTTACATATCTGCCACTGTGCAGGAGAATCCGTAGAGGTGTTCGAGTGCTCGAAACGTAACGCGCAAGAAATTGTAAGTAAACGCCGTATTTACATATCTGCCACTGTGCAGGAGAATCCGGATAGCTGTTCGAGTGTGCGAAACGTAACGCGCGAGAAATTGTAAGTAAACGTCGTATTTACATATCTGCCACTGTGGAGGAGAATCCGTATAGGTGTTCGAGTGTTCGAAACGTAACGCGCAAGAAATTGTAAGTAAACGCCGTATTTACATATCTGCCACTGTGCAGGAGAATCCGTATAGATGTTCGAGTGTGCGAAACGTAACGCGCGAGAAATTGTAAGTAAACGCCGTATTTACATATCTGCCACGGTGCAGGAGAATCCGTATAGGTGTTCGAGTGCTCGAAACGTAACGCGCAAGAAATTGTAAGTAAACGCCGTATTTACATATCTGCCACTGTGCAGGAAAATCCGTATAGGTGTTCGAGTGTTCGAATCGTAAGGCGTGAGAAATTGTAATTAAACGCCGTATTTACATATCTGCCACTGTGCTGGAGAATCCGTATAGGTGTTCGAGTGTTCAAACCGTAACGCGCGAGAAATTGTAAGTAAACGCCGTATTTACATATCTGCCACTGTGCAGGAGAATCCGTATAGGTGTTCGAGTGCTCGAAACGTAACGCGCAAGAAATTGTAAGTAAACGCCGTATTTACATATCTGCCACTGTGCAGGAAAATCCGTATAGGTGTTCGAGTGTTCGAATCGTAACGCGCGAGAAATTGTTTGTAAACGCCGTATTTACATATCTGCCACTGTGCAGGAGAATCCGTATAGCTGTTCGAGTGTGCGAAACGTAACGCGCGAGAAATTGAAAGTAAACGTCGTATTTACATATCTGCCACTGTGCAGGAGAATCCGTATAGGTGTTCGAGTGTTCGAAACGTAACGCGCAAGAAATTGTAAGTAAACGCCGTATTTACATATCTGCCACTGTGCAGGAGAATCCGGACAGGTGTTCGAGTGTTCGAAACGTAACGCGCGAGAAATTGTTTGTAAACGCCGTATTTACATATCTGCCACTGTGCAGGAGAATCCGTATAGCTGTTCGAGTGTGCGAAACGTAACGCGCGAGAAATTGTAAGTAAACGTCGTATTTACATATCTGCCACTGTGCAGGAGAATCCGTATAGGTGTTCGAGTGCTCGAAACGTAACGCGCAAGAAATTGTAAGTAAACGCCGTATTTACATATCTGCCACTGTGCAGGAAAATCCGTATAGGTGTTCGAGTGTTCGAATCGTAAGGCGTGAGAAATTGTAATTAAACGCCATATTTAAATATCTGCCACTGTGCTGGAGAATCCGTCTAGATGTTCGAGAGTTCAAACCGTAACGCGCGAGAAATTGTAAGTAAACGCCGTATTTACATATCTGCCACTGTGTAGGAGAATCCGTATAGGTGTTCGAGTGTTCGAAACGTAACGCGCGAGAAGTTGTAAGTAAATACGGCGTATTTACATATCTGCCACTGTGCAGGAGAATCCGTATAGGTGTTCGAGTGTTCGAAACGTAACGCGCGAGAAATTGTAAGTAAACGTCGTATTTACTTATCTGCCACTGTGCAGGAGAATCCGTATAGGTGTTCGAGTGTTCGAAACGTAACGCGTGAGAAATTGTAAGTAAACGTCGTATTTACATATCTGCCACTGTGCAGGAGAATCCGTATAGGTGTTCGAGTGTGCCAAACGTAACGCGCGAGAAATTGTAAGTAAACGCCGTATTTACATATCTGCCACTGTGCAGGATAATCCGTATAGGTGTTCGAGTGTGCGAAACGTAACGCGCGAGAAATTGTAAGTAAACGCCGTATTTACATATCTGCCACTGTGCAAGAGAATCCGTATAGGTGTTCGACTGCTCGAAACGTAACGCGCAAGAAATTGTAAGTAAACGCCGTATTTACATATCTGCCACTGTGCAGGAGAATCCGGATAGCTGTTCGAGTGTGCGAAACGTAACGCGCGAGAAATTGTAAGTAAACGCCGTATTTACATATCTGCCACTGTGCAGGAGAATCCGTAGAGGTGTTCGAGTGCTCGAAACGTAACGCGCAAGAAATTGTAAGTAAACGCCGTATTTACATATCTGCCACTGTGCAGGAGAATCCGGATAGCTGTTCGAGTGTGCGAAACGTAACGCGCGAGAAATTGTAAGTAAACGTCGTATTTACATATCTGCCACTGTGGAGGAGAATCCGTATAGGTGTTCGAGTGTTCGAAACGTAACGCGCAAGAAATTGTAAGTAAACGCCGTATTTACATATCTGCCACTGTGCAGGAGAATCCGTATAGATGTTCGAGTGTGCGAAACGTAACGCGCGAGAAATTGTAAGTAAACGCCGTATTTACATATCTGCCACTGTGCAGGAGAATCCGTATAGGTGTTCGAGTGCTCGAAACGTAACGCGCAAGAAATTGTAAGTAAACGCCGTATTTGCATATCTGCCACTGTGCAGGAGAATCCGTATAGCTGTTCGAGTGTTCGAATCGTAAGGCGTGAGAAATTGTAATTAAACGCCGTATTTACATATCTGCCACTGTGCTGGAGAATCCGTATAGGTGTTCGAGTGTTCAAACCGTAACGCGCGAGAAATTGTAAGTAAACGCCGTATTTACATATCTGCCACTGTGCAGGAGAATCCGTATAGGTGTTCGAGTGCTCGAAACGTAACGCGCAAGAAATTGTAAGTAAACGCCGTATTTACATATCTGCCACTGTGCAGGAAAATCCGTATAGGTGTTCGAGTGTTCGAATCGTAACGCGCGAGAAATTGTTTGTAAACGCCGTATTTACATATCTGCCACTGTGCAGGAGAATCCGTATAGCTGTTCGAGTGTGCGAAACGTAACGCGCGAGAAATTGTAAGTAAACGTCGTATTTACATATCTGCCACTGTGCAGGAGAATCCGTATAGGTGTTCGAGTGTTCGAAACGTAACGCGCAAGAAATTGTAAGTAAACGCCGTATTTACATATCTGCCACTGTGCAGGAGAATCCGGACAGGTGTTCGAGTGTTCGAAACGTAACGCGCGAGAAATTGTTTGTAAACGCCGTATTTACATATCTGCCACTGTGCAGGAGAATCCGTATAGCTGTTCGAGTGTGCGAAACGTAACGCGCGAGAAATTGTAAGTAAACGTCGTATTTACATATCTGCCACTGTGCAGGAGAATCCGTATAGGTGTTCGAGTGCTCGAAACGTAACGCGCAAGAAATTGTAAGTAAACGCCGTATTTACATATCTGCCACTGTGCAGGAAAATCCGTATAGGTGTTCGAGTGTTCGAATCGTAAGGCGTGAGAAATTGTAATTAAACGCCGTATTTAAATATCTGCCACTGTGCTGGAGAATCCGTATAGATGTTCGAGAGTTCAAACCGTAACGCGCGAGAAATTGTAAGTAAACGCCGTATTTACATATCTGCCACTGTGTAGGAGAATCCGTATAGGTGTTCGAGTGTTCGAAACGTAACGCGCGAGAAGTTGTAAGTAAATACGGCGTATTTACATATCTGCCACTGTGCAGGAGAATCCGTATAGGTGTTCGAGTGTTCGAAACGTAACGCGCGAGAAATTGTAAGTAAACGTCGTATTTACTTATCTGCCACTGTGCAGGAGAATCCGTATAGGTGTTCGAGTGTTCGAAACGTAACGCGTGAGAAATTGTAAGTAAACGTCGTATTTACATATCTGCCACTGTGCAGGAGAATCCGTATAGGTGTTCGAGTGTGCCAAACGTAACGCGCGAGAAATTGTAAGTAAACGCCGTATTTACATATCTGCCACTGTGCAGGATAATCCGTATAGGTGTTCGAGTGTGCGAAACGTAACGCGCGAGAAATTGTAAGTAAACGCCGTATTTACATATCTGCCACTGTGCAAGAGAATCCGTATAGGTGTTCGAGTGCTCGAAACGTAACGCGCAAGAAATTGTAAGTAAACGCCGTATTTACATATCTGCCACTGTGCAGGAGAATCCGGATAGCTGTTCGAGTGTGCGAAACGTAACGCGCGAGAAATTGTAAGTAAACGCCGTATTTACATATCTGCCACTGTGCAGGAGAATCCGTAGAGGTGTTCGAGTGCTCGAAACGTAACGCGCAAGAAATTGTAAGTAAACGCCGTATTTACATATCTGCCACTGTGCAGGAGAATCCGGATAGCTGTTCGAGTGTGCGAAACGTAACGCGCGAGAAATTGTAAGTAAACGTCGTATTTACATATCTGCCACTGTGGAGGAGAATCCGTATAGGTGTTCGAGTGTTCGAAACGTAACGCGCAAGAAATTGTAAGTAAACGCCGTATTTACATATCTGCCACTGTGCAGGAGAATCCGTATAGATGTTCGAGTGTGCGAAACGTAACGCGCGAGAAATTGTAAGTAAACGCCGTATTTACATATCTGCCACGGTGCAGGAGAATCCGTATAGGTGTTCGAGTGCTCGAAACGTAACGCGCAAGAAATTGTAAGTAAACGCCGTATTTACATATCTGCCACTGTGCAGGAAAATCCGTATAGGTGTTCGAGTGTTCGAATCGTAAGGCGTGAGAAATTGTAATTAAACGCCGTATTTACATATCTGCCACTGTGCTGGAGAATCCGTATAGGTGTTCGAGTGTTCAAACCGTAACGCGCGAGAAATTGTAAGTAAACGCCGTATTTACATATCTGCCACTGTGCAGGAGAATCCGTATAGGTGTTCGAGTGCTCGAAACGTAACGCGCAAGAAATTGTAAGTAAACGCCGTATTTACATATCTGCCACTGTGCAGGAAAATCCGTATAGGTGTTCGAGTGTTCGAATCGTAACGCGCGAGAAATTGTTTGTAAACGCCGTATTTACATATCTGCCACTGTGCAGGAGAATCCGTATAGCTGTTCGAGTGTGCGAAACGTAACGCGCGAGAAATTGAAAGTAAACGTCGTATTTACATATCTGCCACTGTGCAGGAGAATCCGTATAGGTGTTCGAGTGTTCGAAACGTAACGCGCAAGAAATTGTAAGTAACGCCGTATTTACATATCTGCCACTGTGCAGGAGAATCCGGACAGGTGTTCGAGTGTTCGAAACGTAACGCGCGAGAAATTGTTTGTAAACGCCGTATTTACATATCTGCCACTGTGCAGGAGAATCCGTATAGCTGTTCGAGTGTGCGAAACGTAACGCGCGAGAAATTGTAAGTAAACGTCGTATTTACATATCTGCCACTGTGCAGGAGAATCCGTATAGGTGTTCGAGTGCTCGAAACGTAACGCGCAAGAAATTGTAAGTAAACGCCGTATTTACATATCTGCCACTGTGCAGGAAAATCCGTATAGGTGTTCGAGTGTTCGAATCGTAAGGCGTGAGAAATTGTAATTAAACGCCATATTTAAATATCTGCCACTGTGCTGGAGAATCCGTCTAGATGTTCGAGAGTTCAAACCGTAACGCGCGAGAAATTGTAAGTAAACGCCGTATTTACATATCTGCCACTGTGTAGGAGAATCCGTATAGGTGTTCGAGTGTTCGAAACGTAACGCGCGAGAAGTTGTAAGTAAATACGGCGTATTTACATATCTGCCACTGTGCAGGAGAATCCGTATAGGTGTTCGAGTGTTCGAAACGTAACGCGCGAGAAATTGTAAGTAAACGTCGTATTTACTTATCTGCCACTGTGCAGGAGAATCCGTATAGGTGTTCGAGTGTTCGAAACGTAACGCGTGAGAAATTGTAAGTAAACGTCGTATTTACATATCTGCCACTGTGCAGGAGAATCCGTATAGGTGTTCGAGTGTGCCAAACGTAACGCGCGAGAAATTGTAAGTAAACGCCGTATTTACATATCTGCCACTGTGCAGGATAATCCGTATAGGTGTTCGAGTGTGCGAAACGTAACGCGCGAGAAATTGTAAGTAAACGCCGTATTTACATATCTGCCACTGTGCAAGAGAATCCGTATAGGTGTTCGACTGCTCGAAACGTAACGCGCAAGAAATTGTAAGTAAACGCCGTATTTACATATCTGCCACTGTGCAGGAGAATCCGGATAGCTGTTCGAGTGTGCGAAACGTAACGCGCGAGAAATTGTAAGTAAACGCCGTATTTACATATCTGCCACTGTGCAGGAGAATCCGTAGAGGTGTTCGAGTGCTCGAAACGTAACGCGCAAGAAATTGTAAGTAAACGCCGTATTTACATATCTGCCACTGTGCAGGAGAATCCGGATAGCTGTTCGAGTGTGCGAAACGTAACGCGCGAGAAATTGTAAGTAAACGTCGTATTTACATATCTGCCACTGTGGAGGAGAATCCGTATAGGTGTTCGAGTGTTCGAAACGTAACGCGCAAGAAATTGTAAGTAAACGCCGTATTTACATATCTGCCACTGTGCAGGAGAATCCGTATAGATGTTCGAGTGTGCGAAACGTAACGCGCGAGAAATTGTAAGTAAACGCCGTATTTACATATCTGCCACTGTGCAGGAGAATCCGTATAGGTGTTCGAGTGCTCGAAACGTAACGCGCAAGAAATTGTAAGTAAACGCCGTATTTGCATATCTGCCACTGTGCAGGAAAATCCGTATAGGTGTTCGAGTGTTCGAATCGTAAGGCGTGAGAAATTGTAATTAAACGCCGTATTTACATATCTGCCACTGTGCTGGAGAATCCGTATAGGTGTTCGAGTGTTCAAACCGTAACGCGCGAGAAATTGTAAGTAAACGCCGTATTTACATATCTGCCACTGTGCAGGAGAATCCGTATAGGTGTTCGAGTGCTCGAAACGTAACGCGCAAGAAATTGTAAGTAAATGCCGTATTTACATATCTGCCACTGTGCAGGAGAATCCGTATAGGTGTTCGAGTGTTCGAAACGTAACGCGCGAGAAATTGTATGTAAACGCCGTATTTACATATCTGCCACTGTGCAGGAGAATCCGTATAGCTGTTCGAGTGTGCGAAACGTAACGCGCGAGAAATTGTAAGTAAACGTCGTATTTACATATCTGCCACTGTGCAGGAGAATCCGTATAGGTGTTCGAGTGTTTGAAACGTAGCGCGCAAGAAATTGTAAGTAAACGCCGTATTTACATATCTGTCACTGTGCAGGAGAATCCGTATAGGTGTTCGAGTGTGCGAAACGTAACGCGCGAGAAATTGTAAGTAAACGCCGTATTTACATATCTGCCACTGTGCAGGAGAATCCGTATAGGTGTTCGAGTGCTCGAAACGTAACGCGCAAGAAATTGTAAGTAAACGCCGTATTTACATATCTGCCACTGTGCAGGAAAATCCGTATAGGTGTTCGAGTGTTCGAATCGTAACGCGCGAGAAATTGTTTGTAAACGCCGTATTTACATATCTGCCACTGTGCAGGAGAATCCGTATAGCTGTTCGAGTGTGCGAAACGTAACGCGCGAGAAATTGTAAGTAAACGTCGTATTTACATATCTGCCACTGTGCAGGAGAATCCGTATAGGTGTTCGAGTGTTCGAAACGTAACGCGCAAGAAATTGTAAGTAAACGCCGTATTTACATATCTGCCACTGTGCAGGAGAATCCGAACAGGTGTTCGAGTGTTCGAAACGTAACGCGCGAGAAATTGTTTGTAAACGCCGTATTTACATATCTGCCACTGTGCAGGAGAATCCGTATAGCTGTTCGAGTGTGCGAAACGTAACGCGCGAGAAATTGTAAGTAAACGTCGTATTTACATATCTGCCACTGTGCAGGAGAATCCGTATAGGTGTTCGAGTGCTCGAAACGTAACGCGCAAGAAATTGTAAGTAAACGCCGTATTTACATATCTGCCACTGTGCAGGAAAATCCGTATAGGTGTTCGAGTGTTCGAATCGTAAGGCGTGAGAAATTGTAATTAAACGCCGTATTTACATATCTGCCACTGTGCTGGAGAATCCGTATAGATGTTCGAGAGTTCAAACCGTAACGCGCGAGAAATTGTAAGTAAACGCCGTATTTACATATCTGCCACTGTGTAGGAGAATCCGTATAGGTGTTCGAGTGTTCGAAACGTAACGCGCGAGAAGTTGTAAGTAAATACGGCGTATTTACATATCTGCCACTGTGCAGGAGAATCCGTAGAGGTGTTCGAGTGTTCGAAACGTAACGCGCGAGAAATTGTAAGTAAACGTCGTATTTACTTATCTGCCACTGTGCAGGAGAATCCGTATAGGTGTTCGAGTGTTCGAAACGTAACGCGTGAGAAATTGTAAGTAAACGTCGTATTTACATATCTGCCACTGTGCAGGAGAATCCGTATAGGTGTTCGAGTGTGCCAAACGTAACGCGCGAGAAATTGTAAGTAAACGCCGTATTTACATATCTGCCACTGTGCAGGATAATCCGTATAGGTGTTCGAGTGTGCGAAACGTAACGCGCGAGAAATTGTAAGTAAACGCCGTATTTACATATCTGCCACTGTGCAGGAGAATCCGTATAGGTGTTCGAGTGCTCGAAACGTAACGCGCAAGAAATTGTAAGTAAACGCCGTATTTACATATCTACCACTGTGCAGGAGAATCCGGATAGCTGTTCGAGTGTGCGAAACGTAACGCGCGAGAAATTGTAAGTAAACGCCGTATTTACAAATCTGCCACTGTGCAGGAGAATCCGTAGAGGTGTTCGAGTGCTCGAAACGTAACGCGCAAGAAATTGTAAGTAAACGCCGTATTTACATATCTGCCACTGTGCAGGAGAATCCGGATAGCTGTTCGAGTGTGCGAAACGTAACGCGCGAGAAATTGTAAGTAAACGTCGTATTTACATATCTGCCACTGTGCAGGAGAATCCGTATAGGTGTTCGAGTGTTCGAAACGTAACGCGCAAGAAATTGTAAGTAAACGCCGTATTTACATATCTGCCACTGTGCAGGAGAATCCGTATAGATGTTCGAGTGTGCGAAACGTAACGCGCGAGAAATTGTAAGTAAACGCCGTATTTACATATCTGCCACTGTGCAGGAGAATCCGTATAGGTGTTCGAGTGCTCGAAACGTAACGCGCAAGAAATTGTAAGTAAACGCCGTATTTACATATCTGCCACTGTGCAGGAAAATCCGTATAGGTGTTCGAGTGTTCGAATCGTAAGGCGTGAGAAATTGTAATTAAACGCCGTATTTACATATCTGCCACTGTGCTGGAGAATCCGTATAGGTGTTCGAGTGTTCAAACCGTAACGCGCGAGAAATTGTAAGTAAACGCCGTATTTACATATCTGCCACTGTGCAGGAGAATCCGTATAGGTGTTCGAGTGCTCGAAACGTAACGCGCAAGAAATTGTAAGTAAATGCCGTATTTACATATCTGCCACTGTGCAGGAGAATCCGTATAGGTGTTCGAGTGTTCGAAACGTAACGCGCGAGAAATTGTATGTAAACGCCGTATTTACATATCTGCCACTGTGCAGGAGAATCCGTATAGCTGTTCGAGTGTGCGAAACGTAACGCGCGAGAAATTGTAAGTAAACGTCGTATTTACATATCTGCCACTGTGCAGGAGAATCCGTATAGGTGTTCGAGTGTTTGAAACGTAGCGCGCAAGAAATTGTAAGTAAACGCCGTATTTACATATCTGTCACTGTGCAGGAGAATCCGTATAGGTGTTCGAGTGTGCGAAACGTAACGCGCGAGAAATTGTAAGTAAACGCCGTATTTACATATCTGCCACTGTGCAGGAGAATCCGTATAGGTGTTCGAGTGCTCGAAACGTAACGCGCAAGAAATTGTAAGTAAACGCCGTATTTACATATCTGCCACTGTGCTGGAAAATCCGTATAGGTGTTCGAGTGTTCGAATCGTAACGCGCGAGAAATTGTTTGTAAACGCCGTATTTACATATCTGCCACTGTGCAGGAGAATCCGTATAGCTGTTCGAGTGTGCGAAACGTAACGCGCGAGAAATTGTAAGTAAACGTCGTATTTACATATCTGCCACTGTGCAGGAGAATCCGTATAGGTGTTCGAGTGTTCGAAACGTAACGCGCAAGAAATTGTAAGTAAACGCCGTATTTACATATCTGCCACTGTGCAGGAGAATCTGGACAGGAGTTCGAGTGTTCGAAACGTAACGCGCGAGAAATTGTTTGTAAACGCCGTATTTACAAATCTGCCACTGTGCAGGAGAATCCGTATAGCTGTTCGAGTGTGCGAAACGTAACGCGCGAGAAATTGTAAGTAAACGTCGTATTTACATATCTGCCACTGTGCAGGACAATCCGTATAGGTGTTCGAGTGCTCGAAACGTAACGCGCAAGAAATTGTAAGTAAACGCCGTATTTACATATCTGCCACTGTGCAGGAAAATCCGTATAGGTGTTCGAGTGTTCGAATCGTAAGGCGTGAGAAATTGTAATTAAACGCCGTATTTACATATCTGCCACTGTGCTGGAGAATCCGTATAGATGTTCGAGAGTTCAAACCGTAACGCGCGAGAAATTGTAAGTAAACGCCGTATTTACATATCTGCCACTGTGTAGGAGAATCCGTATAGGTGTTCGAGTGTTCGAAACGTAACGCGCGAGAAGTTGTAAGTAAATACGGCGTATTTACATATCTGCCACTGTGCAGGAGAATCCGTATAGGTGTTCGAGTGTTCGAAACGTAACGCGCGAGAAATTGTAAGTAAACGTCGTATTTACTTATCTGCCACTGTGCAGGAGAATCCGTATAGGTGTTCGAGTGTTCGAAACGTAACGCGTGAGAAATTGTAAGTAAACGTCGTATTTACATATCTGCCACTGTGCAGGAGAATCCGTATAGGTGTTCGAGTGTGCCAAACGTAACGCGCGAGAAATTGTAAGTAAACGCCGTATTTACATATCTGCCACTGTGCAGGATAATCCGTATAGGTGTTCGAGTGTGCGAAACGTAATGCGCGAGAAATTGTAAGTAAACGCCGTATTTACATATCTGCCACTGTGCAGGAGAATCCGTATAGGTGTTCGAGTGCTCGAAACGTAACGCGCAAGAAATTGTAAGTAAACGCCGTATTTACATATCTGCCACTGTGCAGGAGAATCCGGATAGCTGTTCGAGTGTGCGAAACGTAACGCGCGAGAAATTGTAAGTAAACGCCGTATTTACAAATCTGCCACTGTGCAGGAGAATCCGTAGAGGTGTTCGAGTGCTCGAAACGTAACGCGCAAGAAATTGTAAGTAAACGCCGTATTTACATATCTGCCACTGTGCAGGAGAATCCGGATAGCTGTTCGAGTGTGCGAAACGTAACGCGCGAGAAATTGTAAGTAAACGTCGTATTTACATATCTGCCACTGTGCAGGAGAATCCGTATAGGTGTTCGAGTGTTCGAAACGTAACGCGCAAGAAATTGTAAGTAAACGCCGTATTTACATATCTGCCACTGTGCAGGAGAATCCGTATAGATGTTCGAGTGTGCGAAACGTAACGCGCGAGAAATTGTAAGTAAACGCCGTATTTACATATCTGCCACTGTGCAGGAGAATCCGTATAGGTGTTCGAGTGCTCGAAACGTAACGCGCAAGAAATTGTAAGTAAACGCCGTATTTACATATCTGCCACTGTGCAGGAAAATCCGTATAGGTGTTCGAGTGTTCGAATCGTAAGGCGTGAGAAATTGTAATTAAACGCCGTATTTACATATCTGCCACTGTGCTGGAGAATCCGTATAGGTGTTCGAGTGTTCAAACCGTAACGCGCGAGAAATTGTAAGTAAACGCCGTATTTACATATCTGCCACTGTGCAGGAGAATCCGTATAGGTGTTCGAGTGCTCGAAACGTAACGCGCAAGAAATTGTAAGTAAATGCCGTATTTACATATCTGCCACTGTGCAGGAGAATCCGTATAGGTGTTCGAGTGTTCGAAACGTAACGCGCGAGAAATTGTATGTAAACGCCGTATTTACATATCTGCCACTGTGCGGGAGAATCCGTATAGCTGTTCGAGTGTGCGAAACGTAACGCGCGAGAAATTGTAAGTAAACGTCGTATTTACATATCTGCCACTGTGCAGGAGAATCCGTATAGGTGTTCGAGTGTTTGAAACGTAGCGCGCAAGAAATTGTAAGTAAACGCCGTATTTACATATCTGTCACTGTGCAGGAGAATCCGTATAGGTGTTCGAGTGTGCGAAACGTAACGCGCGAGAAATTGTAAGTAAACGCCGTATTTACATATCTGCCACTGTGCAGGAGAATCCGTATAGGTGTTCGAGTGCTCGAAACGTAACGCGCCAGAAATTGTAAGTAAACGCCGTATTTACATATCTGCCACTGTGCAGGAAAATCCGTATAGGTGTTCGAGTGTTCGAATCGTAACGCGCGAGAAATTGTTTGTAAACGCCGTATTTACATATCTGCCACTGTGCAGGAGAATCCGTATAGCTGTTCGAGTGTGCGAAACGTAACGCGCGAGAAATTGTAAGTAAACGTCGTATTTACATATCTGCCACTGTGCAGGAGAATCCGTATAGGTGTTCGAGTGTTCGAAACGTAACGCGCAAGAAATTGTAAGTAAATGCCGTATTTACATATCTGCCACTGTGCAGGAGAATCCGGACAGGTGTTCGAGTGTTCGAAACGTAACACGCGAGAAATTGTTTGTAAACGCCGTATTTACATATCTGCCACTGTGCAGGAGAATCCGTATAGCTGTTCGAGTGTGCGAAACGTAACGCGCGAGAAATTGTAAGTAAACGTCGTATTTACATATCTGCCACTGTGCAGGAGAATCCGTATAGCTGTTCGAGTGCTCGAAACGTAACGCGCAAGAAATTGTAAGTAAACGCCGTATTTACATATCTGCCACTGTGCAGGAAAATCCGTATAGGTGTTCGAGTGTTCGAATCGTAAGGCGTGAGAAATTGTAATTAAACGCCGTATTTAAATATCTGCCACTGTGCTGGAGAATCCGTATAGATGTTCGAGAGTTCAAACCGTAACGCGCGAGAAATTGTAAGTAAACGCCGTATTTACATATCTGCCACTGTGTAGGAGAATCCGTATAGGTGTTCGAGTGTTCGAAACGTAACGCGCGAGAAGTTGTAAGTAAATACGGCGTATTTACATATCTGCCACTGTGCAGGAGAATCCGTATAGGTGTTCGAGTGTTCGAAACGTAACGCGCGAGAAATTGTAAGTAAACGTCGTATTTACTTATCTGCCACTGTGCAGGAGAATCCGTATAGGTGTTCGAGTGTTCGAAACGTAACGCGTGAGAAATTGTAAGTAAACGTCGTATTTACATATCTGCCACTGTGCAGGAGAATCCGTATAGGTGTTCGAGTGTGCCAAACGTAACGCGCGAGAAATTGTAAGTAAACGCCGTATTTACATATCTGCCACTGTGCAGGATAATCCGTATAGGTGTTCGAGTGTGCGAAACGTAATGCGCGAGAAATTGTAAGTAAACGCCGTATTTACATATCTGCCACTGTGCAGGAGAATCCGTATAGGTGTTCGAGTGCTCGAAACGTAACGCGCAAGAAATTGTAAGTAAACGCCGTATTTACATATCTGCCACTGTGCAGGAGAATCCGGATAGCTGTTCGAGTGTGCGAAACGTAACGCGCGAGAAATTGTAAGTAAACGCCGTATTTACAAATCTGCCACTGTGCAGGAGAATCCGTAGAGGTGTTCGAGTGCTCGAAACGTAACGCGCAAGAAATTGTAAGTAAACGCCGTATTTACATATCTGCCACTGTGCAGGAGAATCCGGATAGCTGTTCGAGTGTGCGAAACGTAACGCGCGAGAAATTGTAAGTAAACGTCGTATTTACATATCTGCCACTGTGCAGGAGAATCCGTATAGGTGTTCGAGTGTTCGAAACGTAACGCGCAAGAAATTGTAAGTAAACGCCGTATTTACATATCTGCCACTGTGCAGGAGAATCCGTATAGATGTTCGAGTGTGCGAAACGTAACGCGCGAGAAATTGTAAGTAAACGCCGTATTTACATATCTGCCACTGTGCAGGAGAATCCGTATAGGTGTTCGAGTGCTCGAAACGTAACGCGCAAGAAATTGTAAGTAAACGCCGTATTTACATATCTGCCACTGTGCAGGAAAATCCGTATAGGTGTTCGAGTGTTCGAATCGTAAGGCGTGAGAAATTGTAATTAAACGCCGTATTTACATATCTGCCACTGTGCTGGAGAATCCGTATAGGTGTTCGAGTGTTCAAACCGTAACGCGCGAGAAATTGTAAGTAAACGCCGTATTTACATATCTGCCACTGTGCAGGAGAATCCGTATAGGTGTTCGAGTGCTCGAAACGTAACGCGCAAGAAATTGTAAGTAAATGCCGTATTTACATATCTGCCACTGTGCAGGAGAATCCGTATAGGTGTTCGAGTGTTCGAAACGTAACGCGCGAGAAATTGTATGTAAACGCCGTATTTACATATCTGCCACTGTGCGGGAGAATCCGTATAGCTGTTCGAGTGTGCGAAACGTAACGCGCGAGAAATTGTAAGTAAACGTCGTATTTACATATCTGCCACTGTGCAGGAGAATCCGTATAGGTGTTCGAGTGTTTGAAACGTAGCGCGCAAGAAATTGTAAGTAAACGCCGTATTTACATATCTGTCACTGTGCAGGAGAATCCGTATAGGTGTTCGAGTGTGCGAAACGTAACGCGCGAGAAATTGTAAGTAAACGCCGTATTTACATATCTGCCACTGTGCAGGAGAATCCGTATAGGTGTTCGAGTGCTCGAAACGTAACGCGCCAGAAATTGTAAGTAAACGCCGTATTTACATATCTGCCACTGTGCAGGAAAATCCGTATAGGTGTTCGAGTGTTCGAATCGTAACGCGCGAGAAATTGTTTGTAAACGCCGTATTTACATATCTGCCACTGTGCAGGAGAATCCGTATAGCTGTTCGAGTGTGCGAAACGTAACGCGCGAGAAATTGTAAGTAAACGTCGTATTTACATATCTGCCACTGTGCAGGAGAATCCGTATAGGTGTTCGAGTGTTCGAAACGTAACGCGCAAGAAATTGTAAGTAAATGCCGTATTTACATATCTGCCACTGTGCAGGAGAATCCGGACAGGTGTTCGAGTGTTCGAAACGTAACGCGCGAGAAATTGTTTGTAAACGCCGTATTTACATATCTGCCACTGTGCAGGAGAATCCGTATAGCTGTTCGAGTGTGCGAAACGTAACGCGCGAGAAATTGTAAGTAAACGTCGTATTTACATATCTGCCACTGTGCAGGAGAATCCGTATAGGTGTTCGAGTGCTCGAAACGTAACGCGCAAGAAATTGTAAGTAAACGCCGTATTTACATATCTGCCACTGTGCAGGAAAATCCGTATAGGTGTTCGAGTGTTCGAATCGTAAGGCGTGAGAAATTGTAATTAAACGCCGTATTTAAATATCTGCCACTGTGCTGGAGAATCCGTATAGATGTTCGAGAGTTCAAACCGTAACGCTCGAGAAATTGTAAGTAAACGCCGTATTTACATATCTGCCACTGTGTAGGAGAATCCGTATAGGTGTTCGAGTGTTCGAAACGTAACGCGCGAGAAGTTGTAAGTAAATACGGCGTATTTACATATCTGCCACTGTGCAGGAGAATCCGTATAGGTGTTCGAGTGTTCGAAACGTAACGCGCGAGAAATTGTAAGTAAACGTCGTATTTACTTATCTGCCACTGTGCAGGAGAATCCGTATAGGTGTTCGAGTGTTCGAAACGTAACGCGTGAGAAATTGTAAGTAAACGTCGTATTTACATATCTGCCACTGTGCAGGAGAATCCGTATAGGTGTTCGAGTGTGCCAAACGTAACGCGCGAGAAATTGTAAGTAAACGCCGTATTTACATATCTGCCACTGTGCAGGATAATCCGTATAGGTGTTCGAGTGTGCGAAACGTAACGCGCGAGAAATTGTAAGTAAACGCCGTATTTACATATCTGCCACTGTGCAAGAGAATCCGTATAGGTGTTCGAGTGCTCGAAACGTAACGCGCAAGAAATTGTAAGTAAACGCCGTATTTACATATCTGCCACTGTGCAGGAGAATCCGGATAGCTGTTCGAGTGTGCGAAACGTAACGCGCGAGAAATTGTAAGTAAACGCCGTATTTACATATCTGCCACTGTGCAGGAGAATCCGTAGAGGTGTTCGAGTGCTCGAAACGTAACGCGCAAGAAATTGTAAGTAAACGCCGTATTTACATATCTGCCACTGTGCAGGAGAATCCGGATAGCTGTTCGAGTGTGCGAAACGTAACGCGCGAGAAATTGTAAGTAAACGTCGTATTTACATATCTGCCACTGTGCAGGAGAATCCGTATAGGTGTTCGAGTGTTCGAAACGTAACGCGCAAGAAATTGTAAGTAAACGCCGTATTTACATATCTGCCACTGTGCAGGAGAATCCGTATAGATGTTCGAGTGTGCGAAACGTAACGCGCGAGAAATTGTAAGTAAACGCCGTATTTACATATCTGCCACTGTGCAGGAGAATCCGTATAGGTGTTCGAGTGCTCGAAACGTAACGCGCAAGAAATTGTAAGTAAACGCCGTATTTACATATCTGCCACTGTGCAGGAAAATCCGTATAGGTGTTCGAGTGTTCGAATCGTAAGGCGTGAGAAATTGTAATTAAACGCCGTATTTACATATCTGCCACTGTGCTGGAGAATCCGTATAGGTGTTCGAGTGTTCAAACCGTAACGCGCGAGAAATTGTAAGTAAACGCCGTATTTACATATCTGCCACTATGCAGGAGAATCCGTATAGGTGTTCGAGTGCTCGAAACGTAACGCGCAAGAAATTGTAAGTAAATGCCGTATTTACATATCTGCCACTGTGCAGGAGAATCCGTATAGCTGTACGAGTGTGCGAAACGTAACGCGCGAGAAATTGTAAGTAAACGTCGTATTTACATATCTGCCACTGTGCAGGAGAATCCGTATAGGTGTTCGAGTGTTTGAAACGTAGCGCGCAAGAAATTGTAAGTAAACGCCGTATTTACATATCTGCCACTGTGCAGGAGAATCCGTATAGGTGTTCGAGTGTGCGAAACGTAACGCGCGAGAAATTGTAAGTAAACGCCGTATTTACATATCTGCCACTGTGCAGGAGAATCCGTATAGGTGTTCGAGTGCTCGAAACGTAACGCGCAAGAAATTGAAAGTAAACGCCGTATTTACATATCTGCCACTGTGCAGGAAAATCCGTATAGGTGTTCGAGTGTTCGAATCGTAACGCGCGAGAAATTGTTTGTAAACGCCGTATTTACATATCTGCCACTGTGCAGGAGAATCCGTATAGCTGTTCGAGTGTACGAAACGTAACGCGCGAGAAATTGTAAGTAAACGTCGTATTTACATATCTGCCACTGTGCAGGAGAATCCGTATAGGTGTTCGAGTGTTCGAAACGTAACGCGCAAGAAATTGTAAGTAAACGCCGTATTTACATATCTGCCACTGTGCAGGAGAATCCGTATAGGTGTTCGAGTGTGCGAAACGTAACGCGTGAGAAATTGTAAGTAAACGCCGTATTTACATATATGCCACTGTGCAGGAGAATCCGTATAGGTGTTCGAGTGCTCGAAACGTAACGCGCGAGAACTTTTAAGTAAACGCCGTATTTACATATCTGCCACTGTGCAGGAAAATCCGTATAGGTGTTCGAGTGTTCGAATCGTAAGGCGTGAGAAATTGTAATTAAACGCCGTATTTACATATCTGCCACTGTGCTGGAGAATCCGTATAGGTGTTCGAGTGTTCAAAACGTAACGCGCGAGAAGTTGTAAGTAAATACGGCGTATTTACATATCTGCCACTGTGCAGGAGAATCCGTATAGGTGTTCGAGTGTTCGAAACGTAACGCGTGAGAAATTGTAAGTAAACGTCGTATTTACATATCTGCCACTGTGCAGGAGAATCCGTATAGGTGTTCGAGTGTGCCAAACGTAACGCGCGAGAAATTGTAAGTAAACGCCGTATTTACATATCTGCCCTTGTGCAGGATAATCCGTATAGGTGTTCGAGTGTGCGAAACGTAACGCGCGAGAAATTGTAAGTAAACGCCGTATTTACATATCTGCCACTGTGCAGGAGAATCCGTATAGGTGTTCGAGTGCTCGAAACGTAACGCGCAAGAAATTGTAAGTAAACGCCGTATTTACATATCTGCCACTGTGCAGGAGAATCCGGACAGGTGTTCGAGTGTTCGAAACGTAACGCGCGAGAAATTGTTTGTAAACGCCGTATTTACATATCTGCCACTGTGCAGGAGAATCCGTATAGCTGTTCGATTGTGCGAAACGCAACGCGCGAGAAATTGTAAGTAAACGTCGTATTTACATATCTGCCACTGTGCAGGAGAATCCGTATAGGTGTTCGAGTGCTCGAAACGTAACGCGCAAGAAATTGTAAGTAAACGCCGTATTTACATATCTGCCACTGTGCAGGAAAATCCGTATAGGTGTTCGAGTGTTCGAATCGTAAGGCGTGAGAAATTGTAATTAAACGCCGTATTTACATATCTGCCACTGTGCTGGAGAATCCGTATAGGTGTTCGAGAGTTCAAACCGTAACGCGCGAGAAATTGTAAGTAAACGCCGTATTTACATATCTGCCACTGTGTAGGAGAATCCGTATAGGTGTTCGAGTGTTCGAAACGTAACGCGCGAGAAGTTGTAAGTAAATACGGCGTATTTACATATCTGCCACTGTGCAGGAGAATCCGTATAGGTGTTCGAGTGTTCGAAACGTAACGCGCGAGAAATTGTAAGTAAACGTCGTATTTACTTATCTGCCACTGTGCAGGAGAATCCGTATAGGTGTTCGAGTGTTCGAATCGTAAGGCGTGAGAAATTGTAATTAAACGCCGTATTTACATATCTGCCACTGTGCTGGAGAATCCGTATAGGTGTTCGAGTGTTCAAACCGTAACGCGCGAGAAATTGTAAGTAAACGCCGTATTTACATATCTGCCACTGTGCAGGAGAATCCATATAGGTGTTCGAGTGCTCGAAACGTAACGCGCAAGAAATTGTAAGTAAATGCCGTATTTATATATCTGCCACTGTGCAGGAGAATCCGTATAGGTGTTCGAGTGTTCGAAACGTAACGCGCAAGAAATTGTAAGTAAACGCCGTATTTAAATATCTGCCACTGTGCAGGAGAATCCGTATAGGTGTTCGAGTGTGCGAAACGTAACGCGTGAGAAATTGTAAGTAAACGCCGTATTTACATATATGCCACTGTGCAGGAGAATCCGTATAGGTGTTCGAGTGCTCGAAACGTAACGCGCGAGAACTTGTAAGTAAACGCCGTATTTACATATCTGCCACTGTGCAGGAAAATCCGTATAGGTGTTCGAGTGTTCGAATCGTAAGGCGTGAGAAATTGTAATTAAACGCCGTATTTACATATCTGCCACTGTGCTGGAGAATCCGTATAGGTGTTCGAGTGTTCAAAACGTAACGCGCGAGAAGTTGTAAGTAAATACGGCGTATTTACATATCTGCCACTGTGCAGGAGAATCCGTATAGGTGTTCGAGTGTGCGAAACGTAACGCGCGAGAAATTGTAAGTAAACGCCGTATTT
Source organism: Camellia sinensis (assembly GCF_055761805.1). NCBI lineage: Eukaryota > Viridiplantae > Streptophyta > Magnoliopsida > Ericales > Theaceae > Camellia > Camellia sinensis. The sequence goes on along the minus strand of NW_028128989.1, from coordinate 2,835,820 downwards.
ACATATCTGCCACTGTGTAGGAGAATCCGTATAGGTGTTCGAGTGTTCGAAACGTAACGCGCGAGAAGTTGTAAGTAAATACGGCGTATTTACATATCTGCCACTGTGCAGGAGAATCCGTATAGGTGTTCGAGTGTTCGAAACGTAACGCGCGAGAAATTGTAAGTAAACGTCGTATTTACTTATCTGCCACTGTGCAGGAGAATCCGTATAGGTGTTCGAGTGTTCGAAACGTAACGCGTGAGAAATTGTAAGTAAACGTCGTATTTACATATCTGCCACTGTGCAGGAGAATCCGTATAGGTGTTCGAGTGTGCCAAACGTAACGCGCGAGAAATTGTAAGTAAACGCCGTATTTACATATCTGCCACTGTGCAGGATAATCCGTATAGGTGTTCGAGTGTGCGAAACGTAACGCGCGAGAAATTGTAAGTAAACGCCGTATTTACATATCTGCCACTGTGCAAGAGAATCCGTATAGGTGTTCGAGTGCTCGAAACGTAACGCGCAAGAAATTGTACGTAAACGCCGTATTTACATATCTGCCACTGTGCAGGAGAATCCGGATAGCTGTTCGAGTGTGCGAAACGTAACGCGCGAGAAATTGTAAGTAAACGCCGTATTTACATATCTGCCACTGTGCAGGAGAATCCGTAGAGGTGTTCGAGTGCTCGAAACGTAACGCGCAAGAAATTGTAAGTAAACGCTGTATTTACATATCTGCCACTGTGCAGGAGAATCTGGATAGCTGTTCGAGTGTGCGAAACGTAACGCGCGAGAAATTGTAAGTAAACGTCGTATTTACATATCTGCCACTGTGCAGGAGAATCCGTATAGGTGTTCGAGTGTTCGAAACGTAACGCGCAAGAAATTGTAAGTAAACGCCGTATTTACATATCTGCCACTGTGCAGGAGAATCCGTATAGATGTTCGAGTGTGCGAAACGTAACGCGCGAGAAATTGTAAGTAAACGCCATATTTACATATCTACCACTGTGCAGGAGAATCCGTATAGGTGTTCGAATGCTCGAAACGTAACGCGCAAGAAATTGTAAGTAAACGCCGTATTTACATATCTGCCACTGTGCAGGAAAATCCGTATAGGTGTTCGAGTGTTCGAATCGTAAGGCGTGAGAAATTGTAATTAAACGCCGTATTTACATATCTGCCGCTGTGCTGGAGAATCCGTATAGGTGTTCGAGTGTTCAAACCGTAACGCGCGAGAAATTGTAAGTAAACGCCGTATTTACATATCTGCCACTGTGCAGGAGAATCCGTATAGGTGTTCGAGTGCTCGAAACGTAACGCGCAAGAAATTGTAAGTAAATGCCGTATTTACATATCTGCCACTGTGCAGGAGAATCCGTATAGGTGTTCGAGTGTTCGAAACGTAACGCGCGAGAAATTGTATGTAAACGCCGTATTTACATATCTGCCACTGTGCAGGAGAATCCGTATAGCTGTTCGAGTGTGCGAAACATAACGCGCGAGAAATTGTAAGTAAACGTCGTATTTACATATCTGCCACTGTGCAGGAGAATCCGTATAGGTGTTCGAGTGTTTGAAACGTAGCGCGCAAGAAATTGTAAGTAAACGCCGTATTTACATATCTGCCACTGTGCAGGAGAATCCGTATAGGTGTTCGAGTGTGCGAAACGTAACGCGCGAGAAATTGTAAGTAAACGCCGTATTTACATATCTGCCACTGTGCAGGAGAATCCGTATAGGTGTTCGAGTGCTCGAAACGTAACGCGCAAGAAATTGTAAGTAAACGCCGTATTTACATATCTGCCACTGTGCAGGAAAATCCGTATAGGTGTTCGAGTGTTCGAATCGTAACGCGCGAGAAATTGTTTGTAAGCGCCGTATTTACATATCTGCCACTGTGCAGGAGAATCCGTATAGCTGTTCGAGTGTGCGAAACGTAACGCGCGAGAAATTGTAAGTAAACGTCGTATTTACATATCTGCCACTGTGCAGGAGAATCCGTATAGGTGTTCGAGTGTTCGAAACGTAACGCGCAAGAAATTGTAAGTAAACGCCGTATTTACATATCTGCCACTGTGCAGGAGAATCCATATAGGTGTTCGAGTGTGCGAAACGTAACGCGTGAGAAATTGTAAGTAAACGCCGTATTTACATATATGCCACTGTGCAGGAGAATCCGTATAGGTGTTCGAGTGCTCGAAACGTAACGCGCGAGAACTTGTAAGTAAACGCCGTATTTACATATCTGCCACTGTGCAGGAAAATCCGTATAGGTGTTCGAGTGTTCGAATCGTAAGGCGTGAGAAATTGTAATTAAACGCCGTATTTACATATCTGCCACTGTGCTGGAGAATCCGTATAGGTGTTCGAGTGTTCAAAACGTAACGCGCGAGAAGTTGTAAGTAAATACGGCGTATTTACATATCTGCCACTGTGCAGGAGAATCCGTATAGGTGTTCGAGTGTTCGAAACGTAACGCGCGAGAAATTGTAAGTAAACGTCATATTTACTTATCTGCCACTGTGCAGGAGAATCCGTATAGGTGTTCGAGTGTTCGAAACGTAACGCGTGAGAAATTGTAAGTAAACGTCGTATTTACATATCTGCCACTGTGCAGGAGAATCCGTATAGGTGTTCGAGTGTGCCAAACGTAACGCGCGAGAAATTGTAAGTAAACGCCGTATTTACATATCTGCCCTTGTGCAGGATAATCCGTATAGGTGTTCGAGTGTGCGAAACGTAACGCGCGAGAAATTGTAAGTAAACGCCGTATTTACATATCTGCCACTGTGCAGGAGAATCCGTATAGGTGTTCGAGTGCTCGAAACGTAACGCGCAAGAAATTGTAAGTAAACGCCGTATTTACATATCTGCCACTGTGCAGGAGAATCCGGACAGGTGTTCGAGTGTTCGAAACGTAACGCGCGAGAAATTGTTTGTAAACGCCGTATTTACATATCTGCCACTGTGCAGGAGAATCCGTATAGCTGTTCGATTGTGCGAAACGTAACGCGCGAGAAATTGTAAGTAAACGTCGTATTTACATATCTGCCACTGTGCAGGAGAATCCGTATAGGTGTTCGAGTGCTCGAAACGTAACGCGCAAGAAATTGTAAGTAAACGCCGTATTTACATATCTGCCACTGTGCAGGAAAATCCGTATAGGTGTTCGAGTGTTCGAATCGTAAGGCGTGAGAAATTGTAATTAAACGCCGTATTTACATATCTGCCACTATGCTGGAGAATCCGTATAGGTGTTCGAGAGTTCAAACCGTAACGCGCGAGAAATTGTAAGTAAACGCCGTATTTACATATCTGCCACTGTGTAGGAGAATCCGTATAGGTGTTCGAGTGTTCGAAACGTAACGCGCGAGAAGTTGTAAGTAAATACGGCGTATTTACATATCTGCCACTGTGCAGGAGAATCCGTATAGGTGTTCGAGTGTTCGAAACGTAACGCGCGAGAAATTGTAAGTAAACGTCGTATTTACTTATCTGCCACTGTGCAGGAGAATCCGTATAGGTGTTCGAGTGTTCGAATCGTAAGGCGTGAGAAATTGTAATTAAACGCCGTATTTACATATCTGCCACTGTGCTGGAGAATCCGTATAGGTGTTCGAGTGTTCAAACCGTAACGCGCGAGAAATTGTAAGTAAACGCCGTATTTACATATCTGCCACTGTGCAGGAAAATCCGTATAGGTGTTCGAGTGTTCGAATCGTAAGGCGTGAGAAATTGTAATTAAACGCCGTATTTACATATCTGCCACTGTGCTGGAGAATCCGTATAGGTGTTCGAGTGTTCAAACCGTAACGCGCGAGAAATTGTAAGTAAACGCCGTATTTACATATCTGCCACTGTGCAGGAGAATCCGTATAGGTGTTCGAGTGCTCGAAACGTAACGCGCAAGAAATTGTAAGTAAATGCCGTATTTATATATCTGCCACTGTGCAGGAGAATCCGTATAGGTGTTCGAGTGTTCGAAACGTAACGCGCGAGAAATTGTATGTAAACGCCGTATTTACATATCTGCCACTGTGCAGGAGAATCCGTATAGCTGTACGAGTGTGCGAAACGTAACGCGCGAGAAATTGTAAGTAAACGTCGTATTTACATATCTGCCACTGTGCAGGAGAATCCGTATAGGTGTTCGAGTGTTTGAAACGTAGCGCGCAAGAAATTGTAAGTAAACGCCGTATTTACATATCTGCCATTGTGCAGGAGAATCCGTATAGGTGTTCGAGTGTGCGAAACGTAACGCGCGAGAAATTGTAAGTAAACGCCGTATTTACATATCTGCCACTGTGCAGGAGAATTCGTATAGGTGTTCGAGTGCTCGAAACGTAACGCGCAAGAAATTGAAAGTAAACGCCGTATTTACATATCTGCCACTGTGCAGGAAAATCCGTATAGGTGTTCGAGTGTTCGAATCGTAACGCGCGAGAAATTGTTTGTAAACGCCGTATTTACATATCTGCCACTGTGCAGGAGAATCCGTATAGCTGTTCGAGTGTGCGAAACGTAACGCGCGAGAAATTGTAAGTAAACGTCGTATTTACATATCTGCCACTGTGCAGGAGAATCCGTATAGGTGTTCGAGTGTTCGAAACGTAACGCGCAAGAAATTGTAAGTAAACGCCGTATTTACATATCTGCCACTGTGCAGGAGAATCCGTATAGGTGTTCGAGTGTGCGAAACGTAACGCGTGAGAAATTGTAAGTAAACGCCGTATTTACATATATGCCACTGTGCAGGAGAATCCGTATAGGTGTTCGAGTGCTCGAAACGTAACGCGCGAGAACTTTTAAGTAAACGCCATATTTACATATCTGCCACTGTGCAGGAAAATCCGTATAGGTGTTCGAGTGTTCGAATCGTAAGGCGTGAGAAATTGTAATTAAACGCCGTATTTACATATCTGCCACTATGCTGGAGAATCCGTATAGGTGTTCGAGTGTTCAAAACGTAACGCGCGAGAAGTTGTAAGTAAATACGGCGTATTTACATATCTGCCACTGTGCAGGAGAATCCGTATAGGTGTTCGAGTGTTCGAAACGTAACGCGCGAGAAATTGTAAGTAAACGTCATATTTACTTATCTGCCACTGTGCAGGAGAATCCGTATAGGTGTTCGAGTGTTCGAAACGTAACGCGTGAGAAATTGTAAGTAAACGTCGTATTTACATATCTGCCACTGTGCAGGAGAATCCGTATAGGTGTTCGAGTGTGCCAAACGTAACGCGCGAGAAATTGTAAGTAAATGCCGTATTTACATATCTGCCCTTGTGCAGGATAATCCGTATAGGTGTTCGAGTGTGCGAAACGTAACGCGCGAGAAATTGTAAGTAAACGCCGTATTTACATATCTGCCACTGTGCAGGAGAATCCGTATAGGTGTTCGAGTGCTCGAAACGTAACGCGCAAGAAATTGTAAGTAAACGCCGTATTTACATATCTGCCACTGTGCAGGAGAATCCGGACAGGTGTTCGAGTGTTCGAAATGTAACGCGCGAGAAATTGTTTGTAAACGCCGTATTTACATATCTGCCACTGTGCAGGAGAATCCGTATAGCTGTTCGATTGTGCGAAACGTAACGCGCGAGAAATTGTAAGTAAACGTCGTATTTACATATCTGCCACTGTGCAGGAGAATCCGTATAGGTGTTCGAGTGCTCGAAACGTAACGCGCAAGAAATTGTAAGTAAACGCCGTATTTACATATCTGCCACTGTGCAGGAAAATCCGTATAGGTGTTCGAGTGTTCGAATCGTAAGGCGTGAGAAATTGTAATTAAACGCCGTATTTACATATCTGCCACTGTGCTGGGGAATCCGTATAGGTGTTCGAGAGTTCAAACCGTAACGCGCGAGAAATTGTAAGTAAACGCCGTATTTACATATCTGCCACTGTGTAGGAGAATGAGTATAGGTGTTCGAGTGTTCGAAACGTAACGCGCGAGAAGTTGTAAGTAAATACGGCGTATTTACATATCTGCCACTGTGCAGGAGAATCCGTATAGGTGTTCGAGTGTTCGAAACGTAACGCGCGAGAAATTGTAAGTAAACGTCGTATTTACTTATCTGCCACTGTGCAGGAGAATCCGTATAGGTGTTCGAGTGTTCGAATCGTAAGGCGTGAGAAATTGTAATTAAACGCCGTATTTACATATCTGCCACTGTGCTGGAGAATCCGTATAGGTGTTCGAGTGTTCAAACCGTAACGCGCGAGAAATTGTAAGTAAACGCCGTATTTACATATCTGCCACTGTGCAGGAGAATCCGTATTGGTGTTCGAGTGCTCGAAACGTAACGCGCAAGAAATTGTAAGTAAATGCCGTATTTATATATCTGCCACTGTGCAGGAGAATCCGTATAGGTGTTCGAGTGTTCGAAACGTAACGCGCGAGAAATTGTATGTAAACGCCGTATTTACATATCTGCCACTGTGCAGGAGAATCCGTATAGCTGTTCGAGTGTGCGAAACGTAACGCGCGAGAAATTGTAAGTAAACGTCGTATTTACATATCTGCCACTGTGCAGGAGAATCCGTATAGGTGTTCGAGTGTGCGAAACGTAACGCGCGAGAAATTGTAAGTAAACGCCGTATTTACATATCTGCCACTGTGCAGGAGAATCCGTATAGGTGTTCGAGTGCTCGAAACGTAACGCGCAAGAAATTGTAAGTAAACGCCGTATTTACATATCTGCCACTGTGCAGGAAAATCCGTATAGGTGTTCGAGTGTTCGAATCGTAACGCGCGAGAAATTGTTTGTAAACGCCGTATTTACATATCTGCCACTGTGCAGGAGAATCCGTATAGCTGTTCGAGTGTGCGAAACGTAACGCGCGAGAAATTGTAAGTAAACGTCGTATTTACATATCTGCCACTGTGCAGGAGAATCCGTATAGGTGTTCGAGTGTTCGAAACGTAACGCGCAAGAAATTGTAAGTAAACGCCGTATTTACATATCTGCCACTGTGCAGGAGAATCCGTATAGGTGTTCGAGTGTGCGAAACGTAACGCGTGAGAAATTGTAAGTAAACGCCGTATTTACATATATGCCACTGTGCAGGAGAATCCGTATAGGTGTTCGAGTGCTCGAAACGTAACGCGCTAGAACTTGTAAGTAAACGCCGTATTTACATATCTGCCACTGTGCAGGAAAATCCGTATAGGTGTTCGAGTGTTCGAATCGTAAGGTGTGAGAAATTGTAATTAAACGCCGTATTTACATATCTGCCACTGTGCTGGAGAATCCGTATAGGTGTTCGAGTGTTCAAAACGTAACGCGCGAGAAGTTGTAAGTAAATACGGCGTATTTACATATCTGCCACTGTGCAGGAGAATCCGTATAGGTGTTCGAGTGTTCAAAACGTAACGCGCGAGAAATTGTAAGTAAACGTCATATTTACTTATCTGCCACTGTGCAGGAGAATCCGTATAGGTGTTCGAGTGTTTGAAACGTAACGCGTGAGAAATTGTAAGTAAACGTCGTATTTACATATCTGCCACTGTGCAGGAGAATCCGTATAGGTGTTCGAGTGTGCCAAACGTAACGCGCGAGAAATTGTAAGTAAACGCCGTATTTACATATCTGCCCTTGTGCAGGATAATCCGTATAGGTGTTCGAGTGTGCCAAACGTAACGCGCGAGAAATTGTAAGTAAACGCCGTATTTACATATCTGCCACTGTGCAGGAGAATCCGTATAGGTGTTCGAGTGCTCGAAACGTAACGCGCAAGAAATTGTAAGTAAACGCCGTATTTACATATCTGCCACTGTGCAGGAGAATCCGGACAGGTGTTCGAGTGTTCGAAACGTAACGCGCGAGAAATTGTTTGTAAACGCCGTATTTACATATCTGCCACTGTGCAGGAGAATCCGTATAGCTGTTCGAGTGTGCGAAACGTAACGCGCGAGAAATTGTAAGTAAACGTCGTATTTACATATCTGCCACTGTGCAGGAGAATCCGTATAGGTGTTCGAGTGCTCGAAACGTAACGCGCAAGAAATTGTAAGTAAACGCCGTATTTACATATCTGCCACTGTGCAGGAAAATCCGTATAGGTGTTCGAGTGTTCGAATCGTAAGGCGTGAGAAATTGTAATTAAACGCCGTATTTACATATCTGCCACTGTGCTGGGGAATCCGTATAGGTGTTCGAGAGTTCAAACCGTAACGCGCGAGAAATTGTAAGTAAACGCCGTATTTACATATCTGCCACTGTGTAGGAGAATGAGTATAGGTGTTCGAGTGTTCGAAACGTAACGCGCGAGAAGTTGTAAGTAAATACGGCGTATTTACATATCTGCCACTGTGCAGGAGAATCCGTATAGGTGTTCGAGTGTTCGAAACGTAACGCGCGAGAAATTGTAAGTAAACGTCGTATTTACTTATCTGCCACTGTGCAGGAGAATCCGTATAGGTGTTCGAGTGTTCGAATCGTAAGGCGTGAGAAATTGTAATTAAACGCCGTATTTACATATCTGCCACTGTGCTGGAGAATCCGTATAGGTGTTCGAGTGTTCAAACCGTAACGCGCGAGAAATTGTAAGTAAACGCCGTATTTACATATCTGCCACTGTGCAGGAGAATCCGTATAGGTGTTCGAGTGCTCGAAACGTAACGCGCAAGAAATTGTAAGTAAATGCCGTATTTATATATCTGCCACTGTGCAGGAGAATCCGTATAGGTGTTCGAGTGTTCGAAACGTAACGCGCGAGAAATTGTATGTAAACGCCGTATTTACATATCTGCCACTGTGCAGGAGAATCCGTATAGCTGTTCGAGTGTGCGAAACGTAACGCGCGAGAAATTGTAAGTAAACGTCGTATTTACATATCTGCCACTGTGCAGGAGAATCCGTATAGGTGTTCGAGTGTGCGAAACGTAACGCGCGAGAAATTGTAAGTAAACGCCGTATTTACATATCTGCCACTGTGCAGGAGAATCCGTATAGGTGTTCGAGTGTTCAAAACGTAACGCGCGAGAAATTGTAAGTAAACGTCATATTTACTTATCTGCCACTGTGCAGGAGAATCCGTATAGGTGTTCGAGTGTTCGAAACGTAACGCGTGAGAAATTGTAAGTAAACGTCGTATTTACATATCTGCCACTGTGCAGGAGAATCCGTATAGGTGTTCGAGTGTGCCAAACGTAACGCGCGAGAAATTGTAAGTAAACGCCGTATTTACATATCTGCCCTTGTGCAGGATAATCCGTATAGGTGTTCGAGTGTGCCGAACGTAACGCGCGAGAAATTGTAAGTAAATGCCGTATTTACATATCTGCCACTGTGCAGGAGAATCCGTATAGGTGTTCGAGTGCTCGAAACGTAACGCGCATGAAATTGTAAGTAAACGCCGTATTTACATATCTGCCACTGTGCAGGAGAATCCGGACAGGTGTTCGAGTGTTCGAAACGTAACGCGCGAGAAATTGTTTGTAAACGCCGTATTTACATATCTGCCACTGTGCAGGAGAATCCGTATAGCTGTTCGAGTGTGCGAAACGTAACGCGCGAGAAATTGTAAGTAAACGTCGTATTTACATATCTGCCACTGTGCAGGAGAATCCGTATAGGTGTTCGAGTGCTCGAAACGTAACGCGCAAGAAATTGTAAGTAAACGCCGTATTTACATATCTGCCACTGTGCAGGAAAATCCGTATAGGTGTTCGAGTGTTCGAATCGTAAGGCGTGAGAAATTGTAATTAAACGCCGTATTTACATATCTGCCACTGTGCTGGAGAATCCGTATAGGTGTTCGAGAGTTCAAACCGTAACGCGCGAGAAATTGTAAGTAAACGCCGTATTTACATATCTGCCACTGTGTAGGAGAATCCGTATAGGTGTTCGAGTGTTCGAAACGTAACGCGCGAGAAGTTGTAAGTAAATACGGCGTATTTACATATCTGCCACTGTGCAGGAGAATCCGTATAGGTGTTCGAGTGTTCGAAACGTAACGCGCGAGAAATTGTAAGTAAACGTCGTATTTACTTATCTGCCACTGTGCAGGAGAATCCGTATAGGTGTTCGAGTGTTCGAAACGTAACGCGTGAGAAATTGTAAGTAAACGTCGTATTTACATATCTGCCACTGTGCAGGAGAATCCGTATAGGTGTTCGAGTGTGCCAAACGTAACGCGTGAGAAATTGTAAGTAAACGCCGTATTTACATATCTGCCACTGTGCAGGATAATCCGTATAGGTGTTCGAGTGTGCGAAACGTAACGCGCGAGAAATTGTAAGTAAACGCCGTATTTACATATCTGCCACTGTGCAGGAGAATCCGTATAGGTGTTCGACTGCTCGAAACATAACGCGCAAGAAATTGTAAGTAAACGCCGTATTTACATATCTGCCACTGTGCAGGAGAATCCAGATAGCTGTTCGAGTGTGCGAAACGTAACGCGCGAGAAATTGTAAGTAAACGCCGTATTTACATATCTGCCACTGTGCAGGAGAATCCGTATAGGTGTTCGAGTGCTCGAAACGTAACGCGCAAGAAATTGTAAGTAAACGCCGTATTTACATATCTGCCACTGTGTAGGAGAATCTGGATAGCTGTTCGAGTGTGCGAAACGTAACGCGCGAGAAATTGTAAGTAAACGTCGTATTTACATATCTGCCGCTGTGCAGGAGAATCCGTATAGGTGTTCGAGTGTTCGAAACGTAACGCGCAAGAAATTGTAAGTAAACGCCGTATTTACATATCTGCCACTGTGCAGGAGAATCCGTATAGATGTTCGAGTGTGCGAAACGTAACGCGCGAGAAATTGTAAGTAAACGCCGTATTTACATATCTGCCACTGTGCAGGAGAATCCGTATAGGGGTTCGAGTGCTCGAAACGTAACGCGCAAGAAATTGTAAGTAAACGCCGTATTTACATATCTGCCACTGTGCAGGAAAATCCGTATAGGTGTTCGAGTGTTCGAATCGTAAGGCGTGAGAAATTGTAATTAAACGCCGTATTTACATATCTGCCACTGTGCTGGAGAATCCGTATAGGTGTTCGAGTGTTCAAACCGTAACGCGCGAGAAATTGTAAGTAAACGCCGTATTTACATATCTGCCACTGTGCAGGAGAATCCGTATAGGTGTTCGAGTGCTCGAAACGTAACGCGCAAGAAATTGTAAGTAAACGCCGTATTTACATATCTGCCACTGTGCAGGAGAATCCGTATAGGTGTTCGAGTGTTCGAAACGTAACGCGCGAGAAATTGTATGTAAACGCCGTATTTACATATCTGCCACTGTGCAGGACAATCCGTATAGCTGTTCGAGTGTGCGAAACGTAACGCGCGAGAAATTGTAAGTAAACGTCGTATTTACATATCTGCCACTGTGCAGGAGAATCCGTATAGGTGTTCGAGTGTTTGAAACGTAGCGCGCAAGAAATTGTAAGTAAACGCCGTATTTACATATCTGCCACTGTGCAGGAGAATCCGTATAGGTGTTCGAGTGTGCGAAACGTAACGCGCGAGAAATTGTAAGTAAACGTCGTATTTACATATCTGCCACTGTGCAGGAGAATCCGTATAGGTGTTCGAGTGCTCGAAACGTAACGCGCAAGAAATTGTAAGTAAACGCCGTATTTACATATCTGCCACTGTGCAGGAAAATCCGTATAGGTGTTCGAGTGTTCGAATCGTAACGCGCGAGAAATTGTTTGTAAACGCCGTATTTACATATCTGCCACTGTGCAGGAGAATCCGTATAGCTGTTCGAGTGTGCGAAACGTAACGCGCGAGAAATTGTAAGTAAACGTCGTATTTACATATCTGCCACTGTGCAGGAGAATCCGTATAGGTGTTCGAGTGTTCGAAACGTAACGCGCAAGAAATTGTAAGTAAACGCCGTATTTACATATCTGCCACTGTGCAGGAGAATCCGTATAGGTGTTCGAGTGTGCGAAACGTAACGCGTGAGAAATTGTAAGTAAACGCCGTATTTACATATATGCCACTGTGCAGGAGAATCCGTATAGGTGTTCGAGTGCTCGAAACGTAACGCGCGAGAACTTGTAAGTAAACGCCGTATTTACATATCTGCCACTGTGCAGGAAAATCCGTATAGGTGTTCGAGTGTTCGAATCGTAAGGCGTGAGAAATTGTAATTAAACGCCGTATTTACATATCTGCCACTGTGCTGGAGAATCCGTGTAGGTGTTCGAGTGTTCAAAACGTAACGCGCGAGAAGTTGTATGTAAATACGGCGTATTTACATATCTGCCACTGTGCAGGAGAATCCGTATAGGTGTTCGAGTGTTCGAAACGTAACGCGCGAGAAATTGTAAGTAAACGTCATATTTACTTATCTGCCACTATGCAGGAGAATCCGTATAGGTGTTCGAGTGTTCGAAACGTAACGCGTGAGAAATTGTAAGTAAACGTCGTATTTACATATCTGCCACTGTGCAGGAGAATCCGTATAGGTGTTCGAGTGTGCCAAACGTAACGCGCGAGAAATTGTAAGTAAACGCCGTATTTACATATCTGCCACTGTGCAGGATAATCCGTATAGGTGTTCGAGTGTGCGAAACGTAACGCGCGAGCAATTGTAAGTAAACGCCGTATTTACATATCTGCCACTGTGCAGGAGAATCCGTATAGGTGTTCGAGTGTTCGAAACGTAACGCGCAAGAAATTGTAAGTAAACGCCGTATTTACATATCTGCCACTGTGCAGGAGAATCCGTATAGGTGTTCGAGTGTGCGAAACGTAACGCGTGAGAAATTGTAAGTAAACGCCGTATTTACATATATGCCACTGTGCAGGAGAATCCGTATAGGTGTTCGAGTGCTCGAAACGTAACGCGCGAGAACTTGTAAGTAAACGCCGTATTTACATATCTGCCACTGTGCAGGAAAATCCGTATAGGTGTTCGAGTGTTCGAATCGTAAGGTGTGCGAAATTGTAATTAAACGCCGTATTTACATATCTGCCACTGTGCTGGAGAATCCGTATAGGTGTTCGAGTGTTCAAAACGTAACGCGCGAGAAGTTGTAAGTAAATACGGCGTATTTACATATCTGCCACTGTGCAGGAGAATCCGTATAGGTGTTCGAGTGTTCAAAACGTAACGCGCGAGAAATTGTAAGTAAACGTCATATTTACTTATCTGCCACTGTGCAGGAGAATCCGTATAGGTGTTCGAGTGTTCGAAACGTAACGCGTGAGAAATTGTAAGTAAACGTCGTATTTACATATCTGCCACTGTGCAGGAGAATCCGTATAGGTGTTCGAGTGTGCCAAACGTAACGCGCGAGAAATTGTAAGTAAACGCCGTATTTACATATCTGCCCTTGTGCAGGATAATCCGTATAGGTGTTCGAGTGTGCCAAACGTAACGCGCGAGAAATTGTAAGTAAACGCCGTATTTACATATCTGCCACTGTGCAGGAGAATCCGTATAGGTGTTCGAGTGCTCGAAACGTAACGCGCAAGAAATTGTAAGTAAACGCCGTATTTACATATCTGCCACTGTGCAGGAGAATCCGGACAGGTGTTCGAGTGTTCGAAACGTAACGCGCGAGAAATTGTTTGTAAACGCCGTATTTACATATCTGCCACTGTGCAGGAGAATCCGTATAGCTGTTCGAGTGTGCGAAACGTAACGCGCGAGAAATTGTAAGTAAACGTCGTATTTACATATCTGCCACTGTGCAGGAGAATCCGTATAGGTGTTCGAGTGCTCGAAACGTAACGCGCAAGAAATTGTAAGTAAACGCCGTATTTACATATCTGCCACTGTGCAGGAAAATCCGTATAGGTGTTCGAGTGTTCGAATCGTAAGGCGTGAGAAATTGTAATTAAACGCCGTATTTACATATCTGCCACTGTGCTGGAGAATCCGTATAGGTGTTCGAGAGTTCAAACCGTAACGCGCGAGAAATTGTAAGTAAACGCCGTATTTACATATCTGCCACTGTGTAGGAGAATCCGTATAGGTGTTCGAGTGTTCGAAACGTAACGCGCGAGAAGTTGTAAGTAAATACGGCGTATTTACATATCTGCCACTGTGCAGGAGAATCCGTATAGGTGTTCGAGTGTTCGAAACGTAACGCGCGAGAAATTGTAAGTAAACGTCGTATTTACTTATCTGCCACTGTGCAGGAGAATCCGTATAGGTGTTCGAGTGTTCGAAACGTAACGCGTGAGAAATTGTAAGTAAACGTCGTATTTACATATCTGCCACTGTGCAGGAGAATCCGTATAGGTGTTCGAGTGTGCCAAACGTAACGCGTGAGAAATTGTAAGTAAACGCCGTATTTACATATCTGCCACTGTGCAGGATAATCCGTATAGGTGTTCGAGTGTGCGAAACGTAACGCGCGAGAAATTGTAAGTAAACGCCGTATTTACATATCTGCCACTGTGCAGGAGAATCCGTATAGGTGTTCGACTGCTCGAAACATAACGCGCAAGAAATTGTAAGTAAACGCCGTATTTACATATCTGCCACTGTGCAGGAGAATCCAGATAGCTGTTCGAGTGTGCGAAACGTAACGCGCGAGAAATTGTAAGTAAACGCCGTATTTACATATCTGCCACTGTGCAGGAGAATCCGTATAGGTGTTCGAGTGCTCGAAACGTAACGCGCAAGAAATTGTAAGTAAACGCCGTATTTACATATCTGCCACTGTATAGGAGAATCTGGATAGCTGTTCGAGTGTGCGAAACGTAACGCGCGAGAAATTGTAAGTAAACGTCGTATTTACATATCTGCCACTGTGCAGGAGAATCCGTATAGGTGTTCGAGTGTTCGAAACGTAACGCGCAAGAAATTGTAAGTAAACGCCGTATTTACATATCTGCCACTGTGCAGGAGAATCCGTATAGATGTTCGAGTGTGCGAAACGTAACGCGCGAGAAATTGTAAGTAAACGCCGTATTTACATATCTGCCACTGTGCAGGAGAATCCGTATAGGGGTTCGAGTGCTCGAAACGTAACGCGCAAGAAATTGTAAGTAAACGCCGTATTTACATATCTGCCACTGTGCAGGAAAATCCGTATAGGTGTTCGAGTGTTCGAATCGTAAGGCGTGAGAAATTGTAATTAAACGCCGTATTTACATATCTGCCACTGTGCTGGAGAATCCGTATAGGTGTTCGAGTGTTCAAACCGTAACGCGCGAGAAATTGTAAGTAAACGCCGTATTTACATATCTGCCACTGTGCAGGAGAATCCGTATAGGTGTTCGAGTGCTCGAAACGTAACGCGCAAGAAATTGTAAGTAAACGCCGTATTTACATATCTGCCACTGTGCAGGAGAATCCGTATAGGTGTTCGAGTGTTCGAAACGTAACGCGCGAGAAATTGTATGTAAACGCCGTATTTACATATCTGCCACTGTGCAGGACAATCCGTATAGCTGTTCGAGTGTGCGAAACGTAACGCGCGAGAAATTGTAAGTAAACGTCGTATTTACATATCTGCCACTGTGCAGGAGAATCCGTATAGGTGTTCGAGTGTTTGAAACGTAGCGCGCAAGAAATTGTAAGTAAACGCCGTATTTACATATCTGCCACTGTGCAGGAGAATCCGTATAGGTGTTCGAGTGTGCGAAACGTAACGCGCGAGAAATTGTAAGTAAACGTCGTATTTACATATCTGCCACTGTGCAGGAGAATCCGTATAGGTGTTCGAGTGCTCGAAACGTAACGCGCAAGAAATTGTAAGTAAACGCCGTATTTACATATCTGCCACTGTGCAGGAAAATCCGTATAGGTGTTCGAGTGTTCGAATCGTAACGCGCGAGAAATTGTTTGTAAACGCCGTATTTACATATCTGCCACTGTGCAGGAGAATCCGTATAGCTGTTCGAGTGTGCGAAACGTAACGCGCGAGAAATTGTAAGTAAACGTCGTATTTACATATCTGCCACTGTGCAGGAGAATCCGTATAGGTGTTCGAGTGTTCGAAACGTAACGCGCAAGAAATTGTAAGTAAACGCCGTATTTACATATCTGCCACTGTGCAGGAGAATCCGTATAGGTGTTCGAGTGTGCGAAACGTAACGCGTGAGAAATTGTAAGTAAACGCCGTATTTACATATATGCCACTGTGCACGAGAATCCGTATAGGTGTTCGAGTGCTCGAAACGTAACGCGCGAGAACTTGTAAGTAAACGCCGTATTTACATATCTGCCACTGTGCAGGAAAATCCGTATAGGTGTTCGAGTGTTCGAATCGTAAGGCGTGAGAAATTGTAATTAAACGCCGTATTTACATATCTGCCACTGTGCTGGAGAATCCGTCTAGGTGTTCGAGTGTTCAAAACGTAACGCGCGAGAAGTTGTATGTAAATACGGCGTATTTACATATCTGCCACTGTGCAGGAGAATCCGTATAGGTGTTCGAGTGTTCGAAACGTAACGCGCGAGAAATTGTAAGTAAACGTCGTATTTACTTATCTGCCACTATGCAGGAGAATCCGTATAGGTGTTCGAGTGTTCGAAACGTAACGCGTGAGAAATTGTAAGTAAACGTCGTATTTACATATCTGCCACTGTGCAGGAGAATCCGTATAGGTGTTCGAGTGTGCCAAACGTAACGCGCGAGAAATTGTAAGTAAACGCCGTATTTACATATCTGCCACTGTGCAGGATAATCCGTATAGGTGTTCGAGTGTGCGAAACGTAACGCGCGAGCAATTGTAAGTAAACGCCGTATTTACATATCTGCCACTGTGCAGGAGAATCCGTATAGGTGTTCGAGTGCTCGAAACGTAACGCGCAAGAAATTGTAAGTAAACGCCGTATTTACATATCTGCCACTGTGCAGGAGAATCCGGACAGGTGTTCGAGTGTTCGAAACGTAACGCGCGAGAAATTGTTTGTAAACGCCGTATTTACATATCTGCCACTGTGCAGGAGAATCCGTATAGCTGTTCGAGTGTGCGAAACGTAACGCGCGAGAAATTGTAAGTAAACGCCGTATTTACATATCTGCCACTGTGCAGGAGAATCCGTATAGGTGTTCGACTGCTCGAAACATAACGCGCAAGAAATTGTAAGTAAACGCCGTATTTACATATCTGCCACTGTGCAGGAGAATCCGGATAGCTGTTCTAGTGTGCGAAACGTAATGCGCGAGAAATTGTAAGTAAACGCCGTATTTACATATCTGCCACTGTGCAGGAGAATCCGTATAGGTGTTCGAGTGCTCGAAACGTAACGCGCAAGAAATTGTAAGTAAACGCCGTATTTACATATCTGCCACTGTGTAGGAGAATCTGGATAGCTGTTCGAGTGTGCGAAACGTAACGCGCGAGAAATTGTAAGTAAACGTCGTATTTACATATCTGCCACTGTGCAGGAGAATCCGTATAGGTGTTCGAGTGTTCGAAACGTAACGCGCAAGAAATTGTAAGTAAACGCCGTATTTACATATCTGCCACTGTGCAGGAGAATCCGTATAGATGTTCGAGTGTGCGAAACGTAACCCGCGAGAAATTGTAAGTAAACGCCGTATTTACATATCTGCCACTGTGCAGGAGAATCCGTATAGGGGTTCGAGTGCTCGAAACGTAACGCGCAAGAAATTGTAAGTAAACGCCGTATTTACATATCTGCCACTGTGCAGGAAAATCCGTATAGGTGTTCGAGTGTTCGAATCGTAAGGCGTGAGAAATTGTAATTAAACGCCGTATTTACATATCTGCCACTGTGCTGGAGAATCCGTATAGGTGTTCGAGTGTTCAAACCGTAACGCGCGAGAAATTGTAAGTAAACGCCGTATTTACATATCTGCCACTGTGCAGGAGAATCCGTATAGGTGTTCGAGTGCTCGAAACGTAACGCGCAAGAAATTGTAAGTAAACGCCGTATTTACATATCTGCCACTGTGCAGGAGAATCCGTATAGGTGTTCGAGTGTTCGAAACGTAACGCGCGAGAAATTGTATGTAAACGCCGTATTTACATATCTGCCACTGTGCAGGACAATCCGTATAGCTGTTCGAGTGTGCGAAACGTAACGCGCGAGAAATTGTAAGTAAACGTCCTATTTACATATCTGCCACTGTGCAGGAGAATCCGTATAGGTGTTCGAGTGTTTGAAACGTAGCGCGCAAGAAATTGTAAGTAAACGCCGTATTTACATATCTGCCACTGTGCAGGAGAATCCGTATAGGTGTTCGAGTGTGCGAAACGTAACGCGCGAGAAATTGTAAGTAAACGTCGTATTTACATATCTGCCACTGTGCAGGAGAATCCGTATAGGTGTTCGAGTGCTCGAAACGTAACGCGCAAGAAATTGTAAGTAAACGCCGTATTTACATATCTGCCACTGTGCAGGAAAATCCGTATCGGTGTTCGAGTGTTCGAATCGTAACGCGCGAGAAATTGTTTGTAAACGCCGTATTTACATATCTGCCACTGTGCAGGAGAATCCGTATAGCTGTTCGAGTGTGCGAAACGTAACGCGCGAGAAATTGTAAGTAAACGTCGTATTTACATATCTGCCACTGTGCAGGAGAATCCGTATAGGTGTTCGAGTGTTCGAAACGTAACGCGCAAGAAATTGTAAGTAAACGCCGTATTTACATATCTGCCACTGTGCAGGAGAATCCGTATAGGTGTTCGAGTGTGCGAAACGTAACGCGTGAGAAATTGTAAGTAAACGCCGTATTTACATATATGCCACTGTGCAGGAGAATCCGTATAGGTGTTCGAGTGCTCGAAACGTAACGCGCGAGAACTTGTAAGTAAACGCCGTATTTACATATCTGCCACTGTGCAGGAAAATCCGTATAGGTGTTCGAGTGTTCGAATCATAAGGCGTGAGAAATTGTAATTAAACGCCGTATTTACATATCTGCCACTGTGCTGGAGAATCCGTGTAGGTGTTCGAGTGTTCAAAACGTAACGCGCGAGAAGTTGTATGTAAATACGGCGTATTTACATATCTGCCACTGTGCAGGAGAATCCGTATAGGTGTTCGAGTGTTCGAAACGTAACGCGCGAGAAATTGTAAGTAAACGTCGTATTTACTTATCTGCCACTATGCAGGAGAATCCGTATAGGTGTTCGAGTGTTCGAAACGTAACGCGTGAGAAATTGTAAGTAAACGTCGTATTTACATATCTGCCACTGTGCAGGAGAATCCGTATAGGTGTTCGAGTGTGCCAAACGTAACGCGCGAGAAATTGTAAGTAAACGCCGTATTTACATATCTGCCACTGTGCAGGATAATCCGTATAGGTGTTCGAGTGTGCGAAACGTAACGCGCGCGCAATTGTAAGTAAACGCCGTATTTACATATCTGCCACTGTGCAGGAGAATCCGTATAGGTGTTCGAGTGCTCGAAACGTAACGCGCAAGAAATTGTAAGTAAACGCCGTATTTACATATCTGCCACTGTGCAGGAGAATCCGGACAGGTGTTCGAGTGTTCGAAACGTAACGCGCGAGAAATTGTTTGTAAACGCCGTATTTACATATCTGCCACTGTGCAGGAGAATCCGTATAGCTGTTCGAGTGTGCGAAACGTAACGCGCGAGAAATTGTAAGTAAACGCCGTATTTACATATCTGCCACTGTGCAGGAGAATCCGTATAGGTGTTCGACTGCTCGAAACATAACGCGCAAGAAATTGTAAGTAAACGCCGTATTTACATATCTGCCACTGTGCAGGAGAATCCGGATAGCTGTTCGAGTGTGCGAAACGTAACGCGCGAGAAATTGTAAGTAAACGCCGTATTTACATATCTGCCACTGTGCAGGAGAATCCGTATAGGTGTTCGACTGCTCGAAACATAACGCGCAAGAAATTGTAAGTAAACGCCGTATTTACATATCTGCCACTGTGCAGGAGAATCCGTATAGGTGTTCGAGTGCTCGAAACGTAACGCGCAAGAAATTGTAAGTAAACGCCGTATTTACATATCTGCCACTGTGTAGGAGAATCTGGATAGCTGTTCGAGTGTGCGAAACGTAACGCGCGAGAAATTGTAAGTAAACGTCGTATTTACATATCTGCCACTGTGCAGGAGAATCCGTATAGGTGTTCGAGTGTTCGAAACGTAACGCGCAAGAAATTGTAAGTAAACGCCGTATTTACATATCTGCCACTGTGCAGGAGAATCCGTATAGATGTTCGAGTGTGCGAAACGTAACGCGCGAGAAATTGTAAGTAAACGCCGTATTTACATATCTGCCACTGTGCAGGAGAATCCGTATAGGGGTTCGAGTGCTCGAAACGTAACGCGCAAGAAATTGTAAGTAAACGCCGTATTTACATATCTGCCACTGTGCAGGAAAATCCGTATAGGTGTTCGAGTGTTCGAATCGTAAGGCGTGAGAAATTGTAATTAAACGCCGTATTTACATATCTGCCACTGTGCTGGAGAATCCGTATAGGTGTTCGAGTGTTCAAACCGTAACGCGCGAGAAATTGTAAGTAAACGCCGTATTTACATATCTGCCACTGTGCAGGAGAATCCGTATAGGTGTTCGAGTGCTCGAAACGTAACGCGCAAGAAATTGTAAGTAAACGCCGTATTTACATATCTGCCACTGTGCAGGAGAATCCGTATAGGTGTTCGAGTGTTCGAAACGTAACGCGCGAGAAATTGTATGTAAACGCCGTATTTACATATCTGCCACTGTGCAGGACAATCCGTATAGCTGTTCGAGTGTGCGAAACGTAACGCGCGAGAAATTGTAAGTAAACGTCGTATTTACATATCTGCCACTGTGCAGGAGAATCCGTATAGGTGTTCGAGTGTTTGAAACGTAGCGCGCAAGAAATTGTAAGTAAACGCCGTATTTACATATCTGCCACTGTGCAGGAGAATCCGTATAGGTGTTCGAGTGTGCGAAACGTAACGCGCGAGAAATTGTAAGTAAACGCCGTATTTACATATCTGCCACTGTGCAGGAGAATCCGGACAGGTGTTCGAGTGTTCGAAACGTAACGCGCGAGAAATTGTTTGTAAACGCCGTATTTACATATCTGCCACTGTGCAGGAGAATCCGTATAGCTGTTCGAGTGTGCGAAACGTAACGCGCGAGAAATTGTAAGTAAACGCCGTATTTACATATCTGCCACTGTGCAGGAGAATCCGTATAGGTGTTCGACTGCTCGAAACATAACGCGCAAGAAATTGTAAGTAAACGCCGTATTTACATATCTGCCACTGTGCAGGAGAATCCGGATAGCTGTTCGAGTGTGCGAAACGTAACGCGCGAGAAATTGTAAGTAAACGCCGTATTTACATATCTGCCACTGTGCAGGAGAATCCGTATAGGTGTTCGAGTGCTCGAAACGTAACGCGCAAGAAATTGTAAGTAAACGCCGTATTTACATATCTGCCACTGTGTAGGAGAATCTGGATAGCTGTTCGAGTGTGCGAAACGTAACGCGCGAGAAATTGTAAGTAAACGTCGTATTTACATATCTGCCACTGTGCAGGAGAATCCGTATAGGTGTTCGAGTGTTCGAAACGTAACGCGCAAGAAATTGTAAGTAAACGCCGTATTTACATATCTGCCACTGTGCAGGAGAATCCGTATAGATGTTCGAGTGTGCGAAACGTAACGCGCGAGAAATTGTAAGTAAACGCCGTATTTACATATCTGCCACTGTGCAGGAGAATCCGTATAGGGGTTCGAGTGCTCGAAACGTAACGCGCAAGAAATTGTAAGTAAACGCCGTATTTACATATCTGCCACTGTGCAGGAAAATCCGTATAGGTGTTCGAGTGTTCGAATCGTAAGGCGTGAGAAATTGTAATTAAACGCCGTATTTACATATCTGCCACTGTGCTGGAGAATCCGTATAGGTGTTCGAGTGTTCAAACCGTAACGCGCGAGAAATTGTAAGTAAACGCCGTATTTACATATCCGCCACTGTGCAGGAGAATCCGTATAGGTGTTCGAGTGCTCGAAACGTAACGCGCAAGAAATTGTCAGTAAACGCCGTATTTACAAATCTGCCACTGTGCAGGAGAATCCGTATAGGTGTTCGAGTGTTCGAAACGTAACGCGCGAGAAATTGTATGTAAACGCCGTATTTACATATCTGCCACTGTGCAGGACAATCCGTATAGCTGTTCGAGTGTGCGAAACGTAACGCGCGAGAAATTGTAAGTAAACGTCGTATTTACATATCTGCCACTGTGCAGGAGAATCCGTATAGGTGTTCGAGTGTTTGAAACGTAGCGCGCAAGAAATTGTAAGTAAACGCCGTATTTACATATCTGCCACTGTGCAGGAGAATCCGTATAGGTGTTCGAGTGTGCGAAACGTAACGCGCGAGAAATTGTAAGTAAACGTCGTATTTACATATCTGCCACTGTGCAGGAGAATCCGTATAGGTGTTCGAGTGCTCGAAACGTAACGCGCAAGAAATTGTAAGTAAACGCCGTATTTACATATCTGCCACTGTGCAGGAAAATCCGTATCGGTGTTCGAGTGTTCGAATCGTAACGCGCGAGAAATTGTTTGTAAACGCCGTATTTACATATCTGCCACTGTGCAGGAGAATCCGTATAGCTGTTCGAGTGTGCGAAACGTAACGCGCGAGAAATTGTAAGTAAACGTCGTATTTACATATCTGCCACTGTGCAGGAGAATCCGTATAGGTGTTCGAGTGTTCGAAACGTAACGCGCAAGAAATTGTAAGTAAACGCCGTATTTACATATCTGCGACTGTGCAGGAGAATCCGTATAGGTTTTCGAGTGTGCGAAACGTAACGCGTGAGAAATTGTAAGTAAACGCCGTATTTACATATATGCCACTGTGCAGGAGAATCCGTATAGGTGTTCGAGTGCTCGAAACGTAACGCGCGAGAACTTGTAAGTAAACGCCGTATTTACATATCTGCCACTGTGCAGGAAAATCCGTATAGGTGTTCGAGTGTTCGAATCGTAAGGCGTGAGAAATTGTAATTAAACGCCGTATTTACATATCTGCCACTGTGCTGGAGAATCCGTGTAGGTGTTCGAGTGTTCAAAACGTAACGCGCGAGAAGTTGTATGTAAATACGGCGTATTTACATATCTGCCACTGTGCAGGAGAATCCGTATAGGTGTTCGAGTGTTCGAAACGTAACGCGTGAGAAATTGTAAGTAAACGTCGTATTTACATATCTGCCACTGTGCAGGAGAATCCGTATAGGTGTTCGAGTGTGCCAAACGTAACGCGCGAGAAATTGTAAGTAAACGCCGTATTTACATATCTGCCACTGTGCAGGATAATCCGTATAGGTGTTCGAGTGTGCGAAACGTAACGCGCGAGCAATTGTAAGTAAACGCCGTATTTACATATCTGCCACTGTGCAGGAGAATCCGTATAGGTGTTCGAGTGCTCGAAACGTAACGCGCAAGAAATTGTAAGTAAACGCCGTATTTACATATCTGCCACTGTGCAGGAGAATCCGGACAGGTGTTCGAGTGTTCGAAACGTAACGCGCGAGAAATTGTTTGTAAACGCCGTATTTACATATCTGCCACTGTGCAGGAGAATCCGTATAGCTGTTCGAGTGTGCGAAACGTAACGCGCGAGAAATTGTAAGTAAACGCCGTATTTACATATCTGCCACTGTGCAGGAGAATCCGTATAGGTGTTCGACTGCTCGAAACATAACGCGCAAGAAATTGTAAGTAAACGCCGTATTTACATATCTGCCACTGTGCAGGAGAATCCGGATAGCTGTTCGAGTGTGCGAAACGTAACGCGCGAGAAATTGTAAGTAAACGCCGTATTTACATATCTGCCACTGTGCAGGAGAATCCGTATAGGTGTTCGACTGCTCGAAACATAACGCGCAAGAAATTGTAAGTAAACGCCGTATTTACATATCTGCCACTGTGCAGGAGAATCCGTATAGGTGTTCGAGTGCTCGAAACGTAACGCGCAAGAAATTGTAAGTAAACGCCGTATTTACATATCTGCCACTGTGTAGGAGAATCTGGATAGCTGTTCGAGTGTGCGAAACGTAACGCGCGAGAAATTGTTGTAAACGTCGTATTTACATATCTGCCACTGTGCAGGAGAATCCGTATAGGTGTTCGAGTGTTCGAAACGTAACGCGCAAGAAATTGTAAGTAAACGCCGTATTTA
Organism: Camellia sinensis; assembly: GCF_055761805.1. Lineage (NCBI taxonomy): Eukaryota > Viridiplantae > Streptophyta > Magnoliopsida > Ericales > Theaceae > Camellia > Camellia sinensis. The sequence goes on along the minus strand of NW_028128989.1, from coordinate 2,811,762 downwards.
CATATCTGCCACTGTGCAGGAGAATCCGTATAGATGTTCGAGTGTGCGAAACGTAACGCGCGAGAAATTGTAAGTAAACGCCGTATTTACATATCTGCCACTGTGCAGGAGAATCCGTATAGGGGTTCGAGTGCTCGAAACGTAACGCGCAAGAAATTGTAAGTAAACGCCGTATTTACATATCTGCCACTGTGCAGGAAAATCCGTATAGGTGTTCGAGTGTTCGAATCGTAAGGCGTGAGAAATTGTAATTAAACGCCGTATTTACATATCTGCCACTGTGCTGGAGAATCCGTATAGGTGTTCGAGTGTTCAAACCGTAACGCGCGAGAAATTGTAAGTAAACGCCGTATTTACATATCTGCCACTGTGCAGGAGAATCCGTATAGGTGTTCGAGTGCTCGAAACGTAACGCGCAAGAAATTGTAAGTAAACGCCGTATTTACATATCTGCCACTGTGCAGGAGAATCCGTATAGGTGTTCGAGTGTTCGAAACGTAACGCGCGAGAAATTGTATGTAAACGCCGTATTTACATATCTGCCACTGTGCAGGACAATCCGTATAGCTGTTCGAGTGTGCGAAACGTAACGCGCGAGAAATTGTAAGTAAACGTCGTATTTACATATCTGCCACTGTGCAGGAGAATCCGTATAGGTGTTCGAGTGTTTGAAACGTAGCGCGCAAGAAATTGTAAGTAAACGCCGTATTTACATATCTGCCACTGTGCAGGAGAATCCGTATAGGTGTTCGAGTGTGCGAAACGTAACGCGCGAGAAATTGTAAGTAAACGCCGTATTTACATATCTGCCACTGTGCAGGAGAATCCGTATAGGTGTTCGAGTGCTCGAAACGTAACGCGCCAGAAATTGTAAGTAAACGCCGTATTTACATATCTGCCACTGTGCAGGAAAATCCGTATAGGTGTTCGAGTGTTCGAATCGTAACGCGCGAGAAATTGTTTGTAAACGCCGTATTTACATATCTGCCACTGTGCAGGAGAATCCGTATAGCTGTTCGAGTGTGCGAAACGTAACGCGCGAGAAATTGTAAGTAAACGTCGTATTTACATATCTGCCACTGTGCAGGAGAATCCGTATAGGTGTTCGAGTGTTCGAAACGTAACGCGCAAGAAATTGTAAGTAAACGCCGTATTTACATATCTGCCACTGTGCAGGAGAATCCGTATAGGTGTTCGAGTGTGCGAAACGTAACGCGTGAGAAATTGTAAGTAAACGCCGTATTTACATATATGCCACTGTGCAGGAGAATCCGTATAGGTGTTCGAGTGCTCGAAACGTAACGCGCGAGAACTTGTAAGTAAACGCCGTATTTACATATATGCCACTGTGCAGGAGAATCCGTATAGGTGTTCGAGTGCTCGAAACGTAACGCGCGAGAACTTGTAAGTAAACGCCGTATTTACATATCTGCCACTGTGCAGGAAAATCCGTATAGGTGTTCGAGTGTTCGAATCGTAAGGCGTGAGAAATTGTAATTAAACGCCGTATTTACATATCTGCCACTGTGCTGGAGAATCCGTGTAGGTGTTCGAGTGTTCAAAACGTAACGCGCGAGAAGTTGTATGTAAATACGGCGTATTTACATATCTGCCACTGTGCAGGAGAATCCGTATAGGTGTTCGAGTGTTCGAAACGTAACGCGCGAGAAATTGTAAGTAAACGTCGTATTTACTTATCTGCCACTATGCAGGAGAATCCGTATAGGTGTTCGAGTGTTCGAAACGTAACGCGTGAGAAATTGTAAGTAAACGTCGTATTTACATATCTGCCACTGTGCAGGAGAATCCGTATAGGTGTTCGAGTGTGCCAAACGTAACGCGCGAGAAATTGTAAGTAAACGCCGTATTTACATATCTGCCACTGTGCAGGATAATCCGTATAGGTGTTCGAGTGTGCGAAACGTAACGCGCGAGCAATTGTAAGTAAACGCCGTATTTACATATCTGCCACTGTGCAGGAGAATCCGTATAGGTGTTCGAGTGCTCGAAACGTAACGCGCAAGAAATTGTAAGTAAACGCCGTATTTACATATCTGCCACTGTGCAGGAGAATCCGGACAGGTGTTCGAGTGTTCGAAACGTAACGCGCGAGAAATTGTTTGTAAACGCCGTATTTACATATCTGCCACTGTGCAGGAGAATCCGTATAGCTGTTCGAGTGTGCGAAACGTAACGCGCGAGAAATTGTAAGTAAACGCCGTATTTACATATCTGCCACTGTGCAGGAGAATCCGTATAGGTGTTCGACTGCTCGAAACATAACGCGCAAGAAATTGTAAGTAAACGCCGTATTTACATATCTGCCACTGTGCAGGAGAATCCGGATAGCTGTTCGAGTGTGCGAAACGTAACGCGCGAGAAATTGTAAGTAAACGCCGTATTTACATATCTGCCACTGTGCAGGAGAATCCTTATAGGTGTTCGAGTGCTCGAAACGTAACGCGCAAGAAATTGTAAGTAAACGCCGTATTTACATATCTGCCACTGTGTAGGAGAATCTGGATAGCTGTTCGAGTGTGCGAAACGTAACGCGCGAGAAATTGTAAGTAAACGTCGTATTTACATATCTGCCACTGTGCAGGAGAATCCGTATAGGTGTTCGAGTGTTCGAAACGTAACGCGCAAGAAATTGTAAGTAAACGCCGTATTTACATATCTGCCACTGTGCAGGAGAATCCGTATAGATGTTCGAGTGTGCGAAACGTAACGCGCGAGAAATTGTTTGTAAACGTCGTATTTACATATCTGCCACTGTGCAGGAGAATCCGTATAGCTGTTCGAGTGTGCGAAACGTAACGCGCGAGAAATTGTAAGTAAACGCCGTATTTACATAACTGCCACTGTGCAGGAGAATCCGTATAGGTGTTCGACTGCTCGAAACATAACGCGCAAGAAATTGTAAGTAAACGCCGTATTTACATATCTGCCACTGTGCAGGAGAATCCGGATAGCTGTTCGAGTGTGCGAAACGTAACGCGCGAAAAATTGTAAGTAAACGCCATATTTACATATCTGCCACTGTGCAGGAGAATCCGTATAGGTGTTCGAGTGCTCGAAACGTAACGCGCAAGAAATTGTAAGTAAACGCCGTATTTACATATCTGCCACTGTGTAGGAGAATCTGGATTGCTGTTCGAGTGTGCGAAACGTAACGCGCGAGAAATTGTAAGTAAACGTCGTATTTACATATCTGCCACTGTGCAGGAGAATCCGTATTGGTGTTCGAGTGTTCGAAACGTAACGCGCAAGAAATTGTAAGTAAACGCCGTATTTACATATCTGCCACTGTGCAGGAGAATCCGTATAGATGTTCGAGTGTGTGAAACGTAACGCGCGAGAAATTGTAAGTAAACGCCGTATTTACATATCTGCCACTGTGCAGGAGAATCCGTATAGGGGTTCGAGTGCTCGAAACGTAACGCGCAAGAAATTGTAAGTAAACGCCGTATTTACATATCTGCCACTGTGCAGGAGAATCCGTATAGCTGTTCGAGTGTGCGAAACGTAACGCGCGAGAAATTGTAAGTAAACGTCGTATTTACATATCTGCCACTGTGCAGGAGAATCCGTATAGGTGTTCGAGTGTGCCAAACGTAACGCGCGAGAAATTGTAAGTAAACGCCGTATTTACATATCTACCACTGTGCAGGATAATCCGTATAGGTGTTCGAGTGTGCGAAACGTAACGCGCGAGAAATTGTAAGTAAACGCCGTATTTACATATCTGCCACTGTGCAGGAGAATCCGTATAGGTGTTCGAGTGCTCGAAACGTAACGCGCAAGAAATTGTAAGTAAACGCCGTATTTACATATCTGCCACTGTGCAGGAGAATCCGGACAGGTGTTCGAGTGTTCGAAACGTAACGCGCGAGAAATTGTTTGTAAACGCCGTATTTACATATCTGCCACTGTGCAGGAGAATCCGTATAGCTGTTCGAGTGTGCGAAACGTAACGCGCGAGAAATTGAAAGTAAACGTCGTATTTACATATCTGCCACTGTGCAGGAGAATCCGTATAGGTGTTCGAGTGCTCGAAACGTAACGCGCAAGAAATTGTAAGTAAACGCCGTATTTACATATCTGCCACTGTGCAGGAAAATCCGTATAGGTGTTCGAGTGTTCGAATCGTAAGGCGTGAGAAATTGTAATTAAACGCAGTATTTACATATCTGCCACTGTGCTGGAGAATCCGTATAGGTGTTCGAGAGTTCAAACCGTAACGCGCGAGAAATTGTAAGTAAACGCCGTATTTACATATCTGCCACTGTGTAGGAGAATCCGTATAGGTGTTCGAGTGTTCGAAACGTAACGCGCGAGAAGTTGTAAGTAAATACGCCGTATTTACATATCTGCCACTGTGCAGGAGAATCCGTATAGGTGTTCGAGTGTTCGAAACGTAACGCGCGAGAAATTGTAAGTAAACGTCGTATTTACTTATCTGCCACTGTGCAGGAGAATCCGTATAGGTGTTCGAGTGTTCGAAACGTAACGCGTGAGAAATTGTAAGTAAACGTCGTATTTACATATCTGCCACTGTGCAGGAGAATCCGTATAGGTGTTCGAGTGTGCCAAACGTAACGCGCGAGAAATTGTAAGTAAACGCCGTATTTACATATCTGCCACTGTGCAGGAGAATCCGTATAGGTGTTCGAGTGCTCGAAACGTAACGCGCAAGAAATTGTAAGTAAACGCCGTATTTACATATCTGCCACTGTGCAGGAGAATCCGGATAGCTGTTCGAGTGTGCGAAACGTAACGCGCGAGAAATTGTAAGTAAACACCGTATTTACATATCTGCCACTGTGCAGGAGAATCCGTAGAGGTGTTCGAGTGCTCGAAACGTAACGCGCAAGAAATTGTAAGTAAACGACGTTTTTACATATCTGCCACTGTGCAGGAGAATCCGGATAGCTGTTCGAGTGTGCGAAACGTAACGCGCGAGAAATTGTAAGTAAACGTCGTATTTACATATCTGCCACTGTGCAGGAGAATCCGTATAGGTGTTCGAGTGTTCGAAACGTAACGCGCAAGAAATTGTAAGTAAACGCCGTATTTACATATCTGCCACTGTGCAGGAGAATCCGTATAGATGTTCGAGTGTGCAAAACGTAACGCGCGAGAAGTTGTATGTAAATACGGCGTATTTACATATCTGCCACTGTGCAGGAGAATCCGTATAGGTGTTCGAGTGTTCGAAACGTAACGCGCGAGAAATTGTAAGTAAACGTCGTATTTACTTATCTGCCACTATGCAGGAGAATCCGTATAGGTGTTCGAGTGTTCGAAACGTAACGCGTGAGAAATTGTAAGCAAACGTCGTATTTACATATCTGCCACTGTGCAGGAGAATCCGTATAGGTGTTCGAGTGTGCCAAACGTAACGCGCGAGAAATTGTAAGTAAACGCCGTATTTACATATCTGCCACTGTGCAGGATAATCCGTATAGGTGTTCGAGTGTGCGAAACGTAACGCGCGAGCAATTGTAAGTAAACGCCGTATTTACATATCTGCCACTGTGCAGGAGAATCCGTATAGGTGTTCGAGTGCTCGAAACGTAACGCGCAAGAAATTGTAAGTAAACGCCGTATTTACATATCTGCCACTGTGCAGGAGAATCCGGACAGGTGTTCGAGTGTTCGAAACGTAACGCGCGAGAAATTGTTTGTAAACGCCGTATTTACATATCTGCCACTGTGCAGGAGAATCCGTATAGCTGTTCGAGTGTGCGAAACGTAACGCGCGAGAAATTGTAAGTAAACGTCGTATTTACATATCTGCCATTGTGCAGGAAAATCCGTATAGGTGTTCGAGTGCTCGAAACGTAATGCGCAAGAAATTGTAAGTAAACGCCGTATTTACATATCTGCCACTGTGCAGGAAAATCCGTATAGGTGTTCGAGTGTTCTAATCGTAAGGCGTGAGAAATTGTAATTAAACGCCGTATTTACATATCTGCCACTGTGCTGGAGAATCCGTATAGGTGTTCGAGAGTTCAAACCGTAACGCGCGAGAAATTGTAAGTAAACGCCGTATTTACATATCTGCCACTATGTAGGAGAATCCGTATAGGTGTTCGAGTGTTCGAAACGTAACGCGCGAGAAGTTGTAAGTAAATACGGCGTATTTACATATCTGCCACTGTGCAGGAGAATCCGTATAGGTGTTCGAGTGTTCGAAACGTAACGCGCGAGAAATTGTAAGTAAACGTCGTATTTACTTATCTGCCACTGTGCAGGAGAATCCGTATAGGTGTTCGAGTGTTCGAAACGTAACGCGTGAGAAATTGTAAGTAAACGTCGTATTTACATATCTGCCACTGTGCAGGAGAATCCGTATAGGTGTTCGAGTGTGCCAAACGTAACGCGCGAGAAATTGTAAGTAAACGCCGTATTTACATATCTACCACTGTGCAGGATAATCCGTATAGGTGTTCGAGTGTGCGAAACGTAACGCGCGAGAAATTGTAAGTAAACGCCGTATTTACATATCTGCCACTGTGCAGGAGAATCCGTATAGGTGTTCGAGTGCTCGAAACGTAACGCGCAAGAAATTGTAAGTAAACGCCGTATTTACATATCTGCCACTGTGCAGGAGAATCCGGACAGGTGTTCGAGTGTTCGAAACGTAACGCGCGAGAAATTGTTTGTAAACGCCGTATTTACATATCTGCCACTGTGCAGGAGAATCCGTATAGCTGTTCGAGTGTGCGAAACGTAACGCGCGAGAAATTGAAAGTAAACGTCGTATTTACATATCTGCCACTGTGCAGGAGAATCCGTATAGGTGTTCGAGTGCTCGAAACGTAACGCGCAAGAAATTGTAAGTAAACGCCGTATTTACATATCTGCCACTGTGCAGGAAAATCCGTATAGGTGTTCGAGTGTTCGAATCGTAAGGCGTGAGAAATTGTAATTAAACGCAGTATTTACATATCTGCCACTGTGCTGGAGAATCCGTATAGGTGTTCGAGAGTTCAAACCGTAACGCGCGAGAAATTGTAAGTAAACGCCGTATTTACATATCTGCCACTGTGTAGGAGAATCCGTATAGGTGTTCGAGTGTTCGAAACGTAACGCGCGAGAAGTTGTAAGTAAATACGCCGTATTTACATATCTGCCACTGTGCAGGAGAATCCGTATAGGTGTTCGAGTGTTCGAAACGTAACGCGCGAGAAATTGTAAGTAAACGTCGTATTTACTTATCTGCCACTGTGCAGGAGAATCCGTATAGGTGTTCGAGTGTTCGAAACGTAACGCGTGAGAAATTGTAAGTAAACGTCGTATTTACATATCTGCCACTGTGCAGGAGAATCCGTATAGGTGTTCGAGTGTGCCAAACGTAACGCGCGAGAAATTGTAAGTAAACGCCGTATTTACATATCTGCCACTGTGCAGGAGAATCCGTATAGGTGTTCGAGTGCTCGAAACGTAACGCGCAAGAAATTGTAAGTAAACGCCGTATTTACATATCTGCCACTGTGCAGGAGAATCCGGATAGCTGTTCGAGTGTGCGAAACGTAACGCGCGAGAAATTGTAAGTAAACACCGTATTTACATATCTGCCACTGTGCAGGAGAATCCGTAGAGGTGTTCGAGTGCTCGAAACGTAACGCGCAAGAAATTGTAAGTAAACGACGTTTTTACATATCTGCCACTGTGCAGGAGAATCCGGATAGCTGTTCGAGTGTGCGAAACGTAACGCGCGAGAAATTGTAAGTAAACGTCGTATTTACATATCTGCCACTGTGCAGGAGAATCCGTATAGGTGTTCGAGTGTTCGAAACGTAACGCGCAAGAAATTGTAAGTAAACGCCGTATTTACATATCTGCCACTGTGCAGGAGAATCCGTATAGATGTTCGAGTGTGCGAAACGTAACGCGCGAGAAATTGTAAGTAAACGCCGTATTTACATATCTGCCACTGTGCAGGAGAATCCGTATAGGTGTTCGAGTGCTCGAAACGTAACGCGCAAGAAATTGTAAGTAAACGCCGTATTTACATATCTGCCACTGTGCAGGAAAATCCGTATAGGTGTTCGAGTGTTCGAATCGTAAGGCGTGAGAAATTGTAATTAAACGCCGTATTTACATATCTGCCACTGTGCTGGAGAATCCGTATAGGTGTTCGAGTGTTCAAAACGTAACGCGCGAGAAGTTGTATGTAAATACGGCGTATTTACATATCTGCCACTGTGCAGGAGAATCCGTATAGGTGTTCGAGTGTTCGAAACGTAACGCGCGAGAAATTGTAAGTAAACGTCGTATTTACTTATCTGCCACTATGCAGGAGAATCCGTATAGGTGTTCGAGTGTTCGAAACGTAACGCGTGAGAAATTGTAAGCAAACGTCGTATTTACATATCTGCCACTGTGCAGGAGAATCCGTATAGGTGTTCGAGTGTGCCAAACGTAACGCGCGAGAAATTGTAAGTAAACGCCGTATTTACATATCTGCCACTGTGCAGGATAATCCGTATAGGTGTTCGAGTGTGCGAAACGTAACGCGCGAGCAATTGTAAGTAAACGCCGTATTTACATATCTGCCACTGTGCAGGAGAATCCGTATAGGTGTTCGAGTGCTCGAAACGTAACGCGCAAGAAATTGTAAGTAAACGCCGTATTTACATATCTGCCACTGTGCAGGAGAATCCGGACAGGTGTTCGAGTGTTCGAAACGTAACGCGCGAGAAATTGTTTGTAAACGCCGTATTTACATATCTGCCACTGTGCAGGAGAATCCGTATAGCTGTTCGAGTGTGCGAAACGTAACGCGCGAGAAATTGTAAGTAAACGTCGTATTTACATATCTGCCATTGTGCAGGAGAATCCGTATAGCTGTTCGAGTGTGCGAAACGTAACGCGCGAGAAATTGAAAGTAAACGTCGTATTTACATATCTGCCACTGTGCAGGAGAATCCGTATAGGTGTTCGAGTGCTCGAAACGTAACGCGCAAGAAATTGTAAGTAAACGCCGTATTTACATATCTGCCACTGTGCAGGAAAATCCGTATAGGTGTTCGAGTGTTCGAATCGTAAGGCGTGAGAAATTGTAATTAAACGCAGTATTTACATATCTGCCACTGTGCTGGAGAATCCGTATAGGTGTTCGAGAGTTCAAACCGTAACGCGCGAGAAATTGTAAGTAAACGCCGTATTTACATATCTGCCACTGTGTAGGAGAATCCGTATAGGTGTTCGAGTGTTCGAAACGTAACGCGCGAGAAGTTGTAAGTAAATACGCCGTATTTACATATCTGCCACTGTGCAGGAGAATCCGTATAGGTGTTCGAGTGTGCGAAACGTAACGCGCGAGAAATTGTAAGTAAACGCCGTATTTACATATCTGCCACTGTGCAGGAGAATCCGTATAGGTGTTCGAGTGCTCGAAACGTAACGCGCAAGAAATTGTAAGTAAACGCCGTATTTACATATCTGCCACTGTGCAGGAGAATCCGGATAGCTGTTCGAGTGTGCGAAACGTAACGCGCGAGAAATTGTAAGTAAACACCGTATTTACATATCTGCCACTGTGCAGGAGAATCCGTAGAGGTGTTCGAGTGCTCGAAACGTAGCGCGCAAGAAATTGTACGTAAACGCCGTATTTACATATCTGCCACTGTGCAGGAGAATCCGTATAGGTGTTCGAGTGCTCGAAACGTAACGCGCAAGAAATTGTAAGTAAACGCCGTATTTACATATCTGCCACTGTGCAGGAGAATCCGGATAGCTGTTCGAGTGTGCGAAACGTAACGCGCGAGAAATTGTAAGTAAACACCGTATTTACATATCTGCCACTGTGCAGGAGAATCCGTAGAGGTGTTCGAGTGCTCGAAACGTAACGCGCAAGAAATTGTAAGTAAACGACGTTTTTACATATCTGCCACTGTGCAGGAGAATCCGGATAGCTGTTCGAGTGTGCGAAACGTAACGCGCGAGAAATTGTAAGTAAACGTCGTATTTACATATCTGCCACTGTGCAGGAGAATCCGTAGAGGTGTTCGAGTGCTCGAAACGTAACGCGCAAGAAATTGTAAGTAAACGACGTTTTTACATATCTGCCACTGTGCAGGAGAATCCGGATAGCTGTTCGAGTGTGCGAAACGTAACGCGCGAGAAATTGTAAGTAAACGTCGTATTTACATATCTGCCACTGTGCAGGAGAATCCGTACAGGTGTTCGAGTGTTCGAAACGTAACGCGCAAGAAATTGTAAGTAAACGCCGTATTTACATATCTGCTACTGTGCAGGAGAATCCGTATAGATGTTCGAGTGTTCGAAACGTAACGTGCGAGAAATTGTATGTAAACGCCGTATTTACATATCTGCCACTGTGCAGGAGAATCCGTATAGCTGTTCGAGTGTGCGAAACGTAACGCGCGAGAAATTGTAAGTAAACGTCGTATTTACATATCTGCCACTGTGCAGGAGAATCCGTATAGGTGTTCGAGTGTTTGAAACGTAGCGCGCAAGAAATTGTAAGTAAACGCCGTATTTACATATCTGCCACTGTGCAGGAGAATCCGTATAGGTGTTCGAGTGTGCGAAACGTAACGCGCGAGAAATTGTAAGTAAACGCCGTATTTACATATCTGCCACTGTGCAGGAGAATCCGTATAGGTGTTCGAGTGCTCGAAACGTAACGCGCAAGAAATTGTAAGTAAACGCCGTATTTACATATCTGCCACTGTGCAGGAAAATCCGTATAGGTGTTCGAGTGTTCGAATCGTAACGCGCGAGAAATTGTTTGTAAACGCCGTATTTACATATCTGCCACTGTGCAGGAGAATCCGTATAGCTGTTCGAGTGTGCGAAACGTAACGCGCGAGAAATTGTAAGTAAACGTCGTATTTACATATCTGCCACTGTGCAGGAGAATCCGTATAGGTGTTCGAGTGTTCGAAACGTAACGCGCAAGAAATTGTAAGTAAACGCCGTATTTACATATCTGCCACTGTGCAGGAGAATCCGTATAGGTGTTCGACTGTTCGAAACGTAACGCGCAAGAAATTGTAAGTAAACGCCGTATTTACATATCTGCCACTGTGCAGGAGAATCCGGATAGCTGTTCGAGTGTGCGAAACGTAACGTGCGAGAAATTGTAAGTAAACGCCGTATTTACATATCTGCCACTGTGCAGGAGAATCCGTAGAGGTGTTCGAGTGCTCGAAACGTAACGCGCAAGAAATTGTAAGTAAACGCCGTTTTTACATATCTGCCACTGTGCAGGAGAATCCGGATAGCTGTTCGAGTGTGCGAAACGTAACGCGCGAGAAATTGTAAGTAAACGTCGTATTTACATATCTGCCACTGTGCAGGAGAATCCGTATAGGTGTTCGAGTGTTCGAAACGTAACGCGCAAGAAATTGTAAGTAAACGCCGTATTTACAAATCTGCCACTGTGCAGGAGAATCCGTATAGATGTTCGAGTGTGCGAAACGTAACGCGCGAGAAATTGTAAGTAAACGCCGTATTTACATATCTGCCACTGTGCAGGAGAATCCGTATAGGTGTTCGAGTGCTCGAAACGTAACGCGCAAGAAATTGTAAGTAAACGCCGTATTTACATATCTGCCACTGTGCAGGAAAATCCGTATTGGTGTTCGAGTGTTCGAATCGTAAGGCGTGAGAAATTGTAATTAAACGCCGTGTTTACATATCTGCCACTGTGCTGGAGAATCCGTATAGGTGTTCGAGTGTTCAAACCGTAACGCGCGAGAAATTGTAAGTAAACGCCGTATTTACATATCTGCCACTGTGCAGGAGAATCCGTATAGGTGTTCGAGTGCTCGAAACGTAACGCGCAAGAAATTGTAAGTAAATGCCGTATTTACATATCTGCCACTGTGCAGGAGAATCCGTATAGGTATTCGAGTGTTCGAAACGTAACGCGCGAGAAATTGTATGTAAACGCCGTATTTACATATCTGCCACTGTGCAGGAGAATCCGTATAGCTGTTCGAGTGTGCGAAACGTAACGCGCGAGAAATTGTAAGTAAACGTCGTATTTACATATCTGCCACTGTGCAGGAGAATCCGTATAGGTGTTCGAGTGTTTGAAACGTAGCGCGCAAGAAATTGTACGTAAACGCCGTATTTACATATCTGCCACTGTGCAGGAGAATCCGTATAGGTGTTCGAGTGTGCGAAACGTAACGCGCGAGAAATTGTAAGTAAACGCCGTATTTACATATCTGCCACTGTGCAGGAGAATCCGTATAGGTGTTCGAGTGCTCGAAACGTAACGCGCAAGAAATTGTAAGTAAATGCCGTATTTACATATCTGCCACTGTGCAGGAGAATCCGTATAGGTGTTCGAGTGTTCGAAACGTAACGTGCGAGAAATTGTATGTAAACGCCGTATTTACATATCTGCCACTGTGCAGGAGAATCCGTATAGCTGTTCGAGTGTGCGAAACGTAACGCGCGAGAAATTGTAAGTAAACGTCGTATTTACATATCTGCCACTGTGCAGGAGAATCCGTATAGGTGTTCGAGTGTTTGAAACGTAGCGCGCAAGAAATTGTAAGTAAACGCCGTATTTACATATCTGCCACTGTGCAGGAGAATCCGTATAGGTGTTCGAGTGTGCGAAACGTAACGCGCGAGAAATTGTAAGTAAACGCCGTATTTACATATCTGCCACTGTGCAGGAGAATCCGTATAGGTGTTCGAGTGCTCGAAACGTAACGCGCAAGAAATTGTAAGTAAACGCCGTATTTACATATCTGCCACTGTGCAGGAGAATCCGGATAGCTGTTCGAGTGTGCGAAACGTAACGCGCGAGAAATTGTAAGTAAACACCGTATTTACATATCTGCCACTGTGCAGGAGAATCCGTAGAGGTGTTCGAGTGCTCGAAACGTAACGCGCAAGAAATTGTAAGTAAACGACGTTTTTACATATCTGCCACTGTGCAGGAGAATCCGGATAGCTGTTCGAGTGTGCGAAACGTAACGCGCGAGAAATTGTAAGTAAACGTCGTATTTACATATCTGCCACTGTGCAGGAGAATCCGTACAGGTGTTCGAGTGTTCGAAACGTAACGCGCAAGAAATTGTAAGTAAACGCCGTATTTACATATCTGCCACTGTGCAGGAAAATCCGTATAGGTGTTCGAGTGTTCGAATCGTAAGGCGTGAGAAATTGTAATTAAACGCCGTATTTACATATCTGCCACTGTGCTGGAGAATCCGTATAGGTGTTCGAGTGTTCAAACCGTAACGCGCGAGAAATTGTAAGTAAACGCCGTATTTACATATCTGCCACTGTGCAGGAGAATCCGTATAGGTGTTCGAGTGCTCGAAACGTAACGCGCAAGAAATTGTAAGTAAACGCCGTATTTACATATCTGCCACTGTGCAGGAGAATCCGTATAGGTGTTCGAGTGTTCGAAACGTAACGCGCGAGAAATTGTATGTAAACGCCGTATTTACATATCTGCCACTGTGCAGGACAATCCGTATAGCTGTTCGAGTGTGCGAAACGTAACGCGCGAGAAATTGTAAGTAAACATCGTATTTACATATCTGCCACTGTGCAGGAGAATCCGTATAGGTGTTCGAGTGTTTGAAACGTAGCGCGCAAGAAATTGTAAGTAAACGCCGTATTTACATATCTGCCACGGTGCAGGAGAATCCGTATAGGTGTTCGAGTGTGCGAAACGTAACGCGCGAGAAATTGTAAGTAAACGCCGTATTTACATATCTGCCACTGTGCAGGAGAATCCGTATAGGTGTTCGAGTGCTCGAAACGTAACGCGCAAGAAATTGTAAGTAAACGCCGTATTTACATATCTGCCACTGTGCAGGAAAATCCGTATAGGTGTTCGAGTGTTCGAATCGTAACGCGCGAGAAATTGTTTGTAAACGCCGTATTTACATATCTGCCACTGTGCAGGAGAATCCGTATAGCTGTTCGAGTGTGCGAAACGTAACGCGCGAGAAATTGTAAGTAAACGTCGTATTTACATATCTGCCACTGTGCAGGAGAATCCGTATAGCTGTTCGAGTGTGCGAAACGTAACGCGCAAGAAATTGTAAGTAAACGCCGTATTTACATATCTGCCACTGTGCAGGAGAATCCGTATAGGTGTTCGAGTGTTCGAAACGTAACGCGCAAGAAATTGTAAGTAAACGCCGTATTTACATATCTGCCACTGTGCAGGAGAATCCGTATAGGTGTTCGACTGTTCGAAACGTAACGCGCAAGAAATTGTAAGTAAACGCCGTATTTACATATCTGCCACTGTGCAGGAGAATCCGTATAGCTGTTCGAGTGTGCGAAACGTAACGCGCGAGAAATTGTAAGTAACCGCCGTATTTACATATCTGCCACTGTGCTGGAGAATCCGTATAGGTGTTCGAGTGTTCAAAACGTAACGCGCGAGAAGTTGTATGTAAATACGGCGTATTTACATATCTGCCACTGTGCAGGAGAATCCGTATAGGTGTTCGAGTGTTCGAAACGTAACGCGCGAGAAATTGTAAGTAAACGTCGTATTTACTTATCTGCCACTATGCAGGAGAATCCGGACAGGTGTTCGAGTGTTCGAAACGTAACGCGCAAGAAATTGTAAGTAAACGCCGTATTTACATATCTGCCACTGTGCAGGAAAATCCGTATAGGTGTTCGAGTGTTCGAATCGTAACGCGCGAGAAATTGTTTGTAAACGCCGTATTTACATATCTGCCACTGTGCAGGAGAATCCGTATAGGTGTTCGAGTGTTCGAATCGTAAGGCGTGAGAAATTGTAATTAAACGCCGTATTTACATATCTGCCACTGTGCTGGAGAATCCGTATAGGTGTTCGAGTGTTCGAAACGTAACGCGCAAGAAATTGTAAGTAAACGCCGTATTTACATATCTGCCACTGTGCAGGAGAATCCGTATAGGTGTTCGAGTGCTCGAAACGTAACGCGCAAGAAATTGTAAGTAAATGCCGTATTTACATATCTGCCACTGTGCAGGAGAATCCGTATAGGTGTTCGAGTGTTCGAAACGTAACGCGCGAGAAATTGTATGTAAACGCCGTATTTACATATCTGCCACTGTGCAGGAGAATCCGTATAGCTGTTCGAGTGTGCGAAACGTAACGCGCGAGAAATTGTAAGTAAACGCCGTATTTACATATCTGCCACTGTGCAGGAGAATCCGTATAGGTGTTCGAGTGCTCGAAACGTAACGCGCAAGAAATTGTAAGTAAATGCCGTATTTACATATCTGCCACTGTGCAGGAGAATCCGTATAGGTGTTCGAGTGTTCGAAACGTAACGTGCGAGAAATTGTATGTAAACGCCGTATTTACATATCTGCCACTGTGCAGGAGAATCCGTATAGCTGTTCGAGTGTGCGAAACGTAACGCGCGAGAAATTGTAAGTAAACGTCGTATTTACATATCTGCCACTGTGCAGGAGAATCCGTATAGGTGTTCGAGTGTTTGAAACGTAGCGCGCAAGAAATTGTAAGTAAACGCCGTATTTACATATCTGCCACTGTGCAGGAGAATCCGTATAGGTGTTCGAGTGTGCGAAACGTAACGCGCGAGAAATTGTAAGTAAACGCCGTATTTACATATCTGCCACTGTGCAGGAGAATCCGGATAGGTGTTCGAGTGCTCGAAACGTAACGCGCAAGAAATTGTAAGTAAACGCCGTATTTACATATCTGCCACTGTGCAGGAAAATCCGTATAGGTGTTCGAGTGTTCGAATCGTAACGCGCGAGAAATTGTTTGTAAACGCCGTATTTACATATCTGCCACTGTGCAGGAGAATCCGTATAGCTGTTCGAGTGTGCGAAACGTAACGCGCGAGAAATTGTAAGTAAACGTCGTATTTACATATCTGCCACTGTGCAGGAGAATCCGTATAGGTGTTCGAGTGTTCGAAACGTAACGCGCAAGAAATTGTAAGTAAACGCCGTATTTACATATCTGCCACTGTGCAGGAGAATCCGTATAGGTGTTCGACTGTTCGAAACGTAACGCGCAAGAAATTGTAAGTAAACGCCGTATTTACATATCTGCCACTGTGCAGGAGAATCCGGATAGCTGTTCGAGTGTGCGAAACGTAACGTGCGAGAAATTGTAAGTAAACGCCGTATTTACATATCTGCCACTGTGCAGGAGAATCCGTAGAGGTGTTCGAGTGCTCGAAACGTAACGCGCAAGAAATTGTAAGTAAACGCCGTTTTTACATATCTGCCACTGTGCAGGAGAATCCGGATAGCTGTTCGAGTGTGCGAAACGTAACGCGCGAGAAATTGTAAGTAAACGTCGTATTTACATATCTGCCACTGTGCAGGAGAATCCGTATAGGTGTTCGAGTGTTCGAAACGTAACGCGCAAGAAATTGTAAGTAAACGCCGTATTTACAAATCTGCCACTGTGCAGGAGAATCCGTATAGATGTTCGAGTGTGCGAAACGTAACGCGCGAGAAATTGTAAGTAAACGCCGTATTTACATATCTGCCACTGTGCAGGAGAATCCGTATAGGTGTTCGAGTGCTCGAAACGTAACGCGCAAGAAATTGTAAGTAAACGCCGTATTTACATATCTGCCACTGTGCAGGAAAATCCGTATTGGTGTTCGAGTGTTCGAATCGTAAGGCGTGAGAAATTGTAATTAAACGCCGTGTTTACATATCTGCCACTGTGCTGGAGAATCCGTATAGGTGTTCGAGTGTTCAAACCGTAACGCGCGAGAAATTGTAAGTAAACGCCGTATTTACATATCTGCCACTGTGCAGGAGAATCCGTATAGGTGTTCGAGTGCTCGAAACGTAACGCGCAAGAAATTGTAAGTAAATGCCGTATTTACATATCTGCCACTGTGCAGGAGAATCCGTATAGGTATTCGAGTGTTCGAAACGTAACGCGCGAGAAATTGTATGTAAACGCCGTATTTACATATCTGCCACTGTGCAGGAGAATCCGTATAGCTGTTCGAGTGTGCGAAACGTAACGCGCGAGAAATTGTAAGTAAACGTCGTATTTACATATCTGCCACTGTGCAGGAGAATCCGTATAGGTGTTCGAGTGTTTGAAACGTAGCGCGCAAGAAATTGTACGTAAACGCCGTATTTACATATCTGCCACTGTGCAGGAGAATCCGTATAGGTGTTCGAGTGTGCGAAACGTAACGCGCGAGAAATTGTAAGTAAACGCCGTATTTACATATCTGCCACTGTGCAGGAGAATCCGTATAGGTGTTCGAGTGCTCGAAACGTAACGCGCAAGAAATTGTAAGTAAACGCCGTATTTACATATCTGCCACTGTGCAGGAAAATCCGTATAGGTGTTCGAGTGTTCGAATCGTAACGCGCGAGAAATTGTTTGTAAACGCCGTATTTACATATCTGCCACTGTGCAGGAGAATCCGTATAGCTGTTCGAGTGTGCGAAACGTAACGCGCGAGAAATTGTAAGTAAACGTCGTATTTACATATCTGCCACTGTGCAGGAGAATCCGTATAGGTGTTCGAGTGTTCGAAACGTAACGCGCAAGAAATTGTAAGTAAACGCCGTATTTACATATCTGCCACTGTGCAGGAGAATCCGTATAGGTGTTCGACTGTTCGAAACGTAACGCGCAAGAAATTGTAAGTAAACGCCGTATTTACATATCTGCCACTGTGCAGGAGAATCCGGATAGCTGTTCGAGTGTGCGAAACGTAACGCGCGAGAAATTGTAAGTAAACGCCGTATTTACATATCTGCCACTGTGCAGGAGAATCCGTAGAGGTGTTCGAGTGCTCGAAACGTAACGCACAAGAAATTGTAAGTAAACGCCGTTTTTACATATCTGCCGCTGTGCAGGAGAATCCGGATAGCTGTTCGAGTGTGCGAAACGTAACGCGCGAGAAATTGTAAGTAAACGTCGTATTTACATATCTGCCACTGTGCAGGAGAATCCGTATAGGTGTTCGAGTGTTCGAAACGTAACGCGCAAGAAATTGTAAGTAAACGCCGTATTTACATATCTGCCACTGTGCAGGAGAATCCGTATAGATGTTCGAGTGTGCGAAACGTAACGCGCGAGAAATTGTAAGTAAACGCCGTATTTACATATCTGCCACTGTGCAGGAGAATCCGTATAGGTGTTCGAGTGCTTGAAACGTAACGCGCAAGAAATTGTAAGTAAACGCCGTATTTACATATCTGCCACTGTGCAGGAAAATCCGTATAGGTGTTCGAGTGTTCGAATCGTAAGGCGTGAGAAATTGTAATTAAACGCCGTATTTACATATCTGCCACTGTGCTGGAGAATCCGTATAGGTGTTCGAGTGTTCAAACCGTAACGCGCGAGAAATTGTAAGTAAACGCCGTATTTACATATCTGCCACTGTGCAGGAGAATCCGTATAGGTGTTCGAGTGCTCGAAACGTAACGCGCAAGAAATTGTAAGTAAATGCCGTATTTACATATCTGCCACTGTGCAGGAGAATCCATATAGGTGTTCGAGTGTTCGAAACGTAACGCGCGAGAAATTGTATGTAAACGCCGTATTTACATATCTGCCACTGTGCAGGAGAATCCGTATAGCTGTTCGAGTGTGCGAAACGTAACGCGCGAGAAATTGTAAGTAAACGTCGTATTTACATATCTGCCACTGTGCAGGAGAATCCGTATAGGTGTTCGAGTGTTTGAAACGTAGCGCGCAAGAAATTGTAAGTAAACGCCGTATTTACATATCTGCCACTGTGCAGGAGAATCCGTATAGGTGTTCGAGTGTGCGAAACGTAACGCGCGAGAAATTGTAAGTAAACGCCGTATTTACATATCTGCCACTGTGCAGGAGAATCCGTATAGGTGTTCGAGTGCTCGAAACGTAACGCGCAAGAAATTGTAAGTAAACGCCGTATTTACATATCTGCCACTGTGCAGGAAAATCCGTATAGGTGTTCGAGTGTTCGAATCGTAACGCGCGAGAAATTGTTTGTAAACGCCGTATTTACATATCTGCCACTGTGCAGGAGAATCCGTATAGCTGTTCGAGTGTGCGAAACGTAACGCGCGAGAAATTGTAAGTAAACGTCGTATTTACATATCTGCCACTGTGCAGGAGAATCCGTATAGGTGTTCGAGTGTTCGAATCGTAACGCGCGAGAAATTGTTTGTAAACGCCGTATTTACATATCTGCCACTGTGCAGGAGAATCCGTATAGCTGTTCGAGTGTGCGAAACGTAACGCGCGAGAAATTGTAAGTAAACGTCGTATTTACATATCTGCCACTGTGCAGGAGAATCCGTATAGGTGTTCGAGTGTTCGAAACGTAACGCGCGAGAAATTGTAAGTAAACGCCGTATTTACATATCTGCCACTGTGCAGGAGAATCCGTATAGGTGTTCGAGTGTGCGAAACGTAACGCGTGAGAAATTGTAAGTAAACGCCGTATTTACATATATGCCACTGTGCAGGAGAATCCGTATAGGTGTTCGAGTGCTCGAAACGTAACGCGCGAGAACTTGTAAGTAAACGCCGTATTTACATATCTGCCACTGTGCAGGAAAATC
Source organism: Camellia sinensis (assembly GCF_055761805.1). Taxonomy (NCBI): domain Eukaryota; kingdom Viridiplantae; phylum Streptophyta; class Magnoliopsida; order Ericales; family Theaceae; genus Camellia; species Camellia sinensis. The sequence goes on along the minus strand of NW_028128989.1, from coordinate 2,792,229 downwards.
CGTATAGGTGTTCGAGTGTTCGAAACGTAACGCGCGAGAAATTGTAAGTAAACATCATATTTACTTATCTGCCACTGTGCAGGAGAATCCGTATAGGTGTTTGAGTGTTCGAAACGTAACGCGTGAGAAATTGTAAGTAAACGTCGTATTTACATATCTGCCACTGTGCAGGAGAATCCGTATAGGTGTTCGAGTGTGCCAAACGTAACGCGCGAGAAATTGTAAGTAAACGCCGTATTTACATATCTGCCCTTGTGCAGGATAATCCGTATAGGTGTTCGAGTGTGCGAAACGTAACGCGCGAGAAATTGTAAGTAAACGCCGTATTTACATATCTGCCACTGTGCAGGAGAATCCGTATAGGTGTTCGAGTGCTCGAAACGTAACGCGCAAGAAATTGTAAGTAAACGCCGTATTTACATATCTGCCACTGTGCAGGAGAATCCGGACAGGTGTTCGAGTGTTCGAAACGTAACGCGCGAGAAATTGTTTGTAAACGCCGTATTTACATATCTGCCACTGTGCAGGAGAATCCGTATAGCTGTTCGAGTGTGCGAAACGTAACGCGCGAGAAATTGTAAGTAAACGTCGTATTTACATATCTGCCACTGTGCAGGAGAATCCGTATAGGTGTTCGAGTGCTCGAAACGTAACGCGCAAGAAATTGTAAGTAAACGCCGTATTTACATATCTGCCACTGTGCAGGAGAATCCGGACAGGTGTTCGAGTGTTCGAAACGTAACGCGCGAGAAATTGTTTGTAAACGCCGTATTTACATATCTGCCACTGTGCAGGAGAATCCGTATAGCTGTTCGAGTGTGCGAAACGTAACGCGCGAGAAATTGTAAGTAAACGTCGTATTTACATATCTGCCACTGTGCAGGAGAATCCGTATAGGTGTTCGAGTGCTTGAAACGTAACGCGCAAGAAATTGTAAGTAAACGCCGTATTTACATATCTGCCACTGTGCAGGAAAATCCGTATAGGTGTTCGAGTGTTCGAATCGTAAGGCGTGAGAAATTGTAATTAAACGCCGTATTTACATATCTACCACTGTGCTGGAGAATCCGTATAGGTGTTCGAGAGTTCAAACCGTAACGCGCGAGAAATTGTAAGTAAACGCCGTATTTACATATCTGCCACTGTGTAGGAGAATCCGTATAGGTGTTCGAGTGTTCGAAACGTAACGCGCGAGAAGTTGTAAGTAAATACGGCGTATTTACATATCTGCCACTGTGCAGGAGAATCCGTATAGGTGTTCGAGTGTTCGAAACGTAACGCGCGAGAAATTGTAAGTAAACGTCGTATTTACTTATCTGCCACTGTGCAGGAGAATCCGTATAGGTGTTCGAGTGTTCGAAACGTAACGCGTGAGAAATTGTAAGTAAACGTCGTATTTACATATCTGCCACTGTGCAGGAGAATCCGTATAGGTGTTCGAGTGTGCCAAACGTAACGCGCGAGAAATTGTAAGTAAACGCCGTATTTACATATCTGCCACTGTGCAGGATAATCCGTATAGGTGTTCGAGTGTGCGAAACGTAACGCGCGAGAAATTGTAAGTAAACGCCGTATTTACATATCTGCCACTGTGCAGGAGAATCCGTATAGGTGTTCGACTGCTCGAAACGTAACGCGCAAGAAATTGTAAGTAAACGCCGTATTTACATATCTGCCACTGTGCAGGAGAATCCGGATAGCTGTTCGAGTGTGCGAACCGTAACGCGCGAGAAATTGTAAGTAAACGCCGTATTTACATATCTGCCACTGTGCAGGAGAATCCGTATAGGTGTTCGAGTGCTCGAAACGTAACGCGCAAGAAATTGTAAGTAAACGCCGTATTTACATATCTGCCACTGTGCAGGAGAATCCGAATAGCTGTTCGAGTGTGCGAAACGTAACGCCCGAGAAATTGTAAGTAAACGTCGTATTTACATATCTGCCACTGTGTAGGAGAATCCGTATAGGTGTTCGAGTGTTCGAAACGTAACGCGCAAGAAATTGTAACTAAACGCCGTATTTACATATCTGCCACTGTGCAGGAGAACCCGTATAGATGTTCGAGTGTGCGAAACGTAACGCGCGAGAAATTGTAAGTAAACGCCGTATTTACATATCTGCCACTGTGCAGGAGAATCCGTATAGGTGTTCGAGTGCTCGAAACGTAACGCACAAGAAATTGTAAGTAAACGCCGTATTTACATATCTGCCACTGTGCAGGAGAATCCGTATAGGTGTTCGAGTGTTCGAATCGTAACGCGCGAGAAATTGTTTGTAAACGCCGTATTTACATATCTGCCACTGTGCAGGAGAATCCGTATAGCTGTTCGAGTGTGCGAAACGTAACGCGCGAGAAATTGTAAGTAAACGTCGTATTTACATATCTGCCACTGTGCAGGAGAATCCGTATAGGTGTTCGAGTGTTCGAAACGTAACGCGCAAGAAATTGTAAGTAAACGCCGTATTTACATATCTGCCACTGTGCAGGAGAATCCGTATAGGTGTTCGAGTGTGCGAAACGTAACGCGTGAGAAATTGTAAGTAAACGCCGTATTTACATATATGCCACTGTGCAGGAGAATCCGTATAGGTGTTCGAGTGCTCGAAACGTAACGCGCGAGAACTTGTAAGTAAACGCCGTATTTACATATCTGCCACTGTGCAGGAAAATCCGTATAGGTGTTCGAGTGTTCGAATCGTAAGGCGTGAGAAATTGTAATTAAACGCCGTATTTACATATCTGCCACTGTGCTGGAGAATCCGTATAGGTGTTCGAGTGTTCGAAACGTAACGCGCGAGAAGTTGTAAGTAAATACGGCGTATTTACATATCTGCCACTGTGCAGGAGAATCCGTATAGGTGTTCGAGTGTTCGAAACGTAACGCGCGAGAAATTGTAAGTAAACATCATATTTACTTATCTGCCACTGTGCAGGAGAATCCGTGTAGGTGTTCGAGTGTTCGAAACGTAACGCGTGAGAAATTGTAAGTAAACGTCGTATTTACATATCTGCCACTGTGCAGGAGAATCCGTATAGGTGTTCGAGTGTGCCAAACGTAACGCGCGAGAAATTGTAAGTAAACGCCGTATTTACATATCTGCCCTTGTGCAGGATAATCCGTATAGGTGTTCGAGTGTGCGAAACGTAACGCGCGAGAAATTGTAAGTAAACGCCGTATTTACATATCTGCCACTGTGCAGGAGAATCCGTATAGGTGTTCGAGTGCTCGAAACGTAACGCGCAAGAAATTGTAAGTAAACGCCGTATTTACATATCTGCCACTGTGCAGGAGAATCCGGACAGGTGTTCGAGTGTTCGAAACGTAACGCGCGAGAAATTGTTTGTAAACGCCGTATTTACATATCTGCCACTGTGCAGGAGAATCCGTATAGCTGTTCGAGTGTGCGAAACGTAACGCGCGAGAAATTGTAAGTAAACGTCGTATTTACATATCTGCCACTGTGCAGGAGAATCCGTATAGGTGTTCGAGTGCTCGAAACGTAACGCGCAAGAAATTGTAAGTAAACGCCGTATTTACATATCTGCCACTGTGCAGGAGAATCCGGACAGGTGTTCGAGTGTTCGAAACGTAACGCGCGAGAAATTGTTTGTAAACGCCGTATTTACATATCTGCCACTGTGCAGGAGAATCCGTATAGCTGTTCGAGTGTGCGAAACGTAACGCGCGAGAAATTGTAAGTAAACGTCGTATTTACATATCTGCCACTGTGCAGGAGAATCCGTATAGGTGTTCGAGTGCTTGAAACGTAACGCGCAAGAAATTGTAAGTAAACGCCGTATTTACATATCTGCCACTGTGCAGGAAAATCCGTATAGGTGTTCGAGTGTTCGAATCGTAAGGCGTGAGAAATTGTAATTAAACGCCGTATTTACATATCTACCACTGTGCTGGAGAATCCGTATAGGTGTTCGGGAGTTCAAACCGTAACGCGCGAGAAATTGTAAGTAAACGCCGTATTTACATATCTGCCACTGTGTAGGAGAATCCGTATAGGTGTTCGAGTGTTCGAAACGTAACGCGCGAGAAGTTGTAAGTAAATACGGCGTATTTACATATCTGCCACTGTGCAGGAGAATCCGTATAGGTGTTCGAGTGTTCGAAACGTAACGCGCGAGAAATTGTAAGTAAACGTCGTATTTACTTATCTGCCACTGTGCAGGAGAATCCGTATAGGTGTTCGAGTGTTCGAAACGTAACGCGTGAGAAATTGTAAGTAAACGTCGTATTTACATATCTGCCACTGTGCAGGAGAATCCGTATAGGTGTTCGAGTGTGCCAAACGTAACGCGCGAGAAATTGTAAGTAAACGCCGTATTTACATATCTGCCACTGTGCAGGATAATCCGTATAGGTGTTCGAGTGTGCGAAACGTAACGCGCGAGAAATTGTAAGTAAACGCCGTATTTACATATCTGCCACTGTGCAGGAGAATCCGTATAGGTGTTCGACTGCTCGAAACGTAACGCGCAAGAAATTGTAAGTAAACGCCGTATTTACATATCTGCCACTGTGCAGGAGAATCCGGATAGCTGTTCAAGTGTGCGAACCGTAACGCGCGAGAAATTGTAAGTAAACGCCGTATTTACATATCTGCCACTGTGCAGGAGAATCCGTATAGGTGTTCGAGTGCTCGAAACGTAACGCGCAAGAAATTGTAAGTAAACGCCGTATTTACATATCTGCCACTGTGCAGGAGAATCCGAATAGCTGTTCGAGTGTGCGAAACGTAACGCCCGAGAAATTGTAAGTAAACGTCGTATTTACATATCTGCCACTGTGTAGGAGAATCCGTATAGGTGTTCGAGTGTTCGAAACGTAACGCGCAAGAAATTGTAACTAAACGCCGTATTTACATATCTGCCACTGTGCAGGAGAACCCGTATAGATGTTCGAGTGTGCGAAACGTAACGCGCGAGAAATTGTAAGTAAACGCCGTATTTACATATCTGCCACTGTGCAGGAGAATCCGTATAGGTGTTCGAGTGCTCGAAACGTAACGCACAAGAAATTGTAAGTAAACGCCGTATTTACATATCTGCCACTGTGCAGGAGAATCCGTATAGGTGTTCGAGTGTTCGAATCGTAACGCGCGAGAAATTGTTTGTAAACGCCGTATTTACATATCTGCCACTGTGCAGGAGAATCCGTATAGCTGTTCGAGTGTGCGAAACGTAACGCGCGAGAAATTGTAAGTAAACGTCGTATTTACATATCTGCCACTGTGCAGGAGAATCCGTATAGGTGTTCGAGTGTTCGAAACGTAACGCGCAAGAAATTGTAAGTAAACGCCGTATTTACATATCTGCCACTGTGCAGGAGAATCCGTATAGGTGTTCGAGTGTGCGAAACGTAACGCGTGAGAAATTGTAAGTAAACGCCGTATTTACATATATGCCACTGTGCAGGAGAATCCGTATAGGTGTTCGAGTGCTCGAAACGTAACGCGCGAGAACTTGTAAGTAAACGCCGTATTTACATATCTGCCACTGTGCAGGAAAATCCGTATAGGTGTTCGAGTGTTCGAATCGTAAGGCGTGAGAAATTGTAATTAAACGCCGTATTTACATATCTGCCACTGTGCTGGAGAATCCGTATAGGTGTTCGAGTGTTCGAAACGTAACGCGCGAGAAGTTGTAAGTAAATACGGCGTATTTACATATCTGCCACTGTGCAGGAGAATCCGTATAGGTGTTCGAGTGTTCGAAACGTAACGCGCGAGAAATTGTAAGTAAACATCATATTTACTTATCTGCCACTGTGCAGGAGAATCCGTGTAGGTGTTCGAGTGTTCGAAACGTAACGCGTGAGAAATTGTAAGTAAACGTCGTATTTACATATCTGCCACTGTGCAGGAGAATCCGTATAGGTGTTCGAGTGTGCCAAACGTAACGCGCGAGAAATTGTAAGTAAACGCCGTATTTACATATCTGCCCTTGTGCAGGATAATCCGTATAGGTGTTCGAGTGTGCGAAACGTAACGCGCGAGAAATTGTAAGTAAACGCCGTATTTACATATCTGCCACTGTGCAGGAGAATCCGTATAGGTGTTCGAGTGCTCGAAACGTAACGCGCAAGAAATTGTAAGTAAACGCCGTATTTACATATCTGCCACTGTGCAGGAGAATCCGGACAGGTGTTCGAGTGTTCGAAACGTAACGCGCGAGAAATTGTTTGTAAACGCCGTATTTACATATCTGCCACTGTGCAGGAGAATCCGTATAGCTGTTCGAGTGTGCGAAACGTAACGCGCGAGAAATTGTAAGTAAACGTCGTATTTACATATCTGCCACTGTGCAGGAGAATCCGTATAGGTGTTCGAGTGCTCGAAACGTAACGCGCAAGAAATTGTAAGTAAACGCCGTATTTACATATCTGCCACTGTGCAGGAGAATCCGGACAGGTGTTCGAGTGTTCGAAACGTAACGCGCGAGAAATTGTTTGTAAACGCCGTATTTACATATCTGCCACTGTGCAGGAGAATCCGTATAGCTGTTCGAGTGTGCGAAACGTAACGCGCGAGAAATTGTAAGTAAACGTCGTATTTACATATCTGCCACTGTGCAGGAGAATCCGTATAGGTGTTCGAGTGCTCGAAACGTAACGCGCAAGAAATTGTAAGTAAACGCCGTATTTACATATCTGCCACTGTGCAGGAAAATCCGTATAGGTGTTCGAGTGTTCGAATCGTAAGGCGTGAGAAATTGTAATTAAACGCCGTATTTACATATCTGCCACTGTGCTGGAGAATCCGTATAGGTGTTCGAGAGTTCAAACCGTAACGCGCGAGAAATTGTAAGTAAACGCCGTATTTACATATCTGCCACTGTGTAGGAGAATCCGTATAGGTGTTCGAGTGTTCGAAACGTAACGCGCGAGAAGTTGTAAGTAAATACGGCGTATTTACATATCTGCCACTGTGCAGGAGAATCCGTATAGGTGTTCGAGTGTTCGAAACGTAACGCGCGAGAAATTGTAAGTAAACGTCGTATTTACTTATCTGCCACTGTGCAGGAGAATCCGTATAGGTGTTCGAGTGTTCGAAACGTAACGCGTGAGAAATTGTAAGTAAACGTCGTATTTACATATCTGCCACTGTGCAGGAGAATCCGTATAGGTGTTCGAGTGTGCCAAACGTAACGCGCGAGAAATTGTAAGTAAACGCCGTATTTACATATCTGCCACTGTGCAGGATAATCCGTATAGGTGTTCGAGTGTGCGAAACGTAACGCGCGAGAAATTGTAAGTAAACGCCGTATTTACATATCTGCCACTGTGCAGGAGAATCCGTATAGGTGTTCGACTGCTCGAAACGTAACGCGCAAGAAATTGTAAGTAAACGCCGTATTTACATATCTGCCACTGTGCAGGAGAATCCGGATAGCTGTTCGAGTGTGCGAACCGTAACGCGCGAGAAATTGTAAGTAAACGCCGTATTTACATATCTGCCACTGTGCAGGAGAATCCGTATAGGTGTTCGAGTGCTCGAAACGTAACGCGCAAGAAATTGTAAGTAAACGCCGTATTTACATATCTGCCACAGTGCAGGAGAATCCGAATAGCTGTTCGAGTGTGCGAAACGTAACGCCCGAGAAATTGTAAGTAAACGTCGTATTTACATATCTGCCACTATGTAGGAGAATCCGTATAGGTGTTCGAGTGTTCGAAACGTAACGCGCAAGAAATTGTAACTAAACGCCGTATTTACATATCTGCCACTGTGCAGGAGAATCCGTATAGATGTTCGAGTGTGCGAAACGTAACGCGCGAGAAATTGTAAGTAAACGCCGTATTTACATATCTGCCACTGTGCAGGAGAATCCGTATAGGTGTTCGAGTGCTCGAAACGTAACGCACAAGAAATTGTAAGTAAACGCCGTATTTACATATCTGCCACTGTGCAGGAAAATCCGTATAGGTGTTCGAGTGTTCGAATCGTAAGGCGTGAGAAATTGTAATTAAACGCCGTATTTACATATCTGCCACTGTGCTGGAGAATCCGTATAGGTGTTCGAGTGTTCAAACCGTAACGCACGAGAAATTGTAAGTAAACGCCGTATTTACATATCTGCCACTGTGCAGGAGAATCCGTATAGGTGTTCGAGTGCTCGAAACGTAACGCGCAAGAAATTGTAAGTAAATGCCGTATTTACATATCTGCCACTGTGCAGGAGAATCCGTATAGGTGTTCGAGTGTTCGAAACGTAACGCGCGAGAAATTGTATGTAAACGCCGTATTTACATATCTGCCACTGTGCAGGAGAATCCGTATAGCTGTTCGAGTGTGCGAAACGTAACGCGCGAGAAATTGTAAGTAAACGTCGTATTTACATATCTGCCACTGTGCAGGAGAATCCGTATAGGTGTTCGAGTGTTTGAAACGTAGCGCGCAAGAAATTGTAAGTAAACGCCGTATTTACATATCTGCCACTGTGCAGGAGAATCCGTATAGGTGTTCGAGTGTGCGAAACGTAACGCGCGAGAAATTGTAAGTAAACGCCGTATTTACATATCTGCCACTGTGCAGGAGAATCCGTATAGGTGTTCGACTGCTCGAAACGTAACGCGCAAGAAATTGTAAGTAAACGCCGTATTTACATATCTGCCACTGTGCAGGAGAATCCGGATAGCTGTTCGAGTGTGCGAAACGTAACGCGCGAGAAATTGTAAGTAAACGCCGTATTTACATATCTGCCACTGTGCAGGAGAATCCGTATAGGTGTTCGAGTGCTCGAAACGTAACGCGCAAGAAATTGTAAGTAAACGCCGTATTTACATATCTGCCACTGTGTAGGAGAATCTGGATAGCTGTTCGAGTGTGCGAAACGTAACGCGCGAGAAATTGTAAGTAAACGTCGTATTTACATATCTGCCACTGTGCAGGAGAATCCGTATAGGTGTTCGAGTGTTCGAAACGTAACGCGCAAGAAATTGTAAGTAAACGCCGTATTTACATATCTGCCACTGTGCAGGAGAATCCGTATAGATGTTCGAGTGTGCGAAACGTAACGCGCGAGAAATTGTAAGTAAACGCCGTATTTACATATCTGCCACTGTGCAGGAGAATCCGTATAGGGGTTCGAGTGCTCGAAACGTAACGCGCAAGAAATTGTAAGTAAACACCGTATTTACATATCTGCCACTGTGCAGGAAAATCCGTATAGGTGTTCGAGTGTTCGAATCGTAAGGCGTGAGAAATTGTAATTAAACGCCGTATTTACATATCTGCCACTGTGCAGGAGAATCCGTATAGGTGTTCGAGTGTTCAAACCGTAACGCGCGAGAAATTATAAGTAAACGCCGTATTTACATATCTGCCACTGTGCAGGAGAATCCGAATAGGTGTTCGAGTGCTCGAAACGTAATGCGCAAGAAATTGTAAGTAAACGCCGTATTTACATATCTGCCACTGTGCAGGAGAATCCGTATAGGTGTTCGAGTGTTCGAAACGTAACGCGCGAGAAATTGTATGTAAACGTCGTATTTACATATCTGCCACTGTGCAGGAGAATCCGTATAGGTGTTCGAGTGTTTGAAACGTAGCGCGCAAGAAATTGTAAGTAAACGCCGTATTTACATATCTGCCACTGTGCAGGAGAATCCGTATAGGTGTTCGAGTGTGCGAAACGTAACGCGCGAGAAATTGTAAGTAAACGCCGTATTTACATATCTGCCACTGTGCAGGAGAATCCGTATAGGTGTTCGAGTGCTCGAAACGTAACGCGCAAGAAATTGTAAGTAAACGCCGTATTTACATATCTGCCACTGTGCAGGAAAATCCGTATAGGTGTTCGAGTGTTCGAATCGTAACGCGCGAGAAATTGTTTGTAAACGCCGTATTTACATATCTGCCACTGTGCAGGAGAATCCGTATAGCTGTTCGAGTGTGCGAAACGTAACGCGCGAGAAATTGTAAGTAAACGTCGTATTTACATATCTGCCACTATGCAGGAGAATCCGTATAGGTGTTCGAGTGTTCGAAACGTAACGCGCAAGAAATTGTAAGTAAACGCCGTATTTACATATCTGCCACTGTGCAGGAGAATCCGTATAGGTGTTCGAGTGTGCGAAACGTAACGCGTGAGAAATTGTAAGTAAACGCCGTATTTACATATATGCCACTGTGCAGGAGAATCCGTATAGGTGTTCGAGTGCTCGAAACGTAACGCGCGAGAACTTGTAAGTAAACGCCGTATTTACATATCTGCCACTGTGCAGGAAAATCCGTATAGGTGTTCGAGTGTTCGAATCGTAAGGCGTGAGAAATTGTAATTAAACGCCGTATTTACATATCTGCCACTGTGCTGGAGAATCCGTATAGGTGTTCGAGTGTTCAAAACGTAACGCGCGAGAAGTTGTATGTAAATACGGCGTATTTACATATCTGCCACTGTGCAGGAGAATCCGTATAGGTGTTCAAGTGTTCGAAACGTAACGCGCGAGAAATTGTAAGTAAACGTCGTATTTACTTATCTGCCACTGTGCAGGATAATCCGTATAGGTGTTCGAGTGTTCGAAACGTAACGCGTGAGAAATTGTAAGTAAACGTCGTATTTACATATCTGCCACTGTGCAGGAGAATCCGTATAGGTGTTCGAGTGTGCCAAACGTAACGCGCGAGAAATTGTAAGTAAACGCCGTATTTACATATCTGCCACTGTGCAGGATAATCCGTATAGGTGTTCGAGTGTGCGAAACGTAACGCGCGAGAAATTGTAAGTAAACGCCGTATTTACATATCTGCCACTGTGCAGGAGAATCCGTATAGGTGTTCGAGTGCTCGAAACGTAACGCGCAAGAAATTGTAAGTAAACGCCGTATTTACATATCTGCCACTGTGCAGGAGAATCCGAATAGCTGTTCGAGTGTGCGAAACGTAACGCCCGAGAAATTGTAAGTAAACGTCGTATTTACATATCTGCCACTGTGTAGGAGAATCCGTATAGGTGTTCGAGTGTTCGAAACGTAACGCGCAAGAAATTGTAACTAAACGCCGTATTTACATATCTGCCACTGTGCAGGAGAATCCGTATAGATGTTCGAGTGTGCGAAACGTAACGCGCGAGAAATTGTAAGTAAACGCCGTATTTACATATCTGCCACTGTGCAGGACAATCCGTATAGGTGTTCGAGTGTTCGAAACGTAACGCGCAAGAAATTGTAAGTAAACGCCGTATTTACATATCTGCCACTGTGTAGGAGAATCTGGATAGCTGTTCGAGTGTGCGAAACGTAACGCGCGAGAAATTGTAAGTAAACGTCGTATTTACATATCTGCCACTGTGCAGGAGAATCCGTATAGGTGTTCGAGTGTTCGAAACGTAACGCGCAAGAAATTGTAAGTAAACGCCGTATTTACATATCTGCCACTGTGCAGGAGAATCCGTATAGATGTTCGAGTGTGCGAAACGTAACGCGCGAGAAATTGTAAGTAAACGCCGTATTTACATATCTGCCACTGTGCAGGAGAATCCGTATAGGGGTTCGAGTGCTCGAAACGTAACGCGCAAGAAATTGTAAGTAAACGCCGTATTTACATATCTGCCACTGTGCAGGAAAATCCGTATAGGTGTTCGAGTGTTCGAATCGTAAGGCGTGAGAAATTGTAATTAAACGCCGTATTTACATATCTGCCACTGTGCTGGAGAATCCGTATAGGTGTTCGAGTGTTCAAACCGTAACGCGCGAGAAGTTGTATGTAAATACGGCGTATTTACATATCTGCCACTGTGCAGGAGAATCCGTATAGGTGTTCGAGTGTTCGAAACGTAACGCGCGAGAAATTGTAAGTAAACGTCGTATTTACTTATCTGCCACTGTGCAGGATAATCCGTATAGGTGTTCGAGTGTTCGAAACGTAACGCGTGAGAAATTGTAAGTAAACGTCGTATTTACATATCTGCCACTGTGCAGGAGAATCCGTATAGGTGTTCGAGTGTGCCAAACGTAACGCGCGAGAAATTGTAAGTAAACGCCGTATTTACATATCTGCCACTGTGCAGGATAATCCGTATAGGTGTTCGAGTGTGCGAAACGTAACGCGCGAGAAATTGTAAGTAAACGCCGTATTTACATATCTGCCACTGTGCAGGAGAATCCGTATAGGTGTTCGAGTGCTCGAAACGTAACGCGCAAGAAATTGTAAGTAAACGCCGTATTTACATATCTGCCACTGTGCAGGAGAATCCGAATAGCTGTTCGAGTGTGCGAAACGTAACGCCCGAGAAATTGTAAGTAAACGTCGTATTTACATATCTGCCACTGTGTAGGAGAATCCGTATAGGTGTTCGAGTGTTCGAAACGTAACGCGCAAGAAATTGTAACTAAACGCCGTATTTACATATCTGCCACTGTGCAGGAGAATCCGTATAGATGTTCGAGTGTGCGAAACGTAACGCGCGAGAAATTGTAAGTAAACGCCGTATTTACATATCTGCCACTGTGCAGGAGAATCCGTATAGGTGTTCGAGTGTTCGAAACGTAACGCGCAAGAAATTGTAAGTAAACGCCGTATTTACATATCTGCCACTGTGTAGGAGAATCTGGATAGCTGTTCGAGTGTGCGAAACGTAACGCGCGAGAAATTGTAAGTAAACGTCGTATTTACATATCTGCCACTGTGCAGGAGAATCCGTATAGGTGTTCGAGTGTTCGAAAAGTAACGCGCAAGAAATTGTAAGTAAACGCCGTATTTACATATCTGCCACTGTGCAGGAGAATCCGTATAGATGTTCGAGTGTGCGAAACGTAACGCGCGAGAAATTGTAAGTAAACGCCGTATTTACATATCTGCCACTGTGCAGGAGAATCCGTATAGGGGTTCGAGTGCTCGAAACGTAACGCGCAAGAAATTGTAAGTAAACGCCGTATTTACATATCTGCCACTGTGCAGGAAAATCCGTATAGGTGTTCGAGTGTTCGAATCGTAAGGCGTGAGAAATTGTAATTAAACGCCGTATTTACATATCTGCCACTGTGCTGGAGAATCCGTATAGGTGTTCGAGTGTTCAAACCGTAACGCGCGAGAAATTATAAGTAAACGCCGTATTTACATATCTGCCACTGTGCAGGAGAATCCGAATAGGTGTTCGAGTGCTCGAAACGTAATGCGCAAGAAATTGTAAGTAAACGCCGTATTTACATATCTGCCACTGTGCAGGAGAATCCGTATAGGTGTTCGAGTGTTCGAAACGTAACGCGCGAGAAATTGTATGTAAACGTCGTATTTACATATCTGCCACTGTGCAGGAGAATCCGTATAGGTGTTCGAGTGTTTGAAACGTAGCGCGCAAGAAATTGTAAGTAAACGCCGTATTTACATATCTGCCACTGTGCAGGAGAATCCGTATAGGTGTTCGAGTGTGCGAAACGTAACGTGCGAGAAATTGTAAGTAAACGCCGTATTTACATATCTGCCACTGTGCAGGAGAATCCGTATAGGTGTTCGAGTGCTCGAAACGTAACGCGCAAGAAATTGTAAGTAAACGCCGTATTTACATATCTGCCACTGTGCAGGAAAATCCGTATAGGTGTTCGAGTGTTCGAATCGTAACGCGCGAGAAATTGTTTGTAAACGCCGTATTTACATATCTGCCACTGTGCAGGAGAATCCGTATAGCTGTTCGAGTGTGCGAAACGTAACGCGCGAGAAATTGTAAGTAAACGTCGTATTTACATATCTGCCACTGTGCAGGAGAATCCGTATAGGTGTTCGAGTGTTCGAAACGTAACGCGCAAGAAATTGTAAGTAAACGCCGTATTTACATATCTGCCACTGTGCAGGAGAATCCGTATAGGTGTTCGAGTGTGCGAAACGTAACGCGTGAGAAATTGTAAGTAAACGCCGTATTTACATATATGCCACTGTGCAGGAGAATCCGTATAGGTGTTCGAGTGCTCGAAACGTAACGCGCGAGAACTTGTAAGTAAACGCCGTATTTACATATCTGCCACTGTGCAGGAAAATCCGTATAGGTGTTCGAGTGTTCGAATCGTAAGGCGTGAGAAATTGTAATTAAACGCCGTATTTACATATCTGCCACTGTGCTGGAGAATCCGTATAGGTGTTCGAGTGTTCAAAACGTAACGCGCGAGAAGTTGTATGTAAATACGGCGTATTTACATATCTGCCACTGTGCAGGAGAATCCGTATAGGTGTTCGAGTGTTCGAAACGTAACGCGCGAGAAATTGTAAGTAAACGTCGTATTTACTTATCTGCCACTGTGCAGGATAATCCGTATAGGTGTTCGAGTGTTCGAAACGTAACGCGTGAGAAATTGTAAGTAAACGTCGTATTTACATATCTGCCACTGTGCAGGAGAATCCGTATAGGTGTTCGAGTGTGCCAAACGTAACGCGCGAGAAATTGTAAGTAAACGCTGTATTTACATATCTGCCACTGTGCAGGATAATCCGTATAGGTGTTCGAGTGTGCGAAACGTAACGCGCGAGAAATTGTAAGTAAACGCCGTATTTACATATCTGCCACTGTGCAGGAGAATCCGTATAGGTGTTCGAGTGCTCGAAACGTAACGCGCAAGAAATTGTAAGTAAACGCCGTATTTACATATCTGCCACTGTGCAGGAGAATCCGGACAGGTGTTCGAGTGTTCGAAACGTAACGCGCGAGAAATTGTTTGTAAACGCCGTATTTACATATCTGCCACTGTGCAGGAGAATCCGTATAGCTGTTCGAGGGTGCGAAACGTAACGCGCGAGAAATTGTAAGTAAACGTCGTATTTACATATCTGCCATTGTGCAGGAAAATCCGTATAGGTGTTCGAGTGCTCGAAACGTAACGCACAAGAAATTGTAAGTAAACGCCGTATTTACATATCTGCCACTGTGCAGGAAAATCCGTATAGGTGTTCGAGTGTTCTAATCGTAAGGCGTGAGAAATTGTAATTAAACACCGTATTTACATATCTGCCACTGTGCTGGACAATCCGTATAGGTGTTCGAGAGTTCAAACTGTAACGCGCGAGAAATTGTAAGTAAACGCCGTATTTACATATCTGCCACTGTGTAGGAGAATCCGTATAGGTGTTCGAGTGTTCGAAACGTAACGCGCGAGAAGTTGTAAGTAAATACGGCGTATTTACATATCTGCCACTGTGCAGGAGAATCCGTATAGGTGTTCGAGTGTTCGAAACGTAACGCGCGAGAAATTGTAAGTAAACGTCGTATTTACTTATCTGCCACTGTGCAGGAGAATCCGTATAGGTGTTCGAGTGTTCGAAACGTAACGCGTGAGAAATTGTAAGTAAACGTCGTATTTACATATCTGCCACTGTGCAGGAGAATCCGTATAGGTGTTCGAGTGTGCCAAACGTAACGCGCGAGAAATTGTAAGTAAACGCCGTATTTACATATCTGCCACTGTGCAGGATAATCCGTATAGGTGTTCGAGTGTGCGAAACGTAACGCGCGAGAAATTGTAAGTAAACGCCGTATTTACATATCTGCCACTGTGCAGGAGAATCCGGATAGCTGTTCGAGTGTGCGAAACGTAACGCGCGAGAAATTGTAAGTAAACGCCGTATTTACATATCTGCCACTGTGCAGGAGAATCCGTATAGGTGTTCGAGTGCTCGAAACGTAACGCGCAAGAAATTGTAAGTAAACGCCGTATTTACATATCTGCCACTGTGCAGGAGAATCCGGATAGCTGTTCGAGTGTGCGAAACGTAATGCGCGAGAAATTGTAAGTAAACGTCGTATTTACATATCTGCCACTGTGCAGGAGAATCCGTATAGGTGTTCGAGTGTTCGAAACGTAACGCGCAAGAAATTGTAAGTAAACGCCGTATTTACATATCTGCCACTGTGCAGGAGAATCCGTATAGATGTTCGAGTGTGCGAAACGTAACGCGCGAGAAATTCTAAGTAAACGCCGTATTTACATATCTGCCACTGTGCAGGAGAATCCGTATAGGTGTTCGAGTGCTCGAAACGTAACGCGCAAGAAATTGTAAGTAAACGCCGTATTTACATATCTGCCACTGTGAAGGAAAATCCGTATAGGTGTTCGAGTGTTCGAATCGTAAGGCGTGAGAAATTGTAATTAAACGCCGTATTTACATATCTGCCACTGTGCTGGAGAATCCGTATAGGTGTTCGAGTGTTCAAACTGTAACGCGCGAGAAATTGTAAGTAAACGCCGTATTTACATATCTGCCACTGTGCAGGAGAATCCGTATAGGTGTTCGAGTGCTCGAAACGTAACGCGCAAGAAATTGTAAGTAAACGCCGTATTTACATATCTGCCACTGTGCAGGAGAATCCGTATAGGTGTTCGAGTGTTCGAAACGTAACGCGCGAGAAATTGTATGTAAACGCCGTATTTACATATCTGCCACTGTGCAGGAGAATCCGTATAGCTGTTCGAGTGTGCGAAACGTAACGCGCGAGAAATTGTAAGTAAACGTCGTATTTACATATCTGCCACTGTGCAGGAGAATCCGTATAGGTGTTCGAGTGTTTGAAACGTAGCGCGCAAGAAATTGTAAGTAAACGCCGTATTTACATATCTGCCACTGTGCAGGAGAATCCGTATAGGTGTTCGAGTGTGCGAAACGTAACGCGCGAGAAATTGTAAGTAAACGCCGTATTTACATATCTGCCACTGTGCAGGAGAATCCGTATAGGTGTTCGAGTGCTCGAAACGTAACGCGCAAGAAATTGTAAGTAAACGCCGTATTTACATATCTGTCACTGTGCAGGAAAATCCGTATAGGTGTTCGAGTGTTCGAATCGTAAGGCGTGAGAAATTGTAATTAAACGCCGTATTTACATATCTGCCACTGTGCTGGAGAATCCGTATAGGTGTTCGAGTGTTCAAACCGTAACGCGCGAGAAATTATAAGTAAACGCCGTATTTACATATCTGCCACTGTGCAGGAGAATCCGAATAGGTGTTCGAGTGCTCGAAACGTAATGCGCAAGAAATTGTAAGTAAACGCCGTATTTACATATCTGCCACTGTGCAGGAGAATCCGTATAGGTGTTCGAGTGTTCGAAACGTAACGCGCGAGAAATTGTATGTAAACGTCGTATTTACATATCTGCCACTGTGCAGGAGAATCCGTATAGGTGTTCGAGTGTTTGAAACGTAGCGCGCAAGAAATTGTAAGTAAACGCCGTATTTACATATCTGCCACTGTGCAGGAGAATCCGTATAGGTGTTCGAGTGTGCGAAACGTAACGCGCGAGAAATTGTAAGTAAACGCCGTATTTACATATCTGCCACTGTGCAGGAGAATCCGTATAGGTGTTCGAGTGCTCGAAACGTAACGCGCAAGAAATTGTAAGTAAACGCCGTATTTACATATCTGCCACTGTGCAGGAAAATCCGTATAGGTGTTCGAGTGTTCGAATCGTAACGCGCGAGAAATTGTTTGTAAACGCCGTATTTACATATCTGCCACTGTGCAGGAGAATCCGTATAGCTGTTCGAGTGTGCGAAACGTAACGCGCGAGAAATTGTAAGTAAACGTCGTATTTACATATCTGCCACTGTGCAGGAGAATCCGTATAGGTGTTCGAGTGTTCGAAACGTAACGCGCAAGAAATTGTAAGTAAACGCCGTATTTACATATCTGCCACTGTACAGGAGAATCCGTATAGGTCTTCGAGTGTGCGAAACGTAACGCGTGAGAAATTGTAAGTAAACGCCGTATTTACATATATGCCACTGTGCAGGAGAATCCGTATAGGTGTTCGAGTGCTCGAAACGTAACGGGCGAGAACTTGTAAGTAAACGCCGTATTTACATATCTGCCACTGTGCAGGAAAATCCGTATAGGTGTTCGAGTGTTCGAATCGTAAGGCGTGAGAAATTGTAATTAAACGCCGTATTTACATATCTGCCACTGTGCTGGAGAATCCGTATAGGTGTTCGAGTGTTCAAAACGTAACGCGCGAGAAGTTGTATGTAAATACGGCGTATTTACATATCTGCCACTGTGCAGGAGAATCCGTATAGGTGTTCGAGTGTTCGAAACGTAACGCGCGAGAAATTGTATGTAAACGTCGTATTTACATATCTGCCACTGTGCAGGAGAATCCGTATAGGTGTTCGAGTGTTTGAAACGTAGCGCGCAAGAAATTGTAAGTAAACGCCGTATTTACATATCTGCCACTGTGCAGGAGAATCCGTATAGGTGTTCGAGTGTGCGAAACGTAACGCGCGAGAAATTGTAAGTAAACGCCGTATTTACATATCTGCCACTGTGCAGGAGAATCCGTATAGGTGTTCGAGTGCTCGAAACGTAACGCGCAAGAAATTGTAAGTAAACGCCGTATTTACATATCTGTCACTGTGCAGGAAAATCCGTATAGGTGTTCGAGTGTTCGAATCGTAAGGCGTGAGAAATTGTAATTAAACGCCGTATTTACATATCTGCCACTGTGCTGGAGAATCCGTATAGGTGTTCGAGTGTTCAAACCGTAACGCGCGAGAAATTATAAGTAAACGCCGTATTTACATATCTGCCACTGTGCAGGAGAATCCGAATAGGTGTTCGAGTGCTCGAAACGTAATGCGCAAGAAATTGTAAGTAAACGCCGTATTTACATATCTGCCACTGTGCAGGAGAATCCGTATAGGTGTTCGAGTGTTCGAAACGTAACGCGCGAGAAATTGTATGTAAACGTCGTATTTACATATCTGCCACTGTGCAGGAGAATCCGTATAGGTGTTCGAGTGTTTGAAACGTAGCGCGCAAGAAATTGTAAGTAAACGCCGTATTTACATATCTGCCACTGTGCAGGAGAATCCGTATAGGTGTTCGAGTGTGCGAAACGTAACGCGCGAGAAATTGTAAGTAAACGCCGTATTTACATATCTGCCACTGTGCAGGAGAATCCGTATAGGTGTTCGAGTGCTCGAAACGTAACGCGCAAGAAATTGTAAGTAAACGCCGTATTTACATATCTGCCACTGTGCAGGAAAATCCGTATAGGTGTTCGAGTGTTCGAATCGTAACGCGCGAGAAATTGTTTGTAAACGCCGTATTTACATATCTGCCACTGTGCAGGAGAATCCGTATAGCTGTTCGAGTGTGCGAAACGTAACGCGCGAGAAATTGTAAGTAAACGTCGTATTTACATATCTGCCACTGTGCAGGAGAATCCGTATAGGTGTTCGAGTGTTCGAAACGTAACGCGCAAGAAATTGTAAGTAAACGCCGTATTTACATATCTGCCACTGTACAGGAGAATCCGTATAGGTGTTCGAGTGTGCGAAACGTAACGCGTGAGAAATTGTAAGTAAACGCCGTATTTACATATATGCCACTGTGCAGGAGAATCCGTATAGGTGTTCGAGTGCTCGAAACGTAACGCGCGAGAACTTGTAAGTAAACGCCGTATTTACATATCTGCCACTGTGCAGGAAAATCCGTATAGGTGTTCGAGTGTTCGAATCGTAAGGCGTGAGAAATTGTAATTAAACGCCGTATTTACATATCTGCCACTGTGCTGGAGAATCCGTATAGGTGTTCGAGTGTTCAAAACGTAACGCGCGAGAAGTTGTATGTAAATACGGCGTATTTACATATCTGTCACTGTGCAGGAGAATCCGTATAGGTGTTCGAGTGTTCGAAACGTAACGCGCGAGAAATTGTATGTAAACGTCGTATTTACATATCTGCCACTGTGCAGGAGAATCCGTATAGGTGTTCGAGTGTTTGAAACGTAGCGCGCAAGAAATTGTAAGTAAACGCCGTATTTACATATCTGCCACTGTGCAGGAGAATCCGTATAGGTGTTCGAGTGTGCGAAACGTAACGCGCGAGAAATTGTAAGTAAACGCCGTATTTACATATCTGCCACTGTGCAGGAGAATCCGTATAGGTGTTCGAGTGCTCGAAACGTAACGCGCAAGAAATTGTAAGTAAACGCCGTATTTACATATCTGCCACTGTGCAGGAAAATCCGTATAGGTGTTCGAGTGTTCAAATCGTAACGCGCGAGAAATTGTTTGTAAACGCCGTATTTACATATCTGCCACTGTGCAGGAGAATCCGTATAGCTGTTCGAGTGTGCGAAACGTAACGCGCGAGAAATTGTAAGTAAACGTCGTATTTACATATCTGCCACTGTGCAGGAGAATCCGTATAGGTGTTCGAGTGTTCGAAACGTAACGCGCAAGAAATTGTAAGTAAACGCCGTATTTACATATCTGCCACTGTGCAGGAGAATCCGTATAGGTGTTCGAGTGTGCGAAACGTAACGCGTGAGAAATTGTAAGTAAACGCCGTATTTACATATATGCCACTGTGCAGGAGAATCCGTATAGGTGTTCGAGTGCTCGAAACGTAACGCGCGAGAACTTGTAAGTAAACGCCGTATTTACATATCTGCCACTGTGCAGGAAAATCCGTATAGGTGTTCGAGTGTTCGAATCGTAAGGCGTGAGAAATTGTAATTAAACGTCGTATTTACATATCTGCCACTGTGCTGGAGAATCCGTATAGGTGTTCGAGTCTTCAAAACGTAACGCGCGAGAAGTTGTATGTAAATACGGCGTATTTACATATCTGCCACTGTGCAGGAGAATCCGTATAGGTGTTCGAGTGTTCGAAACGTAACGCGCGAGAAATTGTAAGTAAACGTCGTATTTACTTATCTGCCACTGTGCAGGATAATCCGTATAGGTGTTCGAGTGTTCGAAACGTAACGCGTGAGAAATTGTAAGTAAACGTCGTATTTACATATCTGCCACTGTGCAGGAGAATCCGTATAGGTGTTCGAGTGTGCCAAACGTAACGCGCGAGAAATTGTAAGTAAACGCCGTATTTACATATCTGCCACTGTGCAGGATAATCCGTATAGGTGTTCGAGTGTGCGAAACGTAACGCGCGAGAAATTGTAAGTAAACGCCGTATTTACATATCTGCCACTGTGCAGGAGAATCCGTATAGGTGTTCGAGTGCTCGAAACGTAACGCGCAAGAAATTGTAAGTAAACGCCGTATTTACATATCTGCCACTGTGCAGGAGAATCCGGACAGGTGTTCGAGTGTTCGAAACGTAACGCGCGAGAAATTGTTTGTAAACGCCGTATTTACATATCTGCCACTGTGCAGGAGAATCCGTATAGCTGTTCGAGGGTGCGAAACGTAACGCGCGAGAAATTGTAAGTAAACGTCGTATTTACATATCTGCCATTGTGCAGGAAAATCCGTATAGGTGTTCGAGTGCTCGAAACGTAACGCGCAAGAAATTGTAAGTAAACGCCGTATTTACATATCTGCCACTGTGCAGGAAAATCCGTATAGGTGTTCGAGTGTTCTAATCGTAAGGCGTGAGAAATTGTAATTAAACGCCGTATTTACATATCTGCCACTGTGCTGGACAATCCGTATAGGTGTTCGAGAGTTCAAACCGTAACGCGCGAGAAATTGTAAGTAAACGCCGTATTTACATATCTGCCACTGTGTAGGAGAATCCGTATAGGTGTTCGAGTGTTCGAAACGTAACGCGCGAGAAGTTGTAACTAAATACGGCGTATTTACATATCTGCCACTGTGCAGGAGAATCCGTATAGGTGTTCGAGTGTTCGAAACGTAACGCGCGAGAAATTGTAAGTAAACGCCGTATTTACATATCTGCCACTGTGCAGGAGAATCCGGATAGGTGTTCGAGTGTGCCAAACGTAACGCGCGAGAAATTGTAAGTAAACGCCGTATTTACATATCTGCCACTGTGCCGGAGAATCCGTATAGGTGTTCGAGTGTGCGAAACGTAACGCGCGAGAAATTGTAAGTAAACGCCGTATTTACATATCTGCCACTGTGCAGGAGAATCCGGATAGCTGTTCGAGTGTGCGAAACGTAACGCGCGAGAAATTGTAAGTAAACGCCGTATTTACATATCTGCCACTGTGCAGGAGAATCCGTATAGGTGTTCGAGTGCTCGAAACGTAACGCGCAAGAAATTGTAAGTAAACGCCGTATTTACATATCTGCCACTGTGCAGGAGAATCCGGATAGCTGTTCGAGTGTGCGAAACGTAATGCCGAGAAATTGTAAGTAAACGTCGTATTTACATATCTGCCACTGTGCAGGAGAATCCGTATAGGTGTTCGAGTGTTCGAAACGTAACGCGCAAGAAATTGTAAGTAAACGCCGTATTTACATATCTGCCACTGTGCAGGAGAATCCGTATAGGTGTTCGAGTGTGCGAAACGTAACGCGTGAGAAATTGTAAGTAAACGCCGTATTTACATATATGCCACTGTGCAGGAGAATCCGTATAGGTGTTCGAGTGCTCGAAACGTAACGCGCGAGAACTTGTAAGTAAACGCCGTATTTACATATCTGCCACTGTGCAGGAAAATCCGTATAGGTGTTCGAGTGTTCGAATCGTAAGGCGTGAGAAATTGTAATTAAACGCCGTATTTACATATCTGCCACTGTGCTGGAGAATCCGTATAGGTGTTCGAGTGTTCAAAACGTAACGCGCGAGAAGTTGTATGTAAATACGGCGTATTTACATATCTGCCACTGTGCAGGAGAATCCGTATAGGTGTTCGAGTGTTCGAAACGTAACGCGCGAGAAATTGTATGTAAACGTCGTATTTACTTATCTGCCACTGTGCAGGATAATCCGTATAGGTGTTCGAGTGTTCGAAACGTAACGCGTGAGAAATTGTAAGTAAACGTCGTATTTACATATCTGCCACTGTGCAGGAGAATCCGTATAGGTGTTCGAGTGTGCCAAACGTAACGCGCGAGAAATTGTAAGTAAACGCCGTATTTACATATCTGCCACTGTGCAGGATAATCCGTATAGGTGTTCGAGTGTGCGAAACGTAACGCGCGAGAAATTGTAAGTAAACGCCGTATTTACATATCTGCCACTGTGCAGGAGAATCCGTATAGGTGTTCGAGTGCTCGAAACGTAACGCGCAAGAAATTGTAAGTAAACGCCGTATTTACATATCTGCCACTGTGCAGGAGAATCCGGACAGGTGTTCGAGTGTTCGAAACGTAACGCGCGAGAAATTGTTTGTAAACGCCGTATTTACATATCTGCCACTGTGCAGGAGAATCCGTATAGCTGTTCGAGTGTGCGAAACGTAACGCGCGAGAAATTGTAAGTAAACGTCGTATTTACATATCTGCCATTGTGCAGGAAAATCCGTATAGGTGTTCGAGTGCTCGAAACGTAACGCGCAAGAAATTGTAAGTAAACGCCGTATTTACATATCTGCCACTGTGCAGGAAAATCCGTATAGGTGTTCGAGTGTTCTAATCGTAAGGCGTGAGAAATTGTAATTAAACGCCGTATTTACATATCTGCCACTGTGCTGGACAATCCATATAGGTGTTCGAGAGTTCAAACCGTAACGCGCGAGAAATTGTAAGTAAACGCCGTATTTACATATCTGCCACTGTGTAGGAGAATCCGTATAGGTGTTCGAGTGTTCGAAACGTAACGCGCGAGAAGTTGTAAGTAAATACGGCGTATTTACATATCTGCCACTGTGCAGGAGAATCCGTATAGGTGTTCGAGTGTTCGAAACGTAACGCCCGAGAAATTGTAAGTAAACGCCGTATTTACATATCTGCCACTGTGCAGGAGAATCCGGATAGGTGTTCGAGTGTGCCAAACGTAACGCGCGAGAAATTGTAAGTAAACGCCGTATTTACATATCTGCCACTGTGCAGGATAATCCGTATAGGTGTTCGAGTGTGCGAAACGTAACGCGCGAGAAATTGTAAGTAAACGCCGTATTTACATATCTGCCACTGTGCAGGAGAATCCGGATAGCTGTTCGAGTGTGCGACACGTAACGCGCGAGAAATTGTAAGTAAACGCCGTATTTACATATCTGCCACTGTGCAGGAGAATCCGTATAGGTGTTCGAGTGCTCGAAACGTAACGCGCAAGAAATTGTAAGTAAACGCCGTATTTACATATCTGCCACTGTGCAGGAGAATCCGGATAGCTGTTCGAGTGTGCGAAACGTAATGCGCGAGAAATTGTAAGTAAACGTCGTATTTACATATCTGCCACTGTGCAGGAGAATCCGTATAGGTGTTCGAGTGTTCGAAACGTAACGCGCAAGAAATTGTAAGTAAACGCCGTATTTACATATCTGCCACTGTGCAGGAGAATCCGTATAGATGTTCGAGTGTGCGAAACGTAACGCGCGAGAAATTCTAAGTAAACGCCGAATTTACATATCTGCCACTGTGCAGGAGAATCCGTATAGGTGTTCGAGTGCTCGAAACGTAACGCGCAAGAAATTGTAAGTAAACGCCGTATTTACATATCTGCCACTGTGAAGGAAAATCCGTATAGGTGTTCGAGTGTTCGAATCGTAAGGCGTGAGAAATTGTAATTAAACGCCGTATTTACATATCTGCCACTGTGCTGGAGAATCCGTATAGGTGTTCGAGTGTTCAAACCGTAACGCGCGAGAAATTGTAAGTAAACGCCGTATTTACATATCTGCCACTGTGCAGGAGAATCCGTATAGGTGTTCGAGTGCTCGAAACGTAACGCGCAAGAAATTGTAAGTAAACGCCGTATTTACATATCTGCCACTGTGCAGGAGAATCCGTATAGGTGTTCGAGTGTTCGAAACGTAACGCGCGAGAAATTGTATGTAAACGCCGTATTTACATATCTGCCACTGTGCAGGAGAATCCGTATAGCTGTTCGAGTGTGCGAAACGTAACGCGCGAGAAATTGTAAGTAAACGTCGTATTTACATATCTGCCACTGTGTAGGAGAATCCGTATAGGTGTTCGAGTGTTTGAAACGTAGCGCGCAAGAAATTGTAAGTAAACGCCGTATTTACATATCTGCCACTGTGCAGGAGAATCCGTATAGGTGTTCGAGTGTGCGAAACGTAACGCGCGAGAAATTGTAAGTAAACGCCGTATTTACATATCTGCCACTGTGCAGGAGAATCCGTATAGGTGTTCGAGTGCTCGAAACGTAACGCGCAAGAAATTGTAAGTAAACGCCGTATTTACATATCTGCCACTGTGCAGGAAAATCCGTATAGGTGTTCGAGTGTTCGAATCGTAAGGCGTGAGAAATGGTAATTAAACGCCGTATTTACATATCTGCCACTGTGCTGGAGAATCCGTATAGGTGTTCGAGTGTTCAAACCGTAACGCGCGAGAAATTGTAAGTAGACGCCGTATTTACATATCTGCCACTGTGCAGGAGAATCCGTATAGGTGTTCGAGTGTTCGAAACGTAACGCGCGAGAAATTGTCAGTAAACGTCGTATTTACATATCTGCCACTGTGCAGGAGAATCCGTATAGGTGTTCGAGTGTTCGATACGTAACGCGTGAGAAATTGTATGTAAACGCCGTATTTACATCTCTGCCTCTGTGCAGGAGAATCCGTATAGCTGTTCGAGTGTGCGAAACGTAACGCGCGAGAAATTGTAAGTAAACGCCGTATTTACATGTCTGCCACTGTGCAGGAGAATCCGTATAGGTGTTCGAGTGTTCGAAACGTAACGCGCGAGAAATTGTAAGTAAACATCGTATTTACATATCTGCCACTGTGCAGGAGAATCCGTATAGGTGTTCGAGTGTTCGAAACGTAACGCGTGAGAAATTGTAAGTAAACGCCGTATTTACATATCTGCCACTGTCCAGGAGAATCCGTATAGGTGTTCGAGTGTTCAAACCGTAACGCGCGAGAAATTGTAAGTAAACACCGTATTTACATATCTGCCCCTATGCAGGAGAATCCGTATAGGTGTTCGAGTGTTCGAAACGTAACGCGCCAGAAATTGTAAGTAAACGTCGTATTTACATATCTGCCTCTGTGCGGGAGAATCCGTATAGGTGTTCGAGTGTTCGAAACGTAACGCGCGAGAAATTGTATGTAAACGCCGTATTTACATATCTGCCACTGTCCAGGAGAATCCGTATAGGTGTTCGAGTGCTCGAAACGTAACGCGCAAGAAATTGTAAGTAAACGCCGTATTTACATATCTGCCACTGTGCAGGAAAATCCGTATAGGTGTTCGAGTGTTCGAATCGTAAGGCGTGTGAAATTGTAATTAAACGCCGTATTTACATATCTGCCACTGTGCTGGAGAATCCGTATAGGTGTTCGAGTGTTCAAACCGTAACGCGCGAGAAATTGTAAGTAAACGCCGTATTTACATGTCTGCCACTGTGCAGGAGAATCCGTATAGGTGTTCGAGTGCTCGAAACGTAACGCGCAAGAAATTGTAAGTAAACGCCGTATTTACATATCTGCCACTGTGCAGGATAATCCGGATAGCTGTTCGAGTGTGCGAAACGTAACGCGCGAGAAATTGTAAGTAAACGTCGTATTTACATATCTGCCACTGTGCAGGAGAATCCGTATAGGTGTTCGAGTGTTCGAAACGTAACGCGCAAGAAATTGTAAGTAAACGCCGTATTTACATATCTGCCACTGTGTAGGAGAATCTGTACAGGTGTTCGAGTGTTCGACACGTAACGCGCGAGAAATTGTTTGTAAACGCCGTATTTACATATCTGCCACTGTACAGGAGAATCCGTATAGCTGTTCGAGTGTGCGAAACGTAACGCGCGAGAAATTGTAAGTAAACGTCGTATTTACATATCTGCCACTGTGCAGGAGAATCCGTATAGGTGTTCGAGTGTTCGAAACGTAACGCGCAAGAAATTGTAAGTAAACGCCGTATTTACATATCTGCCACTGTGCAGGAGAATCCGTATAGGTGTTCGAGTGTGCGAAACGTAACGCGTGAGAAATTGTAAGTAAACGCCGTATTTACATATCTGCCACTGTGCAGGAGAATCCGTATAGGTGTTCGAGTGTGCCAAACGTAACGCGCGAGAAATTGTAGGTAAACACCGTATTTACATATCTGCCATTGTGCAGGATAATCCGTATAGGTGTTCGAGTGTGCGAAACGTAACACGCGAGAAATTGTAAGTAAACGCCGTATTTACATATCTGCCACTGTGCAGGAGAATCCGTATAGGTGTTCGAGTGCTCGAAACGTAACGCGCAAGAAATTGTAAGTAAACGCCGTATTTACATATCTGCCACTGTGCAGGAAAATCCGTATAGGTGTTCGAGTGTTCGAATCGTCAGGCGTGAGAAATTGTAATTAAACGCCGTATTTACATATCTGCCACTGTGCTGGAGAATCCGTATAGGTGTTCGAGTGTTCAAACCGTAACGCGCGAGAAATTGTAAGTAAACGCCGTATTTACATATCTGCCACTGTGCAGGAGAATCCGTATAGGTGTTCGAGTGTTCGAAACGTAACGCGCGAGAAGTTGTAAGTAAATACGGCGTATTTACATATCTGCCACTGTGCAGGAGAATCCGTATAGGTGGTCGAGTGTTCGAAACGTAACGCGCGAGAAATTGTAAGTAAACGTCGTATTTACTTATCTGCCACTGTGCAGGAGAATCCGTATAGGTGTTCGAGTGTTCGAAACGTAACGCGTGAGAAATTATAAGTAAACGTCGTATTTACTTATCTGCCACTGTGCAGGAGAATCCGTATAGGTGTTCGAGTGTGCCAAACGTAACGCGCGAGAAATTGTAAGTAAACGCCGTATTTACATATCTGCCACTGTGCAGGAGAATCCGTATAGGTGTTCGAGTGTGCGAAACGTAACGCGCGAGAAATTGTAAGTAAACGCCGTATTTACATATCTGCCACTGTGCAGGAGAATCCGTATAGGTGTTCGAGTGCTCGAAACGTAACGCGCAAGAAATTGTAAGTAAACGCCGTATTTACATATCTGCCACTGTGCAGGAGAATCCGTATAGGTGTTCGAGTGTGCGAAACGTAACGCGCGAGAAATTGTAAGTAAACGCCGTATTTACATATCTGCCACTGTGCAGGAGAATCCGTATAGGTGTTCGAGTGCTCGAAACGTAACGCGCAAGAAATTGTTAGTAAACGCCGTATTTACATATCTGCCACTGTGCAGGAGAATCCGTATAGGTGTTCGAGTGTTCGAAACGTAACGCGCAAGAAATTGTAAGTAAACGCCGTATTTACATATCTGCCACTGTGCAGGAGAATCCGTATAGATGTTCGAGTGTGCGAAACGTAACGCGCGAGAAATTCTAAGTAAACGCCGTATTTACATATCTGCCACTGTGCAGGAGAATCCGTATAGGTGTTCGAGTGCTCGAAACGTAACGCGCAAGAAATTGTAATTAAACGCCGTATTTACATATCTGCCACTGTGCAGGAGAATCCGTATAGGTGTTCGAGTGCTCGAAACGTAACGCGCAAGAAATTGTAAGTAAACGCCGTATTTACATATCTGCCACAGTGCAGGAGAATCCGTATAGGTGTTCGAGTGTTCGAAACGTAAAGCGCGAGAAATTGTATGTAAACGCCGTATTTACATATCTACCACTGTGCAGGAGAATCCGTATAGCTGTTCGAGTGTGCGAAACGTAACGCACGAGAAATTGTAAGTAAACGTCGTATTTACATATCTGCCACTGTGCAGGAGAATCCGTATAGGTGTTCGAGTGTTTGAAACGTAGCGCGCAAGAAATTGTAAGTAAACGCCGTATTTACATATCTGCCACTATGCCGGAGAATCCGTATAGGTGTTCGAGTGTGCGAAACGTAACGCGCGAGAAATTGTAAGTAAACGCCGTATTTACATATCTGCCACTGTGCAGGAGAATCCGTATAGGTGTTCGAGTGCTCGAAACGTAACGCGCAAGAAATTGTAAGTAAACGCCGTATTTACATATCTGCCACTGTGCAGGAAAATCCGTATAGGTGTTCGAGTGTTCGAATCGTAAGGCGTGAGAAATGGTAATTAAACGCCGTATTTACATATCTGCCACTGTGCTGGAGAATCCGTATAGGTGTTCGAGTGTTCAAACCGTAACGCGCGAGAAATTGTAAGTAGACGCCGTATTTACATATCTGCCACTGTGCAGGACAATCCGTATAGGTGTTCGAGTGTTCGAAACGTAACGCGCGAGAAATTGTCAGTAAACGTCGTTTTTACATATCTGCCACTGTGCAGGAGAATCCGTATAGGTGTTCGAGTGTTCGATACGTAACGCGTGAGAAATTGTATGTAAACGCCGTATTTACATCTCTGCCTCTGTGCAGGAGAATCCGTATAGCTGTTCGAGTGTGCGGAACGTAACGCGCGAGAAATTGGAAGTAAACGCCGTATTTACATATCTGCCACTGTGCAGGAGAATCCGTATAGGTGTTCGAGTGTTCGAAACGTAACGCGCGAGAAATTGTAAGTAAACATCGTATTTACATATCTGCCACTGTGCAGGAGAATCCGTATAGGTGTTCGAGTGTTCGAAACGTAACGCGTGAGAAATTGTAAGTAAACGCCGTATTTAAATATCTGCCACTGTCCAGGAGAATCCGTATAGGTGTTCGAGTGTTCAAACCGTAACGCGCGAGAAATTGTAAGTAAACACCGTATTTACATATCTGCCCCTATGCAGGAGAATCCGTATAGGTGTTCGAGTGTTCGAAACGTAACGCGCCAGAAATTGTAAGTAAACGTCGTATTTACATATCTGCCTCTGTGCGGGAGAATCCGTATAGGTGTTCGAGTGTTCGAAACGTAACGCGCGAGAAATTGTATGTAAACGCCGTATTTACATATCTGCCACTGTCCAGGAGAATCCGTATAGGTGTTCGAGTGCTCGAAACGTAACGCGCAAGAAATTGTAAGTAAACGCCGTATTTACATATCTGCCACTGTGCAGGAAAATCCGTATAGGTGTTCGAGTGTTCGAATCGTAAGGCGTGTGAAATTGTAATTAAACGCCGTATTTACATATCTGCCACTGTGCTGGAGAATCCGTATAGGTGTTCGAGTGTTCAAACCGTAACGCGCGAGAAATTGTAAGTAAACGCTGTATTTACATGTCTGCCACTGTGCAGGAGAATCCGTATAGGTGTTCGAGTGCTCGAAACGTAACGCGCAAGAAATTGTAAGTAAACGCCGTATTTACATATCTGCCACTGTGCAGGAGAATCCGGATAGCTGTTCGAGTGTGCGAAACGTAACGCGCGAGAAATTGTAAGTAAACGTCGTATTTACATATCTGCCACTGTGCAGGAGAATCCGTATAGGTGTTCGAGTGTTCGAAACGTAACGCGCAAGAAATTGTAAGTAAACGCCGTATTTACATATCTGCCACTGTGTAGGAGAATCTGTACAGGTGTTCGAGTGTTCGACACGTAACGCGCGAGAAATTGTTTGTAAACGCCGTATTTACATATCTGCCACTGTACAGGAGAATCCGTATAGCTGTTCGAGTGTGCGAAACGTAACGCGCGAGAAATTGTAAGTAAACGTCGTATTTACATATCTGCCACTGTGCAGGAGAATCCGTATAGGTGTTCGAGTGTTCGAAACGTAACGCGCAAGAAATTGTAAGTAAACGCCGTATTTACATATCTGCCACTGTGCAGGAGAATCCGTATAGGTGTTCGAGTGTGCGAAACGTAACGCGTGAGAAATTGTAAGTAAACGCCGTATTTACATATCTGCCACTGTGCAGGAGAATCCGTATAGGTGTTCGAGTGTGCCAAACGTAACGCGCGAGAAATTGTAAGTAAACACCGTATTTACATATCTGCCATTGTGCAGGATAATCCGTATAGGTGTTCGAGTGTGCGAAACGTAACACGCGAGAAATTGTAAGTAAACGCCGTATTTACATATCTGCCACTGTGCAGGAGAATCCGTATAGGTGTTCGAGTGCTCGAAACGTAACGCGCAAGAAATTGTAAGTAAACGCCGTATTTACATATCTGCCACTGTGCAGGAAAATCCGTATAGGTGTTCGAGTGTTCAAACCGTAACGCGCGAGAAATTGTAAGTAAACGCCGTATTTACATATCTGCCACTGTGCAGGAGAATCCGTATAGGTGTTCGAGTGCTCGAAACGTAACGAGCGAGAAGTTGTAAGTAAATACGGCGTATTTACATATCTGCCACTGTGCAGGAGAATCCGTATAGGTGTTCGAGTGTTCGAAACGTAACGCGCGAGAAATTGTAAGTAAACGTCGTATTAACTTATCTGCCACTGTGCAGGAGAATCCGTATAGGTGTTCGAGTGTTCGAAACGTAACGCGTGAGAAATTATAAGTAAACGTCGTATTTACTTATCTGCCACTGTGCAGGAGAATCCGTATAGGTGTTCGAGTGTGCGAAACGTAACGCGCGAGAAATTGTAAGTAAACGCCGTATTTACATATCTGCCACTGTGCAGGAGAATCCGTATAGGTGTTCGAGTGTGCGAAACGTAACGCGCGAGAAATTGTAAGTAAACGCCGTATTTACATATCTGCCACTGTGCAGGAGAATCCGTATAGGTGTTCGAGTGCTCGAAACGTAACGCGCAAGAAATTGTTAGTAAACGCCGTATTTACATATCTGCCACTGTGCAGGAGAATCCGGACAGGTGTTCGAGTGTTCGAAACGTAACGCGCGAGAAATTGTTTGTAAACGCCGTATTTACATATCTGCCACTGTGCAGGAGAATCCGTATAGCTGTTCGAGTGTGCGAAACGTAACGCGCGAGAAATTGTAAGTAAACGTCGTATTTACATATCTGCCACTGTGCAGGAGAATCCGTATAGGTGTTCGAGTGTTCGAAACGTAACGCGCAAGAAATTGTAAGTAAACGCCGTATTTACATATCTGCCACTGTGCAGGAGAATCCGTATAGGTGTTCGAGTGTGCGAAACGTAACGCGCGAGAAATTGTAAGTAAACGCCGTATTTACATATCTGCCACTGTGCAGGAGAATCTGTATAGGTGTTCGAGTGCTCGAAACGTAACGCGCAAGAAATTGTAAGTAAACGCCGTATTTACATATCTGCCACTGTGCAGGAGAATCCGTATAGGTGTTCGAGTGTGCGAAACGTAACGCGCGAGAAATTGTAAGTAAACGCCGTATTTACATATCTGCCACTGTGCAGGAGAATCCGTATAGGTGTTCGAGTGCTCGAAACGTAACGCGCAAGAAATTGTTAGTAAACGCCGTATTTACATATCTGCCACTGTGCAGGAGAATCCGTATAGGTGTTCGAGTGTTCGAAACGTAACGCGCAAGAAATTGTAAGTAAACGCCGTATTTACATATCTGCCACTGTGCAGGAGAATCCGTATAGATGTTCGAGTGTGCGAAACGTAACGCGCGAGAAATTCTAAGTAAACGCCGTATTTACATATCTGCCACTGTGCAGGGGAATCCGTATAGGTGTTCGAGTGCTCGAAACGTAACGCGCAAGAAATTGTAATTAAACGCCGTATTTACATATCTGCCACTGTGCAGGAGAATCCGTATAGGTGTTCGAGTGCTCGAAACGTAACGCGCAAGAAATTGTAAGTAAACGCCGTATTTACATATCTGCCACAGTGCAGGAGAATCCGTATAGGTGTTCGAGTGTTCGAAACGTAAAGCGCGAGAAATTGTATGTAAACGCCGTATTTACATATCTACCACTGTGCAGGAGAATCCGTATAGCTGTTCGAGTGTGCGAAACGTAACGCGCGAGAAATTGTAAGTAAACGTCGTATTTACATATCTGCCACTGTGCAGGAGAATCCGTATAGGTGTTCGAGTGTTTGAAACGTAGCGCGCAAGAAATTGTAAGTAAACGCCGTATTTACATATCTGCCACTGTGCAGGAGAAACCGTATAGGTGTTCGAGTGTGCGAAACGTAACGCGCGAGAAATTGTAAGTAAACGCCGTATTTACATATCTGCCACTGTGCAGGAGAATCCGTATAGGTGTTCGAGTGCTCGAAACGTAACGCGCAAGAAATTGTAAGTAAACGCCGTATTTACATATCTGCCACTGTGCAGGAAAATCCGTATAGGTGTTCGAGTGTTCGAATCGTAAGGCGTGAGAAATGGTAATTAAACGCCGTATTTACATATCTGCCACTGTGCTGGAGAATCCGTATAGGTGTTCGAGTGTTCAAACCGTAACGCGCGAGAAATTGTAAGTAGACGCCGTATTTACATATCTGCCATTGTGCAGGAGAATCCGTATAGGTGTTCGAGTGTTCGAAACGTAACGCGCGAGAAATTGTATGTAAACGTCGTATTTACATATCTGCCACTGTGCAGGAGAATCCGTATAGGTGTTCGAGTGTTTGAAACGTAGCGCGCAAGAAATTGTAAGTAAACGCCGTATTTACATATCTGCCACTGTGCAGGAGAATCCGTATAGGTGTTCGAGTGTGCGAAACGTAACGCGCGAGAAATTGTAAGTAAACGCCGTATTTACATATCTGCCACTGTGCAGGAGAATCCGTATAGGTGTTCGAGTGCTCGAAACGTAACGCGCAAGAAATTGTAAGTAAACGCCGTATTTACATATCTGCCACTGTGCAGGAAAATCCGTATAGGTGTTCGAGTGTTCAAATCGTAACGCGCGAGAAATTGTTTGTAAACGCCGTATTTACATATCTGCCACTGTGCAGGAGAATCCGTATAGCTGTTCGAGTGTGCGAAACGTAACGCGCGAGAAATTGTAAGTAAACGTCGTATTTACATATCTGCCACTGTGCAGGAGAATCCGTATAGGTGTTCGAGTGTTCGAAACGTAACGCGCAAGAAATTGTAAGTAAACGCCGTATTTACATATCTGCCACTGTGCAGGAGAATCCGTATAGGTGTTCGAGTGTGCGAAACGTAACGCGTGAGAAATTGTAAGTAAACGCCGTATTTACATATATGCCACTGTGCAGGAGAATCCGTATAGGTGTTCGAGTGCTCGAAACGTAACGCGCGAGAACTTGTAAGTAAACGCCGTATTTACATATCTGCCACTGTGCAGGAAAATCCGTATAGGTGTTCGAGTGTTCGAATCGTAAGGCGTGAGAAATTGTAATTAAACGTCGTATTTACATATCTGCCACTGTGCTGGAGAATCCGTATAGGTGTTCGAGTCTTCAAAACGTAACGCGCGAGAAGTTGTATGTAAATACGGCGTATTTACATATCTGCCACTGTGCAGGAGAATCCGTATAGGTGTTCGAGTGTTCGAAACGTAACGCGCGAGAAATTGTAAGTAAACGTCGTATTTACTTATCTGCCACTGTGCAGGATAATCCGTATAGGTGTTCGAGTGTTCGA
Organism: Camellia sinensis; assembly: GCF_055761805.1. NCBI lineage: Eukaryota > Viridiplantae > Streptophyta > Magnoliopsida > Ericales > Theaceae > Camellia > Camellia sinensis. The sequence continues at coordinate 2,758,084 of NW_028128989.1, read as the reverse complement.
AACGTAACGCGTGAGAAATTGTAAGTAAACGTCGTATTTACATATCTGCCACTGTGCAGGAGAATCCGTATAGGTGTTCGAGTGTGCCAAACGTAACGCGCGAGAAATTGTAAGTAAACGCCGTATTTACATATCTGCCACTGTGCAGGATAATCCGTATAGGTGTTCGAGTGTGCGAAACGTAACGCGCGAGAAATTGTAAGTAAACGCCGTATTTACATATCTGCCACTGTGCAGGAGAATCCGTATAGGTGTTCGAGTGCTCGAAACGTAACGCGCAAGAAATTGTAAGTAAACGCCGTATTTACATATCTGCCACTGTGCAGGAGAATCCGGACAGGTGTTCGAGTGTTCGAAACGTAACGCGCGAGAAATTGTTTGTAAACGCCGTATTTACATATCTGCCACTGTGCAGGAGAATCCGTATAGCTGTTCGAGGGTGCGAAACGTAACGCGCGAGAAATTGTAAGTAAACGTCGTATTTACATATCTGCCATTGTGCAGGAAAATCCGTATAGGTGTTCGAGTGCTCGAAACGTAACGCGCAAGAAATTGTAAGTAAACGCCGTATTTACATATCTGCCACTGTGCAGGAAAATCCGTATAGGTGTTCGAGTGTTCTAATCGTAAGGCGTGAGAAATTGTAATTAAACGCCGTATTTACATATCTGCCACTGTGCTGGACAATCCGTATAGGTGTTCGAGAGTTCAAACCGTAACGCGCGAGAAATTGTAAGTAAACGCCGTATTTACATATCTGCCACTGTGTAGGAGAATCCGTATAGGTGTTCGAGTGTTCGAAACGTAACGCGCGAGAAGTTGTAACTAAATACGGCGTATTTACATATCTGCCACTGTGCAGGAGAATCCGTATAGGTGTTCGAGTGTTCGAAACGTAACGCGCGAGAAATTGTAAGTAAACGCCGTATTTACATATCTGCCACTGTGCAGGAGAATCCGGATAGGTGTTCGAGTGTGCCAAACGTAACGCGCGAGAAATTGTAAGTAAACGCCGTATTTACATATCTGCCACTGTGCCGGAGAATCCGTATAGGTGTTCGAGTGTGCGAAACGTAACGCGCGAGAAATTGTAAGTAAACGCCGTATTTACATATCTGCCACTGTGCAGGAGAATCCGGATAGCTGTTCGAGTGTGCGAAACGTAACGCGCGAGAAATTGTAAGTAAACGCCGTATTTACATATCTGCCACTGTGCAGGAGAATCCGTATAGGTGTTCGAGTGCTCGAAACGTAACGCGCAAGAAATTGTAAGTAAACGCCGTATTTACATATCTGCCACTGTGCAGGAGAATCCGGATAGCTGTTCGAGTGTGCGAAACGTAATGCCGAGAAATTGTAAGTAAACGTCGTATTTACATATCTGCCACTGTGCAGGAGAATCCGTATAGGTGTTCGAGTGTTCGAAACGTAACGCGCAAGAAATTGTAAGTAAACGCCGTATTTACATATCTGCCACTGTGCAGGAGAATCCGTATAGGTGTTCGAGTGTGCGAAACGTAACGCGTGAGAAATTGTAAGTAAACGCCGTATTTACATATATGCCACTGTGCAGGAGAATCCGTATAGGTGTTCGAGTGCTCGAAACGTAACGCGCGAGAACTTGTAAGTAAACGCCGTATTTACATATCTGCCACTGTGCAGGAAAATCCGTATAGGTGTTCGAGTGTTCGAATCGTAAGGCGTGAGAAATTGTAATTAAACGCCGTATTTACATATCTGCCACTGTGCTGGAGAATCCGTATAGGTGTTCGAGTGTTCAAAACGTAACGCGCGAGAAGTTGTATGTAAATACGGCGTATTTACATATCTGCCACTGTGCAGGAGAATCCGTATAGGTGTTCGAGTGTTCGAAACGTAACGCGCGAGAAATTGTATGTAAACGTCGTATTTACTTATCTGCCACTGTGCAGGATAATCCGTATAGGTGTTCGAGTGTTCGAAACGTAACGCGTGAGAAATTGTAAGTAAACGTCGTATTTACATATCTGCCACTGTGCAGGAGAATCCGTATAGGTGTTCGAGTGTGCCAAACGTAACGCGCGAGAAATTGTAAGTAAACGCCGTATTTACATATCTGCCACTGTGCAGGATAATCCGTATAGGTGTTCGAGTGTGCGAAACGTAACGCGCGAGAAATTGTAAGTAAACGCCGTATTTACATATCTGCCACTGTGCAGGAGAATCCGTATAGGTGTTCGAGTGCTCGAAACGTAACGCGCAAGAAATTGTAAGTAAACGCCGTATTTACATATCTGCCACTGTGCAGGAGAATCCGGACAGGTGTTCGAGTGTTCGAAACGTAACGCGCGAGAAATTGTTTGTAAACGCCGTATTTACATATCTGCCACTGTGCAGGAGAATCCGTATAGCTGTTCGAGTGTGCGAAACGTAACGCGCGAGAAATTGTAAGTAAACGTCGTATTTACATATCTGCCATTGTGCAGGAAAATCCGTATAGGTGTTCGAGTGCTCGAAACGTAACGCGCAAGAAATTGTAAGTAAACGCCGTATTTACATATCTGCCACTGTGCAGGAAAATCCGTATAGGTGTTCGAGTGTTCTAATCGTAAGGCGTGAGAAATTGTAATTAAACGCCGTATTTACATATCTGCCACTGTGCTGGACAATCCATATAGGTGTTCGAGAGTTCAAACCGTAACGCGCGAGAAATTGTAAGTAAACGCCGTATTTACATATCTGCCACTGTGTAGGAGAATCCGTATAGGTGTTCGAGTGTTCGAAACGTAACGCGCGAGAAGTTGTAAGTAAATACGGCGTATTTACATATCTGCCACTGTGCAGGAGAATCCGTATAGGTGTTCGAGTGTTCGAAACGTAACGCCCGAGAAATTGTAAGTAAACGCCGTATTTACATATCTGCCACTGTGCAGGAGAATCCGGATAGGTGTTCGAGTGTGCCAAACGTAACGCGCGAGAAATTGTAAGTAAACGCCGTATTTACATATCTGCCACTGTGCAGGATAATCCGTATAGGTGTTCGAGTGTGCGAAACGTAACGCGCGAGAAATTGTAAGTAAACGCCGTATTTACATATCTGCCACTGTGCAGGAGAATCCGGATAGCTGTTCGAGTGTGCGACACGTAACGCGCGAGAAATTGTAAGTAAACGCCGTATTTACATATCTGCCACTGTGCAGGAGAATCCGTATAGGTGTTCGAGTGCTCGAAACGTAACGCGCAAGAAATTGTAAGTAAACGCCGTATTTACATATCTGCCACTGTGCAGGAGAATCCGGATAGCTGTTCGAGTGTGCGAAACGTAATGCGCGAGAAATTGTAAGTAAACGTCGTATTTACATATCTGCCACTGTGCAGGAGAATCCGTATAGGTGTTCGAGTGTTCGAAACGTAACGCGCAAGAAATTGTAAGTAAACGCCGTATTTACATATCTGCCACTGTGCAGGAGAATCCGTATAGATGTTCGAGTGTGCGAAACGTAACGCGCGAGAAATTCTAAGTAAACGCCGAATTTACATATCTGCCACTGTGCAGGAGAATCCGTATAGGTGTTCGAGTGCTCGAAACGTAACGCGCAAGAAATTGTAAGTAAACGCCGTATTTACATATCTGCCACTGTGAAGGAAAATCCGTATAGGTGTTCGAGTGTTCGAATCGTAAGGCGTGAGAAATTGTAATTAAACGCCGTATTTACATATCTGCCACTGTGCTGGAGAATCCGTATAGGTGTTCGAGTGTTCAAACCGTAACGCGCGAGAAATTGTAAGTAAACGCCGTATTTACATATCTGCCACTGTGCAGGAGAATCCGTATAGGTGTTCGAGTGCTCGAAACGTAACGCGCAAGAAATTGTAAGTAAACGCCGTATTTACATATCTGCCACTGTGCAGGAGAATCCGTATAGGTGTTCGAGTGTTCGAAACGTAACGCGCGAGAAATTGTATGTAAACGCCGTATTTACATATCTGCCACTGTGCAGGAGAATCCGTATAGCTGTTCGAGTGTGCGAAACGTAACGCGCGAGAAATTGTAAGTAAACGTCGTATTTACATATCTGCCACTGTGTAGGAGAATCCGTATAGGTGTTCGAGTGTTTGAAACGTAGCGCGCAAGAAATTGTAAGTAAACGCCGTATTTACATATCTGCCACTGTGCAGGAGAATCCGTATAGGTGTTCGAGTGTGCGAAACGTAACGCGCGAGAAATTGTAAGTAAACGCCGTATTTACATATCTGCCACTGTGCAGGAGAATCCGTATAGGTGTTCGAGTGCTCGAAACGTAACGCGCAAGAAATTGTAAGTAAACGCCGTATTTACATATCTGCCACTGTGCAGGAAAATCCGTATAGGTGTTCGAGTGTTCGAATCGTAAGGCGTGAGAAATGGTAATTAAACGCCGTATTTACATATCTGCCACTGTGCTGGAGAATCCGTATAGGTGTTCGAGTGTTCAAACCGTAACGCGCGAGAAATTGTAAGTAGACGCCGTATTTACATATCTGCCACTGTGCAGGAGAATCCGTATAGGTGTTCGAGTGTTCGAAACGTAACGCGCGAGAAATTGTCAGTAAACGTCGTATTTACATATCTGCCACTGTGCAGGAGAATCCGTATAGGTGTTCGAGTGTTCGATACGTAACGCGTGAGAAATTGTATGTAAACGCCGTATTTACATCTCTGCCTCTGTGCAGGAGAATCCGTATAGCTGTTCGAGTGTGCGAAACGTAACGCGCGAGAAATTGTAAGTAAACGCCGTATTTACATGTCTGCCACTGTGCAGGAGAATCCGTATAGGTGTTCGAGTGTTCGAAACGTAACGCGCGAGAAATTGTAAGTAAACATCGTATTTACATATCTGCCACTGTGCAGGAGAATCCGTATAGGTGTTCGAGTGTTCGAAACGTAACGCGTGAGAAATTGTAAGTAAACGCCGTATTTACATATCTGCCACTGTCCAGGAGAATCCGTATAGGTGTTCGAGTGTTCAAACCGTAACGCGCGAGAAATTGTAAGTAAACACCGTATTTACATATCTGCCCCTATGCAGGAGAATCCGTATAGGTGTTCGAGTGTTCGAAACGTAACGCGCCAGAAATTGTAAGTAAACGTCGTATTTACATATCTGCCTCTGTGCGGGAGAATCCGTATAGGTGTTCGAGTGTTCGAAACGTAACGCGCGAGAAATTGTATGTAAACGCCGTATTTACATATCTGCCACTGTCCAGGAGAATCCGTATAGGTGTTCGAGTGCTCGAAACGTAACGCGCAAGAAATTGTAAGTAAACGCCGTATTTACATATCTGCCACTGTGCAGGAAAATCCGTATAGGTGTTCGAGTGTTCGAATCGTAAGGCGTGTGAAATTGTAATTAAACGCCGTATTTACATATCTGCCACTGTGCTGGAGAATCCGTATAGGTGTTCGAGTGTTCAAACCGTAACGCGCGAGAAATTGTAAGTAAACGCCGTATTTACATGTCTGCCACTGTGCAGGAGAATCCGTATAGGTGTTCGAGTGCTCGAAACGTAACGCGCAAGAAATTGTAAGTAAACGCCGTATTTACATATCTGCCACTGTGCAGGATAATCCGGATAGCTGTTCGAGTGTGCGAAACGTAACGCGCGAGAAATTGTAAGTAAACGTCGTATTTACATATCTGCCACTGTGCAGGAGAATCCGTATAGGTGTTCGAGTGTTCGAAACGTAACGCGCAAGAAATTGTAAGTAAACGCCGTATTTACATATCTGCCACTGTGTAGGAGAATCTGTACAGGTGTTCGAGTGTTCGACACGTAACGCGCGAGAAATTGTTTGTAAACGCCGTATTTACATATCTGCCACTGTACAGGAGAATCCGTATAGCTGTTCGAGTGTGCGAAACGTAACGCGCGAGAAATTGTAAGTAAACGTCGTATTTACATATCTGCCACTGTGCAGGAGAATCCGTATAGGTGTTCGAGTGTTCGAAACGTAACGCGCAAGAAATTGTAAGTAAACGCCGTATTTACATATCTGCCACTGTGCAGGAGAATCCGTATAGGTGTTCGAGTGTGCGAAACGTAACGCGTGAGAAATTGTAAGTAAACGCCGTATTTACATATCTGCCACTGTGCAGGAGAATCCGTATAGGTGTTCGAGTGTGCCAAACGTAACGCGCGAGAAATTGTAGGTAAACACCGTATTTACATATCTGCCATTGTGCAGGATAATCCGTATAGGTGTTCGAGTGTGCGAAACGTAACACGCGAGAAATTGTAAGTAAACGCCGTATTTACATATCTGCCACTGTGCAGGAGAATCCGTATAGGTGTTCGAGTGCTCGAAACGTAACGCGCAAGAAATTGTAAGTAAACGCCGTATTTACATATCTGCCACTGTGCAGGAAAATCCGTATAGGTGTTCGAGTGTTCGAATCGTCAGGCGTGAGAAATTGTAATTAAACGCCGTATTTACATATCTGCCACTGTGCTGGAGAATCCGTATAGGTGTTCGAGTGTTCAAACCGTAACGCGCGAGAAATTGTAAGTAAACGCCGTATTTACATATCTGCCACTGTGCAGGAGAATCCGTATAGGTGTTCGAGTGTTCGAAACGTAACGCGCGAGAAGTTGTAAGTAAATACGGCGTATTTACATATCTGCCACTGTGCAGGAGAATCCGTATAGGTGGTCGAGTGTTCGAAACGTAACGCGCGAGAAATTGTAAGTAAACGTCGTATTTACTTATCTGCCACTGTGCAGGAGAATCCGTATAGGTGTTCGAGTGTTCGAAACGTAACGCGTGAGAAATTATAAGTAAACGTCGTATTTACTTATCTGCCACTGTGCAGGAGAATCCGTATAGGTGTTCGAGTGTGCCAAACGTAACGCGCGAGAAATTGTAAGTAAACGCCGTATTTACATATCTGCCACTGTGCAGGAGAATCCGTATAGGTGTTCGAGTGTGCGAAACGTAACGCGCGAGAAATTGTAAGTAAACGCCGTATTTACATATCTGCCACTGTGCAGGAGAATCCGTATAGGTGTTCGAGTGCTCGAAACGTAACGCGCAAGAAATTGTAAGTAAACGCCGTATTTACATATCTGCCACTGTGCAGGAGAATCCGTATAGGTGTTCGAGTGTGCGAAACGTAACGCGCGAGAAATTGTAAGTAAACGCCGTATTTACATATCTGCCACTGTGCAGGAGAATCCGTATAGGTGTTCGAGTGCTCGAAACGTAACGCGCAAGAAATTGTTAGTAAACGCCGTATTTACATATCTGCCACTGTGCAGGAGAATCCGTATAGGTGTTCGAGTGTTCGAAACGTAACGCGCAAGAAATTGTAAGTAAACGCCGTATTTACATATCTGCCACTGTGCAGGAGAATCCGTATAGATGTTCGAGTGTGCGAAACGTAACGCGCGAGAAATTCTAAGTAAACGCCGTATTTACATATCTGCCACTGTGCAGGAGAATCCGTATAGGTGTTCGAGTGCTCGAAACGTAACGCGCAAGAAATTGTAATTAAACGCCGTATTTACATATCTGCCACTGTGCAGGAGAATCCGTATAGGTGTTCGAGTGCTCGAAACGTAACGCGCAAGAAATTGTAAGTAAACGCCGTATTTACATATCTGCCACAGTGCAGGAGAATCCGTATAGGTGTTCGAGTGTTCGAAACGTAAAGCGCGAGAAATTGTATGTAAACGCCGTATTTACATATCTACCACTGTGCAGGAGAATCCGTATAGCTGTTCGAGTGTGCGAAACGTAACGCACGAGAAATTGTAAGTAAACGTCGTATTTACATATCTGCCACTGTGCAGGAGAATCCGTATAGGTGTTCGAGTGTTTGAAACGTAGCGCGCAAGAAATTGTAAGTAAACGCCGTATTTACATATCTGCCACTATGCCGGAGAATCCGTATAGGTGTTCGAGTGTGCGAAACGTAACGCGCGAGAAATTGTAAGTAAACGCCGTATTTACATATCTGCCACTGTGCAGGAGAATCCGTATAGGTGTTCGAGTGCTCGAAACGTAACGCGCAAGAAATTGTAAGTAAACGCCGTATTTACATATCTGCCACTGTGCAGGAAAATCCGTATAGGTGTTCGAGTGTTCGAATCGTAAGGCGTGAGAAATGGTAATTAAACGCCGTATTTACATATCTGCCACTGTGCTGGAGAATCCGTATAGGTGTTCGAGTGTTCAAACCGTAACGCGCGAGAAATTGTAAGTAGACGCCGTATTTACATATCTGCCACTGTGCAGGACAATCCGTATAGGTGTTCGAGTGTTCGAAACGTAACGCGCGAGAAATTGTCAGTAAACGTCGTTTTTACATATCTGCCACTGTGCAGGAGAATCCGTATAGGTGTTCGAGTGTTCGATACGTAACGCGTGAGAAATTGTATGTAAACGCCGTATTTACATCTCTGCCTCTGTGCAGGAGAATCCGTATAGCTGTTCGAGTGTGCGGAACGTAACGCGCGAGAAATTGGAAGTAAACGCCGTATTTACATATCTGCCACTGTGCAGGAGAATCCGTATAGGTGTTCGAGTGTTCGAAACGTAACGCGCGAGAAATTGTAAGTAAACATCGTATTTACATATCTGCCACTGTGCAGGAGAATCCGTATAGGTGTTCGAGTGTTCGAAACGTAACGCGTGAGAAATTGTAAGTAAACGCCGTATTTAAATATCTGCCACTGTCCAGGAGAATCCGTATAGGTGTTCGAGTGTTCAAACCGTAACGCGCGAGAAATTGTAAGTAAACACCGTATTTACATATCTGCCCCTATGCAGGAGAATCCGTATAGGTGTTCGAGTGTTCGAAACGTAACGCGCCAGAAATTGTAAGTAAACGTCGTATTTACATATCTGCCTCTGTGCGGGAGAATCCGTATAGGTGTTCGAGTGTTCGAAACGTAACGCGCGAGAAATTGTATGTAAACGCCGTATTTACATATCTGCCACTGTCCAGGAGAATCCGTATAGGTGTTCGAGTGCTCGAAACGTAACGCGCAAGAAATTGTAAGTAAACGCCGTATTTACATATCTGCCACTGTGCAGGAAAATCCGTATAGGTGTTCGAGTGTTCGAATCGTAAGGCGTGTGAAATTGTAATTAAACGCCGTATTTACATATCTGCCACTGTGCTGGAGAATCCGTATAGGTGTTCGAGTGTTCAAACCGTAACGCGCGAGAAATTGTAAGTAAACGCTGTATTTACATGTCTGCCACTGTGCAGGAGAATCCGTATAGGTGTTCGAGTGCTCGAAACGTAACGCGCAAGAAATTGTAAGTAAACGCCGTATTTACATATCTGCCACTGTGCAGGAGAATCCGGATAGCTGTTCGAGTGTGCGAAACGTAACGCGCGAGAAATTGTAAGTAAACGTCGTATTTACATATCTGCCACTGTGCAGGAGAATCCGTATAGGTGTTCGAGTGTTCGAAACGTAACGCGCAAGAAATTGTAAGTAAACGCCGTATTTACATATCTGCCACTGTGTAGGAGAATCTGTACAGGTGTTCGAGTGTTCGACACGTAACGCGCGAGAAATTGTTTGTAAACGCCGTATTTACATATCTGCCACTGTACAGGAGAATCCGTATAGCTGTTCGAGTGTGCGAAACGTAACGCGCGAGAAATTGTAAGTAAACGTCGTATTTACATATCTGCCACTGTGCAGGAGAATCCGTATAGGTGTTCGAGTGTTCGAAACGTAACGCGCAAGAAATTGTAAGTAAACGCCGTATTTACATATCTGCCACTGTGCAGGAGAATCCGTATAGGTGTTCGAGTGTGCGAAACGTAACGCGTGAGAAATTGTAAGTAAACGCCGTATTTACATATCTGCCACTGTGCAGGAGAATCCGTATAGGTGTTCGAGTGTGCCAAACGTAACGCGCGAGAAATTGTAAGTAAACACCGTATTTACATATCTGCCATTGTGCAGGATAATCCGTATAGGTGTTCGAGTGTGCGAAACGTAACACGCGAGAAATTGTAAGTAAACGCCGTATTTACATATCTGCCACTGTGCAGGAGAATCCGTATAGGTGTTCGAGTGCTCGAAACGTAACGCGCAAGAAATTGTAAGTAAACGCCGTATTTACATATCTGCCACTGTGCAGGAAAATCCGTATAGGTGTTCGAGTGTTCAAACCGTAACGCGCGAGAAATTGTAAGTAAACGCCGTATTTACATATCTGCCACTGTGCAGGAGAATCCGTATAGGTGTTCGAGTGCTCGAAACGTAACGAGCGAGAAGTTGTAAGTAAATACGGCGTATTTACATATCTGCCACTGTGCAGGAGAATCCGTATAGGTGTTCGAGTGTTCGAAACGTAACGCGCGAGAAATTGTAAGTAAACGTCGTATTAACTTATCTGCCACTGTGCAGGAGAATCCGTATAGGTGTTCGAGTGTTCGAAACGTAACGCGTGAGAAATTATAAGTAAACGTCGTATTTACTTATCTGCCACTGTGCAGGAGAATCCGTATAGGTGTTCGAGTGTGCGAAACGTAACGCGCGAGAAATTGTAAGTAAACGCCGTATTTACATATCTGCCACTGTGCAGGAGAATCCGTATAGGTGTTCGAGTGTGCGAAACGTAACGCGCGAGAAATTGTAAGTAAACGCCGTATTTACATATCTGCCACTGTGCAGGAGAATCCGTATAGGTGTTCGAGTGCTCGAAACGTAACGCGCAAGAAATTGTTAGTAAACGCCGTATTTACATATCTGCCACTGTGCAGGAGAATCCGGACAGGTGTTCGAGTGTTCGAAACGTAACGCGCGAGAAATTGTTTGTAAACGCCGTATTTACATATCTGCCACTGTGCAGGAGAATCCGTATAGCTGTTCGAGTGTGCGAAACGTAACGCGCGAGAAATTGTAAGTAAACGTCGTATTTACATATCTGCCACTGTGCAGGAGAATCCGTATAGGTGTTCGAGTGTTCGAAACGTAACGCGCAAGAAATTGTAAGTAAACGCCGTATTTACATATCTGCCACTGTGCAGGAGAATCCGTATAGGTGTTCGAGTGTGCGAAACGTAACGCGCGAGAAATTGTAAGTAAACGCCGTATTTACATATCTGCCACTGTGCAGGAGAATCTGTATAGGTGTTCGAGTGCTCGAAACGTAACGCGCAAGAAATTGTAAGTAAACGCCGTATTTACATATCTGCCACTGTGCAGGAGAATCCGTATAGGTGTTCGAGTGTGCGAAACGTAACGCGCGAGAAATTGTAAGTAAACGCCGTATTTACATATCTGCCACTGTGCAGGAGAATCCGTATAGGTGTTCGAGTGCTCGAAACGTAACGCGCAAGAAATTGTTAGTAAACGCCGTATTTACATATCTGCCACTGTGCAGGAGAATCCGTATAGGTGTTCGAGTGTTCGAAACGTAACGCGCAAGAAATTGTAAGTAAACGCCGTATTTACATATCTGCCACTGTGCAGGAGAATCCGTATAGATGTTCGAGTGTGCGAAACGTAACGCGCGAGAAATTCTAAGTAAACGCCGTATTTACATATCTGCCACTGTGCAGGGGAATCCGTATAGGTGTTCGAGTGCTCGAAACGTAACGCGCAAGAAATTGTAATTAAACGCCGTATTTACATATCTGCCACTGTGCAGGAGAATCCGTATAGGTGTTCGAGTGCTCGAAACGTAACGCGCAAGAAATTGTAAGTAAACGCCGTATTTACATATCTGCCACAGTGCAGGAGAATCCGTATAGGTGTTCGAGTGTTCGAAACGTAAAGCGCGAGAAATTGTATGTAAACGCCGTATTTACATATCTACCACTGTGCAGGAGAATCCGTATAGCTGTTCGAGTGTGCGAAACGTAACGCGCGAGAAATTGTAAGTAAACGTCGTATTTACATATCTGCCACTGTGCAGGAGAATCCGTATAGGTGTTCGAGTGTTTGAAACGTAGCGCGCAAGAAATTGTAAGTAAACGCCGTATTTACATATCTGCCACTGTGCAGGAGAAACCGTATAGGTGTTCGAGTGTGCGAAACGTAACGCGCGAGAAATTGTAAGTAAACGCCGTATTTACATATCTGCCACTGTGCAGGAGAATCCGTATAGGTGTTCGAGTGCTCGAAACGTAACGCGCAAGAAATTGTAAGTAAACGCCGTATTTACATATCTGCCACTGTGCAGGAAAATCCGTATAGGTGTTCGAGTGTTCGAATCGTAAGGCGTGAGAAATGGTAATTAAACGCCGTATTTACATATCTGCCACTGTGCTGGAGAATCCGTATAGGTGTTCGAGTGTTCAAACCGTAACGCGCGAGAAATTGTAAGTAGACGCCGTATTTACATATCTGCCATTGTGCAGGAGAATCCGTATAGGTGTTCGAGTGTTCGAAACGTAACGCGCGAGAAATTGTCAGTAAACGTCGTTTTTACATATCTGCCACTGTGCAGGAGAATCCGTATAGGTGTTCGAGTGTTCGATACGTAACGCGTGAGAAATTGTATGTAAACGCCGTATTTACATCTCTGCCTCTGTGCAGGAGAATCCGTATAGCTGTTTGAGTGTGCGGAACGTAACGCGCGAGAAATTGGAAGTAAACGCCGTATTTACATATCTGCCACTGTGCAGGAGAATCCGTATAGGTGTTCGAGTGTTCGAAACGTAACGCGCGAGAAATTGTAAGTAAACATCGTATTTACATATCTGCCACTGTGCAGGAGAATCCGTATAGGTGTTCGAGTGTTCGAAACGTAACGCGTGAGAAATTGTAAGTAAACGCCGTATTTACATATCTGCCACTGTCCAGGAGAATCCGTATAGGTGTTCGAGTGTTCAAACCGTAACGCGCGAGAAATTGTAAGTAAACACCGTATTTACATATCTGCCCCTATGCAGGAGAATCCGTATAGGTGTTCGAGTGTTCGAAACGTAACGCGCCAGAAATTGTAAGTAAACGTCGTATTTACATATCTGCCTCTGTGCGGGAGAATCCGTATAGGTGTTCGAGTGTTCGAAACGTAACGCGCGAGAAATTGTATGTAAACGCCGTATTTACATATCTGCCACTGTCCAGGAGAATCCGTATAGATGTTCGAGTGCTCGAAACGTAACGCGCAAGAAATTGTAAGTAAACGCCGTATTTACATATCTGCCACTGTGCAGGAAAATCCGTATAGGTGTTCGAGTGTTCGAATCGTAAGGCGTGTGAAATTGTAATTAAACGCCGTATTTACATATCTGCCACTGTGCTGGAGAATCCGTATAGGTGTTCGAGTGTTCAAACCGTAACGCGCGAGAAATTGTAAGTAAACGCCGTATTTACATGTCTGCCACTGTGCAGGAGAATCCGTATAGGTGTTCGAGTGCTCGAAACGTAACGCGCAAGAAATTGTAAGTAAACGCCGTATTTACATATCTGCCACTGTGCAGGAGAATCCGGATAGCTGTTCGAGTGTGCGAAACGTAACGCGCGAGAAATTGTAAGTAAACGTCGTATTTACATATCTGCCACTGTGCAGGAGAATCCGTATAGGTGTTCGAGTGTTCGAAACGTAACGCGCAAGAAATTGTAAGTAAACGCCGTATTTAGATATCTGCCACTGTGTAGGAGAATCTGTACAGGTGTTCGAGTGTTCGACACGTAACGCGCGAGAAATTGTTTGTAAACGCCGTATTTACATATCTGCCACTGTACAGGAGAATCCGTATAGCTGTTCGAGTGTGCGAAACGTAACGCGCGAGAAATTGTAAGTAAACGTCGTATTTACATATCTGCCACTGTGCAGGAGAATCCGTATAGGTGTTCGAGTGTTCGAAACGTAACGCGCAAGAAATTGTAAGTAAACGCCGTATTTACATATCTGCCACTGTGCAGGAGAATCCGTATAGGTGTTCGAGTGTGCGAAACGTAACGCGTGAGAAATTGTAAGTAAACGCCGTATTTACATATCTGCCACTATGCAGGAGAATCCGTATAGGTGTTCGAGTGTGCCAAACGTAACGCGCGAGAAATTGTAAGTAAACACCGTATTTACATATCTGCCATTGTGCAGGATAATCCGTATAGGTGTTCGAGTGTGCGAAACGTAACACGCGAGAAATTGTAAGTAAACGCCGTATTTACATATCTGCCACTGTGCAGGAGAATCCGTATAGGTGTTCGAGTGCTCGAAACGTAACGCGCAAGAAATTGTAAGTAAACGCCGTATTTACATATCTGCCACTGTGCAGGAAAATCCGTATAGGTGTTCGAGTGTTCAAACCGTAACGCGCGAGAAATTGTAAGTAAACGCTGTATTTACATATCTGCCACTGTGCAGGAGAATCCGTATAGGTGTTCGAGTGCTCGAAACGTAACGCGCGAGAAGTTGTAAGTAAATACGGCGTATTTACATATCTGCCACTGTGCAGGAGAATCCGTATAGGTGTTCGAGTGTTCGAAACGTAACGCGCGAGAAATTGTAAGTAAACGTCGTATTTACTTATCTGCCACTGTGCAGGAGAATCCGTATAGGTGTTCGAGTGTTCGAAACGTAACGCGTGAGAAATTATAAGTAAACGTCGTATTTACTTATCTGCCACTGTGCAGGAGAATCCGTATAGGTGTTCGAGTGTGCGAAACGTAACGCGCGAGAAATTGTAAGTAAACGCCGTATTTACATATCTGCCACTGTGCAGGAGAATCCGTATAGGTGTTCGAGTGTGCGAAACGTAACGCGCGAGAAATTGTAAGTAAACGCCGTATTTACATATCTGCCACTGTGCAGGAGAATCCGTATAGGTGTTCGAGTGCTCGAAACGTAACGCGCAAGAAATTGTTAGTAAACGCCGTATTTACATATCTGCCACTGTGCAGGAGAATCCGGACAGGTGTTCGAGTGTTCGAAACGTAACGCGCGAGAAATTGTTTGTAAACGCCGTATTTACATATCTGCCACTGTGCAGGAGAATCCGTATAGCTGTTCGAGTGTGCGAAACGTAACGCGCGAGAAATTGTAAGTAAACGTCGTATTTACATATCTGCCACTGTGCAGGAGAATCCGTATAGGTGTTCGAGTGTTCGAAACGTAACGCGCAAGAAATTGTAAGTAAACGCCGTATTTACATATCTGCCACTGTGCAGGAGAATCCGTATAGGTGTTCGAGTGTGCGAAACGTAACGCGTGAGAAATTGTAAGTAAACGCCGTATTTACATATCTGCCACTGTGCAGGAGAATCCGTATAGGTGTTCGAGTGCTCGAAACGTAACGCGCAAGAAATTGTAAGTAAACGCCGTATTTACATATCTGCCACTGTGCAGGAAAATCCGTATAGGTGTTCGAGTGTTCGAATCGTAAGGCGTGAGAAATTGTAATTAAACGCCGTATTTACATATCTGCCACTGTGCTGGAGAATCCGTATAGGTGTTCGAGAGTTCAAACCGTAACGCGCGAGAAATTGTAAGTAAACGCCGTATTTACATATCTGCCACTGTGCAGGAGAATCCGTATAGGTGTTCGAGTGTTCGAAACGTAACGCGTGAGAAGTTGTAAGTAAATACGGCGTATTTACATATCTGCCACTGTGCAGGAGAATCCGCATAGGTGTTCGAGTGTTCGAAACGTAACGCGCGAGAAATTGTAAGTAAACGTCGTATTTACTTATCTGCCACTGTGCAGGAGAATCCGTATAGGTGTTCGAGTGTTCGAAACGTAACGCGTGAGAAATTGTAAGTAAACGTCGTATTTACATATCTGCCACTGTGCAGGAGAATCCGTACAGGTGTTCGAGTGTGCCAAACGTAACGCGCGAGAAATTGTAAGTAAACGCCGTATTTACATATCTGCCACTGTGCAGGAGAATCCGTACAGGTGTTCAAGTGTTCGAAACGTAACACGCGAGAAATTGTAAGTAAACGCCGTATTTACATATCTGCCACTGTGCAGGAGAATCCGTATAGGTGTTCGAGTGCTCGAAACGTAACGCGCAAGAAATTGTAAGTAAACGCCGTATTTACATATCTGCCACTGTGCAGGAAAATCCGTATAGGTGTTCGAGTGTTCAAACCGTAACGCGCGAGAAATTGTAAGTAAACGCTGTATTTACATATCTGCCACTGTGCAGGAGAATCCGTATAGGTGTTCGAGTGCTCGAAACGTAACGCGCGAGAAGTTGTAAGTAAATACGGCGTATTTACATATCTGCCACTGTGCAGGAGAATCCGTATAGGTGTTCGAGTGTTCGAAACGTAACGCGCGAGAAATTGTAAGTAAACGTCGTATTTACTTATCTGCCACTGTGCAGGAGAATCCGTATAGGTGTTCGAGTGTTCGAAACGTAACGCGTGAGAAATTATAAGTAAACGTCGTATTTACTTATCTGCCACTGTGCAGGAGAATCCGTATAGGTGTTCGAGTGTGCGAAACGTAACGCGCGAGAAATTGTAAGTAAACGCCGTATTTACATATCTGCCACTGTGCAGGAGAATCCGTATAGGTGTTCGAGTGTGCGAAACGTAACGCGCGAGAAATTGTAAGTAAACGCCGTATTTACATATCTGCCACTGTGCAGGAGAATCCGTATAGGTGTTCGAGTGCTCGAAACGTAACGCGCAAGAAATTGTTAGTAAACGCCGTATTTACATATCTGCCACTGTGCAGGAGAATCCGGACAGGTGTTCGAGTGTTCGAAACGTAACGCGCGAGAAATTGTTTGTAAACGCCGTATTTACATATCTGCCACTGTGCAGGAGAATCCGTATAGCTGTTCGAGTGTGCGAAACGTAACGCGCGAGAAATTGTAAGTAAACGTCGTATTTACATATCTGCCACTGTGCAGGAGAATCCGTATAGGTGTTCGAGTGTTCGAAACGTAACGCGCAAGAAATTGTAAGTAAACGCCGTATTTACATATCTGCCACTGTGCAGGAGAATCCGTATAGGTGTTCGAGTGTGCGAAACGTAACGCGTGAGAAATTGTAAGTAAACGCCGTATTTACATATCTGCCACTGTGCAGGAGAATCCGTATAGGTGTTCGAGTGCTCGAAACGTAACGCGCAAGAAATTGTAAGTAAACGCCGTATTTACATATCTGCCACTGTGCAGGAAAATCCGTATAGGTGTTCGAGTGTTCGAATCGTAAGGCGTGAGAAATTGTAATTAAACGCCGTATTTACATATCTGCCACTGTGCTGGAGAATCCGTATAGGTGTTCGAGAGTTCAAACCGTAACGCGCGAGAAATTGTAAGTAAACGCCGTATTTACATATCTGCCACTGTGCAGGAGAATCCGTATAGGTGTTCGAGTGTTCGAAACGTAACGCGTGAGAAGTTGTAAGTAAATACGGCGTATTTACATATCTGCCACTGTGCAGGAGAATCCGCATAGGTGTTCGAGTGTTCGAAACGTAACGCGCGAGAAATTGTAAGTAAACGTCGTATTTACTTATCTGCCACTGTGCAGGAGAATCCGTATAGGTGTTCGAGTGTTCGAAACGTAACGCGTGAGAAATTGTAAGTAAACGTCGTATTTACATATCTGCCACTGTGCAGGAGAATCCGTACAGGTGTTCGAGTGTGCCAAACGTAACGCGCGAGAAATTGTAAGTAAACGCCGTATTTACATATCTGCCACTGTGCAGGAGAATCCGTACAGGTGTTCAAGTGTTCGAAACGTAACGCGCGAGAAATTGTTTGTAAACGCCGTATTTACATATCTGCCACTGTGCAGGAGAATCCGTATAGCTGTTCGAGTGTGCGAAACGTAACGCGTGATAAATTGTAAGTAAACGTCGTATTTACATATCTGCCACTGTGCAGGAGAATCCGTATAGGTGTTCGAGTGTTCGAAACGTAACGCGCAAGAAATTGTAAGTAAACGCCGTATTTACATATCTGCCACTGTGCAGGAGAATCCGTATAGGTGTTCGAGTGTGCGAAACGTAACGCGCGAGAAATTGTAAGTAAACCCCGTATTTACATATCGGCCACTGTGCAGGAGAATCCGTATAGGTGTTCGAGTGCTCGAAACGTAACGCGCAAGAAATTGTAAGTAAACGCCGTATTTACATATCTGCCACTGTGCAGGAGAATCCGGATAGCTGTTCGAGTGTGCGAAACGTAACGCGCGAGAAATTGTAAGTAAACGTCGTATTTACATATCTGCCACTGTGCAGGAGAATCCGTATAGGTGTTCGAGTGTTCGAAACGTAACGCGCAAGAAATTGTAAGTAAACGCCGTATTTACATATCTGCCACTGTGCAGGAGAATCCGTACAGGTGTTCGAGTGTTCGAAACGTAACGCGCGAGAAATTGTTTGTAAACGCCGTATTTACATATCTGCCACTGTGCCGGAGAATCCGTATAGCTGTTCGAGTGTGCGGAACGTAACGCGTGAGAAATTGTAAGTAAACGCCATATTTACATATCTGCCACTGTCCAGGAGAATCCGTATAGGTGTTCGAGTGTTCAAACCGTAACGCGCGAGAAATTGTAAGTAAACACCGTATTTACATATCTGCCCCTATGCAGGAGAATCCGTATAGGTGTTCGAGTGTTCGAAACGTAACGCGCCAGAAATTGTAAGTAAACGTCGTATTTACATATCTGCCTCTGTGCGGGAGAATCCGTATAGGTGTTCGAGTGTTCGAAACGTAACGCGCGAGAAATTGTATGTAAACGCCGTATTTACATATCTGCCACTGTCCAGGAGAATCCGTATAGATGTTCGAGTGCTCGAAACGTAACGCGCAAGAAATTGTAAGTAAACGCCGTATTTACATATCTGCCACTGTGCAGGAAAATCCGTATAGGTGTTCGAGTGTTCGAATCGTAAGGCGTGTGAAATTGTAATTAAACGCCGTATTTACATATCTGCCACTGTGCTGGAGAATCCGTATAGGTGTTCGAGTGTTCAAACCGTAACGCGCGAGAAATTGTAAGTAAACGCCGTATTTACATGTCTGCCACTGTGCAGGAGAATCCGTATAGGTGTTCGAGTGCTCGAAACGTAACGCGCAAGAAATTGTAAGTAAACGCCGTATTTACATATCTGCCACTGTGCAGGAGAATCCGGATAGCTGTTCGAGTGTGCGAAACGTAACGCGCGAGAAATTGTAAGTAAACGTCGTATTTACATATCTGCCACTGTGCAGGAGAATCCGTATAGGTGTTCGAGTGTTCGAAACGTAACGCGCAAGAAATTGTAAGTAAACGCCGTATTTACATATCTGCCACTGTGTAGGAGAATCTGTACAGGTGTTCGAGTGTTCGACACGTAACGCGCGAGAAATTGTTTGTAAACGCCGTATTTACATATCTGCCACTGTACAGGAGAATCCGTATAGCTGTTCGAGTGTGCGAAACGTAACGCGCGAGAAATTGTAAGTAAACGTCGTATTTACATATCTGCCACTGTGCAGGAGAATCCGTATAGGTGTTCGAGTGTTCGAAACGTAACGCGCAAGAAATTGTAAGTAAACGCCGTATTTACATATCTGCCACTGTGCAGGAGAATCCGTATAGGTGTTCGAGTGTGCGAAACGTAACGCGTGAGAAATTGTAAGTAAACGCCGTATTTACATATCTGCCACTATGCAGGAGAATCCGTATAGGTGTTCGAGTGTGCCAAACGTAACGCGCGAGAAATTGTAAGTAAACACCGTATTTACATATCTGCCATTGTGCAGGATAATCCGTATAGGTGTTCGAGTGTGCGAAACGTAACACGCGAGAAATTGTAAGTAAACGCCGTATTTACATATCTGCCACTGTGCAGGAGAATCCGTATAGGTGTTCGAGTGCTCGAAACGTAACGCGCAAGAAATTGTAAGTAAACGCCGTATTTACATATCTGCCACTGTGCAGGAAAATCCGTATAGGTGTTCGAGTGTTCAAACCGTAACGCGCGAGAAATTGTAAGTAAACGCCGTATTTACATATCTGCCACTGTGCAGGAGAATCCGTATAGGTGTTCGAGTGCTCGAAACGTAACGCGCGAGAAGTTGTAAGTAAATACGGCGTATTTACATATCTGCCACTGTGCAGGAGAATCCGTATAGGTGTTCGAGTGTTCGAAACGTAACGCGCGAGAAATTGTAAGTAAACGTCGTATTTACTTATCTGCCACTGTGCAGGAGAATCCGTATAGGTGTTCGAGTGTTCGAAACGTAACGCGTGAGAAATTATAAGTAAACGTCGTATTTACTTATCTGCCACTGTGCAGGAGAATCCGTATAGGTGTTCGAGTGTGCGAAACGTAACGCGCGAGAAATTGTAAGTAAACGCCGTATTTACATATCTGCCACTGTGCAGGAGAATCCGTATAGGTGTTCGAGTGTGCGAAACGTAACGCGCGAGAAATTGTAAGTAAACGCCGTATTTACATATCTGCCACTGTGCAGGAGAATCCGTATAGGTGTTCGAGTGCTCGAAACGTAACGCGCAAGAAATTGTTAGTAAACGCCGTATTTACATATCTGCCACTGTGCAGGAGAATCCGGACAGGTGTTCGAGTGTTCGAAACGTAACGCGCGAGAAATTGTTTGTAAACGCCGTATTTACATATCTGCCACTGTGCAGGAGAATCCGTATAGCTGTTCGAGTGTGCGAAACGTAACGCGCGAGAAATTGTAAGTAAACGTCGTATTTACATATCTGCCACTGTGCAGGAGAATCCGTATAGGTGTTCGAGTGTTCGAAACGTAACGCGCAAGAAATTGTAAGTAAACGCCGTATTTACATATCTGCCACTGTGCAGGAGAATCCGTATAGGTGTTCGAGTGTGCGAAACGTAACGCGTGAGAAATTGTAAGTAAACGCCGTATTTACATATCTGCCACTGTGCAGGAGAATCCGTATAGGTGTTCGAGTGCTCGAAACGTAACGCGCAAGAAATTGTAAGTAAACGCCGTATTTACATATCTGCCACTGTGCAGGAAAATCCGTATAGGTGTTCGAGTGTTCGAATCGTAAGGCGTGAGAAATTGTAATTAAACGCCGTATTTACATATCTGCCACTGTGCTGGAGAATCCGTATAGGTGTTCGAGAGTTCAAACCGTAACGCGCGAGAAATTGTAAGTAAACGCCGTATTTACATATCTGCCACTGTGCAGGAGAATCCGTATAGGTGTTCGAGTGTTCGAAACGTAACGCGTGAGAAGTTGTAAGTAAATACGGCGTATTTACATATCTGCCACTGTGCAGGAGAATCCGCATAGGTGTTCGAGTGTTCGAAACGTAACGCGCGAGAAATTGTAAGTAAACGTCGTATTTACTTATCTGCCACTGTGCAGGAGAATCCGTATAGGTGTTCGAGTGTTCGAAACGTAACGCGTGAGAAATTGTAAGTAAACGTCGTATTTACATATCTGCCACTGTGCAGGAGAATCCGTACAGGTGTTCGAGTGTGCCAAACGTAACGCGCGAGAAATTGTAAGTAAACGCCGTATTTACATATCTGCCACTGTGCAGGAGAATCCGTACAGGTGTTCAAGTGTTCGAAACGTAACGCGCGAGAAATTGTTTGTAAACGCCGTATTTACATATCTGCCACTGTGCAGGAGAATCCGTATAGCTGTTCGAGTGTGCGAAACGTAACGCGCGATAAATTGTAAGTAAACGTCGTATTTACATATCTGCCACTGTGCAGGAGAATCCGTATAGGTGTTCGAGTGTTCGAAACGTAACGCGCAAGAAATTGTAAGTAAACGCCGTATTTACATATCTGCCACTGTGCAGGAGAATCCGTATAGGTGTTCGAGTGTGCGAAACGTAACGCGCGAGAAATTGTAAGTAAACCCCGTATTTACATATCGGCCACTGTGCAGGAGAATCCGTATAGGTGTTCGAGTGCTCGAAACGTAACGCGCAAGAAATTGTAAGTAAACGCCGTATTTACATATCTGCCACTGTGCAGGAGAATCCGGATAGCTGTTCGAGTGTGCGAAACGTAACGCGCGAGAAATTGTAAGTAAACGTCGTATTTACATATCTGCCACTGTGCAGGAGAATCCGTATAGGTGTTCGAGTGTTCGAAACGTAACGCGCAAGAAATTGTAAGTAAACGCCGTATTTACATATCTGCCACTGTGCAGGAGAATCCGTACAGGTGTTCGAGTGTTCGAAACGTAACGCGCGAGAAATTGTTTGTAAACGCCGTATTTACATATCTGCCACTGTGCCGGAGAATCCGTATAGCTGTTCGAGTGTGCGGAACGTAACGCGCGAGAAATTGTAAGTAAACGTCGTATTTACATATCTGCCACTGTGCAGGAGAATCCGTATAGGTGTTCGAGTGTTCGAAACGTAACGCACAAGAAATTGTAAGTAAACGCCGTATTTACATATCTGCCACTGTGCAGGAGAATCCGTATAGGTGTTCGAGTGTGCGAAACGTAACGCGTGAGAAATTGTAAGTAAACGCCGTATTTACATATCTGCCACTGTGCAGGAGAATCCGTATAGGTTCGAGTGCTCGAAACGTAACGCGCGAGAACTTGTAAGTAAACGCCGTATTTACATATCTGCCACTGTACAGGAAAATCCGTATAGGTGTTCGAGTGTTCGAATCGTAAGGCGTGAGAAATTGTAATTAAACGCCGTATTTACATATCTGCCACTGTGCTGGAGAATCCGTATAGGTGTTCGAGTGTTCAAAACGTAACGCGCGAGAAGTTGTAAGTAAATACGGCGTATTTACATATCTGCCACTGTGCAGGAGAATCCGTATAGGTGTTCGAGTGTTCGAAACGTAACGCGCGAGAAATTGTAAGTAAACGTCGTATTTACTTATCTGCCACTGTGCAGGAGAATCTGTATAGGTGTTCGAGTGTTCGAAACGTAACGCGTGAGAAATTGTAAGTAAACGTCGTATTTACATATCTACCACTGTGCAGGAGAATCCGTATAGGTGTTCGAGTGCTCGAAACGTAACGCGGAAGAAATTGTAAGTAAACGCCGTATTTACATATCTGCCACTGTGCAGGAGAATCCGGATAGCTGTTCGAGTGTGCGAAACGTAACGCGCGAGAAATTGTAAGTAAACGCCGTATTTACATATCTGCCACTGTGCAGGAGAATCCGTATAGGTGTTCGAGTGCTCGAAACGTAACGCGCAAGAAATTGTAAGTAAACGCCGTATTTACATATCTGCCACTGAGCAGGAGAATCCGGATAGCTGTTCGAGTGTGCGAAACGTAACGCGCGAGAAATTGTAAGTAAACGTCGTATTTACATATCTGCCACTGTGCAGGAGAATCCGTGTAGGTGTTCGAGTGTGCCAAACGTAACGCGCGAGAAATTGTAAGTAAACGCCGTATTTACATATCTGCCACTGTGCAGGAGAATCCGTATAGGTGTTCGAGTGCTCGAAACGTAACGCGCGAGAAATTGTAAGTAAACGTCGTATTTACATATCTGCCACTGTGCAGGAGAATCCGTGTAGGTGTTCGAGTGTGCCAAACGTAACGCGCGAGAAATTGTAAGTAAACGCCGTATTTACATATCTGCCACTGTGCAGGATAATCCGTATAGGTGTTCGAGTGTGCGAAACGTAACGCGCGAGAAATTGTAAGTAAACGCCGTATTTACATATCTGCCACTGTGCAGGAGAATCCGTATAGGTGTTCGAGTGCTCGAAACGTAATGCGGAAGAAATTGTAAGTAAACGCCGTATTTACATATCTGCCACTGTGCAGGAGAATCCGGATAGCTGTTCGAGTGTGCGAAACGTAACGCGCGAGAAATGGTAAGTAAACGCCGTATTTACATATCTGCCACTGTGCAGGAGAATCCGTATAGGTGTTCGAATGCTCGAAACGTAACGCGCAAGAAATTGTAAGTAAACGCCGTATTTACATATCTGCCACTGTGCAGGAGAATCCGGATAGCTGTTCGAGTGTGCGAAACGTAACGCGCGAGAAATTGTAAGTAAACGTCGTATTTACATATCTGCCACTGTGCAGGAGAATCCGTATAGGTGTTCGAGTGTTCGAAACGTAACGCGCAAGAAATTGTAAGTAAACGCCGTATTTACATATCTGCCACTGTGCAGGAGAATCCGTACAGGTGTTCGAGTGTTCGAAACGTAACGCGCAAGAAATTGTTTGTAAACGCCGTATTTACATATCTGCCACTGTGCAGGAGAATCCGTATAGCTGTTCGAGTGTGCGAAACGTAACGCGCGAGAAATTGTAAGTAAACGTCGTATTTACATATCTGCCACTGTGCAGGAGAATCCGTATAGGTGTTCGAGTGTTCGAAACGTAACGCGCGAGAAATTGTAAGTAAACGTCGTATTTACTTATCTGCCACTGTGCAGGAGAATCCGTATAGGTGTTCGAGTGTTCGAAACGTAACGCCTGAGAAATTGTAAGTAAACGTCGTATTTACATATCTGCCACTGTGCAGGAGAATCCGTATAGGTGTTCGAGTGCTCGAAACGTAACGCGGAAGAAATTGTAAGTAAACGCCGTATTTACATATCTGCCACTGTGCAGGAGAATCCGGATAGCTGTTCGAGTGTGCGAAACGTAACGCGCGAGAAATTGTAAGTAAACGCCGTATTTACATATCTGCCACTGTGCAGGAGAATCCGTATAGGTGTTCGAGTGCTCGAAACGTAACGCGCAAGAAATTGTAAGTAAACGCCGTATTTACATATCTGCCACTGAGCAGGAGAATCCGGATAGCTGTTCGAGTGTGCGAAACGTAACGCGCGAGAAATTGTAAGTAAACGTCGTATTTACATATCTGCCACTGTGCAGGAGAATCCGTATAGGTGTTCGAGTGTTCGAAACGTAACGCGCAAGAAATTGTAAGTAAACGCCGTATTTACATATCTGCCACTGTGCAGGAGAATCCGTACAGGTGTTCGAGCGTTCGAAACGTAACGAGCGAGAAATTGTTTGTAAACGCCGTATTTACATATCTGCCACTGTGCAGGAGAATCCGTATAGCGGTTCGAGTGTGCGAAACGTAACGCGCGAGAAATTGTAAGTAAACGTCGTATTTACATATCTGCCACTGTGCAGGAGAATCCGTGTAGGTGTTCGAGTGTGCCAAACGTAACGCGCGAGAAATTGTAAGTAAACGCCGTATTTACATATCTGCCACTGTGCAAGATAATCCGTATAGGTGTTCGAGTGTGCGAAACGTAACGCGCGAGAAATTGTAAGTAAACGCCGTATTTACATATCTGCCACTGTGCAGGAGAATCCGTATAGGTGTTCGAGTGCTCGAAACGTAATGCGGAAGAAATTGTAAGTAAACGCCGTATTTACATATCTGCCACTGTGCAGGAGAATCCGGATAGCTGTTCGAGTGTGCGAAACGTAACGCGCGAGAAATGGTAAGTAAACGCCGTATTTACATATCTGCCACTGTGCAGGAGAATCCGTATAGGTGTTCGAATGCTCGAAACGTAACGCGCAAGAAATTGTAAGTAAACGCCGTATTTACATATCTGCCACTGTGCAGGAGAATCCGGATAGCTGTTCGAGTGTGCGAAACGTAACGCGCGAGAAATTGTAAGTAAACGTCGTATTTACATATCTGCCACTGTGCAGGAGAATCCGTATAGGTGTTCGAGTGTTCGAAACGTAACGCGCGAGAAATT
Source organism: Camellia sinensis (assembly GCF_055761805.1). Lineage (NCBI taxonomy): Eukaryota > Viridiplantae > Streptophyta > Magnoliopsida > Ericales > Theaceae > Camellia > Camellia sinensis. The sequence goes on along the minus strand of NW_028128989.1, from coordinate 2,732,500 downwards.
GTAAGTAAACGTCGTATTTACTTATCTGCCACTGTGCAGGAGAATCTGTATAGGTGTTCGAGTGTTCGAAACGTAACGCGTGAGAAATTGTAAGTAAACGTCGTATTTACATATCTACCACTGTGCAGGAGAATCCGTATAGGTGTTCGAGTGCTCGAAACGTAACGCGGAAGAAATTGTAAGTAAACGCCGTATTTACATATCTGCCACTGTGCAGGAGAATCCGGATAGCTGTTCGAGTGTGCGAAACGTAACGCGCGAGAAATTGTAAGTAAACGCCGTATTTACATATCTGCCACTGTGTAGGAGAATCCGTATAGGTGTTCGAGTGCTCGAAACGTAACGCGCAAGAAATTGTAAGTAAACGCCGTATTTACATATCTGCCACTGAGCAGGAGAATCCGGATAGCTGTTCGAGTGTGCGAAACGTAACGCGCGAGAAATTGTAAGTAAACGTCGTATTTACATATCTGCCACTGTGCAGGAGAATCCGTATAGGTGTTCGAGTGTTCGAAACGTAACGCGCAAGAAATTGTAAGTAAACGCCGTATTTACATATCTGCCACTGTGCAGGAGAATCCGTACAGGTGTTCGAGTGTTCGAAACGTAACGAGCGAGAAATTGTTTGTAAACGCCGTATTTACATATCTGCCACTGTGCAGGAGAATCCGTATAGGTGTTCGAGTGTTCGAAACGTAACGCGCAAGAAATTGTAAGTAAACGCCGTATTTACATATCTGCCACTGTGCAGGAGAATCCGTACAGGTGTTCGAGTGTTCGAAACGTAACGAGCGAGAAATTGTTTGTAAACGCCGTATTTACATATCTGCCACTGTGCAGGAGAATCCGTATAGCTGTTCGAGTGTGCGAAACGTAACGCGCGAGAAATTGTAAGTAAACGTCGTATTTACATATCTGCCACTGTGCAGGAGAATCCGTGTAGGTGTTCGAGTGTGCCAAACGTAACGCGCGAGAAATTGTAAGTAAACGCCGTATTTACATATCTGCCACTGTGCAGGATAATCCGTATAGGTGTTCGAGTGTGCGAAACGTAACGCGCGAGAAATTGTAAGTAAACGCCGTATTTACATATCTGCAACTGTGCAGGAGAATCCGTATAGGTGTTCGAGTGCTCGAAACGTAATGCGGAAGAAATTGTAAGTAAACGCCGTATTTACATATCTGCCACTGTGCAGGAGAATCCGGATAGCTGTTCGAGTGTGCGAAACGTAACGCGCGAGAAATGGTAAGTAAACACCGTATTTACATATCTGCCACTGTGCAGGAGAATCCGTATAGGTGTTCGAATGCTCGAAACGTAACGCGCAAGAAATTGTAAGTAAACGCCGTATTTACATATCTGCCACTGTGCAGGAGAATCCGGATAGCTGTTCGAGTGTGCGAAACGTAACGCGCGAGAAATTGTAAGTAAACGTCGTATTTACATATCTGCCACTGTGCAGGAGAATCCGTATAGGTGTTCGAGTGTTCGAAACGTAACGCGCAAGAAATTGTAAGTAAACGCCGTATTTACATATCTGCCACTGTGCAGGAGAATCCGTACAGGTGTTCGAGTGTTCGAAACGTAACGCGCAAGAAATTGTTTGTAAACGCCGTATTTACATATCTGCCACTGAGCAGGAGAATCCGGATAGCTGTTCGAGTGTGCGAAACGTAACGCGCGAGAAATTGTAAGTAAACGTCGTATTTACATATCTGCCACTGTGCAGGAGAATCCGTATAGGTGTTCGAGTGTTCGAAACGTAACGCGCGAGAAATTGTAAGTAAACGTCGTATTTACATATCTGCCACTGTGCAGGAGAATCCGTACAGGTGTTCGAGTGTTCGAAACGTAACGAGCGAGAAATTGTTTGTAAACGCCGTATTTACATATCTGCCACTGTGCAGGAGAATCCGTATAGCTGTTCGAGTGTGCGAAACGTAACGCGCGAGAAATTGTAAGTAAACGTCGTATTTACATATCTGCCACTGTGCAGGAGAATCCGTGTAGGTGTTCGAGTGTGCCAAACGTAACGCGCGAGAAATTGTAAGTAAACGCCGTATTTACATATCTGCCACTGTGCAGGATAATCCGTATAGGTGTTCGAGTGTGCGAAACGTAACGCGCGAGAAATTGTAAGTAAACGCCGTATTTACATATCTGCAACTGTGCAGGAGAATCCGTATAGGTGTTCGAGTGCTCGAAACGTAATGCGGAAGAAATTGTAAGTAAACGCCGTATTTACATATCTGCCACTGTGCAGGAGAATCCGGATAGCTGTTCGAGTGTGCGAAACGTAACGCGCGAGAAATGGTAAGTAAACACCGTATTTACATATCTGCCACTGTGCAGGAGAATCCGTATAGGTGTTCGAATGCTCGAAACGTAACGCGCAAGAAATTGTAAGTAAACGCCGTATTTACATATCTGCCACTGTGCAGGAGAATCCGGATAGCTGTTCGAGTGTGCGAAATGTAACGCGCGAGAAATTGTAAGTAAACGTCGTATTTACATATCTGCCACTGTGCAGGAGAATCCGTATAGGTGTTCGAGTGTTCGAAACGTAACGCGCAAGAAATTGTAAGTAAACGCCGTATTTACATATCTGCCACTGTGCAGGAGAATCCGTACAGGTGTTCGAGTGTTCGAAACGTAACGCGCAAGAAATTGTTTGTAAACGCCGTATTTACATATCTGCCACTGTGCAGGAGAATCCGTATAGCTGTTCGAGTGTGCGAAACGTAACGCGCGAGAAATTGTAAGTAAACGTCGTATTTACATATCTGCCACTGTGCAGGAGAATCCGTATAGGTGTTCGAGTGTTCGAAACGTAACGCGCGAGAAATTGTAAGTAAACGTCGTATTTACTTATCTGCCACTGTGCAGGAGAATCCGTATAGGTGTTCGAGTGTTCGAAACGTAACGCGTGAGAAATTGTAAGTAAACGTCGTATTTACATATCTGCCACTGTGCAGGAGAATCCGTATAGGTGTTCGAGTGCTCGAAACGTAACGCGGAAGAAATTGTAAGTAAACGCCGTATTTACATATCTGCCACTGTGCAGGAGAATCCGGATAGCTGTTCGAGTGTGCGAAACGTAACGCGCGAGAAATTGTAAGTAAACGCCGTATTTACATATCTGCCACTGTGCAGGAGAATCCGTATAGGTGTTCGAGTGCTCGAAACGTAACGCGCAAGAAATTGTAAGTAAACGCCGTATTTACATATCTGCCACTGAGCAGGAGAATCCGGATAGCTGTTCGAGTGTGCGAAACGTAACGCGCGAGAAATTGTAAGTAAACGTCGTATTTACATATCTGCCACTGTGCAGGAGAATCCGTATAGGTGTTCGAGTGTTCGAAACGTAACGCGCAAGAAATTGTAAGTAAACACCGTATTTACATATCTGCCACTGTGCAGGAGAATCCGTACAGGTGTTCGAGTGTTCGAAACGTAACGAGCGAGAAATTGTTTGTAAACGCCGTATTTACATATTTGCCACTGTGCAGGAGAATCCGTATAGCTGTTCGAGTGTGCGAAACGTAACGCGCGAGAAATTGTAAGTAAACGTCGTATTTACATATCTGCCACTGTGCAGGAGAATCCGTGTAGGTGTTCGAGTGTGCCAAACGTAACGCGCGAGAAATTGTAAGTAAACGCCGTATTTACATATCTGCCACTGTGCAGGATAATCCGTATAGGTGTTCGAGTGTGCGAAACGTAACGCGCGAGAAATTGTAAGTAAACGCCGTATTTACATATCTGCCACTGTGCAGGAGAATCCGTATAGGTGTTCGAGTGCTCGAAACGTAATGCGGAAGAAATTGTAAGTAAACGCCGTATTTACATATCTGCCACTGTGCAGGAGAATCCGGATAGCTGTTCGAGTGTGCGAAACGTAACGCGCGAGAAATGGTAAGTAAACGCCGTATTTACATATCTGCCACTGTGCAGGAGAATCCGTATAGGTGTTCGAATGCTCGAAACGTAACGCGCAAGAAATTGTAAGTAAACGCCGTATTTACATATCTGCCACTGTGCAGGAGAATCCGGATAGCTGTTCGAGTGTGCGAAACGTAACGCGCGAGAAATTGTAAGTAAACGTCGTATTTACATATCTGCCACTGTGCAGGAGAATCCGTATAGGTGTTCGAGTGTTCGAAACGTAACGCGCAAGAAATTGTAAGTAAACGCCGTATTTACATATCTGCCACTGTGCAGGAGAATCCGTACAGGTGTTCGAGTGTTCGAAACGTAACGCGCAAGAAATTGTTTGTAAACGCCGTATTTACATATCTGCCACTGTGCAGGAGAATCCGTATAGCTGTTCGAGTGTGCGAAACGTAACGCGCGAGAAATTGTAAGTAAACGTCGTATTTACATATCTGCCACTGTGCAGGAGAATCCGTATAGGTGTTCGAGTGTTCGAAACGTAACGCGCAAGAAATTGTAAGTAAACGCCGTATTTACATATCTGCCACTGTGCAGGAGAATCCGTATAGGTGTTCGAGTGTGCGAAACGTAACGCGCTTGAAATTGTAAGTAAACGCCGTATTTACATATCTGCCACTGTGCAGGAGAATCCGTATAAGTGTTCGAGTGCTCGAAACGTAACGCGCAAGGAATTGTAAGTAAACGCCGTATTTACATATCTGCCACTGTGCAGGAAAATCCGTATAGGTGTTCGAGTGTTCGAATCGTAAGGCGTGAGAAATTGTAATTAAACGCCGGATTTACATATCTGCCACTGTGCTGGAGAATCCGTATAGGTGTTCGAGAGTTCAAACCGTAACGCGCGAGAAATTGTAAGTAAACGCCGTATTTACATATCTGCCACTGTGCAGGAGAATCCGTATAGGTGTTCGAGTGTTAGAAACGTAACGCGCGGGAAGTTGTAAGTAAATACGGCGTATTTACATATCTGCCACTGTGCAGGAGAATCCGTATAGGTGTTCCAGTGTTCGAAACGTAACGCGCGAGAAATTGTAAGTAAACGTCGTATTTACTTATCTGCCACTGTGCAGGAGAATCCGTATAGGTGTTCGAGTGTGCCAAACGTAACGCGCGAGAAATTGTAAGTAAACGCCGTATTTACATATCTGCCACTGTGCAGGATAATCCGTATAGGTGTTCGAGTGTGCGAAACGTAACGCGCGAGAAATTGTAAGTAAACTCCGTATTTACATATCTGCCACTGTGCAGGAGAATCCGTATAGGTGTTCGAGTGCTCGAAACGTAACGCGCAAGAAATTGTAAGTAAACGCCGTATTTACATATCTGCCACTGTGCAGGAGAATCCGGATAGCTGTTCGAGTGTGCGAAACGTAACGCGCGAGAAATTGTAAGTAAACGTCGTATTTACATATCTGCCACTGTGCAGGAGAATCCGTATAGGTGTTCGAGTGTTCGAAACGTAACGCGCAAGAAATTGTAAGTAAACGCCGTATTTACATATCTGCCACTGTGCAGGAGAATCCGTATAGGTGTTCGAGTGTGCGAAACGTAACGCGCGAGAAATTGTAAGTAAACGCCGTATTTACATATCTGCCACTGTGCAGGAGAATCCGTATAGGTGTTCGAGTGCTCGAAACGTAACGCGCAAGAACTTGTAAGTAAACGCCGTATTTACATATCTGCCACTGTGCAGGAAAATCCGTATAGGTGTTCGAGTGTTTGAATCGTAAGGCGTGAGAAATTGTAAGTAAACGCCGTATTTACATATCTGCCACTGTGCTGGAGAATCCGTATAGGTGTTCGAGTGTTCGAAACGTAACGCGCGAGAAGTTGTATGTAAATACGGCGTATTTACATATCTGCCACTGTGCTGGAGAATCCGTATAGGTGTTCGAGTTTTCGAAATGTAACGCGCGAGAAATTGTAATTAAACGTCGTATTTACTTATCTGCCACTGTGCAGGAGAATCCGTATAGGTGTTCGAGTGTTCGAAACGTAACGCGCAAGAAATTGTAAGTAAACGCCGTATTTACATATCTGCCACTGTGCAGGAGAATCCGTATAGGTGTTCGAGTGTGCGAAACGTAACGCGCGAGAAATTGTAAGTAAACGCCGTATTTACATATCTGCCACTGTGCAGGAGAATCCGTATAGGTGTTCGAGTGCTCGAAACGTAACGCGCAAGAACTTGTAAGTAAACGCCGTATTTACATATCTGCCACTGTGCAGGAAAATCCGTATAGGTGTTCGAGTGTTTGAATCGTAAGGCGTGAGAAATTGTAAGTAAACGCCGTATTTACATATCTGCCACTGTGCTGGAGAATCCGTATAGGTGTTCGAGTGTTCGAAACGTAACGCGCGAGAAGTTGTATGTAAATACGGCGTATTTACATATCTGCCACTGTGCTGGAGAATCCGTATAGGTGTTCGAGTTTTCGAAATGTAACGCGCGAGAAATTGTAATTAAACGTCGTATTTACTTATCTGCCACTGTGCAGGAGAATCCGTATAGGTGTTCGAGTGTTCGAAACGTAACGCGCAAGAAATTGTAAGTAAACGCCGTATTTACATATCTGCCACTGTGCAGGAGAATCCGTATAGGTGTTCGAGTGTGCGAAACGTAACGCGCGAGAAATTGTAAGTAAACGCCGTATTTACATATCTGCCACTGTGCAGGAGAATCCGTATAGGTGTTCGAGTGCTCGAAACGTAACGCGCAAGAACTTGTAAGTAAACGCCGTATTTACATATCTGCCACTGTGCAGGAAAATCCGTATAGGTGTTCGAGTGTTTGAATCGTAAGGCGTGAGAAATTGTAAGTAAACGCCGTATTTACATATCTGCCACTGTGCTGGAGAATCCGTATAGGTGTTCGAGTGTTCGAAACGTAACGCGCGAGAAGTTGTATGTAAATACGGCGTATTTACATATCTGCCACTGTGCTGGAGAATCCGTATAGGTGTTCGAGTTTTCGAAATGTAACGCGCGAGAAATTGTAATTAAACGTCGTATTTACTTATCTGCCACTGTGCAGGAGAATCCGTATAGGTGTTCGAGTGTTCGAAACGTAACGCGCAAGAAATTGTAAGTAAACGCCGTATTTACATATCTGCCACTGTGCAGGAGAATCCGTATAGGTGTTCGAGTGTGCGAAACGTAACGCGCGAGAAATTGTAAGTAAACGCCGTATTTACATATCTGCCACTGTGCAGGAGAATCCGTATAGGTGTTCGAGTGCTCGAAACGTAACGCGCAAGAACTTGTAAGTAAACGCCGTATTTACATATCTGCCACTGTGCAGGAAAATCCGTATAGGTGTTCGAGTGTTTGAATCGTAAGGCGTGAGAAATTGTAAGTAAACGCCGTATTTACATATCTGCCACTGTGCTGGAGAATCCGTATAGGTGTTCGAGTGTTCGAAACGTAACGCGCGAGAAGTTGTATGTAAATACGGCGTATTTACATATCTGCCACTGTGCTGGAGAATCCGTATAGGTGTTCGAGTTTTCGAAATGTAACGCGCGAGAAATTGTAATTAAACGTCGTATTTACTTATCTGCCACTGTGCAGGAGAATCCGTATAGGTGTTCGAGTGTTCGAAACGTAACGCGCAAGAAATTGTAAGTAAACGCCGTATTTACATATCTGCCACTGTGCAGGAGAATCCGTATAGGTGTTCGAGTGTGCGAAACGTAACGCGCGAGAAATTGTAAGTAAACGCCGTATTTACATATCTGCCACTGTGCAGGAGAATCCGTATAGGTGTTCGAGTGCTCGAAACGTAACGCGCAAGAACTTGTAAGTAAACGCCGTATTTACATATCTGCCACTGTGCAGGAAAATCCGTATAGGTGTTCGAGTGTTCGAATCGTAAGGCGTGAGAAATTGTAATTAAACGCCGTATTTACATATCTGCCACTGTGCTGGAGAATCCGTATAGGTGTTCGAGAGTTCAAACCGTAACGCGCGAGAAATTGTCAGTAAACGCCGTATTTACATATCTGCCACTGTGCAGGAGAATCCGTATAGGTGTTCGAGTGTTAGAAACGTAACGCGCGGGAAGTTGTAAGTAAATACGGCGTATTTACATATCTGCCACTGTGCAGGAGAATCCGTATAGGTGTTCGAGTGTTCGAAACGTAACGCGCGAGAAATTGTAAGTAAACGTCGTATTTACTTATCTGCCACTGTGCAGGAGAATCCGTATAGGTGTTCGAGTGTTCGAAACATAACGCGCGAGAAATTGTAAGGAAACGTCGTATTTACATATCTGCCACTGTGCAGGAGAATCCGTATAACTGTTCGAGTGTGCCAAACGTAACGCGCGAGAAATTGTAAGTAAACGCCGTATTTACATATCTGCCACTGTGCAGGAGAATCCGTATAGGTGTTCGAGTGTTTGAAACGTAACGCGCAAGAAATTGTAAGTAAACGCCGTATTTACATATCTGCCACTGTGCAGGAGAATCCGTATAGGTGTTCGAGTGTGCGAAACGTAACGCGCGAGAAATTGTAAGTAAACGCCGTATTTACATATCTGCCACTGTGCAGGAGAATCCGTATAGGTGTTCGAGTGCTCGAAACGTAACGCGCAAGAACTTGTAAGTAAACGCCGTATTTACATATCTGCCACTGTGCAGGAAAATCCGTATAGGTGTTCGAGTGTTTGAATCGTAAGGCGTGAGAAATTGTAAGTAAACGCCGTATTTACATATCTGCCACTGTGCTGGAGAATCCGTATAGGTGTTCGAGTGTTCGAAACGTAACGCGCGAGAAGTTGTATGTAAATACGGCGTATTTACATATCTGCCACTGTGCTGGAGAATCCGTATAGGTGTTCGAGTTTTCGAAATGTAACGCGCGAGAAATTGTAATTAAACGTCGTATTTACTTATCTGCCACTGTGCAGGAGAATCCGTATAGGTGTTCGAGTGTTCGAAACGTAACGCGTGAGAAATTGTAAGTAAACGTCGTATTTACATATCTGCCACTGTGCAGGAGAATCCGTATAGGTGTTCGAGTGTGCCAAACGTAACGCGCGAGAAATTGTAAGTAAACGCCGTATTTACATATCTGCCACTGTGCAGGATAATCCGTATAGGTGTTCGAGTGTGCGAAACGTAACGCGCGAGAAATTGTAAGTAAACGCCGTATTTACATATCTGCCACTGTGCAGGAGAATCCGTATAGGTGTTCGAGTGCTCGAAACGTAACGCGCAAGAAATTGTAAGTAAACGCCGTATTTACATATCTGCCACTGTGCAGGACAATCCGGATAGCTATTCGAGTGTGCGAAACGTAACGCGCGAGAAATTGTAAGTAAACGTCGTATTTACATATCTGCCACTGTGCCGGACAATCCGTATAGGTGTTCGAGTGTTCGAAACGTAACGCGCAAGAAATTGTAAGTAAACGCCGTATTTACATATCTGCCACTGTGCAGGAGAATCCGTACAGGTGTTCGAGTGTTCGAAACGTAACGCGCGAGAAATTGTTTGTAAACGCCGTATTTACATATCTGCCACTGTGCAGGAGAATTCGTATAGCTGTTCGAGTGTGCGAAACGTAACGCGCGAGAAATTGTAAGTAAACGTCGTATTTACATATCTGCCACTGTGCAGGAGAATCCGTATAGGTGTTCGAGTGTTCGAAACGTAACGCGCAAGAAATTGTAAGTAAACGCCGTATTTACATATCTGCCACTGTGCAGGAGAATCCGTATAGGTGTTCGAGTGCTCGAAACGTAACGCGCAAGAACTTGTAAGTAAACGCCGTATTTACATATCTGCCACTGTGCAGGAAAATCCGTATAGGTGTTCGAGTGTTCGAATCGTAAGGCGTGAGAAATTGTAATTAAACGCCGTATTTACATATCTGCCACAGTGCTGGAGATTCCGTATAGGTGTTCGAGTGTTCAAACCGTAACGCGCGAGAAATTGTAAGTAAACGCCGTATTTACATATCTGCCACTGTGCAGGAGAATCCGTATAGGTGTTCGAGTGTTCGAAACGTAACGCGCGAGAAGTTGTAAGTAAATACGTCGTATTTACATATCTGCCACTGTGCAGGAGAATCCGTATAGGTGTTCGAGTGTTCGAAACGTAACGCGCGAGAAATTGTAAGTAAACGTCGTATTTACTTATCTGCCACTGTGCAGGAGAATCCGTATAGGTGTTCGAGTGTTCGAAACGTAACGCGTGAGAAATTGTAAGTAAACGTCGTATTTACATATCTGCCACTGTGCAGGATAATCCGTATAGGTGTTCGAGTGTGCCAAACGTAACGCGCGAGAAATTGTAAGTAAACGCCGTATTTACATATCTGCCACTGTGCAGGATAATCCGTATAGGTGTTCGAGTGTGCGAAACGTAACACGCGAGAAATTGTAAGTAAACGCCGTATTTACATATCTGCCACTGTGCAGGAGAATCCGTATAGGTGTTCGAGTGCTCGAAACGTAACGCGCAAGAAATTGTAAGTAAACGCCGTATTTACATATCTGCCACTGTGCAGGAGAATCCGTACAGGTGTTCGAGTGTTCGAAACGTAACGCGCAAGAAATTGTTTGTAAACGCCGTATTTACATATCTGCCACTGTGCAGGAGAATCCGTATAGCTGTTCGAGTGTGCGAAACGTAACGCGCGAGAAATTGTAAGTAAACGTCGTACTTACATATCTGCCACCGTGCAGGAGAATCCGTATAGGTGTTCGAGTGTTCGAAACGTAACGCGCAAGAAATTGTAAGTAAACGCCGTATTTACATATCTGCCACTGTGCAGGAGAATCCGTATAGGTGTTCGAGTGTGCGAAACGTAACGCGCGAGAAATTGTAAGTAAACGCCGTATTTACATATCTGCCACTGTGCAGGAGAATCCGTATAGGTGTTCGAGTGCTCGAAACGTAACGCGCAAGAAATTGTAAGTAAACGCCGTATTTACATATCTGCCACTGTGCAGGAAAATCCGTATAGGTGTTCGAGTGTTCGAATCGTAAGGCGTGAGAAATTGTAATTAAACGCCGTATTTACATATCTGCCACTGTGCTGGAGAATCCGTATAGGTGTTCGAGAGTTCAAACCGTAACGCGCGAGAAATTGTAAGTAAACGCCGTATTTACATATCTGCCACTGTGCAGGAGAATCCGTATAGGTGTTCGAGTGTTAGAAACGTAACGCGCGGGAAGTTGTAAGTAAATACGGCGTATTTACATATCTGCCACTGTGCAGGAGAATCCGTATAGGTGTTCGAGTGTTCGAAACGTAACGCGCGAGAAATTGTAAGTAAATGTCGTATTTACTTATCTGCCACTGTGCAGGAGAATCCGTATAGGTGTTCGAGTGTGCCAAACGTAACGCGCGAGAAATTGTAAGTAAACGTCGTATTTACATATCTGCCACTGTGCAGGATAATCCGTATAGGTGTTCGAGTGTGCGAAACGTAACGCGCGAGAAATTGTAAGTAAACTCCGTATTTACATATCTGCCACTGTGCAGGAGAATCCGTATAGGTGTTCGAGTGCTCGAAACGTAACGCGCAAGAAATTGTAAGTAAACGCCGTATTTACATATCTGCCACTGTGCAGGAGAATCCGGATAGCTGTTCGAGTGTGCGAAACGTAACGCGCGAGAAATTGTAAGTAAACGTCGTATTTACATATCTGCCACTGTGCAGGAGAATCCGTATAGGTGTTCGAGTGTTCGAAACGTAACGCGCAAGAAATTGTAAGTAAACGCCGTATTTACATATCTGCCACTGTGAAGGAGAATCCGTACAGGTGTTCGAGTGTTCGAAACGTAACGCGCGAGAAATTGTTTGTAAACGCCGTATTTACATATCTGCCACTGTGCAGGAGAATCCGTATAGCTGTTCGAGTGTGCGAAACGTAACGCGCGAGAAATTGTAAGTAAACGTCGTATTTACATATCTGCCACTGTGCAGGAGAATCCGTATAGGTGTTCGAGTGTTTGAAACGTAACGCGCAAGAAATTGTAAGTAAACGCCGTATTTACATATCTGCCACTGTGCAGGAGAATCCGTATAGGTGTTCGAGTGTGCGAAACGTAACGCGCGAGAAATTGTAAGTAAACGCCGTATTTACATATCTGCCACTGTGCAGGAGAATCCGTATAGGTGTTCGAGTGCTCGAAACGTAACGCGCAAGAACTTGTAAGTAAACGCCGTATTTACATATCTGCCACTGTGCAGGAAAATCCGTATAGGTGTTCGAGTGTTCGAATCGTAAGGCGTGAGAAATTGTAATTAAATGCCGTATTTACATATCTGCCACTGTGCTGGAGAATCCGTATAGGTGTTCGAGTGTTCGAAACGTAACGCGCGAGAAGTTGTAAGTAAATACGGCGTATTTACATATCTGCCACTGTGCTGGAGAATCCGTATAGGTGTTCGAGTTTTCGAAACGTAACGCGCGAGAAATTGTAATTAAACGTCGTATTTACTTATCTGCCACTGTGCAGGAGAATCCGTATAGGTGTTCGAGTGTTCGAAACGTAACGCGTGAGAAATTGTAAGTAAACGTCGTATTTACATATCTGCCACTGTGCAGGAGAATCCGTATAGGTGTTCGAGTGTGCCAAACGTAACGCGCGAGAAATTGTAAGTAAACGCCGTATTTACATATCTGCCACTGTGCAGGAGAATCCGTATAGGTGTTCGAGTGTGCGAAACGTAACGCGCGAGAAATTGTAAGTAAACGCCGTATTTACATATCTGCCACTGTGCAGGAGAATCCGTATAGGTGTTCGAGTGTTCGAAACGTAACGCGTGAGAAATTGTAAGTAAACGTCGTATTTACATATCTGCCACTGTGCAGGAGAATCCGTATAGGTGTTCGAGTGTGCCAAACGTAACGCGCGAGAAATTGTAAGTAAACGCCGTATTTACATATCTGCCACTGTGCAGGATAATCCGTATAGGTGTTCGAGTGTGCGAAACGTAACGCGCGAGAAATTGTAAGTAAACGCCGTATTTACATATCTGCCACTGTGCAGGACAATCCGGATAGCTATTCGAGTGTGCGAAACGTAACGCGCGAGAAATTGTAAGTAAACGTCGTATTTACATATCTGCCACTGTGCCGGACAATCCGTATAGGTGTTCGAGTGTTCGAAACGTAACGCGCAAGAAATTGTAAGTAAACGCCGTATTTACATATCTGCCACTGTGCAGGAGAATCCGTACAGGTGTTCGAGTGTTCGAAACGTAACGCGCGAGAAATTGTTTGTAAACGCCGTATTTACATATCTGCCACTGTGCAGGAGAATTCGTATAGCTGTTCGAGTGTGCGAAACGTAACGCGCGAGAAATTGTAAGTAAACGTCGTATTTACATATCTGCCACTGTGCAGGAGAATCCGTATAGGTGTTCGAGTGTTCGAAACGTAACGCGCAAGAAATTGTAAGTAAACGCCGTATTTACATATCTGCCACTGTGCAGGAGAATCCGTATAGGTGTTCGAGTGCTCGAAACGTAACGCGCAAGAACTTGTAAGTAAACGCCGTATTTACATATCTGCCACTGTGCAGGAAAATCCGTATAGGTGTTCGAGTGTTCGAATCGTAAGGCGTGAGAAATTGTAATTAAACGCCGTATTTACATATCTGCCACAGTGCTGGAGATTCCGTATAGGTGTTCGAGTGTTCAAACCGTAACGCGCGAGAAATTGTAAGTAAACGCCGTATTTACATATCTGCCACTGTGCAGGAGAATCCGTATAGGTGTTCGAGTGTTCGAAACGTAACGCGCGAGAAGTTGTAAGTAAATACGTCGTATTTACATATCTGCCACTGTGCAGGAGAATCCGTATAGGTGTTCGAGTGTTCGAAACGTAACGCGCGAGAAATTGTAAGTAAACGTCGTATTTACTTATCTGCCACTGTGCAGGAGAATCCGTATAGGTGTTCGAGTGTTCGAAACGTAACGCGTGAGAAATTGTAAGTAAACGTCGTATTTACATATCTGCCACTGTGCAGGATAATCCGTATAGGTGTTCGAGTGTGCCAAACGTAACGCGCGAGAAATTGTAAGTAAACGCCGTATTTACATATCTGCCACTGTGCAGGATAATCCGTATAGGTGTTCGAGTGTGCGAAACGTAACACGCGAGAAATTGTAAGTAAACGCCGTATTTACATATCTGCCACTGTGCAGGAGAATCCGTATAGGTGTTCGAGTGCTCGAAACGTAACGCGCAAGAAATTGTAAGTAAACGCCGTATTTACATATCTGCCACTGTGCAGGAGAATCCGTACAGGTGTTCGAGTGTTCGAAACGTAACGCGCAAGAAATTGTTTGTAAACGCCGTATTTACATATCTGCCACTGTGCAGGAGAATCCGTATAGCTGTTCGAGTGTGCGAAACGTAACGCGCGAGAAATTGTAAGTAAACGTCGTATTTACATATCTGCCACCGTGCAGGAGAATCCGTATAGGTGTTCGAGTGTTCGAAACGTAACGCGCAAGAAATTGTAAGTAAACGCCGTATTTACATATCTGCCACTGTGCAGGAGAATCCGTATAGGTGTTCGAGTGTGCGAAACGTAACGCGCGAGAAATTGTAAGTAAACGCCGTATTTACATATCTGCCACTGTGCAGGAGAATCCGTATAGGTGTTCGAGTGCTCGAAACGTAACGCGCAAGAAATTGTAAGTAAACGCCGTATTTACATATCTGCCACTGTGCAGGAAAATCCGTATAGGTGTTCGAGTGTTCGAATCGTAAGGCGTGAGAAATTGTAATTAAACGCCGTATTTACATATCTGCCACTGTGCTGGAGAATCCGTATAGGTGTTCGAGAGTTCAAACCGTAACGCGCGAGAAATTGTAAGTAAACGCCGTATTTACATATCTGCCACTGTGCAGGAGAATCCGTATAGGTGTTCGAGTGTTAGAAACGTAACGCGCGGGAAGTTGTAAGTAAATACGGCGTATTTACATATCTGCCACTGTGCAGGAGAATCCGTATAGGTGTTCGAGTGTTCGAAACGTAACGCGCGAGAAATTGTAAGTAAACGTCGTATTTACTTATCTGCCACTGTGCGGGAGAATCCGTATAGGTGTTCGAGTGTGCCAAACGTAACGCGCGAGAAATTGTAAGTAAACGCCGTATTTACATATCTGCCACTGTGCAGGATAATCCGTATAGGTGTTCGAGTGTGCGAAACGTAACGCGCGAGAAATTGTAAGTAAACTCCGTATTTACATATCTGCCACTGTGCAGGAGAATCCGTATAGGTGTTCGAGTGCTCGAAACGTAACGCGCAAGAAATTGTAAGTAAACGCCGTATTTACATATCTGCCACTGTGCAGGAGAATCCGGATAGCTGTTCGAGTGTGCGAAACGTAACGCGCGAGAAATTGTAAGTAAACGTCGTATTTACATATCTGCCACTGTGCAGGAGAATCCGTATAGGTGTTCGAGTGTTCGAAACGTAACGCGCAAGAAATTGTAAGTAAACGCCGTATTTACATATCTGCCACTGTGAAGGAGAATCCGTACAGGTGTTCGAGTGTTCGAAACGTAACGCGCGAGAAATTGTTTGTAAACGCCGTATTTACATATCTGCCACTGTGCAGGAGAATCCGTATAGCTGTTCGAGTGTGCGAAACGTAACGCGCGAGAAATTGTAAGTAAACGTCGTATTTACATATCTGCCACTGTGCAGGAGAATCCGTATAGGTGTTCGAGTGTTTGAAACGTAACGCGCAAGAAATTGTAAGTAAACGCCGTATTTACATATCTGCCACTGTGCAGGAGAATCCGTATAGGTGTTCGAGTGTGCGAAACGTAACGCGCGAGAAATTGTAAGTAAACGCCGTATTTACATATCTGCCACTGTGCAGGAGAATCCGTATAGGTGTTCGAGTGCTCGAAACGTAACGCGCAAGAACTTGTAAGTAAACGCCGTATTTACATATCTGCCACTGTGCAGGAAAATCCGTATAGGTGTTCGAGTGTTCGAATCGTAAGGCGTGAGAAATTGTAATTAAATGCCGTATTTACATATCTGCCACTGTGCTGGAGAATCCGTATAGGTGTTCGAGTGTTCGAAACGTAACGCGCGAGAAGTTGTAAGTAAATACGGCGTATTTACATATCTGCCACTGTGCTGGAGAATCCGTATAGGTGTTCGAGTTTTCGAAACGTAACGCGCGAGAAATTGTAATTAAACGTCGTATTTACTTATCTGCCACTGTGCAGGAGAATCCGTATAGGTGTTCGAGTGTTCGAAACGTAACGCGTGAGAAATTGTAAGTAAACGTCGTATTTACATATCTGCCACTGTGCAGGAGAATCCGTATAGGTGTTCGAGTGTGCCAAACGTAACGCGCGAGAAATTGTAAGTAAACGCCGTATTTACATATCTGCCACTGTGCAGGATAATCCGTATAGGTGTTCGAGTGCTCGATACGTAACGCGCAAGAAATTGTAAGTAAACGCCGTATTTACATATCTGCCACTGTGCAGGAAAATCCGTATAGGTGTTCGAGTGTTCGAATCGTAAGGCGTGAGAAATTGTAATTAAACGCCGTATTTACATATCTGCCACTGTGCTGGAGAATCCGTATAGGTGTTCGAGAGTTCAAACCGTAACGCGCGAGAAATTGTCAGTAAACGCCGTATTTACATATCTGCCACTGTGCAGGAGAATCCGTATAGGTGTTCGAGTGTTAGAAACGTAACGCGCGGGAAGTTGTAAGTAAATACGGCGTATTTACATATCTGCCACTGTGCAGGAGAATCCGTATAGGTGTTCGAGTGTTCGAAACGTAACGCGTGAGAAATTGTAAGTAAACGTCGTATTTACATATCTGCCACTGTGCAGGAGAATCCGTATAGGTGTTCGAGTGTGCCAAACGTAACGCGCGAGAAATTGTAAGTAAACGCCGTATTTACATATCTGCCACTGTGCAGGAGAATCCGTATAGGTGTTCGAGTGTGCGAAACGTAACGCGCGAGAAATTGTAAGTAAACGCCGTATTTACATATCTGCCACTGTGCAGGAGAATCCGTATAGGTGTTCGAGTGTTCGAAACGTAACGCGTGAGAAATTGTAAGTAAACGTCGTATTTACATATCTGCCACTGTGCAGGAGAATCCGTATAGGTGTTCGAGTGTGCCAAACGTAACGCGCGAGAAATTGTAAGTAAACGCCGTATTTACATATCTGCCACTGTGCAGGATAATCCGTATAGGTGTTCGAGTGTGCGAAACGTAACGCGCGAGAAATTGTAAGTAAACGCCGTATTTACATATCTGCCACTGTGCAGGACAATCCGGATAGCTATTCGAGTGTGCGAAACGTAACGCGCGAGAAATTGTAAGTAAACGTCGTATTTACATATCTGCCACTGTGCCGGACAATCCGTATAGGTGTTCGAGTGTTCGAAACGTAACGCGCAAGAAATTGTAAGTAAACGCCGTATTTACATATCTGCCACTGTGCAGGAGAATCCGTACAGGTGTTCGAGTGTTCGAAACGTAACGCGCGAGAAATTGTTTGTAAACGCCGTATTTACATATCTGCCACTGTGCAGGAGAATTCGTATAGCTGTTCGAGTGTGCGAAACGTAACGCGCGAGAAATTGTAAGTAAACGTCGTATTTACATATCTGCCACTGTGCAGGAGAATCCGTATAGGTGTTCGAGTGTTCGAAACGTAACGCGCAAGAAATTGTAAGTAAACGCCGTATTTACATATCTGCCACTGTGCAGGAGAATCCGTATAGGTGTTCGAGTGCTCGAAACGTAACGCGCAAGAACTTGTAAGTAAACGCCGTATTTACATATCTGCCACTGTGCAGGAAAATCCGTATAGGTGTTCGAGTGTTCGAATCGTAAGGCGTGAGAAATTGTAATTAAACGCCGTATTTACATATCTGCCACAGTGCTGGAGATTCCGTATAGGTGTTCGAGTGTTCAAACCGTAACGCGCGAGAAATTGTAAGTAAACGCCGTATTTACATATCTGCCACTGTGCAGGAGAATCCGTATAGGTGTTCGAGTGTTCGAAACGTAACGCGCGAGAAGTTGTAAGTAAATACGTCGTATTTACATATCTGCCACTGTGCAGGAGAATCCGTATAGGTGTTCGAGTGTTCGAAACGTAACGCGCGAGAAATTGTAAGTAAACGTCGTATTTACTTATCTGCCACTGTGCAGGAGAATCCGTATAGGTGTTCGAGTGTTCGAAACGTAACGCGTGAGAAATTGTAAGTAAACGTCGTATTTACATATCTGCCACTGTGCAGGATAATCCGTATAGGTGTTCGAGTGTGCCAAACGTAACGCGCGAGAAATTGTAAGTAAACGCCGTATTTACATATCTGCCACTGTGCAGGATAATCCGTATAGGTGTTCGAGTGTGCGAAACGTAACACGCGAGAAATTGTAAGTAAACGCCGTATTTACATATCTGCCACTGTGCAGGAGAATCCGTATAGGTGTTCGAGTGCTCGAAACGTAACGCGCAAGAAATTGTAAGTAAACGCCGTATTTACATATCTGCCACTGTGCAGGAGAATCCGTACAGGTGTTCGAGTGTTCGAAACGTAACGCGCAAGAAATTGTTTGTAAACGCCGTATTTACATATCTGCCACTGTGCAGGAGAATCCGTATAGCTGTTCGAGTGTGCGAAACGTAACGCGCGAGAAATTGTAAGTAAACGTCGTATTTACATATCTGCCACCGTGCAGGAGAATCCGTATAGGTGTTCGAGTGTTCGAAACGTAACGCGCAAGAAATTGTAAGTAAACGCCGTATTTACATATCTGCCACTGTGCAGGAGAATCCGTATAGGTGTTCGAGTGTGCGAAACGTAACGCGCGAGAAATTGTAAGTAAACGCCGTATTTACATATCTGCCACTGTGCAGGAGAATCCGTATAGGTGTTCGAGTGCTCGAAACGTAACGCGCAAGAAATTGTAAGTAAACGCCGTATTTACATATCTGCCACTGTGCAGGAAAATCCGTATAGGTGTTCGAGTGTTCGAATCGTAAGGCGTGAGAAATTGTAATTAAACGCCGTATTTACATATCTGCCACTGTGCTGGAGAATCCGTATAGGTGTTCGAGAGTTCAAACCGTAACGCGCGAGAAATTGTAAGTAAACGCCGTATTTACATATCTGCCACTGTGCAGGAGAATCCGTATAGGTGTTCGAGTGTTAGAAACGTAACGCGCGGGAAGTTGTAAGTAAATACGGCGTATTTACATATCTGCCACTGTGCAGGAGAATCCGTATAGGTGTTCGAGTGTTCGAAACGTAACGCGCGAGAAATTGTAAGTAAACGTCGTATTTACTTATCTGCCACTGTGCAGGAGAATCCGTATAGGTGTTCGAGTGTGCCAAACGTAACGCGCGAGAAATTGTAAGTAAACGCCGTATTTACATATCTGCCACTGTGCAGGATAATCCGTATAGGTGTTCGAGTGTGCGAAACGTAACGCGCGAGAAATTGTAAGTAAACTCCGTATTTACATATCTGCCACTGTGCAGGAGAATCCGTATAGGTGTTCGAGTGCTCGAAACGTAACGCGCAAGAAATTGTAAGTAAACGCCGTATTTACATATCTGCCACTGTGCAGGAGAATCCGGATAGCTGTTCGAGTGTGCGAAACGTAACGCGCGAGAAATTGTAAGTAAACGTCGTATTTACATATCTGCCACTGTGCAGGAGAATCCGTATAGGTGTTCGAGTGTTCGAAACGTAACGCGCAAGAAATTGTAAGTAAACGCCGTATTTACATATCTGCCACTGTGAAGGAGAATCCGTACAGGTGTTCGAGTGTTCGAAACGTAACGCGCGAGAAATTGTTTGTAAACGCCGTATTTACATATCTGCCACTGTGCAGGAGAATCCGTATAGCTGTTCGAGTGTGCGAAACGTAACGCGCGAGAAATTGTAAGTAAACGTCGTATTTACATATCTGCCACTGTGCAGGAGAATCCGTATAGGTGTTCGAGTGTTTGAAACGTAACGCGCAAGAAATTGTAAGTAAACGCCGTATTTACATATCTGCCACTGTGCAGGAGAATCCGTATAGGTGTTCGAGTGTGCGAAACGTAACGCGCGAGAAATTGTAAGTAAACGCCGTATTTACATATCTGCCACTGTGCAGGAGAATCCGTATAGGTGTTCGAGTGCTCGAAACGTAACGCGCAAGAACTTGTAAGTAAACGCCGTATTTACATATCTGCCACTGTGCAGGAAAATCCGTATAGGTGTTCGAGTGTTCGAATCGTAAGGCGTGAGAAATTGTAATTAAATGCCGTATTTACATATCTGCCACTGTGCTGGAGAATCCGTATAGGTGTTCGAGTGTTCGAAACGTAACGCGCGAGAAGTTGTAAGTAAATACGGCGTATTTACATATCTGCCACTGTGCTGGAGAATCCGTATAGGTGTTCGAGTTTTCGAAACGTAACGCGCGAGAAATTGTAATTAAACGTCGTATTTACTTATCTGCCACTGTGCAGGAGAATCCGTATAGGTGTTCGAGTTTTCGAAACGTAACGCGCGAGAAATTGTAATTAAACGTCGTATTTACTTATCTGCCACTGTGCAGGAGAATCCGTATAGGTGTTCGAGTGTTCGAAACGTAACGCGCGAGAAATTGTAAGTAAACGCCGTATTTACATATCTGCCACTGTGCAGGAGAATCCGTATAGGTGTTCGAGTGCTCGAAACGTAACGCGCAAGAACTTGTAAGTAAACGCCGTATTTACATATCTGCCACTGTGCAGGAAAATCCGTATAGGTGTTCGAGTGTTTGAATCGTAAGGCGTGAGAAATTGTAATTAAACGCCGTATTTACATATCTGCCACTGTGCTTGAGAATCCGTATAGGTGTTCGAGTGTTCGAAACGTAACGCGCGAGAAGTTGTAAGTAAATACGGCGTATTTACATATCTGCCACTGTGCTGGAGAATCCGTATAGGTGTTCGAGTTTTCGAAACGTAACGCGCGAGAAATTGTAATTAAACGTCGTATTTACTTATCTGCCACTGTGCAGGAGAATCCGTATAGGTGTTCGAGTGTTCGAAACGTAACGCGCGAGAAATTGTAAGTAAACGCCGTATTTACATATCTGCCACTGTGCAGGAGAATCCGTATAGGTGTTCGAGTGCTCGAAACGTAACGCGCAAGAACTTGTAAGTAAACGCCGTATTTACATATCTGCCACTGTGCAGGAAAATCCGTATAGGTGTTCGAGTGTTTGAATCGTAAGGCGTGAGAAATTGTAATTAAACGCCGTATTTACATATCTGCCACTGTGCTTGAGAATCCGTATAGGTGTTCGAGTGTTCGAAACGTAACGCGCGAGAAGTTGTAAGTAAATACGGCGTATTTACATATCTGCCACTGTGCTGGAGAATCCGTATAGGTGTTCGAGTTTTCGAAACGTAACGCGCGAGAAATTGTAATTAAACGTCGTATTTACTTATCTGCCACTGTGCAGGAGAATCCGTATAGGTGTTCGAGTGTTCGAAACGTAACGCGTGAGAAATTGTAAGTAAACGTCGTATTTACATATCTGCCACTGTGCAGGAGAATCCGTATAGGTGTTCGAGTGTGCCAAACGTAACGCGCGAGAAATTGTAAGTAAACGCCGTATTTACATATCTGCCACTGTGCAGGAGAATCCGTATAGGTGTTCGAGTGCTCGAAACGTAACGCGCAAGAACTTGTAAGTAAACGCCGTATTTACATATCTGCCACTGTGCAGGAAAATCCGTATAGGTGTTCGAGTGTTCGAATCGTAAGGCGTGAGAAATTGTAATTAAACGCCGTATTTACATATCTGCCACTGTGCTGGAGAATCCGTATAGGTGTTCGAGAGTTCAAACCGTAACGCGCGAGAAATTGTAAGTAAACGCCGTATTTACATATCTGCCACTGTGCAGGAGAATCCGTATAGGTGTTCGAGTGTTAGAAACGTAACGCGCGGGAAGTTGTAAGTAAATACGGCGTATTTACATATCTGCCACTGTGCAGGAGAATCCGTATAGGTGTTCGAGTGTTCGAAACGTAACGCGCGAGAAATTGTAAGTAAACGTCGTATTTACTTATCTGCCACTGTGCAGGAGAATCCGTATAGGTGTTCGAGTGTGCCAAACGTAACGCGCGAGAAATTGTAAGTAAATGCCGTATTTACATATCTGCCACTGTGCAGGATAATCCGTATAGGTGTTCGAGTGTGCGAAACGTAACGCGCGAGAAATTGTAAGTAAACTCCGTATTTACATATCTGCCACTGTGCAGGAGAATCCGTATAGGTGTTCGAGTGCTCGAAACGTAACGCGCAAGAAATTGTAAGTAAACGCCGTATTTACATATCTGCCACTGTGCAGGAGAATCCGGATAGCTGTTCGAGTGTGCGAAACGTAACGCGCGAGAAATTGTAAGTAAACGTCGTATTTACATATCTGCCACTGTGCAGGAGAATCCGTATAGGTGTTCGAGTGTTCGAAACGTAACGCGCGAGAAATTGTAAGTAAACGTCGTATTTACTTATCTGCCACTGTGCAGGAGAATCCGTATAGGTGTTCGAGTGTGCCAAACGTAACGCGCGAGAAATTGTAAGTAAATGCCGTATTTACATATCTTCCACTGTGCAGGATAATCCGTATAGGTGTTCGAGTGTGTGAAACGTAACGCGCGAGAAATTGTAAGTAAACGTCGTATTTACATATCTGCCACTGTGCAGGAGAATCCGTATAGGTGTTCGAGTGCTCGAAACGTAACGCGCAAGAAATTGTAAGTAAACGCCGTATTTACATATCTGCCACTGTACAGGAGAATCCGGATAGCTGTTCGAGTGTGCGAAATGTAACGCGCGAGAAATTGTAAGTAAACGTCGTATTTACATATCTGCCACTGTGCAGGAGAATCCGTACAGGTGTTCGAGTGTTCGAAACGTAACGCGCAAGAAATTGTAAGTAAACGCCGTATTTACATATCTGCCACTGTGCAGGAGAATCCGTACAGGTGTTCGAGCGTTCGAAACGTAACGCGCGAGAAATTGTTTGTAAACGCCGTATTTACATATCTGCCACTGTGCAGGAGAATCCGTATAGCTGTTCGAGTGTGCGAAACGTAATGCGCGAGAAATTGTAAGTAAACGTCGTATTTACATATCTGCCACTGTGCAGGAGAATCCGTATAGGTGTTCGAGTGTTTGAAACGTAACGCGCAAGAAATTGTAAGTAAACGCCGTATTTACATATCTGCCACTGTGCAGGAGAATCCGTATAGGTGTTCGAGTGTGCGAAACGTAACGCGCGAGAAATTGTAAGTAAACGCCGTATTTACATATCTGCCACTGTGCAGGAGAATCCGTATAGGTGTTCGAGTGCTCGAAACGTAACGCGCAAGAACTTGTAAGTAAACGCCGTATTTACATATCTGCCACTGTGCAGGAAAATCCGTATAGGTGTTCGAGTGTTTGAATCGTAAGGCGTGAGAAATTGTAATTAAACGCCGTATTTACATATCTGCCACTGTGCTTGAGAATCCGTATAGGTGTTCGAGTGTTCGAAACGTAACGCGCGAGAAGTTGTAAGTAAATACGGCGTATTTACATATCTGCCACTGTGCTGGAGAATCCGTATAGGTGTTCGAGTTTTCGAAACGTAACGCGCGAGAAATTGTAATTAAACGTCGTATTTACTTATCTGCCACTGTGCAGGAGAATCCGTATAGGTGTTCGAGTGTTCGAAACGTAACGCGTGAGAAATTGTAAGTAAACGTCGTATTTACATATCTGCCACTGTGCAGGAGAATCCGTATAGGTGTTCGAGTGTGCCAAACGTAACGCGCGAGAAATTGTAAGTAAACGCCGTATTTACATATCTGCCACTGTGCAGGATAATCCGTATAGGTGTTCGAGTGTGCGAAACGTAACGCGCGAGAAATTGTAAGTAAACGCCGTATTTACATATCTGCCACTGTGCAGGAGAATCCGTATAGGTGTTCGAGTGCTCGAAACGTAACGCGCAAGAAATTGTAAGTAAACGCCGTATTTACATATCTGCCACTGTGCAGGACAATCCGGATAGCTATTCGAGTGTGCGAAACGTAACGCGCGAGAAATTGTAAGTAAACGTCGTATTTACATAACTGCCACTGTGCCGGAGAATCCGTATAGGTGTTCGAGTGTTCGAAACGTAACGCGCAAGAAATTGTAAGTAAACGCCGTATTTACATATCTGCCACTGTGCAGGAGAATCCGTATAGGTGTTCGAGTGTGCGAAACGTAACGCGCGAGAAATTGTAAGTAAACGCCGTATTTACATATCTGCCACTGTGCAGGAGAATCCGTATAGGTGTTCGAGTGCTCGAAACGTAACGCGCAAGAAATTGTAAGTAAACGCCGTATTTACATATCTGCCACTGTGCAGGAAAATCCGTATAGGTGTTCGAGTGTTCGAATCGTAAGGCGTGAGAAATTGTAATTAAACGCCGTATTTACATATCTGCCACTGTGCTGGAGAATCCGTATAGGTGTTCGAGAGTTCAAACCGTAACGCGCGAGAAATTGTAAGTAAACGCCGTATTTACATATCTGCCACTGTGCAGGAGAATCCGTATAGGTGTTCGAGTGTTAGAAACGTAACGCGCGGGAAGTTGTAAGTAAATACGGTGTATTTACATATCTGCCACTGTGCAGGAGAATCCGTATAGGTGTTCGAGTGTTCGAAACGTAACGCGCGAGAAATTGTAAGTAAACGTCGTATTTACTTATCTGCCACTGTGCAGGAGAATCCGTATAGGTGTTCGAGTGTGCCAAACGTAACGCGCGAGAAATTGTAAGTAAATGCCGTATTTACATATCTGCCACTGTGCAGGATAATCCGTATAGGTGTTCGAGTGTGCGAAACGTAACGCGCGAGAAATTGTAAGTAAACTCCGTATTTACATATCTGCCACTGTGCAGGAGAATCCGTATAGGTGTTCGAGTGCTCGAAACGTAACGCGCAAGAAATTGTAAGTAAACGCCGTATTTACATATCTGCCACTGTGCAGGAGAATCCGGATAGCTGTTCGAGTGTGCGAAACGTAACGCGCGAGAAATTGTAAGTAAACGTCGTATTTACTTATCTGCCACTGTGCAGGAGAATCCGTATAGGTGTTCGAGTGTGCCAAACGTAACGCGCGAGAAATTGTAAGTAAATGCCGTATTTACATATCTGCCACTGTGCAGGATAATCCGTATAGGTGTTCGAGTGTGCGAAACGTAACGCGCGAGAAATTGTAAGTAAACGTCGTATTTACATATCTGCCACTGTGCAGGAGAATCCGTATAGGTGTTCGAGTGCTCGAAACGTAACGCGCAAGAAATTGTAAGTAAACGCCGTATTTACATATCTGCCACTGTGCAGGAGAATCCGGATAGCTGTTCGAGTGTGCGAAACGTAACGCGCGAGAAATTGTAAGTAAACGTCGTATTTACATATCTGCCACTGTGCAGGAGAATCCGTATAGGTGTTCGAGTGTTCGAAACGTAATGCGCAAGAAATTGTAAGTAAACGCCGTATTTACATATCTGCCACTGTGAAGGAGAATCCGTACAGGTGTTCGAGTGTTCGAAACGTAACGCGCGAGAAATTGTAAGTAAACGTCGTATTTACTTATCTGCCACTGTGCAGGAGAATCCGTATAGGTGTTCGAGTGTGCCAAACGTAACGCGCGAGAAATTGTAAGTAAATGCCGTATTTACATATCTGCCACTGTGCAGGATAATCCGTATAGGTGTTCGAGTGTGCGAAACGTAACGCGCGAGAAATTGTAAGTAAACGTCGTATTTACATATCTGCCACTGTGCAGGAGAATCCGTATAGGTGTTCGAGTGCTCGAAACGTAACGCGCAAGAAATTGTAAGTAAACGCCGTATTTACATATCTGCCACTGTGCAGGAGAATCCGGATAGCTGTTCGAGTGTGCGAAACGTAACGCGCGAGAAATTGTAAGTAAACGTCGTATTTACATATCTGCCACTGTGCAGGAGAATCCGTATAGGTGTTCGAGTGTTCGAAACGTAATGCGCAAGAAATTGTAAGTAAACGCCGTATTTACATATCTGCCACTGTGAAGGAGAATCCGTACAGGTGTTCGAGTGTTCGAAACGTAACGCGCGAGAAATTGTTTGTAAACGCCGTATTTACATATCTGCTACTGTGCAGGAGAATCCGTATAGCTGTTCGAGTGTGCGAAACGTAACGCGCGAGAAATTGTAAGTAAACGTCGTATTTACATATCTGCCACTGTGCAGGAGAATCCGTATAGGTGTTCGAGTGTTTGAAACGTAACGCGCAAGAAATTGTAAGTAAACGCCGTATTTACATATCTGCCACTGTGCAGGAGAATCCGTATAGGTGTTCGAGTGTGCGAAACGTAACGCGCGAGAAATTGTAAGTAAACGCCGTATTTACATATCTGCCACTGTGCAGGAGAATCCGTATAGGTGTTCGAGTGCTCGAAACGTAACGCGCAAGAACTTGTAAGTAAACGCCGTATTTACATATCTGCCACTGTGCAGGAAAATCCGTATAGGTGTTCGAGTGTTCGAATCGTAAGGCGTGAGAAATTGTAATTAAATGCCGTATTTACATATCTGCCACTGTGCTGGAGAATCCGTATAGGTGTTCGAGTGTTCGAAACGTAACGCGCGAGAAGTTGTAAGTAAATACGGCGTATTTACATATCTGCCACTGTGCTGGAGAATCCGTATAGGTGTTCGAGTTTTCGAAACGTAACGCGTGAGAAATTGTAATTAAACGTCGTATTTACTTATCTGCCACTGTGCAGGAGAATCCGTATAGGTGTTCGAGTGTTCGAAACGTAACGCGTGAGAAATTGTAAGTAAACGTCGTATTTACATATCTGCCACTGTGCAGGAGAATCCGTATAGGTGCTCGAGTGTGCCAAACGTAACGCGCGAGAAATTGTAAGTAAACGCCGTATTTACATATCTGCCACTGTGCAGGATAATCCGTATAGGTGTTCGAGTGCTCGAAACGTAACGCGCAAGAAATTGTAAGTAAACGCCGTATTTACATATCTGCCACTGTGCAGGAAAATCCGTATAGGTGTTCGAGTGTTCGAATCGTAAGGCGTGAGAAATTGTAATTAAACGCCGTATTTACATATCTGCCACTGTGCTGGAGAATCCGTATAGGTGTTCGAGAGTTCAAACCGTAACGCGCGAGAAATTGTCAGTAAACGCCGTATTTACATATCTGCCACTGTGCAGGAGAATCCGTATAGGTGTTCGAGTGTTAGAAACGTAACGCGCGGGAAGTTGTAAGTAAATACGGCGTATTTACATATCTGCCACTGTGCAGGAGAATCCGTATAGGTGTTCGAGTGTTCGAAACGTAACGCGCGAGAAATTGTAAGTAAACGTCGTATTTACTTATCTGCCACTGTGCAGGAGAATCCGTATACGTGTTCGAGTGTTCGAAACGTAACGCGTGAGAAATTGTAAGGAAACGTCGTATTTACATATCTGCCACTGTGCAGGAGAATCCGTATAGGTGTTCGAGTGTGCCAAACGTAACGCGCGAGAAATTGTAAGTAAACGCCGTATTTACATATCTGCCACTATGCAGGATAATCCGTATAGGTGTTCGAGTGTGCGAAACGTAACGCGCGAGAAATTGTAAGTAAACCCCGTATTTACATATCTGCCACTGTGCAGGAGAATCCGTATAGGTGTTCGAGTGCTCGAAACGTAACGCGCAAGAAATTGTAAGTAAACGCCGTATTTACATATCTGCCACTGTGCAGGAGAATCCGGATAGCTGTTCGAGTGTGCGAAATGTAACGCGCGAGAAATTGTAAGTAAACGTCGTATTTACATATCTGCCACTGTGCAGGAGAATCCGTATAGGTGTTCGAGTGTTCGAAACGTAACGCGCAAGAAATTGTAAGTAAATGCCGTATTTACATATCTGCCACTGTGCAGGAGAATCCGTACAGGTGTTCGAGTGTTCGAAACGTAACGCGCGAGAAATTGTTTGTAAACGCCGTATTTACATATCTGCCACTGTGCAGGAGAATCCGTATAGCTGTTCGAGTGTGCGAAACGTAACGCGCGAGAAATTGTAAGTAAACGTCGTATTTACATATCTGCCACTGTGCAGGAGAATCCGTATAGGTGTTCGAGTGTTTGAAACGTAACGCGCAAGAAATTGTAAGTAAACGCCGTATTTACATATCTGCCACTGTGCAGGAGAATCCGTATAGGTGTTCGAGTGTGCGAAACGTAACGCGCGAGAAATTGTAAGTAAACGCCGTATTTACATATCTGCCACTGTGCAGGAGAATCCGTATAGGTGTTCGAGTGCTCGAAACGTAACGCGCAAGAACTTGTAAGTAAACGCCGTATTTACATATCTGCCACTGTGCAGGAAAATCCGTATAGGTGTTCGAGTGTTTGAATCGTAAGGCGTGAGAAATTGTAATTAAACGCCGTATTTACATATCTGCCACTGTGCTTGAGAATCCGTATAGGTGTTCGAGTGTTCGAAACGTAACGCGCGAGAAGTTGTAAGTAAATACGGCGTATTTACATATCTGCCACTGTGCTGGAGAATCCGTATAGGTGTTCGAGTTTTCGAAACGTAACGCGCGAGAAATTGTAATTAAACGTCGTATTTACTTATCTGCCACTGTGCAGGAGAATCCGTATAGGTGTTCGAGTGTTCGAAACGTAACGCGTGGAAATTGTAAGTAAACGTCGTATTTACATATCTGCCACTGTGCAGGAGAAACCGTATAGGTGTTCGAGTGTGCCAAACGTAACGCGCGAGAAATTGTAAGTAAACGCCGTATTTACATATCTGCCACTGTGCAGGATAATCCGTATAGGTGTTCGAGTGTGCGAAACGTAACGCGCGAGAAATTGTAAGTAAACGCCGTATTTACATATCTGCCACTGTGCAGGAGAATCCGTATAGGTGTTCGAGTGCTCGAAACGTAACGCGCAAGAAATTGTAAGTAAACGCCGTATTTACATATCTGCCACTGTGCAGGACAATCCGGATAGCTATTCGAGTGTGCGAAACGTAACGCGCGAGAAATTGTAAGTAAACGTCGTATTTACATATCTGCCACTGTGCCGGACAATCCGTATAGGTGTTCGAGTGTTCGAAACGTAACGCGCAAGAAATTGTAAGTAAACGCCGTATTTACATATCTGCCACTGTGCAGGAGAATCCGTACAGGTGTTCGAGTGTTCGAAACGTAACGCGCGAGAAATTGTTTGTAAACGCCGTATTTACATATCTGCCACTGTGCAGGAGAATTCGTATAGCTGTTCGAGTGTGCGAAACGTAACGCGCGAGAAATTGTAAGTAAACGTTGTATTTACATATCTGCCACTGTGCAGAAGAATCCGTATAGGTGTTCGAGTGTTCGAAACGTAACGCGCAAGAAATTGTAAGTAAACGCCGTATTTACATATCTGCCACTGTGCAGGAGAATCCGTATAGGTGTTCGAGTGCTCAAAACGTAACGCGCAAGAACTTGTAAGTAAACGCCGTATTTACATATCTGCCACTGTGCAGGAAAATCCGTATAGGTGTTCGAGTGTTCGAATCGTAAGGCGTGAGAAATTGTAATTAAACGCCGTATTTACATATCTGCCACAGTGCTGGAGATTCCGTATAGGTGTTCGAGTGTTCAAACCGTAACGCGCGAGAAATTGTAAGTAAACGCCGTATTTACATATCTGCCACTGTGCAGGAGAATCCGTATAGGTGTTCGAGTGTTCGAAACGTAACGCGCGAGAAGTTGTAAGTAAATACGTCGTATTTACATATCTGCCACTGTGCAGGAGAATCCGTATAGGTGTTCGAGTGTTCGAAACGTAACGCGCGAGAAATTGTAAGTAAACGTCGTATTTACTTATCTGCCACTGTGCAGGAGAATCCGTATAGGTGTTCGAGTGTTCGAAACGTAACGCGCAAGAAATTGTAAGTAAACGCCGTATTTACATATCTGCCACTGTGCAGGAGAATCCGTATAGGTGTTCGAGTGTGCGAAACGTAACGCGCGAGAAATTGTAAGTAAACGCCGTATTTACATATCTGCCACTGTGCAGGAGAATCCGTATAGGTGTTCGAGTGCTCGAAACGTAACGCGCAAGAAATTGTAAGTAAACGCCGTATTTACATATCTGCCACTGTGCAGGAAAATCCGTATAGGTGTTCGAGTGTTCGAATCGTAAGGCGTGAGAAATTGTAATTAAACGCCGTATTTACATATCTGCCACTGTGCTGGAGAATCCGTATAGGTGTTCGAGAGTTCAAACCGTAACGCGCGAGAAATTGTAAGTAAACGCCGTATTTACATATCTGCCACTGTGCAGGAGAATCCGTATAGGTGTTCGAGTGTTAGAAACGTAACGCGCGGGAAGTTGTAAGTAAATACGGCGTATTTACATATCTGCCACTGTGCAGGAGAATCCGTATAGGTGTTCGAGTGTTCGAAACGTAACGCGCGAGAAATTGTAAGTAAACGTCGTATTTACTTATCTGCCACTGTGCAGGAGAATCCGTATAGGTGTTCGAGTGTTCGAAACGTAACGCGTGAGAAATTGTAAGGAAACGTCGTATTTACATATCTGCCACTGTGCAGGAGAATCCGTATAGGTGTTCGAGTGTGCCAAACGTAACGCGCGAGAAATTGTAAGTAAACGCCGTATTTACATATCTGCCACTGTGCATGATAATCCGTATAGGTGTTCGAGTGTGCGAAACGTAACGCGCGAGAAATTGTAAGTAAACCCCGTATTTACATATCTGCCACTGTGCAGGAGAATCCGTATAGGTGTTCGAGTGCTCGAAACGTAACGCACAAGAAATTGTAAGTAAACGCCGTATTTACATATCTGCCACTGTGCAGGAGAATCCGGATAGCTGTTCGAGTGTGCGAAACGTAACGCGCGAGAAATTGTAAGTAAACGTCGTATTTACATATCTGCCACTGTGCAGGAGAATCCGTATAGGTGTTCGAGTGTTCGAAACGTAACGCGCAAGAAATTGTAAGTAAACGCCGTATTTACATATCTGCCACTGTGCAGGAGAATCCGTACAAGTGTTCGAGTGTTCGAAATGTAACGCGCGAGAAATTGTTTGTAAACGCCGTATTTACATATCTGCCACTGTGCAGGAGAATCCGTATAGCTGTTCGAGTGTGCGAAACGTAACGCGCGAGAAATTGTAAGTAAACGTCGTATTTACATATCTGCCACTGTGCAGGAGAATCCGTATAGGTGTTCGAGTGTTTGAAACGTAACGCGCAAGAAATTGTAAGTAAACGCCGTATTTACATATCTGCCACTCTGCAGGAGAATCCGTATAGGTGTTCGAGTGTGCGAAACGTAACGCGCGATAAATTGTAAGTAAACGCCGTATTTAGATATCTGCCACTGTGCAGGAGAATCCGTATAGGTGTTCGAGTGCTCGAAACGTAACGCGCAAGAACTTGTAAGTAAACGCCGTATTTACATATCTGCCACTGTGCAGGAAAATCCGTATAGGTGTTCGAGTGTTCGAATCGTAAGGCGTGAGAAATTGTAATTAAACGCCGTATTTACATATCTGCCACTGTGCTGGAGAATCCGTATAGGTGTTCGAGTGTTCGAAACGTAACGCGCGAGAAGTTGTAAGTAAATACGGCATATTTACATATCTGCCACTGTGCTGGAGAATCCGTATAGGTGTTCGAGTTTTCGAAACGTAACGCGCGAGAAATTGTAATTAAACGTCGTATTTACTTATCTGCCACTGTGCAGGAGAATCCGTATAGGTGTTCGAGTGTTCGAAACGTAACGCGTGAGAAATTGTAAGTAAACGTCGTATTTACATATCTGCCACTGTGCAGGAGAATCCGTATAGGTGTTCGAGTGTGCCAAACGTAACGCGCGAGAAGTAAACGCCGTATTTACATATCTGCCACTGTGCAGGATAATCCGTAGAGGTGTTCGAGTGTGCGAAACGTAACGCGCGAGAAATTGTAAGTAAACGCCGTATTTACATATCTGCCACTGTGCAGGAGAATCCGTATAGGTGTTCGAGTGCTCGAAACGTAACGCGCAAGAAATTGTAAGTAAACGCCGTATTTACATATCTGCCACTGTGCAGGACAATCCGGATAGCTATTCGAGTGTGCGAAACGTAACGCGCGAGAAATTGTAAGTAAACGTCGTATTTACATATCTGCCACTGTGCCGGAGAATCCGTATAGGTGTTCGAGTGTTCGAAACGTAACGCGCAAGAAATTGTAAGTAAACGCCGTATTTACATATCTGCCACTGTGCAGGAGAATCCGTACAGGTGTTCGAGTGTTCGAAACGTAACGCGCGAGAAATTGTTTGTAAACGCCGTATTTACATATCTGCCACTGTGCAGGAGAATCCGTATAGCTGTTCGAGTGTGCGAAACGTAACGCGCGAGAAATTGTAAGTAAACGTCGTATTTACATATCTGCCACTGTGCAGGAGAATCCGTATAGGTGTTCGAGTGTTCGAAACGTAACGCGCAAGAAATTGTAAGTAAACGCCGTATTTACATATCTGCCACTGTGCAGGAGAATCCGTATAGGTGTTCGAGTGCTCGAAACGTAACGCGCAAGAACTTGTAAGTAAACGCCGTATTTACATATCTGCCACTGTGCAGGAAAATCCGTATAGGTGTTCGAGTGTTCGAATCGTAAGGCGTGAGAAATTGTAATTAAACGCCGTATTTACATATCGGCCACAGTGCTGGAGATTCCGTATAGGTGTTCGAGTGTTCAAACCGTAACGCGCGAGAAATTGTAAGTAAACGCCGTATTTACATATCTGCCACTGTGTAGGAGAATCCGTATAGGTGTTCGAGTGTTCGAAACGTAGCGCGCGAGAAGTTGTAAGTAAATACGGCGTATTTACATATCTGCCACTGTGCAGGAGAATCCGTATAGGTGTTCGAGTGTTCGAAACGTAACGCGCGAGAAATTGTAAGTAAACGTCGTATTTACTTATCTGCCACTGTGCAGGAGAATCCGTATAGGTGTTCGAGTGTTCGAAACGTAACGCGTGAGAAATTGTAAGTAAACGTCGTATTTACATATCTGCCACTGTGCAGGATAATCCGTATAGGTGTTCGAGTGTGCGAAACGTAACGCGCGAGAAATTGTAAGTAAACGCCGTATTTACATATCTGCCACTGTGCAGGAGAATCCGTATAGGTGTTCGAGTGCTCGAAACGTAACGCGCAAGAAATTGTAAGTAAACGCCGTATTTACATATCTGCCACTGTGCAGGACAATCCGGATAGCTATTCGAGTGTGCGAAACGTAACGCGCGAGAAATTGTAAGTAAACGTCGTATTTACATATCTGCCACTGTGCCGGAGAATCCGTATAGGTGTTCGAGTGTTCGAAACGTAACGCGCAAGAAATTGTAAGTAAACGCCGTATTTACATATCTGCCACTGTGCAGGAGAATCCGTACAGGTGTTCGAGTGTTCGAAACGTAACGCGCGAGAAATTGTTTGTAAACGCCGTATTTACATATCTGCCACTGTGCAGGAGAATCCGTATAGCTGTTCGAGTGTGCGAAACGTAACGCGCGAGAAATTGTAAGTAAACGTCGTATTTACATATCTGCCACTGTGCAGGAGAATCCGTATAGGTGTTCGAGTGTTCGAAACGTAACGCGCAAGAAATTGTAAGTAAACGCCGTATTTACATATCTGCCACTGTGCTGGAGAATCCGTATAGGTGTTCGAGTGCTCGAAACGTAACGCGCAAGAACTTGTAAGTAAACGCCGTATTTACATATCTGCCACTGTGTAGGAAAATCCGTATAGGTGTTCGAGTGTTCGAATCGTAAGGCGTGAGAAATTGTAATTAAACGCCGTATTTACATGTCTGCCACAGTGCTGGAGATTCCGTATAGGTGTTCGAGTGTTCAAACCGTAACGCGCGAGAAATTGTAAGTAAACGCCGTATTTACATATCTGCCACTGTGCAGGAGAATCCGTATAGGTGTTCGAGTGTTCGAAACGTAACGCGCGAGAAGTTGTAAGTAAATACGGCGTATTTACATATCTGCCACTGTGCAGGAGAATCCGTATAGGTGTTCGAGTGTTCGAAACGTAACGCGCGAGAAATTGTAAGTAAACGTCGTATTTACTTATCTGCCACTGTGCAGGAGAATCCGTATAGGTGTTCGAGTGTTCGAAACGTAACGCGTGAGAAATTGTAAGTAAACGTCGTATTTACATATCTGCCACTGTGCAGGATAATCCGTATAGGTGTTCGAGTGTGCCAAACGTAACGCGCGAGAAATTGTAAGTAAACGCCGTATTTACATATCTGCCACTGTGCAGGATAATCCGTATAGGTGTTCGAGTGTGCGAAACGTAACGCGCGAGAAATTGTAAGTAAATGCCGTATTTACATATCTGCCACTGTGCAGGAGAATCCGTATAGGTGTTCGAGTGCTCGAAACGTAACGCGCAAGAAATTGTAAGTAAACGTCGTATTTACATATCTGCCACTGTGCAGGAAAATCCGTATAGGTGTTCGAGTGTTCGAATCGTAAGGCGTGAGAAATTGTAATTAAACGCCGTATTCACATATCTGCCACTGTGCTGGAGAATCCGTATAGGTGTTCGAGTGTTCGAAACGTAACGCGCGAGAAATTGTAAGTAAACACCGTATTTACATATCTGCCACAGTGCAGGAGAATCCGTATAGGTGTTCGAGTGTTCGAAACGTAACGCGCGAGAAGTTGTAAGTAAATACGGCGTATTTACATATCTGCCACTGTGCAGGAGAATCCGTATAGGTGTTCGAGTGTTCGAAACGTAACGCGTGAGAAATTGTAAGTAAACGTCGTATTTACTTATCTGCCACTGTGCAGGAGAATCCGTATAGGTGTTCGAGTGTTCGAAACGTAACGCGTGAGAAATTGTAAGTAAACGTCGTATCCGTATAGGTGTTCGAGTGTGCCAAACGTAACGCGCGAGAAATTGTAAGTAAACGCCGTATTTACATATCTGCCACTGTGCAGGATAATCCGTATAGGTGTTCGAGTGCTCGAAACGTAACGCGCAAGAAATTGTAAGTAAACGCCGTATTTACATATCTGCCACTGTGCAGGAGAATCCGGATAGCTGTTCGAGTGTACGAAACGTAACGCGCGAGAAATTGTAAGTAAACGTCGTATTTACATATCTGCCACTGTGCAGGAGAATCCGTATAGGTGTTCGAGTGTTCGAAACGTAACGCGCAAGAAATTGTAAGTAAACGCCGTATTTACATATCTGCCACTGTGTAGGAGAATCCGTATAGGTGTTCGAGTGTGCGAATCGTAACACGCGAGAAATTGTAAGTAAACGCCGTATTTACATATCTGCCACTGTGCAGGAGAATCCGTATAGGTGTTCGAGTGCTCGAAACGTAACGCGCAAGAACTTGTAAGTAAACGCCGTATTTACATATCTGCCACTGTGCAGGAAAATCCGTATAGGTGTTCGAGTGTTCGAATCGTAAGGCGTGAGAAATTGTAATTAAACGCCGTATTTACATATCTGCCACTGTGCTGGAGAATTCGTATAGGTGTTCGAGTGCTCGAAACGTAACGCGCAAGAAATTGTAAGTAAACGCCGTATTTACATATCTGCCACTGTGTAGGAGAATCCGTATAGGTGTTCGAGTGTGCGAAACGTAACGCGCGAGAAATTGTAAGTAAACGCCGAATTTACATATCTGCCACTATGCAGGAGAATCCGTGTAGGTGTTCGAGTGCTCGAAACGTAACGCGCAAGAACTTGTAAGTAAACGCCGTATTTACATATCTGCCACTGTGCAGGAAAATCCGTATAGGTGTTCTAGTGTTCGAATCGTAAGGCGTGAGAAATTGTAATTAAACGCCGTATTTACATATCTGCCACTGTGCAGGAGAATCCGTATAGGTGTTCGAGTGTTCAAACCGTAACGCGCGAGAAATTGTAAGTAAACGCCGTATTTACATATCTGCCACTGTGCAGGAGAATCCGTATAGGTGTTCGAGTGTTCGAAACGTAACGCGCGAGAAGTTGTAAGTAAATACGGCGTATTTACATATCTGCCACTGTGCAGGAGAATCCGTATAGGTGTTCGAGTGCTCGAAACGTAACGCGCAAGAAATTGTAAGTAAACGCCGTATTTACATATCTGCCACTGTGCAGGAGAATCCGTACAGGTGTTCGAGTGCTCGAAACGTAACGCGCAAGAAATTGTAAGTAAACGCCGTATTTACATATCTGCCACTGTGCAGGATAATCCGTATAGCTGTTCGAGTGTGCGAAACGTAACGCGCGAGAAATTGTAAGTAAACGCCGTATTTACATATCTGCCACTATGCAGGAGAATCCGTATAGGTGTTCGAGTGCTCGAAACGTAACGCGCAAGAAATTGTAAGTAAACGCCGTATTTACATATCTGCCACTGTGCAGGAGAATCCGGATAGCTGTTCGAGTGTGCGAAACGTAACGCGCGAGAAATTGTAAGTAAACGTCGTATTTACATATCTGCCACTGTGCAGGAGAATCCGTATAGGTGTTCGAGTGTGCGAAACGTAACGCGCGAGAAATTGTAAGTAAACGCCGTATTTACATATCTGCCACTGTGCAGGAGAATCCGTATAGGTGTTCGAGTGCTCGAAACGTAACGCGCAAGAACTTGTAAGTAAACGCCGTATTTACATATCTGCCACTGTGTAGGAAAATCCGTATAGGTGTTCGAGTGTTCGAATCGTAAGGCGTGAGAAATTGTAATTAAACGCCGTATTTACATATCTGCCACTGTGCTGGAGAATCCGTATAGGTGTTCGAGTGTTCAAACCGTAACGTGCGAGAAATTATAAGTAAACGCCGTATTTACATATCTGCCACTGTGCAGGAGAATCCGTATAGGTGTTCGAGTGTTCGAAACGTAACGCGCGAGAAGTTGTAAGTAAACGTCGTATTTACATATCTGCCACTGTGCAGGAGAATCCGTATAGGTGTTCGAGTGTTCGAAACGTAACGCGCAAGAAATTGTAAGTAAACGCCGTATTTACATATCTGCCACTGTGCAGGAGAATCCGTATAGGTGTTCGAGTGTGCGAAACGTAACGCGCGAGAAATTGTAAGTAAACGCCGTATTTACATATCTGCCACTGTGCAGGAGAATCCGTATAGGTGTTCGAGTGCTCGAAACGTAACGCGCAAGAAATTGTAAGTAAACGCCGTATTTACATATCTGCCACTATGCAGGAAAATCCGTATAGGTCTTCGAGTGTTCGAATCGTAAGGCGTGAGAAATTGTATGTAAACGCCGTATTTACATATCTGCCACTGTGCAGGAGAATCCGTATAGGTGTTCGAGTGTTCAAACCGTAACGTGCGAGAAATTGTAAGTAAACGCCGTATTTACATATCTGCCACTGTGCAGGAGAATCCGTATAGGTGTTCGAGTGTTCGAAACGTAACGCGCGAGAAGTTGTAAGTAAATACGGCGTATTTACATATCTACCACTGTGTAGGAGAATCCGTATAGGTGTTCGAGTGTTCGAAACGTAACGCGCGAGAAATTGTAAGTAAACGTCGTATTTACTTATCTGCCACTGTGCAGTAGAATCCGTATAGGTGTTCGAGTGTTCGAAACGTAACGCGTGAGAAATTATAAGTAAACGTCGTATTTACATATCTGCCACTGTGCAGGAGAATCCGTATAGGTGTTCGAGTGTGCCAAACGTAACGCGCGAGAAATTGTAAGTAAACGCCGTATTTACATATCTGCCACTGTGCAGGATAATCCGTATAGGTGTTCGAGTGTGCGAAACGTAACGCGCGAGAAATTGTAAGTAACGCCGTATTTACATATCTGCCACTGTGCAGGAGAATCCGTATAGGTGTTCGAGTGCTCGAAACGTAACGCGCAAGAAATTGTAAGTAAACGCCGTATTTACATATCTGCCACTGTGCAGGAGAATCCGGATAGCTGTTCGAGTGTGCGAAACGTAACGCGCGAGAAATTGTAAGTAAACGTCGTATTTACATATCTGCCACTGTGCAGGAGAATCCGTATAGGTGTTCGAGTGTTCGAAACGTAACGCGCAAGAAATTATAAGTAAACGCCGTATTTACATATCTGCCACTGTGCAGGAGAATCCGTACAGGTGTTCGAGTGTTCGAAACGTAACGCGCGAGAAATTGTTTGTAAACGCCGTATTTACATATCTGCCACTGTGCAGGAGAATCCGTATAGCTGTTCGAGTGTGCGAAATGTAACGCGCGAGAAATTGTAAGTAAACGTCGTATTTACATATCTGCCACTGTGCAGGAGAATCCGTATAGGTGTTCGAGTGTTCGAAACGTAACGCGCAAGAAATTGTAAGTAAACGCCGTATTTACATATCTGCCACTGTGTAGGAGAATCCGTATGGGTGTTCGAGTGTGCGAAACGTAACGCGCGAGAAATTGTAAGTAAACGCCGTATTTACATATCTGCCACTATGCAGGAGAATCCGTGTAGGTGTTCGAGTGCTCGAAACGTAACGCGCAAGAACTTGTAAGTAAACGCCGTATTTACATGTCTGCCACTGTGCAGGAAAATCCGTATAGGTGTTCGAGTGTTCGAATCGTAAGGCGTGAGAAATTGTAATTAAACGCCGTATTTACATATCTGCCACTGTGCTGGAGAATCCGTATAGGTGTTCGAGTGTTCAAACCGTAACGCGCGAGAAATTGTAAGTAAACGCCGTATTTACATATCTGCCACTGTGCAGGAAAATCCGTATAGGTGTTCGAGTGTTCGAAACGTAACGCGCGAGAAGTTGTAAGTAAATACGGCGTATTTACATATCTGCCACTGTGCAGGAGAATCCGTATAGGTGTTCGAGTGCTCGAAACGTAACGCGCAAGAAATTGTAAGTAAACGCCGTATTTACATATCTGCCACTGTGCAGGAGAATCCGGATAGCTGTTCGAGTGTGCGAAACGTAACGCGCGAGAAATTGTAAGTAAACGCCGTATTTACATATCTGCCACTGTGCAGGAGAATCCGTATAGGTGTTCGAGTGCTCGAAACGTAACGCGCAAGAAATTGTAAGTAAACGCCGTATTTACATATCTGCCACTGTGCAGGAGAATCCGGATAGCTGTTCGAGTGTGCGAAACGTAACGCGCGAGAAATTGTAAGTAAACGTCGTATTTACATATCTGCCACTGTGCAGGAGAATCCGTATAGGTGTTCGAGTGTGCGAAACGTAACGCGCGAGAAATTGTAAGTAAACGCCGTATTTACATATCTGCCACTGTGCAGGAGAATCCGTATAGGTGTTCGAGTGCTCGAAACGTAACGCGCAAGAACTTGTAAGTAAACGCCGTATTTACATATCTGCCACTGTGTAGGAAAATCCGTATAGGTGTTCGAGTGTTCGAATCGTAAGGCGTGAGAAATTGTAATTAAACGCCGTATTTACATATCTGCCACTGTGCTGGAGAATCCGTATAGGTGTTCGAGTGTTCAAACCGTAACGTGCGAGAAATTGTAAGTAAACGCCGTATTTACATATCTGCCACTGTGCAGGAGAATCCGTATAGGTGTTCGAGTGTTCGAAACGTAACGCGCGAGAAGTTGTAAGTAAACGTCGTATTTACATATCTGCCACTGTGCAGGAGAATCCGTATAGGTGTTCGAGTGTTCGAAACGTAACGCGCAAGAAATTGTAAGTAAACGCCGTATTTAGATATCTGCCACTGTGCAGGAGAATCCGTATAGGTGTTCGAGTGTGCGAAACGTAACGCGCGAGAAATTGTAAGTAAACGCCGTATTTACATATCTGCCACTGTGCAGGAGAATCCGTATAGGTGTTCGAGTGCTCGAAACGTAACGCGCAAGAAATTGTAAGTAAACGCCGTATTTACATATCTGCCACTGTGCAGGAGAATCCGGATAGCTGTTCGAGTGTGCGAAACGTAACGCGCGAGAAATTGTAAGTAAACGTCGTATTTACATATCTGCCACTGTGCAGGAGAATCCGTATAGGTGTTCGAGTGTTCGAAACGTAACGCGCAAGAAATTATAAGTAAACGCCGTATTTACATATCTGCCACTGTGCAGGAGAATCCGTACAGGTGTTCGAGTGTTCGAAACGTAACGCGCGAGAAATTGTTTGTAAACGCCGTATTTACATATCTGCCACTGTGCAGGAGAATCCGTATAGCTGTTCGAGTGTGCGAAACGTAACGCGCGAGAAATTGTAAGTAAACGCCGTATTTACATATCTGCCACTATGCAGGAGAATCCGTGTAGGTGTTCGAGTGTGCGAAACGTAACGCGCGAGAAATTGTAAGTAAACGTCGTATTTACATATCTGCCACTGTGCAGGAGAATCCGTATAGGTGTTCGAGTGTGCGAAACGTAACGCGCGAGAAATTGTAAGTAAACGCCGTATTTACATATCTGCCACTGTGCAGGAGAATCCGTATAGGTGTTCGAGTGCTCGAAACGTAACGCGCAAGAACTTGTAAGTAAACGCCGTATTTACATATCTGCCACTGTGTAGGAAAATCCGTATAGGTGTTCGAGTGTTCGAATCGTAAGGCGTGAGAAATTGTAATTAAACGCCGTATTTACATATCTGCCACTGTGCTGGAGAATCCGTATAGGTGTTCGAGTGTTCAAACCGTAACGTGCGAGAAATTTTAAGTAAACGCCGTATTTACATATCTGCCACTGTGCAGGAGAATCCGTATAGGTGTTCGAGTGTTCGAAACGTAACGCGCGAGAAGTTGTAAGTAAACGTCGTATTTACATATCTGCCACTGTGCAGGAGAATCCGTATAGGTGTTCGAGTGTTCGAAACGTAACGCGCAAGAAATTGTAAGTAAACGCCGTATTTACATATCTGCCACTGTGCAGGAGAATCCGTATAGGTGTTCGAGTGTGCGAAACGTAACGCGCGAGAAATTGTAAGTAAACGCCGTATTTACATATCTGCCACTGTGCAGGAGAAACCGTATAGGTGGTCGAGTGCTCGAAACGTAACGCGCAAGAAATTGTAAGTAAACGCCGTATTTACATATCTGCCACTATGCAGGAAAATCCGTATAGGTCTTCGAGTGTTCGAATCGTAAGGCGGGAGAAATTGTAAGTAAACGCCGTATTTACTTATCTGCCACTGTGCAGGAGAATCCGTATAGGTGTTCGAGTGTTCAAACCGTAACGTGCGAGAAATTGTAAGTAAACGCCGTATTTACATATCTGCCACTGTGCAGGAGAATCCGTATAGGTGTTCGAGTGTTCGAAACGTAACGCGCGAGAAGTTGTAAGTAAATACGGCGTATTTACATATCTGCCACTGTGTAGGAGAATCCGTATAGGTGTTCGAGTGTTCGAAACGTAACGCGCGAGAAATTGTAAGTAAACGTCGTATTTACTTATCTGCCACTGTGCAGGAGAATCCGTATAGGTGTTCGAGTGTTCGAAACGTAACACGTGAGAAATTGTAAGTAAACGTCGTATTTACATATCTGCCACTGTGCAGGAGAATCCGTATAGGTGTTCGAGTGTGCCAAACGTAACGCGCGAGAAATTGTAAGTAAACGCCGTATTTACATATCTGCCACTGTGCAGGATAATCCGTATAGGTGTTCGAGTGTGCGAAACGTAACGCGCGAGAAATTGTAAGTAAACGCCGTATTTACATATCTGCCACTGTGCAGGAGAATCCGTATAGGTGTTCGAGTGCTCGAAACGTAACGCGCAAGAAATTGTAAGTAAACGCCGTATTTACATATCTGCCACTGTGCAGGAGAATCCGGATAGCTGTTCGAGTGTGCGAAACGTAACGCGCGAGAAATTGTAAGTAAACGTCGTATTTACATATCTGCCACTGTGCAGGAGAATCCGTATAGGTGTTCGAGTGTTCGAAACGTAACGCGCAAGAAATTATAAGTAAACGCCGTATTTACATATCTGCCACTGTGCAGGAGAATCCGTCCAGGTGTTCGAGTGTTCGAAACGTAACGCGCGAGAAATTGTTTGTAAACGCCGTATTTACATATCTGCCACTGTGCAGGAGAATCCGTATAGCTGTTCGAGTGTGCGAAACGTAACGCGCGAGAAATTGCAAGTAAACGTCGTATTTACATATCTGCCACTGTGCAGGAGAATCCGTATAGGTGTTCGAGTGTTCGAAACGTAACGCGCAAGAAATTGTAAGTAAACGCCGTATTTACATATCTGCCACTGTGTAGCAGAATCCGTATAGGTGTTCGAGTGTGCGAAACGTAACGCGCGAGAAATTGTAAGTAAACGCCGTATTTACATATCTGCCACTGTGCAGGAGAATCCGTATAGGTGTTCGAGTGCTCGAAACGTAACGCGCAAGAACTTGTAAGTAAACGCCGTATTTACATATCTGCCACTGTGCAGGAAAATCCGTATAGGTGTTCGAGTGTTCGAATCGTAAGGCGTGAGAAATTGTAATTAAACGCCGTATTTACATATCTGCCACTGTGCTGGAGAATCCGTATAGGTGTTCGAGTGTTCAAACCGTAACGCGCGAGAAATTGTAAGTAAACGCCGTATTTACATATCTGCCACTGTGCAGGAGAATCCGTATAGGTGTTCGAGTGTTCGAAACGTAACGCGCGAGAAGTTGTAAGTAAATACGGCGTATTTACATATCTGCCACTGTGCAGGAGAATCCGTATAGGTGTTCGAGTGCTCGAAACGTAACGCGCAAGAAATTGTAAGTAAACGCCGTATTTACATATCTGCCACTGTGCAGGAGAATCCGGATAGCTGTTCGAGTGTGCGAAACGTAACGCGCGAGAAATTGTAAGTAAACGCCGTATTTACATATCTGCCACTGTGCAGGAGAATCCGTATAGGTGTTCGAGTGCTCGAAACGTAACGCGCAAGAAATTGTAAGTAAACGCCGTATTTACATATCTGCCACTGTGCAGGAGAATCCGGATAGCTGTTCGAGTGTGCGAAACGTAACGCGCGAGAAATTGTAAGTAAACGTCGTATTTACATATCTGCCACTGTGCAGGAGAATCCGTATAGGTCTTCGAGTGTGCGAAACGTAACGCGCGAGAAATTGTAAGTAAACGCCGTATTTACATATCTGCCACTGTGCAGGAGAATCCGTATAGGTGTTCGAGTGCTCGAAACGTAACGCGCAAGAACTTGTAAGTAAACGCCGTATTTACATATCTGCCACTGTGTAGGAAAATCCGTATAGGTGTTCGAGTGTTCGAATCGTAAGGCGTGAGAAATTGTAATTAAACGCCGTATTTACATATCTGCCACTGTGCTGGAGAATCCGTATAGGTGTTCGAGTGTTCAAACCGTAACGTGCGAGAAATTGTAACTAAACGCCGTATTTACATATCTGCCACTGTGCAGGAGAATCCGTA
Source organism: Camellia sinensis (assembly GCF_055761805.1). Lineage (NCBI taxonomy): Eukaryota > Viridiplantae > Streptophyta > Magnoliopsida > Ericales > Theaceae > Camellia > Camellia sinensis. The sequence goes on along the minus strand of NW_028128989.1, from coordinate 2,689,072 downwards.
TAGGTGTTCGAGTGTTCGAAACGTAACGCGCGAGAAGTTGTAAGTAAACGTCGTATTTACATATCTGCCACTGTGCAGGAGAATCCGTATAGGTGTTCGAGTGTTCGAAACGTAACGCGCAAGAAATTGTAAGTAAACGCCGTATTTACATATCTGCCACTGTGCAGGAGAATCCGTATAGGTGTTCGAGTGTGCGAAACGTAACGCGCGAGAAATTGTAAGTAAACGCCGTATTTACATATCTGCCACTGTGCAGGAGAATCCGTATAGGTGTTCGAGTGCTCGAAACGTAACGCGCAAGAACTTGTAAGTAAACGCCGTATTTACATATCTGCCACTGTGCAGGAAAATCCGTATAGGTGTTCGAGTGTTCGAATCGTAAGGCGTGAGAAATTGTAATTAAACGCCGTATTTACATATCTGCCACTGTGCTGGAGAATCCGTATAGGTGTTCGAGTGTTCAAACCGTAACGCGCGAGAAATTGTAAGTAAACGCCGTATTTACATATCTGCCACTGTGCAGGAGAATCCGTATAGGTGTTCGAGTGTTCGAAACGTAACGCGCGAGAAGTTGTAAGTAAATACGGCGTATTTACATATCTGCCACTGTGCAGGAGAATCCGTATAGGTGTTCGAGTGTTCGAAACGTAACGCGCAAGAAATTATAAGTAAACGCCGTATTTACATATCTGCCACTGTGCAGGAGAATCCGTCCAGGTGTTCGAGTGTTCGAAACGTAACGCGCGAGAAATTGTTTGTAAACGCCGTATTTACATATCTGCCACTGTGCAGGAGAATCCGTATAGCTGTTCGAGTGTGCGAAACGTAACGCGCGAGAAATTGTAAGTAAACGTCGTATTTACATATCTGCCACTGTGCAGGAGAATCCGTATAGGTGTTCGAGTGTTCGAAACGTAACGCGCAAGAAATTGTAAGTAAACGCCGTATTTACATATCTGCCACTGTGTAGGAGAATCCGTATAGGTGTTCGAGTGTGCGAAACGTAACGCGCGAGAAATTGTAAGTAAACGCCGTATTTACATATCTGCCACTGTGCAGGAGAATCCGTATAGGTGTTCGAGTGCTCGAAACGTAACGCGCAAGAACTTGTAAGTAAACGTCGTATTTACATATCTGCCACTGTGCAGGAAAATCCGTATAGGTGTTCGAGTGTTCGAATCGTAAGGCGTGAGAAATTGTAATTAAACGCCGTATTTACATATCTGCCACTGTGCTGGAGAATCCGTATAGGTGTTCGAGTGTTCAAACCGTAACGCGCGAGAAATTGTAAGTAAACGCCGTATTTACATATCTGCCACTGTGCAGGAGAATCCGTATAGGTGTTCGAGTGTTCGAAACGTAACGCGCGAGAAGTTGTAAGTAAATACGGCGTATTTACATATCTGCCACTGTGCAGGAGAATCCGTATAGGTGTTCGAGTGCTCGAAACGTAACGCGCAAGAAATTGTAAGTAAACGCCGTATTTACATATCTGCCACTGTGCAGGAGAATCCGGATAGCTGTTCGAGTGTGCGAAACGTAACGCGCGAGAAATTGTAAGTAAACGCCGTATTTACATATCTGCCACTGTGCAGGAGAATCCGTATAGGTGTTCGAGTGCTCGAAACGTAACGCGCAAGAAATTGTAAGTAAACGCCGTATTTACATATCTGCCACTGTGCAGGAGAATCCGGATAGCTGTTCGAGTGTGCGAAACGTAACGCGCGAGAAATTGTAAGTAAACGTCGTATTTACATATCTGCCACTGTGCAGGAGAATCCGTATAGGTCTTCGAGTGTGCGAAACGTAACGCGCGAGAAATTGTAAGTAAACGCCGTATTTACATATCTGCCACTGTGCAGGAGAATCCGTATAGGTGTTCGAGTGCTCGAAACGTAACGCGCAAGAACTTGTAAGTAAACGCCGTATTTACATATCTGCCACTGTGTAGGAAAATCCGTATAGGTGTTCGAGTGTTCGAATCGTAAGGCGTGAGAAATTGTAATTAAACGCCGTATTTACATATCTGCCACTGTGCTGGAGAATCCGTATAGGTGTTCGAGTGTTCAAACCGTAACGTGCGAGAAATTGTAACTAAACGCCGTATTTACATATCTGCCACTGTGCAGGAGAATCCGTATAGGTGTTCGAGTGTTCGAAACGTAACGCGCGAGAAGTTGTAAGTAAACGTCGTATTTACATATCTGCCACTGTGCAGGAGAATCCGTATAGGTGTTCGAGTGTTCGAAACGTAACGCGCAAGAAATTGTAAGTAAACGCCGTATTTACATATCTGCCACTGTGCAGGAGAATCCGTATAGGTGTTCGAGTGTGCGAAACGTAACGCGCGAGAAATTGTAAGTAAACGCCGTATTTACATATCTGCCACTGTGCAGGAGAATCCGTATAGGTGTTCGAGTGCTCGAAACGTAACGCGCAAGAACTTGTAAGTAAACGCCGTATTTACATATCTGCCACTGTGCAGGAAAATCCGTATAGGTGTTCGAGTGTTCGAATCGTAAGGCGTGAGAAATTGTAATTAAACGCCGTATTTACATATCTGCCACTGTGCTGGAGAATCCGTATAGGTGTTCGAGTGTTCAAACCGTAACGCGCGAGAAATTGTAAGTAAACGCCGTATTTACATATCTGCCACTGTGCAGGAGAATCCGTATAGGTGTTCGAGTGTTCGAAACGTAACGCGCGAGAAGTTGTAAGTAAATACGGCGTATTTACATATCTGCCACTGTGCAGGAGAATCCGTATAGGTGTTCGAGTGTTCGAAACGTAACGCGTGAGAAATTGTAAGTAAACGTCGTATTTACTTATCTGCCACTGTGCAGGAGAATCCGTATAGGTGTTCGAGTGTTCGAAACGTAACGCGTGAGAAATTGTAAGTAAACGTCGTATTTACATATCTGCCACTGTGCAGGAGAACCCGTATAGGTGTTCGAGTGTGCAAACGTAACGCGCGAGAAATTGTAAGTAAACGCCGTATTTACATATCTGCCACTGTGCAGGATAATCCGTATAGGTGTTCGAGTGTGCGAAACGTAACGCGCGAGAAATTGTAAGTAAACGCCGTATTTACATATCTGCCACTGTGCAGGAGAATCCGTATAGGTGTTCGAGTGCTCGAAACGTAACGCGCAAGAAATTGTAAGTAAACGCCGTGTTTACATATCTGCCACTATGCAGGAAAATCCGTATAGGTCTTCGAGTGTTCGAATCGTAAGGCGGGAGAAATTGTAAGTAAACGCCGTATTTACATATCTGCTACTGTGCAGGAGAATCCGTATAGGTGTTCGAGTGTTGAAACCGTAACGTGCGAGAAATTGTAAGTAAACGCCGTATTTACATATCTGCCACTGTGCAGGAGAATCCGTATAGGTGTTCGAGTGTTCGAAACGTAACGCGCGAGAAGTTGTAAGTAAATACGGCGTATTTACATATCTGCCACTGTGTAGGAGAATCCGTATAGGTGTTTGAGTGTTCGAAACGTAGCGCGCGAGAAATTGTAAGTAAACGTCGTATTTACTTATCTGCCACTGTGCAGGAGAATCCGTATAGGTGTTCGAGTGTTCGAAACGTAACGCGTGAGAAATTGTAAGTAAACGTCGTATTTACATATCTGCCACTGTGCAGGAGAATCCGTATAGGTGTTCGAGTGTGCCAAACGTAACGCGCGAGAAATTGTAAGTAAACGCCGTATTTACATATCTGCCACTGTGCAGGATAATCCGTATAGGTGTTCGAGTGTGCGAAACGTAACGCGCGAGAAATTGTAAGTAAACGTCGTATTTACATATCTGCCACTGTGCAGGAGAATCCGTATAGGTGTTCGAGTGTTCGAAACGTAACGCGCAAGAAATTATAAGTAAACGCCGTATTTACATATCTGCCACTGTGCAGGAGAATCCGTACAGGTGTTCGAGTGTTCGAAACGTAACGCGCGAGAAATTGTTTGTAAACGCCGTATTTACATATCTGCCACTGTGCAGGAGAATCCGTATAGCTGTTCGAGTGTGCGAAACGTAACGCGCGAGAAATTGTAAGTAAACGCCGTATTTACATATCTGCCACTATGCAGGAGAATCCGTGTAGGTGTTCGAGTGTGCGAAACGTAACGCGCGAGAAATTGTAAGTAAACGTCGTATTTACATATCTGCCACTGTGCAGGAGAATCCGTATAGGTGTTCGAGTGTGCGAAACGTAACGCGCGAGAAATTGTAAGTAAACGCCGTATTTACATATCTGCCACTGTGCAGGAGAATCCGTATAGGTGTTCGAGTGCTCGAAACGTAACGCGCAAGAACTTGTAAGTAAACGCCGTATTTACATATCTGCCACTGTGTAGGAAAATCCGTATAGGTGTTCGAGTGTTCGAATCGTAAGGCGTGAGAAATTGTAATTAAACGCCGTATTTACATATCTGCCACTGTGCTGGAGAATCCGTATAGGTGTTCGAGTGTTCAAACCGTAACGTGCGAGAAATTGTAAGTAAACGCCGTATTTACATATCTGCCACTGTGCAGGAGAATCCGTATAGGTGTTCGAGTGTTCGAAACGTAACGCGCGAGAAGTTGTAAGTAAACGTCGTATTTACATATCTGCCACTGTGCAGGAGAATCCGTATAGGTGTTCGAGTGTTCGAAACGTAACGCGCAAGAAATTGTAAGTAAACGCCGTATTTAGATATCTGCCACTGTGCAGGAGAATCCGTATAGGTGTTCGAGTGTGCGAAACGTAACGCGCGAGAAATTGTAAGTAAACGCCGTATTTACATATCTGCCACTGTGCAGGAGAATCCGTATAGGTGTTCGAGTGCTCGAAACGTAACGCGCAAGAAATTGTAAGTAAACGCCGTATTTACATATCTGCCACTGTGCAGGAGAATCCGGATAGCTGTTCGAGTGTGCGAAACGTAACGCGCGAGAAATTGTAAGTAAACGTCGTATTTACATATCTGCCACTGTGCAGGAGAATCCGTATAGGTGTTCGAGTGTTCGAAACGTAACGCGCAAGAAATTATAAGTAAACGCCGTATTTACATATCTGCCACTGTGCAGGAGAATCCGTACAGGTGTTCGAGTGTTCGAAACGTAACGCGCGAGAAATTGTTTGTAAACGCCGTATTTACATATCTGCCACTGTGCAGGAGAATCCGTATAGCTGTTCGAGTGTGCGAAACGTAACGCGCGAGAAATTGTAAGTAAACGCCGTATTTACATATCTGCCACTATGCAGGAGAATCCGTGTAGGTGTTCGAGTGTGCGAAACGTAACGCGCGAGAAATTGTAAGTAAACGTCGTATTTACATATCTGCCACTGTGCAGGAGAATCCGTATAGGTGTTCGAGTGTGCGAAACGTAACGCGCGAGAAATTGTAAGTAAACGCCGTATTTACATATCTGCCACTGTGCAGGAGAATCCGTATAGGTGTTCGAGTGCTCGAAACGTAACGCGCAAGAACTTGTAAGTAAACGCCGTATTTACATATCTGCCACTGTGTAGGAAAATCCGTATAGGTGTTCGAGTGTTCGAATCGTAAGGCGTGAGAAATTGTAATTAAACGCCGTATTTACATATCTGCCACTGTGCTGGAGAATCCGTATAGGTGTTCGAGTGTTCAAACCGTAACGTGCGAGAAATTTTAAGTAAACGCCGTATTTACATATCTGCCACTGTGCAGGAGAATCCGTATAGGTGTTCGAGTGTTCGAAACGTAACGCGCGAGAAGTTGTAAGTAAACGTCGTATTTACATATCTGCCACTGTGCAGGAGAATCCGTATAGGTGTTCGAGTGTTCGAAACGTAACGCGCAAGAAATTGTAAGTAAACGCCGTATTTACATATCTGCCACTGTGCAGGAGAATCCGTATAGGTGTTCGAGTGTGCGAAACGTAACGCGCGAGAAATTGTAAGTAAACGCCGTATTTACATATCTGCCACTGTGCAGGAGAAACCGTATAGGTGGTCGAGTGCTCGAAACGTAACGCGCAAGAAATTGTAAGTAAACGCCGTATTTACATATCTGCCACTATGCAGGAAAATCCGTATAGGTCTTCGAGTGTTCGAATCGTAAGGCGGGAGAAATTGTAAGTAAACGCCGTATTTACTTATCTGCCACTGTGCAGGAGAATCCGTATAGGTGTTCGAGTGTTCAAACCGTAACGTGCGAGAAATTGTAAGTAAACGCCGTATTTACATATCTGCCACTGTGCAGGAGAATCCGTATAGGTGTTCGAGTGTTCGAAACGTAACGCGCGAGAAGTTGTAAGTAAATACGGCGTATTTACATATCTGCCACTGTGTAGGAGAATCCGTATAGGTGTTCGAGTGTTCGAAACGTAACGCGCGAGAAATTGTAAGTAAACGTCGTATTTACTTATCTGCCACTGTGCAGGAGAATCCGTATAGGTGTTCGAGTGTTCGAAACGTAACACGTGAGAAATTGTAAGTAAACGTCGTATTTACATATCTGCCACTGTGCAGGAGAATCCGTATAGGTGTTCGAGTGTGCCAAACGTAACGCGCGAGAAATTGTAAGTAAACGCCGTATTTACATATCTGCCACTGTGCAGGATAATCCGTATAGGTGTTCGAGTGTGCGAAACGTAACGCGCGAGAAATTGTAAGTAAACGCCGTATTTACATATCTGCCACTGTGCAGGAGAATCCGTATAGGTGTTCGAGTGCTCGAAACGTAACGCGCAAGAAATTGTAAGTAAACGCCGTATTTACATATCTGCCACTGTGCAGGAGAATCCGGATAGCTGTTCGAGTGTGCGAAACGTAACGCGCGAGAAATTGTAAGTAAACGTCGTATTTACATATCTGCCACTGTGCAGGAGAATCCGTATAGGTGTTCGAGTGTTCGAAACGTAACGCGCAAGAAATTATAAGTAAACGCCGTATTTACATATCTGCCACTGTGCAGGAGAATCCGTCCAGGTGTTCGAGTGTTCGAAACGTAACGCGCGAGAAATTGTTTGTAAACGCCGTATTTACATATCTGCCACTGTGCAGGAGAATCCGTATAGCTGTTCGAGTGTGCGAAACGTAACGCGTGAGAAATTGTAAGTAAACGTCGTATTTACATATCTGCCACTGTGCAGGAGAATCCGTATAGGTGTTCGAGTGTTCGAAACGTAACGCGCAAGAAATTGTAAGTAAACGCCGTATTTACATATCTGCCACTGTGTAGGAGAATCCGTATAGGTGTTCGAGTGTGCGAAACGTAACGCGCGAGAAATTGTAAGTAAACGCCGTATTTACATATCTGCCACTGTGCAGGAGAATCCGTATAGGTGTTCGAGTGCTCGAAACGTAACGCGCAAGAACTTGTAAGTAAACGCCGTATTTACATATCTGCCACTGTGCAGGAAAATCCGTATAGGTGTTCGAGTGTTCGAATCGTAAGGCGTGAGAAATTGTAATTAAACGCCGTATTTACATATCTGCCACTGTGCTGGAGAATCCGTATAGGTGTTCGAGTGTTCAAACCGTAACGCGCGAGAAATTGTAAGTAAACGCCGTATTTACATATCTGCCACTGTGCAGGAGAATCCGTATAGGTGTTCGAGTGTTCGAAACGTAACGCGCGAGAAGTTGTAAGTAAATACGGCGTATTTACATATCTGCCACTGTGCAGGAGAATCCGTATAGGTGTTCGAGTGCTCGAAACGTAACGCGCAAGAAATTGTAAGTAAACGCCGTATTTACATATCTGCCACTGTGCAGGAGAATCCGGATAGCTGTTCGAGTGTGCGAAACGTAACGCGCGAGAAATTGTAAGTAAACGCCGTATTTACATATCTGCCACTGTGCAGGAGAATCCGTATAGGTGTTCGAGTGCTCGAAACGTAACGCGCAAGAAATTGTAAGTAAACGCCGTATTTACATATCTGCCACTGTGCAGGAGAATCCGGATAGCTGTTCGAGTGTGCGAAACGTAACGCGCGAGAAATTGTAAGTAAACGTCGTATTTACATATCTGCCACTGTGCAGGAGAATCCGTATAGGTCTTCGAGTGTGCGAAACGTAACGCGCGAGAAATTGTAAGTAAACGCCGTATTTACATATCTGCCACTGTGCAGGAGAATCCGTATAGGTGTTCGAGTGCTCGAAACGTAACGCGCAAGAACTTGTAAGTAAACGCCGTATTTACATATCTGCCACTGTGTAGGAAAATCCGTATAGGTGTTCGAGTGTTCGAATCGTAAGGCGTGAGAAATTGTAATTAAACGCCGTATTTACATATCTGCCACTGTGCTGGAGAATCCGTATAGGTGTTCGAGTGTTCAAACCGTAACGTGCGAGAAATTGTAAGTAAACGCCGTATTTACATATCTGCCACTGTGCAGGAGAATCCGTATAGGTGTTCGAGTGTTCGAAACGTAACGCGCGAGAAGTTGTAAGTAAACGTCGTATTTACATATCTGCCACTGTGCAGGAGAATCCGTATAGGTGTTCGAGTGTTCGAAACGTAACGCGCAAGAAATTGTAAGTAAACGCCGTATTTACATATCTGCCACTGTGCAGGAGAATCCGTATAGGTGTTCGAGTGTGCGAAACGTAACGCGCGAGAAATTGTAAGTAAACGCCGTATTTACATATCTGCCACTGTGCAGGAGAATCCGTATAGGTGTTCGAGTGCTCGAAACGTAACGCGCAAGAACTTGTAAGTAAACGCCGTATTTACATATCTGCCACTGTGCAGGAAAATCCGTATAGGTATTCGAGTGTTCGAATCGTAAGGCGTGAGAAATTGTAATTAAACGCCGTATTTACATATCTGCCACTGTGCTGGAGAATCCGTATAGGTGTTCGAGTGTTCAAACCGTAACGCGCGAGAAATTGTAAGTAAACGCCGTATTTACATATCTGCCACTGTGCAGGAGAATCCGTATAGGTGTTCGAGTGTTCGAAACGTAACGCGCGAGAAGTTGTAAGTAAATACGGCGTATTTACATATCTGCCACTGTGCAGGAGAATCCGTATAGGTGTTCGAGTGTTCGAAACGTAACGCGTGAGAAATTGTAAGTAAACGTCGTATTTACTTATCTGCCACTGTGCAGGAGAATCCGTATAGGTGTTCGAGTGCTCGAAACGTAACGCGCAAGAAATTGTAAGTAAACGCCGTGTTTACATATCTGCCACTATGCAGGAAAATCCGTATAGGTCTTCGAGTGTTCGAATCGTAAGGCGGGAGAAATTGTAAGTAAACGCCGTATTTACATATCTGCCACTGTGCAGGAGAATCCGTATAGGTGTTCGAGTGTTGAAACCGTAACGTGCGAGAAATTGTAAGTAAACGCCGTATTTACATATCTGCCACTGTGCAGGAGAATCCGTATAGGTGTTCGAGTGTTCGAAACGTAACGCGCGAGAAGTTGTAAGTAAATACGGCGTATTTACATATCTGCCACTGTGTAGGAGAATCCGTATAGGTGTTTGAGTGTTCGAAACGTAGCGCGCGAGAAATTGTAAGTAAACGTCGTATTTACTTATCTGCCACTGTGCAGGAGAATCCGTATAGGTGTTCGAGTGTTCGAAACGTAACGCGTGAGAAATTGTAAGTAAACGTCGTATTTACATATCTGCCACTGTGCAGGAGAATCCGTATAGGTGTTCGAGTGTGCCAAACGTAACGCGCGAGAAATTGTAAGTAAACGCCGTATTTACATATCTGCCACTGTGCAGGATAATCCGTATAGGTGTTCGAGTGTGCGAAACGTAACGCGCGAGAAATTGTAAGTAAACGCCGTATTTACATATCTGCCACTGTGCAGGAGAATCCGTATAGGTGTTCGAGTGCTCGAAACGTAACGCGCAAGAAATTGTAAGTAAACGCCGTATTTACATATCTGCCACTGTGCAGGAGAATCCGGATAGCTGTTCGAGTGTGCGAAACGTAACGCGCGAGAAATTGTAAGTAAACGTCGTATTTACATATCTGCCACTGTGCAGGAGAATCCGTATAGGTGTTCGAGTGTTCGAAACGTAACGCGCAAGAAATTATAAGTAAACGCCGTATTTACATATCTGCCACTGTGCAGGAGAATCCGTCCAGGTGTTCGAGTGTTCGAAACGTAACGCGCGAGAAATTGTTTGTAAACGCCGTATTTACATATCTGCCACTGTGCAGGAGAATCCGTATAGCTGTTCGAGTGTGCGAAACGTAACGCGCGAGAAATTGTAAGTAAACGTCGTATTTACATATCTGCCACTGTGCAGGAGAATCCGTATAAGTGTTCGAGTGTTCGAAACGTAACGCGCAAGAAATTGTAAGTAAACGCCGTATTTACATATCTGCCACTGTGTAGGAGAATCCGTATAGGTGTTCGAGTGTGCGAAACGTAACGCGCGAGAAATTGTAAGTAAACGCCGTATTTACATATCTGCCACTGTGCAGGAGAATCCGTATAGGTGTTCGAGTGCTCGAAACGTAACGCGCAAGAACTTGTAAGTAAACGCCGTATTTACATATCTGCCACTGTGCAGGAAAATCCGTATAGGTGTTCGAGTGTTCGAATCGTAAGGCGTGAGAAATTGTAATTAAACGCCGTATTTACATATCTGCCACTGTGCTGGAGAATCCGTATAAGTGTTCGAGTGTTCAAACCGTAACGCGCGAGAAATTGTAAGTAAACGCCGTATTTACATATCTGCCACTGTGCAGGAGAATCCGTATAGGTGTTCGAGTGTTCGAAACGTAACGCGCGAGAAGTTGTAAGTAAATACGGCGTATTTACATATCTGCCACTGTGCAGGAGAATCCGTATAGGTGTTCGAGTGTTCGAAACGTAACGCGTGAGAAATTGTAAGTAAACGTCGTATTTACTTATCTGCCACTGTGCAGGAGAATCCGTATAGGTGTTCGAGTGTTCGAAACGTAACGCGTGAGAAATTGTAAGTAAACGTCGTATTTACATATCTGCCACTGTGCAGGAGAACCCGTATAGGTGTTCGAGTGTGCAAACGTAACGCGCGAGAAATTGTAAGTAAACGCCGTATTTACATATCTGCCACTGTGCAGGATAATCCGTATAGGTGTTCGAGTGTGCGAAACGTAACGCGCGAGAAATTGTAAGTAAACGCCGTATTTACATATCTGCCACTGTGCAGGAGAATCCGTATAGGTGTTCCAGTGCTCGAAACGTAACGCGCAAGAAATTGTAAGTAAACGCCGTATTTACATATCTGCCACGGTGCAGGAGAATCCGGATAGCTGTTCGAGTGTGCGAAACGTAACGCGCGAGAAATTGTAAGTAAACGTCGTATTTACATATCTGCCACTGTGCCGGAGAATCCGTATAGGTGTTCGAGTGTTCGAAACGTAACGCGCAAGAAATTATAAGTAAACGCCGTATTTACATATCTGCCACTGTGCAGGAGAATCCGTACAGGTGTTCGAGTGTTCGAAACGTAACGCGCGAGAAATTGTTTGTAAACGCCGTATTTACATATCTGGCACTGTGCAGGAGAATCCGTATAGCTGTTCGAGTGTGCGAAACGTAACGCGCGAGAAATTGTAAGTAAACGTCGTATTTACATATCTGCCACTGTGCAGGAGAATCCGTATAGGTGTTCGAGTGTTCGAAACGTAACGCGCAAGAAATTGTAAGTAAACGCCGTATTTACATATCTGCCACTGTGCAGGAGAATCCGTATAGGTGTTCGAGTGTTCGAAACGTAACGCGCAAGAAATTGTAAGTAAACGCCGTATTTACATATCTGCCACTGTGCAGGAGAATCCGTACAGGTGTTCGAGTGTTCGAAACGTAACGCGCGAGAAATTGTTTGTAAACGCCGTATTTACATATCTGCCACTGTGCAGGAGAATCCGTATAGCTGTTCGAGTGTGCGAAACGTAACGCGCGAGAAATTGTAAGTAAACGTCGTATTTACATATCTGCCACTGTGCAGGAGAATCCATATAGGTGTTCGAGTGTTCGAAACGTAACGCGCAAGAAATTGTAAGTAAACGCCGTATTTACATATCTGCCACTGTGTAGGAGAATCCGTATAGGTGTTCGAGTGTACGAAACGTAACGCGCGAGAAATTGTAAGTAAACGCTATATTTACATAACTGCCACTGTGCAGGAGAATCCGTATAGGTGTTCGAGTGCTCGAAACGTAACGCGCAAGAACTTGTAAGTAAACGCCGTATTTACATATCTGCCACTGTGCAGGAAAATCCGTATAAGAGTTCGAGTGTTCGAATCGTAAGGCGTGAGAAATTATAATTAAACGCCGTATTTACATATCTGCCACTGTGCTGGAGAATCCGTATAGGTGTTCGAGTGTTCAAACCGTAACGCGCGAGAAATTGTAAGTAAACGCCGTATTTACATATCTGCCACTGTGCAGGAGAATCCGTATAGGTGTTCGAGTGTTCAAACCGTAACGCGCGAGAAATTGTAAGTAAACGCCGTATTTACATATCTGCCACTGTGCAGGAGAATCCGTATAGGTGTTCGAGTGTTCGAAACGTAACGCGCGAGAAATTGTAAGTAAACGTCGTATTTACATATCTGCCACTGTGCAGGAGAATCCGTATAGGTGTTCGAGTGTTCGAAACGTAACGCGCGAGAAATTGTAAGTAAACGCCGTATTTACATATCTGCCACTACGTAGGAGAATCCGTATAGGTGTTCGAGTGTTCGAAACGTAACGCGCGAGAAATTGTAAGTAAACGTCGTATTTACATATCTGCCACTGTGCAGGAGAATCCGTATAGGTGTTCGAGTGTGCGAAACGTAACGCGCGAGAAATTGTAAGTAAACGCCGTATTTACATATCTGCCACTGTGCAGGAGAATCCGTATAGGTGTTCGAGTGCTCGAAACGTAACGCGCAAGAAATTGTAAGTAAACGCCGTATTTACATATCTGCCACTGTGCAGGAAAATCCGTATAGGTGTTCGAGTGTTCGAATCGTAAGGCGTGAGAAATTGTAATTAAACGCCGTATTTACATATCTGCCACTGTGTAGGAGAATCCGTATAGCTGTTCGAGTGTGCGAAACGTAACGCGCGAGAAATTGTAAGTAAACGCCGTATTTACATATCTGCCACTGTGCAGGAGAATCCGTATAGGTGTTCGAGTGTGCGAAACGTAACGCGCAAGAACTTGTAAGTAAACGCCGTATTTACATATCTGCCACTGTGCAGGAGAATCCGTATAGGTGTTCGAGTGCTCGAAACGTAACGCGCAAGAACTTGTAAGTAAACGCCGTATTTACATATCTGCCACTGTGCAGGAAAATCCGTATAGGTGTTCGAGTGTTCGAATCGTAAGGCGTGAGAAATTGTAATTAAACGCCGTATTTACATATCTGCCACTGTGCTGGAGAATCCGTATAGGTGTTCGAGTGTTCAAACCGTAACGCGCGAGAAATTGTAAGTAAACGCCGTCTTTACATATCTGCCACTGTGCAGGAGAATCCGTATAGGTGTTCGAGTGTTCGAAACGTAACGCGCGAGAAGTTGTAAGTAAATACGGCGTATTTACATATCTGCCACTGTGCAGGAGAATCCGTATAGGTGTTCGAGTGTTCGAAACGTAACGCGTGAGAAATTGTAAGTAAACGTCGTATTTACTTATCTGCCACTGTGCAGGAGAATCCGTATAGGTGTTCGAGTGTTCGAAACGTAACGCGTGAGAAATTGTAAGTAAACGTCGTATTTACATATCTGCCACTGTGCAGGAGAACCCGTATAGGTGTTCGAGTGTGCAAACGTAACGCGCGAGAAATTGTAAGTAAACGCCGTATTTACATATCTGCCACTGTGCAGGATAATCCGTATAGGTGTTCGAGTGTGCGAAACGTAACGCGCGAGAAATTGTAAGTAAACGCCGTATTTACATATCTGCCACTGTGCAGGAGAATCCGTATAGGTGTTCCAGTGCTCGAAACGTAACGCGCAAGAAATTGTAAGTAAACGCCGTATTTACATATCTGCCACTGTGCAGGAGAATCCGGATAGCTGTTCGAGTGTGCGAAACGTAACGCGCGAGAAATTGTAAGTAAACGTCGTATTTACATATCTGCCACTGTGCAGGAGAATCCGTATAGGTGTTCGAGTGTTCGAAACGTAACGCGCAAGAAATTATAAGTAAACGCCGTATTTACATATCTGCCACTGTGCAGGAGAATCCGTCCAGGTGTTCGAGTGTTCGAAACGTAACGCGCGAGAAATTGTTTGTAAACGCCGTATTTACATATCTGCCACTGTGCAGGAGAATCCGTATAGCTGTTCGAGTGTGCGAAACGTAACGCGCGAGAAATTGTAAGTAAACGTCGTATTTACATATCTGCCACTGTGCAGGAGAATCCGTATAAGTGTTCGAGTGTTCGAAACGTAACGCGCAAGAAATTGTAAGTAAACACCGTATTTACATATCTGCCACTGTGTAGGAGAATCCGTATAGGTGTTCGAGTGTGCGAAACGTAACGCGCGAGAAATTGTAAGTAAACGCCGTATTTACATATCTGCCACTGTGCAGGAGAATCCGTATAGGTGTTCGAGTGCTCGAAACGTAACGCGCAAGAACTTGTAAGTAAACGCCGTATTTACATATCTGCCACTGTGCAGGAAAATCCGTATAGGTGTTCGAGTGTTCGAATCGTAAGGCGTGAGAAATTGTAATTAAACGCCGTATTTACATATCTGCCACTGTGCTGGAGAATCCGTATAAGTGTTCGAGTGTTCAAACCGTAACGCGCGAGAAATTGTAAGTAAACGCCGTATTTACATATCTGCCACTGTGCAGGAGAATCCGTATAGGTGTTCGAGTGTTCGAAACGTAACGCGCGAGAAGTTGTAAGTAAATACGGCGTATTTACATATCTGCCACTGTGCAGGAGAATCCGTATAGGTGTTCGAGTGTTCGAAACGTAACGCGTGAGAAATTGTAAGTAAACGTCGTATTTACTTATCTGCCACTGTGCAGGAGAATCCGTATAGGTGTTCGAGTGTTCGAAACGTAACGCGTGAGAAATTGTAAGTAAACGTCGTATTTACATATCTGCCACTGTGCAGGAGAACCCGTATAGGTGTTCGAGTGTGCAAACGTAACGCGCGAGAAATTGTAAGTAAACGCCGTATTTACATATCTGCCACTGTGCAGGATAATCCGTATAGGTGTTCGAGTGTGCGAAACGTAACGCGCGAGAAATTGTAAGTAAACGCCGTATTTACATATCTGCCACTGTGCAGGAGAATCCGTATAGGTGTTCCAGTGCTCGAAACGTAACGCGCAAGAAATTGTAAGTAAACGCCGTATTTACATATCTGCCACGGTGCAGGAGAATCCGGATAGCTGTTCGAGTGTGCGAAACGTAACGCGCGAGAAATTGTAAGTAAACGTCGTATTTACATATCTGCCACTGTGCCGGAGAATCCGTATAGGTGTTCGAGTGTTCGAAACGTAACGCGCAAGAAATTATAAGTAAACGCCGTATTTACATATCTGCCACTGTGCAGGAGAATCCGTACAGGTGTTCGAGTGTTCGAAACGTAACGCGCGAGAAATTGTTTGTAAACGCCGTATTTACATATCTGGCACTGTGCAGGAGAATCCGTATAGCTGTTCGAGTGTGCGAAACGTAACGCGCGAGAAATTGTAAGTAAACGTCGTATTTACATATCTGCCACTGTGCAGGAGAATCCGTATAGGTGTTCGAGTGTTCGAAACGTAACGCGCAAGAAATTGTAAGTAAACGCCGTATTTACATATCTGCCACTGTGCAGGAGAATCCGTATAGGTGTTCGAGTGTTCGAAACGTAACGCGCAAGAAATTGTAAGTAAACGCCGTATTTACATATCTGCCACTGTGCAGGAGAATCCGTACAGGTGTTCGAGTGTTCGAAACGTAACGCGCGAGAAATTGTTTGTAAACGCCGTATTTACATATCTGCCACTGTGCAGGAGAATCCGTATAGCTGTTCGAGTGTGCGAAACGTAACGCGCGAGAAATTGTAAGTAAACGTCGTATTTACATATCTGCCACTGTGCAGGAGAATCCATATAGGTGTTCGAGTGTTCGAAACGTAACGCGCAAGAAATTGTAAGTAAACGCCGTATTTACATATCTGCCACTGTGTAGGAGAATCCGTATAGGTGTTCGAGTGTACGAAATGTAACGCGCGAGAAATTGTAAGTAAACGCTATATTTACATAACTGCCACTGTGCAGGAGAATCCGTATAGGTGTTCGAGTGCTCGAAACGTAACGCGCAAGAACTTGTAAGTAAACGCCGTATTTACATATCTGCCACTGTGCAGGAAAATCCGTATAAGAGTTCGAGTGTTCGAATCGTAAGGCGTGAGAAATTATAATTAAACGCCGTATTTACATATCTGCCACTGTGCTGGAGAATCCGTATAGGTGTTCGAGTGTTCAAACCGTAACGCGCGAGAAATTGTAAGTAAACGCCGTATTTACATATCTGCCACTGTGCAGGAGAATCCGTATAGGTGTTCGAGTGTTCAAACCGTAACGCGCGAGAAATTGTAAGTAAACGCCGTATTTACATATCTGCCACTGTGCAGGAGAATCCGTATAGGTGTTCGAGTGTTCGAAACGTAACGCGCGAGAAATTGTAAGTAAACGTCGTATTTACATATCTGCCACTGTGCAGGAGAATCCGTATAGGTGTTCGAGTGTTCGAAACGTAACGCGCGAGAAATTGTAAGTAAACGCCGTATTTACATATCTGCCACTATGTAGGAGAATCCGTATAGGTGTTCGAGTGTTCGAAACGTAACGCGCGAGAAATTGTAAGTAAACGTCGTATTTACATATCTGCCACTGTGCAGGAGAATCCGTATAGGTGTTCGAGTGTGCGAAACGTAACGCGCGAGAAATTGTAAGTAAACGCCGTATTTACATATCTGCCACTGTGCAGGAGAATCCGTATAGGTGTTCGAGTGCTCGAAACGTAACGCGCAAGAAATTGTAAGTAAACGCCGTATTTACATATCTGCCACTGTGCAGGAAAATCCGTATAGGTGTTCGAGTGTTCGAATCGTAAGGCGTGAGAAATTGTAATTAAACGCCGTATTTACATATCTGCCACTGTGTAGGAGAATCCGTATAGCTGTTCGAGTGTGCGAAACGTAACGCGCGAGAAATTGTAAGTAAACGCCGTATTTACATATCTGCCACTGTGCAGGAGAATCCGTATAGGTGTTCGAGTGTGCGAAACGTAACGCGCAAGAACTTGTAAGTAAACGCCGTATTTACATATCTGCCACTGTGCAGGAGAATCCGTATAGGTGTTCGAGTGCTCGAAACGTAACGCGCAAGAACTTGTAAGTAAACGCCGTATTTACATATCTGCCACTGTGCAGGAAAATCCGTATAGGTGTTCGAGTGTTCGAATCGTAAGGCGTGAGAAATTGTAATTAAACGCCGTATTTACATATCTGCCACTGTGCTGGAGAATCCGTATAGGTGTTCGAGTGTTCAAACCGTAACGCGCGAGAAATTGTAAGTAAACGCCGTCTTTACATATCTGCCACTGTGCAGGAGAATCCGTATAGGTGTTCGAGTGTTCGAAACGTAACGCGCGAGAAGTTGTAAGTAAATACGGCGTATTTACATATCTGCCACTGTGCAGGAGAATCCGTATAGGTGTTCGAGTGTTCGAAACGTAACGCGTGAGAAATTGTAAGTAAACGTCGTATTTACTTATCTGCCACTGTGCAGGAGAATCCGTATAGGTGTTCGAGTGTTCGAAACGTAACGCGTGAGAAATTGTAAGTAAACGTCGTATTTACATATCTGCCACTGTGCAGGAGAACCCGTATAGGTGTTCGAGTGTGCAAACGTAACGCGCGAGAAATTGTAAGTAAACGCCGTATTTACATATCTGCCACTGTGCAGGATAATCCGTATAGGTGTTCGAGTGTGCGAAACGTAACGCGCGAGAAATTGTAAGTAAACGCCGTATTTACATATCTGCCACTGTGCAGGAGAATCCGTATAGGTGTTCCAGTGCTCGAAACGTAACGCGCAAGAAATTGTAAGTAAACGCCGTATTTACATATCTGCCACTGTGCAGGAGAATCCGGATAGCTGTTCGAGTGTGCGAAACGTAACGCGCGAGAAATTGTAAGTAAACGTCGTATTTACATATCTGCCACTGTGCAGGAGAATCCGTATAGGTGTTCGAGTGTTCGAAACGTAACGCGCAAGAAATTATAAGTAAACGCCGTATTTACATATCTGCCACTGTGCAGGAGAATCCGTCCAGGTGTTCGAGTGTTCGAAACGTAACGCGCGAGAAATTGTTTGTAAACGCCGTATTTACATATCTGCCACTGTGCAGGAGAATCCGTATAGCTGTTCGAGTGTGCGAAACGTAACGCGCGAGAAATTGTAAGTAAACGTCGTATTTACATATCTGCCACTGTGCAGGAGAATCCGTATAAGTGTTCGAGTGTTCGAAACGTAACGCGCAAGAAATTGTAAGTAAACGCCGTATTTACATATCTGCCACTGTGTAGGAGAATCCGTATAGGTGTTCGAGTGTGCGAAACGTAACGCGCGAGAAATTGTAAGTAAACGCCGTATTTACATATCTGCCACTGTGCAGGAGAATCCGTATAGGTGTTCGAGTGCTCGAAACGTAACGCGCAAGAACTTGTAAGTAAACGCCGTATTTACATATCTGCCACTGTGCAGGAAAATCCGTATAGGTGTTCGAGTGTTCGAATCGTAAGGCGTGAGAAATTGTAATTAAACGCCGTATTTACATATCTGCCACTGTGCTGGAGAATCCGTATAGGTGTTCGAGTGTTCAAACCGTAACGCGCGAGAAATTGTAAGTAAACGCCGTATTTACATATCTGCCACTGTGCAGGAGAATCCGTATAGGTGTTCGAGTGTTCGAAACGTAACGCGCGAGAAGTTGTAAGTAAATACGGCGTATTTACATATCTGCCACTGTGCAGGAGAATCCGTATAGGTGTTCGAGTGTTCGAAACGTAACGCGTGAGAAATTGTAAGTAAACGTCGTATTTACTTATCTGCCACTGTGCAGGAGAATCCGTATAGGTGTTCGAGTGTTCGAAACGTAACGCGTGAGAAATTGTAAGTAAACGTCGTATTTACATATCTGCCACTGTGCAGGAGAACCCGTATAGGTGTTCGAGTGTGCAAACGTAACGCGCGAGAAATTGTAAGTAAACGCCGTATTTACATATCTGCCACTGTGCAGGATAATCCGTATAGGTGTTCGAGTGTGCGAAACGTAACGCGCGAGAAATTGTAAGTAAACGCCGTATTTACATATCTACCACTGTGCAGGAGAATCCGTATAGGTGTTCCAGTGCTCGAAACGTAACGCGCAAGAAATTGTAAGTAAACGCCGTATTTACATATCTGCCACTGTGCAGGAGAATCCGGATAGCTGTTCGAGTGTGCGAAACGTAACGCGCGAGAAATTGTAAGTAAACGTCGTATTTACATATCTGCCACTGTGCCGGAGAATCCGTATAGGTGTTCGAGTGTTCGAAACGTAACGCGCAAGAAATTATAAGTAAACGCCGTATTTACATATCTGCCACTGTGCAGGAGAATCCGTACAGGTGTTCGAGTGTTCGAAACGTAACGCGCGAGAAATTGTTTGTAAACGCCGTATTTACATATCTGGCACTGTGCAGGAGAATCCGTATAGCTGTTCGAGTGTGCGAAACGTAACGCGCGAGAAATTGTAAGTAAACGTCGTATTTACATATCTGCCACTGTGCAGGAGAATCCGTATAGGTGTTCGAGTGTTCGAAACGTAACGCGCAAGAAATTGTAAGTAAACGCCGTATTTACATATCTGCCACTGTGCAGGAGAATCCGTATAGGTGTTCGAGTGTGCGAAACGTAACGCGCGAGAAATTGTAAGTAAACGCCGTATTTACATATCTGCCACTGTGCAGGAGAATCCGTATAGGTGTTCGAGTGCTCGAAACGTAACGCGCAAGAAATTGTAAGTAAACGCCGTATTTACATATCTGCCACTATGCAGGAAAATCCGTATAGGTCTTCGAGTGTTCGAATCGTAAGGCGTGAGAAATTGTAATTAAATGCCGTATTTACATATCTGCCACTGTGCTGGAGAATCCGTATAGGTGTTCGAGTGTTCAAACCGTAACGCGCGAGAAATTGTAAGTAAACGCCGTATTTACATATCTGCCACTGTGCAGGAGAATCCGTATAGGTGTTCGAGTGTTCGAAACGTAACGCGCGAGAAGTTGTAAGTAAATAAGGCGTATTTACATGTCTGCCACTGTGCAGGAGAATCCGTATAGGTGTTCGAGTGTTCGAAACGTAACGCGCGAGAAATTGTAAGTGAACGTCGTATTTACTTATCTGCCACTGTGCAGGAGAATCTGTATAGGTGTTCGAGTGTTCGAAACGTAACGCGTGAGAAATTGTAAGTAAACGTCGTATTTACATATCTGCCACTGTGCAGGAGAATCCGTATAGGTGTTCGAGTGTGCCAAACGTAACGCGCGAGAAATTGTAAGTAAACGCCGTATTTACATATCTGCCACTGTGCAGGATAATCCGTATAGGTGTTCGAGTGTGGGAAACGTAACGCGCGAGAAATTGTAAGTAAACGCCGTATTTACATATCTGCCACTGTGCAGGAGAATCCGTATAGGTGTTCGAGAGCTCGAAACATAACGCGCAAGAAATTGTAAGTAAACGCCGTATTTACATATCTGCCACTGTGCAGGAGAATCCGGATAGCTGTTCGAGTGTGCGAAACGTAACGCGCGAGAAATTGTAAGTAAACGTCGTATTTACATATCTGCCACTGTGCAGGAGAATCCGTATAGGTGTTCGAGTGTTCGAAACGTAACGCGCAAGAAATTGTAAGTAAACGCCGTATTTACATATCTGCCACTGTGCAGGAGAATCCGTACAGGTGTTCGAGTGTTCGAAACGTAACGCGCGAGAAATTGTTTGTAAACGCCGTATTTACATATCTGCCACTGTGCAGGAGAATCCGTATAGCTGTTCGAGTGTGCGAAACGTAACGCGCGAGAAATTGTAAGTAAACGTCGTATTTACATATCTGCCACTGTGCAGGAGAATCCATATAGGTGTTCGAGTGTTCGAAACGTAACGCGCAAGAAATTGTAAGTAAACGCCGTATTTACATATCTGCCACTGTGTAGGAGAATCCGTATAGGTGTTCGAGTGTACGAAACGTAACGCGCGAGAAATTGTAAGTAAACGCTATATTTACATAACTGCCACTGTGCAGGAGAATCCGTATAGGTGTTCGAGTGCTCGAAACGTAACGCGCAAGAACTTGTAAGTAAACGCCGTATTTACATATCTGCCACTGTGCAGGAAAATCCGTATAGGAGTTCGAGTGTTCGAATCGTAAGGCGTGAGAAATTATAATTAAACGCCGTATTTACATATCTGCCACTGTGCTGGAGAATCCGTATAGGTGTTCGAGTGTTCAAACCGTAACGCGCGAGAAATTGTAAGTAAACGCCGTATTTACATATCTGCCACTGTGCAGGAGAATCCGTATAGGTGTTCGAGTGTTCAAACCGTAACGCGCGAGAAATTGTAAGTAAACGCCGTATTTACATATCTGCCACTGTGCAGGAGAATCCGTATAGGTGTTCGAGTGTTCGAAACGTAACGCGCGAGAAATTGTAAGTAAACGTCGTATTTACATATCTGCCACTGTGCAGGAGAATCCGTATAGGTGTTCGAGTGTTCGAAACGTAACGCGCGAGAAATTGTAAGTAAACGCCGTATTTACATATCTGCCACTATGGAGGAGAATCCGTATAGGTGTTCGAGTGTTCGAAACGTAACGCGCGAGAAATTGTAAGTAAACGTCGTATTTACATATCTGCCACTGTGCAGGAGAATCCGTATAGGTGTTCGAGTGTGCGAAACGTAACGCGCGAGAAATTGTAAGTAAACGCCGTATTTACATATCTGCCACTGTGCAGGAGAATCCGTATAGGTGTTCGAGTGCTCGAAACGTAACGCGCAAGAAATTGTAAGTAAACGCCGTATTTACATATCTGCCACTGTGCAGGAAAATCCGTATAGGTGTTCGAGTGTTCGAATCGTAAGGCGTGAGAAATTGTAATTAAACGCCGTATTTACATATCTGCCACTGTGTAGGAGAATCCGTATAGCTGTTCGAGTGTGCGAAACGTAACGCGCGAGAAATTGTAAGTAAACGCCGTATTTACATATCTGCCACTGTGCAGGAGAATCCGTATAGGTGTTCGAGTGTGCGAAACGTAACGCGCAAGAACTTGTAAGTAAACGCCGTATTTACATATCTGCCACTGTGCAGGAGAATCCGTATAGGTGTTCGAGTGCTCGAAACGTAACGCGCAAGAACTTGTAAGTAAACGCCGTATTTACATATCTGCCACTGTGCAGGAAAATCCGTATAGGTGTTCGAGTGTTCGAATCGTAAGGCGTGAGAAATTGTAATTAAACGCCGTATTTACATATCTGCCACTGTGCTGGAGAATCCGTATAGGTGTTCGAGTGTTCAAACCGTAACGCGCGAGAAATTGTAAGTAAACGCCGTATTTACATATCTGCCACTGTGCAGGAGAATCCGTATAGGTGTTCGAGTGTTCGAAACGTAACGCGCGAGAAGTTGTAAGTAAATACGGCGTATTTACATATCTGCCACTGTGCAGGAGAATCCGTATAGGTGTTCGAGTGTTCGAAACGTAACGCGTGAGAAATTGTAAGTAAACGTCGTATTTACTTATCTGCCACTGTGCAGGAGAATCCGTATAGGTGTTCGAGTGTTCGAAACGTAACGCGTGAGAAATTGTAAGTAAACGTCGTATTTACATATCTGCCACTGTGCAGGAGAACCCGTATAGGTGTTCGAGTGTGCAAACGTAACGCGCAAGAAATTGTAAGTAAACGCCGTATTTACATATCTGCCACTGTGCAGGATAATCCGTATAGGTGTTCGAGTGTGCGAAACGTAACGCGCGAGAAATTGTAAGTAAACGCCGTATTTACATATCTGCCACTGTGCAGGAGAATCCGTATAGGTGTTCCAGTGCTCGAAACGTAACGCGCAAGAAATTGTAAGTAAACGCCGTATTTACATATCTGCCACTGTGCAGGAGAATCCGGATAGCTGTTCGAGTGTGCGAAACGTAACGCGCGAGAAATTGTAAGTAAACGTCGTATTTACATATCTGCCACTGTGCCGGAGAATCCGTATAGGTGTTCGAGTGTTCGAAACGTAACGCGCAAGAAATTATAAGTAAACGCCGTATTTACATATCTGCCACTGTGCAGGAGAATCCGTACAGGTGTTCGAGTGTTCGAAACGTAACGCGCGAGAAATTGTTTGTAAACGCCGTATTTACATATCTGGCACTGTGCAGGAGAATCCGTATAGTTGTTCGAGTGTGCGAAACGTAACGCGCGAGAAATTGTAAGTAAACGTCGTATTTACATATCTGCCACTGTGCAGGAGAATCCGTATAGGTGTTCGAGTGTTCGAAACGTAACGCGCAAGAACTTGTAAGTAAACGCCGTATTTACATATCTGCCACTGTGCAGGAAAATCCGTATAGGTGTTCGAGTGTTCGAATCGTAAGGCGTGAGAAATTGTAATTAAACGCCGTATTTACATATCTGCCACTGTGCTGGAGAATCCGTATAGGTGTTCGAGTGTTCAAACCGTAACGCGCGAGAAATTGTAAGTAAACGCCGTATTTACATATCTGCCACTGTGCAGGAGAATCCGTATAGGTGTTCGAGTGTTCGAAACGTAACGCGCGAGAAGTTGTAAGTAAATACGGCGTATTTACATATCTGCCACTGTGCAGGAGAATCCGTATAGGTGTTCGAGTGTTCGAAACGTAACGCGTGAGAAATTGTAAGTAAACGTCGTATTTACTTATCTGCCACTGTGCAGGAGAATCCGTATAGGTGTTCGAGTGTTCGAAACGTAACGCGTGAGAAATTGTAAGTAAACGTCGTATTTACATATCTGCCACTGTGCAGGAGAACCCGTATAGGTGTTCGAGTGTGCAAACGTAACGCGCGAGAAATTGTAAGTAAACGCCGTATTTACATATCTGCCACTGTGCAGGATAATCCGTATAGGTGTTCGAGTGTGCGAAACGTAACGCGCGAGAAATTGTAAGTAAACGCCGTATTTACATATCTGCCACTGTGCAGGAGAATCCGTATAGGTGTTCCAGTGCTCGAAACGTAACGCGCAAGAAATTGTAAGTAAACGCCGTATTTACATATCTGCCACTGTGCAGGAGAATCCGGATAGCTGTTCGAGTGTGCGAAACGTAACGCGCGAGAAATTGTAAGTAAACGTCGTATTTACATATCTGCCACTGTGCCGGAGAATCCGTATAGGTGTTCGAGTGTTCGAAACGTAACGCGCAAGAAATTATAAGTAAACGCCGTATTTACATATCTGCCACTGTGCAGGAGAATCCGTACAGGTGTTCGAGTGTTCGAAACGTAACGCGCGAGAAATTGTTTGTAAACGCCGTATTTACATATCTGGCACTGTGCAGGAGAATCCGTATAGTTGTTCGAGTGTGCGAAACGTAACGCGCGAGAAATTGTAAGTAAACGTCGTATTTACATATCTGCCACTGTGCAGGAGAATCCGTATAGGTGTTCGAGTGTTCGAAACGTAACGCGCAAGAACTTGTAAGTAAACGCCGTATTTACATATCTGCCACTGTGCAGGAAAATCCGTATAGGTGTTCGAGTGTTCGAATCGTAAGGCGTGAGAAATTGTAATTAAACGCCGTATTTACATATCTGCCACTGTGCTGGAGAATCCGTATAGGTGTTCGAGTGTTCAAACCGTAACGCGCGAGAAATTGTAAGTAAACGCCGTATTTACATATCTGCCACTGTGCAGGAGAATCCGTATAGGTGTTCGAGTGTTCGAAACGTAACGCGCGAGAAGTTGTAAGTAAATACGGCGTATTTACATATCTGCCACTGTGCAGGAGAATCCGTATAGGTGTTCGAGTGTTCGAAACGTAACGCGTGAGAAATTGTAAGTAAACGTCGTATTTACTTATCTGCCACTGTGCAGGAGAATCCGTATAGGTGTTCGAGTGTTCGAAACGTAACGCGTGAGAAATTGTAAGTAAACGTCGTATTTACATATCTGCCACTGTGCAGGAGAACCCGTATAGGTGTTCGAGTGTGCAAACGTAACGCGCGAGAAATTGTAAGTAAACGCCGTATTTACATATCTGCCACTGTGCAGGATAATCCGTATAGGTGTTCGAGTGTGCGAAACGTAACGCGCGAGAAATTGTAAGTAAACGCCGTATTTACATATCTGCCACTGTGCAGGAAAATCCGTATAGGTGTTCCAGTGCTCGAAACGTAACGCGCAAGAAATTGTAAGTAAACGCCGTATTTACATATCTGCCACTGTGCAGGAGAATCCGGATAGCTGTTCGAGTGTGCGAAACGTAACGCGCGAGAAATTGTAAGTAAACGTCGTATTTACATATCTGCCACTGTGCCGGAGAATCCGTATAGGTGTTCGAGTGTTCGAAACGTAACGCGCAAGAAATTATAAGTAAACGCCGTATTTACATATCTGCCACTGTGCAGGAGAATCCGTACAGGTGTTCGAGTGTTCGAAACGTAACGCGCGAGAAATTGTTTGTAAACGCCGTATTTACATATCTGGCACTGTGCAGGAGAATCCGTATAGCTGTTCGAGTGTGCGAAACGTAACGCGCGAGAAATTGTAAGTAAACGTCGTATTTACATATCTGCCACTGTGCAGGAGAATCCGTATAGGTGTTCGAGTGTTCGAAACGTAACGCGCAAGAAATTGTAAGTAAACGCCGTATTTACATATCTGCCACTGTGCAGGAGAATCCGTATAGGTGTTCGAGTGTGCGAAACGTAACGCGCGAGAAATTGTAAGTAAACGCCGTATTTACATATCTGCCACTGTGCAGGAGAATCCGTATAGGTGTTCGAGTGCTCGAAACGTAACGCGCAAGAAATTGTAAGTAAACGCCGTATTTACATATCTGCCACTATGCAGGAAAATCCGTATAGGTCTTCGAGTGTTCGAATCGTAAGGCGTGAGAAATTGTAATTAAATGCCGTATTTACATATCTGCCACTGTGCTGGAGAATCCGTATAGGTGTTCGAGTGTTCAAACCGTAACGCGCGAGAAATTGTAAGTAAACGCCGTATTTACATATCTGCCACTGTGCAGGAGAATCCGTATAGGTGTTCGAGTGTTCGAAACGAAACGCGCGAGAAGTTGTAAGTAAATAAGGCGTATTTACATGTCTGCCACTGTGCAGGAGAATCCGTATAGGTGTTCGAGTGTTCGAAACGTAACGCGCGAGAAATTGTAAGTGAACGTCGTATTTACTTATCTGCCACTGTGCAGGAGAATCTGTATAGGTGTTCGAGTGTTCGAAACGTAACGCGTGAGAAATTGTAAGTAAACGTCGTATTTACATATCTGCCACTGTGCAGGAGAATCCGTATAGGTGTTCGAGTGTGCCAAACGTAACGCGCGAGAAATTGTAAGTAAACGCCGTATTTACATATCTGCCACTGTGCAGGATAATCCGTATAGGTGTTCGAGTGTGAGAAACGTAACGCGCGAGAAATTGTAAGTAAACGCCGTATTTACATATCTGCCACTGTGCAGGAGAATCCGTATAGGTGTTCGAGAGCTCGAAACATAACGCGCAAGAAATTGTAAGTAAACGCCGTATTTACATATCTGCCACTGTGCAGGAGAATCCGGATAGCTGTTCGAGTGTGCGAAACGTAACGCGCGAGAAATTGTAAGTAAACGTCGTATTTACATATCTGCCACTGTGCAGGAGAATCCGTATAGGTGTTCGAGTGTTCGAAACGTAACGCGCAAGAAATTGTAAGTAAACGCCGTATTTACATATCTGCCACTGTGCAGGAGAATCCGTACAGGTGTTCGAGTGTTCGAAACGTAACGCGCGAGAAATTGTTTGTAAACGCCGTATTTACATATCTGCCACTGTGCAGGAGAATCCGTATAGCTGTTCGAGTGTGCGAAACGTAACGCGCGAGAAATTGTAAGTAAACGTCGTATTTACATATCTGCCACTGTGCAGGAGAATCCATATAGGTGTTCGAGTGTTCGAAACGTAACGCGCAAGAAATTGTAAGTAAACGCCGTATTTACATATCTGCCACTGTGCAGGAGAATCCGTATAGGTGTTCGAGTGTACGAAACGTAACGCGCGAGAAATTGTAAGTAAACGCTATATTTACATAACTGCCACTGTGCAGGAGAATCCGTATAGGTGTTCGAGTGCTCGAAACGTAACGCGCAAGAACTTGTAAGTAAACGCCGTATTTACATATCTGCCACTGTGCAGGAAAATCCGTATAGGAGTTCGAGTGTTCGAATCGTAAGGCGTGAGAAATTATAATTAAACGCCGTATTTACATATCTGCCACTGTGCTGGAGAATCCGTATAGGTGTTCGAGTGTTCAAACCGTAACGCGCGAGAAATTGTAAGTAAACGCCGTATTTACATATCTGCCACTGTGCAGGAGAATCCGTATAGGTGTTCGAGTGTTCAAACCGTAACGCGCGAGAAATTGTAAGTAAACGCCGTATTTACATATCTGCCACTGTGCAGGAGAATCCGTATAGGTGTTCGAGTGTTCGAAACGTAACGCGCGAGAAATTGTAAGTAAACGTCGTATTTACATATCTGCCACTGTGCAGGAGAATCCGTATAGGTGTTCGAGTGTTCGAAACGTAACGCGCGAGAAATTGTAAGTAAACGCCGTATTTACATATCTGCCACTATGTAGGAGAATCCGTATAGGTGTTCGAGTGTTCGAAACGTAACGCGCGAGAAATTGTAAGTAAACGTCGTATTTACATATCTGCCACTGTGCAGGAGAATCCGTATAGGTGTTCGAGTGTGCGAAACGTAACGCGCGAGAAATTGTAAGTAAACGCCGTATTTACATATCTGCCACTGTGCAGGAGAATCCGTATAGGTGTTCGAGTGCTCGAAACGTAACGCGCAAGAAATTGTAAGTAAACGCCGTATTTACATATCTGCCACTGTGCAGGAAAATCCGTATAGGTGTTCGAGTGTTCGAATCGTAAGGCGTGAGAAATTGTAATTAAACGCCGTATTTACATATCTGCCACTGTGTAGGAGAATCCGTATAGCTGTTCGAGTGTGCGAAACGTAACGCGCGAGAAATTGTAAGTAAACGCCGTATTTACATATCTGCCACTGTGCAGGAGAATCCGTATAGGTGTTCGAGTGTGCGAAACGTAACGCGCGAGAAATTGTAAGTAAACGCCGTATTTACATATCTGCCACTGTGCAGGAGAATCCGTATAGGTGTTCGAGTGCTCGAAACGTAACGCGCAAGAAATTGTAAGTAAACGCCGTATTTACATATCTGCCACTGTGCAGGAAAATCCGTATAGGTGTTCGAGTGTTCGAAACGTAACGCGCGAGAAATTGTAAGTAAACGTCGTATTTACTTATCTGCCACTGTGCAGGAGAATCCGTATAGGTGTTCGAGTGTTCGAAACGTAACGCGTGAGAAATTGTAAGTAAACGTCGTATTTACATATCTGCCACTGTGCAGGAGAATCCGTATAGGTGTTCGAGTGTGCCAAACGTAACGCGCGAGAAATTGTAAGTAAACGCCGTATTTACATATCTGCCACTGTGCAGGATAATCCGTATAGGTGTTCGCGTGTGCGAAACGTAACGCGCGAGAAATTGTAAGTAAACGCCGTATTTACATATCTGCCACTGTGCAGGAGAATCCGTATAAGTGTTCGAGTGCTCGAAACGTAACGCGCAAGAAATTGTAAGTAAACGCCGTATTTACATATCTGCCACTGTGCAGGAGAATCCGGATAGCTGTTCGAGTGAGCGAAACGTAACGCGCGAGAAATTGTAAGTAAACGTCGTATTTACATATCTGCCACTGTGCAGGAGAATCCGTATAGGTGTTCGAGTGTTCGAAACGTAACGCGCAAGAAATTATAAGTAAACGCCGTATTTACATATCTGCCACTGTGCAGGAGAATCCGTACAGGTGTTCGAGTGTTCGAAACGTAACGCGCGAGAAATTGTTTGTAAACGCCGTATTTACATATCTGCCACTGTGCAGGAGAATCCGTATAGCTGTTCGAGTGTGCGAAACGTAACGCGCGAGAAATTGTAAGTAAACGTCGTATTTACATATCTGCCACTGTGCAGGAGAATCCATATAGGTGTTCGAGTGTTCGAAACGTAACGCGCAAGAAATTGTAAGTAAACGCCGTATTTACATATCTGCCACTGTGCAGGAGAATCCGTATAGGTGTTCGAGTGTACGAAACGTAACGCGCGAGAAATTGTAAGTAAACGCTATATTTACATAACTGCCACTGTGCAGGAGAATCCGTATAGGTGTTCGAGTGCTCGAAACGTAACGCGCAAGAACTTGTAAGTAAACGCCGTATTTACATATCTGCCACTGTGCAGGAAAATCCGTATAGGAGTTCGAGTGTTCGAATCGTAAGGCGTGAGAAATTATAATTAAACGCCGTATTTACATATCTGCCACTGTGCTGGAGAATCCGTATAGGTGTTCGAGTGTTCAAACCGTAACGCGCGAGAAATTGTAAGTAAACGCCGTATTTACATATCTGCCACTGTGCAGGAGAATCCGTATAGGTGTTCGAGTGTTCAAACCGTAACGCGCGAGAAATTGTAAGTAAACGCCGTATTTACATATCTGCCACTGTGCAGGAGAATCCGTATAGGTGTTCGAGTGTTCGAAACGTAACGCGCGAGAAATTGTAAGTAAACGTCGTATTTACATATCTGCCACTGTGCAGGAGAATCCGTATAGGTGTTCGAGTGTTCGAAACGTAACGCGCGAGAAATTGTAAGTAAACGCCGTATTTACATATCTGCCACTATGTAGGAGAATCCGTATAGGTGTTCGAGTGTTCGAAACGTAACGCGCGAGAAATTGTAAGTAAACGTCGTATTTACATATCTGCCACTGTGCAGGAGAATCCGTATAGGTGTTCGAGTGTGCGAAACGTAACGCGCGAGAAATTGTAAGTAAACGCCGTATTTACATATCTGCCACTGTGCAGGAGAATCCGTATAGGTGTTCGAGTGCTCGAAACGTAACGCGCAAGAAATTGTAAGTAAACGCCGTATTTACATATCTGCCACTGTGCAGGAAAATCCGTATAGGTGTTCGAGTGTTCGAATCGTAAGGCGTGAGAAATTGTAATTAAACGCCGTATTTACATATCTGCCACTGTGTAGGAGAATCCGTATAGCTGTTCGAGTGTGCGAAACGTAACGCGCGAGAAATTGTAAGTAAACGCCGTATTTACATATCTGCCACTGTGCAGGAGAATCCGTATAGGTGTTCGAGTGTGCGAAACGTAACGCGCGAGAAATT
This sequence comes from Camellia sinensis, assembly GCF_055761805.1. Taxonomy (NCBI): domain Eukaryota; kingdom Viridiplantae; phylum Streptophyta; class Magnoliopsida; order Ericales; family Theaceae; genus Camellia; species Camellia sinensis. The sequence goes on along the minus strand of NW_028128989.1, from coordinate 2,658,568 downwards.
GTAAGTAAACGCCGTATTTACATATCTGCCACTGTGCAGGAGAATCCGTATAGGTGTTCGAGTGCTCGAAACGTAACGCGCAAGAAATTGTAAGTAAACGCCGTATTTACATATCTGCCACTGTGCAGGAAAATCCGTATAGGTGTTCGAGTGTTCGAAACGTAACGCGCGAGAAATTGTAAGTAAACGTCGTATTTACTTATCTGCCACTGTGCAGGAGAATCCGTATAGGTGTTCGAGTGTTCGAAACGTAACGCGTGAGAAATTGTAAGTAAACGTCGTATTTACATATCTGCCACTGTGCAGGAGAATCCGTATAGGTGTTCGAGTGTGCCAAACGTAACGCGCGAGAAATTGTAAGTAAACGCCGTATTTACATATCTGCCACTGTGCAGGATAATCCGTATAGGTGTTCGCGTGTGCGAAACGTAACGCGCGAGAAATTGTAAGTAAACGCCGTATTTACATATCTGCCACTGTGCAGGAGAATCCGTATAAGTGTTCGAGTGCTCGAAACGTAACGCGCAAGAAATTGTAAGTAAACGCCGTATTTACATATCTGCCACTGTGCAGGAGAATCCGGATAGCTGTTCGAGTGAGCGAAACGTAACGCGCGAGAAATTGTAAGTAAACGTCGTATTTACATATCTGCCACTGTGCAGGAGAATCCGTATAGGTGTTCGAGTGTTCGAAACGTAACGCGCAAGAAATTATAAGTAAACGCCGTATTTACATATCTGCCACTGTGCAGGAGAATCCGTACAGGTGTTCGAGTGTTCGAAACGTAACGCGCGAGAAATTGTTTGTAAACGCCGTATTTACATATCTGCCACTGTGCAGGAGAATCCGTATAGCTGTTCGAGTGTGCGAAACGTAACGCGCGAGAAATTATAAGTAAACGTCGTATTTACATATCTGCCACTGTGCAGGAGAATCCGTATAGGTGTTCGAGTATTCGAAACGTAACGCGCAAGAAATTGTAAGTAAACGCCGTATTTACATATCTGCCACTGTGTAGGAGAATCCGTATAGGTGTTCGAGTGTGCGAAACGTAACGCGCGAGAAATTGTAAGTAAACGCCGTATTTACATATCTGCCACTGTGCAGGAGAATCCGTATAGGTGTTCGAGTGCTCGAAACGTAACGCGCAAGAACTTGTAAGTAAACGCCGTATTTACATATCTGCCACTGTGCAGGAAAATCCGAATAGGTGTTCGAGTGTTCGAATCGTAAGGCGTGAGAAATTGTAATTAAACGCCGTATTTACATATCTGCCACTGTGCTGGAGAATTCGTATAGGTGTTCGAGTGTTCAAAACGTAACGCGCGAGAAATTGTAAGTAAACGTCGTATTTACATATCTGCCACTGTGCAGGAGAATCCGTATAGGTGTTCGAGTGTGCCAAACGTAACGCGCGAGAAATTGTAAGTAAACGCCGTATTTACATATCTGCCACTGTGCAGGATAATCCGTATAGGTGTTCGAGTGTGCGAAACGTAACGCGCGAGAAATTGTAAGTAAACGCCGTATTTACATATCTGCCACTGTGCAGGAGAATCCGTATAGGTGTTCGAGAGCTCGAAACGTAACGCGTGAGAAATTGTAAGTAAACGTCGTATTTACATATCTGCACTGTGCAGGAGAACCCGTATAGGTGTTCGAGTGTGCAAACGTAACGCGCGAGAAATTGTAAGTAAACGTCGTATTTACATATCTGCCACTGTGCAGGAGAATCCGTATAGGTGTTCGAGTGTGCGAAACGTAACGCGCAAGAAATTGTAAGTAAACGCCGTATTTACATATCTGCCACTGTGCAGGAGAATCCGTATAGGTGTTCGAGTGTTCGAAACGTAACGCGCAAGAAATTGTAAGTAAACGCCGTATTTACATATCTGCCACTGTGCAGGAGAATCCGTATAGGTGTTCGAGTGTGCGAAACGTAACGCGCGAGAAATTGTAAGTAAACGCCGTATTTACATATCTGCCACTGTGCAGGAGAATCCGTATAGGTGTTCGAGTGCTCGAAACGTAACGCGCAAGAAATTGTAAGTAAACGCCGTATTTACATATCTGCCACTATGCAGGAAAATCCGTATAGGTCTTCGAGTGTTCGAATCGTAACGCGTGAGAAATTGTAATTAAATGCCGTATTTACATATCTGCCACTGTGCTGGAGAATCCGTATAGGTGTTCGAGTGTTCAAACCGTAACGCGCGAGAAATTGTAAGTAAACGCCGTATTTACATATCTGCCACTGTGCAGGAGAATCCGTATAGGTGTTCGAGTGTTCGAAACGTAACGCGCGAGTAGTTGTAAGTAAATAAGGCGTATTTACATGTCTGCCACTGTGCAGGAGAATCCGTATAGGTGTTCGAGTGTTCGAAACGTAACGCGCGAGAAATTGTAAGTGAACGTCGTATTTACTTATCTGCCACTGTGCAGGAGAATCTGTATAGGTGTTCGAGTGTTCGAAACGTAACGCGTGAGAAATTGTAAGTAAACGTCGTATTTACATATCTGCCACTGTGCAGGAGAATCCGTATAGGTGTTCGAGTGTGCCAAACGTAACGCGCGAGAAATTGTAAGTAAACGCCGTATTTACATATCTGCCACTGTGCAGGATAATCCGTATAGGTGTTCGAGTGTGCGAAACGTAACGCGCGAGAAATTGTAAGTAAACGCCGTATTTACATATCTGCCACTGTGCAGGAGAATCCGTATAGGTGTTCGAGAGCTCGAAACGTAACGCGCAAGAAATTGTAAGTAAACGCCGTATTTACATATCTGCCACTGTGCAGGAGAATCCGGATAGCTGTTCGAGTGTGCGAAACGTAACGCGCGAGAAATTGTAAGTAAACGTCGTATTTACATATCTGCCACTGTGCAGGAGAATCCGTATAGGTGTTCGAGTGTTCGAAACGTAACGCGCGAGAAATTGTAAGTAAACGCCGTATTTACATATCTGCCACTATGTAGGAGAATCCGTATAGGTGTTCGAGTGTTCGAAACGTAACGCGCGAGAAATTGTAAGTAAACGTCGTATTTACATATCTGCCACTGTGCAGGAGAATCCGTATAGGTGTTCGAGTGTGCGAAACGTAACGCGCGAGAAATTGTAAGTAAACGCCGTATTTACATATCTGCCACTGTGCAGGAGAATCCGTATAGGTGTTCGAGTGCTCGAAACGTAACGCGCAAGAAATTGTAAGTAAACGCCGTATTTACATATCTGCCACTGTGCAGGAAAATCCGTATAGGTGTTCGAGTGTTCGAATCGTAAGGCGTGAGAAATTGTAATTAAACGCCGTATTTACATATCTGCCACTGTGTAGGAGAATCCGTATAGCTGTTCGAGTGTGCGAAACGTAACGCGCGAGAAATTGTAAGTAAACGCCGTATTTACATATCTGCCACTGTGCAGGAGAATCCGTATAGGTGTTCGAGTGTGCGAAACGTAACGCGCGAGAAATTGTAAGTAAACGCCGTATTTACATATCTGCCACTGTGCAGGAGAATCCGTATAGGTGTTCGAGTGCTCGAAACGTAACGCGCAAGAAATTGTAAGTAAACGCCGTATTTACATATCTGCCACTGTGCAGGAAAATCCGTATAGGTGTTCGAGTGTTCGAAACGTAACGCGCGAGAAATTGTAAGTAAACGTCGTATTTACTTATCTGCTACTGTGCAGGAGAATCCGTATAGGTGTTCGAGTGTTCGAAACGTAACGCGTGAGAAATTGTAAGTAAACGTCGTATTTACATATCTGCCACTGTGCAGGAGAATCCGTATAGGTGTTCGAGTGTGCCAAACGTAACGCGCGAGAAATTGTAAGTAAACGCCGTATTTACATATCTGCCACTGTGCAGGATAATCCGTATAGGTGTTCGCGTGTGCGAAACGTAACGCGCGAGAAATTGTAAGTAAACGCCGTATTTACATATCTGCCACTGTGCAGGAGAATCCGTATAAGTGTTCGAGTGCTCGAAACGTAACGCGCAAGAAATTGTAAGTAAACGCCGTATTTACATATCTGCCACTGTGCAGGAGAATCCGGATAGCTGTTCGAGTGAGCGAAACGTAACGCGCGAGAAATTGTAAGTAAACGTCGTATTTACATATCTGCCACTGTGCAGGAGAATCCGTATAGGTGTTCGAGTGTTCGAAACGTAACGCGCAAGAAATTATAAGTAAACGCCGTATTTACATATCTGCCACTGTGCAGGAGAATCCGTACAGGTGTTCGAGTGTTCGAAACGTAACGCGCGAGAAATTGTTTGTAAACGCCGTATTTACATATCTGCCACTGTGCAGGAGAATCCGTATAGCTGTTCGAGTGTGCGAAACGTAACGCGCGAGAAATTATAAGTAAACGTCGTATTTACATATCTGCCACTGTGCAGGAGAATCCGTATAGGTGTTCGAGTATTCGAAACGTAACGCGCAAGAAATTGTAAGTAAACGCCGTATTTACATATCTGCCACTGTGTAGGAGAATCCGTATAGGTGTTCGAGTGTGCGAAACGTAACGCGCGAGAAATTGTAAGTAAACGCCGTATTTACATATCTGCCACTGTGCAGGAGAATCCGTATAGGTGTTCGAGTGCTCGAAACGTAACGCGCAAGAACTTGTAAGTAAACGCCGTATTTACATATCTGCCACTGTGCAGGAAAATCCGAATAGGTGTTCGAGTGTTCGAATCGTAAGGCGTGAGAAATTGTAATTAAACGCCGTATTTACATATCTGCCACTGTGCTGGAGAATCCGTATAGGTGTTCGAGTGTTCAAAACGTAACGCGCGAGAAATTGTAAGTAAACGTCGTATTTACATATCTGCCACTGTGCAGGAGAATCCGTATAGGTGTTCGAGTGTGCCAAACGTAACGCGCGAGAAATTGTAAGTAAACGCCGTATTTACATATCTGCCACTGTGCAGGATAATCCGTATAGGTGTTCGAGTGTGCGAAACGTAACGCGCGAGAAATTGTAAGTAAACGCCGTATTTACATATCTGCCACTGTGCAGGAGAATCCGTATAGGTGTTCGAGAGCTCGAAACGTAACGCGTGAGAAATTGTAAGTAAACGTCGTATTTACATATCTGCACTGTGCAGGAGAACCCGTATAGGTGTTCGAGTGTGCAAACGTAACGCGCGAGAAATTGTAAGTAAACGTCGTATTTACATATCTGCCACTGTGCAGGAGAATCCGTATAGGTGTTCGAGTGTGCGAAACGTAACGCGCAAGAAATTGTAAGTAAACGCCGTATTTACATATCTGCCACTGTGCAGGAGAATCCGTATAGGTGTTCGAGTGTTCGAAACGTAACGCGCAAGAAATTGTAAGTAAACGCCGTATTTACATATCTGCCACTGTGCAGGAGAATCCGTATAGGTGTTCGAGTGTGCGAAACGTAACGCGCGAGAAATTGTAAGTAAACGCCGTATTTACATATCTGCCACTGTGCAGGAGAATCCGTATAGGTGTTCGAGTGCTCGAAACGTAACGCGCAAGAAATTGTAAGTAAACGCCGTATTTACATATCTGCCACTATGCAGGAAAATCCGTATAGGTCTTCGAGTGTTCGAAACGTAACGCGCGAGAAATTGTAAGTAAACGCCGTATTTACATATTTGCCACTGTGCAGCAGAATCCGTATAGGTGTTCGAGTGTTCGAAACGTAACGCGCGAGAAATTGTACGTAAACGTCGTATTTACATATCTGCCACTGTGCAGGAGAATCCGTATAGGTGTTCGAGTGTTCGAACCGTAACGCGCGAGAAATTGTAATTAAACGCCGTATTTACATATCTGCCACTGTGCTGGAGAATCCGTATTGGTGTTCGAGTGTTCAAACCGTAACGCGCGAGAAATTGTAAGTAAACGTCGTATTTACATATCTGCCACTGTGCAGGAGAATCCGTATAGGTGTTCGAGTGCTCGAAACGTAACGCGCAAGAAATTGTAAGTAAACGCCGTATTTACATATCTGCCACTATGCAGGAAAATCCGTATAGGTCTTCGAGTGTTCGAAACGTAACGCGCGAGAAATTGTAAGTAAACGCCGTATTTACATATTTGCCACTGTGCAGCAGAATCCGTATAGGTGTTCGAGTGTTCGAAACGTAACGCGCGAGAAATTGTAAGTAAACGTCGTATTTACATATCTGCCACTGTGCAGGAGAATCCGTATAGGTGTTCGAGTGTGCGAAACGTAACGCGCAAGAAATTGTAAGTAAACGCCGTATTTACATATCTGCCACTGTGCAGGAGAATCCGTATAGGTGTTCGAGTGTTCGAAACGTAACGCGCGAGAAATTGTAAGTAAACGTCGTATTTACATATCTGCCACTGTGCAGGAGAATCCGTATAGGTGTTCGAGTGTTCGAAACGTAACGCGCGAGAAGTTGTAAGTAAATACGGCGTATTTACATATCTACCACTGTGTAGGAGAATCCGTATAGGTGTTCGAGTGTTCGAAACGTAACGCGCGAGAAATTGTAAGTAAACGTCGTATTTACTTATCTGCCACTGTGCAGTAGAATCCGTATAGGTGTTCGAGTGTTCGAAACGTAACGCGTGAGAAATTGTAAGTAAACGTCGTATTTACATATCTGCCACTGTGCAGGAGAATCCGTATAGGTGTTCGAGTGTGCCAAACGTAACGCGCGAGAAATTGTAAGTAAACGCCGTATTTACATATCTGCCACTGTGCTGGAGAATCCGTATAGGTGTTCGAGTGTTCAAACCGTAACGCGCGAGAAATTGTAAGTAAACGCCGTATTTACATATCTGCCACTGTGCAGGAGAATCCGTATAGGTGTTCGAGTGCTCGAAACGTAACGCGCAAGAAATTGTAAGTAAACGCCGTATTTACATATCTGCCACTGTGCAGGAGAATCCGGATAGCTGTTCGAGTGTGCGAAACGTAACGCGCGAGAAATTGTAAGTAAACGTCGTATTTACATAGCTGCCACTGTGCAGGAGAATCCGTATAGGTGTTCGAGTGTTCGAAACGTAACGCGCAAGAAATTGTAAGTAAACGCCGTATTTACATATCTGCCACTGTGCAGGAGAATCCGTATAGGTGTTCGAGTGTGCGAAACGTAACGCGCGAGAAATTGTAAGTAAACGCCGTATTTACATATCTGCCACTGTGCAGGAGAATCCGTATAGGTGTTCGAGTGCTCGAAACGTAACGCGCAAGAAATTGTAAGTAAACGCCGTATTTACATATCTGCCACTATGCAGGAAAATCCGTATAGGTCTTCGAGTGTTCGAAACGTAACGCGCGAGAAATTGTAAGTAAACGCCGTATTTACATATTTGCCACTGTGCAGCAGAATCCGTATAGGTGTTCGAGTGTTCGAAACGTAACGCGCGAGAAATTGTACGTAAACGTCGTATTTACATATCTGCCACTGTGCAGGAGAATCCGTATAGGTGTTCGAGTGTTCGAACCGTAACGCGCGAGAAATTGTAAGTAAACGCCGTATTTACATATCTGCCACTATGCAGGAGAATCCGTATAGGTGTTCGAGTGTTCGAACCGTAACGTGCGAGAAATTGTAAGTAAACGCCGTATATACATATCTGCCACTGTGCAGGAGAATCCGTATAGGTGTTCGAGTGTTCGAAACGTAACGCGCGAGAAGTTGTAAGTAAATACGGCGTATTTACATATCTACCACTGTGTAGGAGAATCCGTATAGGTGTTCGAGTGTTCGAAACGTAACGCGCGAGAAATTGTAAGTAAACGTCGTATTTACTTATCTGCCACTGTGCAGTAGAATCCGTATAGGTGTTCGAGTGTTCGAAACGTAACGCGTGAGAAATTGTAAGTAAACGTCGTATTTACATATCTGCCACTGTGCAGGAGAATCCGTATAGGTGTTCGAGTGTGCCAAACGTAACGCGCGAGAAATTGTAAGTAAACGCCGTATTTACATATCTGCCACTGTGCTGGAGAATCCGTATAGGTGTTCGAGTGTTCAAACCGTAACGCGCGAGAAATTGTAAGTAAACGCCGTATTTACATATCTGCCACTGTGCAGGAGAATCCGTATAGGTGTTCGAGTGCTCGAAACGTAACGCGCAAGAAATTGTAAGTAAACGCCGTATTTACATATCTGCCACTGTGCAGGAGAATCCGGATAGCTGTTCGAGTGTGCGAAACGTAACGCGCGAGAAATTGTAAGTAAACGTCGTATTTACATATCTGCCACTGTGCAGGAGAATCCGTATAGGTGTTCGAGTGTTCGAAACGTAACGCGCAAGAAATTATAAGTAAACGCCGTATTTACATATCTGCCACTGTGCAGGAGAATCCGTACAGGTGTTCGAGTGTTCGAAACGTAACGCGCGAGAAATTGTTTGTAAACGCCGTATTTACATATCTGCCACTGTGCAGGAGAATCCGTATAGCTGTTCGAGTGTGCGAAACGTAACGCGCGAGAAATTGTAAGTAAACGTCGTATTTACATATCTGCCACTGTGCAGGAGAATCCGTATAGGTGTTCGAGTGTTCGAAACGTAACGCGCAAGAAATTGTAAGTAAACGCCGTATTTACATATCTGCCACTGTGTAGGAGAATCCGTATAGGTGTTCGAGTGTGCGAAACGTAACGCGCGAGAAATTGTAAGTAAACGCCGTATTTACATATCTGCCACTGTGCAGGAGAATCCGTATAGGTGTTCGAGTGCTCGAAACGTAACGCGCAAGAACTTGTAAGTAAACGCCGTATTTACATATCTGCCACTGTGCAGGAAAATCCGTATAGGTGTTCGAGTGTTCGAATCGTAAGGCGTGAGAAATTGTAATTAAACGCCGTATTTACATATCTGCCACTGTGCTGGAGAATCCGTATTGGTGTTCGAGTGTTCAAACCGTAACGCGCGAGAAATTGTAAGTAAACGCCGTATTTACATATCTGCCACTGTGCAGGAGAATCCGTATAGGTGTTCGAGTGTTCGAAACGTAACGCGCGAGAAGTTGTAAGTAAATACGGCGTATTTACATATCTGCCACTGTGCAGGAGAATCCGTACAGGTGTTCGCGTGTTCGAAACGTAACGCGTGAGAAATTGTAAGTAAACGTCGTATTTACTTATCTGCCACTGTGCAGGAGAATCCGTATAGGTGTTCGAGTGTTCGAAACGCAACGCGTGAGAAATTGTAAGTAAACGTCGTATTTACATATCTGCCACTGTGCAGGAGAACCCGTATAGGTGTTCGAGTGTGCAAACGTAACGCGCGAGAAATTGTAAGTAAACGCCGTATTTACATATCTGCCACGGTGCAGGATAATCCGTATAGGTGTTCGAGTGTGCGAAACGTAACGCGCGAGAAATTGTAAGTAAACGCCGTATTTACATATCTGCCACTGTGCAGGAGAATCCGTATAGGTGTTCGAGTGCTCGAAACGTAACGCGCAAGAAATTGTAAGTAAACGCCGTATTTACATATCTGCCACTGTGCAGGAGAATCCGGATAGCTGTTCGAGTGTGCGAAATGTAACGCGCGAGAAATTGTAAGTAAACGTCGTATTTACATATCTGCCACTGTGCCGGAGAATCCGTATAGGTGTTCGAGTGTTCGAAACGTAACGCACAAGAAATTATAAGTAAACGCCGTATTTACATATCTGCCACTGTGCAGGAGAATCCGTACAGGTGTTCGAGTGTTCAATTCGTAACGCGCGAGAAATTGTTTGTAAATGCCGTATTTACATATCTGGCACTGTGCAGGAGAATCCGTATAGCTGTTCGAGTGTGCGAAACGTAACGCGCGAGAAATTGTAAGTAAACGTCGTATTTACATATCTGCCACTGTGCAGGAGAATCCGTATAGGTGTTCGAGTGTTCGAAACGTAACGCGCAAGAAATTGTAAGTAAACGCCGTATTTACATATCTGCCACTTGCAGGAGAATCCGTATAGGTGTTCGAGTGCTCGGAACGTAACGCGCAAGAAATTGTAAGTAAACGCCGTATTTACATATCTGCCACTGTGCAAGAAAATCCGTATAGGTGTTCGAGTGTTCGAATCGAAAGGCGTGAGAAATTGTAATTAAACGCCGTATTTACATATCTGCCACTGTGTAGGAGAATCCGTATAGCTGTTCGAGTGTGCGAAACGTAACACGCGAGAAATTGTAAGTAAACGCCGTATTTACATATCTGCCACTGTGCAGGAGAATCCGTATAGGTGTTCGAGTGTGCGAAACGTAACGCGCGAGAAATTGTAAGTAAACGCCGTATTTACATATCTGCCACTGTGCAGGAGAATCCGTATAGGTGTTCGAGTGCTCGAAACGTAACGCGCAAGAAATTGTAAGTAAACGCCGTATTTACATATCTGCCACTGTGCAGGAAAATCCGTATAGGTGTTCGAGTGTTCGAATTGTAAGGCGTGAGAAATTGTAATTAAACGCCGTATTTACATATCTGCCACTGTGTAGGAGAATCCGTATAGCTGTTCGAGTGTGCGAAACGTAACGCGCGAGAAATTGTAAGTAAACGCCGTATTTACATATTTGCCACTGTGCAGCAGAATCCGTATAGGTGTTCGAGTGTTCGAAACGTAACGCGCGAGAAATTGTACGTAAACGTCGTATTTACATATCTGCCACTGTGCAGGAGAATCCGTATAGGTGTTCGAGTGTTCGAACCGTAACGCGCGAGAAATTGTAAGTAAACGCCGTATTTACGTATCTGCCACTATGTAGGAGAATCCGTATAGGTGTTCGAGTGTTCGAAACGTAACGCGCGAGAAATTGTAAGTAAACGTCGTATTTACATATCTGCCACTGTGCAGGAGAATCCGTATAGGTGTTCGAGTGCTCGAAACGTAACGCGCGAGAAATTGTATGTAAACGCCGTGTTTACATATCTGCCACTATCCAGGAGAATCCGTATAGGTGTTCGAGTGCTCGAAACGTAACGCGCAAGAACTTGTAAGTAAACGCCGTATTTACATATCTGCTACTGTGCAGGAAAATCCGTATAGGTGTTCGAGTGTTCGAATCGTAAGGCGTGAGAAATTGTAATTAAACGCCGTATTTACATATCTGCCACTGTGCTGGAGAATCCGTATAGGTGTTCGAGTGTTCAAACCGTATCGCGCGAGAAATTGTAAGTAAACGCCGTATTTACATATCTGCCACTGTGCAGGAGAATCCGTATAGGTGTTCGAGTGTTCGAAACGTAACGCGCGAGAAATTGTAAGTAAACGTCGTATTTACATATCTGCCACTGTGCAGGAGAATCCGTATAGGTGTTCGAGTGTTCGAAACGTAACGCGCGAGAAATTGTACGTAAACGTCGTATTTACATATCTGCCACTGTGCAGGAGAATCCGTATAGGTGTTCGAGTGTTCGAACCGTAACGCGCGAGAAATTGTAAGTAAACGCCGTATTTACATATCTGCCACTATGTAGGAGAATCCGTATAGGTGTTCGAGTGTTCGAATTGTAAGGCGTGAGAAATTGTAATTAAACGCCGTATTTACATATCTGCCACTGTGTAGGAGAATCCGTATAGCTGTTCGAGTGTGCGAAACGTAACGCGCGAGAAATTGTAAGTAAACGCCGTATTTACATATTTGCCACTGTGCAGCAGAATCCGTATAGGTGTTCGAGTGTTCGAAACGTAACGCGCGAGAAATTGTACGTAAACGTCGTATTTACATATCTGCCACTGTGCAGGAGAATCCGTATAGGTGTTCGAGTGTTCGAACCGTAACGCGCGAGAAATTGTAAGTAAACGCCGTATTTACATATCTGCCACTATGTAGGAGAATCCGTATAGGTGTTCGAGTGTTCGAAACGTAACGCGCGAGAAATTGTAAGTAAACGTCGTATTTACATATCTGCCACTGTGCAGGAGAATCCGTATAGGTGTTCGAGTGCTCGAAACGTAACGCGCGAGAAATTGTATGTAAACGCCGTGTTTACATATCTGCCACTATCCAGGAGAATCCGTATAGGTGTTCGAGTGCTCGAAACGTAACGCGCAAGAACTTGTAAGTAAACGCCGTATTTACATATCTGCTACTGTGCAGGAAAATCCGTATAGGTGTTCGAGTGTTCGAATCGTAAGGCGTGAGAAATTGTAATTAAACGCCGTATTTACATATCTGCCACTGTGCTGGAGAATCCGTATAGGTGTTCGAGTGTTCAAACCGTAACGCGCGAGAAATTGTAAGTAAACGCCGTATTTACATATCTGCCACTGTGCAGGAGAATCCGTATAGGTGTTCGAGTGTTCGAAACGTAACGCGCGAGAAATTGTAAGTAAACGTCGTATTTACATATCTGCCACTGTGCAGGAGAATCCGTATAGGTGTTCGAGTGTTCGATACGTAACGCGTGAGAAATTGTATGTAAACGCCGTATTTACATCTCTGCCTCCGTGCAGGAGAATCCGTATAGCTGTTCGAGTGTGCGAAACGTAACGCGCGAGAAATTGTAAGTAAACGCCGTATTTACATATCTACCACTGTGCTGGAGAATCCGTATAGGTGTTCGATTGTTCGAAACGTAACGCGCGAGAAATTGTAAGTAAACGTCGTATTTACATATCTGCGACTGTGCAGGAGAATCCGTATAGGTGTTCGAGTGTTCGGAACGTAACGCGTGAGAAATTGTAAGTAAACGCCGTATTTACATATCTGCCACTGTCCAGGAGAATCCGTATAGGTGTTCGAGTGTTCGAAACGTAACGCGCGAGAAATTGTATGTAAACGCCGTATTTACATATCTGCCACTGTCCAGGAGAATCCGTATAGGTGTTCGAGTGCTCGAAACGTAACGCGCAAGAAATTGTAAGTAAACGCCGTATTTACATATCTGCCACTGTGCAGGAAAATCCGTATAGGTGTTCGAATCGTAAGGCGTGAGAAATTGTAATTAAACGCCGTATTTACATATCTGCCACTGTGCTGGAGAATCCGTATAGGTGTTCGAGTGTTCAAACCGTAACGCGCGAGAAATTGTAAGTAAACGCCGTATTTACATATCTGCCACTGTGCCGGAGAATCCGTATAGGTGTTCGAGTGTTCGAAACGTAACGCGCGAGAAGTTGTAAGTAAATACGGCGTATTGACATATCTGCCACTGTGCAGGAGAATCCGTATAGGTGTTCGAGTGTTCGAAACGTAACGCGCGAGAAATTTTAAGTAAACGTCGTATTTACTTATCTGCCACTGTGCAGGAGTATCCGTATAGGTGTTCGAGTGTTCGAAACGTAACGCGTGAGAAATTGTAAGTAAACGTCGTATTTACATATCTGCCACTGTGCAGGAGAATCCGTATAGGTGTTCGAGTGTGCCAAACGTAACGCGCGAGAAATTGTAAGTAAACGCCATATTTACATATCTGCCACTGTGCTGGAGAATCCGTATAGGTGTTCGAGTGTTCAAACCGTAACGCGCGAGAAATTGTAAGTAAACGCCGTATTTACATATCTGCCACTGTGCAGGAGAATCCGTATAGGTGTTCGAGTGTTCAAAACGTAACGCGCGAGAAATTGCAAGTAAACGTCGTATTTACATATCTGCCACTGTGCAGGAGAATCCGTATAGGTGTTCGAGTGTTCGATACGTAACGCGTGAGAAATTGTATGTAAACGTCGTATTTACATCTCTGCCTCCGTGCAGGAGAATCCGTATAGCTGTTCGAGTGTGCGAAACGTAACGCGCGAGAAATTGTAAGTAAACGCCGTATTTACATATCTACCACTGTGCTGGAGAATCCGTATAGGTGTTCGATTGTTCGAAACGTAACGCGCGAGAAATTGTAAGTAAACGTCGTATTTACATATCTGCGACTGTGCAGGAGAATCCGTATAGGTGTTCGAGTGTTCGAAACGTAACGCGTGAGAAATTGTAAGTAAACGCCGTATTTACATATCTGCCACTGTCCAGGAGAATCCGTATAGGTGTTCGAGTGTTCGAAACGTAACGCGCGAGAAATTGTATGTAAACGCCGTATTTACATATCTGCCACTGTCCAGGAGAATCCGTATAGGTGTTCGAGTGCTCGAAACGTAACGCGCAAGAAATTGTAAGTAAACGCCGTATTTACATATCTGCCACTGTGCAGGAAAATCCGTATAGGTGTTCGAATCATAAGGCGTGAGAAATTGTAATTAAACGCCGTATTTACATATCTGCCACTGTGCTGGAGAATCCGTATAGGTGTTCGAGTGTTCAAACCGTAACGCGCGAGAAATTGTAAGTAAACGCCGTATTTACATATCTGCCACTGTGCCGGAGAATCCGTATAGGTGTTCGAGTGTTCGAAACGTAACGGGCGAGAAGTTGTAAGTAAATACGGCGTATTTACATATCTGCCACTGTGCAGGAGAATCCGTATATGTGTTCGAGTGTTCGAAACGTAACGCGCGAGAAATTGTAAGTAAACGTCGTATTTACTTATCTGCCACTGTGCAGGAGTATCCGTATAGTTGTTCGAGTGTTCGAAACGTAACGCGTGAGAAATTGTAAGTAAACGTCGTATTTACATATCTGCCACTGTGCAGGAGAATCCGTATAGGTGTTCGAGTGTGCCAAACGTAACGCGCGAGAAATTGTAAGTAAACGCCATATTTACATATCTGCCACTGTGCTGGAGAATCCGTATAGGTGTTCGAGTGTTCAAACCGTAACGCGCGAGAAATTGTAAGTAAACGCCGTATTTACATATCTGCCACTGTGCAGGAGAATCCGTATAGGTGTTCGAGTGTTCAAAACGTAACGCGCGAGAAATTGCAAGTAAACGTCGTATTTACATATCTGCCACTGTGCAGGAGAATCCGTATAGGTGTTCGAGTGCTCGAAACGTAACGCGCGAGAAATTGTATGTAAACGCCGTGTTTACATATCTGCCACTATCCAGGAGAATCCGTATAGGTGTTCGAGTGCTCGAAACGTAACGCGCAAGAACTTGTAAGTAAACGCCGTATTTACATATCTGCTACTGTGCAGGAAAATCCGTATAGGTGTTCGAGTGTTCGAATCGTAAGGCGTGAGAAATTGTAATTAAACGCCGTATTTACATATCTGCCACTGTGCTGGAGAATCCGTATAGGTGTTCGAGTGTTCAAACCGTAACGCGCGAGAAATTGTAAGTAAACGTCGTATTTACATATCTGCCACTGTGCAGGAGAATCCGTATAGGTGTTCGAGTGCTCGAAACGTAACGCGCGAGAAATTGTATGTAAACGCCGTGTTTACATATCTGCCACTATCCAGGAGAATCCGTATAGGTGTTCGAGTGCTCGAAACGTAACGCGCAAGAACTTGTAAGTAAACGCCGTATTTACATATCTGCTACTGTGCAGGAAAATCCGTATAGGTGTTCGAGTGTTCGAATCGTAAGGCGTGAGAAATTGTAATTAAACGCCGTATTTACATATCTGCCACTGTGCTGGAGAATCCGTATAGGTGTTCGAGTGTTCAAACCGTAACGCGCGAGAAATTGTAAGTAAACGCCGTATTTACATATCTGCCACTGTGCAGGAGAATCCGTATAGGTGTTCGAGTGTTCGAAACGTAACGCGCGAGAAATTGTAAGTAAACGTCGTATTTACATATCTGCCACTGTGCAGGAGAATCCGTATAGGTGTTCGAGTGTTCGATACGTAACGCGTGAGAAATTGTATGTAAACGCCGTATTTACATCTCTGCCTCCGTGCAGGAGAATCCGTATAGCTGTTCGAGTGTGCGAAACGTAACGCGCGAGAAATTGTAAGTAAACGCCGTATTTACATATCTACCACTGTGCTGGAGAATCCGTATAGGTGTTCGATTGTTCGAAACGTAACGCGCGAGAAATTGTAAGTAAACGTCGTATTTACATATCTGCGACTGTGCAGGAGAATCCGTATAGGTGTTCGAGTGTTCGGAACGTAACGCGTGAGAAATTGTAAGTAAACGCCGTATTTACATATCTGCCACTGTCCAGGAGAATCCGTATAGGTGTTCGAGTGTTCGAAACGTAACGCGCGAGAAATTGTATGTAAACGCCGTATTTACATATCTGCCACTGTCCAGGAGAATCCGTATAGGTGTTCGAGTGCTCGAAACGTAACGCGCAAGAAATTGTAAGTAAACGCCGTATTTACATATCTGCCACTGTGCAGGAAAATCCGTATAGGTGTTCGAATCGTAAGGCGTGAGAAATTGTAATTAAACGCCGTATTTACATATCTGCCACTGTGCTGGAGAATCCGTATAGGTGTTCGAGTGTTCAAACCGTAACGCGCGAGAAATTGTAAGTAAACGCCGTATTTACATATCTGCCACTGTGCCGGAGAATCCGTATAGGTGTTCGAGTGTTCGAAACGTAACGCGCGAGAAGTTGTAAGTAAATACGGCGTATTTACATATCTGCCACTGTGCAGGAGAATCCGTATAGGTGTTCGAGTGTTCGAAACGTAACGCGCGAGAAATTTTAAGTAAACGTCGTATTTACTTATCTGCCACTGTGCAGGAGTATCCGTATAGGTGTTCGAGTGTTCGAAACGTAACGCGTGAGAAATTGTAAGTAAACGTCGTATTTACATATCTGCCACTGTGCAGGAGAATCCGTATAGGTGTTCGAGTGTGCCAAACGTAACGCGCGAGAAATTGTAAGTAAACGCCATATTTACATATCTGCCACTGTGCTGGAGAATCCGTATAGGTGTTCGAGTGTTCAAACCGTAACGCGCGAGAAATTGTAAGTAAACGCCGTATTTACATATCTGCCACTGTGCAGGAGAATCCGTATAGGTGTTCGAGTGTTCAAAACGTAACGCGCGAGAAATTGCAAGTAAACGTCGTATTTACATATCTGCCACTGTGCAGGAGAATCCGTATAGGTGTTCGAGTGTTCGATACGTAACGCGTGAGAAATTGTATGTAAACGTCGTATTTACATCTCTGCCTCCGTGCAGGAGAATCCGTATAGCTGTTCGAGTGTGCGAAACGTAACGCGCGAGAAATTGTAAGTAAACGCCGTATTTACATATCTACCACTGTGCTGGAGAATCCGTATAGGTGTTCGATTGTTCGAAACGTAACGCGCGAGAAATTGTAAGTAAACGTCGTATTTACATATCTGCGACTGTGCAGGAGAATCCGTATAGGTGTTCGAGTGTTCGAAACGTAACGCGTGAGAAATTGTAAGTAAACGCCGTATTTACATATCTGCCACTGTCCAGGAGAATCCGTATAGGTGTTCGAGTGTTCGAAACGTAACGCGCGAGAAATTGTATGTAAACGCCGTATTTACATATCTGCCACTGTCCAGGAGAATCCGTATAGGTGTTCGAGTGCTCGAAACGTAACGCGCAAGAAATTGTAAGTAAACGCCGTATTTACATATCTGCCACTGTGCAGGAAAATCCGTATAGGTGTTCGAATCATAAGGCGTGAGAAATTGTTATTAAACGCCGTATTTACATATCTGCCACTGTGCTGGAGAATCCGTATAGGTGTTCGAGTGTTCAAACCGTAACGCGCGAGAAATTGTAAGTAAACGCCGTATTTACATATCTGCCACTGTGCCGGAGAATCCGTATAGGTGTTCGAGTGTTCGAAACGTAACGGGCGAGAAGTTGTAAGTAAATACGGCGTATTTACATATCTGCCACTGTGCAGGAGAATCCGTATATGTGTTCGAGTGTTCGAAACGTAACGCGCGAGAAATTGTAAGTAAACGTCGTATTTACTTATCTGCCACTGTGCAGGAGTATCCGTATAGTTGTTCGAGTGTTCGAAACGTAACGCGTGAGAAATTGTAAGTAAACGTCGTATTTACATATCTGCCACTGTGCAGGAGAATCCGTATAGGTGTTCGAGTGTGCCAAACGTAACGCGCGAGAAATTGTAAGTAAACGCCATATTTACATATCTGCCACTGTGCTGGAGAATCCGTATAGGTGTTCGAGTGTTCAAACCGTAACGCGCGAGAAATTGTAAGTAAACGCCGTATTTACATATCTGCCACTGTGCAGGAGAATCCGTATAGGTGTTCGAGTGTTCAAAACGTAACGCGCGAGAAATTGCAAGTAAACGTCGTATTTACATATCTGCCACTGTGCAGGAGAATCCGTATAGGTGTTCGAGTGCTCGAAACGTAACGCGCGAGAAATTGTATGTAAACGCCGTGTTTACATATCTGCCACTATCCAGGAGAATCCGTATAGGTGTTCGAGTGCTCGAAACGTAACGCGCAAGAACTTGTAAGTAAACGCCGTATTTACATATCTGCTACTGTGCAGGAAAATCCGTATAGGTGTTCGAGTGTTCGAATCGTAAGGCGTGAGAAATTGTAATTAAACGCCGTATTTACATATCTGCCACTGTGCTGGAGAATCCGTATAGGTGTTCGAGTGTTCAAACCGTAACGCGCGAGAAATTGTAAGTAAACGCCGTATTTACATATCTGCCACTGTGCAGGAGAATCCGTATAGGTGTTCGAGTGTTCGAAACGTAACGCGCGAGAAATTGTAAGTAAACGTCGTATTTACATATCTGCCACTGTGCAGGAGAATCCGTATAGGTGTTCGAGTGTTCGATACGTAACGCGTGAGAAATTGTATGTAAACGCCGTATTTACATCTCTGCCTCCGTGCAGGAGAATCCGTATAGCTGTTCGAGTGTGCGAAACGTAACGCGCGAGAAATTGTAAGTAAACGCCGTATTTACATATCTACCACTGTGCTGGAGAATCCGTATAGGTGTTCGATTGTTCGAAACGTAACGCGCGAGAAATTGTAAGTAAACGTCGTATTTACATATCTGCGACTGTGCAGGAGAATCCGTATAGGTGTTCGAGTGTTCGGAACGTAACGCGTGAGAAATTGTAAGTAAACGCCGTATTTACATATCTGCCACTGTCCAGGAGAATCCGTATAGGTGTTCGAGTGTTCGAAACGTAACGCGCGAGAAATTGTATGTAAACGCCGTATTTACATATCTGCCACTGTCCAGGAGAATCCGTATAGGTGTTCGAGTGCTCGAAACGTAACGCGCAAGAAATTGTAAGTAAACGCCGTATTTACATATCTGCCACTGTGCAGGAAAATCCGTATAGGTGTTCGAATCGTAAGGCGTGAGAAATTGTAATTAAACGCCGTATTTACATATCTGCCACTGTGCTGGAGAATCCGTATAGGTGTTCGAGTGTTCAAACCGTAACGCGCGAGAAATTGTAAGTAAACGCCGTATTTACATATCTGCCACTGTGCCGGAGAATCCGTATAGGTGTTCGAGTGTTCGAAACGTAACGCGCGAGAAGTTGTAAGTAAATACGGCGTATTTACATATCTGCCACTGTGCAGGAGAATCCGTATAGGTGTTCGAGTGTTCGAAACGTAACGCGCGAGAAATTTTAAGTAAACGTCGTATTTACTTATCTGCCACTGTGCAGGAGTATCCGTATAGGTGTTCGAGTGTTCGAAACGTAACGCGTGAGAAATTGTAAGTAAACGTCGTATTTACATATCTGCCACTGTGCAGGAGAATCCGTATAGGTGTTCGAGTGTGCCAAACGTAACGCGCGAGAAATTGTAAGTAAACGCCATATTTACATATCTGCCACTGTGCTGGAGAATCCGTATAGGTGTTCGAGTGTTCAAACCGTAACGCGCGAGAAATTGTAAGTAAACGCCGTATTTACATATCTGCCACTGTGCAGGAGAATCCGTATAGGTGTTCGAGTGTTCAAAACGTAACGCGCGAGAAATTGCAAGTAAACGTCGTATTTACATATCTGCCACTGTGCAGGAGAATCCGTATAGGTGTTCGAGTGTTCGATACGTAACGCGTGAGAAATTGTATGTAAACGTCGTATTTACATCTCTGCCTCCGTGCAGGAGAATCCGTATAGCTGTTCGAGTGTGCGAAACGTAACGCGCGAGAAATTGTAAGTAAACGCCGTATTTACATATCTACCACTGTGCTGGAGAATCCGTATAGGTGTTCGATTGTTCGAAACGTAACGCGCGAGAAATTGTAAGTAAACGTCGTATTTACATATCTGCGACTGTGCAGGAGAATCCGTATAGGTGTTCGAGTGTTCGAAACGTAACGCGTGAGAAATTGTAAGTAAACGCCGTATTTACATATCTGCCACTGTCCAGGAGAATCCGTATAGGTGTTCGAGTGTTCGAAACGTAACGCGCGAGAAATTGTATGTAAACGCCGTATTTACATATCTGCCACTGTCCAGGAGAATCCGTATAGGTGTTCGAGTGCTCGAAACGTAACGCGCAAGAAATTGTAAGTAAACGCCGTATTTACATATCTGCCACTGTGCAGGAAAATCCGTATAGGTGTTCGAATCATAAGGCGTGAGAAATTGTAATTAAACGCCGTATTTACATATCTGCCACTGTGCTGGAGAATCCGTATAGGTGTTCGAGTGTTCAAACCGTAACGCGCGAGAAATTGTAAGTAAACGCCGTATTTACATATCTGCCACTGTGCCGGAGAATCCGTATAGGTGTTCGAGTGTTCGAAACGTAACGCGCGAGAAGTTGTAAGTAAATACGGCGTATTTACATATCTGCCACTGTGCAGGAGAATCCGTATATGTGTTCGAGTGTTCGAAACGTAACGCGCGAGAAATTGTAAGTAAACGTCGTATTTACTTATCTGCCACTGTGCAGGAGTATCCGTATAGTTGTTCGAGTGTTCGAAACGTAACGCGTGAGAAATTGTAAGTAAACGTCGTATTTACATATCTGCCACTGTGCAGGAGAATCCGTATAGGTGTTCGAGTGTGCCAAACGTAACGCGCGAGAAATTGTAAGTAAATGCCATATTTACATATCTGCCACTGTGCTGGAGAATCCGTATAGGTGTTCGAGTGTTCAAACCGTAACGCGCGAGAAATTGTAAGTAAACGCCGTATTTACATATCTGCCACTGTGCAGGAGAATCCGTATAGGTGTTCGAGTGTTCAAAACGTAACGCGCGAGAAATTGCAAGTAAACGTCGTATTTACATATCTTCCACTGTGCAGGAGAATCCGTATAGGTGTTCGAGTGTTCGATACGTAACGCGTGAGAAATTGTTTGTAAACGCCGTATTTACATCTCTGCCTCCGTGCAGGAGAATCCGTATAGCTGTTCGAGTGTGCGAAACGTAACGCGCGAGAAATTGTAAGTAAACGCCGTATTTACATATCTACCACTGTGCTGGAGAATCCGTATAGGTGTTCGATTGTTCGAAACGTAACGCGCGAGAAATTGTAACTAAACGTCGTATTTACATATCTGCCACTGTGCAGGAGAATCCGTATAGGTGTTCGAGTGTTCGAAACGTAACGCGTGAGAAATTGTAAGTAAACGCCGTATTTACATATCTACCACTGTCCAGGAGAATCCGTATAGGTGTTCGAGTGTTCGAAACGTAACGCGCGAGAAATTGTATGTAAACGCCATATTTTCATATCTGCCACTGTCCAGGAGAATCCATATAAGTGTTCGAGTGTTCTAACCGTAACGCGCGAGAAATTGTAAGTAAAAGTCGTATTTACATATCTGCCACTGTGCAGGGGAATCCGTATAGGTGTCCGAGTGTTCGAAACGTAACGCGCGAGAAATTGTAAGTAAACGTCGTATTTACATATCTGCCACTGTGCAGGAGAATCCGTATAGGTGTTCGAGTGCTCGAAACGTAACGCGTGAGAAATTGTATGTAAGCGCCGTATTTACATTTCTGCCACTGTCCAGGAGAATCCATATAGGTGTTCGAGTGTTCAAACCGTAACTCGCGAGAAATTGTAAGTAAAAGCCGTATTCACATATCTGCCACTGTGCAGGGGAATCCGTATAGGTGTTCGAGTGTTCGAAACGTAACGCGCGAGAAATTGTCAGTAAACGTCGTATTTACATATCTGTCACTGTGCAGGAGAATCCGTGTAGGTGTTCGAGTGCTCGAAACGTAACGCGTGAGAAATTGTATGTAAACGCCGTATTTACATCTCTACCTCTGTGCGGGAGAATCCGTATAGCTGTTCGAGTGTGCGAAACGTAACGCGCGAGAAATTGTAAGTAAACGTCGTATTTACATATCTGCCACTGTGCAGGAGAATCCGTATAGGTGTTCGAGTGCTCGAAACGTAACGCGCAAGAAATTGTAAGTAAACGCCGTATTTACATATCTGCCACTGTGCAGGAAAATCCGTATAGGTGTTCGAGTGTGCGAAACGTAACGCGCGAGAAATTGTAAGTAAACGTCGTATTTACATATCTGCCACTGTGCAGGAGAATCCGTATAGGTGTTCGAGTGTTCGAAACGTAACGCGCAAGAAATTGTAAGTAAACGTCGTATTTACATATCTGCCACTGTGCAGGAGAATCCGTATAGGTGTTCGGGTGCTCGAAACGTAACGCGCAAGAAATTGTAAGTAAACGCCGTATTTACATATCTGCCACTGTGCAGGAAAATCCGTATAGGTGTTCGAGTGTTCGAATCGTAAGGCGTATTTACATATCTGCCACTGTGCAGGAGAATCCGTATAGCTGTTCGAGTGTGCGAAACGTAACGCGCGAGAAATTGTAAGTAAACGTCGTATTTACATATCTGCCACTGTGCAGGAGAATCCGTATAGGTGTTCGAGTGTTCGAAACGTAACGCGCAAGAAATTGTAAGTAAAAGCCGTATTTACATATCTGCCACTGTGCAGGGGAATCCGTATAGGTGTTCGAGTGTTCGAAACGTAACGCGCGAGAAATTGTCAGTAAACGTCGTATTTACATATCTGTCACTGTGCAGGAGAATCCGTGTAGGTGTTCGAGTGCTCGAAACGTAACGCGTGAGAAATTGTATGTAAACGCCGTATTTACATCTCTGCCTCTGTGCAGGAGAATCCGTATAGCTGTTCGAGTGTGCGAAACGTAACGCGCGAGAAATTGTAAGTAAACGTCGTATTTACATATCTGCCACTGTGCAGGAGAATCCGTATAGGTGTTCGAGTGTTCGAAACGTAACGCGCAAGAAATTGTAAGTAAACGCCGTATTTACATATCTGCCACTGTGCAGGAGAATCCGTATAGGTGTTCGAGTGTTCGAAACGTAACGCGCGAGAAATTGTATATAAACGCCGTATTTACATATCTGCCACTGTGCAAGAGAATCCGTATAGCTGTTCGAGTGTGCGAAACGTAACGCGCGAGAAATTGTAAGTAAACGTCGTATTTACATATCTGCCACTGTGCAGGAGAATCCGTATAGGTGTTCGAGTGTTCGAAACGTAACGCGCAAGAAATTGTAAGTAAACGCCGTATTTACATATCTGCCACTGTGCAGGAGAATCCGTATAGGTGTTCGAGTGTGCGAAACGTAACGTGCGAGAAATTGTAAGTAAACGTCGTATTTACATATCTGCCACTGTGCAGGAGAATCCGTGTAGGTGTTCGAGTGCTCGAAACGTGACGCGTGAGAAATTGTATGTAAACGCCGTATTTACATCTCTGCCTCTGTGCAGGAGAATCCGTATAGCTGTTCGAGTGTGCGAAACGTAACGCGCGAGAAATTGTAAGTAAACGTCGTATTTACATATCTGCCACTGTGCAGGAGAATCCGTATAGGTGTTCGAGTGTTCGAAACGTAACGCGCAAGAAATTGTAAGTAAACGCCGTATTTACATATCTGCCACTGTGCAGGAGAATCCGTATAAGTGTTCGAGTGCTCGAAACGTAACGCGCAAGAAATTGTAAGTAAACGCCGTATTTACATATCTGCCACTGTGCAGGAAAATCCGTATAGGTGTTCGAGTGTTCGAATCGTAACGCGCAAGAAATTGTAAGTAAACGCCGTATTTACATATCTGCCACTGTGCAGGAAAATCCGTATAGGTGTTCGAGTGTGCGAAACGTAACGCGCGAGAAATTGTAAGTAAACGTCGTATTTACATATCTGCCACTGTGCAGGAGAATCCGTATAGGTGTTCGAGTGTTCGAAACGTAACGCGCAAGAAATTGTAAGTAAACGTCGTATTTACATATCTGCCACTGTGCAGGAGAATCCGTATAGGTGTTCGGGTGCTCGAAACGTAACGCGCAAGAAATTGTAAGTAAACGCCGTATTTACATATCTGCCACTGTGCAGGAAAATCCGTATAGGTGTTCGAGTGTTCGAATCGTAAGGCGTATTTACATATCTGCCACTGTGCAGGAGAATCCGTATAGCTGTTCGAGTGTGCGAAACGTAACGCGCGAGAAATTGTAAGTAAACGTCGTATTTACATATCTGCCACTGTGCAGGAGAATCCGTATAGGTGTTCGAGTGTTCGAAACGTAACGCGCAAGAAATTGTAAGTAAAAGCCGTATTTACATATCTGCCACTGTGCAGGGGAATCCGTATAGGTGTTCGAGTGTTCGAAACGTAACGCGCGAGAAATTGTCAGTAAACGTCGTATTTACATATCTGTCACTGTGCAGGAGAATCCGTGTAGGTGTTCGAGTGCTCGAAACGTAACGCGTGAGAAATTGTATGTAAACGCCGTATTTACATCTCTGCCTCTGTGCAGGAGAATCCGTATAGCTGTTCGAGTGTGCGAAACGTAACGCGCGAGAAATTGTAAGTAAACGTCGTATTTACATATCTGCCACTGTGCAGGAGAATCCGTATAGGTGTTCGAGTGTTCGAAACGTAACGCGCAAGAAATTGTAAGTAAACGCCGTATTTACATATCTGCCACTGTGCAGGAGAATCCGTATAGGTGTTCGAGTGTTCGAAACGTAACGCGCGAGAAATTGTATATAAACGCCGTATTTACATATCTGCCACTGTGCAAGAGAATCCGTATAGCTGTTCGAGTGTGCGAAACGTAACGCGCGAGAAATTGTAAGTAAACGTCGTATTTACATATCTGCCACTGTGCAGGAGAATCCGTATAGGTGTTCGAGTGTTCGAAACGTAACGCGCAAGAAATTGTAAGTAAACGCCGTATTTACATATCTGCCACTGTGCAGGAGAATCCGTATAGGTGTTCGAGTGTGCGAAACGTAACGTGCGAGAAATTGTAAGTAAACGTCGTATTTACATATCTGCCACTGTGCAGGAGAATCCGTGTAGGTGTTCGAGTGCTCGAAACGTGACGCGTGAGAAATTGTATGTAAACGCCGTATTTACATCTCTGCCTCTGTGCAGGAGAATCCGTATAGCTGTTCGAGTGTGCGAAACGTAACGCGCGAGAAATTGTAAGTAAACGTCGTATTTACATATCTGCCACTGTGCAGGAGAATCCGTATAGGTGTTCGAGTGTTCGAAACGTAACGCGCAAGAAATTGTAAGTAAACGCCGTATTTACATATCTGCCACTGTGCAGGAGAATCCGTATAAGTGTTCGAGTGCTCGAAACGTAACGCGCAAGAAATTGTAAGTAAACGCCGTATTTACATATCTGCCACTGTGCAGGAAAATCCGTATAGGTGTTCGAGTGTTCGAATCGTAACGCGCAAGAAATTGTAAGTAAACGCCGTATTTACATATCTGCCACTGTGCAGGAAAATCCGTATAGGTGTTCGAGTGTGCGAAACGTAACGCGCGAGAAATTGTAAGTAAACGTCGTATTTACATATCCGCCACTGTGCAGGAGAATCCGTATAGGTGTTCGAGTGTTCGAAACGTAACGCGCAAGAAATTGTAAGTAAACGTCGTATTTACATATCTGCCACTGTGCAGGAGAATCCGTATAGGTGTTCGGGTGCTCGAAACGTAACGCGCAAGAAATTGTAAGTAAACGCCGTATTTACATATCTGCCACTGTGCAGGAAAATCCGTATAGGTGTTCGAGTGTTCGAATCGTAAGGCGTATTTACATATCTGCCACTGTGCAGGAGAATCCGTATAGCTGTTCGAGTGTGCGAAACGTAACGCGCGAGAAATTGTAAGTAAACGTCGTATTTACATATCTGCCACTGTGCAGGAGAATCCGTATAGGTGTTCGAGTGTTCGAAACGTAACGCGCAAGAAATTGTAAGTAAAAGCCGTATTTACATATCTGCCACTGTGCAGGGGAATCCGTATAGGTGTTCGAGTGTTCGAAACGTAACGCGCGAGAAATTGTCAGTAAACGTCGTATTTACATATCTGTCACTGTGCAGGAGAATCCGTGTAGGTGTTCGAGTGCTCGAAACGTAACGCGTGAGAAATTGTATGTAAACGCCGTATTTACATCTCTGCCTCTGTGCAGGAGAATCCGTATAGCTGTTCGAGTGTGCGAAACGTAACGCGCGAGAAATTGTAAGTAAACGTCGTATTTACATATCTGCCACTGTGCAGGAGAATCCGTATAGGTGTTCGAGTGTTCGAAACGTAACGCGCAAGAAATTGTAAGTAAACGCCGTATTTACATATCTGCCACTGTGCAGGAGAATCCGTATAGGTGTTCGAGTGTTCGAAACGTAACGCGCGAGAAATTGTATATAAACGCCGTATTTACATATCTGCCACTGTGCAAGAGAATCCGTATAGCTGTTCGAGTGTGCGAAACGTAACGCGCGAGAAATTGTAAGTAAACGTCGTATTTACATATCTGCCACTGTGCAGGAGAATCCGTATAGGTGTTCGAGTGTTCGAAACGTAACGCGCAAGAAATTGTAAGTAAACGCCGTATTTACATATCTGCCACTGTGCAGGAGAATCCGTATAGGTGTTCGAGTGTGCGAAACGTAACGTGCGAGAAATTGTAAGTAAACGTCGTATTTACATATCTGCCACTGTGCAGGAGAATCCGTGTAGGTGTTCGAGTGCTCGAAACGTGACGCGTGAGAAATTGTATGTAAACGCCGTATTTACATCTCTGCCTCTGTGCAGGAGAATCCGTATAGCTGTTCGAGTGTGCGAAACGTAACGCGCGAGAAATTGTAAGTAAACGTCGTATTTACATATCTGCCACTGTGCAGGAGAATCCGTATAGGTGTTCGAGTGTTCGAAACGTAACGCGCAAGAAATTGTAAGTAAACGCCGTATTTACATATCTGCCACTGTGCAGGAGAATCCGTATAAGTGTTCGAGTGCTCGAAACGTAACGCGCAAGAAATTGTAAGTAAACGCCGTATTTACATATCTGCCACTGTGCAGGAAAATCCGTATAGGTGTTCGAGTGTTCGAATCGTAACGCGCAAGAAATTGTAAGTAAACGCCGTATTTACATATCTGCCACTGTGCAGGAAAATCCGTATAGGTGTTCGAGTGTGCGAAACGTAACGCGCGAGAAATTGTAAGTAAACGTCGTATTTACATATCTGCCACTGTGCAGGAGAATCCGTATAGGTGTTCGAGTGTTCGAAACGTAACGCGCAAGAAATTGTAAGTAAACGTCGTATTTACATATCTGCCACTGTGCAGGAGAATCCGTATAGGTGTTCGGGTGCTCGAAACGTAACGCGCAAGAAATTGTAAGTAAACGCCGTATTTACATATCTGCCACTGTGCAGGAAAATCCGTATAGGTGTTCGAGTGTTCGAATCGTAAGGCGTATTTACATATCTGCCACTGTGCAGGAGAATCCGTATAGCTGTTCGAGTGTGCGAAACGTAACGCGCGAGAAATTGTAAGTAAACGTCGTATTTACATATCTGCCACTGTGCAGGAGAATCCGTATAGGTGCTCGAGTGTTCGAAACGTAACGCGCAAGAAATTGTAAGTAAAAGCCGTATTTACATATCTGCCACTGTGCAGGGGAATCCGTATAGGTGTTCGAGTGTTCGAAACGTAACGCGCGAGAAATTGTCAGTAAACGTCGTATTTACATATCTGTCACTGTGCAGGAGAATCCGTGTAGGTGTTCGAGTGCTCGAAACGTAACGCGTGAGAAATTGTATGTAAACGCCGTATTTACATCTCTGCCTCTGTGCAGGAGAATCCGTATAGCTGTTCGAGTGTGCGAAACGTAACGCGCGAGAAATTGTAAGTAAACGTCGTATTTACATATCTGCCACTGTGCAGGAGAATCCGTATAGGTGTTCGAGTGTTCGAAACGTAACGCGCAAGAAATTGTAAGTAAACGCCGTATTTACATATCTGCCACTGTGCAGGAGAATCCGTATAGGTGTTCGAGTGTTCGAAACGTAACGCGCGAGAAATTGTATATAAACGCCGTATTTACATATCTGCCACTGTGCAAGAGAATCCGTATAGCTGTTCGAGTGTGCGAAACGTAACGCGCGAGAAATTGTAAGTAAACGTCGTATTTACATATCTGCCACTGTGCAGGAGAATCCGTATAGGTGTTCGAGTGTTCGAAACGTAACGCGCAAGAAATTGTAAGTAAACGCCGTATTTACATATCTGCCACTGTGCAGGAGAATCCGTATAGGTGTTCGAGTGTGCGAAACGTAACGTGCGAGAAATTGTAAGTAAACGTCGTATTTACATATCTGCCACTGTGCAGGAGAATCCGTGTAGGTGTTCGAGTGCTCGAAACGTGACGCGTGAGAAATTGTATGTAAACGCCGTATTTACATCTCTGCCTCTGTGCAGGAGAATCCGTATAGCTGTTCGAGTGTGCGAAACGTAACGCGCGAGAAATTGTAAGTAAACGTCGTATTTACATATCTGCCACTGTGCAGGAGAATCCGTATAGGTGTTCGAGTGTTCGAAACGTAACGCGCAAGAAATTGTAAGTAAACGCCGTATTTACATATCTGCCACTGTGCAGGAGAATCCGTATAAGTGTTCGAGTGCTCGAAACGTAACGCGCAAGAAATTGTAAGTAAACGCCGTATTTACATATCTGCCACTGTGCAGGAAAATCCGTATAGGTGTTCGAGTGTTCGAATCGTAAGGCGTGAGAAATTGTAATTAAACGCCGTATTTACATATCTGCCACTGTGCTGGAGAATCCGTATAGGTGTTCGAGTGTTCAAACCGTAACGCGCGAGAAATTGTAAGTAAACGCCGTATTTACATATCTGCCACTGTGCCGGAGAATCCGTATAGGTGTTCGAGTGTTCGAAACGTAACGCGCGAGAAGTTGTAAGTAAATACGGCGTATTTACATATCTGCCACTGTGCAGGAGAATCCGTATAGGTGTTCGAGTGTTCGAAACGTAACGCGCGAGAAATTGTAAGTAAACGTCGTATTTACTTATCTGCCACTGTGCAGGAGAATCCGTATAGGTGTTCGAGTGTTCGAAACGTAACGCGTGAGAAATTGTAAGTAAACGTCGTATTTACATATCTGCCACTGTGCAGGAGAATCCGTATAGGTGTTCGAGTGTGCCAAACGTAACGCGCAAGAAATTGTAAGTAAACGCCATATTTACATATCTGCCACTGTGCTGGAGAATCCGTATAGGTGTTCGAGTGTTCAAACCGTAACGCGCGAGAAATTGTAAGTAAACGCCATATTTACATATCTGCCACTGTGCAGGAGAATCCGTATAGGTGTTCGAGTGTTCGAAACGTAACGCGCGAGAAATTGTAAGTAAACGTCGTATTTACATATCTGCCACTGTGCAGGAGAATCCGTATAGGTGTTCGAGTGTTCGATACGTAACGCGTGAGAAATTGTATGTAAACGCCGTATTTACATCTCTGCCTCCGTGCAGGAGAATCCGTATAGCTGTTCGAGTGTGCGAAACGTAACACGCGAGAAATTGTAAGTAAACGCCGTATTTACATATCTACCACTGTGCTGGAGAATCCGTATAGGTGTTCGATTGTTCGAAACGTAACGCGCGAGAAATTGTAAGTAAACGTCGTATTTACATATCTGCCACGGTGCAGGAGAATCCGTATAGGTGTTCGAGTGTTCGAAACGTAACGCGTGAGAAATTGTAAGTAAACGCCGTATTTACATATCTACCACTGTCCAGGAGAATCCGTATAGGTGTTCGAGTGTTCGAAACGTAACGCGCGACAAATTGTATGTAAACGCCGTATTTTCATATCTGCCACTGTCCAGGAGAATCCATATAAGTGTTCGAGTGTTCTAACCGTAACGCGCGAGAAATTGTAAGTAAAAGTCGTATTTACATATCTGCCACTGTGCAGGGGAATCCGTATAGGTGTCCGAGTGTTCGAAACGTAACGCGCGAGAAATTGTAAGTAAACGTCGTATTTACATATCTGCCACTGTGCAGGAGAATCCGTATAGGTGTTCGAGTGCTCGAAACGTAACGCGTGAGAAATTGTATGTAAACGCCGTATTTACATCTCTACCTCTGTGCGGGAGAATCCGTATAGCTGTTCGAGTGTGCGAAACGTAACGCGCGAGAAATTGTAAGTAAACGTCGTATTTACATATCTGCCACTGTGCAGGAGAATCCGTATAGGTGTTCGAGTGCTCGAAACGTAACGCGCAAGAAATTGTAAGTAAACGCCGTATTTACATATCTGCCACTGTGCAGGAAAATCCGTATAGGTGTTCGAGTGTGCGAAACGTAACGCGCGAGAAATTGTAAGTAAACGTCGTATTTACATATCTGCCACTGTGCAGGAGAATCCGTATAGGTGTTCGAGTGTTCGAAACGTAACGCGCAAGAAATTGTAAGTAAACGTCGTATTTACATATCTGCCACTGTGCAGGAGAATCCGTATAGGTGTTCGAGTGCTCGAAACGTAACGCGCAAGAAATTGTAAGTAAACGCCGTATTTACATATCTGCCACTGTGCAGGAAAATCCGTATAGGTGTTCGAGTGTTCGAATCGTAAGGCGTATTTACATATCTGCCACTGTGCAGGAGAATCCGTATAGCTGTTCGAGTGTGCGAAACGTAACGCGCGAGAAATTGTAAGTAAACGTCGTATTTACATATCTGCCACTGTGCAGGAGAATCCGTATAGGTGTTCGAGTGTTCGAAACGTAACGCGCAAGAAATTGTAAGTAAAAGCCGTATTTACATATCTGCCACTGTGCAGGGGAATCCGTATAGGTGTTCGAGTGTTCGAAACGTAACGCGCGAGAAATTGTCAGTAAACGTCGTATTTACATATCTGTCACTGTGCAGGAGAATCCGTGTAGGTGTTCGAGTGCTCGAAACGTAACGCGTGAGAAATTGTATGTAAACGCCGTATTTACATCTCTGCCTCTGTGCAGGAGAATCCGTATAGCTGTTCGAGTGTGCGAAACGTAACGCGCGAGAAATTGTAAGTAAACGTCGTATTTACATATCTGCCACTGTGCTGGAGAATCCGTATAGGTGTTCGAGTGTTCGAAACGTAACGCGCAAGAAATTGTAAGTAAACGCCGTATTTACATATCTGCCACTGTGCAGGAGAATCCGTATAGGTGTTCGAGTGTTCGAAACGTAACGCGCGAGAAATTGTATATAAACGCCGTATTTACATATCTGCCACTGTGCAAGAGAATCCGTATAGCTGTTCGAGTGTGCGAAACGTAACGCGCGAGAAATTGTAAGTAAACGTCGTATTTACATATCTGCCACTGTGCAGGAGAATCCGTATAGGTGTTCGAGTGTTCGAAACGTAACGCGCAAGAAATTGTAAGTAAACGCCGTATTTACATATCTGCCACTGTGCAGGAGAATCCGTATAGGTGTTCGAGTGTGCGAAACGTAACGTGCGAGAAATTGTAAGTAAACGTCGTATTTACATATCTGCCACTGTGCAGGAGAATCCGTGTAGGTGTTCGAGTGCTCGAAACGTGACGCGTGAGAAATTGTATGTAAACGCCGTATTTACATCTCTGCCTCTGTGCAGGAGAATCCGTATAGCTGTTCGAGTGTGCGAAATGTAACGCGCGAGAAATTGTAAGTAAACGTCGTATTTACATATCTGCCACTGTGCAGGAGAATCCGTATAGGTGTTCGAGTGTTCGAAACGTAACGCGCAAGAAATTGTAAGTAAACGCCGTATTTACATATCTGCCACTGTGCAGGAGAATCCGTATAAGTGTTCGAGTGCTCGAAACGTAACGCGCAAGAAATTGTAAGTAAACGCCGTATTTACATATCTGCCACTGTGCAGGAAAATCCGTATAGGTGTTCGAGTGTTCGAATCGTAAGGCGTGAGAAATTGTAATTAAACGCCGTATTTACATATCTGCCACTGTGCTGGAGAATCCGTATAGGTGTTCGAGTGTTCAAACCGTAACGCGCGAGAAATTGTAAGTAAACGCCGTATTTACATATCTGCCACTGTGTCGGAGAATCCGTATAGGTGTTCGAGTGTTCGAAACGTAACGCGCGAGAAGTTGTAAGTAAATACGGCGTATTTACATATCTGCCACTGTGCAGGAGAATCCGTATAGGTGTTCGAGTGTTCGAAACGTAACGCGCGAGAAATTGTAAGTAAACGTCGTATTTACTTATCTGCCACTGTGCAGGAGAATCCGTATAGGTGTTCGAGTGTTCGAAACGTAACGCGTGAGAAATTGTAAGTAAACGTCGTATTTACATATCTGCCACTGTGCAGGAGAATCCGTATAGGTGTTCGAGTGTGCCAAACGTAACGCGCAAGAAATTGTAAGTAAACGCCATATTTACATATCTCCCACTGTGCTGGAGAATCCGTATAGGTGTTCGAGTGTTCAAACCGTAACGCGCGAGAAATTGTAAGTAAACGCCATATTTACATATCTGCCACTGTGCAGGAGAATCCGTATAGGTGTTCGAGTGTTCGAAACGTAACGCGCGAGAAATTGTAAGTAAACGTCGTATTTACATATCTGCCACTGTGCAGGAGAATCCGTATAGGTGTTCGAGTGTTCGATACGTAACGCGTGAGAAATTGTATGTAAACGCCGTATTTACATCTCTGCCTCCGTGCAGGAGAATCCGTATAGCTGTTCGAGTGTGCGAAACGTAACGCGCGAGAAATTGTAAGTAAACGCCGTATTTACATATCTACCACTGTGCTGGAGAATCCGTATAGGTGTTCGATTGTTCGAAACGTAACGCGCGAGAAATTGTAAGTAAACGTCGTATTTACATATCTGCCACGGTGCAGGAGAATCCGTATAGGTGTTCGAGTGTTCGAAACGTAACGCGTGAGAAATTGTAAGTAAACGCCGTATTTACATATCTACCACTGTCCAGGAGAATCCGTATAGGTGTTCGAGTGTTCGAAACGTAACGCGCGACAAATTGTATGTAAACGCCGTATTTTCATATCTGCCACTGTCCAGGAGAATCCATATAAGTGTTCGAGTGTTCTAACCGTAACGCGCGAGAAATTGTAAGTAAAAGTCGTATTTACATATCTGCCACTGTGCAGGGGAATCCGTATAGGTGTCCGAGTGTTCGAAACGTAACGCGCGAGAAATTGTAAGTAAACGTCGTATTTACATATCTGCCACTGTGCAGGAGAATCCGTATAGGTGTTCGAGTGCTCGAAACGTAACGCGTGAGAAATTGTATGTAAGCGCCGTATTTACATTTCTGCCACTGTCCAGGAGAATCCATATAGGTGTTCGAGTGTTCGAACCGTAACTCGCGAGAAATTGTAAGTACAAGCCGTATTTACATATCTGCCACTGTGCAGGGGAATCCGTATAGGTGTTCGAGTGTTCGAAACGTAACGCGCGAGAAATTGTCAGTAAACGTCGTATTTACATATCTGTCACTGTGCAGGAGAATCCGTGTAGGTGTTCGAGTGCTCGAAACGTGACGCGTGAGAAATTGTATGTAAACGCCGTATTTACATCTCTGCCTCTGTGCAGGAGAATCCGTATAGCTGTTCAAGTGTGCGAAACGTAACGCGCGAGAAATTGTAAGTAAACGTCGTATTTACATATCTGCCACTGTGCAGGAGAATCCGTATAGGTGTTCGAGTGTTCGAAACGTAACGCGCAAGAAATTGTAAGTAAACGCCGTATTTACATATCTGCCACTGTGCAGGAGAATCCGTATAGGTGTTCGAGTGTTCGAAACGTAACGCGCGAGAAATTGTATATAAACGCCGTATTTACATATCTGCCACTGTGCAGGAGAATCCGTATAGCTGTTCGAGTGTTCGAAACGTAACGCGCGAGAAATTGTAAGTAAACGCCGTATTTACATATCTGCCACTGTGCAGGAGAATCCGTATAGGTGTTCGAGTGTTTGAAACGTAACGCGCAAGAAATTGTAAGTAAACGCCGTATTTACATATCTGCCACTGTGCAGGAGAATCCGTATAGGTGTTCGAGTGTGCGAAACGTAACGTGCGAGAAATTGTAAGTAAACGTCGTATTTGCATATCTGCCACTGTGCAGGAGAATCCGTATAGGTGTTCGAGTGCTCGAAACGTAACGCGCAAGAAATTGTAAGTAAACGCCGTATTTACATATCTGCCACTGTGCAGGAAAATCCGTATAGGTGTTCGAGTGTTCGAATCGTAAGGCGTGAGAAATTGTAATTAAACGCCGTATTTACATATCTGCCACTGTGCTGGAGAATCCGTATAGGTGTTCGAGTGTTCGAATCGTAAGGCGTGAGAAATTGTAATTAAACGCCGTATTTACATATCTGCCACTGTGCTGGAGAATCCGTATAGGTGTTCGAGTGTTCAAACCGTAACGCGCGAGAAATTGTAAGTAAACGCCGTATTTACATATCTGCCACTGTGCAGGAGAATCCGTATAGGTGTTCGAGTGTTCGAAACGTAACGCGCGAGAAATTGTAAGTAAACGTCGTATTTACATATCTACCACTGTGCAGGAGAATCCGTATAGGTGTTCGAGTGCTCGAAACGTAACGCGCGAGAAATTGTATGTAAACGCCGTGTTTACATATCTGCCACTGTCCAGGAGAATCCGTATAGGTGTTCGAGTGCTCGAAACGTAACGCGCAAGAACTTGTAAGTAAACGCCGTATTTACATATCTGCCACTGTGCAGGAGAATCCGTATAGGTGTTCGAGTGTTCGAAACGTAACGCGCAAGAAATTGTAAGTAAACGCCGTATTTACATATCTGCCACTGTGCGGGAGAATCCGTTTAGGTGTTCGATTGTTCGAAACGTAACGCGCGAGAAATTGTAAGTAATCGTCGTATTTACATATCTGCCACTGTGCAGGAGAATCCGTATAGGTGTTCGAGTGTTCGAAACGTAACGCGCGAGAAATTGTAAGTAAACGTCGTATTTACATATCTGCCACTGTGCAGGAGAATCCGTATAGGTGTTCGAGTGTTCGATACGTAACGCGTGAGAAATTGTATGTAAACGCCGTATTTACATCTCTGCCTCCGTGCAGGAGAATCCGTATAGCTGTTCGAGTGTGCGAAACGTAACGCGCGAGAAATTGTAAGTAAACGCCGTGTTTACATATCTGCCACTGTGCTGGAGAATCCGTATAGGTGTTCGATTGTTCGAAACGTAACGCGCGAGAAATTGTAAGTAAACGTCGTATTTACATATCTGCCACTGTGCAGGAGAATCCGTATAGGTGCTCGAGTGTTCGAAACGTAACGCGTGACAAATTGTAAGTAAACGCCGTATTTACATATCTGCCACTGTCCAGGAGAATCCGTATAGGTGTTCGAGTGTTCGACACGTAACGCGCAAGAAATTGTATGTAAACGCCGTATTTACATATCTGCCACTGTCCAGGAGAATCCGTATAGGTGTTCGAGTGCTCGAAACGTAACGCGTGAGAAATTGTATGTAAACGCCGTATTTACATCTCTGCCTCTGTGCAGGAGAATCTGTATAGCTGTTCGAGTGTGCGAAACGTAACGCGCTAGAAATTGTAAGTAAACGTCGTATTTACATATCTGCCACTGTGCAGGAGAATCCGTATAGGTGTTCGAGTGTTCGAAACGTAACGCGCAAGAAATTGTAAGTAAACGCCGTATTTACATATCTGCCACTGTGCAGGAGAATCCGTATAGGTGTTCGAGTGTCCGAAACGTAACGCGCGAGAAATTGTATATAAACGCCGTATTTACATATCTGCCACTGTGCAGGAGAATCCGTATAGCTGTTCGAGTGTGCAAAACGTAACGCGCGAGAAATTGTAAGTAAACGTCGTATTTACATATCTGCCACTGTGCAGGAGAATCCGTATAGGTGTTCGAGTGCTCGAAACGTAACGCGCAAGAAATTGTAAGTAAACGCCGTATTTACATATCTGCCACTGTGCAGGAGAATCCGTATAGGTGTTCGAGTGTGCGAAACGTAACGTGCGAGAAATTGTAAGTAAACGTCGTATTTACATATCTGCCACTGTGCAGGAGAATCCGTATAGGTGTTCGAGTGCTCGAAACGTAACGCGCAAGAAATTGTAAGTAAACGCCGTATTTACATATCTGCCACTGTGCAGGAAAATCCGTATAGGTGTTCGAGTGTTCGAATCGTAAGGCGTGAGAAATTGTAATTAAACGCCGTATTTACATATCTGCCACTGTGCTGGAGAATCCGTAAAGGTGTTCGAGTGTTCAAACCGTAACGCGCGAGAAATTGTAAGTAAACGCCGTATTTACATATCTGCCACTGTGCAGGAGAATCCGTATAGGTGTTCGAGGGCTCGAAACGTAACGCGCAAGAAATTGTAAGTAAACGCCGTATTTACATATCTGCCACTGTGCAGGAGAATCCGTATAGGTGTTCGAGTGTTCGAAACGTAACGCGCGAGAAATTGTAAGTAAACGTCGTATTTACTTATCTGCCACTGTGCAGGAGAATCCGTATAGGTGTTCGAGTGTTCGAAACGTAACGCGCAAGAAATTGTAAGTAAACGCCGTATTTACATATCTGCCACTGTGCAGGAAAATCCGTATAGGTGTTCGAGTGTTCGAATCGTAAGGCGTGAGAAATTGTAATTAAACGCCGTATTTACATATCTGCCACTGTGCTGGAGAATCCGTATAGGTGTTCGAGTGTTCGAAACGTAACGCGCGAGAAATTGTAAGTAAACGCCATATTTACATATCTGCCACTGTGCTGGAGAATCCGTATAGGTGTTCGAGTGTTCAAACCGTAACGCGCGAGAAATTGTAAGTAAACGCCATATTTACATATCTGCCACTGTGCAGGAGAATCCGTATAGGTGTTCGAGTGTTCGAAACGTAACGCGCGAGAAATTGTAAGTAAACGTCGTATTTACATATCTGCCACTGTGCAGGAGAATCCGTATAGGTGTTCGAGTGTTCGATACGTAACGCGTGAGAAATTGTATGTAAACGCCGTATTTACATCTCTGCCTCCGTGCAGGAGAATCCGTATAGCTGTTCGAGTGTACGAAACGTAACGCGCGAGAAATTGTAAGTAAACGCCGTATTTACATATCTACCACTGTGCTGGAGAATCCGTATAGGTGTTCGATTGTTCGAAACGTAACGCGCGAGAAATTGTAAGTAAACGTCGTATTTACATATCTGCCACTGTGCAGGAGAATCCGTATAGGTGTTCGAGTGTTCGAAACGTAACGCGTGAGAAATTGTAAGTAAACGCCGTATTTACATATCTACCACTGTCCAGGAGAATCCGTATAGGTGTTCGAGTGTTCGAAACGTAACGCGCGACAAATTGTATGTAAACGCCGTATTTTCATATCTGCCACTGTCCAGGAGAATCCATATAAGTGTTCGAGTGTTCTAACCGTAACGCGCGAGAAATTGTAAGTAAAAGTCGTATTTACATATCTGCCACTGTGCAGGGGAATCCGTATAGGTGTCCGAGTGTTCGAAACGTAACGCGCGAGAAATTGTAAGTAAACGTCGTATTTACATATCTGCCACTGTGCAGGAGAATCCGTATAGGTGTTCGAGTGCTCGAAACGTAACGCGTGAGAAATTGTATGTAAGCGC
The DNA here is from genome assembly GCF_055761805.1 of Camellia sinensis. Classification (NCBI taxonomy): domain Eukaryota; kingdom Viridiplantae; phylum Streptophyta; class Magnoliopsida; order Ericales; family Theaceae; genus Camellia; species Camellia sinensis. The sequence goes on along the minus strand of NW_028128989.1, from coordinate 2,620,876 downwards.
CGTATTTACATTTCTGCCACTGTCCAGGAGAATCCATATAGGTGTTCGAGTGTTCGAACCGTAACTCGCGAGAAATTGTAAGTAAAAGCCGTATTTACATATCTGCCACTGTGCAGGGGAATCCGTATAGGTGTTCGAGTGTTCGAAACGTAACGCGCGAGAAATTCTCAGTAAACGTCGTATTTACATATCTGTCACTGTGCAGGAGAATCCGTGTAGGTGTTCGAGTGCTCGAAACGTGACGCGTGAGAAATTGTATGTAAACGCCGTATTTACATCTCTGCCTCTGTGCAGGAGAATCCGTATAGCTGTTCGAGTGTGCGAAACGTAACGCGCGAGAAATTGTAAGTAAACGTCGTATTTACATATCTGCCACTGTGCAGGAGAATCCGTATAGGTGTTCGAGTGTTCGAAACGTAACGCGCAAGAAATTGTAAGTAAACGCCGTATTTACATATCTGCCACTGTGCAGGAGAATCCGTATAGGTGTTCGAGTGTTCGAAACGTAACGCGCGAGAAATTGTATATAAACGCCGTATTTACATATCTGCCACTGTGCAGGAGAATCCGTATAGCTGTTCGAGTGTTCGAAACGTAACGCGCGAGAAATTGTAAGTAAACGCCGTATTTACATATCTGCCACTGTGCAGGAGAATCCGTATAGGTGTTCGAGTGTTTGAAACGTAACGCGCAAGAAATTGTAAGTAAACGCCGTATTTACATATCTGCCACTGTGCAGGAGAATCCGTATAGGTGTTCGAGTGTGCGAAACGTAACGTGCGAGAAATTGTAAGTAAACGTCGTATTTGCATATCTGCCACTGTGCAGGAGAATCCGTATAGGTGTTCGAGTGCTCGAAACGTAACGCGCAAGAAATTGTAAGTAAACGCCGTATTTACATATCTGCCACTGTGCAGGAAAATCCGTATAGGTGTTCGAGTGTTCGAATCGTAAGGCGTGAGAAATTGTAATTAAACGCCGTATTTACATATCTGCCACTGTGCTGGAGAATCCGTATAGGTGTTCGAGTGTTCGAATCGTAAGGCGTGAGAAATTGTAATTAAACGCCGTATTTACATATCTGCCACTGTGCTGGAGAATCCGTATAGGTGTTCGAGTGTTCAAACCGTAACGCGCGAGAAATTGTAAGTAAACGCCGTATTTACATATCTGCCACTGTGCAGGAGAATCCGTATAGGTGTTCGAGTGTTCGAAACGTAACGCGCGAGAAATTGTAAGTAAACGTCGTATTTACTTATCTGCCACTGTGCAGGAGAATCCGTATAGGTGTTCGAGTGTTCGAAACGTAACGCGCAAGAAATTGTAAGTAAACGCCGTATTTACATATCTGCCACTGTGCAGGAAAATCCGTATAGGTGTTCGAGTGTTCGAATCGTAAGGCGTGAGAAATTGTAATTAAACGCCGTATTTACATATCTGCCACTGTGCTGGAGAATCCGTATAGGTGTTCGAGTGTTCGAAACGTAACGCGCGAGAAATTGTAAGTAAACGCCGTATTTACATATCTGCCACTGTGCTGGAGAATCCGTATAGGTGTTCGAGTGTTCGAAACGTAACGCGCGAGAAATTGTAAGTAAACGCCGTATTTACATATCTGCCACTGTGCTGGAGAATCCGTATAGGTGTTCGAGTGCTCGAAACGTAACGCGCAAGAAATTGTAAGTAAACGCCGTATTTACATATCTGCCACTGTGCAGGAAAATCCGTATAGGTGTTCGATTGTTCGAATCGTAAGGCGTGAGAAATTGTAATTAAACGCCGTATTTACATATCTGCCACTGTGCTGGAGAATCCGTATAGGTGTTCGAGTGTTCGAAACGTAACGCGCGAGAAATTGTAAGTAAACGCCGTATTTACATATCTGCCACTGTGCTGGAGAATCCGTATAGGTGTTCGAGTGTTCGAAACGTAACGCGCGAGAAATTGTAAGTAAACGCCGTATTTACATATCTGCCACTGTGCTGGAGAATCCGTATAGGTGTTCGAGTGCTCGAAACGTAACGCGCAAGAAATTTTAAGTAAACGCCGTATTTACATATCTGCCACTGTGCAGGAAAATCCGTATAGGTGTTCGAGTGTTCGAATCGTAAGGCGTGAGAAATTGTAATTAAACGCCGTATTTACATATCTGCCACTGTGCTGGAGAATCCGTATAGGTGTTCGAGTGTTCAAACCGTAACGCGCGAGAAATTGTAAGTAAACGCCGTATTTACATATCTGCCACTGTGCCGGAGAATCCGTATAGGTGTTCGAGTGTTCGAAACGTAACGCGCGAGAAGTTGTAAGTAAATACGGCGTATTTACATATCTGCCACTGTGCAGAAGAATCCGTATAGGTGTTCGAGTGTTCGAAACGTAACGCGCGAGAAATTGTAAGTAAATACGGCGTATTTACATATCTGCCACTGTGCAGGAGAATCCGTATAGGTGTTCGAGTGTTCGAAACGTAACGCGCGAGAAATTGTAAGTAAACGTCGTATTTACTTATCTGCCACTGTGCAGGAGAATCCGTATAGGTGTTCGAGTGTTCGAAACGTAACGCGTGAGAAATTGTAAGTAAACGTCGTATTTACATATCTGCCACTTTGCAGGAGAATCCGTATAGGTGTTCGAGTGTGCCAAACGTAACGCGCGAGAAATTGTAAGTAAACGCCATATTTACATATCTGCCACTGTGCTGGAGAATCCGTATAGGTGTTCGAGTGTTCAAACCGTAACGCGCGAGAAATTGTAAGTAAACGCCATATTTACATATCTGCCACTGTGCAGGAGAATCCGTATAGGTGTTCGAGTGTTCGAAACGTAACGCGCGAGAAATTGTAAGTAAACGTCGTATTTACATATCTGCCACTGTGCAGGAGAATCCGTATAGGTGTTCGAGTGTTCGATACGTAACGCGTGAGAAATTGTATGTAAACGCCGTATTTACATCTCTGCCTCCGTGCAGGAGAATCCGTATAGCTGTTCGAGTGTGCGAAACGTAACGCGCGAGAAATTGTAAGTAAACGCCGTATTTACATATCTACCACTGTGCTGGAGAATCCGTATAGGTGTTCGATTGTTCGAAACGTAACGCGCGAGAAATTGTAAGTAAACGTCGTATTTACATATCTGCCACTGTGCAGGAGAATCCGTATAGGTGTTCGAGTGTTCGAAACGTAACGCGTGAGAAATTGTAAGTAAACGCCGTATTTACATATCTACCACTGTCCAGGAGAATCCGTATAGGTGTTCGAGTGTTCGAAACGTAACGCGCGACAAATTGTATGTAAACGCCGTATTTTCATATCTGCCACTGTCCAGGAGAATCCATATAAGTGTTCGAGTGTTCTAACCGTAACGCGCGAGAAATTGTAAGTAAACGCCGTATTTACATATCTGCCACTGTGCAGGGGAATCCGTATCGGTGTCCGAGTGTTCGAAACGTAACGCGCGAGAAATTGTAAGTAAACGTCGTATTTACATATCTGCCACTGTGCAGGAGAATCCGTATAGGTGTTCGAGTGCTCGAAACGTAACGCGTGAGAAATTGTATGTAAGCGCCGTATTTACATTTTTGCCACTGTCCAGGAGAATCCATATAGGTGTTCGAGTGTTCGAACCGTAACTCGCGAGAAATTGTAAGTAAAAGCCGTATTTACATATCTGCCACTGTGCAGGGGAATCCGTATAGGTGTTCGAGTGTTCGAAACGTAACGCGCGAGAAATTGTCAGTAAACGTCGTATTTACATATCTGTCACTGTGCAGGAGAATCCGTGTAGGTGTTCGAGTGCTCGAAACGTGACGCGTGAGAAATTGTATGTAAACGCCGTATTTACATCTCTGCCTCTGTGCAGGAGAATCCGTATAGCTGTTCGAGTGTGCGAAACGTAACGCGCGAGAAATTGTAAGTAAACGTCGTATTTACATATCTGCCACTGTGCAGGAGAATCCGTATAGGTGTTCGAGTGTTCGAAACGTAACGCGCAAGAAATTGTAAGTAAACGCCGTATTTACATATCTGCCACTGTGCAGGAGAATCCGTATAGGTGTTCGAGTGTTCGAAACGTAACGCGCGAGAAATTGTATATAAACGTCGTATTTACATATCTGCCACTGTGCAGGAGAATCCGTATAGGTGTTCGAGTGTTTGAAACGTAACGCGCAAGAAATTGTAAGTAAACGCCGTATTTACATATCTGCCACTGTGAAGGAGAATCCGTATAGGTGTTCGAGTGTGCGAAACGTAACGTGCGAGAAATTGTAAGTAAACGTCGTATTTACATATCTGCCACTGTGCAGGAGAATCCGTATAGGTGTTCGAGTGCTCGAAACGTAACGCGCAAGAAATTGTAAGTAAACGCCGTATTTACATATCTGCCACTGTGCAGGAAAATCCGTATAGGTGTTCGAGTGTTCGAATCGTAAGGCGTGAGAAATTGTAATTAAACGCCGTATTTACATATCTGCCACTGTGCTGGAGAATCCGTATAGGTGTTCGAGTGTTCGAATCGTAAGGCGTGAGAAATTGTAATTAAACGCCGTATTTACATATCTGCCACTGTGCTGGAGAATCCGTATAGGTGTTCGAGTGTTCAAACCGTAACGCGCGAGAAATTGTAAGTAAACGCCGTATTTACATATCTGCCACTGTGCAGGAGAATCCGTATAGGTGTTCGAGTGTTCGAAACGTAACGCGCGAGAAATTGTAAGTAAACGTCGTATTTACATATCTACCACTGTGCAGGAGAATCCGTATAGGTGTTCGAGTGCTCGAAACGTAACGCGCGAGCAATTGTATGTAAACGCCGTGTTTACATATCTGCCACTGTCCAGGAGAATCCGTATAGGTGTTCGAGTGCTCGAAACGTAACGCGCAAGAACTTGTAAGTAAACGCCGTATTTACATATCTGCCACTGTGCAGGAGAATCCGTATAGGTGTTCGAGTGTTCGAAACGTAACGCGCGAGAAATTGTAAGTAAACGTCGTATTTACATATCTGCCACTGTGCAGGAGAATCCGTATAGGTGTTCGAGTGTTCGATACGTAACGCGTGAGAAATTGTATGGAAACGCCGTATTTACATCTCTGCCTCCGTGCAGGAGAATCCGTATAGCTGTTCGAGTGTGCGAAACGTAACGCGCGAGAAATTGTAAGTAAACGCCGTGTTTACATATCTGCCACTGTGCTGGAGAATCCGTATAGGTGTTCGATTGTTCGAAACGTAACGCGCGAGAAATTGTAAGTAAACGTCGTATTTACATATCTGCCACTGTGCAGGAGAATCCGTATAGGTGTTCGAGTGTTCGAAACGTAACGCGTGAGAAATTGTAAGTAAACGCCGTATTTACATATCTGCCACTGTCCAGGAGAATCCGTATAGGTGTTCGAGTGTTCGACACGTAACGCGCGAGAAATTGTATGTAAACGCCGTATTTACATATCTGCCACTGTCCAGGAGAATCCGTATAGGTGTTCGAGTGCTCGAAACGTAACGCGTGAGAAATTGTATGTAAACGCCGTATTTACATCTCTGCCTCTGTGCAGGAGAATCTGTATAGCTGTTCGAGTGTGCGAAACGTAACGCGCTAGAAATTGTAAGTAAACGTCGTATTTACATATCTGCCACTGTGCAGGAGAATCCGTATAGGTGTTCGAGTGTTCGAAACGTAACGCGCAAGAAATTGTAAGTAAACGCCGTATTTACATATCTGCCACTGTGCAGGAGAATCCGTATAGGTGTTCGAGTGTCCGAAACGTAACGCGCGAGAAATTGTATATAAACGCCGTATTTACATATCTGCCACTGTGCAGGAGAATCCGTATAGCTGTTCGAGTGTGCGAAACGTAACGCGCGAGAAATTGTAAGTAAACGTCGTATTTACATATCTGCCACTGTGCAGGAGAATCCGTATAGGTGTTCGAGTGCTCGAAACGTAACGCGCAAGAAATTGTAAGTAAACGCCGTATTTACATATCTGCCACTGTGCAGGAGAATCCGTATAGGTGTTCGAGTGTGCGAAACGTAACGTGCGAGAAATTGTAAGTAAACGTCGTATTTACATATCTGCCACTGTGCAGGAGAATCCGTATAGGTGTTCGAGTGCTCGAAACGTAACGCGCAAGAAATTGTAAGTAAACTCCGTATTTACATATCTGCCACTGTGCAGGAAAATCCGTATAGGTGTTCGAGTGTTCGAATCGTAAGGCGTGAGAAATTGTAATTAAACGCCGTATTTACATATCTGCCACTGTGCTGGAGAATCCGTATAGGTGTTCGAGTGTTCAAACCGTAACGCGCGAGAAATTGTAAGTAAACGCCGTATTTACATATCTGCCACTGTGCAGGAGAATCCGTATAGGTGTTCGAGGGCTCGAAACGTAACGCGCAAGAAATTGTAAGTAAACGCCGTATTTACATATCTGCCACTGTGCAGGAGAATCCGTATAGGTGTTCGAGTGTTCGAAACGTAACACGCGAGAAATTGTAAGTAAACGTCGTATTTACTTATCTGCCACTGTGCAGGAGAATCCGTATAGGTGTTCGAGTGTTCGAAACATAACGCGTGAGAAATTGTAAGTAAACGTCGTATTTACATATCTGCCACTGTGCAGGAGAATCCGTATAGGTGTTCGAGTGTTCGAAACGTAACGCGCGAGAAATCGTAAGTAAACGTCGTATTTACTTATCTGCCACTGTGCAGGAGAATCCGTTTAGGTGTTCGAGTGTTCGGAACGTAACGCGCGAGAAATTGTAAGTAAACGCCGTATTTACATATCTGCCACTGTGCAGGAGAATCCGTATAGGTGTTCGAGTGTGCCAAACGTAACGCGCGAGAAATTGTAAGTAAACGCCATATTTACATATCTGCCACTGTGCAGGATAATCCGTATAGGTGTCCGAGTGTTCGAAACGTCACGCGCGAGAAATTGTAAGTAAACGTCGTATTTACATATCTGCCACTGTGCAGGAGAATCCGTATAGGTGTTCGAGTGCTCGAAATGTAACGCGTGAGAAATTGTATGTTAACGCCGTATTTACATTTCTGCCACTGTCCAGGAGAATCCATATAGGTGTTCGAGTGTTCGAACCGTAACGCGCGAGAAATTGTAAGTAAAAGCCGTATTTACATATCTGCCACTGTGCAGGGGAATCCGTATAGGTGTTCGAGTGTTCGAAACGTAACGCGCGAGAAATTATAAGTAAACGTCGTATTTACATATCTGCCACTGTGCAGGAGAATCCGTATAGGTGTTCGAGTGCTCGAAACGTAACGCGTGAGAAATTGTATGTAAACGCCGTATTTACATCTCTGCCTCCGTGCAGGAGAATCCGTATAGCTGTTCGAGCGAGCGAAACGTAACGCGCGAGAAATTGTAAGTAAACGTCGTATTTACATATCTGCCACTGCGCAGGAGAATCCCTATAGGTGTTCGAGTGTTCGAAACGTAACGCGCTAGAAATTGTAAGTAAACGCCGTATTTACATATCTGCCACTGTGCAGGAGAATCCGTATAGCTGTTCGAGTGTGCGAAACGTAACGCGCGAGAAATTGTAAGTAAACGTCGTTTTTACATATCTGCCACTGTGCAGGAGAATCCGTATAGGTGTTCGAGTGTTCGAAACGTAACGCGCAAGAAATTGTAAGTAAACGCCGTATTTACATATCTGCCACTGTGCAGGAGAATCCGTATAGGTGTTCGAGTGTGCGAAACGTAACGTGCGAGAAATTGTAAGTAAACGTCGTATTTACATATCTGCCACTGTGCAGGAGAATCCGTATACGTGTTCGAGTGCTCGAAACGTAACGCGCAAGAAATTGTAAGTAAACGCCGTATTTACATATCTGCCACTGTGCAGGAAAATCCGTATAGGTGTTCGAGTGTTCGAATCGTAAGGCGTGAGAAATTGTAATTAAACGTCGTATTTACATATCTGCCACTGTGCTGGAGAATCCGTATAGGTGTTCGAGTGTTCAAACCGTAACGCGCGAGAAATTGTATGTAAACGCCGTATTTACATATCTGCCACTGTCCAGGAGAATTCGTATAGGTGTTCGAGTGTTCGAACCGTAACCCGCGAGAAATTGTAAGTAAACGTCGTATTTACATATCTGCCACTGTGCAGGAGAATCCGTATAGGTGTTCGAGTGCTCGAAACGTAACGCGTGAGAAATTGTATGTAAACGCCGTATTTACATATCTGCCACTGTCCAGGAGAATCCATATAGGTGTTCGAGTGTTCGAACCGTAACGCGCGAGAAATTGTAAGTAAAAGCCGTATTTACATATCTGCCACTGTGCAGGGGAATCCGTATAGGTGTTCGAGTGTTCGAAACGTAACGCGCGAGAAATTGTAAGTAAACGTCGTATTTACATATCTGCCACTGTGCAGGAGAATCCGTATAGGTGTTCGAGTGCTCGAAACGTAACGCGTGAGAAATTGTATGTAAACGCCGTATTTACATCTCTGCCTCCGTGCAGGAGAATCCGTATAGCTGTTCGAGCGAGCGAAACGTAACGCGTGAGAAATTGTAAGTAAACGTCGTATTTACATATCTGCCACTGCGCAGGAGAATCCGTATAGGTGTTCGAGTGTTCGAAACGTAACGCGCTAGAAATTGTAAGTAAACGCCGTATTTACATATCTGCCACTGTGCAGGAGAATCCGTATAGCTGTTCGAGTGTGCGAAACGTAACGCGCGAGAAATTGTAAGTAAACGTCGTTTTTACATATCTGCCACTGTGCAGGAGAATCCGTATAGGTGTTCGAGTGTTCGAAACGTAACGCGCAAGAAATTGTAAGTAAACGCCGTATTTACATATCTGCCACTGTGCAGGAGAATCCGTATAGGTGTTCGAGTGTGCGAAACGTAACGTGCGAGAAATTGTAAGTAAACGTCGTATTTACATATCTGCCACTGTGCAGGAGAATCCGTATACGTGTTCGAGTGCTCGAAACGTAACGCGCAAGAAATTGTAAGTAAACGCCGTATTTACATATCTGCCACTGTGCAGGAAAATCCGTATAGGTGTTCGAGTGTTCGAATCGTAAGGCGTGAGAAATTGTAATTAAACGTCGTATTTACATATCTGCCACTGTGCTGGAGAATCCGTATAGGTGTTCGAGTGTTCAAACCGTAACGCGCGAGAAATTGTATGTAAACGCCGTATTTACATATCTGCCACTGTCCAGGAGAATTCGTATAGGTGTTCGAGTGTTCGAACCGTAACGCGCGAGAAATTGTAAGTAAACGTCGTATTTACATATCTGCCACTGTGCAGGAGAATCCGTATAGGTGTTCGAGTGCTCGAAACGTAACGCGTGAGAAATTGTATGTAAACGCCGTATTTACATATCTGCCACTGTCCAGGAGAATCCATATAGGTGTTCGAGTGTTCGAACCGTAACGCGCGAGAAATTGTAAGTAAAAGCCGTATTTACATATCTGCCACTGTGCAGGGGAATCCGTATAGGTGTTCGAGTGTTCGAAACGTAACGCGCGAGAAATTGTATGTAAACGTCGTATTTACATATCTGCCACTGTGCAGGAGAATCCGTATAGGTGTTCGAGTGCTCGAAACGTAACGCGTGAGAAATTGTATGTAAACGCCGTATTTACATCTCTGCCTCTGTGCAGGTGAATCCGTATAGCTGTTCGAGTGTGCGAAACGTAACGCGCGAGAAATTGTAAGTAAACGTCGTATTTACATATCTGCCACTGTGCAGGAGAATCCGTATAGGTGTTCGAGTGTTCGATACGTAACGCGTGATAAATTGTATGTAAACGCCGTATTTACATCTCTGCCTCCGTGCAGGAGAATCCGTATAGCTGTTCGAGTGTGCGAAACGTAACGCGCGAGAAATTGTAAGTAAACGCCGTATTTACATATCTGCCACTGTGCTGGAGAATCCGTATAGGTGTTCGATTGTTCGAAACGTAACGCGCGAGAAATTGTAAGTAAACGTCGTATTTACATATCTGCCACTGTGCAGGAGAATCCGTATAGGTGTTCGAGTGTTCGAAACGTAACGCGTGAGAAATTGTAAGTAAACGCCGTATTTACATATCTGCCACTGTCCAGGAGAATCCGTATAGGTGTTCGAGTGTTCAAACCGTAACGCGCGAGAAATTGTAAGTAAACGCCGTATTTACATATCTGCCACTGTGCAGGAGAATCCGTATAGGTGTTCGAGGGCTCGAAACGTAACGCGCAAGAAATTGTAAGTAAACGCCGTATTTACATATCTGCCACTGTGCAGGAGAATCCGTATAGGTGTTCGAGTGTTCGAAACGTAACGCGCGAGAAATTGTAAGTAAACGTCATATTTACTTATCTGCCACTGTGCAGGAGAATCCGTATAGGTGTTCGAGTGTTCGAAACGTAACGCATGAGAAATTGTAAGTAAACGTCGTATTTACATATCTGCCACTGTGCAGGAGAATCCGTATAGGTGTTCGAGTGCTCGAAACGTAACGCGCGAGAAGTTGTAAGTAAATACGGCGTATTTACATATCTGCCACTGTGCAGGAGAATCCATATAGGTGTTCGAGTGTTCGAAACGTAACGCGCGAGAAATTGTAAGTAAACGTCGTATTTACTTATCTGCCACTGTGCAGGAGAATCCGTATAGGTGTTCGAGTGTGCCAAACGTAACGCGCGAGAAATTGTAAGTAAACGCCATATTTACATATCTGCCACTGTGCAGGATAATCCTTATAGGTGTCCGAGTGTTCGAAACGTCACGCGCGAGAAATTGTAAGTAAACGTCGTATTTACATATCTGCCACTGTGCAGGAGAATCCGTATAGGTGTTCGAGTGCTCGAAACGTAACGCTTGAGAAATTGTATGTAAACGCCGTATTTACATTTCTGCCACTGTCCAGGAGAATCCATATAGGTGTTCGAGTGTTCGAATCGTAAGGCGTGAGAAATTGTAATTAAACGCCGTATTTACATATCTGCCACTGTGCTGGAGAATCCGTATAGGTGTTCGAGTGTTCAAACCGTAACGCGCGAGAAATTGTAAGTAAACGCCGTATTTACATATCTGCCACTGTGCAGGAGAATCCGTATAGGTGTTCGAGGGCTCGAAACGTAACGCGCAAGAAATTGTAAGTAAACGCTGTATTTACATATCTGCCACTGTGCAGGAGAATCCGTATAGGTGTTCGAGTGTTCGAAACGTAACGCGCGAGAAATTGTAAGTAAACGTCGTATTTACTTATCTGCCACTGTGCAGGAGAATCCGTATAGGTGTTAGAGTGTTCGAAACATAACGCGTGAGAAATTGTAAGTAAACGTCGTATTTACATATCTGCCACTGTGCAGGAGAATCCGTATAGGTGTTCGAGTGTTCGAAACGTAACGCGCGAGAAATCGTAAGTAAACGTCGTATTTACTTATCTGCCACTGTGCAGGAGAATCTGTATAGGTGTTCGAGTGTTCGGAACGTAACGCGAGAGAAATTGTAAGTAAACGCCGTATTTACATATCTGCCACTGTGCAGGAGAATCCGTATAGGTGTTCGAGTGTGCCAAACGTAACGCGCGAGAAATTGTAAGTAAACGCCATATTTACATATCTGCCACTGTGCAGGATAATCCGTATAGGTGTCCGAGTGTTCGAAACGTCACGCGCGAGAAATTGTAAGTAAACGTCGTATTTACATATCTGCCACTGTGCAGGAGAATCCGTATAGGTGTTCGAGTGTTCGAAACGTAACGCGTGAGAAATTGTAAGTAAACGCCGTATTTACATATCTGCCACTGTCCAGGAGAATCCGTATAGGTGTTCGAGTGTTCAAACCGTAACGCGCGAGAAATTGTAAGTAAACGCCGTATTTACATATCTGCCACTGTGCAGGAGAATCCGTATAGGTGTTCGAGGGCTCGAAACGTAACGCGCAAGAAATTGTAAGTAAACGCCGTATTTACATATCTGCCACTGTGCAGGAGAATCAGTATAGGTGTTCGAGTGTTCGAAACGTAACGCGCGAGAAATTGTAAGTAAACGTCGTATTTACTTATCTGCCACTGTGCAGGAGAATCCGTATAGGTGTTCGAGTGTTCGAAACGTAACGCGTGAGAAATTGTAAGTAAACGTCGTATTTACATATCTGCCACTGTGCAGGAGAATCCGTATAGGTGTTCGAGTGCTCGAAACGTAACGCGCGAGAAGTTGTAAGTAAATACGGCGTATTTACATATCTGCCACTGTGCAGGAGAATCCATATAGGTGTTCGAGTGTTCGAAACGTAACGCGCGAGAAATTGTAAGTAAACGTCGTATTTACTTATCTGCCACTGTGCAGGAGAATCCGTATAGGTGTTCGAGTGTGCCAAACGTAACGCGCGAGAAATTGTAAGTAAACGCCATATTTACATATCTGCCACTGTGCAGGATAATCCGTATAGGTGTCCGAGTGTTCGAAACGTCACGCGCGAGAAATTGTAAGTAAACGTCGTATTTACATATCTGCCACTGTGCAGGAGAATCCGTATAGGTGTTCGAGTGCTCGAAACGTAACGCGTGAGAAATTGTATGTAAACGCCGTATTTACATTTCTGCCACTGTCCAGGAGAATCCATATAGGTGTTCGAGTGTTCGAATCGTAAGGCGTGAGAAATTGTAATTAAACGCCGTATTTACATATCTGCCACTGTGCTGGAGAATCCGTATAGGTGTTCGAGTGTTCAAACCGTAACGCGCGAGAAATTGTAAGTAAACGCCGTATTTACATATCTGCCACTGTGCAGGAGAATCCGTATAGGTGTTCGAGGGCTCGAAACGTAACGCGCAAGAAATTGTAAGTAAACGCCGTATTTACATATCTGCCACTGTGCAGGAGAATCCGTATAGGTGTTCGAGTGTTCGAAACGTAACGCGCGAGAAATTGTAAGTAAACGTCGTATTTACTTATCTGCCACTGTGCAGGAGAATCCGTATAGGTGTTCGAGTGTTCGAAACATAACGCGTGAGAAATTGTAAGTAAACGTCGTATTTACATATCTGCCACTGTGCAGGAGAATCCGTATAGGTGTTCGAGTGTTCGAAACGTAACGCGCAAGAAATTGTAAGTAAACGCCGTATTTACATATCTGCCACTGTGCAGGAGAATCCGTATAGGTGTTCGAGTGTTCGAAACGTAACGCGCGAGAAATTGTAAGTAAACGTCGTATTTACTTATCTGCCACTGTGCAGGAGAATCCGTATAGGTGTTCGAGTGTTCGAAACATAACGCGCGAGAAATTGTAAGTAAACGTCGTATTTACATATCTGCCACTGTGCAGGAGAATCCGTATAGGTGTTTGAGTGCTCGAAACGTAACGCGCGAGAAATTGTAAGTAAACGTCGTATTTACATATCTGCCACTGTGCAGGAGAATCCGTATAGGTGTTCGAGTGTTCAAACCGTAACGCGCGAGAAATTGTAAGTAAACGCCGTATTTACATATCTGCCACTGTGCAGGAGAATCCGTATAGGTGTTCGAGGGCTCGAAACGTAACGCGCAAAAATTGTAAGTAAACGCCGTATTTACATATCTACCACTGTGTAGGAGAATCCGTATAGGTGTTCGAGTGTTCGAAACGTAACGCGCGAGAAATTGTAAGTAAACGTCGTATTTACTTATCTGCCACTGTGCAGGAGAATCCGTATAGGTGTTCGAGTGTTCGAAACGTAACGCGTGAGAAATTGTAAGTAAACGTCGTATTTACATATCTGCCACTGTGCAGGAGAATCCGTATAGGTGTTCGAGTGCTCGAAACGTAACGCGCGAGAAGTTGTAAGTAAATACGGCGTATTTACATATCTGCCACTGTGCAGGAGAATCCGTATAGGTGTTCGAGTGCTCGAAACGTAACGCGCGAGAAGTTGTAAGTAAATACGGCGTATTTACATATCTGCCACTGTGCAGGAGAATCCATATAGGTGTTCGAGTGTTCGAAACGTAACGCGCGAGAAATTGTAAGTAAACGTCGTATTTACTTATCTGCCACTGTGCAGGAGAATCCGTATAGGTGTTCGAGTGTGCCAAACGTAACGCGCGAGAAATTGTAAGTAAACGCCATATTTACATATCTGCCACTGTGCAGGATAATCCGTATAGGTGTCCGAGTGTTCGAAACGTCACGCGCGAGAAATTGTAAGTAAACGTCGTATTTACATATCTGCCACTGTGCAGGAGAATCCGTATAGGTGTTCGAGTGCTCGAAACGTAACGCGTGAGAAATTGTATGTAAACGCCGTATTTACATTTCTGCCACTGTCCAGGAGAATCCATATAGGTGTTCGAGTGTTCGAATCGTAAGGCGTGAGAAATTGTAATTAAACGCCGTATTTACATATCTGCCACTGTGCTGGAGAATCCGTATAGGTGTTCGAGTGTTCAAACCGTAACGCGCGAGAAATTGTAAGTAAACGCCGTATTTACATATCTGCCACTGTGCAGGAGAATCCGTATAGGTGTTCGAGGGCTCGAAACGTAACGCGCAAGAAATTGTAAGTAAACGCCGTATTTACATATCTGCCACTGTGCAGGAGAATCCGTATAGGTGTTCGAGTGTTCGAAACGTAACGCGCGAGAAATTGTAAGTAAACGTCGTATTTACTTATCTGCCACTGTGCAGGAGAATCCGTATAGGTGTTCGAGTGTTCGAAACATAACGCGTGAGAAATTGTAAGTAAACGTCGTATTTACATATCTGCCACTGTGCAGGAGAATCCGTATAGGTGTTCGAGTGTTCGAAACGTAACGCGCAAGAAATTGTAAGTAAACGCCGTATTTACATATCTGCCACTGTGCAGGAGAATCCGTATAGGTGTTCGAGTGTTCGAAACGTAACGCGCGAGAAATTGTAAGTAAACGTCGTATTTACTTATCTGCCACTGTGCAGGAGAATCCGTATAGGTGTTCGAGTGTTCGAAACATAACGCGCGAGAAATTGTAAGTAAACGTCGTATTTACATATCTGCCACTGTGCAGGAGAATCCGTATAGGTGTTTGAGTGCTCGAAACGTAACGCGCGAGAAATTGTAAGTAAACGTCGTATTTACATATCTGCCACTGTGCAGGAGAATCCGTATAGGTGTTCGAGTGTTCAAACCGTAACGCGCGAGAAATTGTAAGTAAACGCCGTATTTACATATCTGCCACTGTGCAGGAGAATCCGTATAGGTGTTCGAGGGCTCGAAACGTAACGCGCAAAAATTGTAAGTAAACGCCGTATTTACATATCTACCACTGTGTAGGAGAATCCGTATAGGTGTTCGAGTGTTCGAAACGTAACGCGCGAGAAATTGTAAGTAAACGTCGTATTTACTTATCTGCCACTGTGCAGGAGAATCCGTATAGGTGTTCGAGTGTTCGAAACGTAACGCGTGAGAAATTGTAAGTAAACGTCGTATTTACATATCTGCCACTGTGCAGGAGAATCCGTATAGGTGTTCGAGTGCTCGAAACGTAACGCGCGAGAAGTTGTAAGTAAATACGGCGTATTTACATATCTGCCACTGTGCAGGAGAATCCGTATAGGTGTTCGAGTGCTCGAAACGTAACGCGCGAGAAGTTGTAAGTAAATACGGCGTATTTACATATCTGCCACTGTGCAGGAGAATCCATATAGGTGTTCGAGTGTTCGAAACGTAACGCGCGAGAAATTGTAAGTAAACGTCGTATTTACTTATCTGCCACTGTGCAGGAGAATCCGTATAGGTGTTCGAGTGTGCCAAACGTAACGCGCGAGAAATTGTAAGTAAACGCCATATTTACATATCTGCCACTGTGCAGGATAATCCGTATAGGTGTCCGAGTGTTCGAAACGTCACGCGCGAGAAATTGTAAGTAAACGTCGTATTTACATATCTGCCACTGTGCAGGAGAATCCGTATAGGTGTTCGAGTGCTCGAAACGTAACGCGTGAGAAATTGTATGTAAACGCCGTATTTACATTTCTGCCACTGTCCAGGAGAATCCATATAGGTGTTCGAGTGTTCGAATCGTAAGGCGTGAGAAATTGTAATTAAACGCCGTATTTACATATCTGCCACTGTGCTGGAGAATCCGTATAGGTGTTCGAGTGTTCAAACCGTAACGCGCGAGAAATTGTAAGTAAACGCCGTATTTACATATCTGCCACTGTGCAGGAGAATCCGTATAGGTGTTCGAGTGCTCGAAACGTAACGCGTGAGAAATTGTATGTAAACGCCGTATTTACATTTCTGCCACTGTCCAGGAGAATCCATATAGGTGTTCGAGTGTTCGAATCGTAAGGCGTGAGAAACTGTAATTAAACGCCGTATTTACATATCTGCCACTGTGCTGGAGAATCCGTATAGGTGTTCGAGTGTTCAAACCGTAACGCGCGAGAAATTGTAAGTAAACGTCGTTTTTACATATCTGCCACTGTGCAGGAGAATCCGTATACGTGTTCGAGTGCTCGAAACGTAACGCGCAAGAAATTGTAAGTAAACGCCGTATTTACATATCTGCCACTGTGCAGGAAAATCCGTATAGGTGTTCGAGTGTTCGAAACGTAACGCGCGAGAAATTGTATATAAACGCCGTATTTACATATCTGCCACTGTGCAGGAGAATCCGTATAGCTGTTCGAGTGTGCGAAACGTAACGCGCGAGAAATTGTAAGTAAACGTCGTTTTTACATATCTGCCACTGTGCAGGAGAATCCGTATAGGTGTTCGAGTGTGCCAAACGTAACGCGCGAGAAATTGTAAGTAAACGCCATATTTACATATCTGCCACTGTGCAGGATAATCCGTATAGGTGTCCGAGTGTTCGAAACGTCACGCGCGAGAAATTGTAAGTAAACGTCGTATTTACATATCTGCCACTGTGCAGGAGAATCCGTATAGGTGTTCGAGTGCTCGAAACGTAACGCGTGAGAAATTGTATGTAAACGCCGTATTTACATTTCTGCCACTGTCCAGGAGAATCCATATAGGTGTTCGAGTGTTCGAATCGTAAGGCGTGAGAAATTGTAATTAAACGCCGTATTTACATATCTGCCACTGTGCTGGAGAATCCGTATAGGTGTTCGAGTGTTCAAACCGTAACGCGCGAGAAATTGTAAGTAAACGCCGTATTTACATATCTGCCACTGTGCAGGAGAATCCGTATAGGTGTTCGAGGGCTCGAAACGTAACGCGCAAGAAATTGTAAGTAAACGCCGTATTTACATATCTGCCACTGTGCAGGAGAATCCGTATAGGTGTTCGAGTGTTCGAAACGTAACGCGCGAGAAATTGTAAGTAAACGTCGTATTTACTTATCTGCCACTGTGCAGGAGAATCCGTATAGGTGTTCGAGTGTTCGAAACATAACGCGTGAGAAATTGTAAGTAAACGTCGTATTTACATATCTGCCACTGTGCAGGAGAATCCGTATAGGTGTTCGAGTGTTCGAAACGTAACGCGCAAGAAATTGTAAGTAAACGCCGTATTTACATATCTGCCACTGTGCAGGAGAATCCGTATAGGTGTTCGAGTGTTCGAAACGTAACGCGCGAGAAATTGTAAGTAAACGTCGTATTTACTTATCTGCCACTGTGCAGGAGAATCCGTATAGGTGTTCGAGTGTTCGAAACATAACGCGCGAGAAATTGTAAGTAAACGTCGTATTTACATATCTGCCACTGTGCAGGAGAATCCGTATAGGTGTTTGAGTGCTCGAAACGTAACGCGCGAGAAATTGTAAGTAAACGTCGTATTTACATATCTGCCACTGTGCAGGAGAATCCGTATAGGTGTTCGAGTGTTCAAACCGTAACGCGCGAGAAATTGTAAGTAAACGCCGTATTTACATATCTGCCACTGTGCAGGAGAATCCGTATAGGTGTTCGAGGGCTCGAAACGTAACGCGCAAAAATTGTAAGTAAACGCCGTATTTACATATCTACCACTGTGTAGGAGAATCCGTATAGGTGTTCGAGTGTTCGAAACGTAACGCGCGAGAAATTGTAAGTAAACGTCGTATTTACTTATCTGCCACTGTGCAGGAGAATCCGTATAGGTGTTCGAGTGTTCGAAACGTAACGCGTGAGAAATTGTAAGTAAACGTCGTATTTACATATCTGCCACTGTGCAGGAGAATCCGTATAGGTGTTCGAGTGCTCGAAACGTAACGCGCGAGAAGTTGTAAGTAAATACGGCGTATTTACATATCTGCCACTGTGCAGGAGAATCCGTATAGGTGTTCGAGTGCTCGAAACGTAACGCGCGAGAAGTTGTAAGTAAATACGGCGTATTTACATATCTGCCACTGTGCAGGAGAATCCATATAGGTGTTCGAGTGTTCGAAACGTAACGCGCGAGAAATTGTAAGTAAACGTCGTATTTACTTATCTGCCACTGTGCAGGAGAATCCGTATAGGTGTTCGAGTGTGCCAAACGTAACGCGCGAGAAATTGTAAGTAAACGCCATATTTACATATCTGCCACTGTGCAGGATAATCCGTATAGGTGTCCGAGTGTTCGAAACGTCACGCGCGAGAAATTGTAAGTAAACGTCGTATTTACATATCTGCCACTGTGCAGGAGAATCCGTATAGGTGTTCGAGTGCTCGAAACGTAACGCGTGAGAAATTGTATGTAAACGCCGTATTTACATTTCTGCCACTGTCCAGGAGAATCCATATAGGTGTTCGAGTGTTCGAATCGTAAGGCGTGAGAAATTGTAATTAAACGCCGTATTTACATATCTGCCACTGTGCTGGAGAATCCGTATAGGTGTTCGAGTGTTCAAACCGTAACGCGCGAGAAATTGTAAGTAAACGCCGTATTTACATATCTGCCACTGTGCAGGAGAATCCGTATAGGTGTTCGAGTGCTCGAAACGTAACGCGTGAGAAATTGTATGTAAACGCCGTATTTACATTTCTGCCACTGTCCAGGAGAATCCATATAGGTGTTCGAGTGTTCGAATCGTAAGGCGTGAGAAACTGTAATTAAACGCCGTATTTACATATCTGCCACTGTGCTGGAGAATCCGTATAGGTGTTCGAGTGTTCAAACCGTAACGCGCGAGAAATTGTAAGTAAACGTCGTTTTTACATATCTGCCACTGTGCAGGAGAATCCGTATACGTGTTCGAGTGCTCGAAACGTAACGCGCAAGAAATTGTAAGTAAACGCCGTATTTACATATCTGCCACTGTGCAGGAAAATCCGTATAGGTGTTCGAGTGTTCGAAACGTAACGCGCGAGAAATTGTATATAAACGCCGTATTTACATATCTGCCACTGTGCAGGAGAATCCGTATAGCTGTTCGAGTGTGCGAAACGTAACGCGCGAGAAATTGTAAGTAAACGTCGTTTTTACATATCTGCCACTGTGCAGGAGAATCCGTATAGGTGTTCGAGTGTGCCAAACGTAACGCGCGAGAAATTGTAAGTAAACGCCATATTTACATATCTGCCACTGTGCAGGATAATCCGTATAGGTGTCCGAGTGTTCGAAACGTCACTCGCGAGAAATTGTAAGTAAACGTCGTATTTACATATCTGCCACTGTGCAGGAGAATCCGTATAGGTGTTCGAGTGTTCGAAACGTAACGCGTGAGAAATTGTAAGTAAACGCCGTATTTACATATCTGCCACTGTCCAGGAGAATCCGTATAGGTGTTCGAGTGTTCAAACCGTAACGCGCGAGAAATTGTAAGTAAACGCCGTATTTACATATCTGCCACTGTGCAGGAGAATCCGTATAGGTGTTCGAGGGCTCGAAACGTAACGCGCAAGAAATTGTAAGTAAACGCCGTATTTACATATCTGCCACTGTGCAGGAGAATCCGTATAGGTGTTCGAGTGTTCGAAACGTAACGCGCGAGAAATTGTAAGTAAACGTCGTATTTACTTATCTGCCACTGTGCAGGAGAATCCGTATAGGTGTTCGAGTGCTCGAAACGTAACGCGTGAGAAATTGTATGTAAACGCCGTATTTACATTTCTGCCACTGTCCAGGAGAATCCATATAGGTGTTCGAGTGTTCGAATCGTAAGGCGTGAGAAATTGTAATTAAACGCCGTATTTACATATCTGCCACTGTGCTGGAGAATCCGTATAGGTGTTCGAGTGTTCAAACCGTAACGCGCGAGAAATTGTAAGTAAACGCCGTATTTACATATCTGCCACTGTGCAGGAGAATCCGTATAGGTGTTCGAGGGCTCGAAACGTAACGCGCAAGAAATTGTAAGTAAACGCCGTATTTACATATCTGCCACTGTGCAGGAGAATCCGTATAGGTGTTCGAGTGTTCGAAACGTAACGCGCGAGAAATTGTAAGTAAACGTCGTATTTACTTATCTGCCACTGTGCAGGAGAATCCGTATAGGTGTTCGAGTGTTCGAAACATAACGCGTGAGAAATTGTAAGTAAACGTCGTATTTACATATCTGCCACTGTGCAGGAGAATCCGTATAGGTGTTCGAGTGCTCGAAACGTAACGCGCAAGAAATTGTAAGTAAACGCCGTATTTACATATCTGCCACTGTGCAGGAGAATCCGTATAGGTGTTCGAGTGTTCGAAACGTAACGCGCGAGAAATTGTAAGTAAACGTCGTATTTACATATCTGCCACTGTGCAGGAGAATCCGTATAGGTGTTCGAGTGTTCGAACCGTAACGCGCGAGAAATTGCAAATAAACGTCGTATTTACTTATCTGCCACTGTGCAGGAGAATCCGTATAGGTGTTCGTGTGTTCGAAACGTAACGCGGGAGAAATTGTAAGTAAACGTCGTATTTACATATCTGCCACTGTGCAGGAGAATCCGTATAGGTGTTCGAGTGTGCAAAACGTAACGCGCGAGAAATTGTATGTAAACGCCGTATTTACATATCTGCCACTGTCCAGGAGAATCCGTATAGGTGTTCGAGTGTTCGAACCGTAACGCGCGAGAAATTGTAAGTAAACGTCGTATTTACATATCTGCCACTGTGCAGGAGAATCCGTATAGGTGTTCGAGTGTTCGAAACGTAACGCGCAAGAAATTGTAAGTAAACGACGTATTTACATATCTGCCACTGTGCAGGAGAATCCGTATAGGTGTTCGAGTGTTCGAAACGTAACGCGCGAGAAATTGTATGTAAACGCCGTATTTACATATCTGCCACTGTGCAGGAGAATCCGTATAGCTGTTCGAGTGTGCGAAACGTAACGCGCGAGAAATTGTAAGTAAATGTCGTATTTACATATCTGCCACCGTGCAGGAGAATCCGTATAGGTGTTCGAGTGTTCGAAACGTAACGCGCAAGAAATTGTAAGTAAACGTCGTATTTACATATCTGCCACTGTGCAGGAGAATCCGTATAGGTGTTCGAGTGTGCGAAACGTAACGCGCGAGAAATTGTAAGTAAACGCCGTATTTACATATCTGTCACTGTGCAGGAGAATCCGTATAGGTGTTCGAGTGCTCGAAACGTAACGCGCAAGAAATTGTAAGTAAACGCCGTATTTACATATCTGCCACTGTGCAGGAAAATCCGTATAGGTGTTCGAGTGTTCGAATCGTAAGGCGTGAGAAATTGTAATTAAACGCCGTATTTACATATCTGCCACTATGTAGGAGAATCCGTATAGCTGTTCGAGTGTGCGAAACGTAACGCGCGGGAAATTGTAAGTAAACGCCGTATTTACATATCTGCCACTGTGCAGGAGAATTCGTATAGGTGTTCGAGTGTTCGAAACGTAACGCGGGAGAAATTGTAAGTAAACGTCGTATTTACATATCTGCCACTATGCAGGAGAATCCGTATAGGTGTTCGAGTGTTCGAAACGTAACGCGCGAGAAATTGTATGTAAACGCCGTATTTACATATCTGCCACTGTCCAGGAGAATCCGTATAGGTGTTCGAGTGTTCGAACCGTAACGCGCGAGAAATTGTAAGTAAACGTCGTATTTACATATCTGCCACTGTGCAGGAGAATCCGTATACGTGTTCGAGTGCTCGAAACGTAACGCGCAAGAAATTGTAAGTAAACGCCGTATTTACATATCTGCCACTGTGCAGGAAAATCCGTATAGGTGTTCGAGTGTTCGAAACGTAACGCGCGAGAAATTGTATATAAACGCCGTATTTACATATCTGCCACTGTGCAGGAGAATCCGTATAGCTGTTCGAGTGTGCGAAACGTAACGCGCGAGAAATTGTAAGTAAACGTCGTTTTTACATATCTGCCACTGTGCAGGAGAATCCGTATAGGTGTTCGAGTGTTCGAAACGTAACGCGCAAGAAATTGTAAGTAAACGCCGTATTTACATATCTGCCACTGTGCAGGAGAATCCGTATAGGTGTTCGAGTGTGCGAAACGTAACGTGCGAGAAATTGTAAGTAAACGTCGTATTTACATATCTGCCACTGTGCAGGAGAATCAGTATACGTGTTCGAGTGCTCGAAACGTAACGCGCAAGAAATTGTAAGTAAACGCCGTATTTACATATCTGCCACTGTGCAGGAAAATCCGTATAGGTGTTCGAGTGTTCGAATCGTAAGGCGTGAGAAATTGTAATTAAACGTCGTATTTACATATCTGCCACTGTGCTGGAGAATCCGTATAGGTGTTCGAGTGTTCAAACCTTAACGCGCGAGAAATTGTATGTAAACGCCGTATTTACATATCTGCCACTGTCCAGGAGAATTCGTATAGGTGTTCGAGTGTTCGAACCATAACGCGCGAGAAATTGTAAGTAAACGTCGTATTTACATATCTGCCACTGTGCAGGAGAATCCGTATTGGTGTTCGAGTGCTCGAAACGTAACGCGTGAGAAATTGTATGTAAACGCCGTATTTACATCTCTGCCTCTGTGCAGGTGAATCCGTATAGCTGTTCGAGTGTGCGAAACGTAACGCGCGAGAAATTGTAAGTAAACGTCGTATTTACATATCTGCCACTGTGCAGGAGAATCCGTATAGGTGTTCGAGTGTTCGATACGTAACGCGTGAGAAATTGTATGTAAACGCCGTATTTACATCTCTGCCTCCGTGCAGGAGAATCCGTATAGCTGTTCGAGCGTGCGAAACGTAACGCGCGAGAAATTGTAAGTAAACGCCATATTTACATATCTGCCACTGTGCAGGATAATCCGTATAGGTGTCCGAGTGTTCGAAACGTCACGCGCGAGAAATTGTAAGTAAACGTCGTATTTACATATCTGCCACTGTGCAGGAGAATCCGTATAGGTGTTCGAGTGCTCGAAACGTAACGCGTGAGAAATTGTATGTAAACGCCGTATTTACATTTCTGCCACTGTCCAGGAGAATCCGTATAGGTGTTCGAGTGTTCGAATCGTAAGGCGTGAGAAATTGTAATTAAACGCCGTATTTACATATCTGCCACTGTGCTGGAGAATCCGTATAGGTGTTCGAGTGTTCAAACCGTAACGCGCGAGAAATTGTAAGTAAACGCCGTATTTACATATCTGCCACTGTGCAGGAGAATCCGTATAGGTGTTCGAGTGCTCGAAACGTAACGCGTGAGAAATTGTATGTAAACGCCGTATTTACATTTCTGCCACTGTCCAGGAGAATCCATATAGGTGTTCGAGTGTTCGAATCGTAAGGCGTGAGAAACTGTAATTAAACGCCGTATTTACATATCTGCCACTGTGCTGGAGAATCCGTATAGGTGTTCGAGTGTTCAAACCGTAACGCGCGAGAAATTGTAAGTAAACGTCGTTTTTACATATCTGCCACTGTGCAGGAGAATCCGTATACGTGTTCGAGTGCTCGAAACGTAACGCGCAAGAAATTGTAAGTAAACGCCGTATTTACATATCTGCCACTGTGCAGGAAAATCCGTATAGGTGTTCGAGTGTTCGAAACGTAACGCGCGAGAAATTGTATATAAACGCCGTATTTACATATCTGCCACTGTGCAGGAGAATCCGTATAGCTGTTCGAGTGTGCGAAACGTAACGCGCGAGAAATTGTAAGTAAACGTCGTTTTTACATATCTGCCACTGTGCAGGAGAATCCGTATAGGTGTTCGAGTGTGCCAAACGTAACGCGCGAGAAATTGTAAGTAAACGCCATATTTACATATCTGCCACTGTGCAGGATAATCCGTATAGGTGTCCGAGTGTTCGAAACGTCACTCGCGAGAAATTGTAAGTAAACGTCGTATTTACATATCTGCCACTGTGCAGGAGAATCCGTATAGGTGTTCGAGTGTTCGAAACGTAACGCGTGAGAAATTGTAAGTAAACGCCGTATTTACATATCTGCCACTGTCCAGGAGAATCCGTATAGGTGTTCGAGTGTTCAAACCGTAACGCGCGAGAAATTGTAAGTAAACGCCGTATTTACATATCTGCCACTGTGCAGGAGAATCCGTATAGGTGTTCGAGGGCTCGAAACGTAACGCGCAAGAAATTGTAAGTAAACGCCGTATTTACATATCTGCCACTGTGCAGGAGAATCCGTATAGGTGTTCGAGTGTTCGAAACGTAACGCGCGAGAAATTGTAAGTAAACGTCGTATTTACTTATCTGCCACTGTGCAGGAGAATCCGTATAGGTGTTCGAGTGCTCGAAACGTAACGCGTGAGAAATTGTATGTAAACGCCGTATTTACATTTCTGCCACTGTCCAGGAGAATCCATATAGGTGTTCGAGTGTTCGAATCGTAAGGCGTGAGAAATTGTAATTAAACGCCGTATTTACATATCTGCCACTGTGCTGGAGAATCCGTATAGGTGTTCGAGTGTTCAAACCGTAACGCGCGAGAAATTGTAAGTAAACGCCGTATTTACATATCTGCCACTGTGCAGGAGAATCCGTATAGGTGTTCGAGGGCTCGAAACGTAACGCGCAAGAAATTGTAAGTAAACGCCGTATTTACATATCTGCCACTGTGCAGGAGAATCCGTATAGGTGTTCGAGTGTTCGAAACGTAACGCGCGAGAAATTGTAAGTAAACGTCGTATTTACTTATCTGCCACTGTGCAGGAGAATCCGTATAGGTGTTCGAGTGTTCGAAACATAACGCGTGAGAAATTGTAAGTAAACGTCGTATTTACATATCTGCCACTGTGCAGGAGAATCCGTATAGGTGTTCGAGTGCTCGAAACGTAACGCGCAAGAAATTGTAAGTAAACGCCGTATTTACATATCTGCCACTGTGCAGGAGAATCCGTATAGGTGTTCGAGTGTTCGAAACGTAACGCGCGAGAAATTGTAAGTAAACGTCGTATTTACATATCTGCCACTGTGCAGGAGAATCCGTATAGGTGTTCGAGTGTTCGAACCGTAACGCGCGAGAAATTGCAAATAAACGTCGTATTTACTTATCTGCCACTGTGCAGGAGAATCCGTATAGGTGTTCGTGTGTTCGAAACGTAACGCGGGAGAAATTGTAAGTAAACGTCGTATTTACATATCTGCCACTGTGCAGGAGAATCCGTATAGGTGTTCGAGTGTGCAAAACGTAACGCGCGAGAAATTGTATGTAAACGCCGTATTTACATATCTGCCACTGTCCAGGAGAATCCGTATAGGTGTTCGAGTGTTCGAACCGTAACGCGCGAGAAATTGTAAGTAAACGTCGTATTTACATATCTGCCACTGTGCAGGAGAATCCGTATAGGTGTTCGAGTGTTCGAAACGTAACGCGCAAGAAATTGTAAGTAAACGACGTATTTACATAT
This sequence comes from Camellia sinensis, assembly GCF_055761805.1. Taxonomy (NCBI): domain Eukaryota; kingdom Viridiplantae; phylum Streptophyta; class Magnoliopsida; order Ericales; family Theaceae; genus Camellia; species Camellia sinensis. Next base: position 2,595,214 of record NW_028128989.1, on the reverse strand, counting down.
CTGCCACTGTGCAGGAGAATCCGTATAGGTGTTCGAGTGTTCGAAACGTAACGCGCGAGAAATTGTATGTAAACGCCGTATTTACATATCTGCCACTGTGCAGGAGAATCCGTATAGCTGTTCGAGTGTGCGAAACGTAACGCGCGAGAAATTGTAAGTAAATGTCGTATTTACATATCTGCCACCGTGCAGGAGAATCCGTATAGGTGTTCGAGTGTTCGAAACGTAACGCGCAAGAAATTGTAAGTAAACGTCGTATTTACATATCTGCCACTGTGCAGGAGAATCCGTATAGGTGTTCGAGTGTGCGAAACGTAACGCGCGAGAAATTGTAAGTAAACGCCGTATTTACATATCTGTCACTGTGCAGGAGAATCCGTATAGGTGTTCGAGTGCTCGAAACGTAACGCGCAAGAAATTGTAAGTAAACGCCGTATTTACATATCTGCCACTGTGCAGGAAAATCCGTATAGGTGTTCGAGTGTTCGAATCGTAAGGCGTGAGAAATTGTAATTAAACGCCGTATTTACATATCTGCCACTATGTAGGAGAATCCGTATAGCTGTTCGAGTGTGCGAAACGTAACGCGCGGGAAATTGTAAGTAAACGCCGTATTTACATATCTGCCACTGTGCAGGAGAATTCGTATAGGTGTTCGAGTGTTCGAAACGTAACGCGGGAGAAATTGTAAGTAAACGTCGTATTTACATATCTGCCACTATGCAGGAGAATCCGTATAGGTGTTCGAGTGTTCGAAACGTAACGCGCGAGAAATTGTATGTAAACGCCGTATTTACATATCTGCCACTGTCCAGGAGAATCCGTATAGGTGTTCGAGTGTTCGAACCGTAACGCGCGAGAAATTGTAAGTAAACGTCGTATTTACATATCTGCCACTGTGCAGGAGAATCCGTATACGTGTTCGAGTGCTCGAAACGTAACGCGCAAGAAATTGTAAGTAAACGCCGTATTTACATATCTGCCACTGTGCAGGAAAATCCGTATAGGTGTTCGAGTGTTCGAAACGTAACGCGCGAGAAATTGTATATAAACGCCGTATTTACATATCTGCCACTGTGCAGGAGAATCCGTATAGCTGTTCGAGTGTGCGAAACGTAACGCGCGAGAAATTGTAAGTAAACGTCGTTTTTACATATCTGCCACTGTGCAGGAGAATCCGTATAGGTGTTCGAGTGTTCGAAACGTAACGCGCAAGAAATTGTAAGTAAACGCCGTATTTACATATCTGCCACTGTGCAGGAGAATCCGTATAGGTGTTCGAGTGTGCGAAACGTAACGTGCGAGAAATTGTAAGTAAACGTCGTATTTACATATCTGCCACTGTGCAGGAGAATCAGTATACGTGTTCGAGTGCTCGAAACGTAACGCGCAAGAAATTGTAAGTAAACGCCGTATTTACATATCTGCCACTGTGCAGGAAAATCCGTATAGGTGTTCGAGTGTTCGAATCGTAAGGCGTGAGAAATTGTAATTAAACGTCGTATTTACATATCTGCCACTGTGCTGGAGAATCCGTATAGGTGTTCGAGTGTTCAAACCTTAACGCGCGAGAAATTGTATGTAAACGCCGTATTTACATATCTGCCACTGTCCAGGAGAATTCGTATAGGTGTTCGAGTGTTCGAACCATAACGCGCGAGAAATTGTAAGTAAACGTCGTATTTACATATCTGCCACTGTGCAGGAGAATCCGTATTGGTGTTCGAGTGCTCGAAACGTAACGCGTGAGAAATTGTATGTAAACGCCGTATTTACATCTCTGCCTCTGTGCAGGTGAATCCGTATAGCTGTTCGAGTGTGCGAAACGTAACGCGCGAGAAATTGTAAGTAAACGTCGTATTTACATATCTGCCACTGTGCAGGAGAATCCGTATAGGTGTTCGAGTGTTCGATACGTAACGCGTGAGAAATTGTATGTAAACGCCGTATTTACATCTCTGCCTCCGTGCAGGAGAATCCGTATAGCTGTTCGAGCGTGCGAAACGTAACGCGCGAGAAATTGTAAGTAAACGCCGTATTTACATATCTGCCACTGTGCTGGAGAATCCGTATAGGTGTTCGATTGTTCGAAACGTAACGCGCGAGAAATTGTAAGTAAACGTCGTATTTAGATATCTGCCACTGTGCAGGAGAATCCGTATAGGTGTTCGAGTGTTCGAAACGTAACGCGTGAGAAATTGTAAGTAAACGCCGTATTTACATATCTGCCACTGTCCAGGAGAATCCGTATAGGTGTTCGAGTGTTCAAACCGTAACGCGCGAGAAATTGTAAGTAAACGCCGTATTTACATATCTGCCACTGTGCAGGAGAATCCGTATAGGTGTTCGAGTGTTCGAAACGTAACGCGCGAGAAATTGTAAGTAAACGTCGTATTTACTTATCTGCCACTGTGCAGGAGAATCCGTATAGGTGTTCGAGTGTTCGAAACGTAACGCGTGAGAAATTGTAAGTAAACGTCGTATTTACATATCTGCCACTGTGCAGGAGAATCCGTATAGGTGTTCGAGTGTTCGAAACGTAACGCGCGAGAAGTTGTAAGTAAATACGGCGTATTTACATATCTGCCACTGTGCAGGAGAATCCGTATAGGTGTTCGAGTGATCGAAACGTAACGCGCGAGAAATTGTAAGTAAACGTCGTATTTACTTATCTGCCACTGTGCAGGAGAATCCGTATAGGTGTTCGAGTGTTCGAAACGTAACGCGTGAGAAATTGTAAGTAAACGTCGTATTTACATATCTGCCACTGTGCAGGAGAATCCGTATAGGTGTTCGAATGCTCGAAACGTAACGCGCGAGAAATTGTAAGTAAACGCCGTATTTACATATCTGCCACTGTGCAGGAGAATGCGTATAGGTGTTCGAGTGTTCGAAACGTAACGCGTGAGAAATTGTAAGTAAACGCCGTATTTACATATCTGCCACTGTGCAGGAGAATCCGTATAGGTGTTCGAGTGTTCGAACCGTAACGCGCGAGAAATTGCAAATAAACGTCGTATTTACTTATCTGCCACTGTGCAGGAGAATCCGTATAGGTGTTCGAGCGTTCGAAACGTAACGCGGGAGAAATTGTAAGTAAACGTCGTATTTACATATCTGCCACTGTGCAGGAGAATCCGTATAGGTGTTCGAGTGTGCAAAACGTAACGAGCGAGAAATTGTATGTAAACGCCGTATTTACATATCTGCCACTGTCCAGGAGAATCCGTACAGGTGTTCGAGTGTTCGAACCGTAACGCGCGAGAAATTGTAAGTAAACGTCGTATTTACATATCTGCCACTGTGCAGGAGAATCCGTATAGGTGTTCGAGTGTTCGAAACGTAACGCGCAAGAAATTGTAAGTAAACGACGTATTTACATATCTGCCACTGTGCAGGAGAATCCGTATAGGTGTTCGAGTGTTCGAAACGTAACGCGCGAGAAATTGTAAGTAAACGTCGTATTTACTTATCTGCCACTGTGCAGGAGAATCCGTATAGGTGTTCGAGTGTTCGAAACGTAACGCGTGAGAAATTGTAAGTAAACGTCGTATTTACATATCTGGCACTGTGCAGGAGAATCCGTATAGGTGTTCGAGTGTTCGAAACGTAACGCGCGAGAAGTTGTAAGTAAATACGGCGTATTTACATATCTGCCACTGTGCAGGAGAATCCGTATAGGTGTTCGAGTGATCGAAACGTAACGCGCGAGAAATTGTAAGTAAACGTCGTATTTACTTATCTGCCACTGTGCAGGAGAATCCGTATAGGTGTTCGAGTGTTCGAAACGTAACGCGTGAGAAATTGTAAGTAAACGTCGTATTTACATATCTGCCACTGTGCAGGAGAATCCGTATAGGTGTTCGAATGCTCGAAACGTAACGCGCGAGAAATTGTAAGTAAACGCCGTATTTACATATCTGCCACTGTGCAGGAGAATGCGTATAGGTGTTCGAGTGTTCGAAACGTAACGCGTGAGAAATTGTAAGTAAACGCCGTATTTACATATCTGCCACTGTGCAGGAGAATCCGTATAGGTGTTCGAGTGTTCGAACCGTAACGCGCGAGAAATTGCAAATAAACGTCGTATTTACTTATCTGCCACTGTGCAGGAGAATTCGTATAGGTGTTCGAGTGTTCGAAACGTAACGCGCGAGAAATTGTAAGTAAACGTCGTATTTACATATCTGCCACTGTGCAGGAGAATCCGTATAGGTGTTCGAGTGTGCGAAACGTAACGCGCGAGAAATTGTAAGTAAACGCCGTATTTACATATCTGTCACTGTGCAGGAGAATCCGTATAGGTGTTCGAGTGCTCGAAACGTAACGCGCAAGAAATTGTAAGTAAACGCCGTATTTACATATCTGCCACTGTGCAGGAAAATCCGTATAGGTGTTCGAGTGTTCGAATCGTAAGGCGTGAGAAATTGTAATTAAACGCCGTATTTATATATCTGCCACTATGTAGGAGAATCCGTATAGCTGTTCGAGTGTGCGAAACGTAACGCGCGGGAAATTGTAAGTAAACGCCGTATTTACATATCTGCCACTGTGCAGGAGAATTCGTATAGGTGTTCGAGTGTTCGAAACGTAACGCGGGAGAAATTGTAAGTAAACGTCGTATTTACATATCTGCCACTGTGCAGGAGAATCCGTATAGGTGTTCGAGTGTGCAAAACGTAACGCGCGAGAAATTGTATGTAAACGCCGTATTTACATATCTGCCACTGTCCAGGAGAATCCGTATAGGTGTTCGAGTGTTCGAACCGTAACGCGCGAGAAATTGTAAGTAAACGTCGTATTTACATATCTGCCACTGTGCAGGAGAATCCGTATAGGTGTTCGAGTGTTCGAAACGTAACGCGCAAGAAATTGTAAGTAAACGACGTATTTACATATCTGCCACTGTGCAGGAGAATCCGTATAGGTGTTCGAGTGTTCGAAACGTAACGCGCGAGAAATTGTAAGTAAACGTCGTATTTACTTATCTGCCACTGTGCAGGAGAATCCGTATAGGTGTTCGAGTGTTCGAAACATAACGCGTGAGAAATTGTAAGTAAACGTCGTATTTACATATCTGCCACTGTGCAGGAGAATCCGTATAGGTGTTCGAGTGTTCGAAACGTAACGCGCAAGAAATTGTAAGTAAACGCCGTATTTACATATCTGCCACTGTGCAGGAGAATCCGTATAGGTGTTCGAGTGTTCGAAACGTAACGCGCGAGAAATTGTAAGTAAACGTCGTATTTACTTATCTGCCACTGTGCAGGAGAATCCGTATAGGTGTTCGAGTGTTCGAAACATAACGCGCGAGAAATTGTAAGTAAACGTCGTATTTACATATCTGCCACTGTGCAGGAGAATCCGTATAGGTGTTTGAGTGCTCGAAACGTAACGCGCGAGAAATTGTAAGTAAACGTCGTATTTACATATCTGCCACTGTGCAGGAGAATCCGTATAGGTGTTCGAGTGTTCAAACCGTAACGCGCGAGAAATTGTAAGTAAACGCCGTATTTACATATCTGCCACTGTGCAGGAGAATCCGTATAGGTGTTCGAGTGTTCGAAACGTAACGCGGGAGAAATTGTAAGTAAACGTTCTATTTACATATCTGCCACTGTGCAGGAGAATCCGTATAGGTGTTCGAGTGTTCGAAACGTAACGCGCGAGAAATTGTATGTAAACGCCGTATTTACATATCTGCCGCTGTCTAGGAGAATCCGTATAGGTGTTCGAGTGTTCGAACCGTAACGCGCGAGAAATTGTAAGTAAACGTCGTATTTACATATCTGCCACTGTGCAGGAGAATCCGTATAGGTGTTCGAGTGCTCGAAACGTAACGCGTAAGAAATTGTATGTAAACGCCGTATTTACATCTCTGCCTCTGTGCAGGAGAATCCGTATAGCTGTTCGAGTGTGCGAAACGTAACGCGCGAGAAATTGTAAGTAAACGTCGTATTTACATATCTGCCACTATGCAGGAGAATCCGTATAGGTGTTCGAGTGTTCGAAACGTAACGCGCAAGAAATTGTAAGTAAACGCCGTATTTACATATCTGCCACTGTGCAGGAGAATCCGTATAGGTGTTCGAGTGTTCGAAACGTAACGCGCGAGAAATTGTATGTAAACGCCGTATTTACATATCTGCCACTGTGCAGGAGAATCCGTATAGCTGTTCGAGTGTGCGAAATGTAACGCGCGAGAAATTGTAAGTAAACGTCGTATTTACATATCTGTTACTGTGCAGGAGAATCCGTATAGGTGTTCGAGTGTTTGAAACGTAACGCGCAAGAAATTGTAAGTAAACGCGTATTTACATATCTGCCACTGTGCAGGAGAATCCGTATAGGTGTTCGACTGTTCGAAACGTAACGCGCGAGAAATTGTATGTAAACGCCGTATTTACATATCTGCCACTGTGTAGGAGAATCCGTATAGCTGTTCGAGTGTGCGAAACGTAACGCACGAGAAATTGTAAGTAAACGTCGTATTTACATATCTGCCACTGTGCAGGAGAATCCGTATAGGCGTTCGAGTGTTCGAAACGTAACGCGCAAGAAATTGTAAGTAAACGTCGTATTTACAAATCTGCCACTGTGCAGGAGAATCCGTATAGGTGTTCGAGTGTGCGAAACGTAACGCGCGAGAAATTGTAAGTAAACGCCGTATTTACAAATCTGCCACTGTGCAGGAGAATCCGTATAGGTGTTCGAGTGCTCGAAACGTAACGCGCAAGAAATTGTAAGTAAACGCCGTATTTACATATCAGCCACTGTGCAGGAAAATCCGTATAGGTGTTCGAGTGTTCGAATCGTAAGGCGTGAGAAATTGTAATTAAACGCCGTATTTACATATCTGCCACTGTGCTGGAGAATCTGTATAGGTGTTCGAGTGTTCAAACCGTAACGCGCGAGAAATTGTAAGTAAACGCCGTATTTACATATCTGCCACTATGCAGGAGAATCCGTATAGGTGTTCGAGTGTTCGAAACGTAACGCGCGAGAAATTGTAAGTAAACGTCGTATTTACATATCTGCCACTGTGGAGGAGAATCCGTGTAGGTTTTCGAGTGTTCGATACGTAACGCGTGAGAAATTGTATGTAAACGCCGTATTTACATCTCTGCCTCTGTGGAGGAGAATCCGTATAGCTGTTCAAGTGTGCGAAACGTAACGCGCGAGAAATTGTAAGTAAACGCCGTATTTACATATCTGCCACTGTGCAGGAGAATCCGTATAGGTGTTCGAGTGTTCGAAACGTAACGCGCGAGAAATTGTAAGTAAACGTCGTATTTACATATCTGCCACTGTGCAGGAGAATCCGTATAGGTGTTCGAGTGTTCGAACCGTAACGCGCGAGAAATTGAAAGTAAACGCCGTATTTACATTTCTGCCACTATGTAGGAGAATCCGTATAGGTGTTCGAGTGTTCGAAACGTAACGCGCGAGAAATTGTAAGTAAACGTCGTATTTACATATCTGCCACTGTGCAGGAGAATCCGTATAGGTGTTCGAGTGTTCGAAACGTAACGCGCAAGAAATTGTAAGTAAACGCCGTATTTACATATCTGCCACTGTGCAGGAGAATCCGTATAGGTGTTCGAGTGTTCGAAACGTAACGCGCGAGAAATTGTATGTAAACGCCGTATTTACATATCTGCCACTGTGCAGGAGAATCCGTATAGCTGTTCGAGTGTGCGAAACGTAACGCGCTAGAAATTGTAAGTAAACGTCGTATTTACATATCTGCCACTGTGCAGGAGAATCCGTATAGGTGTTCGAGTGTTCGAAACGTAACGCGCAAGAAATTGTAAGTAAACGCCGTATTTACATATCTACCACTGTGCAGGAGAATCCGTACAGGTGTTCGAGTGCTCGAAACGTAACGCGCGAGAAATTGTAAGTAAACGCCGTATTTACATATCTGCCAGTGTGCAGGAGAATCCGTATAGGTGTTCGAGTGCTCGAAACGTAACGCGCAAGAAATTGTAAGTAAACGCCGTATTTACATATCTGCCACTGTGGAGGAAAATCCGTATAGGTGTTCGAGTGTTCGAATCGTAAGGCGTGAGAAATTGTAATTAAACGCCGTATTTACATATCTGCCACTGTGCTGGAGAATCTGTATAGGTGTTCGAGTGTTCAAACCGTAACGCGCGAGAAATTGTAAGTAAACGCCGTATTTACATTTCTGCCACTATGTAGGAGAATCCGTATAGGTGTTCGAGTGTTCGAAACGTAACGCGCGAGAAATTGTAAGAAAACGTCGTATTTACATATCTGCCACTGTGCAGGAGAATCCGTATAGGTGTTCGAGTGTTCGAAACGTAACGCGCGAGAAATTGTATGTAAACGCCGTATTTACATATCTGCCACTGTGCAGGAGAATCCGTATAGCTGTTCGAGTGTGCCAAACGTAACGCGCGAGAAATTGTAAGTAAACGTCGTATTTACATATCTGCCACTGTGCAGGATAATCCGTATAGGTGTTCGAGTGTTCGAAACGTAACGCGCAAGAAATTGTAAGTAAACGTCGTATTTACATATCTGCCACTGTGCAGGAGAATCCGTATAGGTGTTCGAGTGTGCGAAACGTAACGCGCGAGAAATTGTAAGTAAACGCCGTATTTACATATCTGTCACTGTGCAGGAGAATCCGTATAGGTGTTCGAGTGCTCGAAACGTAACGCGCAAGAAATTGTAAGTAAAAGCCGTATTTACATATCTGCCACTGTGCAGGGGAATCCGTATAGGTGTTCGAGTGTTCGAAACGTAACGCGCGAGAAATTGTAAGTAAACGCCGTATTTACATATCTGCCACTGTGCAGGAGAATCCGTATAGGTGTTCGAGTGTTCGATACGTAACGCGTGAGAAATTGTATGTAAACGCCGTATTTACATCTCTGCCTTTGTGCAGGAGAATCCGTATAGCTGTTCGAGTGTACGAAACGTAACGCGCGAGAAATTGTAAGTAAACGCCGTATTTACATATCTGCCACTGTGCAGGAGAATCCGTATAGGTGTTCGAGTGTTCGAAACGTAACGCGCGAGAAATTGTAAGTAAACGTCGTATTTACATATCTGCCACTGTGCAGGAGAATCCGTATAGGTGTTCGAGTGTTCGAACCGTAACGCGCGAGAAATTGTAAGTAAACGCCGTATTTAAATATCTGCCACTATGCAGGAGAATCCGTATAGGTGTTCGAGTGTTCGAAACGTAACGCGCGAGAAATTGTAAGTAAATGTCGTATTTACATATCTGCCACTGTGCAGGAGAATCCGTATAGGTGTTCGAGTGTTCGAAACGTAACGCGCGAGAAATTGAATGTAAACGCCGTATTTACATATCTGCCACTGTGCAGGAGAATCCGTATAGCTGTTCGAGTGTGCGAAACGTAACGCGCTAGAAATTGTAAGTAAACGTCGTATTTACATATCTGCCACTGTGCAGGAGAATCCGTATAGGTGTTCGAGTGTTCGAAACGTAACGCGCAAGAAATTGTAAGTAAACGCCGTATTTACATATCTGCCACTGTGCAGGAGAATCCGTATGGGTTTTCGAGTGTGCGAAACGTAACGCGCGAGAAATTGTAAGTAAACGCCGTATTTACATATCTGCCACTGTGCAGGAGAATCCGTATAGGTGTTCGAGTGCTCGAAACGTAACGCGCAAGAAATTGTAAGTAAACGCCGTATTTACATATCTGCCACTGTGGAGGAAAATCCGTATAAGTGTTCGAGTGTTCGAATCGTAAGGCGTGAGAAATTGTAATTAAACGCCGTATTTACATATCTGCCACTGTGCTGGAGAATCTGTATAGGTGTTCGAGTGTTCAAACCGTAACGCGCGAGAAATTGTAAGTAAACGCCGTATTTACATTTCTGCCACTATGTAGGAGAATCCGTATAGGTGTTCGAGTGTTCGAAACGTAACGCGCGAGAAATTGTAAGTAAACGTCGTATTTACATATCTGCCACTGTGCAGGAGAATCCGTATAGGTGTTCGAGTGTTCAAAACGTAACGCGCGAGAAATTGTATGTAAACGCCGTATTTACATATCTGCCACTGTGCAGGAGAATCCGTATAGCTGTTCGAGTGTGCCAAACGTAACGCGCGAGAAATTGTAAGTAAACGTCGTATTTACATATCTGCCACTGTGCAGGATAATCCGTATAGGTGTTCGAGTGTTCGAAACGTAACGCGCAAGTAATTGTAAGTAAACGTCGTATTTACATATCTGCCACTGTGCAGGAGAATCCGTATAGGTGTTCGAGTGTGCGAAACGTAACGCGCGAGAAATTGTAAGTAAACGCCGTATTTACATATCTGTCACTGTGCAGGAGAATCCGTATAGGTGTTCGAGTGCTCGAAACGTAACGCGCAAGAAATTGTAAGTAAACGCCGTATTTACATATCTGCCACTGTGCAGGAAAATCCGTATAGGTGTTCGAGTGTTCGAATCGTAAGGCGCGAGAAATTGTAATTAAACGCCGTATTTACATATCTGCCACTATGTAGGAGAATCCGTATAGCTGTTCGAGTGTGCGAAACGTAACGCGCGAGAAATTGTAAGTAAACGCCGTATTTACATATCTGCCACTGTGCAGGAGAATCCGTATAGGTGTTCGAGTGTTCGAAACGTAACGCGCGAGAAATTGTAAGTAAACGTCGTATTTACATATCTGCCACTGTGCAGGAGAATCCGTATAGGTGTTCGAGTGTTCGAAACGTAACGCGCGAGAAATTGTATGTAAACGCCGTATTTACATATCTGCCACTATCCAGGAGAATCCGTATAGGTGTTCGAGTGTTCGAACCGTAACGCGCGAGAAATTGTAAGTAAACGTCGTATTTACTTATCTGCCACTGTGCAGGAGAATCCGTATAGGTGTTCGAGTGCTCGAAACGTAACGCGTGAGAAATTGTATGTAAACGCCGTATTTACATATCTGCCACTGTCCAGGAGAATCCATATAGGTGTTCGAGTGTTCGAACCGTAACGCGCGAGAAATCGTAAGTAAAAGCCGTATTTACATATCTGCCACTGTGCAGGGGAATCCGTATAGGTGTTCGATTGTTCGAAACGTAACGCGCGAGAAATTGTAAGTAAACGTCGTATTTACATATCTGCCACTGTGCAGGAGAATCCGTATAGGTGTTCGAGTGCTCGAAACGTAACGCGTAAGAAATTGTATGTAAACGCCGTATTTACATATCTGCCACTGTGCAGGAGAATCCGTATAGGTGTTCGAGTGTGTGAAACGTAACGCGCCAGAAATTGTAAGTAAACGCCGTATTTACATATCTGCCACTGTGCAGGAGAATCCGTATAGGTGTTCGAGTGTTCGAAACGTAACGCGCGAGAAATTGTAAGTAAACGTCGTATTTACATATCTGCCACTGTGCAGGAGAATCCGTATAGGTGTTCGAGTGTTCGAACCGTAACGCGCGAGAAATTGTAAGTAAACGCCGTATTTAAATATCTGCCACTCTGCAGGAGAATCCGTATAGGTGTTCGAGTGTTCGAAACGTAACGCGCGAGAAATTGTAAGTAAACGTCGTATTTACATATCTGCCACTGTGCAGGAGAATCCGTATAGGTGTTCGAGTGTTCGAAACGTAACGCGCGAGAAATTGAATGTAAACGCCGTATTTACATATCTGCCACTGTGCAGGAGAATCCGTATAGCTGTTCGAGTGTGCGAAACGTAAAGCGCTAGAAATTGTAAGTAAACGTCGTATTTACATATCTGCCACTGTGCAGGAGAATCCGTATAGGTGTTCGAGTGTTCGAAACGTAACGCGCAAGAAATTGTAAGTAAACGCCGTATTTACATATCTGCCACTGTGCAGGAGAATCCGTATAGGTGTTCGAGTGTGCGAAACGTAACGCGCGAGAAATTGTAAGTAAACGCCGTATTTACATATCTGCCATTGTGCAGGAGAATCCGTATAGGTGTTCGAGTGCTCGAAACGTAACGCGCAAGAAATTGTAAGTAAACGCCGTATTTACATATCAGCCACTGTGCAGGAAAATCCGTATAGGTGTTCGAGTGTTCGAATCGTAAGGCGTGAGAAATTGTAATTAAACGCCGTATTTACATATCTGCCACTGTGCTGGAGAATCTATATAGGTGTTCGAGTGTTCAAACCGTAACGCGCGAGAAATTGTAAGTAAACGCCGTATTTACATATCTGCCACTGTGCAGGAGAATCCGTATAGGTGTTCGAGTGTTCGAAACGTAACGCGCGAGAAATTGTAAGTAAACGTCGTATTTACATATCTGCCACTGTGCAGGAGAATCCGTATAGGTTTTCGAGTGTTCGATACGTAACGCGTGAGAAATTGTATGTAAACGCCGTATTTACATCTCTGCCTCTGTGGAGGAGAATCCGTATAGCTGTTCGAGTGTGCGAAACGTAACGCGCGAGAAATTGTAAGTAAACGCCGTATTTACATATCTGCCACTGTGCAGGAGAATCCGTATAGGTGTTCGAGTGTTCGAAACGTAACGCGCGAGAAATTGTAAGTAAACGTCGTATTTACATATCTGCCACTGTGCAGGAGAATCCGTATAGGTGTTCGAGTGTTCGAACCGTAACGCGCGAGAAATTGTAAGTAAACGCCGTATTTACATTTCTGCCACTATGTAGGAGAATCCGTATAGGTGTTCGAGTGTTCGAAACGTAACGCGCGAGAAATTGTAAGTAAACGTCGTATTTACATATCTGCCACTGTGCAGGAGAATCCGTATAGGTGTTCGAGTGTTCGAAACGTAACGCGCGAGAAATTGTATGTAAACGCCGTATTTTCATATCTGCCACTGTCCAGGAGAATCCGTATAGGTGTTCGAGTGTTCGAACCGTAACGCGCGAGAAATTGTAAGTAAACGTCGTATTTACATATCTGCCACTATGCAGGAGAATCCGTATAGGTGTTCGAGTGTTCGAAACGTAACGCGCAAGAAATTGTAAGTAAACGTCGTATTTACATATCTGCCACTGTGCAGGAGAATCCGTATAGGTGTTCGAGTGTGCGAAACGTAACGTGCGAGAAATTGTAAGTAAACGCCGTATTTACATATCTGCCACTGTGCAGGAGAATCCGTATAGGTGTTCGAGTGCTCGAAACGTAACGCGCAAGAAATTGTAAGTAAACGCCGTATTTACATATCTGCCACTGTGCAGGAAAATCCGTATAGGTGTTCGAGTGTTCGAATCGTAAGGCGTGAGAAATTGTAATTAAACGCCGTATTTACATATCTGCCACTGTGCAGGAGAATCCGTATAGGTGTTCGAGTGTTCAAACCGTAACGCGCGAGAAATTGTAAGTAAACGTCGTATTTACATATCTGCCACTGTGCAGGAGAATCCGTATAGCTGTTCGAGTGTGCGAAACGTAACGCGCTAGAAATTGTAAGTAAACGTCGTATTTACATATCTGCCACTGTGCAGGAGAATCCGTATAGGTGTTCGAGTGTTCGAAACGTAACGCGCAAGAAATTGTAAGTAAACGCCGTATTTACATATCTGCCACTGTGCAGGAGAATCCGTATAGGTGTTCGAGTGTGCGAAACGTAACGCGCGAGAAATTGTAAGTAAACGCCGTATTTACATATCTGCCATTATGCAGGAGAATCCGTATAGGTGTTCGAGTGCTCGAAACGTAACGCGCAAAAAATTGTAAGTAAACGCCGTATTTACATATCTGCCACTGTGCAGGAGAATCCGTATAGGTGTTCGAGTGTTCGAATCGTAAGGCGTGAGAAATTGTAATTAAACGCCGTATTTACATATCTGCCACTGTGCTGGAGAATCTGTATAGGTGTTCGAGTGTTCAAACCGTAACGCGCGAGAAATTGTAAGTAAACGCCGTATTTACATATCTGCCACTGTGCAGGAGAATCCGTATAGGTGTTCGAGTGTTCGAAACGTAACGCGCGAGAAATTGTAAGTAAAAGCCGTATTTACATATCTGCCACTGTGCAGGGGAATCCGTATAGGTGTTCGAGTGTTCGAAACGTAACGCGCGAGAAATTGTAAGTAAACGTCGTATTTACATATCTGCCACTGTGCAGGAGAATCCGTATAGGTGTTCGAGTGTTCGATACGTAACGCGTGAGAAATTGTATGTAAACGCCGTATTTACATCTCTGCCTTTGTGCAGGAGAATCCGTATAGCTGTTCGAGTGTGCGAAACGTAACGCGCGAGAAATTGTAAGTAAACGCCGTATTTACATATCTGCCACTGTGCAGGAGAATCCGTATAGGTGTTCGAGTGTTCGAAACGTAACGCGCGAGAAATTGTAAGTAAACGTCGTATTTACATATCTGCCACTGTGCAGGAGAATCCGTATAGGTGTTCGAGTGTTCGAACCGTAACGCGCGAGAAATTGTAAGTAAACGCCGTATTTAAATATCTGCCACTATGCAGGAGAATCCGTATAGGTGTTCGAGTGTTCGAAACGTAACGCGCGAGAAATTGTAAGTAAACGTCGTATTTACATATCTGCCACTGTGCAGGAGAATCCGTATAGGTGTTCGAGTGTTCGAAACGTAACGCGCGAGAAATTGAATGTAAACGCCCTATTTACGTATCTGCCACTGTGCAGGAGAATCCGTATAGCTGTTCGAGTGTGCGAAACGTAACGCGCTAGAAATTGTAAGTAAACGTCGTATTTACATATCTGCCACTGTGCAGGAGAATCCGTATAGGTGTTCGAGTGTTCGAAACGTAACGCGCAAGAAATTGTAAGTAAACGCCGTATTTACATATCTGCCACTGTGCAGGAGAATCCGTATAGGTGTTCGAGTGTGCGAAACGTAACGCGCGAGAAATTGTAAGTAAACGCCGTATTTACATATCTGCCAGTGTGCAGGAGAATCCGTATAGGTGTTCGAGTGCTCGAAACGTAACGCGCAAGAAATTGTAAGTAAACGCCGTATTTACATATCTGCCACTGTGGAGGAAAATCCGTATAGGTGTTCGAGTGTTCGAATCGTAAGGCGTGAGAAATTGTAATTAAACGCCGTATTTACATATCTGCCACTGTGCTGGAGAATCTGTATAGGTGTTCGAGTGTTCAAACCGTAACGCGCGAGAAATTGTAAGTAAACGCCGTATTTACATTTCTGCCACTATGTAGGAGAATCCGTATAGGTGTTCGAGTGTTCGAAACGTAACGCGCGAGAAATTGTAAGTAAACGTCGTATTTACATATCTGCCACTGTGCAGGAGAATCCGTATAGGTGTTCGAGTGTTCGAAACGTAACGCGCGAGAAATTGTATGTAAACGCCGTATTTACATATCTGCCACTGTGCAGGAGAATCCGTATAGCTGTTCGAGTGTGCCAAACGTAACGCGCGAGAAATTGTAAGTAAACGTCGTATTTACATATCTGCCACTGTGCAGGATAATCCGTATAGGTGTTCGAGTGTTCGAAACGTAACGCGCAAGAAATTGTAAGTAAACGTCGTATTTACATATCTGCCACTGTGCAGGAGAATCCGTATAGGTGTTCGAGTGTGCGAAACGTAACGCGCGAGAAATTGTAAGTAAACGCCGTATTTACATATCTGTCACTGTGCAGGAGAATCCGTATAGGTGTTCGAGTGCTCGAAACGTAACGCGCAAGAAATTGTAAGTAAACGCCGTATTTACATATCTGTCACTGTGCAGGAAAATCCGTATAGGTGTTCGAGTGTTCGAATCGTAAGGCGTGAGAAATTGTAATTAAACGCCGTATTTACATATCTGCCAGTATGTAGGAGAATCCGTATAGCTGTTCGAGTGTGCGAAACGTAACGCGCGAAAAATTGTAAGTAAACGCCGTATTTACATATCTGCCACTGTGCAGGAGAATCCGTATAGGTGTTCGAGTGTTCGAAACGTAACGCGCGAGAAATTGTAAGTAAACGTCGTATTTACATATCTGCCACTGTGCAGGAGAATCCGTATAGGTGTTCGAGTGTTCGAAACGTAACGCGCGAGAAATTGTATGTAAACGCCGTATTTACATATCTGCCACTATCCGGGAGAATCCGTATAGGTGTTCGAGTGTTCGAACCGTAACGCGCGAGAAATTGTAAGTAAACGTCGTATTTACTTATCTGCCACTGTGCAGGAGAATCCGTATAGGTGTTCGAGTGCTCGAAACGTAACGCGTGAGAAATTGTATGTAAACGCCGTATTTACATATCTGCCACTGTCCAGGAGAATCCATATAGGTGTTCGAGTGTTCGAACCGTAACGCGCGAGAAATTGTAAGTAAAAGCCGTATTTACATATCTGCCACTGTGCAGGGGAATCCGTATAGGTGTTCGAGTGTTCGAAACGTAACGCGCGAGAAATTGTAAGTAAACGTCGTATTTACATATCTGCCACTGTGCAGGAGAATCCGTATAGGTGTTCGAGTGCTCGAAACGTAACGCGTAAGAAATTGTATGTAAACGCCGTATTTACATCTCTGCCTCTGTGCAGGAGAATCCGTATAGCTGTTCGAGTGTGCGAAACGTAATGCGCGAGAAATTGTAAGTAAACGTCGTATTTACATATCTGCCACTGTGCAGGAGAATCCGTATAGGTGTTCGAGTGTTCGAAACGTAACGCGCAAGAAATTGTAAGTAAACGCCGTATTTACATATCTGCCACTGTGCAGGAGAATCCGTATAGGTGTTCGAGTGTTCGAAACGTAACGCGCGAGAAATTGTATGTAAACGCCGTATTTACATATCTGCCACTGTGCAGGAGAATCCGTATAGCTGTTCGAGTGTGCGAAATGTAACGCGCGAGAAATTGTAAGTAAACGTCGTATTTACATATCTGTCACTGTGCAGGAGAATCCGTATAGGTGTTCGAGTGTTCGAAACGTAACGCGCAAGAAATTGTAAGTAAACGCCGTATTTACATATCTGCCACTGTGCAGGAGAATCCGTATAGGTGTTCGACTGTTCGAAACGTAACGCGCGAGAAATTGTATGTAAACGACGTATTTACATATCTGCCACTGTGCAGGAGAATCCGTATAGCTGTTCGAGTGTGCGAAACGTAACGCGCGAGAAATTGTAAGTAAACGTCGTATTTACATATCTGCCACTGTGCAGGAGAATCCGTATAGGTGTTCGAGTGTTCGAAACGTAACGCGCAAGAAATTGTAAGTAAACGTCGTATTTACATATCTGCCACTGTGCAGGAGAATCCGTATAGGTGTTCGAGTGTGCGAAACGTAACGCGCAAGAAATTGTAAGTAAACGCCGTATTTACATATCTGCCACTGTTCCGGAGAATCCGTATAGGTGTTCGAGTGCTCGAAACGTAACGCGCAAGAAATTGTAAGTAAACGCCGTATTTACATATCTGCCACTGTGCAGGAAAAACCGTATAGGTGTTCGAGTGTTCGAATCGTAAGGCGTGAGAAATTGTAATTAAACGCCGTATTTACATATCTGCCACTATGCAGGAGAATCCGTATAGGTGTTCGAGTGTTCAAACCGTAACGCGCGAGAAATTGTAAGTAAACGCCGTATTTACATATCTGCCATTGTGCAGGAGAATCCGTATAGGTGTTCGAGTGTTCGAAACGTAACGCGCGAGAAGTTGTAAGTAAACGCCGTATTTACATATCTGCCACTGTGCAGGAGAATCCGTATAGGTGTTCGAGTGTTCGAAACGTAACGCGCAAGAAATTGTAAGTAAACGCCGTATTTACATATCTGTCACTGTGCAGGAGAATCCGTATAGGTGTTCTAGTGCTCGAAACGTAACGCGCAAGAAATTGTAAGTAAACACCGTATTTACATATCTGCCACTGTGCAGGAGAATCCGTATAGGTGTTCGAGTGTTCGAACCGTAACGCGCGAGAAATCGTAAGTAAAAGCCGTATTTACATATCTGCCACTGTGCAGGGGAATCCGTATAGGTGTTCGATTGTTCGAAACGTAACGCGCGAGAAAATGTAAGTAAACGTCGTATTTACATATCTGCCACTGTGCAGGAGAATCCGTATAGGTGTTCGAGTGCTCGAAACGTAACGCGTAAGAAATTGTATGTAAACGCCGTATTTACATATCTGCCACTGTGCAGGAGAATCCGTATAGGTGTTCGAGTGTTCGAAACGTAACGCGCAAGAAATTGTAAGTAAACGTCGTATTTACATATCTGCCACTGTGCAGGAGAATCCGTATAGGTGTTCGAGTGTGCGAAACGTAACGCGCGAGAAATTGTAAGTAAACGCCGTATTTACATATCTGTCACTGTGCAGGAGAATCCGTATAGGTGTTCGAGTGCTCGAAACGTAACGCGCAAGAAATTGTAAGTAAACGCCGTATTTACATATCTGCCACTGTGCAGGAAAATCCGTATAGGTGTTCGAGTGTTCGAATCGTAAGGCGTGAGAAATTGTAATTAAACGCCGTATTTACATATCTGCCACTATGTAGGAGAATCCGTATAGCTGTTCGAGTGTGCGAAACGTAACGCGCGAGAAATTGTAAGTAAACGCCGTATTTACATATCTGCCACTGTGCAGGAGAATCCGTATAGGTGTTCGAGTGTTCGAAACGTAACGCGCGAGAAATTGTAAGTAAACGTCGTATTTACATATCTGCCACTGTGCAGGAGAATCCGTATAGGTGTTCGAGTGCTCGAAACGTAACGCGTAAGAAATTGTTTGTAAACGCCGTATTTACATCTCTGCCTCTGTGCAGGAGAATCCGTATAGCTGTTCGAGTGTGCGAAACGTAATGCGCGAGAAATTGTAAGTAAACGTCGTATTTACATATCTGCCACTGTGCAGGAGAATCCGTATAGGTGTTCGAGTGTTCGAAACGTAACGCGCAAGAAATTGTAAGTAAACGCCGTATTTACATATCTGCCACTGTGCAGGAGAATCCGTATAGGTGTTCGAGTGCTCGAAACGTAACGCGCAAGAAATTGTAAGTAAACGCCGTATTTACATATCTGCCACTGTGCAGGAGAATCCGTATAGGTGTTCGACTGTGCGAAACGTAACGCGCGAGAAATTGTATGTAAACGCCGTATTTACATATCTGCCACTGTGCAGGAGAATCCGTATAGCTGTTCGAGTGTGCGAAACGTAACGCGCGAGAAATTGTAAGTAAACGTCGTATTTACATATCTGCCACTGTGCAGGAGAATCCGTATAGGTGTTCGAGTGTTCGAAACGTAACGCGCAAGAAATTGTAAGTAAACGTCGTATTTACATATCTGCCACTGTGCAGGAGAATCCGTATAGGTGTTCGAGTGTGCGAAACGTAACGCGCAAGAAATTGTAAGTAAACGCCGTATTTACATATCTGCCACTGTGCCGGAGAATCCGTATAGGTGTTCGAGTGCTCGAAACGTAACGCGCAAGAAATTGTAAGTAAACGCCGTATTTACATATCTGCCACTGTGCAGGAAAAACCGTATAGGTGTTCGAGTGTTCGAATCGTAAGGCGTGAGAAATTGTAATTAAACGCCGTATTTACATATCTGCAACTATGCAGGAGAATCCGTATAGGTGTTCGAGTGTTCAAACCATAACGCGCGAGAAATTGTAAGTAAACGCCGTATTTACATATCTGCCATTGTGCAGGAGAATCCGTATAGGTGTTCGAGTGTTCGAAACGTAACGCGCGAGAAGTTGTAAGTAAACGCCGTATTTACATATCTGCCACTGTGCAGGAGAATCCGTATAGGTGTTCGAGTGTTCGAAACGTAACGCGCGAGAAATTGTAAGTAAACGCCGTATTTACATATCTGTCACTGTGCAGGAGAATCCGTATAGGTGTTCGAGTGCTCGAAACGTAACGCGCAAGAAATTGTAAGTAAACGCCGTATTTACATATCTGCCACTGTGCAGGAGAATCCGTATAGGTGTTCGACTGTTCGAAACGTAACGCGCGAGAAATTGTATGTAAACGCCGTATTTACATATCTGCCACTGTGCAGGAGAATCCGTATAGCTGTTCGAGTGTGCGAAACGTAACGCGCGAGAAATTGTAAGTAAACGTCGTATTTACATATCTGCCACTGTGCAGGAGAATCCGTATAGGTGTTCGAGTGTTCGAAACGTAACGCGCAAGAAATTGTAAGTAAACGTCGTATTTACATATCTGCCACTGTGCAGGAGAATCCGTATAGGTGTTCGAGTGTGCGAAACGTAACGCGCAAGAAATTGTAAGTAAATGCCGTATTTACATATCTGCCACTGTGCCGGAGAATCCGTATAGGTGTTCGAATGCTCGAAACGTAACGCGCAAGAAATTGTAAGTAAACGTCGTATTTACATATCTGCCACTGTGCAGGAAAAACCGTATAGGTGTTCGAGTGTTCGAATCGTAAGGCGTGAGAAATTGTAATTAAACGCCGTATTTACATATCTGCCACTATGCAGGAGAATCCGTATAGGTGTTCGAGTGTTCAAACCATAACGCGCGAGAAATTGTAAGTAAACGCCGTATTTACATATCTGCCACTGTGCAGGAGAATCCGTATAGGTGTTCGAGTGTTCGAAACGTAACGCGCGAGAAGTTGTAAGTAAACGCCGTATTTACATATCTGCCACTGTGCAGGAGAATCCGTATAGGTGTTCGAGTGTTCGAAACGTAACGCGCGAGAAATTGTAAGTAAACGCCGTATTTACATATCTGTCACTGTGCAGGAGAATCCGTATAGGTGTTCGAGTGCTCGAAACGTAACGCGCAAGAAATTGTAAGTAAACGCCGTATTTACATATCTGCCACTGTGCAGGAGAATCCGTATAGGTGTTCGACTGTTCGAAACGTAACGCGCGAGAAATTGTATGTAAACGCCGTATTTACATATCTGCCACTGTGCAGGAGAATCCGTATAGCTGTTCGAGTGTGCGAAACGTAACGCGCGAGAAATTGTAAGTAAACGTCGTATTTACATATCTGCCACTGTGCAGGAGAATCCGTATAGGTGTTCGAGTGTTCGAAACGTAACGCGCAAGAAATTGTAAGTAAACGTCGTATTTACATATCTGCCACTGTGCAGGAGAATCCGTATAGGTGTTCGAGTGTGCGAAACGTAACGCGCAAGAAATTGTAAGTAAACGCCGTATTTACATATCTGCCACTGTGCCGGAGAATCCGTATAGGTGTTCGAGTGCTCGAAACGTAACGCGCAAGAAATTGTAAGTAAACGCCGTATTTACATATCTGCCACTGTGCAGGAAAAACCGTATAGGTGTTCGAGTGTTCGAATCGTAAGGCGTGAGAAATTGTAATTAAACGCCGTATTTACATATCTGCAACTATGCAGGAGAATCCGTATAGGTGTTCGAGTGTTCAAACCATAACGCGCGAGAAATTGTAAGTAAACGCCGTATTTACATATCTGCCATTGTGCAGGAGAATCCGTATAGGTGTTCGAGTGTTCGAAACGTAACGCGCGAGAAGTTGTAAGTAAACGCCGTATTTACATATCTGCCACTGTGCAGGAGAATCCGTATAGGTGTTCGAGTGTTCGAAACGTAACGCGCGAGAAATTGTAAGTAAACGCCGTATTTACATATCTGTCACTGTGCAGGAGAATCCGTATAGGTGTTCGAGTGCTCGAAACGTAACGCGCAAGAAATTGTAAGTAAACGCCGTATTTACATATCTGCCACTGTGCAGGAGAATCCGTATAGGTGTTCGACTGTTCGAAACGTAACGCGCGAGAAATTGTATGTAAACGCCGTATTTACATATCTGCCACTGTGCAGGAGAATCCGTATAGCTGTTCGAGTGTGCGAAACGTAACGCGCGAGAAATTGTAAGTAAACGTCGTATTTACATATCTGCCACTGTGCAGGAGAATCCGTATAGGTGTTCGAGTGTTCGAAACGTAACGCGCAAGAAATTGTAAGTAAACGTCGTATTTACATATCTGCCACTGTGCAGGAGAATCCGTATAGGTGTTCGAGTGTGCGAAACGTAACGCGCAAGAAATTGTAAGTAAATGCCGTATTTACATATCTGCCACTGTGCCGGAGAATCCGTATAGGTGTTCGAATGCTCGAAACGTAACGCGCAAGAAATTGTAAGTAAACGTCGTATTTACATATCTGCCACTGTGCAGGAAAAACCGTATAGGTGTTCGAGTGTTCGAATCGTAAGGCGTGAGAAATTGTAATTAAACGCCGTATTTACATATCTGCCACTATGCAGGAGAATCCGTATAGGTGTTCGAGTGTTCAAACCATAACGCGCGAGAAATTGTAAGTAAACGCCGTATTTACATATCTGCCACTGTGCAGGAGAATCCGTATAGGTGTTCGAGTGTTCGAAACGTAACGCGCGAGAAGTTGTAAGTAAACGCCGTATTTACATATCTGCCACTGTGCAGGAGAATCCGTATAGGTGTTCGAGTGTTCGAAACGTAACGCGCGAGAAATTGTAAGTAAACGCCGTATTTACATATCTGTCACTGTGCAGGAGAATCCGTATAGGTGTTCGAGTGCTCGAAACGTAACGCGCAAGAAATTGTAAGTAAACGCCGTATTTACATATCTGCCACTGTGCAGGAGAATCCGTATAGCTGTTCGAGTGTGCCAAACGTAACGCGCGAGAAATTGTAAGTAAACATCGTATTTACATATCTGCCACTGTGCAGGACAATCCGTATAGGTGTTCGAGTGTTCGAAACGTAACGCGCAAGAAATTGTAAGTAAACGTCGTATTTACATATCTGCCACTGTGCAGGAGAATCCGTATAGGTGTTCGAGTGTGCGAAACGTAACGCGCGAGAAATTGTAAGTAAACGCCGTATTTACATATCTGCCACTGTGCAGGAAAATCCGTATAGGTGTTCGAGTGTTCGAATCGTAAGGCGTGAGAAATTGTAATTAAACGCCGTATTTACATATCTGCCACTACGTAGGAGAATCCGTATAGCTGTTCGAGTGTGCGAAACGTAACGCGCGAGAAATTGTAAGTAAACGCCGTATTTACATATCTGCCACTGTGCAGGAGAATCCGTATAGGTGTTCGAGTGTTCGAAACATAACGCGCGAGAAATTGTAAGTAAACATCGTATTTACATATCTGCCACTGTGCAGGAGAATCCGTATAGGTGTTCGAGTGTTCGAAACGTAACGCGCGAGAAATTGTATGTAAACGCCGTATTTACATATCTGCCACTGTCCAGGAGAATCCGTATAGGTGTTCGAGTGTTCGAACCGTAACGCGCGAGAAATTGTAAGTAAACGGCGTATTTACTTATCTGCCACTGTGCAGGAGAATCCGTATAGGTGTTCGAGTGCTCGAAACGTAACGCGTGAGAAATTGTATGTAAACGCCGTATTTACATATCTGCCACGGTCCAGGAGAATCCATATAGGTGTTCGAGTGTTCGAACCGTAACGCGCGAGAAATTGTAAGTAAAAGCCGTATTTACATATCTGCCACTGTGCAGGGAAATCCGTATAGCTGTTCGAGTGTGCGAAACGTAACGCGCGAGAAATTGTAAGTAAACGTCGTATTTACATATCTGCCACTGTGCAGGAGACTCCGTATAGGTGTTCGAGTGTTCGAAACGTAACGCGTAAGAAATTGTAAGTAAACGCCGTATTTACATATCTGCCACTGTGCAGGAGTATCCGTATAGGTGTTCGAGTGTTCGAAACGTAACGCGCGAGAAATTGTATGTAAACGCCGTATTTACATATCTGCCACTGTGCAGGAGAATCCGTATAGCTGTTCGAGTGTGCGAAATGTAACGCGCGAGAAATTGTAAGTAAACGCCTTATTTACATATCTGTCACTGTGCAGGAGAATCCGTATAGGTGTTCGAGTGTTCGAAACGTAACGCGCAAGAAATTGTAAGTAAACGCCGTATTTACATATCTGCCACTGTGCAGGAGAATCCGTATAGGTGTTCGACTGTTCGAAACGTAACGCGCGAGAAATTGTATGTAAACGCCGTATTTACATATCTGCCACTGTGCAGGAGAATCCGTATAGCTGTTCGAGTGTGCGAAACGTAACGCGCGAGAAATTGTAAGTAAACGTCGTATTTACATATCTGCCACTGTGCAGGAGAATCCGTATAGGTGTTCGAGTGTTCGAAACGTAACGCGCAAGAAATTGTAAGTAAACGTCGTATTTACATATCTGCCACTGTGCAGGAGAATCCGTATAGGTGTTCGAGTGTGCGAAACGTAACGCGCAAGAAATTGTAAGTAAACGCCGTATTTACATATCTGCCACTGTGCCGGAGAATCCGTATAGGTGTTCGAGTGCTCGAAACGTAACGCGCAAGAAATTGTAAGTAAACGCCGTATTTACATATCTGCCACTGTGCAGGAAAAACCGTATAGGTGTTCGAGTGTTCGAATCGTAAGGCGTGAGAAATTGTAATTAAACGCCGTATTTACATATCTGCAACTATGCAGGAGAATCCGTATAGGTGTTCGAGTGTTCAAACCATAACGCGCGAGAAATTGTAAGTAAACGCCGTATTTACATATCTGCCATTGTGCAGGAGAATCCGTATAGGTGTTCGAGTGTTCGAAACGTAACGCGCGAGAAGTTGTAAGTAAACGCCGTATTTACATATCTGCCACTGTGCAGGAGAATCCGTATAGGTGTTCGAGTGTTCGAAACGTAACGCGCGAGAAATTGTAAGTAAACGCCGTATTTACATATCTGTCACTGTGCAGGAGAATCCGTATAGGTGTTCGAGTGCTCGAAACGTAACGCGCAAGAAATTGTAAGTAAACGCCGTATTTACATATCTGCCACTGTGCAGGAGAATCCGTATAGGTGTTCGACTGTTCGAAACGTAACGCGCGAGAAATTGTATGTAAACGCCGTATTTACATATCTGCCACTGTGCAGGAGAATCCGTATAGCTGTTCGAGTGTGCGAAACGTAACGCGCGAGAAATTGTAAGTAAACGTCGTATTTACATATCTGCCACTGTGCAGGAGAATCCGTATAGGTGTTCGAGTGTTCGAAACGTAACGCGCAAGAAATTGTAAGTAAACGTCGTATTTACATATCTGCCACTGTGCAGGAGAATCCGTATAGGTGTTCGAGTGTGCGAAACGTAACGCGCAAGAAATTGTAAGTAAACGCCGTATTTACATATCTGCCACTGTGCCGGAGAATCCGTATAGGTGTTCGAATGCTCGAAACGTAACGCGCAAGAAATTGTAAGTAAACGTCGTATTTACATATCTGCCACTGTGCAGGAAAAACCGTATAGGTGTTCGAGTGTTCGAATCGTAAGGCGTGAGAAATTGTAATTAAACGCCGTATTTACATATCTGCCACTATGCAGGAGAATCCGTATAGGTGTTCGAGTGTTCAAACCATAACGCGCGAGAAATTGTAAGTAAACGCCGTATTTACATATCTGCCACTGTGCAGGAGAATCCGTATAGGTGTTCGAGTGTTCGAAACGTAACGCGCGAGAAGTTGTAAGTAAACGCCGTATTTACATATCTGCCACTGTGCAGGAGAATCCGTATAGGTGTTCGAGTGTTCGAAACGTAACGCGCGAGAAATTGTAAGTAAACGCCGTATTTACATATCTGTCACTGTGCAGGAGAATCCGTATAGGTGTTCGAGTGCTCGAAACGTAACGCGCAAGAAATTGTAAGTAAACGCCGTATTTACATATCTGCCACTGTGCAGGAGAATCCGTATAGCTGTTCGAGTGTGCCAAACGTAACGCGCGAGAAATTGTAAGTAAACGTCGTATTTACATATCTGCCACTGTGCAGGACAATCCGTATAGGTGTTCGAGTGTTCGAAACGTAACGCGCAAGAAATTGTAAGTAAACGTCGTATTTACATATCTGCCACTGTGCAGGAGAATCCGTATAGGTGTTCGAGTGTGCGAAACGTAACGCGCGAGAAATTGTAAGTAAACGCCGTATTTACATATCTGCCACTGTGCAGGAAAATCCGTATAGGTGTTCGAGTGTTCGAATCGTAAGGCGTGAGAAATTGTAATTAAACGCCGTATTTACATATCTGCCACTACGTAGGAGAATCCGTATAGCTGTTCGAGTGTGCGAAACGTAACGCGCGAGAAATTGTAAGTAAACGCCGTATTTACATATCTGCCACTGTGCAGGAGAATCCGTATAGGTGTTCGAGTGTTCGAAACATAACGCGCGAGAAATTGTAAGTAAACATCGTATTTACATATCTGCCACTGTGCAGGAGAATCCGTATAGGTGTTCGAGTGTTCGAAACGTAACGCGCGAGAAATTGTATGTAAACGCCGTATTTACATATCTGCCACTGTCCAGGAGAATCCGTATAGGTGTTCGAGTGTTCGAACCGTAACGCGCGAGAAATTGTAAGTAAACGGCGTATTTACTTATCTGCCACTGTGCAGGAGAATCCGTATAGGTGTTCGAGTGCTCGAAACGTAACGCGTGAGAAATTGTATGTAAACGCCGTATTTACATATCTGCCACGGTCCAGGAGAATCCATATAGGTGTTCGAGTGTTCGAACCGTAACGCGCGAGAAATTGTAAGTAAAAGCCGTATTTACATATCTGCCACTGTGCAGGGAAATCCGTATAGCTGTTCGAGTGTGCGAAACGTAACGCGCGAGAAATTGTAAGTAAACGTCGTATTTACATATCTGCCACTGTGCAGGAGACTCCGTATAGGTGTTCGAGTGTTCGAAACGTAACGCGTAAGAAATTGTAAGTAAACGCCGTATTTACATATCTGCCACTGTGCAGGAGTATCCGTATAGGTGTTCGAGTGTTCGAAACGTAACGCGCGAGAAATTGTATGTAAACGCCGTATTTACATATCTGCCACTGTGCAGGAGAATCCGTATAGCTGTTCGAGTGTGCGAAATGTAACGCGCGAGAAATTGTAAGTAAACGTCTTATTTACATATCTGTCACTGTGCAGGAGAATCCGTATAGGTGTTCGAGTGTTCGAAACGTAACGCGCAAGAAATTGTAAGTAAACGCCGTATTTACATATCTGCCACTGTGCAGGAGAATCCGTATAGGTGTTCGACTGTTCGAAACGTAACGCGCGAGAAATTGTATGTAAACGCCGTATTTACATATCTGCCACTGTGCAGGAGAATCCGTATAGCTGTTCGAGTGTGCGAAACGTAACGCGCGAGAAATTGTAAGTAAACGTCGTATTTACATATCTGCCACTGTGCAGGAGAATCCGTATAGGTGTTCGAGTGTTCGAAACGTAACGCGCAAGAAATTGTAAGTAAACGTCGTATTTACATATCTGCCACTGTGCAGGAGAATCCGTATAGGTGTTCGATTGTGCGAAACGTAACGCGCAAGAAGTTGTAAGTAAACGCCGTATTTACATATCTGCCACTGTGCCGGAGAATCTGTATAGGTGTTCGAGTGCTCGAAACGTAACGCGCAAGAAATTGTAAGTAAACGCCGTATTTACATATCTGCCACTGTGCAGGAAAATCCGTATAGGTGTTCGAGTGTTCGAATCGTAAGGCGTGAGAAATTGTAATTAAACGCCGTATTTACATATCTGCCACTGTGCAGGAGAATCCGTATAGGTGTTCGAGTGTTCAAACCGTAACGCGCGAGAAATTGTAAGTAAACGCCGTATTTACATATCTGCCATTGTGCAGGAGAATCCGTATAGGTGTTCGAGTGTTCGAAACGTAACGCGCGAGAAGTTGTAAGTAAACGCCGTATTTACATATCTGCCACTGTGCAGGAGAATCCGTATAGGTGTTCGAGTGTTCGAAACGTAACGCGCGAGAAATTGTAAGTAAACGTCGTATTTACTTATCTGCCACTGTGTAGGAGAATCCGTATAGGTGTTCGAGTGTTCGAAACGTAACGCGCGAGAAATTGTAAGTAAACGTCGTATTTACATATCTGCCACTGTGCAGGAGAATCCGTATAGGTGTTCGAGTGTGCCAAACGTAACGCGCGAGAAATTGTAAGTGAACGCCGTATTTACATATCTGCCACTGTGCAGGATAATCCGTATAGGTGTTCGAGTGTTCGAAACGTAACGCGTGAGAAATTGTAAGTAAACGCCGTATTTACATATCTGCCACTATCCAGGAGAATCCGTATAGGTGTTCGAGTGTTCGAACCGTAACGCGCGAGAAATTGTAAGTAAAAGCCGTATTTACATATCTGCCACTGTGCAGGGGAATCCGTATAGGTGTTCGAGTGTTCGAAACGTAACGCGCGAGAAATTGTAAGTAAACGTCGTATTTACATATCTGCCACTGTGCAGGAGAATCCGTATAGGTGTTCGAGTGTTCGATACGTAACGCGTGAGAAATTGTATGTAAACGCCGTATTTACATCTCTACCTCTGTGCAGGAGAATCCGTATAGCTGTTCGAGTGTGCGAAACGTAACGCGCGAGAAATTGTAAGTAAACGCCGTATTTACATATCTGCCACTGTGCAGGAGATTCCGTATTGGTGTTCGAGTGTTCGAAACGTAACGCGCGAGAAATTGTAAGTAAACGTCGTATTTACATATCTGCCACTGTGCAGGAGAATCCGTATAGGTGTTCGAGTGCTCGAAACGTAACGCGTGAGAAATTGTATGTAAACGCCGTATTTACATATCTGCCACTGTCCAGGAGAATCCATATAGGTGTTCGAGTGTTCGAACCGTAACGCGCGAGAAATTGTAAGTAAAAGCCGTATTTACATATCTGCCACTGTGCAGGGGAATCCGTATAGGTGTTCGAGTGTTCGAAACATAACGCGCGAGAAATTGTAAGTAAACGTCGTATTTACATATCTGCCACTGTGCAGGAGAATCCGTATAGGTGTTCGACTGTTCGAAACGTAACGCGCGAGAAATTGTATGTAAACGCCGTATTTACATATCTGCCACTGTGCAGGAGAATCCGTATAGCTGTTCGAGTGTGCGAAACGTAACGCGCGAGAAATTGTAAGTAAACGTCGTATTTACATATCTGCCACTGTGCAGGAGAATCCGTATAGGTGTTCGAGTGTTCGAAACGTAACGCGCAAGAAATTGTAAGTAAACGCCGTATTTACATATCTGCCACTGTGCAGGAGAATCCGTATAGGTGTTCGACTGTTCGAAACGTAACGCGCGAGAAATTGTATGTAAACGCCGTATTTACATATCTGCCACTGTGCAGGAGAATCCGTATAGCTGTTCGAGTGTGCGAAACGTAACGCGCGAGAAATTGCAAGTAAACGTCGTATTTACATATCTGCCACTGTGCAGGAGAATCCGTATAGGTGTTCGAGTGTTCGAAACGTAACGCGCAAGAAATTGTAAGTAAACGTCGTATTTACATATCTGCCACTGTGCCGGAGAATCCGTATAGGTGTTCGAGTGCTCGAAACGTAACGCGCAAGAAATTGTAAGTAAACGCCGTATTTACATATCTGCCACTGTGCAGGAAAATCCGTATAGGTGTTCGAGTGTTCGAATCGTAAGGCGTGAGAAATTGTAATTAAACGCCGCATTTACATATCTGCCACTGTGCAGGAGAATCCGTATAGGTGTTCGAGTGTTCGAAACGTAACGCGCGAGAAATTGTAAGTAAACGTCGTATTTACATATCTGCCACTGTGCAGGAGAATCCGTATAGGTGTTCGAGTGTACCAAACGTAACGCGCGAGAAATTGTAAGTGAACGCCGTATTTACATATCTGCCACTGTGCAGGATAATCCGTATAGGTGTTCGAGTGTTCGAAACGTAACGCGTGAGAAATTGTAAGTAAACGCCGTATTTACATATCTGCCACTATCCAGGAGAATCCGTATAGGTGTTCGAGTGTTCGAACCGTAACGCGCGAGAAATTGTAAGTAAAAGCCGTATTTACATATCTGCCACTGTGCAGGGGAATCCGTATAGGTGTTCGAGTGTTCGAAACGTAACGCGCGAGAAATTGTAAGTAAACGTCGTATTTACATATCTGCAACGGTGCAGGAGAATCCGTATAGGTGTTCGAGTGTTCGATACGTAACGCGTGAGAAATTGTATGTAAACGCCGTATTTACATCTCTACCTCTGTGCAGGAGAATCCGTATAGCTGTTCGAGTGTGCCAAACGTAACGCGCGAGAAATTGTAAGTAAACACCGTATTTACATATCTGCCACTGTGCAGGAGAATCCGTATAGGTGTTCGAGTGTTCGAAACGTAACGCGCGAGAAATTGTAAGTAAACGTCGTATTTACATATCTGCCACTGTGCAGGAGAATCTGTATAGGTGTTCGAGTGTTCAAACCGTAACGCGCGAGAAATTGTAAGTAAACGCCGTATTTAAATATCTGCCACTATGCAGGAGAATCCGTATAGGTGTCCGAGTGTTCGAAACGTAACGCGCGAGAAATTGTAAGTAAACGTCGTATTTACATATCTGCCACTGTGCAGGAGAATCCGTATAGGTGTTCGAGTGTTCGAAACGTAACGCGCGAGAAATTGTATGTAAACGCCGTATTTACATATCTGCCACTGTGCAGGAGAATCCGTATAGCTGTTCGAGTGTGCGAAACGTAACGCGCTAGAAATTGTAAGTAAACGTCGTATTTACATATCTGCCACTGTGCAGGAGAATCCGTATAGGTGTTCGAGTGTTCGAAACGTAACGCGCAAGAAATTGTAAGTAAACGCCGTATTTACATATCTGCCACTGTGCAGGAGAATCCGTATAGGTGTTCGAGTGTGCGAAACGTAACGCGCGAGAAATTGTAAGTAAATGCCGTATTTACATATCTGCCATTGTGCAGGAGAATCCGTATAGGTGTTCGAGTGCTCGAAACGTAACGCGCAAGAAATTGTAAGTAAACGCCGTATTTACATATCTGCCACTGTGCAGGAAAATCCGTATAGGTGTTCGAGTGTTCGAATCGTAAGGCGTGAGAAATTGTAATTAAACGCCGTATTTACATATCTGCCACTGTGCTGGAGAATCTGTATAGGTGTTCGAGTGTTCAAACCGTAACGCGCGAGAAATTGTAAGTAAACGCCGTATTTACATATCTGCCACTGTGCAGGAGAATCCGTATAGGTGTTCGAGTGTTCGAAACGTAACGCGCGAGAAATTGTAAGTAAACGTCGTATTTACATATCTGCCACTGTGCAGGAGAATCCGTATAGGTTTTCGAGTGTTCGATACGTAACGCGTGAGAAATTGTATGTAAACGCCGTATTTACATCTCTGCCTCTGTGGAGGAGAATCCGTATAGCTGTTCGAGTGTGCGAAACGTAACGCGCGAGAAATTGTAAGTAAACGCCGTATTTACATATCTGCCACTGTGCAGGAGAATCCGTATAGGTGTTCGAGTGTTCGAAACGTAACGCGCGAGAAATTGTAAGTAAACGTCGTATTTACATATCTGCCACTGTGCAGGAGAATCCGTATAGGTGTTCGAGTGTTCAAACCGTAACGCGCGAGAAATTGTAAGTAAACGCCGTATTTAAATATCTGCCACTATGCAGGAGAATCCGTATAGGTGTTCGAGTGTTCGAAACGTAACGCGCGAGAAATTGTAAGTAAACGTCGTATTTACATATCTGCCACTGTGCAGGAGAATCCGTATAGGTGTTCGAGTGTTCCAAAAGTAACGCGCGAGAAATTGTATGTAAACGCCGTATTTACATATCTGCCACTGTGCAGGAGAATCCGTATAGCTGTTCGAGTGTGCGAAACGTAACGCGCTAGAAATTGTAAGTAAACGTCGTATTTACATATCTGCCACTGTGCAGGAGAATCCGTATAGGTGTTCGAGTGTTTGAAACGTAACGCGCAAGAAATTGTAAGTAAACGCCGTATTTACATATCTGCCACTGTGCAGGAGAATCCGTATAGGTGTTCGAGTGTGCGAAACGTAACGCGCGAGAAATTGTAAGTAAACGCCGTATTTACATATCTGCCATTGTGCAGGAGAATCCGTATAGGTGTTCGAGTGCTCGAAACGTAACGCGCAAGAAATTGTAAGTAAACGCCGTATTTACATATCTGCCACTGTGCAGGAAAATCCGTATAGGTGTTCGAGTGTTCGAATCGTAAGGCGTGAGAAATTGTAATTAAACGCCGTATTTACATATCTGCCACTGTGCTGGAGAATCTGTATAGGTGTTCGACTGTTCAAACCGTAACGCGCGAGAAATTGTAAGTAAACGCCGTATTTACATATCTGCCACTGTGCAGGAGAATCCGTATAGGTGTTCGAGTGTTCGAAACGTAACGCGCGAGAAATTGTAAGTAAACGTCGTATTTACATATCTGCCACTGTGCAGGAGAATCCGTATAGGTGTTCGAGTGTTCGAAACGTAACGCGCGAGAAATTGTAAGTAAACGTCGTATTTACTTATCTGCCACTGTGCAGGAGAATCCGTATAGGTGTTCGAGTGTTCGAAACGTAACGCGCGAGAAATTGTAAGTAAACGTTGTATTTACATATCTG
Organism: Camellia sinensis; assembly: GCF_055761805.1. Taxonomy (NCBI): domain Eukaryota; kingdom Viridiplantae; phylum Streptophyta; class Magnoliopsida; order Ericales; family Theaceae; genus Camellia; species Camellia sinensis. The sequence goes on along the minus strand of NW_028128989.1, from coordinate 2,562,812 downwards.
CCACTGTGCAGGAGAATCCGTATAGGTGTTCGAGTGTGCCAAACGTAACGCGCGAGAAATTGTAAGTGAACGCCGTATTTACATATCTGCCACTGTGCAGGATAATCCGTATAGGTGTTCGAGTGTTCGAAACGTAACGCGTGAGAAATTGTAAGTAAACGCCGTATTTACATATCTGCCACTATCCAGGAGAATCCGTATAGGTGTTCGAGTGTTCGAACCGTAACGCGCGAGAAATTGTAAGTAAAAGCCGTATTTACATATCTGCCACTGTGCAGGGGAATCCGTATAGGTGTTCGAGTGTTCGAAACGTAACGCGCGAGAAATTGTAAGTAAACGTCGTATTTACATATCTGCAACGGTGCAGGAGAATCCGTATAGGTGTTCGAGTGTTCGATACGTAACGCGTGAGAAATTGTATGTAAACGCCGTATTTACATCTCTACCTCTGTGCAAGAGAATCCGTATAGCTGTTCGAGTGTGCCAAACGTAACGCGCGAGAAATTGTAAGTAAACACCGTATTTACATATCTGCCACTGTGCAGGAGAATCCGTATAGGTGTTCGAGTGTTCGAAACGTAACGCGCGAGAAATTGTAAGTAAACGTCGTATTTACATATCTGCCACTGTGCAGGAGAATCTGTATAGGTGTTCGAGTGTTCAAACCGTAACGCGCGAGAAATTGTAAGTAAACGCCGTATTTAAATATCTGCCACTATGCAGGAGAATCCGTATAGGTGTCCGAGTGTTCGAAACGTAACGCGCGAGAAATTGTAAGTAAACGTCGTATTTACATATCTGCCACTGTGCAGGAGAATCCGTATAGGTGTTCGAGTGTTCGAAACGTAACGCGCGAGAAATTGTATGTAAACGCCGTATTTACATATCTGCCACTGTGCAGGAGAATCCGTATAGCTGTTCGAGTGTGCGAAACGTAACGCGCTAGAAATTGTAAGTAAACGTCGTATTTACATATCTGCCACTGTGCAGGAGAATCCGTATAGGTGTTCGAGTGTTCGAAACGTAACGCGCAAGAAATTGTAAGTAAACGCCGTATTTACATATCTGCCACTGTGCAGGAGAATCCGTATAGGTGTTCGAGTGTGCGAAACGTAACGCGCGAGAAATTGTAAGTAAATGCCGTATTTACATATCTGCCATTGTGCAGGAGAATCCGTATAGGTGTTCGAGTGCCCGAAACGTAACGCGCAAGAAATTGTAAGTAAACGCCGTATTTACATATCTGCCACTGTGCAGAAAAATCCGTATAGGTGTTCGAGTGTTCGAATCGTAAGGCGTGAGAAATTGTAATTAAACGCCGTATTTACATATCTGCCACTGTGCTGGAGAATCTGTATAGGTGTTCGAGTGTTCAAACCGTAACGCGCGAGAAATTGTAAGTAAACGCCGTATTTACATATCTGCCACTGTGCAGGAGAATCCGTATAGGTGTTCGAGTGTTCGAAACGTAACGCGCGAGAAATTGTAAGTAAACGTCGTATTTACATATCTGCCACTGTGCAGGAGAATCCGTATAGGTTTTCGAGTGTTCGATACGTAACGCGTGAGAAATTGTATGTAAACGCCGTATTTACATCTCTGCCTCTGTGGAGGAGAATCCGTATAGCTGTTCGAGTGTGCGAAACGTAACGCGCGAGAAATTGTAAGTAAACGCCGTATTTACATATCTGCCACTGTGCAGGAGAATCCGTATAGGTGTTCGAGTGTTCGAAACGTAACGCGCGAGAAATTGTAAGTAAACGTCGTATTTACATATCTGCCACTGTGCAGGAGAATCCGTATAGGTGTTCGAGTGTTCAAACCGTAACGCGCGAGAAATTGTAAGTAAACGCCGTATTTAAATATCTGCCACTATGCAGGAGAATCCGTATAGGTGTTCGAGTGTTCGAAACGTAACGCGCGAGAAATTGTAAGTAAACGTCGTATTTACATATCTGCCACTGTGCAGGAGAATCCGTATAGGTGTTCGAGTGTTCCAAAAGTAACGCGCGAGAAATTGTATGTAAACGCCGTATTTACATATCTGCCACTGTGCAGGAGAATCCGTATAGCTGTTCGAGTGTGCGAAACGTAACGCGCTAGAAATTGTAAGTAAACGTCGTATTTACATATCTGCCACTGTGCAGGAGAATCCGTATAGGTGTTCGAGTGTTCGAAACGTAACGCGCAAGAAATTGTAAGTAAACGCCGTATTTACATATCTGCCACTGTGCAGGAGAATCCGTATAGGTGTTCGAGTGTGCGAAACGTAACGCGCGAGAAATTGTAAGTAAACGCCGTATTTACATATCTGCCATTGTGCAGGAGAATCCGTACAGGTGTTCGAGTGCTCGAAACGTAACGCGCAAGAAATTGTAAGTAAACGCCGTATTTACATATCTGCCACTGTGCAGGAAAATCCGTATAGGTGTTCGAGTGTTCGAATCGTAAGGCGTGAGAAATTGTAATTAAACGCCGTATTTACATATCTGCCACTGTGCTGGAGAATCTGTATAGGTGTTCGACTGTTCAAACCGTAACGCGCGAGAAATTGTAAGTAAACGCCGTATTTACATATCTGCCACTGTGCAGGAGAATCCGTATAGGTGTTCGAGTGTTCGAAACGTAACGCGCGAGAAATTGTAAGTAAACGTCGTATTTACATATCTGCCACTGTGCAGGAGAATCCGTATAGGTGTTCGAGTGTTCGAAACGTAACGCGCGAGAAATTGTAAGTAAACGTCGTATTTACTTATCTGCCACTGTGCAGGAGAATCCGTATAGGTGTTCGAGTGTTCGAAACGTAACGCGCGAGAAATTGTAAGTAAACGTCGTATTTACATATCTGCCACTGCGCAGGAGAATCCGTATTGGTGTTCGAGTGTGCCAAACGTAACGCGCGAGAAATTGTAAGTGAACGCCGTATTTACATATCTGCCACTGTGCAGGATAATCCGTATAGGTGTTCGAGTGTTCGAAACGTAACGCGTGAGAAATTGTAAGTAAACGCCGTATTTACATATCTGCCACTATCCAGGAGAATCCGTATAGGTGTTCGAGTGTTCGAACCGTAACGCGCGAGAAATTGTAAGTAAAAGCCGTATTTACATATCTGCCACTGTGCAGGGGAATCCGTATAGGTGTTCGAGTGTTCGAAACGTAACGCGCGAGAAATTGTAAGTAAACGTCGTATTTACATATCTGCAACGGTGCAGGAGAATCCGTATAGGTGTTCGAGTGTTCGATACGTAACGCGTGAGAAATTGTATGTAAACGCCGTATTTACATCTCTACCTCTGTGCAGGAGAATCCGTATAGCTGTTCGAGTGTGCCAAACGTAACGCGCGAGAAATTGTAAGTAAACACCGTATTTACATATCTGCCACTGTGCAGGAGAATCCGTATAGGTGTTCGAGTGTTCGAAACGTAACGCGCGAGAAATTGTAAGTAAACGTCGTATTTACATATCTGCCACTGTGCAGGAGAATCTGTATAGGTGTTCGAGTGTTCAAACCGTAACGCGCGAGAAATTGTAAGTAAACGCCGTATTTAAATATCTGCCACTATGCAGGAGAATCCGTATAGGTGTCCGAGTGTTCGAAACGTAACGCGCGAGAAATTGTAAGTAAACGTCGTATTTACATATCTGCCACTGTGCAGGAGAATCCGTATAGGTGTTCGAGTGTTCGAAACGTAACGCGCGAGAAATTGTATGTAAACGCCGTATTTACATATCTGCCACTGTGCAGGAGAATCCGTATAGCTGTTCGAGTGTGCGAAACGTAACGCGCTAGAAATTGTAAGTAAACGTCGTATTTACATATCTGCCACTGTGCAGGAGAATCCGTATAGGTGTTCGAGTGTTCGAAACGTAACGCGCAAGAAATTGTAAGTAAACGCCGTATTTACATATCTGCCACTGTGCAGGAGAATCCGTATAGGTGTTCGAGTGTGCGAAACGTAACGCGCGAGAAATTGTAAGTAAATGCCGTATTGACATATCTGCCATTGTGCAGGAGAATCCGTATAGGTGTTCGAGTGCTCGAAACGTAACGCGCAAGAAATTGTAAGTAAACGCCGTATTTACATATCTGCCACTGTGCAGGAAAATCCGTATAGGTGTTCGAGTGTTCGAATCGTAAGGCGTGAGAAATTGTAATTAAACGCCGTATTTACATATCTGCCACTGTGCTGGAGAATCTGTATAGGTGTTCGAGTGTTCAAACCGTAACGCGCGAGAAATTGTAAGTAAACGCCGTATTTACATATCTGCCACTGTGCAGGAGAATCCGTATAGGTGTTCGAGTGTTCGAAACGTAACGCGCGAGAAATTGTAAGTAAACGTCGTATTTACATATCTGCCACTGTGCAGGAGAATCCGTATAGGTTTTCGAGTGTTCGATACGTAACGCGTGAGAAATTGTATGTAAACGCCGTATTTACATCTCTGCCTCTGTGGAGGAGAATCCGTATAGCTGTTCGAGTGTGCGAAACGTAACGCGCGAGAAATTGTAAGTAAACGCCGTATTTACATATCTGCCACTGTGCAGGAGAATCCGTATAGGTGTTCGAGTGTTCGAAACGTAACGCGCGAGAAATTGTAAGTAAACGTCGTATTTACATATCTGCCACTGTGCAGGAGAATCCGTATAGGTGTTCGAGTGTTCAAACCGTAACGCGCGAGAAATTGTAAGTAAACGCCGTATTTAAATATCTGCCACTATGCAGGAGAATCCGTATAGGTGTTCGAGTGTTCGAAACGTAACGCGCGAGAAATTGTAAGTAAACGTCGTATTTACATATCTGCCACTGTGCAGGAGAATCCGTATAGGTGTTCGAGTGTTCCAAAAGTAACGCGCGAGAAATTGTTTGTAAACGCCGTATTTACATATCTGCCACTGTGCAGGAGAATCCGTATAGCTGTTCGAGTGTGCGAAACGTAACGCGCTAGAAATTGTAAGTAAACGTCGTATTTACATATCTGCCACTGTGCAGGAGAATCCGTATAGGTGTTCGAGTGTTCGAAACGTAACGCGCAAGAAATTGTAAGTAAACGCCGTATTTACATATCTGCCACTGTGCAGGAGAATCCGTATAGGTGTTCGAGTGTGCGAAACGTAACGCGCGAGAAATTGTAAGTAAACGCCGTATTTACATATCTGCCATTGTGCAGGAGAATCCGTATAGGTGTTCGAGTGCTCGAAACGTAACGCGCAAGAAATTGTAAGTAAACGCCGTATTTACATATCTGCCACTGTGCAGGAAAATCCGTATAGGTGTTCGAGTGTTCGAATCGTAAGGCGTGAGAAATTGTAATTAAACGCCGTATTTACATATCTGCCACTGTGCTGGAGAATCTGTATAGGTGTTCGACTGTTCAAACCGTAACGCGCGAGAAATTATAAGTAAACGCCGTATTTACATATCTGCCACTGTGCAGGAGAATCCGTATAGGTGTTCGAGTGTTCGAAACGTAACGCGCGAGAAATTGTAAGTAAACGTCGTATTTACATATCTGCCACTGTGCAGGAGAATCCGTATAGGTTTTCGAGTGTTCGATACGTAACGCGTGAGAAATTATATGTAAACGCCGTATTTACATCTCTGCCTCTGTGGAGGAGAATCCGTATAGCTGTTCGAGTGTGCGAAACGTAACGCGCGAGAAATTGTAAGTAAACGCCGTATTTACATATCTGCCACTGTGCAGGAGAATCCGTATAGGTGTTCGAGTGTTCGAAACGTAACGCGCGAGAAATTGTAAGTAAACGTCGTATTTACATATCTGCCACTGTGCAGGAGAATCCGTATAGGTGTTCGAGTGTTCCAAAAGTAACGCGCGAGAAATTGTATGTAAACGCCGTATTTACATATCTGCCACTGTGCAGGAGAATCCGTATAGCTGTTCGAGTGTGCGAAACGTAACGCGCTAGAAATTGTAAGTAAACGTCGTATTTACATATCTGCCACTGTGCAGGAGAATCCGTATAGGTGTTCGAGTGTTCGAAACGTAACGCGCAAGAAATTGTAAGTAAACGCCGTATTTACATATCTGCCACTGTGCAGGAGAATCCGTATAGGTGTTCGAGTGTGCGAAACGTAACGCGCGAGAAACTGTAAGTAAACGCCGTATTTACATATCTGCCATTGTGCAGGAGAATCCGTATAGGTGTTCGAGTGCTCGAAACGTAACGCGCAAGAAATTGTAAGTAAACGCCGTATTTACATATCTGCCACTGTGCAGGAAAATCCGTATAGGTGTTCGAGTGTTCGAATCGTAAGGCGTGAGAAATTGTAATTAAACGCCGTATTTACATATCTGCCACTGTGCTGGAGAATCTGTATAGGTGTTCGACTGTTCAAACCGTAACGCGCGAGAAATTGTAAGTAAACGCCGTATTTACATATCTGCCACTGTGCAGGAGAATCCGTATAGGTGTTCGAGTGTTCGAAACGTAACGCGCGAGAAATTGTAAGTAAACGTCGTATTTACATATCTGCCACTGTGCAGGAGAATCCGTATAGGTTTTCGAGTGTTCGATACGTAACGCGTGAGAAATTATATGTAAACGCCGTATTTACATCTCTGCCTCTGTGGAGGAGAATCCGTATAGCTGTTCGAGTGTGCGAAACGTAACGCGCGAGAAATTGTAAGTAAACGCCGTATTTACATATCTGCCACTGTGCAGGAGAATCCGTATAGGTGTTCGAGTGTTCGAAACGTAACGCGCGAGAAATTGTAAGTAAACGTCGTATTTACATATCTGCCACTGTGCAGGAGAATCCGTATAGGTGTTCGAGTGTTCAAACCGTAACGCGCGAGAAATTGTAAGTAAACGCCGTATTTAAATATCTGCCACTATGCAGGAGAATCCGTATAGGTGTTCGAGTGTTCGAAACGTAACGCGCGAGAAATTGTAAGTAAACGTCGTATTTACATATCTGCCACTGTGCAGGAGAATCCGTATAGGTGTTCGAGTGTTCCAAAAGTAACGCGCGAGAAATTGTTTGTAAACGCCGTATTTACATATCTGCCACTGTGCAGGAGAATCCGTATAGCTGTTCGAGTGTTCGAAACGTAACGCGCGAGAAATTTTAAGTAAACGTCGTATTTACATATCTGCCACTGTGCAGGAGAATCCGTATAGGTTTTCGAGTGTTCGATACGTAACGCGTGAGAAATTATATGTAAACGCCGTATTTACATCTCTGCCTCTGTGGAGGAGAATCCGTATAGCTGTTCGAGTGTGCGAAACGTAACGCGCGAGAAATTGTAAGTAAACGCCGTATTTACATATCTGCCACTGTGCAGGAGAATCCGTATAGGTGTTCGAGTGTTCGAAACGTAACGCGCGAGAAATTGTAAGTAAACGTCGTATTTACATATCTGCCACTGTGCAGGAGAATCCGTATAGGTGTTCGAGTGTTCCAAAAGTAACGCGCGAGAAATTGTATGTAAACGCCGTATTTACATATCTGCCACTGTGCAGGAGAATCCGTATAGCTGTTCGAGTGTGCGAAACGTAACGCGCTAGAAATTGTAAGTAAACGTCGTATTTACATATCTGCCACTGTGCAGGAGAATCCGTATAGGTGTTCGAGTGTTCGAAACGTAACGCGCAAGAAATTGTAAGTAAACGCCGTATTTACATATCTGCCACTGTGCAGGAGAATCCGTATAGGTGTTCGAGTGTGCGAAACGTAACGCGCGAGAAACTGTAAGTAAACGCCGTATTTACATATCTGCCATTGTGCAGGAGAATCCGTATAGGTGTTCGAGTGCTCGAAACGTAACGTGCAAGAAATTGTAAGTAAACGCCGTATTTACATATCTGCCACTGTGCAGGAAAATCCGTATAGGTGTTCGAGTGTTCGAATCGTAAGGCGTGAGAAATTGTAATTAAACGCCGTATTTACATATCTGCCACTGTGCTGGAGAATCTGTATAGGTGTTCGACTGTTCAAACCGTAACGCGCGAGAAATTGTAAGTAAACGCCGTATTTACATATCTGCCACTGTGTAGGAGAATCCGTATAGGTGTTCGAGTGTTCGAAACGTAACGCGCGAGAAATTGTAAGTAAACGTCGTATTTACATATCTGCCACTGTGCAGGAGAATCCGTATAGGTTTTCGAGTGTTCGATACGTAACGCGTGAGAAATTATATGTAAACGCCGTATTTACATCTCTGCCTCTGTGGAGGAGAATCCGTATAGCTGTTCGAGTGTGCGAAACGTAACGCGCGAGAAATTGTAAGTAAACGCCGTATTTACATATCTGCCACTGTGCAGGAGAATCCGTATAGGTGTTCGAGTGTTCGAAACGTAACGCGCGAGAAATTGTAAGTAAACGTCGTATTTACATATCTGCCACTGTGCAGGAGAATCCGTATAGGTGTTCGAGTGTTCAAACCGTAACGCGCGAGAAATTGTAAGTAAACGCCGTATTTAAATATCTGCCACTATGCAGGAGAATCCGTATAGGTGTTCGAGTGTTCGAAACGTAACGCGCGAGAAATTGTAAGTAAACGTCGTATTTACATATCTGCCACTGTGCAGGAGAATCCGTATAGGTGTTCGAGTGTTCCAAAAGTAACGCGCGAGAAATTGTTTGTAAACGCCGTATTTACATATCTGCCACTGTGCAGGAGAATCCGTATAGCTGTTCGAGTGTGCGAAACGTAACGCGCTAGAAATTGTAAGTAAACGTCGTATTTACATATCTGCCACTGTGCAGGAGAATCCGTATAGGTGTTCGAGTGTTCGAAACGTAACGCGCAAGAAATTGTAAGTAAACGCCGTATTTACATATCTGCCACTGTGCAGGAGAATCCGTATAGGTGTTCGAGTGTGCGAAACGTAACGCGCGAGAAATTGTAAGTAAACGCCGTATTTACATATCTGCCATTGTGCAGGAGAATCCGTATAGGTGTTCGAGTGCTCGAAACGTAACGCGCAAGAAATTGTAAGTAAACGCCGTATTTACATATCTGCCACTGTGCAGGAAAATCCGTATAGGTGTTCGAGTGTTCGAATCGTAAGGCGTGAGAAATTGTAATTAAACGCCGTATTTACATATCTGCCACTGTGCTGGAGAATCTGTATAGGTGTTCGACTGTTCAAACCGTAACGCGCGAGAAATTATAAGTAAACGCCGTATTTACATATCTGCCACTGTGCAGGAGAATCCGTATAGGTGTTCGAGTGTTCGAAACGTAACGCGCGAGAAATTGTAAGTAAACGTCGTATTTACATATCTGCCACTGTGAAGGAGAATCCGTATAGGTTTTCGAGTGTTCGATACGTAACGCGTGAGAAATTATATGTAAACGCCGTATTTACATCTCTGCCTCTGTGGAGGAGAATCCGTATAGCTGTTCGAGTGTGCGAAACGTAACGCGCGAGAAATTGTAAGTAAACGCCGTATTTACATATCTGCCACTGTGCAGGAGAATCCGTATAGGTGTTCGAGTGTTCGAAACGTAACGCGCGAGAAATTGTAAGTAAACGTCGTATTTACATATCTGCCACTGTGCAGGAGAATCCGTATAGGTGTTCGAGTGTTCCAAAAGTAACGCGCGAGAAATTGTATGTAAACGCCGTATTTACATATCTGCCACTGTGCAGGAGAATCCGTATAGCTGTTCGAGTGTGCGAAACGTAACGCGCTAGAAATTGTAAGTAAACGTCGTATTTACATATCTGCCACTGTGCAGGAGAATCCGTATAGGTGTTCGAGTGTTCGAAACGTAACGCGCAAGAAATTGTAAGTAAACGCCGTATTTACATATCTGCCACTGTGCAGGAGAATCCGTATAGGTGTTCGAGTGTGCGAAACGTAACGCGCGAGAAACTGTAAGTAAACGCCGTATTTACATATCTGCCATTGTGCAGGAGAATCCGTATAGGTGTTCGAGTGCTCGAAACGTAACGCGCAAGAAATTGTAAGTAAACGCCGTATTTACATATCTGCCACTGTGCAGGAAAATCCGTATAGGTGTTCGAGTGTTCGAATCGTAAGGCGTGAGAAATTGTAATTAAACGCCGTATTTACATATCTGCCACTGTGCTGGAGAATCTGTATAGGTGTTCGACTGTTCAAACCGTAACGCGCGAGAAATTGTAAGTAAACGCCGTATTTACATATCTGCCACTGTGCAGGAGAATCCGTATAGGTGTTCGAGTGTTCGAAACGTAACGCGCGAGAAATTGTAAGTAAACGTCGTATTTACATATCTGCCACTGTGCAGGAGAATCCGTATAGGTTTTCGAGTGTTCGATACGTAACGCGTGAGAAATTATATGTAAACGCCGTATTTACATCTCTGCCTCTGTGGAGGAGAATCCGTATAGCTGTTCGAGTGTGCGAAACGTAACGCGCGAGAAATTGTAAGTAAACGCCGTATTTACATATCTGCCACTGTGCAGGAGAATCCGTATAGGTGTTCGAGTGTTCGAAACGTAACGCGCGAGAAATTGTAAGTAAACGTCGTATTTACATATCTGCCACTGTGCAGGAGAATCCGTATAGGTGTTCGAGTGTTCGAACCGTAACGCGCGAGAAATTGTAAGTAAACGCCGTATTTACATTTCTGCCACTTTGTAGGAGAATCCGTATAGGTGTTCGAGTGTTCGAAACGTAACGCGCGAGAAATTGTAAGTAAACGTCGTATTTACATATCTGCCACTGTGCAGGAAAATCCGTATAGGTGTTCGAGTGTTCGAAACGTAACGCGCGAGAAATTGTATGTAAACGCCGTATTTTCATATCTGCCACTGTCCAGGAGAATCCGTATAGGTGTTCGAGTGTTCGAACCGTAACGCGCGAGAAATTGTAAGTAAACGTCGTATTTACATATCTGCCACTGTGCAGGAGAATCCGTATAGGTGTTCGAGTGTTCGAAACGTAACGCGCAAGAAATTGTAAGTAAACGTCGTATTTACATATCTGCCACTGTGCAGGAGAATCCGTATAGGTGTTCGAGTGTGCGAAACGTAACGCGCGAGAAATTGTAAGTAAACGCCGTATTTACATATCTGCCACTGTGCAGGAGAATCCGTATAGGTGTTCGAGTGCTCGAAACGTTACGCGCAAGAAATTGTAAGTAAACGCCGTATTTACATATCTGCCACTGTGCAGGAAAATCCGTATAGGTGTTCGAGTGTTCGAATCGTAAGGCGTGAGAAATTGTAATTAAACGCCGTATTTACATATCTGCCACTGTGCAGGAGAATCCGTATAGGTGTTCGAGTGTTCAAACCGTAACGCGCGAGAAATTGTAAGTAAACGCCGTATTTACATATCTGCCACTGTGCAGGAGAATCCGTATAGGTGTTCGAGTGTTCGAAACGTAACGCGCGAGAAGTTGTAAGTAAACGGCGTATTTACATATCTGCCACTGTGCAGGAGAATCCGTATAGGTGTTCGAGTGTTCGAAACGTAACGCGCGAGAAATTGTAAGTAAACGTCGTATTTACTTATCTGCCACTGTGTAGGAGAATCCGTATAGGTGTTCGAGTGTTCGAAACGTAACGCGCGAGAAATTGTAAGTAAACGTCGTATTTACATATCTGCCACTGTGCAGGAGAATCCGTATAGGTGTTCGAGTGTGCCAAACGTAACGCGCGAGAAACTGTAAGTGAACGCCGTATTTACATATCTGCCACTGTGCAGGATAATCCGTATAGGTGTTCGAGTGTTCGAAACGTAACGCGTGATAAATTGTAAGTAAACGCCGTATTTACATATCTGCCACTATCTAGGGGAATCCGTATAGGTGTTCGAGTGTTCGAACCGTAACGCGCGAGAAATTGTAAGTAAAAGCCGTATTTACATATCTGCCACTGTGCAGGGGAATCCGTATAGGTGTTCGAGTGTTCGAAACGTAACGCGCAAGAAATTGTATGTAAACGCCGTATTTTCATATCTGCCACTGTCCAGGAGAATCCGTATAGGTGTTTGAGTGTTCGAACCGTAACGCGCGAGAAATTGTAAGTAAACGTCGTATTTACATATCTGCCACTGTGCAGGAGAATCCGTATAGGTGTTCGAGTGTTCGAAACGTAACGCGCAAGAAATTGTAAGTAAACGTCGTATTTACATATCTGCCACTGTGCAGGAGAATCCGTATAGGTGTTCGAGTGTGCGAAACGTAACGCGCGAGAAATTGTAAGTAAACGCCGTATTTACATATCTGCCACTGTGCAGGAGAATCCGTATAGGTGTTCGAGTGCTCGAAACGTTACGCGCAAGAAATTGTAAGTAAACGCCGTATTTACATATCTGCCACTGTGCAGGAAAATCCGTATAGGTGTTCGAGTGTTCGAATCGTAAGGCGTGAGAAATTGTAATTAAACGCCGTATTTACATATCTGCCACTGTGCAGGAGAATCCGTATAGGTGTTCGAGTGTTCAAACCGTAACGCGCGAGAAAATGTAAGTAAACGCCGTATTTACATATCTGCCACTGTGCAGGAAAATCCGTATAGGTGTTCGAGTGTTCGAAATGTAACGCGCGAGAAGTTGTAAGTAAACGCCGTATTTACATATCTGCCACTGTGCAGGAGAATCCGTATAGGTGTTCGAGTGTTCGAAACGTAACGCGCGAGAAATTGTAAGTAAACGTCGTATTTACTTATCTGCCACTGTGCAGGAGAATCCGTATAGGTGTTCGAGTGTTCGAAACGTAACGCGCGAGAAATTGTAAGTAAACGTCGTATTTACATATCTGCCACTGTGCAGGAGAATCCGTATAGGTGTTCGAGTGTGCCAAACGTAACGCGCGAGAAATTGTAAGTGAACGCCGTATTTAAATATCTGCCACTGTGCAGGATAATCCGTATAGGTGTTCGAGTGTTCGAAACGTAACGCGTGATAAATTGTAAGTAAACGCCGTATTTACATATCTGCCACTATCCAGGGGAATCCGTATAGGTGTTCGAGTGTTCGAACCGTAACGCGCGAGAAATTGTAAGTAAAATCCGTATTTACATATCTGCCACTGTGCAGGGGAATCCGTATAGGTGTTCGAGTGTTCGAAACGTAACGCGCGAGAAATTGTAAGTAAACGTCGTATTTACATATCTGCCACTGTGCAGGAGAATCCGTATAGGTGTTCGAGTGTTCGATACGTAACGCGTGAGAAATCGTATGTAAACGCCGTATTTACATCTCTGCCTCTGTGCCGCAGAATCCGTATAGCTGTTCGAGTGTGCGAAACGTAACGCGCGAGAAATTGTAAGTAAACGCCGTATTTACATATCTGCCACTGTGCAGGAGAATCCGTATAGGTGTTCGAGTGTTCGAAACGTAACGCGCGAGAAATTGTAAGTAAACGTCGTATTTACATATCTGCCACTGTGCAGGAGAATCCGTATAGGTGTTTGAGTGTTCGAACCGTAACGCGCGAGAATTTGTAAGTAAACGCCGTATTTAAATATCTGCCACTATGCAGGAGAATCCGTATAGGTGTTCGAGTGTTCGAAACGTAACGCGCGAGAAATTGTAAGTAAACGTCGTATTTACATATCTGCCACTGTGCAGGAGAATCCGTATAGGTGTTCGAGTGTTCGAAACGTAACGCGCGAGAAATTGTATGTAAACGCCGTATTTACATATCTGCCACTCTGCAGGAGAATCCGTATAGCTGTTCGAGTGTGCGAAACGTAACGCGCTAGAAATTGTAAGTAAACGTCGTATTTACATATCTGCCACTGTGCAGGAGAATCCGTATAGGTGTTCGAGTGTTCGAAACGTAACGCGCAAGAAATTGTAAGTAAACGCCGTATTTACATATCTGCCACTGTGCAGGAGAATCCGTATAGGTGTTCGAGTGTGCGAAACGTAACGCGCGAGAAATTGTAAGTAAACGCCGTATTTACATATCTGCCATTGTGCAGGAGAATCTGTATAGGTGTTCGAGTGCTCGAAACGTAACGCGCAAGAAATTGTAAGTAAACGCCGTATTTACATATCTGCCACTGTGCAGGAAAATCCGTATAGGTGTTCGAGTGTTCGAATCGTAAGGCGTGAGAAATTGTAATTAAACGCCGTATTTACATATCTGCCACTGTGCTGGAGAATCTGTATAGGTGTTCGAGTGTTCAAACCGTAACGCCCGAGAAATTGTAAGTAAACGCCGTATTTACATATCTGCCACTGTGCAGGAGAATCCGTATAGGTGTTCGAGTGTTCGAAACGTAACGCGCGAGAAATTGTAAGTAAACGTCGTATTTACATATCTGCCACTGTGCAGGAGAATCCGTATAGGTTTTCGAGTGTTCGATACGTAACGCGTGAGAAATTGTATGTAAACGCCGTATTTACATCTCTGCCTCTGTGGAGGAGAATCCGTATAGCTGTTCGAGTGTGCGAAACGTAACGCGCGAGAAATTGTAAGTAAACGCCGTATTTACATATCTGCCACTGTGCAGGAGAATCCGTATAGGTGTTCTAGTGTTCGAAACGTAACGCGCGAGAAATTGTAAGTAAACGTCGTATTTACATATCTGCCACTGTGCAGGAGAATCCGTATAGGTGTTCGAGTGTTCGAACCGTAACGCGCGAGAAATTGTAAGTAAACGCCGTATTTACATTTCTGCCACTATGTAGGAGAATCCGTATAGGTGTTCGAGTGTTCGAAACGTAACGCGCGAGAAATTGTAAGTAAAGGTCGTATTTACATATCTGCCACTGCGCAGGAGAATCCGTATAGGTGTTCGAGTGTTCGAAACGTAACGCGCGAGAAATTGTATGTAAACGCCGTATTTTCATATCTGCCACTGTCCAGGAGAATCCGTATAGGTGTTCGAGTGTTCGAACCGTAACGCGCGAGAAATTGTAAGTAAACGTCGTATTTACATATCTGCCACTGTGCAGGAGAATCCGTATAGGTGTTCGAGTGTTCGAAACGTAACGCGCAAGAAATTGTAAGTAAACGTCGTATTTACATATCTGCCACTGTGCAGGAGAATCCGTATAGGTGTTTGAGTGTGCGAAACGTAACGCGCGAGAAATTGTAAGTAAACGCCGTATTTACATATCTGCCACTGTGCAGGAGAATCCGTATAGGTGTTCGAGTGCTCGAAACGTAACGCGCAAGAAATTGTAAGTAAACGCCGTATTTACATATCTGCCACTGTGCAGGAAAATCCGTATAGGTGTTCGAGTGTTCGAATCGTAAGGCGTGAGAAATTGTAATTAAACGCCGTATTTACATATCTGCCACTGTGCAGGAGAATCCGTATAGGTGTTCGAGTGTTCAAACCGTAACGCGCGAGAAATTGTAAGTAAACGCCGTATTTACATATCTGCCACTGTGCAGGAGAATCCGTATAGGTGTTCGAGTGTTCGAAACGTAACGCGCGAGAAGTTGTAAGTAAACGCCGTATTTACATATCTGCCACTGTGCAGGAGAATCCGTATTGGTGTTCGAGTGTTCGAAACGTAACGCGCGAGAAATTGTAAGTAAACGTCGTATTTACTTATCTGCCACTGTGCAGGAGAATCCGTATAGGTGTTCGAGTGTTCGAAACGTAACGCGCGAGAAATTGTATGTAAACGTCGTATTTACATATCTGCCACTGTGCAGGAGAATTCGTATAGGTGTTCGAGTGTGCCAAACGTAACGCGCGAGAAATTGTAAGTGAACGCCGTATTTACATATCTGCCACTGTGCAGGATAATCCGTATAGGTGTTCGAGTGTTCGAAACGTAACGCGTGATAAATTGTAAGTAAACGCCGTATTTACATATCTGCCACTATCCAGGAGAATCCGTATAGGTGTTCGAGTGTTCGAACCGTAACGCGCGAGAAATTGTAAGTAAAAGCCGTATTTACATATCTGCCACTGTGCAGGGGAATCCGTATAGGTGTTCGAGTGTTCGAAACGTAACGCGCGAGAAATTGTAAGTAAACGTCGTATTTACATATCTGCCACTGTGCAGGAGAATCCGTATAGGTGTTCGAGTGTTTGATACGTAACGCGTGAGAAATTGTATGTAAACGCCGTATTTACATCTCTGCCTCTGTGCAGGAGAATCCGTATAGCTGTTCGAGTGTGCGAAACGTAAC
This sequence comes from Camellia sinensis, assembly GCF_055761805.1. Classification (NCBI taxonomy): domain Eukaryota; kingdom Viridiplantae; phylum Streptophyta; class Magnoliopsida; order Ericales; family Theaceae; genus Camellia; species Camellia sinensis. Next base: position 2,546,743 of record NW_028128989.1, on the reverse strand, counting down.
GCGCGAGAAATTGTAAGTAAACGCCGTATTTACATATCTGCCAGTGTGCAGGAGAATCCGTATAGGTGTTCGAGTGTTCGAAACGTAACGCGCGAGAAATTGTAAGTAAATGTCGTATTTACATATCTGCCACTGTGCAGGAGAATCCGTATAGGTGTTCGAGTGTTCGAACCGTAACGCGCGAGAAATTGTAAGTAAACGCCGTATTTAAATATCTGCCACTGTGCAGGAGAATCCGTATAGGTGTTCGAGTGTTCGAAACGTAACGCGCGAGAAATTGTAAGTAAACGTCGTATTTACATATCTGCCACTGTGCAGGAGAATTCGTATAGGTGTTCGAGTGTTTGATACGTAACGCGTGAGAAATTGTATGTAAACGCCGTATTTACATCTCTGCCTCTGTGCAGGAGAATCCGTATAGCTGTTCGAGTGTGCGAAACGTAACGCGCGAGAAATTGTAAGTAAACGCCGTATTTACATATCTGCCAGTGTGCAGGAGAATCCGTATAGGTGTTCGAGTGTTCGAAACGTAACGCGCGAGAAATTGTAAGTAAATGTCGTATTTACATATCTGCCACTGTGCAGGAGAATCCGTATAGGTGTTCGAGTGTTCGAACCGTAACGCGCGAGAAATTGTAAGTAAACGCCGTATTTAAATATCTGCCACTATGCAGGAGAATCCGTATAGGTGTTCGAGTGTTCGAAACGTAACGCGCGAGAAATTGTAAGTAAACGTCGTATTTACATATCTGCCACTGTGCAGGAGAATTCGTATAGGTGTTCGAGTGTTCGAAACGTAACGCGCGAGAAATTGTATGTAAACGCCGTATTTACATATCTGCCACTGTGCAGGAGAATCCGTATAGCTGTTCGAGTGTGCGAAACGTAACGCGCTAGAAATTGTAAGTAAACGTCGTATTTACATATCTGCCACTGTGCAGGAGAATCCGTATAGGTGTTCGAGTGTTCGAAACGTAACGCGCAAGAAATTGTAAGTAAACGCCGTATTTACATATCTGCCACTGTGCAGGAGAATCCGTATAGGTGTTCGAGTGTGCGAAACGTAGCGCGCGAGAAATTGTAAGTAAACGCCGTATTTACATATCTGCCATTGTGCAGGAGAATCCGTATAGGTGTTCGAGTGCTCGAAACGTAACGCGCAAGAAATTGTCAGTAAACGCCGTATTTACATATCTGCCACTGTGCAGGAAAATCCGTATAGGTGTTCGAGTGTTCGAATCGTAAGGCGTGAGAAATTGTAATTAAACGCCGTATTTACATATCTGCCACTGTGCTGGACAATCTGTATAGGTGTTCGAGTGTTCAAACCGTAACGCCCGAGAAATTGTAAGTAAACGCCGTATTTACATATCTGCCACTGTGCAGGAGAATCCGTATAGGTGTTCGAGTGTTCGAAACGTAACGCGCGAGAAATTGTAAGTAAACGTCGTATTTACATATCTGCCACTGTGCAGGAGAATCCGTATAGGTTTTCGAGTGTTCGATACGTAACGCGTGAGAAATTGTATGTAAACGCCGTATTTACATCTCTGCCTCTGTGGAGGAGAATCCGTATAGCTGTTCGAGTGTGCGAAACGTAACGCGCGAGAAATTGTAAGTAAACGCCGTATTTACATATCTGCCACTGTGCAGGAGAATCCGTATAGGTGTTCGAGTGTTCGAAACGTAACGCGCGAGAAATTGTAAGTAAACGTCGTATTTACATATCTGCCACTGTGCAGGAGAATCCGTATAGGTGTTCGAGTGTTCGAACCGTAACGCGCGAGAAATTGTAAGTAAACGCCGTATTTACATTTCTGCCACTATGTAGGAGAATCCGTATAGGTGTTCGAGTGTTCGAAACGTAACGCGCGAGAAATTGTAAGTAAACGTCGTATTTACATATCTGCCACTGCGCAGGAGAATCCGTATAGGTGTTCGAGTGTTCGAAACGTAACGCGCGAGAAATTGTATGTAAACGTCGTATTTTCATATCTGCCACTGTCCAGGAGAATCCGTATAGGTGTTCGAGTGTTCGAACCGTAACGCGCGAGAAATTGTAAGTAAACGTCGTATTTACATATCTGCCACTGTGCAGGAGAATCCGTATAGGTGTTCGAGTGTTCGAAACGTAACGCGCAAGAAATTGTAAGTAAACGTCGTATTTACATATCTGCCACTGTGCAGGAGAATCCGTATAGGTGTTTGAGTGTCCGAAACGTAACGCGCGAGAAATTGTAAGTAAACGCCGTATTTACATATCTGCCACTGTGAAGGAGAATCCGTATAGGTGTTCGAGTGCTCGAAACGTAACGCGCAAGAAATTGTAAGTAAACGCCGTATTTACATATCTGCCACTGTGCAGGAAAATCCGTATAGGTGTTCGAGTGTTCGAATCGTAAGGCGTGAGAAATTGTAATTAAACGCCGTATTTACATATCTGCCACTGTGCAGGAGAATCCGTATAGGTGTTCGAGTGTTCAAACCGTAACGCGCGAGAACTTGTAAGTAAACGCCGTATTTACATATCTGCCACTGTGCAGGAGAATCCGTATAGGTGTTCGAGTGTTCGAAACGTAACGCGCGAGAAGTTGTAAGTAAACGCCGTATTTACATATCTGCCACTGTGCAGGAGAATCCGTATAGGTGTTCGAGTGTTCGAAACGTAACGCGCGAGAAATTGTAAGTAAACGTCGTATTTACTTATCTGGCACTGTGCAGGAGAATCCGTATAGGTGTTCGAGTGTTCGAAACGTAACGCGCGAGAAATTGTAAGAAAACGTCGTATTTACATATCTGCCACTGTGCAGGAGAATTCGTATAGGTGTTCGAGTGTGCCAAACGTAACGCGCGAGAAATTGTAAGTGAACGCCGTATTTACATATCTGCCACTGTGCAGGATAATCCGTATAGGTGTTCGAGTGTTCGAAACGTAACGCGTGATAAATTGTAAGTAAACGCCGTATTTACATATCTGCCATTATCCAGGAGAATCCGTATAGGTGTTCGAGTGTTCGAACCGTAACGCGCGAGAAATTGTAAGTAAAAGCCGTATTTACATATCGGCCACTGTGCAGGGGAATCCGTATAGGTGTTCGAGTGTTCGAAACGTAACGCGCGAGAAATTGTAAGTAAACGTCGTATTTACATATCTGCCACTGTGCAGGAGAATCCGTATAGGTGTTCGAGTGTTCGATACGTAACGCGTGAGAAATTGTATGTAAACGCCGTATTTACATCTCTGCCTCTGTGCAGGAGAATCCGTATAGCTGTTCGAGTGTGCGAAACGTAACGCGCGAGAAATTGTAAGTAAACGCCGTATTTACATATCTGCCACTGTGCAGGAGAATCCGTATAGGTGTTCGAGTGTTCGAAACGTAACGCGCGAGAAATTGTAAGTAAATGTCGTATTTACATATCTGCCACTGTGCAGGAGAATTCGTATAGGTGTTCGAGTGTTCGAAACGTAACGCGCGAGAAATTGTATGTAAACGCCGTATTTACATATCTGCCACTGTGCAGGAGAATCCGTATAGCTGTTCGAGTTTGCGAAACGTAACGCGCTAGAAATTGTAACTAAACGTCGTATTTACATATCTGCCACTGTGCAGGAGAATCCGTATAGGTGTTCGAGTGTTCGAAACGTAACGCGCAAGAAATTGTAAGTAAACGCCGTATTTACATATTTGCCACTGTGCAGGAGAATCCGTATAGGTGTTCGAGTGTGCGAAACGTAACGCGCGAGAAATTGTAAGTAAACGCCGTATTTACATATCTGCCATTGTGCAGGAGAATCCGTATAGGTGTTCGAGTGCTCGAAACGTAACGCGCAAGAAATTGTCAGTAAACGCCGTATTTACATATCTGCCACTGTGCAGGAAAATCCGTATAGGTGTTCGAGTGTTCGAATCGTAAGGCGTGAGAAATTGTAATTAAACGCCGTATTTACATATCTGCCACTGTGCTGGCCAATCTGTATAGGTGTTCGAGTGTTCAAACCGTAACGCCCGAGAAATTGTAAGTAAACGCCGTATTTACATATCTGCCACTGTGCAGGAGAATCCGTATAGGTGTTCGAGTGTTCGAAACGTAACGCGCGAGAAATTGTAAGTAAACGTCGTATTTACTTATCTGCCACTGTGCAGGAGAATCCGTATAGGTGTTCGAGTGTTCGAAACGTAACGCGCGAGAAATTGTAAGTAAACGTCGTATTTACATATCTGCCACTGTGCAGGAGAATCCGTATAGGTGTTCGAGTGCTCGAAACGTAACGCGCAAGAAATTGTAAGTAAACGCCGTATTTACATATCTGCCACTGTGCAGGAAAATCCGTATAGGTGTTCGAGTGTTCGAATCGTAAGGCGTGAGAAATTGTAATTAAACGCCGCATTTACATATCTGCCACTGTGCAGGAGAATCCGTATAGGTGTTCGAGTGTTCAAACCGTAACGCGCGAGAAATTGTAAGTAAACGCCGTATTTACATATCTGCCATTGTGCAGGAGAATCCGTATAGGTGTTCGAGTGTTCGAAACGTAACGCGCGAGAAGTTGTAAGTAAACGCCGTATTTACATATCTGCCACTGTGCAGGAGAATCCGTATAGGTGTTCGAGTGTTCGAAACGTAACGCGCGAGAAATTGTAAGTAAACGTCGTATTTACTTATCTGCCACTGTGTAGAAGAATCCGTATAGGTGTTCGAGTGTTCGAAACGTAACGCGCGAGAAATTGTAAGTAAACGTCGTATTTACATATCTGCCACTGTGCAGGAGAATCCGTATAGGTGTTCGAGTGTGCCAAACGTAACGCGCGAGAAATTGTAAGTGAACGCCGTATTTACATATCTGCCACTGTGCAGGATAATCCGTATAGGTGTTCGAGTGTTCGAAACGTAACGCGTGAGAAATTGTAAGTAAACGCCGTATTTACATATCTGCCACTATCCAGGAGAATCCGTATAGGTGTTCGAGTGTTCGAACCGTAACGCGCGAGAAATTGTAAGTAAAAGCCGTATTTACATATCTGCCACTGTGCAGGGGAATCCGTATAGGTGTTCGAGTGTTCGAAACGTAACGCGCGAGAAATTGTAAGTAAACGTCGTATTTACATATCTGCCACTGTGCAGGAGAATCCGTATAGGTGTTCGAGTGTTCGATACGTAACGCGTGAGAAATTGTATGTAAACGCCGTATTTACATCTCTACCTCTGTGCAGGAGAATCCGTATAGCTGTTCGAGTGTGCGAAACGTAACGCGCGAGAAATTGTAAGTAAACGCCGTATTTACATATCTGCCACTGTGCAGGAGAATCCGTATTGGTGTTCGAGTGTTCGAAACGTAACGCGCGAGAAATTGTAAGTAAACGTCGTATTTACATATCTGCCACTGTGCAGGAGAATCCGTATAGGTGTTCGAGTGCTCGAAACGTAACGCGTGAGAAATTGTATGTAAACGCCGTATTTACATATCTGCCACTGTCCAGGAGAATCCATATAGGTGTTCGAGTGTTCGAACCGTAACGCGCGATAAATTGTAAGTAAAAGCCGTATTTACATATCTGCCACTGTGCAGGGGAATCCGTATAGGTGTTCGAGTGTTCGAAACATAACGCGCGAGAAATTGTAAGTAAACGTCGTATTTACATATCTGCCACTGTGCAGGAGAATCCGTATAGGTGTTCGAGTGCTCGAAACGTAACGCGTAAGAAATTGTATGTAAACGCCGTATTTACATATCTGCCTCTGTGCAGGAGAATCCGTATAGCTGTTCGAGTGTGCGAAACGTAACGCGCGAGAAATTGTAAATAAACGTCGTATTTACATATCTGCCACTGTGCAGGAGAATCCGTATAGGTTTTCGAGTGTTCGATACGTAACGCGCAAGAAATTGTAAGTAAACGTCGTATTTACATATCTGCCACTGTGCAGGAGAATCCGTATAGGTGTTCGAGTGTGCGAAACGTAACGCGCAAGAAATTGTAAGTAAACGCCGTATTTACATATCTGCCACTATGCCGGAGAATCCGTATAGGTGTTCGAGTGCTCGAAACGTAACGCGCAAGAAATTGTAAGTAAACGCCGTATTTACATATCTGCCACTGTGCAGGAAAATCCGTATAGGTGTTCGAGTGTTCGAATCGTAAGGCGTGAGAAATTGTAATTAAACGCCGCATTTACATATCTGCCACTGTGCAGGAGAATCCGTATAGGTGTTCGAGTGTTCAAACCGTAACGCGCGAGAAATTGTAAGTAAACGCCGTATTTACATATCTGCCATTGTGCAGGAGAATCCGTATAGGTGTTCGAGTGTTCGAAACGTAACGCGCGAGAAGTTGTAAGTAAACGCCGTATTTACATATCTGCCACTGTGCAGGAGAATCCGTATAGGTGTTCGAGTGTTCGAAACGTAACGCGCGAGAAATTGTAAGTAAACGTCGTATTTACTTATCTGCCACTGTGCTGGAGAATCCGTATAGGTGTTCGAGTGTTCGAAACGTAACGCGCGAGAAATTGTAAGTAAACGTCGTATTTACATATCTGCCACTGTGCAGGAGAATCCGAATAGGTGTTCGAGTGTGCCAAACGTAACGCGCGAGAAATTGTAAGTGAACGCCGTATTTACATATCTGCCACTGTGCAGGATAATCCGTATAGGTGTTCGAGTGTTCGAAACGTAACGCGTGAGAAATTGTAAGTAAACGCCGTATTTACATATCTGCCACTATCCAGGAGAATCCGTATAGGTGTTCGAGTGTTCGAACCATAACGCGCGAGAAATTGTAAGTAAAAGCCGTATTTACATATCTGCCACTGTGCAGGGGAATCCGTATAGGTGTTCGAGTGTTCGAAACGTAACGCGCGAGAAATTGTAAGTAAACGTCGTATTTACATATCTGCAACGGTGCAGGAGAATCCGTATAGGTGTTCGAGTGTTCGATACGTAACGCGTGAGAAATTGTATGTAAACGCCGTATTTACATCTCTACCTCTGTGCAGGAGAATCCGTATAGCTGTTCGAGTGTGCAAAACGTAACGCGCGAGAAATTGTAAGTAAACACCGTATTTACATATCTGCCACTGTGCAGGAGAATCCGTATAGGTGTTCGAGTGTTCGAAACGTAACGCGCGAGAAATTGTAAGTAAACGTCGTATTTACATATCTGCCACTGTGCAGGAGAATCCGTATAGGTGTTCGAGTGTTCAAACCGTAATGCGCGAGAAATTGTAAGTAAACGCCGTATTTAAATATCTGCCACTATGCAGGAGAATCCGTATAGCTGTTCGAGTGTGCGAAACGTAACGCGCTAGAAATTGTAAGTAAACGTCGTATTTACATATCTGCCACTGTGCAGGAGAATCCGTATAGGTGTTCGAGTGTTCGATACGTAACGCGTGAGAAATTGTATGTAAACGCCGTATTTACATCTCTGCCTCTGTGCCGGGGAATCCGTATAGCTGTTCGAGTGTGCGAAACGTAACGCGCGAGAAATTGTAAGTAAACGCCGTATTTACATATCTGCCACTGTGCAGGAGAATCCGTATAGGTGTTCGAGTGTTCGAAACGTAACGCGCGAGAAATTGTATGTAAACGCCGTATTTACATATCTGCCACTGTGCAGGAGAATCCGTATAGCTGTTCGAGTGTGCGAAACGTAACGCGCTAGAAATTGTAAGTAAACGTCGTATTTACATATCTGCCACTGTGCAGGAGAATCCGTATAGGTGTTCGAGTGTTCGAAACGTAACGCGCAAGAAATTGTAAGTAAACGCCGTATTTACATATCTGCCACTGTGCAGGAGAATCCATATAGGTGTTCGAGTGTGCGAAACGTAACGCGCGAGAAATTGTAAGTAAACGCCGTATTTACATATCTGCCATTGTGCAGGAGAATCCGTATAGGTGTTCGAGTGCTCGAAACGTAACGCGCAAGAAATTGTAAGTAAACGCCGTATTTACATATCTGCCACTGTGCAGGAAAATCCATATAGGTGTTCGAGTGTTCGAATCGTAAGGCGTGAGAAATTGTAATTAAACGCCGTATTTACATATCTGCCACTGTGCTGGAGAATCTGTATAGGTGTTCGAGTGTTCAAACCGTAACGCGCGAGAAATTGTAAGTAAACGCCGTATTTACATATCTGCCACTGTGCAGGAGAATCCGTATAGGTGTTCGAGTGTTCGAAACGTAACGCGCGAGAAATTGTAAGTAAACGTCGTATTTACATATCTGCCACTGTGCAGGAGAATCCGTATAGGTTTTCGAGTGTTCGATACGTAACGCGTGAGAAATTGTATGTAAACGCCGTATTTACATCTCTGCCACTGTGGAGGAGAATCCGTATAGCTGTTCGAGTGTGCGAAACGTAACGCGCGAGAAATTGTAAGTAAACGCCGTATTTACATATCTGCCACTGTGCAGGAGAATCCGTATAGGTGTTCGAGTGTTCGAAACGTAACGCGCGAGAAATTGTAAGTAAACGTCGTATTTACATATCTGCCACTGTGCAGGAGAATCCGTATAGGTGTTCGAGTGTTCGAACCGTAACGCGCGAGAAATTGTAAGTAAACACCGTATTTACATTTCTGCCACTATGTAGGAGAATCCGTATAGGTGTTCGAGTGTTCGAAACGTAACGCGCGAGAAATTGTAAGTAAACGTCGTATTTACATATCTGCCACTGTGCAGGAGAATCCGTATAGGTGTTCGAGTGTTCGAAACGTAACGCGCGAGAAATTGTATGTAAACGCCGTATTTTCATATCTGCCACTGTCCAGGAGAATCCGTATAGGTGTTCGAGTGTTCGAACCGTAACGCGCGAGAAATTGTAAGTAAACGTCGTATTTACATATCTGCCACTGTGCAGGAGAATCCGTATAGGTGTTCGAGTGTTCGAAACGTAACGCGCAAGAAATTGTAAGTAAACGTCGTATTTACATATCTGCCACTGTGCAGGAGAATCCGTATAGGTGTTCGAGTGTGCGAAACGTAACGCGCGAGAAATTGTAAGTAAACGCCGTATTTACATATCTGCCACTGTGCAGGAGAATCCGTATAGGTGTTCGAGTGCTCGAAACGTAACGGGCAAGAAATTGTAAGTAAACGCCGTATTTACATATCTGCCACTGTGCAGGAAAATCCGTATAGGTGTTCGAGTGTTCGAATCGTAAGGCGTGAGAAATTGTAATTAAACGCCGTATTTACATATCTGCCACTGTGCAGGAGAATCCGTATAGGTGTTCGAGTGTTCAAACCGTAACGCGCGAGAAATTGTAAGTAAACGCCGTATTTACATATCTGCCACTGTGCAGGAGAATCCGTATAGGTGTTCGAGTGTTCGAAACGTAACGCGCGAGAAGTTGTAAGTAAACGCCGTATTTACATATCTGCCACTGTGCAAGAGAATCCGTATAGGTGTTCGAGTGTTCGAAACGTAACGCGCGAGAAATTGTAAGTAAACGTCGTATTTACTTATCTGCCACTGTGCAGGAGAATCCGTATAGGTGTTCGAGTGTTCGAAACGTAACGCGCGAGAAATTGTAAGTAAACGTCGTATTTACATATCTGCCACTGTGCAGGAGAATCCGTATAGGTGTTCGAGTGTGCCAAACGTAACGCGCGAGAAATTGTAAGTGAACGCCGTATTTACATATCTGCCACTGTGCAGGATAATCCGTATAGGTGTTCGAGTGTTCGAAACGTAACGCGTGATAAATTGTAAGTAAACGCCGTATTTACATATCTGCCACTATCCAGGGGAATCCGTATAGGTGTTCGAGTGTTCGAACCGTAACGCGCGAGAAATTGTAAGTAAAAGCCGTATTTACATATCTGCCACTGTGCAGCGGAATCCGTATAGGTGTTCGAGTGTTCGAAACGTAACGCGCGAGAAATTGTAAGTAAACGTCGTATTTACATATCTGCCACTGTGCAGGAGAATCCGTATAGGTGTTCGAGTGTTCGATACGTAACGCGTGAGAAATTGTATGTAAACGCCGTATTTACATCTCTGCCTCTGTGCCGGAGAATCCGTATAGCTGTTCGAGTGTGCGAAACGTAACGCGCGAGAAATTGTAAGTAAACGCCGTATTTACATATCTGCCACTGTGCAGGAGAATCCGTATAGGTGTTCGAGTGTTCGAAACGTAACGCGCGAGAAATTGTATGTAAACGCCGTATTTTCATATCTGCCACTGTCCAGGAGAATCCATATAGGTGTTCGAGTGTTCGAACCGTAACGCGCGAGAAATTGTAAGTAAACGTCGTATTTACATATCTGCCACTGTGCAGGAGAATCCGTATAGGTGTTCGAGTGTTCGAAACGTAACGCGCAAGATATTGTAAGTAAACGTCGTATTTACATATCTGCCACGGTGCAGGAGAATCCGTATAGGTGTTCGAGTGTGCGAAACGTAACGCGCGAGAAATTGTAAGTAAACGCCGTATTTACATATCTGCCACTGTGCAGGAGAATCCGTATAGGTGTTCGAGTGCTCGAAACGTAACGCGCAAGAAATTGTAAGTAAACGCCGTATTTACATATCTGCCACTGTGCAGGAAAATCCGTATAGGTGTTCGAGTGTTCGAATCGTAAGGCGTGAGAAATTGTAATTAAACGTCGTATTTACATATCTGCCACTGTGCAGGAGAATCCGTATAGGTGTTCGAGTGTTCAAACCGTAACGCGCGAGAAATTGTAAGTAAACGCCGTATTTACATATCTGCCACTGTGCAGGAGAATCCGTATAGGTGTTCGAGTGTTCGAAACGTAACGCGCGAGAAGTTGTAAGTAAACGCCGTATTTACATATCTGCCACTGTGTAGGAGAATCCGTATAGGTGTTCGAGTGTTCGAAACGTAACGCGCGAGAAATTGTAAGTAAACGTCGTATTTACTTATCTGCCACTGTGCAGGAGAATCCGTATAGATGTTCGAGTGTTCGAAACGTAACGCGCGAGAAATTGTAAGTAAACGTCGTATTTACATATCTGCCACTGTGCAGGAGAATCCGTATAGGTGTTCGAGTGTGCCAAACGTAACGCGCGAGAAATTGTAAGTGAACGCCGTATTTACATATCTGCCACTGTGCAGGATAATCCGTATAGGTGTTCGAGTGTTCGAAACGTAACGCGTGATAAATTGTAAGTAAACGCCGTATTTACATATCTGCCACTATCCAGGGGAATCCGTATAGGTGTTCGAGTGTTCGAACCGTAACGCGCGAGAAATTGTAAGTAAAAGCCGTATTTACATATCTGCCACTGTGCAGGGGAATCCGTATAGGTGTTCGAGTGTTCGAAACGTAACGCGCGAGAAATTGTAAGTAAACGTCGTATTTACATATCTGCCACTGTGCAGGAGAATCCGTATAGGTGTTCGAGTGTTCGATACGTAACGCGTGAGAAATTGTATGTAAACGCCGTATTTACATCTCTACCTCTGTGCAGGAGAATCCGTATAGCTGTTCGAGTGTGCGAAACGTAACGCGCGAGAAATTGTAAGTAAACGCCGTATTTACATATCTGCCACTGTGCAGGAGAATCCGTATTGGTGTTCGAGTGTTCGAAACGTAACGCGCGAGAAATTGTAAGTAAACGTCGTATTTACATATCTGCCACTGTGCAGGAGAATCCGTATAGGTGTTCGAGTGCTCGAAACGTAACGCGTGAGAAATTGTATGTAAACGCCGTATTTACATATCTGCCACTGTGCAGGAGAATCCGTATAGCTGTTCGAGTGTGCGAAATGTAACGCGCGAGAAATTGTAAGTAAACGTCGTATTTACATATCTGTCACTGTGCAGGAGAATCCGTATAGGTGTTCGAGTGTTCGAAACGTAACGCGCAAGAAATTGTAAGTAAACGCCGTATTTACATATCTGCCACTGTGCAGGAGAATCCGTATAGGTGTTCGACTGTTCGAAACGTAACGCGCGAGAAATTGTATGTAAACGCCGTATTTACATATCTGCCACTGTGCAGGAGAATCCGTATAGCTGTTCGAGTGTGCGAAACGTAACGCGCGAGAAATTGTAAGTAAACGTCGTATTTACATATCTGCCACTGTGCAGGAGAATCCGTATAGGTGTTCGAGTGTTCGAAACGTAACGCGCAAGAAATTGTAAGTAAACGTCGTATTTACATATCTGCCACTGTGCAGGAGAATCCGTATAGGTGTTCGAGTGTGCGAAACGTAACGCGCAAGAAATTGTAAGTAAACGCCGTATTTACATATCTGCCACTGTGCCGGAGAATCCGTATAGGTGTTCGAGTGCTCGAAACGTAACGCGCAAGAAATTGTAAGTAAACGCCGTATTTACATATCTGCCACTGTGCAGGAAAATCCGTATAGGTGTTCGAGTGTTCGAATCGTAAGGCGTGAGAAATTGTAATTAAACGCCGCATTTACATATCTGCCACTGTGCAGGAGAATCCGTATAGGTGTTCGAGTGTTCAAACCGTAACGCGCGAGAAATTGTAAGTAAACGCCGTATTTACATATCTGCCATTGTGCAGGAGAATCCGTATAGGTGTTCGAGTGTTCGAAACGTAACGCGCGAGAAGTTGTAAGTAAACGCCGTATTTACATATCTGCCACTGTGCAGGAGAATCCGTATAGGTGTTCGAGTGTTCGAAACGTAACGCGCGAGAAATTGTAAGTAAACGTCGTATTTACTTATCTGCCACTGTGCAGGAGAATCCGTATAGGTGTTCGAGTGTTCGAAACGTAACGCGCGAGAAATTGTAAGTAAACGTCGTATTTACATATCTGCCACTGTGCAGGAGAATCCGTATAGGTGTTCGAGTGTGCCAAACGTAACGCGCGAGAAATTGTAAGTGAACGCCGTATTTACATATCTGCCACTGTGCAGGATAATCCGTATAGGTGTTCGAGTGTTCGAAACGTAACGCGTGAGAAATTGTAAGTAAACGCCGTATTTACATATCTGCCACTATCCAGGAGAATCCGTATAGGTGTTCGAGTGTTCGAACCATAACGCGCGAGAAATTGTAAGTAAAAGCCGTATTTACATATCTGCCACTGTGCAGGGGAATCCGTATAGGTGTTCGAGTGTTCGAAACGTAACGCGCGAGAAATTGTAAGTAAACGTCGTATTTACATATCTGCAACGGTGCAGGAGAATCCGTATAGGTGTTCGAGTGTTCGATACGTAACGCGTGAGAAATTGTATGTAAACGCCGTATTTACATCTCTACCTCTGTGCAGGAGAATCCGTATAGCTGTTCGAGTGTGCAAAACGTAACGCGCGAGAAATTGTAAGTAAACACCGTATTTACATATCTGCCACTGTGCAGGAGAATCCGTATAGGTGTTCGAGTGTTCGAAACGTAACGCGCGAGAAATTGTAAGTAAACGTCGTATTTACATATCTGCCACTGTGCAGGAGAATCCGTATAGGTGTTCGAGTGTTCAAACCGTAACGCGCGAGAAATTGTAAGTAAACGCCGTATTTAAATATCTGCCACTATGCAGGAGAATCCGTATAGCTGTTCGAGTGTGCGAAACGTAACGCGCTAGAAATTGTAAGTAAACGTCGTATTTACATATCTGCCACTGTGCAGGAGAATCCGTATAGGTGTTCGAGTGTTCGATACGTAACGCGTGAGAAATTGTATGTAAACGCCGTATTTACATCTCTGCCTCTGTGCCGGGGAATCCGTATAGCTGTTCGAGTGTGCGAAACGTAACGCGCGAGAAATTGTAAGTAAACGCCGTATTTACATATCTGCCACTGTGCAGGAGAATCCGTATAGGTGTTCGAGTGTTCGAAACGTAACGCGCGAGAAATTGTATGTAAACGCCGTATTTACATATCTGCCACTGTGCAGGAGAATCCGTATAGCTGTTCGAGTGTGCGAAACGTAACGCGCTAGAAATTGTAAGTAAACGTCGTATTTACATATCTGCCACTGTGCAGGAGAATCCGTATAGGTGTTCGAGTGTTCGAAACGTAACGCGCAAGAAATTGTAAGTAAACGCCGTATTTACATATCTGCCACTGTGCAGGAGAATCCATATAGGTGTTCGAGTGTGCGAAACGTAACGCGCGGGAAATTGTAAGTAAACGCCGTATTTACATATCTGCCATTGTGCAGGAGAATCCGTATAGGTGTTCGAGTGCTCGAAACGTAACGCGCATGAAATTGTAAGTAAACGCCGTATTTACATATCTGCCACTGTGCAGGAAAATCCATATAGGTGTTCGAGTGTTCGAATCGTAAGGCGTGAGAAATTGTAATTAAACGCCGTATTTACATATCTGCCACTGTGCTGGAGAATCTGTATAGGTGTTCGAGTGTTCAAACCGTAACGCGCGAGAAATTGTAAGTAAACGCCGTATTTACATATCTGCCACTGTGCAGGAGAATCCGTATAGGTGTTCGAGTGTTCGAAACGTAACGCGCGAGAAATTGTAAGTAAACGTCGTATTTACATATCTGCCACTGTGCAGGAGAATCCGTATAGGTTTTCGAGTGTTCGATACGTAACGCGTGAGAAATTGTATGTAAACGCCGTATTTACATCTCTGCCACTGTGGAGGAGAATCCGTATAGCTGTTCGAGTGTGCGAAACGTAACGCGCGAGAAATTGTAAGTAAACGCCGTATTTACATATCTGCCACTGTGCAGGAGAATCCGTATAGGTGTTCGAGTGTTCGAAACGTAACGCGCGAGAAATTGTAAGTAAACGTCGTATTTACATATCTGCCACTGTGCAGGAGAATCCGTATAGGTGTTCGAGTGTTCGAACCGTAACGCGCGAGAAATTGTAAGTAAACGCCGTATTTACATTTCTGCCACTATGTAGGAGAATCCGTATAGGTGTTCGAGTGTTCGAAACGTAACGCGCGAGAAATTGTAAGTAAACGTCGTATTTACATATCTGCCACTGTGCAGGAGAATCCGTATAGGTGTTCGAGTGTTCGAAACGTAACGCGCGAGAAATTGTATGTAAACGCCGTATTTTCATATCTGCCACTGTCCAGGAGAATCCGTATAGGTGTTCGAGTGTTCGAACCGTAACGCGCGAGAAATTGTAAGTAAACGTCGTATTTACATATCTGCCACTGTGCAGGAGAATCCGTATAGGTGTTCGAGTGTTCGAAACGTAACGCGCAAGAAATTGTAAGTAAACGTCGTATTTACATATCTGCCACTGTGCAGGAGAATCCGTATAGGTGTTCGAGTGTGCGAAACGTAACGCGCGAGAAATTGTAAGTAAACGCCGTATTTACATATCTGCCACTGTGCAGGAGAATCCGTATAGGTGTTCGAGTGCTCGAAACGTAACGCGCAAGAAATTGTAAGTAAACGCCGTATTTACATATCTGCCACTGTGCAGGAAAATCCGTATAGGTGTTCGAGTGTTCGAATCGTAAGGCGTGAGAAATTGTAATTAAACGCCGTATTTACATATCTGCCACTGTGCAGGAGAATCCGTATAGGTGTTCGAGTGTTCAAACCGTAACGCGCGAGAAATTGTAAGTAAACGCCGTATTTACATATCTGCCACTGTGCAGGAGAATCCGTATAGGTGTTCGAGTGTTCGAAACGTAACGCGCGAGAAGTTGTAAGTAAACGCCGTATTTACATATCTGCCACTGTGCAGGAGAATCCGTATAGGTGTTCGAGTGTTCGAAACGTAACGCGCGAGAAATTGTAAGTAAACGTCGTATTTACTTATCTGCCACTGTGCAGGAGAATCCGTATAGGTGTTCGAGTGTTCGAAACGTAACGCGCGAGAAATTGTAAGTAAACGTCGTATTTACATATCTGCCACTGTGCAGGAGAATCCGTATAGGTGTTCGAGTGTGCCAAACGTAACGCGCGAGAAATTGTAAGTGAACGCCGTATTTACATATCTGCCACTGTGCAGGATAATCCGTATAGGTGTTCGAGTGTTCGAAACGTAACGCGTGATAAATTGTAAGTAAACGCCGTATTTACATATCTGCCACTATCCAGGGGAATCCGTATAGGTGTTCGAGTGTTCGAACCGTAACGCGCGAGAAATTGTAAGTAAAAGCCGTATTTACATATCTGCCACTGTGCAGGGGAATCCGTATAGGTGTTCGAGTGTTCGAAACGTAACGCGCGAGAAATTGTAAGTAAACGTCGTATTTACATATCTGCCACTGTGCAGGAGAATCCGTATAGGTGTTCGAGTGTTCGATTCGTAACGCGTGAGAAATTGTATGTAAACGCCGTATTTACATCTCTGCCTCTGTGCCGGAGAATCCGTATAGCTGTTCGAGTGTGCGAAACGTAACGCGCGAGAAATTGTAAGTAAACGCCGTATTTACATATCTGCCACTGTGCAGGAGAATCCGTATAGGTGTTCGAGTGTTCGAAACGTAACGCGCGAGAAATTGTATGTAAACGCCGTATTTTCATATCTGCCACTGTCCAGGAGAATCCATATAGGTGTTCGAGTGTTCGAACCGTAACGCGCGAGAAATTGTAAGTAAACGTCGTATTTACATATCTGCCACTGTGCAGGAGAATCCGTATAGGTGTTCGAGTGTTCGAAACGTAACGCGCAAGATATTGTAAGTAAACGTCGTATTTACATATCTGCCACTGTGCAGGAGAATCCGTATAGGTGTTCGAGTGTGCGAAACGTAACGCGCGAGAAATTGTAAGTAAACGCCGTATTTACATATCTGCCACTGTGCAGGAGAATCCGTATAGGTGTTCGAGAGCTCGAAATGTAACGCGCAAGAAATTGTAAGTAAACGCCGTATTTACATATCTGCCACTGTGCAGGAAAATCCGTATAGGTGTTCGAGTGTTCGAATCGTAAGGCGTGAGAAATTGTAATTAAACGCCGTATTTACATATCTGCCACTGTGCAGGAGAATCCGTATAGGTGTTCGAGTGTTCAAACCGTAACGCGCGAGAAATTGTAAGTAAACGCCGTATTTACATATCTGCCACTGTGCAGGAGAATCCGTATAGGTGTTCGAGTGTTCGAAACGTAACGCGCGAGAAGTTGTAAGTAAACGCCGTATTTACATATCTGCCACTGTGTAGGAGAATCCGTATAGGTGTTCGAGTGTTCGAAACGTAACGCGCGAGAAATTGTAAGTAAACGTCGTATTTACTTATCTGCCACTGTGCAGGAGAATCCGTATAGATGTTCGAGTGTTCGAAACGTAACGCGCGAGAAATTGTAAGTAAACGTCGTATTTACATATCTGCCACTGTGCAGGAGAATCCGTATAGGTGTTCGAGTGTGCCAAACGTAACGCGCGAGAAATTGTAAGTGAACGCCGTATTTACATATCTGCCACTGTGCAGGATAATCCGTATAGGTGTTCGAGTGTTCGAAACGTAACGCGTGATAAATTGTAAGTAAACGCCGTATTTACATATCTGCCACTATCCAGGGGAATCCGTATAGGTGTTCGAGTGTTCGAACCGTAACGCGCGAGAAATTGTAAGTAAAAGCCGTATTTACATATCTGCCACTGTGCAGGGGAATCCGTATAGGTGTTCGAGTGTTCGAAACGTAACGCGCGAGAAATTGTAAGTAAACGTCGTATTTACATATCTGCCACTGTGCAGGAGAATCCGTATAGGTGTTCGAGTGTTCGATACGTAACGCGTGAGAAATTGTATGTAAACGCCGTATTTACATCTCTGCCTCTGTGCCGGAGAATCCGTATAGCTGTTCGAGTGTGCGAAACGTAACGCGCGAGAAATTGTAAGTAAACGCCGTATTTACATATCTGCCACTGTGCAGGAGAATCCGTATAGGTGTTCGAGTGTTCGAAACGTAACGCGCGAGAAATTGTAAGTAAACGTCGTATTTACATATCTGCCACTGTGCAGGAGAATCCGTATAGGTGTTCGAGTGTTCGAACCGTAACGCGCGAGAAATTGTAAGTAAACGCCGTATTTACATTTCTGCCACTATGTAGGAGAATCCGTATAGGTGTTCGAGTGTTCGAAACGTAACGCGCGAGAAATTGTAAGTAAACGTCGTATTTACATATCTGCCACTGTGCAGGAGAATCCGTATAGGTGTTCGAGTGTTCGAAACGTAACGCGCGAGAAATTGTATGTAAACGCCGTATTTTCATATCTGCCACTGTCCAAGAGAATCCGTATAGGTGTTCGAGTGTTCGAACCGTAACGCGCGAGAAATTGTAAGTAAACGTCGTATTTACATATCTGCCACTGTGCAGGAGAATCCGTATAGGTGTTCGAGTGTTCGAAACGTAACGCGCAAGAAATTGTAAGTAAACGTCGTATTTACATATCTGCCACTGTGCAGGAGAATCCGTATAGGTGTTCGAGTATGCGAAACGTAACGCGCGAGAAATTGTAAGTAAACGCCGTATTTACATATCTGCCACTGTGCAGGAGAATCCGTATAGGTGTTCGAGTGCTCGAAACGTAACGCGCAAGAAATTGTAAGTAAACGCCGTATTTACATATCTGCCACTGTGCAGGAAAATCCGTATAGGTGTTCGAGTGTTCGAATCGTAAGGCGTGAGAAATTGTAATTAAACGCCGTATTTACATATCTGCCACTGTGCAGGAGAATCCGTATAGGTGTTCGAGTGTTCAAACCGTAACGCGCGAGAAATTGTAAGTAAACGCCGTATTTACATATCTGCCACTGTGCAGGAGAATCCGTATAGGTGTTCGAGTGTTCGAAACGTAACGCGCGAGAAGTTGTAAGTAAACGCCGTATTTACATATCTGCCACTGTGCAGGAGAATCCGTATAGGTGTTCGAGTGTTCGAAACGTAACGCGCGAGAAATTGTAAGTAAACGTCGTATTTACTTATCTGCCACTGTGCAGGAGAATCCGTATAGGTGTTCGAGTGTTCGAAACGTAACGCGCGAGAAATTGTAAGTAAACGTCGTATTTACATATCTGCCACTGTGCAGGAGAATCCGTATAGGTGTTCGAGTGTGCCAAACGTAACGCGCGAGAAATTGTAAGTGAACGCCGTATTTACATATCTGCCACTGTGCAGGATAATCCGTATAGGTGTTCGAGTGTTCGAAACGTAACGCGTGATAAATTGTAAGTAAACGCCGTATTTACATATCTGCCACTATCCAGGGGAATCCGTATAGGTGTTCGAGTGTTCGAACCGTAACGCGCGAGAAATTGTAAGTAAAAGCCGTATTTACATATCTGCCACTGTGCAGGGGAATCCGTATAGGTGTTCGAGTGTTCGAAACGTAACGCGCGAGAAATTGTAAGTAAACGTCGTATTTACATATCTGCCACTGTGCAGGAGAATCCGTATAGGTGTTCGAGTGTTCGATTCGTAACGCGTGAGAAATTGTATGTAAACGCCGTATTTACATCTCTGCCTCTGTGCCGGAGAATCCGTATAGCTGTTCGAGTGTGCGAAACGTAACGCGCGAGAAATTGTAAGTAAACGCCGTATTTACATATCTGCCACTGTGCAGGAGAATCCGTATAGGTGTTCGAGTGTTCGAAACGTAACGCGCGAGAAATTGTATGTAAACGCCGTATTTTCATATCTGCCACTGTCCAGGAGAATCCATATAGGTGTTCGAGTGTTCGAACCGTAACGCGCGAGAAATTGTAAGTAAACGTCGTATTTACATATCTGCCACTGTGCAGGAGAATCCGTATAGGTGTTCGAGTGTTCGAAACGTAACGCGCAAGATATTGTAAGTAAACGTCGTATTTACATATCTGCCACTGTGCAGGAGAATCCGTATAGGTGTTCGAGTGTGCGAAACGTAACGCGCGAGAAATTGTAAGTAAACGCCGTATTTACATATCTGCCACTGTGCAGGAGAATCCGTATAGGTGTTCGAGTGCTCGAAATGTAACGCGCAAGAAATTGTAAGTAAACGCCGTATTTACATATCTGCCACTGTGCAGGAAAATCCGTATAGGTGTTCGAGTGTTCGAATCGTAAGGCGTGAGAAATTGTAATTAAACGCCGTATTTACATATCTGCCACTGTGCAGGAGAATCCGTATAGGTGTTCGAGTGTTCAAACCGTAACGCGCGAGAAATTGTAAGTAAACGCCGTATTTACATATCTGCCACTGTGCAGGAGAATCCGTATAGGTGTTCGAGTGTTCGAAACGTAACGCGCGAGAAGTTGTAAGTAAACGCCGTATTTACATATCTGCCACTGTGTAGGAGAATCCGTATAGGTGTTCGAGTGTTCGAAACGTAACGCGCGAGAAATTGTAAGTAAACGTCGTATTTACTTATCTGCCACTGTGCAGGAGAATCCGTATAGATGTTCGAGTGTTCGAAACGTAACGCGCGAGAAATTGTAAGTAAACGTCGTATTTACATATCTGCCACTGTGCAGGAGAATCCGTATAGGTGTTCGAGTGTGCCAAACGTAACGCGCGAGAAATTGTAAGTGAACGCCGTATTTACATATCTGCCACTGTGCAGGATAATCCGTATAGGTGTTCGAGTGTTCGAAACGTAACGCGTGATAAATTGTAAGTAAACGCCGTATTTACATATCTGCCACTATCCAGGGGAATCCGTATAGGTGTTCGAGTGTTCGAACCGTAACGCGCGAGAAATTGTAAGTAAAAGCCGTATTTACATATCTGCCACTGTGCAGGGGAATCCGTATAGGTGTTCGAGTGTTCGAAACGTAACGCGCGAGAAATTGTAAGTAAACGTCGTATTTACATATCTGCCACTGTGCAGGAGAATCCGTATAGGTGTTCGAGTGTTCGATACGTAACGCGTGAGAAATTGTATGTAAACGCCGTATTTACATCTCTGCCTCTGTGCCGGAGAATCCGTATAGCTGTTCGAGTGTGCGAAACGTAACGCGCGAGAAATTGTAAGTAAACGCCGTATTTACATATCTGCCACTGTGCAGGAGAATCCGTATAGGTGTTCGAGTGTTCGAAACGTAACGCGCGAGAAATTGTAAGTAAACGTCGTATTTACATATCTGCCACTGTGCAGGAGAATCCGTATAGGTGTTCGAGTGTTCGAACCGTAACGCGCGAGAATTTGTAAGTAAACGCCGTATTTAAATATCTGCCACTATGCAGGAGAATCCGTATAGGTGTTCGAGTGTTCGAAACGTAACGCGCGAGAAATTGTAAGTAAACGTCGTATTTACATATCTGCCACTGTGCAGGAGAATCCGTATAGGTGTTCGAGTGTTCGAAACGTAACGCGCGAGAAATTGTATGTAAACGCCGTATTTACATATCTGCCACTCTGCAGGAGAATCCGTATAGCTGTTCGAGTGTGCGAAACGTAACGCGCTAGAAATTGTAAGTAAACGTCGTATTTACATATCTGCCACTGTGCAGGAGAATCCGTATAGGTGTTCGAGTGTTCGAAACGTAACGCGCAAGAAATTGTAAGTAAACGCCGTATTTACATATCTGCCACTGTGCAGGAGAATCCGTATAGGTGTTCG
Source organism: Camellia sinensis (assembly GCF_055761805.1). NCBI lineage: Eukaryota > Viridiplantae > Streptophyta > Magnoliopsida > Ericales > Theaceae > Camellia > Camellia sinensis. Next base: position 2,525,311 of record NW_028128989.1, on the reverse strand, counting down.
AGTGTGCGAAACGTAACGCGCGAGAAATTGTAAGTAAACGCCGTATTTACATATCTGCCATTGTGCAGGAGAATCTGTATTGGTGTTCGAGTGCTCGAAACGTAACGCGCAAGAAATTGTAAGTAAACGCCGTATTTACATATCTGCCACTGTGCAGGAAAATCCGTATAGGTGTTCGAGTGTTCGAATCGTAAGGCGTGAGAAATTGTAATTAAACGCCGTATTTACATATCTGCCACTGTGCTGGAGAATCTGTATAGGTGTTCGAGTGTTCAAACCGTAACGCCCGAGAAATTGTAAGTAAACGCCGTATTTACATATCTGCCACTGTGCAGGAGAATCCGTATAGGTGTTCGAGTGTTCGAAACGTAACGCGCGAGAAATTGTAAGTAAACGTCGTATTTACATATCTGCCACTGTGCAGTAGAATCCGTATAGGTTTTCGAGTGTTCGATACGTAACGCGTGAGAAATTGTATGTAAACGCCGTATTTACATCTCTGCCTCTGTGGAGGAGAATCCGTATAGCTGTTCGAGTGTGCGAAACGTAACGCGCGAGAAATTGTAAGTAAACGCCGTATTTACATATCTGCCACTGTGCAGGAGAATCCGTATAGGTGTTCGAGTGTTCGAAACGTAACGCGCGAGAAATTGTAAGTAAACGTCGTATTTACATATCTGCCACTCTGCAGGAGAATCCGTATAGGTGTTCGAGTGTTCGAACCGTAACGCGCGAGAAATTGTAAGTAAACGCCGTATTTACATTTCTGCCACTATGTAGGAGAATCCGTATAGGTGTTCGAGTGTTCGAAACGTAACGCGCGAGAAATTGTAAGTAAACGTCGTATTTACATATCTGCCACTGCGCAGGAGAATCCGTATAGGTGTTCGAGTGTTCGAAACGTAACGCGCGAGAAATTGTATGTAAACGCCGTATTTTCATATCTGCCACTGTCCAGGAGAATCCGTATAGGTGTTCGAGTGTTCGAACCGTAACGCGCGAGAAATTGTAAGTAAACGTCGTATTTACATATCTGCCACTGTGCAGGAGAATCCGTATAGGTGTTCGAGTGTTCGAAACGTAACGCGCAAGAAATTGTAAGTAAACGTCGTATTTACATATCTGCCACTGTGCAGGAGAATCCGTGTAGGTGTTTGAGTGTGCGAAACGTAACGCGCGAGAAATTGTAAGTAAACGCCGTATTTACATATCTGCCACTGTGCAGGAGAATCCGTATAGGTGTTCGAGTGCTCGAAACGTAACGCGCCAGAAATTGTAAGTAAACGCCGTATTTACATATCTGCCACTGTGCTGGAAAATCCGTATAGGTGTTCGAGTGTTCGAATCGTAAGGCGTGAGAAATTGTAATTAAACGCCGTATTTACATATCTGCCACTGTGCAGGAGAATCCGTATAGGTGTTCGAGTGTTCAAACCGTAACGCGCGAGAAATTGTAAGTAAACGCCGTATTTACATATCTGCCACTGTGCAGGAGAATCCGTATAGGTGTTCGAGTGTTCGAAACGTAACGCGCGAGAAGTTGTAAGTAAACGCCGTATTTACATATCTGCCACTGTGCAGGAGAATCCGTATAGGTGTTCGAGTGTTCAAAACGTAACGCGCGAGAAATTGTAAGTAAACGTCGTATTTACTTATCTGCCACTGTGCAGGAGAATTCGTATAGGTGTTCGAGTGTGCCAAACGTAACGCGCGAGAAATTGTAAGTGAACGCCGTATTTACATATCTGCCACTGTGCAGGATAATCCGTATAGGTGTTCGAGTGTTCGAAACGTAACGCGTGATAAATTGTAAGTAAACGCCGTATTTACATATCTGCCACTGTGCAGGAGAATCCGTATAGGTGTTCGAGTGTGCGAAACGTAACGCGCGAGAAATTGTAAGTAAACGCCGTATTTACATATCTGCCATTGTGCAGGAGAATCTGTATTGGTGTTCGATTGCTCGAAACGTAACGCGCAAGAAATTGTAAGTAAACGCCGTATTTACATATCTGCCACTGTGCAGGAAAATCCGTATAGGTGTTCGAGTGTTCGAATCGTAAGGCGTGAGAAATTGTAATTAAACGCCGTATTTACATATCTGCCACTGTGCTGGAGAATCTGTATAGGTGTTCGAGTGTTCAAACCGTAACGCCCGAGAAATTGTAAGTAAACGCCGTATTTACATATCTGCCACTGTGCAGGAGAATCCGTATAGGTGTTCGAGTGTTCGAAACGTAACGCGCGAGAAATTGTAAGTAAACGTCGTATTTACATATCTGCCACTGTGCAGTAGAATCCGTATAGGTTTTCGAGTGTTCGATACGTAACGCGTGAGAAATTGTATGTAAACGCCGTATTTACATCTCTGCCTCTGTGGAGGAGAATCCGTATAGCTGTTCGAGTGTGCGAAACGTAACGCGCGAGAAATTGTAAGTAAACGCCGTATTTACATATCTGCCACTGTGCAGGAGAATCCGTATAGGTGTTCGAGTGTTCGAAACGTAACGCGCGAGAAATTGTAAGTAAACGTCGTATTTACATATCTGCCACTGTGCAGGAGAATCCGTATAGGTGTTCGAGTGTTCGAACCGTAACGCGCGAGAAATTGTAAGTAAACGCCGTATTTACATTTCTGCCACTATGTAGGAGAATCCGTATAGGTGTTCGAGTGTTCGAAACGTAACGCGCGATAAATTGTAAGTAAACGTCGTATTTACATATCTGCCACTGCGCAGGAGAATCCGTATAGGTGTTCGAGTGTTCGAAACGTAACGCGCGAGAAATTGTATGTAAACGCCGTATTTTCATATCTGCCACTGTCCAGGAGAATCCGTATAGGTGTTCGAGTGTTCGAACCGTAACGCGCGAGAAATTGTAAGTAAACGTCGTATTTACATATCTGCCACTGTGCAGGAGAATCCGTATAGGTGTTCGAGTGTTCGAAACGTAACGCGCAAGAAATTGTAAGTAAACGTCGTATTTACATATCTGCCACTGTGCAGGAGAATCCGTGTAGGTGTTTGAGTGTGCGAAACGTAACGCGCGAGAAATTGTAAGTAAACGCCGTATTTACATATCTGCCACTGTGCAGGAGAATCCGTATAGGTGTTCGAGTGCTCGAAACGTAACGCGCCAGAAATTGTAAGTAAACGCCGTATTTACATATCTGCCACTGTGCTGGAAAATCCGTATAGGTGTTCGAGTGTTCGAATCGTAAGGCGTGAGAAATTGTAATTAAACGCCGTATTTACATATCTGCCACTGTGCAGGAGAATCCGTATAGGTGTTCGAGTGTTCAAACCGTAACGCGCGAGAAATTGTAAGTAAACGCCGTATTTACATATCTGCCACTGTGCAGGAGAATCCGTATAGGTGTTCGAGTGTTCGAAACGTAACGCGCGAGAAGTTGTAAGTAAACGCCGTATTTACAAATCTGCCACTGTGCAGGAGAATCCGTATAGGTGTTCGAGTGTTCGAAACGTAACGCGCGAGAAATTGTAAGTAAACGTCGTATTTACATATCTGCCACTGTGCAGGAGAATCCGTATAGGTGTTCGAGTGTTCGAAACGTAACGCGCAAGAAATTGTAAGTAAACGTCGTATTTACATATCTGCCACAGTGCAGGAGAATCCGTGTAGGTGTTTGAGTGTGCGAAACGTAACGCGCGAGAAATTGTAAGTAAACGCCGTATTTACATATCTGCCACTGTGCAGGAGAATCCGTATAGGTGTTCGAGTGCTCGAAACGTAACGCGCCAGAAATTGTAAGTAAACGCCGTATTTACATATCTGCCACTGTGCTGGAAAATCCGTATAGGTGTTCGAGTGTTCGAATCGTAAGGCGTGAGAAATTGTAATTAAACGCCGTATTTACATATCTGCCACTGTGCAGGAGAATCCGTATAGGTGTTCGAGTGTTCAAACCGTAACGCGCGAGAAATTGTAAGTAAACGCCGTATTTACATATCTGCCACTGTGCAGGAGAATCCGTATAGGTGTTCGAGTGTTCGAAACGTAACGCGCGAGAAGTTGTAAGTAAACGCCGTATTTACATATCTGCCACTGTGCAGGAGAATCCGTATAGGTGTTCGAGTGTTCGAAACGTAACGCGCGAGAAATTGTAAGTAAACGTCGTATTTACTTATCTGCCACTGTGCAGGAGAATCCGTATAGGTGTTCGAGTGTTCGAAACGTAACGCGCGAGAAATTGTAAGTAAACGTCGTATTTACATATCTGCCACTGTGCAGGAGAATTCGTATAGGTGTTCGAGTGTGCCAAACGTAACGCGCGAGAAATTGTAAGTGAACGCCGTATTTACATATCTGCCACTGTGCAGGATAATCCGTATAGGGGTTCGAGTGTTCGAAACGTAACGCGTGATAAATTGTAAGTAAACGCCGTATTTACATATCTGCCACTCTCCAGGAGAATCCGTATAGGTGTTCGAGTGTTCGAACCGTAACGCGCGAGAAATTGTAAGTAAAAGCCGTATTTACATATCTGCCACTGTGCAGGGGAATCCGTATAGGTGTTCGAGTGTTCGAAACGTAACGCGCGAGAAATTGTAAGTAAACGTCGTATTTACATATCTGCCACTGTGCAGGAGAATCCGTATAGGTGTTCGAGTGTTCGATACGTAACGTGTGAGAAATTGTATGTAAACGCCGTATTTACATCTCTGCCTCTGTGCAGGAGAATCCGTATAGCTGTTCGAGTGTGCGAAACGTAACGCGCGAGAAATTGTAAGTAAACGCCGTATTTACATATCTGCCAGTGTGCAGGAGAATCCGTATAGGTGTTCGAGTGTTCGAAACGTAACGCGCGAGAAATTGTAAGTAAATGTCGTATTTACATATCTGCCACTGTGCAGGAGAATCCGTATAGGTGTTCGAGTGTTCGAACCGTAACGCGCGAGAAATTGTAAGTAAACGCCGTATTTAAATATCTGCCACTATGCAGGAGAATCCGTATAGGTGTTCGAGTGTTCGAAACGTAACGCGCGAGAAATTGTAAGTAAACGTCGTATTTACATATCTGCCACTGTGCAGGAGAATTCGTATAGGTGTTCGAGTGTTCGAAACGTAACGCGCGAGAAATTGTATGTAAACGCCGTATTTACATATCTGCCACTGTGCAGGAGAATCCGTATAGCTGTTCGAGTGTGCGAAACGTAACGCGCTAGAAATTGTAACTAAACGTCGTATTTACATATCTGCCACTGTGCAGGAGAATCCGTATAGGTGTTCGAGTGTTCGAAACGTAACGCGCAAGAAATTGTAAGTAAACGCCGTATTTACATATCTGCCACTGTGCAGGAGAATCCGTATAGGTGTTCGAGTGTGCGAAACGTAACGCGCGAGAAATTGTAAGTAAACGCCGTATTTACATATCTGCCATTGTGCAGGAGAATCCGTATAGGTGTTCGAGTGCTCGAAACGTAACGCGCAAGAAATTGTCAGTAAACGCTGTATTTACATATCTGCCACTGTGCAGGAAAATCCGTATAGGTGTTCGAGTGTTCGAATCGTAAGGCGTGAGAAATTGTAATTAAACGCCGTATTTACATATCTGCCACTGTGCTGGACAATCTGTATAGGTGTTCGAGTGTTCAAACCGTAACGCCCGAGAAATTGTAAGTAAACGCCGTATTTACATATCTGCCACTGTGCAGGAGAATCCGTATAGGTGTTCGAGTGTTCGAAACGTAACGCGCGAGAAATTGTATGTAAACGCCGTATTTTCATATCTGCCACTGTCCAGGAGAATCCGTATAGGTGTTCGAGTGTTCGAACCGTAACGCGCGAGAAATTGTAAGTAAACGTCGTATTTACATATCTGCCACTGTGCAGGAGAATCCGTATAGGTGTTCGAGTGTTCGAAACGTAACGCGCAAGAAATTGTAAGTAAACGCCGTATTTACATATCTGCCACTGTGCAGGAAAATCCGTATAGGTGTTCGAGTGTTCGAATCGTAAGGCGTGAGAAATTGTAATTAAACGCCGTATTTACATATCTGCCACTGTGCTGGACAATCTGTATAGGTGTTCGAGTGTTCAAACCGTAACGCGCGAGAAATTGTAAGTAAACGCCGTATTTACATATCTGCCACTGTGCAGGAGAATCCGTATAGGTGTTCGAGTGTTCGAAACGTAACGCGCGAGAAATTGTATGTAAACGCCGTATTTTCATATCTGCCACTGTCCAGGAGAATCCGTATAGGTGTTCGAGTGTTCGAACCGTAACGCGCGAGAAATTGTAAGTAAACGTCGTATTTACATATCTGCCACTGTGCAGGAGAATCCGTATAGGTGTTCGAGTGTTCGAAACGTAACGCGCAAGAAATTGTAAGTAAACGTCGTATTTACATATCTGCCACTGTGCAGGAGAATCCGTATAGGTGTTCGAGTGTGCGAAACGTAACGCGCGAGAAATTGTAAGTAAACGCCGTATTTACATATCTGCCACTGTGCAGTAGAATCCGTATAGGTGTTCGAGTGCTCGAAACGTAACGCGCAAGAAATTGTAAGTAAACGCCGTATTTACATAGCTGCCACTGTGCAGGAAAATCCGTATAGGTGTTCGAGTGTTCGAATCGTAAGGCGTGAGAAATTGTAATTAAACGCCGTATTTACATATCTGCCACTGTGCAGGAGAATCCGTATAGGTGTTCGAGTGTTCAAACCGTAACGCGCGAGAAATTGTAAGTAAACGCCGTATTTACATATCTGCCACTGTGCAGGAGAATCCGTATAGGTGTTCGAGTGCTCGAAACGTAACGCGCGAGAAGTTGTAAGTAAACGTCGTATTTACATATCTGCCACTGTGCAGGAGAATCCGTATAGGTGTTCGAGTGTTCGAAACGTAACGCGCGAGAAATTGTAAGTAAACGTCGTATTTACTTATCTGCCACTGTGCAGGAGAATCCGTATAGGTGTTCGAGTGTTCGAAACGTAACGCGCGAGAAATTGTAAGTAAACGTCGTATTTACATATCTGCCACTGTGCAGGAGAATCCGTATAGGTGTTCGAGTGTGCCAAACGTAACGCGCGAGAAATTGTAAGTGAACGCCGTATTTACATATCTGCCACTGTGCAGGATAATCCGTATAGGTGTTCGAGTGTTCGAAACGTAACGCGTGATAAATTGTAAGTAAACGCCGTATTTACATATCTGCCACTATCCAGGGGAATCCGTATAGGTGTTCGAGTGTTCGAACCGTAACGCGCGAGAAATTGTAAGTAAAAGCCGTATTTACATATCTGCCACTGTGCAGGGGAATCCGTATAGGTGTTCGAGTGTTCGAAACGTAACGCGCGAGAAATTGTAAGTAAACGTCGTATTTACATATCTGCCACTGTGCAGGAGAATCCGTATAGGTGTTCGAGTGTTCGATACGTAACGCGTGAGAAATTGTATGTAAACGCCGTATTTACATCTCTGCCTCTGTGCCGGAGAATCCGTATAGCTGTTCGAGTGTGCGAAACGTAACGCGCGAGAAATTGTAAGTAAACGCCGTATTCACATATCTGCCACTGTGCAGGAGAATCCGTATAGGTGTTCGAGTGTTCGAAACGTAACGCGCGAGAAATTGTAAGTAAACGTCGTATTTACATATCTGCCACTGTGCAGGAGAATCCGTATAGGTGTTCGAGTGTTCGAACCGTAACGCGCGAGAATTTGTAAGTAAACGCCGTATTTAAATATCTGCCACTATGCAGGAGAATCCGTATAGGTGTTCGAGTGTTCGAAACGTAACGCGCTAGAAATTGTAAGTAAACGTCGTATTTTCATATCTGCCACTGTGCAGGAGAATCCGTATAGGTGTTCGAGTGTTCGAAACGTAACGCGTGATAAATTGTAAGTAAACGCCGTATTTACATATCTGCCACTCTCCAGGAGAATCCGTATAGGTGTTCGAGTGTTCGAACCGTAACGCGCGAGAAATTGTAAGTAAAAGCCGTATTTACATATCTGCCACTGTGCAGGGGAATCCGTATAGGTGTTCGAGTGTTCGAAACGTAACGCGCGAGAAATTGTAAGTAAACGTCGTATTTACATATCTGCCACTGTGCAGGAGAATCCGTATAGGTGTTCGAGTGTTCGATACGTAACGTGTGAGAAATTGTATGTAAACGCCGTATTTACATCTCTGCCTCTGTGCAGGAGAATCCGTATAGCTGTTCGAGTGTGCGAAACGTAACGCGCGAGAAATTGTAAGTAAACGCCGTATTTACATATCTGCCAGTGTGCAGGAGAATCCGTATAGGTGTTCGAGTGTTCGAAACGTAACGCGCGAGAAATTGTAAGTAAATGTCGTATTTACATATCTGCCACTGTGCAGGAGAATCCGTATAGGTGTTCGAGTGTTCGAACCGTAACGCGCGAGAAATTGTAAGTAAACGCCGTATTTAAATATCTGCCACTATGCAGGAGAATCCGTATAGGTGTTCGAGTGTTCGAAACGTAACGCGCGAGAAATTGTAAGTAAACGTCGTATTTACATATCTGCCACTGTGCAGGAGAATTCGTATAGGTGTTCGAGTGTTCGAAACGTAACGCGCGAGAAATTGTATGTAAACGCCGTATTTACATATCTGCCACTGTGCAGGAGAATCCGTATAGCTGTTCGAGTGTGCGAAACGTAACGCGCTAGAAATTGTAAGTAAACGTCGTATTTACATATCTGCCACTGTGCAGGAGAATCCGTATAGGTGTTCGAGTGTTCGAAACGTAACGCGCAAGAAATTGTAAGTAAACGCCGTATTTACATATCTGCCACTGTGCAGGAGAATCCGTATAGGTGTTCGAGTGTGCGAAACGTAACGCGCGAGAAATTGTAAGTAAACGCCGTATTTACATATCTGCCATTGTGCAGGAGAATCCGTATAGGTGTTCGAGTGCTCGAAACGTAACGCGCAAGAAATTGTCAGTAAACGCTGTATTTACATATCTGCCACTGTGCAGGAAAATCCGTATAGGTGTTCGAGTGTTCGAATCGTAAGGCGTGAGAAATTGTAATTAAACGCCGTATTTACATATCTGCCACTGTGCTGGACAATCTGTATAGGTGTTCGAGTGTTCAAACCGTAACGCCCGAGAAATTGTAAGTAAACGCCGTATTAACATATCTGCCACTGTGCAGGAGAATCCGTATAGGTGTTCGAGTGTTCGAAACGTAACGCGCGAGAAATTGTATGTAAACGCCGTATTTTCATATCTGCCACTGTCCAGGAGAATCCGTATAGGTGTTCGAGTGTTCGAACCGTAACGCGCGAGAAATTGTAAGTAAACGTCGTATTTACATATCTGCCACTGTGCAGGAGAATCCGTATAGGTGTTCGAGTGTTCGAAACGTAACGCGCAAGAAATTGTAAGTAAACGCCGTATTTACATATCTGCCACTGTGCAGGAAAATCCGTATAGGTGTTCGAGTGTTCGAATCGTAAGGCGTGAGAAATTGTAATTAAACGCCGTATTTACATATCTGCCACTGTGCTGGACAATCTGTATAGGTGTTCGAGTGTTCAAACCGTAACGCGCGAGAAATTGTAAGTAAACGCCGTATTTACATATCTGCCACTGTGCAGGAGAATCCGTATAGGTGTTCGAGTGTTCGAAACGTAACGCGCGAGAAATTGTATGTAAACGCCGTATTTTCATATCTGCCACTGTCCAGGAGAATCCGTATAGGTGTTCGAGTGTTCGAACCGTAACGCGCGAGAAATTGTAAGTAAACGTCGTATTTACATATCTGCCACTGTGCAGGAGAATCCGTATAGGTGTTCGAGTGTTCGAAACGTAACGCGCAAGAAATTGTAAGTAAACGTCGTATTTACATATCTGCCACTGTGCAGGAGAATCCGTATAGGTGTTCGAGTGTGCCAAACGTAACGCGCGAGAAATTGTAAGTAAACGCCGTATTTACATATCTGCCACTGTGCAGGAGAATCCGTATAGGTGTTCGAGTGCTCGAAACGTAACGCGCAAGAAATTGTAAGTAAACGCCGTATTTACATAGCTGCCACTGTGCAGGAAAATCCGTATAGGTGTTCGAGTGTTCGAATCGTAAGGCGTGAGAAATTGTAATTAAACGCCGTATTTACATATCTGCCACTGTGCAGGAGAATCCGTATAGGTGTTCGAGTGTTCAAACCGTAACGCGCGAGAAATTGTAAGTAAACGCCGTATTTACATATCTGCCACTGTGCAGGAGAATCCGTATAGGTGTTCGAGTGCTCGAAACGTAACGCGCGAGAAGTTGTAAGTAAACGCCGTATTTACATATCTGCCACTGTGCAGGAGAATCCGTATAGGTGTTCGAGTGTTCGAAACGTAACGCGCGAGAAATTGTAAGTAAACGTCGTATTTACTTATCTGCCACTGTGCAGGAGAATCCGTATAGGTGTTCGAGTGTTCGAAACGTAACGCGCGAGAAATTGTAAGTAAACGTCGTATTTACATATCTGCCACTGTGCAGGAGAATCCGTATAGGTGTTCGAGTGTGCCAAACGTAACGCGCGAGAAATTGTAAGTGAACGCCGTATTTACATATCTGCCACTGTGCAGGATAATCCGTATAGGTGTTCGAGTGTTCGAAACGTAACGCGTGATAAATTGTAAGTAAACGCCGTATTTACATATCTGCCACTATCCAGGGGAATCCGTATAGGTGTTCGAGTGTTCGAACCGTAACGCGCGAGAAATTGTAAGTAAAAGTCGTATTTACATATCTGCCACTGTGCAGGGGAATCCGTATAGGTGTTCGAGTGTTCGAAACGTAACGCGCGAGAAATTGTAAGTAAACGTCGTATTTACATATCTGCCACTGTGCAGGAGAATCCGTATAGGTGTTCGAGTGTTCGATACGTAACGCGTGAGAAATTGTATGTAAACGCCGTATTTACATCTCTGCCTCTGTGCCGGAGAATCCGTATAGCTGTTCGAGTGTGCGAAACGTAACGCGCGAGAAATTGTAAGTAAACGCCGTATTCACATATCTGCCACTGTGCAGGAGAATCCGTATAGGTGTTCGAGTGTTCGAAACGTAACGCGCGAGAAATTGTAAGTAAACGTCGTATTTACATATCTGCCACTGTGCAGGAGAATCCGTATAGGTGTTCGAGTGTTCGAACCGTAACGCGCGAGAATTTGTAAGTAAACGCCGTATTTAAATATCTGCCACTATGCAGGAGAATCCGTATAGGTGTTCGAGTGTTCGAAACGTAACGCGCTAGAAATTGTAAGTAAACGTCGTATTTTCATATCTGCCACTGTGCAGGAGAATCCGTATAGGTGTTCGAGTGTTCGAAACGTAACGCGCGAGAAATTGTATGTAAACGCCGTATTTACATATCTGCCACTGTGCAGGAGAATCCGTATAGCTGTTCGAGTGTGCGAAACGTAACGCGCTAGAAATTGTAAGTAAACGTCGTATTTACATATCTGCCACTGTGCAGGAGAATCCGTATAGGTGTTCGAGTGTTCGAAACGTAACGCGCAAGAAATTGTAAGTAAACGCCGTATTTACATATCTGCCACTGTGTAGGAGAATCCGTATAGGTGTTCGAGTGTGCGAAACGTAACGCGCGAGAAATTGTAAGTAAACGCCGTATTTACATATCTGCCATTGTGCAGGAGAATCTGTATAGGTGTTCGAGTGCTCGAAACGTAACGCGCAAGAAATTGTAAGTAAACGCCGTATTTACATATCTGCCACTGTGCAGGAAAATCCGTATAGGTGTTCGAGTGTTCGAATCGTAAGGCGTGAGAAATTGTAATTAAACGCCGTATTTACATATCTGCCACTGTGCTGGAGAATCTGTATAGGTGTTCGAGTGTTCAAACCGTAACGCCCGAGAAATTGTAAGTAAACGCCGTATTTACATATCTGCCACTGTGCAGGAGAATCCGTATAGGTGTTCGAGTGTTCGAAACGTAACGCGCGAGAAATTGTAAATAAACGTCGTATTTACATATCTGCCACTGTGCAGGAGAATCCGTATAGGTTTTCGAGTGTTCGATACGTAACGCGTGAGAAATTGTATGTAAACGCCGTATTTACATCTCTGCCTCTGTGGAGGAGAATCCGTATAGCTGTTCGAGTGTGCGAAACGTAACGCGCGAGAAATTGTAAGTAAACGCCGTATTTACATATCTGCCACTGTGCAGGAGAATCCGTATAGGTGTTCGAGTGTTCGAAACGCAACGCTCGAGAAATTGTAAGTAAACGTCGTATTTACATATCTGCCACTGTGCAGGAGAATCCGTATAGGTGTTCGAGTGTTCGAAACGCAACGCGCGAGAAATTGTAAGTAAACGTCGTATTTACATATCTGCCACTGTGCAGGAGAATCCGTATAGGTGTTCGAGTGTTCGAACCGTAACGCGCGAGAAATTGTAAGTAAACGCCGTATTTACATTTCTGCCACTATGTAGGAGAATCCGTATAGGTGTTCGAGTGTTCGAAACGTAACGCGCGAGAAATTGTAAGTAAACGTCGTATTTACATATCTGCCACTGCGCAGGAGAATCCGTATAGGTGTTCGAGTGTTCGAAACGTAACGCGCGAGAAATTGTATGTAAACGCCGTATTTTCATATCTGCCACTGTCCAGGAGAATCCGTATAGGTGTTCGAGTGTTCGAACCGTAACGCGCGAGAAATTGTAAGTAAACGTCGTATTTACATATCTGCCACTGTGTAGGAGAATCCGTATAGGTGTTCGAGTGTTCGAAACGTAACGCGCAAGAAATTGTAAGTAAACGTCGTATTTACATATCTGCCACTGTGCAGGAGAATCCGTATAGGTGTTTGAGTGTGCGAAACGTAACGCGCGAGAAATTGTAAGTAAACGCCGTATTTACATATCTGCCACTGTGCAGGAGAATCCGTATAGGTGTTCGAGTGCTCGAAACGTAACGCGCCAGAAATTGTAAGTAAACGCCGTATTTACATATCTGCCACTGTGCAGGAAAATCCGTATAGGTGTTCGAGTGTTCGAATCGTAAGGCGTGAGAAATTGTAATTAAACGCCGTATTTACATATCTGCCACTGTGCAGGAGAATCCGTATAGCTGTTCGAGTGTTCAAACCGTAACGCGCGAGAAATTGTAAGTAAACGCCGTATTTACATATCTGCCACTGTGCAGGAGAATCCGTATAGGTGTTCGAGTGTTCGAACCGTAACGCGCGAGAATTTGTAAGTAAACGCCGTATTTAAATATCTGCCACTATGCAGGAGAATCCGTATAGGTGTTCGAGTGTTCGAAACGTAACGCGCTAGAAATTGTAAGTAAACGTCGTATTTTCATATCTGCCACTGTGCAGGAGAATCCGTATAGGTGTTCGAGTGTTCGAAACGTAACGCGCGAGAAATTGTATGTAAACGCCGTATTTACATATCTGCCACTGTGCAGGAGAATCCGTATAGCTGTTCGAGTGTGCGAAACGTAACGCGCTAGAAATTGTAAGTAAACGTCGTATTTACATATCTGCCACTGTGCAGGAGAATCCGTATAGGTGTTCGAGTGTTCGAAACGTAACGCGCAAGAAATTGTAAGTAAACGCCGTATTTACATATCTGCCACTGTGTAGGAGAATCCGTATAGGTGTTCGAGTGTGCGAAACGTAACGCGCGAGAAATTGTAAGTAAACGCCGTATTTACATATCTGCCATTGTGCAGGAGAATCTGTATAGGTGTTCGAGTGCTCGAAACGTAACGCGCAAGAAATTGTAAGTAAACGCCGTATTTACATATCTGCCACTGTGCAGGAAAATCCGTATAGGTGTTCGAGTGTTCGAATCGTAAGGCGTGAGAAATTGTAATTAAACGCCGTATTTACATATCTGCCACTGTGCTGGAGAATCTGTATAGGTGTTCGAGTGTTCAAACCGTAACGCCCGAGAAATTGTAAGTAAACGCCGTATTTACATATCTGCCACTGTGCAGGAGAATCCGTATAGGTGTTCGAGTGTTCGAAACGTAACGCGCGAGAAATTGTAAATAAACGTCGTATTTACATATCTGCCACTGTGCAGGAGAATCCGTATAGGTTTTCGAGTGTTCGATACGTAACGCGTGAGAAATTGTATGTAAACGCCGTATTTACATCTCTGCCTCTGTGGAGGAGAATCCGTATAGCTGTTCGAGTGTGCGAAACGTAACGCGCGAGAAATTGTAAGTAAACGCCGTATTTACATATCTGCCACTGTGCAGGAGAATCCGTATAGGTGTTCGAGTGTTCGAAACGCAACGCGCGAGAAATTGTAAGTAAACGTCGTATTTACATATCTGCCACTGTGCAGGAGAATCCGTATAGGTGTTCGAGTGTTCGAAACGCAACGCGCGAGAAATTGTAAGTAAACGTCGTATTTACATATCTGCCACTGTGCAGGAGAATCCGTATAGGTGTTCGAGTGTTCGAACCGTAACGCGCGAGAAATTGTAAGTAAACGCCGTATTTACATTTCTGCCACTATGTAGGAGAATCCGTATAGGTGTTCGAGTGTTCGAAACGTAACGCGCGAGAAATTGTAAGTAAACGTCGTATTTACATATCTGCCACTGCGCAGGAGAATCCGTATAGGTGTTCGAGTGTTCGAAACGTAACGCGCGAGAAATTGTATGTAAACGCCGTATTTTCATATCTGCCACTGTCCAGGAGAATCCGTATAGGTGTTCGAGTGTTCGAACCGTAACGCGCGAGAAATTGTAAGTAAACGTCGTATTTACATATCTGCCACTGTGCAGGAGAATCCGTATAGGTGTTCGAGTGTTCGAAACGTAACGCGCAAGAAATTGTAAGTAAACGTCGTATTTACATATCTGCCACTATGCTGGAGAATCCGTATAGGTGTTTGAGTGTGCGAAACGTAACGCGCGAGAAATTGTAAGTAAACGCCGTATTTACATATCTGCCACTGTGCAGGAGAATCCGTATAGGTGTTCGAGTGCTCGAAACGTAACGCGCCAGAAATTGTAAGTAAACGCCGTATTTACATATCTGCCACTGTGCAGGAAAATCCGTATAGGTGTTCGAGTGTTCGAATCGTAAGGCGTGAGAAATTGTAATTAAACGCCGTATTTACATATCTGCCACTGTGCAGGAGAATCCGTATAGCTGTTCGAGTGTTCAAACCGTAACGCGCGAGAAATTGTAAGTAAACGCCGTATTTACATATCTGCCACTGTGCAGGAGAATCCGTATAGGTGTTCGAGTGTTCGAAACGTAACGCGCGAGAAGTTGTAAGTAAACGCCGTATTTAAATATCTGCCACTGTGCAGGAGAATCCGTATAGGTGTTCGAGTGTTCGAAACGTAACGCGCGAGAAATTGTAAGTAAACGTCGTATTTACTTATCTGCCACTGTGCAGGAGAATCCGTATAGGTGTTCGAGTGTTCGAAACGTAACGCGCGAGAAATTGTAAGTAAACGTCGTATTTACATATCTGCCACTGTGCAGGAGAATTCGTATAGGTGTTCGAGTGTGCCAAACGTAACGCGCGAGAAATTGTAAGTGAACGCCGTATTTACATATCTGCCACTGTGCAGGATAATCCGTATAGGTGTTCGAGTGTTCGAAACGTAACGCGTGATAAATTGTAAGTAAACGCCGTATTTACATATCTGCCACTATCCAGGAGAATCCGTATAGGTGTTCGAGTGTTCGAACCGTAACGCGCGAGAAATTGTAAGTAAAAGCCGTATTTACATATCTGCCACTGTGCAGGGGAATCCGTATAGGTGTTCGAGTGTTCGAAACGTAACGCGCGAGAAATTGTAAGTAAACGTCGTATTTACATATCTGCCACTGTGCAGGAGAATCCGTATAGGTGTTCGTGTGCTCGATACGTAACGCGCCAGAAATTGTAAGTAAACGCCGTATTTACATATCTGCCACTGTGCAGGAAAATCCGTATAGCTGTTCGAGTGTGCGAAACGTAACGCGCGAGAAATTGTAATTAAACGCCGTATTTACATATCTGCCACTGTGCAGGAGAATCCGTATAGGTGTTCGAGTGTTCGAACCGTAACGCGCGAGAAATTGTAAGTAAATGTCGTATTTACATATCTGCCACTGTGCAGGAAAATCCGTATAGCTGTTCGACTGTTCGAAACGTAACGCGCGAGAAATTGTAAGTAAACGTCGTATTTACATATCTGCCACTGTGCAGGAGAATCCGTATAGGTGTTCGAGTGTTCGAACCGTAACGCGCGAGAATTTGTAAGTAAACGCCGTATTTAAATATCTGCCACTATGCAGGAGAATCCGTATAGGTGTTCGAGTGTTCGAAACGTAACGCGCTAGAAATTGTAAGTAAACGTCGTATTTTCATATCTGCCACTGTGCAGGAGAATCCGTATAGGTGTTCGAGTGTTCGAAACGTAACGCGCGAGAAATTGTATGTAAACGCCGTATTTACATATCTGCCACTGTGCAGGAGAATCCGTATAGCTGTTCGAGTGTGCGAAACGTAACGCGCTAGAAATTGTAAGTAAACGTCGTATTTACATATCTGCCACTGTGCAGGAGAATCCGTATAGGTGTTCGAGTGTTCGAAACGTAACGCGCAAGAAATTGTAAGTAAACGCCGTATTTACATATCTGCCACTGTGTAGGAGAATCCGTATAGGTGTTCGAGTGTGCGAAACGTAACGCGCGAGAAATTGTAAGTAAACGCCGTATTTACATATCTGCCATTGTGCAGGAGAATCTGTATAGGTGTTCGAGTGCTCGAAACGTAACGCGCAAGAAATTGTAAGTAAACGCCGTATTTACATATCTGCCACTGTGCAGGAAAATCCGTATAGGTGTTCGAGTGTTCGAATCGTAAGGCGTGAGAAATTGTAATTAAACGCCGTATTTACATATCTGCCACTGTGCTGGAGAATCTGTATAGGTGTTCGAGTGTTCAAACCGTAACGCCCGAGAAATTGTAAGTAAACGCCGTATTTACATATCTGCCACTGTGCAGGAGAATCCGTATAGGTGTTCGAGTGTTCGAAACGTAACGCGCGAGAAATTGTAAATAAACGTCGTATTTACATATCTACCACTGTGCAGGAGAATCCGTATAGGTTTTCGAGTGTTCGATACGTAACGCGTGAGAAATTGTATGTAAACGCCGTATTTACATCTCTGCCTCTGTGGAGGAGAATCCGTATAGCTGTTCGAGTGTGCGAAACGTAACGCGCGAGAAATTGTAAGTAAACGCCGTATTTACATATCTGCCACTGTGCAGGAGAATCCGTATAGGTGTTCGAGTGTTCGAAACGCAACGCGCGAGAAATTGTAAGTAAACGTCGTATTTACATATCTGCCACTGTGCAGGAGAATCCGTATAGGTGTTCGAGTGTTCGAACCGTAACGCGCGAGAAATTGTAAGTAAACGCCGTATTTACATTTCTGCCACTATGTAGGAGAATCCGTATAGGTGTTCGAGTGTTCGAAACGTAACGCGCGAGAAATTGTAAGTAAACGTCGTATTTACATATCTGCCACTGCGCAGGAGAATCCGTATAGGTGTTCGAGTGTTCGAAACGTAACGCGCGAGAAATTGTATGTAAACGCCGTATTTTCATATCTGCCACTGTCCAGGAGAATCCGTATAGGTGTTCGAGTGTTCGAACCGTAACGCGCGAGAAATTGTAAGTAAACGTCGTATTTACATATCTGCCACTGTGCAGGAGAATCCGTATAGGTGTTCGAGTGTTCGAAACGTAACGCGCAAGAAATTGTAAGTAAACGTCGTATTTACATATCTGCCACTGTGCAGGAGAATCCGTATAGGTGTTTGAGTGTGCGAAACGTAACGCGCGAGAAATTGTAAGTAAACGCCGTATTTACATATCTGCCACTGTGCAGGAGAATCCGTATAGGTGTTCGAGTGCTCGAAACGTAACGCGCCAGAAATTGTAAGTAAACGCCGTATTTACATATCTGCCACTGTGCAGGAAAATCCGTATAGGTGTTCGAGTGTTCGAATCGTAAGGCGTGAGAAATTGTAATTAAACGCCGTATTTACATATCTGCCACTGTGCAGGAGAATCCGTATAGCTGTTCGAGTGTTCAAACCGTAACGCGCGAGAAATTGTAAGTAAACGCCGTATTTACATATCTGCCACTGTGCAGGAGAATCCGTATAGGTGTTCGAGTGTTCGAAACGTAACGCGCGAGAAGTTGTAAGTAAACGCCGTATTTAAATATCTGCCACTGTGCAGGAGAATCCGTATAGGTGTTCGAGTGTTCGAAACGTAACGCGCGAGAAATTGTAAGTAAACGTCGTATTTACTTATCTGCCACTGTGCAGGAGAATCCGTATAGGTGTTCGAGTGTTCGAAACGTAACGCGCGAGAAATTGTAAGTAAACGTCGTATTTACATATCTGCCACTGTGCAGGAGAATTCGTATAGGTGTTCGAGTGTGCCAAACGTAACGCGCGAGAAATTGTAAGTGAACGCCGTATTTACATATCTGCCACTGTGCAGGATAATCCGTATAGGTGTTCGAGTGTTCGAAACGTAACGCGTGATAAATTGTAAGTAAACGCCGTATTTACATATCTGCCACTATCCAGGAGAATCCGTATAGGTGTTCGAGTGTTCGAACCGTAACGCGCGAGAAATTGTAAGTAAAAGCCGTATTTACATATCTGCCACTGTGCAGGGGAATCCGTATAGGTGTTCGAGTGTTCGAAACGTAACGCGCGAGAAATTGTAAGTAAACGTCGTATTTACATATCTGCCACTGTGCAGGAGAATCCGTATAGGTGTTCGAGTGCTCGATACGTAACGCGCCAGAAATTGTAAGTAAACGCCGTATTTACATATCTGCCACTGTGCAGGAAAATCCGTATAGCTGTTCGAGTGTGCGAAACGTAACGCGCGAGAAATTGTAATTAAACGCCGTATTTACATATCTGCCACTGTGCAGGAGAATCCGTATAGGTGTTCGAGTGTTCGAACCGTAACGCGCGAGAAATTGTAAGTAAATGTCGTATTTACATATCTGCCACTGTGCAGGAGAATCCGTATAGGTGTTCGAGTGTTCGAAACGTAACGCGCGAGAAGTTGTAAGTAAACGCCGTATTTACATATCTGCCACTGTGCAGGAGAATCCGTATAGGTGTTCGAGTGTTCGAAACGTAACGCGCGAGAAATTGTAAGTAAACGTCGTATTTACTTATCTGCCACTGTGCAGGAGAATTCGTATAGGTGTTCGAGTGTTCAAAACGTAACGCGCGAGAAATTGTATGTAAACGCCGTATTTACATATCTGCCACTGTGCAGGAGAATCCGTATAGCTGTTCGAGTGTGCGAAACGTAACGCGCTAGAAATTGTAAGTGAACGCCGTATTTACATATCTGCCACTGTGCAGGATAATCCGTATAGGTGTTCGAGTGTTCGAAACGTAACGCGCAAGAAATTGTAAGTAAACGCCGTATTTACATATCTGCCACTGTGCAGGAGAATCCGTATAGGTGTTCGAGTGTGCGAAACGTAACGCGCGAGAAATTGTAAGTAAACGCCGTATTTACATATCTGCCATTGTGCAGGAGAATCCGTATAGGTGTTCGAGTGCTCGAAACGTAACGCGCAAGAAATTGTCAGTAAACGCTGTATTTACATATCTGCCACTGTGCAGGAAAATCCGTATAGGTGTTCGAGTGTTCGAATCGTAAGGCGTGAGAAATTGTAATTAAACGCCGTATTTACATATCTGCCACTGTGCTGGAGAATCTGTATAGGTGTTCGAGTGTTCAAACCGTAACGCCCGAGAAATTGTAAGTAAACGCCGTATTTACATATCTGCCACTGTGCAGGAGAATCCGTATAGGTGTTCGAGTGTTCGAAACGTAACGCGCGAGAAATTGTAAGTAAACGTCGTATTTACATATCTGCCACTGTCCAGGAGAATCCGTATAGGTTTTCGAGTGTTCGATACGTAACGCGTGAGAAATTGTATGTAAACGCCGTATTTACATCTCTGCCTCTGTGGAGGAGAATCCGTATAGCTGTTCGAGTGTGCGAAACGTAACGCGCGAGAAATTGTAAGTAAACGCCGTATTTACATATCTGCCACTGTGCAGGAGAATCCGTATAGGTGTTCGAGTGTTCGAAACGTAACGCGCGAGAAATTGTAAGTAAACGTCGTATTTACATATCTGCCATTGTGCAGGAGAATCCGTATAGGTGTTCGAGTGTTCGAACCGTAACGCGCGAGAAATTGTAAGTAAACGCCGTATTTACATTTCTGCCACTATGTAGGAGAATCCGTATAGGTGTTCGAGTGTTCGAAACGTAACGCGCGAGAAATTGTAAGTAAACGTCGTATTTACATATCTGCCACTGCGCAGGAGAATCCGTATAGGTGTTCGAGTGTTCGAAACGTAACGCGCGAGAAATTGTATGTAAACGCCGTATTTTCATATCTGCCACTGTCCAGGAGAATCCGTATAGGTGTTCGAGTGTTCGAACCGTAACGCGCGAGAAATTGTAAGTAAACGTCGTATTTACATATCTGCCACTGTGCAGGAGAATCCGTATAGGTGTTCGAGTGTTCGAAACGTAACGCGCAAGAAATTGGAAGTAAACGTCGTATTTACATATCTGCCACTGTGCAGGAGAATCCGTATAGGTGTTTGAGTGTGCGAAACGTAACGCGCGAGAAATTGTAAGTAAACGCCGTATTTACATATCTGCCACTGTGCAGGAGAATCCGTATAGGTGTTCGAGTGCTCGAAACGTAACGCGCCAGAAATTGTAAGTAAACGCCGTATTTACATATCTGCCACTGTGCAGGAAAATCCGTATAGGTGTTCGAGTGTTCGAATCGTAAGGCGTGAGAAATTGTAATTAAACGCCGTATTTACATATCTGCCACTGTGCAGGAGAATCCGTATAGGTGTTCGAGTGTTCAAACCGTAACGCGCGAGAAATTGTAAGTAAACGCCGTATTTACATATCTGCCACTGTGCAGGAGAATCCGTATAGGTGTTCGAGTGTTCGAAACGTAACGCGCGAGAAGTTGTAAGTAAACGCCGTATTTAAATATCTGCCACTGTGCAGGAGAATCCGTATAGGTGTTCGAGTGTTCGAAACGTAACGCGCGAGAAATTGTAAGTAAACGTCGTATTTACTTATCTGCCACTGTGCAGGAGAATCCGTATAGGTGTTCGAGTGTTCGAAACGTAACGCGCGAGAAATTGTAAGTAAACGTCGTATTTACATATCTGCCACTGTGCAGGAGAATTCGTATAGGTGTTCGAGTGTGCCAAACGTAACGCGCGAGAAATTGTAAGTGAACGCCGTATTTACATATCTGCCACTGTGCAGGATAATCCGTATAGGTGTTCGAGTGTTCGAAACGTAACGCGTGATAAATTGTAAGTAAACGCCGTATTTACATATCTGCCACTATCCAGGAGAATCCGTATAGGTGTTCGAGTGTTCGAACCGTAACGCGCGAGAAATTGTAAGTAAAAGCCGTATTTACATATCTGCCACTGTGCAGGGGAATCCGTATAGGTGTTCGAGTGTTCGAAACGTAACGCGCGAGAAATTGTATGTAAACGTCGTATTTACATATCTGCCACTGTGCAGGAGAATCCGTATAGGTGTTCGAGTGTTCGATACGTAACGTGTGAGAAATTGTATGTAAACGCCGTATTTACATCTCTGCCTCTGTGCAGGAGAATCCGTATAGCTGTTCGAGTGTGCGAAACGTAACGCGCGAGAAATTGTAAGTAAACGCCGTATTTACATATCTGCCAGTGTGCAGGAGAATCCGTATAGGTGTTCGAGTGTTCGAAACGTAACGCGCGAGAAATTGTAAGTAAATGTCGTATTTACATATCTGCCACTGTGCAGGAGAATCCGTATAGGTGTTCGAGTGTTCGAACCGTAACGCGCGAGAAATTGTAAGTAAACGCCGTATTTAAATATCTGCCACTATGCAGGAGAATCCGTATAGGTGTTCGAGTGTTCGAAACGTAACGCGCGAGAAATTGTAAGTAAACGTCGTATTTACATATCTGCCACTGTGCAGGAGAATTCGTATAGGTGTTCGAGTGTTCGAAACGTAACGCGCGAGAAATTGTATGTAAACGCCGTATTTACATATCTGCCACTGTGCAGGAGAATCCGTATAGCTGTTCGAGTGTGCGAAACGTAACGCGCTAGAAATTGTAAGTAAACGTCGTATTTACATATCTGCCACTGTGCAGGAGAATCCGTATAGGTGTTCGAGTGTTCGAAACGTAACGCGCAAGAAATTGTAAGTAAACGCCGTATTTACATATCTGCCACTGTGCAGGAGAATCCGTATAGGTGTTCGAGTGTGCGAAACGTAACGCGCGAGAAATTGTAAGTAAACGCCGTATTTACATATCTGCCATTGTGCAGGAGAATCCGTATAGGTGTTCGAGTGCTCGAAACGTAACGCGCAAGAAATTGTCAGTAAACGCTGTATTTACATATCTGCCACTGTGCAAGAAAATCCGTATAGGTGTTCGAGTGTTCGAATCGTAAGGCGTGAGAAATTGTAATTAAACGCCGTATTTACATATCTGCCACTGTGCTGGACAATCTGTATAGGTGTTCGAGTGTTCAAACCGTAACGCCCGAGAAATTGTAAGTAAACGCCGTATTTACATATCTGCCACTGTGCAGGAGAATCCGTATAGGTGTTCGAGTGTTCGAAACGTAACGCGCGAGAAATTGTATGTAAACGCCGTATTTTCATATCTGCCACTGTCCAGGAGAATCCGTATAGGTGTTCGAGTGTTCGAACCGTAACGCGCGAGAAATTGTAAGTAAACGTCGTATTTACATATCTGCCACTGTGCAGGAGAATCCGTATAGGTGTTCGAGTGATCGAAACGTAACGCGCAAGAAATTGTAAGTAAACGCCGTATTTACATATCTGCCACTGTGCAGGAAAATCCGTATAGGTGTTCGAGTGTTCGAATCGTAAGGCGTGAGAAATTGTAATTAAACGCCGTATTTACATATCTGCCACTGTGCTGGACAATCTGTATAGGTGTTCGAGTGTTCAAACCATAACGCGCGAGAAATTGTAAGTAAACGCCGTATTTACATATCTGCCACTGTGCAGGAGAATCCGTATAGGTGTTCGAGTGTTCGAAACGTAACGCGCGAGAAATTGTATGTAAACGCCGTATTTTCATATCTGCCACTGTCCAGGAGAATCCGTATAGGTGTTCGAGTGTTCGAACCGTAACGCGCGAGAAATTGTAAGTAAACGTCGTATTTACATATCTGCCACTGTGCAGGAGAATCCGTATAGGTGTTCGAGTGTTCGAAACGTAACGCGCAAGAAATTGTAAGTAAACGTCGTATTTACATATCTGCCACTGTGCAGGAGAATCCGTATAGGTGTTCGAGTGTGCGAAACGTAACGCGCGAGAAATTGTAAGTAAACGCCGTATTTACATATCTGCCACTGTGCAGGAGAATCCGTATAGGTGTTCGAGTGCTCGAAACGTAACGCGCAAGAAATTGTAAGTAAACGCCGTATTTACATATCTGCCACTGTGCAGGAAAATCCGTATAGGTGTTCGAGTGTTCGAATCGTAAGGCGTGAGAAATTGTAATTAAACGCCGTATTTACATATCTGCCACTGTGCAGGAGAATCCGTATAGGTGTTCGAGTGTTCAAACCGTAACGCGCGAGAAATTGTAAGTAAACGCCGTATTTACATATCTGCCACTGTGCAGGAGAATCCGTATAGGTGTTCGAGTGCTCGAAACGTAACGCGCGAGAAGTTGTAAGTAAACGCCGTATTTACATATCTGCCACTGTGCAGGAGAATCCGTATAGGTGTTCGAGTGTTCGAAACGTAACGCGCGAGAAATTGTAAGTAAACGTCGTATTTACTTATCTGCCACTGTGCAGGAGAATCCGTATAGGTGTTCGAGTGTTCGAAACGTAACACGCGAGAAATTGTAAGTAAACGTCGTATTTACATATCTGCCACTGTGCAGGAGAATCCGTATAGGTGTTCGAGTGTGCCAAACGTAACGCGCGAGAAATTGTAAGTGAACGCCGTATTTACATATCTGCCACTGTGCAGGATAATCCGTATAGGTGTTCGAGTGTTCGAAACGTAACGCGTGATAAATTGTAAGTAAACGCCGTATTTACATATCTGCCACTATCCAGGGGAATCCGTATAGGTGTTCGAGTGTTCGAACCGTAACGCGCGAGAAATTGTAAGTAAAAGCCGTATTTACATATCTGCCACTGTGCAGGGGAATCCGTATAGGTGTTCGAGTGTTCGAAACGTAACGCGCGAGAAATTGTAAGTAAACGTCGTATTTACATATCTGCCACTGTGCAGGAGAATCCGTATAGGTGTTCGAGTGTTCGATACGTAACGCGTGAGAAATTGTATGTAAACGCCGTATTTACATCTCTGCCTCTGTGCCGGAGAATCCGTATAGCTGTTCGAGTGTGCGAAACGTAACGCGCGAGAAATTGTAAGTAAACGCCGTATTTACATATCTGCCACTGTGCAGGAGAATCCGTATAGGTGTTCGAGTGTTCGAAACGTAACGCGCGAGAAATTGTAAGTAAACGTCGTATTTACATATCTACCACTGTGCAGGAGAATCTGTATAGGTGTTCGAGTGTTCGAACCGTAACGCGCGAGAATTTGTAAGTAAACGCCGTATTTAAATATCTGCCACTATGCAGGAGAATCCGTATAGGTGTTCGAGTGTTCGAAACGTAACGCGCGAGAAATTGTAAGTAAACGTCGTATTTTCATATCTGCCACTGTGTAGGAGAATCCGTATAGGTGTTCGGGTGTTCGAAACGTAACGCGCGAGAAATTGTATGTAAACGCCGTATTTACATGTCTGCCACTGTGCAGGAGAATCCGTATAGCTGTTCGAGTGTGCGAAACGTAACGCGCTAGAAATTGTAAGTAAACGTCGTATTTACATATCTGCCACTGTGCAGGAGAATCCGTATAGGTGTTCGAGTGTTCGAAACGTAACGCGCAAGAAATTGTAAGTAAACGCCGTATTTACATATCTGCCACTGTGTAGGAGAATCCGTATAGGTGTTCGAGTGTGCGAAACGTAACGCGCGAGAAATTGTAAGTAAACGCCGTATTTACATATCTGCCATTGTGCAGGAGAATCTGTATAGGTGTTCGAGTGCTCGAAACGTAACGCGCAAGAAATTGTAAGTAAACGCCGTATTTACATATCTGCCACTGTGCAGGAAAATCCGTATAGGTGTTCGAGTGTTCGAATCGTAAGGCGTGAGAAATTGTAATTAAACGCCGTATTTACATATCTGCCACTGTGCTGGAGAATCTGTATAGGTGTTCGAGTGTTCAAACCGTAACGCCCGAGAAATTGTAAGTAAACGCCGTATTTACATATCTGCCACTGTGCAGGAGAATCCGTATAGGTGTTCGAGTGTTCGAAACGTAACGCGCGAGAAATTGTAAATAAACGTCGTATTTACATATCTGCCACTGTGCAGGAGAATCCGTATAGGTTTTCGAGTGTTCGATACGTAACGCGTGAGAAATTGTATGTAAACGCCGTATTTACATCTCTGCCTCTGTGGAGGAGAATCCGTATAGCTGTTCGAGTGTGCGAAACGTAACGCGCGAGAAATTGTAAGTAAACGCCGTATTTACATATCTGCCACTGTGCAGGAGAATCCGTATAGGTGTTCGAGTGTTCGAAACGCAACGCGCGAGAAATTGTAAGTAAACGTCGTATTTACATATCTGCCACTGTGCAGGAGAATCCGTATAGGTGTTCGAGTGTTCGAACCGTAACGCGCGAGAAATTGTAAGTAAACGCCGTATTTACATTTCTGCCACTATGTAGGAGAATCCGTATAGGTGTTCGAGTGTTCGAAACGTAACGCGCGAGAAATTGTAAGTAAACGTCGTATTTACATATCTGCCACTGCGCAGGAGAATCCGTATAGGTGTTCGAGTGTTCGAAACGTAACGCGCGAGAAATTGTATGTAAACGCCGTATTTTCATATCTGCCACTGTCCAGGAGAATCCGTATAGGTGTTCGAGTGTTCGAACCGTAACGCGCGAGAAATTGTAAGTAAACGTCGTATTTACATATCTGCCACTGTGCAGGAGAATCCGTATAGGTGTTCGAGTGTTCGAAACGTAACGCGCAAGAAATTGTAAGTAAACGTCGTATTTACATATCTGCCACTGTGCAGGAGAATCCGTATAGGTGTTTGAGTGTGCGAAACGTAACGCGCGAGAAATTGTAAGTAAACGCCGTATTTACATATCTGCCACTGTGCAGGAGAATCCGTATAGGTGTTCGAGTGCTCGAAACGTAACGCGCCAGAAATTGTAAGAAAACGCCGTATTTACATATCTGCCACTGTGCAGGAAAATCCGTATAGGTGTTCGAGTGTTCGAATCGTAAGGCGTGAGAAATTGTAATTAAACGCCGTATTTACATATCTGCCACTGTGCAGGAGAATCCGTATAGCTGTTCGAGTGTTCGATACGTAACGCGTGAGAAATTGTATGTAAACGCCGTATTTACATCTCTGCCTCTGTGCCGGAGAATCCGTATAGCTGTTCGAGTGTGCGAAACGTAACGCGCGAGAAATTGTAAGTAAACGCCGTATTTACATATCTGCCACTGTGCAGGAGAATCCGTATAGGTGTTCGAGTGTTCGAAACGTAACGCGCGAGAAATTGTAAGTAAACGTCGTATTTACATATCTACCACTGTGCAGGAGAATCTGTATAGGTGTTCGAGTGTTCGAACCGTAACGCGCGAGAATTTGTAAGTAAACGCCGTATTTAAATATCTGCCACTATGCAGGAGAATCCGTATAGGTGTTCGAGTGTTCGAAACGTAACGCGCGAGAAATTGTAAGTAAACGTCGTATTTTCATATCTGCCACTGTGTAGGAGAATCCGTATAGGTGTTCGAGTGTTCGAAACGTAACGCGCGAGAAATTGTATGTAAACGCCGTATTTACATGTCTGCCACTGTGCAGGAGAATCCGTATAGCTGTTCGAGTGTGCGAAACGTAACGCGCTAGAAATTGTAAGTAAACGTCGTATTTACATATCTGCCACTGTGCAGGAGAATCCGTATAGGTGTTCGAGTGTTCGAAACGTAACGCGCAAGAAATTGTAAGTAAACGCCGTATTTACATATCTGCCACTGTGTAGGAGAATCCGTATAGGTGTTCGAGTGTGCGAAACGTAACGCGCGAGAAATTGTAAGTAAACGCCGTATTTACATATCTGCCATTGTGCAGGAGAATCTGTATAGGTGTTCGAGTGCTCGAAACGTAACGCGCAAGAAATTGTAAGTAAACGCCGTATTTACATATCTGCCACTGTGCAGGAAAATCCGTATAGGTGTTCGAGTGTTCGAATCGTAAGGCGTGAGAAATTGTAATTAAACGCCGTATTTACATATCTGCCACTGTGCTGGAGAATCTGTATAGGTGTTCGAGTGTTCAAACCGTAACGCCCGAGAAATTGTAAGTAAACGCCGTATTTACATATCTGCCACTGTGCAGGAGAATCCGTATAGGTGTTCGAGTGTTCGAAACGTAACGCGCGAGAAATTGTAAATAAACGTCGTATTTACATATCTGCCACTGTGCAGGAGAATCCGTATAGGTTTTCGAGTGTTCGATACGTAACGCGTGAGAAATTGTATGTAAACGCCGTATTTACATCTCTGCCTCTGTGGAGGAGAATCCGTATAGCTGTTCGAGTGTGCGAAACGTAACGCGCGAGAAATTGTAAGTAAACGCCGTATTTACATATCTGCCACTGTGCAGGAGAATCCGTATAGGTGTTCGAGTGTTCGAAACGCAACGCGCGAGAAATTGTAAGTAAACGTCGTATTTACATATCTGCCACTGTGCAGGAGAATCCGTATAGGTGTTCGAGTGTTCGAACCGTAACGCGCGAGAAATTGTAAGTAAACGCCATATTTACATTTCTGCCACTATGTAGGAGAATCCGTATAGGTGTTCGAGTGTTCGAAACGTAACGCGCGAGAAATTGTAAGTAAACGTCGTATTTACATATCTGCCACTGCGCAGGAGAATCCGTATAGGTGTTCGAGTGTTCGAAACGTAACGCGCGAGAAATTGTATGTAAACGCCGTATTTTCATATCTGCCACTGTCCAGGAGAATCCGTATAGGTGTTCTAGTGTTCGAACCGTAACGCGCGAGAAATTGTAAGTAAACGTCGTATTTACATATCTGCCACTGTGCAGGAGAATCCGTATAGGTGTTCGAGTGTTCGAAACGTAACGCGCAAGAAATTGTAAGTAAACGTCGTATTTACATATCTGCCACTGTGCAGGAGAATCCGTATAGGTGTTTGAGTGTGCGAAACGTAACGCGCGAGAAATTGTAAGTAAACGCCGTATTTACATATCTGCCACTGTGCAGGAGAATCCGTATAGGTGTTCGAGTGCTCGAAACGTAACGCGCCAGAAATTGTAAGTAAACGCCGTATTTACATATCTGCCACTGTGCAGGAAAATCCGTATAGGTGTTCGAGTGTTCGAATCGTAAGGCGTGAGAAATTGTAATTAAACGCCGTATTTACATATCTGCCACTGTGCAGGAGAATCCGTATAGCTGTTCGAGTGTTCAAACCGTAACGCGCGAGAAATTGTAAGTAAACGCCGTATTTACATATCTGCCACTGTGCAGGAGAATCCGTATAGGTGTTCGAGTGTTCGAAACGTAACGCGCGAGAAGTTGTAAGTAAACGCCGTATTTAAATATCTGCCACTGTGCAGGAGAATCCGTATAGGTGTT
The DNA here is from genome assembly GCF_055761805.1 of Camellia sinensis. Taxonomy (NCBI): domain Eukaryota; kingdom Viridiplantae; phylum Streptophyta; class Magnoliopsida; order Ericales; family Theaceae; genus Camellia; species Camellia sinensis. The sequence continues at coordinate 2,496,477 of NW_028128989.1, read as the reverse complement.
CGAGTGTTCGAAACGTAACGCGCGAGAAATTGTAAGTAAACGTCGTATTTACTTATCGGCCACTGTGCAGGAGAATCCGTATAGGTGTTCGAGTGTTGGAAACGTAACGCGCGAGAAATTGTAAGTAAACGTCGTATTTACATATCTGCCACTGTGCAGGAGAATTCGTATAGGTGTTCGAGTGTGCCAAACGTAACGCGCGAGAAATTGTAAGTGAACGCCGTATTTACATATCTGCCACTGTGCAGGATAATCCGTATAGGTGTTCGAGTGTTCGAAACGTAACGCGTGATAAATTGTAAGTAAACGCCGTATTTACATATCTGCCACTATCCAGGAGAATCCGTATAGGTGTTCGAGTGTTCGAACCGTAACGCGCGAGAAATTGTAAGTAAAAGCCGTATTTACATATCTGCCACTGTGCAGGGGAATCCGTATAGGTGTTCGAGTGTTCGAAACGTAACGCGCGAGAAATTGTAAGTAAACGTCGTATTTACATATCTGCCACTGTGCAGGAGAATCCGTATAGGTGTTCGAGTGCTCGATACGTAACGCGCCAGAAATTGTAAGTAAACGCCGTATTTACATATCTGCCACTGTGCAGGAAAATCCGTATAGCTGTTCGAGTGTGCGAAATGTAACGCGCGAGAAATTGTAATTAAACGCCGTATTTACATATCTGCCACTATGCAGGAGAATCCGTATAGGTGTTCGAGTGTTCGAACCGTAACGCGCGAGAAATTGTAAGTAAATGTCGTATTTACATATCTGCCACTGTGCAGGAGAATCCGTATAGGTGTTCGAGTGTTCGAAACGTAACGCGCGAGAAGTTGTAAGTAAACGCCGTATTTACATATCTGCCACTGTGCAGGAGAATCCGTATAGGTGTTCGAGTGTTCGAAACGTAACGCGCGAGAAATTGTAAGTAAACGTCGTATTTACTTATCTGCCACTGTGCAGGAGAATTCGTATAGGTGTTCGAGTGTTCGAAACGTAACGCGCGAGAAATTGTATGTAAACGCCGTATTTACATATCTGCCACTGTGCAGGAGAATCCGTATAGCTGTTCGAGTGTGCGAAACGTAACGCGCTAGAAATTGTAAGTGAACGCCGTATTTACATATCTGCCACTGTGCAGGATAATCCGTATAGGTGTTCGAGTGTTCGAAACGTAACGCGCAAGAAATTGTAAGTAAACGCCGTATTTACATATCTGCCACTGTGCAGGAGAATCCGTATAGGTGTTCGAGTGTGCGAAACGTAACGCGCGAGAAATTGTAAGTAAACGCCGTATTTACATATCTGCCATTGTGCAGGAGAATCCGTATAGGTGTTCGAGTGCTCGAAACGTAACGCGCAAGAAATTGTCAGTAAACGCTGTATTTAAATATCTGCCACTGTGCAGGAAAATCCGTATAGGTGTTCGAGTGTTCGAATCGTAAGGCGTGAGAAATTGTAATTAAACGCCGTATTTACATATCTGCCACTGTGCTGGAGAATCTGTATAGGTGTTCGAGTGTTCAAACCGTAACGCCCGAGAAATTGTAAGTAAACGCCGTATTTACATATCTGCCACTGTGCAGGAGAATCCGTATAGGTGTTCGAGTGTTCGAAACGTAACGCGCGAGAAATTGTAAGTAAACGTCGTATTTACATATCTGCCACTGTCCAGGAGAATCCGTATAGGTTTTCGAGTGTTCGATACGTAACGCGTGAGAAATTGTATGTAAACGCTGTATTTACATCTCTGCCTCTGTGGAGGAGAATCCGTATAGCTGTTCGAGTGTGCGAAACGTAACGCGCGAGAAATTGTAAGTAAACGCCGTATTTACATATCTGCCACTGTGCAGGAGAATCCGTATAGGTGTTCGAAACGTAACGCGCGAGAAATTGTAAGTAAACGTCGTATTTACATATCTGCCACTGTGCAGGAGAATCCGTATAGGTGTTCGAGTGTTCGAACCGTAACGCGCGAGAAATTGTAAGTAAACGCCGTATTTACATTTCTGCCACTATGTAGGAGAATCCGTATAGGTGTTCGAGTGTTCGAAACGTAACGCGCGAGAAATTGTAAGTAAACGTCGTATTTACATATCTGCCACTGCGCAGGAGAATCCGTATAGGTGTTCGAGTGTTCGAAACGTAACGCGCGAGAAATTGTATGTAAACGCCGTATTTTCATATCTGCCACTGTCCAGGAGAATCCGTATAGGTGTTCGAGTGTTCGAACCGTAACGCGCGAGAAATTGTAAGTAAACGTCGTATTTACATATCTGCCACTGTGCAGGAGAATCCGTATAGGTGTTCGAGTGTTCGAAACGTAACGCGCAAGAAATTGGAAGTAAACGTCGTATTTACATATCTGCCACTGTGCAGGAGAATCCGTATAGGTGTTTGAGTGTGCGAAACGTAACGCGCGAGAAATTGTAAGTAAACGCCGTATTTACATATCTGCCACTGTGCAGGAGAATCCGTATAGGTGTTCGAGTGCTCGAAACGTAACGCGCCAGAAATTGTAAGTAAACGCCGTATTTACATATCTGCCACTGTGCAGGAAAATCCGTATAGGTGTTCGAGTGTTCGAATCGTAAGGCGTGAGAAATTGTAATTAAACGCCGTATTTACATATCTGCCACTGTGCAGGAGAATCCGTATAGGTGTTCGAGTGTTCAAACCGTAACGCGCGAGAAATTGTAAGTAAACGCCGTATTTACATATCTGCCACTGTGCAGGAGAATCCGTATAGGTGTTCGAGTGTTCGAAACGTAACGCGCGAGAAGTTGTAAGTAAACGCCGTATTTAAATATCTGCCACTATGCAGGAGAATCCGTATAGGTGTTCGAGTGTTCGAAACGTAACGCGCGAGAAATTGTAAGTAAACGTCGTATTTACTTATCTGCCACTGTGCAGGAGAATCCGTATAGGTGTTCGAGTGTTCGAAACGTAACGCGCGAGAAATTGTAAGTAAACGTCGTATTTACATATCTGCCACTGTGCAGGAGAATTCGTATAGGTGTTCGAGTGTGCCAAACGTAACGCGCGAGAAATTGTAAGTGAACGCCGTATTTACATATCTGCCACTGTGTAGGATAATCCGTATAGGTGTTCGAGTGTTCGAAACGTAACGCGTGATAAATTGTAAGTAAACGCCGTATTTACATATCTGCCACTATCCAGGAGAATCCGTATAGGTGTTCGAGTGTTCGAACCGTAACGCGCGAGAAATTGTAAGTAAAAGCCGTATTTACATATCTGCCACTGTGCAGGGGAATCCGTATAGGTGTTCGAGTGTTCGAAACGTAACGCGCGAGAAATTGTATGTAAACGTCGTATTTACATATCTGCCACTGTGCAGGAGAATCCGTATAGGTGTTCGAGTGTTCGATACGTAACGTGTGAGAAATTGTATGTAAACGCCGTATTTACATCTCTGCCTCTGTGCAGGAGAATCCGTATAGCTGTTCGAGTGTGCGAAACGTAACGCGCGAGAAATTGTAAGTAAACGCCGTATTTACATATCTGCCAGTGTGCAGGAGAATCCGTATAGGTGTTCGAGTGTTCGAAACGTAACGCGCGAGAAATTGTAAGTAAATGTCGTATTTACATATCTGCCACTGTGCAGGAGAATCCGTATAGGTGTTCGAGTGTTCGAACCGTAACGCGCGAGAAATTGTAAGTAAACGCCGTATTTAAATATCTGCCACTATGCAGGAGAATCCGTATAGGTGTTCGAGTGTTCGAAACGTAACGCGCGAGAAATTGTAAGTAAACGTCGTATTTACATATCTGCCACTGTGCAGGAGAATTCGTATAGGTGTTCGAGTGTTCGAAACGTAACGCGCGAGAAATTGTATGTAAACGCCGTATTTACATATCTGCCACTGTGCAGGAGAATCCGTATAGCTGTTCGAGTGTGCGAAACGTAACGCGCTAGAAATTGTAAGTAAACGTCGTATTTACATATCTGCCACTGTGCAGGAGAATCCGTATAGGTGTTCGAGTGTTCGAAACGTAACGCGCAAGAAATTGTAAGTAAACGCCGTATTTACATATCTGCCACTGTGCAGGAGAATCCGTATAGGTGTTCGAGTGTGCGAAACGTAACGCCCGAGAAATTGTAAGTAAACGCCGTATTTACATATCTGCCATTGTGCAGGAGAATCCGTATAGGTGTTCGAGTGCTCGAAACGTAACGCGCAAGAAATTGTCAGTAAACGCTGTATTTACATATCTGCCACTGTGCAGGAAAATCCGTATAGGTGTTCGAGTGTTCGAATCGTAAGGCGTGAGAAATTGTAATTAAACGCCGTATTTACATATCTGCCACTGTGCTGGACAATCTGTATAGGTGTTCGAGTGTTCAAACCGTAACGCCCGAGAAATTGTAAGTAAACGCCGTATTTACATATCTGCCACTGTGCAGGAGAATCCGTATAGGTGTTCGAGTGTTCGAAACGTAACGCGCGAGAAATTGTATGTAAACGCCGTATTTTCATATCTGCCACTGTCCAGGAGAATCCGTATAGGTGTTCGAGTGTTCGAACCGTAACGCGCGAGAAATTGTAAGTAAACGTCGTATTTACATATCTGCCACTGTGCAGGAGAATCCGTATAGGTGTTCGAGTGTTCGAAACGTAACGCGCAAGAAATTGTAAGTAAACGCCGTATTTACATATCTGCCACTGTGCAGGAAAATCCGTATAGGTGTTCGAGTGTTCGAATCGTAAGGCGTGAGAAATTGTAATTAAACGCCGTATTTACATATCTGCCACTGTGCTGGACAATCTGTATAGGTGTTCGAGTGTTCAAACCGTAACGCGCGAGAAATTGTAAGTAAACGCCGTATTTACATATCTGCCACTGTGCAGGAGAATCCGTATAGGTGTTCGAGTGTTCGAAACGTAACGCGCGAGAAATTGTATGTAAACGCCGTATTTTCATATCTGCCACTGTCCAGGAGAATCCGTATAGGTGTTCGAGTGTTCGAACCGTAACGCGCGAGAAATGGTAAGTAAACGTCGTATTTACATATCTGCCACTGTGCAGGAGAATCCGTATAGGTGTTCGAGTGTTCGAAACGCAACGCGCAAGAAATTGTAAGTAAACGTCGTATTTACATATCTGCCACTGTGCAGGAGAATCCGTATAGGTGTTCGAGTGTGCGAAACGTAACGCGCGAGAAATTGTAAGTAAACGCCGTATTTACATATCTGCCACTGTGCAGGAGAATCCGTATAGGTGTTCGAGTGCTCGAAACGTAACGCGCAAGAAATTGTAAGTAAACGCTGTATTTACATATCTGCCACTGTGCAGGAAAATCCGTATAGGTGTTCGAGTGTTCGAATCGTAAGGCGTGAGAAATTGTAATTAAACGCCGTATTTACATATCTGCCACTGTGCAGGAGAATCCGTATAGGTGTTCGAGTGTTCAAACCGTAACGCGCGAGAAATTGTAAGTAAACGCCGTATTTACATATCTGCCACTGTGCAGGAGAATCCGTATAGGTGTTCGAGTGCTCGAAACGTAACGCGCTAGAAGTTGTAAGTAAAAGCCGTATTTACATATCTGCCACTGTGCAGGGGAATCCGTATAGGTGTTCGAGTGTTCGAAACGTAACGCGCGAGAAATTGTAAGTAAACGTCGTATTTACATATCTGCCACTGTGCAGGAGAATCCGTATAGGTGTTCGAGTGCTCGATACGTAACGCGCCAGAAATTGTAAGTAAACGCCGTATTTACATATCTGCCACTGTGCAGGAGAATCCGTATAGCTGTTCGAGTGTGCGAAACGTAACGCGCTAGAAATTGTAAGTGAACGCCGTATTTACATATCTGCCACTGTGCAGGATAATCCGTATAGGTGTTCGAGTGTTCGAAACGTAACGCGCAAGAAATTGTAAGTAAACGCCGTATTTACATATCTGCCACTGTGCAGGAGAATCCGTATAGGTGTTCGAGTGTGCGAAACGTAACGCCCGAGAAATTGTAAGTAAACGCCGTATTTACATATCTGCCATTGTGCAGGAGAATCCGTATAGGTGTTCGAGTGCTCGAAACGTAACGCGCAAGAAATTGTCAGTAAACGCTGTATTTACATATCTGCCACTGTGCAGGAAAATCCGTATAGGTGTTCGAGTGTTCGAATCGTAAGGCGTGAGAAATTGTAATTAAACGCCGTATTTACATATCTGCCACTGTGCTGGACAATCTGTATAGGTGTTCGAGTGTTCAAACCGTAACGCCCGAGAAATTGTAAGTAAACGCCGTATTTACATATCTGCCACTGTGCAGGAGAATCCGTATAGGTGTTCGAGTGTTCGAAACGTAACGCGCGAGAAATTGTATGTAAACGCCGTATTTTCATATCTGCCACTGTCCAGGAGAATCCGTATAGGTGTTCGAGTGTTCGAACCGTAACGCGCGAGAAATTGTAAGTAAACGTCGTATTTACATATCTGCCACTGTGCAGGAGAATCCGTATAGGTGTTCGAGTGTTCGAAACGTAACGCGCAAGAAATTGTAAGTAAACGCCGTATTTACATATCTGCCACTGTGCAGGAAAATCCGTATAGGTGTTCGAGTGTTCGAATCGTAAGGCGTGAGAAATTGTAATTAAACGCCGTATTTACATATCTGCCACTGTGCTGGACAATCTGTATAGGTGTTCGAGTGTTCAAACCGTAACGCGCGAGAAATTGTAAGTAAACGCCGTATTTACATATCTGCCACTGTGCAGGAGAATCCGTATAGGTGTTCGAGTGTTCGAAACGTAACGCGCGAGAAATTGTATGTAAACGCCGTATTTTCATATCTGCCACTGTCCAGGAGAATCCGTATAGGTGTTCGAGTGTTCGAACCGTAACGCGCGAGAAATGGTAAGTAAACGTCGTATTTACATATCTGCCACTGTGCAGGAGAATCCGTATAGGTGTTCGAGTGTTCGAAACGCAACGCGCAAGAAATTGTAAGTAAACGTCGTATTTACATATCTGCCACTGTGCAGGAGAATCCGTATAGGTGTTCGAGTGTGCGAAACGTAACGCGCGAGAAATTGTAAGTAAACGCCGTATTTACATATCTGCCACTGTGCAGGAGAATCCGTATAGGTGTTCGAGTGCTCGAAACGTAACGCGCAAGAAATTGTAAGTAAACGCCGTATTTACATATCTGCCACTGTGCAGGAAAATCCGTATAGGTGTTCGAGTGTTCGAATCGTAAGGCGTGAGAAATTGTAATTAAACGCCGTATTTACATATCTGCCACTGTGCAGGAGAATCCGTATAGGTGTTCGAGTGTTCAAACCGTAACGCGCGAGAAATTGTAAGTAAACGCCGTATTTACATATCTGCCACTGTGCAGGAGAATCCGTATAGGTGTTCGAGTGCTCGAAACGTAACGCGCTAGAAGTTGTAAGTAAAAGCCGTATTTACATATCTGCCACTGTGCAGGGGAATCCGTATAGGTGTTCGAGTGTTCGAAACGTAACGCGCGAGAAATTGTAAGTAAACGTCGTATTTACATATCTGCCACTGTGCAGGAGAATCCGTATAGGTGTTCGAGTGCTCGATACGTAACGCGCCAGAAATTGTAAGTAAACGCCGTATTTACATATCTGCCACTGTGCAGGAAAATCCGTATAGCTGTTCGAGTGTGCGAAATGTAACGCGCGAGAAATTGTAATTAAACGCCGTATTTACATATCTGCCACTATGCAGGAGAATCCGTATAGGTGTTCGAGTGTTCGAACCGTAACGCGCGAGAAATTGTAAGTAAATGTCGTATTTACATATCTGCCACTGTGCAGGAGAATCCGTATAGGTGTTCGAGTGTTCGAAACGTAACGCGCGAGAAGTTGTAAGTAAACGCCGTATTTACATATCTGCCACTGTGCAGGAGAATCCGTATAGGTGTTCGAGTGTTCGAAACGTAACGCGCGAGAAATTGTAAGTAAACGTCGTATTTACTTATCTGCCACTGTGCAGGAGAATTCGTATAGGTGTTCGAGTGTTCGAAACGTAACGCGCGAGAAATTGTATGTAAACGCCGTATTTACATATCTGCCACTGTGCAGGAGAATCCGTATAGCTGTTCGAGTGTGCGAAACGTAACGCGCTAGAAATTGTAAGTGAACGCCGTATTTACATATCTGCCACTGTGCAGGATAATCCGTATAGGTGTTCGAGTGTTCGAAACGTAACGCGCAAGAAATTGTAAGTAAACGCCGTATTTACATATCTGCCACTGTGCAGGAGAATCCGTATAGGTGTTCGAGTGTGCGAAACGTAACGCGCGAGAAATTGTAAGTAAACGCCGTATTTACATATCTGCCATTGTGCAGGAGAATCCGTATAGGTGTTCGAGTGCTCGAAACGTAACGCGCAAGAAATTGTCAGTAAACGCTGTATTTACATATCTGCCACTGTGCAGGAAAATCCGTATAGGTGTTCGAGTGTTCGAATCGTAAGGCGTGAGAAATTGTAATTAAACGCCGTATTTACATATCTGCCACTGTGCTGGAGAATCTGTATAGGTGTTCGAGTGTTCAAACCGTAACGCCCGAGAAATTGTAAGTAAACGCCGTATTTACATATCTGCCACTGTGCAGGAGAATCCGTATAGGTGTTCGAGTGTTCGAAACGTAACGCGCGAGAAATTGTAAGTAAACGTCGTATTTACATATCTGCCACTGTCCAGGAGAATCCGTATAGGTTTTCGAGTGTTCGATACGTAACGCGTGAGAAATTGTATGTAAACGCCGTATTTACATCTCTGCCTCTGTGGAGGAGAATCCGTATAGCTGTTCGAGTGTGCGAAACGTAACGCGCGAGAAATTGTAAGTAAACGCCGTATTTACATATCTGCCACTGTGCAGGAGAATCCGTATAGGTGTTCGAGTGTTCGAAACGTAACGCGCGAGAAATTGTAAGTAAACGTCGTATTTACATATCTGCCACTGTGCAGGAGAATCCGTATAGGTGTTCGAGTGTTCGAACCGTAACGCGCGAGAAATTGTAAGTAAACGCCGTATTTACATTTCTGCCACTATGTAGGAGAATCCGTATAGGTGTTCGAGTGTTCGAAACGTAACGCGCGAGAAATTGTAAGTAAACGTCGTATTTACATATCTGCCACTGCGTAGGAGAATCCGTATAGGTGTTCGAGTGTTCGAAACGTAACACGCGAGAAATTGTATGTAAACGCCGTATTTTCATATCTGCCACTGTCCAGGAGAATCCGTATAGGTGTTCGAGTGTTCGAACCGTAACGCGCGAGAAATTGTAAGTAAACGTCGTATTTACATATCTGCCACTGTGCAGGAGAATCCGTATAGGTGTTCGAGTGTTCGAAACGTAACGCGCAAGAAATTGGAAGTAAACGTCGTATTTACATATCTGCCACTGTGCAGGAGAATCCGTATAGGTGTTTGAGTGTGCGAAACGTAACGCGCGAGAAATTGTAAGTAAACGCCGTATTTACATATCTGCCACTGTGCAGGAGAATCCGTATAGGTGTTCGAGTGCTCGAAACGTAACGCGCCAGAAATTGTAAGTAAACGCCGTATTTACATATCTGCCACTGTGCAGGAAAATCCGTATAGGTGTTCGAGTGTTCGAATCGTAAGGCGTGAGAAATTGTAATTAAACGCCGTATTTACATATCTGCCACTGTGCAGGAGAATCCGTATAGGTGTTCGAGTGTTCAAACCGTAACGCGCGAGAAATTGTAAGTAAACGCCGTATTTACATATCTGCCGCTGTGCAGGAGAATCCGTATAGGTGTTCGAGTGTTCGAAACGTAACGCGCGAGAAGTTGTAAGTAAACGCCGTATTTAAATATCTGCCACTGTGCAGGAGAATCCGTATAGGTGTTCGAGTGTTCGAAACGTAACGCGCGAGAAATTGTAAGTAAACGTCGTATTTACTTATCTGCCACTGTTCAGGAGAATCCGTATAGGTGTTCGAGTGTTCGAAACGTAACGCGCGAGAAATTGTAAGTAAACGTCGTATTTACATATCTGCCACGGTGCAGGAGAATTCGTATAGGTGTTCGAGTGTGCCAAACGTAACGCGCGAGAAATTGTAAGTGAACGCCGTATTTACATATCTGCCACTGTGTAGGATAATCCGTATAGGTGTTCGAGTGTTCGAAACGTAACGCGTGATAAATTGTAAGTAAACGCCGTATTTACATATCTGCCACTATCCAGGAGAATCCGTATAGGTGTTCGAGTGTTCGAACCGTAACGCGCGAGAAATTGTAAGTAAAAGCCGTATTTACATATCTGCCACTGTGCAGGGGAATCCGTATAGGTGTTCGAGTGTTCGAAACGTAACGCGCGAGAAATTGTATGTAAACGTCGTATTTACATATCTGCCACTGTGCAGGAGAATCCGTATAGGTGTTCGAGTGTTCGATACGTAACGTGTGAGAAATTGTATGTAAACGCCGTATTTACATCTCTGCCTCTGTGCAGGAGAATCCGTATAGCTGTTCGAGTGTGCGAAACGTAACGCGCGAGAAATTGTAAGTAAACGCCGTATTTACATATCTGCCAGTGTGCAGGAGAATCCGTATAGGTGTTCGAGTGTTCGAAACGTAACGCGCGAGAAATTGTAAGTAAATGTCGTATTTACATATCTGCCACTGTGCAGGAGAATCCGTATAGGTGTTCGAGTGTTCGAACCGTAACGCGCGAGAAATTGTAAGTAAACGCCGTATTTAAATATCTGCCACTATGCAGGAGAATCCGTATAGGTGTTCGAGTGTTCGAAACGTAACGCGCGAGAAATTGTAAGTAAACGTCGTATTTACATATCTGCCACTGTGCAGGAGAATTCGTATAGGTGTTCGAGTGTTCGAAACGTAACGCGCGAGAAATTGTATGTAAACGCCGTATTTACATATCTGCCACTGTGCAGGAGAATCCGTATAGCTGTTCGAGTGTGCGAAACGTAACGCGCTAGAAATTGTAAGTAAACGTCGTATTTACATATCTGCCACTGTGCAGGAGAATCCGTATAGGTGTTCGAGTGTTCGAAACGTAACGCGCAAGAAATTGTAAGTAAACGCCGTATTTACATATCTGCCACTGTGCAGGAGAATCCGTATAGGTGTTCGAGTGTGCGAAACGTAACGCGCGAGAAATTGTAAGTAAACGCCGTATTTACATATCTGCCATTGTGCAGGAGAATCCGTATAGGTGTTCGAGTGCTCGAAACGTAACGCGCAAGAAATTGTCAGTAAACGCTGTATTTACATATCTGCCACTGTGCAGGAAAATCCGTATAGGTGTTCGAGTGTTCGAATCGTAAGGCGTGAGAAATTGTAATTAAACGCCGTATTTACATATCTGCCACTGTGCTGGACAATCTGTATAGGTGTTCGAGTGTTCAAACCGTAACGCCCGAGAAATTGTAAGTAAACGCCGTATTTACATATCTGCCACTGTGCAGGAGAATCCGTATAGGTGTTCGAGTGTTCGAAACGTAACGCGCGAGAAATTGTATGTAAACGCCGTATTTTCATATCTGCCACTGTCCAGGAGAATCCGTATAGGTGTTCGAGTGTTCGAACCGTAACGCGCGAGAAATTGTAAGTAAACGTCGTATTTACATATCTGCCACTGTGCAGGAGAATCCGTATAGGTGTTCGAGTGGTCGAAACGTAACGCGCAAGAAATTGTAAGTAAACGCCGTATTTACATATCTGCCACGGTGCAGGAAAATCCGTATAGGTGTTCGAGTGTTCGAATCGTAAGGCGTGAGAAATTGTAATTAAACGCCGTATTTACATATCTGCCACTGTGCTGGACAATCTGTATAGGTGTTCGAGTGTTCAAACCGTAACGCGCGAGAAATTGTAAGTAAACGCCGTATTTACATATCTGCCACTGTGCAGGAGAATCCGTATAGGTGTTCGAGTGTTCGAAACGTAACGCGCGAGAAATTGTATGTAAACGCCGTATTTTCATATCTGCCACTGTCCAGGAGAATCCGTATAGGTGTTCGAGTGTTCGAACCGTAACGCGCGAGAAATTGTAAGTAAACGTCGTATTTACATATCTGCCACTGTGCAGGAGAATCCGTATAGGTGTTCGAGTGTTCGAAACGTAACGCGCAAGAAATTGTAAGTAAACGTCGTATTTACATATCTGCCACTGTGCAGGAGAATCCGTATAGGTGTTCGAGTGTGCGAAACGTAACGCGCGAGAAATTGTAAGTAAACGCCGTATTTACATATCTGCCACTGTGCAGGAGAATCCGTATAGGTGTTCGAGTGCTCGAAACGTAACGCGCAAGAAATTGTAAGTAAACGCCGTATTTACATATCTGCCACTATGCAGGAAAATCCGTATAGGTGTTCGAGTGTTCGAATCGTAAGGCGTGAGAAATTGTAATTAAACGCCGTATTTACATATCTGCCACTGTGCAGGAGAATCCGTATAGGTGTTCGAGTGTTCAAACCGTAACGCGCGAGAAATTGTAAGTAAACGCCGTATTTACATATCTGCCACTGTGCAGGAGAATCCGTATAGGTGTTCGAGTGCTCGAAACGTAACGCGCGAGAAGTTGTAAGTAAACGCCGTATTTACATATCTGCCACTGTGCAGGAGAATCCGTATAGGTGTTCGAGTGTTCGAAACGTAACGCGCGAGAAATTGTAAGTAAACGTCGTATTTACTTATCTGCCACTGTGCAGGAGAATCCGTATAGGTGTTCGAGTGTTCGAAACGTAACGCGCGAGAAATTGTAAGTAAACGTCGTATTTACATATCTGCCACTGTGCAGGAGAATCCGTATAGGTGTTCGAGTGTGCCAAACGTAACGCGCGAGAAATTGTAAGTGAACGCCGTATTTACATATCTGCCACTGTGCAGGATAATCCGTATAGGTGTTCGAGTGTTCGAAACGTAACGCGTGATAAATTGTAAGTAAACGCCGTATTTACATATCTGCCACTATCCAGGGGAATCCGTATAGGTGTTCGAGTGTTCGAACCGTAACGCGCGAGAAATTGTAAGTAAAAGCCGTATTTACATATCTGCCACTGTGCAGGGGAATCCGTATAGGTGTTCGAGTGTTCGAAACGTAACGCGCGAGAAATTGTAAGTAAACGTCGTATTTACATATCTGCCACTGTGCAGGAGAATCCGTATAGGTGTTCGAGTGTTCGATACGTAACGCGTGAGAAATTGTATGTAAACGCCGTATTTACATCTCTGCCTCTGTGCCGGAGAATCCGTATAGCTGTTCGAGTGTGCGAAACGTAACGCGCGAGAAATTGTAAGTAAACGCCGTATTTACATATCTACCACTGTGCAGGAGAATCCGTATAGGTGTTCGAGTGTTCGAAACGTAACGCGCGAGAAATTGTAAGTAAACGTCGTATTTACATATCTGCCACTGTGCAGGAGAATCTGTATAGGTGTTCGAGTGTTCGAACCGTAACGCGCGAGAATTTGTAAGTAAACGCCGTATTTAAATATCTGCCACTATGCAGGAGAATCCGTATAGGTGTTCGAGTGTTCGAAACGTAACGCGCGAGAAATTGTAAGTAAACGTCGTATTTTCATATCTGCCACTGTGCAGGAGAATCCGTATAGGTGTTCGAGTGTTCGAAACGTAACGCGCGAGAAATTGTATGTAAACGCCGTATTTACATATCTGCCACTGTGCAGGAGAATCCGTATAGCTGTTCGAGTGTGCGAAACGTAACGCGCTAGAAATTGTAAGTAAACGTCGTATTTACATATCTGCCACTGTGCAGGAGAATCCGTATAGGTGTTCGAGTGTTCGAAACGTAACGCGCAAGAAATTGTAAGTAAACGCCGTATTTACATATCTGCCACTGTGTAGGAGAATCCGTATAGGTGTTCGAGTGTGCGAAACGTAACGCGCGAGAAATTGTAAGTAAACGCCGTATTTACATATCTGCCATTGTGCAGGAGAATCCGTATAGGTGTTCGAGTGCTCGAAACGTAACGCGCAAGAAATTGTCAGTAAACGCCGTATTTACATATCTGCCACTGTGCAGGAAAATCCGTATAGGTGTTCGAGTGTTCGAATCGTAAGGCGTGAGAAATTGTAATTAAACGCCGTATTTACATATCTGCCACTGTGCTGGACAATCTGTATAGGTGTTCGAGTGTTCAAACCGTAACGCCCGAGAAATTGTAAGTAAACGCCGTATTTACATATCTGCCACTGTGCAGGAGAATCCGTATAGGTGTTCGAGTGTTCGAAACGTAACGCGCGAGAAATTGTAAGTAAACGTCGTATTTACATATCTGCCACTGTGCAGGAGAATCCGTATAGGTTTTCGAGTGTTCGATACGTAACGCGTGAGAAATTGTATGTAAACGCCGTATTTACATCTCTGCCTCTGTGGAGGAGAATCCGTATAGCTGTTCGAGTGTGCGAAACGTAACGCGCGAGAAATTGTAAGTAAACGCCGTATTTACATATCTGCCACTGTGCAGGAGAATCCGTATAGGTGTTCGAGTGTTCGAAACGTAACGCGCGAAAAATTGTAAGTAAACGTCGTATTTACATATCTGCCACTGTGCAGGAGAATCCGTATAGGTGTTCGAGTGTTCGAACCGTAACGCGCGAGAAATTGTAAGTAAACGCCGTATTTACATTTCTGCCACTCTGTAGGAGAATCCGTATAGGTGTTCGAGTGTTCGAAACGTAACGCGCGAGAAATTGTAAGTAAACGTCGTATTTACATATCTGCCACTGCGCAGGAGAATCCGTATAGGTGTTCGAGTGTTCGAAACGTAACGCGCGAGAAATTGTATGTAAACGCCGTATTTTCATATCTGCCACTGTCCAGGAGAATCCGTATAGGTGTTCGAGTGTTCGAACCGTAACGCGCGAGAAATTGTAAGTAAACGTCGTATTTACATATCTGCCACTGTGCAGGAGAATCCGTATAGGTGTTCGAGTGTTCGAAACGTAACGCGCAAGAAATTGTAAGTAAACGTCGTATTTACATATCTGCCACTGTGCAGGAGAATCCGTATAGGTGTTGGAGTGTGCGAAACGTAACGCGCGAGAAATTGTAAGTAAACGCCGTATTTACATATCTGCCACTGTGCAGGAGAATCCGTATAGGTGTTCGAGTGCAAGAAACGTAACGCGCCAGAAATTGTAAGTAAACGCCGTATTTACATATCTGCCACTGTGCAGGAAAATCCGTATAGGTGTTCGAGTGTTCGAATCGTAAGGCGTGAGAAATTGTAATTAAACGCCGTATTTACATATCTGCCACTGTGCAGGAGAATCCGTATAGGTGTTCGAGTGTTCAAACCGTAACGCGCGAGAAATTGTAAGTAAACGCCGTATTTACATATCTGCCACTGTGCAGGAGAATCCGTATAGGTGTTCGAGTGTTCGAAACGTAACGCGCGAGAAGTTGTAAGTAAACGCCGTATTTACATATCTGCCACTGTGCAGGAGAATCCGTATAGGTGTTCGAGTGTTCGAAACGTAACGCGCGAGAAATTGTAAGTAAACGTCGTATTTACTTATCTGCCACTGTGCAGGAGAATCCGTATAGGTGTTCGAGTGTTCGAAACGTAACGCGCGAGAAATTGTAAGTAAACGTCGTATTTACATATCTGCCACTGTGCAGGAGAATTCGTATAGGTGTTCGAGTGTGCCAAACGTAACGCGCGAGAAATTGTAAGTGAACGCCGTATTTACATATCTGCCACTGTGCAGGATAATCCGTATAGGTGTTCGAGTGTTCGAAACGTAACGCGTGATAAATTGTAAGTAAACGCCGTATTTACATATCTGCCACTATCCAGGAGAATCCGTATAGGTGTTCGAGTGTTCGAACCGTAACGCGCGAGAAATTGTAAGTAAAAGCCGTATTTACATATCTGCCACTGTGCAGGGGAATCCGTATAGGTGTTCAAGTGTTCGAAACGTAACGCGCGAGAAATTGTAAGTAAACGTCGTATTTACATATCTGCCACTGTGCAGGAGAATCCGTATAGGTTTTCGAGTGTTCGATACGTAACGCGTGAGAAATTGTATGTAAACGCCGTATTTACATCTCTGCCTCTGTGGAGGAGAATCCGTATAGCTGTTCGAGTGTGCGAAACGTAACGCGCGAGAAATTGTAAGTAAACGCCGTATTTACATATCTGCCACTGTGCAGGAGAATCCGTATAGGTGTTCGAGTGTTCGAAACGTAACGCGCGAGAAATTGTAAGTAAACGTCGTATTTACATATCTGCCACTGTGCAGGAGAATCCGTATAGGTGTTCGAGTGTTCGAACCGTAACGCGCGAGAAATTGTAAGTAAACGCCGTATTTACATTTCTGCCACTATGTAGGAGAATCCGTATAGGTGTTCGAGTGTTCGAAACGTAACGCGCGAGAAATTGTAAGTAAACGTCGTATTTACATATCTGCCACTGCGCAGGAGAATCCATATAGGTGTTCGAGTGTTCGAAACGTAACGCGCGAGAAATTGTATGTAAACGCCGTATTTTCATATCTGCCACTGTCCAGGAGAATCCGTATAGGTGTTCGAGTGTTCGAACCGTAACGCGCGAGAAATTGTAAGTAAACGTCGTATTTACATATCTGCCACTGTGCAGGAGAATCCGTATAGGTGTTCGAGTGTTCTAAACGTAACGCGCAAGAAATTGTAAGTAAACGTCGTATTTACATATCTGCCACTGTGCAGGAGAATCCGTATAGGTGTTCGAGTGTTCGAACCGTAACGCGCGAGAAATTGTAAGTAAACGCCGTATTTACATTTCTGCCACTATGTAGGAGAATCCGTATAGGTGTTCGAGTGTTCGAAACGTAACGCGCGAGAAATTGTAAGTAAACGTCGTATTTACATATCTGCCACTGCGCAGGAGAATCCATATAGGTGTTCGAGTGTTCGAAACGTAACGCGCGAGAAATTGTATGTAAACGCCGTATTTTCATATCTGCCACTGTCCAGGAGAATCCGTATAGGTGTTCGAGTGTTCGAACCGTAACGCGCGAGAAATTGTAAGTAAACGTCGTATTTACATATCTGCCACTGTGCAGGAGAAGCCGTATAGGTGTTCGAGTGTTCTAAACGTAACGCGCAAGAAATTGTAAGTAAACGTCGTATTTACATATCTGCCACTGTGCAGGAGAATCCGTATAGGTGTTTGAGTGTGCGAAACGTAACGCGCGAGAAATTGTAAGTAAACGCCGTATTTACATATCTGCCACTGTGCAGGAGAATCCGTATAGGTGTTCAAGTGCTGGAAACGTAACGCGCAAGAAATTGTAAGTAAACGCCGTATTTACATATCTGCCACTGTGCAGGAAAATCCGTATAGGTGTTCGAGTGTTCGAATCGTAAGGCGTGAGAAATTGTAATTAAACGCCGTATTTACATATCTGCCACTGTGCTGGACAATCTGTATAGGTGTTCGAGTGTTCAAACCGTAACGCCCGAGAAATTGTAAGTAAACGCCGTATTTACATATCTGCCACTGTGCAGGAGAATCCGTATAGGTGTTCGAGTGTTCGAAACGTAACGCGCGAGAAATTGTAAGTAAACGTCGTATTTACATATCTGCCACTGTGCAGGAGAATCCGTATAGGTTTTCGAGTGTTCGATACGTAACGCGTGAGAAATTGTATGTAAACGCCGTATTTACATCTCTGCCTCTGTGGAGGAGAATCCGTATAGCTGTTCGAGTGTGCGAAACGTAACGCGCGAGAAATTGTAAGTAAACGCCGTATTTACATATCTGCCACTGTGCAGGAGAATCCGTATAGGTGTTCGAGTGTTCGAAACGTAACGCGCGAGAAATTGTAAGTAAACGTCGTATTTACATATCTGCCACTGTGCAGGAGAATCCGTATAGGTGTTCGAGTGTTCGAACCGTAACGCGCGAGAAATTGTAAGTAAACGCCGTATTTACATTTCTGCCACTATGGAGGAGAATCCGTATAGGTGTTCGAGTGTTCGAAACGTAACGCGCGAGAAATTGTAAGTAAACGTCGTATTTACATATCTGCCACTGCGCAGGAGAATCCATATAGGTGTCCGAGTGTTCGAAACGTAACGCGCGAGAAATTGTATGTAAACGCCGTATTTTCATATCTGCCACTGTCCAGGAGAATCCGTATAGGTGTTCGAGTGTTCGAACCGTAACGCGCGAGAAATTGTAAGTAAACGTCGTATTTACATATCTGGCACTGTGCA
Organism: Camellia sinensis; assembly: GCF_055761805.1. NCBI lineage: Eukaryota > Viridiplantae > Streptophyta > Magnoliopsida > Ericales > Theaceae > Camellia > Camellia sinensis. Next base: position 2,478,260 of record NW_028128989.1, on the reverse strand, counting down.
GGAGAATCCGTATAGGTGTTCGAGTGTTCTAAACGTAACGCGCAAGAAATTGTAAGTAAACGTCGTATTTACATATCTGCCACTGTGCAGGAGAATCCGTATAGGTGTTTGAGTGTGCGAAACGTAACGCGCGAGAAATTGTAAGTAAACGCCGTATTTACATATCTGCCACTGTGCAGGAGAATCCGTATAGGTGTTCGAGTGCTCGAAACGTAACGCGCAAGAAATTGTAAGTAAACGCCGTATTTACATATCTGCCACTGTGCAGGAAAATCCGTATAGGTGTTCGAGTGTTCGAATCGTAAGGCGTGAGAAATTGTAATTAAACGCCGTATTTACATATCTGCCACTGTGCAGGAGAATCCGTATAGGTGTTCGAGTGTTCAAACCGTAACGCGCGAGAAATTGTAAGCAAACGCCGTATTTACATATCTGCCACTGTGCAGGAGAATCCGTATAGGTGTTCGAGTGTTCGAAACGTAACGCGCGAGAAGTTGTAAGTAAACGCCGTATTTACATATCTGCCACTATGCAGGAGAATCCGTATAGGTGTTCGAGTGTTCGAAACGTAACGCGCGAGAAATTGTAAGTAAACGTCGTATTTACTTATCTGCCACTGTGCAGGAGAATCCGTATAGGTGTTCGAGTGTTCGAAACGTAACGCGCGAGAAATTGTAAGTAAACGTCGTATTTACATATCTGCCACTGTGCAGGAGAATTCGTATAGGTGTTCGAGTGTGCCAAACGTAACGCGCGAGAAATTGTAAGTGAACGCCGTATTTACATATCTGCCACTGTGCAGGATAATCCGTATAGGTGTTCGAGTGTTCGAAACGTAACGCGTGATAAATTGTAAGTAAACGCCGTATTTACATATCTGCCACTATCCAGGAGAATCCGTATAGGTGTTCGAGTGTTCGAACCGTAACGCGCGAGAAATTGTAAGTAAAAGCCGTATTTACATATCTGCCACTGTGCAGGGGAATCCGTATAGGTGTTCAAGTGTTCGAAACGTAACGCGCGAGAAATTGTAAGTAAACGTCGTATTTACATATCTGCCACTGTGCAGGAGAATCCGTATAGGTGTTCGAGTGTTCGATACGTAACGCGTGAGAAATTGTATGTAAACGCCGTATTTACATCTCTGCCTCTGTGCAGGAGAATCCGTATAGCTGTTCGAGTGTGCGAAACGTAACGCGCGAGAAATTGTAAGTAAACGCCGTATTTACATATCTGCCACTGTGCAGGAGAATCCATATAGGTGTTCGAGTGTTCGAAACGTAACGTGCGAGAAATTGTAAGTAAACGTCGTATTTACATATCTGCCACTGTGCAGGAGAATCCATATAGGTGTTCGAGTGTTCGATACGTAACGCGTGAGAAATTGTATGTAAACGCCGTACTTACATCTCTGCCTCTGTGCAGGAGAATCCGTATAGCTGTTCGAGTGTGCGAAACGTAACGCGCGAGAAATTGTAAGTAAACGCCGTATTTACATATCTGCCAGTGTGCAGGAGAATCCGTATAGGTGTTCGAGTGTTCGAAACGTAACGCGCGAGAAATTGTAAGTAAATGTCGTATTTACATATCTGCCACTGTGCAGGAGAATCCGTATAGGTGTTCGAGTGTTCGAACCGTAACGCGCGAGAAATTGTAAGTAAACGCCGTATTTAAATATCTGCCACTATGCAGGAGAATCCGTATAGGTGTTCGAGTGTTCGAAACGTAACGCGCGAGAAATTGTAAGTAAACGTCGTATTTACATATCTGCCACTGTGCAGGAGAATTCGTATAGGTGTTCGAGTGTTCGAAACGTAACGCGCGAGAAATTGTATGTAAACGCCGTATTTACATATCTGCCACTGTGCAGGAGAATCCGTATAGCTGTTCGAGTGTGCGAAACGTAACGCGCTAGAAATAGTAAGTAAACGTCGTATTTACATATCTGCCACTGTGCAGGAGAATCCGTATAGGTGTTCGAGTGTTCGAAACGTAACGCGCAAGAAATTGTAAGTAAACGCCGTATTTACATATCTGCCACTGTGCAGGAGAATCCGTATAGGTGTTCGAGTCTGCGAAACGTAACGCGCGAGAAATTGTAAGTAAACGCCGTATTTACATATCTGCCATTGTGCAGGAGAATCCGTATAGGTGTTCGAGTGCTCGAAACGTGACGTGCAAGAAATTGTCAGTAAACGCCGTATTTACATATCTGCCACTGTGTAGGAAAATCCGTATGGGTGTTCGAGTGTTCGAATCGTAAGGCGTGAGAAATTGTAATTAAACGCCGTATTTACATATCTGCCACTGTGCTGGACAATCTGTATAGGTGTTCGAGTGTTCAAACCGTAACGCCCGAGAAATTGTAAGTAAACGCCGTATTTACATATCTGCCACTGTGCAGGAGAATCCGTATAGGTGTTCGAGTGTTCGAAACGTAACGCGCGAGAAATTGTAAGTAAACGTCGTATTTACATATCTGCCACTGTGCAGGAGAATCCGTATAGGTTTTCGAGTGTTCGATACGTAACGCGTGAGAAATTGTATGTAAACGCCGTATTTACATCTCTGCCTCTGTGCAGGAGAATCCGTATAGCTGTTCGAGTGTGCGAAACGTAACGCGCGAGAAATTGTAAATAAACGCCGTATTTACATATCTGCCACTGTGCAGGAGAATCCGTATAGGTGTTCGAGTGTTCGAAACGTAACGCGCGAGAAATTGTAAGTAAACGTCGTATTTACATATCTGCCACTGTGCAGGAGAATCCGTATAGGTGTTCGAGTGTTCGAACCGTAACGCGCGAGAAATTGTACGTAAACGCCGTATTTACATTTCTGCCACTATGTAGGAGAATCCGTATAGGTGTTCGAGTGTTCGAAACGTAACGCGCGAGAAATTGTAACTAAACGTCGTATTTACATATCCGCCACTGTGCAGGAGAATCCGTATAGGTGTTCGAGTGTTCGAAACGTAACGCGCGAGAAATTGTATGTAAACGCCGTATTTTCATATCTGCCACTGTCCAGGAGAATCCGTATAGGTGTTCGAGTGTTCGAACCGTAACGCGCGAGAAATTGTAAGTAAACGTCGTATTTACATATCTGCCACTGTGCAGGAGAATCCGTATAGGTGTTCGAGTGTTCGAAACGTAACGCGCAAGAAATTGTAAGTAAACGTCGTATTTACATATCTGCCACTGTGCAGGAGAATCCGTATAGGTGTTCGAGTGTGCGAAACGTAACGCGCGAGAAATTGTAAGTAAACGCCGTATTTACTTATCTGCCACTGTGCAGGAGAATCCGTATAGGTGTTCGAGTGCTCGAAACGTAACGCGCAAGAAATTGTAAGTAAACGCCGTATTTACATATCTGCCACTGTGCAGGAAAATCCGTATAGGTGTTCGAGTGTTCGAATCGTAAGGCGTGAGAAATTGTAATTAAACGCCGTATTTACATATCTGCCACTGTGCAGGTGAATCCGTATAGGTGTTCGAGTGTTCAAACTGTAACGCGCGAGAAATTGTAAGTAAGCGCCGTATTTACATATCTGCCACTGTGCAGGAGAATCCGTATAGGTGTTCGACTGTTCGAAACGTAACGCGCGAGAAGTTGTAAGTAAATGCCGTATTTACATATCTGCCACTGTGCAGGAGAATCCGTATAGGTTTTCGAGTGTTCGAAACGTAACGCGCGAGAAATTGTAAGTAAACGTCGTATTTACATATCTGCCACTGTGTAGGAGAATCCGTATAGGTGTTCGAGTGTTCGAACCGTAACGCGCGAGAAATTGTAAGTAAACGCCGTATTTACATTTCTGCCACTATGTAGGAGAATCCGTATAGGTGTTCGAGTGTTCGAAACGTAACGCGGGAGAAATTGTAACTAAACGTCGTATTTACATATCTGCCACTGTGCAGGAGAATCCGTATAGGTGTTCGAGTGTTCGAAACGTAACGCGCGAGAAATTGTATGTAAACGCCGTATTTTCATATCTGCCACTGTCCAGGAGAATCCGTATAGGTGTTCGAGTGTTCGAACCGTAACGCGCGAGAAATTGTAAGTAAACGTCGTATTTACATATCTGCCACTGTGCAGGAGAATCCGTATAGGTGTTCGAGTGTTCGAAACGTAACGCGCAAGAAATTGTAAGTAAACGTCGTATTTACATATCTGCCACTGTGCAGGAGAATCCGTATAGGTGTTCGAGTGTGCGAAACGTAACGCGCGAGAAATTGTAAGTAAACGCCGTATTTACTTATCTGCCACTGTGCAGGAGAATCCGTATAGGTGTTCGAGTGCTCGAAACGTAACGCGCAAGAAATTGTAAGTAAACGTCGTATTTACATATCTGCCACTGTGCAGGAAAATCCGTATAGGTGTTCGAGTGTTCAAATCGTAAGGCGTGAGAAATTGTAATTAAACGCCGTATTTACATATCTGCCACTGTGCAGGAGAATCCGTATAGGTGTTCGAGTGTTCAAACCGTAACGCGCGAGAAATTGTAAGTAAGCGCCGTATTTACATATCTGCCACTGTGCAGGAGAATCCGTATAGGTGTTCGAGTGTTCGAAACGTAACGCGCGAGAAGTTGTAAGTAATCGCCGTATTTACATATCTGCCACTGTGCAGGAGAATCCGTATAGGTGTTCGAGTGTTCGAAACGTAACGCGCGAGAAATTGTAAGTAAACGTCGTATTTACTTATCCGCCACTGTGCAGGAGAATCCGTATAGGTGTTCGAGTGTTCGAAACGTAACGCGCGAGAAATTGTAAGTAAACGTCGTATTTACATATCTGCCACTGTGCAGGAGAATCCGTATAGGTGTTCGAGTGTGCCAAACGTAACGCGCGAGAAATTGTAAGTGAACGCCGTATTTACATATCTGCCACTGTGCAGGATAATCCGTATAGGTGTTCGAGTGTTCGAAACGTAACGCGTGAGAAATTGTAAGTAAACGCCGTATTTACATATCTGCCACTATCCAGGAGAATCCGTATAGGTGTTCGAGTGTTCGAACCGTAACGCGCGAGAAATTGTAAGTAAAAGCCGTATTTACATATCTGCCACTGTGCAGGGGAATCCGTATAGGTGTTCGAGTGTTCGAAACGTAACGCGCGAGAAATTGTAAGTAAACGTCGTATTTACATATCTGCCACTGTGCAGGAGAATCCGTATAGGTGTTCGAGTGTTCGATACGTAACGCGTGAGAAATTGTATGTAAACGCCGTATTTACATCTCTGCCTCTGTGCAGGAGAATCCGTATAGCTGTTCGAGTGTGCGAAACGTAACACGCGAGAAATTGTAAGTAAACGCCGTATTTACATATCTGCCACTGTGCAGGAGAATCCGTATAGGTGTTCGAGTGTTCGAAACGTAACGCGCGAGAAATTGTAAGTAAACGTCGTATTTACATATCTGCCACTGTGCAGGAGAATCCGTATAGGTGTTCGAGTGTTCGAACCTTAACGCGCGAGAAATTGTAAGTAAACGCCGTATTTACATTTCTGCCACTTTGTAGGAGAATCCGTATAGGTGTTCGAGTGTTCGAAACGTAACGCGCGAGAAATTGTAAGTAAACGTCGTACTTACATATCTGCCACTGTGCAGGAGAATCCGTATAGGTGTTCGAGTGTTCGAAACGTAACGCGCGAGAAATTGTATGTAAACGCCGTATTTACATATCTGCCACTGTGCAGGAGAATCCGTATAGCTGTTCGAGTATGCGAAACGTAACGCGCTAGAAATTGTAAGTAAACGTCGTATTTACATATCTGCCACTGTGCAGGAGAATCCGTATAGGTGTTCGAGTGTTCGAAACGTAACGCGCAAGAAATTGTAAGTAAACGCCGTATTTACATATCTGCCACTGTGCAGCAGAATCCGTATAGGTGTTCGAGTGTGCGAAACGTAACGCGCGAGAAACGCCGTATTTACATATCTGCCATTGTGCAGGAGAATCCGTATAGGTGTTCGAGTGCTCGAAACGTAACGCGCAAGAAATTGTAAGTAAACGCCGTATTTACTTATCTGCCACTGTGCAGGAGAATCCGTATAGGTGTTCGAGTGCTCGAAACGTAACGCGCAAGAAATTGTAAGTAAACGTCGTATTTACATATCTGCCACTGTGCAGGAAAATCCGTATAGGTGTTCGAGTGTTCAAATCGTAAGGCGTGAGAAATTGTAATTAAACGCCGTATTTACATATCTGCCACTGTGCAGGAGAATCCGTATAGGTGTTCGAGTGTTCAAACCGTAACGCGCGAGAAATTGTAAGTAAGCGCCGTATTTACATATCTGCCACTGTGCAGGAGAATCCGTATAGGTGTTCGAGTGTTCGAAACGTAACGCGCGAGAAGTTGTAAGTAAACGCCGTATTTACATATCTGCCACTGTGCAGGAGAATCCGTATAGGTGTTCGAGTGTTCGAAACGTAACGCGCGAGAAATTGTAAGTAAACGTCGTATTTACTTATCCGCCACTGTGCAGGAGAATCCGTATAGGTGTTCGAGTGTTCGAAACGTAACGCGCGAGAAATTGTAAGTAAACGTCGTATTTACATATCTGCCACTGTGCAGGAGAATCCGTATAGGTGTTCGAGTGTGCCAAACGTAACGCGCGAGAAATTGTAAGTGAACGCCGTATTTACATATCTGCCACTGTGCAGGATAATCCGTATAGGTGTTCGAGTGTTCGAAACGTAACGCGTGAGAAATTGTAAGTAAACGCCGTATTTACATATCTGCCACTATCCAGGAGAATCCGTATAGGTGTTCGAGTGTTCGAACCGTAACGCGCGAGAAATTGTAAGTAAAAGCCGTATTTACATATCTGCCACTGTGCAGGGGAATCCGTATAGGTGTTCGAGTGTTCGAAACGTAACGCGCGAGAAATTGTAAGTAAACGTCGTATTTACATATCTGCCACTGTGCAGGAGAATCCGTATAGGTGTTCGAGTGTTCGATACGTAACGCGTGAGAAATTGTATGTAAACGCCGTATTTACATCTCTGCCTCTGTGCAGGAGAATCCGTATAGCTGTTCGAGTGTGCGAAACGTAACACGCGAGAAATTGTAAGTAAACGCCGTATTTACATATCTGCCACTGTGCAGGAGAATCCGTATAGGTGTTCGAGTGTTCGAAACGTAACGCGCGAGAAATTGTAAGTAAACGTCGTATTTACATATCTGCCACTGTGCAGGAGAATCCGTATAGGTGTTCGAGTGTTCGAACCTTAACGCGCGAGAAATTGTAAGTAAACGCCGTATTTACATTTCTGCCACTTTGTAGGAGAATCCGTATAGGTGTTCGAGTGTTCGAAACGTAACGCGCGAGAAATTGTAAGTAAACGTCGTATTTACATATCTGCCACTGTGCAGGAGAATCCGTATAGGTGTTCGAGTGTTCGAAACGTAACGCGCGAGAAATTGTATGTAAACGCCGTATTTACATATCTGCCACTGTGTAGGAGAATCCGTATAGCTGTTCGAGTATGCGAAACGTAACGCGCTAGAAATTGTAAGTAAACGTCGTATTTACATATCTGCCACTGTGCAGGAGAATCCGTATAGGTGTTCGAGTGTTCGAAACGTAACGCGCAAGAAATTGTAAGTAAACGCCGTATTTACATATCTGCCACTGTGCAGCAGAATCCGTATAGGTGTTCGAGTGTGCGAAACGTAACGCGCGAGAAATTGTAAGTAAACGCCGTATTTACATATCTGCCATTGTGCAGGAGAATCCGTATAGGTGTTCGAGTGCTCGAAACGTAACGCGCAAGAAATTGTAAGTAAACGCCGTATTTACATATCTGCCACTGTGCAGGAAAATCCGTATAGGTGTTCGAGTGTTCAAATCGTAAGGCGTGAGAAATTGTAATTAAACGCCGTATTTACATATCTGCCACTGTGCTGGAGAATCTGTATAGGTGTTCGAGTGTTCAAACCGTAACGCGCGCGAAATTGTAAGTAAACGCCGTATTTACATATCAGCCACTGTGCAGGAGAATCCGTATAGGTGTTCGAGTGTTCGAAACGTAACGCGCGAGAAATTGTAAGTAAACGTCGTATTTACATATCTGCCACTGTGCAGGAGAATCCGTATAGGTTTTCGAGTGTTCGATACGTAACGCGTGAGAAATTGTATGTAAACGCCGTATTTACATCTCTGCCTCTGTGCAGGAGAATCCGTATAGCTGTTCGAGTGTGCGAAACGTAACGCGCGAGAAATTGTAAGTAAACGCCGTATTTACATATCTGCCACTGTCCAGGAGAATCCGTATAGGTGTTCGAGTGTTCGAAACGTAACGCGCGAGAAATTGTAGGTAAACGTCGTATTTACATATCTGCCACTGTGCAGGAGAATCCGTATAGGTGTTCGAGTGTTCGAACCGTAACGCGCGAGAAATTGTAAGTAAACGCCGTATTTACATATCTGCCACTATGCAGGAGAATCCGTATAGGTGTTCGAGTGTTCGAAACGTAACGCGCGAGAAATTGTAAGTAAACGTCGTATTTACATATCTGCCACTGTGCAGGAGAATCCGTATAGGTGTTCGAGTGTTCGAAACGTAACGCGCGAGAAATTGTATGTAAACGCCGTATTTACATATCTGCCACTGTGCAGGAGAATCCGTATAGGTGTTCGAGTGTTCGAACCGTAACGCGCGAGAAATTGTAAGTAAACGTCGTATTTACATATCTGCCACTGTGCAGGAGAATCCGTATAGGTGTTCGAGTGTTCGAAACGTAACGCGCAAGAAATTGTAAGTAAACGCCGTATTTACATATCTGCCACTGTGCAGGAGAATCCGTATAGGTGTTCGAGTGTGCGAAACGTAACGCGCGAGAAATTGTAAGTAAACGCCGTATTTACATATCTGCCACTATGCAGGAGAATCCGTATAGGTGTTCTAGTGCTCGAAACGTAACGCGCAAGAAATTGTAAGTAAACGCCGTATTTACATATCTGCCACTGTGTAGGAAAATTCGTATAGGTGTTCGAGTGTTCGAATCGTAAGGCGTAAGAAATTGTAATTAAACGCCGTATTTACATATCTGCCACTGTGCAGGAGAATCCATATAGGTGTTCGAGTGTTCAAACCGTAACGCGCGAGAAATTGTAAGTAAATGCCGTATTTACATATCCGCCACTATGCAGGAGAATCCGTATAGGTGTTCGAGTGTTCGAAACGTAACGCGCGAGAAGTTGTAAGTAAACGCCGTATTTACATATCTGCCACTGTGCAGGAGAATCCGTATAGGTGTTCAAGTGTTCGAAACGTAACGCGCGAGAAATTGTAAGTAAACGTCGTATTTACTTATCTGCCACTGTGCAGGAGAATCCGTATAGGTGTTCGAGTGTTCGAAACGTAACGCGTGAGAAATTGTAAGTAAACGTCGTATTTACATATCTGCCACTGTGCAGGAGAATCCGTATAGGTGTTCGAGTGTGCCAAACGTAACGCGCGAGAAATGGTGTGTAAACCCCGTATTTACATATCTGCCACTGTGCAGGAGAATTCGTATAGGTGTTCGAGTGTTCGAACCGTAATGCGCAAGAAATGGTATGGAAACCCCGTATTTACATATCTGCCACTGTGTAGGAGAATCCGTATAGGTGTTCGAGTGTTCGAACCGTAATGCCCAAGAAATGGTATGTAAACCCCGTATTTACATATCTGCCACTGTGCAGGAGAATCCGTATAGGTGTTCGAGTGTTCGAACCGTAATGCGTAAGAAATGATATGTAAACCCCGTATTTACATATCTGCCACTGTGCAAGAGAATCCGTATAGGTGTTCGAGTGTTCGAACCGTAATGCGCAAGAAATGGTATGTAAACCCCGTATTTACATATCTGCCACTGTGCAGGAGAATCCGTATAGGTGTTCGAGTGTTCGAACCGTAATGCGCAAGAAATGGTGTGTAAACCCCGTATTTACATATCTGCCACTGTGCAGGAGAATCCGTATAGGTGTTCGAGTGTTCGAACCGTAATGCGCAAGAATTGGTATGGAAACCCCATATTTACATATCAGCCACTGTGCAGGAGAATCCGTATAGGTGTTCGAGTGTTCGAACCGTAATGCGCAAGAAAGGATATGTAAACCCCGTATTTACATATCTGTCACTGTGCAGGAGAATCCGTATAGGTGTTCGAGTGTTCGAACCGTAATGCGCAAGAAATGGTATGTAAACCCCGTATTTACATGTCTGCCACTGTGCAGGAGAATCCGTATAGGTGTTCGAGTGTTCGAACCGTAATGCGCAAGAAATGCTATGGAAACCCCATATTTACATATCTGCCACTGTGCAGGAGAATCCGTATAGGTGTTCGAGTGTTCGAACAGTAATGCGCAAGAATTGGTATGTAAACCCCGTATTTACATATCTGCCACTGTGCAGGAGAATCCGTATAGGTGTTCGAGTGTTCGAACCGTAATGCGTAAGAAATGATATGTAAACCCCGTATTTACATATCTGCCACTGTGCAAGAGAATCCGTATAGGTGTTCGAGTGTTCGAACCGTAATGCGCAAGAAATGGTATGTAAACCCCGTATTTACATATCTGCCACTGTGCAGGAGAATCCGTATAGGTGTTCGAGTGTTCGAACCGTAATGCGCAAGAAATGGTGTGTAGACCCCGTATTTACATATCTGCCACTGTGCAGGAGAATCCGTATAGGTGTTCGAGTGTTCGAACCGTAATGCGCAAGAATTGGTATGGAAACCCCATATTTACATATCAGCCACTGTGCAGGAGAATCCGTATAGGTGTTCGAGTGTTCGAACCGTAATGCGCAAGAAAGGATATGTAAACCCCGTATTTACATATCTGTCACTGTGCAGGAGAATCCGTATAGGTGTTCGAGTGTTCGAACCGTAATGCGCAAGAAATGGTATGTAAACCCCGTATTTACATGTCTGCCACTGTGCAGGAGAATCCGTATAGGTGTTCGAGTGTTCGAACCGTAATGCGCAAGAAATGCTATGGAAACCCCATATTTACATATCTGCCACTGTGCAGGAGAATCCGTATAGGTGTTCGAGTGTTCGAACAGTAATGCGCAAGAATTGGTATGGAAACCCCGTATTTACATATCTGCCACTGTGCGGGAGAATCCGTATAGGTGTTCGAGTGTTCGAACCGTAATGCGCAAGAAATGGTATGTAAACCCCGTATTTACATGTCTGCCACTGTGCATGAGAATCCGTATAGGTGTTCGAGTGTTCGAACTGTAATGCGCAAGAAATGGTATGGAAACCCCGTATTTACATATCTGTCACTGTGCAGGAGAATCCGTATAGGTGTTCGAGTGTTCGAACCGTAATGCGTAAGAAATGATATGTAAACCCCGTATTTACATATCTGCCACTGTGCAGGAGAATCCGTATAGGTGTTCGAGTGTTCGAACCGTAATGCGCAAGAAATGGTATGGAAACCCCGTATTTACATATCTGCCACTCCGCAGAAGAATCCGTATAGGTGTTCGAGTGTTCGTTCCGTAATGCGCAAGAAATGGTATGTAAACCCGTTATTTACATATCTGCCACTGCGCAGGAGAATCCGTATAGATGTTCGAGTGTTCGAACCGTAATGCGCAAGAAATGGTATGGAAACCCCGTATTTCATGTCTGCCACTGTGCATGAGAATCCGTATAGGTGTTCGAGTGTTCGAACCGTAATGCGCATGAAATGGTATGGAAACCCCGTATTTACATATCTGCCACTGTGCAGGAGAATCCGTATAGGTGTTCGAGTGTTCGAACCGTAATGCGTAAGAAATGATATGTAAACCCCGTATTTACATATCTGCCACTGTGCAGGAGAATCCGTATAGGTGTTCGAGTGTTCGAACCGTAATGCGCAAGAAATGGTACGGAAACCCCGTATTTACATATCTGCCACTCCGCAGAAGAATCCGTATAGGTGTTCGAGTGTTCGATCCGTAATGCCCAAGAAATGGTATGTAAACCCGTTATTTACATATCTGCCACTGCGCAGGAGAATCCGTATAGGTGTTCGATTGTTCGAACCGTAATGCGCAAGAAATGGTATGGAAACCCCGTATTTACAAATCTACCACAATGCAGGAGAATCCGTATAGGTGTTCGAGTGTTCGAACCGTAATGCGCAAGAATTGGTATGTACACCCCGTATTTACATATCTGCCACTGTGGAGGAGAATCCGTATAGGTGTTCGAGTGTTCGAACCGTAATGCGCAAGAAATGGTATGTAAACCCCGTATTTACATATCTGCCACTGTGCAGGAGAATTCGTATAGGTGTTCGAGTGTTCGAACCGTAATGCGCAAGAAATAGTATGGAAACCCCGTATTTACATGTCTGCCACTGTGTAGGAGAATCCGTATAGGTGTTCGAGTGTTCGAACCGTAATGCGCAAGAAATGGTATGTAAACCCCGTATTTACATATCTGCCACTGCGCAGGAGAATCCGTATAGGTGTTCGAGTGTTCGAACAGTAATGCGCAAGAATTGGAATGGAAACCCCGTATTTACATATCTGCCACTGTGCGGGAGAATCCGTATAGGTGTTCGAGTGTTCGAACCGTAATGCGCAAGAAATGGTATGTAAACCCCGTATTTACATGTCTGCCACTGTGCATGAGAATTCGTATAGGTGTTCGAGTGTTCGAACCGTAATGCGCAAGAAATGGTATGTAAACCCCGTATTTACATGTCTGCCACTGTGCAGGAGAATCCGTATAGGTGTTCGAGTGTTCGAACCGTAATGCGTAAGAAATGATATGTAAACCCCGTATTTACATATCTGCCACTGTGCAAGAGAATCCGTATAGGTGTTCGAGTGTTCGAACCGTAATGCGCAAGAAATGGTATGTAAACCCCGTATTTACATATCTGCCACTGTGCAGGAGAATCCGTATAGGTGTTCGAGTGTTCGAACCGTAATGCGCAAGAAATGGTGTGTAAACCCCGTATTTACATATCTGCCACTGTGCAGGAGAATCCGTATAGGTGTTCGAGTGTTCGTTCCGTAATGCGCAAGAAATGGTATGTAAACCCGTTATTTACATATCTGCCACTGCGCAGGAGAATCCGTATAGATGTTCGAGTGTTCGAACCGTAATGCGCAAGAAATGGTATGGAAACCCCGTATTTCATGTCTGCCACTGTGCATGAGAATCCGTATAGGTGTTCGAGTGTTCGAACCGTAATGCGCATGAAATGGTATGGAAACCCCGTATTTACATATCTGCCACTGTGCAGGAGAATCCGTATAGGTGTTCGAGTGTTCGAACCGTAATGCGTAAGAAATGATATGTAAACCCCGTATTTACATATCTGCCACTGTGCAGGAGAATCCGTATAGGTGTTCGAGTGTTCGAACCGTAATGCGCAAGAAATGGTACGGAAACCCCGTATTTACATATCTGCCACTGTGCAGGAGAATCCGTATAGGTGTTCGAGTGTTCGATACGTAACGCGTGAGAAATTGTATGTAAACGCCGTATTTACATCTCTGCCTCTGTGCAGGAGAATCCGTATAGCTGTTCGAGTGTGCGAAACGTAACGCGCGAGAAATTGTAAGTAAACGCCGTATTTACATATCTGCCACTGTCCAGGAGAATCCGTATAGGTGTTCGAGTGTTCGAAACGTAACGCGCGAGAAATTGTAGGTAAACGTCGTATTTACATATCTGCCACTGTGCAGGAGAATCCGTATAGGTGTTCGAGTGTTCGAACCGTAACGCGCGAGAAATTGTAAGTAAACGCCGTATTTACATATCTGCCACTATGCAGGAGAATCCGTATAGGTGTTCGAGTGTTCGAAACGTAACGCGCGAGAAATTGTAAGTAAACGTCGTATTTACATATCTGCCACTGTGCAGGAGAATCCGTATGGGTGTTCGAGTGTTCGAAACGTAACGCGCGAGAAATTGTATGTAAACGCCGTATTTACATATCTGCCACTGTGCAGGAGAATCCGTATAGGTGTTCGAGTGTTCGAACCGTAACGCGCGAGAAATTGTAAGTAAACGTCGTATTTACATATCTGCCACTGTGCAGGAGAATCCGTATAGGTGTTCGAGTGTTCGAAATGTAACGCGCAAGAAATTGTAAGTAAACGCCGTATTTACATATCTGCCACTGTGCAGGAGAATCCGTATAGGTGTTCGAGTGTGCGAAACGTAACGCGCGAGAAATTGTAAGTAAACGCCGTATTTACATATCTGCCACTATGCAGGAGAATCCGTATAGGTGTTCTAGTGCTCGAAACGTAACGCGCAAGAAATTGTAAGTAAACGCCGTATTTACATATCTGCCACTGTGTAGGAAAATTCGTATAGGTGTTCGAGTGTTCGAATCGTAAGGCGTAAGAAATTGTAATTAAACGCCGTATTTACATATCTGCCACTGTGCAGGAGAATCCATATAGGTGTTCGAGTGTTCAAACCGTAACGCGCGAGAAATTGTAAGTAAATGCCGTATTTACATATCCGCCACTATGCAGGAGAATCCGTATAGGTGTTCGAGTGTTCGAAACGTAACGCGCGAGAAGTTGTAAGTAAACGCCGTATTTACATATCTGCCACTGTGCAGGAGAATCCGTATAGGTGTTCAAGTGTTCGAAACGTAACGCGCGAGAAATTGTAAGTAAACGTCGTATTTACTTATCTGCCACTGTGCAGGAGAATCCGTATAGGTGTTCGAGTGTTCGAAACGTAACGCGTGAGAAATTGTAAGTAAACGTCGTATTTACATATCTGCCACTGTGCAGGAGAATCCGTATAGGTGTTCGAGTGTGCCAAACGTAACGCGCGAGAAATGGTGTGTAAACCCCGTATTTACATATCTGCCACTGTGCAGGAGAATTCGTATAGGTGTTCGAGTGTTCGAACCGTAATGCGCAAGAAATGGTATGGAAACCCCGTATTTACATATCTGCCACTGTGTAGGAGAATCCGTATAGGTGTTCGAGTGTTCGAACCGTAATGCCCAAGAAATGGTATGTAAACCCCGTATTTACATATCTGCCACTGTGTAGGAGAATCCGTATAGGTGTTCGAGTGTTCGAACCGTAATGCGTAAGAAATGATATGTAAACCCCGTATTTACATATCTGCCACTGTGCAAGAGAATCCGTATAGGTGTTCGAGTGTTCGAACCGTAATGCGCAAGAAATGGTATGTAAACCCCGTATTTACATATCTGCCACTGTGCAGGAGAATCCGTATAGGTGTTCGAGTGTTCGAACCGTAATGCGCAAGAAATGGTGTGTAAACCCCGTATTTACATATCTGCCACTGTGCAGGAGAATCCGTATAGGTGTTCGAGTGTTCGAACCGTAATGCGCAAGAATTGGTATGGAAACCCCATATTTACATATCAGCCACTGTGCAGGAGAATCCGTATAGGTGTTCGAGTGTTCGAACCGTAATGCGCAAGAAAGGATATGTAAACCCCGTATTTACATATCTGTCACTGTGCAGGAGAATCCGTATAGGTGTTCGAGTGTTCGAACCGTAATGCGCAAGAAATGGTATGTAAACCCCGTATTTACATGTCTGCCACTGTGCAGGAGAATCCGTATAGGTGTTCGAGTGTTCGAACCGTAATGCGCAAGAAATGCTATGGAAACCCCATATTTACATATCTGCCACTGTGCAGGAGAATCCGTATAGGTGTTCGAGTGTTCGAACAGTAATGCGCAAGAATTGGTATGTAAACCCCGTATTTACATATCTGCCACTGTGCAGGAGAATCCGTATAGGTGTTCGAGTGTTCGAACCGTAATGCGTAAGAAATGATATGTAAACCCCGTATTTACATATCTGCCACTGTGCAAGAGAATCCGTATAGGTGTTCGAGTGTTCGAACCGTAATGCGCAAGAAATGGTATGTAAACCCCGTATTTACATATCTGCCACTGTGCAGGAGAATCCGTATAGGTGTTCGAGTGTTCGAACCGTAATGCGCAAGAAATGGTGTGTAGACCCCGTATTTACATATCTGCCACTGTGCAGGAGAATCCGTATAGGTGTTCGAGTGTTCGAACCGTAATGCGCAAGAATTGGTATGGAAACCCCATATTTACATATCAGCCACTGTGCAGGAGAATCCGTATAGGTGTTCGAGTGTTCGAACCGTAATGCGCAAGAAAGGATATGTAAACCCCGTATTTACATATCTGTCACTGTGCAGGAGAATCCGTATAGGTGTTCGAGTGTTCGAACCGTAATGCGCAAGAAATGGTATGTAAACCCCGTATTTACATGTCTGCCACTGTGCAGGAGAATCCGTATAGGTGTTCGAGTGTTCGAACCGTAATGCGCAAGAAATGCTATGGAAACCCCATATTTACATATCTACCACTGTGCAGGAGAATCCGTATAGGTGTTCGAGTGTTCGAACAGTAATGCGCAAGAATTGGTATGGAAACCCCGTATTTACATATCTGCCACTGTGCGGGAGAATCCGTATAGGTGTTCGAGTGTTCGAACCGTAATGCGCAAGAAATGGTATGTAAACCCCGTATTTACATGTCTGCCACTGTGCATGAGAATCCGTATAGGTGTTCGAGTGTTCGAACTGTAATGCGCAAGAAATGGTATGGAAACCCCGTATTTACATATCTGTCACTGTGCAGGAGAATCCGTATAGGTGTTCGAGTGTTCGAACCGTAATGCGTAAGAAATGATATGTAAACCCCGTATTTACATATCTGCCACTGTGCAGGAGAATCCATATAGGTGTTCGAGTGTTCGAACCGTAATGCGCAAGAAATGGTATGGAAACCCCGTATTTACATATCTGCCACTCCGCAGAAGAATCCGTATAGGTGTTCGAGTGTTCGTTCCGTAATGCGCAAGAAATGGTATGTAAACCCGTTATTTACATATCTGCCACTGCGCAGGAGAATCCGTATAGATGTTCGAGTGTTCGAACCGTAATGCGCAAGAAATGGTATGGAAACCCCGTATTTCATGTCTGCCACTGTGCATGAGAATCCGTATAGGTGTTCGAGTGTTCGAACCGTAATGCGCATGAAATGGTATGGAAACCCCGTATTTACATATCTGCCACTGTGCAGGAGAATCCGTATAGGTGTTCGAGTGTTCGAACCGTAATGCGTAAGAAATGATATGTAAACCCCGTATTTACATATCTGCCACTGTGCAGGAGAATCCGTATAGGTGTTCGAGTGTTCGAACCGTAATGCGCAAGAAATGGTACGGAAACCCCGTATTTACATATCTGCCACTCCGCAGAAGAATCCGTATAGGTGTTCGAGTGTTCGATCCGTAATGCCCAAGAAATGGTATGTAAACCCGTTATTTACATATCTGCCACTGCGCAGGAGAATCCGTATAGGTGTTCGATTGTTCGAACCGTAATGCGCAAGAAATGGTATGGAAACCCCGTATTTACAAATCTACCACAATGCAGGAGAATCCGTATAGGTGTTCGAGTGTTCGAACCGTAATGCGCAAGAATTGGTATGTACACCCCGTATTTACATATCTGCCACTGTGGAGGAGAATCCGTATAGGTGTTCGAGTGTTCGAACCGTAATGCGCAAGAAATGGTATGTAAACCCCGTATTTACATATCTGCCACTGTGCAGGAGAATTCGTATAGGTGTTCGAGTGTTCGAACCGTAATGCGCAAGAAATAGTATGGAAACCCCGTATTTACATGTCTGCCACTGTGTAGGAGAATCCGTATAGGTGTTCGAGTGTTCGAACCGTAATGCGCAAGAAATGGTATGTAAACCCCGTATTTACATATCTGCCACTGCGCAGGAGAATCCGTATAGGTGTTCGAGTGTTCGAACAGTAATGCGCAAGAATTGGAATGGAAACCCCGTATTTACATATCTGCCACTATGCGGGAGAATCCGTATAGGTGTTCGAGTGTTCGAACCGTAATGCGCAAGAAATGGTATGTAAACCCCGTATTTACATGTCTGCCACTATGCATGAGAATTCGTATAGGTGTTCGAGTGTTCGAACCGTAATGCGCAAGAAATGGTATGTAAACCCCGTATTTACATGTCTGCCACTGTTCAGGAGAATCCGTATAGGTGTTCGAGTGTTCGAACCGTAATGCGTAAGAAATGATATGTAAACCCCGTATTTACATATCTGCCACTGTGCAAGAGAATCCGTATAGGTGTTCGAGTGTTCGAACCGTAATGCGCAAGAAATGGTATGTAAACCCCGTATTTACATATCTGCCACTGTGCAGGAGAATCCGTATAGGTGTTCGAGTGTTCGAACCGTAATGCGCAAGAAATGGTGTGTAAACCCCGTATTTACATATCTGCCACTGTGCAGGAGAATCCGTATAGGTGTTCGAGTGTTCGAACCGTAATGCGCAAGAATTGGTATGGAAACCCCATATTTACATATCAGCCACTGTGCAGGAGAATCCGTATAGGTGTTCGAGTGTTCGAACCGTAATGCGCAAGAAAGGATATGTAAACCCCGTATTTACATATCTGTCACTGTGCAGGAGAATCCGTATAGGTGTTCGAGTGTTCGAACCGTAATGCGCAAGAAATGGTATGTAAACCCCGTATTTACATGTCTGCCACTGTGCAGGAGAATCCGTATAGGTGTTCGAGTGTTCGAACCGTAATGCGCAAGAAATGCTATGGAAACCCCATATTTACATATCTGCCACTGTGCAGGAGAATCCGTATAGGTGTTCGAGTGTTCGAACAGTAATGCGCAAGAATTGGTATGTAAACCCCGTATTTACATATCTGCCACTGTGCAGGAGAATCCGTATAGGTGTTCGAGTGTTCGAACCGTAATGCATAAGAAATGATATGTAAACCCCGTATTTACATATCTGCCACTGTGCAAGAGAATCCGTATAGGTGTTCGAGTGTTCGAACCGTAATGCGCAAGAAATGGTATGTAAACCCCGTATTTACATATCTGCCACTGTGCAGGAGAATCCGTATAGGTGTTCGAGTGTTCGAACCGTAATGCGCAAGAAATGGTGTGTAGACCCCGTATTTACATATCTGCCACTGTGCAGGAGAATCCGTATAGGTGTTCGAGTGTTCGAACCGTAATGCGCAAGAATTGGTATGGAAACCCCATATTTACATATCAGCCACTGTGCAGAAGAATCCGTATAGGTGTTCGAGTGTTCGAACCGTAATGCGCAAGAAAGGATATGTAAACCCCGTATTTACATATCTGTCACTGTGCAGGAGAATCCGTATAGGTGTTCGAGTGTTCGAACCGTAATGCGCAAGAAATGGTATGTAAACCCCGTATTTACATGTCTGCCACTGTGCAGGAGAATCCGTATAGGTGTTCGAGTGTTCGAACCGTAATGCGCAAGAAATGCTATGGAAACCCCATATTTACATATCTGCCACTGTGCAGGAGAATCCGTATAGGTGTTCGAGTGTTCGAACAGTAATGCGCAAGAATTGGTATGGAAACCCCGTATTTACATATCTGCCACTGTGCGGGAGAATCCGTATAGGTGTTCGAGTGTTCGAACCGTAATGCGCAAGAAATGGTATGTAAACCCCGTATTTACATGTCTGCCACTGTGCATGAGAATCCGTATAGGTGTTCGAGTGTTCGAACTGTAATGCGCAAGAAATGGTATGGAAACCCCGTATTTACATATCTGTCACTGTGCAGGAGAATCCGTATAGGTGTTCGAGTGTTCGAACCGTAATGCGTAAGAAATGATATGTAAACCCCGTATTTACATATCTGCCACTGTGCAGGAGAATCCGTATAGGTGTTCGAGTGTTCGAACCGTAATGCGCAAGAAATGGTATGGAAACCCCGTATTTACATATCTGCCACTCCGCAGAAGAATCCGTATAGGTGTTCGAGTGATCGTTCCGTAATGCGCAAGAAATGGTATGTAAACCCGTTATTTACATATCTGCCACTGCGCAGGAGAATCCGTATAGATGTTCGAGTGTTCGAACCGTAATGCGCAAGAAATGGTATGGAAACCCCGTATTTCATGTCTGCCACTGTGCATGAGAATCCGTATAGGTGTTCGAGTGTTCGAACCGTAATGCGCATGAAATGGTATGGAAACCCCGTATTTACATATCTGCCACTGTGCAGGAGAATCCGTATAGGTGTTCGAGTGTTCGAACCGTAATGCGTAAGAAATGATATGTAAATCCCGTATTTACATATCTGCCACTGTGCAGGAGAATCCGTATAGGTGTTCGAGTGTTCGAACCGTAATGCGCAAGAAATGGTACGGAAACCCCGTATTTACATATCTGCCACTCCGCAGAAGAATCCGTATAGGTGTTCGAGTGTTCGATCCGTAATGCCCAAGAAATGGTATGTAAACCCGTTATTTACATATCTGCCACTCCGCAGGAGAATCCGTATAGGTGTTCGATTGTTCGAACCGTAATGCGCAAGAAATGGTATGGAAACCCCGTATTTACAAATCTACCACAATGCAGGAGAATCCGTATAGGTGTTCGAGTGTTCGAACCGTAATGCGCAAGAATTGGTATGTACACTCCGTATTTACATATCTGCCACTGTGGAGGAGAATCCGTATAGGTGTTTGAGTGTTCGAACCGTAATGCGCAAGAAATGGTATGTAAACCCCGTATTTACATATCTGCCACTGTGCAGGAGAATCCGTATAGGTGTTCGAGTGTTCGAACAGTAATGCGCAAGAATTGGAATGGAAACCCCGTATTTACATATCTGCCACTATGCGGGAGAATCCGTATAGGTGTTCGAGTGTTCGAACCGTAATGCGCAAGAAATGGTATGTAAACCCCGTATTTACATGTCTGCCACTGTGCATGAGAATTCGTATAGGTGTTCGAGTGTTCGAACCGTAATGCGCAAGAAATGGTATGTAAACCCCGTATTTACATGTCTGCCACTGTGCAGGAGAATCCGTATAGGTGTTCGAGTGTTCGAACCGTAATGCGCAAGAAATGGTATAGAAACCCCGTATTTACATATCTGCCACTGTGCAGGAGAATCTGTATAGGTGTTCGAGTGTTCGAACAGTAATGCGCAAGAATTGGTATGGAAACCCCGTATTTACATATCTGCCACTGTGCGGGAGAATCCGTATAGGTGTTCGAGTGTTCGAACCGTAATGCGCAAGAAATGGTATGTAAACCCCGTATTTACATATCTGCCACTCCGCAGAAGAATCCGTATAGGTGTTCGAGTGTTCGATCCGTAATGCGCAAGAAATGGTATGTAAACCCGTTATTTACATATCTGCCACTGCGCAGGAGAATCCGTATAGATGTTCGAGTGTTCGAACCGTAATGCGCAAGAAATGGTATGGAAACCCCGTATTTCATGTCTGCCACTGTGCATGAGAATCCGTATAGGTGTTCGAGTGTTCGAACCGTAATGCGCATGAAATGGTATGGAAACCCCGTATTTACATATCTGCCACTGTGCAGGAGAATCCGTATAGCTGTTCGAGTGTTTGAACCGTAATGCGCAAGAAATGGTACGGAAACCCCGTATTTACATATCTGCCACTCCGCAGAAGAATCCGTATAAGTGTTCGAGTGTTCAATCCGTAATGCGCAAGAAATGGTATGTAAACCCGTTATTTACATATCTGCCACTGCGCAGGAGAATCCGTATAGGTGTTCGAGTGTTCGAACCGTAATGCGCAAGAAATGGTATGGAAACCCCGTATTTACAAATCTACCACAATGTAGGAGAATCCGTATAGGTGTTCGAGTGTTCGAACCGTAATGCGCAAGAAATGGTATGGAAACCCCGTATTTACAAATCTACCACAATGTAGGAGAATCCGTATAGGTGTTCGAGTGTTCGAACCGTAATGCGTAAGAAATGGTATGTAAACCCCGTATTTACATATCTGCCACTGTGCAGGAGAATTCGTATAGGTGTTCGAGTGTTCGAACCGTAATGCGCAAGAAATAGTATGGAAACCCCGTATTTACATGTCTGCCACTGTGCAGGAGAATCCGTATAGGTGTTCGAGTGTTCGAACCGTAATGCGCAAGAAATGGTATGGAAATCCCGTATTTACATATCTGCCACTGTGCAGGAGAATCCGTATAGGTGTTCGAGTGTTCGAACCGTAATGCGCAAGAAATGGTAAGGAAACCCCGTATTTACATATCTGCCACTCCGCAGAAGAATCCGTATAGGTGTTCGAGTGTTCGATCCGTAATGCGCAAGAAATGGTATGTAAACCCGTTATTTACATATCTGCCACTGCGCAGGAGAATCCGTATAGGTGTTCGAGTGTTCGAACCGTAATGCGCAAGAAATGCTATGGAAACCCCATATTTACATATCTGCCACTGTGCAGGATAATCCGTATAGGTGTTCGAGTGTTCGAACAGTAATGCGCAAGAATTGGTATGGAAACCCCGTATTTACATATCTGCCACTGTGCGGGAGAATCCGTATAGGTGTTCGAGTGTTCGAACCGTAATGCGCAAGAAATGGTATGTAAACCCCGTATTTACATGTCTGCCACTGTGCATGAGAATCCGTATAGGTGTTCGAGTGTTCGAACTGTAATGCGCAAGAAATGGTATGGAAACCCTGTATTTACATATCTGCCACTGTGCAGGAGAATCCGTATAGGTGTTCGAGTGTTCGAACCGTAATGCGTAAGAAATGATATGTAAACCCCGTATTTACATATCTGCCACTGTGCAGGAGAATCCGTATAGGTGTTCGAGTGTTCGAACCGTAATACGCAAGAAATGGTATGGAAACCCCGTATTTACATATCTGCCACTCCGCAGAAGAATCCGTATAGGTGTTCGAGTGTTCGATCCGTAATGCGCAAGAAATGGTATGTAAACCCGTTATTTACATATCTGCCACTGCGCAGGAGAATCCGTATAGATGTTCGAGTGTTCGAACCGTAATGCGCAAGAAATGGTATGGAGACCCCGTATTTCATGTCTGCCACTGTGCATGAGAATCCGCATAGGTGTTCGAGTGTTCGAACCGTAATGCGCATGAAATGGTATGGAAACCCCGTATTTACATATCTGCCACTGTGCAGGAGAATCCGTATAGGTGTTCGAGTGTTCGATCCGTAATGCGCAAGAAATGGTATGTAAACCCGTTATTTACATATCTGCCACTGCGCAGGAGAATCCGTATAGATGTTCGAGTGTTCGAACCGTAATGCGCAAGAAATGGTATGGAGACCCCGTATTTCATGTCTGCCACTGTGCATGAGAATCCGTATAGGTGTTCGAGTGTTCGAACCGTAATGCGCATGAAATGGTATGGAAACCCCGTATTTACATATCTGCCACTGTGCAGGAGAATCCGTATAGGTGTTCGAGTGTTCGAACCGTAATGCGTAAGAAATGATATGTAAACCCCGTATTTACATATCTGCCACTGTGCAGGAGAATCCGTATAGGTGTTCGAGTGTTCGAACCGTAATGCGCAAGAAATGGTACGGAAACCCCGTATTTACATATCTGCCACTACGCAGAAGAATACGTATAGGTGTTCGAGTGTTCGATCCGTAATGCCCAAGAAATGGTATGTAAACCCGTTATTTGCATATCTGCTACTGCGCAGGAGAATCCGTATAGGTGTTCGATTGTTCGAACCGTAATGCGCAAGAAATGGTATGGAAACCCCGTATTTACAAATCTCCCACAATGCAGGAGAATCCGTATAGGTGTTCGAGTGTTCGAACCGTAATGCGCAAGAAATGGTATGTAAACCCCGTATTTACATATCTGCCACTGTGCAGGAGAATCCGTATAGGTGTTCGAGTGTTCGAACCGTAATGCGCAAGAAATGGTGTGTAAACCCCGTATTTACATATCTGCCACTGTGCGGGAGAATCCGTATAGGTGTTCGAGTGTTCGAACCGTAATGCGCAAGAATTGGTATGGAAACCCCATATTTACATATCAGCCACTGTGCAGGAGAATCCGTATAGGTGTTCGAGTGTTCCAACCGTAATGCGCAAGAAAGGATATGTAAACCCCGTATTTACATATCTGTCACTGTGCAGGAGAATCCGTATAGGTGTTCGAGTGTTCGAACCGTAATGCGCAAGAAATGGTATGTAAACCCCGTATTTACATGTCTGCCACTGTGCAGGAGAATCCGTATAGGTGTTCGAGTGTTCGAACCGTAATGCGCAAGAAATGCTATGGAAACCCCATATTTACATATCTGCCACTGTGCAGGAGAATCCGTATAGGTGTTCGAGTGTTCGAACAGTAATGCGCAAGAATTGGTATGGAAACCCCGTATTTACATATCTGCCACTGTGCGGGAGAATCCGTATAGGTGTTCGAGTGTTCGAACCGTAATGCGCAAGAAATGGTATGTAAACCCCGTATTTACATGTCTGCCACTGTGCATGAGAATCCGTATAGGTGTTCGAGTGTTCGAACTGTAATGCGCAAGAAATGGTATGGAAACCCTGTATTTACATATCTGCCACTGTGCAGGAGAATCCGTATAGGTGTTCGAGTGTTCGAACCGTAATGCGTAAGAAATGATATGTAAACCCCGTATTTACATATCTGCCACTGTGCAGGAGAATCCGTATAGGTGTTCGAGTGTTCGAACCGTAATACGCAAGAAATGGTATGGAAACCCCGTATTTACATATCTGCCACTCCGCAGAAGAATCCGTATAGGTGTTCGAGTGTTCGATCCGTAATGCGCAAGAAATGGTATGTAAACCCGTTATTTACATATCTGCCACTGCGCAGGAGAATCCGTATAGATGTTCGAGTGTTCGAACCGTAATGCGCAAGAAATGGTATGGAGACCCCGTATTTCATGTCTGCCACTGTGCATGAGAATCCGTATAGGTGTTCGAGTGTTCGAACCGTAATGCGCATGAAATGGTATGGAAACCCCGTATTTACATATCTGCCACTGTGCAGGAGAATCCGTATAGGTGTTCGAGTGTTCGAACCGTAATGCGTAAGAAATGATATGTAAACCCCGTATTTACATATCTGCCACTGTGCAGGAGAATCCGTATAGGTGTTCGAGTGTTCGAACCGTAATGCGCAAGAAATGGTACGGAAACCCCGTATTTACATATCTGCCACTACGCAGAAGAATACGTATAGGTGTTCGAGTGTTCGATCCGTAATGCCCAAGAAATGGTATGTAAACCCGTTATTTGCATATCTGCTACTGCGCAGGAGAATCCGTATAGGTGTTCGATTGTTCGAACCGTAATGCGCAAGAAATGGTATGGAAACCCCGTATTTACAAATCTCCCACAATGCAGGAGAATCCGTATAGGTGTTCGAGTGTTCGAACCGTAATGCGCAAGAAATGGTATGTACACCCCGTATTTACATATCTGCCACTGTGCAGGAGAATCCGTATAGGTGTTCGAGTGTTCGAACCGTAATGCGCAAGAAATGGTATGTAAACCCCGTATTTACATATCTGCCACTGTGCAGGAGAATTCGTATAGGTGTTCGAGTGTTCGAACCGTAATGCGCAAGAAATAGTATGGAAACCCCGTATTTACATGTCTGCCACTGTGCAGAAGAATCCGTATAGGTGTTCGAGTGTTCGAACCGTAATGCGCAAGAAATGGTATGTAAACCCCGTATTTACATATCTGCCACTGTGCAGGAGAATCCGTATAGGTGTTCGAGTGTTCGAACCGTAATGCGCAAGAAATGGTGTGTAAACCCCGTATTTACATATCTGCCACTGTGCAGAAGAATCCGTATAGGTGTTCGAGTGTTCGAACCGTAATGCGCAAGAATTGGTATGGAAACCCCGTATTTACATATCTGCCACTGTGTAGGAGAATCCGTATAGGTGTTCGAGTGTTCGAACCGTAATGCACAAGAAATGGTATGTAAACCCCGTATTTACATATCTGCCACTGTGCAGGAGAATCCGTATAGGTGTTCGAGTGTTCGAACCGTAATGCGTAAGAAATGATATGTAAACCCCGTATTTACATATCTGCCACTGTGCAAGAGAATCCGTATAGGTGTTCGAGTGTTCGAACCGTAATGCGCAAGGAATGGTATGTAAACCCCGTATTTACATATCTGCCACTGTGCAGGAGAATCCGTATAGGTGTTCGAGTGTTCGAACCATAATGCGCAAGAAATGGTGTGTAAACCCCGTATTTACATATCTGCCACTGTGCGGGAGAATCCGTATAGGTGTTCGAGTGTTCGAACCGTAATGCGCAAGAATTGGTATGGAAACCCCATATTTACATATCAGCCACTGTGCAGGAGAATCCGTATAGGTGTTCGAGTGTTCGAACCGTAATGCGCAAGAAAGGATATGTAAACCCCGTATTTACATATCTGTCACTGTGCAGGAGAATCCGTATAGGTGTTCGAGTGTTCGAACCGTAATGCGCAAGAAATGGTATGTAAACCCCATATTTACATGTCTGCCACTGTGCAGGAGAATCCGTATAGGTGTTCGAGTGTTCGAACCGTAATGCGCAAGAAATGCTATGGAAACCCCATATTTACATATCTGCCACTGTGCAGGAGAATCCGTATAGGTGTTCGAGTGTTCGAACAGTAATGCGCAAGAATTGGTATGGAAACCCCGTATTTACATATCTGCCACTGTGCGGGAGAATCCGTATAGGTGTTCGAGTGTTCGAACCGTAATGCGCAAGAAATGGTATGTAAACCCCGTATTTACATGTCTGCCACTGTGCATGAGAATCCGTATAGGTGTTCGAGTGTTCGAACTGTAATGCGCAAGAAATGGTATGGAAACCCTGTATTTACATATCTGCCACTGTGCAGGAGAATCCGTATAGGTGTTCGAGTGTTCGAACCGTAATGCGTAAGAAATGATATGTAAACCCCGTATTTACATATCTGCCACTGTGCAGGAGAATCCGTATAGGTGTTCGAGTGTTCGAACCGTAATACGCAAGAAATGGTATGGAAACCCCGTATTTACATATCTGCCACTCCGCAGAAGAATCCGTATAGTTGTTCGAGTGTTCGATCCGTAATGCGCAAGAAATGGTATGTAAACCCGTTATTTACATATCTGCCACTGCGCAGGAGAATCCGTATAGATGTTCGAGTGTTCGAACCGTAATGCGCAAGAAATGGTATGGAGACCCCGTATTTCATGTCTGCCACTGTGCATGAGAATCCGTATAGGTGTTCGAGTGTTCGAACCGTAATGCGCATGAAATGGTATGGAAACCCCGTATTTACATATCTGCCACTGTGCAGGAGAATCCGTATAGGTGTTCGAGTGTTCGAACCGTAATGCGTAAGAAATGATATGTAAACCCCGTATTTACATATCTGCCACTGTGCAGGAGAATCCGTATAGGTGTTCGAGTGTTCGAACCGTAATGCGCAAGAAATGGTACGGAAACCCCGTATTTACATATCTGCCACTACGCAGAAGAATACGTATAGGTGTTCGAGTGTTCGATCCGTAATGCCCAAGAAATGGTATGTAAACCCGTTATTTACATATCTGCTACTGCGCAGGAGAATCCGTATAGGTGTTCGATTGTTCGAACCGTAATGCGCAAGAAATGGTATGGAAACCCCGTATTTACAAATCTACCACAAAGCAGGAGAATCCGTATAGGTGTTCGAGTGTTCGAACCGTAATGCGCAAGAATTGGTATGTACACCCCGTATTTACATATCTGCCACTGTGCAGGAGAATCCGTATAGGTGTTCGAGTGTTCGAACCGTAATGCGCAAGAAATGGTATGTAAACCCCGTATTTACATATCTGCCACTGTGCGGGAGAATCCGTATAGGTGTTCGAGTGTTCGAACCGTAATGCGCAAGAAATGGTATGTAAACCCCGTATTTACATGTCTGCCACTGTGCATGAGAATTCGTATAGGTGTTCGAGTGTTCGAACCGTAATGCGCAAGAAATGGTATGTAAACCCCGTATTTACATGTCTGCCACTGTGCAGGAGAATCCGTATAGGTGTTCGAGTGTTCGAACCGTAATGCGCAAGAAATGGTATGGAAACCCCGTATTTACATATCTGCCACTGTGCAGGAGAATCCGTATAGGTGTTCGAGTGTTCGAACAGTAATGCGCAAGAATTGGTATGGAAACCCCGTATTTACATATCTGCCACTGTGCGGGAGAATCCGTATAGGTGTTCGAGTGTTCGAACCGTAATGCGCAAGAAATGGTATGTAAACCCCGTATTTACATATCTGCCACTCCGCAGAAGAATCCGTATAGGTGTTCGAGTGTTCGATCCGTAATGCGCAAGAAATGGTATGTAAACCCGTTATTTACATATCTGCCACTGCGCAGGAGAATCCGTGTAGATGTTCGAGTGTTCGAACCGTAATGCGCAAGAAATGGTATGGAAACCCCGTATTTCATGTCTGCCACTGTGCATGAGAATCCGTATAGGTGTTCGAGTGTTCGAACCGTAATGCGCAAGAAATGGTATGTAAACCCCGTATTTACATATCTGCCACTGTGCAGGAGAATCCGTATAGGTGTTCGAGTGTTCGAACCGTAATGCGCAAGAAATGGTGTGTAAACCCCGTATTTACATATCTGCCACTGTGCGGGAGAATCCGTATAGGTGTTCGAGTGTTCGAACCGTAATGCGCAAGAATTGGTATGGAAACCCCATATTTACATATCAGCCACTGTGCAGGAGAATCCGTATAGGTGTTCGAGTGTTCGAACCGTAATGCGCAAGAAAGGATATGTAAACCCCGTATTTACATATCTGTCACTGTGCAGGAGAATCCGTATAGGTGTTCGAGTGTTCGAACCGTAATGCGCAAGAAATGGTATGTAAACCCCGTATTTACATGTCTGCCACTGTGCAGGAGAATCCGTATAGGTGTTCGAGTGTTCGAACCGTAATGCGCAAGAAATGGTATGGAAACCCCGTATTTACATCTCTGCCACTGTGCAGGAGAATCCGTATAGGTGTTCGAGTGTTCGAACAGTAATGCGCAAGAATTGGTATGGAAACCCCGTATTTACATATCTGCCACTGTGCGGGAGAATCCGTATAGGTGTTCGAGTGTTCGAACCGTAATGCGCAAGAAATGGTATGTAAACCCCGTATTTACATATCTGCCACTCCGCAGAAGAATCCGTATAGGTGTTCGAGTGTTCGATCCGTAATGCGCAAGAAATGGTATGTAAACCCGTTATTTACATATCTGCCACTGCGCAGGAGAATCCGTGTAGATGTTCGAGTGTTCGAACCGTAATGCGCAAGAAATGGTATGGAAACCCCGTATTTCATGTCTGCCACTGTGCATGAGAATCCGTATAGGTGTTCGAGTGTTCGAACCGTAATGCGCAAGAAATGGTATGTAAACCCCGTATTTACATATCTGCCACTGTGCAGGAGAATCCGTATAGGTGTTCGAGTGTTCGAACCGTAATGCGCAAGAAATGGTGTGTAAACCCCGTATTTACATATCTGCCACTGTGCGGGAGAATCCGTATAGGTGTTCGAGTGTTCGAACCGTAATGCGCAAGAATTGGTATGGAAACCCCATATTTACATATCAGCCACTGTGCAGGAGAATCCGTATAGGTGTTCGAGTGTTCGAACCGTAATGCGCAAGAAAGGATATGTAAACCCCGTATTTACATATCTGTCACTGTGCAGGAGAATCCGTATAGGTGTTCGAGTGTTCGAACCGTAATGCGCAAGAAATGGTATGTAAACCCCGTATTTACATGTCTGCCACTTTGCAGGAGAATCCGTATAGGTGTTCGAGTGTTCGAACCGTAATGCGCAAGAAATGCTATGGAAACCCCATATTTACATATCTGCCACTGTGCAGGAGAATCCGTATAGGTGTTCGAGTGTTCGAACAGTAATGCGCAAGAATTGGTATGGAAACCCCATATTTACATATCTGCCACTGTGCGGGAGAATCCGTATAGGTGTTCGAGTGTTCGAACCGTAATGCGCAAGAAATGGTATGTAAACCCCGTATTTACATGTCTGCCACTGTGCATGAGAATCCGTATAGGTGTTCGAGTGTTCGAACTGTAATGCGCAAGAAATGGTATGGAAACCCTGTATTTACATATCTGCCACTGTGCAGGAGAATTCGTATAGGTGTTCGAGTGTTCGAACCGTAATGCGTAAGAAATGATATGTAAACCCCGTATTTACATATCTGCCACTGTGCAGGAGAATCCGTATAGGTGTTCGAGTGTTCGAACCGTAATGCGCAAGAAATGGTATGGAAACCCCGTATTTACATATCTGCCACTTCGCAGAAGAATCCGTATAGGTGTTCGAGTGTTCGATCCGTAATGCGCAAGAAATGGTATGTAAACCCGTTATTTACATATCTGCCACTGCGCAGGAGAATCCGTATAGATGTTCGAGTGTTCGAACCGTAATGCGCAAGAAATGGTATGGAAACCCCGTATTTCATGTCTGCCACTGTGCATGAGAATCCGTATAGGTGTTCGAGTGTTCGAACCGTAATGCGCATGAAATGGTATGGAAACCCCGTATTTACATATCTGCCACTGTGCAGGAGAATCCGTATAGGTGGTCGAGTGTTCGAACCGTAATGCGCAAGAAATGATATGTAAACCCCGTATTTACATATCTGCCACTGTGCAGGAGAATCCGTATAGGTGTTCGAGTGTTCGAACCGTAATGCGCAAGAAATGGTGTGTAAACCCCGTATTTACATATCTGCCACTGTGCAGAAGAATCCGTATAGGTGTTCGAGTGTTCGAACCGTAATGCGCAAGAATTGGTATGGAAACCCCGTATTTACATATCTGCCACTGTGTAGGAGAATCCGTATAGGTGTTCGAGTGTTCGAACCGTAATGCACAAGAAATGGTATGTAAACCCCGTATTTACATATCTGCCACTGTGCAGGAGAATCCGTATAGGTGTTCGAGTGTTCGAACCGTAATGCGTAAGAAATGATATGTAAACCCCGTATTTACATATCTGCCACTGTGCAAGAGAATCCGTATAGGTGTTCGAGTGTTCGAACCGTAATGCGCAAGGAATGGTATGTGAACCCCGTATTTACATATCTGCCACTGTGCAGGAGAATCCGTATAGGTGTTCGAGTGTTCGAACCATAATGCGCAAGAAATGGTGTGTAAACCCCGTATTTACATATCTGCCACTGTGCGGGAGAATCCGTATAGGTGTTCGAGTGTTCGAACCGTAATGCGCAAGAATTGGTATGGAAACCCCATATTTACATATCAGCCACTGTGCAGGAGAATCCGTATAGGTGTTCGAGTGTTCGAACCGTAATGCGCAAGAAAGGATATGTAAACCCCGTATTTACATATCTGTCACTGTGCAGGAGAATCCGTATAGGTGTTCGAGTGTTCGAACCGTAATGCGCAAGAAATGGTATGTAAACCCCGTATTTACATGTCTGCCACTGTGCAGGAGAATCCGTATAGGTGTTCGAGTGTTCGAACCGTAATGCGCAAGAAATGCTATGGAAACCCCATATTTACATATCTGCCACTGTGCAGGAGAATCCGTATAGGTGTTCGAGTGTTCGAACAGTAATGCGCAAGAATTGGTATGGAAACCCCGTATTTACATATCTGCCACTGTGCGGGAGAATCCGTATAGGTGTTCGAGTGTTCGAACCGTAATGCGCAAGAAATGGTATGTAAACCCCGTATTTACATGTCTGCCACTGTGCATGAGAATCCGTATAGGTGTTCGAGTGTTCGAACTGTAATGCGCAAGAAATGGTATGGAAACCCTGTATTTACATATCTGCCACTGTGCAGGAGAATCCGTATAGGTGTTCGAGTGTTCGAACCGTAATGCGTAAGAAATGATATGTAAACCCCGTATTTACATATCTGCCACTGTGCAGGAGAATCCGTATAGGTGTTCGAGTGTTCGAACCGTAATACGCAAGAAATGGTATGGAAACCCCGTATTTACATATCTGCCACTCCGCAGAAGAATCCGTATAGTTGTTCGAGTGTTCGATCCGTAATGCGCAAGAAATGGTATGTAAACCCGTTATTTACATATCTGCCACTGCGCAGGAGAATCCGTATAGGTGTTCGAGTGTTCGAACCGTAATGCGCAAGAAATGGTATGGAGACCCCGTATTTCATGTCTGCCACTGTGCATGAGAATCCGTATAGGTGTTCGAGTGTTCGAACCGTAATGCGCATGAAATGGTATGGAAACCCCGTATTTACATATCTGCCACTGTGCAGGAGAATCCGTATAGGTGTTCGAGTGTTCGAACCGTAATGCGTAAGAAATGATATGTAAACCCCGTATTTACATATCTGCCACTGTGCAGGAGAATCCGTATAGGTGTTCGAGTGTTCGAACCGTAATGCGCAAGAAATGGTACGGAAACCCCGTATTTACATATCTGCCACTACGCAGAAGAATACGTATAGGTGTTCGAGTGTTCGATCCGTAATGCCCAAGAAATGGTATGTAAACCCGTTATTTACATATCTGCTACTGCGCAGGAGAATCCGTATAGGTGTTCGATTGTTCGAACCGTAATGCGCAAGAAATGGTATGGAAACCCCGTATTTACAAATCTACCACAAAGCAGGAGAATCCGTATAGGTGTTCGAGTGTTCGAACCGTAATGCGCAAGAATTGGTATGTACACCCCGTATTTACATATCTGCCACTGTGCAGGAGAATCCGTATAGGTGTTCGAGTGTTCGAACCGTAATGCGCAAGAAATGGTATGTAAACCCCGTATTTACATATCTGCCACTGTGCGGGAGAATCCGTATAGGTGTTCGAGTGTTCGAACCGTAATGCGCAAGAAATGGTATGTAAACCCCGTATTTACATGTCTGCCACTGTGCATGAGAATTCGTATAGGTGTTCGAGTGTTCGAACCGTAATGCGCAAGAAATGGTATGTAAACCCCGTATTTACATGTCTGCCACTGTGCAGGAGAATCCGTATAGGTGTTCGAGTGTTCGAACCGTAATGCGCAAGAAATGGTATGGAAACCCCGTATTTACATATCTGCCACTGTGCAGGAGAATCCGTATAGGTGTTCGAGTGTTCGAACAGTAATGCGCAAGAATTGGTATGGAAACCCCGTATTTACATATCTGCCACTGTGCGGGAGAATCCGTATAGGTGTTCGAGTGTTCGAACCGTAATGCGCAAGAAATGGTATGTAAACCCCGTATTTACATATCTGCCACTCCGCAGAAGAATCCGTATAGGTGTTCGAGTGTTCGATCCGTAATGCGCAAGAAATGGTATGTAAACCCGTTATTTACATATCTGCCACTGCGCAGGAGAATCCGTGTAGATGTTCGAGTGTTCGAACCGTAATGCGCAAGAAATGGTATGGAAACCCCGTATTTCATGTCTGCCACTGTGCATGAGAATCCGTATAGGTGTTCGAGTGTTCGAACCGTAATGCGCAAGAAATGGTATGTAAACCCCGTATTTACATATCTGCCACTGTGCAGGAGAATCCGTATAGGTGTTCGAGTGTTCGAACCGTAATGCGCAAGAAATGGTGTGTAAACCCCGTATTTACATATCTGCCACTGTGCGGGAGAATCCGTATAGGTGTTCGAGTGTTCGAACCGTAATGCGCAAGAATTGGTATGGAAACCCCATATTTACATATCAGCCACTGTGCAGGAGAATCCGTATAGGTGTTCGAGTGTTCGAACCGTAATGCGCAAGAAAGGATATGTAAACCCCGTATTTACATATCTGTCACTGTGCAGGAGAATCCGTATAGGTGTTCGAGTGTTCGAACCGTAATGCGCAAGAAATGGTATGTAAACCCCGTATTTACATGTCTGCCACTGTGCAGGAGAATCCGTATAGGTGTTCGAGTGTTCGAACCGTAATGCGCAAGAAATGGTATGGAAACCCCGTATTTACATATCTGCCACTGTGCAGGAGAATCCGTATAGGTGTTCGAGTGTTCGAACAGTAATGCGCAAGAATTGGTATGGAAACCCCGTATTTACATATCTGCCACTGTGCGGGAGAATCCGTATAGGTGTTCGAGTGTTCGAACCGTAATGCGCAAGAAATGGTATGTAAACCCCGTATTTACATATCTGCCACTCCGCAGAAGAATCCGTATAGGTGTTCGAGTGTTCGATCCGTAATGCGCAAGAAATGGTATGTAAACCCGTTATTTACATATCTGCCACTGCGCAGGAGAATCCGTGTAGATGTTCGAGTGTTCGAACCGTAATGCGCAAGAAATGGTATGGAAACCCCGTATTTCATGTCTGCCACTGTGCATGAGAATCCGTATAGGTGTTCGAGTGTTCGAACCGTAATGCGCAAGAAATGGTATGTAAACCCCGTATTTACATATCTGCCACTATGCAGGAGAATCCGTATAGGTGTTCGAGTGTTCGAACCGTAATGCGCAAGAAATGGTGTGTAAACCCCGTATTTACATATCTGCCACTGTGCGGGAGAATCCGTATAGGTGTTCGAGTGTTCGAACCGTAATGCGCAAGAATTGGTATGGAAACCCCATATTTACATATCAGCCACTGTGCAGGAGAATCCGTATAGGTGTTCGAGTGTTCGAACCGTAATGCGCAAGAAAGGATATGTAAACCCCGTATTTACATATCTGTCACTGTGCAGGAGAATCCGTATAGGTGTTCGAGTGTTCGAACCGTAATGCGCAAGAAATGGTATGTAAACCCCGTATTTACATGTCTGCCACTGTGCAGGAGAATCCGTATAGGTGTTCGAGTGTTCGAACCGTAATGCGCAAGAAATGCTATGGAAACCCCATATTTACATATCTGCCACTGTGCAGGAGAATCCGTATAGGTGTTCGAGTGTTCGAACAGTAATGCGCAAGAATTGGTATGGAAACCCCATATTTACATATCTGCCACTGTGCGGGAGAATCCGTATAGGTGTTCGAGTGTTCGAACCGTAATGCGCAAGAAATGGTATGTAAACCCCGTATTTACATGTCTGCCACTGTGCATGAGAATCCGTATAGGTGTTCGAGTGTTCGAACTGTAATGCGCAAGAAATGGTATGGAAACCCTGTATTTACATATCTGCCACTGTGCAGGAGAATTCGTATAGGTGTTCGAGTGTTCGAACCGTAATGCGTAAGAAATGATATGTAAACCCCGTATTTACATATCTGCCACTGTGCAGGAGAATCCGTATAGGTGTTCGAGTGTTCGAACCGTAATGCGCAAGAAATGGTATGGAAACCCCGTATTTACATATCTGCCACTTCGCAGAAGAATCCGTATAGGTGTTCGAGTGTTCGATCCGTAATGCGCAAGAAATGGTATGTAAACCCGTTATTTACATATCTGCCACTGCGCAGGAGAATCCGTATAGATGTTCGAGTGTTCGAACCGTAATGCGCAAGAAATGGTATGGAAACCCCGTATTTCATGTCTGCCACTGTGCATGAGAATCCGTATAGGTGTTCGAGTGTTCGAACCGTAATGCGCATGAAATGGTATGGAAACCCCGTATTTACATATCTGCCACTGTGCAGGAGAATCCGTATAGGTGTTCGAGTGTTCGAACCGTAATGCGTAAGAAATGATATGTAAACCCCGTATTTACATATCTGCCACTGTGCAGGAGAATCCGTATAGGTGTTCGAGTGTTCGAACCGTAATGCGCAAGAAATGGTATGTAAACCCCGTATTTACATATCTGCCACTGTGCAGGAGAATTCGTATAGGTGTTCGAGTGTTCGAACCGTAATGCGCAAGAAATAGTATGGAAACCCCGTATTTACATGTCTGCCACTGTGCAGGAGAATCCGTATCGGTGTTCGAGTGTTCGAACCGTAATGCGCAAGAAATGGTATGTAAACCCCGTATTTACATATCTGCCACTGTGCAGGAGAATCCGTATAGGTGTTCGAGTGTTCGAACAGTAATGCGCAAGAATTGGTATGGAAACCCCGTATTTACATATCTGCCACTGTGCGGGAGAATCCGTATAGGTGTTCGAGTGTTCGAACCGTAATGCGCAAGAAATGGTATGTAAACCCCGTATTTACATGTCTGCCACTGTGCATGAGAATTCGTATAGGTGTTCGAGTGTTCGAACCGTAATGCGCAAGAAATGGTATGTAAACCCCGTATTTACATGTCTGCCACTGTGCAGGAGAATCCGTATAGGTGTTCGAGTGTTCGAACCGTAATGCGCAAGAAATGGTATGGAAACCCCGTATTTACATATCTGCCACTGTGCAGGAGAATCCGTATAGGTGTTCGAGTGTTCGAACAGTAATGCGCAAGAATTGGTATGGAAACCCCGTATTTACATATCTGCCACTGTGCGGGAGAATCCGTATAGGTGTTCGGGTGTTCGAACCGTAATGCGCAAGAAATGGTATGTAAACCCCGTATTTACATATCTGCCACTCCGCAGAAGAATCCGTATAGGTGTTCGAGTGTTCGATCCGTAATGCGCAAGAAATGGTATGTAAACCCGTTATTTACATATCTGCCACTGCGCAGGAGAATCCGTGTAGATGTTCGAGTGTTCGAACCGTAATGCGCAAGAAATGGTATGGAAACCCCGTATTTCATGTCTGCCACTGTGCATGAGAATCCGTATAGGTGTTCGAGTGTTCGAACCGTAATGCGCAAGAAATGGTATGTAAACCCCGTATTTACATATCTGCCACTGTGCAGGAGAATCCGTATAGGTGTTCGAGTGTTCGAACCGTAATGCGCAAGAAATGGTGTGTAAACCCCGTATTTACATATCTGCCACTGTGCGGGAGAATCCGTATAGGTGTTCGAGTGTTCGAACCGTAATGCGCAAGAATTGGTATGGAAACCCCATATTTACATATCAGCCACTGTGCAGGAGAATCCGTATAGGTGTTCGAGTGTTCGAACCGTAATGCGCAAGAAAGGATATGTAAACCCCGTATTTACATATCTGTCACTGTGCAGGAGAATCCGTATAGGTGTTCGAGTGTTCGAACCGTAATGCGCAAGAAATGGTATGTAAACCCCGTATTTACATGTCTGCCACTGTGCAGGAGAATCCGTATAGGTGTTCGAGTGTTCGAACCGTAATGCGCAAGAAATGCTATGGAAACCCCATATTTACATATCTGCCACTGTGCAGGAGAATCCGTATAGGTGTTCGAGTGTTCGAACAGTAATGCGCAAGAATTGGTATGGAAACCCCGTATTTACATATCTGCCACTGTGCGGGAGAATCCGTATAGGTGTTCGAGTGTTCGAACCGTAATGTGCAAGAAATGGTATGTAAACCCCGTATTTACATGTCTGCCACTGTGCATGAGAATCCGTATAGGTGTTCGAGTGTTCGAACTGTAATGCGCAAGAAATGGTATGGAAACCCTGTATTTACATATCTGCCACTGTGCAGGAGAATCCGTATAGGTGTTCGAGTGTTCGAACCGTAATGCGTAAGAAATGATATGTAAACCCCGTATTTACATATCTGCCACTGTGCAGGAGAATCCGTATAGGTGTTCGAGTGTTCGAACCGTAATGCGCAAGAAATGGTATGGAAACCCCGTATTTACATATCTGCCACTCCGCAGAAGAATCCGTATAGGTGTTCGAGTGTTCGATCCGTAATGCGCAAGAAATGGTATGTAAACCCGTTATTTACATATCTGCCACTGCGCAGGAGAATCCGTATAGATGTTCGAGTGTTCGAACCGTAATGCGCAAGAAATGGTATGGAAACCCCGTATTTCATGTCTGCCACTGTGCATGAGAATCCGTATAGGTGTTCGAGTGTTCGAACCGTAATGCGCATGAAATGGTATGGAAACCCCGTATTTACATATCTGCCACTGTGCAGGAGAATCCGTATAGGTGTTCGAGTGTTCGAACCGTAATGCGTAAGAAATGATATGTAAACCCCGTATTTACATATCTGCCACTGTGCAGGAGAATCCGTATAGGTGTTCGAGTGTTCGAACCGTAATGCGCAAGAAATGGTACGGAAACCCCGTATTTACATATCTGCCACTACGCAGAAGAATACGCATAGGTGTTCGAGTGTTCGATCCGTAATGCCCAAGAAATGGTATGTAAACCCGTTATTTACATATCTGCTACTGCGCAGGAGAATCCGTATAGGTGTTCGATTGTTCGAACCGTAATGCGCAAGAAATGGTATGGAAACCCCGTATTTACAAATCTACCACAAAGCAGGAGAATCCGTATAGGTGTTCGAGTGTTCGAACCGTAATGCGCAAGAATTGGTATGTACACCCCGTATTTACATATCTGCCACTGTGCAGGAGAATCCGTATAGGTGTTCGAGTGTTCGAACCGTAATGCGCAAGAAATGGTATGTAAACCCCGTATTTACATATCTGCCACTGTGCAGGAGAATTCGTATAGGTGTTCGAGTGTTCGAACCGTAATGCGCAAGAAATAGTATGGAAACCCCGTATTTACATGTCTGCCACTGTGCAGGAGAATCCGTATCGGTGTTCGAGTGTTCGAACCGTAATGCGCAAGAAATGGTATGTAAACCCCGTATTTACATATCTGCCACTGTGCAGGAGAATCCGTATAGCTGTTCGAGTGTTCGAACAGTAATGCGCAAGAATTGGTATGGAAACCCCGTATTTACATATCTGCCACTGTGCGGGAGAATCCGTATAGGTGTTCGAGTGTTCGAACCGTAATGCGCAAGAAATGGAATGTAAACCCCGTATTTACATGTCTGCCACTGTGCATGAGAATTCGTATAGGTGTTCGAGTGTTCGAACCGTAATGCGCAAGAAATGGTATGTAAACCCCGTATTTACATGTCTGCCACTGTGCAGGAGAATCCGTATAGGTGTTCGAGTGTTCGAACCGTAATGCGCAAGAAATGGTATGGAAACCCCGTATTTACATATCTGCCACTGTGCAGGAGAATCCGTATAGGTGTTCGAGTGTTCGAACAGTAATGCGCAAGAATTGGTATGGAAACCCCGTATTTACATATCTGCCACTGTGCGGGAGAATCCGTATAGGTGTTCGAGTGTTCGAACCGTAATGCGCAAGAAATGGTATGTAAACCCCGTATTTACATATCTGCCACTCCGCAGAAGAATCCGTATAGGTGTTCGAGTGTTCGATCCGTAATGCGCAAGAAATGGTATGTAAACCCGTTATTTACATATCTGCCACTGTGCAGGAGAATCCGTGTAGATGTTCGAGTGTTCGAACCGTAATGCGCAAGAAATGGTATGGAAACCCCGTATTTCATGTCTGCCACTGTGCATGAGAATCCGTATAGGTGTTCGAGTGTTCGAACCGTAATGCGCAAGAAATGGTATGTAAACCCCGTATTTACATATCTGCCACTGTGCAGGAGAATCCGTATAGGTGTTCGAGTGTTCGAACCGTAATGCGCAAGAAATGGTGTGTAAACCCCGTATTTACATATCTGCCACTGTGCGGGAGAATCCTTATAGGTGTTCGAGTGTTCGAACCGTAATGCGCAAGAATTGGTATGGAAACCCCATATTTACATATCAGCCACTGTGCAGGAGAATCCGTATAGGTGTTCGAGTGTTCGAACCGTAATGCGCAAGAAAGGATATGTAAACCCCGTATTTACATATCTGTCACTGTGCAGGAGAATCCGTATAGGTGTTCGAGTGTTCGAACCGTAATGCGCAAGAAATGGTATGTAAACCCCGTATTTACATGTCTGCCACTGTGCAGGAGAATCCGTATAGGTGTTCGAGTGTTCGAACCGTAATGCGCAAGAAATGCTATGGAAACCCCATATTTACATATCTGCCACTGTGCAGGAGAATCCGTATAGGTGTTCGAGTGTTCGAACAGTAATGCGCAAGAATTGGTACGGAATCCCCGTATTTACATATCTGCCACTGTGCGGGAGAATCCGTATAGGTGTTCGAGTGTTCGAACCGTAATGCGCAAGAAATGGTATGTAAACCCCGTATTTACATGTCTGCCACTGTGCATGAGAATCCGTATAGGTGTTCGAGTGTTCGAACTGTAATGCGCAAGAAATGGTATGGAAACCCTGTATTTACATATCTGCCACTGTGCAGGAGAATCCGTATAGGTGTTCGAGTGTTCGAACCGTAATGCGTAAGAAATGATATGTAAACCCCGTATTTACATATCTGCCACTGTGCAGGAGAATCCGTATAGGTGTTCGAGTGTTCGAACCGTAATGCGCAAGAAATGGTATGGAAACCCCGTATTTACATATCTGCCACTCCGCAGAAGAATCCGTATAGGTGTTCGAGTGTTCGATCCGTAATGCGCAAGAAATGGTATGTAAACCCGTTATTTACATATCTGCCACTGCGCAGGAGAATCCGTATAGATGTTCGAGTGTTCGAACCGTAATGCGCAAGAAATGGTATGGAAACCCCGTATTTCATGGCTGCCACTGTGCATGAGAATCCGTATAGGTGTTCGAGTGTTCGAACCGTAATGCGCATGAAATGGTATGGAAACCCCGTATTTACATATCTGCCACTGTGCAGGAGAATCCGTATAGGTGTTCGAGTGTTCGAACCGTAATGCGTAAGAAATGATATGTAAACCCCGTATTTACATATCTGCCACTGTGCAGGAGAATCCGTATAGGTGTTCGAGTGTTCGAACCGTAATGCGCAAGAAATGGTACGGAAACCCCGTATTTACATATCTGCCACTACGCAGAAGAATACGTATAGGTGTTCGAGTGTTCGATCCGTAATGCCCAAGAAATGGTATGTAAACCCGTTATTTACATATCTGCTACTGCGCAGGAGAATCCGTATAGGTGTTCGATTGTTCGAACCGTAATGCGCAAGAAATGGTATGGAAACCCCGTATTTACATATCTGCCACTGTGCAGGAGAATCCGTATAGGTGTTCGAGTGTTCGAACCGTATTGCGTAAGAAATGATATGTAAACCCCGTATTTACATATCTGCCACTGTGCAAGAGAATCCGTATAGGTGTTCGAGTGTTCGAACCGTAATGCGCAAGAAATGGTATGTAAACCCCGTATTTACATATCTGCCACTGTGCAGGAGAATCCGTATAGGTGTTCGAGTGTTTGAACCGTAATGCGCAAGAAATGGTGTGTAAACCCCGTATTTACATATCTGCCACTGTGCGGGAGAATCCGTATAGGTGTTCGAGTGTTCGAACCGTAATGCGCAAGAATTGGTATGGAAACCCCATATTTACATATCAGCCACTGTGCAGGAGAATCCGTATAGGTGTTCGAGTGTTCGAACCGTAATGCGCAAGAAAGGATATGTAAACCCCGTATTTACATATCTGTCACTGTGCAGGAGAATCCGTATAGGTGTTCGAGTGTTCGAACCGTAATGCGCAAGAAATGGTATGTAAACCCCGTATTTACATGTCTGCCACTGTGCAGGAGAATCCGTATAGGTGTTCGAGTGTTCGAACCGTAATGCGCAAGAAATGCTATGGAAACCTCATATTTACATATCTCCCACTGTGCAGGAGAATCCGTATAGGTGTTCGAGTGTTCGAACAGTAATGCGCAAGAATTGGTATGGAAACCCCGTATTTACATATCTGCCACTGTGCGGGAGAATCCGTATAGGTGTTCGAGTGTTCGAACCGTAATGCGCAAGAAATGGTATGTAAACCCCGTATTTACATGTCTGCCACTGTGCATGAGAATCCGTATAGGTGTTCGAGTGTTCGAACTGTAATGCGCAAGAAATGGTATGGAAACCCCGTATTTACATATCTGCCACTGTGCAGAAGAATCCGTATAGGTGTTCGAGTGTTCGAACCGTAATGCGTAAGAAATGATATGTAAACCCCGTATTTACATATCTGCCACTGTGCAGGAGAATCCGTATAGGTGTTCGAGTGTTCGAACCGGAATGCGCAAGAAATGGTATGGAAACCCCGTATTTACATATCTGCCACTCCGCAGAAGAATCCGTATAGGTGTTCGAGTGTTCGATCCGTAATGCGCAAGAAATGGTATGTAAACCCGTTATTTACATATCTGCCACTGCGCAGGAGAATCCGTATAGATGTTCGAGTGTTCGAACCGTAATGCGCAAGAAATGGTATGGAAACCCCGTATTTCATGTCTGCCACTGTGCATGAGAATCCGTATAGGTGTTCGAGTGTTCGAACCGTAATGCGCATGAAATGGAATGGAAACCCCGTATTTACATATCTGCCACTGTGCAGGAGAATCCGTATAGGTGTTCGAGTGTTCGAACCGTAATGCGTAAGAAATGATATGTAAACCCCGTATTTACATATCTGCCACTGTGCAAGAGAATCCGTATAGGTGTTCGAGTGTTCGAACCGTAATGCGCAAGAAATGGTATGTAAACCCCGTATTTACATATCTGCCACTGTGCAGGAGAATCCGTATAGGTGTTCGAGTGTTTGAACCGTAATGCGCAAGAAATGGTGTGTAAACCCCGTATTTACATATCTGCCACTGTGCGGGAGAATCCGTATAGGTGTTCGAGTGTTCGAACCGTAATGCGCAAGAATTGGTATGGAAACCCCATATTTACATATCAGCCACTGTGCAGGAGAATCCGTATAGGTGTTCGAGTGTTCGAACCGTAATGCGCAAGAAAGGATATGTAAACCCCGTATTTACATATCTGTCACTGTGCAGGAGAATCCGTATAGGTGTTCGAGTGTTCGAACCGTAATGCGCAAGAAATGGTATGTAAACCCCGTATTTACATGTCTGCCACTGTGCAGGAGAATCCGTATAGGTGTTCGAGTGTTCGAACCGTAATGCGCAAGAAATGCTATGGAAACCTCATATTTGCATATCTGCCACTGTGCAGGAGAATCCGTATAGGTGTTCGAGTGTTCGAACAGTAATGCGCAAGAATTGGTATGGAAACCCCGTATTTACATATCTGCCACTGTGCGGGA
Source organism: Camellia sinensis (assembly GCF_055761805.1). Classification (NCBI taxonomy): domain Eukaryota; kingdom Viridiplantae; phylum Streptophyta; class Magnoliopsida; order Ericales; family Theaceae; genus Camellia; species Camellia sinensis. The sequence goes on along the minus strand of NW_028128989.1, from coordinate 2,435,391 downwards.
GAATCCGTATAGGTGTTCGAGTGTTCGAACCGTAATGCGCAAGAAATGGTATGTAAACCCCGTATTTACATGTCTGCCACTGTGCATGAGAATCCGTATAGGTGTTCGAGTGTTCGAACTGTAATGCGCAAGAAATGGTATGGAAACCCCGTATTTACATATCTGCCACTGTGCAGGAGAATCCGTATAGGTGTTCGAGTGTTCGAACCGTAATGCGTAAGAAATGATATGTAAACCCCGTATTTACATATCTGCCACTGTGCAGGAGAATCCGTATAGGTGTTCGAGTGTTCGAACCGTAATGCGCAAGAAATGGTATGGAAACCCCGTATTTACATATCTGCCACTCCGCAGAAGAATCCGTATAGGTGTTCGAGTGTTCGATCCGTAATGCGCAAGAAATGGTATGTAAACCCGTTATTTACATATCTGCCACTGCGCAGGAGAATCCGTATAGATGTTCGATTGTTCGAACCGTAATGCGCAAGAAATGGTATGGAAACCCCGTATTTCATGTCTGCCACTGTGCATGAGAATCCGTATAGGTGTTCGAGTGTTCGAACCGTAATGCGCATGAAATGGAATGGAAACCCCGTATTTACATATCTGCCACTGTGCAGGAGAATCCGTATAGGTGTTCGAGTGTTCGAACCGTAATGCGTAAGAAATGATATGTAAACCCCGTATTTACATATCTGCCACTGTGCAGGAGAATCCGTATAGGTGTTCGAGTGTTCGAACCGTAATGCGCAAGAAATGGTACGGAAACCCCGTATTTACATATCTGCCACTACGCAGAAGAATACGTATAGGTGTTCGAGTGTTCGATCCGTAATGCCCAAGAAATGGTATGTAAACCCGTTATTTACATATCTGCTACTGCGCAGGAGAATCCGTATAGGTGTTCGATTGTTCGAACCGTAATGCGCAAGAAATGGTATGGAAACCCCGTATTTACAAATCTACCACAATGCAGGAGAATCCGTATAGGTGTTCGAGTGTTCGAACCGTAATGCGCAAGAATTGGTATGTACACCCCGTATTTACATATCTGCCACTGTGCAGGAGAATCCGTATAGGTGTTCGAGTGTTCGAACCGTAATGCGCAAGAAATGGTATGTAAACCCCGTATTTACATATCTGCCACTGTGCAGGAGAATTCGTATAGGTGTTCGAGTGTTCGAACCGTAATGCGCAAGAAATAGTATGGAAACCCCGTATTTACATGTCTGCCACTGTGCAGGAGAATCCGTATCGGTGTTCGAGTGTTCGAACCGTAATGCGCAAGAAATGGTATGTAAACCCCGTATTTACATATCTGCCACTGTGCAGGAGAATCCGTATAGGTGTTCGAGTGTTCGAACAGTAATGCGCAAGAATTGGCATGGAAACCCCGTATTTACATATCTGCCACTGTGCGGGAGAATCCGTATAGGTGTTCGAGTGTTCGAACCGTAATGCGCAAGAAATGGTATGTAAACCCCGTATTTACATGTCTGCCACTGTGCATGAGAATTCGTATAGGTGTTCGAGTGTTCGAACCGTAATGCGCAAGAAATGGTATGTAAACCCCGTATTTACATGTCTGCCACTGTGCAGGAGAATCCGTATAGGTGTTCGAGTGTTCGAACCGTAATGCGCAAGAAATGGTATGGAAACCCCGTATTTACATATCTGCCACTGTGCAGGAGAATCCGTATAGGTGTTCGAGTGTTCGAACAGTAATGCGCAAGAATTGGTATGGAAACCCCGTATTTACATATCTGCCACTGTGCGGGAGAATCCGTATAGGTGTTCGAGTGTTCGAACCGTAATGCGCAAGAAATGGTATGTAAACCCCGTATTTACATATCTGCCACTCCGCAGAAGAATCCGTATAGGTGTTCGAGTGTTCGATCCGTAATGCGCAAGAAATGGTATGTAAACCCGTTATTTACATATCTGCCACTGCGCAGGAGAATCCGTGTAGATGTTCGAGTGTTCGAACCGTAATGCGCAAGAAATGGTATGGAAACCCCGTATTTCATGTCTGCCACTGTGCATGAGAATCCGTATAGGTGTTCGAGTGTTCGAACCGTAATGCGCAAGAAATGGTATGTAAACCCCGTATTTACATATCTGCCACTGTGCAGGAGAATCCGTATAGGTGTTCGAGTGTTCGAACCGTAATGCGCAAGAAATGGTGTGTAAACCCCGTATTTACATATCTGCCACTGTGCAGAAGAATCCGTATAGGTGTTCGAGTGTTCGAACCGTAATGCGCAAGAATTGGTATGGAAACCCCGTATTTACATATCTGCCACTGTGTAGGAGAATCCGTATAGGTGTTCGAGTGTTCGAACCGTAATGCACAAGAAATGGTATGTAAACCCCGTATTTACATATCTGCCACTGTGCAGGAGAATCCGTATAGGTGTTCGAGTGTTCGAACCGTAATGCGTAAGAAATGATATGTAAACCCCGTATTTACATATCTGCCACTGTGCAAGAGAATCCGTATAGGTGTTCGAGTGTTCGAACCGTAATGCGCAAGAAATGGTATGTAAACCCCGTATTTACATATCTGCCACTGTGCAGGAGAATCCGTATAGGTGTTCGAGTGTTTGAACCGTAATGCGCAAGAAATGGTGTGTAAACCCCGTATTTACATATCTGCCACTGTGCGGGAGAATCCGTATAGGTGTTCGAGTGTTCGAACCGTAATGCGCAAGAATTGGTATGGAAACCCCATATTTACATATCAGCCACTGTGCAGGAGAATCCGTATAGGTGTTCGAGTGTTCGAACCGTAATGCGCAAGAAAGGATATGTAAACCCCGTATTTACATATCTGTCACTGTGCAGGAGAATCCGTATAGGTGTTCGAGTGTTCGAACCGTAATGCGCAAGAAATGGTATGTAAACCCCGTATTTACATGTCTGCCACTGTGCAGGAGAATCCGTATAGGTGTTCGAGTGTTCGAACCGTAATGCGCAAGAAATGCTATGGAAACCTCATATTTACATATCTGCCACTGTGCAGGAGAATCCGTATAGGTGTTCGAGTGTTCGAACAGTAATGCGCAAGAATTGGTATGGAAACCCCGTATTTACATATCTGCCACTGTGCGGGAGAATCCGTATAGGTGTTCGAGTGTTCGAACCGTAATGCGCAAGAAATGGTATGTAAACCCCGTATTTACATGTCTGCCACTGTGCATGAGAATCCGTATAGGTGTTCGAGTGTTCGAACTGTAATGCGCAAGAAATGGTATGGAAACCCCGTATTTACATATATGCCACTGTGCAGGAGAATCCGTATAGGTGTTCGAGTGTTCGAACCGTAATGCGTAAAAAATGATATGTAAACCCCGTATTTACATATCTGCCACTGTGCAGGAGAATCCGTATAGGTGTTCGAGTGTTCGAACCGTAATGTGCAAGAAATGGTATGGAAACCCCGTATTTACATATCTGCCACTCCGCAGAAGAATCCGTATAGGTGTTCGAGTGTTCGATCCGTAATGCGCAAGAAATGGTATGTAAACCCGTTATTTAAATATCTGCCACTGCGCAGGAGAATCCGTATAGATGTTCGAGTGTTCGAACCGTAATGCGCAAGAAATGGTATGGAAACCCCGTATTTCATGTCTGCCACTGTGCATGAGAATCCGTATAGGTGTTCGAGTGTTCGAACCGTAATGCGCATGAAATGGTATGGAAACCCCGTATTTACATATCTGCCACTGTGCAGGAGAATCCGTATAGGTGTTCGAGTGTTCGAACCGTAATGCGTAAGAAATGATATGTAAACCCCGTATTTACATATCTGCCACTGTGCAGGAGAATCCGTATAGGTGTTCGAGTGTTCGAACCGTAATGCGCAAGAAATGGTACGGAAACCCCGTATTTACATATCTGCCACTACGCAGAAGAATACGTATAGGTGTTCGAGTGTTCGATCCGTAATGCCCAAGAAATGGTATGTAAACCCGTTATTTACATATCTGCTACTGCGCAGGAGAATCCGTATAGGTGTTCGATTGTTCGAACCGTAATGCGCAAGAAATGGTATGGAAACCCCGTATTTACAAATCTACCACAATGCAGGAGAATCCGTATAGGTGTTCGAGTGTTCGAACCGTAATGCGCAAGAATTGGTATGTACACCCCGTATTTACATATCTGCCACTGTGCAGGAGAATCCGTATAGGTGTTCGAGTGTTCGAACCGTAATGCGCAAGAAATGGTATGTAAACCCCGTATTTACATATCTGCCACTGTGCAGGAGAATTCGTATAGGTGTTCGAGTGTTCGAACCGTAATGCGCAAGAAATAGTATGGAAACCCCGTATTTACATGTCTGCCACTGTGCAGGAGAATCCGTATCGGTGTTCGAGTGTTCGAACCGTAATGCGCAAGAAATGGTATGTAAACCCCGTATTTACATATCTGCCACTGTGCAGGAGAATCCGTATAGGTGTTCGAGTGTTCGAACAGTAATGCGCAAGAATTGGCATGGAAACCCCGTATTTACATATCTGCCACTGTGCGGGAGAATCCGTATAGGTGTTCGAGTGTTCGAACCGTAATGCGCAAGAAATGGTATGTAAACCCCGTATTTACATGTCTGCCACTGTGCATGAGAATTCGTATAGGTGTTCGAGTGTTCGAACCGTAATGCGCAAGAAATGGTATGTAAACCCCGTATTTATATGTCTGCCACTGTGCAGGAGAATCCGTATAGGTGTTCGAGTGTTCGAACCGTAATGCGCAAGAAATGGTATGGAAACCCCGTATTTACATATCTGCCACTGTGCAGGAGAATCCGTATAGGTGTTCGAGTGTTCGAACAGTAATGCGCAAGAATTGGTATGGAAACCCCGTATTTACATATCTGCCACTGTGCGGGAGAATCCGTATAGGTGTTCGAGTGTTCGAACCGTAATGCGCAAGAAATGGTATGTAAACCCCGTATTTACATATCTGCCACTCCGCAGAAGAATCCGTATAGGTGTTCGAGTGTTCGATCCGTAATGCGCAAGAAATGGTAAGTAAACCCGTTATTTACATATCTGCCACTGCGCAGGAGAATCCGTGTAGATGTTCGAGTGTTCGAACCGTAATGCGCAAGAAATGGTATGGAAACCCCGTATTTCATGTCTGCCACTGTGCATGAGAATCCGTATAGGTGTTCGAGTGTTCGAACCGTAATGCGCAAGAAATGGTATGTAAACCCCGTATTTACATATCTGCCACTGTGCAGGAGAATCCGTATAGGTGTTCGAGTGTTCGAACCGTAATGCGCAAGAAATGGTGTGTAAACCCCGTATTTACATATCTGCTACTGTGCAGAAGAATCCGTATAGGTGTTCGAGTGTTCGAACCGTAATGCGCAAGAATTGGTGTGGAAACCCCGTATTTACATATCTGCCACTGTGTAGGAGAATCCGTATAGGTGTTCGAGTGTTCGAACCGTAATGCACAAGAAATGGTATGTAAACCCCGTATTTACATATCTGCCACTGTGCAGGAGAATCCGTATAGGTGTTCGAGTGTTCGAACCGTAATGCGTAAGAAATGATATGTAAACCCCGTATTTACATATCTGCCACTGTGCAAGAGAATCCGTATAGGTGTTCGAGTGTTCGAACCGTAATGCGCAAGAAATGGTATGTAAACCCCGTATTTACATATCTGCCACTGTGCAGGAGAATCCGTATAGGTGTTCGAGTGTTTGAACCGTAATGCGCAAGAAATGGTGTGTAAACCCCGTATTTACATATCTGCCACTGTGCGGGAGAATCCGTATAGGTGTTCGAGTGTTCGAACCGTAATGCGCAAGAATTGGTATGGAAACCCCATATTTACATATCAGCCACTGTGCAGGAGAATCCGTATAGGTGTTCGAGTGTTCGAACCGTAATGCGCAAGAAAGGATATGTAAACCCCGTATTTACATATCTGTCACTGTGCAGGAGAATCCGTATAGGTGTTCGAGTGTTCGAACCGTAATGCGCAAGAAATGGTATGTAAACCCCGTATTTACATGTCTGCCACTGTGCAGGAGAATCCGTATAGGTGTTCGAGTGTTCGAACCGTAATGCGCAAGAAATGCTATGGAAACCTCATATTTACATATCTGCCACTGTGCAGGAGAATCCGTATAGGTGTTCGAGTGTTCGAACAGTAATGCGCAAGAATTGGTATGGAAACCCCGTATTTACATATCTGCCACTGTGCGGGAGAATCCGTATAGGTGTTCGAGTGTTCGAACCGTAATGCGCAAGAAATGGTATGTAAACCCCGTATTTACATATCTGCCACTGTGCAAGAGAATTCGTATAGGTGTTCGAGTGTTCGAACCGTAATGCGCAAGAAATAGTATGGAAACCCCGTATTTACATGGCTGCCACTGTGCAGGAGAATCCGTATCGGTGTTCGAGTGTTCGAACCGTAATGCGCAAGAAATGGTATGTAAACCCCGTATTTACATATCTGCCACTGTGCAGGAGAATCCGTATAGGTGTTCGAGTGTTCGAACAGTAATGCGCAAGAATTGGCATGGAAACCCCGTATTTACATATCTGCCACTGTGCGGGAGAATCCGTATAGGTGTTCGAGTGTTCGAACCGTAATGCGCAAGAAATGGTATGTAAACCCCGTATTTACATGTCTGCCACTGTGCATGAGAATTCGTATAGGTGTTCGAGTGTTCGAACCGTAATGCGCAAGAAATGGTATGTAAACCCCGTATTTATATGTCTGCCACTGTGCAGGAGAATCCGTATAGGTGTTCGAGTGTTCGAACCGTAATGCGCAAGAAATGGTATGGAAACCCCGTATTTACATATCTGCCACTGTGCAGGAGAATCCGTATAGGTGTTCGAGTGTTCGAACAGTAATGCGCAAGAATTGGTATGGAAACCCCGTATTTACATATCTGCCACTGTGCGGGAGAATCCGTATAGGTGTTCGAGTGTTCGAACCGTAATGCGCAAGAAATGGTATGTAAACCCCGTATTTACATATCTGCCACTCCGCAGAAGAATCCGTATAGGTGTTCGAGTGTTCGATCCGTAATGCGCAAGAAATGGTAAGTAAACCCGTTATTTACATATCTGCCACTGCGCAGGAGAATCCGTGTAGATGTTCGAGTGTTCGAACCGTAATGCGCAAGAAATGGTATGGAAACCCCGTATTTCATGTCTGCCACTGTGCATGAGAATCCGTATAGGTGTTCGAGTGTTCGAACCGTAATGCGCAAGAAATGGTATGTAAACCCCGTATTTACATATCTGCCACTGTGCAGGAGAATCCGTATAGGTGTTCGAGTGTTCGAACCGTAATGCGCAAGAAATGGTGTGTAAACCCCGTATTTACATATCTGCCACTGTGCAGAAGAATCCGTATAGGTGTTCGAGTGTTCGAACCGTAATGCGCAAGAATTGCTATGGGAACCCCGTATTTACATATCTGCCACTGTGTAGGAGAATCCGTATAGGTGTTCGAGTGTTCGAACCGTAATGCACAAGAAATGGTATGTAAACCCCGTATTTACATATCTGCCACTGTGCAGGAGAATCCGTATAGGTGTTCGAGTGTTCGAACCGTAATGCGTAAGAAATGATATGTAAACCCCGTATTTACATATCTGCCACTGTGCAAGAGAATCCGTATAGGTGTTCGAGTGTTCGAACCGTAATGCGCAAGAAATGGTATGTAAACCCCGTATTTACATATCTGCCACTGTGCAGGAGAATCCGTATAGGTGTTCGAGTGTTTGAACCGTAATGCGCAAGAAATGGTGTGTAAACCCCGTATTTACATATCTGCCACTGTGCGGGAGAATCCGTATAGGTGTTCGAGTGTTCGAACCGTAATGCGCAAGAATTGGTATGGAAACCCCATATTTACATATCAGCCACTGTGCAGGAGAATCCGTATAGGTGTTCGAGTGTTCGAACCGTAATGCGCAAGAAAGGATATGTAAACCCCGTATTTACATATCTGTCACTGTGCAGGAGAATCCGTATAGGTGTTCGAGTGTTCGAACCGTAATGCGCAAGAAATGGTATGTAAACCCCGTATTTACATGTCTGCCACTGTGCAGGAGAATCCGTATAGGTGTTCGAGTGTTCGAACCGTAATGCGCAAGAAATGCTATGGAAACCTCATATTTACATATCTGCCACTGTGCAGGAGAATCCGTATAGGTGTTCGAGTGTTCGAACAGTAATGCGCAAGAATTGGTATGGAAACCCCGTATTTACATATCTGCCACTGTGCGGGAGAATCCGTATAGGTGTTCGAGTGTTCGAACCGTAATGCGCAAGAAATGGTATGTAAACCCCGTATTTACATGTCTGCCACTGTGCATGAGAATCCGTATAGGTGTTCGAGTGTTCGAACTGTAATGCGCAAGAAATGGTATGGAAACCCCGTATTTACATATCTGCCACTGTGCAGGAGAATCCGTATAGGTGTTCGAGTGTTCGAACCGTAATGCGTAAGAAATGATATGTAAACCCCGTATTTACATATCTGCCACTGTGCAGGAGAATCCGTATAGGTGTTCGAGTGTTCGAACCGTAATGCGCAAGAAATGGTATGGAAACCCCGTATTTACATATCTGCCACTCCGCAGAAGAATCCGTATAGGTGTTCGAGTGTTCGATCCGTAATGCGCAAGAAATGGAATGTAAACCCGTTATTTACATATCTGCCACTGCGCAGGAGAATCCGTATAGATGTTCGAGTGTTCGAACCGTAATGTGCAAGAAATGGTATGGAAACCCCGTATTTCATGTCTGCCACTGTGCATGAGAATCCGTATAGGTGTTCGAGTGTTCGAACCGTAATGCGCATGAAATGGTATGGAAACCCCGTATTTACATATCTGCTACTGTGCAGGAGAATCCGTATAGGTGTTCGAGTGTTCGAACTGTAATGCGCAAGAATTGGTATGTACACCCCGTATTTACATATCTGCCACTGTGCAGGAGAATCCGTATAGGTGTCCGAGTGTTCGAACCGTAATGCGCAAGAAATGGTATGTAAACACCGTATTTACATATCTGCCACTGTGCAGGAGAATTCGTATAGGTGTTCGAGTGTTCGAACCGTAATGCGCAAGAAATAGTATGGAAACCCCGTATTTACATGTCTGCCACTGTGCAGGAGAATCCGTATAGGTGTTCGAGTGTTCGAACCGTAATGTGCAAGAAATGGTATGTAAACCCCGTATTTACATATCTGCCACTGTGCAGGAGAATCCGTATAGGTGTTCGAGTGTTCGAACAGTAATGCGCAAGAATTGGTATGGAAACCCCGTATTTACATATCTGCCACTGTGCGGGAGAATCCGTATAGGTGTTCGAGTGTTCGAACCGTAATGCGCAAGAAATGGTATGTAAACCCCGTATTTACATGTCTGCCACTGTGCATGAGAATTCGTATAGGTGTTCGAGTGTTCGAACCGTAATGCGCAAGAAATGGTATGTAAACCCCGTATTTACATGTCTGCCACTGTGCAGGAGAATCCGTATAGGTGTTCGAGTGTTCGAACCGTAATGCGCAAGAAATGGTATGGAAACCCCGTATTTACATATCTGCCACTGTGCAGGAGAATCCGTATAGGTGTTCGAGTGTTCGAACAGTAATGCGCAAGAATTGGTATGGAAACCCCGTATTTACATATCTGCCACTGTGCGGGAGAATCCGTATAGGTGTTCGAGTGTTCGAACCGTAATGCGCAAGAAATGGTATGTAAACCCCGTATTTACATATCTGCCACTCCGCAGAAGAATCCGTATAGGTGTTCGAGTGTTCGATCCGTAATGCGCAAGAAATGGTATGTAAACCCGTTATTTACATATCTGCCACTGCGCAGGAGAATCCGTGTAGATGTTCGAGTGTTCGAACCGTAATGCGCAAGAAATGGTATGGAAACCCCGTATTTCATGTCTGCCACTGTGCATGAGAATCCGTATAGGTGTTCGAGTGTTCGAACCGTAATGCGCAAGAAATGGTATGTAAACCCCGTATTTACATATCTGCCACTGTGTAGGAGAATCCGTATAGGTGTTCGAGTGTTCGAACCGTAATGCGCAAGAAATGGTGTGTAAACCCCGTATTTACATATCTGCCACTGTGCAGAAGAATCCGTATAGGTGTTCGAGTGTTCGAACCGTAATGCGCAAGAATTGGTATGGAAACCCCGTATTTACATATCTGCCACTGTGTAGGAGAATCCGTATAGGTGTTCGAGTGTTCGAACCGTAATGCACAAGAAATGGTATGTAAACCCCGTATTTACATATCTGCCACTGTGCAGGAGAATCCGTATAGGTGTTCGAGTGTTCGAACCGTAATGCGCAAGAAATGGTGTGTAAACCCCGTATTTACATATCTGCCACTGTGCGGGAGAATCCGTATAGGTGTTCGAGTGTTCGAACCGTAATGCGCAAGAATTGGTATGGAAACCCCATATTTACATATCAGCCACTGTGCAGGAGAATCCGTATAGGTGTTCGAGTGTTCGAACCGTAATGCGCAAGAAAGGATATGTAAACCCCGTATTTACATATCTGTCACTGTGTAGGAGAATCCGTACAGGTGTTCGAGTGTTCGAACCGTAATGCGCAAGAAATGGTATGTAAACCCCGTATTTACATGTCTGCCACTGTGCATGAGAATCCGTATAGGTGTTCGAGTGTTCGAACCGTAATGCGCAAGAAATGGTTCGGAAACCCCGTATTTACATATCTGCCACTCCGCAGAAGAATCCGTATAGGTGTTCGAGTGTTCGATCCGTAATGCCCAAGAAATGGTATGTAAACCCGTTATTTACATATCTGCCACTGCGCAGGAGAATCCGTATAGGTGTTCGATTGTTCGAACCGTAATGCGCAAGAAATGGTATGGAAACCCCGTATTTACAAATCTACCACAATGCAGGAGAATCCGTATAGGTGTTCGAGTGTTCGAACCGTAATGCGCAAGAATTGGTATGTACACCCCGTATTTACATATCTGCCACTGTGCAGGAGAATCCGTATAGGTGTTCGAGTGTTCGAACCGTAATGCGCAAGAAATGGTATGTAAACCCCGTATTTACATATCTGCCACTGTGCAGGAGAATTCGTATAGGTGTTCGAGTGTTCGAACCGTAATGCGCAAGAAATAGTATGGAAACCCCGTATTTACATGTCTGCCACTGTGCAGGAGAATCCGTATAGGTGTTCGAGTGTTCGAACCGTAATGCGCAAGAAATGGTATGTAAACCCCGTATTTACATATCTGCCACTGTGCAGGAGAATCCGTATAGGTGTTCGAGTGTTCGAACAGTAATGCGCAAGAATTGGTATGGAAACCCCGTATTTACATATCTGCCACTGTGCGGGAGAATCCGTATAGGTGTTCGAGTGTTCGAACCGTAATGCGCAAGAAATGGTATGTAAACCCCGTATTTACATGTCTGCCACTGTGCATGAGAATTCGTATAGGTGTTCGAGTGTTCGAACCGTAATGCGCAAGAAATGGTATGTAAACCCCGTATTTACATGTCTGCCACTGTGCAGGAGAATCCGTATAGGTGTTCGAGTGTTCGAACCGTAATGCGCAAGAAATGGTATGGAAACCCCGTATTTACATATCTGCCACTGTGCAGGAGAATCCGTATAGGTGTTCGAGTGTTCGAACAGTAATGCGCAAGAATTGGTATGGAAACCCTGTATTTACATATCTGCCACTGTGCGGGAGAATCCGTATAGGTGTTCGAGTGTTCGAACCGTAATGCGCAAGAAATGGTATGTAAACCCCGTATTTACATATCTGCCACTCCGCAGAAGAATCCGTATAGGTGTTCGAGTGTTCGATCCGTAATGCGCAAGAAATGGTATGTAAACCCGTTATTTACATATCTGCCACTGCGCAGGAGAATCCGTGTAGATGTTCGAGTGTTCGAACCGTAATGCGCAAGAAATGGTATGGAAACCCCGTATTTCATGTCTGCCACTGTGCATGAGAATCCGTATAGGTGTTCGAGTGTTCGAAACGTAATGCGCAAGAAATGGTATGTAAACCCCGTATTTACATATCTGCCACTGTGCAGGAGAATCCGTATAGGTGTTCGAGTGTTCGAACCGTAATGCGCAAGAAATGGTGTGTAAACCCCGTATTTACATATCTGCCACTGTGCAGGAGAATCCGTATAGGTGTTCGAGTGTTCGAACCGTAATGCGCAAGAAATGGTATGTAAACCCCGTATTTACATGTCTGCCACTGTGCAGGAGAATCCGTATAGGTGTTCGAGTGTTCGAACCGTAATGCGCAAGAAATGGTATGGAAACCCCGTATTTACATATCTGCCACTGTGCAGGAGAATCCGTATAGGTGTTCGAGTGTTCGAACAGTAATGCGCAAGAATTGGTATGGAAACCCCGTATTTACATATCTGCCACTGTGCGGGAGAATCCGTATAGGTGTTCGAGTGTTCGAACCGTAATGCGCAAGAAATGGTATGTAAACCCCGTATTTACATATCTGCCACTCCGCAGAAGAATCCGTATAGGTGTTCGAGTGTTCGAACCGTAATGCACAAGAAATGGTATGTAAACCCCGTATTTACATATCTGCCACTGTGCAGGAGAATCCGTATAGGTGTTCGAGTGTTCGAACCGTAATGCGTAAGAAATGATATGTAAACCCCGTATTTACATATCTGCCACTGTGCAAGAGAATCCGTATAGGTGTTCGAGTGTTCGAACCGTAATGCGCAAGAAATGGTATGTAAACCCCGTATTTACATATCTGCCACTGTGCAGGAGAATCCGTATAGGTGTTCGAGTGTTCGAACCGTAATGCGCAAGAAATGGTGTGTAAACCCCGTATTTACATATCTGCCACTGTGCGGGAGAATCCGTATAGGTGTTCGAGTGTTCGAACCGTAATGCGCAAGAATTGGTATGGAAACCCCATATTTACATATCAGCCACTGTGCAGGAGAATCCGTATAGGTGTTCGAGTGTTCGAACCGTAATGCGCAAGAAAGGATATGTAAACCCCGTATTTACATATCTGTCACTGTGCAGGAGAATCCGTACAGGTGTTCGAGTGTTCGAACCGTAATGCGCAAGAAATGGTATGTAAACCCCGTATTTACATGTCTGCCACTGTGCATGAGAATCCGTATAGGTGTTCGAGTGTTCGAACCGTAATGCGCAAGAAATGGTTCGGAAACCCCGTATTTACATATCTGCCACTCCGCAGAAGAATCCGTATAGGTGTTCGAGTGTTCGATCCGTAATGCCCAAGAAATGGTATGTAAACCCGTTATTTACATATCTGCCACTGCGCAGGAGAATCCGTATAGGTGTTCGATTGTTCGAACCGTAATGCGCAAGAAATGGTATGGAAACCCCGTATTTACAAATCTACCACAATGCAGGAGAATCCGTATAGGTGTTCGAGTGTTCGAACCGTAATGCGCAAGAATTGGTATGTACACCCCGTATTTACATATCTGCCACTGTGCAGGAGAATCCGTATAGGTGTTCGAGTGTTCGAACCGTAATGCGCAAGAAATGGTATGTAAACCCCGTATTTACATATCTGCCACTGTGCAGGAGAATTCGTATAGGTGTTCGAGTGTTCGAACCGTAATGCGCAAGAAATAGTATGGAAACCCCGTATTTACATGTCTGCCACTGTGCAGGAGAATCCGTATAGGTGTTCGAGTGTTCGAACCGTAATGCGCAAGAAATGGTATGTAAACCCCGTATTTACATATCTGCCACTGTGCAGGAGAATCCGTATAGGTGTTCGAGTGTTCGAACAGTAATGCGCAAGAATTGGTATGGAAACCCCGTATTTACATATCTGCCACTGTGCGGGAGAATCCGTATAGGTGTTCGAGTGTTCGAACCGTAATGCGCAAGAAATGGTATGTAAACCCCGTATTTACATGTCTGCCACTGTGCATGAGAATTCGTATAGGTGTTCGAGTGTTCGAACCGTAATGCGCAAGAAATGGTATGTAAACCCCGTATTTACATGTCTGCCACTGTGCAGGAGAATCCGTATAGGTGTTCGAGTGTTCGAACCGTAATGCGCAAGAAATGGTATGGAAACCCCGTATTTACATATCTGCCACTGTGCAGGAGAATCCGTATAGGTGTTCGAGTGTTCGAACAGTAATGCGCAAGAATTGGTATGGAAACCCCGTATTTACATATCTGCCACTGTGCGGGAGAATCCGTATAGGTGTTCGAGTGTTCGAACCGTAATGCGCAAGAAATGGTATGTAAACCCCGTATTTACATATCTGCCACTCCGCAGAAGAATCCGTATAGGTGTTCGAGTGTTCGATCCGTAATGCGCAAGAAATGGTATGTAAACCCGTTATTTACATATCTGCCACTGCGCAGGAGAATCCGTGTAGATGTTCGAGTGTTCGAACCGTAATGCGCAAGAAATGGTATGGAAACCCCGTATTTCATGTCTGCCACTGTGCATGAGAATCCGTATAGGTGTTCGAGTGTTCGAAACGTAATGCGCAAGAAATGGTATGTAAACCCCGTATTTACATATCTGCCACTGTGCAGGAGAATCCGTATAGGTGTTCGAGTGTTCGAACCGTAATGCGCAAGAAATGGTGTGTAAACCCCGTATTTACATATCTGCCACTGTGCAGGAGAATCCGTATAGGTGTTCGAGTGTTCGAACCGTAATGCGCAAGAAATGGTATGTAAACCCCGTATTTACATGTCTGCCACTGTGCAGGAGAATCCGTATAGGTGTTCGAGTGTTCGAACCGTAATGCGCAAGAAATGGTATGGAAACCCCGTATTTACATATCTGCCACTGTGCAGGAGAATCCGTATAGGTGTTCGAGTGTTCGAACAGTAATGCGCAAGAATTGGTATGGAAACCCCGTATTTACATATCTGCCACTGTGCGGGAGAATCCGTATAGGTGTTCGAGTGTTCGAACCGTAATGCGCAAGAAATGGTATGTAAACCCCGTATTTACATATCTGCCACTCCGCAGAAGAATCCGTATAGGTGTTCGAGTGTTCGAACCGTAATGCACAAGAAATGGTATGTAAACCCCGTATTTACATATCTGCCACTGTGCAGGAGAATCCGTATAGGTGTTCGAGTGTTCGAACCGTAATGCGTAAGAAATGATATGTAAACCCCGTATTTACATATCTGCCACTGTGCAAGAGAATCCGTATAGGTGTTCGAGTGTTCGAACCGTAATGCGCAAGAAATGGTATGTAAACCCCGTATTTACATATCTGCCACTGTGCAGGAGAATCCGTATAGGTGTTCGAGTGTTCGAACCGTAATGCGCAAGAAATGGTGTGTAAACCCCGTATTTACATATCTGCCACTGTGCGGGAGAATCCGTATAGGTGTTCGAGTGTTCGAACCGTAATGCGCAAGAATTGGTATGGAAACCCCATATTTACATATCAGCCACTGTGCAGGAGAATCCGTATAGGTGTTCGAGTGTTCGAACCGTAATGCGCAAGAAAGGATATGTAAACCCCGTATTTACATATCTGTCACTGTGCAGGAGAATCCGTACAGGTGTTCGAGTGTTCGAACCGTAATGCGCAAGAAATGGTATGTAAACCCCGTATTTACATGTCTGCCACTGTGCATGAGAATCCGTATAGGTGTTCGAGTGTTCGAACCGTAATGCGCAAGAAATGGTTCGGAAACCCCGTATTTACATATCTGCCACTCCGCAGAAGAATCCGTATAGGTGTTCGAGTGTTCGATCCGTAATGCCCAAGAAATGGTATGTAAACCCGTTATTTACATATCTGCCACTGCGCAGGAGAATCCGTATAGGTGTTCGATTGTTCGAACCGTAATGCGCAAGAAATGGTATGGAAACCCCGTATTTACAAATCTACCACAATGCAGGAGAATCCGTATAGGTGTTCGAGTGTTCGAACCGTAATGCGCAAGAATTGGTATGTACACCCCGTATTTACATATCTGCCACTGTGCAGGAGAATCCGTATAGGTGTTCGAGTGTTCGAACCGTAATGCGCAAGAAATGGTATGTAAACCCCGTATTTACATATCTGCCACTGTGCAGGAGAATTCGTATAGGTGTTCGAGTGTTCGAACCGTAATGCGCAAGAAATAGTATGGAAACCCCGTATTTACATGTCTGCCACTGTGCAGGAGAATCCGTATAGGTGTTCGAGTGTTCGAACCGTAATGCGCAAGAAATGGTATGTAAACCCCGTATTTACATATCTGCCACTGTGCAGGAGAATCCGTATAGGTGTTCGAGTGTTCGAACAGTAATGCGCAAGAATTGGTATGGAAACCCCGTATTTACATATCTGCCACTGTGCGGGAGAATCCGTATAGGTGTTCGAGTGTTCGAACCGTAATGCGCAAGAAATGGTATGTAAACCCCGTATTTACATGTCTGCCACTGTGCATGAGAATTCGTATAGGTGTTCGAGTGTTCGAACCGTAATGCGCAAGAAATGGTATGTAAACCCCGTATTTACATGTCTGCCACTGTGCAGGAGAATCCGTATAGGTGTTCGAGTGTTCGAACCGTAATGCGCAAGAAATGGTATTGAAACCCCGTATTTACATATCTGCCACTGTGCAGGAGAATCCGTATAGGTGTTCGAGTGTTCGAACAGTAATGCGCAAGAATTGGTATGGAAACCCCGTATTTACATATCTGCCACTGTGCGGGAGAATCCTTATAGGTGTTCGAGTGTTCGAACCGTAATGCGCAAGAAATGGTATGTAAACCCCGTATTTACATATCTGCCACTCCGCAGAAGAATCCGTATAGGTGTTCGAGTGTTCGATCCGTAATGCGCAAGAAATGGTATGTAAACCCGTTATTTACATATCTGCCACTGCGCAGGAGAATCCGTGTAGATGTTCGAGTGTTCGAACCGTAATGCGCAAGAAATGGTATGGAAACCCCGTATTTCATGTCTGCCACTGTGCATGAGAATCCGTATAGGTGTTCGAGTGTTCGAACCGTAATGCGCAAGAAATGGTATGTAAACCCCGTATTTACATGTCTGCCACTGTGCATGAGAATTCGTATAGGTGTTCGAGTGTTCGAACCGTAATGCGCAAGAAATGGTATGTAAACCCCGTATTTACATGTCTGCCACTGTGCAGGAGAATCCGTATAGGTGTTCGAGTGTTCGAACCGTAATGCGCAAGAAATGGTATGGAAACCCCGTATTTACATATCTGCCACTGTGCAGGAGAATCCGTATAGGTGTTCGAGTGTTCGAACAGTAATGCGCAAGAATTGGTATGGAAACCCCGTATTTACATATCTGCCACTGTGCGGGAGAATCCGTATAGGTGTTCGAGTGTTCGAACCGTAATGCGCAAGAAATGGTATGTAAACCCCGTATTTACATATCTGCCACTCCGCAGAAGAATCCGTATTGGTGTTCGAGTGTTCGATCCGTAATGCGCAAGAAATGGTATGTAAACCCGTTATTTACATATCTGCCACTGCGCAGGAGAATCCGTGTAGATGTTCGAGTGTTCGAACCGTAATGCGCAAGAAATGGTATGGAAACCCCGTATTTCATGTCTGCCACTGTGCATGAGAATCCGTATAGGTGTTCGAGTGTTCGAACCGTAATGCGCAAGAAATGGTATGTAAACCCCGTATTTACATATCTGCCACTGTGTAGGAGAATCCGTATAGGTGTTCGAGTGTTCGAACCGTAATGCGCAAGAAATGGTGTGTAAACCCCGTATTTACATATCTGCCACTGTGCAGAAGAATCCGTATAGGTGTTCGAGTGTTCGAACCGTAATGCGCAAGAATTGGTATGGAAACCCCGTATTTACATATCTGCCACTGTGTAGGAGAATCCGTATAGGTGTTCGAGTGTTCGAACCGTAATGCACAAGAAATGGTATGTAAACCCCGTATTTACATATCTGCCACTGTGCAGGAGAATCCGTATAGGTGTTCGAGTGTTCGAACCGTAATGCGCAAGAAATGGTGTGTAAACCCCGTATTTACATATCTGCCACTGTGCGGGAGAATCCGTATAGGTGTTCGAGTGTTCGAACCGTAATGCGCAAGAATTGGTATGGAAACCCCATATTTACATATCAGCCACTGTGCAGGAGAATCCGTATAGGTGTTCGAGTGTTCGAACCGTAATGCGCAAGAAAGGATATGTAAACCCCGTATTTACATATCTGTCACTGTGCAGGAGAATCCGTACAGGTGTTCGAGTGTTCGAACCGTAATGCGCAAGAAATGGTATGTAAACCCCGTATTTACATGTCTGCCACTGTGCATGAGAATCCGTATAGGTGTTCGAGTGTTCGAACCGTAATGCGCAAGAAATGGTTCGGAAACCCCGTATTTACATATCTGCCACTCCGCAGAAGAATCCGTATAGGTGTTCGAGTGTTCGATCCGTAATGCCCAAGAAATGGTATGTAAACCCGTTATTTACATATCTGCCACTGCGCAGGAGAATCCGTATAGGTGTTCGATTGTTCGAACCGTAATGCGCAAGAAATGGTATGGAAACCCCGTATTTACAAATCTACCACAATGCAGGAGAATCCGTATAGGTGTTCGAGTGTTCGAACCGTAATGCGCAAGAATTGGTATGTACACCCCGTATTTACATATCTGCCACTGTGCAGGAGAATCCGTATAGGTGTTCGAGTGTTCGAACCGTAATGCGCAAGAAATGGTATGTAAACCCCGTATTTACATATCTGCCACTGTGCAGGAGAATTCGTATAGGTGTTCGAGTGTTCGAACCGTAATGCGCAAGAAATAGTATGGAAACCCCGTATTTACATGTCTGCCACTGTGCAGGAGAATCCGTATAGGTGTTCGAGTGTTCGAACCGTAATGCGCAAGAAATGGTATGTAAACCCCGTATTTACATATCTGCCACTGTGCAGGAGAATCCGTATAGGTGTTCGAGTGTTCGAACAGTAATGCGCAAGAATTGGTATGGAAACCCCGTATTTACATATCTGCCACTGTGCGGGAGAATCCGTATAGGTGTTCGAGTGTTCGAACCGTAATGCGCAAGAAATGGTATGTAAACCCCGTATTTACATGTCTGCCACTGTGCATGAGAATTCGTATAGGTGTTCGAGTGTTCGAACCGTAATGCGCAAGAAATGGTATGTAAACCCCGTATTTACATGTCTGCCACTGTGCAGGAGAATCCGTATAGGTGTTCGAGTGTTCGAACCGTAATGCGCAAGAAATGGTATGGAAACCCCGTATTTACATATCTGCCACTGTGCAGGAGAATCCGTATAGGTGTTCGAGTGTTCGAACAGTAATGCGCAAGAATTGGTATGGAAACCCCGTATTTACATATCTGCCACTGTGCGGGAGAATCCGTATAGGTGTTCGAGTGTTCGAACCGTAATGCGCAAGAAATGGTATGTAAACCCCGTATTTACATATCTGCCACTCCGCAGAAGAATCCGTATAGGTGTTCGAGTGTTCGATCCGTAATGCGCAAGAAATGGTATGTAAACCCGTTATTTACATATCTGCCACTGCGCAGGAGAATCCGTGTAGATGTTCGAGTGTTCGAACCGTAATGCGCAAGAAATGGTATGGAAACCCCGTATTTCATGTCTGCCACTGTGCATGAGAATCCGTATAGGTGTTCGAGTGTTCGAAACGTAATGCGCAAGAAATGGTATGTAAACCCCGTATTTACATATCTGCCACTGTGCAGGAGAATCCGTATAGGTGTTCGAGTGTTCGAACCGTAATGCGCAAGAAATGGTGTGTAAACCCCGTATTTACATATCTGCCACTGTGCAGGAGAATCCGTATAGGTGTTCGAGTGTTCGAACCGTAATGCGCAAGAAATGGTATGTAAACCCCGTATTTACATGTCTGCCACTGTGCAGGAGAATCCGTATAGGTGTTCGAGTGTTCGAACCGTAATGCGCAAGAAATGGTATGGAAACCCCGTATTTACATATCTGCCACTGTGCAGGAGAATCCGTATAGGTGTTCGAGTGTTCGAACAGTAATGCGCAAGAATTGGTATGGAAACCCCGTATTTACATATCTGCCACTGTGCGGGAGAATCCGTATAGGTGTTCGAGTGTTCGAACCGTAATGCGCAAGAAATGGTATGTAAACCCCGTATTTACATATCTGCCACTCCGCAGAAGAATCCGTATAGGTGTTCGAGTGTTCGAACCGTAATGCACAAGAAATGGTATGTAAACCCCGTATTTACATATCTGCCACTGTGCAGGAGAATCCGTATAGGTGTTCGAGTGTTCGAACCGTAATGCGTAAGAAATGATATGTAAACCCCGTATTTACATATCTGCCACTGTGCAAGAGAATCCGTATAGGTGTTCGAGTGTTCGAACCGTAATGCGCAAGAAATGGTATGTAAACCCCGTATTTACATATCTGCCACTGTGCAGGAGAATCCGTATAGGTGTTCGAGTGTTCGAACCGTAATGCGCAAGAAATGGTGTGTAAACCCCGTATTTACATATCTGCCACTGTGCGGGAGAATCCGTATAGGTGTTCGAGTGTTCGAACCGTAATGCGCAAGAATTGGTATGGAAACCCCATATTTACATATCAGCCACTGTGCAGGAGAATCCGTATAGGTGTTCGAGTGTTCGAACCGTAATGCGCAAGAAAGGATATGTAAACCCCGTATTTACATATCTGTCACTGTGCAGGAGAATCCGTACAGGTGTTCGAGTGTTCGAACCGTAATGCGCAAGAAATGGTATGTAAACCCCGTATTTACATGTCTGCCACTGTGCATGAGAATCCGTATAGGTGTTCGAGTGTTCGAACCGTAATGCGCAAGAAATGGTTCGGAAACCCCGTATTTACATATCTGCCACTCCGCAGAAGAATCCGTATAGGTGTTCGAGTGTTCGATCCGTAATGCCCAAGAAATGGTATGTAAACCCGTTATTTACATATCTGCCACTGCGCAGGAGAATCCGTATAGGTGTTCGATTGTTCGAACCGTAATGCGCAAGAAATGGTATGGAAACCCCGTATTTACAAATCTACCACAATGCAGGAGAATCCGTATAGGTGTTCGAGTGTTCGAACCGTAATGCGCAAGAATTGGTATGTACACCCCGTATTTACATATCTGCCACTGTGCAGGAGAATCCGTATAGGTGTTCGAGTGTTCGAACCGTAATGCGCAAGAAATGGTATGTAAACCCCGTATTTACATATCTGCCACTGTGCAGGAGAATTCGTATAGGTGTTCGAGTGTTCGAACCGTAATGCGCAAGAAATAGTATGGAAACCCCGTATTTACATGTCTGCCACTGTGCAGGAGAATCCGTATAGGTGTTCGAGTGTTCGAACCGTAATGCGCAAGAAATGGTATGTAAACCCCGTATTTACATATCTGCCACTGTGCAGGAGAATCCGTATAGGTGTTCGAGTGTTCGAACAGTAATGCGCAAGAATTGGTATGGAAACCCCGTATTTACATATCTGCCACTGTGCGGGAGAATCCGTATAGGTGTTCGAGTGTTCGAACCGTAATGCGCAAGAAATGGTATGTAAACCCCGTATTTACATGTCTGCCACTGTGCATGAGAATTCGTATAGGTGTTCGAGTGTTCGAACCGTAATGCGCAAGAAATGGTATGTAAACCCCGTATTTACATGTCTGCCACTGTGCAGGAGAATCCGTATAGGTGTTCGAGTGTTCGAACCGTAATGCGCAAGAAATGGTATGGAAACCCCGTATTTACATATCTGCCACTGTGCAGGAGAATCCGTATAGGTGTTCGAGTGTTCGAACAGTAATGCGCAAGAATTGGTATGGAAACCCCGTATTTACATATCTGCCACTGTGCGGGAGAATCCGTATAGGTGTTCGAGTGTTCGAACCGTAATGCGCAAGAAATGGTATGTAAACCCCGTATTTACATATCTGCCACTCCGCAGAAGAATCCGTATAGGTGTTCGAGTGTTCGATCCGTAATGCGCAAGAAATGGTATGTAAACCCGTTATTTACATATCTGCCACTGCGCAGGAGAATCCGTGTAGATGTTCGAGTGTTCGAACCGTAATGCGCAAGAAATGGTATGGAAACCCCGTATTTCATGTCTGCCACTGTGCATGAGAATCCGTATAGGTGTTCGAGTGTTCGAAACGTAATGCGCAAGAAATGGTATGTAAACCCCGTATTTACATATCTGCCACTGTGCAGGAGAATCCGTATAGGTGTTCGAGTGTTCGAACCGTAATGCGCAAGAAATGGTGTGTAAACCCCGTATTTACATATCTGCCACTGTGCAGGAGAATCCGTATAGGTGTTCGAGTGTTCGAACCGTAATGCGCAAGAAATGGTATGTAAACCCCGTATTTACATGTCTGCCACTGTGCAGGAGAATCCGTATAGGTGTTCGAGTGTTCGAACCGTAATGCGCAAGAAATGGTATGGAAACCCCGTATTTACATATCTGCCACTGTGCAGGAGAATCCGTATAGGTGTTCGAGTGTTCGAACAGTAATGCGCAAGAATTGGTATGGAAACCCCGTATTTACATATCTGCCACTGTGCGGGAGAATCCGTATAGGTGTTCGAGTGTTCGAACCGTAATGCGCAAGAAATGGTATGTAAACCCCGTATTTACATATCTGCCACTCCGCAGAAGAATCCGTATAGGTGTTCGAGTGTTCGAACCGTAATGCACAAGAAATGGTATGTAAACCCCGTATTTACATATCTGCCACTGTGCAGGAGAATCCGTATAGGTGTTCGAGTGTTCGAACCGTAATGCGTAAGAAATGATATGTAAACCCCGTATTTACATATCTGCCACTGTGCAAGAGAATCCGTATAGGTGTTCGAGTGTTCGAACCGTAATGCGCAAGAAATGGTATGTAAACCCCGTATTTACATATCTGCCACTGTGCAGGAGAATCCGTATAGGTGTTCGAGTGTTCGAACCGTAATGCGCAAGAAATGGTGTGTAAACCCCGTATTTACATATCTGCCACTGTGCGGGAGAATCCGTATAGGTGTTCGAGTGTTCGAACCGTAATGCGCAAGAATTGGTATGGAAACCCCATATTTACATATCAGCCACTGTGCAGGAGAATCCGTATAGGTGTTCGAGTGTTCGAACCGTAATGCGCAAGAAAGGATATGTAAACCCCGTATTTACATATCTGTCACTGTGCAGGAGAATCCGTACAGGTGTTCGAGTGTTCGAACCGTAATGCGCAAGAAATGGTATGTAAACCCCGTATTTACATGTCTGCCACTGTGCATGAGAATCCGTATAGGTGTTCGAGTGTTCGAACCGTAATGCGCAAGAAATGGTTCGGAAACCCCGTATTTACATATCTGCCACTCCGCAGAAGAATCCGTATAGGTGTTCGAGTGTTCGATCCGTAATGCCCAAGAAATGGTATGTAAACCCGTTATTTACATATCTGCCACTGCGCAGGAGAATCCGTATAGGTGTTCGATTGTTCGAACCGTAATGCGCAAGAAATGGTATGGAAACCCCGTATTTACAAATCTACCACAATGCAGGAGAATCCGTATAGGTGTTCGAGTGTTCGAACCGTAATGCGCAAGAATTGGTATGTACACCCCGTATTTACATATCTGCCACTGTGCAGGAGAATCCGTATAGGTGTTCGAGTGTTCGAACCGTAATGCGCAAGAAATGGTATGTAAACCCCGTATTTACATATCTGCCACTGTGCAGGAGAATTCGTATAGGTGTTCGAGTGTTCGAACCGTAATGCGCAAGAAATAGTATGGAAACCCCGTATTTACATGTCTGCCACTGTGCAGGAGAATCCGTATAGGTGTTCGAGTGTTCGAACCGTAATGCGCAAGAAATGGTATGTAAACCCCGTATTTACATATCTGCCACTGTGCAGGAGAATCCGTATAGGTGTTCGAGTGTTCGAACAGTAATGCGCAAGAATTGGTATGGAAACCCCGTATTTACATATCTGCCACTGTGCGGGAGAATCCGTATAGGTGTTCGAGTGTTCGAACCGTAATGCGCAAGAAATGGTATGTAAACCCCGTATTTACATGTCTGCCACTGTGCATGAGAATTCGTATAGGTGTTCGAGTGTTCGAACCGTAATGCGCAAGAAATGGTATGTAAACCCCGTATTTACATGTCTGCCACTGTGCAGGAGAATCCGTATAGGTGTTCGAGTGTTCGAACCGTAATGCGCAAGAAATGGTATGGAAACCCCGTATTTACATATCTGCCACTGTGCAGGAGAATCCGTATAGGTGTTCGAGTGTTCGAACAGTAATGCGCAAGAATTGGTATGGAAACCCCGTATTTACATATCTGCCACTGTGCGGGAGAATCCGTATAGGTGTTCGAGTGTTCGAACCGTAATGCGCAAGAAATGGTATGTAAACCCCGTATTTACATATCTGCCACTCCGCAGAAGAATCCGTATAGGTGTTCGAGTGTTCGATCCGTAATGCGCAAGAAATGGTATGTAAACCCGTTATTTACATATCTGCCACTGCGCAGGAGAATCCGTGTAGATGTTCGAGTGTTCGAACCGTAATGCGCAAGAAATGGTATGGAAACCCCGTATTTCATGTCTGCCACTGTGCATGAGAATCCGTATAGGTGTTCGAGTGTTCGAAACGTAATGCGCAAGAAATGGTATGTAAACCCCGTATTTACATATCTGCCACTGTGCAGGAGAATCCGTATAGGTGTTCGAGTGTTCGAACCGTAATGCGCAAGAAATGGTGTGTAAACCCCGT
The DNA here is from genome assembly GCF_055761805.1 of Camellia sinensis. NCBI lineage: Eukaryota > Viridiplantae > Streptophyta > Magnoliopsida > Ericales > Theaceae > Camellia > Camellia sinensis. Next base: position 2,410,600 of record NW_028128989.1, on the reverse strand, counting down.
ATTTACATATCTGCCACTGTGCAGGAGAATCCGTATAGGTGTTCGAGTGTTCGAACCGTAATGCGCAAGAAATGGTATGTAAACCCCGTATTTACATGTCTGCCACTGTGCAGGAGAATCCGTATAGGTGTTCGAGTGTTCGAACCGTAATGCGCAAGAAATGGTATGGAAACCCCGTATTTACATATCTGCCACTGTGCAGGAGAATCCGTATAGGTGTTCGAGTGTTCGAACAGTAATGGGCAAGAATTGGTATGGAAACCCCGTATTTACATATCTGCCACTGTGCGGGAGAATCCGTATAGGTGTTCGAGTGTTCGAACCGTAATGCGCAAGAAATGGTATGTAAACCCCGTATTTACATATCTGCCACTCCGCAGAAGAATCCGTATAGGTGTTCGAGTGTTCGAACCGTAATGCACAAGAAATGGTATGTAAACCCCGTATTTACATATCTGCCACTGTGCAGGAGAATCCGTATAGGTGTTCGAGTGTTCGAACCGTAATGCGTAAGAAATGATATGTAAACCCCGTATTTACATATCTGCCACTGTGCAAGAGAATCCGTATAGGTGTTCGAGTGTTCGAACCGTAATGCGCAAGAAATGGTATGTAAACCCCGTATTTACATATCTGCCACTGTGCAGGAGAATCCGTATAGGTGTTCGAGTGTTCGAACCGTAATGCGCAAGAAATGGTGTGTAAACCCCGTATTTACATATCTGCCACTGTGCGGGAGAATCCGTATAGGTGTTCGAGTGTTCGAACCGTAATGCGCAAGAATTGGTATGGAAACCCCATATTTACATATCAGCCACTGTGCAGGAGAATCCGTATAGGTGTTCGAGTGTTCGAACCGTAATGCGCAAGAAAGGATATGTAAACCCCGTATTTACATATCTGTCACTGTGCAGGAGAATCCGTACAGGTGTTCGAGTGTTCGAACCGTAATGCGCAAGAAATGGTATGTAAACCCCGTATTTACATGTCTGCCACTGTGCATGAGAATCCGTATAGGTGTTCGAGTGTTCGAACCGTAATGCGCAAGAAATGGTTCGGAAACCCCGTATTTACATATCTGCCACTCCGCAGAAGAATCCGTATAGGTGTTCGAGTGTTCGATCCGTAATGCCCAAGAAATGGTATGTAAACCCGTTATTTACATATCTGCCACTGCGCAGGAGAATCCGTATAGGTGTTCGATTGTTCGAACCGTAATGCGCAAGAAATGGTATGGAAACCCCGTATTTACAAATCTACCACAATGCAGGAGAATCCGTATAGGTGTTCGAGTGTTCGAACCGTAATGCGCAAGAATTGGTATGTACACCCCGTATTTACATATCTGCCACTGTGCAGGAGAATCCGTATAGGTGTTCGAGTGTTCGAACCGTAATGCGCAAGAAATGGTATGTAAACCCCGTATTTACATATCTGCCACTGTGCAGGAGAATTCGTATAGGTGTTCGAGTGTTCGAACCGTAATGCGCAAGAAATAGTATGGAAACCCCGTATTTACATGTCTGCCACTGTGCAGGAGAATCCGTATAGGTGTTCGAGTGTTCGAACCGTAATGCGCAAGAAATGGTATGTAAACCCCGTATTTACATATCTGCCACTGTGCAGGAGAATCCGTATAGGTGTTCGAGTGTTCGAACAGTAATGCGCAAGAATTGGTATGGAAACCCCGTATTTACATATCTGCCACTGTGCGGGAGAATCCGTATAGGTGTTCGAGTGTTCGAACCGTAATGCGCAAGAAATGGTATGTAAACCCCGTATTTACATGTCTGCCACTGTGCATGAGAATTCGTATAGGTGTTCGAGTGTTCGAACCGTAATGCGCAAGAAATGGTATGTAAACCCCGTATTTACATGTCTGCCACTGTGCAGGAGAATCCGTATAGGTGTTCGAGTGTTCGAACCGTAATGCGCAAGAAATGGTATTGAAACCCCGTATTTACATATCTGCCACTGTGCAGGAGAATCCGTATAGGTGTTCGAGTGTTCGAACAGTAATGCGCAAGAATTGGTATGGAAACCCCGTATTTACATATCTGCCACTGTGCGGGAGAATCCTTATAGGTGTTCGAGTGTTCGAACCGTAATGCGCAAGAAATGGTATGTAAACCCCGTATTTACATATCTGCCACTCCGCAGAAGAATCCGTATAGGTGTTCGAGTGTTCGATCCGTAATGCGCAAGAAATGGTATGTAAACCCGTTATTTACATATCTGCCACTGCGCAGGAGAATCCGTGTAGATGTTCGAGTGTTCGAACCGTAATGCGCAAGAAATGGTATGGAAACCCCGTATTTCATGTCTGCCACTGTGCATGAGAATCCGTATAGGTGTTCGAGTGTTCGAACCGTAATGCGCAAGAAATGGTATGTAAACCCCGTATTTACATATCTGCCACTGTGCAGGAGAATCCGTATAGGTGTTCGAGTGTTCGAACCGTAATGCGCAAGAAATGGTGTGTAAACCCCGTATTTACATATCTGCCACTGTGCAGAAGAATCCGTATAGGTGTTCGAGTGTTCGAACCGTAATGCGCAAGAATTGGTATAGAAACCCCGTATTTACATATCTGCCACTGTGTAGGAGAATCCGTATAGGTGTTCGAGTGTTCGAACCGTAATGCACAAGAAATGGTATGTAAACCCCGTATTTACATATCTGCCACTGTGCAGGAGAATCCGTATAGGTGTTCGAGTGTTCGAACCGTAATGCGTAAGAAATGATATGTAAACCCCGTATTTACATATCTGCCACTGTGCAAGAGAATCCGTATAGGTGTTCGAGTGTTCGAACCGTAATGCGCAAGAAATGGTATGTAAACCCCGTATTTACATATCTGCCACTGTGCAGGAGAATCCGTATAGGTGTTCGAGTGTTCGAACCGTAATGCGCAAGAAATGGTGTGTAAACCCCGTATTTACAAATCTGCCACTGTGCGGGAGAATCCGTATAGGTGTTCGAGTGTTCGAACCGTAATGCGCAAGAATTGGTATGGAAACCCCATATTTACATATCAGCCACTGTGCAGGAGAATCCGTATAGGTGTTCGAGTGTTCGAACCGTAATGCGCAAGAAAGGATATGTAAACCCCGTATTTACATATCTGTCACTGTGCAGGAGAATCCGTACAGGTGTTCGAGTGTTCGAACCGTAATGCGCAAGAAATGGTATGTAAACCCCGTATTTACATGTCTGCCACTGTGCATGAGAATCCGTATAGGTGTTCGAGTGTTCGAACCGTAATGCACAAGAAATGGTATGTAAACCCCGTATTTACATATCTGCCACTGTGCAGGAGAATCCGTATAGGTGTTCGAGTGTTCGAACCGTAATGCGTAAGAAATGATATGTAAACCCCGTATTTACATATCTGCCACTGTGCAAGAGAATCCGTATAGGTGTTCGAGTGTTCGAACCGTAATGCGCAAGAAATGGTATGTAAACCCCGTATTTACATATCTGCCACAGTGCAGGAGAATCCGTATAGGTGTTCGAGTGTTCGAACCGTAATGCGCAAGAAATGGTGTGTAAACCCCGTATTTACATATCTGCCACTGTGCGGGAGAATCCGTATAGGTGTTCGAGTGTTCGAACCGTAATGCGCAAGAATTGGTATGGAAACCCCATATTTACATATCAGCCACTGTGCAGGAGAATCCGTATAGGTGTTCGAGTGTTCGAACCGTAATGCGCAAGAAAGGATATGTAAACCCCGTATTTACATATCTGTCACTGTGCAGGAGAATCCGTACAGGTGTTCGAGTGTTCGAACCGTAATGCGCAAGAAATGGTATGTAAACCCCGTATTTACATGTCTGCCACTGTGCAGGAGAATCCGTATAGGTGTTCGAGTGTTCGAACCGTAATGCGCAAGAAATGCTATGGAAACCCCATATTTACATATCTGCCACTGTGCAGGAGAATCCGTATAGGCGTTCGAGTGTTCGAACAGTAATGCGCAAGAATTGGTATGGAAACCCCGTATTTACATATCTGCCACTGTGCGGGAGAATCCGTATAGGTGTTCGAGTGTTCGAACCGTAATGCGCAAGAAATGGTATGTAAACCCCGTATTTACATGTCTGCCACTGTGCATGAGAATCCGTATAGGTGTTCGAGTGTTCGAACTGTAATGCGCAAGAAATGGTATGGAAACCCCGTATTTACATATCTGCCACTGTGCAGGAGAATCCGTATAGGTGTTCGAGTGTTCGAACCGTAATGCGTAAGAAATGATATGTAAACCCCGTATTTACATATCTGCCACTGTGCAGGAGAATCCGTATAGGTGTTCGAGTGTTCGAACCGTAATGCGCAAGAAATGGTATGGAAACCCCGTATTTACAAATCTGCCACTCCGCAGAAGAATCCGTATAGGTGTTCGAGTGTTCGATCCGTAATGCGCAAGAAATGGTATGTAAACCCGTTATTTACATATCTGCCACTGCGCAGGAGAATCCGTATAGATGTTCGAGTGTTCGAACCGTAATGCGCAAGAAATGGTATGGAAACCCCGTATTTCATGTCTGCCACCGTGCATGAGAATCCGTATAGGTGTTCGAGTGTTCGAACCGTAATGCGCATGAAATGGTATGGAAACCCCGTATTTACATATCTGCCACTGTGCAGGAGAATCCGTATAGGTGTTCGAGTGTTCGAACCGTAATGCGTAAGAAATGATATGTAAACCCCGTATTTACATATCTGCCACTGTGCAGGAGAATCCGTATAGGTGTTCGAGTGTTCGAACCGTAATGCGCAAGAAATGGTACGGAAACCCCGTATTTACATATCTGCCACTCCGCAGAAGAATCCGTATAGGTGTTCGAGTGTTCGATCCGTAATGCCCAAGAAATGGTATGTAAACCCGTTATTTACATATCTGCCACTGCGCAGGAGAATCCGTATAGGTGTTCGATTGTTCGAACCGTAATGCGCAAGAAATGGTATGGAAACCCCGTATTTACAAATCTACCACAATGCAGGAGAATCCGTATAGGTGTTCGAGTGTTCGAACCGTAATGCGCAAGAAATGGTATGTAAACCCCGTATTTACATGTCTGCCACTGTGCATGAGAATTCGTATAGGTGTTCGAGTGTTCGAACCGTAATGCGCAAGAAATGGTATGTAAACCCCGTATTTACATGTCTGCCACTGTGCAGGAGAATCCGTATAGGTGTTCGAGTGTTCGAACCGTAATGCGCAAGAAATGGTATGGAAACCCCGTATTTACATATCTGCCACTGTGCAGGAGAATCCGTATAGGTGTTCGAGTGTTCGAACAGTAATGCGCAAGAATTGGTATGGAAACCCCGTATTTACATATCTGCCACTGTGCGGGAGAATCCGTATAGGTGTTCGAGTGTTCGAACCGTAATGCGCAAGAAATGGTATGTAAACCCCGTATTTACATATCTGCCACTCCGCAGAAGAATCCGTATAGGTGTTCGAGTGTTCGATCCGTAATGCGCAAGAAATGGTATGTAAACCCGTTATTTACATATCTGCCACTGCGCAGGAGAATCCGTGTAGATGTTCGAGTGTTCGAACCGTAATGCGCAAGAAATGGTATGGAAACCCCGTATTTCATGTCTGCCACTGTCCATGAGAATCCGTATAGGTGTTCGAGTGTTCGAACCGTAATGCGCAAGAAATGGTATGTAAACCCCGTATTTACATATCTGCCACTGTGCAGGAGAATCCGTATAGGTGTTCGAGTGTTCGAACCGTAATGCGCAAGAAATGGTGTGTAAACCCCGTATTTACATATCTGCCACTGTGCAGAAGAATCCGTATAAGTGTTCGAGTGTTCGAACCGTAATGCGTAAGAAATGATATGTAAACCCCGTATTTACATATCTGCCACTGTGCAAGAGAATCCGTATAGGTGTTCGAGTGTTCGAACCGTAATGCGCAAGAAATGGTATGTAAACCCCGTATTTACATATCTGCCACTGTGCAGGAGAATCCGTATAGGTGTTCGAGTGTTCGAACCGTAATGCGCAAGAAATGGTGTGTAAACCCCGTATTTACATATCTGCCACTGTGCGGGAGAATCCGTATAGGTGTTCGAGTGTTCGAACCGTAATGCGCAAGAATTGGTATGGAAACCCCATATTTACATATCAGCCACTGTGCAGGAGAATCCGTATAGGTGTTCGAGTGTTCGAACCGTAATGCGCAAGAAAGGATATGTCAACCCCGTATTTACATATCTGTCACTGTGCAGGAGAATCCGTATAGGTGTTCGAGTGTTCGAACCGTAATGCGCAAGAAATGGTATGTATACCCCGTATTTACATATCTGTCACTGTGCAGGAGAATCCGTATAGGTGTTCGACTGTTCGAACCGTAATGCGCAAGAAATGGTATGTATACCCCGTATTTACATGTCTGCCACTGTGCAGGAGAATCCGTATAGGTGTTCGAGTGTTCGAACCGTAATGCGCAAGAAATGCTATGGAAACCCCATATTTACATATCTGCCACTGTGCAGGAGAATCCGTATAGGTGTTCGAGTGTTCGAACAGTAATGCGCAAGAATTGGTATGGAAACCCCGTATTTACATATCTGCCACTGTGCGGGAGAATCCGTATAGGTGTTCGAGTGTTCGAACCGTAATGCGCAAGAAATGGTATGTAAACCCCGTATTTACATGTCTGCCACTGTGCATGAGAATCCGTATAGGTGTTCGAGTGTTCGAACTGTAATGCGCAAGAAATGGTATGGAAACCCCGTATTTACATATCTGCCACTGTGCAGGAGAATCCGTATAGGTGTTCGAGTGTTCGAACCGTAATGCGTAAGAAATGATATGTAAACCCCGTATTTACATATCTGCCACTGTGCAGGAGAATCCGTATAGGTGTTCGAGTGTTCGAACCGTAATGCGCAAGAAATGGTACGGAAACCCCGTATTTACATATCTGCCACTCCGCAGAAGAATCCGTATAGGTGTTCGAGTGTTCGATCCGTAATGCCCAAGAAATGGTATGTAAACCCGTTATTTACATATCTGCCACTACGCAGGAGAATCCGTATAGGTGTTCGATTGTTCGAACCGTAATGCGCAAGAAATGGTATGGAAACCCCGTATTTACAAATCTACCACAATGCAGGAGAATCCGTATAGGTGTTCGAGTGTTCGAACCGTAATGCGCAAGAATTGGTATGTACACCCCGTATTTACATATCTGCCACTGTGCAGGAGAATCCGTATAGGTGTTCGAGTGTTCGAACCGTAATGCGCAAGAAATGGTATGTAAACCCCGTATTTACATATCTGCCACTGTGCAGGAGAATTCGTATAGGTGTTCGAGTGTTCGAACCGTAATGCGCAAGAAATAGTATGGAAACCCCGTATTTACATGTCTGCCACTGTGCAGGAGAATCCGTATAGGTGTTCGAGTGTTCGAACCGTAATGCGCAAGAAATGGTATGTAAACCCCGTATTTACATATCTGCCACTGTGCAGGAGAATTCGTATAGGTGTTCGAGTGTTCGAACCGTAATGCGCAAGAAATAGTATGGAAACCCCGTATTTACATGTCTGCCACTGTGCAGGAGAATCCGTATAGGTGTTCGAGTGTTCGATCCGTAATGCGCAAGAAATGGTATGTAAACCCGTTATTTACATATCTGCCACTGCGCAGGAGAATCCGTATAGATGTTCGAGTGTTCGAACCGTAATGCGCAAGAAATGGTATGGAAACCCCGTATTTCATGTCTGCCACTGTGCATGAGAATCCGTATAGGTGTTCGAGTGTTCGAACCGTAATGCGCATGAAATGGTATGGAAACCCCGTATTTACATATCTGCCACTGTGCAGGAGAATCCGTATAGGTGTTCGAGTGTTCGAACCGTAATGCGTAAGAAATGATATGTAAACCCCGTATTTACATATCTGCCACTGTGCAGGAGAATCCGTATAGGTGTTCGAGTGTTCGAACCGTAATGCGCAAGAAATGGTACGGAAACCCCGTATTTACATATCTGCCACTCCGCAGAAGAATCCGTATAGGTGTTCGAGTGTTCGATCCGTAATGCCCAAGAAATGGTATGTAAACCCGTTATTCACATATCTGCCACTGCGCAGGAGAATCCGTATAGGTGTTCGATTGTTCGAACCGTAATGCGCAAGAAATGGTATGGAAACCCCGTATTTACAAATCTACCACAATGCAGGAGAATCCGTATAGGTGTTCGAGTGTTCGAACCGTAATGCGCAAGAAATGGTATGTAAACCCCGTATTTACATGTCTGCCACTGTGCATGAGAATTCGTATAGGTGTTCGAGTGTTCGAACCGTAATGCGCAAGAAATGGTATGTAAACCCCGTATTTACATGTCTGCCACTGTGCAGGAGAATCCGTATAGGTGTTCGAGTGTTCGAACCGTAATGCGCAAGAAATGGTATGGAAACCCCGTATTTACATATCTGCCACTGTGCAGGAGAATCCGTATAGGTGTTCGAGTGTTCGAACAGTAATGCGCAAGAATTGGTATGGAAACCCCGTATTTACATATCTGCCACTGTGCGGGAGAATCCGTATAGGTGTTCGAGTGTTCGAACCGTAATGCGCAAGAAATGGTATGTAAACCCCGTATTTACATATCTGCCACTCCGCAGAAGAATCCGTATAGGTGTTCGAGTGTTCGATCCGTAATGCGCAAGAAATGGTATGTAAACCCGTTATTTACATATCTGCCACTGCGCAGGAGAATCCGTGTAGATGTTCGAGTGTTCGAACCGTAATGCGCAAGAAATGGTATGGAAACCCCGTATTTCATGTCTGCCACTGTGCATGAGAATCCGTATAGGTGTTCGAGTGTTCGAACCGTAATGCGCAAGAAATGGTATGTAAACCCCGTATTTACATATCTGCCACTATGCAGGAGAATCCGTATAGGTGTTCGAGTGTTCGAACCGTAATGCGCAAGAAATGGTGTGTAAACCCCGTATTTACATATCTGCCACTGTGCAGAAGAATCCGTATAAGTGTTCGAGTGTTCGAACCGTAATGCGTAAGAAATGATATGTAAACCCCGTATTTACATATCTGCCACTGTGCAAGAGAATCCGTATAGGTGTTCGAGTGTTCGAACCGTAATGCGCAAGAAATGGTATGTAAACCCCGTATTTACATATCTGCCACTGTGCAGGAGAATCCGTATAGGTGTTCGAGTGTTCGAACCGTAATGCGCAAGAAATGGTGTGTAAACCCCGTATTTACATATCTGCCACTGTGCGGGAGAATCCGTATAGGTGTTCGAGTGTTCGAACCGTAATGCGCAAGAATTGGTATGGAAACCCCATATTTACATATCAGCCACTGTGCAGGAGAATCCGTATAGGTGTTCGAGTGTTCGAACCGTAATGCGCAAGAAAGGATATGTAAACCCCGTATTTACATATCTGTCACTGTGCAGGAGAATCCGTATAGGTGTTCGAGTGTTCGAACCGTAATGCGCAAGAAATGGTATGTATACCCCGTATTTACATATCTGTCACTGTGCAGGAGAATCCGTATAGGTGTTCGAGTGTTCGAACCGTAATGCGCAAGAAATGGTATGTATACCCCGTATTTACATGTCTGCCACTGTGCAGGAGAATCCGTATAGGTGTTCGAGTGTTCGAACCGTAATGCGCAAGAAATGCTATGGAAACCCCATATTTACATATCTGCCACTGTGCAGGAGAATCCGTATAGGTGTTCGAGTGTTCGAACAGTAATGCGCAAGAATTGGTATGGAAACCCCGTATTTACATATCTGCCACTGTGCGGGAGAATCCGTATAGGTGTTCGAGTGTTCGAACCGTAATGCGCAAGAAATGGTATGTAAACCCCGTATTTACATGTCTGCCACTGTGCATGAGAATCCGTATAGGTGTTCGAGTGTTCGAACTGTAATGCGCAAGAAATGGTATGGAAACCCCGTATTTACATATCTGCCACTGTGCAGGAGAATCCGTATAGGTGTTCGAGTGTTCGAACCGTAATGCGTAAGAAATGATATGTAAACCCCGTATTTACATATCTGCCACTGTGCAGGAGAATCCGTATAGGTGTTCGAGTGTTCGAACCGTAATGCGCAAGAAATGGTATGGAAACCCCGTATTTACATATCTGCCACTCCGCAGAAGAATCCGTATAGGTGTTCGAGTGTTCGATCCGTAATGCGCAAGAAATGGTATGTAAACCCGTTATTTACATATCTGCCACTGCGCAGGAGAATCCGTATAGATGTTCGAGTGTTCGAACCGTAATGCGCAAGAAATGGTATGGAAACCCCGTATTTCATGTCTGCCACTGTGCATGAGAATCCGTATAGGTGTTCGAGTGTTCGAACCGTAATGCGCATGAAATGGTATGGAAACCCCGTATTTACATATCTGCCACTGTGCAGGAGAATCCGTATAGGTGTTCGAGTGTTCGAACCGTAATGCGTAAGAAATGATATGTAAACCCCGTATTTACATATCTGCCACTGTGCAGGAGAATCCGTATAGGTGTTCGAGTGTTCGAACCGTAATGCGCAAGAAATGGTACGGAAACCCCGTATTTACATATCTGCCACTCCGCAGAAGAATCCGTATAGGTGTTCGAGTGTTCGATCCGTAATGCCCAAGAAATGGTATGTAAACCCGTTATTTACATATCTGCCACTACGCAGGAGAATCCGTATAGGTGTTCGATTGTTCGAACCGTAATGCGCAAGAAATGGTATGGAAACCCCGTATTTACAAATCTACCACAATGCAGGAGAATCCGTATAGGTGTTCGAGTGTTCGAACCGTAATGCGCAAGAATTGGTATGTACACCCCGTATTTACATATCTGCCACTGTGCAGGAGAATCCGTATAGGTGTTCGAGTGTTCGAACCGTAATGCGCAAGAAATGGTATGTAAACCCCGTATTTACATATCTGCCACTGTGCAGGAGAATTCGTATAGGTGTTCGAGTGTTCGAACCGTAATGCGCAAGAAATAGTATGGAAACCCCGTATTTACATGTCTGCCACTGTGCAGGAGAATCCGTATAGGTGTTCGAGTGTTCGAACCGTAATGCGCAAGAAATGGTATGTAAACCCCGTATTTACATATCTGCCACTGTGCAGGAGAATCCGTATAGGTGTTCGAGTGTTCGAACAGTAATGCGCAAGAATTGGTATGGAAACCCCGTATTTACATATCTGCCACTGTGCGGGAGAATCCGTATAGGTGTTCGAGTGTTCGAACCGTAATGCGCAAGAAATGGTATGTAAACCCCGTATTTACATGTCTGCCACTGTGCATGAGAATTCGTATAGGTGTTCGAGTGTTCGAACCGTAATGCGCAAGAAATGGTATGTAAACCCCGTATTTACATGTCTGCCACTGTGCAGGAGAATCCGTATAGGTGTTCGAGTGTTCGAACCGTAATGCGCAAGAAATGGTATGGAAACCCCGTATTTACATATCTGCCACTGTGCAGGAGAATCCGTATAGGTGTTCGAGTGTTCGAACAGTAATGCGCAAGAATTGGTATGGAAACCCCGTATTTACATATCTGCCACTGTGCGGGAGAATCCGTATAGGTGTTCGAGTGTTCGAACCGTAATGCGCAAGAAATGGTATGTAAACCCCGTATTTACATATCTGCCACTCCGCAGAAGAATCCGTATAGGTGTTCGAGTGTTCGATCCGTAATGCGCAAGAAATGGTATGTAAACCCGTTATTTACATATCTGCCACTGCGCAGGAGAATCCGTATAGATGTTCGAGTGTTCGAACCGTAATGCGCAAGAAATGGTATGGAAACCCCGTATTTCATGTCTGCCACTGTGCATGAGAATCCGTATAGGTGTTCGAGTGTTCGAACCGTAATGCGCATGAAATGGTATGGAAACCCCGTATTTACATATCTGCCACTGTGCAGGAGAATCCGTATAGGTGTTCGAGTGTTCGAACCGTAATGCGCAAGAATTGGTATGGAAACCCCGTATTTACATATCTGCCACTCCGCAGAAGAATCCGTATAGGTGTTCGAGTGTTCAATCCGTAATGCGCAAGAAATGGTATGTAAACCCGTTATTTACATATCTGCCACTGCGCAGGAGAATCCGTATAGGTGTTCGAGTGTTCGAACCGTAATGCGCAAGAAATGGTATGGAAACCCCGTATTTACAAATCTACCACAATGTAGGAGAATCCGTATAGGTGTTCGAGTGTTCGAACCGTAATGCGCAAGAATTGGTATGTACACCCCGTATTTACATATCTGCCACTGTGCAGGAGAATCCGTATAGGTGTTCGAGTATTCGAACCGTAATGCGCAAGAAATGGTATGTAAACCCCGTATTTACATATCTGCCACTGTGCAGGAGAATTCGTATAGGTGTTCGAGTGTTCGAACCGGAATGCGCAAGAAATAGTACGGAAACCCCGTATTTACATGTCTGCCACTGTGCAGGAGAATCCGTATAGGTGTTCGAGTGTTCGAACCGTAATGCGCAAGAAATGGTATGTAAACCCCGTATTTACATATCTGCCATTGTGCAGGAGAATCCGTATAGGTGTTCGAGTGTTCGAACCGTAATGCGCAAGAAATGGTGTGTAAACCCCGTATTTACATATCTGCCACTGTGCAGAAGAATCCGTATAGGTGTTCGAGTGTTCGAACCGTAATGCGCAAGAATTGGTATGGAAACCCCATATTTACATATCAGCCACTGTGCAGGAGAATCCGTATAGGTGTTCGAGTGTTCGAACCGTAATGCGCAAGAAAGGATATGTAAACCCCGTATTTACATATCTGTCACTGTGCAGGAGAATCCGTATAGGTGTTCGAGTGTTCGAACCGTAATGCGCAAGAAATGGTATGTAAACCCCGTATTTACATGTCTGCCACTGTGCAGGAGAATCCGTATAGGTGTTCGAGTGTTCGAACCGTAATGCGCAAGAAATGCTATGGAAACCCCATATTTACATATCCGCCACTGTGCAGGAGAATCCGTATAGGTCTTCGAGTGTTCGAACAGTAATGCGCAAGAATTGGTATGGAAACCCCGTATTTACATATCTGCCACTGTGCGGGAGAATCCGTATAGGTGTTCGAGTGTTCGAACCGTAATGCGCAAGAAATGGTATGTAAACCCCGTATTTACATGTCTGCCACTGTGCATGAGAATCCGTATAGGTGTTCGAGTGTTCGAACCGTAATGCGCAAGAAATGGTATGGAAACCCCGTATTTACATATCTGCCACTGTGCAGGAGAATCCGTATAGGTGTTCGAGTGTTCGAACCGTAATGCGTAAGAAATGATATGTAAACCCCGTATTTACATATCTGCCACTGTGCAGGAGAATCCGTATAGGTGTTCGAGTGTTCGAACCGTAATGCGCAAGAAATGGTATGGAAACCCCGTATTTACATATCTGCCACTCCGCAGAAGAATCCGTATAGGTGTTCGAGTGTTCGATCCGTAATGCGCAAGAAATGGTATGTAAACCCGTTATTTACATATCTGCCACTGCGCAGGAGAATCCGTATAGATGTTCGAGTGTTCGAACCGTAATGCGCAAGAAATGGTATGGAAACCCCGTATTTCATGTCTGCCACTGTGCATGCGAATCCGTATAGGTGTTCGAGTGTTCGAACCGTAATGCGCATGAAATGGTATGGAAACCCCGTATTTACATATCTGCCACTGTGCAGGAGAATCCGTATAGGTGTTCGAGTGTTCGAACCGTAATGCGTAAGAAATGATATGTAAACCCCGTATTTACATATCTGCCACTATGCAGGAGAATCCGTATAGGTGTTCGAGTGTTCGAACCGTAATGCGCAAGAAATGGTACGGAAACCCCGTATTTACATATCTGCCACTCCGCAGAAGAATCCGTATAGGTGTTCGAGTGTTCGATCCGTAATGCGCAAGAAATGGTATGTAAACCCGTTATTTACATATCTGCCACTGCGCAGGAGAATCCGTATAGGTGTTCGATTGTTCGAACCGTAATGCGCAAGAAATGGTATGGAAACCCCGTATTTACAAATCTACCACAATGCAGGAGAATCCGTATAGGTGTTCGAGTGTTCGAACCGTAATGCGCAAGAATTGGTATGTACACCCCATATTTACATATCTGCCACTGTGCAGGAGAATCCGTATAGGTGTTCGAGTGTTCGAACCGTAATGCGCAAGAAATGGTATGTAAACCCCGTATTTACATATCTGCCACTGTGCAGGAGAATTCGTATAGGTGTTCGAGTGTTCGAACCGTAATGCGCAAGAAATAGTATGGAAACCCCGTATTTACATGTCTGCCACTGTGCAGGAGAATCCGTATAGGTGTTCGAGTGTTCGAACCGTAATGCGCAAGAAATGGTATGTAAACCCCGTATTTACATATCTGCCACTGTGCAGGAGAATCCGTATAGGTGTTCGAGTGTTCGAACAGTAATGCGCAAGAATTGGTATGGAAACCCCGTATTTACATATCTGCCACTGTGCGGGAGAATCCGTATAGGTGTTCGAGTGTTCGAACAGTAATGCGCAAGAATTGGTATGGAAACCCCGTATTTACATCTCTGCCACTGTGCGGGAGAATCCGTATAGGTGTTCGAGTGTTCGAACCGTAATGCGCAAGAAATGGTATGTAAACCCCGTATTTACATATCTGCCACTCCGCAGAAGAATCCGTATAGGTGTTCGAGTGTTCGATCCATAATGCGCAAGAAATGGTATGTAAACCCGTTATTTACATATCTGCCACTGCGCAGGAGAATCCGTATAGATGTTCGAGTGTTCGAACCGTAATGCGCATGAAATGGTATGGAAACCCCGTATTTACATATCTGCCACTGTGCAGGAGAATCCGTATAGGTGTTCGAGTGTTCGAACCGTAATGCGCAAGAAATGGTACGGAAACCCCGTATTTACATATCTGCCACTCCGCAGAAGAATCCGTATAGGTGTTCGAGTGTTCGATCCGTAATGCGCAAGAAATGGTATGTAAACCCGTTATTTAAATATTTGCCACTGCGCAGGAGAATCCGTATAGGTGTTCGAGTGTTCGAACCGTAATGCGCAAGAAATGGTATGGAAACCCCGTATTTACAAATCTACCACAATGTAGGAGAATCCGTATAGGTGTTCGAGTGTTCGAACCGTAATGCGCAAGAATTGGTATGTACACCCCGTATTTACATATCTGCCACTGTGCAGGAGAATCCGTATAGGTGTTCGAGTGTTCGAACCGTAATGCGCAAGAAATGGTATGTAAACCCCGTATTTACATATCTGCCACTGTGCAGGAGAATTCGTATAGGTGTTCGAGTGTTCGAACCGTAATGCGCAAGAAATAGTATGGAAACCCCGTATTTACATGTCTGCCACTGTGCAGGAGAATCCGTATAGGTGTTCGAGTGTTCGAACCGTAATGCGCAAGAATTGGTATGGAAACCCCGTATTTACATATCTGCCACTGTGCCGGAGAATCTGTATAGGTGTTCGAGTGTTCGAACCGTAATGCGTAAGAAATGATATGTAAACCCCGTATTTACATATCTGCCACTGTGCAGGAGAATCCGTATAGGTGTTCGAGTGTTCGAACCGTAATGCGCAAGAAATGGTATGGAAACCCCGTATTTACATATCTGCCACTCCGCAGAAGAATCCGTATAGGTGTTCGAGTGTTCGATCCGTAATGCGCAAGAAATGGTATGTAAACCCGTTATTTACATATCTGCCACTGCGCAGGAGAATCCGTATAGGTGTTCGAGTGTTCGAACCGTAATGCGCAAGAAATGGTATGGAAACCCCGTATTTACAAATCTCCCACAATGCAGGAGAATCCGTATAGGTGTTCGAGTGTTCGAACCGTAATGCGCAAGAAATGGTATGTACACCCCGTATTTACATATCTGCCACTGTGCAGGAGAATCCGTATAGGTGTTCGAGTGTTCGAACCGTAATGCGCAAGAAATGGTATGTAAACCCCGTATTTACATATCTGCCACTGTGCAGGAGAATTCGTATAGGTGTTCGAGTGTTCGAACCGTAATGCGCAAGAAATAGTATGGAAACACCGTATTTACATGTCTGCCACTGTGCAGGAGAATCCGTATAGGTGTTCGAGTGTTCGAACCGTAATGCGCAAGAAATGGTATGTAAACCCCGCATTTACATATCTGCCACTGTGCAGGAGAATCCGTATAGGTGTTCGAGTGTTCGAACCGTAATGCGCAAGAAATGGTGTGTAAACCCCGTATTTACATATCTGCCACTATGCAGAAGAATCCGTATAGGTGTTCGAGTGTTCGAACCGTAATGCGCAAGAATTGGTATGGAAACCCCATATTTACATATCAGCCACTGTGCAGGAGAATCCGTATAGGTGTTCGAGTGTTCGAACCGTAATGCGCAAGAAAGGATATGTAAACCCCGTATTTACATATCTGTCACTGTGCAGGAGAATCTGTATAGGTGTTCGAGTGTTCGAACCGTAATGCGCAAGAAATGGTATGTAAACCCCGTATTTACATGTCTGCCACTGTGCAGGAGAATCCGTATAGGTGTTCGAGTGTTCGAACCGTAATGCGCAAGAAATGCTATGGAAACCCCATATTTACATATCTGCCACTGTGCAGGAGAATCCGTATAGGTGTTCGAGTGTTCGAACAGTAATGCGCAAGAATTGGTATGGAAACCCCGTATTTACATATCTGCCACTGTGCGGGAGAATCCGTATAGGTGTTCGAGTGTTCGAACCGTAATGCGCAAGAAATGGTATGTAAACCCCGTATTTACATGTCTGCCACTGTGCATGAGAATCCGTATAGGTGTTCGAGTGTTCGAACCGTAATGCGCAAGAAATGGTATGGAAACCCCGTATTTACATATCTGCCACTGTGCAGGAGAATCCGTATAGGTGTTCGAGTGTTCGAACCGTAATGCGTAAGAAATGATATGTAAACCCCGTATTTACATATCTGCCACTGTGCAGGAGAATCCGTATAGGTGTTCGAGTGTTCGAACCGTAATGCGCAAGAAATGGTATGGAAACCCCGTATTTACATATCTGCCACTCCGCAGAAGAATCCGTATAGGTGTTCGAGTGTTCGATCCGTAATGCGCAAGAAATGGTATGTAAACCCGTTATTTACATATCTGCCACTGCGGAGGAGAATCCGTATAGATGTTCGAGTGTTCGAACCGTAATGCGCAAGAAATGGTATGGAAACCCCGTATTTCATGTATGCCACTGTGCATGAGAATCCGTATAGGTGTTCAAGTGTTCGAACCGTAATGCGCATGAAATGGTATGGAAACCCCGTATTTACATATCTGCCACTGTGCAGGAGAATCCGTATAGGTGTTCGAGTGTTCGAACCGTAATGCGTAAGAAATGATATGTAAACCCCGTATTTACATATCTGCCACTGTGCAGGAGAATCCGTATAGGTGTTCGAGTGTTCGAACCGTAATGCGCAAGAAATGCTACGGAAACCCCGTATTTACATATCTGCCACTCCGTAGAAGAATCCGTATAGGTGTTCGAGTGTTCGATCCGTAATGCGCAAGAAATGGTATGTAAACCCGTTATTTACATATCTGCCACTGCGCAGGAGAATCCGTATAGGTGTTCAAGTGTTCGAACCGTAATGCGCAAGAAATGGTATGGAAACCCCGTATTTACAAATCTACCACAATGCAGGAGAATCCGTATAGGTGTTCGAGTGTTCGAACCGTAATGCGCAAGAATTGGTATGTACACCCCGTATTTACATATCTGCCACTCTGCAGGAGAATCCGTATAGGTGTTCGAGTGTTCGAACCGTAATGCGCAAGAAATGGTATGTAAACCCCGTATTTACATATCTGCCACTGTGCAGGAGAATTCGTATAGGTGTTCGAGTGTTCGAACCGTAATGCGCAAGAAATAGTATGGAAACCCCGTATTTACACGTCTGCCACTGTGCAGGAGAATCCGTATAGGTGTTCGAGTGTTCGAACCGTAATGCGCAAGAAATGGTATGGAAACCCCGTATTTACATATCTGCCACTGTGCCGGAGAATCTGTATAGGTGTTCGAGTGTTCGAACCGTAATGCGTAAGAAATGATATGTAAACCCCGTATTTACATATCTGCCACTGTGCAGGAGAATCCGTATAGGTGTTCGAGTGTTCGAACCGTAATGCGCAAGAAATGGTATGGAAACCCCGTATTTACATATCTGCCACTCCGCAGAAGAATCCGTATAGGTGTTCGAGTGTTCGATCCGTAATGCGCAAGAAATGGTATGTAAACCCGTTATTTACATATCTGCCACTGCGCAGGAGAATCCGTATAGGTGTTCGAGTGTTCGAACCGTAATGCGCAAGAAATGGTATGGAAACCCCGTATTTACAAATCTCCCACAATGCAGGAGAATCCGTATAGGTGTTCGAGTGTTCGAACCGTAATGCGCAAGAAATGGTATGTACACCCCGTATTTACATATCTGCCACTGTGCAGGAGAATCCGTATAGGTGTTCGAGTGTTCGAACCGTAATGCGCAAGAAATGGTATGTAAACCCCGTATTTACATATCTGCCACTGTGCAGGAGAATTCGTATAGGTGTTCGAGTGTTCGAACCGTAATGCGCAAGAAATAGTATGGAAACACCGTATTTACATGTCTGCCACTGTGCAGGAGAATCCGTATAGGTGTTCGAGTGTTCGAACCGTAATGCGCAAGAAATGGTATGTAAACCCCGCATTTACATATCTGCCACTGTGCAGGAGAATCCGTATAGGTGTTCGAGTGTTCGAACCGTAATGCGCAAGAAATGGTGTGTAAACCCCGTATTTACATATCTGCCACTATGCAGAAGAATCCGTATAGGTGTTCGAGTGTTCGAACCGTAATGCGCAAGAATTGGTATGGAAACCCCATATTTACATATCAGCCACTGTGCAGGAGAATCCGTATAGGTGTTCGAGTGTTCGAACCGTAATGCGCAAGAAAGGATATGTAAACCCCGTATTTACATATCTGTCACTGTGCAGGAGAATCTGTATAGGTGTTCGAGTGTTCGAACCGTAATGCGCAAGAAATGGTATGTAAACCCCGTATTTACATGTCTGCCACTGTGCAGGAGAATCCGTATAGGTGTTCGAGTGTTCGAACCGTAATGCGCAAGAAATGCTATGGAAACCCCATATTTACATATCTGCCACTGTGCAGGAGAATCCGTATAGGTGTTCGAGTGTTCGAACAGTAATGCGCAAGAATTGGTATGGAAACCCCGTATTTACATATCTGCCACTGTGCGGGAGAATCCGTATAGGTGTTCGAGTGTTCGAACCGTAATGCGCAAGAAATGGTATGTAAACCCCGTATTTACATGTCTGCCACTGTGCATGAGAATCCGTATAGGTGTTCGAGTGTTCGAACCGTAATGCGCAAGAAATGGTATGGAAACCCCGTATTTACATATCTGCCACTGTGCAGGAGAATCCGTATAGGTGTTCGAGTGTTCGAACCGTAATGCGTAAGAAATGATATGTAAACCCCGTATTTACATATCTGCCACTGTGCAGGAGAATCCGTATAGGTGTTCGAGTGTTCGAACCGTAATGCGCAAGAAATGGTATGGAAACCCCGTATTTACATATCTGCCACTCCGCAGAAGAATCCGTATAGGTGTTCGAGTGTTCGATCCGTAATGCGCAAGAAATGGTATGTAAACCCGTTATTTACATATCTACCACTGCGGAGGAGAATCCGTATAGATGTTCGAGTGTTCGAACCGTAATGCGCAAGAAATGGTATGGAAACCCCGTATTTCATGTATGCCACTGTGCATGAGAATCCGTATAGGTGTTCAAGTGTTCGAACCGTAATGCGCATGAAATGGTATGGAAACCCCGTATTTACATATCTGCCACTGTGCAGGAGAATCCGTATAGGTGTTCGAGTGTTCGAACCGTAATGCGTAAGAAATGATATGTAAACCCCGTATTTACATATCTGCCACTGTGCAGGAGAATCCGTATAGGTGTTCGAGTGTTCGAACCGTAATGCGCAAGAAATGCTACGGAAACCCCGTATTTACATATCTGCCACTCCGTAGAAGAATCCGTATAGGTGTTCGAGTGTTCGATCCGTAATGCGCAAGAAATGGTATGTAAACCCGTTATTTACATATCTGCCACTGCGCAGGAGAATCCGTATAGGTGTTCAAGTGTTCGAACCGTAATGCGCAAGAAATGGTATGGAAACCCCGTATTTACAAATCTACCACAATGCAGGAGAATCCGTATAGGTGTTCGAGTGTTCGAACCGTAATGCGCAAGAATTGGTATGTACACCCCGTATTTACATATCTGCCACTCTGCAGGAGAATCCGTATAGGTGTTCGAGTGTTCGAACCGTAATGCGCAAGAAATGGTATGTAAACCCCGTATTTACATATCTGCCACTGTGCAGGAGAATTCGTATAGGTGTTCGAGTGTTCGAACCGTAATGCGCAAAAAATAATATGGAAACCCCGTATTTACATGTGTGCCACTGTGCAGGAGAATCCGTATAGGTGTTCGAGTGTTCGAACCGTAATGCGCAAGAAATGGTATGTAAACCCCGTATTTACATATCTGCCACTGTGCAGGAGAATCCGTATAGGTGTTCGAGTGTTTGAACAGTAATGCGCAAGAATTGGTATGGAAACCCCGTATTTACATATCTGCCACTGTACGGGAGAATCCGTATAGGTGTTCGAGTGTTCGAACCGTAATGCGCAAGAAATGGTATGTAAACCCCGTATTTACATGTCTGCCACTGTGCATAAGAATCCGTATAGGTGTTCGAGCGTTCGAACCGTAATGCGCAAGAAATGGTATGGAAACCCCGTATTTACATATCTGCCACTGTGCGGGAGAATCCGTATAGGTGTTCGAGTGTTCGAACCGTAATGCGCAAGAAATGGTATGTAGACCCCGCATTTACATATCTGCCACTGTGCAGGAGAATCCGTATAGGTGTTCGAGTGTTTGAACAGTAATGCGCAAGAATTGGTATGGAAACCCCGTATTTACATATCTGCCACTGTGCGGGAGAATCCGTATAGGTGTTCGAGTGTTCGAACCGTAATGCGCAAGAAATGGTATGTAAACCCCGTATTTACATGTCTGCCACTGTGCATAAGAATCCGTATAGGTGTTCGAGTGTTCGAACCGTAATGCGCAAGAAATGGTATGGAAACCCCGTATTTACATATCTGCCACTGTGCAGGAGAATCCGTATAGGTGTTCGAGTGTTCGAACCGTAATGCGTAAGAAATGATATGTAAACCCCGTATTTACATATCTGCCACTGTGCAGGAGAATCCGTATAGGTGTTCGAGTGTTCGAACCGTAATGCGCAAGAAATGGTATGGAAACCCCGTATTTACATATCTGCCACTGTGCAGGAGAATCCGTATAGGTGTTCGAGTGTTCGAACCGTAATGCGTAAGAAATGATATGTAAACCCCGTATTTACATATCTGCCACTGTGCAGGAGAATCCGTATAGGTGTTCGAGTGTTCGAACAGTAATGCGCAAGAATTGGTATGGAAACCCCGTATTTACATATCTGCCACTGTGCGGGAGAATCCGTATAGGTGTTCGAGTGTTCGAACCGTAATGCGCAAGAAATGGTATGTAAACCCCGTATTTACCTGTCTGCCACTGTGCATGAGAATTAGTATAGGTGTTCGAGTGTTCGAACCGTAATGCGCAAGTAATGGTATGTAAACCCCGGATTTACATGTCTGCCACTGTGCAGGAGAATCCGTATAGGTGTTCGAGTGTTCGAACCGTAATGCGCAAGAAATGGTATGGAAACCCCGTATTTACATATCTGCCACTGTGCAGGAGAATCCGTATAGGTGTTCGAGTGTTCGAACAGTAATGCGCAAGAATTGGTATGGAAACCCCGTATTTACATATCTGCCACTGTGCGGGGGAATCCGTATAGGTGTTCGAGTGTTCGAACCGTAATGCGCAAGAAATGGTATGTAAACCCCGTATTTACATGTCTGCCACTGTGCATGAGAATCCGTATAGGTGTTCGAGTGTTCGAACCGTAATGCACAAGAAATGGTATGGAAACCCCGTATTTACATATCTGCCACTGTGTAGGAGAATCCGTATAGGTGTTCGAGTGTTCGAACCGTAATGCGCAACAAATGGTATGTAAACCCCGTATTTACATATCTGCCACTGCGCAGGAGAATCCGTATAGGTGTTCGAGTGTTCGAACCGTAATGCGTAAGAAATGGTATGGAAACCCCGTATTTACAAATCT
The DNA here is from genome assembly GCF_055761805.1 of Camellia sinensis. Classification (NCBI taxonomy): domain Eukaryota; kingdom Viridiplantae; phylum Streptophyta; class Magnoliopsida; order Ericales; family Theaceae; genus Camellia; species Camellia sinensis. The sequence continues at coordinate 2,388,259 of NW_028128989.1, read as the reverse complement.
ACCACTGTGCAGGAGAATCCGTATAGGTGTTCGAGTGTTCGAACCGTAATCCGCAAGAATTGGAATGGAAACCCCGTATTTACATATCTGCCACTGTGCAGGAGAATCCGTATAGGTGTTCGAGTGTTCGAACCGTAATGCGCAAGAAATGGTATGTAAACCCCGTATTTACATATCTGCCACTGTGCAGGAGAATCCGTATAGGTGTTCGAGTGTTCGAACCGTAATGCGTAAGAAATGATATGTTAACCCCGTATTTACATATCTGCCACTGTGCAGGAGAATCCGTATAGGTGTTCGAGTGTTCGAACCGTAATGCGCAAGAAATGCTACGGAAACCCCGTATTTACATATCTGCCACTCCGCAGAAGAATCCGTATAGGCGTTCGAGTGTTCGATCCGTAATGCGCAAGAAATGGTATGTAAACCCCGTATTTACCTGTCTGCCACTGTGCATGAGAATTAGTATAGGTGTTCGAGTGTTCGAACCGTAATGCGCAAGTAATGGTATGTAAACCCCGGATTTACATGTCTGCCACTGTGCAGGAGAATCCGTATAGGTGTTCGAGTGTTCGAACCGTAATGCGCAAGAAATGGTATGGAAACCCCGTATTTACATATCTGCCACTGTGCAGGAGAATCCGTATAGGTGTTCGAGTGTTCGAACAGTAATGCGCAAGAATTGGTATGGAAACCCCGTATTTACATATCTGCCACTGTGCGGGGGAATCCGTATAGGTGTTCGAGTGTTCGAACCGTAATGCGCAAGAAATGGTATGTAAACCCCGTATTTACATGTCTGCCACTGTGCATGAGAATCCGTATAGGTGTTCGAGTGTTCGAACCGTAATGCACAAGAAATGGTATGGAAACCCCGTATTTACATATCTGCCACTGTGTAGGAGAATCCGTATAGGTGTTCGAGTGTTCGAACCGTAATGCGCAACAAATGGTATGTAAACCCCGTATTTACATATCTGCCACTGCGCAGGAGAATCCGTATAGGTGTTCGAGTGTTCGAACCGTAATGCGTAAGAAATGGTATGGAAACCCCGTATTTACAAATCTACCACTGTGCAGGAGAATCCGTATAGGTGTTCGAGTGTTCGAACCGTAATCCGCAAGAATTGAAATGGAAACCCCGTATTTACATATCTGCCACTGTGCAGGAGAATCCGTATAGGTGTTCGAGTGTTCGAACCGTAATGCGCAAGAAATGGTATGTAAACCCCGTATTTACATATCTGCCACTGTGCAGGAGAATCCGTATAGGTGTTCGAGTGTTCGAACCGTAATGCGTAAGAAATGATATGTTAACCCCGTATTTACATATCTGCCACTGTGCAGGAGAATCCGTATAGGTGTTCGAGTGTTCGAACCGTAATGCGCAAGAAATGCTACGGAAACCCCGTATTTACATATCTGCCACTCCGCAGAAGAATCCGTATAGGCGTTCGAGTGTTCGATCCGTAATGCGCAAGAAATGGTATGTAAACCCGTTATTTACATATCTGCCACTGCGCAGGAGAATCCGTATAGGTGTTCAAGTGTTCGAACCGTAATGCGCAAGAAATGGTATGGAAACCCCGTATTTACATATCTGCCACTGTGCAGGAGAATCCGTATAGGTGTTCGAGTGTTCGAACCGTAATGCGCAAGAAATGCTACGGAAACCCCGTATTTACATATCTGCCACTCCGCAGAAGAATCCGTATAGGCGTTCGAGTGTTCGATCCGTAATGCGCAAGAAATGGTATGTAAACCCGTTATTTACATATCTGCCACTGCGCAGGAGAATCCGTATAGGTGTTCAAGTGTTCGAACCGTAATGCGCAAGAAATGGTATGGAAACCCCGTATTTACAAATCTACCACAATGCAGGAGAATCCGTATAGGTGTTCGAGTGTTCGAACCGTAATGCGCAAGTAATGGTATGTAAACCCCGGATTTACATGTCTGCCACTGTGCAGGAGAATCCGTATAGGTGTTCGAGTGTTCGAACCGTAATGCGCAAGAAATGGTATGGAAACCCCGTATTTACATATCTGCCACTGTGCAGGGGAATCCGTATAGGTGTTCGAGTGTTCGAACAGTAATGCGCAAGAATTGGTATGGAAACCCCGTATTTACATATCTGCCACTGTGCGGGAGAATCCGTATAGGTGTTCGAGTGTTCGAACCGTAATGCGCAAGAAATGGTATGTAAACCCCGTATTTACATGTCTGCCACTGTGCATGAGAATCCGTATAGGTGTTCGAGTGTTCGAACCGTAATGCACAAGAAATGGTATGGAAACCCCGTATTTACATATCTGCCACTGTGTAGGAGAATCCGTATAGGTGTTCGAGTGTTCGAACCGTAATGCGCAAGAAATGGTATGTAAACCCCGTATTTACATATCTGCCACTGCGCAGGAGAATCCGTATAGGTGTTCGAGTGTTCGAACCGTAATGCGTAAGAAATGGTATGGAAACCCCGTATTTACAAATCTACCACTGTGCAGGAGAATCCGTATAGGTGTTCGAGTGTTCGAACCGTAATCCGCAAGAATTGGAATGGAAACCCCGTATTTACATATCTGCCACTGTGCAGGAGAATCCGTATAGGTGTTCGAGTGTTCGAACCGTAATGCGCAAGAAATGGTATGTAAACCCCGTATTTACATATCTGCCACTGTGCAGGAGAATCCGTATAGGTGTTCGAGTGTTCGAACCGTAATGCGCAAGAAATGGTATGGAGACCCCGTATTTACATATCTGCCACTGTGCAGGAGAATTCGTATAGGTGTTCGAGTGTTCGAACCGTAATGCGCAAGAAATAGTATGGAAACCCCGTATTTACATGTGTGCCACTGTGCAGGAGAATCCGTATAGGTGTTCGAGTGTTCGAACCGTAGTGCGCAAGAAATGGTATGTAAACCCCGTATTTACATATCTGCCACAGTGCAGGAGAATCCGTATAGGTGTTCGAGTGTTCGAACAGTAATGCGCAAGAATTGGTATGGAAACCCCGTATTTACATATCTGCCACTGTGCGGGAGAATCCGTATAGGTGTTCGAGTGTTCGAACCGTAATGCGCAAGAAATGGTATGTAAACCCCGTATTTACCTGTCTGCCACTGTGCATGAGAATTAGTATAGGTGTTTGAGTGTTCGAACCGTAATGCGCAAGTAATGGTATGTAAACCCCGGATTTACATGTCTGCCACTGTGCAGGAGAATCCGTATAGGTGTTCGAGTGTTCGAACCGTAATGCGCAAGAAATGGTATGGAAACCCCGTATTTACATATCTGCCACTGTGCAGGAGAATCCGTATAGGTGTTCGAGTGTTCGAACAGTAATGCGCAAGAATTGGTATGGAAACCCCGTATTTACATATCTGCCACTGTGCGGGAGAATCCGTATAGGTGTTCGAGTGTTCGAACCGTAATGCGCAAGAAATGGTATGTAAACCCCGTATTTACATGTCTGCCACTGTGCATGAGAATCCGTATAGGTGTTCGAGTGTTCGAACCGTAATGCACAAGAAATGGTATGGAAACCCCGTATTTACATATCTGCCACTGTGTAGGAGAATCCGTATAGGTGTTCGAGTGTTCGAACCGTAATGCGCAACAAATGGTATGTAAACCCCGTATTTACATATCTGCCACTGCGCAGGAGAATCCGTATAGGTGTTCGAGTGTTCGAACCGTATTGCGTAAGAAATGGTATGGAAACCCCGTATTTACAAATCTACCACTGTGCAGGAGAATCCGTATAGGTGTTCGAGTGTTCGAACCGTAATCCGCAAGAATTGGAATGGAAACCCCGTATTTACATATCTGCCACTGTGCAGGAGAATCCGTATAGGTGTTCGAGTGTTCGAACCGTAATGCGCAAGAAATGGTATGTAAACCCCGTATTTACATATCTGCCACTGTGCAGGAGAATCCGTATAGGTGTTCGAGTGTTCGAACCGTAATGCGCAAGAAATGGTATGGAGACCCCGTATTTACATATCTGCCACTGTGCAGGAGAATCCGTATAGGTGTTCGAGTGTTCGAACCGTAATGCGTAAGAAATGATATGTAAACCCCGTATTTACATATCTGCCACTGTGCAGGAGAATCCGTATAGGTGTTCGAGTGTTCGAACAGTAATGCGCAAGAATTGGTATGGAAACCCCGTATTTACATATCTGCCACAATGCAGGAGAATCCGTATAGGTGTTCGAGTGTTCGAACCGTAATGCGCAAGAATTGGTATGTACAACCCGTATTTACATATCTGCCACTGTGCAGGAGAATCCGTATAGGTGTTCGAGTGTTCGAACCGTAATGCGCAAGAAATGGTATGGAAACCCCGTATTTACATATCTGCCACTGTGCAGGAGAATCCGTATAGGTGTTCGAGTGTTCGAACCGTAATGCGCAAGAAATGGTATGGAAACCCCGTATTTACATATCTGCCACTCCGCAGAAGAATCCGTATAGGTGTTCGAGTGTTCGAACAGTAATGCGCAAGAATTGGTATGGAAACCCCGTATTTACATATCTGCCACTGTGCGGGAGAATCCGTATAGGTGTTCGAGTGTTCGAACCGTAATGCGCAAGAAATGGTATGTAAACCCCGTATTTACATGTCTGCCACTGTGCATCAGAATCCGTATAGGTGTTCGAGTGTTCGAACCGTAATGCACAAGAAATGGTATGGAAACCCCGTATTTACATATCTGCCACTGTGCAGCAGAATCCGTATAGGTGTTCGAGTGTTCGAACCGTAATGCGCAAGAAATGGTATGGAAACCCCGTATTTACATATCTGCCACTGCGCAGGAGAATCCGTATAGGTGTTCGAGTGTTCGAACCGTAATGCGTAAGAAATGGTATGGAAACCCCGTATTTACAAATCTACCACTGTGCAGGAGAATCCGTATAGGTGTTCGAGTGTTCGAACCGTAATCCGCAAGAATTGGAATGGAAACCCCGTATTTACATATCTGCCACTGTGCAGGAGAATCCGTATAGGTGTTCGAGTGTTCGAACCGTAATGCGCAAGAAATGGTATGTAAACCCCGTATTTACATATCTGCCACTGTGCAGGAGAATCCGTATAGGTGTTCGAGTGTTCGAACCGTAATGCGCAAGAAATGGTATGGAGACCCCGTATTTACATATCTGCCACTGTGCAGGAGAATCCGTATAGGTGTTCGAGTGTTCGAACCGTAATGCGTAAGAAATGATATGTAAACCCCGTATTTACATATCTGCCACTGTGCAGGAGAATCCGTATAGGTGTTCGAGTGTTCGAACAGTAATGCGCAAGAATTGGTATGGAAACCCCGTATTTACATATCTGCCACAATGCAGGAGAATCCGTATAGGTGTTCGAGTGTTCGAACCGTAATGCGCAAGAATTGGTATGTACAACCCGTATTTACATATCTGCCACTGTGCAGGAGAATCCGTATAGGTGTTCGAGTGTTCGAACCGTAATGCGCAAGAAATGGTATGGAAACCCCGTATTTACATATCTGCCACTGTGCAGGAGAATCCGTATAGGTGTTCGAGTGTTCGAACCGTAATGCGCAAGAAATGGTATGGAAACCCCGTATTTACATATCTGCCACTCCGCAGAAGAATCCGTATAGGTGTTCGAGTGTTCGAACAGTAATGCGCAAGAATTGGTATGGAAACCCCGTATTTACATATCTGCCACTGTGCGGGAGAATCCGTATAGGTGTTCGAGTGTTCGAACCGTAATGCGCAAGAAATGGTATGTAAACCCCGTATTTACATGTCTGCCACTGTGCATGAGAATCCGTATAAGTGTTCGAGTGTTCGAACCGTAATGCACAAGAAATGGTATGGAAACCCCGTATTTACATATCTGCCACTGCGCAGGAGAATCCGTATAGGTGTTCGAGTGTTCGAACCGTAATGCGCAAGAAATGGTATGGAAACCCCGTATTTACATATCTGCCACTCCGCAGAAGAATCCGTATAGGTGTTCGAGTGTTCGAACAGTAATGCGCAAGAATTGGTATGGAAACCCCGTATTTACATATCTGCCACTGTGCGGGAGAATCCGTATAGGTGTTCGAGTGTTCGAACCGTAATGCGCAAGAAATGGTATGTAAACCCCGTATTTACATGTCTGCCACTGTGCATCAGAATCCGTATAGGTGTTCGAGTGTTCGAACCGTAATGCACAAGAAATGGTATGGAAACCCCGTATTTACATATCTGCCACTGTGCAGCAGAATCCGTATAGGTGTTCGAGTGTTCGAACCGTAATGCGCAAGAAATGGTATGGAAACCCCGTATTTACATATCTGCCACTGCGCAGGAGAATCCGTATAGGTGTTCGAGTGTTCGAACCGTAATGCGTAAGAAATGGTATGGAAACCCCGTATTTACAAATCTACCACTGTGCAGGAGAATCCGTATAGGTGTTCGAGTGTTCGAACCGTAATCCGCAAGAATTGGAATGGAAACCCCGTATTTACATATCTGCCACTGTGCAGGAGAATCCGTATAGGTGTTCGAGTGTTCGAACCGTAATGCGCAAGAAATGGTATGTAAACCCCGTATTTACATATCTGCCACTGTGCAGGAGAATCCGTATAGGTGTTCGAGTGTTCGAACCGTAATGCGCAAGAAATGGTATGGAGACCCCGTATTTACATATCTGCCACTGTGCAGGAGAATCCGTATAGGTGTTCGAGTGTTCGAACCGTAATGCGGAAGAAATGATATGTAAACCCCGTATTTACATATCTGCCACTGTGCAGGAGAATCCGTATAGGTGTTCGAGTGTTCGAACAGTAATGCGCAAGGATTGGTATGGAAACCCCGTATTTACATATCTGCCACAATGCAGGAGAATCCGTATAGGTGTTCGAGTGTTCGAACCGTAATGCGCAAGAATTGGTATGTACAACCCGTATTTACATATCTGCCACTGTGCAGGAGAATCCGTATAGGTGTTCGAGTGTTCGAACCGTAATGCGCAAGAAATGGTATGGAAACCCCGTATTTACATATCTGCCACTGTGCAGGAGAATCCGTATAGGTGTTCGAGTGTTCGAACCGTAATGCGCAAGAAATGGTATGGAAACCCCGTATTTACATATCTGCCACTCCGCAGAAGAATCCGTATAGGTGTTCGAGTGTTCGAACAGTAATGCGCAAGAATTGGTATGGAAACCCCGTATTTACATATCTGCCACTGTGCGGGAGAATCCGTATAGGTGTTCGAGTGTTCGAACCGTAATGCGCAAGAAATGGTATGTAAACCCCGTATTTACATGTCTGCCACTGTGCATGAGAATCCGTATAGGTGTTCGAGTGTTCGAACCGTAATGCACAAGAAATGGTATGGAAACCCCGTATTTACATATCTGCCACTGTGCAGCAGAATCCGTATAGGTGTTCGAGTGTTCGAACCGTAATGCGCAAGAAATGGTATGGAAACCCCGTATTTACATATCTGCCACTGTGTAGGAGAATCCGTATAGGTGTTCGAGTGTTCGAACCGTAATGCGCAAGAAATGGTATGTAAACCCCGTATTTACATATCTGCCACTGCGCAGGAGAATCCGTATAGGTGTTCGAGTGTTCGAACCGTAATGCGTAAGAAATGGTATGGAAACCCCGTATTTACAAATCTACCACTGTGCAGGAGAATCCGTATAGGTGTTCGAGTGTTCGAACCGTAATCCGCAAGAATTGGAATGGAAACCCCGTATTTACATATCTGCCACTGTGCAGGAGAATCCGTATAGGTGTTCGAGTGTTCGAACCGTAATGCGCAAGAAATGGTATGTAAACCCCGTATTTACATATCTGCCACTGTGCAGGAGAATCCGTATAGGTGTTCGAGTGTTCGAACCGTAATGCGCAAGAAATGGTATGGAGACCCCGTATTTACATATCTGCCACTGTGCAGGAGAATCCGTATAGGTGTTCGAGTGTTCGAACCGTAATGCGTAAGAAATGATATGTAAACCCCGTATTTACATATCTGCCACTGTGCAGGAGAATCCGTATAGGTGTTCGAGTGTTCGAACAGTAATGCGCAAGAATTGGTATGGAAACCCCGTATTTACATATCTGCCACAATGCAGGAGAATCCGTATAGGTGTTCGAGTGTTCGAACCGTAATGCGCAAGAATTGGTACGTACAACCCGTATTTACATATCTGCCACTGTGCGGGAGAATCCGTATAGGTGTTCGAGTGTTCGAACCGTAATGCGCAAGAAATGGTATGTAAACCCCGTATTTACATGTCTGCCACTGTGCATCAGAATCCGTATAGGTGTTCGAGTGTTCGAACCGTAATGCACAAGAAATGGTATGGAAACCCCGTATTTACATATCTGCCACTGTGCAGCAGAATCCGTATAGGTGTTCGAGTGTTCGAACCGTAATGCGCAAGAAATGGTATGGAAACCCCGTATTTACATATCTGCCACTGCGCAGGAGAATCCGTATAGGTGTTCGAGTGTTCGAACCGTAATGCGTAAGAAATGGTATGGAAACCCCGTATTTACAAATCTACCACTGTGCAGGAGAATCCGTATAGGTGTTCGAGTGTTCGAACCGTAATCCGCAAGAATTGGAATGGAAACCCCGTATTTATATATCTGCCACTGTGCAGGAGAATCCGTATAGGTGTTCGAGTGTTCGAACCGTAATGCGCAAGAAATGGTTTGTAAACCCCGTATTTACATATCTGCCACTGTGCAGGAGAATCCGTATAGGTGTTCGAGTGTTCGAACCGTAATGCGCAAGAAATGGTATGGAGACCCCGTATTTACATATCTGCCACTGTGCAGGAGAATCCGTATAGGTGTTCGAGTGTTCGAACCGTAATGCGTAAGAAATGATATGTAAACCCCGTATTTACATATCTGCCACTGTGCAGGAGAATCCGTATAGGTGTTCGAGTGTTCGAACAGTAATGCGCAAGAATTGGTATGGAAACCCCGTATTTACATATCTGCCACAATGCAGGAGAATCCGTATAGGTGTTCGAGTGTTCGAACCGTAATGCGCAAGAATTGGTATGTACAACCCGTATTTACATATCTGCCACTGTGCAGGAGAATCCGTATAGGTGTTCGAGTGTTCGAACCGTAATGCGCAAGAAATGGTATGGAAACCCCGTATTTACATATCTGCCACTGTGCAGGAGAATCCGTATAGGTGTTCGAGTGTTCGAACCGTAATGCGCAAGAAATGGTATGGAAACCCCGTATTTACATATCTGCCACTCCGTAGAAGAATCCGTATAGGTGTTCGAGTGTTCGAACAGTAATGCGCAAGAATTGGTATGGAAACCCCGTATTTACATATCTGCCACTGTGCGGGAGAATCCGTATAGGTGTTCGAGTGTTCGAACCGTAATGCGCAAGAAATGGTATGTAAACCCCGTATTTACATGTCTGCCACTGTGCATGAGAATCCGTATAGGTGTTCGAGTGTTCGAACCGTAATGCACAAGAAATGGTATGGAAACCCCGTATTTACATATCTGCCACTGTGCAGCAGAATCCGTATAGGTGTTCGAGTGTTCGAACCGTAATGCGCAAGAAATGGTATGGAAACCCCGTATTTACATATCTGCCACTGTGTAGGAGAATCCGTATAGGTGTTCGAGTGTTCGAACCGTAATGCGCAAGAAATGGTATGTAAACCCCGTATTTACATATCTGCCACTGCGCAGGAGAATCCGTATAGGTGTTCGAGTGTTCGAACCGTAATGCGTAAGAAATGGTATGGAAACCCCGTATTTACAAATCTACCACTGTGCAGGAGAATCCGTATAGGTGTTCGAGTGTTCGAACCGTAATCCGCAAGAATTGGAATGGAAACCCCGTATTTACATATCTGCCACTGTGCAGGAGAATCCGTATAGGTGTTCGAGTGTTCGAACCGTAATGCGCAAGAAATGGTATGTAAACCCCGTATTTACATATCTGCCACTGTGCAGGAGAATCCGTATAGGTGTTCGAGTGTTCGAACCGTAATGCGCAAGAAATGGTATGGAGACCCCGTATTTACATATCTGCCACTGTGCAGGAGAATCCGTATAGGTGTTCGAGTGTTCGAACCGTAATGCGTAAGAAATGATATGTAAACCCCGTATTTACATATCTGCCACTGTGCAGGAGAATCCGTATAGGTGTTCGAGTGTTCGAACAGTAATGCGCAAGAATTGGTATGGAAACCCCGTATTTACATATCTGCCACAATGCAGGAGAATCCGTATAGGTGTTCGAGTGTTCGAACCGTAATGCGCAAGAATTGGTACGTACAACCCGTATTTACATATCTGCCACTGTGCAGGAGAATCCGTATAGGTGTTCGAGTGTTCGAACTGTAATGCGCAAGAAATGGTATGGAAACCCCGTATTTACATATCTGCCACTGTGCAGGAGAATCCGTATAGGTGTTCGAGTGTTCGAACCGTAATGCGCAAGAAATGGTATGGAAACCCCGTATTTACATATCTGCCACTCCGTAGAAGAATCCGTATAGGTGTTCGAGTGTTCGAACAGTAATGCGCAAGAATTGGTATGGAAACCCCGTATTTACATATCTGCCACTGTGCGGGAGAATCCGTATAGGTGTTCGAGTGTTCGAACCGTAATGCGCAAGAAATGGTATGTAAACCCCGTATTTACATGTCTGCCACTGTGCATGAGAATCCGTATAGGTGTTCGAGTGTTCGAACCGTAATGCACAAGAAATGGTATGGAAACCCCGTATTTACATATCTGCCACTGTGCAGGAGAATCCGTATAGGTGTTCGAGTGTTCGAACAGTAATGCGCAAGAATTGGTATGGAAACCCCGTATTTACATATCTGCCACTGTGCGGGAGAATCCGTATAGGTGTTCGAGTGTTCGAACCGTAATGCGCAAGAAATGGTATGTAAACCCCGTATTTACATGTCTGCCACTGTGCATGAGAATCCGTATAGGTGTTCGAGTGTTCGAACCGTTTTGCACAAGAAATGGTATGGAAACCCCGTATTTACATATCTGCCACTGTGCAGCAGAATCCGTACAGGTGTTCGAGTGTTCGAACCGTAATGCGCAAGAAATGGTATGGAAACCCCGTATTTACATATCTGCCACTGTGTAGGAGAATCCGTATAGGTGTTCGAGTGTTCGAACCGTAATGCGCAAGAAATGGTATGTAAACCCCGTATTTACATATCTGCCACTGCGCAGGAGAATCCGTATAGGTGTTCGAGTGTTCGAACCGTAATGCGCAAGAAATGGTATGGAAACCCCGTGTTTACAAATCTACCACTGTGCAGGAGAATCCGTATAGGTGTTCGAGTGTTCGAACCGTAATGCGCAAGAATTGGAATGGAAACCTCGTATTTACATATCTGCCACTGTGCAGGAGAATCCGTATAGGTGTTCGAGTGTTCGAACCGTAATGCGCAAGAAATGGTATGTAAACCCCGTATTTACATATCTGCCACTGTGCAGGAGAATCCGTATAGGTGTTCGAGTGTTCGAACCGTAATGCGCAAGAAATGGTATGGAAACCCCGTATTTACATATCTGCCACTGTGCAGGAGAATCCGTATAGGTGTTCGAGTGTTCGAACCGTAATGCGCAAGAAATGGTATGTAAACCCTGTATTTACATGTCTGCCACTGTGCATGAGAATCCGTATAGGTGTTCGAGTGTTCGAACCGTAATGCACAAGAAATGGTATGGAAACCCCGTATTTACATATCTGCCACTGCGCAGGAGAATCCGTATAGGTGTTCGAGTGTTCGAACCGTTTTGCACAAGAAATGGTATGGAAACCCCGTATTTACATATCTGCCACTGTGCAGCAGAATCCGTACAGGTGTTCGAGTGTTCGAACCGTAATGCGCAAGAAATGGTATGGAAACCCCGTATTTACATATCTGCCACTGTGTAGGAGAATCCGTATAGGTGTTCGAGTGTTCGAACCGTAATGCGCAAGAAATGGTATGGAAACCCCGTATTTACATATCTGCCACTGTGTAGGAGAATCCGTATAGGTGTTCGAGTGTTCGAACCGTAATGCGCAAGAAATGGTATGTAAACCCCGTATTTACATATCTGCCACTGCGCAGGAGAATCCGTATAGGTGTTCGAGTGTTCGAACCGTAATGCGTAAGAAATGGTATGGAAACCCCGTATTTACAAATCTACCACTGTGCAGGAGAATCCGTATAGGTGTTCGAGTGTTCGAACCGTAATCCGCAAGAATTGGAATGGAAACCCCGTATTTACATATCTGCCACTGTGCAGGAGAATCCGTATAGGTGTTCGAGTGTTCGAACCGTAATGCGCAAGAAATGGTATGTAAACCCCGTATTTACATATCTGCCACTGTGCAGGAGAATCCGTATAGGTGTTCGAGTGTTCGAACCGTAATGCGCAAGAAATGGTATGGAGACCCCGTATTTACATATCTGCCACTGTGCAGGAGAATCCGTATAGGTGTTCGAGTGTTCGAACCGTAATGCGTAAGAAATGATATGTAAACCCCGTATTTACATATCTGCCACTGTGCAGGAGAATCCGTATAGGTGTTCGAGTGTTCGAACAGTAATGCGCAAGAATTGGTATGGAAACCCCGTATTTACATATCTGCCACAATGCAGGAGAATCCGTATAGGTGTTCGAGTGTTCGAACCGTAATGCGCAAGAATTGGTACGTACAACCCGTATTTACATATCTGCCACTGTGCGGGAGAATCCGTATAGGTGTTCGAGTGTTCGAACCGTAATGCGCAAGAAATGGTATGTAAACCCCGTATTTACATGTCTGCCACTGTGCATCAGAATCCGTATAGGTGTTCGAGTGTTCGAACCGTAATGCACAAGAAATGGTATGGAAACCCCGTATTTACATATCTGCCACTGTGCAGCAGAATCCGTATAGGTGTTCGAGTGTTCGAACCGTAATGCGCAAGAAATGGTATGGAAACCCCGTATTTACATATCTGCCACTGCGCAGGAGAATCCGTATAGGTGTTCGAGTGTTCGAACCGTAATGCGTAAGAAATGGTATGGAAACCCCGTATTTACAAATCTACCACTGTGCAGGAGAATCCGTATAGGTGTTCGAGTGTTCGAACCGTAATCCGCAAGAATTGGAATGGAAACCCCGTATTTACATATCTGCCACTGTGCAGGAGAATCCGTATAGGTGTTCGAGTGTTCGAACCGTAATGCGCAAGAAATGGTTTGTAAACCCCGTATTTACATATCTGCCACTGTGCAGGAGAATCCGTATAGGTGTTCGAGTGTTCGAACCGTAATGCGCAAGAAATGGTATGGAGACCCCGTATTTACATATCTGCCACTGTGCAGGAGAATCCGTATAGGTGTTCGAGTGTTCGAACCGTAATGCGTAAGAAATGATATGTAAACCCCGTATTTACATATCTGCCACTGTGCAGGAGAATCCGTATAGGTGTTCGAGTGTTCGAACAGTAATGCGCAAGAATTGGTATGGAAACCCCGTATTTACATATCTGCCACAATGCAGGAGAATCCGTATAGGTGTTCGAGTGTTCGAACCGTAATGCGCAAGAATTGGTATGTACAACCCGTATTTACATATCTGCCACTGTGCAGGAGAATCCGTATAGGTGTTCGAGTGTTCGAACCGTAATGCGCAAGAAATGGTATGGAAACCCCGTATTTACATATCTGCCACTGTGCAGGAGAATCCGTATAGGTGTTCGAGTGTTCGAACCGTAATGCGCAAGAAATGGTATGGAAACCCCGTATTTACATATCTGCCACTCCGTAGAAGAATCCGTATAGGTGTTCGAGTGTTCGAACAGTAATGCGCAAGAATTGGTATGGAAACCCCGTATTTACATATCTGCCACTGTGCGGGAGAATCCGTATAGGTGTTCGAGTGTTCGAACCGTAATGCGCAAGAAATGGTATGTAAACCCCGTATTTACATGTCTGCCACTGTGCATGAGAATCCGTATAGGTGTTCGAGTGTTCGAACCGTAATGCACAAGAAATGGTATGGAAACCCCGTATTTACATATCTGCCACTGTGCAGCAGAATCCGTATAGGTGTTCGAGTGTTCGAACCGTAATGCGCAAGAAATGGTATGGAAACCCCGTATTTACATATCTGCCACTGTGTAGGAGAATCCGTATAGGTGTTCGAGTGTTCGAACCGTAATGCGCAAGAAATGGTATGTAAACCCCGTATTTACATATCTGCCACTGCGCAGGAGAATCCGTATAGGTGTTCGAGTGTTCGAACCGTAATGCGTAAGAAATGGTATGGAAACCCCGTATTTACAAATCTACCACTGTGCAGGAGAATCCGTATAGGTGTTCGAGTGTTCGAACCGTAATCCGCAAGAATTGGAATGGAAACCCCGTATTTACATATCTGCCACTGTGCAGGAGAATCCGTATAGGTGTTCGAGTGTTCGAACCGTAATGCGCAAGAAATGGTATGTAAACCCCGTATTTACATATCTGCCACTGTGCAGGAGAATCCGTATAGGTGTTCGAGTGTTCGAACCGTAATGCGCAAGAAATGGTATGGAGACCCCGTATTTACATATCTGCCACTGTGCAGGAGAATCCGTATAGGTGTTCGAGTGTTCGAACCGTAATGCGTAAGAAATGATATGTAAACCCCGTATTTACATATCTGCCACTGTGCAGGAGAATCCGTATAGGTGTTCGAGTGTTCGAACAGTAATGCGCAAGAATTGGTATGGAAACCCCGTATTTACATATCTGCCACAATGCAGGAGAATCCGTATAGGTGTTCGAGTGTTCGAACCGTAATGCGCAAGAATTGGTACGTACAACCCGTATTTACATATCTGCCACTGTGCAGGAGAATCCGTATAGGTGTTCGAGTGTTCGAACTGTAATGCGCAAGAAATGGTATGGAAACCCCGTATTTACATATCTGCCACTGTGCAGGAGAATCCGTATAGGTGTTCGAGTGTTCGAACCGTAATGCGCAAGAAATGGTATGGAAACCCCGTATTTACATATCTGCCACTCCGTAGAAGAATCCGTATAGGTGTTCGAGTGTTCGAACAGTAATGCGCAAGAATTGGTATGGAAACCCCGTATTTACATATCTGCCACTGTGCGGGAGAATCCGTATAGGTGTTCGAGTGTTCGAACCGTAATGCGCAAGAAATGGTATGTAAACCCCGTATTTACATGTCTGCCACTGTGCATGAGAATCCGTATAGGTGTTCGAGTGTTCGAACCGTAATGCACAAGAAATGGTATGGAAACCCCGTATTTACATATCTGCCACTGTGCAGGAGAATCCGTATAGGTGTTCGAGTGTTCGAACAGTAATGCGCAAGAATTGGTATGGAAACCCCGTATTTACATATCTGCCACTGTGCGGGAGAATCCGTATAGGTGTTCGAGTGTTCGAACCGTAATGCGCAAGAAATGGTATGTAAACCCCGTATTTACATGTCTGCCACTGTGCATGAGAATCCGTATAGGTGTTCGAGTGTTCGAACCGTTTTGCACAAGAAATGGTATGGAAACCCCGTATTTACATATCTGCCACTGTGCAGCAGAATCCGTACAGGTGTTCGAGTGTTCGAACCGTAATGCGCAAGAAATGGTATGGAAACCCCGTATTTACATATCTGCCACTGTGTAGGAGAATCCGTATAGGTGTTCGAGTGTTCGAACCGTAATGCGCAAGAAATGGTATGTAAACCCCGTATTTACATATCTGCCACTGCGCAGGAGAATCCGTATAGGTGTTCGAGTGTTCGAACCGTAATGCGCAAGAAATGGTATGGAAACCCCGTGTTTACAAATCTACCACTGTGCAGGAGAATCCGTATAGGTGTTCGAGTGTTCGAACCGTAATGCGCAAGAATTGGAATGGAAACCTCGTATTTACATATCTGCCACTGTGCAGGAGAATCCGTATAGGTGTTCGAGTGTTCGAACCGTAATGCGCAAGAAATGGTATGTAAACCCCGTATTTACATATCTGCCACTGTGCAGGAGAATCCGTATAGGTGTTCGAGTGTTCGAACCGTAATGCGCAAGAAATGGTATGGAAACCCCGTATTTACATATCTGCCACTGTGCAGGAGAATCCGTATAGGTGTTCGAGTGTTCGAACCGTAATGCGCAAGAAATGGTATGTAAACCCTGTATTTACATGTCTGCCACTGTGCATGAGAATCCGTATAGGTGTTCGAGTGTTCGAACCGTAATGCACAAGAAATGGTATGGAAACCCCGTATTTACATATCTGCCACTGTGCAGGAGAATCCGTATAGGTGTTCGAGTGTTCGAACAGTAATGCGCAAGAATTGGTATGGAAACCCCGTATTTACATATCTGCCACTGTGCGGGAGAATCCGTATAGGTGTTCGAGTGTTCGAACCGTAATGCGCAAGAAATGGTATGTAAACCCCGTATTTACATGTCTGCCACTGTGCATGAGAATCCGTATAGGTGTTCGAGTGTTCGAACCGTTTTGCACAAGAAATGGTATGGAAACCCCGTATTTACATATCTGCCACTGTGCAGCAGAATCCGTACAGGTGTTCGAGTGTTCGAACCGTAATGCGCAAGAAATGGTATGGAAACCCCGTATTTACATATCTGCCACTGTGTAGGAGAATCCGTATAGGTGTTCGAGTGTTCGAACCGTAATGCGCAAGAAATGGTATGTAAACCCCGTATTTACATATCTGCCACTGCGCAGGAGAATCCGTATAGGTGTTCGAGTGTTCGAACCGTAATGCGCAAGAAATGGTATGGAAACCCCGTGTTTACAAATCTACCACTGTGCAGGAGAATCCGTATAGGTGTTCGAGTGTTCGAACCGTAATACGCAAGAATTGAAATGGAAACCTCGTATTTACATATCTGCCACTGTGCAGGAGAATCCGTATAGGTGTTCGAGTGTTCGAACCGTAATGCGCAAGAAATGGTATGTAAACCCCGTATTTACATATTTGCCACTGTGCAGGAGAATCCGTATAGGTGTTCGAGTGTTCGAACCGTAATGCGCAAGAAATGGTATGGAAACCCCGTATTTACATATCTGCCACTGTGCAGGAGAATCCGTATAGGTGTTCGAGTGTTCGAACCGTAATGCGTAAGAAATGATATGTAAACCCCGTATTTACATATCTGCCACTGTGCAGGAGAATCCGTATAGGTGTTCGAGTGTTCGAACAGTAATGCGCAAGAATTGGTATGGAAACCCCGTATTTACATATCTGCCACAATGCAGGAGAATCCGTATAGGTGTTCGAGTGTTCGAACCGTAATGCGCAAGAATTGGTATGTACACCCCGTATTTACATATCAGCCACTGTGCAGGAGAATCCGTATAGGTGTTCGAGTGTTCGAACCGTAATGCGCAAGAAATGGTATGGAAATCCCGTATTTACATATCTGCCACTGTGCAGGAGAATCCGTATAGGTGTTCGAGTGTTCGAACCGTAATGCGCAAGAAATGGTATGGAAACCCCGTATTTACATATCTGCCACTCCGCAGAAGAATCCATATAGGTGTTCGAGTGTTCGAACAGTAATGCGCAAGAATTGGTATGGAAACCCCGTATTTACATATCTGCCACTGTGCGGGAGAATCCGTATAGGTGTTCGAGTGTTCGAACCGTAATGCGCAAGAAATGGTATGTAAACCCCGTATTTACATGTCTGCCACTGTGCATGAGAATCCGTATAGGTGTTCGAGTGTTCGAACCGTAATGCACAAGAAATGGTATGGAAACCCCGTATTTACATATCTGCCACTGTGCAGGAGAATCCGTATAGGTGTTCGAGTGTTCGAACAGTAATGCGCAAGAATTGGTATGGAAACCCCGTATTTACATATCTGCCACTGTGCGGGAGAATCCGTATAGGTGTTCGAGTGTTCGAACCGTAATGCGCAAGAAATGGTATGTAAACCCCGTATTTACATGTCTGCCACTGTGCATGAGAATCCGTATAGGTGTTCGAGTGTTCGAACCGTTTTGCACAAGAAATGGTATGGAAACCCCTTATTTACATATCTGCCACTGTGCAGCAGAATCCGTACAGGTGTTCGAGTGTTCGAACCGTAATGCGCAAGAAATGGTATGGAAACCCCGTATTTACATATCTGCCACTGTGTAGGAGAATCCGTATAGGTGTTCGAGTGTTCGAACCGTAATGCGCAAGAAATGGTATGTAAACCCCGTATTTACATATCTGCCACTGCGCAGGAGAATCCGTATAGGTGTTCGAGTGTTCGAACCGTAATGCGCAAGAAATGGTATGGAAACCCCGTGTTTACAAATCTACCACTGTGCAGGAGAATCCGTATAGGTGTTCGAGTGTTCGAACCGTAATGCGCAAGAATTGGAATGGAAACCTCGTATTTACATATCTGCCACTGTGCAGGAGAATCCGTATAGGTGTTCGAGTGTTCGAACCGTAATGCGCAAGAAATGGTATGTAAACCCCGTATTTACATATCTGCCACTGTGCAGGAGAATCCGTATAGGTGTTCGAGTGTTCGAACCGTAATGCGCAAGAAATGGTATGGAAACCCCGTATTTACATATCTGCCACTGTGCAGGAGAATCCGTATAGGTGTTCGAGTGTTCGAACCGTAATGCGCAAGAAATGGTATGTAAACCCTGTATTTACATGTCTGCCACTGTGCATGAGAATCCGTATAGGTGTTCGAGTGTTCGAACCGTAATGCACAAGAAATGGTATGGAAACCCCGTATTTACATATCTGCCACTGTGCAGGAGAATCCGTATAGGTGTTCGAGTGTTCGAACAGTAATGCGCAAGAATTGGTATGGAAACCCCGTATTTACATATCTGCCACTGTGCGGGAGAATCCGTATAGGTGTTCGAGTGTTCGAACCGTAATGCGCAAGAAATGGTATGTAAACCCCGTATTTACATGTCTGCCACTGTGCATGAGAATCCGTATAGGTGTTCGAGTGTTCGAACCGTTTTGCACAAGAAATGGTATGGAAACCCCGTATTTACATATCTGCCACTGTGCAGCAGAATCCGTACAGGTGTTCGAGTGTTCGAACCGTAATGCGCAAGAAATGGTATGGAAACCCCGTATTTACATATCTGCCACTGTGTAGGAGAATCCGTATAGGTGTTCGAGTGTTCGAACCGTAATGCGCAAGAAATGGTATGTAAACCCCGTATTTACATATCTGCCACTGCGCAGGAGAATCCGTATAGGTGTTCGAGTGTTCGAACCGTAATGCGCAAGAAATGGTATGGAAACCCCGTGTTTACAAATCTACCACTGTGCAGGAGAATCCGTATAGGTGTTCGAGTGTTCGAACCGTAATACGCAAGAATTGAAATGGAAACCTCGTATTTACATATCTGCCACTGTGCAGGAGAATCCGTATAGGTGTTCGAGTGTTCGAACCGTAATGCGCAAGAAATGGTATGTAAACCCCGTATTTACATATCTGCCACTGTGCAGGAGAATCCGTATAGGTGTTCGAGTGTTCGAACCGTAATGCGCAAGAAATGGTATGGAAACCCCGTATTTACATATCTGCCACTGTGCAGGAGAATCCGTATAGGTGTTCGAGTGTTCGAACCGTAATGCGTAAGAAATGATATGTAAACCCCGTATTTACATATCTGCCACTGTGCAGGAGAATCCGTATAGGTGTTCGAGTGTTCGAACAGTAATGCGCAAGAATTGGTATGGAAACCCCGTATTTACATATCTGCCACAATGCAGGAGAATCCGTATAGGTGTTCGAGTGTTCGAACCGTAATGCGCAAGAATTGGTATGTACACCCCGTATTTACATATCAGCCACTGTGCAGGAGAATCCGTATAGGTGTTCGAGTGTTCGAACCGTAATGCGCAAGAAATGGTATGGAAATCCCGTATTTACATATCTGCCACTGTGCAGGAGAATCCGTATAGGTGTTCGAGTGTTCGAACCGTAATGCGCAAGAAATGGTATGGAAACCCCGTATTTACATATCTGCCACTCCGCAGAAGAATCCATATAGGTGTTCGAGTGTTCGAACAGTAATGCGCAAGAATTGGTATGGAAACCCCGTATTTACATATATGCCACTGTGCGGGAGAATCCGTATAGGTGTTCGAGTGTTCGAACCGTAATGCGCAAGAAATGGTATGTAAACCCCGTATTTAAATGTCTGCCACTGTGCATGAGAATCCGTATAGGTGTTCGAGTGTTCGAACCGTAATGCGCAAGAAATGGTATGTAAACCCCGTATTTACATATCTGCCACTGCGCAGGAGAATCCGTATAGGTGTTCGAGTGTTCGAACCGTAATGCGTAAGAAATGGTATGGAAACCCCGTATTTACAAATCTACCACTGTGCAGGAGAATCCGTATAGGTGTTCGAGTGTTCGAACCGTAATCCGCAAGAATTGGAATGGAAACCCCGTATTTACATATCTGCCACTGTGCAGGAGAATCCGTATAGGTGTTCGAGTGTTCGAACCGTAATCCGCAAGAATTGGAATGGAAACCCCGTATTTACATATCTGCCACTGTGCAGGAGAATCCGTATAGGTGTTCGAGTGTTCGAACCGTAATGCGCAAGAAATGGTATGTAAACCCCGTATTTACATATCTGCCACTGTGCAGGAGAATCCGTATAGGTGTTCGAGTGTTCGAACCGTAATGCGCAAGAAATGGTATGGAAACCCCGTATTTACATATCTGCCACTGTGCAGGAGAATCCGTATAGGTGTTCGAGTGTTCGAACCGTAATGCGTAAGAAATGATATGTAAACCCCGTATTTACATATCTGCCACTGTGCAGGAGAATCCGTATAGGTGTTCGAGTGTTCGAACAGTAATGCGCAAGAATTGGTATGGAAACCCCGTATTTACATATCTGCCACAATGCAGGAGAATCCGTATAGGTGTTCGAGTGTTCGAACCGTAATGCGCAAGAATTGGTATGTACAACCCGTATTTACATATCTGCCACTGTGCAGGAGAATCCATATATGTGTTCGAGTGTTCGAACCGTAATGCGCAAGAAATGCTATGGAAACCCCGTATTTACATATCTGCCACTGTGCAGGAGAATCCGTATAGGTGTTCGAGTGTTCGAACCGTAATGCGCAAGAAATGGTATGGAAACCCCGTATTTACATATCTGCCACTCCGCAGAAGAATCCGTATAGGTGTTCGAGTGTTCGAACAGTAATGCGCAAGAATTGGTATGGAAACCCCGTATTTACATATCTGCCACTGTGCGGGAGAAATAGTATAGGTGTTCGAGTGTTCGAACCGTAATGCACAAGAAATGGTATGGAAACCCCGTATTTACATATCTGCCACTGTGCAGGAGAATCCGTATAGGTGTTCGAGTGTTCGAACAGTAATGCGCAAGAATTGGTATGGAAACCCCGTATTTACATATCTGCCACTGTGCGGGAGAATCCGTATAGGTGTTCGAGTGTTCGAACCGTAATGCGCAAGAAATGGTATGTAAACCCCGTATTTACATGTCTGCCACTGTGCATGAGAATCCGTATAGGTGTTCGAGTGTTCGAACCGTAATGCACAAGAAATGGTATGGAAACCCCGCATTTACATATCTGCCACTGTGCAGCAGAATCCGTACAGGTGTTCGAGTGTTCGAACCGTAATGCGCAAGAAATGGTATGGAAACCCCGTATTTACATATCTGCCACTGTGGAGGAGAATCCGTATAGGTGTTCGAGTGTTCGAACCGTAATGCGTAAGAAATGATATGCAAACCCCGTATTTACATATCTGCCACTGTGCAGGAGAATCCGTATAGGTGTTCGAGTGTTCGAACAGTAATGCGCAAGAATTGGTATGGAAACCCCGTATTTACATATCTGCCACAATGCAGGAGAATCCGTATAGGTGTTCGAGTGTTCGAACCGTAATGCGCAAGAATTGGTATGTACAACCCGTATTTACATATCTGCCACTGTGCAGGAGAATCCGTATAGGTGTTCGAGTGTTCGAACCGTAATACGCAAGAAATGGTATGGAAACCCCGTATTTACATATCTGCCACTGTGCAGGAGAATCCGTATAGGTGTTCGAGTGTTCGAACCGTAATGCGCAAGAAATGGTATGGAAACCCCGTATTTACATATCTGCCACTCCGCAGAAGAATCCGTATAGGTGTTCGAGTGTTCGAACAGTAATGCGCAAGAATTGGTATGGAAACCCCGTATTTACATATCTGCCACTGTGCGGGAGAAATAGTATAGGTGTTCGAGTGTTCGAACCGTAATGCACAAGAAATGGTATGGAAACCCCGTATTTACATATCTGCCACTGTGCAGGAGAATCCGTATAGGTGTTCGAGTGTTCGAACAGTAATGCGCAAGAATTGGTATGGAAACCCCGTATTTACATATCTGCCACTGTGCGGGAGAATCCGTATAGGTGTTCGAGTGTTCGAACCGTAATGCGCAAGAAATGGAATGTAAACCCGTATTTACATGTCTGCCACTGTGCGTGAGAATCCGTATAGGTGTTCGAGTGTTCGAACCGTAATGCACAAGAAATGGTATGGAAACCCCGTATTTACATATCTGCCACTGTGCAGCAGAATCCGTACAGGTGTTCGAGTGTTTGAACCGTAATGCGCAAGAAATGGTATGGAAACCCCGTATTTACATATCTGCCACTGTGTAGGAGAATCCGTATAGGTGTTCGAGTGTTCGAACCGTAGTGCGCAAGAAATGGTATGTAAACCCCGTATTTACAAATCTACCACTGTGCAGGAGAATCCGTATAGGTGTTCGAGTGTTCGAACCGTAATCCGCAAGAATTGGAATGGAAACCCCGTATTTACATATCTGCCACTGTGCAGGAGAATCCGTATAGGTGTTCGAGTGTTCGAACCGTAATGCGCAAGAAATGGTATGTAAACCCCGTATTTACATATCTGCCACTGTGCAGGAGAATCCGTATAGGTGTTCGAGTGTTCGAACCGTAATGCGCAAGAAATGGTATGGAAACCCCGTATTTACATATCTGCCACTCTGCAGGAGAATCCGTATAGGTGTTCGAGTGTTCGAACCGTAATGCGTAAGAAATGATATGTAAACCCCGTATTTACATATCTGCCACTGTGCAGGAGAATCCGTATAGGTGTTCGAGTGTTCGAACAGTAATGCGCAAGAATTGGTATGGAAACCCCGTATTTACATATCTGCCACAATGCAGGAGAATCCGTATAGGTGTTCGAGTGTTCGAACCGTAATGCGCAAGAATTGGTATGTACAACCCGTATTTACATATCTGCCACTGTGCAGGAGAATCCGTATAGGTGTTCGAGTGTTCGAACCGTAATGCGCAAGAAATGGTATGGAAACCACGTATTTACATATCTGCCACTGTGCAGGAGAATCCGTATAGGTGTTCGAGTGTTTGAACCGTAATGCGCAAGAAATGGTATGGAAACCCCGTATTTACATATCTGCCACTCCGCAGAAGAATCCGTATAGGTGTTCGAGTGTTCGAACAGTAATGCGCAAGAATTGGTATGGAAACCCCGTATTTACATATCTGCCACTGTGCGGGAGAAATAGTATAGGTGTTCGAGTGTTCGAACCGTAATGCACAAGAAATGGTATGGAAACCCCGTATTTACATATCTGCCACTGTGCAGGAGAATCCGTATAGGTGTTCGAGTGTTCGAACAGTAATGCGCAAGAATTGGTATGGAAACCCCGTATTTACATATCTGCCACTGTGCGGGAGAATCCGTATAGGTGTTCGAGTGTTCGAACCGTAATGCGCAAGAAATGGTATGTAAACCCCGTATTTACATGTCTGCCACTGTGCGTGAGAATCCGTATAGGTGTTCGAGTGTTCGAACCGTAATGCACAAGAAATGGTATGGAAACCCCGTATTTACATATCTGCCACTGTGCAGCAGAATCCGTACAGGTGTTCGAGTGTTCGAACCGTAATGCGCAAGAAATGGTATGGAAACCCCGTATTTACATATCTGCCACTATGTAAGAGAATCCGTATAGGTGTTCGAGTGTTCGAACCGTAATGCGCAAGAAATGGTATGTAAACCCCGTATTTACATATCTGCCACTGCGCAGGAGAATCCGTATAGGTGTTCGAGTGTTCGAACAGTAATGCGCAAGAATTGGTATGGAAACCCCGTATTTACATATCTGCCACAATGCAGGAGAATCCGTATAGGTGTTCGAGTGTTCGAACCGTAATGCGCAAGAATTGGTATGTACACCCCGTATTTACATATCAGCCACTGTGCAGGAGAATCCGTATAGGTGTTCGAGTGTTCGAACCGTAATGCGCAAGAAATGGTATGGAAATCCCGTATTTACATATCTGCCACTGTGCAGGAGAATCCGTATAGGTGTTCGAGTGTTCGAACCGTAATGCGCAAGAAATGGTATGGAAACCCCGTATTTACATATCTGCCACTCCGCAGAAGAATCCGTATAGGTGTTCGAGTGTTCGAACAGTAATGCGCAAGAATTGGTATGGAAACCCCGTATTTACATATATGCCACTGTGCGGGAGAATCCGTATAGGTGTTCGAGTGTTCGAACCGTAATGCGCAAGAAATGGTATGTAAACCCCGTATTTACATGTCTGCCACTGTGCATGAGAATCCGTATAGGTGTTCGAGTGTTCGAACCGTAATGCGCAAGAAATGGTATGTAAACCCCGTATTTACATATCTGCCACTGCGCAGGAGAATCCGTATAGGTGTTCGAGTGTTCGAACCGTAATGCGTAAGAAATGGTATGGAAACCCCGTATTTACAAATCTACCACTGTGCAGGAGAATCCGTATAGGTGTTCGAGTGTTCGAACCGTAATCCGCAAGAATTGGAATGGAAACCCCGTATTTACATATCTGCCACTGTGCAGGAGAATCCGTATAGGTGTTCGAGTGTTCGAACCGTAATGCGCAAGAAATGGTATGTAAACCCCGTATTTACATATCTGCCACTGTGCAGGAGAATCCGTATAGGTGTTCGAGTGTTCGAACCGTAATGCGCAAGAAATGGTATGGAAACCCCGTATTTACATATCTGCCACTGTGCAGGAGAATCCGTATAGGTGTTCGAGTGTTCGAACCGTAATGCGTAAGAAATGATATGTAAACCCCGTATTTACATATCTGCCACTGTGCAGGAGAATCCGTATAGGTGTTCGAGTGTTCGAACAGTAATGCGCAAGAATTGGTATGGAAACCCCGTATTTACATATCTGCCACAATGCAGGAGAATCCGTATAGGTGTTCGAGTGTTCGAACCGTAATGCGCAAGAATTGGTATGTACAACCCGTATTTACATATCTGCCACTGTGCAGGAGAATCCATATATGTGTTCGAGTGTTCGAACCGTAATGCGCAAGAAATGCTATGGAAACCCCGTATTTACATATCTGCCACTGTGCAGGAGAATCCGTATAGGTGTTCGAGTGTTCGAACCGTAATGCGCAAGAAATGGTATGGAAACCCCGTATTTACATATCTGCCACTCCGCAGAAGAATCCGTATAGGTGTTCGAGTGTTCGAACAGTAATGCGCAAGAATTGGTATGGAAACCCCGTATTTACATATCTGCCACTGTGCGGGAGAAATAGTATAGGTGTTCGAGTGTTCGAACCGTAATGCACAAGAAATGGTATGGAAACCCCGTATTTACATATCTGCCACTGTGCAGGAGAATCCGTATAGGTGTTCGAGTGTTCGAACAGTAATGCGCAAGAATTGGTATGGAAACCCCGTATTTACATATCTGCCACTGTGCGGGAGAATCCGTATAGGTGTTCGAGTGTTCGAACCGTAATGCGCAAGAAATGGTATGTAAACCCCGTATTTACATGTCTGCCACTGTGCATGAGAATCCGTATAGGTGTTCGAGTGTTCGAACCGTAATGCACAAGAAATGGTATGGAAACCCCGCATTTACATATCTGCCACTGTGCAGCAGAATCCGTACAGGTGTTCGAGTGTTCGAACCGTAATGCGCAAGAAATGGTATGGAAACCCCGTATTTACATATCTGCCACTGTGGAGGAGAATCCGTATAGGTGTTCGAGTGTTCGAACCGTAATGCGTAAGAAATGATATGCAAACCCCGTATTTACATATCTGCCACTGTGCAGGAGAATCCGTATAGGTGTTCGAGTGTTCGAACAGTAATGCGCAAGAATTGGTATGGAAACCCCGTATTTACATATCTGCCACAATGCAGGAGAATCCGTATAGGTGTTCGAGTGTTCGAACCGTAATGCGCAAGAATTGGTATGTACAACCCGTATTTACATATCTGCCACTGTGCAGGAGAATCCGTATAGGTGTTCGAGTGTTCGAACCGTAATACGCAAGAAATGGTATGGAAACCCCGTATTTACATATCTGCCACTGTGCAGGAGAATCCGTATAGGTGTTCGAGTGTTCGAACCGTAATGCGCAAGAAATGGTATGGAAACCCCGTATTTACATATCTGCCACTCCGCAGAAGAATCCGTATAGGTGTGCGAGTGTTCGAACAGTAATGCGCAAGAATTGGTATGGAAACCCCGTATTTACATATCTGCCACTGTGCGGGAGAAATAGTATAGGTGTTCGAGTGTTCGAACCGTAATGCACAAGAAATGGTATGGAAACCCCGTATTTACATATCTGCCACTGTGCAGGAGAATCCGTATAGGTGTTCGAGTGTTCGAACAGTAATGCGCAAGAATTGGTATGGAAACCCCGTATTTACATATCTGCCACTGTGCGGGAGAATCCGTATAGGTGTTCGAGTGTTCGAACCGTAATCCGCAAGAAATGGTATGTAAACCCCGTATTTACATGTCTGCCACTGTGCATGAGAATCCGTATAGGTGTTCGAGTGTTCGAACCGTAATGCACAAGAAATGGTATGGAAACCCCGTATTTACATATCTGCCACTGTGCAGCAGAATCCGTACAGGTGTTCGAGTGTTCGAACCGTAATGCGCAAGAAATGGTATGGAAACCCCGTATTTACATATCTGCCACTGTGTAGGAGAATCCGTATAGGTGTTCGAGTGTTCGAACCGTAATGCGCAAGAAATGGTATGTAAACCCCGTATTTACATATCTGCCACTGCGCAGGAGAATCCGTATAGGTGTTCGAGTGTTCGAACAGTAATGCGCAAGAATTGGTATGGAAACCCCGTATTTACATATCTGCCACAATGCAGGAGAATCCGTATAGGTGTTCGAGTGTTCGAACCGTAATGCGCAAGAATTGGTATGTACACCCCGTATTTACATATCAGCCACTGTGCAGGAGAATCCGTATAGGTGTTCGAGTGTTCGAACCGTAATGCGCAAGAAATGGTATGGAAATCCCGTATTTACATATCTGCCACTGTGCAGGAGAATCCGTATAGGTGTTCGAGTGTTCGAACCGTAATGCGCAAGAAATGGTATGGAAACCCCGTATTTACATATCTGCCACTCCGCAGAAGAATCCGTATAGGTGTTCGAGTGTTCGAACAGTAATGCGCAAGAATTGGTATGGAAACCCCGTATTTACATATATGCCACTGTGCGGGAGAATCCGTATAGGTGTTCGAGTGTTCGAACCGTAATGCGCAAGAAATGGTATGTAAACCCCGTATTTACATGTCTGCCACTGTGCATGAGAATCCGTATAGGTGTTCGAGTGTTCGAACCGTAATGCGCAAGAAATGGTATGTAAACCCCGTATTTACATATCTGCCACTGCGCAGGAGAATCCGTATAGGTGTTCGAGTGTTCGAACCGTAATGCGTAAGAAATGGTATGGAAACCCCGTATTTACAAATCTACCACTGTGCAGGAGAATCCGTATAGGTGTTCGAGTGTTCGAACCGTAATCCGCAAGAATTGGAATGGAAACCCCGTATTTACATATCTGCCACTGTGCAGGAGAATCCGTATAGGTGTTCGAGTGTTCGAACCGTAATGCGCAAGAAATGGTATGTAAACCCCGTATTTACATATCTGCCACTGTGCAGGAGAATCCGTATAGGTGTTCGAGTGTTCGAACCGTAATGCGCAAGAAATGGTATGGAAACCCCGTATTTACATATCTGCCACTGTGCAGGAGAATCCGTATAGGTGTTCGAGTGTTCGAACCGTAATGCGTAAGAAATGATATGTAAACCCCGTATTTACATATCTGCCACTGTGCAGGAGAATCCGTATAGGTGTTCGAGTGTTCGAACAGTAATGCGCAAGAATTGGTATGGAAACCCCGTATTTACATATCTGCCACAATGCAGGAGAATCCGTATAGGTGTTCGAGTGTTCGAACCGTAATGCGCAAGAATTGGTATGTACAACCCGTATTTACATATCTGCCATTGTGCAGGAGAATCCATATATGTGTTCGAGTGTTCGAACCGTAATGCGCAAGAAATGCTATGGAAACCCCGTATTTACATATCTGCCACTGTGCAGGAGAATCCGTATAGGTGTTCGAGTGTTCGAACCGTAATGCGCAAGAAATGGTATGGAAACCCCGTATTTACATATCTGCCACTCCGCAGAAGAATCCGTATAGGTGTTCGAGTGTTCGAACAGTAATGCGCAAGAATTGGTATGGAAACCCCGTATTTACATATCTGCCACTGTGCGGGAGAAATAGTATAGGTGTTCGAGTGTTCGAACCGTAATGCACAAGAAATGGTATGGAAACCCCGTATTTACATATCTGCCACTGTGCAGGAGAATCCGTATAGGTGTTCGAGTGTTCGAACAGTAATGCGCAAGAATTGGTATGGAAACCCCGTATTTACATATCTGCCACTGTGCGGGAGAATCCGTATAGGTGTTCGAGTGTTCGAACCGTAATGCGCAAGAAATGGTATGTAAACCCCGTATTTACATGTCTGCCACTGTGCATGAGAATCCGTATAGGTGTTCGAGTGTTCGAACCGTAATGCACAAGAAATGGTATGGAAACCCCGCATTTACATATCTGCCACTGTGCAGCAGAATCCGTACAGGTGTTCGAGTGTTCGAACCGTAATGCGCAAGAAATGGTATGGAAACCCCGTATTTACATATCTGCCACTGTGGAGGAGAATCCGTATAGGTGTTCGAGTGTTCGAACCGTAATGCGTAAGAAATGATATGCAAACCCCGTATTTACATATCTGCCACTGTGCAGGAGAATCCGTATAGGTGTTCGAGTGTTCGAACAGTAATGCGCAAGAATTGGTATGGAAACCCCGTATTTACATATCTGCCACAATGCAGGAGAATCCGTATAGGTGTTCGAGTGTTCGAACCGTAATGCGCAAGAATTGGTATGTACAACCCGTATTTACATATCTGCCACTGTGCAGGAGAATCCGTATAGGTGTTCGAGTGTTCGAACCGTAATACGCAAGAAATGGTATGGAAACCCCGTATTTACATATCTGCCACTGTGCAGGAGAATCCGTATAGGTGTTCGAGTGTTCGAACCGTAATGCGCAAGAAATGGTATGGAAACCCCGTATTTACATATCTGCCACTCCGCAGAAGAATCCGTATAGGTGTTCGAGTGTTCGAACAGTAATGCGCAAGAATTGGTATGGAAACCCCGTATTTACATATCTGCCACTGTGCGGGAGAAATAGTATAGGTGTTCGAGTGTTCGAACCGTAATGCACAAGAAATGGTATGGAAACCCCGTATTTACATATCTGCCACTGTGCAGGAGAATCCGTATAGGTGTTCGAGTGTTCGAACAGTAATGCGCAAGAATTGGTATGGAAACCCCGTATTTACATATCTGCCACTGTGCGGGAGAATCCGTATAGGTGTTCGAGTGTTCGAACCGTAATCCGCAAGAAATGGTATGTAAACCCCGTATTTACATGTCTGCCACTGTGCATGAGAATCCGTATAGGTGTTCGAGTGTTCGAACCGTAATGCACAAGAAATGGTATGGAAACCCCGTATTTACATATCTGCCACTGTGCAGCAGAATCCGTACAGGTGTTCGAGTGTTCGAACCGTAATGCGCAAGAAATGGTATGGAAACCCCGTATTTACATATCTGCCACTGTGTAGGAGAATCCGTATAGGTGTTCGAGTGTTCGAACCGTAATGCGCAAGAAATGGTATGTAAACCCCGTATTTACATATCTGCCACTGCGCAGGAGAATCCGTATAGGTGTTCGAGTGTTCGAACAGTAATGCGCAAGAATTGGTATGGAAACCCCGTATTTACATATCTGCCACAATGCAGGAGAATCCGTATAGGTGTTCGAGTGTTCGAACCGTAATGCGCAAGAATTGGTATGTACACCCCGTATTTACATATCAGCCACTGTGCAGGAGAATCCGTATAGGTGTTCGAGTGTTCGAACCGTAATGCGCAAGAAATGGTATGGAAATCCCGTATTTACATATCTGCCACTGTGCAGGAGAATCCGTATAGGTGTTCGAGTGTTCGAACCGTAATGCGCAAGAAATGGTATGGAAACCCCGTATTTACATATCTGCCACTCCGCAGAAGAATCCGTATAGGTGTTCGAGTGTTCGAACAGTAATGCGCAAGAATTGGTATGGAAACCTCGTATTTACATATATGCCACTGTGCGGGAGAATCCGTATAGGTGTTCGAGTGTTCGAACCGTAATGCGCAAGAAATGGTATGTAAACCCCGTATTTACATGTCTGCCACTGTGCATGAGAATCCATATAGGTGTTCGAGTGTTCGAACCGTAATGCGCAAGAAATGGTATGTAAACCCCGTATTTACATATCTGCCACTGCGCAGGAGAATCCGTATAGGTGTTCGAGTGTTCGAACCGTAATGCGCAAGAAATGGTATGGAAATCCCGTATTTACATATCTGCCACTGTGCAGGAGAATCCGTATAGGTGTTCGAGTGTTCGAACCGTAATGCGCAAGAAATGGTATGGAAACCCCGTATTTACATATCTGCCACTCCGCAGAAGAATCCGTATAGGTGTTCGAGTGTTCGAACAGTAATGCGCAAGAATTGGTATGGAAACCCCGTATTTACATATATGCCACTGTGCGGGAGAATCCGTATAGGTGTTCGAGTGTTCGAACCGTAATGCGCAAGAAATGGTATGTAAACCCCGTATTTACATGTCTGCCACTGTGCATGAGAATCCGTATAGGTGTTCGAGTGTTCGAACCGTAATGCGCAAGAAATGGTATGTAAACCCCGTATTTAAATGTCTGCCACTGTGCATGAGAATCCGTATAGGTGTTCGAGTGTTCGAACCGTAATGCGCAAGAAATGGTATGTAAACCCCGTATTTACATATCTGCCACTGCGCAGGAGAATCCGTATAGGTGTTCGAGTGTTCGAACCGTAATGCGTAAGAAATGGTATGGAAACCCCGTATTTACAAATCTACCACTGTGCAGGAGAATCCGTATAGGTGTTCGAGTGTTCGAACCGTAATCCGCAAGAATTGGAATGGAAACCCCGTATTTACATATCTGCCACTGTGCAGGAGAATCCGTATAGGTGTTCGAGTGTTCGAACCGTAATGCGCAAGAAATGGCATGTAAACCCCGTATTTACATATCTGCCACTGTGCAGGAGAATCCGTATAGGTGTTCGAGTGTTCGAACCGTAATGCGCAAGAAATGGTATGGAAACCCCGTATTTACATATCTGCCACTATGTAAGAGAATCCGTATAGGTGTTCGAGTGTTCGAACCGTAATGCGCAAGAAATGGTATGTAAACCCCGTATTTACATATCTGCCACTGCGCAGGAGAATCCGTATAGGTGTTCGAGTGTTCGAACAGTAATGCGCAAGAATTGGTATGGAAACCCCGTATTTACATATCTGCCACAATGCAGGAGAATCCGTATAGGTGTTCGAGTGTTCGAACCGTAATGCGCAAGAATTGGTATGTACACCCCGTATTTACATATCAGCCACTGTGCAGGAGAATCCGTATAGGTGTTCGAGTGTTCGAACCGTAATGCGCAAGAAATGGTATGGAAACCCCGTATTTACATATCTGCCACTGTGCAGGAGAATCCGTATAGGTGTTCGAGTGTTCGAACCGTAATGCGCAAGAAATGGTATGGAAACCCCGTATTTACATATCTGCCACTCCGCAGAAGAATCCGTATAGGTGTTCGAGTGTTCGAACAGTAATGCGCAAGAATTGGTATGGAAACCCCGTATTTACATATCTGCCACTGTGCGGGAGAAATAGTATAGGTGTTCGAGTGTTCGAACCGTAATGCACAAGAAATGGTATGGAAACCCCGTATTTACATATCTGCCACTGTGCAGGAGAATCCGTATAGGTGTTCGAGTGTTCGAACAGTAATGCGCAAGAATTGGTATGGAAACCCCGTATTTACATATCTGCCACTGTGCGGGAGAATCCGTATAGGTGTTCGAGTGTTCGAACCGTAATGCGCAAGAAATGGTATGTAAACCCCGTATTTACATGTCTGCCACTGTGCGTGAGAATCCGTATAGGTGTTCGAGTGTTCGAACCGTAATGCACAAGAAATGGTATGGAAACCCCGTATTTACATATCTGCCACTGTGCAGCAGAATCCGTACAGGTGTTCGAGTGTTCGAACCGTAATGCGCAAGAAATGGTATGGAAACCCCGTATTTACATATCTGCCACTGTGTAGGAGAATCCGTATAGGTGTTCGAGTGTTCGAACCGTAGTGCGCAAGAAATGGTATGTAAACCCCGTATTTACAAATCTACCACTGTGCAGGAGAATCCGTATAGGTGTTCGAGTGTTCGAACCGTAATCCGCAAGAATTGGAATGGAAACCCCGTATTTACATATCTGCCACTGTGCAGGAGAATCCGTATAGGTGTTCGAGTGTTCGAACCGTAATGCGCAAGAAATGGTATGTAAACCCCGTATTTACATATCTGCCACTGTGCAGGAGAATCCGTATAGGTGTTCGAGTGTTCGAACCGTAATGCGCAAGAAATGGTATGGAAACCCCGTATTTACATATCTGCCACTGTGCAGGAGAATCCGTATAGGTGTTCGAGTGTTCGAACCGTAATGCGTAAGAAATGATATGTAAACCCCGTATTTACATATCTGCCACTGTGCAGGAGAATCCGTATAGGTGTTCGAGTGTTTGAACAGTAATGCGCAAGAATTGGTATGGAAACCCCGTATTTACATATCTGCCACAATGCAGGAGAATCCGTATAGGTGTTCGAGTGTTCGAACCGTAATGCGCAAGAATTGGTATGTACAACCCGTATTTACATATCTGCCACTGTGCAGGAGAATCCGTATAGGTGTTCGAGTGTTCGAACCGTAATGCGCAAGAAATGGTATGGAAACCCCGTATTTACATATCTGCCACTGTGCAGGAGAATCTGTATAGGTGTTCGAGTGTTCGAACCGTAATGCGCAAGAAATGGTATGGAAACCCCGTATTTACATATCTGCCACTCTGCAGAAGAATCCGTATAGGTGTTCGAGTGTTCGAACAGTAATGCGCAAGAATTGGTATGGAAACCCCGTATTTACACATCTGCCACTGTGCGGGAGAAATAGTATAGGTGTTCGAGTGTTCGAACCGTAATGCACAAGAAATGGTATGGAAACCCCGTATTTACATATCTGCCACTGTGCAGGAGAATCCGTATAGGTGTTCGAGTGTTCGAACAGTAATGCGCAAGAATTGGTATGGAAACCCCGTATTTACATATCTGCCACTGTGCGGGAGAATCCGTATAGGTGTTCGAGTGTTCGAACCGTAATGCGCAAGAAATGGTATGTAAACCCCGTATTTACATGTCTGCCACTGTGCGTGAGAATCCGTATAGGTGTTCGAGTGTTCGAACCGTAATGCACAAGAAATGGTATGGAAACCCCGTATTTACATATCTGCCACTGTGCAGCAGAATCCGTACAGGTGTTCGAGTGTTCGAACCGTAATGCGCAAGAAATGGTATGGAAACCCCGTATTTACATATCTGCCACTATGTAAGAGAATCCGTATAGGTGTTCGAGTGTTCGAACCGTAATGCGCAAGAAATGGTATGTAAACCCCGTATTTACATATCTGCCACTGCGCAGGAGAATCCGTATAGGTGTTCGAGTGTTCGAACAGTAATGCGCAAGAATTGGTATGGAAACCCCGTATTTACATATCTGCCACAATGCAGGAGAATCCGTATAGGTGTTCGAGTGTTCGAACCGTAATGCGCAAGAATTGGTATGTACACCCCGTATTTACATATCAGCCACTGTGCAGGAGAATCCGTATAGGTGTTCGAGTGTTCGAACCGTAATGCGCAAGAAATGGTATGAAAATCCCGTATTTACATATCTGCCACTGTGCAGGAGAATCCGTATAGGTGTTCGAGTGTTCGAACCGTAATGCGCAAGAAATGGTATGGAAACCCCGTATTTACATATCTGCCACTCCGCAGAAGAATCCGTATAGGTGTTCGAGTGTTCGAACAGTAATGCGCAAGAATTGGTATGGAAACCCCGTATTTACATATATGCCACTGTGCGGGAGAATCCGTATAGGTGTTCGAGTGTTCGAACCGTAATGCGCAAGAAATGGTATGTAAACCCCGTATTTACATGTCTGCCACTGTGCATGAGAATCCGTATAGGTGTTTGAGTGTTCGAACCGTAATGCGCAAGAAATGGTATGTAAACCCCGTATTTACATATCTGCCACTGCGCAGGAGAATCCGTATAGGTGTTCGAGTGTTCGAACCGTAATGCGTAAGAAATGGTATGGAAACCCCGTATTTACAAATCTACCACTGTGCAGGAGAATCCGTATAGGTGTTCGAGTGTTCGAACCGTAATCCGCAAGAATTGGAATGGAAACCCCGTATTTACATATCTGCCACTGTGCAGGAGAATCCGTATAGGTGTTCGAGTGTTCGAACCGTAATGCGCAAGAAATGGTATGTAAACCCCGTATTTACATATCTGCCACTGTGCAGGAGAATCCGTATAGGTGTTCGAGTGTTCGAACCGTAATGCGCAAGAAATGGTATGGAAACCCCGTATTTACATATCTGCCACTGTGCAGGAGAATCCGTATAGGTGTTCGAGTGTTCGAACCGTAATGCGTAAGAAATGATATGTAAACCCCGTATTTACATATCTGCCACTGTGCAGGAGAATCCGTATAGGTGTTCGAGTGTTCGAACAGTAATGCGCAAGAATTGGTATGGAAACCCCGTATTTACATATCTGCCACAATGCAGGAGAATCCGTATAGGTGTTCGAGTGTTCGAACCGTAATGCGCAAGAATTGGTATGTACAACCCGTATTTACATATCTGCCACTGTGCAGGAGAATCCATATATGTGTTCGAGTGTTCGAACCGTAATGCGCAAGAAATGGTATGGAAACCCCGTATTTACATATCTGCCACTGTGCAGGAGAATCCGTATAGGTGTTCGAGTGTTCGAACCGTAATGCGCAAGAAATTGTATGGAAACCCCGTATTTACATATCTGCCACTCCGCAGAAGAATCCGTATAGGTGTTCGAGTGTTCGAACAGTAATGCGCAAGAATTGGTATGGAAACCCCGTATTTACATATCTGCCACTGTGCGGGAGAAATAGTATAGGTGTTCGAGTGTTCGAACCGTAATGCACAAGAAATGGTATGGAAACCCCGTATTTACATATCTGCCACTGTGCAGGAGAATCCGTATAGGTGTTCGAGTGTTCGAACAGTAATGCGCAAGAATTGGTATGGAAACCCCGTATTTACATATCTGCCACTGTGCGGGAGAATCCGTATAGGTGTTCGAGTGTTCGAACCGTAATGCGCAAGAAATGGTATGTAAACCCCGTATTTACATGTCAGCCACTGTGCATGAGAATCCGTATAGGTGTTCGAGTGTTCGAACCGTAATGCACAAGAAATGGTATGGAAACCCCGCATTTACATATCTGCCACTGTGCAGCAGAATCCGTACAGGTGTTCGAGTGTTCGAACCGTAATGCGCAAGAAATGGTATGGAAACCCCGTATTTACATATCTGCCACTGTGGAGGAGAATCCGTATAGGTGTTCGAGTGTTCGAACCGTAATGCGTAAGAAATGATATGTAAACCCCGTATTTACATATCTGCCACTGTGCAGGAGAATCCGTATAGGTGTTCGAGTGTTCGAACAGTAATGCGCAAGAATTGGTATGGAAACCCCGTATTTACATATCTGCCACAATGTAGGAGAATCCGTATAGGTGTTCGAGTGTTCAAACCGTAATGCGCAAGAATTGGTATGTACAACCCGTATTTACATATCTGCCACTGTGCAGGAGAATCCGTATAGGTGTTCGAGTGTTCGAACCGTAATACGCAAGAAATGGTATGGAAACCCCGTATTTACATATCTGCCACTGTGCAGGAGAATCCGTATAGGTGTTCGAGTGTTCGAACCGTAATGCGCAAGAAATGGTATGGAAACCCCGTATTTACATATCTGCCACTCCGCAGAAGAATCCGTATAGGTGTTCGAGTGTTCGAACAGTAATGCGCAAGAATTGGTATGGAAACCCCGTATTTACATATCTGCCACTGTGCGGGAGAAATAGTATAGGTGTTCGAGTGTTCGAACCGTAATGCACAAGAAATGGTATGGAAACCCCGTATTTACATATCTGCCACTCTGCAGGAGAATCCGTATAGGTGTTCGAGTGTTCGAACAGTAATGCGCAAGAATTGGTATGGAAACCCCGTATTTACATATCTGCCACTGTGCGGGAGAATCCGTATAGGTGTTCGAGTGTTCGAACCGTAATCCGCAAGAAATGGTATGTAAACCCCGTATTTACATGTCTGCCACTGTGCATGAGAATCCGTATAGGTGTTCGAGTGTTCGAACCGTAATGCACAAGAAATGGTATGGAAACCCCGTATTTACATATCTGCCACTGTGCAGCAGAATCCGTACAGGTGTTCGAGTGTTCGAACCGTAATGCGCAAGAAATGGTATGGAAACCCCGTATTTACATATCTGCCACTGTGTAGGAGAATCCGTATAGGTGTTCGAGTGTTCGAACCGTAATGCGCAAGAAATGGTATGTAAACCCCGTATTTACATATCTGCCACTGCGCAGGAGAATCCGTATAGGTGTTCGAGTGTTCGAACAGTAATGCGCAAGAATTGGTATGGAAACCCCGTATTTACATATCTGCCACAATGCAGGAGAATCCGTATAGGTGTTCGAGTGTTCGAACCGTAATGCGCAAGAATTGGTATGTACAACCCGTATTTACATATCTGCCACTGTGCAGGAGAATCCGTATAGGTGTTCGAGTGTTCGAACCGTAATACGCAAGAAATGGTATGGAAACCCCGTATTTACATATCTGCCACTGTGCAGGAGAATCCGTATAGGTGTTCGAGTGTTCGAACCGTAATGCGCAAGAAATGGTATGGAAACCCCGTATTTACATATCTGCCACTCCGCAGAAGAATCCGTATAGG
Organism: Camellia sinensis; assembly: GCF_055761805.1. Lineage (NCBI taxonomy): Eukaryota > Viridiplantae > Streptophyta > Magnoliopsida > Ericales > Theaceae > Camellia > Camellia sinensis. The sequence continues at coordinate 2,350,764 of NW_028128989.1, read as the reverse complement.
TGTTCGAGTGTTCGAACAGTAATGCGCAAGAATTGGTATGGAAACCCCGTATTTACATATCTGCCACTGTGCGGGAGAAATAGTATAGGTGTTCGAGTGTTCGAACCGTAATGCACAAGAAATGGTATGGAAACCCCGTATTTACATATCTGCCACTGTGCAGGAGAATCCGTATAGGTGTTCGAGTGTTCGAACAGTAATGCGCAAGAATTGGTATGGAAACCCCGTATTTACATATCTGCCACTGTGCGGGAGAATCCGTATAGGTGTTCGAGTGTTCGAACCGTAATCCGCAAGAAATGGTATGTAAACCCCGTATTTACATGTCTGCCACTGTGCATGAGAATCCGTATAGGTGTTCGAGTGTTCGAACCGTAATGCACAAGAAATGGTATGGAAACCCCGTATTTACATATCTGCCCCTGTGCAGCAGAATCCGTACAGGTGTTCGAGTGTTCGAACCGTAATGCGCAAGAAATGGTATGGAAACCCCGTATTTACATATCTACCACTGTGTAGGAGAATCCGTATAGGTGTTCGAGTGTTCGAACCGTAATGCGCAAGAAATGGTATGTAAACCCCGTATTTACATATCTGCCACTGCGCAGGAGAATCTGTATAGGTGTTCGAGTGTTCGAACAGTAATGCGCAAGAATTGGTATGGAAACCCCGTATTTACATATCTGCCACAATGCAGGAGAATCCGTATAGGTGTTCGAGTGTTCGAACCGTAATGCGCAAGAATTGGTATGTACACCCCGTATTTACATATCAGCCACTGTGCAGGAGAATCCGTATAGGTGTTCGAGTGTTCGAACCGTAATGCGCAAGAAATGGTATGGAAATCCCGTATTTACATATCTGCCACTGTGCAGGAGAATCCGTATAGGTGTTCGAGTGTTCGAACCGTAATGCGCAAGAAATGGTATGGAAACCCCGTATTTACATATCTGCCACTCCGCAGAAGAATCCGTATAGGTGTTCGAGTGTTCGAACAGTAATGCGCAAGAATTGGTATGGAAACCCCGTATTTACATATATGCCACTGTGCGGGAGAATCCGTATAGGTGTTCGAGTGTTCGAACCGTAATGCGCAAGAAATGGTATGTAAACCCCGTATTTACATGTCTGCCACTGTGCATGAGAATCCGTATAGGTGTTCGAGTGTTCGAACCGTAATGCGCAAGAAATGGTATGTAAACCCCGTATTTACATATCTGCCACTGCGCAGGAGAATCCGTATAGGTGTTCGAGTGTTCGAACCGTAATGCGCAAGAAATGGTATGGAAATCCCGTATTTACATATCTGCCACTGTGCAGGAGAATCCGTATAGGTGTTCGAGTGTTCGAACCGTAATGCGCAAGAAATGGTATGGAAACCCCGTATTTACATATCTGCCACTCCGCAGAAGAATCCGTATAGGTGTTCGAGTGTTCGAACAGTAATGCGCAAGAATTGGTATGGAAACCCCGTATTTACATATATGCCACTGTGCGGGAGAATCTGTATAGGTGTTCGAGTGTTCGAACCGTAATGCGCAAGAAATGGTATGTAAACCCCGTATTTACATGTCTGCCACTGTGCATGAGAATCCGTATAGGTGTTCGAGTGTTCGAACCGTAATGCGCAAGAAATGGTATGTAAACCCCGTATTTACATATCTGCCACTGCGCAGGAGAATCCGTATAGGTGTTCGAGTGTTCGAACCGTAATGCGTAAGAAATGGTATGGAAACCCCGTATTTACAAATCTACCACTGTGCAGGAGAATCCGTATAGGTGTTCGAGTGTTCGAACCGTAATCCGCAAGAATTGGAATGGAAACCCCGTATTTACATATCTGCCACTGTGCAGGAGAATCCGTATAGGTGTTCGAGTGTTCGAACCGTAATGCGCAAGAAATGGTATGTAAACCCCGTATTTACATATCTGCCACTGTGCAGGAGAATCCGTATAGGTGTTCGAGTGTTCGAACCGTAATGCGCAAGAAATGGTATGGAAACCCCGTATTTACATATCTGCCACTGTGCAGGAGAATCCGTATAGGTGTTCGAGTGTTCGAACCGTAATGCGTAAGAAATGATATGTAAACCCCGTATTTACATATCTGCCACTGTGCAGGAGAATCCGTATAGGTGTTCGAGTGTTCGAACAGTAATGCGCAAGAATTGGTATGGAAACCCCGTATTTACATATCTGCCACAATGCAGGAGAATCCGTATAGGTGTTCGAGTGTTCGAACCGTAATGCGCAATAATTGGTATGTACAACCCGTATTTACATATCTGCCACTGTGCAGGAGAATCCATATATGTGTTCGAGTGTTCGAACCGTAATGCGCAAGAAATGGTATGGAAACCCCGTATTTACATATCTGCCACTGTGCAGGAGAATCCGTATAGGTGTTCGAGTGTTCGAACCGTAATGCGCAAGAAATGGTATGGAAACCCCGTATTTACATATCTGCCACTCCGCAGAAGAATCCGTATAGGTGTTCGAGTGTTCGAACAGTAATGCGCAAGAATTGGTATGGAAACCCCGTATTTACATATCTGCCACTGTGCGGGAGAAATAGTATAGGTGTTCGAGTGTTCGAACCGTAATGCACAAGAAATGGTATGGAAACCCCGTATTTACATATCTGCCACTATGCAGGAGAATCCGTATAGGTGTTCGAGTGTTCGAACAGTAATGCGCAAGAATTGGTATGGAAACCCCGTATTTACATATCTGCCACTGTGCGGGAGAATCCGTATAGGTGTTCGAGTGTTCGAACCGTAATGCGCAAGAAATGGTATGTAAACCCCGTATTTACATGTCTGCCACTGTGCATGAGAATCCGTATAGGTGTTCGAGTGTTCGAACCGTAATGCACAAGAAATGGTATGGAAACCCCGCATTTACATATCTGCCACTGTGCAGCAGAATCCGTACAGGTGTTCGAGTGTTCGAACCGTAATGCGCAAGAAATGGTATGGAAACCCCGTATTTACATATCTGCCACTGTGGAGGAGAATCCGTATAGGTGTTCGAGTGTTCGAACCGTAATGCGTAAGAAATGATATGTAAACCCCGTATTTACATATCTGCCACTGTGCAGGAGAATCCGTATAGGTGTTCGAGTGTTCGAACAGTAATGCGCAAGAATTGGTATGGAAACCCCGTATTTACATATCTGCCACAATGCAGGAGAATCCGTATAGGTGTTCGAGTGTTCGAACCGTAATGCGCAAGAATTGGTATGTACAACCCGTATTTACATATCTGCCACTGTGCAGGAGAATCCGTATAGGTGTTCGAGTGTTCGAACCGTAATACGCAAGAAATGGTATGGAAACCCCGTATTTACATATCTGCCACTGTGCAGGAGAATCCGTATAGGTGTTCGAGTGTTCGAACCGTAATGCGCAAGAAATGGTATGGAAACCCCGTATTTACATATCTGCCACTCCGCAGAAGAATCCGTATAGGTGTTCGAGTGTTCGAACAGTAATGCGCAAGAATTGGTATGGAAACCCCGTATTTACATATCTGCCACTGTGCGGGAGAAATAGTATAGGTGTTCGAGTGTTCGAACCGTAATGCACAAGAAATGGTATGGAAACCCCGTATTTACATATCTGCCACTGTGCAGGAGAATCCGTATAGGTGTTCGAGTGTTCGAACAGTAATGCGCAAGAATTGGTATGGAAACCCCGTATTTACATATCTGCCACTGTGCGGGAGAATCCGTATAGGTGTTCGAGTGTTCGAACCGTAATCCGCAAGAAATGGTATGTAAACCCCGTATTTACATGTCTGCCACTGTGCATGAGAATCCGTATAGGTGTTCGAGTGTTCGAACCGTAATGCACAAGAAATGGTATGGAAACCCCGTATTTACATATCTGCCACTGTGCAGCAGAATCCGTACAGGTGTTCGAGTGTTCGAACCGTAATGCGCAAGAAATGGTATGGAAACCCCGTATTTACATATCTGCCACTGTGTAGGAGAATCCGTATAGGTGTTCGAGTGTTCGAACCGTAATGCGCAAGAAATGGTATGTAAACCCCGTATTTACACATCTGCCACTGCGCAGGAGAATCCGTATAGGTGTTCGAGTGTTCGAACAGTAATGCGCAAGAATTGGTATGGAAACCCCGTATTTACATATCTGCCACAATGCAGGAGAATCCGTATAGGTGTTCGAGTGTTCGAACCGTAATGCGCAAGAATTGGTATGTACACCCCGTATTTACATATCAGCCACTGTGCAGGAGAATCCGTATAGGTGTTCGAGTGTTCGAACCGTAATGCGCAAGAAATGGTATGGAAATCCCGTATTTACATATCTGCCACTGTGCAGGAGAATCCGTATAGGTGTTCGAGTGTTCGAACCGTAATGCGCAAGAAATGGTATGGAAACCCCGTATTTACATATCTGCCACTCCGCAGAAGAATCCGTATAGGTGTTCGAGTGTTCGAACAGTAATGCGCAAGAATTGGTATGGAAACCCCGTATTTACATATATGCCACTGTGCGGGAGAATCCGTATAGGTGTTCGAGTGTTCGAACCGTAATGTGCAAGAATGGTATGTAAACCCCGTATTTACATGTCTGCCACTGTGCATGAGAATCCGTATAGGTGTTCGAGTGTTCGAACCGTAATGCGCAAGAAATGGTATATAAACCCCGTATTTACATATCTGCCACTGCGCAGGAGAATCCGTATAGGTGTTCGAGTGTTCGAACCGTAATGCGCAAGAAATGGTATGGAAACCCCGTATTTACATATCTGCCACTCCGCAGAAGAATCCGTATAGGTGTTCGAGTGTTCGAACCGTAATGCGCAAGAATTGGTATGGAAACCCCGTATTTACATATATGCCACTGTGCGGGAGAATCCGTATAGGTGTTCGAGTGTTCGAACCGTAATGTGCAAGAAATGGTATGGAAACCCCGTATTTACAAATCTACCACTGTGCAGGAGAATCCGTATAGGTGTTCGAGTGTTCGAACCGTAATCCGCAAGAATTGGAATGGAAACCCCGTATTTACATATCTGCCACTGTGCAGGAGAATCCGTATAGGTGTTCGAGTGTTCGAACCGTAATGCGCAAGAAATGGTATGTAAACCCCGTATTTACATATCTGCCACTGTGCAGGAGAATCCGTATAGGTGTTCGAGTGTTCGAACCGTAATGCGCAAGAAATGGTATGGAAACCCCGTATTTACATATCTGCCACTGTGCAGGAGAATCCGTATAGGTGTTCGAGTGTTCGAACCGTAATGCGTAAGAAATGATATGTAAACCCCGTATTTACATATCTGCCACTGTGCAGGAGAATCCGTATAGGTGTTCGAGTGTTCGAACAGTAATGCGCAAGAATTGGTATGGAAACCTCGTATTTACATATCTGCCACAATGCAGGAGAATCCGTATAGGTGTTCGAGTGTTCGAACCGTAATGCGCAAGAATTGGTATGTACAACCCGTATTTACATATCTGCCACTGTGCAGGAGAATCCGTATAGGTGTTCGAGTGTTCGAACCGTAATGCGCAAGAAATGGTATGGAAACCCCGTATTTACATATCTGCCACTGTGCAGGAGAATCCGTATAGGTGTTCGAGTGTTCGAACCGTAATGCGCAAGAAATGGTATGGAAACGCCGTATTTACATATTTGCCACTCCGCAGAAGAATCCGTATAGGTGTTCGACTGTTCGAACAGTAATGCGCAAGAATTGGTATGGAAACCCCGTATTTACATATCTGCCACTGTGCGGGAGAAATAGTATAGGTGTTCGAGTGTTCGAACCGTAATGCACAAGAAATGGTATGGAAACCCCGTATTTACATATCTGCCACTATGCAGGAGAATCCGTATAGGTGTTCGAGTGTTCGAACAGTAATGCGCAAGAATTGGTATGGAAACCCCGTATTTACATATCTGCCACTGTGCGGGAGAATCCGTATAGGTGTTCGAGTGTTCGAACCGTAATGCGCAAGAAATGGTATGTAAACCCCGTATTTACATGTCTGCCACTGTGCATGAGAATCCGTATAGGTGTTCGAGTGTTCGAACCGTAATGCACAAGAAATGGTATGGAAACCCCGCATTTACATATCTGCCACTGTGCAGCAGAATCCGTACAGGTGTTCGAGTGTTCGAACCGTAATGCGCAAGAAATGGTATGGAAACCCCGTATTTACATATCTGCCACTGTGGAGGAGAATCCGTATAGGTGTTCGAGTGTTCGAACCGTAATGCGCAAGAAATGCTATGTAAACCCCGTATTTACATATCTGCCACTGCGCAGGAGAATCCGTATAGGTGTTCGAGTGTTCGAACCGTAATGCGCAAGAAATGGTATGGAAACCCCGTGTTTACAAATCTACCACTGTGCAGGAGAATCCGTATAGGTGTTCGAGTGTTCGAACCGTAATGCGCAAGAATTGGAATGGAAACCTCGTATTTACATATCTGCCACTGTGCAGGAGAATCCGTATAGGTGTTCGAGTGTTCGAACCGTAATGCGCAAGAAATGGTATGTAAACCCCGTATTTACATATCTGCCACTGTGCAAGAGAATCCGTATAGGTGTTCGAGTGTTCGAACCGTAATGCGCAAGAAATGGTATGGAAACCCCGTATTTACATATCTGCCACTGTGCAGGAGAATCCGTATAGGTGTTCGAGTGTTCGAACCGTAATGCGTAAGAAATGATATGTAAACCCCGTATTTACATATCTGCCACTGTGCAGGAGAATCCGTATAGGTGTTCGAGTGTTCGAACAGTAATGCGCAAGAATTGGTATGGAAACCCCGTATTTACATATCTGCCACAATGCAGGAGAATCCGTATAGGTGTTCGAGTGTTCGAACCGTAATGCGCAAGAATTGGTATGTATACCCCGTATTTACATATCAGCCACTATGCAGGAGAATCCGTATAGGTGTTCGAGTGTTTGAACCGTAATGCGCAAGAAATGGTATGGAAACCCCGTATTTACATATCTGCCACTTCGCAGAAGAATCCGTATAGGTGTTCGAGTGTTCGAACAGTAATGCGCAAGAATTGGTATGGAAACCCCGTATTTACATATATGCCACTGTGCGGGAGAATCCGTATAGGTGTTCGAGTGTTCGAACCGTAATGCGCAAGAAATGGTATGTAAACCCCGTATTTACATGTCTGCCACTGTGCATGATAATCCGTATAGGTGTTCGAGTGTTCGAACCGTAATGCGCAAGAAATGGTATGTAAACCCCGTATTTACATATCTGCCACTGCGCAGGAGAATCCGTATAGGTGTTCGAGTGTTCGAACCGTAATGCGTAAGAAATGGTATGGAAACCCCGTATTTACAAATCTACCACTGTGCAGGAGAATCCGTATAGGTGTTCGAGTGTTCGAACCGTAATCCGCAAGAATTGGAATGGAAACCCCGTATTTACATATCTGCCACTGTGCAGGAGAATACGTATAGGTGTTCGAGTGTTCGAACCGTAATGCGCAAGAAATGGTATGTAAACCCCGTATTTACATATCTGCCACTGTGCAGGAGAATCCGTATAGGTGTTCGAGTGTTCGAACCGTAATGCGCAAGAAATGGTATGGAAACCCCGTATTTACATATCTGCCACTGTGCAGGAGAATCCGTATAGGTGTTCGAGTGTTCGAACAGTAATGCGCAAGAATTGGTATGGAAACCCCGTATTTACATATCTGCCACTGTGCGGGAGAATCCGTATAGGTGTTCGAGTGTTCGAACCGTAATGCGCAAGAAATGGTATGTAAACCCCGTATTTACATGTCTGCCACTGTGCATGAGAATCCGTATAGGTGTTCGAGTGTTCGAACCGTAATGCACAAGAAATGGTATGGAAACCCCGCATTTACATATCTGCCACTGTGCAGCAGAATCCGTACAGGTGTTCGAGTGTTCGAACCGTAATGCGCAAGAAATGGTATGGAAACCCCGTATTTACATATCTGCCACTGTGGAGGAGAATCCGTATAGGTGTTCGAGTGTTCGAACCGTAATGCGCAAGAAATGGTATGTAAACCCCGTATTTACATATCTGCCACTGCGCAGGAGAATCCGTATAGGTGTTCGAGTGTTCGAACCGTAATGCGCAAGAAATGGTATGGAAACCCCGTGTTTACAAATCTACCACTGTGCAGGAGAATCCGTATAGGTGTTCGAGTGTTCGAACCGTAATGCGCAAGAATTGGAATGGAAACCTCGTATTTACATATCTGCCACTGTGCAGGAGAATCCGTATAGGTGTTCGAGTGTTCGAACCGTAATGCGCAAGAAATGGTATGTAAACCCCGTATTTACATATCTGCCACTGTGCAAGAGAATCCGTATAGGTGTTCGAGTGTTCGAACCGTAATGCGCAAGAAATGGTATGGAAACCCCGTATTTACATATCTGCCACTGTGCAGGAGAATCCGTATAGGTGTTCGAGTGTTCGAACCGTAATACGTAAGAAATGATATGTAAACCCCGTATTTACATATCTGCCACTGTGCAGGAGAATCCGTATAGGTGTTCGAGTGTTCGAACAGTAATGCGCAAGAATTGGTATGGAAACCCCGTATTTACATATCTGCCACAATGCAGGAGAATCCGTATAGGTGTTCGAGTGTTCGAACCGTAATGCGCAAGAATTGGTATGTACACCCCGTATTTACATATCAGCCACTGTGCAGGAGAATCCGTATAGGTGTTCGAGTGTTCGAACCGTAATGCGCAAGAAATGGTATGGAAACCCCGTATTTACACATCTGCCACCGTGCAGGAGAATCCGTATAGGTGTTCGAGTGTTCGAACCGTAATGCGCAAGAAATGGTATGGAAACCCCGTATTTACATATCTGCCACTCCGCAGAAGAATCCGTATAGGTGTTCGAGTGTTCGAACAGTAATGCGCAAGAATTGGTATGGAAACCCCGTATTTACATATATGCCACTGTGCGGGAGAATCCGTATAGGTGTTCGAGTGTTCGAACCGTAATGCGCAAGAAATGGTATGTAAACCCCGTATTTACATGTCTGCCACTGTGCATGAGAATCCGTATAGGTGTTCGAGTGTTCGAACCGTAATGCGCAAGAAATGGTATGTAAACCCCGTATTTACATATCTGCCACTGCGCAGGAGAATCCGTATAGGTGTTCGAGTGTTCGAACCGTAATGCGCAAGAAATGGTATGGAAACCCCGTATTTACATATCTGCCACTCCGCAGAAGAATCCGTATAGGTGTTCGAGTGTTCGAACAGTAATGCGCAAGAATTGGTATGGAAACCCCGTATTTACATATCTGCCACTGTGCGGGAGAAATAGTATAGGTGTTCGAGTGTTCGAACCGTAATGCACAAGAAATGGTATGGAAACCCCGTATTTACATATCTGCCACTGTGCAGGAGAATCCGTATAGGTGTTCGAGTGTTCGAACAGTAATGCGCAAGAATTGGTATGGAAACCCCGTATTTACATATCTGCCACTGTGCGGGAGAATCCGTATAGGTGTTCGAGTGTTCGAACCGTAATGCGCAAGAAATGGTATGTAAACCCCGTATTTACATGTCTGCCACTGTGCATGAGAATCCGTATAGGTGTTCGAGTGTTCGAACCGTAATGCACAAGAAATGGTATGGAAACCCCGCATTTACATATCTGCCACTGTGCAGCAGAATCCGTACAGGTGTTCGAGTGTTCGAACCGTAATGCGCAAGAAATGGTATGGAAACCCCGTATTTACATATCTGCCACTGTGGAGGAGAATCCGTATAGGTGTTCGAGTGTTCGAACCGTAATGCGCAAGAAATGGTATGTAAACCCCGTATTTACATATCTGCCACTGCGCAGGAGAATCCGTATAGGTGTTCGAGTGTTCGAACCGTAATGCGCAAGAAATGGTATGGAAACCCCGTGTTTACAAATCTACCACTGTGCAGGAGAATCCGTATAGGTGTTCGAGTGTTCGAACCGTAATGCGCAAGAATTGGAATGGAAACCTCGTATTTACATATCTGCCACTGTGCAGGAGAATCCGTATAGGTGTTCGAGTGTTCGAACCGTAATGCGCAAGAAATGGTCTGTAAACCCCGTATTTACATATCTGCCACTGTGCAAGAGAATCCGTATAGGTGTTCGAGTGTTCGAACCGTAATGCGCAAGAAATGGTATGGAAACCCCGTATTTACATATCTGCCACTGTGCAGGAGAATCCGTATAGGTGTTCGAGTGTTCGAACCGTAATGCGTAAGAAATGATATGTAAACCCCGTATTTACATATCTGCCACTGTGCAGGAGAATCCGTATAGGTGTTCGAGTGTTCGAACAGTAATGCGCAAGAATTGGTATGGAAACCCCGTATTTACATATCTGCCACAATGCAGGAGAATCCGTATAGGTGTTCGAGTGTTCGAACCGTAATGCGCAAGAATTGGTATGTACACCCCGTATTTACATATCAGCCACTGTGCAGGAGAATCCGTATAGGTGTTCGAGTGTTCGAACCGTAATGCGCAAGAAATGGTATGGAAACCCCGTATTTACATATCTGCCACTGTGCAGGAGAATCCGTATAGGTGTTCGAGTGTTCGAACCGTAATGCGCAAGAAATGGTATGGAAACCCCGTATTTACATATCTGCCACTCCGCAGAAGAATCCGTATAGGTGTTCGAGTGTTCGAACAGTAATGCGCAAGAATTGGTATGGAAACCCCGTATTTACATATATGCCACTGTGCGGGAGAATCCGTATAGGTGTTCGAGTGTTCAAACCGTAATGCGCAAGAAATGGTATGTAAACCCCGTATTTACATGTCTGCCACTGTGCATGAGAATCCGTATAGGTGTTCGAGTGTTCGAACCGTAATGCGCAAGAAATGGTATGTAAACCCCGTATTTACATATCTGCCACTGCGCAGGAGAATCCGTATAGGTGTTCGAGTGTTCGAACCGTAATGCGCAAGAAATGGTATGGAAACCCCGTGTTTACAAATCTACCACTGTGCAGGAGAATCCGTATAGGTGTTCGAGTGTTCGAACCGTAATGCGCAAGAATTGGAATGGAAACTTCGTATTTACATATCTGCCACTGTGCAGGAGAATCCGTATAGGTGTTCGAGTGTTCGAACCGTAATGCGCAAGAAATGGTATGTAAACCCCGTATTTACATATCTGCCACTGTGCAAGAGAATCCGTATAGGTGTTCGAGTGTTCGAACCGTAATGCGCAAGAAATGGTATGGAAACGCCGTATTTACATATCTGCCACTGTGCGGGAGAAATAGTATAGGTGTTCGAGTGTTCGAACCGTAATGCACAAGAAATGGTATGGAAACCCCGTATTTACATATCTGCCACTGTGCAGGAGAATCCGTATAGGTGTTCGAGTGTTCGAACAGTAATGCGCAAGAATTGGTATGGAAACCCCGTATTTACATATCTGCCACTGTGCGGGAGAATCCGTATAGGTGTTCGAGTGTTCGAACCGTAATGCGCAAGAAATGGTATGTAAACCCCGTATTTACATGTCTGCCACTGTGCATGAGAATCCGTATAGGTGTTCGAGTGTTCGAACCGTAATGCACAAGAAATGGTATGGAAACCCCACATTTACATATCTGCCACTGTGCAGCAGAATCCGTACAGGTGTTCGAGTGTTCGAACCGTAATGCGCAAGAAATGGTATGGAAACCCCGTATTTACATATCTGCCACTGTGGAGGAGAATCCGTATAGCTGTTCGAGTGTTCGAACCGTAATGCGCAAGAAATGGTATGTAAACCCCGTATTTACATATCTGCCACTGCGCAGGAGAATCCGTATAGGTGTTCGAGTGTTCGAACAGTAATGCGCAAGAAATGGTATGGAAACCCCGTGTTTACAAATCTACCACTGTGCAGGAGAATCCGTATAGGTGTTCGAGTGTTCGAACCGTAATGCGCAAGAATTGGAATGGAAACCTCGTATTTACATATCTGCCACTGTGCAGGAGAATCCGTATAGGTGTTCGAGTGTTCGAACCGTAATGCGCAAGAAATGGTATGTAAACCCCGTATTTACATATCTGCCACTGTGCAAGAGAATCCGTATAGGTGTTCGAGTGTTCGAACCGTAATGCGCAAGAAATGGTATGGAAACCCCGTATTTACATATCTGCCACTGTGCAGGAGAATCCGTATAGGTGTTCGAGTGTTCGAACCGTAATGCGTAAGAAATGATATGTAAACCCCGTATTTACATATCTGCCACTGTGCAGGAGAATCCGTATAGGTGTTCGAGTGTTCGAACAGTAATGCGCAAGAATTGGTATGGAAACCCCGTATTTACATATCTGCCACAATGCAGGAGAATCCGTATAGGTGTTCGAGTGTTCGAACCGTAATGCGCAAGAATTGGTATGTACACCCCGTATTTACATATCAGCCACTGTGCAGGAGAATCCGTATAGGTGTTCGAGTGTTCGAACCGTAATGCGCAAGAAATGGTATGGAAACCCCGTATTTACATATCTGCCACTGTGCAGGAGAATCCGTATAGGTGTTCGAGTGTTCGAACCGTAATGCGCAAGAAATGGTATGGAAACCCCGTATTTACATATCTGCCACTCCGCAGAAGAATCCGTATAGGTGTTCGAGTGTTCGAACAGTAATGCGCAAGAATTGGTATGGAAACCCCGTATTTACATATATGCCACTGTGCGGGAGAATCCGTATAGGTGTTCGAATGTTCAAACCGTAATGCGCAAGAAATGGTATGTAAACCCCGTATTTACATGTCTGCCACTGTGCATGAGAATCCGTATAGGTGTTCGAGTGTTCGAACCGTAATGCGCAAGAAATGGTATGGAAACCCCGTGTTTACAAATCTACCACTGTGCAGGAGAATCCGTATAGGTGTTCGAGTGTTCGAACCGTAATGCGCAAGAATTGGAATGGAAACTTCGTATTTACATATCTGCCACTGTGCAGGAGAATCCGTATAGGTGTTCGAGTGTTCGAACCGTAATGCGCAAGAAATGGTATGTAAACCCCGTATTTACATATCTGCCACTGTGCAAGAGAATCCGTATAGGTGTTCGAGTGTTCGAACCGTAATGCGCAAGAAATGGTATGGAAACCCCGTATTTACATATCTGCCACTGTGCAGGAGAATCCGTATAGGTGTTCGAGTGTTCGAACCGTAATGCGTAAGAAATGATATGTAAACCCCGTATTTACATATCTGCCACTGTGCAGGAGAATCCGTATAGGTGTTCGAGTGTTCGAACAGTAATGCGCAAGAATTGGTATGGAAACCCCGTATTTACATATCTGCCACAATGCAGGAGAATCCGTATAGGTGTTCGAGTGTTCGAACCGTAATGCGCAAGAATTGGTATGTACACCCCGTATTTACATATCAGCCACTGTGCAGGAGAATCCGTATAGGTGTTCGAGTGTTCGAACCGTAATGCACAAGAAATGGTATGGAAACCCCGTATTTACATATCTGCCACTGTGCAGGAGAATCCGTATAGGTGTTCGAGTGTTCGAACCGTAATGCGCAAGAAATGGTATGGAAACCCCGTATTTACATATCTGCCACTCCGCAGAAGAATCCGTATAGGTGTTCGAGTGTTCAAACAGTAATGCGCAAGAATTGGTATGGAAACCCCGTATTTACATATATGCCACTGTGCGGGAGAATCCGTATAGGTGTTCGAGTGTTCGAACCGTAATGCGCAAGAAATGGTATGTAAACCCCGTATTTACATGTCTGCCACTGTGCATGAGAATCCGTATAGGTGTTCGAGTGTTCGAACCGTAATGCGCAAGAAATGGTATGTAAACCCCGTATTTACATATCTGCCACTGCGCAGGAGAATCCTTATAGGTGTTCGAGTGTTCGAACCGTAATGCGTAAGAAATGGTATGGAAACCCCGTATTTACAAATCTCCCACTGTGCAGGAGAATCCGTATAGGTGTTCGAGTGTTCGAACCGTAATCCGCAAGAATTGGAATGGAAACCCCGTATTTACATATCTGCCACTGTGCAGGAGAATACGTATAGGTGTTCGAGTGTTCGAACCGTAATGCGCAAGAAATGGTATGTAAACCCCGTATTTACATATCTGCCACTGTGCAGGAGAATCCGTATAGGTGTTCGAGTGTTCGAACCGTAATGCGCAAGAAATGGTATGGAAACCCCGTATTTACATATCTGCCACTGTGCAGGAGAATCCGTATAGGTGTTCGAGTGTTCGAACAGTAATGCGCAAGAATTGGTATGGAAACCCCGTCTTTACATATCTGCCACTGTGCGGGAGAATCCGTATAGGTGTTCGAGTGTTCGAACCGTAATGCGCAAGAAATGGTATGTAAACCCCGTATTTACATGTCTGCCACTGTGCATGAGAATCCGTATAGGTGTTCGAGTGTTCGAACCGTAATGCGCAAGAAATGGTATGTAAACCCCGTATTTACATATCTGCCACTGCGCAGGAGAATCCGTATAGGTGTTCGAGTGTTCGAACCGTAATGCGCAAGAAATGGTATGGAAACCCCGTGTTTACAAATCTACCACTGTGCAGGAGAATCCGTATAGGTGTTCGAGTGTTCGAACCGTAATGCGCAAGAATTGGAATGGAAACTTCGTATTTACATATCTGCCACTGTGCAGGAGAATCCGTATAGGTGTTCGAGTGTTCGAACCGTAATGCGCAAGAAATGGTATGTAAACCCCGTATTTACATATCTGCCACTGTGCAAGAGAATCCGTATAGGTGTTCGAGTGTTCGAACCGTAATGCGCAAGAAATGGTATGGAAACCCCGTATTTACATATCTGCCACTGTGCAGGAGAATCCGTATAGGTGTTCGAGTGTTCGAACCGTAATGCGTAAGAAATGATATGTAAACCCCGTATTTACATATCTGCCACTGTGCAGGAGAATCCGTATAGGTGTTCGAGTGTTCGAACAGTAATGCGCAAGAATTGGTATGGAAACCCCGTATTTACATATCTGCCACAATGCAGGAGAATCCGTATAGGTGTTCGAGTGTTCGAACCGTAATGCGCAAGAATTGGTATGTACACCCCGTATTTACATATCAGCCACTGTGCAGGAGAATCCGTATAGGTGTTCGAGTGTTCGAACCGTAATGCACAAGAAATGGTATGGAAACCCCGTATTTACATATCTGCCACTGTGCAGGAGAATCCGTATAGGTGTTCGAGTGTTCGAACCGTAATGCGCAAGAAATGGTATGGAAACCCCGTATTTACATATCTGCCACTCCGCAGAAGAATCCGTATAGGTGTTCGAGTGTTCGAACAGTAATGCGCAAGAATTGGTATGGAAACCCCGTATTTACATATATGCCACTGTGCGGGAGAATCCGTATAGGTGTTCGAGTGTTCGAACCGTAATGCGCAAGAAATGGTATGTAAACCCCGTATTTACATGTCTGCCACTGTGCATGAGAATCCGTATAGGTGTTCGAGTGTTCGAACCGTAATGCGCAAGAAATGGTATGTAAACCCCGTATTTACATATCTGCCACTGCGCAGGAGAATCCGTATAGGTGTTCGAGTGTTCGAACCGTAATGCGTAAGAAATGGTATGGAAACCCCGTATTTACAAATCTACCACTGTGCAGGAGAATCCGTATAGGTGTTCGAGTGTTCGAACCGTAATCCGCAAGAATTGGAATGGAAACCCCGTATTTACATATCTGCCACTGTGCAGGAGAATACGTATAGGTGTTCGAGTGTTCGAACCGTAATGCGCAAGAAATGGTATGTAAACCCCGTATTTACATATCTGCCACTGTGCAGGAGAATCCGTATAGGTGTTCGAGTGTTCGAACCGTAATGCGCAAGAAATGGTATGGAAACCCCGTATTTACATATCTGCCACTGTGCAGGAGAATCCGTATAGGTGTTCGAGTGTTCGAACAGTAATGCGCAAGAATTGGTATGGAAACCCCGTCTTTACATATCTGCCACTGTGCGGGAGAATCCGTATAGGTGTTCGAGTGTTCGAACCGTAATGCGCAAGAAATGGTATGTAAACCCCGTATTTACATGTCTGCCACTGTGCATGAGAATCCGTATAGGTGTTCGAGTGTTCGAACCGTAATGCACAAGAAATGGTATTGAAACCCCGCATTTACATATCTGCCACTGTGCAGCAGAATCCGTACAGGTGTTCGAGTGTTCGAACCGTAATGCGCAAGAAATGGTATGGAAACCCCGTATTTACATATCTGCCACTGTGGAGGAGAATCCGTATAGGTGTTCGAGTGTTCGAACCGTAATGCGCAAGAAATGGTATGTAAACCCCGTATTTACATATCTGCCACTGCGCAGGAGAATCCGTATAGGTGTTCGAGTGTTCGAACCGTAATGCGCAAGAAATGGTATGGAAACCCCGTGTTTACAAATCTACCACTGTGCAGGAGAATCCGTATAGGTGTTCGAGTGTTCGAACCGTAATGCGCAAGAATTGGAATGGAAACCTCGTATTTACATATCTGCCACTGTGCAGGAGAATCCGTATAGGTGTTCGAGTGTTCGAACCGTAATGCGCAAGAAATGGTATGTAAACCCCGTATTTACATATCTGCCACTGTGCAAGAGAATCCGTATAGGTGTTCGAGTGTTCGAACCGTAATGCGCAAGAAATGGTATGGAAACCCCGTATTTACATATCTGCCACTGTGCAGGAGAATCCGTATAGGTGTTCGAGTGTTCGAACCGTAATACGTAAGAAATGATATGTAAACCCCGTATTTACATATCTGCCACTGTGCAGAAGAATCCGTATAGGTGTTCGAGTGTTCGAACAGTAATGCGCAAGAATTGGTATGGAAACCCCGTATTTACATATCTGCCTCAATGCAGGAGAATCCGTATAGGTGTTCGAGTGTTCGAACCGTAATGCGCAAGAATTGGTATGTACACCCCGTATTTACATATCAGCCACTGTGCAGGAGAATCCGTATAGGTGTTCGAGTGTTCGAACCGTAATGCGCAAGAAATGGTATGGAAACCCCGTATTTACATATCTGCCACTGTGCAGGAGAATCCGTATAGGTGTTCGAGTGTTCGAACCGTAATGCGCAAGAAATGGTATGGAAACCCCGTATTTACATATCTGCCACTCCGCAGAAGAATCCGTATAGGTGTTCGAGTGTTCGAACAGTAATGCGCAAGAATTGGTATGGAAACCCCGTATTTACATATATGCCACTGTGCGGGAGAATCCGTATAGGTGTTCGAGTGTTCGAACCGTAATGCGCAAGAAATGGTATGTAAACCCCGTATTTACATGTCTGCCACTGTGCATGAGAATCCGTATAGGTGTTCGAGTGTTCGAACCGTAATGCGCAAGAAATGGTATGTAAACCCCGTATTTACATATCTGCCACTGCGCAGGAGAATCCGTATAGGTGTTCGAGTGTTCGAACCGTAATGCGCAAGAAATGGTATGGAAACCCCGTATTTACATATCTGCCACTCCGCAGAAGAATCCGTATAGGTGTTCGAGTGTTCGAACAGTAATGCGCAAGAATTGGTATGGAAACCCCGTATTTACATATCTGCCACTGTGCGGGAGAAATAGTATAGGTGTTCGAGTGTTCGAACCGTAATGCACAAGAAATGGTATGGAAACCCCGTATTTACATATCTGCCACTGTGCAGGAGAATCCGTATAGGTGTTCGAGTGTTCGAACAGTAATGCGCAAGAATTGGTATGGAAACCCCGTATTTACATATCTGCCACTGTGCGGGAGAATCCGTATAGGTGTTCGAGTGTTCGAACCGTAATGCGCAAGAAATGGTATGTAAACCCCGTATTTACATGTCTGCCACTGTGCATGAGAATCCGTATAGGTGTTCGAGTGTTCGAACCGTAATGCACAAGAAATGGTATGGAAACCCCGCATTTACATATCTGCCACTGTGCAGCAGAATCCGTACAGGTGTTCGAGTGTTCGAACCGTAATGCGCAAGAAATGGTATGGAAACCCCGTATTTACATATCTGCCACTGTGCAGGAGAATCCGTATAGGTGTTCGAGTGTTCGAACCGTAATACGTAAGAAATGATATGTAAACCCCGTATTTACATATCTGCCACTGTGCAGGAGAATCCGTATAGGTGTTCGAGTGTTCGAACCGTAATGCGCAAGAATTGGAATGGAAACCTCGTATTTACATATCTGCCACTTTGCAGGAGAATCCGTATAGGTGTTCGAGTGTTCGAACCGTAATGCGCAAGAAATGGTATGTAAACCCCGTATTTACATATCTGCCACTGTGCAAGAGAATCCGTATAGGTGTTCGAGTGTTCGAACCGTAATGCGCAAGAAATGGTATGGAAACCCCGTATTTACATATCTGCCACTGTGCAGGAGAATCCGTATAGGTGTTCGAGTGTTCGAACCGTAATGCGTAAGAAATGATATGTAAACCCCGTATTTACATATCTGCCACTGTGCAGGAGAATCCGTATAGGTGTTCGAGTGTTCGAACAGTAATGCGCAAGAATTGGTATGGAAACCCCGTATTTACATATCTGCCACAATGCAGGAAAATCCGTATAGGTGTTCGAGTGTTCGAACCGTAATGCGCAAGAATTGGTATGTACACCCCGTATTTACATATCAGCCACTGTGCGGGAGAATCCGTATAGGTGTTCGAGTGTTCGAACCGTAATGCGCAAGAAATGGTATGGAAACCCCGTATTTACATATCTGCCACTGTGCAGGAGAATCCGTATAGGTGTTCGAGTGTTCGAACCGTAATGCGCAAGAAATGGTATGGAAAGCCCGTATTTACATATCTGCCACTCCGCAGAAGAATCCGTATAGGTGTTCGAGTGTTCGAACAGTAATGCGCAAGAATTGGTATGGAAACACGGTATTTACATATATGCCACTGTGCGGGAGAATCCGTATAGGTGTTCGAGTGTTCAAACCGTAATGCGCAAGAAATGGTATGTAAACCCCGTATTTACATGTCTGCCACTGTGCATGAGAATCCGTATAGGTGTTCGAGTGTTCGAACCGTAATGCGCAAGAAATGGTATGGAAACCCCGTATTTACATATCTGCCACTGCGCAGGAGAATCCGTATAGGTGTTCGAGTGTTCGAACCGTAATGCGTAAGAAATGGTATGGAAACCCCGTATTTACAAATCTACCACTGTGCAGGAGAATCCGTATAGGTGTTCGAGTGTTCGAACCGTAATCCGCAAGAATTGGAATGGAAACCCCGTATTTACATATCTGCCACTGTGCAGGAGAATCCGTATAGGTGTTCGAGTGTTCGAACCGTAATGCGCAAGAAATGGTATGTAAACCCCGTATTTACATATCTGCCACTGTGCAGGAGAATCCGTATAGGTGTTCGAGTGTTCGAACCGTAATGCGCAAGAAATGCTATGGAAACCCCGTATTTACATATCTGCCACTGTGCAGGAGAATCCGTATAGGTGTTCGAGTGTTCGAACCGTAATGCGTAAGAAATGGTATGTAAACCCCGTATTTACATATCTGCCACTGTGCAGGAGAATCCGTATAGGTGTTCGAGTGTTCGAACCGTAATGCGCAAGAAATGCTATGGAAACCCCGTATTTACATATCTGCCACTGTGCAGGAGAATCCGTATAGGTGTTCGAGTGTTCGAACAGTAATGCGCAAGAATTGGTATGGAAACCCCGTATTTACATATCTGCCACTGTGCGGGAGAATCCGTATAGGTGTTCGAGTGTTCGAACCGTAATGCGCAAGAAATGGTATGTAAACCCCGTATTTACATGTCTGCCACTGTGCATGAGAATCCGTATAGGTGTTCGAGTGTTCGAACCGTAATGCACAAGAAATGGTATGGAAACCCCGCATTTACATATCTGCCACTGTGCAGCAGAATCCGTACAGGTGTTCGAGTGTTCGAACCGTAATGCGCAAGAAATGGTATGGAAACCCCGTATTTACATATCTGCCACTGTGGAGGAGAATCCGTATAGGTGTTCGAGTGTTCGAACCGTAATGCGCAAGAAATGGTATGTAAACCCCGTATTTACATATCTGCCACTGCGCAGGAGAATCCGTATAGGTGTTCGAGTGTTCGAACCGTAATGCGCAAGAAATGGTATGGAAACCCCGTGTTTACAAATCTACCACTGTGCAGGAGAATCCGTATAGGTGTTCGAGTGTTCGAACCGTAATGCGCAAGAATTGGAATGGAAACCTCGTATTTACATATCTGCCACTGTGCAGGAGAATCCGTATAGGTGTTCGAGTGTTCGAACCGTAATGCGCAAGAAATGGTATGTAAACCCCGTATTTACATATCTGCCACTGTGCAAGAGAATCCGTATAGGTGTTCGAGTGTTCGAACCGTAATGCGCAAGAAATGGTATGGAAACCCCGTATTTACATATCTGCCACTGTGCAGGAGAATCCGTATAGGTGTTCGAGTGTTCGAACCGTAATGCGCAAGAAATGGTATGGAAACCCCGTATTTACATATCTGCCACTCCGCAGAAGAATCCGTATAGGTGTTCGAGTGTTCGAACAGTAATGCGCAAGAATTGGTATGGAAACCCCGTATTTACATATATGCCACTGTGCGGGAGAATCCGTATAGGTGTTCGAGTGTTCGAACCGTAATGCGCAAGAAATGGTATGTAAACCCCGTATTTACATGTCTGCCACTGTGCATGAGAATCCGTATAGGTGTTCGAGTGTTCGAACCGTAATGCGCAAGAAATGGTATGTAAACCCCGTATTTACATATCTGCCACTGCGCAGGAGAATCCGTATAGGTGTTCGAGTGTTCGAACCGTAATGCGCAAGAAATGGTATGGAAACCCCGTATTTACATATCTGCCACTCCGCAGAAGAATCCGTATAGGTGTTCGAGTGTTCGAACAGTAATGCGCAAGAATTGGTATGGAAACCCCGTATTTACATATCTGCCACTGTGCGGGAGAAATAGTATAGGTGTTCGAGTGTTCGAACCGTAATGCACAAGAAATGGTATGGAAACCCCGTATTTACATATCTGCCACTGTGCAGGAGAATCCGTATAGGTGTTCGAGTGTTCGAACAGTAATGCGCAAGAATTGGTATGGAAACCCCGTATTTACATATCTGCCACTGTGCGGGAGAATCCGTATAGGTGTTCGAGTGTTCGAACCGTAATGCGCAAGAAATGGTATGTAAACCCCGTATTTACATGTCTGCCACTGTGCATGAGAATCCGTATAGGTGTTCGAGTGTTCGAACCGTAATGCACAAGAAATGGTATGGAAACCCCGCATTTACATATCTGCCACTGTGCAGCAGAATCCGTACAGGTGTTCGAGTGTTCGAACCGTAATGCGCAAGAAATGGTATGGAAACCCCGTATTTACATATCTGCCACTGTGGAGGAGAATCCGTATAGGTGTTCGAGTGTTCGAACCGTAATGCGCAAGAAATGGTATGTAAACCCCGTATTTACATATCTGCCACTGCGCAGGAGAATCCGTATAGGTGTTCGAGTGTTCGAACCGTAATGCGCAAGAAATGGTATGGAAACCCCGTGTTTACAAATCTACCACTGTGCAGGAGAATCCGTATAGGTGTTCGAGTGTTCGAACCGTAATGCGCAAGAATTGGAATGGAAACCTCGTATTTACATATCTGCCACTGTGCAGGAGAATCCGTATAGGTGTTCGAGTGTTCGAACCGTAATGCGCAAGAAATGGTATGTAAACCCCGTATTTACATATCTGCCACTGTGCAAGAGAATCCGTATAGGTGTTCGAGTGTTCGAACCGTAATGCGCAAGAAATGGTATGGAAACCCCGTATTTACATATCTGCCACTGTGCAGGAGAATCCGTATAGGTGTTCGAGTGTTCGAACCGTAATGCGTAAGAAATGATATGTAAACCCCGTATTTACATATCTGCCACTGTGCAGGAGAATCCGTATAGGTGTTCGAGTGTTCGAACAGTAATGCGCAGGAATTGGTATGGAAACCCCGTATTTACATATCTGCCACAATGCAGGAGAATCCGTATAGGTGTTCGAGTGTTCGAACCGTAATGCGCAAGAATTGGTATGTACACCCCGTATTTACATATCAGCCACTGTGCAGGAGAATCCGTATAGGTGTTCGAGTGTTCGAACCGTAATGCGCAAGAAATGGTATGGAAACCCCATATTTACATATCTGCCACTGTGCAGGAGAATCCGTATAGGTGTTCGAGTGTTCGAACCGTAATGCGCAAGAAATGGTATGGAAACCCCGTATTTAAATATCTGCCACTCCGCAGAAGAATCCGTATAGGTGTTCGAGTGTTCGAACAGTAATGCGCAAGAATTGGTATGGAAACCCCGTATTTACATATATGCCACTGTGCGGGAGAATCCGTATAGGTGTTCGAGTGTTCGAACCGTAATGCGCAAGAAATGGTATGTAAACCCCGTATTTACATGTCTGCCACTGTGCATGAGAATCCGTATAGGTGTTCGAGTGTTCGAACCGTAATGCGCAAGAAATGGTATGTAAACCCCGTATTTACATATCTGCCACTGCGCAGGAGAATCCGTATAGGTGTTCGAGTGTTCGAACCGTAATGCGTAAGAAATGGTATGGAAACCCCGTATTTACAAATCTACCACTGTGCAGGAGAATCCGTATAGGTGTTCGAGTGTTCGAACCGAAATCCGCAAGAATTGGAATGGAAACCCCGTATTTACATATCTGCCACTGTGCAGGAGAATCCGTATAGGTGTTCGAGTGTTCGAACCGTAATGCGCAAGAAATGGTATGTAAACCCCGTATTTACATATCTGCCACTGTGCAGGAGAATCCGTATAGGTGTTCGAGTGTTCGAACCGTAATGCGCAAGAAATGGTATGGAAACCCCGTATTTACATATCTGCCACTGTGCAGGAGAATCCGTATAGGTGTTCGAGTGTTCGAACCGTAATGCGTAAGAAATGATATGTAAACCCCGTATTTACATATCTGCCACTGTGCAGGAGAATCCGTATAGGTGTTCGAGTTTTCGAACAGTAATGCGCAAGAATTGGTATGGAAACCCCGTATTTACATATCTGCCACAATGCAGGAGAATCCGTATAGGTGTTCGAGTGTTCGAACCGTAATGCGCAAGAATTGGTATGTACAACCCGTATTTACATATCTGCCACTGTGCAGGAGAATCCGTATAGGTGTTCGAGTGTTCGAACCGTAATGCGCAAGAAATGGTATGGAAACCCCGTATTTACATATCTGCCACTGTGCAGGAGAATCCGTATAGGTGTTCGAGTGTTCGAACCGTAATGCGCAAGAAATGGTATGGAAACCCCGTATTTACATATCTGCCACTCCGCAGAAGAATCCGTATAGGTGTTCGAGTGTTCGAACAGTAATGCGCAAGAATTGGTATGGAAACCCCGTATTTACATATCTGCCACTGTGCGGGAGAATCCATATAGGTGTTCGAGTGTTCGAACCGTAATGCGCAAGAAATGGTATGTAAACCCCGTATTTACATGTCTGCCACTGTGCATGATAATCCGTATAGGTGTTCGAGTGTTCGAACCGTAATGCACAAGAAATGGTATGGAAACCCCGTATTTACATATCTGCCACTGTGCAGGAGAATCCGTATAGGTGTTCGAGTGTTCGAACAGTAATGCGCAAGAATTGGTATGGACACCCCGTATTTACATATATGCCACTGTGCGGGAGAATCCGTATAGGTGTTCGAGTGTTCGAACCGTAATGCGCAAGAAATGGTATGTAAACCCCGTATTTACATGTCTGCCACTGTGCATGAGAATCCGTATAGGTGTTCGAGTGTTCGAACCGTAATGCGCAAGAAATGGTATGTAAACCCCGTATTTACATATCTGCCACTGCGCAGGAGAATCCGTATAGGTGTTCGAGTGTTCGAACCGTAATCCGCAAGAATTGGAATGGAAACCCCGTATTTACATATCTGCCACTGTGCAGGAGAATCCGTATAGGTGTTCGAGTGTTCGAACCGTAATGGGCAACAAATGGTATGTAAACCCCGTATTTACATATCTGCCACTGTGCAGGAGAATCCGTATAGGTGTTCGAGTGTTCGAACCGTAATGCGCAAGAAATGGTATGGAAACCCCGTATTTACATATCTGCCACTGTGCAGGAGAATCCGTATAGGTGTTCGAGTGTTCGAACCGTAATGCGTAAGAAAATGATATGTAAATCCCGTATTTACATATCTGCCACTGTGCAGGAGAATCCGTATAGGTGTTCGAGTGTTCGAACAGTAATGCGCAAGAATTGGTATGGAAACCCCGTATTTACATATCTGCCACAATGCAGGAGAATCCGTATAGGTGTTCGAGTGTTCGAACCGTAATGCGCAAGAATTGGTATGTACAACCCGTATTTACATATCTGCCACTGTGCAGGAGAATCCGTATAGGTGTTCGATTGTTCGAACCGTAATGCGCAAGAAATGGTATGGAAACCCCGTATTTACATATCTGCCACTGTGCAGGAGAATCCGTATAGGTGTTCGAGTGTTCGAACCGTAATGCGCAAGAAATGGTATGGAAACCCCGTATTTACATATCTGCCACTCCGCAGAAGAATCCGTATAGGTGTTCGAGTGTTCGAACAGTAATGCGCAAGAATTGGTATGGAAACCCCGTATTTACATATCTGCCACTGTGCGGGAGAATCCGTAGAGGTGTTCGAGTGTTCGAACCGTAATGCTCAAGAAATGGTATGTAAACCCCGTATTTACATGTCTGCCACTGTGCATGAGAATCCGTATAGGTGTTCGAGTGTTCGAACCGTAATGCACAAGAAATGGTATGGAAACCCCGTATTTACATATCTGCCACTGTGCAGGAGAATCCGTATAGGTGTTCGAGTGTTCGAACAGTAATGCGCAAGAATTGGTATGGAAACCCCGTATTTACATATCTGCCACTGTGCGGGAGAATCCGTATAGGTGTTCGAGTGTTCGAACCGTAATGCGCAAGAAATGGTATGTAAACCCCGTATTTACATGTCTGCCACTGTGCATGAGAACCCGTATAGGTGTTCGAGTGTTCGAACCGTAATGCACAAGAAATGGTATGGAAACCCCGTATTTACATATCTGCCACTGTGCAGCAGAATCCGTACAGGTGTTCGAGTGTTCGAACCGTAATGCGCAAGAAATGGTATGGAAACCCCGTATTTACATATCTGCCACTCCGCAGAAGAATCCGTATAGGTGTTCGAGTGTTCGATCCGTAATGCGCAAGAAATGGTATGTAAACCCCGTATTTACATATCTGCCACTGCGCAGGAGAATCCGTATAGGTGTTCGAGTGTTCGAACCGTAATGCGCAAGAATTGGTATGGAAACCCCGTATTTACATATATGCCACTGTGCGGGAGAATCCGTATAGGTGTTCGAGTGTTCGAACCGTAATGCGCAAGAAATGGTATGTAAACCCCGTATTTACATGTCTGCCACTGTGCAGGAGAATCCGTATAGGTGTTCGAGTGTTCGAACCGTAATGCACAAGAAATGGTATGGAAACCCCGTATTTACATATCTGCCACTGTGCAGGAGAATCCGTATAGGTGTTCGAGTGTTCGAACAGTAATGCGCAAGAATTGGTATGGAAACCCCGTATTTACATATCTGCCACTGTGCAGGAGAATCCGTATAGGTGTTCGAGTGTTCGAACAGTAATGCGCAAGAAATGGTATGTAAACCCCGTATTTACATGTCTGCCACTGTGCATGAGAACCCGTATAGGTGTTCGAGTGTTCGAACCGTAATGCACAAGAAATGGTATGGAAACCCCGTATTTACATATCTGCCACTGTGCAGCAGAATTCGTACAGGTGTTCGAGTGTTCGAACCGTAATGCGCAAGAAATGGTATGGAAACCCCGTATTTACATATCTGCCACTCCGCAGAAGAATCCGTATAGGTGTTCGAGTGTTCGATCCGTAATGCGCAAGAAATGGTATGTAAACCCCGTATTTACATATCTGCCACTGCGCAGGAGAATCCGTATAGGTGTTCGAGTGTTCGAACCGTAATGCGCAGGAAATGGTATGGAAACCCCGTGTTTACAAATCTACCACTGTGCAGTAGAATCCGTATAGGTGTTCGACTGTTCGAACCGTAATGCGCAAGAATTGGAATGGAAACCTCGTATTTACATATCTGCCACTGTGCAGGAGAATCCGTATAGGTGTTCGAGTGTTCGAACTGTAATGCGCAAGAAATGGTATGTAAACCCCGTATTTACATATCTGCCACTGTGCAGGAGAATCCGTATAGGTGTTCGAGTGTTCGAACCGTAATGCGCAAG
Organism: Camellia sinensis; assembly: GCF_055761805.1. Taxonomy (NCBI): domain Eukaryota; kingdom Viridiplantae; phylum Streptophyta; class Magnoliopsida; order Ericales; family Theaceae; genus Camellia; species Camellia sinensis. Next base: position 2,324,390 of record NW_028128989.1, on the reverse strand, counting down.
AAATGGTATGGAAACCCCGTATTTACATATCTGCCACTGTGCAGGAGAATCCGTATAGGTGTTCGAGTGTTCGAACCGTAATGCGTAAGAAATGATATGTAAACCCCGTATTTACATATCTGCCACTGTGCAGGAGAATCCGTATAGGTGTTCGAGTGTTCGAACAGTAATGCGCAAGAATTGGTATGGAAACCCCGTATTTACATATCTGCCACAATGCAGGAGAATCCGTATAGGTGTTCGAGTGTTCGAACCGTAATGCGCAAGAATTGGTATGTACACCCCGTATTTACATATCAGCCACTGTGCAGGAGAATCCGTATAGGTGTTCGAGTGTTCGAACCGTAATGCGCAAGAAATGGTATGGAAACCCCGTATTTACATATCTGCAACTGTGCAGGAGAATCCGTATAGGTGGTCGAGTGTTCGAACCGTAATGCGCAAGAAATGGTATGGAAACCCCGTATTTACATATCTGCCACTCCGCAGAAGAATCCGTATAGGTGTTCGAGTGTTCGAACAGTAATGCGCAAGAATTGGTATGGAAACCCCGTATTTACATATATGCCACTGTGCGGGAGAATCCGTATAGGTGTTCGAGTGTTCGAACCGTAATGCGCAAGAAATGGTATGTAAACCCCGTATTTACATGTCTGCCACTGTGCATGAGAATCCGTATAGGTGTTCGAGTGTTCGAACCGTAATGCGCAAGAAATGGTATGGAAACCCCGTATTTACATATCTGCCACTCCGCTGAAGAATCCGTATAGGTGTTCGAGTGTTCGATCCGTAATGCGCAAGAAATGGTATGTAAACCCGTTATTTACATATCTGCCACTGCGCAGGAGAATCCGTATAGGTGTTCGAGTGTTCGAACCGTAATGCACAAGAAATGGTATGTACACCCCGTATTTACATATCTGTCACTGTGCAGGAGAATCCGTATAGGTGTTCGAGTGTTCGAACCGTAATGCGCAAGAAATTGTATGTAAACCCCGTATTTACATATCTGCCACTGTGTAGGAGAATTCGTATAGGTGTTCGAGTGTTCGAACCGTAATGCGCAAGAAATGGTATGGAAACCCCGTATTTACATATCTGCCACTGTGCAGGAGAATCCGTATAGGTGTTCGAGTGTTCGAACAGTAATGCGCAAGAATTGGTATGGAAACCCCGTATTTACATATCTGCCACTGTGCGGGAGAATCCGTATAGGTGTTCGAGTGTTCGAACCGTAATGCGCAAGAAATGGTATGTAAACCCCGTATTTACATGTCTGCCACTGTGCATGAGAACCCGTATAGGTGTTCGAGTGTTCGAACCGTAATGCACAAGAAATGGTATGGAAACCCCGTATTTACATATCTGCCACTGTGCAGCAGAATCCGTACAGGTGTTCGAGTGTTCGAACCGTAATGCGCAAGAAATGGTATGGAAACCCCGTATTTACATATCTGCCACTCCGCAGAAGAATCCGTATAGGTGTTCGAGTGTTCGATCCGTAATGCGCAAGAAATGGTATGTAAACCCCGTATTTACATATCTGCCACTGCGCAGGAGAATCCGTATAGGTGTTCGAGTGTTCGAACCGTAATGCGCAAGAATTGGTATGGAAACCCCGTATTTACATATATGCCACTGTGCGGGAGAATCCGTATAGGTGTTCGAGTGTTCGAACCGTAATGCGCAAGAAATGGTATGTAAACCCCGTATTTACATGTCTGCCACTGTGCAGGAGAATCCGTATAGGTGTTCGAGTGTTCGAACCGTAATGCACAAGAAATGGTATGGAAACCCCGTATTTACATATCTGCCACTGTGCAGGAGAATCCGTATAGGTGTTCGAGTGTTCGAACAGTAATGCGCAAGAATTGGTATGGAAACCCCGTATTTACATATCTGCCACTGTGCAGGAGAATCCGTATAGGTGTTCGAGTGTTCGAACAGTAATGCGCAAGAAATGGTATGTAAACCCCGTATTTACATGTCTGCCACTGTGCATGAGAACCCGTATAGGTGTTCGAGTGTTCGAACCGTAATGCACAAGAAATGGTATGGAAACCCCGTATTTACATATCTGCCACTGTGCAGCAGAATTCGTACAGGTGTTCGAGTGTTCGAACCGTAATGCGCAAGAAATGGTATGGAAACCCCGTATTTACATATCTGCCACTCCGCAGAAGAATCCGTATAGGTGTTCGAGTGTTCGATCCGTAATGCGCAAGAAATGGTATGTAAACCCCGTATTTACATATCTGCCACTGCGCAGGAGAATCCGTATAGGTGTTCGAGTGTTCGAACCGTAATGCGCAGGAAATGGTATGGAAACCCCGTGTTTACAAATCTACCACTGTGCAGTAGAATCCGTATAGGTGTTCGACTGTTCGAACCGTAATGCGCAAGAATTGGAATGGAAACCTCGTATTTACATATCTGCCACTGTGCAGGAGAATCCGTATAGGTGTTCGAGTGTTCGAACTGTAATGCGCAAGAAATGGTATGTAAACCCCGTATTTACATATCTGCCACTGTGCAGGAGAATCCGTATAGGTGTTCGAGTGTTCGAACCGTAATGCGCAAGAAATGGTATGGAAACCCCGTATTTACATATCTGCCACTGTGCAGGAGAATCCGTATAGGTGTTCGAGTGTTCGAACCGTAATGCGTAAGAAATGATATGTAAACCCCGTATTTACATATCTGCCACTGTGCAGGAGAATCCGTATAGGTGTTCGAGTGTTCGAACAGTAATGCGCAAGAATTGGTATGGAAACCCCGTATTTACATATCTGCCACAATGCAGGAGAATCCGTATAGGTGTTCGAGTGTTCGAACCGTAATGCGCAAGAATTGGTATGTACACCCCGTATTTACATATCAGCCACTGTGCAGGAGAATCCGTATAGGTGTTCGAGTGTTCGAACCGTAATGCGCAAGAAATGGTATGGAAACCCCGTATTTACATATCTGCAACTGTGCAGGAGAATCCGTATAGGTGGTCGAGTGTTCGAACCGTAATGCGCAAGAAATGGTATGGAAACCCCGTATTTACATATCTGCCACTCCGCAGAAGAATCCGTATAGGTGTTCGAGTGTTCGAACAGTAATGCGCAAGAATTGGTATGGAAACCCCGTATTTACATATATGCCACTGTGCGGGAGAATCCGTATAGGTGTTCGAGTGTTCGAACCGTAATGCGCAAGAAATGGTATGTAAACCCCGTATTTACATGTCTGCCACTGTGCATGAGAATCCGTATAGGTGTTCGAGTGTTCGAACCGTAATGCGCAAGAAATGGTATGGAAACCCCGTATTTACATATCTGCCACTCCGCTGAAGAATCCGTATAGGTGTTCGAGTGTTCGATCCGTAATGCGCAAGAAATGGTATGTAAACCCGTTATTTACATATCTGCCACTGCGCAGGAGAATCCGTATAGGTGTTCGAGTGTTCGAACCGTAATGCACAAGAAATGGTATGTACACCCCGTATTTACATATCTGTCACTGTGCAGGAGAATCCGTATAGGTGTTCGAGTGTTCGAACCGTAATGCGCAAGAAATTGTATGTAAACCCCGTATTTACATATCTGCCACTGTGTAGGAGAATTCGTATAGGTGTTCGAGTGTTCGAACCGTAATGCGCAAGAAATGGTATGGAAACCCCGTATTTACATATCTGCCACTGTGCAGGAGAATCCGTATAGGTGTTCGAGTGTTCGAACAGTAATGCGCAAGAATTGGTATGGAAACCCCGTATTTACATATCTGCCACTGTGCGGGAGAATCCGTATAGGTGTTCGAGTGTTCGAACCGTAATGCGCAAGAAATGGTATGTAAACCCCGTATTTACATGTCTGCCACTGTGCATGAGAACCCGTATAGGTGTTCGAGTGTTCGAACCGTAATGCACAAGAAATGGTATGTAAACCCCGTATTTACATATCTGCCACTGTGCAGGAGAATTCGTATAGGTGTTCGAGTGTTCGAACCGTAATGCGCAAGAAATGGTATGGAAAACCCGTATTTACATATCTGCCACTGTGCAGGAGAATCCGTATAGGTGTTCGAGTGTTCGAACCGTAATGCGCAAGAAATGGTATGGAAACCCCGTATTTACATATCTGCCACTGTGCATGAGAATCCGTATAGGTGTTCGAGTGTTCGAACCGTAATGCGTAAGAAATGATATGTAAACCCCGTATTTACATATCTTCCACTGTGCAGGAGAATCCGTATAGGTGTTCGAGTGTTCGAACAGTAATGCGCAAGAATTGGTATGGAAACCCCGTATTTACATATCTGCCACAATGCAGGAGAATCCGTATAGGTGTTCGAGTGTTCGAACCGTAATGCGCAAGAATTGGTATGTACACCCCGTATTTACATATCAGCCACTGTGCAGGAGAATCCGTATAGGTGTTCGAGTGTTCGAACCGTAATGCGCAAGAAATGGTATGGAAACCCCGTATTTACATATCTGCCACTGTGCAGGAGAATCCGTATAGGTGTTCGAGTGTTCGAACCGTAATGCGCAAGAAATGGTATGGAAACCCCATATTTACATATCTGCCACTCCGCAGAAGAATCCGTATAGTTGTTCGAGTGTTCGAACAGTAATGCGCAAGAATTGGTATGGAAACCCCGTATTTACATATATGCCACTGTGCGGGAGAATCCGTATAGGTGTTCGAGTGTTCGAACCGTAATGCGCAAGAAATGGTATGTAAACCCCGTATTTACATATCTGCCACTGTGCATGAGAATCCGTATAGGTGTTCGAGTGTTCGAACCGTAATGCGCAAGAAATGGTATGGAAACCCCGTATTTACATATCTGCCACTCCGCAGAAGAATCCGTATAGGTGTTCGAGTGTTCGATCCGTAATGCGCAAGAAATGGTATGTAAACCCGTTATTTACATATCTGCCACTGCGCAGGAGAATCCGTATAGGTGTTCGAGTGTTCGAACCGTAATACGCAAGAAATGGTATGTACACCCCGTATTTACATATCTGTCACTGTGCAGGAGAATCCGTATAGGTGTTCGAGGGTTCGAACCGTAATGCGCAAGAAATGGTATGTAAACCCCGTATTTACATGTCTGCCACTGTGCATGAGAATCCGTATAGGTGTTCGAGTGTTCGAACCGTAATGCACAAGAAATGGTATGGAAACCCCGTATTTACATATCTGCCACTGTGCAGGAGAATCCGTATAGGTGTTCGAGTGTTCGAACAGTAATGCGCAAGAATTGGTATGGAAACCCCGTATTTACATATCTGCCACTGTGCGGGAGAATCCGTATAGGTGTTCGAGTGTTCGAACCGTAATGCGCAAGAAATGGTATGTAAACCCCGTATTTACATGTCTGCCACTGTGCATGAGAACCCGTATAGGTGTTCGAGTGTTCGAACCGTAATGCACAAGAAATGGTATGGAAACCCCGTATTTACATATCTGCCACTGTGCAGCAGAATCCGTATAGGTGTTCGAGTGTTCGAACCGTAATGCGCAAGAAATGGTATGGAAACCCCGTATTTACATATCTGCCACTCCGCAGAAGAATCCGTATAGGTGTTCGGGTGTTCGATCCGTAATGCGCAAGAAATGGTATGTAAACCCCGTATTTACATATCTGCCACTGTGCAGCAGAATCCGTATAGGTGTTCGAGTGTTCGAACAGTAATGCGCAAGAATTGGTATGGAAACCCCGTATTTACATATATGCCACTGTGCGGGAGAATCCGTATAGGTGTTCGAGTGTTCGAACCGTAATGCGCAAGAAATGGTATGTAAACCCCGTATTTACATGTCTGCCACTGTGCATGAGAATCCGTATAGGTGTTCGAGTGTTCGAACCGTAATGCGCAAGAAATGGTATGGAAACCCCGTATTTACAGATCTGCCACTCCGCAGAAGAATCCGTATAGGTGTTCGAGTGTTCGATCCGTAATGCGCAAGAAATGGTATGTAAACCCGTTATTTACATATCTGCCACTGCGCAGGAGAATCCGTATAGGTGTTCGAGTGTTCGAACCGTAATACGCAAGAAATGGTATGTACACCCCGTATTTACATATCTGTCACTGTGCAGGAGAATCCGTATAGGTGTTCGAGTGTTCGAACCGTAATGCGCAAGAAATGGTATGTAAACCCCGTATTTACATGTCTGCCACTATGCCTGAGAATCCGTATAGGTGTTCGAGTGTTCGAACCGTAATGCACAAGAAATGGTATGGAAACCCCGTATTTACATATCTGCCACTGTGCAGGAGAATCCGTATAGGTGTTCGAGTGTTCGAACAGTAATGCGCAAGAATTGGTATGGAAACCCCGTATTTACATATCTGCCACTGTGCGGGAGAATCCGTATAGGTGTTCGAGTGTTCGAACCGTAATGCGCAAGAAATGGTATGTAAACCCCGTATTTACATGTCTGCCACTGTGCATGAGAACCCGTATAGGTGTTCGAGTGTTCGAACCGTAATGCACAAGAAATGGTATGGAAATCCCGTATTTACATATCTGCCACTGTGCAGCAGAATCCGTATAGGTGTTCGAGTGTTCGAACCGTAATGCGCAAGAAATGGTATGGAAACCCCGTATTTACATATCTGCCACTCCGCAGAAGAATCCGTATAGGTGTTCGGGTGTTCGATCCGTAATGCGCAAGAAATGGTATGTAAACCCCGTATTTACATATCTGCCACTGTGCAGCAGAATCCGTATAGGTGTTCGAGTGTTCGAACAGTAATGCGCAAGAATTGGTATGGAAACCCCGTATTTACATATATGCCACTGTGCGGGAGAATCCGTATAGGTGTTCGAGTGTTCGAACCGTAATGCGCAAGAAATGGTATATACACCCCGTATTTACATATCTGTCACTGTGCAGGAGAATCCGTATAGGTGTTCGAGTGTTCGAACCGTAATGCGCAAGAAATGGTATGTAAACCCCGTATTTACATGTCTGGCACTGTGCATGAGAATCCGTATAGGTGTTCGAGTGTTCGAACCGTAATGCACAAGAAATGGTATGGAAACCCCGTATTTACATATCTGCCACTGTGCAGGAGAATCCGTATAGGTGTTCGAGTGTTCGAACAGTAATGCGCAAGAATTGGTATGGAAACCCCGTATTTACATATCTGCCACTGTGCGGGAGAATCCGTATAGGTGTTCGAGTGTTCGAACCGTAATGCGCAAGAAATGGTATGTAAACCCCGTATTTACATGTCTGCCACTGTGCATGAGAACCCGTATAGGTGTTCGAGTGTTCGAACCGTAATGCACAAGAAATGGTATGGAAACCCCGTATTTACATATCTGCCACTGTGCAGCAGAATCCGTATAGGTGTTCGAGTGTTCGAACCGTAATGCGCAAGAAATGGTATGGAAACCCCGTATTTACATATCTGCCACTCCGCAGAAGAATCCGTATAGGTGTTCGAGTGTTCGAACCGTAATGCGCAAGAAATGGTATGTAAACCCCGTATTTACATGTCTGCCACTGTGCATGAGAACCCGTATAGGTGTTCGAGTGTTCGAACCGTAATGCACAAGAAATGGTATGTAAACCCCGTATTTACATATCTGCCACTGTGCAGGAGAATTCATATAGGTGTTCGAGTGTTCGAACCGTAATGCGCAAGAAATGGTATGGAAACCCCGTATTTACATATCTGCCACTGTGCAGGAGAATCCGTATAGGTGTTCGAGTGTTCGAACCGTAATGCGCAAGAAATGGTATGGAAACCCCGTATTTACATATCTGCCACTGTGCATGAGAATCCGTATAGGTGTTCGAGTGTTCGAACCGTAATGCGTAAGAAATGATATGTAAACCCCGTATTTACATATCTTCCACTGTGCAGGAGAATCCGTATAGGTGTTCGAGTGTTCGAACAGTAATGCGCAAGAATTGGTATGGAAACCCCGTATTTACATATCTGCCACAATGCAGGAGAATCCGTATAGGTGTTCGAGTGTTCGAACCGTAATGCGCAAGAATTGGTATGTACACCCCGTATTTACATATCAGCCACTGTGCAGGAGAATCCGTATAGGTGTTCGAGTGTTCGAACCGTAATGCGCAAGAAATGGTATGGAAACCCCGTATTTACATATCTGCCACTGTGCAGGAGAATCCGTATAGGTGTTCGAGTGTTCGAACCGTAATGCGCAAGAAATGGTATGGAAACCCCATATTTACATATCTGCCACTCCGCAGAAGAATCCGTATAGGTGTTCGAGTGTTCGAACAGTAATGCGCAAGAATTGGTATGGAAACCCCGTATTTACATATATGCCACTGTGCGGGAGAATCCGTATAGGTGTTCGAGTGTTCGAACCGTAATGCGCAAGAAATGGTATGTAAACCCCGTATTTACATGTCTGCCACTGTGCATGAGAATCCGTATAGGTGTTCGAGTGTTCGAACCGTAATGCGCAAGAAATGGTATGGAAACCCCGTATTTACATATCTGCCACTCCGCAGAAGAATCCGTATAGGTGTTCGAGTGTTCGATCCGTAATGCGCAAGAAATGGTATGTAAACCCGTTATTTACATATCTGCCACTGCGCAGGAGAATCCGTATAGGTGTTCGAGTGTTCGAACCGTAATACGCAAGAAATGGTATGTACACCCCGTATTTACATATCTGTCACTGTGCAGGAGAATCCGTATAGGTGTTCGAGTGTTCGAACCGTAATGCGCAAGAAATGGTATGTAAACCCCGTATTTACATGTCTGCCACTGTGCATGAGAATCCGTATAGGTGTTCGAGTGTTCGAACCGTAATGCACAAGAAATGGTATGGAAACCCCGTATTTACATATCTGCCACTGTGCAGGAGAATCCGTATAGGTGTTCGAGTGTTCGAACAGTAATGCGCAAGAATTGGTATGGAAACCCCGTATTTACATATCTGCCACTGTGCGGGAGAATCCGTATAGGTGTTCGAGTGTTCGAACCGTAATGCGCAAGAAATGGTATGTAAACCCCGTATTTACATGTCTGCCACTGTGCATGAGAACCCGTATAGGTGTTCGAGTGTTCGAACCGTAATGCACAAGAAATGGTATGGAAACCCCGTATTTACATATCTGCCACTGTGCAGCAGAATCCGTATAGGTGTTCGAGTGTTCGAACCGTAATGCGCAAGAAATGGTATGGAAACCCCGTATTTACATATCTGCCACTCCGCAGAAGAATCCGTATAGGTGTTCGAGTGTTCGATCCGTAATGCGCAAGAAATGGTATGTAAACCCCGTATTTACATATCTGCCACTGCGCAGGAGAATCCGTATAGGTGTTCGAGTGTTCGAACCGTAATGCGCAAGAAATGGTATGGAAACCCCGTGTTTACAAATCTGCCACTGTGCAGTAGAATCCGTATAGGTGTTCGAGTGTTCGAACCGTAATGCGCAAGAATTGGAATGGAAACCCCGTGTTTACAAATCTACCACTGTGCAGGAGAATCCGTATAGGTGTTCGAGTGTTCGAACTGTAATGCGCAAGAAATGGTATGTAAACCCCGTATTTACATATCTGCCACTGTGCAGGAGAATCCGTATAGGTGTTCGAGTGTTCGAACCGTAATGCGCAAGAAATGGTATGGAAACCCCGTATTTACATATCTGCCACTGTGCAGGAGAATCCGTATAGGTGTTCGAGTGTTCGAACCGTAATGCGTAAGAAATGATATGTAAACCCCGTATTTACATATCTTCCACTGTGCAGGAGAATCCGTATAGGTGTTCGAGTGTTCGAACAGTAATGCGCAAGAATTGGTATGGAAACCCCGTATTTACATATCTGCCACAATGCAGGAGAATCCGTATAGGTGTTCGAGTGTTCGAACCGTAATGCGCAAGAATTGGTATGTACACCCCGTATTTACATATCAGCCACTGTGCAGGAGAATCCGTATAGGTGTTCGAGTGTTCGAACCGTAATGCGCAAGAAATGGTATGGAAACCCCGTATTTACATATCTGCCACTGTGCAGGAGAATCCGTATAGGTGTTCGAGTGTTCGAACCGTAATGCGCAAGAAATGGTATGGAAACCCCGTATTTACATATCTGCCACTCCGCAGAAGAATCCGTATAGGTGTTCGATTGTTCGAACAGTAATGCGCAAGAATTGGTATGGAAACCCCGTATTTACATATATGCCACTGTGCGGGAGAATCCGTATAGGTGTTCGAGTGTTCGAACCGTAATGCGCAAGAAATGGTATGTAAACCCCGTATTTACATGTTTGCCACTGTGCATGAGAATCCGTATAGGTGTTCGAGTGTTCGAACCGTAATGCACAAGAAATGGTATGGAAACCCCGTATTTACATATCTGCCACTGTGCAGGAGAATCCGTATAGGTGTTCGAGTGTTCGAACAGTAATGCGCAAGAATTGGTATGGAAACCCCGTATTTACAGATCTGCCACTGTGCGGGAGAATCCGTATAGGTGTTCGAGTGTTCGAACCGTAATGCGCAAGAAATGGTATGTAAACCCCGTATTTACATGTCTGCCACTGTGCATGAGAACCCGTATAGGTGTTCGAGTGTTCGAACCGTAATGCACAAGAAATGGTATGGAAACCCCGTATTTACATATCTGCCACTGTGCAGCAGAATCCGTATAGGTGTTCGAGTGTTCGAACCGTAATGCGCAAGAAATGGTATGGAAACCCCGTATTTACATATCTGCCACTCCGCAGAAGAATCCGTATAGGTGTTCGAGTGTTCGAACCGTAATGCGCAAGAAATGGTATGTAAACCCCGTATTTACATGTCTGCCACTGTGCATGAGAACCCGTATAGGTGTTCGAGTGTTCGAACCGTAATGCACAAGAAATGGTATGTAAACCCCGTATTTACATATCTGCCACTGTGCAGGAGAATTCCTATAGGTGTTCGAGTGTTCGAACCGTAATGCGCAAGAAATGGTATGTAAACCCCGTATTTACATGTCTGCCACTGTGCATGAGAATCCGTATAGGTGTTCGAGTGTTCGAACCGTAATGCACAAGAAATGGTATGGAAACCCCGTATTTACATATCTGCCACTGTGCAGGAGAATCCGTATAGGTGTTCGAGTGTTCGAACAGTAATGCGCAAGAATTGGTATGGAAACCCCGTATTTACATATCTGCCACTGTGCGGGAGAATCCGTATAGGTGTTCGAGTGTTCGAACCGTAATGCGCAAGAAATGGTATGTAAACCCCGTATTTACATGTCTGCCACTGTGCATGAGAACCCGTATAGGTGTTCGAGTGTTCGAACCGTAATGCACAAGAAATGGTATGGAAACCCCGTATTTACATATCTGCCACTGTGCAGCAGAATCCGTATAGGTGTTCGAGTGTTCGAACCGTAATGCGCAAGAAATGGTATGGAAACCCAGTATTTACATATCTGCCACTCCGCAGAAGAATCCGTATAGGTGTTCGAGTGTTCGAACCGTAATGCGCAAGAAATGGTATGTAAACCCCGTATTTACATGTCTGCCACTGTGCATGAGAACCCGTATAGGTGTTCGAGTGTTCGAACCGTAATGCACAAGAAATGGTATGTAAACCCCGTATTTACATATCTGCCACTGTGCAGGAGAATTCCTATAGGTGTTCGAGTGTTCGAACCGTAATGCGCAAGAAATGGTATGGAAACCCCGTATTTACATATCTGCCACTGTGCAGGAGAATCCGTATAGGTGTTCGAGTGTTCGAACCGTAATGCGCAAGAAATGGTATGGAAACCCCGTATTTACATATCTGCCACTGTGCATGAGAATCCGTATAGGTGTTCGAGTGTTCGAACCGTAATGCGTAAGAAATGATATGTAAACCCCGTATTTACATATCTTCCACTGTGCAGGAGAATCCGTATAGGTGTTCGAGTGTTCGAACAGTAATGCGCAAGAATTGGTATGGAAACCCCGTATTTACATATCTGCCACAATGCAGGAGAATCCGTATAGGTGTTCGAGTGTTCGAACCGTAATGCGCAAGAATTGGTATGTACACCCCGTATTTACATATCAGCCACTGTGCAGGAGAATCCGTATAGGTGTTCGAGTGTTCGAACCGTAATGCGCAAGAAATGGTATGGAAACCCCGCATTTACATATCTGCCACTGTGCAGGAGAATCCGTATAAGTGTTCGAGTGTTCGAACCGTAATGCGCAAGAAATGGTATGGAAACCCCGTATTTACATGTCTGCCACTGTGCATGAGAACCCGTATAGGTGTTCGAGTGTTCGAACCGTAATGCGCAAGAAATGGTATGGAAACCCCGTATTTACATATCTGCCACTCCGCAGAAGAATCCGTATAGGTGTTCGAGTGTTCGATCCGTAATGCGCAAGAAATGGTATGTAAACCCCGTATTTACATATCTGCCACTGCGCAGGAGAATCCGTATAGGTGTTCGAGTGTTCGAACCGTAATGCGCAAGAAATGGTATGGAAACCCCGTGTTTACAAATCTGCCACTGTGCAGTAGAATCCGTATAGGTGTTCGAGTGTTCGAACCGTAATGCGCAAGAATTGGAATGGAAACCCCGTGTTTACAAATCTACCACTGTGCAGGAGAATCCGTATAGGTGTTCGAGTGTTCGAACTGTAATGCGCAAGAAATGGTATGTAAACCCCGTATTTACATATCTGCCACTGTGCAGGAGAATCCGTATAGGTGTTCGAGTGTTCGAACCGTAATGCGCAAGAAATGGTATGGAAACCCCGTATTTACATATCTGCCACTGTGCAGGAGATCCGTATAGGTGTTCGAGTGTTCGAACCGTAATGCGTAAGAAATGATATGTAAACCCCGTATTTACATATCTTCCACTGTGCAGGAGAATCCGTATAGGTGTTCGAGTGTTCGAACAGTAATGCGCAAGAATTGGTATGGAAACCCCGTATTTACATATATGCCACTGTGCGGGAGAATCCGTATAGGTGTTCGAGTGTTCGAACCGTAATGCGCAAGAAATGGTATGTAAACCCCGTATTTACATGTCTGCCACTGTGCATGAGAATCCGTATAGGTGTTCGAGTGTTCGAACCGTAATGCACAAGAAATGGTATGGAAACCCCGTATTTACATATCTGCCACTGTGCAGGAGAATCCGTATAGGTGTTCGAGTGTTCGAACAGTAATGCGCAAGAATTGGTATGGAAACCCCGTATTTACATATCTGCCACTGTGCGGGAGAATCCGTATAGGTGTTCGAGTGTTCGAACCGTAATGCGCAAGAAATGGTATGTAAATCCCGTATTTACATGTCTGCCACTGTGCATGAGAACCCGTATAGGTGTTCGAGTGTTCGAACCGTAATGCACAAGAAATGGTATGGAAACCCCGTATTTACATATCTGCCACTGTGCAGCAGAATCCGTATAGGTGTTCGAGTGTTCGAACCGTAATGCGCAAGAAATGGTATGGAAACCCCGTATTTACATATCTGCCACTCCGCAGAAGAATCCGTATAGGTGTTCGAGTGTTCGAACCGTAATGCGCAAGAAATGGTATGTAAACCCCGTATTTACATGTCTGCCACTGTGCATGAGAACCCGTATAGGTGTTCGAGTGTTCGAACCGTAATGCACAAGAAATGGTATGTAAACCCCGTATTTACATATCTGCCACTGTGCAGGAGAATTCCTATAGGTGTTCGAGTGTTCGAACCGTAATGCGCAAGAAATGGTATGGAAACCCCGTATTTACATATCTGCCACTGTGCAGGAGAATCCGTATAGGTGTTCGAGTGTTCGAACCGTAATGCGCAAGAAATGGTATGGAAACCCCGTATTTACATATCTGCCACTGTGCATGAGAATCCGTATAGGTGTTCGAGTGTTCGAACCGTAATGCGTAAGAAATGATATGTAAACCCCGTATTTACATATCTTCCACTGTGCAGGAGAATCCGTATAGGTGTTCGAGTGTTCGAACAGTAATGCGCAAGAATTGGTATGGAAACCCCGTATTTACATATCTGCCACAATGCAGGAGAATCCGTATAGGTGTTCGAGTGTTCGAACCGTAATGCGCAAGAATTGGTATGTACACCCCGTATTTACATATCAGCCACTGTGCAGGAGAATCCGTATAGGTGTTCGAGTGTTCGAACCGTAATGCGCAAGAAATGGTATGGAAACCCCGTATTTACATATCTGCCACTGTGCAGGAGAATCCGTATAAGTGTTCGAGTGTTCGAACCGTAATGCGCAAGAAATGGTATGGAAACCCCGTATTTACATGTCTGCCACTGTGCATGAGAACCCGTATAGGTGTTCGAGTGTTCGAACCGTAATGCGCAAGAAATGGTATGGAAACCCCGTATTTACATATCTGCCACTCCGCAGAAGAATCCGTATAGGTGTTCGAGTGTTCGATCCGTAATGCGCAAGAAATGGTATGTAAACCCCGTATTTACATATCTGCCACTGCGCAGGAGAATCCGTATAGGTGTTCGAGTGTTCGAACCGTAATGCGCAAGAAATGGTATGGAAACCCCGTGTTTACAAATCTGCCACTGTGCAGTAGAATCCGTATAGGTGTTCGAGTGTTCGAACCGTAATGCGCAAGAATTGGAATGGAAACCCCGTGTTTACAAATCTACCACTGTGCAGGAGAATCCGTATAGGTGTTCGAGTGTTCGAACTGTAATGCGCAAGAAATGGTATGTAAACCCCGTATTTACATATCTGCCACTGTGCAGGAGAATCCGTATAGGTGTTCGAGTGTTCGAACCGTAATGCGCAAGAAATGGTATGGAAACCCCGTATTTACATATCTGCCACTGTGCAGGAGAATCCGTATAGGTGTTCGAGTGTTCGAACCGTAATGCGTAAGAAATGATATGTAAACCCCGTATTTACATATCTTCCACTGTGCAGGAGAATCCGTATAGGTGTTCGAGTGTTCGAACAGTAATGCGCAAGAATTGGTATGGAAACCCCGTATTTACATATCTGCCACAATGCAGGAGAATCCGTATAGGTGTTCGAGTGTTCGAACCGTAATGCGCAAGAATTGGTATGTACACCCCGTATTTACATATCAGCCACTGTGCAGGAGAATCCGTATAGGTGTTCGTGTGTTCGAACCGTAATGCGCAAGAAATGGTATGGAAACCCCGTATTTACATATCTGCCACTGTGCAGGAGAATCCGTATAGGTGTTCGAGTGTTCGAACCGTAATGCGCAAGAAATGGTATGGAAACCCCGTATTTACATATCTGCCACTCCGCAGAAGAATCCGTATAGGTGTTCGATTGTTCGAACAGTAATGCGCAAGAATTGGTATGGAAACCCCGTATTTACATATATGCCACTGTGCGGGAGAATCCGTATAGGTGTTCGAGTGTTCGAACCGTAATGCGCAAGAAATGGTATGTAAACCCCGTATTTACATGTCTGCCACTGTGCATGAGAATCCGTATAGGTGTTCGAGTGTTCGAACCGTAACGCGCAAGAAATGGTATGTAAACCCCGTATTTACATGTCTGCCACTGTGCATGAGAACCCGTATAGGTGTTCGAGTGTTCGAACCGTAATGCACAAGAAATGGTATGTAAACCCCGTATTTACATATCTGCCACTGTGCAGGAGAATTCATATAGGTGTTCGAGTGTTCGAACCGTAATGCGCAAGAAATGGTATGGAAACCCCGTATTTACATATCTGCCACTGTGCAGGAGAATCCGTATAGGTGTTCGAGTGTTCGAACCGTAATGCGCAAGAAATGGTATGGAAACCCCGTATTTACATATCTGCCACTGTGCATGAGAATCCGTATAGGTGTTCGAGTGTTCGAACCGTAATGCGTAAGAAATGATATGTAAACCCCGTATTTACATATCTTCCACTGTGCAGGAGAATCCGTATAGGTGTTCGAGTGTTCGAACAGTAATGCGCAAGAATTGGTATGGAAACCCCGTATTTACATATCTGCCACAATGCAGGAGAATCCGTATAGGTGTTCGAGTGTTCGAACCGTAATGCGCAAGAATTGGTATGTACACCCCGTATTTACATATCAGCCACTGTGCAGGAGAATCCGTATAGGTGTTCGAGTGTTCGAACCGTAATGCGCAAGAAATGGTATGGAAACCCCGTATTTACATATCTGCCACTGTGCAGGAGAATCCGTATAGGTGTTCGAGTGTTCGAACCGTAATGCGCAAGAAATGGTATGGAAACCCCATATTTACATATCTGCCACTCCGCAGAAGAATCCGTATAGGTGTTCGAGTGTTCGAACAGTAATGCGCAAGAATTGGTATGGAAACCCCGTATTTACATATATGCCACTGTGCGGGAGAATCCGTATAGGTGTTCGAGTGTTCGAACCGTAATGCGCAAGAAATGGTATGTAAACCCCGTATTTACATGTCTGCCACTGTGCATGAGAATCCGTATAGGTGTTCGAGTGTTCGAACCGTAATGCGCAAGAAATGGTATGGAAACCCCGTATTTACATATCTGCCACTCCGCAGAAGAATCCGTATAGGTGTTCGAGTGTTCGATCCGTAATGCGCAAGAAATGGTATGTAAACCCGTTATTTACATATCTGCCACTGCGCAGGAGAATCCGTATAGGTGTTCGAGTGTTCGAACCGTAATACGCAAGAAATGGTATGTACACCCCGTATTTACATATCTGTCACTGTGCAGGAGAATCCGTATAGGTGTTCGAGTGTTCGAACCGTAATGCGCAAGAAATGGTATGTAAACCCCGTATTTACATGTCTGCCACTGTGCATGAGAATCCGTATAGGTGTTCGAGTGTTCGAACCGTAATGCACAAGAAATGGTATGGAAACCCCGTATTTACATATCTGCCACTGTGCAGGAGAATCCGTATAGGTGTTCGAGTGTTCGAACAGTAATGCGCAAGAATTGGTATGGAAACCCCGTATTTACATATCTGCCACTGTGCGGGAGAATCCGTATAGGTGTTCGAGTGTTCGAACCGTAATGCGCAAGAAATGGTATGTAAACCCCGTATTTACATGTCTGCCACTGTGCATGAGAACCCGTATAGGTGTTCGAGTGTTCGAACCGTAATGCACAAGAAATGGTATGGAAACCCCGTATTTACATATCTGCCACTGTGCAGCAGAATCCGTATAGGTGTTCGAGTGTTCGAACCGTAATGCGCAAGAAATGGTATGGAAACCCCGTATTTACATATCTGCCACTCCGCAGAAGAATCCGTATAGGTGTTCGAGTGTTCGATCCGTAATGCGCAAGAAATGGTATGTAAACCCCGTATTTACATATCTGCCACTGCGCAGGAGAATCCGTATAGGTGTTCGAGTGTTCGAACCGTAATGCGCAAGAAATGGTATGGAAACCCCGTGTTTACAAATCTGCCACTGTGCAGTAGAATCCGTATAGGTGTTCGAGTGTTCGAACCGTAATGCGCAAGAATTGGAATGGAAACCCCGTGTTTACAAATCTACCACTGTGCAGGAGAATCCGTATAGGTGTTCGAGTGTTCGAACTGTAATGCGCAAGAAATGGTATGTAAACCCCGTATTTACATATCTGCCACTGTGCAGGAGAATCCGTATAGGTGTTCGAGTGTTCGAACCGTAATGCGCAAGAAATGGTATGGAAACCCCGTATTTACATATCTGCCACTGTGCAGGAGAATCCGTATAGGTGTTCGAGTGTTCGAACCGTAATGCGTAAGAAATGATATGTAAACCCCGTATTTACATATCTTCCACTGTGCAGGAGAATCCGTATAGGTGTTCGAGTGTTCGAACAGTAATGCGCAAGAATTGGTATGGAAACCCCGTATTTACATATCTGCCACAATGCAGGAGAATCCGTATAGGTGTTCGAGTGTTCGAACCGTAATGCGCAAGAATTGGTATGTACACCCCGTATTTACATATCAGCCACTGTGCAGGAGAATCCGTATAGGTGTTCGAGTGTTCGAACCGTAATGCGCAAGAAATGGTATGGAAACCCCGTATTTACATATCTGCCACTGTGCAGGAGAATCCGTATAGGTGTTCGAGTGTTCGAACCGTAATGCGCAAGAAATGGTATGGAAACCCCGTATTTACATATCTGCCACTCCGCAGAAGAATCCGTATAGGTGTTCGATTGTTCGAACAGTAATGCGCAAGAATTGGTATGGAAACCCCGTATTTACATATATGCCACTGTGCGGGAGAATCCGTATAGGTGTTCGAGTGTTCGAACCGTAATGCGCAAGAAATGGTATGTAAACCCCGTATTTACATGTCTGCCACTGTGCATGAGAATCCGTATAGGTGTTCGAGTGTTCGAACCGTAATGCACAAGAAATGGTATGGAAACCCCGTATTTACATATCTGCCACTGTGCAGGAGAATCCGTATAGGTGTTCGAGTGTTCGAACAGTAATGCGCAAGAATTGGTATGGAAACCCCGTATTTACAGATCTGCCACTGTGCGGGAGAATCCGTATAGGTGTTCGAGTGTTCGAACCGTAATGCGCAAGAAATGGTATGTAAACCCCGTATTTACATGTCTGCCACTGTGCATGAGAACCCGTATAGGTGTTCGAGTGTTCGAACCGTAATGCACAAGAAATGGTATGGAAACCCCGTATTTACATATCTGCCACTGTGCAGCAGAATCCGTATAGGTGTTCGAGTGTTCGAACCGTAATGCGCAAGAAATGGTATGGAAACCCCGTATTTACATATCTGCCACTCCGCAGAAGAATCCGTATAGGTGTTCGAGTGTTCGAACCGTAATGCGCAAGAAATGGTATGTAAACCCCGTATTTACATGTCTGCCACTGTGCATGAGAACCCGTATAGGTGTTCGAGTGTTCGAACCGTAATGCACAAGAAATGGTATGTAAACCCCGTATTTACATATCTGCCACTGTGCAGGAGAATTCCTATAGGTGTTCGAGTGTTCGAACCGTAATGCGCAAGAAATGGTATGTAAACCCCGTATTTACATGTCTGCCACTGTGCATGAGAATCCGTATAGGTGTTCGAGTGTTCGAACCGTAATGCACAAGAAATGGTATGGAAACCCCGTATTTACATATCTGCCACTGTGCAGGAGAATCCGTATAGGTGTTCGAGTGTTCGAACAGTAATGCGCAAGAATTGGTATGGAAACCCCGTATTTACATATCTGCCACTGTGCGGGAGAATCCGTATAGGTGTTCGAGTGTTCGAACCGTAATGCGCAAGAAATGGTATGTAAACCCCGTATTTACATGTCTGCCACTGTGCATGAGAACCCGTATAGGTGTTCGAGTGTTCGAACCGTAATGCACAAGAAATGGTATGGAAACCCCGTATTTACATATCTGCCACTGTGCAGCAGAATCCGTATAGGTGTTCGAGTGTTCGAACCGTAATGCGCAAGAAATGGTATGGAAACCCAGTATTTACATATCTGCCACTCCGCAGAAGAATCCGTATAGGTGTTCGAGTGTTCGAACCGTAATGCGCAAGAAATGGTATGTAAACCCCGTATTTACATGTCTGCCACTGTGCATGAGAACCCGTATAGGTGTTCGAGTGTTCGAACCGTAATGCACAAGAAATGGTATGTAAACCCCGTATTTACATATCTGCCACTGTGCAGGAGAATTCCTATAGGTGTTCGAGTGTTCGAACCGTAATGCGCAAGAAATGGTATGGAAACCCCGTATTTACATATCTGCCACTGTGCAGGAGAATCCGTATAGGTGTTCGAGTGTTCGAACCGTAATGCGCAAGAAATGGTATGGAAACCCCGTATTTACATATCTGCCACTGTGCATGAGAATCCGTATAGGTGTTCGAGTGTTCGAACCGTAATGCGTAAGAAATGATATGTAAACCCCGTATTTACATATCTTCCACTGTGCAGGAGAATCCGTATAGGTGTTCGAGTGTTCGAACAGTAATGCGCAAGAATTGGTATGGAAACCCCGTATTTACATATCTGCCACAATGCAGGAGAATCCGTATAGGTGTTCGAGTGTTCGAACCGTAATGCGCAAGAATTGGTATGTACACCCCGTATTTACATATCAGCCACTGTGCAGGAGAATCCGTATAGGTGTTCGAGTGTTCGAACCGTAATGCGCAAGAAATGGTATGGAAACCCCGTATTTACATATCTGCCACTGTGCAGGAGAATCCGTATAAGTGTTCGAGTGTTCGAACCGTAATGCGCAAGAAATGGTATGGAAACCCCGTATTTACATGTCTGCCACTGTGCATGAGAACCCGTATAGGTGTTCGAGTGTTCGAACCGTAATGCGCAAGAAATGGTATGGAAACCCCGTATTTACATATCTGCCACTCCGCAGAAGAATCCGTATAGGTGTTCGAGTGTTCGATCCGTAATGCGCAAGAAATGGTATGTAAACCCCGTATTTACATATCTGCCACTGCGCAGGAGAATCCGTATAGGTGTTCGAGTGTTCGAACCGTAATGCGCAAGAAATGGTATGGAAACCCCGTGTTTACAAATCTGCCACTGTGCAGTAGAATCCGTATAGGTGTTCGAGTGTTCGAACCGTAATGCGCAAGAATTGGAATGGAAACCCCGTGTTTACAAATCTACCACTGTGCAGGAGAATCCGTATAGGTGTTCGAGTGTTCGAACTGTAATGCGCAAGAAATGGTATGTAAACCCCGTATTTACATATCTGCCACTGTGCAGGAGAATCCGTATAGGTGTTCGAGTGTTCGAACCGTAATGCGCAAGAAATGGTATGGAAACCCCGTATTTACATATCTGCCACTGTGCAGGAGAATCCGTATAGGTGTTCGAGTGTTCGAACCGTAATGCGTAAGAAATGATATGTAAACCCCGTATTTACATATCTTCCACTGTGCAGGAGAATCCGTATAGGTGTTCGAGTGTTCGAACAGTAATGCGCAAGAATTGGTATGGAAACCCCGTATTTACATATATGCCACTGTGCGGGAGAATCCGTATAGGTGTTCGAGTGTTCGAACCGTAATGCGCAAGAAATGGTATGTAAACCCCGTATTTACATGTCTGCCACTGTGCATGAGAATCCGTATAGGTGTTCGAGTGTTCGAACCGTAATGCACAAGAAATGGTATGGAAACCCCGTATTTACATATCTGCCACTGTGCAGGAGAATCCGTATAGGTGTTCGAGTGTTCGAACAGTAATGCGCAAGAATTGGTATGGAAACCCCGTATTTACATATCTGCCACTGTGCGGGAGAATCCGTATAGGTGTTCGAGTGTTCGAACCGTAATGCGCAAGAAATGGTATGTAAATCCCGTATTTACATGTCTGCCACTGTGCATGAGAACCCGTATAGGTGTTCGAGTGTTCGAACCGTAATGCACAAGAAATGGTATGGAAACCCCGTATTTACATATCTGCCACTGTGCAGCAGAATCCGTATAGGTGTTCGAGTGTTCGAACCGTAATGCGCAAGAAATGGTATGGAAACCCCGTATTTACATATCTGCCACTCCGCAGAAGAATCCGTATAGGTGTTCGAGTGTTCGAACCGTAATGCGCAAGAAATGGTATGTAAACCCCGTATTTACATGTCTGCCACTGTGCATGAGAACCCGTATAGGTGTTCGAGTGTTCGAACCGTAATGCACAAGAAATGGTATGTAAACCCCGTATTTACATATCTGCCACTGTGCAGGAGAATTCCTATAGGTGTTCGAGTGTTCGAACCGTAATGCGCAAGAAATGGTATGGAAACCCCGTATTTACATATCTGCCACTGTGCAGGAGAATCCGTATAGGTGTTCGAGTGTTCGAACCGTAATGCGCAAGAAATGGTATGGAAACCCCGTATTTACATATCTGCCACTGTGCATGAGAATCCGTATAGGTGTTCGAGTGTTCGAACCGTAATGCGTAAGAAATGATATGTAAACCCCGTATTTACATATCTTCCACTGTGCAGGAGAATCCGTATAGGTGTTCGAGTGTTCGAACAGTAATGCGCAAGAATTGGTATGGAAACCCCGTATTTACATATCTGCCACAATGCAGGAGAATCCGTATAGGTGTTCGAGTGTTCGAACCGTAATGCGCAAGAATTGGTATGTACACCCCGTATTTACATATCAGCCACTGTGCAGGAGAATCCGTATAGGTGTTCGAGTGTTCGAACCGTAATGCGCAAGAAATGGTATGGAAACCCCGTATTTACATATCTGCCACTGTGCAGGAGAATCCGTATAAGTGTTCGAGTGTTCGAACCGTAATGCGCAAGAAATGGTATGGAAACCCCGTATTTACATGTCTGCCACTGTGCATGAGAACCCGTATAGGTGTTCGAGTGTTCGAACCGTAATGCGCAAGAAATGGTATGGAAACCCCGTATTTACATATCTGCCACTCCGCAGAAGAATCCGTATAGGTGTTCGAGTGTTCGATCCGTAATGCGCAAGAAATGGTATGTAAACCCCGTATTTACATATCTGCCACTGCGCAGGAGAATCCGTATAGGTGTTCGAGTGTTCGAACCGTAATGCGCAAGAAATGGTATGGAAACCCCGTGTTTACAAATCTGCCACTGTGCAGTAGAATCCGTATAGGTGTTCGAGTGTTCGAACCGTAATGCGCAAGAATTGGAATGGAAACCCCGTGTTTACAAATCTACCACTGTGCAGGAGAATCCGTATAGGTGTTCGAGTGTTCGAACTGTAATGCGCAAGAAATGGTATGTAAACCCCGTATTTACATATCTGCCACTGTGCAGGAGAATCCGTATAGGTGTTCGAGTGTTCGAACCGTAATGCGCAAGAAATGGTATGGAAACCCCGTATTTACATATCTGCCACTGTGCAGGAGAATCCGTATAGGTGTTCGAGTGTTCGAACCGTAATGCGTAAGAAATGATATGTAAACCCCGTATTTACATATCTTCCACTGTGCAGGAGAATCCGTATAGGTGTTCGAGTGTTCGAACAGTAATGCGCAAGAATTGGTATGGAAACCCCGTATTTACATATCTGCCACAATGCAGGAGAATCCGTATAGGTGTTCGAGTGTTCGAACCGTAATGCGCAAGAATTGGTATGTACACCCCGTATTTACATATCAGCCACTGTGCAGGAGAATCCGTATAGGTGTTCGTGTGTTCGAACCGTAATGCGCAAGAAATGGTATGGAAACCCCGTATTTACATATCTGCCACTGTGCAGGAGAATCCGTATAGGTGTTCGAGTGTTCGAACCGTAATGCGCAAGAAATGGTATGGAAACCCCGTATTTACATATCTGCCACTCCGCAGAAGAATCCGTATAGGTGTTCGATTGTTCGAACAGTAATGCGCAAGAATTGGTATGGAAACCCCGTATTTACATATATGCCACTGTGCGGGAGAATCCGTATAGGTGTTCGAGTGTTCGAACCGTAATGCGCAAGAAATGGTATGTAAACCCCGTATTTACATGTCTGCCACTGTGCATGAGAATCCGTATAGGTGTTCGAGTGTTCGAACCGTAACGCACAAGAAATGGTATGGAAACCCCGTATTTACATATCTGCCACTGTGCAGGAGAATCCGTATAGGTGTTCGAGTGTTCGAACAGTAATGCGCAAGAATTGGTATGGAAACCCCGTATTTACATATCTGCCACTGTGCGGGAGAATCCGTATAGGTGTTCGAGTGTTCGAACCGTAATGCGCAAGAAATGGTATGTAAACCCCGTATTTACATGTCTGCCACTGTGCATGAGAACCCGTATAGGTGTTCGAGTGTTCGAACCGTAATGCACAAGAAATGGTATGGAAACCCCGTATTTACATATCTGGCACTGTGCAGTAGAATCCGTATAGGTGTTCGAGTGTTCGAACCGTAATGCGCAAGAAATGGTATGGAAACCCCGTATTTACATATCTGCCACTCCGCAGAAGAATCCGTATAGGTGTTCGAGTGTTCGAACCGTAATGCGCAAGAAATGGTATGTAAACCCCGTATTTACATGTCTGCCACTGTGCATGAGAACCCGTATAGGTGTTCGAGTGTTCGAACCGTAATGCACAAGAAATGGTATGTAAACCCCGTATTTACATATCTGCCACTGTGCAGGAGAATTCCTATAGGTGTTCGAGTGTTCGAACCGTAATGCGCAAGAAATGGTATGGAAACCCCGTATTTACATATCTGCCACTGTGCAGGAGAATCCGTATAGGTGTTCGAGTGTTCGAACCGTAATGCGCAAGAAATGGTATGGAAACCCCGTATTTACATATCTGCCACTGTGCATGAGAATCCGTATAGGTGTTCGAGTGTTCGAACCGTAATGCGTAAGAAATGATATGTAAACCCCGTATTTACATATCTTCTACTGTGCAGGAGAATCCGTATAGGTGTTCGAGTGTTCGAACAGTAATGCGCAAGAATTGGTATGGAAACCCCGTATTTACATATCTGCCACAATGCAGGAGAATCCGTATAGGTGTTCGAGTGTTCGAACCGTAATGCGCAAGAATTGGTATGTACACCCCGTATTTACATATCAGCCACTGTGCAGGAGAATCCGTATAGGTGTTCGAGTGTTCGAACCGTAATGCGCAAGAAATGGTATGGAAACCCCGTATTTACATATCTGCCACTGTGCAGGAGAATCCGTATAGGTGTTCGAGTGTTCGAACCGTAATGCGCAAGAAATGGTATGGAAACCCCATATTTACATATCTGCCACTCCGCAGAAGAATCCGTATAGGTGTTCGAGTGTTCGAACAGTAATGCGCAAGAATTGGTATGGAAACCCCGTATTTACATATATGCCACTGTGCGGGAGAATCCGTATAGGTGTTCGAGTGTTCGAACCGTAATGCGCAAGAAATGGTATGTAAACCCCGTATTTACATGTCTGCCACTGTGCATGAGAATCCGTATAGGTGTTCGAGTGTTCGAACCGTAATGCGCAAGAAATGGTATGGAAACCCCGTATTTACATATCTGCCACTCCGCAGAAGAATCCGTATAGGTGTTCGAGTGTTCGATCCGTAATGCGCAAGAAATGGTATGTAAACCCGTTATTTACATATCTGCCACTGCGCAGGAGAATCCGTATAGGTGTTCGAGTGTTCGAACCGTAATACGCAAGAAATGGTATGTACACCCCGTATTTACATATCTGTCACTGTGCAGGAGAATCCGTATAGGTGTTCGAGTGTTCGAACCGTAATGCGCAAGAAATGGTATGTAAACCCCGTATTTACATGTCTGCCACTGTGCATGAGAATCCGTATAGGTGTTCGAGTGTTCGAACCGTAATGCACAAGAAATGGTATGGAAACCCCGTATTTAAATATCTGCCACTGTGCAGGAGAATCCGTATAGGTGTTCGAGTGTTCGAACAGTAATGCGCAAGAATTGGTATGGAAACCCCGTATTTACATATCTGCCACTGTGCGGGAGAATCCGTATAGGTGTTCGAGTGTTCGAACCGTAATGCGCAAGAAATGGTATGTAAACCCCGTATTTACATGTCTGCCACTGTGCATGAGAACCCGTATAGGTGTTCGAGTGTTCGAACCGTAATGCACAAGAAATGGTATGGAAACCCCGTATTTACATATCTGCCACTGTGCAGGAGAATCCGTATAGGTGTTCGAGTGTTCGAACTGTAATGCGCAAGAAATGGTATGTAAACCCCGTATTTACATATCTGCCACTGTGCAGGAGAATCCGTATAGGTGTTCGAGTGTTCGAACCGTAATGCGCAAGAAATGGTATGGAAACCCCGTATTTACATATCTGCCACTCCGCAGAAGAATCCGTATAGGTGTTCGAGTGTTCGATCCGTAATGCGCAAGAAGTGGTATGTAAACCCCGTATTTACATATCTGCCACTGCGCAGGAGAATCCGTATAGGTGTTCGAGTGTTCGAACCGTAATGCGCAAGAAATGGTATGGAAACCCCGTGTTTACAAATCTGCCACTGTGCAGTAGAATCCGTATAGGTGTTCGAGTGTTCGAACCGTAATGCGCAAGAATTGGAATGGAAACCCCGTGTTTACAAATCTACCACTGTGCAGGAGAATCCGTATAGGTGTTCGAGTGTTCGAACTGTAATGCGCAAGAAATGGTATGTAAACCCCGTATTTACATATCTGCCACTGTGCAGGAGAATCCGTATAGGTGTTCGAGTGTTCGAACCGTAATGCGCAAGAAATGGTATGGAAACCCCGTATTTACATATCTGCCACTGTGCAGGAGAATCCGTATAGGGGTTCGAGTGTTCGAACCGTAATGCGTAAGAAATGATATGTAAACCCCGTATTTACATATCTTCCACTGTGCAGGATAATCCGTATAGGTGTTCGAGTGTTCGAACAGTAATGCGCAAGAATTGGTATGGAAACCCCGTATTTACATATCTGCCACAATGCAGGAGAATCCGTATAGGTGTTCGAGTGTTCGAACCGTAATGCGCAAGAATTGGTATGTACACCCCGTATTTACATATCAGCCACTGTGCAGGAGAATCCGTATAGGTGTTCGAGTGTTCGAACCGTAATGCGCAAGAAATGGTATGGAAACCCCGTATTTACATATCTGCCACTGTGCAGGAGAATCCGTATAGGTGTTCGAGTGTTCGAACCGTAATGCGCAAGAAATGGTATGGAAACCCCGTATTTACATATCTGCCACTCCGCAGAAGAATCCGTCTAGGTGTTCGAGTGTTCGAACAGTAATGCGCAAGAATTGGTATGGAAACCCCGTATTTACATATATGCCACTGTGCGGGAGAATCCGTATAGGTGTTCGAGTGTTCGAACCGTAATGCGCAAGAAATGGTATGTAAACCCCGTATTTACATGTCTGCCACTGTGCATGAGAATCCGTATAGGTGTTCGAGTGTTCGAACCGTAATGCACAAGAAATGGTATGGAAACCCCGTATTTACATATCTGCCACTGTGCAGGAGAATCCGTATAGGTGTTCGAGTGTTCGAACAGTAATGCGCAAGAATTGGTATGGAAACCCCGTATTTACATATCTGCCACTGTGCGGGAGAATCCGTATAGGTGTTCGAGTGTTCGAACCGTAATGCGCAAGAAATGGTATGTAAACCCCGTATTTACATGTCTGCCACTGTGCATGAGAACCCGTATAGGTGTTCGAGTGTTCGAACCGTAATGCACAAGAAATGGTATGTAAACCCCGTATTTACATATCTGCCACTGTGCAGGAGAATTCCTATAGGTGTTCGAGTGTTCGAACCGTAATGCGCAAGAAATGGTATGGAAACCCCGTATTTACATATCTGCCACTGTGCAGGATAATCCGTATAGGTGTTCGAGTGTTCGAACCGTAATGCGCAAGAAATGGTATGGAAACCCCGTATTTACATATCTGCCACTGTGCATGAGAATCCGTATAGGTGTTCGAGTGTTCGAACCGTAATGCGTAAGAAATGATATGTAAACCCCGTATTTACATATCTTCTACTGTGCAGGAGAATCCGTATAGGTGTTCGAGTGTTCGAACAGTAATGCGCAAGAATTGGTATGGAAACCCCGTATTTACATATCTGCCACAATGCAGGAGAATCCGTATAGGTGTTCGAGTGTTCGAACCGTAATGCGCAAGAATTGGTATGTACACCCCGTATTTACATATCAGCCACTGTGCAGGAGAATCCGTATAGGTGTTCGAGTGTTCGAACCGTAATGCGCAAGAAATGGTATGGAAACCCCGTATTTACATATCTGCCACTGTGCAGGAGAATCCGTATAGGTGTTCGAGTGTTCGAACCGTAATGCGCAAGAAATGGTATGGAAACCCCATATTTACATATCTGCCACTCCGCAGAAGAATCCGTATAGGTGTTCGAGTGTTCGAACAGTAATGCGCAAGAATTGGTATGGAAACCCCGTATTTACATATATGCCACTGTGCGGGAGAATCCGTATAGGTGTTCGAGTGTTCGAACCGTAATGCGCAAGAAATGGTATGTAAACCCCGTATTTACATGTCTGCCACTGTGCATGAGAATCCGTATAGGTGTTCGAGTGTTCGAACCGTAATGCGCAAGAAATGGTATGGAAACCCCGTATTTACATATCTGCCACTCCGCAGAAGAATCCGTATAGGTGTTCGAGTGTTCGATCCGTAATGCGCAAGAAATGGTATGTAAACCCGTTATTTACATATCTGCCACTGCGCAGGAGAATCCGTATAGGTGTTCGAGTGTTCGAACCGTAATACGCAAGAAATGGTATGTACACCCCGTATTTACATATCTGTCACTGTGCAGGAGAATCCGTATAGGTGTTCGAGTGTTCGAACCGTAATGCGCAAGAAATGGTATGTAAACCCCGTATTTACATGTCTGCCACTGTGCATGAGAATCCGTATAGGTGTTCGAGTGTTCGAACCGTAATGCACAAGAAATGGTATGGAAACCCCGTATTTAAATATCTGCCACTGTGCAGGAGAATCCGTATAGGTGTTCGAGTGTTCGAACAGTAATGCGCAAGAATTGGTATGGAAACCCCGTATTTACATATCTGCCACTGTGCGGGAGAATCCGTATAGGTGTTCGAGTGTTCGAACCGTAATGCGCAAGAAATGGTATGTAAACCCCGTATTTACATGTCTGCCACTGTGCATGAGAACCCGTATAGGTGTTCGAGTGTTCGAACCGTAATGCACAAGAAATGGTATGGAAACCCCGTATTTACATATCTGCCACTGTGCAGGAGAATCCGTATAGGTGTTCGAGTGTTCGAACTGTAATGCGCAAGAAATGGTATGTAAACCCCGTATTTACATATCTGCCACTGTGCAGGAGAATCCGTATAGGTGTTCGAGTGTTCGAACCGTAATGCGCAAGAAATGGTATGGAAACCCCGTATTTACATATCTGCCACTCCGCAGAAGAATCCGTATAGGTGTTCGAGTGTTCGATCCGTAATGCGCAAGAAGTGGTATGTAAACCCCGTATTTACATATCTGCCACTGCGCAGGAGAATCCGTATAGGTGTTCGAGTGTTCGAACCGTAATGCGCAAGAAATGGTATGGAAACCCCGTGTTTACAAATCTGCCACTGTGCAGTAGAATCCGTATAGGTGTTCGAGTGTTCGAACCGTAATGCGCAAGAATTGGAATGGAAACCCCGTGTTTACAAATCTACCACTGTGCAGGAGAATCCGTATAGGTGTTCGAGTGTTCGAACTGTAATGCGCAAGAAATGGTATGTAAACCCCGTATTTACATATCTGCCACTGTGCAGGAGAATCCGTATAGGTGTTCGAGTGTTCGAACCGTAATGCGCAAGAAATGGTATGGAAACCCCGTATTTACATATCTGCCACTGTGCAGGAGAATCCGTATAGGGGTTCGAGTGTTCGAACCGTAATGCGTAAGAAATGATATGTAAACCCCGTATTTACATATCTTCCACTGTGCAGGATAATCCGTATAGGTGTTCGAGTGTTCGAACAGTAATGCGCAAGAATTGGTATGGAAACCCCGTATTTACATATCTGCCACAATGCAGGAGAATCCGTATAGGTGTTCGAGTGTTCGAACCGTAATGCGCAAGAATTGGTATGTACACCCCGTATTTACATATCAGCCACTGTGCAGGAGAATCCGTATAGGTGTTCGAGTGTTCGAACCGTAATGCGCAAGAAATGGTATGGAAACCCCGTATTTACATATCTGCCACTGTGCAGGAGAATCCGTATAGGTGTTCGAGTGTTCGAACCGTAATGCGCAAGAAATGGTATGGAAACCCCGTATTTACATATCTGCCACTCCGCAGAAGAATCCGTCTAGGTGTTCGAGTGTTCGAACAGTAATGCGCAAGAATTGGTATGGAAACCCCGTATTTACATATATGCCACTGTGCGGGAGAATCCGTATAGGTGTTCGAGTGTTCGAACCGTAATGCGCAAGAAATGGTATGTAAACCCCGTATTTACATGTCTGCCACTGTGCATGAGAATCCGTATAGGTGTTCGAGTGTTCGAACCGTAATGCACAAGAAATGGTATGGAAACCCCGTATTTACATATCTGCCACTGTGCAGGAGAATCCGTATAGGTGTTCGAGTGTTCGAACAGTAATGCGCAAGAATTGGTATGGAAACCCCGTATTTACATATCTGCCACTGTGCGGGAGAATCCGTATAGGTGTTCGAGTGTTCGAACCGTAATGCGCAAGAAATGGTATGTAAACCCCGTATTTACATGTCTGCCACTGTGCATGAGAACCCGTATAGGTGTTCGAGTGTTCGAACCGTAATGCACAAGAAATGGTATGGAAACCCCGTATTTACATATCTGGCACTGTGCAGTAGAATCCGTATAGGTGTTCGAGTGTTCGAACCGTAATGCGCAAGAAATGGTATGGAAACCCCGTATTTACATATCTGCCACTCCGCAGAAGAATCCGTATAGGTGTTCGAGTGTTCGAACCGTAATGCGCAAGAAATGGTATGTAAACCCCGTATTTACATGTCTGCCACTGTGCATGAGAACCCGTATAGGTGTTCGAGTGTTCGAACCGTAATGCACAAGAAATGGTATGTAAACCCCGTATTTACATATCTGCCACTGTGCAGGAGAATTCCTATAGGTGTTCGAGTGTTCGAACCGTAATGCGCAAGAAATGGTATGGAAACCCCGTATTTACATATCTGCCACTGTGCAGGAGAATCCGTATAGGTGTTCGAGTGTTCGAACCGTAATGCGCAAGAAATGGTATGGAAACCCCGTATTTACATATCTGCCACTGTGCATGAGAATCCGTATAGGTGTTCGAGTGTTCGAACCGTAATGCGTAAGAAATGATATGTAAACCCCGTATTTACATATCTTCTACTGTGCAGGAGAATCCGTATAGGTGTTCGAGTGTTCGAACAGTAATGCGCAAGAATTGGTATGGAAACCCCGTATTTACATATCTGCCACAATGCAGGAGAATCCGTATAGGTGTTCGAGTGTTCGAACCGTAATGCGCAAGAATTGGTATGTACACCCCGTATTTACATATCAGCCACTGTGCAGGAGAATCCGTATAGGTGTTCGAGTGTTCGAACCGTAATGCGCAAGAAATGGTATGGAAACCCCG
The DNA here is from genome assembly GCF_055761805.1 of Camellia sinensis. Classification (NCBI taxonomy): domain Eukaryota; kingdom Viridiplantae; phylum Streptophyta; class Magnoliopsida; order Ericales; family Theaceae; genus Camellia; species Camellia sinensis. Next base: position 2,293,311 of record NW_028128989.1, on the reverse strand, counting down.
TATTTACATATCTGCCACTGTGCAGGAGAATCCGTATAGGTGTTCGAGTGTTCGAACCGTAATGCGCAAGAAATGGTATGGAAACCCCATATTTACATATCTGCCACTCCGCAGAAGAATCCGTATAGGTGTTCGAGTGTTCGAACAGTAATGCGCAAGAATTGGTATGGAAACCCCGTATTTACATATATGCCACTGTGCGGGAGAATCCGTATAGGTGTTCGAGTGTTCGAACCGTAATGCGCAAGAAATGGTATGTAAACCCCGTATTTACATGTCTGCCACTGTGCATGAGAATCCGTATAGGTGTTCGAGTGTTCGAACCGTAATGCGCAAGAAATGGTATGGAAACCCCGTATTTACATATCTGCCACTCCGCAGAAGAATCCGTATAGGTGTTCGAGTGTTCGATCCGTAATGCGCAAGAAATGGTATGTAAACCCGTTATTTACATATCTGCCACTGCGCAGGAGAATCCGTATAGGTGTTCGAGTGTTCGAACCGTAATACGCAAGAAATGGTATGTACACCCCGTATTTACATATCTGTCACTGTGCAGGAGAATCCGTATAGGTGTTCGAGTGTTCGAACCGTAATGCGCAAGAAATGGTATGTAAACCCCGTATTTACATGTCTGCCACTGTGCATGAGAATCCGTATAGGTGTTCGAGTGTTCGAACCGTAATGCACAAGAAATGGTATGGAAACCCCGTATTTAAATATCTGCCACTGTGCAGGAGAATCCGTATAGGTGTTCGAGTGTTCGAACAGTAATGCGCAAGAATTGGTATGGAAACCCCGTATTTACATATCTGCCACTGTGCGGGAGAATCCGTATAGGTGTTCGAGTGTTCGAACCGTAATGCGCAAGAAATGGTATGTAAACCCCGTATTTACATGTCTGCCACTGTGCATGAGAACCCGTATAGGTGTTCGAGTGTTCGAACCGTAATGCACAAGAAATGGTAAGGAAACCCCGTATTTACATATCTGCCACTGTGCAGGAGAATCCGTATAGGTGTTCGAGTGTTCGAACTGTAATGCGCAAGAAATGGTATGTAAACCCCGTATTTACATATCTGCCACTGTGCAGGAGAATCCGTATAGGTGTTCGAGTGTTCGAACCGTAATGCGCAAGAAATGGTATGGAAACCCCGTATTTACATATCTGCCACTCCGCAGAAGAATCCGTATAGGTGTTCGAGTGTTCGATCCGTAATGCGCAAGAAGTGGTATGTAAACCCCGTATTTACATATCTGCCACTGCGCAGGAGAATCCGTATAGGTGTTCGAGTGTTCGAACCGTAATGCGCAAGAAATGGTATGGAAACCCCGTGTTTACAAATCTGCCACTGTGCAGTAGAATCCGTATAGGTGTTCGAGTGTTCGAACCGTAATGCGCAAGAATTGGAATGGAAACCCCGTGTTTACAAATCTACCACTGTGCAGGAGAATCCGTATAGGTGTTCGAGTGTTCGAACTGTAATGCGCAAGAAATGGTATGTAAACCCCGTATTTACATATCTGCCACTGTGCAGGAGAATCCGTATAGGTGTTCGAGTGTTCGAACCGTAATGCGCAAGAAATGGTATGGAAACCCCGTATTTACATATCTGCCACTGTGCAGGAGAATCCGTATAGGGGTTCGAGTGTTCGAACCGTAATGCGTAAGAAATGATATGTAAACCCCGTATTTACATATCTTCCACTGTGCAGGAGAATCCGTATAGGTGTTCGAGTGTTCGAACAGTAATGCGCAAGAATTGGTATGGAAACCCCGTATTTACATATCTGCCACAATGCAGGAGAATCCGTATAGGTGTTCGAGTGTTCGAACCGTAATGCGCAAGAATTGGTATGTACACCCCGTATTTACATATCAGCCACTGTGCAGGAGAATCCGTATAGGTGTTCGAGTGTTCGAACCGTAATGCGCAAGAAATGGTATGGAAACCCCGTATTTACATATCTGCCACTGTGCAGGAGAATCCGTATAGGTGTTCGAGTGTTCGAACCGTAATGCGCAAGAAATGGTATGGAAACCCCGTATTTACATATCTGCCACTCCGCAGAAGAATCCGTCTAGGTGTTCGAGTGTTCGAACAGTAATGCGCAAGAATTGGTATGGAAACCCCGTATTTACATATATGCCACTGTGCGGGAGAATCCGTATAGGTGTTCGAGTGTTCGAACCGTAATGCGCAAGAAATGGTATGTAAACCCCGTATTTACATGTCTGCCACTGTGCATGAGAATCCGTATAGGTGTTCGAGTGTTCGAACCGTAATGCGCAAGAAATGGTATGGAAACCCCGTATTTACATATCTGCCACTCCGCAGAAGAATCCGTATAGGTGTTCGAGTGTTCGATCCGTAATGCGCAAGAAATGGTATGTAAACCCGTTATTTACATATCTGCCACTGCGCAGGAGAATCCGTATAGGTGTTCGAGTGTTCGAACCGTAATGCACAAGAAATGGTATGGAAACCCCGTATTTACATATCTGCCACTGTGCAGCAGAATCCGTATAGGTGTTCGAGTGTTCGAACCGTAATGCGCAAGAAATGGTATGGAAACCCCGTATTTACATATCTGCCACTCCGCAGAAGAATCCGTATAGGTGTTCGAGTGTTCGATCCGTAATGCGCAAGAAATGGTATGTAAACCCCGTATTTACATATCTGCCACTGCGCAGGAGAATCCGTATAGGTGTTCGAGTGTTCGAACCGTAATGCGCAAGAAATGGTATGGAAACTCCGTGTTTACAAATCTGCCACTGTGCAGTAGAATCCGTATAGGTGTTCGAGTGTTCGAACCGTAATGCGCAAGAATTGGAATGGAAACCCCGTGTTTACAAATCTACCACTGTGCAGGAGAATCCGTGTAGGTGTTCGAGTGTTCGAACTGTAATGCGCAAGAAATGGTATGTAAACCCCGTATTTACATATCTGCCACTGTGCAGGAGAATCCGTATAGGTGTTCGAGTGTTCGAACCGTAATGCGCAAGAAATGGTATGGAAACCCCGTATTTACATATCTGCCACTGTGCAGGAGAATCCGTATAGGTGTTCGATTGTTCGAACCGTAATGCGTAAGAAATGATATGTAAACCCCGTATTTACATATCTTCCACTGTGCAGGAGAATCCGTATAGGTGTTCGAGTGTTCGAACAGTAATGCGCAAGAATTGGTATGGAAACCCCGTATTTACATATCTGCCACAATGCAGGAGAATCCGTATAGGTGTTCGAGTGTTCGAACCGTAATGCGCAAGAATTGGTATGTACACCCCGTATTTACATATCAGCCACTGTGCAGGAGAATCCGTATAGGTGTTCGAGTGTTCGAACCGTAATGCGCAAGAAGTGGTATGGAAACCCCGTATTTACATATCTGCCACTGTGCAGGAGAATCCGTATAGGTGTTCGAGTGTTCGAACCGTAATGCGCAAGAAATGGTATGGAAACCCCGTATTTACATATCTGCCACTCCGCAGAAGAATCCGTATAGGTGTTCGAGTGTTCGAACAGTAATGCGCAAGAATTGGTATGGAAACCCCGTATTTACATATATGCCACTGTGCGGGAGAATCCGTATAGGTGTTCGAGTGTTCGAACCGTAATGCGCAAGAAATGGTATGTAAACCCCGTATTTACATGTTTGCCACTGTGCATGAGAATCCGTATAGGTGTTCGAGTGTTCGAACCGTAATGCGCAAGAAATGGTATGGAAACCCCGTATTTACATATCTGCCACTCCGCAGAAGAATCCGTATAGGTGTTCGAGTGTTCGATCCGTAATGCGCAAGAAATGGTATGTAAACCCGTTATTTACATATCTGCCACTGCGCAGGAGAATCCGTATAGGTGTTCGAGTGTTCGAACCGTAATACGCAAGAAATGGTATGTACACCCCGTATTTACATATCTGTCACTGTGCAGGAGAATCCGTATAGGTGTTCGAGTGTTCGAACCGTAATGCGCAAGAAATGGTATGTAAACCCCGTATTTACATATCTGCCACTGTGCAGGAGAATTCGTATAGGTGTTCGAGTGTTCGAACCGTAATGCGCAAGAAATAGTATGGAAACCCCGTATTTCATGTCCGCCACTGTGCATGAGAATCCGTATAGGTGTTCGAGTGTTCGAACCGTAATGCGCAAGAAATGGTTTGTAAACCCCGTATTTACATGTCTGCCACTGTGCATGAGAATCCGTATAGGTGTTCGAGTGTTCGAACCGTAATGCACAAGAAATGGTATGGAAACCCCGTATTTACATATCTGCCACTGTGCAGGAGAATCCGTATAGGTGTTCGAGTGTTCGAACCGTAATGCGTAAGAAATGATATGGAAACCCCGTGTTTACAAATCTACCACTGTGCAGGAGAATCCGTATAGGTGTTCGAGTGTTCGAACTGTAATGCGCAAGAAATGGTATGTAAACCCCGTATTTACATATCTGCCACTGTGCAGGAGAATCCGTATAGGTGTTCGAGTGTTCGAACCGTAATGCGCAAGAAATGGTATGGAAACCCCGTATTTACATATCTGCCACTGTGCAGGAGAATCCGTATAGGTGTTCGAGTGTTCGAACCGTAATGCGTAAGAAATGATATGTAAACCCCGTATTTACATATCTTCCACTGTGCAGGAGAATCCGTATAGGTGTTCGAGTGTTCGAACAGTAATGCGCAAGAATTGGTGTGGAAACCCCGTATTTACATATCTGCCCCAATGCAGGAGAATCCGTATAGGTGTTCGAGTGTTCGAACCGTAATGCGCAAGAATTGGTATGTACACCCCGTATTTACATATCAGCCACTGTGCAGGAGAATCCGTATAGGTGTTCGAGTGTTCGAACCGTAATGCGCAAGAAATGGTATGGAAACCCCGTATTTACATATCTGCCACTGTGCAGGAGAATCCGTATAGGTGTTCGAGTGTTCGAACCGTAATGCGCAAGAAATGGTATGGAAACCCCATATTTACATATCTGCCACTCCGCAGAAGAATCCGTATAGGTGTTCGAGTGTTCGAACAGTAATGCGCAAGAATTGGTATGGAAACCCCGTATTTACATATATGCCACTGTGCGGGAGAATCCGTATAGGTGTTCGAGTGTTCGAACCGTAATGCGCAAGAAATGGTATGTAAACCCCGTATTTACATGTCTGCCACTGTGCATGAGAATCCGTATAGGTGTTCGAGTGTTCGAACCGTAATGCGCAAGAAATGGTATGGAAACCCCGTATTTACATATCTGCCACTCCGCAGAAGAATCCGTATAGGTGTTCGAGTGTTCGATCCGTAATGCGCAAGAAATGGTATGTAAACCCGTTATTTACATATCTGCCACTGCGCAGGAGAATCCGTATAGGTGTTCGAGTGTTCGAACCGTAATACGCAAGAAATGGTATGTACACCCCGTATTTACATATCTGTCACTGTGCAGGAGAATCCGTATAGGTGTTCGAGTGTTCGAACCGTAATGCGCAAGAAATGGTATGTAAACCCCGTATTTACATATCTGCCACTGTGCAGGAGAATTCGTATAGGTGTTCGAGTGTTCGAACCGTACTGCGCAAGAAATAGTATGGAAACCCCGTATTTCATGTCTGCCACTGTGCATGAGAATCCGTATAGGTGTTCTAGTGTTCGAACCGTAATGCGCAAGAAATGGTATGTAAACCCCGTATTTACATGTCTGCCACTTTGCATGAGAATCCGTATAGGTGTTCGAGTATTCGAACCGTAATGCACAAGAAATGGTATGGAAACCCCGTATTTACATATCTGCCACTGTGCAGGAGAATCCGTATAGGTGTTCGAGTGTTCGAACCGTAATGCGTAAGAAATGATATGGAAACCCCGTGTTTACAAATCTACCACTGTGCAGGAGAATCCGTATAGGTGTTCGAGTGTTCGAACTGTAATGCGCAAGAAATGGTATGTAAACCCCGTATTTACATATCTGCCACTGTGCAGGAGAATCCGTATAGGTGTTCGAGTGTTCGAACCGTAATGCGCAAGAAATGGTATGGAAACCCCGTATTTACATATCTGCCACTGTGCAGGAGAATCCGTATAGGTGTTCGAGTGTTCGAACCGTAATGCGTAAGAAATGATATGTAAACCCCGTATTTACATATCTTCCACTGTGCAGGAGAATCCGTATAGGTGTTCGAGTGTTCGAACAGTAATGCGCAAGAATTGGTATGGAAACCCCGTATTTACATATCTGCCACAATGCAGGAGAATCCGTATAGGTGTTCGAGTGTTCGAACCGTAATGCGCAAGAATTGGTATGTACACCCCGTATTTACATATCAGCCACTGTGCAGGAGAATCCGTATAGCTGTTCGAGTGTTCGAACCGTAATGCGCAAGAAATGGTATGGAAACCCCGTATTTACATATCTGCCACTGTGCAGGAGAATCCGTATAGGTGTTCGAGTGTTCGAACCGTAATGCGCAAGAAATGGTATGGAAACCCCGTATTTACATATCTGCCACTCCGCAGAAGAATCCGTATAGGTGTTCGAGTGTTCGAACAGTAATGCGCAAGAATTGGTATGGAAACCCCGTATTTACATATATGCCACTGTGCGGGAGAATCCGTATAGGTGTTCGAGTGTTCGAACCGTAATGCGCAAGAAATGGTATGTAAACCCCGTATTTACATGTCTGCCACTGTGCATGAGAATCCGTATAGGTGTTCGAGTGTTCGAACCGTAATGCGCAAGAAATGGTATGGAAACCCCGTATTTACATATCTGCCACTCCGCAGAAGAATCCGTATAGGTGTTCGAGTGTTCGATCCGTAATGCGCAAGAAATGGTATGTAAACCCGTTATTTACATATCTGCCACTGCGCAGGAGAATCCGTATAGGTGTTCGAGTGTTCGAACCGTAATACGCAAGAAATGGTATGTACACCCCGTATTTACATATCTGTCACTGTGCAGGAGAATCCGTATAGGTGTTCGAGTGTTCGAACCGTAACGCGCAAGAAATGGTATGTAAACCCCGTATTTACATATCTGCCACTGTGCATGAGAATCCGTATAGGTGTTCGAGTGTTCGAACCGTAATGCGCAAGAAATGGTATGGAAACCCCGTATTTACATATCTGCCACTGTGCAGGAGAATCCGTATAGGTGTTCGAGTGTTCGAACCGTAATGCGTAAGAAATGATATGGAAACCCCGTGTTTACAAATCTACCACTGTGCAGGAGAATCCGTATAGGTGTTCGAGTGTTCGAACCGTAATGCACAAGAAATGGTATGGAAACCCCGTATTTACATATCTGCCACTGTGCAGGAGAATCTGTATAGGTGTTCGAGTGTTCGAACCGTAATGCGTAAGAAATGATATGTAAACCCCGTATTTACATATCTGCCACTGTGCAGGAGAATCCGTATAGGTGTTCGAGTGTTCGAACCGTAATGCGCAAGAAATGGTATGGAAACCCCGTATTTACATATCTGCCACTGTGCAGGAGAATCCGTATAGGTGTTCGAGTGTTCGAACCGTAATGCGTAAGAAATGATATGTAAACCCCGTATTTACATATCTGCCACTGTGCAGGAGAATCCGTATAGGTGTTCGAGTGTTCGAACAGTAACGCGCAAGAATTGGTATGGAAACCCCGTATTTACATATCTGCCACAATGCAGGAGAATCCGTATAGGTGTTCGAGTGTTCGAACCGTAATGCGCAAGAATTGGTATGTACACCCCGTATTTACATATCAGCCACTGTGCAGGAGAATCCGTATAGGTGTTCGAGTGTTCGAACCGTAATGCGCAAGAAATGGTATGGAAACCCCGTATTTACATATCTGCCACTGTGCAGGAGAATCCGTATAGGTGTTCGAGTGTTCGAACCGTAATGCGCAAGAAATGGTATGGAAACCCCGTATTTACATATCTGCCACTCCGCAGAAGAATCCGTATAGGTGTTCGAGTGTTCGAACAGTAATGCGCAAGAATTGGTATGGAAACCCCGTATTTACATATATGCCACTGTGCGGGAGAATCCGTATAGGTGTTCGAGTGTTCGAACCGTAATGCGGAAGAAATGGTATGTAAACCCCGTATTTACATGTCTGCCACTGTGCATGAGAATCCGTATAGGTGTTCGAGTGTTCGAACCGTAATGCGCAAGAAATGGTATGGAAACCCCGTATTTACATATCTGCCACTCCGCAGAAGAATACGTATAGGTGTTCGAGTGTTCGATCCGTAATGCGCAAGAAATGGTATGTAAACCCGTTATTTACATATCTGCCACTGCGCAGGAGAATCCGTATAGGTGTTCGAGTGTTCGAACCGTAATACGCAAGAAATGGTATGTACACCCCGTATTTACATATCTGTCACTGTGCAGGAGAATCCGTATAGGTGTTCGAGTGTTCGAACCGTAATGCGCAAGAAATGGTATGTAAACCCCGTATTTACATATCTGCCACTGTGCAGGAGAATTCGTATAGGTGTTCGAGTGTTCGAACCGTAATGTGCAAGAAATAGTATGGAACCCCCGTATTTCATGTCTGCCACTGTGCATGAGAATCCGTATAGGTGTTCGAGTGTTCGAACCGTAATGCGCAAGAAATGGTATGTAAACCCCGTATTTACATGTCTGCCACTGTGCATGAGAATCCGTATAGGTGTTCGAGTGTTCGAACCGTAATGCACAAGAAATGGTATGGAAACCCCGTATTTACATATCTGCCACTGTGCAGGAGAATCCGTATAGGTGTTCGAGTGTTCGAACCGTAATGCGTAAGAAATGATATGGAAACCCCGTGTTTACAAATCTACCACTGTGCAGGAGAATCCGTATAGGTGTTCGAGTGTTCGAACCGTAATGCACAAGAAATGGTATGGAAACCCCATATTTACATATCTGCCACTGTGCAGGAGAATCCGTATAGGTGTTCGAGTGTTCGAACCGTAATGCGTAAGAAATGATATGTAAACCCCGTATTTACATATCTGCCACTGTGCAGGAGAATCCGTATAGGTGTTCGAGTGTTCGAACCGTAATGCGCAAGAAATGGTATGGAAACCCCGTATTTACATATCTGCCACTGTGCAGGAGAATCCGTATAGGTGTTCGAGTGTTCGAACCGTAATGCGTAAGAAATGATATGTAAACCCCGTATTTACATATCTGCCACTGTGCAGGAGAATCCGTATAGGTGTTCGAGTGTTCGAACAGTAATGCGCAAGAATTGGTATGGAAACCCCGTATTTACATATCTGCCACAATGCAGGAGAATCCGTATAGGTGTTCGAGTGTTCGAACCGTAATGCGCAAGAATTGGTATGGAAACCCCATATTTACATATCTGCCACTGTGCAGGAGAATCCGTATAGGTGTTTGAGTGTTCGAACAGTAATGCGCAAGAATTGGTATGGAAACCCCGTATTTACATATCTGCCACTGTGCGGGAGAATCCGTATAGGTGTTCGAGTGTTCGAACCGTAATGCGCAAGAAATCGTATCTAAACCCCGTATTTCATGTCTGCCACTGTGCATGAGAATCCGTATAGGTGTTCGAGTGTTCGAACCGTAATGCGCATGAAATGGTATGGAAACCCCGTATTTACATATCTGCCACTGTGCAGGAGAATCCGTATAGGTGTTCGAGTGTTCGAACCGTAATGCGTAAGAAATGATATGTAAACCCCGTATTTACATATCTGCCACTGTGCAGGAGAATCCGTATAGGTGTTCGAGTGTTCGAACCGTAATGCGCAAGAAATGGTATGGAAACCCCGTATTTACATATCTGCCACTCCGCAGAAGAATCCGTATAGATGTTCGAGTGTTCGATCCGTAATGCGCAAGAAATGGTATGTAAACCCGTTATTTACATATCTGCCACTGCGCAGGAGAATCCGTATAGGTGTTCGAGTGTTAGAACCGTAATGCGCAAGAAATGGTATGGAAACCCCGTATTTACAAATCTACCACAATGCAGGAGAATCCGTATAGGTGTTCGAGTGTTCGAACCGTAATGCGCAAGAATTGGTATGTACACCCCGTATTTACATATCTGCCACTGTGCAGGAGAATCCGTATAGGTGTTCGAGTGTTCGAACCGTAATGCGCAAGAAACGGTATGTAAACCCCGTATTTACATATCTGCCACTGTGCAGGAGAATTCGTATAGGTGTTCGACTGTTCGAACCGTAATGCGCAAGAAATAGTATGGAAACCCCGTATTTACATGTCTGCCACTGTGCAGGAGAATCCGTAAAGGTGTTCGAGTGTTCGAACCGTAATGCGCAAGAAATGGTATGTAAACCCCGTATTTACAAATCTGCCACTGTGCAGGAGAATCCGTATAGGTGTTCGAGTGTTCGAACAGTAATGCGCAAGAATTGGTATGGAAACCCCGTATTTACATATCTGCCACTGTGCGGGAGAATCCGTATAGGTGTTCGAGTGTTCGAACCGTAATGCGCAAGAAATGGTATGTAAACCCCGTATTTACATGTCTGCCACTGTGCATGAGAATCCGTATAGGTGTTCGAGTGTTCGAACCGTAATGCACAAGAAATGGTATGGAAACCCCGTATTTACATATCTGCCACTGTGCAGGAGAATCCGTATAGGTGTTCGAGTGTTCGAACAGTAATGCGCAAGAATTGGTACGGAAACCCCGTATTTACATATCTGCCACTGTGCGGGAGAATCCGTATAGGTGTTCGAGTGTTCGAACCGTAATGCGCAAGAAATGGTATGTAAACCCTGTATTTACATGTCTGCCACTGTGCATGAGAATCCGTATAGGTGTTCGAGTGTTCGAACCGTAATGCACAAGAAATGGTATGGAAACCCCGTATTTACATATCTGCCACTGTGCAGCAGAATCCGTACAGGTGTTCGAGTGTTCGAACCGTAATGCGCAAGAAATGGTATGGAAACCCCGTATTTACATATCTGCCACTGTGTAGGATAATCCGTATAGGTGTTCGAGTGTTCGAACCGTAATGCGCAAGAAATGGTATGTAAACCCCGTATTTACATATCTGCCACTGCGCAGGAGAATCCGTATAGGTGTTCGTGTGTTCGATCCGTAATGCGCAAGAAATGGTATGGAAACCCCGTGTTTACAAATCTACCACTGTGCAGGAGAATCCGTATAGGTGTTCGAGTGTTCGAACCGTAATGCGCAAGAATTGGAATGGAAACCCCGTATTTACATATCTGCCACTGTGCAGGAGAATCCGTATAGGTGTTCGAGTGTTCGAACCGTAATGCGCAAGAAATGGTATGTAAACCCCGTATTGACATATCTGCCACTGTGCAGGAGAATCCGTATAGGTGTTCGAGTGTTCGAACCGTAATGCGCAAGAAATGGTATGGAAACCCCGTATTTACATATCTGCCACTGTGCAGGAGAATCCGTATAGGTGTTCGAGTGTTCGAACCGTAATGCGTAAAAATTGATATGTAAACCCCGTATTTACATATCTGCCACTGTGCAGGAGAATCCGTATAGGTGTTCGAGTGTTCGAACAGTAATGCGCAAGAATTGGTATGGAAACCCCGTATTTACATATCTGCCACAATGTAGGAGAATCCGTATAGGTGTTCGAGTGTTCGAACCGTAACGCGCAAGAATTGGTATGTACACCCCGTATTTACATATCAGCTACTGTGCAGGAGAATCCGTATAGGTGTTCGAGTGTTCGAACCGTAATGCGCAAGAAATGGTATGGAAACCCCGTATTTACATATCTGCCACTGTGCAGGAGAATCCGTATAGGTGTTCGAGTGTTCGAACCGTAATGCGCAAGAAATGGTATGGAAACCCCGTATTTACATATCTGCCACTCCGCAGAAGAATCCGTATAGGTGTTCGAGTGTTCGAACAGTAATGCGCAAGAATTGGTATGGAAACCCCGTATTTACATAGATGCCACTGTGCGGGAGAATCCGTACAGGTGTTCGAGTGTTCGAACCGTAATGCGCAAGAAATGGTATGTAAACCCCGTATTTACATGTCTGCCACTGTGCATGAGAATCCGTATAGGTGTTCGAGTGTTCGAACCGTAATGCACAAGAAATGGTATGGAAACCCCGTATTTACATATCGGCCACTGTGCAGGAGAATCCGTATAGGTGTTCGAGTGTTCGAACCGTAATGCGTAAGAAATGATATGTAAACCCCGTATTTACATATCTGCCACTGTGCAGGAGAATCCGTATAGGTGTTCGAGTGTTCGAACCGTAATGCGCAAGAAATGGTATGGAAAGCCCGTATTTACATATCTGCCACTCCGCAGAAGAATCCGTATAGGTGTTCGAGTGTTCGATCCGTAATGCGCAAGAATTGGTATGGAAACCCCGTATTTACATATCTGCCACTGTGCGGGAGAATCCGTATAGGTGTTCGAGTGTTCGAACCGTAATGCGCAAGAAATGGTATGTAAACCCCGTATTTACATGTCTGCCACTGTGCATGAGAATCCGTATAGGTGTTCGAGTGTTCGAACCGTAATGCACAAGAAATGGTATGGAAACCCCGTATTTACATATCTGCCACTGTGCAGGAGAATCCGTATAGGTGTTCGAGTGTTCGAACAGTAATGCGCAAGAATTGGTATGGAAACCCCATATTTACATATCTGCCACTGTGCGGGAGAATCCGTATAGGTGTTCGAGTGTTCGAACCGTAATGCGCAAGAAATGGTATGTAAACCCCGTATTTACATGTCTGCCACTATGCATGAGAATCCGTATAGGTGTTCGAGTGTTCGAACCGTAATGCACAAGAAATGGTATGGAAACCCCGTATTTACATATCTGCCACTGTGCAGCAGAATCCGTACAGGTGTTCGAGTGTTCGAACCGTAATGCGCAAGAAATGGTATGGAAACCCCGTATTTACATATCTGCCACTGTGTAGGATAATCCGTATAGGTGTTCGAGTGTTCGAACCGTAATGCGCAAGAAATGGTATGTAAACCAAGTATTTACATATCTGCCACTGCGCAGGAGAATCCGTATAGGTGTTCGAGTGTTCGAACCGTAATACGCAAGAAATGGTATGGAAACCCCGTATTTACAAATCTACCACAATGCAGGAGAATCCGTATAGGTGTTCGAGTGTTCGAACCGTAATGCGCAAGAAATGGTATGTACACCCCGTATTTACATATCTGCCACTGTGCAGGAGAATCCGTATAGGTGTTCGAGTGTTCGAACCGTAATGCGCAAGAAATAGTATGGAAACCCCGTATTTCATGTCTGCCACTGTGCATGAGAATCCGTATAGGTGTTCGAGTGTTCGAACCGTAATGCGCAAGAAATGGTATGGAAACCCCGTATTTACATATCTGCCACTCCGCAGAAGAATCCGTATAGGTGTTCGAGTGTTCGATCCGTAATGCGCAAGAAATGGTATGTAAACCCGTTATTTACATATCTGCCACTGCGCAGGAGAATCCGTATAGGTGTTCGAGTGTTCGAACCGTAATGCGCAAGAAATGGTATGTAAACCCCGTATTTACATATCTGCCACTGCGCAGGAGAATCCGTATAGGTGTTCGTGTGTTCGATCCGTAATGCGCAAGAAATGGTATGGAAACCCCGTGTTTACAAATCTACCACTGTGCAGGAGAATCCGTATAGGTGTTCGAGTGTTCGAACCGTAATGCGCAAGAATTGGAATGGAAACCCCGTATTTACATATCTGCCACTGTGCAGGAGAATCCGTATAGGTGTTCGAGTGTTCGAACCGTAATGCGCAAGAAATGGTATGTAAACCCCGTATTGACATATCTGCCACTGTGCAGGAGAATCCGTATAGGTGTTCGAGTGTTCGAACCGTAATGCGCAAGAAATGGTATGGAAACCCCGTATTTACATATCTGCCACTGTGCAGGAGAATCCGTATAGGTGTTCGAGTGTTCGAACCGTAATGCGTAAAAATTGATATGTAAACCCCGTATTTACATATCTGCCACTGTGCAGGAGAATCCGTATAGGTGTTCGAGTGTTCGAACAGTAATGCGCAAGAATTGGTATGGAAACCCCGTATTTACATATCTGCCACAATGTAGGAGAATCCGTATAGGTGTTCGAGTGTTCGAACCGTAACGCGCAAGAATTGGTATGTACACCCCGTATTTACATATCAGCTACTGTGCAGGAGAATCCGTATAGGTGTTCGAGTGTTCGAACCGTAATGCGCAAGAAATGGTATGGAAACCCCGTATTTACATATCTGCCACTGTGCAGGAGAATCCGTATAGGTGTTCGAGTGTTCGAACCGTAATGCGCAAGAAATGGTATGGAAACCCCGTATTTACATATCTGCCACTCCGCAGAAGAATCCGTATAGGTGTTCGAGTGTTCGAACAGTAATGCGCAAGAATTGGTATGGAAACCCCGTATTTACATAGATGCCACTGTGCGGGAGAATCCGTACAGGTGTTCGAGTGTTCGAACCGTAATGCGCAAGAAATGGTATGTAAACCCCGTATTTACATGTCTGCCACTGTGCATGAGAATCCGTATAGGTGTTCGAGTGTTCGAACCGTAATGCACAAGAAATGGTATGGAAACCCCGTATTTACATATCGGCCACTGTGCAGGAGAATCCGTATAGGTGTTCGAGTGTTCGAACCGTAATGCGTAAGAAATGATATGTAAACCCCGTATTTACATATCTGCCACTGTGCAGGAGAATCCGTATAGGTGTTCGAGTGTTCGAACCGTAATGCGCAAGAAATGGTATGGAAAGCCCGTATTTACATATCTGCCACTCCGCAGAAGAATCCGTATAGGTGTTCGAGTGTTCGATCCGTAATGCGCAAGAATTGGTATGGAAACCCCGTATTTACATATCTGCCACTGTGCGGGAGAATCCGTATAGGTGTTCGAGTGTTCGAACCGTAATGCGCAAGAAATGGTATGTAAACCCCGTATTTACATGTCTGCCACTGTGCATGAGAATCCGTATAGGTGTTCGAGTGTTCGAACCGTAATGCACAAGAAATGGTATGGAAACCCCGTATTTACATATCTGCCACTGTGCAGGAGAATCCGTATAGGTGTTCGAGTGTTCGAACAGTAATGCGCAAGAATTGGTATGGAAACCCCATATTTACATATCTGCCACTGTGCGGGAGAATCCGTATAGGTGTTCGAGTGTTCGAACCGTAATGCGCAAGAAATGGTATGTAAACCCCGTATTTACATGTCTGCCACTATGCATGAGAATCCGTATAGGTGTTCGAGTGTTCGAACCGTAATGCACAAGAAATGGTATGGAAACCCCGTATTTACATATCTGCCACTGTGCAGCAGAATCCGTACAGGTGTTCGAGTGTTCGAACCGTAATGCGCAAGAAATGGTATGGAAACCCCGTATTTACATATCTGCCACTGTGTAGGATAATCCGTATAGGTGTTCGAGTGTTCGAACCGTAATGCGCAAGAAATGGTATGTAAACCAAGTATTTACATATCTGCCACTGCGCAGGAGAATCCGTATAGGTGTTCGAGTGTTCGAACCGTAATACGCAAGAAATGGTATGGAAACCCCGTATTTACAAATCTACCACAATGCAGGAGAATCCGTATAGGTGTTCGAGTGTTCGAACCGTAATGCGCAAGAAATGGTATGTACACCCCGTATTTACATATCTGCCACTGTGCAGGAGAATCCGTATAGGTGTTCGAGTGTTCGAACCGTAATGCGCAAGAAATAGTATGGAAACCCCGTATTTCATGTCTGCCACTGTGCATGAGAATCCGTATAGGTGTTCGAGTGTTCGAACCGTAATGCGCAAGAAATGGTATGGAAACCCCGTATTTACATATCTGCCACTCCGCAGAAGAATCCGTATAGGTGTTCGAGTGTTCGATCCGTAATGCGCAAGAAATGGTATGTAAACCCGTTATTTACATATCTGCCACTGCGCAGGAGAATCCGTATAGGTGTTCGAGTGTTCGAACCGTAATACGCAAGAAATGGTATGTAGACCCCGTATTTACATATCTGCCACTGTGCAGGAGAATCCGTATAGGTGTTCGAGTATTCGAACCGTAATGCGCAAGAAATGGTATGTAAACCCCGTATTTACATATCTGCCACTGTGCAGGAGAATCCGTATAGGTGTTCAAGTGTTCGAACCGTAATGCGCAAGAAATGGTATGTAAACCCCGTATTTACATATCTGCCACTGTGCAGGAGAATTCGTATAGGTGTTCGAGTGTTCGAACCGTAATGCGCAAGAAATGGTATGGAAACCCCGTATTTACATATCTGCCACTCCGCAGAAGAATCCGTATAGGTGTTCGAGTGTTCGATCCGTAATGCGCAAGAAATGGTATGTAAACCCGTTATTTACATATCTGCCACTGCGCAGGAGAATCCGTATAGGTGTTCGAGTGTTAGAACCGTAATACGCAAGAAATGGTATGTACACCCCGTATTTACATATCTGCCACTGTGCAGGAGAATCCGTATAGGTGTTCGAGTGTTCGAACCGTAATGCGCAAGAAATGGTATGTAAACCCCGTATTTACATATCTGCCACTGTGCAGGAGAATCCGTATAGGTGTTCGAGTGTTCGAACCGTAATGCGCAAGAAATGGTATGTAAACCCCGTATTTACATATCTGCCACTGTGCAGGAGAATTCGTATAGGTGTTCGAGTGTTCGAACCGTAATGCGCAAGAAATGGTATGGAAACCCCGTATTTACATATCTGCCACTCCGCAGAAGAATCCGTATAGGTGTTCGAGTGTTCGATCCGTAATGCGCAAGAAATGGTATGTAAACCCGTTATTTACATATCTGCCACTGCGCAGGAGAATCCGTATAGGTGTTCGAGTGTTCGAACCGTAATGCGCAAGAAATGGTATGGAAACCCCGTATTTACAAATCTACCACAATGCAGGAGAATCCGTATAGGTGTTCGAGTGTTCGAACCGTAATGCGCAAGAATTGGTATGTACACCCCGTATTTACATATCTGCCACTGTGCAGGAGAATCCGTATAGGTGTTCGAGTGTTCGAACCGTAATGCGCAAGAAATGGTATGTAAACCCCGTATTTACATATTTGCCACTGTGCAGGAGAATTCGTATAGGTGTTCGAGTGTTCGAACCATAATGCGCAAGAAATAGAATGGAAACCCCGTATTTACATGTCTGCCACTATGCAGGAGAATCCGTATAGGTGTTCGAGTGTTCGAACCGTAATGCGTAAGAAATGATATGTAAACCCCGTATTTACATATCTGCCACTGTGCAGGAGAATCCGTATAGGTGTTCGAGTGTTCGAACCGTAATGCGCAAGAAATGGTATGGAAACCCCGTATTTACATATCTGCCACCCTGCAGAAGAATCCGTATAGGTGTTCGAGTGTTCGATCCGTAATGCGCAAGAAATGGTATCTAAACCCGTTATTTACATATCTGCCACTGCGCAGGAGAATCCGTATAGATGTTCGAGTGTTCGAACCGTAATGCGCAAGAAATGGTATGGAAACCCCGTATTTCATGTCTGCCACTGTGCGTGAGAATCCGTATAGGTGTTCGAGTGTTCGAACCGTAATGTGCATGAAATGGTATGGAAACCCCGTATTTACATATCTGCCACTGTGCATGAGAATCCTTATAGGTGTTCGAGTGTTCGAACCGTAATGCGTAAGAAATGATATGTAAACCCCGTATTTACATATCTGCCACTGTGCAGGAGAATCCGTATAGGTGTTCGAGTGTTCGAACCGTAATGCGCAAGAAATGGTATGGAAACCCCGTATTTACATATCTGCCACTCCGCAGAAGAATCCGTATAGGTGTTCGAGTGTTCGATCCGTAATGCGCAAGAAATGGTATGTAAACCCGTTATTTACATATCTGCCACTGCGCAGGAGAATCCGTATAGGTGTTCGAGTGTTCGAACCGTAATGCGCAAGAAATGGTATGGAAACCCCGTATTTACAAATCTACCACAATGCAGGAGAATCCGTATAGGTGTTCGAGTGTTCGAACCGTAATGCGCAAGAATTGGTATGTACACCCCGTATTTACATATCTGCCACTGTACAGGAGAATCCGTATAGGTGTTCGAGTGTTCGAACCGTAATGCGCAAGAAATGGTATGTAAACCCCGTATTTACATATCTGCCACTGTGCAGGAGAATTCGTATAGGTGTTCGAGTGTTCGAACCGTAATGCGCAAGAAATAGTATGTAAACCCCGTATTTACATGTCTGCCACTATGCAGGAGAATCCGTATAGGTGTTCGAGTGTTCGAACCGTAATGCGCAAGAAATGGTATGTAAACCCCGTATTTACATATCTACCGCTGTGCAGGAGAATCCGTATAGGTGTTCGAGTGTTCGAACAGTAATGCGCAAGAATTGGTATGGAAACCCCGTATTTACATATCTGCCACTGTGCGGGAGAATCCGTATAGGTGCTCGAGTGTTCGAACCGTAATGCGTAAGAAATGATATGTAAACCCCGTATTTACATATCTGCCACTGTGCAGGAGAATCCGTATAGGTGTTCGAGTGTTCGAACCGTAATGCGCAAGAAATGGTATGGAAACCCCGTATTTACATATCTGCCACTCCGCAGAAGAATCCGTATAGGTGTTCGAGTGTTCGAACAGTAATGCGCAAGAATTGGTATGGAAACCCCGTATTTACATATCTGCCACTGTGCGGGAGAATCCGTATAGGTGTTCGAGTGTTCGAACCGTAATGCGCAAGAAATGGTATGTAAACCCCGTATTTACATGTCTGCCACTGTGCATGAGAATTCGTATAGGTGTTCGAGTGTTCGAACCGTAATGCGCAAGAAATGGTATGTAAACCCCGTATTTACATGTCTGCCACTGTGCAGGAGAATCCGTATAGGTGTTCGAGTGTTCGAACCGTAATGCACAAGAAATGGTATGGAAACCCCGTATTTACATATCTGCCACTGTGCAGGAGAATCCGTATAGGTGTTCGAGTGTTCGAACAGTAATGCGCAAGAATCGGTATGGAAACCCCGTATTTACATATCTGCCACTGTGCGGGAGAATCCGTATAGGTGTTCGAGTGTTCGAACCGTAATGCGCAAGAAATGGTATGTAAACCCCGTATTTACATGTCTGCCACTGTGCATGAGAATCCGTATAGGTGTTCGAGTGTTCGATCCGTAATGCACAAGAAATGGTATGGAAACCACGTATTTACATATCTGCCACTGTGCAGGAGAATCCGTATAGGTGTTCGAGTGTTCGAACCGTAATGCGTAAGAAATGATATGTAAACCCCGTATTTACATATCTGCCACTGTGCAGGAGAATCCGTATAGGTGTTCGAGTGTTCGAACCGTAATGCGCAAGAAATGGTATGGAAACCCCGTATTTACAAATCTGCCACTCCGCAGAAGAATCCGTATAGGTGTTCGAGTGTTCGATCCGTAATGCGCAAGAAATTGTATGTAAACCCGTTATTTACATATCTGCCACTGCGCAGGAGAATCCGTATAGGTGTTCGAGTGCTCGAACCGTAATACGCAAGAAATGGTGTGGAAACCCCGTATTTACAAATCTACCACAATGCAGGAGAATCCGTATAGGTGTTCGAGTGTTCGAACC
This sequence comes from Camellia sinensis, assembly GCF_055761805.1. Taxonomy (NCBI): domain Eukaryota; kingdom Viridiplantae; phylum Streptophyta; class Magnoliopsida; order Ericales; family Theaceae; genus Camellia; species Camellia sinensis. The sequence goes on along the minus strand of NW_028128989.1, from coordinate 2,273,680 downwards.
GTAATGCGCAAGAAATGGTATGTACACCCCGTATTTACATATCTGCCACGGTGCAGGAGAATCCGTATAGGTGTTCGAGTGTTCGAACCGTAATGCGCAAGAAATGGTATGTAAACCCCGTATTTACATATCTGCCACTGTGCGGGAGAATCCGTATAGGTGTTCGAGTGTTCGAACCGTAATGCGCAAGAAATCGTATGTAAACCCCGTATTTACATGTCTGCCACTGTGCATGAGAATCCGTATAGGTGTTCGAGTGTTCGAACCGTAATGCGCAAGAAATCGTATGTAAACCCCGTATTTACATGTCTGCCACTGTGCATGAGAATCCGTATAGGTGTTCGAGTGTTCGAACCGTAATGCGCAAGAAATGGTATGGAAACCCCGTATTTACATATCTGCCACTGTGCAGGAGAATCCGTATAGGTGTTCGAGTGTTCGAACCGTAATGCGTAAGAAATGATATGTAAACCCCGTATTTACATATCTGCCACTGTGCAGGAGAATCCGTATAGGTGTTCGAGTGTTCGAACCGTAATGCGCAAGAAATGGTATGGAAACCCCGTATTTACATATCTGCCGCTCCGCAGAAGAATCCGTATAGGTGTTCGAGTGTTCGATCCGTAATGCGCAAGAAATGGTATGTAAACCCGTTATTTACATATCTGCCACTGCGCAGGAGAATCCGTATAGGTGTTCGAGTGTTCGAACCGTAATACGCAAGAAATGGTGTGGAAACCCCGTATTTACAAATCTCCCACAATGCAGGAGAATCCGTATAGGTGTTCGAGTGTTCGAACCGTAATGCGCAAGAAATGGTATGTACACCCCGTATTTACATATCTGCCACGGTGCAGGAGAATCCGTATAGGTGTTCGAGTGTTCGAACCGTAATGCGCAAGAAATGGTATGTAAACCCCGTATTTACATATCTGCCACTGTGCAGGAGAATTCGTATAGGTGTTCGAGTGTTCGAACCGTAATGCGCAAGAAATGGTATGGAAACCCCGTATTTACATATCTGCCACTGTGTAGGAGAATCCGTATAGGTGTTCGAGTGTTCGAACCGTAATGCGCAAGAAATGGTATATAAACCCCGTATTTACATATCTGCCACTGTGTAGGAGAATCCGTATAGGTGTTTGAGTGTTCGAACCGTAATGCGCAAGAAATGGTATGGAAACCCCATATTTACATATATGCCACTGTGCAGGACAATCCGTATAGGTGTTCGAGTGTTCGAACAGTAATGCGCAAGAATTGGTATGGAAACCCCGTATTTACATATCTGCCACTATGCGGGAGAATCCGTATAGGTGTTCGAGTGTTCGAACCGTAATACGCAAGAAATGGTGTGGAAACCCCGTATTTACAAATCTACCACAATGCAGGAGAATCCGTATAGGTGTTCGAGTGTTCGAACCGTAATGCGCAAGAAATGGTATGTACACCCCGTATTTACATATCTGCCACGGTGCAGGAGAATCCGTATAGGTGTTCGAGTGTTCGAACCGTAATGCGCAAGAAATGGTATGTAAACCCCGTATTTACATATCTGCCACTGTGCAGGAGAATTCGTATAGGTGTTCGAGTGTTCGAACCGTAATGCGCAAGAAATGGTATGGAAACCCCGTATTTACAAATCTACCACAATGCAGGAGAATCCGTATAGGTGTTCGAGTGTTCGAACCGTAATGCGCAAGAATTGGTATGTACACCCCGTATTTACATATCTGCCACTGTGCAGGAGAATCCGTATAGGTGTTCGAGTGTTCGAACCGTAATGCGCAAGAAATGGTATGTAAACCCCATATTTACATATCTGCCACTGTGCAGGAGAATTCGTATAGGTGTTCGAGTGTTCGAACCGTAATGCGCAAGAAATAGTATGGAAACCCCGTATTTACATGTCTGCCACTGTGCAGGAGAATCCGTATAGGTGTTCGAGTGTTCGAACCGTAATGCGCAAGAAATGGTATGTAAACCCCGTATTTACATATCTGCCGCTGTGCAGGAGAATCCGTATAGGTGTTCGAGTGTTCGAACAGTAATGCGCGAGAATTGGTATGGAAACCCCGGATTCACATATCTGCCACTGTGCGAGAGAATCCGTATAGGTGTTCGAGTGTTCGAACCGTAATGCGTAAGAAATGATATGTAAACCCCATATTTACATATCTGCCACTGTGCAGGAGAATCCGTATAGGTGTTCGAGTGTTCGAACCGTAATGCGCAAGAAATGGTATGGAAACCCCGTATTTACATATCTGCCACTCCGCAGAAGAATCCGTATAGGTGTTCGAGTGTTCGAACCGTAATGCGCAAGAAATGGTATGGAAACCCCGTATTTACATATCTGCCACTCCGCAGAAGAATCCGTATAGGTGTTCGAGTGTTCGAACAGTAATGCGCAAGAATTGGTATGGAAACCCCGTATTTACATATCTGCCACTGTGCGGGAGAATCCGTATAGGTGTTCGAGTGTTCGAACCGTAATGCGCAAGAAATGGTATGTAAACCCCGTATTTACATGTCTGCCACTGTGCATGAGAATCCGTATAGGTGTTCGAGTGTTCGAACCGTAATGCACAAGAAATGGTATGGAAACCCCGTATTTACAAATCTGCCACTGTGCAGGAGAATCCGTATAGGTGTTCGAGTGTTCGAACCGTAATGCGTAAGAAATGATATGTAAACCCCGTATTTACATATCTGCCACTGTGCAGGAGAATCCGTATAGGTGTTCGAGTGTTCGAACCGTAATGCGCAAGAAATGGTGTGGAAACCCCGTATTTAAATATCTGCCACTCCGCAGAAGAATCCGTATAGGTGTTCGTGTGTTCGATCCGTAATGCGCAAGAAATGGTATGTAAACCCGTTATTTACATATCTGCCACTGCGCAGGAGAATCCGTATAGGTGTTCGAGTGTTCGAACCGTAATGCGCAAGAAATGGTATGGAATCCCCGTATTTACAAATCTACCACAATGCAGGAGAATCCGTATAGGTGTTCGAGTGTTCGAACCGTAATGCGCAAGAATTGGTATGTACACCCCGTATTTACATATCTGCCACTGTGCAGGAGAATCCGTATAGGTGTTCGAGTGTTCGAACCGTAATGCGCAAGAAATGGTATGTAAACCCCATATTTACATATCTGCCACTGTGCAGGAGAATTCGTATAGGTGTTCGAGTGTTCGAACCGTAATGCGCAAGAAATAGTATGGAAACCCCGTATTTACATGTCTGCCACTGTGCAGGAGAATCCGTATAGGTGTTCGAGTGTTCGAACCGTAATGCGCAAGAAATGGTATGTAAACCCCGTATTTACATATCTGCCGCTGTGCAGGAGAATCCGTATAGGTGTTCGAGTGTTCGAACAGTAATGCGCGAGAATTGGTATGGAAACCCCGGATTCACATATCTGCCACTGTGCGAGAGAATCCGTATAGGTGTTCGAGTGTTCGAACCGTAATGCGTAAGAAATGATATGTAAACCCCGTATTTACATATCTGCCACTGTGCAGGAGAATCCGTATAGGTGTTCGAGTGTTCGAACCGTAATGCGCAAGAAATGGTATGGAAACCCCGTATTTACATATCTGCCACTCCGCAGAAGAATCCGTATAGGTGTTCGAGTGTTCGGACCGTAATGCGCAAGAAATGGTATGGAAACCCCGTATTTACATATCTGCCACTCCGCAGAAAAATCCGTATAGGTGTTCGAGTGTTCGAACAGTAATGCGCAAGAATTGGTATGGAAACCCCGTATTTACATATCTGCCACTGTGCGGGAGAATCCGTATAGGTGTTCGAGTGTTCGAACCGTAATGCGCAAGAAATGGTTTGTAAACCCCGTATTTACATGTCTGCCACTGTGCATGAGAATCCGTATAGGTGTTCGAGTGTTCGAACCGTAATGCACAAGAAATGGTATGGAAACCCCGTATTTACAAATCTGCCACTGTGCAGGAGAATCCGTATAGGTGTTCGATTGTTCGAACCGTAATGCGTGAGAAATGATATGTAAACCCCGTATTTACATATCTGCCACTGTGCAGGAGAATCCGTATAGGTGATCGAGTGTTCGAACCGTAATGCGCAAGAAATGGTATGGAAACCCCGTATTTACATATCTGCCACTCCGCAGAAGAATCCGTATAGGTGTTCGAGTGTTCGATCCGTAATGCGCAAGAAATGGTATGTAAACCCGTTATTTGCATATCTGCCACTGCGCAGGAGAATCCGTATAGGTGTTCGAGTGTTCGAACCGTAATGCGCAAGAAATGGTATGGAAACCCCGTATTTACAAATCTACCACAATGCAGGAGAATCCGTATAGGTGTTCGAGTGTTCGAACCGTAATGCGCAAGAATTGGTATGTACACCCCGTATTTACATATCTGCCACTGTGCAGGAAAATCCGTATAGGTGTTCGAGTGTTCGAACCGTAATGCGCAAGAAATGGTATGTAAACCCCGTATTTACATATCTGCCACTGTGCAGGAGAATTCGTATAGGTGTTCGAGTGTTCGAACCGTAATGCGCAAGAAATAGTATGGAAACCCCGTATTTACATGTCTGCCACTGTGCAGGAGAATCCGTATAGGTGTTTGAGTGTTCGAACCGTAATGCGCAAGAAATGGTATGTAAACCCCGTATTTACATATCTGCCGCTGTGCAGGAGAATCCGTATAGGTGTTCGAGTGTTCGAACAGTAATGCGCAAGAATTGGTATGGAAACCCCGTATTTACATATCTGCCACTGTGCGGGAGAATCTGTATAGGTGTTCGAGTGTTCGAACCGTAATGCGTAAGAAATGATATGTAAACCCCGTATTTACATATCTGCCACTGTGCAGGAGAATCCGTATAGGTGTTCGAGTGTTCGAACCGTAATGCGCAAGAAATGGTATGGAAACCCCGTATTTACATATCTGCCACTCCGCAGAAGAATCCGTATAGGTGTTCGAGTGTTCGAACCGTAATGCGCAAGAAATGGTATGGAAACCCCGTATTTACATATCTGCCACTCCGCAGAAGAATCCGTATAGGTGTTCGAGTGTTCGAACAGTAATGCGCAAGAATTGGTATGGAAACCCCGTATTTACATATCTGCCACTGTGCGGGAGAATCCGTATAGGTGTTCGAGTGTTCGAACCGTAATGCGTAAGAAATGATATGTAAACCCCGTATTTACATATCTGCCACTGTGCAGGAGAATCCGTATAGGTGTTCGAGTGTTCGAACCGTAATGCGCAAGAAATGGTATGGAAACCCCGTATTTACATATCTGCCACTCCGCAGAAGAATCCGTATAGGTGTTCGAGTGTTCGAACAGTAATGCGCAAGAATTGGTATGGAAACCCCGTATTTACATATCTGCCACTGTGCGGGAGAATCCGTATAGGTGTTCGAGTGTTCGAACCGTAATGCGCAAGAAATGGTATGTAAACCCCGTATTTACATGTCTGCCACTGTGCATGAGAATCCGTATAGGTGTTCGAGTGTTCGAACCGTAATGCACAAGAAATGGTATGGAAACCCCGTATTTACAAATCTGCCACTGTGCAGGAGAATCCGTATAGGTGTTCGAGTGTTCGAACCGTAATGCGTAAGAAATGATATGTAAACCCCGTATTTACATATCTGCCACTGTGCAGGAGAATCCGTATAGGTGTTCGAGTGTTCGAACCGTAATGCGCAAGAAATGGTATGGAAACCCCGTATTTACATATCTTCCACTCCGCAGAAGAATCCGTATAGGTGTTCGAGTGTTCGATCCGTAATGCGCAAGAAATGGTATGTAAACCCGTTATTTACATATCTGCCACTGCGCAGGAGAATCCGTATAGGTGTTCGAGTGTTCGAACCGTAATGCGCAAGAAATGGTATGGAAACCCCGTATTTACAAATCTACCACAATGCAGGAGAATCCGTATAGGTGTTCGAGTGTTCGAACCGTAATGCCCAAGAATTGGTATGTACACCCCGTATTTACATATCTGCCACTGTGCAGGAAAATCCGTATAGGTGTTCGAGTGTTCGAACCGTAATGCGCAAGAAATGGTATGTAAACCCCGTATTTACATATCTGCCGCTGTGCCGGAGAATCCGTATAGGTGTTCGAGTGTTCGAACCGTAATGCGCAAGAATTGGTATGTACACCCCGTATTTACATATCTGCCACTGTGCAGGAGAATCCGTATAGGTGTTCGAGTGTTCGAACCGTAATGCGCAAGAAATGGTATGTAAACCCCATATTTACATATCTGCCACTGTGCAGGAGAATTCGTATAGGTGTTCGAGTGTTCGAACCGTAATGCGCAAGAAATAGTATGGAAACCCCGTATTTACATGTCTGCCACTGTGCAGGAGAATCCGTATAGGTGTTCGAGTGTTCGAACCGTAATGCGCAAGAAATGGTATGTAAACCCCGTATTTACATATCTGCCGCTGTGCAGGAGAATCCGTATAGGTGTTCGAGTGTTCGAACAGTAATGCGCGAGAATTGGTATGGAAACCCCGGATTCACATATCTGCCACTGTGCGAGAGAATCCGTATAGGTGTTCGAGTGTTCGAACCGTAATGCGTAAGAAATGATATGTAAACCCCGTATTTACATATCTGCCACTGTGCAGGAGAATCCGTATAGGTGTTCGAGTGTTCGAACCGTAATGCGCAAGAAATGGTATGGAAACCCCGTATTTACATATCTGCCACTCCGCAGAAGAATCCGTATAGGTGTTCGAGTGTTCGGACCGTAATGCGCAAGAAATGGTATGGAAACCCCGTATTTACATATCTGCCACTCCGCAGAAAAATCCGTATAGGTGTTCGAGTGTTCGAACAGTAATGCGCAAGAATTGGTATGGAAACCCCGTATTTACATATCTGCCACTGTGCGGGGGAATCCGTATAGGTGTTCGAGTGTTCGAACCGTAATGCGCAAGAAATGGTTTGTAAACCCCGTATTTACATGTCTGCCACTGTGCATGAGAATCCGTATAGGTGTTCGAGTGTTCGAACCGTAATGCACAAGAAATGGTATGGAAACCCCGTATTTACAAATCTGCCACTGTGCAGGAGAATCCGTATAGGTGTTCGATTGTTCGAACCGTAATGCGTGAGAAATGATATGTAAACCCCGTATTTACATATCTGCCACTGTGCAGGAGAATCCGTATAGGTGATCGAGTGTTCGAACCGTAATGCGCAAGAAATGGTATGGAAACCCCGTATTTACATATCTGCCACTCCGCAGAAGAATCCGTATAGGTGTTCGAGTGTTCGATCCGTAATGCGCAAGAAATGGTATGTAAACCCGTTATTTACATATCTGCCACTGCGCAGGAGAATCCGTATAGGTGTTCGAGTGTTCGAACCGTAATGCGCAAGAAATGGTATGGAAACCCCGTATTTACAAATCTACCACAATGCAGGAGAATCCGTATAGGTGTTCGAGTGTTCGAACCGTAATGCGCAAGAATTGGTATGTACACCCCGTATTTACATATCTGCCACTGTGCAGGAAAATCCGTATAGGTGTTCGAGTGTTCGAACCGTAATGCGCAAGAAATGGTATGTAAACCCCGTATTTACATATCTGCCACTGTGCAGGAGAATTCGTATAGGTGTTCGAGTGTTCGAACCGTAATGCGCAAGAAATAGTATGGAAACCCCGTATTTACATGTCTGCCACTGTGCAGGAGAATCCGTATAGGTGTTTGAGTGTTCGAACCGTAATGCGCAAGAAATGGTATGTAAACCCCGTATTTACATATCTGCCGCTGTGCAGGAGAATCCGTATAGGTGTTCGAGTGTTCGAACAGTAATGCGCAAGAATTGGTATGGAAACCCCGTATTTACATATCTGCCACTGTGCGGGAGAATCTGTATAGGTGTTCGAGTGTTCGAACCGTAATGCGTAAGAAATGATATGTAAACCCCGTATTTACATATCTGCCACTGTGCAGGAGAATCCGTATAGGTGTTCGAGTGTTCGAACCGTAATGCGCAAGAAATGGTATGGAAACCCCGTATTTACATATCTGCCACTCCGCAGAAGAATCCGTATAGGTGTTCGAGTGTTCGAACCGTAATGCGCAAGAAATGGTATGGAAACCCCGTATTTACATATCTGCCACTCCGCAGAAGAATCCGTATAGGTGTTCGAGTGTTCGAACAGTAATGCGAAGAATTGGTATGGAAACCCCGTATTTACATATCTGCCACTGTGCGGGAGAATCCGTATAGGTGTTCGAGTGTTCGAACCGTAATGCGTAAGAAATGATATGTAAACCCCGTATTTACATATCTGCCACTGTGCAGGAGAATCCGTATAGGTGTTCGAGTGTTCGAACCGTAATGCGCAAGAAATGGTATGGAAACCCCGTATTTACATATCTGCCACTCCGCAGAAGAATCCGTATAGGTGTTCGAGTGTTCGAACAGTAATGCGCAAGAATTGGTATGGAAACCCCGTATTTACATATCTGCCACTGTGCGGGAGAATCCGTATAGGTGTTCGAGTGTTCGAACCGTAATGCGCAAGAAATGGTATGGAAACCCCGTATTTACATATCTGCCACTCCGCAGAAGAATCCGTATAGGTGTTCGAGTGTTCGAACAGTAATGCGCAAGAATTGGTATGGAAACCCCGTATTTACATATCTGCCACTGTGCGGGAGAATCCGTATAGGTGTTCGAGTGTTCGAACCGTAATGCGTAAGAAATGATATGTAAACCCCGTATTTACATATCTGCCACTGTGCAGGAGAATCCGTATAGGTGTTCGAGTGTTCGAACCGTAATGCGCAAGAAATGGTATGGAAACCCCGTATTTACATATCTGCCACTCCGCAGAAGAATCCGTATAGGTGTTCGAGTGTTCGGACCGTAATGCGCAAGAAATGGTATGGAAACCCCGTATTTACATATCTGCCACTCCGCAGAAAAATCCGTATAGGTGTTCGAGTGTTCGAACAGTAATGCGCAAGAATTGGTATGGAAACCCCGTATTTACATATCTGCCACTGTGCGGGGGAATCCGTATAGGTGTTCGAGTGTTCGAACCGTAATGCGCAAGAAATGGTTTGTAAACCCCGTATTTACATGTCTGCCACTGTGCATGAGAATCCGTATAGGTGTTCGAGTGTTCGAACCGTAATGCACAAGAAATGGTATGGAAACCCCGTATTTACAAATCTGCCACTGTGCAGGAGAATCCGTATAGGTGTTCGATTGTTCGAACCGTAATGCGTGAGAAATGATATGTAAACCCCGTATTTACATATCTGCCACTGTGCAGGAGAATCCGTATAGGTGATCGAGTGTTCGAACCGTAATGCGCAAGAAATGGTATGGAAACCCCGTATTTACATATCTGCCACTCCGCAGAAGAATCCGTATAGGTGTTCGAGTGTTCGATCCGTAATGCGCAAGAAATGGTATGTAAACCCGTTATTTACATATCTGCCACTGCGCAGGAGAATCCGTATAGGTGTTCGAGTGTTCGAACCGTAATGCGCAAGAAATGGTATGGAAACCCCGTATTTACAAATCTACCACAATGCAGGAGAATCCGTATAGGTGTTCGAGTGTTCGAACCGTAATGCGCAAGAATTGGTATGTACACCCCGTATTTACATATCTGCCACTGTGCAGGAAAATCCGTATAGGTGTTCGAGTGTTCGAACCGTAATGCGCAAGAAATGGTATGTAAACCCCGTATTTACATATCTGCCACTGTGCAGGAGAATTCGTATAGGTGTTCGAGTGTTCGAACCGTAATGCGCAAGAAATAGTATGGAAACCCCGTATTTACATGTCTGCCACTGTGCAGGAGAATCCGTATAGGTGTTTGAGTGTTCGAACCGTAATGCGCAAGAAATGGTATGTAAACCCCGTATTTACATATCTGCCGCTGTGCAGGAGAATCCGTATAGGTGTTCGAGTGTTCGAACAGTAATGCGCAAGAATTGGTATGGAAACCCCGTATTTACATATCTGCCACTGTGCGGGAGAATCTGTATAGGTGTTCGAGTGTTCGAACCGTAATGCGTAAGAAATGATATGTAAACCCCGTATTTACATATCTGCCACTGTGCAGGAGAATCCGTATAGGTGTTCGAGTGTTCGAACCGTAATGCGCAAGAAATGGTATGGAAACCCCGTATTTACATATCTGCCACTCCGCAGAAGAATCCGTATAGGTGTTCGAGTGTTCGAACCGTAATGCGCAAGAAATGGTATGGAAACCCCGTATTTACATATCTGCCACTCCGCAGAAGAATCCGTATAGGTGTTCGAGTGTTCGAACAGTAATGCGCAAGAATTGGTATGGAAACCCCGTATTTACATATCTGCCACTGTGCGGGAGAATCCGTATAGGTGTTCGAGTGTTCGAACCGTAATGCGTAAGAAATGATATGTAAACCCCGTATTTACATATCTGCCACTGTGCAGGAGAATCCGTATAGGTGTTCGAGTGTTCGAACCGTAATGCGCAAGAAATGGTATGGAAACCCCGTATTTACATATCTGCCACTCCGCAGAAGAATCCGTATAGGTGTTCGAGTGTTCGAACAGTAATGCGCAAGAATTGGTATGGAAACCCCGTATTTACATATCTGCCACTGTGCGGGAGAATCCGTATAGGTGTTCGAGTGTTCGAACCGTAATGCGCAAGAAATGGTATGGAAACCCCGTATTTACATATCTGCCACTCCGCAGAAGAATCCGTATAGGTGTTCGAGTGTTCGAACAGTAATGCGCAAGAATTGGTATGGAAACCCCGTATTTACATATCTGCCACTGTGCGGGAGAATCCGTATAGGTGTTCGAGTGTTCGAACCGTAATGCGTAAGAAATGATATGTAAACCCCGTATTTACATATCTGCCACTGTGCAGGAGAATCCGTATAGGTGTTCGAGTGTTCGAACCGTAATGCGCAAGAAATGGTATGGAAACCCCGTATTTACATATCTGCCACTCCGCAGAAGAATCCGTATAGGTGTTCGAGTGTTCGAACAGTAATGCGCAAGAATTGGTATGGAAACCCCGTATTTACATATCTGCCACTCCGCAGAAGAATCCGTATAGGTGTTCGAGTGTTCGAACAGTAATGCGCAAGAATTGGTATGGAAACCCCGTATTTACATATCTGCCACTGCGCAGGAGAATCCGTATAGGTGTTCGAGTGTTCGAACCGTAATGCGCAAGAAATGGTATGGAAACCCCGTATTTACAAATCTACCACAATGCAGGAGAATCCGTATAGGTGTTCGAGTGTTCGAACCGTAATGCGCAAGAATTGGTATGTACACCCCGTATTTACATATCTGCCACTGTGCAGGAGAATCCGTATAGGTGTTCGAGTGTTCGAACCGTAATGCGCAAGAAATGGTATGTAAACCCCGTATTTACATATCTGCCACTGTGCAGGAGAATTCGTATAGGTGTTCGAGTGTTCGAACCGTAATGCGCAAGAAATAGTATGGAAACCCCGTATTTACATGTCTGCCACTGTGCTGGAGAATCCGTATAGGTGTTCGAGTGTTCGAACCGTAATGCGCAAGAAATGGTATGCAAACCCCGTATTTACATATCTGCCGCTGTGCAGGAGAATCCGTATAGGTGTTCGAGTGTTCGAACAGTAATGCGCAAGAATTGGTATGGAAACCCCGTATTTACATATCTGCCACTGTGCGGGAGAATCCGTATAGGTGTTCGAGTGTTCGAACCGTAATGCGTAAGAAATGATATGTAAACCCCGTATTTACATATCTGCCACTGTGCAGGAGAATCCGTATAGGTGTTCGAGTGTTCGAACCGTAATGCGCAAGAAATGGTATGGAAACCCCGTATTTACATATCTGCCACTCCGCAGAAGAATCCGTATAGGTGTTCGAGTGTTCGAACCGTAATGCGCAAGAAATGGTATGGAAACCCCGTATTTACATATCTGCCACTCCGCAGAAGAATCCGTATAGGTGTTCGAGTGTTCGAACAGTAATGCGCAAGAATTGGTATGTAAACCCCGTATTTACATATCTGCCACTATGCATGAGAATCCGTATAGGTGTTCGAGTGTTCGAACCGTAATGCAGAAGAAATGGTATGGAAACCCCGTACTTACGTATCTGCCACTGTGCAGGAGAATCCGTATAGGTGTTCGAGTGTTCGAACCGTAATGCGTAAGAAATGATATGTAAACCCCGTATTTACATATCTGCCACTGTGCAGGAGAATCCGTATAGGTGTTCGAGTGTTCGAACCGTAATGCGAAAGAAATGGTATGGAAACCCCGTATTTACATATCTGCCACTCCGCAGAAGAATCCGTATAGGTGTTCGAGTGTTCGAACCGTAATGCACAAGAAATGGTATGTAAACCCCGTAATTACATATCTGCCACTGTGCAGGAGAATTCGTATAGGTGTTCGAGTGTTCGAACCGTAATGCGCAAGAAATAGTATGGAAACCCCGTATTTCATGTCTGCCACTGTGCATGAGAATCCGTATAGGTGTTCGAATGTTCGAACCGTAATGCGCAAGAAATGGTATGTAAACCCCGTATTTACATGTCTGCCACTGTGCATGAGAATCCGTATAGGTGTTCGAGTGTTCGAACCGTAATGCACAAGAAATGGTATGGAAACCCCGTATTTACATATCTGCCACTGTGCAGGAGAATCCGTATAGGTGTTCGAGTGTTTGAACCGTAATGCGTAAGAAATGATATGGAAACCCCGTGTTTACAAATCTACCACTGTGCAGGAGAATCCGTATAGGTGTTCGAGTGTTCGAACCGTAATGCACAAGAAATGGTATGGAAACCCCGTATTTACATATCTGCCACTGTGCAGGAGAATCCGTATAGGTGTTCGAGTGTTCGAACCGTAATGCGTAAGAAATGATATGTAAACCCCGTATTTACATATCTGCCACTGTGCAGGAGAATCCGTATAGGTGTTCGAGTGTTCGAACCGTAATGCGCAAGAAATGGTATGTAAACCCCGTATTTACATATCTGCCACTGTGCAGGAGAATTCGTATAGGTGTTCGAGTGTTCGAACCGTAATGCGCAAGAAATAGTATGGAAACCCCGTATTTACATGTCTGCCACTGTGCTGGAGAATCCGTATAGGTGTTCGAGTGTTCGAACCGTAATGCGCAAGAAATGGTATGCAAACCCCGTATTTACATATCTGCCGCTGTGCAGGAGAATCCGTAGAGGTGTTCGAGTGTTCGAACAGTAATGCGCAAGAATTGGTATGGAAACCCCGTATTTACATATCTGCCACTGTGCGGGAGAATCCGTATAGGTGTTCGAGTGTTCGAACCGTAATGCGTAAGAAATGATATGTAAACCCCGTATTTACATATCTGCCACTGTGCAGGAGAATCCGTATAGGTGTTCGAGTGTTCGAACCGTAATGCGCAAGAAATGGTATGGAAACCCCGTATTTACATATCTGCCACTCCGCAGAAGAATCCGTATAGGTGTTCGAGTGTTCGAACCGTAATGCGCAAGAAATGGTATGTAAACCCCGTATTTACATATCTGCCACTCCGCAGAAGAATCCGTATAGGTGTTCGAGTGTTCGAACAGTAATGCGCAAGGATTGGTATGGAAACCCCGTATTTACATATCTGCCACTGTGCGGGAGAATCCGTATAGGTGTTCGAGTGTTCGAACCGTAATGCGCAAGAAATGGTATGTAAACCCCGTATTTACATGTCTGCCACTGTGCATGATAATCCGTATAGGTGTTCGAGTGTTCGAACCGTAATGCACAAGAAATGGTATGGAAACCCCGTATTTACAAATCTGCCACTGTGCAGGAGAATCCGTATAGGTGTTCGAGTGTTCGAACCGTAATGCGTAAGAAATGATATGTAAACCCCGTATTTACATATCTGCCACTGTGCAGGAGAATCCGTATAGGTGTTCGAGTGTTCGAACCGTAATGCGCAAGAAATGGTATGGAAACCCCGTATTTACATATCTGCCACTCCGCAGGAGAATCCGTATAGGTGTTCGAGTGTTTGAACCGTAATGCGTAAGAAATGATATGGAAACCCCGTGTTTACAAATCTACCACTGTGCAGGAGAATCCGTATAGGTGTTCGAGTGTTCGAACCGTAATGCACAAGAAATGGTATGGAAACCCCGTATTTACATATCTGCCACTGTGCAGGAGAATCCGTATAGGTGTTCGAGTGTTCGAACCGTAATGCGTAAGAAATGATATGTAAACCCCGTATTTACATATCTGCCACTGTGCAGGAGAATCCGTATAGGTGTTCGAGTGTTCGAACCGTAATGCGCAAGAAATGGTATGTAAACCCCGTATTTACATATCTGCCACTGTGCAGGAGAATTCGTATAGGTGTTCGAGTGTTCGAACCGTAATGCGCAAGAAATAGTATGGAAACCCCGTATTTACATGTCTGCCACTGTGCTGGAGAATCCGTATAGGTGTTCGAGTGTTCGAACCGTAATGCGCAAGAAATGGTATGCAAACCCCGTATTTACATATCTGCCGCTGTGCAGGAGAATCCGTATAGGTGTTCGAGTGTTCGAACAGTAATGCGCAAGAATTGGTATGGAAACCCCGTATTTACATATCTGCCACTGTGCGGGAGAATCCGTATAGGTGTTCGAGTGTTCGAACCGTAATGCGTAAGAAATGATATGTAAACCCCGTATTTACATATCTGCCACTGTGCAGGAGAATCCGTATAGGTGTTCGAGTGTTCGAACCGTAATGCGCAAGAAATGGTATGGAAACCCCGTATTTACATATCTGCCACTCCGCAGAAGAATCCGTATAGGTGTTCGAGTGTTCGAACCGTAATGCGTAAGAAATGATATGTAAACCCCGTATTTACATATCTGCCACTGTGCGGGAGAATCCGTATAGGTGTTCGAGTGTTCGAACCGTAATGCGCAAGAAATGGTATGTAAACCCCGTATTTACATGTCTGCCACTATGCATGAGAATCCGTATAGGTGTTCGAGTGTTCGAACCGTAATGCACAAGAAATGGTATGGAAACCCCGTACTTACGTATCTGCCACTGTGCAGGAGAATCCGTATAGGTGTTCGAGTGTTCGAACCGTAATGCGTAAGAAATGATATGTAAACCCCGTATTTACATATCTGCCACTGTGCAGGAGAATCCGTATAGGTGTTCGAGTGTTCGAACCGTAATGCGAAAGAAATGGTATGGAAACCCCGTATTTACATATCTGCCACTCCGCAGAAGAATCCGTATAGGTGTTCGAGTGTTCGAACCGTAATGCACAAGAAATGGTATGTAAACCCCGTAATTACATATCTGCCACTGTGCAGGAGAATTCGTATAGGTGTTCGAGTGTTCGAACCGTAATGCGCAAGAAATAGTATGGAAACCCCGTATTTCATGTCTGCCACTGTGCATGAGAATCCGTATAGGTGTTCGAATGTTCGAACCGTAATGCGCAAGAAATGGTATGTAAACCCCGTATTTACATGTCTGCCACTGTGCATGAGAATCCGTATAGGTGTTCGAGTGTTCGAACCGTAATGCACAAGAAATGGTATGGAAACCCCGTATTTACATATCTGCCACTGTGCAGGAGAATCCGTATAGGTGTTCGAGTGTTTGAACCGTAATGCGTAAGAAATGATATGGAAACCCCGTGTTTACAAATCTACCACTGTGCAGGAGAATCCGTATAGGTGTTCGAGTGTTCGAACCGTAATGCACAAGAAATGGTATGGAAACCCCGTATTTACATATCTGCCACTGTGCAGGAGAATCCGTATAGGTGTTCGAGTGTTCGAACCGTAATGCGTAAGAAATGATATGTAAACCCCGTATTTACATATCTGCCACTGTGCAGGAGAATCCGTATAGGTGTTCGAGTGTTCGAACCGTAATGCGCAAGAAATGGTATGGAAACCCCGTATTTACATATCTGCCACTGTGCAGGAGAATCCGTATAGGTGTTCGAGTGTTCGAACCGTAATGCGTAAGAAATGATATGTAAACCCCGTATTTACATATCTGCCACTGTGCAGGAGAATCCGTATAGGTGTTCGAGTGTTCGAACAGTAATGCGCAAGAATTGGTATGGAAACCCCGTATTTACATATCTGCCACAATGCAGGAGAATCCGAATAGGTGTTCGAGTGTTCGAACCGTAATGCGCAAGAATTGGTATGTACACCCCGTATTTACAAATCAGCCACTGTGCAGGAGAATCCGTATAGGTGTTCGAGTGTTCGAACCGTAACGCGCAAGAAATGGTATGGAAACCCCGTATTTACATATCTGCCACTGTGCAGGAGAATCCGTATAGGTGTTCGAGTGTTCGAACCGTAATGCGCAAGAAATGGTATGGAAACCCCGTATTTACATATCTGCCACTCCGTAGAAGAATCCGTATAGGTGTTCGAGTGTTCGAACAGTAATGCGCAAGAATTGGTATGGAAACCCCGTATTTACATATATGCCACTGTGCGGGAGAATCCGTATAGGTGTTCGAGTGTTCGAACCGTAATGCGGAAGAAATGGTATGTAAACCCCGTATTTACATGTCTGCCACTGTGCATGAGAATCCGTATAGGTGTTCGAGTGTTCGAACCGTAATGCGCAAGAAATGGTATGGAAACCCCGTATTTACATATCTGCCACTCCGCAGAAGAATCCGTATAGGTGTTCGAGTGTTCGAACCGTAATGCGCAAGAAATGGTATGGAAACCCCGTATTTACATATCTGCCACTCCGCAGAAGAATCCGTATAGGTGTTCGAGTGTTCGAACAGTAATGCGCAAGAATTGGTATGGAAACCCCGTATTTACATATCTGCCACTGTGCGGGAGAATCCGTATAGGTGTTCGAGTGTTCGAACCGTAATGCGCAAGAAATGGTATGTAAACCCCGTATTTACATGTCTACCACTGTGCATGAGAATCCGTATAGGTGTTCGAGTGTTCGAACCGTAATGCACAAGAAATGGTATGGAAACCCCGTACTTACATATCTGCCACTGTGCAGGAGAATCCGTATAGGTGTTCGAGTGTTCGAACCGTAATGCGTAAGAAATCATATGTAAACCCCGTATTTACATATCTGCCACTGTGCAGGAGAATCCGTATAGGTGTTCGAGTGTTCGAACCGTAATGCGAAAGAAATGGTATGGAAACCCCGTATTTACATATCTGCCACTCCGCAGAAGAATCCGTATAGGTGTTCGAGTGTTCGATCCGTAATGCGCAAGAAATGGTATGTAAACCCGTTATTTACATATCTGCCACTGCGCAGGAGAATCCGTATAGGTGTTCGAGTGTTCGAACCGTAATACGCAAGAAATGGTATGGAAACCCCGTATTTACAAATCTACCACAATGCAGGAGAATCCGTATAGGTGTTCGAGTGTTCGAACTGTAATGAGCAAGAACTGGTATGTACACCCCGTATTTAAATATCTGCCACGGTGCAGGAGAATCCGTATAGGTGTTCGAGTGTTCAAACCGTAATGCGCAAGAAATGGTATGTAAACCCCGTATTTACATATCTGCCACTGTGCAGGAGAATTCGTATAGGTGTTCGAGTGTTCGAACCGTAATGCGCAAGAAATGGTATGGAAACCCCGTATTTACATATCTGCCACTGTGTAGGAGAATCCGTATAGGTGTTCGAGTGTTCGAACCGTAATGCGCAAGAAATGGTATGTAAATCCTGTATTTACATATCTGCCACTGTGCAGGAGAATCCGTATAGGTGTTCGAGCGTTCGAACCGTAATGCGCAAGAAATGGTATGGAAACCCCATATTTACATATCTGCCACTGTGCAGGAGAATCCGTATAGGTGTTTGAGTGTTCGAACAGTAATGCGCAAGAATTGGTATGGAAACCCCGTATTTACAAATCTGCCACTGTGCGGGAGAATTCGTATAGGTGTTCGAGTGTTCGAACCGTAATGCGCAAGAAATCGTATGTAAACCCCGTATTTACATGTCTGCCACTGTGCATGAGAATCCGTATAGGTGTTCGAGTGTTCGAACCGTAATGCGCAAGAAATGGTATGTAAACCCCGTATTTACATGTCTGCCACTGTGCATGAGAATCCGTATAGGTGTTCGAGTGTTCGAACCGTAATGCGCAAGAAATGGTATGGAAACCCCGTATTTACATATCTGCCACTGTGCAGGAGAATCCGTATAGGTGTTCGAGTGTTCGAACCGTAATGCGTAAGAAATGATATGTAAACCCCGTATTTACATATCTGCCTCTGTGCAGGAGAATCCGTATAGGTGTTCGAGTGTTCGAACCGTAATGCGCAAGAAATGGTATGGAAACCCCGTATTTACATATCTGCCACTCCGCAGAAGAATCCGTATAGGTGTTCGAGTGTTCGATCCGTAATGCGCAAGAAATGGTATGTAAACCCGTTATTTACATATCTGCCACTGCGCAGGAGAATCCGTATAGGTGTTCGAGTGTTCGAACCGTAATACGCAAGAAATGGTATGGAAACCCCGTATTTACAAATCTACCACAATGCAGGAGAATCCGTATAGGTGTTCGAGTGTTCGAACTGTAATGAGCAAGAACTGGTATGTACACCCCGTATTTAAATATCTGCCACGGTGCAGGAGAATCCGTATAGGTGTTCGAGTGTTCAAACCGTAATGCGCAAGAAATGGTATGTAAACCCCGTATTTACATATCTGCCACTGTGCAGGAGAATTCGTATAGGTGTTCGAGTGTTCGAACCGTAATGCGCAAGAAATGGTATGGAAACCCCGTATTTACATATCTGCCACTGTGTAGGAGAATCCGTATAGGTGTTCGAGTGTTCGAACCGTAATGCGCAAGAAATGGTATGTAAATCCTGTATTTACATATCTGCCACTGTGCAGGAGAATCCGTATAGGTGTTCGAGCGTTCGAACCGTAATGCGCAAGAAATGGTATGGAAACCCCATATTTACATATCTGCCACTGTGCAGGAGAATCCGTATAGGTGTTTGAGTGTTCGAACAGTAATGCGCAAGAATTGGTATGGAAACCCCGTATTTACAAATCTGCCACTGTGCGGGAGAATTCGTATAGGTGTTCGAGTGTTCGAACCGTAATGCGCAAGAAATCGTATGTAAACCCCGTATTTACATGTCTGCCACTGTGCATGAGAATCCGTATAGGTGTTCGAGTGTTCGAACCGTAATGCGCAAGAAATGGTATGTAAACCCCGTATTTACATGTCTGCCACTGTGCATGAGAATCCGTATAGGTGTTCGAGTGTTCGAACCGTAATGCGCAAGAAATGGTATGGAAACCCCGTATTTACATATCTGCCACTGTGCAGGAGAATCCGTATAGGTGTTCGAGTGTTCGAACCGTAATGCGTAAGAAATGATATGTAAACCCCGTATTTACATATCTGCCTCTGTGCAGGAGAATCCGTATAGGTGTTCGAGTGTTCGAACCGTAATGCGCAAGAAATGGTATGGAAACCCCGTATTTACATATCTGCCACTCCGCAGAAGAATCCGTATAGGTGTTCGAGTGTTCGATCCGTAATGCGCAAGAAATGGTATGTAAACCCGTTATTTACATATCTGCCACTGCGCAGGAGAATCCGTATAGATGTTCGAGTGTTCGAACCGTAATGCGCAAGAAATGGTATGGAAACCCCGTATTTCATGTCTGCCACTGTGCGTGAGAATCCGTATAGGTGTTCGAGTGTTCGAACCGTAATGTGCATGAAATGGTATGTAAACCCCGTATTTACATATCTGCCACTATGCATGAGAATCCGTATAGGTGTTCGAGTGTTCGAACCGTAATGCGTAAGAAATGATATGTAAACCCCGTATTTACATATCTGCCACTGTGCAGGAGAATCCGTATAGGTGTTCAAGTGTTCGAACCGTAATGCGCAAGAAATTGTATGGAAACCCCGTATTTACATATCTCCCACTCCGCAGAAGAATCCGTATAGGTGTTCGAGTGTTCGATCCGTAATGCGCAAGAAATGGTATGTAAACCCGTTATTTACATATCTGCCACTGCGCAGGAGAATCCGTATAGGTGTTCGAGTGTTCGAACCGTAATGCGCAAGAAATGGTATGGAAACCCCGTATTTACAAATCTACCACAATGCAGGAGAATCCGTATAGGTGTTCGAGTGTTCGAACCGTAATGCGCAAGATTGGTATGTACTCCCCGTATTTACATATCTGCCACTGTGCAGGAGAATCCGTATAGGTGTTCGAGTGTTCGAACCGTAATGCGCAAGAAATGGTATGTAAACCCCATATTTACATATCTGCCACTGTGCAGGAGAATTCGTATAGGTGTTCGAGTGTTCGAACCGTAATGCGCAAGAAATAGTATGGAAACCCCGTATTTACATGTCTGCCACTGTGTAGGAGAATCCGTATAGGTGTTCGAGTGTTCGAACCGTAATGCGCAACAAATGGTATGTAAACCCCGTATTTAGATATCTGCCGCTGTGCAGGAGAATCCGTATAGGTGTTCGAGTGTTCGAACCGTAATGCGTAAGAAATGATATGTAAACCCCGTATTTACATATCTGCCACTGTGCAGGAGAATCCGTATAGGTGTTCGAGTGTTCGAACAGTAATGCGCAAGAATTGGTATGGAAACCCCGTATTTACATATCTGCCACAATGCAGGAGAATCCGTATAGGTGTTCGAGTGTTCGAACCGTAATGCGCAAGAATTGGTATGTACACCCCGTATTTACAAATCAGCCACTGTGCAGGAGAATCCGTATAGGTGTTCGAGTGTTCGAACCGTAATGCGCAAGAAATGGTATGGAAACCCCGTATTTACATATCTGCCACTGTGCAGGAGAATCCGTATAGGTGTTCGAGTGTTCGAACCGTAATGCGCAAGAAATGGTATGGAAACCCCGTATTTACATATCTGCCACTCCGTAGAAGAATCCGTATAGGTGTTCGAGTGTTCGAACAGTAATGCGCAAGAATTGGTATGGAAACCCCGTATTTACATATATGCCACTGTGCGGGAGAATCCGTATAGGTGTTCGAGTGTTCGAACCGTAATGCGGAAGAAATGGTATGTAAACCCCGTATTTACATGTCTGCCACTGTGCATGAGAATCCGTATAGGTGTTCGAGTGTTCGAACCGTAATGCGCAAGAAATGGTATGGAAACCCCGTATTTACATATCTGCCACTCCGCAGAAGAATCCGTATAGGTGTTCGAGTGTTCGAACCGTAATGCGCAAGAAATGGTATGGAAACCCCGTATTTACATATCTGCCACTCCGCAGAAGAATCCGTATAGGTGTTCGAGTGTTCGAACCGTAATGTGCATGAAATGGTATGTAAACCCCGTATTTACATATCTGCCACTGTGCATGAGAATCCGTATAGGTATTCGAGTGTTCGAACCGTAATGCGTAAGAAATGATATGTAAACCCCGTATTTACATATCTGCCACTGTGCAGGAGAATCCGTATAGGTGTTCGAGCGTTCGAACCGTAATGCGCAAGAAATGGTATGGAAACCCCATATTTACATATCTGCCACTGTGCAGGAGAATCCGTATAGGTGTTTGAGTGTTCGAACAGTAATGCGCAAGAATTGGTATGGAAACCCCGTATTTACAAATCTGCCACTGTGCGGGAGAATTCGTATAGGTGTTCGAGTGTTCGAACCGTAATGCGCAAGAAATCGTATGTAAACCCCGTATTTACATGTCTGCCACTGTGCATGAGAATCCGTATAGGTGTTCGAGTGTTCGAACCGTAATGCGCAAGAAATGGTATGTAAACCCCGTATTTACATGTCTGCCACTGTGCATGAGAATCCGTATAGGTGTTCGAGTGTTCGAACCGTAATGCGCAAGAAATGGTATGGAAACCCCGTATTTACATATCTGCCACTGTGCAGGAGAATCCGTATAGGTGTTCGAGTGTTCGAACCGTAATGCGTAAGAAATGATATGTAAACCCCGTATTTACATATCTGCCTCTGTGCAGGAGAATCCGTATAGGTGTTCGAGTGTTCGAACCGTAATGCGCAAGAAATGGTATGGAAACCCCGTATTTACATATCTGCCACTCCGCAGAAGAATCCGTATAGGTGTTCGAGTGTTCGATCCGTAATGCGCAAGAAATGGTATGTAAACCCGTTATTTACATATCTGCCACTGCGCAGGAGAATCCGTATAGATGTTCGAGTGTTCGAACCGTAATGCGCAAGAAATGGTATGGAAACCCCGTATTTCATGTCTGCCACTGTGCGTGAGAATCCGTATAGGTGTTCGAGTGTTCGAACCGTAATGTGCATGAAATGGTATGTAAACCCCGTATTTACATATCTGCCACTATGCATGAGAATCCGTATAGGTGTTCAAGTGTTCGAACCGTAATGCGTAAGAAATGATATGTAAACCCCGTATTTACATATCTGCCACTGTGCAGGAGAATCCGTATAGGTGTTCAAGTGTTCGAACCGTAATGCGCAAGAAATTGTATGGAAACCCCGTATTTACATATCTCCCACTCCGCAGAAGAATCCGTATAGGTGTTCGAGTGTTCGATCCGTAATGCGCAAGAAATGGTATGTAAACCCGTTATTTACATATCTGCCACTGCGCAGGAGAATCCGTATAGGTGTTCGAGTGTTCGAACCGTAATGCGCAAGAAATGGTATGGAAACCCCGTATTTACAAATCTACCACAATGCAGGAGAATCCGTATAGGTGTTCGAGTGTTCGAACCGTAATGCGCAAGATTGGTATGTACTCCCCGTATTTACATATCTGCCACTGTGCAGGAGAATCCGTATAGGTGTTCGAGTGTTCGAACCGTAATGCGCAAGAAATGGTATGTAAACCCCATATTTACATATCTGCCACTGTGCAGGAGAATTCGTATAGGTGTTCGAGTGTTCGAACCGTAATGCGCAAGAAATAGTATGGAAACCCCGTATTTACATGTCTGCCACTGTGTAGGAGAATCCGTATAGGTGTTCGAGTGTTCGAACCGTAATGCGCAACAAATGGTATGTAAACCCCGTATTTAGATATCTGCCGCTGTGCAGGAGAATCCGTATAGGTGTTCGAGTGTTCGAACCGTAATGCGTAAGAAATGATATGTAAACCCCGTATTTACATATCTGCCACTGTGCAGGAGAATCCGTATAGGTGTTCGAGTGTTCGAACAGTAATGCGCAAGAATTGGTATGGAAACCCCGTATTTACATATCTGCCACAATGCAGGAGAATCCGTATAGGTGTTCGAGTGTTCGAACCGTAATGCGCAAGAATTGGTATGTACACCCCGTATTTACAAATCAGCCACTGTGCAGGAGAATCCGTATAGGTGTTCGAGTGTTCGAACCGTAATGCGCAAGAAATGGTATGGAAACCCCGTATTTACATATCTGCCACTGTGCAGGAGAATCCGTATAGGTGTTCGAGTGTTCGAACCGTAATGCGCAAGAAATGGTATGGAAACCCCGTATTTACATATCTGCCACTCCGTAGAAGAATCCGTATAGGTGTTCGAGTGTTCGAACAGTAATGCGCAAGAATTGGTATGGAAACCCCGTATTTACATATATGCCACTGTGCGGGAGAATGCGTATAGGTGTTCGAGTGTTCGAACCGTAATGCGGAAGAAATGGTATGTAAACCCCGTATTTACATGTCTGCCACTGTGCATGAGAATCCGTATAGGTGTTCGAGTGTTCGAACCGTAATGCGCAAGAAATGGTATGGAAACCCCGTATTTACATATCTGCCACTCCGCAGAAGAATCCGTATAGGTGTTCGAGTGTTCGAACCGTAATGCGCAAGAAATGGTATGGAAACCCCGTATTTACATATCTGCCACTCCGCAGAAGAATCCGTATAGGTGTTCGAGTGTTCGAACCGTAATGTGCATGAAATGGTATGTAAACCCCGTATTTACATATCTGCCACTGTGCATGAGAATCCGTATAGGTATTCGAGTGTTCGAACCGTAATGCGTAAGAAATGATATGTAAACCCCGTATTTACATATCTGCCACTGTGCAGGAGAATCCGTATAGGTGTTCAAGTGTTCGAACCGTAATGCGCAAGAAATTGTATGGAAACCCCGTATTTACATATCTCCCACTCCGCAGAAGAATCCGTATAGGTGTTCGAGTGTTCGATCCGTAATGCGCAAGAAATGGTATGTAAACCCGTTATTTACATATCTGCCACTGCGCAGGAGAATCCGTATAGGTGTTCGAGTGTTCGAACCGTAATGCGCAAGAAATGGTATGGAAACCCCGTATTTACAAATCTACCACAATGCAGGAGAATCCGTATAGGTGTTCGAGTGTTCGAACCGTAATGCGCAAGAATTGGTATGTACTCCCCGTATTTACATATCTGCCACTGTGCAGGAGAATCCGTATAGGTGTTCGAGTGTTCGAACCGTAATGCGCAAGAAATGGTATGTAAACCCCATATTTACATATCTGCCACTGTGCAGGAGAATTCGTATAGGTGTTCGAGTGTTCGAACCGAAATGCGCAAGAAATAGTATGGAAACCCCGTATTTACATGTCTGCCACTGTGTAGGAGAATCCGTATAGGTGTTCGAGTGTTCGAACCGTAATGCGCAACAAATGGTATGTAAACCCCGTATTTAGATATCTGCCGCTGTGCAGGAGAATCCGTATAGGTGTTCGAGTGTTCGAACCGTAATGCGTAAGAAATGATATGTAAACCCCGTATTTACATATCTGCCACTGTGCAGGAGAATCCGTATAGGTGTTCGAGTGTTCGAACAGTAATGCGCAAGAATTGGTATGGAAACCCCGTATTTACATATCTGCCACAATGCAGGAGAATCCGTATAGGTGTTCGAGTGTTCGAACCGTAATGCGCAAGAATTGGTATGTACACCCCGTATTTACAAATCAGCCACTGTGCAGGAGAATCCGTATAGGTGTTCGAGTGTTCGAACCGTAATGCGCAAGAAATGGTATGGAAACCCCGTATTTACATATCTGCCACTGTGCAGGAGAATCCGTATAGGTGTTCGAGTGTTCGAACCGTAATGCGCAAGAAATGGTATGGAAACCCCGTATTTACATATCTGCCACTCCGTAGAAGAATCCGTATAGGTGTTCGAGTGTTCGAACAGTAATGCGCAAGAATTGGTATGGAAACCCCGTATTTACATATATGCCACTGTGCGGGAGAATCCGTATAGGTGTTCGAGTGTTCGAACCGTAATGCGGAAGAAATGGTATGTAAACCCCGTATTTACATGTCTGCCACTGTGCATGAGAATCCGTATAGGTGTTCGAGTGTTCGAACCGTAATGCGCAAGAAATGGTATGGAAACCCCGTATTTACATATCTGCCACTCCGCAGAAGAATCCGTATAGGTGTTCGAGTGTTCGAACCGTAATGCGCAAGAAATGGTATGGAAACCCCGTATTTACATATCTGCCACTCCGCAGAAGAATCCGTATAGGTGTTCGAGTGTTCGATCCGTAATGCGCAAGAAATGGTATGTAAACCCGTTATTTACATATCTGCCACTGCGCAGGAGAATCCGTATAGGTGTTCGAGTGTTCGAACCGTAATACGCAAGAAATGGTATGGAAACCCCGTATTTACAAATCTACCACAATGCAGGAGAATCCGTATAGGTGTTCGAATGTTCGAACCGTAATGAGCAAGAACTGGTATGTACACCCCGTATTTACATATCTGCCACGGTGCAGGAGAATCCGTATAGGTGTTCGAGTGTTCAAACCGTAATGCGCAAGAAATGGTATGTAAACCCCGTATTTACATATCTGCCACTGTGCAGGAGAATTCGTATAGGTGTTCGAGTGTTCGAACCGTAATACGCAAGAAATGGTATGGAAACCCCGTATTTACAAATCTACCACAATGCAGGAGAATCCGTATAGGTGTTCGAGTGTTCGAACTGTAATGAGCAAGAACTGGTATGTACACCCCGTATTTACATATCTGCCACGGTGCTGGAGAATCCGTATAGGTGTTCGAGTGTTCAAACCGTAATGCGCAAGAAATGGTATGTAAACCCCGTATTTACATATCTGCCACTGTGCAGGAGAATTCGTATAGGTGTTCGAGTGTTCGAACCGTAATGCGCAAGAAATGGTATGGAAACCCCGTATTTACATATCTGCCACTGTGTAGGAGAATCCGTATAGGTGTTCGAGTGTTCGAACCGTAATGCGCAAGAAATGGTATGTAAATCCTGTATTTACATATCTGCCACTGTGCAGGAGAATCCGTATAGGTGTTCGAGTGTTCGAACCGTAATGCGCAAGAAATGGTATGGAAACCCCATATTTACATATCTGCCACTGTGCAGGAGAATCCGTATAGGTGTTCGAGTGTTCGAACAGTAATGCGCAAGAATTGGTATGGAAACCCCGTATTTACAAATCTGCCACTGTGCGGGAGAATTCGTATAGGTGTTCGAGTGTTCGAACCGTAATGCGCAAGAAATCGTATGTAAACCCCGTATTTACATGTCTGCCACTGTGCATGAGAATCCGTATAGGTGTTCGAGTGTTCGAACCGTAATGCGCAAGAAATGGTATGTAAACCCCGTATTTACATGTCTGCCACTGTGCATGAGAATCCGTATAGGTGTTCGAGTGTTCGAACCGTAATGCGCAAGAAATGGTATGGAAACCCCGTATTTACATATCTGCCACTGTGCAGGAGAATCCGTATAGGTGTTCGAGTGTTCGAACCGTAATGCGTAAGAAATGATATGTAAACCCCGTATTTACATATCTGCCTCTGTGCAGGAGAATCCGTATAGGTGTTCGAGTGTTCGAACCGTAATGCGCAAGAAATGGTATGGAAACCCCGTATTTACATATCTGCCACTCCGCAGAAGAATCCGTATAGGTGTTCGAGTGTTCGATCCGTAATGCGCAAGAAATGGTATGTAAACCCGTTATTTACATATCTGCCACTGCGCAGGAGAATCCGTATAGATGTTCGAGTGTTCGAACCGTAATGCGCAAGAAATGGTATGGAAACCCCGTATTTCATGTCTGCCACT
Organism: Camellia sinensis; assembly: GCF_055761805.1. Classification (NCBI taxonomy): domain Eukaryota; kingdom Viridiplantae; phylum Streptophyta; class Magnoliopsida; order Ericales; family Theaceae; genus Camellia; species Camellia sinensis. The sequence goes on along the minus strand of NW_028128989.1, from coordinate 2,246,582 downwards.
GTGCGTGAGAATCCGTATAGGTGTTCCAGTGTTCGAACCGTAATGTGCATGAAATGGTATGTAAACCCTGTATTTACATATCTGCCACTGTGCATGAGAATCCGTATAGGTGTTCGAGTGTTCGAACCGTAATGCGTAAGAAATGATATGTAAACCCCGTATTTACATATCTGCCACTGTGCAGGAGAATCCGTATAGGTGTTCAAGTGTTCGAACCGTAATGCGCAAGAAATTGTATGGAAACCCCGTATTTACATATCTGCCACTCCGTAGAAGAATCCGTATAGGTGTTCGAGTGTTCGATCCGTAATGCGCAAGAAATGGTATGTAAACCCGTTATTTACATATCTGCCACTGCGCAGGAGAATCCGTATAGGTGTTCGAGTGTTCGAACCGTAATGCGCAAGAAATGGTATGGAAACCCCGTATTTACAAATCTACCACAATGCAGGAGAATCCGTATAGGTGTTCGAGTGTTCGAACCGTAATGCGCAAGAATTGGTATGTACTCCCCGTATTTACATATCTGCCACTGTGCAGGAGAATCCGTATAGGTGTTCGAGTGTTCGAACCGTAATGCGCAAGAAATGGTATGTAAACCCCATATTTACATATCTGCCACTGTGCAGGAGAATTCGTATAGGTGTTCGAGTGTTCGAACCGTAATGCGCAAGAAATAGTATGGAAACCCCGTATTTACATGTCTGCCACTGTGTAGGAGAATCCGTATAGGTGTTCGAGTGTTCGAACCGTAATGCGCAACAAATGGTATGTAAACCCCGTATTTAGATATCTGCCGCTGTGCAGGAGAATCCGTATAGGTGTTCGAGTGTTCGAACCGTAATGCGTAAGAAATGATATGTAAACCCCGTATTTACATATCTGCCACTGTGCAGGAGAATCCGTATAGGTGTTCGAGTGTTCTAACAGTAATGCGCAAGAATTGGTATGGAAACCCCGTATTTACATATCTGCCACAATGCAGGAGAATCCGTATAGGTGTTCGAGTGTTCGAACCGTAATGCGCAAGAATTGGTATGTACACCCCGTATTTACAAATCAGCCACTGTGCAGGAGAATCCGTATAGGTGTTCGAGTGTTCGAACCGTAATGCGCAAGAAATGGTATGGAAACCCCGTATTTACATATCTGCCACTGTGCAGGAGAATCCGTATAGGTGTTCGAGTGTTCGAACCGTAATGCGCAAGAAATGGTATGGAAACCCCGTATTTACATATCTGCCACTCCGTAGAAGAATCCGTATAGGTGTTCGAGTGTTCGAACAGTAATGCGCAAGAATTGGTATGGAAACCCCGTATTTACATATATGCCACTGTGCGGGAGAATCCGTATAGGTGTTCGAGTGTTCGAACCGTAATGCGGAAGAAATGGTATGTAAACCCCGTATTTACATGTCTGCCACTGTGCATGAGAATCCGTATAGGTGTTCGAGTGTTCGAACCGTAATGCGCAAGAAATGGTATGGAAACCCCGTATTTACATATCTGCCACTCCGCAGAAGAATCCGTATAGGTGTTCGAGTGTTCGAACCGTAATGCGCAAGAAATGGTATGGAAACCCCGTATTTACATATCTGCCACTCCGCAGAAGAATCCGTATAGGTGTTCGAGTGTTCGATCCGTAATGCGCAAGAAATGGTATGTAAACCCGTTATTTACATATCTGCCACTGCGCAGGAGAATCCGTATAGGTGTTCGAGTGTTCGAACCGTAATACGCAAGAAATGGTATGGAAACCCCGTATTTACAAATCTACCACAATGCAGGAGAATCCGTATAGGTGTTCGAGTGTTCGAACCGTAATGAGCAAGAACTGGTATGTACACCCCGTATTTACATATCTGCCACGGTGCAGGAGAATCCGTATAGGTGTTCGAGTGTTCAAACCGTAATGCGCAAGAAATGGTATGTAAACCCCGTATTTACATATCTGCCACTGTGCAGGAGAATTCGTATAGGTGTTCGAGTGTTCGAACCGTAATGCGCAAGAAATGGTATGGAAACCCCGTATTTACATATCTGCCACTGTGTAGGAGAATCCGTATAGGTGTTCGAGTGTTCGAACCGTAATGCGCAAGAAATGGTATGGAAACCCCGTATTTACAAATCTCCCACAATGCAGGAGAATCCGTATAGGTGTTCGAGTGTTCGAACCGTAATGCGCAAGAATTGGTATGTACACCCCGTATTTACATATCTGCCACTGTGCAGGAGAATCCGTATAGGTGTTCGAGTGTTCGAACCGTAATGCGCAAGAAATGGTATGTAAACCCCGTATTTACATATCTGCCACTGTGCAGGAGAATTCGTATAGGTGTTCGAGTGTTCGAACCGTAATGCGCAAGAAATAGTATGGAAACCCCGTATTTACATGTCTGCCACTGTGCATGAGAATCCGTATAGGTGTTCGAGTGTTCGAACCGTAATGCGCAAGAAATGGTATGTAAACCCCGTATTTACATATCTGCCGCTGTGCAGGAGAATCCGTATAGGTGTTCGAGTGTTCGAACCGTAATGCGTAAGAAATGATATGTAAACCCCGTATTTACATATCTGCCACTGTGCAGGAGAATCCGTATAGGTGTTCGAGTGTTCGAACCGTAATGCGCAAGAAATGGTATGGAAACCCCGTATTTACATATCTGCCACTCCGCAGAAGAATCCGTAGAGGTGTGCGAGTGTTCGAACAGTAATGCGCAAGAATTGGTATGGAAACCCCGTATTTACATATCTGCCACTGTGCGGGAGAATCCGTATAGGTGTTCGAGTGTTCGAACCGTAATGCGCAAGAAATGGTATGTAAACCCCGTATTTACATGTCTGCCACTATGCATGAGAATCCGTATAGGTGTTCGAGTGTTCGAACCGTAATGCACAAGAAATGGTATGGAAACCCCGTACTTACGTATCTGCCACTGTGCAGGAGAATCCGTATAGGTGTTCGAGTGTTCGAACCGTAATGCGTAAGAAATGATATGTAAACCCCGTATTTACATATCTGCCACTGTGCAGGAGAATCCGTATAGGTGTTCGAGTGTTCGAACCGTAATGCGAAAGAAATGGTATGGAAACCCCGTATTTACATATCTGCCACTCCGCAGAAGAATCCGTATAGGTGTTCGAGTGTTCGAACCGTAATGCGCAAGAAATGGTATGTAAACCCCGTAATTACATATCTGCCACTGTGCAGGAGAATTCGTATAGGTGCTCGAGTGTTCGAACCGTAATGCGCAAGAAATAGTATGGAAACCCCGTATTTCATGTCTGCCACTGTGCATGAGAATCCGTATAGGTGTTCGAGTGTTCGAACCGTAATGCGCAAGAAATGGTATGTAAACCCCGTATTTACATGTTTGCCACTGTGCATGAGAATCCGTATAGGTGTTCGAGTGTTCGAACCGTAATGCACAAGAAATGGTATGGAAACCCCGTATTTACATATCTGCCACTGTGCAGGAGAATCCGTATAGGTGTTCGAGTGTTCGAACCGTAATGCGTAAGAAATGATATGGAAACCCCGTGTTTACAAATCTACCACTGTGCAGGACAATCCGTATAGGTGTTCGAGTGTTCGAACCGTAATGCACAAGAAATGGTATGGAAACCCCGTATTTACATATCTGCCACTGTGCAGGAGAATCCGTATAGGTGTTCGAGTGTTCGAACCGTAATGCGTAAGAAATGATATGTAAACCCCGTATTTACATATCTGTCACTGTGCAGGAGAATCCGTATAGGTGTTCGAGTGTTCGAACCGTAATGCGCAAGAAATGGTATGGAAACCCCGTATTTACATATCTGCCACTGTGCAGGAGAATCCGTATAGGTGTTCGAGTGTTCGAACCGTAATGCGTAAGAAATGATATGTAAACCCCGTATTTACATATCTGCCACTGTGCAGGAGAATCCGTATAGGTGTTCGAGTGTTCGAACAGTAATGCGCAAGAATTGGTATGGAAACCCCGTATTTACATATCTGCCACAATGCAGGAGAATCCGTATAGGTGTTCGAGTGTTCGAACCGTAATGCGCAAGAATTGGTATGTACACCCCGTATTTACAAATCAGCCACTGTGCAGGAGAATCCGTATAGGTGTTCGAGTATTCGAACCGTAATGCGCAAGAAATGGTATGGAAACCCCGTATTTACATATCTGCCACTGTGCAGGAGAATCCGTATAGGTGTTCGAGTGTTCGAACCGTAATGCGCAAGAAATGGTATGGAAACCCCGTATTTACATATCTGCCACTCCGTAGAAGAATCCGTATAGGTGTTCGAGTGTTCGAACAGTAATGCGCAAGAATTGGTATGGAAACCCCGTATTTACATATATGCCACTGTGCGGGAGAATCCGTATAGGTGTTCGAGTGTTCGAACCGTAATGCGGAAGAAATGGTATGTAAACCCCGTATTTACATGTCTGCCACTGTGCATGAGAATCCGTATAGGTGTTCGAGTGTTCGAACCGTAATGCGCAAGAAATGGTATGGAAACCCCGTATTTACATATCTGCCACTCCGCAGAAGAATCCGTATAGGTGTTCGAGTGTTCGAACCGTAATGCGCAAGAAATGGTATGGAAACCCCGTATTTACATATCTGCCACTCCGCAGAAGAATCCGTATAGGTGTTCGAGTGTTCGAACAGTAATGCGCAAGAATTGGTATGGAAACCCCGTATTTACATATCTGCCACTGTGCGGGAGAATCCGTATAGGTGTTCGAGTGTTCGAACCGTAATGCGCAAGAAATGGTATGTAAACCCCGTATTTACATATCTGCCACTGTGCAGGAGAATCCGTATAGGTGTTCGAGTGTTCGAACCGTAATGCACAAGAAATGGTATGGAAACCCCGTACTTACGTATCTGCCACTGTGCAGGAGAATCCGTATAGGTGTTCGAGTGTTCGAACCGTAATGCGTAAGAAATGATATGTAAACCCCGTATTTACATATCTGCCACTGTGCAGGAGAATCCGTATAGGTGTTCGAGTGTTCGAACCGTAATGCGAAAGAAATGGTATGGAAACCCCGTATTTACATATCTGCCACTCCGCAGAAGAATCCGTATAGGTGTTCGAGTGTTCGAACCGTAATGCGCAAGAAATGGTATGTAAACCCCGTAATTACATATCTGCCACTATGCAGGAGAATTCGTATAGGTGTTCGAGTGTTCGAACCGTAATGCGCAAGAAATAGTATGGAAACCCCGTATTTCATGTCTGCCACTGTGCATGAGAATCCGTATAGGTGTTCGAGTGTTCGAACCGTAATGCGCAAGAAATGGTATGTAAACCCCGTATTTACATGTCTGCCACTGTGCATGAGAATCCGTATAGGTGTTCGAGTGTTCGAACCGTAATGCACAAGAAATGGTATGGAAACCCCGTATTTACATATCTGCCACTGTGCAGGAGAATCCGTATAGGTGTTCGAGTGTTCGAACAGTAATGCGCAAGAATTGGTATGGAAACCCCGTATTTACATATCTGCCACAATGCAGGAGAATCCGTATAGGTGTTCGAGTGTTCGAACCGTAATGCGCAAGAATTGGTATGTACACCCCGTATTTACAAATCAGCCACTGTGCAGGAGAATCCGTATAGGTGTTCGAGTATTCGAACCGTAATGCGCAAGAAATGGTATGGAAACCCCGTATTTACATATCTGCCACTGTGTAGGAGAATCCGTATAGGTGTTCGAGTGTTCGAACCGTAATGCGCAAGAAATGGTATGGAAACCCCGTATTTACATATCTGCCACTCCGTAGAAGAATCCGTATAGGTGTTCGAGTGTTCGAACAGTAATGCGCAAGAATTGGTATGGAAACCCCGTATTTACATATATGCCACTGTGCGGGAGAATCCGTATAGGTGTTCGAGTGTTCGAACCGTAATGCGGAAGAAATGGTATGTAAACCCCGTATTTACATGTCTGCCACTGTGCATGAGAATCCGTATAGGTGTTCGAGTGTTCGAACCGTAATGCGCAAGAAATGGTATGGAAACCCCGTATTTACATATCTGCCACTCCGCAGAAGAATCCGTATAGGTGTTCGAGTGTTCGAACCGTAATGCGCAAGAAATGGTATGGAAACCCCGTATTTACATATCTGCCACTCCGCAGAAGAATCCGTATAGGTGTTCGAGTGTTCGAACAGTAATGCGCAAGAATTGGTATGGAAACCCCGTATTTACATATCTGCCACTGTGCGGGAGAATCCGTATAGGTGTTCGAGTGTTCGAACCGTAATGCGCAAGAAATGGTATGTAAACCCCGTATTTACCTATCTGCCACTGTGCAGGAGAATCCGTATAGGTGTTCGAGTGTTCGAACCGTAATGCACAAGAAATGGTATGGAAACCCCGTACTTACGTATCTGCCACTGTGCAGGAGAATCCGTATAGGTGTTCGAGTGTTCGAACCGTAATGCGTAAGAAATGATATGTAAACCCCGTATTTACATATCTGCCACTGTGCAGGAGAATCCGTATAGGTGTTCGAGTGTTCGAACCGTAATGCGAAAGAAATGGTATGGAAACCCCGTATTTACATATCTGCCACTCCGCAGAAGAATCCGTATAGGTGTTCGAGTGTTCGAACCGTAATGCGCAAGAAATGGTATGTAAACCCCGTAATTACATATCTGCCACTATGCAGGAGAATTCGTATAGGTGTTCGAGTGTTCGAACCGTAATGCGCAAGATATAGTATGGAAACCCCGTATTTCATGTCTGCCACTGTGCATGAGAATCCGTATAGGTGTTCGAGTGTTCGAACCGTAATGCGCAAGAAATGGTATGTAAACCCCGTATTTACATGTCTGCCACTGTGCATGAGAATCCGTATAGGTGTTCGAGTGTTCGAACCGTAATGCACAAGAAATGGTATGGAAACCCCGTATTTACATATCTGCCACTGTGCAGGAGAATCCGTATAGGTGTTCGAGTGTTCGAACCGTAATGCGTAAGAAATGATATGGAAACCCCGTGTTTACAAATCTACCACTGTGCAGGAGAATCCGTATAGGTGTTCGAGTGTTCGAACCGTAATGCACAAGAAATGGTATGGAAACCCCGTATTTACATATCTGCCACTGTGCAGGAGAATCCGTATAGGTGTTCGAGTGTTCGAACCGTAATGCGTAAGAAATGATTTGTAAACCCCGTATTTACATATCTGCCACTGTGCAGGAGAATCCGTATAGGTGTTCGAGTGTTCGAACCGTAATGCGCAAGAAATGGTATGGAAACCCCGTATTTACATATCTGCCACTGTGCAGGAGAATCCGTATAGGTGTTCGAGTGTTCGAACCGTAATGCGCAAGAAATGGTATGGAAACCCCGTATTTACATATCTGCCACTCCGTAGAAGAATCCGTATAGGTGTTCGAGTGTTCGAACAGTAATGCGCAAGAATTGGTATGGAAACCCCGTATTTACATATATGCCACTGTGCGGGAGAATCCGTATAGGTGTTCGAGTGTTCGAACCGTAATGCGGAAGAAATGGTATGTAAACCCCGTATTTACATGTCTGCCACTGTGCATGAGAATCCGTATAGGTGTTCGAGTGTTCGAACCGTAATGCGCAAGAAATGGTATGGAAACCCCGTATTTACATATCTGCCACTCCGCAGAAGAATCCGTATAGGTGTTCGAGTGTTCGAACCGTAATGCGCAAGAAATGGTATGGAAACCCCGTATTTACATATCTGCCACTCCGCAGAAGAATCCGTATAGGTGTTCGAGTGTTCGATCCGTAATGCGCAAGAAATGGTATGTAAACCCGTTATTTACATATCTGCCACTGCGCAGGAGAATCCGTATAGGTGTTCGAGTGTTCGAACCGTAATACGCAAGAAATGGTATGGAAACCCCGTATTTACAAATCTACCACAATGCAGGAGAATCCGTATAGGTGTTCGAGTGTTCGAACCGTAATGAGCAAGAACTGGTATGTACACCCCGTATTTACATATCTGCCACGGTGCAGGAGAATCCGTATAGGTGTTCGAGTGTTCAAACCGTAATGCGCAAGAAATGGTATGTAAACCCCGTATTTACATATCTGCCACTGTGCAGGAGAATTCGTATAGGTGTTCGAGTGTTCGAACCGTAATGCGCAAGAAATGGTATGGAAACCCCGTATTTACATATCTGCCACTGTGTAGGAGAATCCGTATAGGTGTTCGAGTGTTCGAACCGTAATGCGCAAGAAATGGTATGGAAACCCCGTATTTACAAATCTCCCACAATGCAGGAGAATCCGTATAGGTGTTCGAGTGTTCGAACCGTAATGCGCAAGAATTGTATGTACACCCCGTATTTACATATCTGCCACTGTGCAGGAGAATCCGTATAGGTGTTCGAGTGTTCGAACCGTAATGCGCAAGAAATGGTATGTAAACCCCGTATTTACATATCTGCCACTGTGCAGGAGAATTCGTATAGGTGTTCGAGTGTTCGAACCGTAATGCGCAAGAAATAGTATGGAAACCCCGTATTTACATGTCTGCCACTGTGCATGAGAATCCGTATAGGTGTTCGAGTGTTCGAACTGTAATGCGCAAGAAATGGTATGTAAACCCCGTATTTACATATCTGCCGCTGTGCAGGAGAATCCGTCTAGGTGTTCGAGTGTTCGAACAGTAATGCGCAAGAATTGGTATGGAAACCCCGTATTTAAATATCTGCCACTGTGCGGGAGAATCCGTATAGGTGTTCGAGTGTTCGAACCGTAATGCGTAAGAAATTATATGTAAACCCCGTATTTACATATCTGCTACTGTGCAGGAGAATCCGTATAGGTGTTCGAGTGTTCGAACCGTAATGCGCAAGAAATGGTATGGAAACCCCGTATTTACATATCTGCCACTCCGCAGAAGAATCCGTAGAGGTGTTCGAGTGTTCGAACAGTAATGCGCAAGAATTGGTATGGAAACCCCGTATTTACATATCTGCCACTGTGCGGGAGAATCCGTATAGGTGTTCGAGTGTTCGAACCGTAATGCGCAAGAAATGGTATGTAAACCCCGTATTTACATGTCTGCCACTATGCATGAGAATCCGTATAGGTGTTCGAGCGTTCGAACCGTAATGCACAAGAAATGGTATGGAAACCCCGTACTTACGTATCTGCCACTGTGCAGGAGAATCCGTATAGGTGTTCGAGTGTTCGAACCGTAATGCGTAAGAAATGATATGTAAACCCCGTATTTACATATCTGCCACTGTGCAGGAGAATCCGTATAGGTGATCGAGTGTTCGAACCGTAATGCGAAAGAAATGGTATGGAAACCCCGTATTTACATATCTGCCACTCCGCAGAAGAATCCGTATAGGTGTTCGAGTGTTCGAACCGTAATGCGCAAGAAATGGTATGTAAACCCCGTAATTACATATCTGCCACTGTGCAGGAGAATTCGTATAGGTGCTCGAGTGTTCGAACCGTAATGCGCAAGAAATAGTATGGAAACCCCGTATTTCATGTCTGCCACTGTGCATGAGAATCCGTATAGGTGTTCGAGTGTTCGAACCGTAATGCGCAAGAAATGGTATGTAAACCCGTTATTTACATATCTGCCACTGCGCAGGAGAATCCGTATAGGTGTTCGAGTGTTCGAACCGTAATACGCAAGAAATGGTATGGAAACCCCGTATTTACAAATCTACCACAATGCAGGAGAATCCGTATAGGTGTTCGAGTGTTCGAACCGTAATGAGCAAGAACTGGTATGTACACCCCGTATTTACATATCTGCCACGGTGCAGGAGAATCCGTATAGGTGTTCGAGTGTTCAAACCGTAATGCGCAAGAAATGGTATGTAAACCCCGTATTTACATATCTGCCACTGTGCAGGAGAATTCGTATAGGTGTTCGAGTGTTCGAACCGTAATGCGCAAGAAATGGTATGGAAACCCCGTATTTACATATCTGCCACTGTGTAGGAGAATCCGTATAGGTGTTCGAGTGTTCGAACCGTAATGCGCAAGAAATGGTATGGAAACCCCGTATTTACAAATCTCCCACAATGCAGGAGAATCCATATAGGTGTTCGAGTGTTCGAACCGTAATGCGCAAGAATTGTATGTACACCCCGTATTTACATATCTGCCACTGTGCAGGAGAATCCGTATAGGTGTTCGAGTGTTCGAACCGTAATGCGCAAGAAATGGTATGTAAACCCCGTATTTACCTATCTGCCACTGTGCAGGAGAATCCGTATAGGTGTTCGAGTGTTCGAACCGTAATGCACAAGAAATGGTATGGAAACCCCGTACTTACGTATCTGCCACTGTGCAGGAGAATCCGTATAGGTGTTCGAGTGTTCGAACCGTAATGCGTAAGAAATGATATGTAAACCCCGTATTTACATATCTGCCACTGTGCAGGAGAATCCGTATAGGTGTTCGAGTGTTCGAACCGTAATGCGAAAGAAATGGTATGGAAACCCCGTATTTACATATCTGCCACTCCGCAGAAGAATCCGTATAGGTGTTCGAGTGTTCGAACCGTAATGCGCAAGAAATGGTATGTAAACCCCGTAATTACATATCTGCCACTATGCAGGAGAATTCGTATAGGTGTTCGAGTGTTCGAACCGTAATGCGCAAGATATAGTATGGAAACCCCGTATTTCATGTCTGCCACTGTGCATGAGAATCCGTATAGGTGTTCGAGTGTTCGAACCGTAATGCGCAAGAAATGGTATGTAAACCCCGTATTTACATGTCTGCCACTGTGCATGAGAATCCGTATAGGTGTTCGAGTGTTCGAACCGTAATGCACAAGAAATGGTATGGAAACCCCGTATTTACATATCTGCCACTGTGCAGGAGAATCCGTATAGGTGTTCGAGTGTTCGAACCGTAATGCGTAAGAAATGATATGGAAACCCCGTGTTTACAAATCTACCACTGTGCAGGAGAATCCGTATAGGTGTTCGAGTGTTCGAACCGTAATGCACAAGAAATGGTATGGAAACCCCGTATTTACATATCTGCCACTGTGCAGGAGAATCCGTATAGGTGTTCGAGTGTTCGAACCGTAATGCGTAAGAAATGATTTGTAAACCCCGTATTTACATATCTGCCACTGTGCAGGAGAATCCGTATAGGTGTTCGAGTGTTCGAACCGTAATGCGCAAGAAATGGTATGGAAACCCCGTATTTACATATCTGCCACTGTGCAGGAGAATCCGTATAGGTGTTCGAGTGTTCGAACCGTAATGCGCAAGAAATGGTATGGAAACCCCGTATTTACATATCTGCCACTCCGTAGAAGAATCCGTATAGGTGTTCGAGTGTTCGAACAGTAATGCGCAAGAATTGGTATGGAAACCCCGTATTTACATATATGCCACTGTGCGGGAGAATCCGTATAGGTGTTCGAGTGTTCGAACCGTAATGCGGAAGAAATGGTATGTAAACCCCGTATTTACATGTCTGCCACTGTGCATGAGAATCCGTATAGGTGTTCGAGTGTTCGAACCGTAATGCGCAAGAAATGGTATGGAAACCCCGTATTTACATATCTGCCACTCCGCAGAAGAATCCGTATAGGTGTTCGAGTGTTCGAACCGTAATGCGCAAGAAATGGTATGGAAACCCCGTATTTACATATCTGCCACTCCGCAGAAGAATCCGTATAGGTGTTCGAGTGTTCGATCCGTAATGCGCAAGAAATGGTATGTAAACCCGTTATTTACATATCTGCCACTGCGCAGGAGAATCCGTATAGGTGTTCGAGTGTTCGAACCGTAATACGCAAGAAATGGTATGGAAACCCCGTATTTACAAATCTACCACAATGCAGGAGAATCCGTATAGGTGTTCGAGTGTTCGAACCGTAATGAGCAAGAACTGGTATGTACACCCCGTATTTACATATCTGCCACGGTGTAGGAGAATCCGTATAGGTGTTCGAGTGTTCAAACCGTAATGCGCAAGAAATGGTATGTAAACCCCGTATTTACATATCTGCCACTGTGCAGGAGAATTCGTATAGGTGTTCGAGTGTTCGAACCGTAATGCGCAAGAAATGGTATGGAAACCCCGTATTTACATATCTGCCACTGTGTAGGAGAATCCGTATAGGTGTTCGAGTGTTCGAACCGTAATGCGCAAGAAATGGTATGGAAACCCCGTATTTACAAATCTCCCACAATGCAGGAGAATCCGTATAGGTGTTCGAGTGTTCGAACCGTAATGCGCAAGAATTGTATGTACACCCCGTATTTACATATCTGCCACTGTGCAGGAGAATCCGTATAGGTGTTCGAGTGTTCGAACCGTAATGCGCAAGAAATGGTATGTAAACCCCGTATTTACATATCTGCCACTGTGCAGGAGAATTCGTATAGGTGTTCGAGTGTTCGAACCGTAATGCGCAAGAAATAGTATGGAAACCCCGTATTTACATGTCTGCCACTGTGCATGAGAATCCGTATAGGTGTTCGAGTGTTCGAACTGTAATGCGCAAGAAATGGTATGTAAACCCCGTATTTACATATCTGCCGCTGTGCAGGAGAATCCGTCTAGGTGTTCGAGTGTTCGAACAGTAATGCGCAAGAATTGGTATGGAAACCCCGTATTTAAATATCTGCCACTGTGCGGGAGAATCCGTATAGGTGTTCGAGTGTTCGAACCGTAATGCGTAAGAAATTATATGTAAACCCCGTATTTACATATCTGCTACTGTGCAGGAGAATCCGTATAGGTGTTCGAGTGTTCGAACCGTAATGCGCAAGAAATGGTATGGAAACCCCGTATTTACATATCTGCCACTCCGCAGAAGAATCCGTAGAGGTGTTCGAGTGTTCGAACAGTAATGCGCAAGAATTGGTATGGAAACCCCGTATTTACATATCTGCCACTGTGCGGGAGAATCCGTATAGGTGTTCGAGTGTTCGAACCGTAATGCGCAAGAAATGGTATGTAAACCCCGTATTTACATGTCTGCCACTATGCATGAGAATCCGTATAGGTGTTCGAGCGTTCGAACCGTAATGCACAAGAAATGGTATGGAAACCCCGTACTTACGTATCTGCCACTGTGCAGGAGAATCCGTATAGGTGTTCGAGTGTTCGAACCGTAATGCGTAAGAAATGATATGTAAACCCCGTATTTACATATCTGCCACTGTGCAGGAGAATCCGTATAGGTGATCGAGTGTTCGAACCGTAATGCGAAAGAAATGGTATGGAAACCCCGTATTTACATATCTGCCACTCCGCAGAAGAATCCGTATAGGTGTTCGAGTGTTCGAACCGTAATGCGCAAGAAATGGTATGTAAACCCCGTAATTACATATCTGCCACTGTGCAGGAGAATTCGTATAGGTGCTCGAGTGTTCGAACCGTAATGCGCAAGAAATAGTATGGAAACCCCGTATTTCATGTCTGCCACTGTGCATGAGAATCCGTATAGGTGTTCGAGTGTTCGAACCGTAATGCGCAAGAAATGGTATGTAAACCCGTTATTTACATATCTGCCACTGCGCAGGAGAATCCGTATAGGTGTTCGAGTGTTCGAACCGTAATACGCAAGAAATGGTATGGAAACCCCGTATTTACAAATCTACCACAATGCAGGAGAATCCGTATAGGTGTTCGAGTGTTCGAACCGTAATGAGCAAGAACTGGTATGTACACCCCGTATTTACATATCTGCCACGGTGCAGGAGAATCCGTATAGGTGTTCGAGTGTTCAAACCGTAATGCGCAAGAAATGGTATGTAAACCCCGTATTTACATATCTGCCACTGTGCAGGAGAATTCGTATAGGTGTTCGAGTGTTCGAACCGTAATGCGCAAGAAATGGTATGGAAACCCCGTATTTACATATCTGCCACTGTGTAGGAGAATCCGTATAGGTGTTCGAGTGTTCGAACCGTAATGCGCAAGAAATGGTATGGAAACCCCGTATTTACAAATCTCCCACAATGCAGGAGAATCCATATAGGTGTTCGAGTGTTCGAACCGTAATGCGCAAGAATTGTATGTACACCCCGTATTTACATATCTGCCACTGTGCAGGAGAATCCGTATAGGTGTTCGAGTGTTCGAACCGTAATGCGCAAGAAATGGTATGTAAACCCCGTATTTACATATCTGCCACTGTGCAGGAGAATTCGTATAGGTGTTCGAGTGTTCGAACCGTAATGCGCAAGAAATAGTATGGAAACCCCGTATTTACATGTCTGCCACTGTGCATGAGAATCCGTATAGGTGTTCGAGTGTTCGAACCGTAATGCGCAAGAAATGGTATGTAAACCCCGTATTTACATATCTGCCGCTGTGCAGGAGAATCCGTCTAGGTGTTCGAGTGTTCGAACAGTAATGCGCAAGAATTGGTATGGAAACCCCGTATTTACATATCTGCCACTGTGCGGGAGAATCCGTATAGGTGTTCGAGTGTTCGAACCGTAATGCGTAAGAAATGATATGTAAACCCCGTATTTACATATCTGCCACTGTGCAGGAGAATCCGTATAGGTGTTCGAGTGTTCGAACCGTAATGCGCAAGAAATGGTATGGAAACCCCGTATTTACATATCTGCCACTCCGCAGAAGAATCCGTAGAGGTGTTCGAGTGTTCGAACAGTAATGCGCAAGAATTGGTATGGAAACCCCGTATTTACATATCTGCCACTGTGCGGGAGAATCCGTATAGGTGTTCGAGTGTTCGAACCGTAATGCGCAAGAAATGGTATGTAAACCCCGTATTTACATGTCTGCCACTATGCATGAGAATCCGTATAGGTGTTCGAGTGTTCGAACCGTAATGCACAAGAAATGGTATGGAAACCCCGTACTTACGTATCTGCCACTGTGCAGGAGAATCCGTATAGGTGTTCGAGTGTTCGAACCGTAATGCGTAAGAAATGATATGTAAACCCCGTATTTACATATCTGCCACTGTGCAGGAGAATCCGTATAGGTGTTCGAGTGTTCGAACCGTAATGCGAAAGAAATGGTATGGAAACCCCGTATTTACATATCTGCCACTCCGCAGAAGAATCCGTATAGGTGTTCGAGTGTTCGAACCGTAATGCGCAAGAAATGGTATGTAAACCCCGTAATTACATATCTGCCACTGTGCAGGAGAATTCGTATAGGTGCTCGAGTGTTCGAACCGTAATGCGCAAGAAATAGTATGGAAACCCCGTATTTCATGTCTGCCACTGTGCATGAGAATCCGTATAGGTGTTCGAGTGTTCGAACCGTAATGCGCAAGAAATGGTATGTAAACCCCGTATTTACATGTCTGCCACTGTGCATGAGAATCCGTATAGGTGTTCGAGTGTTCGAACCGTAATGCACAAGAAATGGTATGGAAACCCCGTATTTACATATCTGCCACTGTGCAGGAGAATCCGTATAGGTGTTCGAGTGTTCGAACCGTAATGCGTAAGAAATGATATGGAAACCCCGTGTTTACAAATCTACCACTGTGCAGGAGAATCCGTATAGGTGTTCGAGTGTTCGAACCGTAATGCACAAGAAATGGTATGGAAACCCCGTATTTACATATCTGCCACTGTGCAGGAGAATCCGTATAGGTGTTCGAGTGTTCGAACCGTAATGCGTAAGAAATGATATGTAAACCCCGTATTTACATATCTGCCACTGTGCAGGAGAATCCGTATAGGTGTTCGAGTGTTCGAACCGTAATGCGCAAGAAATGGTATGGAAACCCCGTATTTACATATCTGCCACTGTGCAGGAGAATCCGTATAGGTGTTCGAGTGTTCGAACCGTAATGCGTAAGAAATGATATGTAAACCCCGTATTTACATATCTGCCACTGTGCAGGAGAATCCGTATAGGTGTTCGAGTGTTCGAACAGTAATGCGCAAGAATTGGTATGGAAACCCCGTATTTACATATCTGCCACAATGCAGGAGAATCCGTATAGGTGTTCGAGTGTTCGAACCGTAATGCGCAAGAATTGGTATGTACACCCCGTATTTACAAATCAGCCACTGTGCAGGAGAATACGTATAGGTGTTCGAGTGTTCGAACCGTAATGCGCAAGAAATGGTATGGAAACCCCGTATTTACATATCTGCCACTGTGCAGGAGAATCCGTATAGGTGTTCGAGTGTTCGAACCGTAATGCGCAAGAAATGGTATGGAAACCCCGTATTTACATATCTGCCACTCCGTAGAAGAATCCGTAGAGGTGTTCGAGTGTTCGAACAGTAATGCGCAAGAATTGGTATGGAAACCCCGTATTTACATATATGCCACTGTGCGGGAGAATCCGTATAGGTGTTCGAGTGTTCGAACCGTAATGCGGAAGAAATGGTATGTAAACCCCGTATTTACATGTCTGCCACTGTGCATGAGAATCCGTATAGGTGTTCGAGTGTTCGAACCGTAATGCGCAAGAAATGGTATGGAAACCCCGTATTTACATATCTGCCACTCCGCAGAAGAATCCGTATAGGTGTTCGAGTGTTCGAACCGTAATGCGCAAGAAATGGTATGGAAACCCCGTATTTACATATCTGCCACTCCGCAGAAGAATCCGTATAGGTGTTCGAGTGTTCGAACAGTAATGCGTAAGAATTGGTATGGAAACCCCGTATTTACATATCTGCCACTGTGCGGGAGAATCCGTATAGGTGTTCGAGTGTTCGAACCGTAATGCGCAAGAAATGGTATGTAAACCCCGTATTTACATATCTGCCACTGTGCAGGAGAATCCGTATAGGTGTTCGAGTGTTCGAACCGTAATGCACAAGAAATGGTATGGAAACCCCGTACTTACGTATCTGCCACTGTGCAGGAGAATCCGTATAGGTGTTCGAGTGTTCGAACCGTAATGCGTAAGAAATGATATGTAAACCCCGTATTTACATATCTGCCACTGTGCAGGAGAATCCGTATAGGTGTTCGAGTGTTCGAACCGTAATGCGAAAGAAATGGTATGGAAACCCCGTATTTACATATCTGCCACTCCGCAGAAGAATCCGTATAGGTGTTCGAGTGTTCGAACCGTAATGCGCAAGAAATGGTATGTAAACCCCGTAATTACATATCTGCCACTGTGCAGGAGAATTCGTATAGGTGTTCGAGTGTTCGAACCGTAATGCGCAAGAAATAGTATGGAAACCCCGTATTTCATGTCTGCCACTGTGCATGAGAATCCGTATAGGTGTTCGAGTGTTCGAACCGTAATGCGCAAGAAATGGTATGTAAACCCCGTATTTACATGTCTGCCACTGTGCATGAGAATCCGTATAGGTGTTCGAGTGTTCGAACCGTAATGCACAAGAAATGGTATGGAAACCCCGTATTTACATATCTGCCACTGTGCAGAAGAATCCGTATAGGTGTTCGAGTGTTCGAACCGTAATGCGTAAGAAATGATATGGAAACCCCGTGTTTACAAATCTACCACTGTGCAGGAGAATCCGTATAGGTGTTCGAGTGTTCGAACCGTAATGCACAAGAAATGGTATGGAAACCCCGTATTTACATATCTGCCACTGTGCAGAAGAATCCGTATAGGTGTTCGAGTGTTCGAACCGTAATGCGTAAGAAATGATATGTAAACCCCGTATTTACATATCTGCCACTGTGCAGGAGAATCCGTATAGGTGTTCGAGTGTTCGAACCGTAATGCGCAAGAAATGGTATGGAAACCCCGTATTTACATATCTGCCACTGTGCAGGAGAATCCGTATAGGTGTTCGAGTGTTCGAACCGTAATGCGTAAGAAATGATATGTAAACCCCGTATTTACATATCTGCCACTGTGCAGGAGAATCCGTATAGGTGTTCGAGTGTTCGAACAGTAATGCGCAAGAATTGGTATGGAAACCCCGTATTTACATATCTGCCACAATGCAGGAGAATCCGTATAGGTGTTCGAGTGTTCGAACCGTAATGCGCAAGAATTGGTATGTACACCCCGTATTTACAAATCAGCCACTGTGCAGGAGAATACGTATAGGTGTTCGAGTGTTCGAACCGTAATGCGCAAGAAATGGTATGGAAACCCCGTATTTACATATCTGCCACTGTGCAGGAGAATCCGTATAGGTGTTCGAGTGTTCGAACCGTAATGCGCAAGAAATGGTATGGAAACCCCGTATTTACATATCTGCCACTGTGCAGGAGAATCCGTATAGGTGTTCGAGTGTTCGAACCGTAATGCGTAAGAAATGATATGGAAACCCCGTGTTTACAAATCTACCACTGTGCAGGAGAATCCGTATAGGTGTTCGAGTGTTCGAACCGTAATGCACAAGAAATGGTATGGAAACCCCGTATTTACATATCTGCCACTGTGCAGGAGAATCCGTATAGGTGTTCGAGTGTTCGAACCGTAATGCGTAAGAAATGATATGTAAACCCCGTATTTACATATCTGCCACTGTGCAGGAGAATCCGTATAGGTGTTCGAGTGTTCGAACCGTAATGCGCAAGAAATGGTATGGAAACCCCGTATTTACATATCTGCCACTGTGCAGGAGAATCCGTATAGGTGTTCGAGTGTTCGAACCGTAATGCGTAAGAAATGATATGTAAACCCCGTATTTACATATCTGCCACTGTGCAGGAGAATCCGTATAGGTGTTCGAGTGTTCGAACAGTAATGCGCAAGAATTGGTATGGAAACCCCGTATTTACATATCTGCCACAATGCAGGAGAATCCGTATAGGTGTTCGAGTGTTCGAACCGTAATGCGCAAGAATTGGTATGTACACCCCGTATTTACAAATCAGCCACTGTGCAGGAGAATCCGTATAGGTGTTCGAGTGTTCGAACCGTAATGCGCAAGAAATGGTATGGAAACCCCGTATTTACATATCTGCCACTGTGCAGGAGAATCCGTATAGGTGTTCGAGTGTTCGAACCGTAATGCGCAAGAAATGGTATGGAAACCCCGTATTTACATATCTGCCACTCCGTAGAAGAATCCGTATAGGTGTTCGAGTGTTCGAACAGTAATGCGCAAGAATTGGTATGGAAACCCCGTATTTACATATATGCCACTGTGCGGGAGAATCCGTATAGGTGTTCGAGTGTTCGAACCGTAATGCGGAAGAAATGGTATGTAAACCCCGTATTTACATGTCTGCCACTGTGCATGAGAATCCGTATAGGTGTTCGAGTGTTCGAACCTTAATGCGCAAGAAATGGTATGGAAACCCCGTATTTACATATCTGCCACTCCGCAGAAGAATCCGTATAGGTGTTCGAGTGTTCGAATCGTAATGCGCAAGAAATGGTATGGAAACCCCGTATTTACATATCTGCCACTCCGCAGAAGAATCCGTATAGGTGTTCGAGTGTTCGAACAGTAATGCGCAAGAATTGGTATGGAAACCCCGTATTTACATATCTGCCACTGTGCGGGAGAATCCGTATAGGTGTTCGAGTGTTCGAACCGTAATGCGCAAGAAATGGTATGTAAACCCCGTATTTACATGTCTACCACTGTGCATGAGAATCCGTATAGGTGTTCGAGTGTTCGAACCGTAATGCACAAGAAATGGTATGGAAACCCCGTACTTACATATCTACCACTGTGCAGGAGAATCCGTATAGGTGTTCGAGTGTTCGAACCGTAATGCGTAAGAAATCATATGTAAACCCCGTATTTACATATCTGCCACTGTGCAGGAGAATCCGTATAGGTGTTCGAGTGTTCGAACCGTAATGCGAAAGAAATGGTATGGAAACCCCGTATTTACATATCTGCCACTCCGCAGAAGAATCCGTATAGGTGTTCGAGTGTTCGATCCGTAATGCGCAAGAAATGGTATGTAAACCCGTTATTTACATATCTGCCACTGCGCAGGAGAATCCGTATAGGTGTTCGAGTGTTCGAACCGTAATACGCAAGAAATGGTATGGAAACCCCGTATTTACAAATCTACCACAATGCAGGAGAATCCGTATAGGTGTTCGAGTGTTCGAACCGTAATGAGCAAGAACTGGTATGTACACCCCGTATTTACATATCTGCCACGGTGCAGGAGAATCCGTATAGGTGTTCGAGTGTTCAAACCGTCATGCGCAAGAAATGGTATGTAAACCCCGTATTTACATATCTGCCACTGTGCAGGAGAATTCGTATAGGTGTTCGAGTGTTCGAACCGTAATGCGCAAGAAATGGTATGGAAACCCCGTATTTACATATCTGCCACTGTGTAGGAGAATCCGTATAGGTGTTCGAGTGTTCGAACCGTAATGCGCAAGAAATGGTATGTAAATCCTGTATTTACATATCTGCCACTGTGCAGGAGAATCCGTATAGGTGTTCGAGTGTTCGAACCGTAATGCGCAAGAAATGGTATGGAAACCCCATATTTACATATCTGCCACTGTGCAGGAGAATCCGTATAGGTGTTCGAGTGTTCAAACAGTAATGCGCAAGAATTGGTATGGAAACCCCGTATTTACAAATCTGCCACTGTGCGGGAGAATTCGTATAGGTGTTCGAGTGTTCGAACCGTAATGCGCAAGAAATCGTATGTAAACCCCGTATTTACATGTCTGCCACTGTGCATGAGAATCCGTATAGGTGTTCGAGTGTTCGAACCGTAATGCGCAATAAATGGTATGTAAACCCCGTATTTACATGTCTGCCACTGTGCATGAGAATCCGTATAGGTGTTCGAGTGTTCGAACCGTAATGCGCAAGAAATGGTATGGAAACCCCGTATTTACATATCTGCCACTGTGCAGGAGAATCCGTATAGGTGTTCGAGTGTTCGAACCGTAATGCGTAAGAAATGATATGTAAACCCCGTATTTACATATCTGCCTCTGTGCAGGAGAATCCGTATAGGTGTTCGAGTGTTCGAACCGTAATGCGCAAGAAATGGTATGGAAACCCCGTATTTACATATCTGCCACTCCGCAGAAGAATCCGTATAGGTGTTCGAGTGTTCGATCCGTAATGCGCAAGAAATGGTATGTAAACCCGTTATTTACATATCTGCCACTGCGCAGGAGAATCCGTATAGATGTTCGAGTGTTCGAACCGTAATGCGCAAGAAATGGTATGGAAACCCCGTATTTCATGTCTGCCACTGTGCGTGAGAATCCGTATAGGTGTTCGAGTGTTCGAACCGTAATGTGCATGAAATGGTATGTAAACCCCGTATTTACATATCTGCCACTGTGCATGAGAATCCGTATAGGTGTTCGAGAGTTCGAACCGTAATGCGTAAGAAATGATATGTAAACCCCGTATTTACATATCTGCCACTGTGCAGGAGAATCCGTATAGGTGTTCGAGTGTTCGAACCGTAATGCGCAAGAAATTGTATGGAAACCCCGTATTTACATATCTGCCACTCCGCAGAAGAATCCGTATAGGTGTTCGAGTGTTCGATCCGTAATGCGCAAGAAATGGTATGTAAACCCGTTATTTACATATCTGCCACTGCGCAGGAGAATTCGTATAGGTGTTCGAGTGTTCGAACCGTAATGCGCAACAAATGGTATGTAAACCCCGTATTTAGATATCTGCCGCTGTGCAGGAGAATCCGTATAGGTGTTCGAGTGTTCGAACCGTAATGCGTGAGAAATGATATGGAAACCCCGTGTTTACAAATCTACCACTGTGCAGGAGAATCCGTATAGGTGTTCGAGTGTTCGAACCGTAATGCACAAGAAATGGTATGGAAACCCCGTATTTACATATCTGCCACTGTGCAGGAGAATCCGTATAGGTGTTCGAGTGTTCGAACCGTAATGCGTAAGAAATGATATGTAAACCCCGTATTTACATATCTGCCACTGTGCAGGAGAATCCGTATAGGTGTTCGAGTGTTCGAACCGTAATGCGCAAGAAATGGTATGGAAACCCCGTATTTACATATCTGCCACTGTGCAGGAGAATCCGTATAGGTGTTCGAGTGTTCGAACCGTAATGCGTAAGAAATGATATGTAAACCCCGTATTTACATATCTGCCACTGTGCAGGAGAATCCGTATAGGTGTTCGAGTGTTCGAACAGTAATGCGCAAGAATTGGTATGGAAACCCCGTATTTACATATCTGCCACAATGCGGGAGAATCCGTATAGGTGTTCGAGTGTTCGAACCGTAATGCGCAAGATTTGGTATGTACACCCCGTATTTACAAATCAGCCACTGTGCAGGAGAATCCGTATAGGTGTTCGAGTGTTCGAATCGTAATGCGCAAGAAATGGTATGGAAACCCCGTATTTACATATCTGCCACTGTGCAGGAGAATCCGTATAGGTGTTCGAGTGTTCGAACCGTAATGCGCAAGAAATGGTATGGAAACCCCGTATTTACATATCTGCCACTCCGTAGAAGAATCCGTATAGGTGTTCGAGTGTTCGAACAGTAATGCGCAAGAATTGGTATGGAAACCCCGTATTTACATATATGCCACTGTGCGGGAGAATCCGTATAGGTGTTCGAGTGTTCGAACCGTAATGCGGAAGAAATGGTATGTAAACCCCGTATTTACATGTCTGCCACTGTGCATGAGAATCCGTATAGGTGTTCGAGTGTTCGAACCGTAATGCGCAAGAAATGGTATGGAAACCCCGTATTTACATATCTGCCACTCCGCAGAAGAATCCGTATAGGTGTTCGAGTGTTCGAACCGTAATGCGCAAGAAATGGTATGGAAACCCCGTATTTACATATCTGCCACTCCGCAGAAGAATCCGTATAGGTGTTCGAGTGTTCGAACAGTAATGCGCAAGAATTGGTATGGAAACCCCGTATTTACATATCTGCCACTGTGCGGGAGAATCCGTATAGGTGTTCGAGTGTTCGAACCGTAATGCGCAAGAAATGGTATGTAAACCCCGTATTTACATGTCTGCCACTGTGCATGAGAATCCGTATAGGTGTTCGAGTGTTCGAACCGTAATGCACAAGAAATGGTATGGAAACCCCGTATTTACATATCTGCCACTGTGCAGGAGAATCCGTATAGGTGTTCGAGTGTTCGAACCGTAATGCGTAAGAAATGATATGTAAACCCCGTATTTACATATCTGCCACTGTGCAGGAGAATCCGTATAGGTGTTCGAGTGTTCGAACCGTAATGCGCAAGAAATGGTATGGAAACCCCGTATTTACATATCTGCCACTGTGCAGGAGAATCCGTATAGGTGTTCGAGTGTTCGAACCGTAATGCGTAAGAAATGATATGTAAACCCCGTATTTACATATCTGCCACTGTGCAGGAGAATCCGTATAGGTGTTCGAGTGTTCGAACAGTAATGCGCAAGAATTGGTATGGAAACCCCGTATTTACATATCTGCCACAATGCAGGAGAATCCGTATAGGTGTTCGAGTGTTCGAACCGTAATGCGCAAGATTTGGTATGTACACCCCGTATTTACAAATCAGCCACTGTGCAGGAGAATCCGTATAGGTGTTCGAGTGTTCGAACCGTAATGCGCAAGAAATGGTATGGAAACCCCGTATTTACATATCTGCCACTGTGCAGGAGAATCCGTATAGGTGTTCGAGTGTTCGAACCGTAATGCGCAAGAAATGGTATGGAAACCCCGTATTTACATATCTGCCACTCCGTAGAAGAATCCGTATAGGTGTTCGAGTGTTCGAACAGTAATGCGCAAGAATTGGTATGGAAACCCCGTATTTACATATATGCCACTGTGCGGGAGAATCCGTATAGGTGTTCGAGTGTTCGAACCGTAATGCGGAAGAAATGGTATGTAAACCCCGTATTTACATGTCTGCCGCTGTGCATGAGAATCCGTATAGGTGTTCGAGTGTTCGAACCGTAATGCGCAAGAAATGGTATGGAAACCCCGTATTTACATATCTGCCACTCCGCAGAAGAATCCGTATAGGTGTTCGAGTGTTCGAACCGTAATGCGCAAGAAATGGTATGGAAACCCCGTATTTACATATCTGCCACTCCGCAGAAGAATCCGTATAGGTGTTCGAGTGTTCGAACAGTAATGCGCAAGAATTGGTATGGAAACCCCGTATTTACATATCTGCCACTGTGCGGGAGAATCCGTATAGGTGTTCGAGTGTTCGAACCGTAATGCGCAAGAAATGGTATGTAAACCCCGTATTTACATGTCTGCCACTGTGCATGAGAATCCGTATAGGTGTTCGAGTGTTCGAACCGTAATGCACAAGAAATGGTATGGAAACCCCGTACTTACATATCTGCCACTGTGCAGGAGAATCCGTATAGGTGTTCGAGTGTTCGAACCGTAATGCGTAAGAAATCATATGTAAACCCCGTATTTACATATCTGCCACTGTGCAGGAGAATCCGTATAGGTGTTCGAGTGTTCGAACCGTAATGCGAAAGAAATGGTATGGAAACCCCGTATTTACATATCTACCACTCCGCAGAAGAATCCGTATAGGTGTTCGAGTGTTCGATCCGTAATGCGCAAGAAATGGTATGTAAACCCGTTATTTACATATCTGCCACTGCGCAGGAGAATCCGTATAGGTGTTCGAGTGTTCGAACTGTAATACGCAAGAAATGGTATGGAAACCCCGTATTTACAAATCTACCACAATGCAGGAGAATCCGTATAGGTGTTCGAGTGTTCGAACCGTAATGAGCAAGAACTGGTATGTACACCCCGTATTTACATATCTGCCACGGTGCAGGAGAATCCGTATAGGTGTTCGAGTGTTCAAACCGTAATGCGCAAGAAATGGTATGTAAACCCCGTATTTACATATCTGCCACTGTGCAGGAGAATTCGTATAGGTGTTCGAGTGTTCGAACCGTAATGCACAAGAAATGGTATGGAAACCCCGTATTCACATATCTGCCACTGTGCAGGAGAATCCGTATAGGTGTTCGAGTGTTCGAACCGTAATGCGTAAGAAATGATATGTAAACCCCGTATTTACATATCTGCCACTGTGCAGGAGAATCCGTATAGGTGTTCGAGTGTTCGAACCGTAATGCGCAAGAAATGGTATGGAAACCCCGTATTTACATATCTGCCACTGTGCAGGAGAATCCGTATAGGTGTTCGAGTGTTCGAACCGTAATGCGTAAGAAATGATATGTAAACCCCGTATTTACATATCTGCCACTGTGCAGGAGAATCCGTATAGGTGTTCGAGTGTTCGAACAGTAATGCGCAAGAATTGGTATGGAAACCCCGTATTTACATATCTGCCACAATGCAGGAGAATCCGTATAGGTGTTCGAGTGTTCGAACCGTAATGCGCAAGATTTGGTATGTACACCCCGTATTTACAAATCAGCCACTGTGCAGGAGAATCCGTATAGGTGTTCGAGTGTTCGAACCGTAATGCGCAAGAAATGGTATGGAAACCCCGTATTTACATATCTGCCACTGTGCAGGAGAATCCGTATAGGTGTTCGAGTGTTCGAACCGTAATGCGCAAGAAATGGTATGGAAACCCCGTATTTACATATCTGCCACTCCGTAGAAGAATCCGTATAGGTGTTCGAGTGTTCGAACAGTAATGCGCAAGAATTGGTATGGAAACCCCGTATTTACATATATGCCACTGTGCGGGAGAATCCGTATAGGTGTTCGAGTGTTCGAACCGTAATGCGGAAGAAATGGTATGTAAAACCCGTATTTACATGTCTGCCGCTGTGCATGAGAATCCGTATAGGTGTTCGAGTGTTCGAACCGTAATGCGCAAGAAATGGTATGGAAACCCCGTATTTACATATCTGCCACTCCGCAGAAGAATCCGTATAGGTGTTCGAGTGTTCGAACCGTAATGCGCAAGAAATGGTATGGAAACCCCGTATTTACATATCTGCCACTCCGCAGAAGAATCCGTATAGGTGTTCGAGTGTTCGAACAGTAATGCGCAAGAATTGGTATGGAAACCCCGTATTTACATATCTGCCACTGTGCGGGAGAATCCGTATAGGTGTTCGAGTGTTCGAACCGTAATGCGCAAGAAATGGTATGTAAACCCCGTATTTACATGTCTGCCACTGTGCATGAGAATCCGTATAGGTGTTCGAGTGTTCGAACCGTAATGCACAAGAAATGGTATGGAAACCCCGTACTTACATATCTGCCACTGTGCAGGAGAATCCGTATAGGTGTTCGAGTGTTCGAACCGTAATGCGTAAGAAATCATATGTAAACCCCGTATTTACATATCTGCCACTGTGCAGGAGAATCCGTATAGGTGTTCGAGTGTTCGAACCGTAATGCGAAAGAAATGGTATGGAAACCCCGTATTTACATATCTACCACTCCGCAGAAGAATCCGTATAGGTGTTCGAGTGTTCGATCCGTAATGCGCAAGAAATGGTATGTAAACCCGTTATTTACATATCTGCCACTGCGCAGGAGAATCCGTATAGGTGTTCGAGTGTTCGAACCGTAATACGCAAGAAATGGTATGGAAACCCCGTATTTACAAATCTACCACAATGCAGGAGAATCCGTATAGGTGTTCGAGTGTTCGAACCGTAATGAGCAAGAACTGGTATGTACACCCCGTATTTACATATCTGCCACGGTGCAGGAGAATCCGTATAGGTGTTCGAGTGTTCAAACCGTAATGCGCAAGAAATGGTATGTAAACCCCGTATTTACATATCTGCCACTGTGCAGGAGAATTCGTATAGGTGTTCGAGTGTTCGAACCGTAATGCACAAGAAATGGTATGGAAACCCCGTACTTACGTATCTGCCACTGTGCAGGAGAATCCGTATAGGTGTTCGAGTGTTCGAACCGTAATGCGTAAGAAATGATATGTAAACCCCATATTTACATATCTGCCACTGTGCAGGAGAATCCGTATAGGTGTTCGAGTGTTCGAACCGTAATGCGAAAGAAATGGTATGGAAACCCCGTATTTACATATCTGCCACTGTGCGGGAGAATTCGTATAGGTGTTCGAGTGTTCGAACCGTAATGCGCAAGAAATCGTATGTAAACCCCGTATTTACATGTCTGCCACTGTGCATGAGAATCCGTATAGGTGTTCGAGTGTTCGAACCGTAATGCGCAAGAAATGGTATGTAAACCCCGTATTTACATGTCTGCCACTGTGCATGAGAATCCGTATAGGTGTTCGAGTGTTCGAACCGTAATGCGCAAGAAATGGTATGGAAACCCCGTATTTACATATCTGCCACTGTGCAGGAGAATCCGTATAGGTGTTCGAGTGTTCGAACCGTAATGCGTAAGAAATGATATGTAAACCCCGTATTTACATATCTGCCTCTGTGCAGGAGAATCCGTATAGGTGTTCGAGTGTTCGAACCGTAATGCGCAAGAAATGGTATGGAAACCCCGTATTTACATATCTGCCACTGTGCAGGAGAATCCGTATAGGTGTTCGAGTGTTCGAACCGTAATGCGCAAGAAATGGTATGGAAACCCCGTATTTACATATCTGCCACTGTGCAGGAGAATTCGTATAGGTGTTCGAGTGTTCGAACCGTAATGCGCAAGAAATGGTATGGAAACCCCGTATTTACATATCTGCCACTGTGCAGGAGAATCCGTATAGGTGTTCGAGTGTTCGAACAGTAATGCGCAAGAAATGGTATGTAAACCCCGTATTTCATGTCTGCCACTGTGCATGAGAATCCGTATAGGTGTTCGAGTGTTCGAACCGTAATGCGCAAGAATTGGTATGGAAACCCCGTATTTACATATCTGCCACTGTGCATGAGAATCCGTATAGGTGTTCGAGTGTTCGAACCGTAATGCACAAGAAATGGTATGGAAACCCCGTATTTACATATCTGCCACTGTGCAGGAGAATCCGTATAGGTGTTCGAGTGTTCGAACCGTAATGCGTAAGAAATGATATGTAAACCCCGTATTTACATATCTGCCTCTGTGCAGGAGAATCCGTATAGGTGTTCGAGTGTTCGAACCGTAATGCGCAAGAAATGGTATGGAAACCCCGTATTTACATATCTGCCACTGTGCAGGAGAATCCGTATAGGTGTTCGAGTGTTCGAACAGTAATGCGCAAGAATTGGTATGGAAACCCCGTATTTACATATCTGCCACTGTGCGGGAGAATCCGTATAGGTGTTCGAGTGTTCGAACCGTAATGCGCAAGAAATGGTATGTAAACCCCGTATTTACATGTCTACCACTGTGCATGAGAATCCGTATAGGTGTTCGAGTGTTCGAACCGTAATGCACAAGAAATGGTATGGAAACCCCGTACTTACATATCTGCCACTGTGCAGGAGAATCCGTATAGGTGTTCGAGTGTTCGAACCGTAATGCGTAAGAAATCATATGTAAACCCCGTATTTACATATCTGCCACTGTGCAGGAGAATCCGTATAGGTGTTCGAGTGTTCGAACCGTAATGCGAAAGAAATGGTATGGAAACCCCGTATTTACATATCTGCCACTCCGCAGAAGAATCCGTATAGGTGTTCGAGTGTTCGATCCGTAATGCGCAAGAAATGGTATGTAAACCCGTTATTTACATATCTGCCACTGCGCAGGAGAATCCGTATAGGTGTTCGAGTGTTCGAACCGTAATACGCAAGAAATGGTATGGAAACCCCGTATTTACAAATCTACCACAATGCAGGAGAATCCGTATAGGTGTTCGAGTGTTCGAACCGTAATGAGCAAGAACTGGTATGTACACCCCGTATTTACATATCTGCCACGGTGCAGGAGAATCCGTATAGGTGTTCGAGTGTTCAAACCGTCATGCGCAAGAAATGGTATGTAAACCCCGTATTTACATATCTGCCACTGTGCAGGAGAATTCGTATAGGTGTTCGAGTGTTCGAACCGTAATGCGCAAGAAATGGTATGGAAACCCCGTATTTACATATCTGCCACTGTGCAGGAGAATCCGTATAGGTGTTCGAGTGTTCGAACAGTAATGCGCAAGAAATGGTATGTAAACCCCGTATTTACATATCTGCCGCTGTGCAGGAGAATCCGTATAGGTGTTCGAGTGTTCGAACAGTAATGCGCAAGAATTGGTATGGAAACCCCGTATTTACATATCTGCCACTGTGCGGGAGAATCCGTATAGGTGTTCGAGTGTTCGAACCGTAAGGCGTAAGAAATGATATGTAAACCCCGTATTTACATATCTGCCACTGTGCAGGAGAATCCGTATTGGTGTTCGAGTGTTCGAACCGTAATGCGCAAGAAATGGTATGGAAACCCCGTATTTACATATCTGCCACTCCGCAGAAGAATCCGTATAGGTGTTCGAGTGTTCGAACCGTAATGCGCAAGAAATGGTATGGAAACCCCGTATTTACATATCTGCCACTCCGCAGAAGAATCCGTATAGGTGTTCGAGTGTTCGAACAGTAATGCGCAAGAATTGGTATGGAAACCCCGTATTTACATATCTGCCACTGTGCGGGAGAATCCGTATAGGTGTTCGAGTGTTCGAACCGTAATGCGCAAGAAATGGTATGTAAACCCCGTATTTACATGTCTGCCACTATGCATGAGAATCCGTATAGGTGTTCGAGTGTTCGAACCGTAATGCACAAGAAATGGTATGGAAACCCCGTACTTACGTATCTGCCACTGTGCAGGAGAATCCGTATAGGTGTTCGAGTGTTCGAACCGTAATGCGTAAGAAATGATATGTAAACCCCGTATTTACATATCTGCCACTGTGCAGGAGAATCCGTATAGGTGTTCGAGTGTTCGAACCGTAATGCGAAAGAAATGGTATGGAAACCCCGTATTTACATATCTGCCACTCCGCAGAAGAATCCGTATAGGTGTTCGAGTGTTCGAACCGTAATGCGCAAGAAATGGTATGTAAACCCCGTAATTACATATCTGCCACTGTGCAGGAGAATTCGTATAGGTGTTCGAGTGTTCGAACCGTAATGCGCAAGAAATGGTATGTAAACCCCGTATTTCATGTCTGCCACTGTGCATGAGAATCCGTATAGGTGTTCGAGTGTTCGAACCGTAATGCGCAAGAAATGGTATGTAAACCCCGTATTTACATGTCTGCCACTGTGCATGAGAATCCGTATAGGTGTTCGAGTGTTCAAACCGTAATGCACAAGAAATGATATGTAAACCCCGTATTTACATATCTGCCTCTGTGCAGGAGAATCCGTATAGGTGTTCGAGTGTTCGAACCGTAATGCGTAAGAAATGATATGTAAACCCCGTATTTACATATCTGCCACTGTGCATGAGAATCCGTATAGGTGTTCGAGTGTTCGAACCGTAATGCGCAAGAAATGGTATGGAAACCCCGTATTTACATATCTGCCACTGTGCAGGAGAATCCGTATAGGTGTTCGAGTGTTCGAACCGTAATGCGTAAGAAATGATATGTAAACCCCGTATTTACATATCTGCCACTGTGCAGGAGAATCCGTATAGGTGTTCGAGTGTTCGAACAGTAATGCGCAAGAATTGGTATGGAAACCCCGTATTTACATATCTGCCACAATGCAGGAGAATCCGTATAGGTGTTCGAGTGTTCGAACTGTAATGCGCAAGAATTGGTACGTACACCCCGTATTTACAAATCAGCCACTGTGCAGGAGAATCCGTATAGGTGTTCGAGTGTTCGAACCGTAATGCGCAAGAAATGGTATGGAAACCCCGTATTTACATATCTGCCACTGTGCAGGAGAATCCGTATAGGTGTTCGAGTGTTCGAACCGTAATGCGCAAGAAATGGTATGGAAACCCCGTATTTACATATCTGCCACTCCGTAGAAGAATCCGTATAGGTGTTCGAGTGTTCGAACAGTAATGCGCAAGAATTGGTATGGAAACCCCGTATTTACATATATGCCACTGTGCGGGAGAATCCGTATAGGTGTTCGAGTGTTCGAACCGTAATGCGGAAGAAATGGTATGTAAACCCCGTATTTACATGTCTGCCACTGTGCATGAGAATCCGTATAGGTGTTCGAGTGTTCGAACCGTAATGCGCAAGAAATGGTATGGAAACCCCGTATTTACATATCTGCCACTCCGCAGAAGAATCCGTATAGGTGTTCGAGTGTTCGAACCGTAATGCGCAAGAAATGGTATGGAAACCCCGTATTTACATATCTGCCACTCCGCAGAAGAATCCGTATAGGTGTTCGAGTGTTCGAACAGTAATGCGCAAGAATTGGTATGGAAACCCCGTATTTACATATCTGCCACTGTGCGGGAGAATCCGTATAGGTGTTCGAGTGTTCGAACCGTAATGCGCAAGAAATGGTATGTAAACCCCGTATTTACATGTCTGCCACTATGCATGAGAATCCGTATAGGTGTTCGAGTGTTCGAACCGTAATGCACAAGAAATGGTATGGAAACCCCGTACTTACGTATCTGCCACTGTGCAGGAGAATCCGTATAGGTGTTCGAGTGTTCGAACCGTAATGCGTAAGAAATGATATGTAAACCCCGTATTTACATATCTGCCACTGTGCAGGAGAATCCGTATAGGTGTTCGAGTGTTCGAACCGTAATGCGAAAGAAATGGTATGGAAACCCCGTATTTACATATCTGCCACTCCGCAGAAGAATCCGTATAGGTGTTCGAGTGTTCGAACCGTAATGCGCAAGAAATGGTATGTAAACCCCGTAATTACATATCTGCCACTGTGCAGGAGAATTCGTATAGGTGTTCGAGTGTTCGAACCGTAATGCGCAAGAAATGGTATGTAAACCCCGTATTTCATGTCTGCCACTGTGCATGAGAATCCGTATAGGTGTTCGAGTGTTCGAACCGTAATGCGCAAGAAATGGTATGTAAACCCCGTATTTACATGTCTGCCACTGTGCATGAGAATCCGTATAGGTGTTCGAGTGTTCAAACCGTAATGCACAAGAAATGATATGTAAACCCCGTATTTACATATCTGCCTCTGTGCAGGAGAATCCGTATAGGTGTTCGAGTGTTCGAACCGTAATGCGTAAGAAATGATATGTAAACCCCGTATTTACATATCTGCCACTGTGCATGAGAATCCGTATAGGTGTTCGAGTGTTCGAACCGTAATGCGCAAGAAATGGTATGGAAACCCCGTATTTACATATCTGCCACTGTGCAGGAGAATCCGTATAGGTGTTCGAGTGTTCGAACCGTAATGCGTAAGAAATGATATGTAAACCCCGTATTTACATATCTGCCACTGTGCAGGAGAATCCGTATAGGTGTTCGAGTGTTCGAACAGTAATGCGCAAGAATTGGTATGGAAACCCCGTATTTACATATCTGCCACAATGCAGGAGAATCCGTATAGGTGTTCGAGTGTTCGAACTGTAATGCGCAAGAATTGGTACGTACACCCCGTATTTACAAATCAGCCACTGTGCAGGAGAATCCGTATAGGTGTTCGAGTGTTCGAACCGTAATGCGCAAGAAATGGTATGGAAACCCCGTATTTACATATCTGCCACTGTGCAGGAGAATCCGTATAGGTGTTCGAGTGTTCGAACCGTAATGCGCAAGAAATGGTATGGAAACCCCGTATTTACATATCTGCCACTCCGTAGAAGAATCCGTATAGGTGTTCGAGTGTTCGAACAGTAATGCGCAAGAATTGGTATGGAAACCCCGTATTTACATATATGCCACTGTGCGGGAGAATCCGTATAGGTGTTCGAGTGTTCGAACCGTAATGCGGAAGAAATGGTATGTAAACCCCGTATTTACATGTCTGCCACTGTGCATGAGAATCCGTATAGGTGTTCGAGTGTTCGAACCGTAATGCGCAAGAAATGGTATGGAAACCCCGTATTTACATATCTGCCACTCCGCAGAAGAATCCGTATAGGTGTTCGAGTGTTCGATCCGTAATGCGCAAGAAATGGTATGTAAACCCGTTATTTACATATCTGCCACTGCGCAGGAGAATCCGTATAGGTGTTCGAGTGTTCGAACCGTAATACGCAAGAAATGGTATGTACACCCCGTATTTACATATCTGTCACTGTGCAGGAGAATCCGTATAGGTGTTCGAGTGTTCGAACCGTAATGCGTAAGAAATGATATGTAAACCCCGTATTTACATATCTGCCACTGTGCAGGAGAATCCGTATAGGTGTTCGAGTGTTCGAACCGTAATGCGCAAGAAATGGTATGGAAACCCCGTATTTACATATCTGCCACTCCGCAGAAGAATCCGTATAGGTGTTCGAGTGTTCGATCCGTAATGCGCAAAAATGGTATGTAAACCCGTTATTTACATATCTGCCACTGCGCAGGAGAATCCGTATAGGTGTTCGAGTGTTCGAACCGTAATGCGCAAGAAATGGTATGGAAACCCCGTATTTACAAATCTACGACAATGCAGGAGAATCCGTATAGGTGTTCGAGTGTTCGAACCGTAATGCGCAAGAATTGGTATGTACACCCCGTATTTACATATCTGCCACTGTGCAGGAGAATCCGTATAGGTTTTCGAGTGTTCGAACCGTAATGCGCAAGAAACGGTATGTAAACCCCGTATTTACATATCTGCCACTGTGCAGGAGAATTCGTATAGGTGTTCGAGTGTTCGAACCGTAATGCGCAAGAAATAGTATGGAAACCCCGTATTTACAGGTCTGCCACTGTGCAGGAGAATCCGTATAGGTGTTCGAGTGTTCGAACCGTAATGCGCAAGAAATGGTATGTAAACCCCGTATTTACATATCTGCCACTGTGCAGGAGAATCCGTATAGGTGTTAGAGTGTTCGAACAGTAATGCGCAAGAATTGGTAAGGAAACCCCGTATTTACATATCTGCCACTGTGCGGGAGAATCCGTATAGGTGTTCGAGTGTTCAAACCGTAATGCGCAAGAAATGGTATGTAAACCCCGTATTTACATGTCTGCCACTGTGCATGAGAATCCGTATAGGTGTTCGAGTGTTCGAACCGTAATGCACAAGAAATGGTATGGAAACCCCGTATTTACATATCTGCCACTGTGCAGGAGAATCCGTATAGGTCTTCGAGTGTCCGAACAGTAATGCGCAAGAATTGGTATGGAAATCCCGTATTTACATATCTGCCACTGTGCGGGAGAATCCGTATAGGTGTTCGAGTGTTCGAACCGTAATGCGCAAGAAATGGTATGTAAACCCCGTATTTACATATCTGCCACTGTGCAGGAGAATCCGTATAGGTGTTCGAGTGTCCGAACAGTAATGCGCAAGAATTGGTATGGAAACCCCGTATTTACATATCTGCCACTGCGCAGGAGAATCCGTATAGGTGTTCGAGTGTTCGAACCGTAATGCGCAAGAAATGGTATGGAAACCCCGTATTTACAAATCTACCACAATGCAGGAGAATCCGTATAGGTGTTCGAGTGTTCGAACCGTAATGCGCAAGAATTGGTATGTACACCCCGTATTTACATATCTGCCACTGTGCAGGAGAATCCGTAAAGGTGTTCGAGTGTTCGAACCGTAATGCGTAAGAAATGATATGTAAACGCCGTATTTACATATCTGCCACTGTGCAGGAGAATCCGTATAGGTGTTCGAGTGTTCGAACCGTAATGCACAAGAAATGGTATGGAAACCCCGTATTTACATATCTGCCGCTGTGCAGGAGAATCCGTATAGGTGTTCGAGTGTTCGAACAGTAATGCGCAAGAATTGGTATGGAAACCCCGTATTTACATATCTGCCACTGTGCGGGAGAATCCGTATAGGTGTTCGAGTGTTCGAACCGTAAGGCGTAAGAAATGATATGTAAACCCCGTATTTACATATCTGCCACTGTGCAGGAGAATCCGTATTGGTGTTCGAGTGTTCGAACCGTAATGCGCAAGAAATGGTATGGAAACCCCGTATTTACATATCTGCCACTCCGCAGAAGAATCCGTATAGGTGTTCGAGTGTTCGAACCGTAATGCGCAAGAAATGGTATGGAAACCCCGTATTTACATATCTGCCACTCCGCAGAAGAATCCGTATAGGTGTTCGAGTGTTCGAACAGTAATGCGCAAGAATTGGTATGGAAACCCCGTATTTACATATCTGCCACTGTGCGGGAGAATCCGTATAGGTGTTCGAGTGTTCGAACCGTAATGCGCAAGAAATGGTATGTAAACCCCGTATTTACATGTCTGCCACTATGCATGAGAATCCGTATAGGTGTTCGAGTGTTCGAACCGTAATGCACAAGAAATGGTATGGAAACCCCGTACTTACGTATCTGCAACTGTGCAGGAGAATCCGTATAGGTGTTCGAGTGTTCGAACCGTAATGCGTAAGAAATGATATGTAAACCCCGTATTTACATATCTGCCACTGTGCAGGAGAATCCGTATAGGTGTTCGAGTGTTCGAACCGTAATGCGAAAGAAATGGTATGGAAACCCCGTATTTACATATCTGCCACTCCGCAGAAGAATCCGTATAGGTGTTCGAGTGTTCGAACCGTAATGCGCAAGAAATGGTATGTAAACCCCGTAATTACATATCTGCCACTGTGCAGGAGAATTCGTATAGGTGTTCGAGTGTTCGAACCGTAATGCGCAAGAAATAGTATGGAAACCCCGTATTTCATGTCTGCCACTGTGCATGAGAATCCGTATAGGTGTTCGAGTGTTCGAACCGTAATGCGCAAGAAATGGTATGTAAACCCCGTATTTACATGTCTGCCACTGTGCATGAGAATCCGTATAGGTGTTCGAGTGTTCGAACCGTAATGCACAAGAAATGGTATGGAAACCCCGTATTTACATATCTGCCACTGTGCAGGAGAATCCGTCTAGGTGTTCGAGTGTTCGAACCGTAATGCGTAAGAAATGATATGTAAACCCCGTAGTTACATCTCTGCCACTGTGCAGGAGAATCCGTATAGGTGTTCGAGTGTTCGAACCGTAATGCGCAAGAAATGGTATGGAAACCCCGTATTTACATATCTGCCACTCCGCAGAAGAATCCGTATAGGTGTTGGAGTGTTCGAACCGTAATGCGCAAGAAATAGTATGGAAACCCCGTATTTACGTGTCTGCCACTGTGCAGGAGAATCCGTATAGGTGTTCGAGTGTTTGAACCGTAATGCGTAAGAAATGGTATGTAAACCCCGTATTTACATATCTGCCGCTGTGCAGGAGAATCCGTATAGGTGTTCGAGTGTTCGAACAGTAATGCGCAAGAATTGGTATGGAAACCCCGTATTTACATATCTGCCACTGTGCGGGAGAATCCGTATAGGTGTTCGAGTGTTCGAACCGTAATGCGTAAGAAATGATATGTAAACCCCGTATTTACATATCTGCCACTGTGCAGGAGAATCCGTATAGGTGTTCGAGTGTTCGAACCGTAATGCGCAAGAAATGGTATGGAAACCCCGTATTTACATATCTGCCACTCCGTAGAAGAATCCGTATAGGTGTTCGAGTGTTCGAACAGTAATGCGCAAGAATTGGTATGGAAACCCGGTATTTACATATATGCCACTGTGCGGGAGAATCCGTATAAGTGTTCGAGTGTTCGAACCGTAATGCGGAAGAAATGGTATGTAAACCCCGTATTTACATGTCTGCCACTGTGCATGAGAATCCGTATAGGTGTTCGAGTGTTCGAACCGTAATGCGCAAGAAATGGTATGGAAA
Organism: Camellia sinensis; assembly: GCF_055761805.1. Taxonomy (NCBI): domain Eukaryota; kingdom Viridiplantae; phylum Streptophyta; class Magnoliopsida; order Ericales; family Theaceae; genus Camellia; species Camellia sinensis. The sequence continues at coordinate 2,210,045 of NW_028128989.1, read as the reverse complement.
CCCCGTATTTACATATCTGCCACTCCGCAGAAGAATCCGTATAGGTGTTCGAGTGTTCGATCCGTAATGCGCAAGAAATGGTATGTAAACCCGTTATTTACATATCTGCCACTGCGCAGGAGAATCCGTATAGGTGTTCGAGTGTTCGAACCGTAATACGCAAGAAATAGTATGTACACCCCGTATTTACATATCTGTCACTGTGCAGGAGAATCCGTATAGGTGTTCGAGTGTTCGAACCGTAATGCGCAAGAAATGGTATGTAAACCCCGTATTTACATATCTGCCACTGTGCAGGAGAATTCGTATAGGTGTTCGAGTGTTCGAACCGTAATGCGCAAGAAATAGTATGGAAACCCCGTATTTCATGTCTGCCACTGTGCATGAGAATCCGTATAGGTGTTCGAGTGTTCGAACCGTAATGCGCAAGAAATGGTATGTAAACCCCGTATTTACATGTCTGCCACTGTGCATGAGAATCCGTATAGGTGTTCGAGTGTTCGAACCGTAATGCACAAGAAATGGTATGGAAACCCCGTATTTACATATCTGCCACTGTGCAGGAGAATCCGTATAGGTGTTCGAGTGTTCGAACCGTAATGCGTAAGAAATGATATGGAAACCCCGTGCTTACAAATCTACCACTGTGCAGGAGAATCCGTATAGGTGTTCGAGTGTTCGAACCGTAATGCACAAGAAATGGTATGGAAACCCCGTATTTACATATCTGCCACTGTGCAGGAGAATCCGTATAGGTGTTCGAGTGCTCGAACCGTAATGCGTAAGAAATGATATGTAAACCCCGTATTTACATATCTGCCACTGTGCAGGAGAATCCGTATAGGTGTTCGAGTGTTCGAACCGTAATGCGCAAGAAATGGTATGGAAACCCCGTATTTACATATCTGCCACTGTGCAGGAGAATCCGTATAGGTGTTCGAGTGTTCGAACCGTAATGCGTAAGAAATGATATGTAAACCCCGTATTTACATATCTGCCACTGTGCAGGAGAATCCGTATAGGTGTTCGAGTGTTCGAACAGTAATGCGCAAGAATTGGTATGGAAACCCCGTATTTACATATCTGCCACAATGCAGGAGAATCCGTATAGGTGTTCGAGTGTTCGAACCGTAATGCGCAAGAATTGGTATGTACACCCCGTATTTACATATCAGCCACTGTGCAGGAGAATCCGTATAGGTGTTCGAGTGTTCGAACCGTAATGCGCAAGAAATGGTATGGAAACCCCGTATTTACATATCTGCCACTGTGCAGGAGAATCCGTATAGGTGTTCGAGTGTTCGAACCGTAATGCGCAAGAAATGGTATTGAAACCCCGTATTTACATATCTGCCACTCCGCAGAAGAATCCGTATAGGTGTTCGAGTGTTCGAACAGTAATGCGCAAGAATTGGTATGGAAACCCCGTATTTACATATATGCCACTGTGCGGGAGAATCCGTATAGGTGTTCGAGTGTTCGAACCGTAATGCGCAAGAAATGGTATGTAAACCCCGTATTTACATGTCTGCCACTGTGCATGAGAATCCGTATAGGTGTTCGAGTGTTCGAACCGTAATGCGCAAGAAATGGTATGGAAACCCCGTATTTACATATCTGCCACTCCGCAGAAGAATCCGTATAGGTGTTCGAGTGTTCGATCCGTAATGCGCAAGAAATGGTATGTAAACCCGTTATTTACATATCTGCCACTGCGCAGGAGAATCCGTATAGGTGTTCGAGTGTTCGAACCGTAATACGCAAGAAATGGTATGGAAACCCCGTATTTACATATCTGCCACTGCGCAGGAGAATCCGTATAGGTGTTCGAGTGTTCGAACCGTAATGCGCAAGAAATGGTATGGAAACCCCGTATTTACAAATCTACCACAATGCAGGAGAATCCGTATAGGTGTTCGAGTGTTCGAACCGTAATGCGCAAGAATTGGTATGTACACCCCGTATTTACATATCTGCCACTGTGCAGGAGAATCCGTATAGGTGTTCGAGTGTTCGAACCGTAATGCGTAAGAAATGATATGTAAACGCCGTATTTACATATCTGCCACTGTGCAGGAGAATCCGTATAGGTGTTCGAGTGTTCGAACCGTAATGCACAAGAAATGGTATGGAAACCCCGTATTTACATATCTGCCGCTGTGCAGGAGAATCCGTATAGGTGTTCGAGTGTTCGAACAGTAATGCGCAAGAATTGGTATGGAAACCCCGTATTTACATATCTGCCACTGTGCGGGAGAATCCGTATAGGTGTTCGAGTGTTCGAACCGTAAGGCGTAAGAAATGATATGTAAACCCCGTATTTACATATCTGCCACTGTGCAGGAGAATCCGTATTGGTGTTCGAGTGTTCGAACCGTAATGCGCAAGAAATGGTATGGAAACCCCGTATTTACATATCTGCCACTCCGCAGAAGAATCCGTATAGGTGTTCGAGTGTTCGAACCGTAATGCGCAAGAAATGGTATGGAAACCCCGTATTTACATATCTGCCACGCCGCAGAAGAATCCGTATAGGTGTTCGAGTGTTCGAACAGTAATGCGCAAGAATTGGTATGGAAACCCCGTATTTACATATCTGCCACTGTGCGGGAGAATCCGTATAGGTGTTCGAGTGTTCGAACCGTAATGCGCAAGAAATGGTATGTAAACCCCGTATTTACATGTCTGCCACTATGCATGAGAATCCGTATAGGTGTTCGAGTGTTCGAACCGTAATGCACAAGAAATGGTATGGAAACCCCGTACTTACGTATCTGCCACTGTGCAGGAGAATCCGTATAGGTGTTCGAGTGTTCGAACCGTAATGCGTAAGAAATGATATGTAAACCCCGTATTTACATATCTGCCACTATGCAGGAGAATCCGTATAGGTGTTCGAGTGTTCGAACCGTAATGCGAAAGAAATGGTATGGAAACCCCGTATTTACATATCTGCCACTCCGCAGAAGAATCCGTATAGGTGTTCGAGTGTTCGAACCGTAATGCGCAAGAAATGGTATGTAAACCCCGTAATTACATATCTGCCACTGTGCAGGAGAATTCGTATAGGTGTTCGAGTGTTCGAACCGTAATGCGCAAGAAATAGTATGGAAACCCCGTATTTCATGTCTGCCACTGTGCATGAGAATCCGTATAGGTGTTCGAGTGTTCGAACCGTAATGCGCAAGAAATGGTATGTAAACCCCGTATTTACATGTCTGCCAGTGTGCATGAGAATCCGTATAGGTGTTCGAGTGTTCGAACCGTAATGCACAAGAAATGGTATGGAAACCCCGTATTTACATATCTGCCACTGTGCAGGAGAATCCGTATAGGTGTTCGAGTGTTCGAACCGTAATGCGTAAGAAATGATATGTAAACCCCGTAGTTACATATCTGCCACTGTGCAGGAGAATCCGTATAGGTGTTCGAGTGTTCGAACCGTAATGCGCAAGAAATGGTATGGAAACCCCGTATTTACATATCTGCCACTCCGCAGAAGAATCCGTATAGGTGTTGGAGTGTTCGAACCGTAATGCGCAAGAAATAGTATGGAAACCCCGTATTTACGTGTCTGCCACTGTGCAGGAGAATCCGTATAGGTGTTCGAGTGTTTGAACCGTAATGCGTAAGAAATGGTATGTAAACCCCGTATTTACATATCTGCCGCTGTGCAGGAGAATCCGTATAGGTGTTCGAGTGTTCGAACAGTAATGCGCAAGAATTGGTATGGAAACCCCGTATTTACATATCTGCCACTGTGCGGGAGAATCCGTATAGGTGTTCGAGTGTTCGAACCGTAATGCGTAAGAAATGATATGTAAACCCCGTATTTACATATCTGCCACTGTGCAGGAGAATCCGTATAGGTGTTCGAGTGTTCGAACCGTAATGCGCAAGAAATGGTATGGAAACCCCGTATTTACATATCTGCCACTCCGTAGAAGAATCTGTATAGGTGTTCGAGTGTTCGAACAGTAATCCGCAAGAATTGGTATGGAAACCCCGTATTTACATATATGCCACTGTGCGGGAGAATCCGTATAGGTGTTCGAGTGTTCGAACCGTAATGCGGAAGAAATGGTATGTAAACCCCGTATTTACATGTCTGCCACTGTGCATGAGAATCCGTATAGGTGTTCGAGTGTTCGAACCGTAATGCGCAAGAAATGGTATGGAAACCCCGTATTTACATATCTGCCACTCCGCAGAAGAATCCGTATAGGTGTTCGAGTGTTCGATCCGTAATGCGCAAGAAATGGTATGTAAACCCGTTATTTACATATCTGCCACTGCGCAGGAGAATCCGTATAGGTGTTCGAGTGTTCGAACCGTAATACGCAAGAAATAGTATGTACACCCCGTATTTACATATCTGTCACTGTGCAGGAGAATCCGTATAGGTGTTCGAGTGTTCGAACCGTAATGCGCAAGAAATGGTATGTAAACCCCGTATTTACATATCTGCCACTGTGCAGGAGAATTCGTATAGGTGTTCGAGTGTTCGAACCGTAATGCGCAAGAAATAGTATGGAAACCCCGTATTTCATGTCTGCCACTGTGCATGAGAATCCGTATAGGTGTTCGAGTGTTCGAACCGTAATGCGCAAGAAATGGTATGTAAACCCCGTATTTACATGTCTGCCACTGTGCATGAGAATCCGTATAGGTGTTCGAGTGTTCGAACCGTAATGCACAAGAAATTGTATGGAAACCCCGTATTTACATATCTGCCACTGTGCAGGAGAATCCGTATAGGTGTTCGAGTGTTCGAACCGTAATGCGTAAGAAATGATATGGAAACCCCGTGTTTACAAATCTGCCACTGTGCAGGAGAATCCGTATAGGTGTTCGAGTGTTCGAACCGTAATGCACAAGAAATGGTATGGAAACCCCGTATTTACATATCTGCCACTGTGCAGGAGAATCCGTATAGGTGTTCGAGTGTTCGAACCGTAATGCGTAAGAAATGATATGTAAACCCCGTATTTACATATCTGCCACTGTGCAGGAGAATCCGTATAGGTGTTCGAGTGTTCGAACCGTAATGCACAAGAAATGGTATGGAAACCCCGTATTTACATATCTGCCACTGTGCAGGAGAATCCGTATAGGTGTTCGAGTGTTCGAACCGTAATGCGTAAGAAATGATATGTAAACCCCGTATTTACATATCTGCCACTGTGCAGGAGAATCCGTATAGGTGTTCGAGTGTTCGAACCGTAATGCGCAAGAAATGGTATGGAAACCCCGTATTTACATATCTGCCACTCCGCAGAAGAATCCGTATAGGTGTTCAAGTGTTCGATCCGTAATGCGCAAGAAATGGTATGTAAACCCGTTATTTACATATCTGCCACTACGCAGGAGAATCCGTATAGGTGTTCGAGTGTTCGAACCGTAATACGCAAGAAATGGTATGGAAACCCCGTATTTACAAATCTACCACAATGCAGGAGAATCCGTATAGGTGTTCGAGTGTTCGAACCGTAATGCGCAAGAAATGGTATGTACACCCCGTATTTACATATCTGCCACTGTGCAGGAGAATCCGTATAGGTGTTCGAGTGTTCGAACCGTAATGCGCAAGAAATAGTATGGAAACCCCGTATTTCATGTCTGCCACTGTGCATGAGAATCCGTATAGGTGTTCGAGTGTTCGAACCGTAATGCGCAAGAAATGGTATGGAAACCCCGTATTTACATATCTGCCACTCCGCAGAAGAATCCGTATAGGTGTTCGAGTGTTCGATCCGTAGTGCGCAAGAAATGGTATGTAAACCCGTTATTTACATATCTGCCACTGCGCAGGAGAATCCGTATAGGTGTTCGAGTGTTCGAACCGTAATACGCCAGAAATGGTATGTACACCCCGTATTTACATATCTGTCACTGTGCAGGAGAATCCGTATAGGTGTTCGAGTGTTCGAACCGTAATGCGCAAGAAATGGTATGTAAACCCCGTATTTACATATCTGCCACTGTGGAGGAGAATTCGTATAGGTGTTCGAGTGTTCCAACCGTAATGCGCAAGAAATAGTATGGAAACCCCGTATTTCATGTCTGCCACTGTGCATGGGAATCCGTATAGGTGTTCGAGTGTTCGAACCGTAATGCGCATGAAATGGTATGGAAACCCCGTATTTACATATCTGCCACTGTGCAGGAGAATCCGTATAGGTGTTCGAGTGTTCGAACCGTAATGCGTAAGAAATGATATGTAAACCCCGTATTTACATATCTGCCACTGTGCAGGAGAATCCGTATAGGTGTTCGAGTGTTCGAACCGTAATGCGCAAGAAATGGTATGGAAACCCCGTATTTACATATCTGCCACTCCGCAAAAGAATCCGTATAGGTGTTCGAGTGTTCGATCCGTAATGCGCAAGAAATGGTATGTAAACCCGTTATTTACATATCTGCCACTGCGCAGGAGAATCCGTATAGGTGTTCGAGTGTTCGAACCGTAATGCGCAAGAAATGGTATGGAAACCCCGTATTTACAAATCTACGACAATGCAGGAGAATCCGTATAGGTGTTCGAGTGTTCGAACCGTAATGCACAAGAAATGGTATGGAAACTCCGTATTTACATATCTGCCACTGTGCAGCAGAATCCGTACAGGTGTTCGAGTGTTCGAAAAGCAATGCGCAAGAAATGGTATGGAAACCCCGTATTTACATATCTGCCACTGTGTAGGAGAATCCGTATAGGTGTTCGAGTGTTCGAACCGTAATGCGCAAGAAATGGTATGTAAACCCCGTATTTACATATCTGCCACTGTGCAGGAGAATCCGTATAGGTGTTCGAGTGTTCGAACCGTAATGCGCAAGAAATGGTATGTAAACCCCGTATTTACATATCTGCCACTGTGCAGGAGAATCCGTATAGGTGTTCGAGTGTTCGAACAGTAATGCGCAAGAATTGGTATGGAAACCCCGTATTTACATATCTGCCACTGTGCGGGAGAATCCGTATAGGTGTTCGAGTGTTCGAACCGTAATGCGCAAGAAATGGTATGTAAACCCCGTATTTACATGTCTGCCACTGTGCATGAGAATCCGTATAGGTGTTCGAGTGTTCGAACCGTAATGCACAAGAAATGGTATGGAAACCCCGTATTTACATATCTGCCACTGTGCAGGAGAATCCGTATAGGTGTTCGAGTGTCCGAACAGTAATGCGCAAGAATTGGTATGGAAATCCCGTATTTACATATCTGCCACTGTGCGGGAGAATCCGTATAGGTGTTCGAGTGTTCGAACCGTAATGCGCAAGAAATGGTATGTAAACCCCGTATTTACATATCTGCCACTGTGCAGGAGAATCCGTATAGGTGTTCGAGTGTCCGAACAGTAATGCGCAAGAATTGGTATGGAAACCCCGTATTTACATATCTGCCACTGCGCAGGAGAATCCGTATAGGTGTTCGAGTGTTCGAACCGTAATGCGCAAGAAATGGTATGGAAACCCCGTATTTACAAATCTACCACAATGCAGGAGAATCCGTATAGGTGTTCGAGTGTTCGAACCGTAATGCGCAAGAATTGGTATGTACACCCCGTATTTACATATCTGCCACTGTGCAGGAGAATCCGTATAGGTGTTCGAGTGTTCGAACCGTAATGCGTAAGAAATGATATGTAAACGCCGTATTTACATATCTGCCACTGTGTAGGAGAATTCGTATAGGTGTTCGAGTGTTCGAACCGTAATGCACAAGAAATGGTATGGAAACCCCGTATTTACATGTCTGCCACTGTGCAGGAGAATCCGTATAGGTGTTCGAGTGTTCGAACCGTAATGCACAAGAAATGGTATGGAAACCCCGTATTTACATATCTGCCACTGTGCAGGAGAATCCGTATAGGTGTTCGAGTGTCCGAACAGTAATGCGCAAGAATTGGTATGGAAACCCCGTATTTACATATCTGCCACTGTGCGGGAGAATCCGTATAGGTGTTCGAGTGTTCGAACCGTAATGCGCAAGAAATGTTATGTAAACCCCGTATTTACATGTCTGCCACTGTGCATGAGAATCCGTATAGGTGTTCGAGTGTTCGAACCGTAATGCACAAGAAATGGTATGGAAACTCCGTATTTACATATCTGCCACTGTACAGCAGAATCCGTACAGGTGTTCGAGTGTTCGAAAAGCAATGCGCAAGAAATGGTATGGAAACCCCGTATTTACAAATCTGCCACTGTGTAGGAGAATCCGTATAGGTGTTCGAGTGTTCGAACCGTAATGCGCAAGAAATGGTATGTAAACCCCGTATTTACATATCTGCCACTGCGCAGGAGAATCCGTATAGGTGTTCGTGTGTTCGAACCGTAATGCGCAAGAAATGGTATGGAAACCCCGTGTTTACAAATCTACCACTGTGCAGGAGAATCCGTATAGGTGTTCGAGTGTTCGAACCGTAATGCGCAAGAATTGGAATGGAAACCCCGTATTTACATATCTGCCACTGTGCAGGAGAATCCGTATAGGTGTTCGAGTGTTCGAACCGTAATGCGCAAGAAATTGTATGTAAACCCCGTATTTACATATCTGCCACTGTGCAGGAGAATCCGTATAGGTGTTCGAGTGTTCGAACCGTAATGCGCAAGAAATGGTATGGAAACCCCGTATTTACATATCTGCCACTGTGCAGGAGAATCCGTATAGGTGTTCGAGTGTTCGAACCGTAATGCGTAAGAAATGATATGTAAACCCCGTATTTACATATCTGCCACTGTGCAGGAGAATCCGTATAGGTGTTCGAGTGTTCGAACAGTAATGCGCAAGAATTGGTATGGAAACCCCGTATTTACATATCTGCCACAATGCAGGAGAATCCGTATAGGTGTTCGAGTGTTCGAACCGTAATGCGCAAGAATTGGTATGTACACCCCGTATTTACATATCAGCCACTGTGCAGGAGAATCCGTATAGGTGTTCGAGTGTTCGAACCGTAATGCGCAAGAAATGGTATGGAAACCCCGTATTTACATATCTGCCACTGTGCAGGAGAATCCGTATAGGTGTTCGAGTGTTCGAACCGTAATGCGCAAGAAATGGTATGGAAACCCCGTATTTACATATCTGCCACTCCGCAGAAGAATCCGTATAGGTGTTCGAGTGTTCGAACAGTAATGCGCAAGAATTGGTATGGAAACCCCGTATTTACATATATGCCACTGTGCGGGAGAATCCGTATAGGTGTTCGAGTGTTCGAACCGTAATGCGCAAGAAATGGTATGTAAACCCCGTATTTACATGTCTGCCACTGTGCATGAGAATCCGTATAGGTGTTCGAGTGTTCGAACCGTAATGCACAAGAAATGGTATGGAAACCCCGTATTTACATATCGGCCACTGTGCAGGAGAATCCGTATAGGTGTTCGATTGTTCGAACCGTAATGCGTAAGAAATGATATGTAAACCCCGTATTTACATATCTGCCACTGTGCAGGAGAATCCGTATAGGTGTTCGAGTGTTCGAACCGTAATGCGCCAGAATTGGTATGGAAACCCCGTATTTACATATCTGCCACTCCGCAGAAGAATCCGTATAGGTGTTCGAGTGTTCGATCCGTAATGCGCAAGAATTGGTATGGAAACCCCGTATTTACATATCTGCCACTGTGCGGGAGAATCCGTATAGGTGTTCGAGTGTTCGAACCGTAATGCGCAAGAAATGGTATGTAAACCCCGTATTTACATGTCTGCCACTGTGCATGAGAATCCGTATAGGTGTTCGAGTGTTCGAACCGTAATGCGCAAGAAATGGTATGGAAACCCCGTATTTACATATCTGCCACTCCGCAGAAGAATCCGTATAGGTGTTCGAGTGTTCGAACAGTAATGCGCAAGAATTGGTATGGAAACCCCGTATTTACATATATGCCACTGTGCGGGAGAATCCGTATAGGTGTTCGAGTGTTCGAACCGTAATGCGCAAGAAATGGTATGTAAACCCCGTATTTACATGTCTGCCACTGTGCATGAGAATCCGTATAGGTGTTCGAGTGTTCGAACCGTAATGCACAAGAAATGGTATGGAAACCCCGTATTTACATATCGGCCACTGTGCAGGAGAATCCGTATAGGTGTTCGATTGTTCGAACCGTAATGCGTAAGAAATGATATGTAAACCCCGTATTTACATATCTGCCACTGTGCAGGAGAATCCGTATAGGTGTTCGAGTGTTCGAACCGTAATGCGCCAGAATTGGTATGGAAACCCCGTATTTACATATCTGCCACTCCGCAGAAGAATCCGTATAGGTGTTCGAGTGTTCGATCCGTAATGCGCAAGAATTGGTATGGAAACCCCGTATTTACATATCTGCCACTGTGCGGGAGAATCCGTATAGGTGTTCGAGTGTTCGAACCGTAATGCGCAAGAAATGGTATGTAAACCCCGTATTTACATGTCTGCCACTGTGCATGAGAATCCGTATAGGTGTTCGAGTGTTCGAACCGTAATGCACAAGAAATGGTATGGAAACCCCGTATTTACATATCTGCCACTGTGCAGGAGAATCCGTATAGGTGTTCGAGTGTCCGAACAGTAATGCGCAAGAATTGGTATGGAAATCCCGTATTTACATATCTGCCACTGTGCGGGAGAATCCGTATAGGTGTTCGAGTGTTCGAACCGTAATGCGCAAGAAATGGTATGTAAACCCCGTATTTACATATCTGCCACTGTGCAGGAGAATCCGTATAGGTGTTCGAGTGTCCGAACAGTAATGCGCAAGAATTGGTATGGAAACCCCGTATTTACATATCTGCCACTGCGCAGGAGAATCCGTATAGGTGTTCGAGTGTTCGAACCGTAATACGCAAGAAATGGTATGGAAACCCCGTATTTACAAATCTACCACAATGCAGGAGAATCCGTATAGGTGTTCGAGTGTTCGAACCGTAATGCGCAAGAAATGGTATGTACACCCCGTATTTACATATCTGCCACTGTGCAGGAGAATCCGTATAGGTGTTCGAGTGTTCGAACCGTAATGCGCAAGAAATAGTATGGAAACCCCGTATTTCATGTCTGCCACTGTGCATGAGAATCCGTATAGGTGTTCGAGTGTTCGAACCGTAATGCGCAAGAAATGGTATGGAAACCCCGTATTTACATATCTGCCACTCCGCAGAAGAATCCGTATAGGTGTTCGAGTGTTCGATCCGTAATGCGCAAGAAATGGTATGTAAACCCGTTATTTACATATCTGCCACTGCGCAGGAGAATCCGTATAGGTGTTCGAGTGTTCGAACCGTAATGCGCAAGAAATAGTATGGAAACCCCGTATTTCATGTCTGCCACTGTGCATGGGAATCCGTATAGGTGTTCGAGTGTTCGAACCGTAATGCGCATGAAATGGTATGGAAACCCCGTATTTACATATCTGCCACTGTGCAGGAGAATCCGTATAGGTGTTCGAGTGTTCGAACCGTAATGCGTAAGAAATGATATGTAAACCCCGTATTTACATATCTGCCACTGTGCAGGAGAATCCGTATAGGTGTTCGAGTGTTCGAACCGTAATGCGCAAGAAATGGTATGGAAACCCCGTATTTACATATCTGCCACTCCGCAGAAGAATCCGTATAGGTGTTCGAGTGTTCGATCCGTAATGCGCAAGAAATGGTATGTAAACCCGTTATTTACATATCTGCCACTGCGCAGGAGAATCCGTATAGGTGTTCGAGTGTTCGAACCGTAATGCGCAAGAAATGGTATGGAAACCCCGTATTTACAAATCTACGACAATGCAGGAGAATCCGTATAGGTGTTCGAGTGTTCGAACCGTAATGCGCAAGAATTGGTATGTACACCCCGTATTTACATATCTGCCACTGTGCAGGAGAATCCGTATAGGTTTTCGAGTGTTCGAACCGTAATGCGCAAGAAACGGTATGTAAACCCCGTATTTACATATCTGCCACTGTGCAGGAGAATTCGTATAGGTGTTCGAGTGTTCGAACCGTAATGCGCAAGAAATAGTATGGAAACCCCGTATTTACATGTCTGCCACTGTGCAGGAGAATCCGTATAGGTGTTCGAGTGTTCGAACCGTAATGCGCAAGAAATGGTATGTAAACCCCGTATTTACATATCTGCCACTGTGCAGGAGAATCCGTATAGGTGTTAGAGTGTTCGAACAGTAATGCGCAAGAATTGGTAAGGAAACCCCGTATTTACATATCTGCCACTGTGCGGGAGAATCCGTATAGGTGTTCGAGTGTTCGAACCGTAATGCGCAAGAAATGGTATGTAAACCCCGTATTTACATGTCTGCCACTGTGCATGAGAATCCGTATAGGTGTTCGAGTGTTCGAACCGTAATGCACAAGAAATGGTATGGAAACCCCGTATTTACATATCTGCCACTGTGCAGGAGAATCCGTATAGGTCTTCGAGTGTCCGAACAGTAATGCGCAAGAATTGGTATGGAAATCCCGTATTTACATATCTGCCACTGTGCGGGAGAATCCGTATAAGTGTTCGAGTGTTCGAACCGTAATGCGCAAGAAATGGTATGTAAACCCCGTATTTACATATCTGCCACTGTGCAGGAGAATCCGTATAGGTGTTCGAGTGTCCGAACAGTAATGCGCAAGAATTGGTATGGAAACCCCGTATTTACATATCTGCCACTGCGCAGGAGAATCCGTATAGGTGTTCGAGTGTTCGAACCGTAATGCGCAAGAAATGGTATGGAAACCCCGTATTTACAAATCTACCACAATGCAGGAGAATCCGTATAGGTGTTCGAGTGTTCGAACCGTAATGCGCAAGAATTGGTATGTACACCCCGTATTTACATATCTCCCACTGTGCAGGAGAATCCGTATAGGTGTTCGAGTGTTCGAACCGTAATGCGTAAGAAATGATATGTAAACGCCGTATTTACATATCTGCCACTGTGCAGGAGAATCCGTATAGGTGTTCGAGTGTTCGAACCGTAATGCACAAGAAATGGTATGGAAACCCCGTATTTACATATCTGCCACTGTGCAGGAGAATCCGTATAGGTGTTCGAGTGTTCGAACCGTAATGCGTAAGAAATGATATGTAAACCCCGTATTTACATATCTGCCACTGTGCAGGAGAATCCGTATAGGTGTTCGAGTGTTCGAACCGTAATGCGCAAGAAATGGTATGGAAACCCCGTATTTACATATCTGCCACTCCGCAGAAGAATCCGTATAGGTGTTCAAGTGTTCGATCCGTAATGCGCAAGAAATGGTATGTAAACCCGTTATTTACATATCTGCCACTACGCAGGAGAATCCGTATAGGTGTTCGAGTGTTCGAACCGTAATACGCAAGAAATGGTATGGAAACCCCGTATTTACAAATCTACCACAATGCAGGAGAATCCGTATAGGTGTTCGAGTGTTCGAACCGTAATGCGCAAGAAATGGTATGTACACCCCGTATTTACATATCTGCCACTGTGCAGGAGAATCCGTATAGGTGTTCGAGTGTTCGAACCGTAATGCGCAAGAAATAGTATGGAAACCCCGTATTTCATGTCTGCCACTGTGCATGAGAATCCGTATAGGTGTTCGAGTGTTCGAACCGTAATGCGCAAGAAATGGTATGGAAACCCCGTATTTACATATCTGCCACTCCGCAGAAGAATCCGTATAGGTGTTCGAGTGTTCGATCCGTAGTGCGCAAGAAATGGTATGTAAACCCGTTATTTACATATCTGCCACTGCGCAGGAGAATCCGTATAGGTGTTCGAGTGTTCGAACCGTAATACGCCAGAAATGGTACGTACACCCCGTATTTACATATCTGTCACTGTGCAGGAGAATCCGTATAGGTGTTCGAGTGTTCGAACCGTAATGCGCAAGAAATGGTATGTAAACCCCGTATTTACATATCTGCCACTGTGGAGGAGAATTCGTATAGGTGTTCGAGTGTTCGAACCGTAATGCGCAAGAAATAGTATGGAAACCCCGTATTTCATGTCTGCCACTGTGCATGAGAATCCGCATAGGTGTTCGAGTGTTCGAACCGTAATGCGCATGAAATGGTATGGAAACCCCGTATTTACATATCTGCCACTGTGCAGGAGAATCCGTATAGGTGTTCGAGTGTTCGAACCGTAATGCGTAAGAAATGATATGTAAACCCCGTATTTACATATCTGCCACTGTGCAGGAGAATCCGTATAGGTGTTCGAGTGTTCGAACCGTAATGCGCAAGAAATGGTATGGAAACCCCGTATTTACATATCTGCCACTCCGCAGAAGAATCCGTATAGGTGTTCGAGTGTTCGATCCGTAATGCGCAAGAAATGGTATGTAAACCCGTTATTTACATATCTGCCACTGCGCAGGAGAATCCGTATAGGTGTTCGAGTGTTCGAACCGTAATGCGCAAGAAATGGTATGGAAACCCCGTATTTACAAATCTACGACAATGCAGGAGAATCCGTATAGGTGTTCGAGTGTTCGAACCGTAATGCGCAAGAATTGGTATGTACACCCCGTATTTACATATCTGCCACTGTGCAGGAGAATCCGTATAGGTTTTCGAGTGTTCGAACCGTAATGCGCAAGAAACGGTATGTAAACCCCGTATTTACATATCTGCCACTGTGCAGGAGAATTCGTATTGGTGTTCGAGTGTTCGAACCGTAATGCGCAAGAAATAGTTTGGAAACCCCGTATTTACATGTCTGCCACTGTGCAGGAGAATCCGTATAGGTGTTCGAGTGTTCGAACCGTAATGCGCAAGAAATGGTATGTAAACCCCGTATTTACATATCTGCCACTGTGCAGGAGAATCCGTATAGGTGTTCGAGTGTTCGAACAGTAATGCGCAAGAATTGGTATGGAAACCCCGTATTTACATATCTGCCACTGTGCGGGAGAATCCGTATAGGTGTTCGAGTGTTCGAACCGTAATGCGCAAGAAATGGTATGTAAACCCCGTATTTACATGTCTGCCACTGTGCATGAGAATCCGTATAGGTGTTCGAGTGTTCGAACCGTAATGCACAAGAAATGGTATGGAAACCCCGTATTTACATATCTGCCACTGTGCAGGAGAATCCGTATAGGTGTTCGAGTGTCCGAACAGTAATGCGCAAGAATTGGTATGGAAATCCCGTATTTACATATCTGCCACTGTGCGGGAGAATCCGTATAGGTGTTCGAGTGTTCGAACCGTAATGCGCAAGAAATGGTATGTAAACCCCGTATTTGCATATCTGCCACTGTGCAGGAGAATCCGTATAGGTGTTCGAGTGTCCGAACAGTAATGCGCAAGAATTGGTATGGAAACCCCGTATTTACATATCTGCCACTGCGCAGGAGAATCCGTATAGGTGTTCGAGTGTTCGAACCGTAATGCGTAAGAAATGATATGTAAACCCCGTATTTACATATCTGCCACTGTGCAGGAGAATCCGTATAGGTGTTCGAGTGTTCGAACCGTAATGCGCAAGAAATGGTATGGAAACCCCGTATTTACATATCTGCCACTCCGCAGAAGAATCCGTATAGGTGTTCGAGTGTTCGATCCGTAATGCGCAAGAAATGGTATGTAAACCCGTTATTTACATATCTGCCACTGCGCAGGAGAATCCGTATAGGTGTTCGAGTGTTCGAACCGTAATGCGCAAGAAATGGTATGGAAACCCCGTATTTACAAATCTACGACAATGCAGGAGAATCCGTATAGGTGTTCGAGTGTTCGAACCGTAATGCGCAAGAATTGGTATGTACACCCCGTATTTACATATCTGCCACTGTGCAGGAGAATCCGTATAGGTTTTCGAGTGTTCGAACCGTAATGCGCAAGAAACGGTATGTAAACCCCGTATTTACATATCTGCCACTGTGCAGGAGAATTCGTATAGGTGTTCGAGTGTTCGAACCGTAATGCGCAAGAAATAGTATGGAAACCCCGTATTTACATGTCTGCCACTGTGCAGGAGAATCCGTATAGGTGTTCGAGTGTTCGAACCGTAATGCGCAAGAAATGGTATGTAAACCCCGTATTTACATATCTGCCACTGTGCAGGAGAATCCGTATAGGTGTTAGAGTGTTCGAACAGTAATGCGCAAGAATTGGTAAGGAAACCCCGTATTTACATATCTGCCACTGTGCGGGAGAATCCGTATAGGTGTTCGAGTGTTCGAACCGTAATGCGCAAGAAATGGTATGTAAACCCCGTATTTACATGTCTGCCACTGTGCATGAGAATCCGTATAGGTGTTCGAGTGTTCGAACCGTAATGCACAAGAAATGGTATGGAAACCCCGTATTTACATATCTGCCACTGTGCAGGAGAATCCGTATAGGTCTTCGAGTGTCCGAACAGTAATGCGCAAGAATTGGTATGGAAATCCCGTATTTACATATCTGCCACTGTGCGGGAGAATCCGTATAGGTGTTCGAGTGTTCGAACCGTAATGCGCAAGAAATGGTATGTAAACCCCGTATTTACATATCTGCCTCTGTGCAGGAGAATCCGTATAGGTGTTCGAGTGTCCGAACAGTAATGCGCAAGAATTGGTATGGAAACCCCGTATTTACATATCTGCCACTGCGCAGGAGAATCCGTATAGGTGTTCGAGTGTTCGAACCGTAATGCGCAAGAAATGGTATGGAAACCCCGTATTTACAAATCTACCACAATGCAGGAGAATCCGTATAGGTGTTCGAGTGTTCGAACCGTAATGCGCAAGAATTGGTATGTACACCCCGTATTTACATATCTCCCACTGTGCAGGAGAATCCGTATAGGTGTTCGAGTGTTCGAACCGTAATGCGTAAGAAATGATATGTAAACGCCGTATTTACATATCTGCCACTGTGCAGGAGAATCCGTATAGGTGTTCGAGTGTTCGAACCGTAATGCACAAGGAATGGTATGGAAACCCCGTATTTACATATCTGCCACTGTGCAGGAGAATCCGTATAGGTGTTCGAGTGTTCGAACCGTAATGCGTAAGAAATGATATGTAAACCCCGTATTTACATATCTGCCACTGTGCAGGAGAATCCGTATAGGTGTTCGAGTGTTCGAACCGTAATGCGCAAGAAATGGTATGGAAACCCCGTATTTACATATCTGCCACTCCGCAGAAGAATCCGTATAGGTGTTCAAGTGTTCGATCCGTAATGCGCAAGAAATGGTATGTAAACCCGTTATTTACATATCTGCCACTACGCAGGAGAATCCGTATAGGTGTTCGAGTGTTCGAACCGTAATACGCAAGAAATGGTATGGAAACCCCGTATTTACAAATCTACCACAATGCAGGAGAATCCGTATAGGTGTTCGAGTGTTCGAACCGTAATGCGCAAGAAATGGTATGTACACCCCGTATTTACATATCTGCCACTGTGCAGGAGAATCCGTATAGGTGTTCGAGTGTTCGAACCGTAATGCGCAAGAAATAGTATGGAAACCCCGTATTTCATGTCTGCCACTGTGCATGAGAATCCGTATAGGTGTTCGAGTGTTCGAACCGTAATGCGCAAGAAATGGTATGGAAACCCCGTATTTACATATCTGCCACTCCGCAGAAGAATCCGTATAGGTGTTCGAGTGTTCGATCCGTAGTGCGCAAGAAATGGTATGTAAACCCGTTATTTACATATCTGCCACTGCGCAGGAGAATCCGTATAGGTGTTCGAGTGTTCGAACCGTAATACGCCAGAAATGGTATGTACACCCCGTATTTACATATCTGTCACTGTGCAGGAGAATCCGTATAGGTGTTCGAGTGTTCGAACCGTAATGCGCAAGAAATGGTATGTAAACCCCGTATTTACATATCTGCCACTGTGGAGGAGAATTCGTATAGGTGTTCGAGTGTTCGAACCGTAATGCGCAAGAAATAGTATGGAAACCCCGTATTTCATGTCTGCCACTGTGTATGAGAATCCGTATAGGTGTTCGAGTGTTCGAACCGTAATGCGCATGAAATGGTATGGAAACCCCGTATTTACATATCTGCCACTGTGCAGGAGAATCCGTATAGGTGTTCGAGTGTTCGAACCGTAATGCGTAAGAAATGATATGTAAACCCCGTATTTACATATCTGCCACTGTGCAGGAGAATCCGTATAGGTGTTCGAGTGCTCGAACCGTAATGCGCAAGAAATGGTATGGAAACCCCGTATTTACATATCTGCCACTCCGCAGAAGAATCCGTATAGGTGTTCGAGTGTTCGATCCGTAATGCGCAAGAAATGGTATGTAAACCCCGTATTTACATATCTGCCACTGTGCAGGAGAATCCGTATAGGTGTTCGAGTGTTCGAACAGTAATGCGCAAGAATTGGTATGGAAACCCCGTATTTACATATCTGCCACTGTGCGGGAGAATCCGTATAGGTGTTCGAGTGTTCGAACCGTAATGCGCAAGAAATAGTATGGAAACCCCGTATTTACAAATCTACGACAATGCAGGAGAATCCGTATAGGTGTTCGAGTGTTCGAACCGTAATGCGCAAGAATTGGTATGTACACCCCGTATTTACATATCTGCCACTGTGCAGGAGAATCCGTATAGGTTTTCGAGTGTTCGAACCGTAATGCGCAAGAAACGGTATGTAAACCCCGTATTTACATATCTGCCACTGTGCAGGAGAATTCGTATAGGTGTTCGAGTGTTCGAACCGTAATGCGCAAGAAATAGTTTGGAAACCCCGTATTTACATGTCTGCCACTGTGCAGGAGAATCCGTATAGGTGTTCGAGTGTTCGAACCGTAATGCGCAAGAAATGGTATGTAAACCCCGTATTTACATATCTGCCACTGTGCAGGAGAATCCGTATAGGTGTTCGAGTGTTCGAACAGTAATGCGCAAGAATTGGTATGGAAACCCCGTATTTACATATCTGCCACTGTGCAGGAGAATCCGTATAGGTGTTCGAGTGTTCGAACAGTAATGCGCAAGAATTGGTATGGAAACCCCGTATTTACATATCTGCCACTGTGCGGGAGAATCCGTATAGGTGTTCGAGTGTTCGAACCGTAATGCGCAAGAAATGGTATGTAAACCCCGTATTTACATGTCTGCCACTGTGCATGAGAATCCGTATAGGTGTTCGAGTGTTCGAACCGTAATGCACAAGAAATGGTATGGAAACCCCGTATTTACATATCTGCCACTGTGCAGGAGAATCCGTATAGGTGTTCGAGTGTCCGAACAGTAATGCGCAAGAATTGGTATGGAAATCCCGTATTTACATATCTGCCACTGTGCGGGAGAATCCGTATAGGTGTTCGAGTGTTCGAACCGTAATGCGCAAGAAATGGTATGTAAACCCCGTATTTACATATCTGCCACTGTGCAGGAGAATCCGTATAGGTGTTCGAGTGTCCGAACAGTAATGCGCAAGAATTGGTATGGAAACCCCGTATTTACATATCTGCCACTGCGCAGGAGAATCCGTATAGGTGTTCGAGTGTTCGAACCGTAATGCGCAAGAAATGGTATGGAAACCCCGTATTTACAAATCTACCACAATGCAGGAGAATCCGTATAGGTGTTCGAGTGTTCGAACCGTAATGCGCAAGAATTGGTATGTACACCCCGTATTTACATATCTGCCACTGTGCAGGAGAATCCGTATAGGTGTTCGAGTGTTCGAACCGTAATGCGCAAGAAACGGTATGTAAACCCCATATTTACATATCTGCCACTGTGCAGGAGAATTCGTATAGGTGTTCGAGTGTTCGAACCGTAATGCGCAAGAAATAGTATGGAAACCCCGTATTTACATGTCTGCCACTGTGCAGGAGAATCCGTATAGGTGTTCGAGTGTTCGAACCGTAATGCACAAGAAATGGTATGGAAACCCCGTATTTACATATCTGCCACTGTGCAGGAGAATCCGTATAGGTGTTCGAGTGTCCGAACAGTAATGCGCAAGAATTGGTATGGAAACCCCGTATTTACATATCTGCCACTGTGCGGGAGAATCCGTATAGGTGTTCGAGTGTTCGAACCGTAATGCGCAAGAAATGGTATGTAAACCCCGTATTTACATGTCTGCCACTGTGCATGAGAATCCGTATAGGTGTTCGAGTGTTCGAACCGTAATGCACAAGAAATGGTATGGAAACTCCGTATTTACATATCTGCCACTGTGCAGCAGAATCCGTACAGGTGTTCGAGTGTTCGAAAAGCAATGCGCAAGAAATGGTATGGAAACCCCGTATTTACATATCTGCCACTGTGTAGGAGAATCCGTATAGGTGTTCGAGTGTTCGAACCGTAATGCGCAAGAAATGGTATGTAAACCCCGTATTTACATATCTGCCACTGTGCAGGAGAATCCGTATAGGTGTTCGAGTGTCCGAACAGTAATGCGCAAGAATTGGTATGGAAACCCCGTATTTACATATCTGCCACTGCGCAGGAGAATCCGTATAGGTGTTCGAGTGTTCGAACCGTAATGCGCAAGAAATGGTATGGAAACCCCGTATTTACAAATCTACCACAATGCAGGAGAATCCGTATAGGTGTTCGAGTGTTCGAACCGTAATGCGCAAGAATTGGTATGTACACCCCGTATTTACATATCTCCCACTGTGCAGGAGAATCCGTATAGGTGTTCGAGTGTTCGAACCGTAATGCGTAAGAAATGATATGTAAACGCCGTATTTACATATCTGCCACTGTGCAGGAGAATCCGTATAGGTGTTCGAGTGTTCGAACCGTAATGCACAAGAAATGGTATGGAAACCCCGTATTTACATATCTGCCACTGTGCAGGAGAATCCGTATAGGTGTTCGAGTGTTCGAACCGTAATGCGTAAGAAATGATATGTAAACCCCGTATTTACATATCTGCCACTGTGCAGGAGAATCCGTATAGGTGTTCGAGTGTTCGAACCGTAATGCGCAAGAAATGGTATGGAAACCCCGTATTTACATATCTGCCACTCCGCAGAAGAATCCGTATAGGTGTTCAAGTGTTCGATCCGTAATGCGCAAGAAATGGTATGTAAACCCGTTATTTACATATCTGCCACTACGCAGGAGAATCCGTATAGGTGTTCGAGTGTTCGAACCGTAATACGCAAGAAATGGTATGGAAACCCCGTATTTACAAATCTACCACAATGCAGGAGAATCCGTATAGGTGTTCGAGTGTTCGAACCGTAATGCGCAAGAAATGGTATGTACACCCCGTATTTACATATCTGCCACTGTGCAGGAGAATCCGTATAGGTGTTCGAGTGTTCGAACCGTAATGCGCAAGAAATAGTATGGAAACCCCGTATTTCATGTCTGCCACTGTGCATGAGAATCCGTATAGGTGTTCGAGTGTTCGAACCGTAATGCGCAAGAAATGGTATGGAAACCCCGTATTTACATATCTGCCACTCTGCAGAAGAATCCGTATAGGTGTTCGAGTGTTCGATCCGTAGTGCGCAAGAAATGGTATGTAAACCCGTTATTTACATATCTGCCACTGCGCAGGAGAATCCGTATAGGTGTTCGAGTGTTCGAACCGTAATACGCCAGAAATGGTATGTACACCCCGTATTCACATATCTGTCACTGTGCAGGAGAATCCGTATAGGTGTTCGAGTGTTCGAACCGTAATGCGCAAGAAATGGTATGTAAACCCCGTATTTACATATCTGCCACTGTGGAGGAGAATTCGTATAGGTGTTCGAGTGTTCGAACCGTAATGCGCAAGAAATAGTATGGAAACCCCGTATTTCATGTCTGCCACTGTGCATGAGAATCCGTATAGGTGTTCGAGTGTTCGAACCGTAATGCGCATGAAATGGTATGGAAACCCCGTATTTACATATCTGCCACTGTGCAGGAGAATCCGTATAGGTGTTCGAGTGTTCGAACCGTAATGCGTAAGAAATGATATGTAAACCCCGTATTTACATATCTGCCACTGTGCAGGAGAATCCGTATAGGTGTTCGAGTGCTCGAACCGTAATGCGCAAGAAATGGTATGGAAACCCCGTATTTACATATCTGCCACTCCGCAGAAGAATCCGTATAGGTGTTCGAGTGTTCGATCCGTAATGCGCAAGAAATGGTATGTAAACCCCGTATTTACATATCTGCCACTGTGCAGGAGAATCCGTATAGGTGTTCGAGTGTTCGAACAGTAATGCGCAAGAATTGGTATGGAAACCCCGTATTTACATATCTGCCACTGTGCGGGAGAATCCGTATAGGTGTTCGAGTGTTCGAACCGTAATGCGCAAGAAATAGTATGGAAACCCCGTATTTACAAATCTACGACAATGCAGGAGAATCCGTATAGGTGTTCGAGTGTTCGAACCGTAATGCGCAAGAATTGGTATGTACACCCCGTATTTACATATCTGCCACTGTGCAGGAGAATCCGTATAGGTTTTCGAGTGTTCGAACCGTAATGCGCAAGAAACGGTATGTAAACCCCGTATTTACATATCTGCCACTGTGCAGGAGAATTCGTATAGGTGTTCGAGTGTTCGAACCGTAATGCGCAAGAAATAGTTTGGAAACCCCGTATTTACATGTCTGCCACTGTGCAGGAGAATCCGTATAGGTGTTCGAGTGTTCGAACCGTAATGCGCAAGAAATGGTATGTAAACCCCGTATTTACATATCTGCCACTGTGCAGGAGAATCCGTATAGGTGTTCGAGTGTTCGAACAGTAATGCGCAAGAATTGGTATGGAAACCCCGTATTTACATATCTGCCACTGTGCGGGAGAATCCGTATAGGTGTTCGAGTGTTCGAACCGTAATGCGCAAGAAATGGTATGTAAACCCCGTATTTACATGTCTGCCACTGTGCATGAGAATCCGTATAGGTGTTCGAGTGTTCGATCCGTAATGCGCAAGAAATGGTATGTAAACCCGTTATTTACATATCTGCCACTGCGCAGGAGAATCCGTATAGGTGTTCGAGTGTTCGAACCGTAATACGCAAGAAATGGTATGTACACCCCGTATTTACATATCTGCCACTGTGCAGGAGAATCCGTATAGGTTTTCGAGTGTTCGAACCGTAATGCGCAAGAAACGGTATGTAAACCCCGTATTTACATATCTGCCACTGTGCAGGAGAATTCGTATAGGTGTTCGAGTGTTCGAACCGTAATGCGCAAGAAATAGTTTGGAAACCCCGTATTTACATGTCTGCCACTGTGCAGGAGAATCCGTATAGGTGTTCGAGTGTTCGAACCGTAATGCGCAAGAAATGGTATGTAAACCCCGTATTTACATATCTGCCACTGTGCAGGAGAATCCGTATAGGTGTTCGAGTGTTCGAACAGTAATGCGCAAGAATTGGTATGGAAACCCCGTATTTACATATCTGCCACTGTGCGGGAGAATCCGTATAGGTGTTCGAGTGTTCGAACCGTAATGCGCAAGAAATGGTATGTAAACCCCGTATTTACATGTCTGCCACTGTGCATGAGAATCCGTATAGGTGTTCGAGTGTTCGAACCGTAATGCACAAGAAATGGTATGGAAACCCCGTATTTACATATCTGCCACTGTGCAGGAGAATCCGTATAGGTGTTCGAGTGTCCGAACAGTAATGCGCAAGAATTGGTATGGAAATCCCGTATTTACATATCTGCCACTGTGCGGGAGAATCCGTATAGGTGTTCGAGTGTTCGAACCGTAATGCGCAAGAAATGGTATGTAAACCCCGTATTTACATATCTGCCACTGTGCAGGAGAATCCGTATAGGTGTTCGAGTGTCCGAACAGTAATGCGCAAGAATTGGTATGGAAACCCCGTATTTACATATCTGCCACTGCGCAGGAGAATCCGTATAGGTGTTCGAGTGTTCGAACCGTAATGCGCAAGAAATGGTATGGAAACCCCGTATTTACAAATCTACCACAATGCAGGAGAATCCGTATAGGTGTTCGAGTGTTCGAACCGTAATGCGCAAGAATTGGTATGTACACCCCGTATTTACATATCTGCCACTGTGCAGGAGAATCCGTATAGGTGTTCGAGTGTTCGAACCGTAATGCGCAAGAAACGGTATGTAAACCCCATATTTACATATCTGCCACTGTGCAGGAGAATTCGTATAGGTGTTCGAGTGTTCGAACCGTAATGCGCAAGAAATAGTATGGAAACCCCGTATTTACATGTCTGCCACTGTGCAGGAGAATCCGTATAGGTGTTCGAGTGTTCGAACCGTAATGCACAAGAAATGGTATGGAAACCCCGTATTTACATATCTGCCACTGTGCAAGAGAATCCGTATAGGTGTTCGAGTGTCCGAACAGTAATGCGCAAGAATTGGTATGGAAACCCCGTATTTACATATCTGCCACTGTGCGGGAGAATCCGTATAGGTGTTCGAGTGTTCGAACCGTAATGCGCAAGAAATGGTATGTAAACCCCGTATTTACATGTCTGCCACTGTGCATGAGAATCCGTAAAGGTGTTCGAGTGTTCGAACCGTAATGCACAAGAAATGGTATGGAAACTCCGTATTTACATATCTGCCACTGTGCAGCAGAATCCGTACAGGTGTTCGAGTGTTCGAAAAGCAATGCGCAAGAAATGGTATGGAAACCCCGTATTTACATATCTGCCACTGTGTAGGAGAATCCGTATAGGTGTTCGAGTGTTCGAACCGTAATGCGCAAGAAATGGTATGTAAACCCCGTATTTACATATCTGCCACTGTGCAGGAGAATCCGTATAGGTGTTCGAGTGTCCGAACAGTAATGCGCAAGAATTGGTATGGAAACCCCGTATTTACATATCTGCCACTGCGCAGGAGAATCCGTATAGGTGTTCGAGTGTTCGAACCGTAATGCGCAAGAAATGGTATGGAAACCCCGTATTTACAAATCTACCACAATGCAGGAGAATCCGTATAGGTGTTCGAGTGTTCGAACCGTAATGCGCAAGAATTGGTATGTACACCCCGTATTTACATATCTCCCACTGTGCAGGAGAATCCGTATAGGTGTTCGAGTGTTCGAACCGTAATGCGTAAGAAATGATATGTAAACGCCGTATTTACATATCTGCCACTATGCAGGAGAATCCGTATAGGTGTTCGAGTGTTCGAACCGTAATGCACAAGAAATGGTATGGAAACCCCGTATTTACATATCTGCCACTGTGCAGGAGAATCCGTATAGGTGTTCGAGTGTTCGAACCGTAATGCGTAAGAAATGATATGTAAACCCCGTATTTACATATCTGCCATTGTGCAGGAGAATCCGTATAGGTGTTCGAGTGTTCGAACCGTAATGCGCAAGAAATGGTATGGAAACCCCGTATTTACATATCTGCCACTCCGCAGAAGAATCCGTATAGGTGTTCGAGTGTTCGATCCGTAATGCGCAAGAATTGGTATGGAAACCCCGTATTTACATATCTGCCACTGTGCGGGAGAATCCGTATAGGTGTTCGAGTGTTCGAACCGTAATGCGCAAGAAATGGTATGTAAACCCCGTATTTACATGTCTGCCACTGTGCATGAGAATCCGTATAGGTGTTCGAGTGTTCGAACCGTAATGCGCAAGAATTGGTATGTACACCCCGTATTTACATATCTGCCACTGTGCAGGAGAATCCGTATAGGTGTTCGACTGTTCGAACCGTAATGCGCAAGAAATGGTATGTAAACCCCGTATTTACATATCTGCCACTGTGCAGGAGAATTCGTATAGGTGTTCGAGTGTTCGAACCATAATGCGCAAGAAATAGTATGGAAACCCCGTATTTACATGTCTACCACTATGTAGGAGAATCCGTATAGGTGTTCGAGTGTTCGAACCGTAATGCGTAAGAAATGATATGTAAACCCCGTATTTACATATCTGCCACTGTGCAGGAGAATCCGTATAGGTGTTCGAGTGTTCGAACCGTAATGCGCAAGAAATGGTATGGAAACCCCGTATTTACATATCTGCCACTCCGCAGAAGAATCCGTATAGGTGTTCGAGTGTTCGATCCGTAATGCGCAAGAATTGGTATGGAAACCCCGTATTTACATATCTGCCACTGTGCGGGAGAATCCGTATAGGTGTTCGAGTGTTCGAACCGTAATGCGCAAGAAATGGTATGTAAACCCCGTATTTACATGTCTGCCACTGTGCATGAGAATCCGTATAGGTGTTCGAGTGTTCGAACCGTAATGCACAAGAAATGGTATGTAAACCCCGTATTTACATATCTGCCACTGTGCAGGAGAATCCGTGTAGGTGTTCGAGTGTTCGAACCGTAATGCGTAAGAAATGATATGTAAACCCCGTATTTACATATCTGCCACTGTGCAGGAGAATCCGTATAGGTGTTCGAGTGTTCGAACCGTAATGCGCAAGAAATGGTATGGAAACCCCGTATTTACATATCTGCCACTCCGCAGAAGAATCCGTATAGGTGTTCGAGTGTTCGATCCGTAATGCGCAAGAAATGGTATGTAAACCCGTTATTTACATATATGCCACTGCGCAGGAGAATCCGTATAGGTGTTCGAGTGTTCGAACCGTAATACGCAAGAAATGGTATGGAAACCCCGTATTTACAAATCTACCACAATGCAGGAGAATCCGTATAGGTGTTCGAGTGTTCGAACCGTAATGCGCAAGAAATGGTATGTACACCCCGTATTTACATATCTGCCACTGTGCAGGAGAATCCGTATAGGTGTTCGAGTGTTCGAACCGTAATGCGCAAGAAATAGTATGGAAACCCCGTATTTCATGTCTGCCACTGTGCATGAGAATCCGTATAGGTGTTCGAGTGTTCGAACCGTAATGCGCAAGAAATGGTATGGAAACCCCGTATTTACATATCTGCCACTCCGCAGAAGAATCCGTATAGGTGTTCGAGTGTTCGATCCGTAATGCGCAAGAAATGGTATGTAAACCCGTTATTTACATATCTGCCACTGCGCAGGAGAATCCGTATAGGTGTTCGAGTGTTCGAACCGTAATACGCAAGAAATGGTATGTACACCCCGTATTTACATATCTGCCACTGTGCAGGAGAATCCGTATAGGTGTTCGACTGTTCGAACCGTAATGCGCAAGAAATGGTATGTAAACCCCGTATTTACATATCTGCCACTGTGCAGGAGAATCCGTATAGGTGTTCGAGTGTTCGAACCGTAATGCGCAAGAAATGGTATGTAAACCCCGTATTTACATATCTGCCACTGTGCAGGAGAATTCGTATAGGTGTTCGAGTGTTCGAACCGTAATGCGCAAGAAATGGTATGGAAACCCCGTATTTACATATCTGCCACTCCGCAGAAGAATCCGTATAGGTGTTCGAGTGTTCGATCCGTAATGCGCAAGAAATGGTATGTAAACCCGTTATTTACATATCTGCCACTGCGCAGGAGAATCCGTATAGGTGTTCGAGTGTTCGAACCGTAATGCGCAAGAAATGGTATGGAAACCCCGTATTTACAAATCTACCACAATGCAGGAGAATCCGTATAGGTGTTCGAGTGTTCGAACCGTAATGCGCAAGAATTGGTATGTACACCCCGTATTTACATATCTGCCACTGTGCAGGAGAATCCGTATAGGTGTTCGAGTGTTCGAACCGTAATGCGCAAGAAATGGTATGTAAACCCCGTATTTACATATCTGCCACTGTGCAGGAGAATTCGTATAGGTGTTCGAGTGTTCGAACCATAATGCGCAAGAAATAGTATGGAAACCCCGTATTTACATGTCTGCCACTATGTAGGAGAATCCGTATAGGTGTTCGAGTGTTCGAACCGTAATGCGTAAGAAATGATATGTAAACCCCGTATTTACATATCTGCCACTGTGCAGGAGAATCCGTATAGGTGTTCGAGTGTTCGAACCGTAATGCGCAAGAAATGGTATGGAAACCCCGTACTTACATATCTGCCACTCCGCAGAAGAATCCGTATAGGTGTTCGAGTGTTCGATCCGTAATGCGCAAGAAATGGTATGTAAACCCGTTATTTACATATCTGCCACTGCGCAGGAGAATCCGTATAGATGTTCGAGTGTTCGAACCGTAATGCGCAAGAAATGGTATGGAAACCCCGTATTTCATGTCTGCCACTGTGCGTGAGAATCCGTATAGGTGTTCGAGTGTTCGAACCGTAATGTGCATGAAATGGTATGGAAACCCCGTATTTACATATCTGCCACTGTGCATGAGAATCCTTATAGGTGTTCGAGTGTTCGAACCGTAATGCGTAAGAAATGATATGTAAACCCCGTATTTACATATCTGCCACTGTGCAGGAGAATCCGTATAGGTGTTCGAGTGATCGAACCGTAATGCGCAAGAAATGGTATGGAAACCCCGTATTTACATATCTGCCACTCCGCAGAAGAATCCGTATAGGTGTTCGATTGTTCGATCCGTAATGCGCAAGAAATGGTATGTAAACCCGTTATTTACATATCTGCCACTGCGCAGGATAATCCGTATAGGTGTTCGAGTGTTCGAACCGTAATGCGCAAGAAATGGTATGGAAACCCCGTATTTACAAATCTACCACAATGCAGGAGAATCCGTATAGGTGTTCGAGTGTTCGAACCGTAATGCGCAAGAATTGGTATGTACACCCCGTATTTACATATCTGCCACTGTGCAGGAGAATCCGTATAGGTGTTCGAGTGTTCGAACCGTAATGCGCAAGAAATGGTATGTAAACCCCGTATTTACATATCTGCCACTGTGCAGGAGAATTCGTATAGGTGTTCGAGTGTTCGAACCGTAATGCACAAGAAATAGTATGGAAACCCCGTATTTACATGTCTGCCACTATGCAGGAGAATCCGTATAGGTGTTCGAGTGTTCGAACCGTAATGCGCAAGAAATGGTATGTAAACCCCGTATTTACATATCTGCCGCTGTGCAGGAGAATCCGTATAGGTGTTCGAGTGTTCGAACAGTAATGCGCAAGAATTGGTATGGAAACCCCGTATTTACATATCTGCCACTGTGCGGGAGAATCCGTATAGGTGCTCGAGTGTTCGAACCGTAATGCGTAAGAAATGATATGTAAACCCCGTATTTACATATCTGCCACTGTGCAGGAGAATCCGTATAGATGTTCGAGTGTTCGAACCGTAATGCGCAAGAAATGGTATGGAAACCCCGTATTTACATATCTGTCACTCCGCAGAAGAATCCGTATAGGTGTTCGAGTGTTCGAACAGTAATGCGCAAGAATTGGTATGGAAACCCCGTATTTACATATCTGCCACTGTGCGGGAGAATCCGTATAGGTGTTCGAGTGTTCGAACCGTAATGCGCAAGAAATGGTATGTAAACCCCGTATTTACATGTCTGCCACTGTGCATGAGAATTCGTATAGGTGTTCGAGTGTTCGAACCGTAATGCGCAAGAAATGGTATGTAAACCCCGTATTTACATGTCTGCCACTGTGCAGGAGAATCCGTATAGGTGTTCGAGTGTTCGAACCGTAATGCACAAGAAATGGTATGGAAACCCCGTATTTACATATCTGCCACTGTGCAGGAGAATCCGTATAGGTGTTCGAGTGTTCGAACAGTAATGCACAAGAATTGGTATGGAAA
Source organism: Camellia sinensis (assembly GCF_055761805.1). NCBI lineage: Eukaryota > Viridiplantae > Streptophyta > Magnoliopsida > Ericales > Theaceae > Camellia > Camellia sinensis. The sequence continues at coordinate 2,180,512 of NW_028128989.1, read as the reverse complement.
CCCCGTATTTACATATCTGCCACTGTGCGGGAGAATCCGTATAGGTGTTCGAGTGTTCGAACCGTAATGCGCAAGAAATGGTATGTAAACCCCGTATTTACATGTCTGCCACTGTGCATGAGAATCCGTATAGGTGTTCGAGTGTTCGAACCGTAATGCACAAGAAATGGTATGGAAACCACGTATTTACATATCTGCCACTGTGCAGGAGAATCCGTATAGGTGTTCGAGTGTTCGAACCGTAATGCGTAAGAAATGATATGTAAACCCCGTATTTACATATCTGCCACTGTGCAGGAGAATCCGTATAGGTGTTCGAGTGTTCGAACTGTAATGCGCAAGAACTGGTATGGAAACCCCGTATTTACATATCTGCCACTCCGCAGAAGAATCCGTATAGGTGTTCGAGTGTTCGATCCGTAATGCGCAAGAAATTGTATGTAAACCCGTTATTTACATATCTGCCACTGCGCAGGAGAATCCGTATAGGTGTTCGAGTGTTCGAACCGTAATACGCAAGAAATGGTGTGGAAACCCCGTATTTACAAATCTACCACAATGCAGGAGAATCCGTATAGGTGTTCGAGTGTTCGAACCGTAATGCGCAAGAAATGGTATGTACACCCCGTATTTACATATCTGCCACGGTGCAGGAGAATCCGTATAGGTGTTCGAGTGTTCGAACCGTAATGCGCAAGAAATGGTATGTAAACCCCGTATTTACATATCTGCCACTGCGCAGGAGAATTCGTATAGGTGTTCGAGTGTTCGAACCGTAATGCGCAAGAAATGGTATGTAAATCCCGTATTTACATATCTGCCACTGTGCAGGAGAATCCGTATATGTGTTCGAGTGTTCGAACCGTAATGCGCAAGAAATGGTATGGAAACCCCATATTTACATATCTGCCACTTTGCAGGAGAATCCGTATAGGTGTTCGAGTGTTCGAACAGTAATGCGCAAGAATTGGTATGGAAACCCCGTATTTACATATCTGCCACTGTGCGGGAGAATTCGTATAGGTGTTCGAGTGTTCGAACCGTAATGCGCAAGAAATCGTATGTAAACCCCGTATTTACATGTCTGCCACTGTGCATGAGAATCCGTATAGGTGTTCGAGTGTTCGAACCGTAATGCGCAAGAAATGGTATGGAAACCCCGTATTTACATATCTGCCACTGTGCAGGAGAATCCGTATAGGTGTTCGAGTGTTCGAACCGTAATGCGTAAGAAATGATATGTAAACCCCGTATTTACATATCTGCCACTGTGCAGGAGAATCCGTATAGGTGTTCGAGGGTTCGAACCGTAATGCGCAAGAAATGGTATGGAAACCCCGTATTTACATATCTGCCACTCCGCAGACGAATCCGTATAGGTGTTCGAGTGTTCGATCCGTAATGCGCAAGAAATGGTATGTAAACCCGTTATTTACATATCTGCCACTGCGCAGGAGAATCCGTATAGATGTTCGAGTGTTCGAACCGTAATGCGCAAGAAATGGTATGGAAACCCCGTATTTCATGTCTGCCACTGTGCGTGAGAATCCGTATAGGTGTTCGAATGTTCGAACCGTAATGTGCATGAAATGGTATGGAAACCCCGTATTTACATATCTGCCACTGTGCATGAGAATCCGTATAGGTGTTCGAGTGTTCGAACCGTAATGCGTAAGAAATGATATGTAAACCCCGTATTTACATATCTGCCACTGTGCAGGAGAATCCGTATAGGTGTTCGAGTGTTCGAACCGTAATGCGCAAGAAATTGTATGGAAACCCCGTATTTACATATCTGCCACTCCGCAGAAGAATCCGTATAGGTGTTCGAGTGTTCGATCCGTAATGCGCAAGAAATGGTATGTAAACCCCATATTTACATATCTGCCACTGTGCAGGAAAATTCGTATAGGTGTTCGAGTGTTCGAACCGTAATGCGCAAGAAATAGTATGGAAACCCCGTATTTACATGTCTGCCACTGTGCAGGAGAATCCGTATAGGTGTTCGAGTGTTCGAACCGTAATGCGCAAGAAATGGTATGTAAACCCCGTATTTACATATCTGCCGCTGTGCAGGAGAATCCGTATAGGTGTTCGAGTGTTCGAACCGTAATGCGCAAGAATTGGTATGTACACCCCGTATTTACATATCTGCCACTGTGCAGGAGAATCCGTATAGGTGTTCGAGTGTTCGAACCGTAATGCGCAAGAAATGGTATGTAAACCCCGTATTTACATATCTGCCACTGTGCAGGAGAATTCGTATAGGTGTTCGAGTGTTCGAACCGTAATGCGCAAGAAATAGTATGGAAACCCCGTATTTACATGTCTGCCACTGTGCAGGAGAATCCGTATAGGTGTTCGAGTGTTCGAACCGTAATGCGCAAGAAATGGTATGGAAACCCCGTATTTACATATCTGCCACTGTGTAGGAGAATCCGTATAGGTGTTCGAGTGTTCGAACCGTAATGCGCAAGAAATGGTATGTAAATCCCGTATTTACATATCTGCCACTGTGCAGGAGAATCCGTATAGGTGTTCGAGTGTTGGAACCGTAATGCGCAAGAAATGGTATGGAAACCCCATATTTACATATCTGCCACTGTGCAGGAGAATCCGTATAGGTGTTCGAGTGTTCGAACAGTAATGCGCAAGAATTGGTATGGAAACCCCGTATTTACATATCTGCCACTGTGCGGGAGAATTCGTATAGGTGTTCGAGTGTTCGACCCGTAATGCGCAAGAAATCGTATGTAAACCCCGTATTTACATGTCTGCCACTGTGCATGAGAATCCGTTTAGGTGTTCGAGTGTTCGAACCGTAATGTGCAAGAAATGGTATGGAAACCCCGTATTTACATATCTGCCACTGTGCAGGAGAATCCGTATAGGTGTTCGAGTGTTCGAACCGTAATGCGTAAGAAATGATATGTAAACCCCGTATTTACATATCTGCCACTGTGCAGGAGAATCCGTATAGGTGTTCGAGGGTTCGAACCGTAATGCGCAAGAAATGGTATGGAAACCCCGTATTTACATATCTGCCACTCCGCAGAAGAATCCGTATAGGTGTTCGAGTGTTCGATCCGTAATGCGCAAGAAATGGTATGTAAACCCGTTATTTACATATCTGCCACTGCGCAGGAGAATCCGTATAGATGTTCGAGTGTTCGAACCGTAATGCGCAAGAAATGGTATGGAAACCCCGTATTTCATGTCTGCCACTGTGCGTGAGAATCCGTATAGGTGTTCGAGTGTTCGAACCGTAATGTGCATGAAATGGTATGGAAACCCCGTATTTACATATCTGCCACTGTGCATGAGAATCCGTATAGGTGTTCGAGTGTTCGAACCGTAATGCGTAAGAAATGATATGTAAACCCCGTATTTACATATCTGCCACTGTGCAGGAGAATCCGTATAGGTGTTCGAGTGTTCGAACCGTAATGCGCAAGAAATTGTATGGAAACCCCGTATTTACATATCTGCCACTCCGCCGAAGAATCCGTATAGGTGTTCGAGTGTTCGATCCGTAATGCGCAAGAAATGGTATGTAAACCCGTTATTTACATATCTGCCACTGCGCAGGAGAATCCGTATAGGTGTTCGAGTGTTCGAACCGTAATGCGCAAGAAATGGTATGGAAACCCCGTATTTACAAATCTACCACAATGCAGGAGAATCCGTATAGGTGTTCGAGTGTTCGAACCGTAATGCGCAAGAATTGGTATGTACACCCCGTATTTACATATCTGCCACTGTGCAGGAGAATCCGTATAGGTGTTCGAGTGTTCGAACCGTAATGCGCAAGAAATGGTATGTAAACCCCCTATTTACATATCTGCCACTGTGCAGGAGAATTCGTATAGGTGTTCGAGTGTTCGAACCGTAATGCGCAAGAAATAGTATGGAAACCCCGTATTTACATGTCTGCCACTGTGCAGGAGAATCCGTATAGGTGTTCGAGTGTTCGAACCGTAATGCGCAAGAAATGATATGTAAACCCCGTATTTACATATCTGCCGCTGTGCAGGAGAATCCGTATAGGTGTTCTAGTGTTCGAACCGTAATGCGCAAGAATTGGTATGTACACCCCGTATTTACATATCTGCCACTGTGCAGGAGAATCCGTATAGGTGTTCGAGTGTTCGAACCGTAATGCGTAAGAAATGATATGTAAACCCCGTATTTACATATCTGCCACTGTGCAGGAGAATCCGTATAGGTGTTCGAGGGTTCGAACCGTAATGCGCAAGAAATGGTATGGAAACCCCGTATTTACATATCTGCCACTCCGCAGAAGAATCCGTATAGGTGTTCGAGTGTTCGATCCGTAATGCGCAAGAAATGGTATGTAAACCCGTTATTTACATATCTGCCACTGCGCAGGAGAATCCGTATAGATGTTCGAGTGTTCGAACCGTAATGCGCAAGAAATGGTATGGAAACCCCGTATTTCATGTCTGCCACTGTGCGTGAGAATCCGTATAGGTGTTCGAGTGTTCGAACCGTAATGTGCATGAAATGGTATGGAAACCCCGTATTTACATATCTGCCACTGTGCATGAGAATCCGTATAGGTGTTCGAGTGTTCGAACCGTAATGCGTAAGAAATGATATGTAAACCCCGTATTTACATATCTGCCACTGTGCAGGAGAATCCGTATAGGTGTTCGAGTGTTCGAACCGTAATGCGCAAGAAATTGTATGGAAACCCCGTATTTACATATCTGCCACTCCGCAGAAGAATCCGTATAGGTGTTCGAGTGTTCGATCCGTAATGCGCAAGAAATGGTATGTAAACCCGTTATTTACATATCTGCCACTGCGCAGGAGAATCCGTATAGGTGTTCGAGTGTTCGAACCGTAATGCGCAAGAAATGGTATGGAAACCCCGTATTTACAAATCTACCACAATGCAGGAGAATCCGTATAGGTGTTCGAGTGTTCGAACCGTAATGCGCAAGAATTGGTATGTACACCCCGTATTTACATATCTGCCACTGTGCAGGAGAATCCGTATAGGTGTTCGAGTGTTCGAACCGTAATGCGCAAGAAATGGTATGTAAACCCCCTATTTACATATCTGCCACTGTGCAGGAGAATTCGTATAGGTGTTCGAGTGTTCGAACCGTAATGCGCAAGAAATAGTATGGAAACCCCGTATTTACATGTCTGCCACTGTGCAGGAGAATCCGTATAGGTGTTCGAGTGTTCGAACCGTAATGCGCAAGAAATGATATGTAAACCCCGTATTTACATATCTGCCGCTGTGCAGGAGAATCCGTATAGGTGTTCTAGTGTTCGAACCGTAATGCGCAAGAATTGGTATGTACACCCCGTATTTACATATCTGCCACTGTGCAGGAGAATCCGTATAGGTGTTCGAGTGTTCGAACCGTAATGCGTAAGAAATGATATGTAAACCCCGTATTTACATATCTGCCACTGTGCAGGAGAATCCGTATAGGTGTTCGAGGGTTCGAACCGTAATGCGCAAGAAATGGTATGGAAACCCCGTATTTACATATCTGCCACTCCGCAGAAGAATCCGTATAGGTGTTCGAGTGTTCGATCCGTAATGCGCAAGAAATGGTATGTAAACCCGTTATTTACATATCTGCCACTGCGCAGGAGAATCCGTATAGATGTTCGAGTGTTCGAACCGTAATGCGCAAGAAATGGTATGGAAACCCCGTATTTCATGTCTGCCACTGTGCGTGAGAATCCGTATAGGTGTTCGAGTGTTCGAACCGTAATGTGCATGAAATGGTATGGAAACCCCGTATTTACATATCTGCCACTGTGCATGAGAATCCGTATAGGTGTTCGAGTGTTCGAACCGTAATGCGTAAGAAATGATATGTAAACCCCGTATTTACATATCTGCCACTGTGCAGGAGAATCCGTATAGGTGTTCGAGTGTTCGAACCGTAATGCGCAAGAAATTGTATGGAAACCCCGTATTTACATATCTGCCACTCCGCAGAAGAATCCGTATAGGTGTTCGAGTGTTCGATCCGTAATGCGCAAGAAATGGTATGTAAACCCGTTATTTACATATCTGCCACTGCGCAGGAGAATCCGTATAGGTGTTCGAGTGTTCGAACCGTAATGCGCAAGAAATGGTATGGAAACCCCGTATTTACAAATCTACCACAATGCAGGAGAATCCGTATAGGTGTTCGAGTGTTCGAACCGTAATGCGCAAGAATTGGTATGTACACCCCGTATTTACATATCTGCCACTGTGCAGGAGAATCCGTATAGGTGTTCGAGTGTTCGAACCGTAATGCGCAAGAAATGGTATGTAAACCCCCTATTTACATATCTGCCACTGTGCAGGAGAATTCGTATAGGTGTTCGAGTGTTCGAACCGTAATGCGCAAGAAATAGTATGGAAACCCCGTATTTACATGTCTGCCACTGTGCAGGAGAATCCGTATAGGTGTTCGAGTGTTCGAACCGTAATGCGCAAGAAATGGTATGTAAACCCCGTATTTACATATCTGCCGCTGTGCAGGAGAATCCGTATAGGTGTTCTAGTGTTCGAACCGTAATGCGCAAGAATTGGTATGTACACCCCGTATTTACATATCTGCCACTGTGCAGGAGAATCCGTATAGGTGTTCGAGTGTTCGAACCGTAATGCGTAAGAAATGATATGTAAACCCCGTATTTACATATCTGCCACTGTGCAGGAGAATCCGTATAGGTGTTCGAGGGTTCGAACCGTAATGCGCAAGAAATGGTATGGAAACCCCGTATTTACATATCTGCCACTCCGCAGAAGAATCCGTATAGGTGTTAGAGTGTTCGATCCGTAATGCGCAAGAAATGGTATGTAAACCCGTTATTTACATATCTGCCACTGCGCAGGAGAATCCGTATAGATGTTCGAGTGTTCGAACCGTAATGCGCAAGAAATGGTATGGAAACCCCGTATTTCATGTCTGCCACTGTGCGTGAGAATCCGTATAGGTGTTCGAGTGTTCGAACCGTAATGTGCATGAAATGGTATGGAAACCCCGTATTTACATATCTGCCACTGTGCATGAGAATCCGTATAGGTGTTCGAGTGTTCGAACCGTAATGCGTAAGAAATGATATGTAAACCCCGTATTTACATATCTGCCACTGTGTAGGAGAATCCGTATAGGTGTTCGAGTGTTCGAACCGTAATGCGCAAGAAATTGTATGGAAACCCCGTATTTACATATCTGCCACTCCGCAGAAGAATCCGTATAGGTGTTCGAGTGTTCGATCCGTAATGCGCAAGAAATGGTATGTAAACCCGTTATTTACATATCTGCCACTGCGCAGGAGAATCCGTATAGGTGTTCGAGTGTTCGAACCGTAATGCGCAAGAAATGGTATGGAAACCCCGTATTTACAAATCTACCACAATGCAGGAGAATCCGTATAGGTGTTCGAGTGTTCGAACCGTAATCCGCAAGAATTGGTATGTACACCCCGTATTTACATATCTGCCACTGTGCAGGAGAATCCGTATAGGTGTTCGAGTGTTCGAACCGTAATGCGCAAGAAATGGTATGTAAACCCCCTATTTACATATCTGCCACTGTGCAGGAGAATTCGTATAGGTGTTCGAGTGTTCGAACCGTAATGCGCAAGAAATAGTGTGGAAACCCCGTATTCACATGTCTGCCACTGTGCAGGAGAATCCGTATAGGTGTTCGAGTGTTCGAACCGTAATGCGCAAGAAATGGTATGTAAACCCCGTATTTACATATCTGCCGCTGTGCAGGAGAATCCGTATAGGTGTTCTAGTGTTCGAACCGTAATGCGCAAGAATTGGTATGTACACCCCGTATTTACATATCTGCCACTGTGCAGGAGAATCCGTATAGGTGTTCGAGTGTTCGAACCGTAATGCGCAAGAAATGGTATGTAAACCCCGTATTTACATATCTGCCACTGTGCAGGAGAATTCGTATAGGTGTTCGAGCGTTCGAACCGTAATGCGCAAGAAATAGTATGGAAACCCCGTATTTACATGTCTGCCACTGTGCAGGAGAATCCGTATAGGTGTTCGAGTGTTCGAACCGTAATGCGCAAGAAATGGTATGTAAACCCCGTATTTACATATCTGCCGCTGTGCAGGAGAATCCGTATAGGTGTTCGAGTGTTCGAACAGTAATGCGCAAGAATTGGTATGGAAACCCCGTATTTACATATCTGCCACTGTGCGGGAGAATCCGTATAGGTGTTCGAGTGTTCGAACCGTAATGCGTAAGAAATGATATGTAAACCCCGTATTTACATATCTGCCACTGTGCAGGAGAATCCGTATAGGTGTTCGAGTGTTCGAACCGTAATGCGCAAGAAATGGTATGGAAACCCCGTATTTACATATCTGCCACTCCGCAGAAGAATCCGTATAGGTGTTCGAGTGTTCGAACCGTAATGCGCAAGAAATGGTATGGAAACCCCGTATTTACATATCTGCCACTCCGCAGAAGAATCCGTATAGGTGTTCGAGTGTTCGAACAGTAATGCGCAAGAATTGGTATGGAAACCCCGTATTTACATATCTGCCACTGTGCGGGAGAATCCGTATAGGTGTTCGAGTGTTCGAACCGTAATGCGCAAGAAATGGTATGTAAACCCCGTATTTACATGTGTGCCACTGTGCATGAGAATCCGTATAGGTGTTCGAGTGTTCGAACCGTAATGCACAAGAAATGGTATGGAAACCCCGTACTTACATATCTGCCACTGTGCAGGAGAATCCGTATAGGTGTTCGAGTGTTCCAACCGTAATGCGTAAGAAATGATATGTAAACCCCGTATTTACATATCTGCCACTGTGCAGGAGAATCCGTATAGGTGTTCGAGTGTTCGAACCGTAATGCGCAAGAAATGGTATGGAAACCCCGTATTTACATATCTGCCACTGTGTAGGAGAATCCGTATAGGTGTTCGAGTGTTCGAACCGTAATGCGCAAGAAATGGTATGTAAATCCCGTATTTACATATCTGCCACTGTGCAGGAGAATCCGTATAGGTGTTCGAGTGTTCGCACCGTAATGCGCAAGAAATGGTATGGAAACCCCATATTTACATATCTGCCACTGTGCAGGAGAATCCGTATAGGTGTTCGAGTGTTCGAACAGTAATGCGCAAGAATTGGTATGGAAACCCCGTATTTACATATCTGCCACTGTGCGGGAGAATTCGTATAGGTGTTCGAGTGTTCGACCCGTAATGCGCAAGAAATCGTATGTAAACCCCGTATTTACATGTCTGCCACTGTGCATGAGAATCCGTTTAGGTGTTCGAGTGTTCGAACCGTAATGTGCAAGAAATGGTATGGAAACCCCGTATTTACATATCTGCCACTGTGCAGGAGAATCCGTATAGGTGTTCGAGTGTTCGAACCGTAATGCGTAAGAAATGATATGTAAACCCCGTATTTACATATCTGCCACTGTGCAGGAGAATCCGTATAGGTGTTCGAGGGTTCGAACCGTAATGCGCAAGAAATGGTATGGAAACCCCGTATTTACATATCTGCCACTCCGCAGAAGAATCCGTATAGGTGTTCGAGTGTTCGATCCGTAATGCGCAAGAAATGGTATGTAAACCCGTTATTTACATATCTGCCACTGCGCAGGAGAATCCGTATAGATGTTCGAGTGTTCGAACCGTAATGCGCAAGAAATGGTATGGAAACCCCGTATTTCATGTCTGCCACTGTGCGTGAGAATCCGTATAGGTGTTCGAGTGTTCGAACCGTAATGTGCATGAAATGGTATGGAAACCCCGTATTTACATATCTGCCACTGTGCATGAGAATCCGTATAGGTGTTCGAGTGTTCGAACCGTAATGCGTAAGAAATGATATGTAAACCCCGTATTTACATATCTGCCACTGTGCAGGAGAATCCGTATAGGTGTTCGAGTGTTCGAACCGTAATGCGCAAGAAATTGTATGGAAACCCCGTATTTACATATCTGCCACTCCGCAGAAGAATCCGTATAGGTGTTCGAGTGTTCGATCCGTAATGCGCAAGAAATGGTATGTAAACCCGTTATTTACATATCTGCCACTGCGCAGGAGAATCCGTATAGGTGTTCGAGTGTTCGAACCGTAATGCGCAAGAAATGGTATGGAAACCCCGTATTTACAAATCTACCACAATGCAGGAGAATCCGTATAGGTGTTCGAGTGTTCGAACCGTAATGCGCAAGAATTGGTATGTACACCCCGTATTTACATATCTGCCACTGTGCAGGAGAATCCGTATAGGTGTTCGAGTGTTCGAATCGTAATGCGCAAGAAATGGTATGTAAACCCCCTATTTACATATCTGCCACTGTGCAGGAGAATTCGTATAGGTGTTCGAGTGTTCGAACCGTAATGCGCAAGAAATAGTATGGAAACCCCGTATTTACATGTCTGCCACTGTGCAGGAGAATCCGTATAGGTGTTCGAGTGTTCGAACCGTAATGCGCAAGAAATGGTATGTAAACCCCGTATTTACATATCTGCCGCTGTGCAGGAGAATCCGTATAGGTGTTCTAGTGTTCGAACCGTAATGCGCAAGAATTGGTATGTACACCCCGTATTTACATATCTGCCACTGTGCAGGAGAATCCGTATAGGTGTTCGAGTGTTCGAACCGTAATGCGTAAGAAATGATATGTAAACCCCGTATTTACATATCTGCCACTGTGCAGGAGAATCCGTATAGGTGTTCGAGGGTTCGAACCGTAATGCGCAAGAAATGGTATGGAAACCCCGTATTTACATATCTGCCACTCCGCAGAAGAATCCGTATAGGTGTTCGAGTGTTCGATCCGTAATGCGCAAGAAATAGTATGTAAACCCATTATTTACATATCTGCCACTGCGCAGGAGAATCCGTATAGATGTTCGAGTGTTCGAACCGTAATGCGCAAGAAATGGTATGGAAACCCCGTATTTCATGTCTGCCACTGTGCGTGAGAATCCGTATAGGTGTTCGAGTGTTCGAACCGTAATGTGCATGAAATGGTATGGAAACCCCGTATTTACATATCTGCCACTGTGCATGAGAATCCGTTTAGGTGTTCGAGTGTTCGAACCGTAATGCGTAAGAAATGATATGTAAACCCCGTATTTACATATCTGCCACTGTGCAGGAGAATCCGTATAGGTGTTCGAGTGTTCGAACCGTAATGCGCAAGAAATTGTATGGAAACCCCGTATTTACATATCTGCCACTCCGCAGAAGAATCCGTATAGGTGTTCGAGTGTTCGATCCGTAATGCGCAAGAAATGGTATGTAAACCCGTTATTTACATATCTGCCACTGCGCAGGAGAATCCGTATAGGTGTTCGAGTGTTCGAACCGTAATGCGCAAGAAATGGTATGGAAACCCCGTATTTACAAATCTACCACAATGCAGGAGAATCCGTATAGGTGTTCGAGTGTTCGAACCGTAATCCGCAAGAATTGGTATGTACACCCCGTATTTACATATCTGCCACTGTGCAGGAGAATCCGTATAGGTGTTCGAGTGTTCGAACCGTAATGCGCAAGAAATGGTATGTAAACCCCCTATTTACATATCTGCCACTGTGCAGGAGAATTCGTATAGGTGTTCGAGTGTTCGAACCGTAATGCGCAAGAAATAGTATGGAAACCCCGTATTTACATGTCTGCCACTGTGCAGGAGAATCCGTATAGGTGTTCGAGTGTTCGAACCGTAATGCGCAAGAAATGGTATGTAAACCCCGGATTTACATATCTGCCGCTGTGCAGGAGAATCCGTATAGGTGTTCTAGTGTTCGAACCGTAATGCGCAAGAATTGGTATGTACACCCCGTATTTACATATCTGCCACTGTGCAGGAGAATCCGTATAGGTGTTCGAGTGTTCGAACCGTAATGCGCAAGAAATGGTATGTAAACCCCGTATTTACATATCTGCCACTGTGCAGGAGAATTCGTATAGGTGTTCGAGCGTTCGAACCGTAATGCGCAAGAAATAGTATGGAAACCCCGTATTTACATGTCTGCCACTGTGCAGGAGAATCCGTATAGGTGTTCGAGTGTTCGAACCGTAATGCGCAAGAAATGGTATGTAAACCCCGTATTTACATATCTGCCGCTGTGCAGGAGAATCCGTATAGGTGTTCGAGTGTTCGAACAGTAATGCGCAAGAATTGGTATGGAAACCCCGTATTTACATATCTGCCACTGTGCGGGAGAATCCGTATAGGTGTTCGAGTGTTCGAACCGTAATGCGTAAGAAATGATATGTAAACCCCGTATTTACATATCTGCCACTGTGCAGGAGAATCCGTATAGGTGTTCGAGTGTTCGAACCGTAATGCGCAAGAATTGGTATGTGCACCCCGTATTTACATATCTGCCACTGTACAGGAGAATCCGTATAGGTGTTCGAGTGTTCGAACAGTAATGCGCAAGAATTGGTATGGAAACCCCGTATTTACATGTCTGCCACTGTGCATGAGAATCCGTATAGGTGTTCGAGTGTTCGAACCGTAATGCGCAAGAAATGGTATGGAAACCCCGTATTTACATATCTGCCACTGTGCAGGAGAATCCGTATAGGTGTTCGAGTGTTCGAACAGTAATGCGCAAGAATTGGTATGGAAACCCCGTATTTACATATCTGCCACTGTGCGGGAGAATTCGTATAGGTGTTCGAGTGTTCGAACCGTAATGCGCAAGAAATCGTATGTAAACCCCGTATTTACATGTCTGCCACTGTGCATGAGAATCCGTATAGGTGTTCGAGTGTTCGAACCGTAATGCGCAAGAAATGGTATGGAAACCCCGTATTTACATATCTGCCACTGTGCAGGAGAATCCGTATAGGTGTTCGAGTGTTCGAACCGTAATGCGTAAGAAATGATATGTAAACCCCGTATTTACATATCTGCCACTGTGCAGGAGAATCCGTATAGGTGTTCGAGTGTTCGAACCGTAATGCGCAAGAAATGGTATGGAAACCCCGTATTTACATATCTGCCACTCCGCAGAAGAATCCGTATAGGTGTTCGAGTGTTCGATCCGTAATGCGCAAGAAATGGTATGTAAACCCGTTATTTACATATCTGCCACTGCGCAGGAGAATCCGTATAGATGTTCGAGTGTTCGAACCGTAATGCGCAAGAAATGGTATGGAAACCCCGTATTTCATGTCTGCCACTGTGCGTGAGAATCCGTATAGGTGTTCGAGTGTTCGAACCGTAATGCGCAAGAAATGGTATGTAAACCCCGTATTTACATATCTGCCGCTGTGCAGGAGAATCCGTATAGGTGTTCGAGTGTTCGAACAGTAATGCGCAAGAATTGGTATGGAAACCCCGTATTTACATATCTGCCACTGTGCGGGAGAATCCGTATAGGTGTTCGAGTGTTCGAACCGTAATGCGTAAGAAATGATATGTAAACCCCGTATTTACATATCTGCCACTGTGCAGGAGAATCCGTATAGGTGTTCGAGTGTTCGAACCGTAATGCGCAAGAAATGGTATGGAAACCCCGTATTTACATATCTGCCACTCCGCAGAAGAATCCGTATAGGTGTTCGAGTGTTCGAACCGTAATGCGCAAGAAATGGTATGGAAACCCCGTATTTACATATCTGCCACTCCGCAGAAGAATCCGTATAGGTGTTCGAGTGTTCGAACAGTAATGCGCAAGAATTGGTATGGAAACCCCGTATTTACATATCTGCCACTGTGCGGGAGAATCCGTATAGTTGTTCGAGTGTTCGAACCGTAATGCGCAAGAAATGGTATGTAAACCCCATATTTACATGTGTGCCACTGTGCATGAGAATCCGTATAGGTGTTCGAGTGTTCGAACCGTAATGCACAAGAAATGGTATGGAAACCCCGTACTTACATATCTGCCACTGTGCAGGAGAATCCGTATAGGTGTTCGAGTGTTCGAACCGTAATGCGTAAGAAATGATATGTAAACCCCGTATTTACATATCTGCCACTGTGCAGGAGAATCCGTATAGGTGTTCGAGTGTTCGAACCGTAATGCGAAAGAAATGGTATGGAAACCCCGTATTTACATATCTGCCACTCCGCAGAAGAATCCGTATAGGTGTTCCAGTGTTCGATCCGTAATGCGCCAGAAATGGTATGTAAACCCGTTATTTACATATCTGCCACTGCGCAGGAGAATCCGTATAGGTGTTCGAGTGTTCGAACCGTAATACGCAAGAAATGGTATGGAAACCCCGTATTTACAAATCTACCACAATGCAGGAGAATCCGTATAGGTGTTCGAGTGTTCGAACCGTAATGCGCAAGAAATGGTATGTACACCCCGTATTTACATATCTGCCACGGTGCAGGAGAATCCGTATAGGTGTTCGAGTGTTCGAACCGTAATGCGCAAGAAATGGTATGTAAACCCCGTATTTACATATCTGCCACTGTGCAGGAGAATTCGTATAGGTGTTCGAGTGTTCGAACCGTAATGCGCAAGAAATGGTATGGAAACCCCGTATTTACATATCTGCCACTGTGTAGGAGAATCCGTATAGGTGTTCGAGTGTTCGAACCGTAATGCGCAAGAAATGGTATGTAAATCCCGTATTTACATATCTGCCACTGTGCAGGAGAATCCGTATAGGTGTTCGAGTGTTCGAACCGTAATGCGCAAGAAATGGTATGGAAACCCCATATTTACATATCTGCCACTGTGCAGGAGAATCCGTATAGGTGTTCGAGTGTTCGAACAGTAATGCGCAAGAATTGGTATGGAAACCCCGTATTTACATATCTGCCACTGTGCGGGAGAATTCGTATAGGTGTTCGAGTGTTCGAACCGTAATGCGCAAGAAATCGTATGTAAACCCCGTATTTATATGTCTGCCACTGTGCATGAGAATCCGTATAGGTGTTCGAGTGTTCGAACCGTAATGCGCAAGAAATGGTATGGAAACCCCGTATTTACATATCTGCCACTGTGCAGGAGAATCCGTATAGGTGTTCGAGTGTTCGAACCGTAATGCGTAAGAAATGATATGTAAACCCCGTATTTACATATCTGCCACTGTGCAGGAGAATCCGTATAGGTGTTCGAGTGTTCGAACCGTAATGCGCAAGAAATGGTATGGAAACCCCGTATTTACATATCTGCCACTCCGCAGAAGAATCCGTATAGGTGTTCGAGTGTTCGATCCGTAATGCGCAAGAAATGGTATGTAAACCCGTTATTTACATATCTGCCACTGCGCAGGAGAATCCGTATAGATGTTCGAGTGTTCGAACCGTAATCCGCAAGAAATGGTATGGAAACCCCGTATTTCATGTCTGCCACTGTGCGTGAGAATCCGTATAGGTGTTCGAGTGTTCGAACCGTAATGTGCATGAAATGGTATGGAAACCCCGTATTTACATATCTGCCACCGTGCATGAGAATCCGTATAGGTGTTCGAGTGTTCGAACCGTAATGCGTAAGAAATGATATGTAAACCCCGTATTTACATATCTGCCACTGTGCAGGAGAATCCGTATAGGTGTTCGAGTGTTCGAACCGTAATGCGCAAGAAATTGTATGGAAACCCCGTATTTACATATCTGCCACTCCGCAGAAGAATCCGTATAGGTGTTCGAGTGTTCGATCCGTAATGCGCAAGAAATGGTATGTAAACCCGTTATTTACATATCTGCCACTACGTAGGAGAATCCGTATAGGTGTTCGAGTGTTCGAACCGTAATGCACAAGAAATGGTATGGAAACCCCGTATTTACAAATCTACCACAATGCAGGAGAATCCGTATAGGTGTTCGAGTGTTCGAATCGTAATGCGCAAGAATTGGTATGTACACCCCGTATTTACATATCTGCCACTGTGCAGGAGAATCCGTATAGGTGTTCGAGTGTTCGAACCGTAATGCGCAAGAAATGGTATGTAAACCCCATATTTACATATCTGCCACTGTGCATTAGAATTCGTATAGGTGTTCGAGTGTTCGAACCGTAATGCGCAAGAAATAGTATGGAAACCCCGTATTTACATGTCTGCCACTGTGCAGGAGAATCCGTATAGGTGTTCGAGTGTTCGAACCGTAATGCGCAAGAAATGGTATGTAAACCCCGTATTTACATATCTGCCGCTGTACAGGAGAATCCGTATAGGTGTTCGAGTGTTCGAACCGTAATGCGCAAGAATTGGTATGTACACCCCGTATTTACATATCTGCCACTGTGCAGGAGAATCCGTATAGGTGTTCGAGTGTTCGAACCGTAATGCGCAAGAAATGGTATGTAAACCCCGTATTTACATATCTGCCACTGTGCTGGAGAATCCGTATAGGTGTTCGAGTGTTCGAACCGTAATGCGCAAGAAATAGTATGGAAACCCCGTATTTACATGTCTGCCACTGTGCAGGAGAATCCGTATAGGTGTTCGAGTGTTCGAACCGTAATGCGCAAGAAATGGTATGTAAACCCCGTATTTACATATCTGCCGCTGTGCAGGAGAATCCGTATAGGTGTTCGAGTGTTCGAACAGTAATGCGCAAGAATTGGTATGGAAACCCCGTATTTACATATCTGCCACTGTGCGGGAGAATCCGTATAGGTGTTCGAGTGTTCGAACCGTAATGCGTAAGAAATGATATGTAAACCCTGTATTTAAATATCTGCCACTGTGCAAGAGAATCCGTATAGGTGTTCGAGTGTTCGAACCGTAATGCGCAAGAAATGGTATGGAAACCCCGTATTTACATATCTGCCACTCCGCAGAAGAATCCGTATAGGTGTTCGAGTGTTCGAACCGTAATGCGCAAGAAATGGTATGGAAACCCCGTATTTACATATCTGCCACTCCGCAGAAGAATCCGTATAGGTGTTCGAGTGTTCGAACCGTAATGCGCAAGAATTGGTATGTAAACCCCGTATTTACATATCTGCCACTGTGCAGGAGAATCCGTATAGGTGTTCGAGTGTTCGAACCGTAATGCGCAAGAAATGGTATGTAAACCCCGTATTTACATATCTGCCACTCCGCAGAAGAATCCGTATAGGTGTTCGAGTGTTCGATCCGTAATGCGCAAGAAATGGTATCTAAACCCGTTATTTACATATCTGCCACTGCGTAGGAGAATCCGTATAGGTGTTCGAGTGTTCGAACCGTAATGCGCAAGAAATGGTATGGAAACCCCGTATTTACAAATCTACCACAATGCAGGAGAATCCGTATAGGTGTTCGAGTGTTCGAACCGTAATGCGCAAGAATTGGTATGTACACCCCGTATTTACATATCTGCCACTGTGCAGGAGAATCCGTATAGGTGTTCGAGTGTTCGAACCGTAATGGGCAAGAAATGGTATGTAAACCCCATATTTACATATCTGCCACTGTGCAGGAGAATTCTTATAGGTGTTCGAGTGTTCGAACCGTAATGCGCAAGAAATAGTATGGAAACCCCGTATTTACATGTCTGCCACTGTGCAGGAGAATCCGTATAGGTGTTCGAGTGTTCGAACCGTAATGCGCAGGAAATGGTATGTAAACCCCGTATTTACATATCTGCCGCTGTGCAGGAGAATCCGTATAGGTGTTCGAGTGTTCGAACAGTAATGCGCAAGAATTGGTATGGAAACCCCGTATTCACATATCTGCCACTGTGCGGGAGAATCCGTAAAGGTGTTCGAGTGTTCGAACCGTAATGCGTAAGAAATGATATGTAAACCCCGTATTTACATATCTGCCACTGTGCAGGAGAATCCGTATAGGTGTTCGAGTGTTCGAACCGTAATGCGCAAGAAATGGTATGGAAACCCCGTATTTACATATCTGCCACTCCGCAGAAGAATCCGTATAGGTGTTCGAGTGTTCGAACCGTAATGCGCAAGAAATGGTATGGAAACCCCGTATTTACATATCTGCCACTCCGCAGAAGAATCCGTATAGGTGTTCGAGTGTTCGAACAGTAATGCGCAAAAATTGGTATGGAAACCCCGTATTTACATATCTGCCACTGTGCGGGAGAATCCGTATAGGTGTTCGAGTGTTCGAACCGTAATGCGCAAGAAATGGTATGTAAACCCCGTATTTACATGTCTGCCACTGTGCATGAGAATCCGTATAGGTGTTCGAGTGTTCGAACCGTAATGCACAAGAAATGGTATGGAAACCCCGTATTTACAAATCTGCCACTGTGCAGGAGAATCCGTATAGGTGTTCGAGTGTTCGAACCGTAATGCATAAGAAATGATATGTAAACCCCGTATTTACATATCTGCCACTGTGCAGGAGAATCCGTATAGGTGTTCGAGTGTTCGAACCGTAATGCGCAAGAAATGGTATGGAAACCCCGTATTTACATATCTGCCACTCCGCAGAAGAATCCGTATAGGTGTTCGAGTGTTCGATCCGTAATGCGCAAGAAATGGTATGTAAACCCGTTATTTACATATCTGCCGCTGCGCAGGAGAATCCGTATAGGTGTTCGAGTGTTCGAACCGTAATGCGCAAGAAATGGTATGGAAACCCCGTATTTACAAATCTACCACAATGCAGGAGAATCCGTATAGGTGTTCGAGTGTTCGAACCGTAATGCGCAAGAATTGGTATGTACACCCCGTATTTACATATCTGCCACTGTGCAGGAGAATCCGTATGGGTGTTCGAGTGTTCGAACCGTAATGCGCAAGAAATGGTATGTAAACCCCGTATTTACATATCTGCCACTGTGCAGGAGAATTCGTATAGGTGTTCGAGTGTTCGAACCGTAATGCGCAAGAAATAGTATGGAAACCCCGTATTTACATGTCTGCCACTGTGCAGGAGAATCCGTATAGGTGTTCGAGTGTTCGAACCGTAATGCGCAAGAAATGGTATGTAAACCCCATATTTACATATCTGCCACTGTGCAGGAGAATTCGTATAGGTGTTCGAGTGTTCGAACCGTAATGCGCAAGAAATAGTATGGAAACCCCGTATTTACATGTCTGCCACTGTGCAGGAGAATCCGTATAGGTGTTCGAGTGTTCGAACCGTAATGCGCAAGAAATGGTATGTAAACCCCGTATTTACATATCTGCCGCTATGCAGGAGAATCCGTATAGGTGTTCGAGTGTTCGAACAGTAATGCGCAAGAATTGGTATGGAAACCCCGTATTCACATATCTGCCACTGTGCGGGAGAATCCGTATAGGTGTTCGAGTGTTCGAACCGTAATGCGTAAGAAATGATATGTAAACCCCGTATTTACATATCTGCCACTGTGCAGGAGAATCCGTATAGGTGTTCGAGTGTTCGAACCGTAATGCGCAAGAAATGGTATGGAAACCCCGTATTTACATATCTGCCACTCCGCAGAAGAATCCGTATAGGTGTTCGAGTGTTCGAACCGTAATGCGCAAGAAATGGTATGGAAACCCCGTATTTACATATCTGCCACTCCGCAGAAGAATCCGTATAGGTGTTCGAGTGTTCGAACAGTAATGCGCAAGAATTGGTATGGAAACCCCGTATTTACATATCTGCCACTGTGCGGGAGAATCCGTATAGGTGTTCGAGTGTTCGAACCGTAATGCGCAAGAAATGGTATGTAAACCCCGTATTTACATGTCTGCCACTGTGCATGAGAATCCGTATAGGTGTTCGAGTGTTCGAACCGTAATGCACAAGAAATGGTATGGAAACCCCGTATTTACATATCTGCCACTGTGCAGGAGAATCCGTATAGGTGTTCGAGTGTTCGAACCGTAATGCGTAAGAAATGATATGTAAACCCCGTATTTACATATCTGCCACTGTGCAGGAGAATCCGTATAGGTGTTCGAGTGTTCGAACCGTAATGCGCAAGAAATGGTATGGAAACCCCGTATTTACATATCTGCCACTCCGCAGAAGAATCCGTATAGGTGTTCGAGTGTTCGAACCGTAATGCGCAAGAAATGGTATGGAAACCCCGTATTTACATATATGCCACTCCGCAGAAGAATCCGTATAGGTGTTCGAGTGTTCGAACAGTAATGCGCAAAAATTGGTATGGAAACCCCGTATTTACATATCTGCCACTGTGCGGGAGAATCCGTATAGGTGTTCGAGTGTTCGAACCGTAATGCGCAAGAAATGGTATGTAAACCCCGTATTTACATGTCTGCCACTGTGCATGAGAATCCGTATAGGTGTTCGAGTGTTCGAACCGTAATGCACAAGAAATGGTATGGAAACCCCGTATTTACAAATCTGCCACTGTGCAGGAGAATCCGTATAGGTGTTCGAGTGTTCGAACCGTAATGCATAAGAAATGATATGTAAACCCCGTATTTACATATCTGCCACTGTGCAGGAGAATCCGTATAGGTGTTCGAGTGTTCGAACCGTAATGCGCAAGAAATGGTATGGAAACCCCGTATTTACATATCTGCCACTCCGCAGAAGAATCCGTATAGGTGTTCGAGTGTTCGATCCGTAATGCGCAAGAAATGGTATGTAAACCCGTTATTTACATATCTGCCGCTGCGCAGGAGAATCCGTATAGGTGTTCGAGTGTTCGAACCGTAATGCGCAAGAAATGGTATGGAAACCCCGTATTTACAAATCTACCACAATGCAGGAGAATCCGTATAGGTGTTCGAGTGTTCGAACCGTAATGCGCAAGAATTGGTATGTACACCCCGTATTTACATATCTGCCACTGTGCAGGAGAATCCGTATGGGTGTTCGACTGTTCGAACCGTAATGCGCAAGAAATGGTATGTAAACCCCGTATTTACATATCTGCCATTGTGCAGGAGAATTCGTATAGGTGTTCGAGTGTTCGAACCGTAATGCGAAAGAAATAGTGTGGAAACCCCGTATTTACATGTCTGCCACTGTGCAGGAGAATCCGTATAGGTGTTCGAGTGTTCGAACCGTAATGCGCAAGAAATGGTATGTAAACCCCATATTTACATATCTGCCACTGTGCAGGAGAATTCGTATAGGTGTTCGAGTGTTCGAACCGTAATGCGCAAGAAATAGTATGGAAACCCCGTATTTACATGTCTGCCACTGTGCAGGAGAATCCGTATAGGTGTTCGAGTGTTCGAACCGTAATGCGCAAGAAATG
Organism: Camellia sinensis; assembly: GCF_055761805.1. Lineage (NCBI taxonomy): Eukaryota > Viridiplantae > Streptophyta > Magnoliopsida > Ericales > Theaceae > Camellia > Camellia sinensis. Next base: position 2,159,437 of record NW_028128989.1, on the reverse strand, counting down.
GTATGTAAACCCCGTATTTACATATCTGCCGCTGTGCAGGAGAATCCGTATAGGTGTTCGAGTGTTCGAACAGTAATGCGCAAGAATTGGTATGGAAACCCCGTATTCACATATCTGCCACTGTGCGGGAGAATCCGTATAGGTGTTCGAGTGTTCGAACCGTAATGCGTAAGAAATGATATGTAAACCCCGTATTTACATATCTGCCACTGTGCAGGAGAATCCGTATAGGTGTTCGAGTGTTCGAACCGTAATGCGCAAGAAATGGTATGGAAACCCCGTATTTACATATCTGCCACTCCGCAGAAGAATCCGTATAGGTGTTCGAGTGTTCGAACCGTAATGCGCAAGAAATGGTATGGAAACCCCGTATTTACATATCTGCCACTCCGCAGAAGAATCCGTATAGGTGTTCGAGTGTTCGAACAGTAATGCGCAAGAATTGGTATGGAAACCCCGTATTTACATATCTGCCACTGTGCGGGAGAATCCGTATAGGTGTTCGAGTGTTCGAACCGTAATGCGCAAGAAATGGTATGTAAACCCCGTATTTACATGTCTGCCACTGTGCATGAGAATCCGTATAGGTGTTCGAGTGTTCGAACCGTAATGCACAAGAAATGGTATGGAAACCCCGTATTTACATATCTGCCACTGTGCAGGAGAATCCGTATAGGTGTTCGAGTGTTCGAACCGTAATGCGTAAGAAATGATATGTAAACCCCGTATTTACATATCTGCCACTGTGCAGGAGAATCCGTATAGGTGTTCGAGTGTTCGAACCGTAATGCGCAAGAAATGGTATGGAAACCCCGTATTTACATATCTGCCACTCCGCAGAAGAATCCGTATAGGTGTTCGAGTGTTCGAACCGTAATGCGCAAGAAATGGTATGGAAACCCGTATTTACATATATGCCACTCCGCAGAAGAATCCGTATAGGTGTTCGAGTGTTCGAACAGTAATGCGCAAAAATTGGTATGGAAACCCCGTATTTACATATCTGCCACTGTGCGGGAGAATCCGTATAGGTGTTCGAGTGTTCGAACCGTAATGCGCAAGAAATGGTATGTAAACCCCGTATTTACATGTCTGCCACTGTGCATGAGAATCCGTATAGGTGTTCGAGTGTTCGAACCGTAATGCACAAGAAATGGTATGGAAACCCCGTATTTACAAATCTGCCACTGTGCAGGAGAATCCGTATAGGTGTTCGAGTGTTCGAACCGTAATGCATAAGAAATGATATGTAAACCCCGTATTTACATATCTGCCACTGTGCAGGAGAATCCGTATAGGTGTTCGAGTGTTCGAACCGTAATGCGCAAGAAATGGTATGGAAACCCCGTATTTACATATCTGCCACTCCGCAGAAGAATCCGTATAGGTGTTCGAGTGTTCGATCCGTAATGCGCAAGAAATGGTATGTAAACCCGTTATTTACATATCTGCCGCTGCGCAGGAGAATCCGTATAGGTGTTCGAGTGTTCGAACCGTAATGCGCAAGAAATGGTATGGAAACCCCGTATTTACAAATCTACCACAATGCAGGAGAATCCGTATAGGTGTTCGAGTGTTCGAACCGTAATGCGCAAGAATTGGTATGTACACCCCGTATTTACATATCTGCCACTGTGCAGGAGAATCCGTATGGGTGTTCGAGTGTTCGAACCGTAATGCGCAAGAAATGGTATGTAAACCCCGTATTTACATATCTGCCACTGTGCAGGAGAATTCGTATAGGTGTTCGAGTGTTCGAACCGTAATGCGCAAGAATTGGTATGGAAACCCCGTATTTACATATCTGCCACTGTGCAGGAGAATCCGTATGGGTGTTCGAGTGTTCGAACCGTAATGCGCAAGAAATGGTATGTAAACCCCGTATTTACATATCTGCCACTCCGCAGAAGAATCCGTATAGGTGTTCGAGTGTTCGATCCGTAATGCGCAAGAAATGGTATCTAAACCCGTTATTTACATATCTGCCGCTGCGCAGGAGAATCCGTATAGGTGTTCGAGTGTTCGAACCGTAATGCGCAAGAAATGGTATGGAAACCCCGTATTTACAAATCTACCACAATGCAGGAGAATCCGTATAGGTGTTCGAGTGTTCGAACCGTAATGCGCAAGAATTGGTATGTACACCCCGTATTTACATATCTGCCACTGTGCAGGAGAATCCGTATGGGTGTTCGAGTGTTCGAACCGTAATGCGCAAGAAATGGTATGTAAACCCCGTATTTACATATCTGCCGCTGTGCAGGAGAATCCGTATAGGTGTTCGAGTGTTCGAACCGTAATGCGCAAGAATTGGTATGTACACCCCGTATTTACATATCTGCCACTGTGCAGGAGAATCCGTATAGGTGTTCGAGTGTTCGAACCGTAATGCGCAAGAAATGGTATGTAAACCCCGTATTTACATATCTGCCACTGTGCTGGAGAATCCGTATAGGTGTTCGAGTGTTCGAACCGTAATGCGCAAGAAATAGTATGGAAACCCCGTATTTACATGTCTGCCACTGTGCAGGAGAATCCGTATAGGTGTTCGAGTGTTCGAACCGTAATGCGCAAGAAATGGTATGTAAACCCCGTATTTACATATCTGCCGCTGTGCAGGAGAATCCGTATAGGTGTTCGAGTGTTCGAACAGTAATGCGCAAGAATTGGTATGGAAACCCCGTATTTACATATCTGCCACTGTGCGGGAGAATCCGTATAGGTGTTCGAGTGTTCGAACCGTAATGCGTAAGAAATGATATGTAAACCCTGTATTTAAATATCTGCCACTGTGCAAGAGAATCCGTATAGGTGTTCGAGTGTTCGAACCGTAATGCGCAAGAAATGGTATGGAAACCCCGTATTTACATATCTGCCACTCCGCAGAAGAATCCGTATAGGTGTTCGAGTGTTCGAACCGTAATGCGCAAGAAATGGTATGGAAACCCGTATTTACATATATGCCACTCCGCAGAAGAATCCGTATAGGTGTTCGAGTGTTCGAACAGTAATGCGCAAAAATTGGTATGGAAACCCCGTATTTACATATCTGCCACTGTGCGGGAGAATCCGTATAGGTGTTCGAGTGTTCGAACCGTAATGCGCAAGAAATGGTATGTAAACCCCGTATTTACATGTCTGCCACTGTGCATGAGAATCCGTATAGGTGTTCGAGTGTTCGAACCGTAATGCACAAGAAATGGTATGGAAACCCCGTATTTACAAATCTGCCACTGTGCAGGAGAATCCGTATAGGTGTTCGAGTGTTCGAACCGTAATGCATAAGAAATGATATGTAAACCCCGTATTTACATATCTGCCACTGTGCAGGAGAATCCGTATAGGTGTTCGAGTGTTCGAACCGTAATGCGCAAGAAATGGTATGGAAACCCCGTATTTACATATCTGCCACTCCGCAGAAGAATCCGTATAGGTGTTCGAGTGTTCGATCCGTAATGCGCAAGAAATGGTATGTAAACCCGTTATTTACATATCTGCCGCTGCGCAGGAGAATCCGTATAGGTGTTCGAGTGTTCGAACCGTAATGCGCAAGAAATGGTATGGAAACCCCGTATTTACAAATCTACCACAATGCAGGAGAATCCGTATAGGTGTTCGAGTGTTCGAACCGTAATGCGCAAGAATTGGTATGTACACCCCGTATTTACATATCTGCCACTGTGCAGGAGAATCCGTATGGGTGTTCGAGTGTTCGAACCGTAATGCGCAAGAAATGGTATGTAAACCCCGTATTTACATATCTGCCACTGTGCAGGAGAATTCGTATAGGTGTTCGAGTGTTCGAACCGTAATGCGCAAGAATTGGTATGGAAACCCCGTATTTACATATCTGCCACTGTGCAGGAGAATCCGTATGGGTGTTCGAGTGTTCGAACCGTAATGCGCAAGAAATGGTATGTAAACCCCGTATTTACATATCTGCCACTCCGCAGAAGAATCCGTATAGGTGTTCGAGTGTTCGATCCGTAATGCGCAAGAAATGGTATCTAAACCCGTTATTTACATATCTGCCGCTGCGCAGGAGAATCCGTATAGGTGTTCGAGTGTTCGAACCGTAATGCGCAAGAAATGGTATGGAAACCCCGTATTTACAAATCTACCACAATGCAGGAGAATCCGTATAGGTGTTCGAGTGTTCGAACCGTAATGCGCAAGAATTGGTATGTACACCCCGTATTTACATATCTGCCACTGTGCAGGAGAATCCGTATGGGTGTTCGAGTGTTCGAACCGTAATGCGCAAGAAATGGTATGTAAACCCCGTATTTACATATCTGCCGCTGTGCAGGAGAATCCGTATAGGTGTTCGAGTGTTCGAACCGTAATGCGCAAGAATTGGTATGTACACCCCGTATTTACATATCTGCCACTGTGCAGGAGAATCCGTATAGGTGTTCGAGTGTTCGAACCGTAATGCGCAAGAAATGGTATGTAAACCCCGTATTTACATATCTGCCACTGTGCTGGAGAATCCGTATAGGTGTTCGAGTGTTCGAACCGTAATGCGCAAGAAATAGTATGGAAACCCCGTATTTACATGTCTGCCACTGTGCAGGAGAATCCGTATAGGTGTTCGAGTGTTCGAACCGTAATGCGCAAGAAATGGTATGTAAACCCCGTATTTACATATCTGCCGCTGTGCAGGAGAATCCGTATAGGTGTTCGAGTGTTCGAACAGTAATGCGCAAGAATTGGTATGGAAACCCCGTATTTACATATCTGCCACTGTGCGGGAGAATCCGTATAGGTGTTCGAGTGTTCGAACCGTAATGCGTAAGAAATGATATGTAAACCCTGTATTTAAATATCTGCCACTGTGCAAGAGAATCCGTATAGGTGTTCGAGTGTTCGAACCGTAATGCGCAAGAAATGGTATGGAAACCCCGTATTTACATATCTGCCACTCCGCAGAAGAATCCGTATAGGTGTTCGAGTGTTCGAACCGTAATGCGCAAGAAATGGTATGGAAACCCCGTATTTACATATCTGCCACTCCGCAGAAGAATCCGTATAGGTGTTCGAGTGTTCGAACCGTAATGCGCAAGAATTGGTATGTAAACCCCGTATTTACATATCTGCCACTGTGCAGGAGAATCCGTATAGGTGTTCGAGTGTTCGAACCGTAATGCGCAAGAAATGGTATGTAAACCCCGTATTTACATATCTGCCACTCCGCAGAAGAATCCGTATAGGTGTTCGAGTGTTCGATCCGTAATGCGCAAGAAATGGTATCTAAACCCGTTATTTACATATCTGCCACTGCGCAGGAGAATCCGTATAGGTGTTCGAGTGTTCGAACCGTAATGCGCAAGAAATGGTATGGAAACCCCGTATTTACAAATCTACCACAATGCAGGAGAATCCGTATAGGTGTTCGAGTGTTCGAACCGTAATGCGCAAGAATTGGTATGTACACCCCGTATTTACATATCTGCCACTGTGCAGGAGAATCCGTATAGGTGTTCGAGTGTTCGAACCGTAATGGGCAAGAAATGGTATGTAAACCCCATATTTACATATCTGCCACTGTGCAGGAGAATTCTTATAGGTGTTCGAGTGTTCGAACCGTAATGCGCAAGAAATAGTATGGAAACCCCGTATTTACATGTCTGCCACTGTGCAGGAGAATCCGTATAGGTGTTCGAGTGTTCGAACCGTAATGCGCAGGAAATGGTATGTAAACCCCGTATTTACATATCTGCCGCTGTGCAGGAGAATCCGTATAGGTGTTCGAGTGTTCGAACAGTAATGCGCAAGAATTGGTATGGAAACCCCGTATTCACATATCTGCCACTGTGCGGGAGAATCCGTAAAGGTGTTCGAGTGTTCGAACCGTAATGCGTAAGAAATGATATGTAAACCCCGTATTTACATATCTGCCACTGTGCAGGAGAATCCGTATAGGTGTTCGAGTGTTCGAACCGTAATGCGCAAGAAATGGTATGGAAACCCCGTATTTACATATCTGCCACTCCGCAGAAGAATCCGTATAGGTGTTCGAGTGTTCGAACCGTAATGCGCAAGAAATGGTATGGAAACCCCGTATTTACATATCTGCCACTCCGCAGAAGAATCCGTATAGGTGTTCGAGTGTTCGAACAGTAATGCGCAAAAATTGGTATGGAAACCCCGTATTTACATATCTGCCACTGTGCGGGAGAATCCGTATAGGTGTTCGAGTGTTCGAACCGTAATGCGCAAGAAATGGTATGTAAACCCCGTATTTACATGTCTGCCACTGTGCATGAGAATCCGTATAGGTGTTCGAGTGTTCGAACCGTAATGCACAAGAAATGGTATGGAAACCCCGTATTTACAAATCTGCCACTGTGCAGGAGAATCCGTATAGGTGTTCGAGTGTTCGAACCGTAATGCATAAGAAATGATATGTAAACCCCGTATTTACATATCTGCCACTGTGCAGGAGAATCCGTATAGGTGTTCGAGTGTTCGAACCGTAATGCGCAAGAAATGGTATGGAAACCCCGTATTTACATATCTGCCACTCCGCAGAAGAATCCGTATAGGTGTTCGAGTGTTCGATCCGTAATGCGCAAGAAATGGTATGTAAACCCGTTATTTACATATCTGCCGCTGCGCAGGAGAATCCGTATAGGTGTTCGAGTGTTCGAACCGTAATGCGCAAGAAATGGTATGGAAACCCCGTATTTACAAATCTACCACAATGCAGGAGAATCCGTATAGGTGTTCGAGTGTTCGAACCGTAATGCGCAAGAATTGGTATGTACACCCCGTATTTACATATCTGCCACTGTGCAGGAGAATCCGTATGGGTGTTCGAGTGTTCGAACCGTAATGCGCAAGAAATGGTATGTAAACCCCGTATTTACATATCTGCCACTGTGCAGGAGAATTCGTATAGGTGTTCGAGTGTTCGAACCGTAATGCGCAAGAAATAGTATGGAAACCCCGTATTTACATGTCTGCCACTGTGCAGGAGAATCCGTATAGGTGTTCGAGTGTTCGAACCGTAATGCGCAAGAAATGGTATGTAAACCCCATATTTACATATCTGCCACTGTGCAGGAGAATTCGTATAGGTGTTCGAGTGTTCGAACCGTAATGCGCAAGAAATAGTATGGAAACCCCGTATTTACATGTCTGCCACTGTGCAGGAGAATCCGTATAGGTGTTCGAGTGTTCGAACCGTAATGCGCAAGAAATGGTATGTAAACCCCGTATTTACATATCTGCCGCTATGCAGGAGAATCCGTATAGGTGTTCGAGTGTTCGAACAGTAATGCGCAAGAATTGGTATGGAAACCCCGTATTCACATATCTGCCACTGTGCGGGAGAATCCGTATAGGTGTTCGAGTGTTCGAACCGTAATGCGTAAGAAATGATATGTAAACCCCGTATTTACATATCTGCCACTGTGCAGGAGAATCCGTATAGGTGTTCGAGTGTTCGAACCGTAATGCGCAAGAAATGGTATGGAAACCCCGTATTTACATATCTGCCACTCCGCAGAAGAATCCGTATAGGTGTTCGAGTGTTCGAACCGTAATGCGCAAGAAATGGTATGGAAACCCCGTATTTACATATCTGCCACTCCGCAGAAGAATCCGTATAGGTGTTCGAGTGTTCGAACAGTAATGCGCAAGAATTGGTATGGAAACCCCGTATTTACATATCTGCCACTGTGCGGGAGAATCCGTATAGGTGTTCGAGTGTTCGAACCGTAATGCGCAAGAAATGGTATGTAAACCCCGTATTTACATGTCTGCCACTGTGCATGAGAATCCGTATAGGTGTTCGAGTGTTCGAACCGTAATGCACAAGAAATGGTATGGAAACCCCGTATTTACATATCTGCCACTGTGCAGGAGAATCCGTATAGGTGTTCGAGTGTTCGAACCGTAATGCGTAAGAAATGATATGTAAACCCCGTATTTACATATCTGCCACTGTGCAGGAGAATCCGTATAGGTGTTCGAGTGTTCGAACCGTAATGCGCAAGAAATGGTATGGAAACCCCGTATTTACATATCTGCCACTCCGCAGAAGAATCCGTATAGGTGTTCGAGTGTTCGAACCGTAATGCGCAAGAAATGGTATGGAAACCCCGTATTTACATATATGCCACTCCGCAGAAGAATCCGTATAGGTGTTCGAGTGTTCGAACAGTAATGCGCAAAAATTGGTATGGAAACCCCGTATTTACATATCTGCCACTGTGCGGGAGAATCCGTATAGGTGTTCGAGTGTTCGAACCGTAATGCGCAAGAAATGGTATGTAAACCCCGTATTTACATGTCTGCCACTGTGCATGAGAATCCGTATAGGTGTTCGAGTGTTCGAACCGTAATGCACAAGAAATGGTATGGAAACCCCGTATTTACAAATCTGCCACTGTGCAGGAGAATCCGTATAGGTGTTCGAGTGTTCGAACCGTAATGCATAAGAAATGATATGTAAACCCCGTATTTACATATCTGCCACTGTGCAGGAGAATCCGTATAGGTGTTCGAGTGTTCGAACCGTAATGCGCAAGAAATGGTATGGAAACCCCGTATTTACATATCTGCCACTCCGCAGAAGAATCCGTATAGGTGTTCGAGTGTTCGATCCGTAATGCGCAAGAAATGGTATGTAAACCCGTTATTTACATATCTGCCGCTGCGCAGGAGAATCCGTATAGGTGTTCGAGTGTTCGAACCGTAATGCGCAAGAAATGGTATGGAAACCCCGTATTTACAAATCTACCACAATGCAGGAGAATCCGTATAGGTGTTCGAGTGTTCGAACCGTAATGCGCAAGAATTGGTATGTACACCCCGTATTTACATATCTGCCACTGTGCAGGAGAATCCGTATGGGTGTTCGACTGTTCGAACCGTAATGCGCAAGAAATGGTATGTAAACCCCGTATTTACATATCTGCCATTGTGCAGGAGAATTCGTATAGGTGTTCGAGTGTTCGAACCGTAATGCGCAAGAAATAGTGTGGAAACCCCGTATTTACATGTCTGCCACTGTGCAGGAGAATCCGTATAGGTGTTCGAGTGTTCGAACCGTAATGCGCAAGAAATGGTATGTAAACCCCATATTTACATATCTGCCACTGTGCAGGAGAATTCGTATAGGTGTTCGAGTGTTCGAACCGTAATGCGCAAGAAATAGTATGGAAACCCCGTATTTACATGTCTGCCACTGTGCAGGAGAATCCGTATAGGTGTTCGAGTGTTCGAACCGTAATGCGCAAGAAATGGTATGTAAACCCCGTATTTACATATCTGCCGCTGTGCAGGAGAATCCGTATAGGTGTTCGAGTGTTCGAACAGTAATGCGCAAGAATTGGTATGGAAACCCCGTATTCACATATCTGCCACTGTGCGGGAGAATCCGTATAGGTGTTCGAGTGTTCGAACCGTAATGCGTAAGAAATGATATGTAAACCCCGTATTTACATATCTGCCACTGTGCAGGAGAATCCGTATAGGTGTTCGAGTGTTCGAACCGTAATGCGCAAGAAATGGTATGGAAACCCCGTATTTACATATCTGCCACTCCGCAGAAGAATCCGTATAGGTGTTCGAGTGTTCGAACCGTAATGCGCAAGAAATGGTATGGAAACCCCGTATTTACATATCTGCCACTCCGCAGAAGAATCCGTATAGGTGTTCGAGTGTTCGAACAGTAATGCGCAAGAATTGGTATGGAAACCCCGTATTTACATATCTGCCACTGTGCGGGAGAATCCGTATAGGTGTTCGAGTGTTCGAACCGTAATGCGCAAGAAATGGTATGTAAACCCCGTATTTACATGTCTGCCACTGTGCATGAGAATCCGTATAGGTGTTCGAGTGTTCGAACCGTAATGCACAAGAAATGGTATGGAAACCCCGTATTTACATATCTGCCACTGTGCAGGAGAATCCGTATAGGTGTTCGAGTGTTCGAACCGTAATGCGTAAGAAATGATATGTAAACCCCGTATTTACATATCTGCCACTGTGCAGGAGAATCCGTATAGGTGTTCGAGTGTTCGAACCGTAATGCGCAAGAAATGGTATGGAAACCCCGTATTTACATATCTGCCACTCCGCAGAAGAATCCGTATAGGTGTTCGAGTGTTCGAACCGTAATGCGCAAGAAATGGTATGGAAACCCGTATTTACATATATGCCACTCCGCAGAAGAATCCGTATAGGTGTTCGAGTGTTCGAACAGTAATGCGCAAAAATTGGTATGGAAACCCCGTATTTACATATCTGCCACTGTGCGGGAGAATCCGTATAGGTGTTCGAGTGTTCGAACCGTAATGCGCAAGAAATGGTATGTAAACCCCGTATTTACATGTCTGCCACTGTGCATGAGAATCCGTATAGGTGTTCGAGTGTTCGAACCGTAATGCACAAGAAATGGTATGGAAACCCCGTATTTACAAATCTGCCACTGTGCAGGAGAATCCGTATAGGTGTTCGAGTGTTCGAACCGTAATGCATAAGAAATGATATGTAAACCCCGTATTTACATATCTGCCACTGTGCAGGAGAATCCGTATAGGTGTTCGAGTGTTCGAACCGTAATGCGCAAGAAATGGTATGGAAACCCCGTATTTACATATCTGCCACTCCGCAGAAGAATCCGTATAGGTGTTCGAGTGTTCGATCCGTAATGCGCAAGAAATGGTATGTAAACCCGTTATTTACATATCTGCCGCTGCGCAGGAGAATCCGTATAGGTGTTCGAGTGTTCGAACCGTAATGCGCAAGAAATGGTATGGAAACCCCGTATTTACAAATCTACCACAATGCAGGAGAATCCGTATAGGTGTTCGAGTGTTCGAACCGTAATGCGCAAGAATTGGTATGTACACCCCGTATTTACATATCTGCCACTGTGCAGGAGAATCCGTATGGGTGTTCGAGTGTTCGAACCGTAATGCGCAAGAAATGGTATGTAAACCCCGTATTTACATATCTGCCACTGTGCAGGAGAATTCGTATAGGTGTTCGAGTGTTCGAACCGTAATGCGCAAGAAATAGTATGGAAACCCCGTATTTACATGTCTGCCACTGTGCAGGAGAATTCGTATAGGTGTTCGAGTGTTCGAACCGTAATGCGCAAGAAATGGTATGTAAACCCCATATTTACATATCTGCCACTGTGCAGGAGAATTCGTATAGCTGTTCGAGTGTTCGAACCGTAATGCGCAAGAAATGGTATGTAAACCCCGTATTTACATATCTGCCACTGTGCAGGAGAATCCGTATAGGTGTTCGAGTGTTCGAACCGTAATGCGCAAGAAATGGTATGGAAACCCCGTATTTACATATCTGCCACTCCGCAGAAGAATCCGTATAGGTGTTCGAGTGTTCGATCCGTAATGCGCAAGAAATGGTATATAAACCCGTTATTTACATATCTGCCACAGCGCAGGAGAATCCGTATAGGTGTTCGAGTGTTCGAACCGTAATACGCAAGAAATGGTATGGAAACCCCGTATTTACAAATCTACCACAATGCAGGAGAATCCGTATAGGTGTTCGAGTGTTCGAACCGTAATGCGCAAGAAATGGTATGTACACCCCGTATTTACATATCTGCCACGGTGCAGGAGAATCCGTATAGGTGTTCGAGTGTTCGAACCGTAATGCGCAAGAAATGGTATGTAAACCCCGTATTTACATATCTGCCACTGTGCAGGAGAATTCGTATAGGTGTTCGAGTGTTCGAGCCGTAATGCGCAAGAAATGGTATGGAAACCCCGTATTTACATATCTGCCACTGTGTAGGAGAATCCGTATAGGTGTTCGAGTGTTCGAACCGTAATGCGCAAGAAATGGTATGTAAATCCCGTATTTACATATCTGCCACTGTGCAGGAGAATCCGTATAGGTGTTCGAGTGTTCGAACCGTAATGCGCAAGAAATGGTATGGAAACCCCATATTTACATATCTGCCACTGTGCAGGAGAATCCGTATAGGTGTTCGAGTGTTCGAACAGTAATGCGCAAGAATTGGTATGGAAACCCCGTATTTACATATCTGCCACTGTGCGGGAGAATCCGTATAGGTGTTCGAGTGTTCGAACCGTAATGCGCAAGAAATCGTATGTAAACCCCGTATTTACATGTCTGCCACTGTGCATGAGAATCCGTATAGGTGTTCGAGTGTTCGAACCGTAATGCGCAAGAAATGGTATGGAAACCCCGTATTTACATATCTGCCACTGTGCAGGAGAATCCGTATACGTGTTCGAGTGTTCGAACCCTAATGCGTAAGAAATGATATGTAAACCCCGTATTTACATATCTGCCACTGTGCAGGAGAATCCGTATAGGTGTTCGAGTGTTCGAACCGTAATGCGCAAGAAATGGTATGTAAAACCCGTATTTACATATCTGCCACTGTGCAGGAGAATCCGTATAGGTGTTCGAGTGTTCGAACCGTAATGCGCAAGAAATGGTATGGAAACCCCGTATTTACATATCTGCCACTGTGCAGGAGAATCCGTATAGGTGTTCGAGTGTTCGAAACGTAATGCGCAAGAAATGGTGTGTAAACCCCGTATTTACATATCTGCCACTGTGCAGAAGAATCCGTATAGGTGTTCGAGTGTTCGAACCGTAATGCGCAAGAATTGGTATGGAAACCCCATATTTACATATCTGCCACTGTGTAGGAGAATCCGTATAGGTGTTCGAGTGTTCGAACCGTAATGCGCAAGAAATGATATGTAAACCCCGTATTTACATATTTGCCATGGTGCAGGAGAATCCGTATAGGTGTTCGAGTGTTCGAACCGTAATGCGCAAGAAATGGTATGGAAACCCCGTATTTACATATCTGCCACTATGCAGGAGAATCCGTATAGGTGTTCGAGTGTACGAAACGTAATGTGCAAGAAATGGTGTGTAAACCCCGTATTTACATATCTGCCACTGTGCAGAAGAATCCGTATAGGTGTTCGAGTGTTCGAACCGTAATGCGCAAGAATTGGTATGGAAACCCCATATTTACATATCTGCCACTGTGTAGGAGAATCCGTATAGGTGTTCGAGTGTTCGAACCGTAATGCGCAAGAAATGATATGTAAACCCCGTATTTACATATTTGCCATGGTGCAGGAGAATCCGTATAGGTGTTCGAGTGTTGGAACCGTAATGCGCAAGAAATAGTATGGAAACCCCGTTTTTACATATCTGCCACTATGCAGGAGAATCCGTATAGGTGTTCGAGTGTTCAAACCGTAATGCGCAAGAAATGGTGTGTAAACCCCGTATTTACATATCTGCCACTGTGCAGAAGAATCCGTATAGGTGTTCGAGTGTTCGAACCGTAATGCGCAAGAATTGGTATGGAAACCCCATATTTACATATCAGCCACTGTGCAGGACAATCCGTATAGGTGTTCGAGTGTTCGAACCGTAATGCGCAAGAAATGGTATGGAAACCCCGTATTTACATATCTGCCACTCTGCAGAATAATCCGTATAGGTGTTCGAGTGTTCGAACCGTAATGGGTAAGAAATGATATGTAAACCCTGTATTTACATATCTGCCACTGTACAGGAGAATCCGTATAGGTGTTCGAGTGTTCGAACCGTAATGCGCAAGAAATGGTATGGAAACCCCGTATTTACATATCTGCCACTCTGCAGAAGAATCTGTATAGGTGTTCGAGCGTTCGATCCGTAATGCGCAAGAAATGGTATGTAAACCCGTTATTTACATATCTGCCACTGCGCAGGAGAATCCGTATAGGTGTTCGAGTGTTCGAACCGTAATGCGCAAGAAATGGTATGGAAACCCCGTATTTACAAATCTACCACTATGCAGGAGAATCCGTATCGGTGTTCGAGTGTTCGAACCGTAATGCGCAGGAAATGGTATGTAAACCCCGTATTTACATATCTGCCGCTGTGCAGGAGAATCCGTATAAGTGTGCGAGTGTTCGAACCGTAATGCGCAAGAAATGGTATGTAAACCCCATATTTACATATCTGCCACTGTGCAGGAGAATTCGTATAGGTGTTCGAGTGTTCGAACCGTAATGCGCAAGAAATGGTGTGGAAACCCCGTATTTACATATCTGCCACTGTGTAGGAGAATCTGTATAGGTGTTCGAGTGTTCGAACCGTAATGCGCAAGAAATGGTATGTAAACCCTGTATTTACATATCTGCCACTGTGCAGGAGAATCCGTATAGGTGTTCGAGTGTTCGAACCGTAATGCGCAAGAAATGGTATGGAAACCCCGTATTTACATATCTGCCACTGTGCAGGAGAATCCGTATAGGTGTTCGAGTGTTCGAACAGTAATGCGCAAGAATTGGTATGGAAACCCCGTATTTACATATCTGCCACTGTGCGGGAGAATCCGTATAGGTGTTCGATAGTTCGAACCGTAATGCGCAAGAAATGGTATGTAAACCCCGTATTTACATGTGTGCCACTGTGCATGAGAATCCGTATAGGTGTTCGAGTGTTCGAACCGTAATGCGCAAGAAATGTTATGGAAACCACGTATTTACATATCTGCCACTGTGCAGGAGAATCCGTATAGGTGTTTGAGTGTTCGAACCGTAATGCGTAAGAAATGATATGTAAACCCCGTATTTACATATCTGCCACTGTGCAGGAGAATCCGTATAGGTGTTCGAGTGTTGGAACCGTAATGCGCAAGAAATGGTATGGAAACCCCGTATTTACATATCTGCCACTCTGCAGAAGAATCCGTATAGGTGTTCGAGTGTTCGATCCGTAATGCGCAAGAAATGGTATGTAAACCCGTTATTTACATATCTGTCACTGCGCAGGAGAATCCGTATAGGTGTTCGAGTGTTCGACCCGTAATGCGCAAGAATTGGTATGGAAACCCCATATTTACATATCAGCCACTCTGCAGGAGAATCCGTATAGGTGTTCGAGTGTTCGAACCGTAATGCGCAAGAAATGATATGTAAACCCCGTATTTACATATCTGTCACTGTGCAGGAGAATCCGTATAGGTGTTCGAGTGTTCGAACCGTAATGCGCAAGAAATGGTATGTAAACCCCGTATTTACATATCTGCCACTGTGCAGGAGAATCCGTATAGGTGTTCGAGTGTTCGAACCGTAATGCGCAAGAAATGATATGTAAACCCCGTATTTACATATCTGTCACTGTGGAGGAGAATCCGTATAGGTGTTCGAGTGTTCGAACCGTAATGCGCAAGAAATGGTATGTAAACCCCGTATTTACATATCTGCCACTGTGCAGGAGAATCCGTATAGGTGTTCGAGTGTTCGAACAGTAATGCGCAAGAATTGGTATGGAAACCCCGTATTTACATGTCTGCCACTGTGCGGGAGAATCCGTATAGGTGTTCGAGTGTTCGACCCGTAATGCGCAAGAAATGGTATGTAAACCCCGTATTTACATGTCTGCCACTGTGCATGAGAATCCGTACAGGTGTTTGAGTGTTCGAACCGTAATGCGCAAGAAATGGTATGGAAACCCCGTATTTACATATCTGCCACTGTGCAGGAGAATCCGTATAGGTGTTCGAGTGTTCGAACCGTAATGCGTAAGAAATGATATGTAAACCCCGTATTTACATATCTGCCACTGTGCAGGAGAATCCGTATAGGTGTTCGAGTGTTCGAACCGTAATGCGCAAGAAATGGTATGGAAACCCCGTATTTACATATCTGCCACTCTGCAGAAGAATCCGTATAGGTGTTCGAGTGTTCGAACCGTAATGCGCAAGAATTGGAATGGAAACCCCGTATTTACATATCTGCCACTGTGCAGGAGAATCCGTATAGGTGTTCGAGTGTTCGAACCGTAATGCGCAAGAAATGGTATGTAAACCCCGTATTTACATATCTGCCACTGTGCAAGAGAATCCGTATAGGTGTTTGAGTGTTCGAACCGTAATGCGCAAGAAATGGTATGTAAACCTCGTATTTACATATCTGCCACTATGCAGGAGAATCCATATAGGTGTTCGAGTGTTCGAACCGTAATGCGCAAGAAATGGTATGGAAACCCCGAATTTACATATCTGCCACTGCGCAGGAGAATCCGTATAGGTGTTCGAGTGTTCGAACCGTAATGCGTAAGAAATGATATGTAAACCCTGTATTTACATATCTGCCACTGTGCAGGAGAATCCGTATAGGTGTTCGAGTGTTCGAACCGTAATGCGCAAGAAATGGTATGGAAACCCCGTATTTACATATCTGCCACTCTGCAGAAGAATCCGTATAGGTGTTCGAGTGTTCGATCCGTAATGCGCAAGAAATGGTATGTAAACCCGTTATTTACATATCTGCCACTGCGCAGGAGAATCCGTATAGGTGTTCGAGTGTTCGAACCGTAATGCGCAAGAAATGGTATGGAAACCCCGTATTTACAAATCTACCACTATGCTGGAGAATCCGTATAGGTGTTCGAGTGTTCGAAACGTAATGCGCAGGAAATGGTGTGTAAACCCCGTATTTACATATCTGCCACTGTGCAGGAGAATCCGTATAGGTGTTCGAGTGTTCGAACCGTAATGCGCAAGAATTGGTATGGAAACCCCATATTTACATATCTGCCACTGTGTAGAAGAATCCGTATAGGTGTTCGAGTGTTCGAACCGTAATGCGCAAGAAATGATATGTAAACCCCGTATTTACATATTTGCCACGGTGCAGGAAAATCCGTATAGGTGTTCGAGTGTTCGAACCGTAATGCGCAAGAAATAGTATGGAAACCCCATTTTTACATATCTGCCACTATGCAGGAGAATCCGTATAGGTGTTCGAGTGTTCAAACCGTAATGCGCAAGAAATGGTGTGTAAACCCCGTATTTACATATCTGCCACTGTGCAGAAGAATCCGTATAGGTGTTCGAGTGTACGAACCGTAATGCGCAACAATTGGTATGGAAACCCCATATTTACATATCAGCCACTGTGCAGGAGAATCCGTATAGGTGTTCGAGTGTTCCAACCGTAATGCGCAAGAATTGATATGTAAACCCCGTATTTACATATCTGTCACTGTGCAGGAGAATCCGTATAGGTGTTCGAGTGTTCGAACCGTAATGCGCAAGAAATGGTATGTAAACCCCGTATTTACATATCTGCCACTGTGCAGGAGAATCTGTATAGGTGTTCGAGTGTTCGAACAGTAATGCGCAAGAATTGGTATGGAAACCCCGTATTAACATATCTGCCACTGTGCGGGAGAATCCGTATAGGTGTTCGAGTGTTCGAACCGTAATGCGTAAGAAATGGTATGTAAACCCCGTATTTACATGTCTGCCACTGTGCATGAGAATCCGTATAGGTGTTCGAGTGTTCGAACCGTAATGCGCAAGAAATGGTATGGAAACCCCGTATTTACATATCTGCCACTGTGTAGGAGAATCCGTATAGGTGTTCGAGTGTTCGAACCGTAATGCGTAAGAAATGATATGTAAACCCTGTATTTACATATCTGCCACTGTGCAGGAGAATCCGTATAGGTGTTCGAGTGTTCGAACCGTAATGCGCAAGAAATGGTATGGAAACCCCGTATTTACATATCTGCCACTCTGCAGAAGAATCCGTATAGGTGTTCGAGTGTTCGATCCGTAATGCGCAAGAAATGGTATGTAAACCCGTTATTTACATATCTGCCACTGCGCAGGAGAATCCGTATAGGTGTTCGAGTGTTCGAACCGTAATGCGCAAGAAATGGTATGGAAACCCCGTATTTACAAATCTACCACTATGCAGGAGAATCCGTATAGGTGTTCGAGTGTTCGAACCGTAATGCGCAGGAAATGGTATGTAAACCCCGTATTTACATATCTGCCACTGTGCAGGAGAATCCGTATAGGTGTGCAAGTGTTCGAACCGTAATGCGCAAGAAATGGTATGTAAACCCCATATTTACATATCTGCCACTGTGCAGAAGAATCCGTATAGGTGTTCGAGTGTTCGAACCGTAATGCGCAAGAAATGGTATGGAAACCCCGTATTTACATATCTGCCACTGTGTAGGAGAATCTGTATAGGTGTTCGAGTGTTCGAACCGTAATGCGCAAGAAATGGTATGTAAACCCTGTATTTACATATCTGCCACTGTGCAGGAGAATCCGTATAGGTGTTCGAGTGTTCGAACCGTAATGCGCAAGAAATGGTATGGAAACCCCGTATTTACATATCTGCCACTGTGCAGGAGAATCCGTATAGGTGTTCGAGTGTTCGAACAGTAATGCGCAAGAATTGGTATGGAAACCCCGTATTTACATATCTGCCACTGTACGGGAGAATCCGTATAGGTGTTCGAGTGTTCGAACCGTAATGCGCAAGAAATGGTATGTAAACCCCGTATTTACATGTGTGCCACTGTGCATGAGAATCCGTATAGGTGTTCGAGTGTTCGATCCGTAATGCGCAAGAAATGTTATGGAAACCCCGTATTTACATATCTGCCACTGTGCAGGAGAATCCGTATAGGTGTTTGAGTGTTCGAACCGTAATGCGCAAGAATTGGTATGGAAACCCCATATTTACATATCTGCCACTGTGTAGGAGAATCCGTATAGGTGTTCGAGTGTTCGAACCGTAATGCGCAAGAAATGATATGTAAACCCCGTATTTACATATTTGCCACGGTGCAGGAAAATCCGTATAGGTGTTCGAGTGTTCGAACCGTAATGCGCAAGAAATAGTATGGAAACCCCATTTTTACATATCTGCCACTATGCAGGAGAATCCGTATAGGTGTTCGAGTGTTCAAACCGTAATGCGCAAGAAATGGTGTGTAAACCCCGTATTTACATATCTGCCACTGTGCAGAAGAATCCGTATAGGTGTTCGAGTGTACGAACCGTAATGCGCAACAATTGGTATGGAAACCCCATATTTACATATCAGCCACTGTGCAGGAGAATCCGTATAGGTGTTCGAGTGTTCCAACCGTAATGCGCAAGAATTGATATGTAAACCCCGTATTTACATATCTGTCACTGTGCAGGAGAATCCGTATAGGTGTTCGAGTGTTCGAACCGTAATGCGCAAGAAATGGTATGTAAACCCCGTATTTACATATCTGCCACTGTGCAGGAGAATCTGTATAGGTGTTCGAGTGTTCGAACAGTAATGCGCAAGAATTGGTATGGAAACCCCGTATTAACATATCTGCCACTGTGCGGGAGAATCCGTATAGGTGTTCGAGTGTTCGAACCGTAATGCGTAAGAAATGGTATGTAAACCCCGTATTTACATGTCTGCCACTGTGCATGAGAATCCGTATAGGTGTTCGAGTGTTCGAACCGTAATGCGCAAGAAATGGTATGGAAACCCCGTATTTACATATCTGCCACTGTGTGGGAGAATCCGTATA
Organism: Camellia sinensis; assembly: GCF_055761805.1. Classification (NCBI taxonomy): domain Eukaryota; kingdom Viridiplantae; phylum Streptophyta; class Magnoliopsida; order Ericales; family Theaceae; genus Camellia; species Camellia sinensis. Next base: position 2,140,075 of record NW_028128989.1, on the reverse strand, counting down.
GGTGTTCGAGTGTTCGAACCGTAATGCGTAAGAAATGATATGTAAACCCTGTATTTACATATCTGCCACTGTGCAGGAGAATCCGTATAGGTGTTCGAGTGTTCGAACCGTAATGCGCAAGAAATGGTATGGAAACCCCGTATTTACATATCTGCCACTCTGCAGAAGAATCCGTATAGGTGTTCGAGTGTTCGATCCGTAATGCGCAAGAAATGGTATGTAAACCCGTTATTTACATATCTGCCACTGCGCAGGAGAATCCGTATAGGTGTTCGAGTGTTCGAACCGTAATGCGCAAGAAATGGTATGGAAACCCCGTATTTACAAATCTACCACTATGCAGGAGAATCCGTATAGGTGTTCGAGTGTTCGAACCGTAATGCGCAGGAAATGGTATGTAAACCCCGTATTTACATATCTGCCACTGTGCAGGAGAATCCGTATAGGTGTGCAAGTGTTCGAACCGTAATGCGCAAGAAATGGTATGTAAACCCCATATTTACATATCTGCCACTGTGCAGAAGAATCCGTATAGGTGTTCGAGTGTTCGAACCGTAATGCGCAAGAAATGGTATGGAAACCCCGTATTTACATATCTGCCACTGTGTAGGAGAATCCGTATAGGTGTTCGAGTGTTCGAACCGTAATGCGTAAGAAATGATATGTAAACCCTGTATTTACATATCTGCCACTGTGCAGGAGAATCCGTATAGGTGTTCGAGTGTTCGAACCGTAATGCGCAAGAAATGGTATGGAAACCCCGTATTTACATATCTGCCACTCTGCAGAAGAATCCGTATAGGTGTTCGAGTGTTCGATCCGTAATGCGCAAGAAATGGTATGTAAACCCGTTATTTACATATCTGCCACTGCGCAGGAGAATCCGTATAGGTGTTCGAGTGTTCGAACCGTAATGCGCAAGAAATGGTATGGAAACCCCGTATTTACAAATCTACCACTATGCAGGAGAATCCGTATAGGTGTTCGAGTGTTCGAACCGTAATGCGCAGGAAATGGTATGTAAACCCCGTATTTACATATCTGCCACTGTGCAGGAGAATCCGTATAGGTGTGCAAGTGTTCGAACCGTAATGCGCAAGAAATGGTATGTAAACCCCATATTTACATATCTGCCACTGTGCAGAAGAATCCGTATAGGTGTTCGAGTGTTCGAACCGTAATGCGCAAGAAATGGTATGGAAACCCCGTATTTACATATCTGCCACTGTGTAGGAGAATCTGTATAGGTGTTCGAGTGTTCGAACCGTAATGCGCAAGAAATGGTATGTAAACCCTGTATTTACATATCTGCCACTGTGCAGGAGAATCCGTATAGGTGTTCGAGTGTTCGAACCGTAATGCGCAAGAAATGGTATGGAAACCCCGTATTTACATATCTGCCACTGTGCAGGAGAATCCGTATAGGTGTTCGAGTGTTCGAACAGTCATGCGCAAGAATTGGTATGGAAACCCCGTATTTACATATCTGCCACTGTACGGGAGAATCCGTATAGGTGTTCGAGTGTTCGAACCGTAATGCGCAAGAAATGGTATGTAAACCCCGTATTTACATGTGTGCCACTGTGCATGAGAATCCGTATAGGTGTTCGAGTGTTCGATCCGTAATGCGCAAGAAATGTTATGGAAACCCCGTATTTACATATCTGCCACTGTGCAGGAGAATCCGTATAGGTGTTTGAGTGTTCGAACCGTAATGCGCAAGAATTGGTATGGAAACCCCATATTTACATATCTGCCAATGTGTAGGAGAATCCGTATAGGTGTTCGAGTGTTCGAACCGTAATGCGCAAGAAATGATATGTAAACCCCGTATTTACATATTTGCCACGGTGCAGGAAAATCCGTATAGGTGTTCGAGTGTTCGAACCGTAATGCGCAAGAAATAGTATGGAAACCCCATTTTTACATATCTGCCACTATGCAGGAGAATCCGTATAGGTGTTCGAGTGTTCAAACCGTAATGCGCAAGAAATGGTGTGTAAACCCCGTATTTACATATCTGCCACTGTGCAGAAGAATCCGTATAGGTGTTCGAGTGTACGAACCGTAATGCGCAACAATTGGTATGGAAACCCCATATTTACATATCAGCCACTGTGCAGGAGAATCCGTATAGGTGTTCGAGTGTTCCAACCGTAATGCGCAAGAATTGATATGTAAACCCCGTATTTACATATCTGTCACTGTGCAGGAGAATCCGTATAGGTGTTCGAGTGTTCGAACCGTAATGCGCAAGAAATGGTATGTAAACCCCGTATTTACATATCTGCCACTGTGCAGGAGAATCTGTATAGGTGTTCGAGTGTTCGAACAGTAATGCGCAAGAATTGGTATGGAAACCCCGTATTAACATATCTGCCACTGTGCGGGAGAATCCGTATAGGTGTTCGAGTGTTCGAACCGTAATGCGTAAGAAATGGTATGTAAACCCCGTATTTACATGTCTGCCACTGTGCATGAGAATCCGTATAGGTGTTCGAGTGTTCGAACCGTAATGCGCAAGAAATGGTATGGAAACCCCGTATTTACATATCTGCCACTGTGTAGGAGAATCCGTATAGGTGTTCGAGTGTTCGAACCGTAATGCGTAAGAAATGATTTGTAAACCCTGTATTTACATATCTGCCACTGTGCAGGAGAATCCGTATAGGTGTTCGAGTGTTCGAACCGTAATGCGCAAGAAATGGTATGGAAACCCCGTATTTACATATCTGCCACTCTGCAGAAGAATCCGTATAGGTGTTCGAGTGTTCGATCCGTAATGCGCAAGAAATGGTATGTAAACCCGTTATTTACATATCTGCCACTGCGCAGGAGAATCCGTATAGGTGTTCGAGTGTTCGAACCGTAATGCGCAAGAAATGGTATGGAAACCCCGTATTTACAAATCTACCACTATGCAGGAGAATCCGTATAGGTGTTCGAGTGTTCGAACCGTAATGCGCAGGAAATGGTATGTAAACCCCGTATTTACATATCTGCCACTGTGCAGGAGAATCCGTATAGGTGTGCAAGTGTTCGAACCGTAATGCGCAAGAAATGGTATGTAAACCCCATATTTACATATCTGCCACTGTGCAGAAGAATCCGTATAGGTGTTCGAGTGTTCGAACCGTAATGCGCAAGAAATGGTATGGAAACCCCGTATTTACATATCTGCCACTGTGTAGGAGAATCTGTATAGGTGTTCGAGTGTTCGAACCGTAATGCGCAAGAAATGGTATGTAAACCCTGTATTTACATATCTGCCACTGTGCAGGAGAATCCGTATAGGTGTTCGAGTGTTCGAACCGTAATGCGCAAGAAATGGTATGGAAACCCCGTATTTACATATCTGCCACTGTGCAGGAGAATCCGTATAGGTGTTCGAGTGTTCGAACAGTAATGCGCAAGAATTGGTATGGAAACCCCGTATTTACATATCTGCCACTGTACGGGAGAATCCGTATAGGTGTTCGAGTGTTCGAACCGTAATGCGCAAGAAATGGTATGTAAACCCCGTATTTACATGTGTGCCACTGTGCATGAGAATCCGTATAGGTGTTCGAGTGTTCGATCCGTAATGCGCAAGAAATGTTATGGAAACCCCGTATTTACATATCTGCCACTGTGCAGGAGAATCCGTATAGGTGTTTGAGTGTTCGAACCGTAATGCGCAAGAATTGGTATGGAAACCCCATATTTACATATCTGCCACTGTGTAGGAGAATCCGTATAGGTGTTCGAGTGTTCGAACCGTAATGCGCAAGAAATGATATGTAAACCCCGTATTTACATATTTGCCACGGTGCAGGAAAATCCGTATAGGTGTTCGAGTGTTCGAACCGTAATGCGCAAGAAATAGTATGGAAACCCCATTTTTACATATCTGCCACTATGCAGGAGAATCCGTATAGGTGTTCGAGTGTTCAAACCGTAATGCGCAAGAAATGGTGTGTAAACCCCGTATTTACATATCTGCCACTGTGCAAAAGAATCCGTATAGGTGTTCGAGTGTACGAACCGTAATGCGCAACAATTGGTATGGAAACCCCATATTTACATATCAGCCACTGTGCAGGAGAATCCGTATAGGTGTTCGAGTGTTCGAAACGTAATGCGCAAGAAATGATATGTAAACCCCGTATTTACATATCTGTCACTGTGCAGGAGAATCCGTATAGGTGTTCGAGTGTTCGAACCGTAATGCGCAAGAAATGGTATGGAAACCCCGTATTTACATATCTGCCACTGTGTAGGAGAATCCGTATAGGTGTTCGAGTGTTCGAACCGTAATGCGTAAGAAATGATATGTAAACCCTGTATTTACATATCTGCCACTGTGCAGGAGAATCCGTATAGGTGTTCGAGTGTTCGAACCGTAATGCGCAAGAAATGGTATGGAAACCCCGTATTTACATATCTGCCACTCTGCAGAAGAATCCGTATAGGTGTTCGAGTGTTCGATCCGTAATGCGCAAGAAATGGTATGTAAACCCGTTATTTACATATCTGCCACTGCGCAGGAGAATCCGTATAGGTGTTCGAGTGTTCGAACCGTAATGCGCAAGAAATGGTATGGAAACCCCGTATTTACAAATCTACCACTATGCAGGAGAATCCGTATAGGTGTTCGAGTGTTCGAACCGTAATGCGCAGGAAATGGTATGTAAACCCCGTATTTACATATCTGCCACTGTGCAGGAGAATCCGTATAGGTGTGCAAGTGTTCGAACCGTAATGCGCAAGAAATGGTATGTAAACCCCATATTTACATATCTGCCACTGTGCAGAAGAATCCGTATAGGTGTTCGAGTGTTCGAACCGTAATGCGCAAGAAATGGTATGGAAACCCCGTATTTACATATCTGCCACTGTGTAGGAGAATCTGTATAGGTGTTCGAGTGTTCGAACCGTAATGCGCAAGAAATGGTATGTAAACCCTGTATTTACATATCTGCCACTGTGCAGGAGAATCCGTATAGGTGTTCGAGTGTTCGAACCGTAATGCGCAAGAAATGGTATGGAAACCCCGTATTTACATATCTGCCACTGTGCAGGAGAATCCGTATAGGTGTTCGAGTGTTCGAACAGTCATGCGCAAGAATTGGTATGGAAACCCCGTATTTACATATCTGCCACTGTACGGGAGAATCCGTATAGGTGTTCGAGTGTTCGAACCGTAATGCGCAAGAAATGGTATGTAAACCCCGTATTTACATGTGTGCCACTGTGCATGAGAATCCGTATAGGTGTTCGAGTGTTCGATCCGTAATGCGCAAGAAATGTTATGGAAACCCCGTATTTACATATCTGCCACTGTGCAGGAGAATCCGTATAGGTGTTTGAGTGTTCGAACCGTAATGCGCAAGAATTGGTATGGAAACCCCATATTTACATATCTGCCAATGTGTAGGAGAATCCGTATAGGTGTTCGAGTGTTCGAACCGTAATGCGCAAGAAATGATATGTAAACCCCGTATTTACATATTTGCCACGGTGCAGGAAAATCCGTATAGGTGTTCGAGTGTTCGAACCGTAATGCGCAAGAAATAGTATGGAAACCCCATTTTTACATATCTGCCACTATGCAGGAGAATCCGTATAGGTGTTCGAGTGTTCAAACCGTAATGCGCAAGAAATGGTGTGTAAACCCCGTATTTACATATCTGCCACTGTGCAGAAGAATCCGTATAGGTGTTCGAGTGTACGAACCGTAATGCGCAACAATTGGTATGGAAACCCCATATTTACATATCAGCCACTGTGCAGGAGAATCCGTATAGGTGTTCGAGTGTTCCAACCGTAATGCGCAAGAATTGATATGTAAACCCCGTATTTACATATCTGTCACTGTGCAGGAGAATCCGTATAGGTGTTCGAGTGTTCGAACCGTAATGCGCAAGAAATGGTATGTAAACCCCGTATTTACATATCTGCCACTGTGCAGGAGAATCTGTATAGGTGTTCGAGTGTTCGAACAGTAATGCGCAAGAATTGGTATGGAAACCCCGTATTAACATATCTGCCACTGTGCGGGAGAATCCGTATAGGTGTTCGAGTGTTCGAACCGTAATGCGTAAGAAATGGTATGTAAACCCCGTATTTACATGTCTGCCACTGTGCATGAGAATCCGTATAGGTGTTCGAGTGTTCGAACCGTAATGCGCAAGAAATGGTATGGAAACCCCGTATTTACATATCTGCCACTGTGTAGGAGAATCCGTATAGGTGTTCGAGTGTTCGAACCGTAATGCGTAAGAAATGATTTGTAAACCCTGTATTTACATATCTGCCACTGTGCAGGAGAATCCGTATAGGTGTTCGAGTGTTCGAACCGTAATGCGCAAGAAATGGTATGGAAACCCCGTATTTACATATCTGCCACTCTGCAGAAGAATCCGTATAGGTGTTCGAGTGTTCGATCCGTAATGCGCAAGAAATGGTATGTAAACCCGTTATTTACATATCTGCCACTGCGCAGGAGAATCCGTATAGGTGTTCGAGTGTTCGAACCGTAATGCGCAAGAAATGGTATGGAAACCCCGTATTTACAAATCTACCACTATGCAGGAGAATCCGTATAGGTGTTCGAGTGTTCGAACCGTAATGCGCAGGAAATGGTATGTAAACCCCGTATTTACATATCTGCCACTGTGCAGGAGAATCCGTATAGGTGTGCAAGTGTTCGAACCGTAATGCGCAAGAAATGGTATGTAAACCCCATATTTACATATCTGCCACTGTGCAGAAGAATCCGTATAGGTGTTCGAGTGTTCGAACCGTAATGCGCAAGAAATGGTATGGAAACCCCGTATTTACATATCTGCCACTGTGTAGGAGAATCTGTATAGGTGTTCGAGTGTTCGAACCGTAATGCGCAAGAAATGGTATGTAAACCCTGTATTTACATATCTGCCACTGTGCAGGAGAATCCGTATAGGTGTTCGAGTGTTCGAACCGTAATGCGCAAGAAATGGTATGGAAACCCCGTATTTACATATCTGCCACTGTGCAGGAGAATCCGTATAGGTGTTCGAGTGTTCGAACAGTAATGCGCAAGAATTGGTATGGAAACCCCGTATTTACATATCTGCCACTGTACGGGAGAATCCGTATAGGTGTTCGAGTGTTCGAACCGTAATGCGCAAGAAATGGTATGTAAACCCCGTATTTACATGTGTGCCACTGTGCATGAGAATCCGTATAGGTGTTCGAGTGTTCGATCCGTAATGCGCAAGAAATGTTATGGAAACCCCGTATTTACATATCTGCCACTGTGCAGGAGAATCCGTATAGGTGTTTGAGTGTTCGAACCGTAATGCGCAAGAATTGGTATGGAAACCCCATATTTACATATCTGCCACTGTGTAGGAGAATCCGTATAGGTGTTCGAGTGTTCGAACCGTAATGCGCAAGAAATGATATGTAAACCCCGTATTTACATATTTGCCACGGTGCAGGAAAATCCGTATAGGTGTTCGAGTGTTCGAACCGTAATGCGCAAGAAATAGTATGGAAACCCCATTTTTACATATCTGCCACTATGCAGGAGAATCCGTATAGGTGTTCGAGTGTTCAAACCGTAATGCGCAAGAAATGGTGTGTAAACCCCGTATTTACATATCTGCCACTGTGCAAAAGAATCCGTATAGGTGTTCGAGTGTACGAACCGTAATGCGCAACAATTGGTATGGAAACCCCATATTTACATATCAGCCACTGTGCAGGAGAATCCGTATAGGTGTTCGAGTGTTCGAAACGTAATGCGCAAGAAATGATATGTAAACCCCGTATTTACATATCTGTCACTGTGCAGGAGAATCCGTATAGGTGTTCGAGTGTTCGAACCGTAATGCGCAAGAAATGGTATGTAAACCCCGTATTTACATATCTGCCACTGTGCAGGAGAATCCGTATAGGTGTTCGAGTGTTCGAACAGTAATGCGCAAGAATTGGTATGGAAACCCCGTATTAACATATCTGCCACTGTGCGGGAGAATCCGTATAGGTGTTCGAGTGTTCGAACCGTAATGCGTAAGAAATGGTATGTAAACCCCGTATTTACATGTCTGCCACTGTGCATGAGAATCCGTATAAGTGTTCGAGTGTTCGAACCGTAATGCGCAAGAAATGGTATGGAAACCCCGTATTTACATATCTGCCACTGTGCAGGAGAATCCGTATAGGTGTTCGAGTGTTCGAACCGTAATGCGTAAGAAATGATATGTAAACCCTGTATTTACATATCTGCCACTGTGCAGGAGAATCCGTATAGGTGTTCGAGTGTTCGAACCGTAATGCGCAAGAAATGGTATGGAAACCCCGTGTTTACATATCTGCCACTCTGCAGAAGAATCCGTATAGGTGTTCGAGTGTTCGATCCGTAATGCGCAAGAAATGGTATGTAAACCCGTTATTTACATATCTGCCACTGCGCAGGAGAATCCGTATAGGTGTTCGAGTGTTCGAACCGTAATGCGCAAGAAATGGTATGGAAACCCCGTATTTACAAATCTACCACTATGCAGGAGAATCCGTATAGGTGTTCGAGTGTTCGAACCGTAATGCCCAGGAAATGGTATGTAAACCCCGTATTTACATATCTGCCACTGTGCAGGAGAATCCGTATAGGTGTGCGAGTGTTCGAACCGTAATGCGCAAGAAATGGTATGTAAACCCCATATTTACATTTCTGCCACTGTGCAGAAGAATCCGTATAGGTGTTCGAGTGTTCGAACCGTAATGCGCAAGAAATGGTATGGAAACCCCGTATTTACATATCTGCCACTGTGTAGGAGAATCTGTATAGGTGTTCGAGTGTTCGAACCGTAATGCGCAAGAAATGGTATGTAAACCCTGTATTTACATATCTGCCACTGTGCAGGAGAATCCGTATAGGTGTTCGAGTGTTCGAACCGTAATGCGCAAGAAATGGTATGGAAACCCCGTATTTACATATCTGCCACTGTGCAGGAGAATCTGTATAGGTGTTCGAGTGTTCGAACAGTAATGCGCAAGAATTGGTATGGAAACCCCGTATTTACATATCTGCCACTGTGCGGGAGAATCCGTATAGGTGTTCGAGTGTTCGAACCGTAATGCGCAAGAAATGGTATGTAAACCCCGTATTTACATGTGTGCCACTGTGCATGAGAATCCGTATAGGTGTTCGAGTGTTCGAACCGTAATGCGCAAGAAATGTTATGGAAACCCCGTATTTACATATCTGCCACTGTGCAGGAGAATCCGTATAGGTGTTTAAGTGTTCGAACCGTAATGCGTAAGAAATGATATGTAAACCCCGTATTTACATATCTGCCACTGTGCAGGAGAATCCGTATAGGTGTTCGAGTGTTCGAACCGTAATGCGCAAGAAATGGTATGGAAACCCCGTATTTACATATCTGCCACTCTGCAGAAGAATCCGTATAGGTGTTCGAGTGTTTGATCCGTAATGCGCAAGAAATGGTATGTAAACCCGTTATTTACATATCTGTCACTGCGCAGGAGAATCCGTATAGGTGTTCGACTGTTCGACCCGTAATGCACAAGAATTGGTATGGATACCCCATATTTACATATCAGCCACTGTGCAGGAGAATCCGTATAGGTGTTCGAGTGTTCGAACCGTAATGCGCAAGAAATGATATGTAAACCCCGTATTTACATATCTGTCACTGTCCAGGAGAATCCGTATAGGTGTTCGAGTGTTCGAACCGTAATGCGCAAGAAATGGTACGTAAACCCCGTAGTTACATATCTGCCACTGTGCAGGAGAATCCGTATAGGTGTTCGAGTGTTCGAACCGTAATGCGCAAGAAATGATATGTAAACCCCGTATTTACATATCTGTCACTGTACAGGAGAATCCGTATAGGTGTTCGAGTGTTCGAACCGTAATGCGCAAGAAATGGTATGTAAACCCCGTATTTACATATCTGCCACTGTGCAGGAGAATCCGTATAGGTGTTCGAGTGTTCGAACAGTAATGCGCAAGAATTGGTATGGAAACCCCGTATTTACATATCTGCCACTGTGCAGGAGAATCCGTATAGGTGTTCGAGTGTTCGACCCGTAATGCGCAAGAAATGGTATGTAAACCCCGTATTTACATGTCTGCCACTGTGCATGAGAATCCGTATAGGTGTTCGAGTGTTCGAACCGTAATGCGCAAGAAATGTTATGGAAACCCCGTATTTACATATCTGCCACTGTTGAGGAGAATCCGTATAGGTGTTCGAGTGTTCGAACCGTAATGCGCAAGAATTGGTATGGAAACCCCATATTTACATATCTGCCACTGTGCAGAAGAATCCGTATAGGTGTTCGAGTGTTCGATCCGTAATGCGCAAGAAATGATATGTAAACCCCGTATTTACATATTTGCCACGGTGCAGGAAAATCCGTATAGGTGTTCGAGTGTTCGAACCGTAATGCGCAAGAAATGGTATGGAAACCCCGTATTTACAAATCTCCCACTATGCAGGAGAATCCGTATAGGTGTTCGAGTGTTCGAACCGTAATGCGCAGGAAATGGTATGTAAACCCCGTATTTACATATCTGCCACTGTGCAGGAGAATCCGTATAGGTGTGGAGTGTTCGAACCGTAATGCGCAAGAAATGGTATGTAAACCCCATATTTACATATCTGCCACTGTGCAGGAGAATTCGTATAGGTGTTCGAGTGTTCGAACCGTAATGCGCAAGAAATGGTATGGAAACCCCGTATTTACATATCTGCCACTGTGTAGGAGAATCTGTATAGGTGTTCGAGTGTTCGAACCGTAATGCGCAAGAAATGGTATGTAAACCCTGTATTTACATATCTGCCACTGTGCAGGAGAATCCGTATAGGTGTTCGAGTGTTCGAACCGTAATGCGCAAGAAATTGTATGGAAACCCCGTATTTACAAATCTACCACTATGCAGGAGAATCCGTATAGGTGTTCGAGTGTTCGAACCGTAATGCGCAGGAAATGGTATGTAAACCCCGTATTTACATATCTGCCACTGTGCAGGAGAATCCGTATAGGTGTGCGAGTGTTCGAACCGTAATGCGCAAGAAATGGTATGTAAACCCCATATTTACATATCTGCCACTGTGCAGAAGAATCCGTATAGGTGTTCGAGTGTTCGAACCGTAATGCGCAAGAAATGGTATGGAAACCCCGTATTTACATATCTGCCACTGTGTAGGAGAATCTGTATAGGTGTTCGAGTGTTCGAACCGTAATGCGCAAGAAATGGTATGTAAACCCTGTATTTACATATCTGCCACTGTGCAGGAGAATCCGTATAGGTGTTCGAGTGTTCGAACCGTAATGCGCAAGAAATGGTATTGAAACCCCGTATTTACATATCTGCCACTGTGCAGGAGAATCCGTATAGGTGTTCGAGTGTTCGAACAGTAATGCGCAAGAATTGGTATGGAAACCCCGTATTTACATATCTGCCACTGTGCGGGAGAATCCGTATAGGTGTTCGAGTGTTCGAACCGTAATGCGCAAGAAATGGTATGTAAACCCCGTATTTACATGTGTGCCACTGTGCATGAGAATCCGTATAGGTGTTCGAGTGTTCGAACCGTAATGCGCAAGAAATGTTATGGAAACCCCGTATTTACATATCTGCCACTGTGCAGGAGAATCCGTATAGGTGTTTAAGTGTTCGAACCGTAATGCGTAAGAAATGATATGTAAACCCCGTATTTACATATCTGCCACTGTGCAGGAGAATCCGTATAGGTGTTCGAGTGTTCGAACCGTAATGCGCAAGAAATGGTATGGAAACCCCGTATTTACATATCTGCCACTCTGCAGAAGAATCCGTATAGGTGTTCGACTGTTCGACCCGTAATGCGCAAGAATTGGTATGGAAACCCCATATTTACATATCAGCCACTGTGCAGGAGAATCCGTATAGGTGTTCGAGTGTTCGAACCGTAATGCGCAAGAAATGATATGTAAACCCCGTATTTACATATCTGTCACTGTGCAGGAGAATCCGTATAGGTGTTCGAGTGTTCGAACCGTAATGCGCAAGAAATGGTATGTAAACCCCGTAGTTACATATCTGCCACTGTGCAGGAGAATCCGTATAGGTGTTCGAGTGTTCGAACCGTAATGCGCAAGAAATGATATGTAAACCCCGTATTTACATATCTGTCACTGTACAGGAGAATCCGTATAGGTGTTCGAGTGTTCGAACCGTAATGCGCAAGAAATGGTATGTAAACCCCGTATTTACATATCTGCCACTGTGCAGGAGAATCCGTATAGGTGTTCGAGTGTTCGAACAGTAATGCGCAAGAATTGGTATGGAAACCCCGTATTTACATATCTGCCACTGTGCAGGAGAATCCGTATAGGTGTTCGAGTGTTCGACCCGTAATGCGCAAGAAATGGTATGTAAACCCCGTATTTACATATCTGCCACTGTGCATGAGAATCCGTATAGGTGTTCGAGTGTTCGAACCGTAATGCGCAAGAAATGGTATGGAAACCCCGTATTTACATATCTGCCACTGTGCAGGAGAATCCGTATAGGTGTTCGAGTGTTCGAACCGTAATGCGCAAGAAATGGTATGGAAACCCCGTATTTACATATCTGCCACTCTGCAGAAGAATCCGTATAGGTGTTCGAGTGTTCGATCCGTAATGCGCAAGAAATGGTATGTAAACCCGTTATTTACATATCTGCCACTGCGCAGGAGAATCCGTATAGGTGTTCGAGTGTTCGAACCGTAATGCGCAAGAAATGGTATGGAAACCCCGTATTTACAAATCTACCACTATGCAGGAGAATCCGTATAGGTGTTCGAGTGTTCGAACCGTAATGCGCAGGAAATGGTATGTAAACCCCGTATTTACATATCTGCCACTGTGCAGGAGAATCCGTATAGGTGTGCGAGTGTTCGAACCGTAATGCGCAAGAAATGGTATGTAAACCCCATATTTACATATCTGCCACTGTGCAGGAGAATTCGTATAGGTGTTCGAGTGTTCGAACCGTAATGCGCAAGAAATGGTATGGAAACCCCGTATTTACATATCTGCCACTGTGTAGGAGAATCTGTATAGGTGTTTGTAGACACCCCATTTTTGACCGACCTTAAGACTCAGACGTCACCAATTGAGCGCTTGGTGATGTTGCATGATGTGCTCATTCAGAAGTTCCAGAATCGCGGCCGTGAGCCCTGCCTCCGGACTTCCGAACCCTCTTCTGTGCCTTGTCTCGGTTTGCGAACCAGACTCGGTTTTCTCTGTTTCTTTTCCTGAGGGGAGGGAGAGGTCCCGTAGACCATCTCTCAATGTCCGTAGGCTACATTTGGTGGCCGTAGGCCATTTTGCCCATTTCGGAGTCCGGTTCCCGGTTTTCGGAGCCGTCAGGCCGTGTGCCTCGGTTCGGGACCGCCTAACCACCTCCGTTTGCTATGATTTTCGGCATAATTCCTATTTGCTCCCTGTTGAGGGACACTGGGGGTTGAGAAACTCACTTCGAGGTCGAATGCCATTTTCGATGCTTAACAGCCCATTTTCGGGACCCCGAACTGCGTGTTTTGGCCCCGGAACATTCATTTTGCAACGGTTTTCGTTCATTTTTGGCAGGTACCTCTGTTTTATCACAGGGAAGGTCACTGAAGGGTGGGAGGCCAGCAATTGTTGCAGCAACCAGTTATCTCTCCTCCGGAGCCTCCCGGCGCCCGTTTTTCGCACTTCCGGGCTAATGTTGAATACCTTAGAGCTAGCGTTGCCAACTTTCGATCACATATCTGTGATCTACACATCTGAGAGGCCCCTAAAAGTTCATGGCCGGCCATTAAGGTCACCTGACCCTTTTGACCCCTTTCTTCCGGGCTAATGTTGAACCCCTTGGACCCTTTTTCTCGAACTTTGAACCACATATCTGTGATGTACACACCTGAGAGGCCACTAAAAGTTCATGGCCGGCCATTAAGGTCACTTGACCCTTTTGAACCCCTCTTTCCGAGCCACTGTTGAACCCCTTGGGCCCACTTTCTTGGAATTTCAATTACATGGTTGTGTTGTACACACAAAGGCCTACCTCCCCAATACCTGGCCGGCCAGAAAAGATGGTTGACCCTTTTGACCCCTAGCCGGCCGGCTAGGGGGTGTGGCCGGCCGGCCACCTTCAGCAAAAGTGAGCGGCCGGCCGTGCTCTCCTCACTGTGCCCCTTCCAGCTGTGAGGCAATATCCCCCAGATATTTTCTGTATCCGGGGGATATTTTGGGAGAGAGTTTTGCTCTCCTTTGCACCCCCCTTTTACACCCCCTTTCTTGACCTTATAACCAGCTGAGGGCCTTCTTCTTGAGGGTTAGAAAATTTGATCTTAAAAGCTCCATAGCCAACTCCATCTTCATCTTCTTCAATTCTTCAAAAACCCTAAGTCCATTAACCTCCATTCCTTCTATACCACCAAGCTCTACCACCACTATCTCATTTCCAGCAGCTAGGAAGGGTTCTTGAAGGCCAAAGGAGCAGCAAATCCATCCAAGAAGCAACCAAAGTCTAGATCTTCAAGGGTAAGTTACACTTTGATCCTTTTGACCCTTTCCTTTGATCTATTTCTAAGCCTCATTTCTTTTTGGTTTCAAGCTTCGGTCCTAACTGAAAAGGGCTTATTTTGAGCCCCTCTTCAACATTGGAGAAGGGCTCAACATTGTTTGGTGTTTCCATATGTCACTTGTAGTTATATCCCTTGTTTGGCTCCATTTTTGCATAAATTGGTAGCCCTCTTTGCTTCTGTTTTTGGAACTTGGTCCGAACTGAAAATGGCCTTATTTTGGCCTATACTTCATGTTTCATTCACACTTTTTTTCTGTTTGGTGATTATTTTGTACACTTCATGTTTTAGCACCTTTTGAGCTTCATTTTACATCACATTTTTAGCATATTTGTATACTGATTTTGAGGCTTCCATATACTGTAAATGTTCATATTTTTGGTTCATATTCAGTGTTGTAGAAGGAAATTTTTCAGTTTGGGTTTAGCTTATACCACTTGCTTCATTACCCCTCTTTTGGCCCCTATTCTTGCATGCTATTTTCCCCCTATCTATGCTTGCTGTTTGGCCATGTTTATAACTGTGAAAGTGCATCTTTTGGGACTGTCTAGCTTCTGTATTTGCATTGCATGTCCATATTGTGCATGTTTGGCATAGCTATAGGCCATTTCGGATGCCTAATGTTGCATTTCGGGACATTTCCTTGCATTTCATGTCATTTCGCCTCATTTCGGGACTGTTTTCCCCCATATTTTAGTGCTGAAATTTCGTTAGCATGTTTGCATATCATTTTTGCCATGTTTCATCACATTTTGTCATTGCCTCGGTTTGCGTGCCCGTGTGCACGCATTTCGAGGCACTTCATTTTTATCCGCCGGCATCCTATGTGAGTGTGGCTGAGGCTCACTCATGTTGGTATAAGCCCATTTGTCATTTTCATGCCATTTCATTGTATTTTATCATTACCTCGGTTTGCGTGCCCGTGCGCACGCATTTCGAGGCACCTCATTTTTATCCGACGGCATCCTATATGAGTGTGGCTGAGGCTCACTCATGTTAGTATAAGTCCATTTGTCATTTTCCATGTCATTTGCATTGCGTATGCATTGCCTCGATTTGCGTGCCCGTGTGCACGCATTTCGAGGCACTTCATTTTCTGCCATCGGCATCCGATGTGAGTGTGGCTGAGGTTCACTCATGTTGGTATAAGCCCATTTGTCATTTCCATGTCACTTTAGCACCGCCTCGGTTTGCGTGCCCGTGTGCACGCACTTCGAGGCATCTCATTTTCGTTGCATCTGTCATCGCCTCGGTTTGCGTGCCCGTGTGCACGTACTTCGAGGCACCTCATTTGCATTGCATCTGTTATTGCCTCGGTTTGCGTGCCCGTGTGCACGCATTTCGAGGCATCTCATTTTCACTGCATTTACCATTACCTCGATTTGCGTGCCCGTGTGCACGCATTTTGAGACACTTCATTTACACAGCATTTTACCATTGCCTCGGTTTGCGTGCCCGCGTGCATGCATTTCGAGGCGCCTCATTTTCATTGCATTCTGTCATCGCCTCGGTTTGCGTGCCCGCGTGCACGTACTTCGAGGCATCTCATTTCCATCATTCTGTCATCGCCTCGGTTTGCGTGCCCGCGTGCACGCATTTCGAGGCATCTCATTTTCATTGCATTTATCATTGCCTCGATTTGCGTGCCCGTGTGCACGTACTTCGAGGCACCTCATTTTCATTGTATCTGCCATCGCCTCGGTTTGCGTGCCCGTGTGCACGCATTTCGAGGCATCTCATTTTTAGCATTGTATATGTTAGGATTGCATCTTAGTTGCATTTCACGCATATCATGCATATTGCATCATGTCCGGAATATGAGTTAGCCCGGGCACGGGAAACGAGGTATGTTTCGTACTCCGAGTGACGGAATGTGTCTCCATTCCCCAGTCACCGACACTCCGGATTATCCATGATGGAGTTAGGTTTTAGCTGTAGTTTCATGTGCATTCATCCTATATTGAGTTGTGCATTTCGACTCCTCTGCCATCATGCCTCGGTATGCGTGATTGGTGGCACGAGGATCGAGACATGCATATATTTGTGCAAATACATTGCTATGCCCCTTTCTTGCTCTCTGTTGCAGCAAAATCAGGAATCAGCAACTTTCCGGGACTTGGCACGCTTTTCAAAAAATAACAGGTGTAAACAGAGGCTAATTGGGGCATTCCGGTGGATTTCCGCGCAAGACAGTCCGGACATGCATCATCCACCAGAAGCAAGGCAGTCCCTGGCTTGCACGCCAGTTTATTTGCTTTCTAGTTAATTCATTAATTAATTAGAATTCTGTAATATTTTGGACTGTAATATTCTTTTATTTTGGGGACTGTAATATTTGGACTGTATTATTTATTCGGACCCTCTGCGCGAGGGCACAACTGTAATAAGTGTGCGTGAGTGTGATGTATGTCTTCCAACCCCACGTCTTTCTCCCTTTTATTTATCCGCTTATGATGGTTAGATTAGGGCATGTTTAAATTAGCATACAGTATGACAGCATGTTTGCATCATTCATCTGTTTTGCATGCACCGGGCTCGGCGCATCATACTAACTGCATTGTATTTTCAATTCCAAGTTGAATACATGTTAGTTGTAGCATTTCATATGCCATCTTAGAATAGCCGAGCCTACTATAGTTGCATTTTGCATGTGTTGCATTAAGCATTTTTGTATACTTAGGATCATGCATGATTTCTAATGTAGTTCCTATTTTGGCTTGGAGTACTCGGTAAGTTCTATGCTTTAGCATCCTCGCATGCGTGTGAGTGACTGCCATGAATAGCATGCTTACCATGAGGCTATGTGCTTATGTGATATATCTGCCTGAATGCCTGTGGGTGAAGGTTGAGTTGTTTAGATTGGAATAAATCATCGACTGTTTGTTTTAAGCCCACTAGATAGTGGCAAAACCATCTTTTCTAAACCCACCTGCGGGTGGTAAAGTCTGCATTTTAAGCCTACTTGCGAGTAGCAAATCATCTTTCAAATAAACAAGCATGAAATGTTTTGTTCCAATTCGGGCGATCCAGTCTATACTTATATGCTGTGTGCATCACATAGTAACCTAGGCTAATAACCGAAATAAGAACTCACAATGTTTTCAAAAATTGATATCATGGTTAGTAGAGGCCGGTCTATGACCGGGCGAGCGGGGGTGCTCACGAAGTGACCTTCCCCAATCGTACCCAAGTTCCCGAGCCGAGGCAACTTTGGTGATGACGGACACGTGGCCTTTTGGCACCGAGTCAGGGTTTCCTAAATTTCCCAAAATAAAATATTTAGGTGGCGACTCTGTATCTGGCAAAGCAGTCCATGTTTGGCACTTCTTTCAAAAATCAGTTTTCCTAAAACGATTTGCCGGATTTGGACTCTTTGGTTCAGATTTAGAACCGTGACTGCGAAAGTCGAGTCCGAGCTGTAGCGAGGTCCCCCCCGCGGGCTTGTTACAGTTTTCGAGTGTTCGAACCGTAATGCGCAAGAAATGGTATGTAAACCCTGTATTTACATATCTGCCACTGTGCAGGAGAATCCGTATAGGTGTTCGAGTGTTCGAACCGTAATGCGCAAGAAATGGTATGGAAACCCCGTATTTACAAATCTACCACTATGCAGGAGAATCCGTATAGGTGTTCGAGTGTTCGAACCGTAATGCGCAGGAAATGGTATGTAAACCCCGTATTTACATATCTGCCACTGTGCAGGAGAATCCGTATAGGTGTGCGAGTGTTCGAACCGTAATGCGCAAGAAATGGTATGTAAACCCCATATTTACATATCTGCCACTGTGCAGAAGAATCCGTATAGGTGTTCGAGTGTTCGAACCGTAATGCGCAAGAAATGGTATGGAAACCCCGTATTTACATATCTGCCACTATGCAGGAGAATCCGTATAGGTGTTCGAGTGTTCGAAACGTAATGCGCAAGAAATGGTGTGTAAACCCCGTATTTACATATCTGCCACTGTGCAGAAGAATCCGTATAGGTGTTCGAGTGTTCGAACCGTAATGCGCAAGAATTGGTATGGAAACCCCATATTTACATATCTGCCACTGTGTAGGAGAATCCGTATAGGTGTTCGAGTGTTCGAACCGTAATGCGCAAGAAATGATATGTAAACCCCGTATTTACATATTTGCCATGGTGCAGGAGAATCCGTATAGGTGTTCGAGTGTTCGAACCGTAATGCGCAAGAAATAGTATGGAAACCCCGTTTTTACATATCTGCCACTATGCAGGAGAATCCGTATAGGTGTTCGAGTGTTCAAACCGTAATGCGCAAGAAATGGTGTGTAAACCCCGTATTTACATATCTGCCACTGTGCAGAAGAATCCGTATAGGTGTTCGAGTGTTCGAACCGTAATGCGCAAGAATTGGTATGGAAACCCCATATTTACATATCAGCCACTGTGCAGGAGAATCCGTATAGGTGTTCGAGTGTTCGAACCGTAATGCGCAAAAAATGGTATGGAAACCCCGTATTTACATATCTGCCACTCTGCAGAAGAATCCGTATAGGTGTTCGAGTGTTCGAACCGTAATGGGTAAGAAATGATATGTAAACCCTGTATTTACATATCTGCCACTGTACAGGAGAATCCGTATAGGTGTTCGAGTGTTCGAACCGTAATGCGCAAGAAATGGTATGGAAACCCCGTATTTACATATCTGCCACTCTGCAGAAGAATCCGTATAGGTGTTCGAGCGTTCGATCCGTAATGCGCAAGAAATGGTATGTAAACCCGTTATTTACATATCTGCCACTGCGCAGGAGAATCCGTATAGGTGTTCGAGTGTTCGAACCGTAATGCGCAAGAAATGGTATGGAAACCCCGTATTTACAAATCTACCACTATGCAGGAGAATCCGTATCGGTGTTCGAGTGTTCGAACCGTAATGCGCAGGAAATGGTATGTAAACCCCGTATTTACATATCTGCCGCTGTGCAGGAGAATCCGTATAAGTGTGCGAGTGTTCGAACCGTAATGCGCAAGAAATGGTATGTAAACCCCATATTTACATATCTGCCACTGTGCAGGAGAATTCGTATAGGTGTTCGAGTGTTCGAACCGTAATGCGCAAGAAATGGTGTGGAAACCCCGTATTTACATATCTGCCACTGTGTAGGAGAATCTGTATAGGTGTTCGAGTGTTCGAACCGTAATGCGCAAGAAATGGTATGTAAACCCTGTATTTACATATCTGCCACTGTGCAGGAGAATCCGTATAGGTGTTCGAGTGTTCGAACCGTAATGCGCAAGAAATGGTATGGAAACCCCGTATTTACATATCTGCCACTGTGCAGGAGAATCCGTATAGGTGTTCGAGTGTTCGAACAGTAATGCGCAAGAATTGGTATGGAAACCCCGTATTTACATATCTGCCACTGTGCGGGAGAATCCGTATAGGTGTTCGATAGTTCGAACCGTAATGCGCAAGAAATGGTATGTAAACCCCGTATTTACATGTGTGCCACTGTGCATGAGAATCCGTATAGGTGTTCGAGTGTTCGAACCGTAATGCGCAAGAAATGTTATGGAAACCACGTATTTACATATCTGCCACTGTGCAGGAGAATCCGTATAGGTGTTCGAGTGTTCGAACCGTAATGCGCAAGAAATGGTATGGAAACCCCGTATTTACATATCTGCCACTCTGCAGAAGAATCCGTATAGGTGTTCGAGTGTTCGATCCGTAATGAGCAAGAAATGGTATGTAAACCCGTTATTTACATATCTGTCACTGCGCAGGAGAATCCGTATAGGTGTTCGAGTGTTCGACCCGTAATGCGCAAGAATTGGTATGGAAACCCCATATTTACATATCAGCCACTCTGCAGGAGAATCCGTATAGGTGTTCGAGTGTTCGAACCGTAATGCGCAAGAAATGATATGTAAACCCCGTATTTACATATCTGTCACTGTGCAGGAGAATCCGTATAGGTGTTCGAGTGTTCGAACCGTAATATGCAAGAAATGGTATGTAAACCCCGTATTTACATATCTGCCACTGTGCAGGAGAATCCGTATAGGTGTTCGAGTGTTCGAACCGTAATGCGCAAGAAATGATATGTAAACCCCGTATTTACATATCTGTCACTGTGGAGGAGAATCCGTATAGGTGTTCGAGTGTTCGAACCGTAATGCGCAAGAAATGGTATGTAAACCCCGTATTTACATATCTGCCACTGTGCAGGAGAATCCGTATAGGTGTTCGAGTGTTCGAACAGTAATGCGCAAGAATTGGTATGGAAACCCCGTATTTACATGTCTGCCACTGTGCGGGAGAATCCGTATAGGTGTTCGAGTGTTCGACCCGTAATGCGCAAGAAATGGTATGTAAACCCCGTATTTACATGTCTGCCACTGTGCATGAGAATCCGTACAGGTGTTTGAGTGTTCGAACCGTAATGCGCAAGAAATGGTATGGAAACCCCGTATTTACATATCTGCCACTGTGCAGGAGAATCCGTATAGGTGTTCGAGTGTTCGAACCGTAATGCGTAAGAAATGATATGTAAACCCCGTATTTACATATCTGCCACTGTGCAGGAGAATCCGTATAGGTGTTCGAGTGTTCGAACCGTAATGCGCAAGAAATGGTATGGAAACCCCGTATTTACATATCTGCCACTCTGCAGAAGAATCCGTATAGGTGTTCGAGTGTTCGAACCGTAATGCGCAAGAATTGGAATGGAAACCCCGTATTTACATATCTGCCACTGTGCAGGAGAATCCGTATAGGTGTTCGAGTGTTCGAACCGTAATGCGCAAGAAATGGTATGTAAACCCCGTATTTACATATCTGCCACTGTGCAGGAGAATCCGTATAGGTGTTTGAGTGTTCGAACCGTAATGCGCAAGAAATGGTATGTAAACCTCGTATTTACATATCTGCCACTATGCAGGAGAATCCATATAGGTGTTCGAGTGTTCGACCCGTAATGCGCAAGAAATGGTATGTAAACCCCGTATTTACATGTCTGCCACTGTGCATGAGAATCCGTACAGGTGTTTGAGTGTTCGAACCGTAATGCGCAAGAAATGGTATGGAAACCCCGTATTTACATATCTGCCACTGTGCAGGAGAATCCGTATAGGTGTTCGAGTGTTCGAACCGTAATGCGTAAGAAATGATATGTAAACCCCGTATTTACATATCTGCCACTGTGCAGGAGAATCCGTATAGGTGTTCGAGTGTTCGAACCGTAATGCGCAAGAAATGGTATGGAAACCCCGTATTTACATATCTGCCACTCTGCAGAAGAATCCGTATAGGTGTTCGAGTGTTCGAACCGTAATGCGCAAGAATTGGAATGGAAACCCCGTATTTACATATCTGCCACTGTGCAGGAGAATCCGTATAGGTGTTCGAGTGTTCGAACCGTAATGCGCAAGAAATGGTATGTAAACCCCGTATTTACATATCTGCCACTGTGCAGGAGAATCCGTATAGGTGTTTGAGTGTTCGAACCGTAATGCGCAAGAAATGGTATGTAAACCCCGTATTTACATATCTGCCACTTTGCAGAAGAATCCGTATAGGTGTTCGAGTGTTCGATCCGTAATGAGCAAGAAATGGTATGTAAACCCGTTATTTACATATCTGTCACTGCGCAGGAGAATCCGTATAGGTGTTCGAGTGTTCGACCCGTAATGCGCAAGAATTGGTATGGAAACCCCATATTTACATATCAGCCACTCTGTAGGAGAATCCGTATAGGTGTTCGAGTGTTCGAACCGTAATGCGCAAGAAATGATATGTAAACCCCGTATTTACATATCTGTCACTGTGCAGGAGAATCCGTATAGGTGTTCGAGTGTTCGAACCGTAATGCGCAAGAAATGGTATGTAAACCCCGTATTTACATATCTGCCACTGTGCAGGAGAATCCGTATAGGTGTTCGAGTGTTCGAACCGTAATGCGCAAGAAATGATATGTAAACCCCGTATTTACATATCTGTCACTGTGGAGGAGAATCCGTATAGGTGTTCGAGTGTTCGATCCGTAATGAGCAAGAAATGGTATGTAAACCCGTTATTTACATATCTGTCACTGCGCAGGAGAATCCGTATAGGTGTTCGAGTGTTCGACCCGTAATGCGCAAGAATTGGTATGGAAACCCCATATTTACATATCAGCCACTCTGCAGGAGAATCCGTATAGGTGTTCGAGTGTTCGAACCGTAATGCGCAAGAAATGATATGTAAACCCCGTATTTACATATCTGTCACTGTGCAGGAGAATCCGTATAGGTGTTCGAGTGTTCGAACCGTAATGCGCAAGAAATGGTATGTAAACCCCGTATTTACATATCTGCCACTGTGCAGGAGAATCCGTATAGGTGTTCGAGTGTTCGAACCGTAAT
Source organism: Camellia sinensis (assembly GCF_055761805.1). NCBI lineage: Eukaryota > Viridiplantae > Streptophyta > Magnoliopsida > Ericales > Theaceae > Camellia > Camellia sinensis. The sequence goes on along the minus strand of NW_028128989.1, from coordinate 2,117,119 downwards.
GCGCAAGAAATGATATGTAAACCCCGTATTTACATATCTGTCACTGTGGAGGAGAATCCGTATAGGTGTTCGAGTGTTCGAACCGTAATGCGCAAGAAATGGTATGTAAACCCCGTATTTACATATCTGCCACTGTGCAGGAGAATCCGTATAGGTGTTCGAGTGTTCGAACAGTAATGCGCAAGAATTGGTATGGAAACCCCGTATTTACATGTCTGCCACTGTGCGGGAGAATCCGTATAGGTGTTCGAGTGTTCGACCCGTAATGCGCAAGAAATAGTATGGAAACCCCATTTTTACATATCTGCCACTATGCAGGAGAATCCGTATAGGTGTTCGAGTGTTCAAACCGTAATGCGCAAGAAATGGTGTGTAAACCCCGTATTTACATATCTGCCACTGTGCAAAAGAATCCGTATAGGTGTTCGAGTGTACGAACCGTAATGCGCAACAATTGGTATGGAAACCCCATATTTACATATCAGCCACTGTGCAGGAGAATCCGTATAGGTGTTCGAGTGTTCGAACCGTAATGCGCAAGAAATGATATGTAAACCCCGTATTTACATATCTATCACTGTGCAGGAGAATCCGTATAGGTGTTCGAGTGTTCGAACCGTAATGCGCAAGAAATGGTATGTAAACCCCGTATTTACATATCTGCCACTGTGCAGGAGAATCCGTATAGGTGTTCGAGTGTTCGAACAGTAATGCGCAAGAATTGGTATGGAAACCCCGTATTAACATATCTGCCACTGTGCGGGAGAATCCGTATAGGTGTTCGAGTGTTCGAACCGTAATGCGTAAGAAATGGTATGTAAACCCCGTATTTACATGTCTGCCACTGTGCATGAGAATCCGTATAGGTGTTCGAGTGTTCGAACCGTAATGCGCAAGAAATGGTATGGAAACCCCGTATTTACATATCTGCCACTGTGCAGGAGAATCCGTATAGGTGTTCGAGTGTTCGAACCGTAATGCGTAAGAAATGATATGTAAACCCTGTATTTACATATCTGCCACTGTGCAGGAGAATCCGTATAGGTGTTCGAGTGTTCGAACCGTAATGCGCAAGAAATGGTATGGAAACCCCGTATTTACATATCTGCCACTCTGCAGAAGAATCCGTATAGGTGTTCGAGTGTTCGATCCGTAATGCGCAAGAAATGGTATGTAAACCCGTTATTTACATATCTGCCACTGCGCAGGAGAATCCGTATAGGTGTTCGAGTGTTCGAACCGTAATGCGCAAGAAATGGTATGGAAACCCCGTATTTACAAATCTACCACTATGCAGGAGAATCCGTATAGGTGTTCGAGTGTTCGAACCGTAATGCGCAGGAAATGGTATGTAAACCCCGTATTTACATATCTGCCACTGTGCAGGAGAATCCGTATAGGTGTGCGAGTGTTCGAACCGTAATGCGCAAGAAATGGTATGTAAACCCCATATTTACATATCTGCCACTGTGCAGAAGAATCCGTATAGGTGTTCGAGTGTTCGAACCGTAATGCGCAAGAAATGGTATGGAAACCCCGTATTTACATATCTGCCACTGTGTAGGAGAATCTGTATAGGTGTTCGAGTGTTCGAACCGTAATGCGCAAGAAATGGTATGTAAACCCTGTATTTACATATCTGCCACTGTGCAGGAGAATCCGTATAGGTGTTCGAGTGTTCGAACCGTAATGCGCAAGAAATGGTATGGAAACCCCGTATTTACATATCTGCCACTGTGCAGGAGAATCTGTCTAGGTGTTCGAGTGTTCGAACAGTAATGCGCAAGAATTGGTATGGAAACCCCGTATTTACATATCTGCCACTGTGCGGGAGAATCCGTATAGGTGTTCGAGTGTTCGAACCGTAATGCGCAAGAAATGGTATGTAAACCCCGTATTTACATGTGTGCCACTGTGCATGAGAATCCGTATAGGTGTTCGAGTGTTCGAACCGTAATGCGCAAGAAATGTTATGGAAACCCCGTATTTACATATCTGCCACTGTGCAGGAGAATCCGTATAGGTGTTTAAGTGTTCGAACCGTAATGCGTAAGAAATGATATGTAAACCCCGTATTTACATATCTGCCACTGTGCAGGAGAATCCGTATAGGTGTTCGAGTGTTCGAACCGTAATGCGCAAGAAATGGTATGGAAACCCCGTATTTACATATCTGCCACTCTGCAGAAGAATCCGTATAGGTGTTCGAGTGTTCGAACCGTAATGCGCAAGAAATGATATGTAAACCCCGTATTTACATATCTGTCACTGTGGAGGAGAATCCGTATAGGTGTTCGAGTGTTCGATCCGTAATGAGCAAGAAATGGTATGTAAACCCGTTATTTACATATCTGTCACTGCGCAGGAGAATCCGTATAGGTGTTCGAGTGTTCGACCCGTAATGCGCAAGAATTGGTATGGAAACCCCATATTTACATATCAGCCACTCTGCAGGAGAATCCGTATAGGTGTTCGAGTGTTCGAACCGTAATGCGCAAGAAATGATATGTAAACCCCGTATTTACATATCTGTCACTGTGCAGGAGAATCCGTATAGGTGTTCGAGTGTTCGAACCGTAATGCGCAAGAAATGGTATGTAAACCCCGTATTTACATATCTGCCACTGTGCAGGAGAATCCGTATAGGTGTTCGAGTGTTCGAACCGTAATGCGCAAGAAATGATATGTAAACCCCGTATTTACATATCTGTCACTGTGGAGGAGAATCCGTATAGGTGTTCGAGTGTTCGAACCGTAATGCGCAAGAAATGGTATGTAAACCCCGTATTTACATATCTGCCACTGTGCAGGAGAATCCGTATAGGTGTTCGAGTGTTCGAACAGTAATGCGCAAGAATTGGTATGGAAACCCCGTATTTACATGTCTGCCACTGTGCGGGAGAATCCGTATAGGTGTTCGAGTGTTCGACCCGTAATGCGCAAGAAATAGTATGGAAACCCCATTTTTACATATCTGCCACTATGCAGGAGAATCCGTATAGGTGTTCGAGTGTTCAAACCGTAATGCGCAAGAAATGGTGTGTAAACCCCGTATTTACATATCTGCCACTGTGCAAAAGAATCCGTATAGGTGTTCGAGTGTACGAACCGTAATGCGCAACAATTGGTATGGAAACCCCATATTTACATATCAGCCACTGTGCAGGAGAATCCGTATAGGTGTTCGAGTGTTCGAACCGTAATGCGCAAGAAATGATATGTAAACCCCGTATTTACATATCTGTCACTGTGCAGGAGAATCCGTATAGGTGTTCGAGTGTTCGAACCGTAATGCGCAAGAAATGGTATGTAAACCCCGTATTTACATATCTGCCACTGTGCAGGAGAATCCGTATAGGTGTTCGAGTGTTCGAACAGTAATGCGCAAGAATTGGTATGGAAACCCCGTATTAACATATCTGCCACTGTGCGGGAGAATCCGTATAGGTGTTCGAGTGTTCGAACCGTAATGCGTAAGAAATGGTATGTAAACCCCGTATTTACATGTCTGCCACTGTGCATGAGAATCCGTATAGGTGTTCGAGTGTTCGAACCGTAATGCGCAAGAAATGGTATGGAAACCCCGTATTTACATATCTGCCACTGTGCAGGAGAATCCGTATAGGTGTTCGAGTGTTCGAACCGTAATGCGTAAGAAATGATATGTAAACCCTGTATTTACATATCTGCCACTGTGCAGGAGAATCCGTATAGGTGTTCGAGTGTTCGAACCGTAATGCGCAAGAAATGGTATGGAAACCCCGTATTTACATATCTGCCACTCTGCAGAAGAATCCGTATAGGTGTTCGAGTGTTCGATCCGTAATGCGCAAGAAATGGTATGTAAACCCGTTATTTACATATCTGCCACTGCGCAGGAGAATCCGTATAGGTGTTCGAGTGTTCGAACCGTAATGCGCAAGAAATGGTATGGAAACCCCGTATTTACAAATCTACCACTATGCAGGAGAATCCGTATAGGTGTTCGAGTGTTCGAACCGTAATGCGCAGGAAATGGTATGTAAACCCCGTATTTACATATCTGCCACTGTGCAGGAGAATCCGTATAGGTGTGCGAGTGTTCGAACCGTAATGCGCAAGAAATGGTATGTAAACCCCATATTTACATATCTGCCACTGTGCAGAAGAATCCGTATAGGTGTTCGAGTGTTCGAACCGTAATGCGCAAGAAATGGTATGGAAACCCCGTATTTACATATCTGCCACTGTGTAGGAGAATCTGTATAGGTGTTCGAGTGTTCGAACCGTAATGCGCAAGAAATGGTATGTAAACCCTGTATTTACATATCTGCCACTGTGCAGGAGAATCCGTATAGGTGTTCGAGTGTTCGAACCGTAATGCGCAAGAAATGGTATGGAAACCCCGTATTTACATATCTGCCACTGTGCAGGAGAATCTGTCTAGGTGTTCGAGTGTTCGAACAGTAATGCGCAAGAATTGGTATGGAAACCCCGTATTTACATATCTGCCACTGTGCGGGAGAATCCGTATAGGTGTTCGAGTGTTCGAACCGTAATGCGCAAGAAATGGTATGTAAACCCCGTATTTACATGTGTGCCACTGTGCATGAGAATCCGTATAGGTGTTCGAGTGTTCGAACCGTAATGCGCAAGAAATGTTATGGAAACCCCGTATTTACATATCTGCCACTGTGCAGGAGAATCCGTATAGGTGTTTAAGTGTTCGAACCGTAATGCGTAAGAAATGATATGTAAACCCCGTATTTACATATCTGCCACTGTGCAGGAGAATCCGTATAGGTGTTCGAGTGTTCGAACCGTAATGCGCAAGAAATGGTATGGAAACCCCGTATTTACATATCTGCCACTCTGCAGAAGAATCCGTATAGGTGTTCGAGTGTTTGATCCGTAATGCGCAAGAAATGGTATGTAAACCCGTTATTTACATATCTGTCACTGCGCAGCAGAATCCGTATAGGTGTTCGACTGTTCGACCCGTAGTGCACAAGAATTGGTATGGAAACCCCATATTTACATATCAGCCACTGTGCAGGAGAATCCGTATAGGTGTTCGAGTGTTCGAACCGTAATGCGCAAGAAATGATATGTAAACCCCGTATTTACATATCTGTCACTGTGCAGGAGAATCCGTATAGGTGTTCGAGTGTTCGAACCGTAATGCGCAAGAAATGGTATGTAAACCCCGTAGTTACATATCTGCCACTGTGCAGGAGAATCCGTATAGGTGTTCGAGTGTTCGAACCGTAATGCGCAAGAAATGATATGTAAACCCCGTATTTACATATCTGCCACTGTGCAGGAGAATCCGTATAGGTGTTCGAGTGTTCGACCCGTAATGCGCAAGAAATGGTATGTAAACCCCGTATTTACATGTCTGCCACTGTGCATGAGAATCCGTATAGGTGTTCGAGTGTTCGAACCGTAATGCGCAAGAAATGGTATGGAAACCCCGTATTTACATATCTGCCACTGTGTAGGAGAATCTGTATAGGTGTTCGAGTGTTCGAACCGTAATGCGCAAGAAATGGTATGTAAACCCTGTATTTACATATCTGCCACTGTGCAGGAGAATCCGTATAGGTGTTCGAGTGTTCGAACCGTAATGCGCAAGATATGGTATGGAAACCCCGTATTTACATATCTGCCACTGTGCAGGAGAATCCGTATAGGTGTTCGAGTGTTCGAACAGTAATGCGCAAGAATTGGTATGGAAACCCCGTATTTACATATCTGCCACTGTGCGGGAGAATCCGTATAGGTGTTCGAGTGTTCGAACCGTAATGCGCAAGAAATGGTATGTAAACCCCGTATTTACATGTGTGCCACTGTGCATGAGAATCCGTATAGGTGTTCGAGTGTTCGAACCGTAATGCGCAAGAAATGTTATGGAAACCCCGTATTTACATATCTGCCACTGTGCAGGAGAATCCGTATAGGTGTTTAAGTGTTCGAACCGTAATGCGTAAGAAATGATATGTAAACCCCGTATTTACATATCTGCCACTGTGCAGGAGAATCCGTATAGGTGTTCGAGTGTTCGAACCGTAATGCGCAAGAAATGGTATGGAAACCCCGTATTTACATATCTGCCACTCTGCAGAAGAATCCGTATAGGTGTTCGAGTGTTTGATCCGTAATGCGCAAGAAATGGTATGTAAACCCGTTATTTACATATCTGTCACTGCGCAGCAGAATCCGTATAGGTGTTCGACTGTTCGACCCGTAGTGCACAAGAATTGGTATGGAAACCCCATATTTACATATCAGCCACTGTGCAGGAGAATCCGTATAGGTGTTCGAGTGTTCGAACCGTAATGCGCAAGAAATGATATGTAAACCCCGTATTTACATATCTGTCACTGTGCAGGAGAATCCGTATAGGTGTTCGAGTGTTCGAACCGTAATGCGCAAGAAATGGTATGTAAACCCCGTAGTTACATATCTGCCACTGTGCAGGAGAATCCGTATAGGTGTTCGAGTGTTCGAACCGTAATGCGCAAGAAATGATATGTAAACCCCGTATTTACATATCTGCCACTGTGCAGGAGAATCCGTATAGGTGTTCGAGTGTTCGACCCGTAATGCGCAAGAAATGGTATGTAAACCCCGTATTTACATGTCTGCCACTGTGCATGAGAATCCGTATAGGTGTTCGAGTGTTCGAACCGTAATGCGCAAGAAATGGTATGGAAACCCCGTATTTACATATCTGTCACTGTGTAGGAGAATCTGTATAGGTGTTCGAGTGTTCGAACCGTAATGCGCAAGAAATGGTATGTAAACCCTGTATTTACATATCTGCCACTGTGCAGGAGAATCCGTATAGGTGTTCGAGTGTTCGAACCGTAATGCGCAAGATATGGTATGGAAACCCCGTATTTACATATCTGCCACTGTGCAGGAGAATCCGTATAGGTGTTCGAGTGTTCGAACAGTAATGCGCAAGAATTGGTATGGAAACCCCGTATTTACATATCTGCCACTGTGCGGGAGAATCCGTATAGGTGTTCGAGTGTTCGAACCGTAATGCGCAAGAAATGGTATGTAAACCCCGTATTTACATGTGTGCCACTGTGCATGAGAATCCGTATAGGTGTTCGAGTGTTCGAACCGTAATGCGCAAGAAATGTTATGGAAACCCCGTATTTACATATCTGCCACTGTGCAGGAGAATCCGTATAGGTGTTTAAGTGTTCGAACCGTAATGCGTAAGAAATGATATGTAAACCCCGTATTTACATATCTGCCACTGTGCAGGAGAATCCGTATAGGTGTTCGAGTGTTCGAACCGTAATGCGCAAGAAATGGTATGGAAACCCCGTATTTACATATCTGCCACTCTGCAGAAGAATCCGTATAGGTGTTCGAGTGTTTGATCCGTAATGCGCAAGAAATGGTATGTAAACCCGTTATTTACATATCTGTCACTGCGCAGCAGAATCCGTATAGGTGTTCGACTGTTCGACCCGTAGTGCACAAGAATTGGTATGGAAACCCCATATTTACATATCAGCCACTGTGCAGGAGAATCCGTATAGGTGTTCGAGTGTTCGAACCGTAATGCGCAAGAAATGATATGTAAACCCCGTATTTACATATCTGTCACTGTGCAGGAGAATCCGTATAGGTGTTCGAGTGTTCGAACCGTAATGCGCAAGAAATGGTATGTAAACCCCGTAGTTACATATCTGCCACTGTGCAGGAGAATCCGTATAGGTGTTCGAGTGTTCGAACCGTAATGCGCAAGAAATGATATGTAAACCCCGTATTTACATATCTGCCACTGTGCAGGAGAATCCGTATAGGTGTTCGAGTGTTCGACCCGTAATGCGCAAGAAATGGTATGTAAACCCCGTATTTACATGTCTGCCACTGTGCATGAGAATCCGTATAGGTGTTCGAGTGTTCGAACCGTAATGCGCAAGAAATGGTATGGAAACCCCGTATTTACATATCTGCCACTGTGTAGGAGAATCTGTATAGGTGTTCGAGTGTTCGAACCGTAATGCGCAAGAAATGGTATGTAAACCCTGTATTTACATATCTGCCACTGTGCAGGAGAATCCGTATAGGTGTTCGAGTGTTCGAACCGTAATGCGCAAGATATGGTATGGAAACCCCGTATTTACATATCTGCCACTGTGCAGGAGAATCCGTATAGGTGTTCGAGTGTTCGAACAGTAATGCGCAAGAATTGGTATGGAAACCCCGTATTTACATATCTGCCACTGTGCGGGAGAATCCGTATAGGTGTTCGAGTGTTCGAACCGTAATGCGCAAGAAATGGTATGTAAACCCCGTATTTACATGTGTGCCACTGTGCATGAGAATCCGTATAGGTGTTCGAGTGTTCGAACCGTAATGCGCAAGAAATGTTATGGAAACCCCGTATTTACATATCTGCCACTGTGCAGGAGAATCCGTATAGGTGTTTAAGTGTTCGAACCGTAATGCGTAAGAAATGATATGTAAACCCCGTATTTACATATCTGCCACTGTGCAGGAGAATCCGTATAGGTGTTCGAGTGTTCGAACCGTAATGCGCAAGAAATGGTATGGAAACCCCGTATTTACATATCTGCCACTCTGCAGAAGAATCCGTATAGGTGTTCGAGTGTTTGATCCGTAATGCGCAAGAAATGGTATGTAAACCCGTTATTTACATATCTGTCACTGCGCAGCAGAATCCGTATAGGTGTTCGACTGTTCGACCCGTAGTGCACAAGAATTGGTATGGAAACCCCATATTTACATATCAGCCACTGTGCAGGAGAATCCGTATAGGTGTTCGAGTGTTCGAACCGTAATGCGCAAGAAATGATATGTAAACCCCGTATTTACATATCTGTCACTGTGCAGGAGAATCCGTATAGGTGTTCGAGTGTTCGAACCGTAATGCGCAAGAAATGGTATGTAAACCCCGTAGTTACATATCTGCCACTGTGCAGGAGAATCCGTATAGGTGTTCGAGTGTTCGAACCGTAATGCGCAAGAAATGATATGTAAACCCCGTATTTACATATCTGCCACTGTGCAGGAGAATCCGTATAGGTGTTCGAGTGTTCGACCCGTAATGCGCAAGAAATGGTATGTAAACCCCGTATTTACATGTCTGCCACTGTGCATGAGAATCCGTATAGGTGTTCGAGTGTTCGAACCGTAATGCGCAAGAAATGGTATGGAAACCCCGTATTTACATATCTGTCACTGTGTAGGAGAATCTGTATAGGTGTTCGAGTGTTCGAACCGTAATGCGCAAGAAATGGTATGTAAACCCTGTATTTACATATCTGCCACTGTGCAGGAGAATCCGTATAGGTGTTCGAGTGTTCGAACCGTAATGCGCAAGATATGGTATGGAAACCCCGTATTTACATATCTGCCACTGTGCAGGAGAATCCGTATAGGTGTTCGAGTGTTCGAACAGTAATGCGCAAGAATTGGTATGGAAACCCCGTATTTACATATCTGCCACTGTGCGGGAGAATCCGTATAGGTGTTCGAGTGTTCGAACCGTAATGCGCAAGAAATGGTATGTAAACCCCGTATTTACATGTGTGCCACTGTGCATGAGAATCCGTATAGGTGTTCGAGTGTTCGAACCGTAATGCGCAAGAAATGTTATGGAAACCCCGTATTTACATATCTGCCACTGTGCAGGAGAATCCGTATAGGTGTTTAAGTGTTCGAACCGTAATGCGTAAGAAATGATATGTAAACCCCGTATTTACATATCTGCCACTGTGCAGGAGAATCCGTATAGGTGTTCGAGTGTTCGAACCGTAATGCGCAAGAAATGGTATGGAAACCCCGTATTTACATATCTGCCACTCTGCAGAAGAATCCGTATAGGTGTTCGAGTGTTTGATCCGTAATGCGCAAGAAATGGTATGTAAACCCGTTATTTACATATCTGTCACTGCGCAGCAGAATCCGTATAGGTGTTCGACTGTTCGACCCGTAGTGCACAAGAATTGGTATGGAAACCCCATATTTACATATCAGCCACTGTGCAGGAGAATCCGTATAGGTGTTCGAGTGTTCGAACCGTAATGCGCAAGAAATGATATGTAAACCCCGTATTTACATATCTGTCACTGTGCAGGAGAATCCGTATAGGTGTTCGAGTGTTCGAACCGTAATGCGCAAGAAATGGTATGTAAACCCAGTAGTTACATATCTGCCACTGTGCAGGAGAATCCGTATAGGTGTTCGAGTGTTCGAACCGTAATGCGCAAGAAATGATATGTAAACCCCGTATTTACATATCTGCCACTGTGCAGGAGAATCCGTATAGGTGTTCGAGTGTTCGACCCGTAATGCGCAAGAAATGGTATGTAAACCCCGTATTTACATGTCTGCCACTGTGCATGAGAATCCGTATAGGTGTTCGAGTGTTCGAACCGTAATGCGCAAGAAATGGTATGGAAACCCCGTATTTACATATCTGCCACTGTGTAGGAGAATCTGTATAGGTGTTCGAGTGTTCGAACCGTAATGCGCAAGAAATGGTATGTAAACCCTGTATTTACATATCTGCCACTGTGCAGGAGAATCCGTATAGGTGTTCGAGTGTTCGAACCGTAATGCGCAAGATATGGTATGGAAACCCCGTATTTACATATCTGCCACTGTGCAGGAGAATCCGTATAGGTGTTCGAATGTTCGAACAGTAATGCGCAAGAATTGGTATGGAAACCCCGTATTTACATATCTGCCACTGTGCGGGAGAATCCGTATAGGTGTTCGAGTGTTCGAACCGTAATGCGCAAGAAATGGTATGTAAACCCCGTATTTACGTGTGTGCCACTGTGCATGAGAATCCGTATAGGTGTTCGAGTGTTCGAACCGTAATGCGCAAGAAATGTTATGGAAACCCCGTATTTACATATCTGCCACTGTGCAGGAGAATCCGTATAGGTGTTTAAGTGTTCGAACCGTAATGCGTAAGAAATGATATGTAAACCCCGTATTTACATATCTGCCACTGTGCAGGAGAATCCGTATAGGTGTTCGACTGTTCGAACCGTAATGCGCAAGAAATGGTATGGAAACCCCGTATTTACATATCTGCCACTCTGCAGAAGAATCCGTATAGGTGTTCGAGTGTTTGATCCGTAATGCGCAAGAAATGGTATGTAAACCCGTTATTTACATATCTGTCACTGCGCAGCAGAATCCGTATAGGTGTTCGACTGTTCGACCCGTAGTGCACAAGAATTGGTATGGAAACCCCATATTTACATATCAGCCACTGTGCAGGAGAATCCGTATAGGTGTTCGAGTGTTCGAACCGTAATGCGCAAGAAATGATATGTAAACCCCGTATTTACATATCTGTCACTGTGCAGGAGAATCCGTATAGGTGTTCGAGTGTTCGAACCGTAATGCGCAAGAAATGGTATGTAAACCCCGTAGTTACATATCTGCCACTGTGCAGGAGAATCCGTATAGGTGTTCGAGTGTTCGAACCGTAATGCGCAAGAAATGATATGTAAACCCCGTATTTACATATCTGCCACTGTGCAGGAGAATCCGTATAGGTGTTCGAGTGTTCGACCCGTAATGCGCAAGAAATGGTATGTAAACCCCGTATTTACATGTCTGCCACTGTGCATGAGAATCCGTATAGGTGTTCGAGTGTTCGAACCGTAATGCGCAAGAAATGGTATGGAAACCCCGTATTTACATATCTGCCACTGTGTAGGAGAATCTGTATAGGTGTTCGAGTGTTCGAACCGTAATGCGCAAGAAATGGTATGTAAACCCTGTATTTACATATCTGCCACTGTGCAGGAGAATCCGTATAGGTGTTCGAGTGTTCGAACCGTAATGCGCAAGATATGGTATGGAAACCCCGTATTTACATATCTGCCACTGTGCAGGAGAATCCGTATAGGTGTTCGAGTGTTCGAACAGTAATGCGCAAGAATTGGTATGGAAACCCCGTATTTACATATCTGCCACTGTGCGGGAGAATCCGTATAGGTGTTCGAGTGTTCGAACCGTAATGCGCAAGAAATGGTATGTAAACCCCGTATTTACATGTGTGCCACTGTGCATGAGAATCCGTATAGGTGTTCGAGTGTTCGAACCGTAATGCGCAAGAAATGTTATGGAAACCCCGTATTTACATATCTGCCACTGTGCAGGAGAATCCGTATAGGTGTTTAAGTGTTCGAACCGTAATGCGTAAGAAATGATATGTAAACCCCGTATTTACATATCTGCCACTGTGCAGGAGAATCCGTATAGGTGTTCGACTGTTCGAACCGTAATGCGCAAGAAATGGTATGGAAACCCCGTATTTACATATCTGCCACTCTGCAGAAGAATCCGTATAGGTGTTCGAGTGTTTGATCCGTAATGCGCAAGAAATGGTATGTAAACCCGTTATTTACATATCTGTCACTGCGCAGGAGAATCCGTATAGGTGTTCGACTGTTCGACCCGTAATGCGCAAGAATTGGTATGGAAACCCCATATTTACATATCAGCCACTGTGCAGGAGAATCCGTATAGGTGTTCGAGTGTTCGAACCGTAATGCGCAAGAAATGATATGTAAACCCCGTATTTACATATCTGTCACTGTGCAGGAGAATCCGTATAGGTGTTCGAGTGTTCGAACCGTAATGCGCAAGAAATGGTATGTAAACCCCGTAGTTACATATCTGCCACTGTGCAGGAGAATCCGTATAGGTGTTCGAGTGTTCGAACCGTAATGCGCAAGAAATGATATGTAAACCCCGTATTTACATATCTGTCACTGTACAGGAGAATCCGTATAGGTGTTCGAGTGTTCGAACCGTAATGCGCAAGAAATGGTATGTAAACCCCGTATTTACATATCTGCCACTGTGCAGGAGAATCCGTATAGGTGTTCGAGTGTTCGAACAGTAATGCGCAAGAATTGGTATGGAAACCCCGTATTTACATATCTGCCACTGTGCAGGAGAATCCGTATAGGTGTTCGAGTGTTCGAACCGTAATGCGCAAGAAATGGTATGTAAACCCCGTAGTTACATATCTGCCACTGTGCAGGAGAATCCGTATAGGTGTTCGAGTGTTCGAACCGTAATGCGCAAGAAATGATATGTAAACCCCGTATTTACATATCTGCCACTGTGCAGGAGAATCCGTATAGGTGTTCGAGTGTTCGACCCGTAATGCGCAAGAAATGGTATGTAAACCCCGTATTTACATGTCTGCCACTGTGCATGAGAATCAGTATAGGTGTTCGAGTGTTCGAACCGTAATGCGCAAGAAATGGTATGGAAACCCCGTATTTACATATCTGCCACTGTGTAGGAGAATCTGTATAGGTGTTCGAGTGTTCGAACCGTAATGCGCAAGAAATGGTATGTAAACCCTGTATTTACATATCTGCCACTGTGCAGGAGAATCCGTATAGGTGTTCGAGTGTTCGAACCGTAATGCGCAAGATATGGTATGGAAACCCCGTATTTACATATCTGCCACTGTGCAGGAGAATCCGTATAGGTGTTCGAGTGTTCGAACAGTAATGCGCAAGAATTGGTATGGAAACCCCGTATTTACATATCTGCCACTGTGCGGGAGAATCCGTATAGGTGTTCAAGTGTTCGAACCGTAATGCGCAAGAAATGGTATGTAAACCCCGTATTTACATGTGTGCCACTGTGCATGAGAATCCGTATAGGTGTTCGAGTGTTCGAACCGTAATGCGCAAGAAATGTTATGGAAACCCCGTATTTACATATCTGCCACTGTGCAGGAGAATCCGTATAGGTGTTTAAGTGTTCGAACCGTAATGCGTAAGAAATGATATATAAACCCCGTATTTACATATCTGCCACTGTGCAGGAGAATCCGTATAGGTGTTCGACTGTTCGAACCGTAATGCGCAAGAAATGGTATGGAAACCCCGTATTTACATATCTGCCACTCTGCAGAAGAATCCGTATAGGTGTTCGAGTGTTTGATCCGTAATGCGCAAGAAATGGTATGTAAACCCGTTATTTACATATCTGTCACTGCGCAGCAGAATCCGTATAGGTGTTCGACTGTTCGACCCGTAGTGCACAAGAATTGGTATGGAAACCCCATATTTACATATCAGCCACTGTGCAGGAGAATCCGTATAGGTGTTCGAGTGTTCGAACCGTAATGCGCAAGAAATGATATGTAAACCCCGTATTTACATATCTGTCACTGTGCAGGAGAATTCGTATAGGTGTTCGAGTGTTCGAACCGTAATGCGCAAGAAATGGTATGTAAACCCCGTAGTTACATATCTGCCACTGTGCAGGAGAATCCGTATAGGTGTTCGAGTGTTCGAACCGTAATGCGCAAGAAATGATATGTAAACCCCGTATTTACATATCTGCCACTGTGCAGGAGAATCCGTATAGGTGTTCGAGTGTTCGACCCGTAATGCGCAAGAAATGGTATGTAAACCCCGTATTTACATGTCTGCCACTGTGCATGAGAATCCGTATAGGTGTTCGAGTGTTCGAACCGTAATGCGCAAGAAATGGTATGGAAACCCCGTATTTACATATCTGCCACTGTGTAGGAGAATCTGTATAGGTGTTCGAGTGTTCGAACCGTAATGCGCAAGAAATGGTATGTAAACCCTGTATTTACATATCTGCCACTGTGCAGGAGAATCCGTATAGGTGTTCGAGTGTTCGAACCGTAATGCGCAAGATATGGTATGGAAACCCCGTATTTACATATCTGCCACTGTGCAGGAGAATCCGTATAGGTGTTCGAGTGTTCGAACAGTAATGCGCAAGAATTGGTATGGAAACCCCGTATTTACATATCTGCCACTGTGCGGGAGAATCCGTATAGGTGTTCGAGTGTTCGAACCGTAATGCGCAAGAAATGGTATGTAAACCCCGTATTTACATGTGTGCCACTGTGCATGAGAATCCGTATAGGTGTTCGAGTGTTCGAACCGTAATGCGCAAGAAATGGTATGGAAACCCCGTATTTACATATCTGCCACTGTGTAGGAGAATCTGTATAGGTGTTCGAGTGTTCGAACCGTAATGCGCAAGAAATGGTATGTAAACCCTGTATTTACATATCTGCCACTGTGCAGGAGAATCCGTATAGGTGTTCGAGTGTTCGACCCGTAATGCGCAAGAAATGGTATGTAAACCCCGTATTTACATGTCTGCCACTGTGCATGAGAATCCGTATAGGTGTTCGAGTGTTCGAACCGTAATGCGCAAGAAATGGTATGGAAACCCCGTATTTACATATCTGCCACTGTGTAGGAGAATCTGTATAGGTGTTCGAGTGTTCGAACCGTAATGCGCAAGAAATGGTATGTAAACCCTGTATTTACATATCTGCCACTGTGCAGGAGAATCCGTATAGGTGTTCGAGTGTTCGAACCGTAATGCGCAAGATATGGTATGGAAACCCCGTATTTACATATCTGCCACTGTGCAGGAGAATCCGTATAGGTGTTCGAGTGTTCGAACAGTAATGCGCAAGAATTGGTATGGAAACCCCGTATTTACATATCTGCCACTGTGCGGGAGAATCCGTATAGGTGTTCGAGTGTTCGAACCGTAATGCGCAAGAAATGGTATGTAAACCCCGTATTTACATGTGTGCCACTGTGCATGAGAATCCGTATAGGTGTTCGAGTGTTCGAACCGTAATGCGCAAGAAATGTTATGGAAACCCCGTATTTACATATCTGCCACTGTGCAGGAGAATCCGTATAGGTGTTTAAGTGTTCGAACCGTAATGCGTAAGAAATGATATGTAAACCCCGTATTTACATATCTGCCACTGTGCAGGAGAATCCGTATAGGTGTTCGACTGTTCGAACCGTAATGCGCAAGAAATGGTATGGAAACCCCGTATTTACATATCTGCCACTCTGCAGAAGAATCCGTATAGGTGTTCGAGTGTTTGATCCGTAATGCGCAAGAAATGGTATGTAAACCCGTTATTTACATATCTGTCACTGCGCAGGAGAATCCGTATAGGTGTTCGACTGTTCGACCCGTAATGCGCAAGAATTGGTATGGAAACCCCATATTTACATATCAGCCACTGTGCAGGAGAATCCGTATAGGTGTTCGAGTGTTCGAACCGTAATGCGCAAGAAATGATATGTAAACCCCGTATTTACATATCTGTCACTGTGCAGGAGAATCCGTATAGGTGTTCGAGTGTTCGAACCGTAATGCGCAAGAAATGGTATGTAAACCCCGTAGTTACATATCTGCCACTGTGCAGGAGAATCCGTATAGGTGTTCGAGTGTTCGAACCGTAATGCGCAAGAAATGATATGTAAACCCCGTATTTACATATCTGTCACTGTACAGGAGAATCCGTATAGGTGTTCGAGTGTTCGAACCGTAATGCGCAAGAAATGGTATGTAAACCCCGTATTTACATATCGGCCACTGTGCAGGAGAATCCGTATAGGTGTTCGAGTGTTCGAACAGTAATGCGCAAGAATTGGTATGGAAACCCCGTATTTACATATCTGCCACTGTGCAGGAGAATCCGTATAGGTGTTCGAGTGTTCGAACCGTAATGCGCAAGAAATGGTATGTAAACCCCGTAGTTACATATCTGCCACTGTGCAGGAGAATCCGTATAGGTGTTCGAGTGTTCGAACCGTAATGCGCAAGAAATGATATGTAAACCCCGTATTTACATATCTGCCACTGTGCAGGAGAATCCGTATAGGTGTTCGAGTGTTCGACCCGTAATGCGCAAGAAATGGTATGTAAACCCCGTATTTACATGTCTGCCACTGTGCATGAGAATCAGTATAGGTGTTCGAGTGTTCGAACCGTAATGCGCAAGAAATGGTATGGAAACCCCGTATTTACATATCTGCCACTGTGTAGGAGAATCTGTATAGGTGTTCGAGTGTTCGAACCGTAATGCGCAAGAAATGGTATGTAAACCCTGTATTTACATATCTGCCACTGTGCAGGAGAATCCGTATAGGTGTTCGAGTGTTCGAACCGTAATGCGCAAGATATGGTATGGAAACCCCGTATTTACATATCTGCCACTGTGCAGGAGAATCCGTATAGGTGTTCGAGTGTTCGAACAGTAATGCGCAAGAATTGGTATGGAAACCCCGTATTTACATATCTGCCACTGTGCGGGAGAATCCGTATAGGTGTTCAAGTGTTCGAACCGTAATGCGCAAGAAATGGTATGTAAACCCCGTATTTACATGTGTGCCACTGTGCATGAGAATCCGTATAGGTGTTCGACTGTTCGAACCGTAATGCGCAAGAAATGTTATGGAAACCCCGTATTTACATATCTGCCACTGTGCAGGAGAATCCGTATAGGTGTTTAAGTGTTCGAACCGTAATGCGTAAGAAATGATATATAAACCCCGTATTTACATATCTGCCACTGTGCAGGAGAATCCGTATAGGTGTTCGACTGTTCGAACCGTAATGCGCAAGAAATGGTATGGAAACCCCGTATTTACATATCTGCCACTCTGCAGAAGAATCCGTATAGGTGTTCGAGTGTTTGATCCGTAATGCGCAAGAAATGGTATGTAAACCCGTTATTTACATATCTGTCACTGCGCAGCAGAATCCGTATAGGTGTTCGACTGTTCGACCCGTAGTGCACAAGAATTGGTATGGAAACCCCATATTTACATATCAGCCACTGTGCAGGAGAATCCGTATAGGTGTTCGAGTGTTCGAACCGTAATGCGCAAGAAATGATATGTAAACCCCGTATTTACATATCTGTCACTGTGCAGGAGAATTCGTATAGGTGTTCGAGTGTTCGAACCGTAATGCGCAAGAAATGGTATGTAAACCCCGTAGTTACATATCTGCCACTGTGCAGGAGAATCCGTATAGGTGTTCGAGTGTTCGAACCGTAATGCGCAAGAAATGATATGTAAACCCCGTATTTACATATCTGCCACTGTGCAGGAGAATCCGTATAGGTGTTCGAGTGTTCGACCCGTAATGCGCAAGAAATGGTATGTAAACCCCGTATTTACATGTCTGCCACTGTGCATGAGAATCCGTATAGGTGTTCGAGTGTTCGAACCGTAATGCGCAAGAAATGGTATGGAAACCCCGTATTTACATATCTGCCACTGTGTAGGAGAATCTGTATAGGTGTTCGAGTGTTCGAACCGTAATGCGCAAGAAATGGTATGTAAACCCTGTATTTACATATCTGCCACTGTGCAGGAGAATCCGTATAGGTGTTCGAGTGTTCGAACCGTAATGCGCAAGATATGGTATGGAAACCCCGTATTTACATATCTGCCACTGTGCAGGAGAATCCGTATAGGTGTTCGAGTGTTCGAACAGTAATGCGCAAGAATTGGTATGGAAACCCCGTATTTACATATCTGCCACTGTGCGGGAGAATCCGTATAGGTGTTCGAGTGTTCGAACCGTAATGCGCAAGAAATGGTATGTAAACCCCGTATTTACATGTGTGCCACTGTGCATGAGAATCCGTATAGGTGTTCGAGTGTTCGAACCGTAATGCGCAAGAAATGTTATGGAAACCCCGTATTTACATATCTGCCACTGTGCAGGAGAATCCGTATAGGTGTTTAAGTGTTCGAACCGTAATGCGTAAGAAATGATATGTAAACCCCGTATTTACATATCTGCCACTGTGCAGGAGAATCCGTATAGGTGTTCGACTGTTCGAACCGTAATGCGCAAGAAATGGTATGGAAACCCCGTATTTACATATCTGCCACTCTGCAGAAGAATCCGTATAGGTGTTCGAGTGTTTGATCCGTAATGCGCAAGAAATGGTATGTAAACCCGTTATTTACATATCTGTCACTGCGCAGGAGAATCCGTATAGGTGTTCGACTGTTCGACCCGTAATGCGCAAGAATTGGTATGGAAACCCCATATTTACATATCAGCCACTGTGCAGGAGAATCCGTATAGGTGTTCGAGTGTTCGAACCGTAATGCGCAAGAAATGATATGTAAACCCCGTATTTACATATCTGTCACTGTGCAGGAGAATCCGTATAGGTGTTCGAGTGTTCGAACCGTAATGCGCAAGAAATGGTATGTAAACCCCGTAGTTACATATCTGCCACTGTGCAGGAGAATCCGTATAGGTGTTCGAGTGTTCGAACCGTAATGCGCAAGAAATGATATGTAAACCCCGTATTTACATATCTGTCACTGTACAGGAGAATCCGTATAGGTGTTCGAGTGTTCGAACCGTAATGCGCAAGAAATGGTATGTAAACCCCGTATTTACATATCTGCCACTGTGCAGGAGAATCCGTATAGGTGTTCGAGTGTTCGAACAGTAATGCGCAAGAATTGGTATGGAAACCCCGTATTTACATATCTGCCACTGTGCAGGAGAATCCGTATAGGTGTTCGAGTGTTCGACCCGTAATGCGCAAGAAATGGTATGTAAACCCCGTATTTACATGTCTGCCACTGTGCATGAGAATCCGTATAGGTGTTCGAGTGTTCGAACCGTAATGCGCAAGAAATGGTATGGAAACCCCGTATTTACATATCTGCCACTGTGCAGGAGAATCCGTATAGGTGTTCGAGTATTCGAACCGTAATGCGCAAGAAATGGTATGGAAACCCCGTATTTACATATCTGCCACTCTGCAGAAGAATCCGTATAGGTGTTCGAGTGTTCGATCCGTAATGCGCAAGAAATGGTATGTAAACCCGTTATTTACATATCTGCCACTGCGCAGGAGAATCCGTATAGGTGTTCGAGTGTTCGAACCGTAATGCGCAAAATATGGTATGGAAACCCCGTATTTACAAATCTACCACTATGCAGGAGAATCCGTATAGGTGTTCGAGTGTTCGAACCGTAATGCGCAGGAAATGGTATGTAAACCCCGTATTTACATATCTGCCACTGTGCAGGAGAATCCGTATAGGTGTGCGAGTGTTCGAACCGTAATGCGCAAGAAATGGTATGTAAACCCCATATTTACATATCTGCCACTGTGCAGGAGAATTCGTATAGGTGTTCGAGTGTTCGAACCGTAATGCGCAAGAAATGGTATGGAAACCCCGTATTTACATATCTGCCACTGTATAGGAGAATCTGTATAGGTGTTCGAGTGTTCGAACCGTAATGCGCAAGAAATGGTATGTAAACCCTGTATTTACATATCTGCCACTGTGCAGGAGAATCCGTATAGGTGTTCGAGTGTTCGAACCGCAATGCGCAAGAAATGGTATGGAAACCCCGTATTTACAAATCTACCACTATGCAGGAGAATCCGTATAGGTGTTCGAGTGTTCGAACCGTAATGCGCAGGAAATGGTATGTAAACCCCGTATTTACATATCTGCCACTGTGCAGGAGAATCCGTATAGGTGTGCGAGTGTTCGAACCGTAATGCGCAAGAAATGGTATGTAAACCCGTTATTTACATATCTGTCACTGCGCAGCAGAATCCGTATAGGTGTTCGACTGTTCGACCCGTAATGCGCAAGAAATGGTATGGAAACCCCGTATTTACATATCAGCCACTGTGTAGGAGAATCTGTATAGGTGTTCGAGTGTTCGAACCGTAATGCGCAAGAAATGGTATGTAAACCCTGTATTTACATATCTGCCACTGTGCAGGAGAATCCGTATAGGTGTTCGAGTGTTCGAACCGCAATGCGCAAGAAATGGTATGGAAACCCCGTATTTACAAATCTACCACTATGCAGGAGAATCCGTATAGGTGTTCGAGTGTTCGAACCGTAATGCGCAGGAAATGGTATGTACCCCGTATTTACATATCTGCCACTGTGCAGGAGAATCCGTATAGGTGTGCGAGTGTTCGAACCGTAATGCGCAAGAAATGGTATGTAAACCCCATATTTACATATCTGCCACTGTGCAGAAGAATCCGTATAGGTGTTCGAGTGTTCGAACCGTAATGCGCAAGAAATGGTATGGAAACCCCGTATTTACATATCTGCCACTGTGTAGGAGAATCTGTATAGGTGTTCGAGTGTTCGAACCGTAATGCGCAAGAAATGGTATGTAAACCCTGTATTTACATATCTGCCACTGTGCAGGAGAATCCGTATAGGTGTTCGAGTGTTCGAACCGTAATGCGCAAGAAATGGTATGGAAACCCCGTATTTACATATCTGCCACTGTGCAGGAGAATCCGTATAGGTGTTCGAGTGTTCGAACAGTAATGCGCAAGAATTGGTATGGAAACCCCGTATTTACATATCTGCCACTGTGCGGGAGAATCCGTATAGGTGTTCGAGTGTTCGAACCGTAATGCGCAAGAAATGGTATGTAAACCCCGTATTTACATGTGTGCCACTGTGCATGAGAATCCGTATAGGTGTTCGAGTGTTCGAATCGTAATGCGCAAGAAATGTTATGGAAACCCCGTATTTACATATCTGCCACTGTGCAGGAGAATCCGTATAGGTGTTTGAGTGTTCGAACCGTAATGCATAAGAAATGATATGTAAACCCCGTATTTACATATCTGCCACTGTGCAGGAGAATCCGTATAGGTGTTCGAGTGTTCGAACCGTAATGCGCAAGAAATGGTATGCAAACCCCGTATTTACATATCTGCCACTCTGCAGAAGAATCCGTATAGGTGTTCGAGTGTTTGATCCGTAATGCGCAAGAAATGGTATGTAAACCCGTTATTTACATATCTGTCACTGCGCAGGAGAATCCGTATAGGTGTTCGACTGTTCGACCCGTAATGCGCAAGAATTGGTATGGAAACCCCATATTTACATATCAGCCACTGTGCAGGAGAATCCGTATAGGTGTTCGAGTGTTCGAACCGTAATGCGCAAGAAATGATATGTAAACCCCGTATTTACATATCTGTCACTGTGCAGGAGAATCCGTATAGGTGTTCGAGTGTTCGAACCGTAATGCGCAAGAAATGGTATGTAAACCCCGTAGTTACATATCTGCCACTGTGCAGGAGAATCCGTATAGGTGTTCGAGTGTTCGAACCGTAATGCGCAAGAAATGATATGTAAACCCCGTATTTACATATCTGTCACTGTACAGGAGAATCCGTATAGGTGTTCGAGTGTTCGAACCGTAATGCGCAAGAAATGGTATGTAAACCCCGTATTTACATATCTGCCACTGTGTAGGAGAATCCGCATAGGTGTTCGAGTGTTCGAACAGTAATGCGCAAGAATTGGTATGGAAACCCCGTATTTACATATCTGCCACTGTGCAGGAGAATCCGTATAGGTGTTCGAGTGTTCGACCCGTAATGCGCAAGAAATGGTATGTAAACCCCGTATTTACATGTCTGCCACTATGCATGAGAATCCGTATAGGTGTTCGAGTGTTCGAACCGTAATGCGCAAGAAATGGTATGAAAACCCCGTATTTACATATCTGCCACTATGCAGGAGAATCCGTATAGGTGTTCGAGTGTTCGAACCGTAATGCGCAAGAAATGGTATGGAAACCCCGTATTTACATATCTGCCACTCTACAGAAGAATCCGTATAGGTGTTCGAGTGTTCGATCCGTAATGCGCAAGAAATGGTATGTAAACCCGTTATTTACATATCTGCCACTGTGCAGGAGAATCCGTATAGGTGTTCGAGTGTTCGAACCGTAATGCGCAAGAAATGGTATGGAAACCCCGTATTTACAAATCTACCACTATGCAGGAGAATCCGTATAGGTGTTCGAGTGTTCGAACCGTAATGCGCAGGAAATGGTATGTAAACCCCGTATTTACATATCTGCCACTGTGCAGGAGAATCCGTATAGGTGTGCGAGTGTTCGAACCGTAATGCGCAAGAAATGGTATGTAAACCCCATATTTACATATCTGCCACTGTGCAGGAGAATTCGTATAGGTGTTCGAGTGTTCGAACCGTAATGCGCAAGAAATGGTATGGAAACCCCGTATTTACATATCTGCCACTGTGTAGGAGAATCTGTATAGGTGTTCGAGTGTTCGAACCGTAATGCGCAAGAAATGGTATGTAAACCCTGTATTTACATATCTGCCACTGTGCAGGAGAATCCGTATAGGTGTTCGAGTGTTCGAACCGTAATGCGCAAGAAATGGTATGGAAACCCCGTATTTACAAATCTACCACTATGCAGGAGAATCCGTATAGGTGTTCGAGTGTTCGAACCGTAATGCGCAGGAAATGGTATGTAAACCCCGTATTTACATATCTGCCACTGTGCAGGAGAATCCGTATAGGTGTGCGAGTGTTCGAACCGTAATGCGCAAGAAATGGTATGTAAACCCCATATTTACATATCTGCCACTGTGCAGAAGAATCCGTATAGGTGTTCGAGTGTTCGAACCGTAATGCGCAAGAAATGGTATGGAAACCCCGTATTTACATTTCTGCCACTGTGTAGGAGAATCTGTATAGGTGTTCGAGTGTTCGAACCGTAATGCGCAAGAAATGGTATGTAAACCCTGTATTTACATATCTGCCACTGTGCAGGAGAATCCGTATAGGTGTTCGAGTGTTCGAACCGTAATGCGCATGAAATGGTATGGAAACCCCGTATTTACATATCTGCCACTGTGCAGGAGAATCCGTATAGGTGTTCGAGTGTTCGAACAGTAATGCGCAAGAATTGGTATGGAAACCCCGTATTTACATATCTGCCACTGTGCGGGAGAATCCGTATAGGTGTTCGAGTGTTCGAACCGTAATGCGCAAGAAATGGTATGTAAACCCCGTATTTACATGTGTGCCACTGTGCATGAGAATCCGTATAGGTGTTCGAGTGTTCGAACCGTAATGCGCAAGAAATGGTATGGAAACCCCGTATTTACATATCTGCCACTGTGTAGGAGAATCTGTATAGGTGTTCGAGTGTTCGAACCGTAATGCGTAAGAAATGATATGTAAACCCCGTATTTACATATCTGCCACTGTGCAGGAGAATCCGTATAGGTGTTCGAGTGTTCGAACCGTAATGCGCAAGAAATGGTATGGAAACCCCGTATTTACATATCTGCCACTCTGCAGAAGAATCCGTATAGGTGTTCGAGTGTTTGATCCGTAATGCGCAAGAAATGGTATGTAAACCCGTTATTTACATATCTGTCACTGCGCAGGAGAATCCGTATAGGTGTTCGACTGTTCGACCCGTAATGCGCAAGAATTGGTATGGAAACCCCATATTTACATATCAGCCACTGTGCAGGAGAATCCGTATAGGTGTTCGAGTGTTCGAACCGTAATGCGCAAGAAATGATATGTAAACCCCGTATTTACATATCTGTCACTGTGCAGGAGAATCCGTATAGGTGTTCGAGTGTTCGAACCGTAATGCGCAAGAAATGGTATGTAAACCCCGTAGTTACATATCTGCCACTGTGCAGGAGAATCCGTATAGGTGTTCGAGTGTTCGAACCGTAATGCGCAAGAAATGATATGTAAACCCCGTATTTACATATCTGTCACTGTACAGGAGAATCCGTATAGGTGTTCGAGTGTTCGAACCGTAATGCGCAAGAAATGGTATGTAAACCCCGTATTTACATATCTGCCACTGTGTAGGAGAATCCGTATAGGTGTTCGAGTGTTCGAACAGTAATGCGCAAGAATTGGTATGGAAACCCCGTATTTACATATCTGCCACTGTGCAGGAGAATCCGTATAGGTGTTCGAGTGTTCGACCCGTAATGCGCAAGAAATGGTATGTAAACCCCGTATTTACATGTCTGCCACTGTGCATGAGAATCCGTATAGGTGTTCGAGTGTTCGAACCGTAATGCGCAAGAAATGGTATGGAAACCCCGTATTTACATATCTGCCACTGTGCAGGAGAATCCGTATAGGTGTTCGAGTGTTCGAACCGTAATGCGCAAGAAATGGTATGGAAACCCCGTATTTACATATCTGCCACTCTGCAGAAGAATCCGTATAGGTGTTCGAGTGTTCGAACCGTAATGCGCAAGAAAAGGTATGTAAACCCGTTATTTACATATCTGCCACTGCGCAGGAGAATCCGTATAGGTGTTCGAGTGTTCGAACCGTAATGCGCAGGAAATGGTATGTAAACCCCGTATTTACATATCTGCCACTGTGCAGGAGAATCCGTATAGGTGTTCGAGTGTTCGAACCGTAATGCGCAAGAAATGGTATGTAAACCCCATATTTACATATCTGCCACTGTGCAGAAGAATCCGTATAGGTGTTCGAGTGTTCGAACCGTAATGCGCAAGAAATGGTATGGAAACCCCGTATTTACATATCTGCCACTGTGTAGGAGAATCTGTATAGGTGTTCGAGTGTTCGAACCGTAGTGCGCAAGAAATGGTATGTAAACCCTGTATTTACATATCTGCCACTGTGCAGGAGAATCCGTATAGGTGTTCGAGTGTTCGAACCGTAATGCGCATGAAATGGTATGTAAACCCGTTATTTACATATCTGCCACTGTGCAGGAGAATCCGTATAGGTGTTCGAGTGTTCGAACCGTAATGCGCAAGAATTGGTATGGAAACCCCGTATTTACATATCTGCCACTGTGCGGGAGAATCCGTATAGGTGTTCGAGTGTTCGAACCGTAATGCGCAGGAAATGGTATGTAAACCCCGTATTTACATGTGTGCCACTGTGCATGAGAATCCGTATAGGTGTTCGAGTGTTCGAACCGTAATGCGCAAGAAATGTTATGGAAACCCCGTATTTACATATCTGCCACTGTGCAGGAGAATCCGTATAGGTGTTTGAGTGTTCGAACCGTAATGCGTAAGAAATGATATGGAAACCCCGTATTTACATATCTGCCACTGTGCAGGAGAATCCGTATAGGTGTTCGAGTGTTCGAACCGTAATGCGCAAGAAATGGTATGTAAACCCTGTATTTACATATCTGCCACTGTGCAGGAGAATCCGTATAGGTGTTCGAGTGTTCGAACCGTAATGCGCAAGAAATGGTATGGAAACCCCGTATTTACAAATCTACCACTATGCAGGAGAATCCGTATAGGTGTTCGAGTGTTCGAACCGTAATGCGCAGGAAATGGTATGTAAACCCCGTATTTACATATCTGCCACTGTGCAGGAGAATCCGTATAGGTGTGCGAGTGTTCGAACCGTAATGCGCAAGAAATGGTATGTAAACCCCATATTTACATATCTGCCACTGTGCAGAAGAATCCGTATAGGTGTTCGAGTGTTCGAACCGTAATGCGCAAGAAATGGTATGGAAACCCCGTATTTACATTTCTGCCACTGTGTAGGAGAATCTGTATAGGTGTTCGAGTGTTCGAACCGTAATGCGCAAGAAATGGTATGTAAACCCTGTATTTACATATCTGCCACTGTGCAGGAGAATCCGTATAGGTGTTCGAGTGTTCGAACCGTAATGCGCATGAAATGGTATGGAAACCCCGTATTTACATATCTGCCACTGTGCAGGAGAATCCGTATAGGTGTTCGAGTGTTCGAACAGTAATGCGCAAGAATTGGTATGGAAACCCCGTATTTACATATCTGCCACTGTGCGGGAGAATCCGTATAGGTGTTCGAGTGTTCGAACCGTAATGCGCAAGAAATGGTATGTAAACCCCGTATTTACATGTGTGCCACTGTGCATGAGAATCCGTATAGGTGTTCGAGTGTTCGAACCGTAATGCGCAAGAAATGTTATGGAAACCCCGTATTTACATATCTGCCACTGTGCAGGAGAATCCGTATAGGTGTTTGAGTGTTCGAACCGTAATGCGTAAGAAATGATATGTAAACCCCGTATTTACATATCTGCCACTGTGCAGGAGAATCCGTATAGGTGTTCGAGTGTTCGAACCGTAATGCGCAAGAAATGGTATGGAAACCCCGTATTTACATATCTGCCACTCTGCAGAAGAATCCGTATAGGTGTTCGAGTGTTTGATCCGTAATGCGCAAGAAATGGTATGTAAACCCGTTATTTACATATCTGCCACTGCGCAGGAGAATCCGTATAGGTGTTCGACTGTTCGACCCGTAATGCGCAAGAATTGGTATGGAAACCCCATATTTACATATCAGCCACTGTGCAGGAGAATCCGTATAGGTGTTCGAGTGTTCGAACCGTAATGCGCAAGAAATGATATGTAAACCCCGTATTTACATATCTGTCACTGTGCAGGAGAATCCGTATAGGTGTTCGAGTGTTCGAACCGTAATGCGCAAGAAATGGTATGTAAACCCCGTAGTTACATATCTGCCACTGTGCAGGAGAATCCGTATAGGTGTTCGAGTGTTCGAACCGTAATGCGCAAGAAATGATATGTAAACCCCGTATTTACATATCTGTCACTGTACAGGAGAATCCGTATAGGTGTTCGAGTGTTCGAACCGTAATGCGCAAGAAATGGTATGTAAACCCCGTATTTACATATCTGCCACTGTGCAGGAGAATCCGTATAGGTGTTCGAGTGTTCGAACAGTAATGCGCAAGAATTGGTATGGAAACCCCGTATTTACATATCTGCCACTGTGCAGGAGAATCCGTATAGGTGTTCGAGTGTTCGACCCGTAATGCGCAAGAAATGGTATGTAAACCCCGTATTTACATGTCTGCCACTGTGCATGAGAATCCGTATAGGTGTTCGAGTGTTCGAACCGTAATGCGCAAGAAATGGTATGGAAACCCCGTATTTACATATCTGCCACTGTGCAGGAGAATCCGTATAGGTGTTCGAGTGTTCGAACCGTAATGCGCAAGAAATGGTATGGAAACCCCGTATTTACATATCTGCCACTCTGCAGAAGAATCCGTATAGGTGTTCGAGTGTTCGATCCGTAATGCGCAAGAAAAGGTATGTAAACCCGTTATTTACATATCTGCCACTGCGCAGGAGAATCCGTATAGGTGTTCGAGTGTTCGAACCGTAATGCGCAGGAAATGGTATGTAAACCCCGTATTTACATATCTGCCACTGTGCAGGAGAATCCGTATAGGTGTGCGAGTGTTCGAACCGTAATGCGCAAGAAATGGTATGTAAACCCCATATTTACATATCTGCCACTGTGCAGAAGAATCCGTATAGGTGTTCGAGTGTTCGAACCGTAATGCGCAAGAAATGGTATGGAAACCCCGTATTTACATATCTGCCACTGTGTAGGAGAATCTGTATAGGTGTTCGAGTGTTCGAACCGTAGTGCGCAAGAAATGGTATGTAAACCCTGTATTTACATATCTGCCACTGTGCAGGAGAATCCGTATAGGTGTTCGAGTGTTCGAACCGTAATGCGCATGAAATGGTATGGAAACCCCGTATTTACATATCTGCCACTGTGCAGGAGAATCCGTATAGGTGTTCGAGTGTTCGAACAGTAATGCGCAAGAATTGGTATGGAAACCCCGTATTTACATATCTGCCACTGTGCGGGAGAATCCGTATAGGTGTTCGAGTGTTCGAACCGTAATGCGCAAGAAATGGTATGTAAACCCCGTATTTACATGTGTGCCACTGTGCATGAGAATCCGTATAGGTGTTCGAGTGTTCGAACCGTAATGCGCAAGAAATGTTATGGAAACCCCGTATTTACATATCTGCCACTGTGCAGGAGAATCCGTATAGGTGTTTGAGTGTTCGAACCGTAATGCGTAAGAAATGATATGTAAACCCCGTATTTACATATCTGCCACTGTGCAGGAGAATCCGTATAGGTGTTCGAGTGTTCGAACCGTAATGCGCAAGAAATGGTATGGAAATCCCGTATTTACATATCTGCCACTCTGCAGAAGAATCCGTATAGGTGTTCGAGTGTTTGATCCGTAATGCGCAAGAAATGGTATGTAAACCCGTTATTTACATATCTGTCACTGCGCAGGAGAATCCGTATAGGTGTTCGACTGTTCGACCCGTAATGCGCAAGAATTGGTATGGAAACCCCATATATACATATCAGCCACTGTGTAGGAGAATCCGTATAGGTGTTCGAGTGTTCGAACCGTAATGCGCAAGAAATGATATGTAAACCCCGTATTTACATATCTGTCACTGTGCAGGAGAATCCGTATAGGTGTTCGAGTGTTCGAACCGTAATGCGCAAGAAATGGTATGTAAACCCCGTAGTTACATATCTGCCACTGTGCAGGAGAATCCGAATAGGTGTTCGAGTGTTCGAACCGTAATGCGCAAGAAATGATATGTAAACCCCGTATTTACATATCTGTCACTGTACAGGAGAATCCGTATAGGTGTTCGAGTGTTCGAACCGTAATGCGCAAGAAATGGTATGTAAACCCCGTATTTACATGTCTGCCACTGTGCAGGAGAATCCGTATAGGTGTTCGAGTGTTCGAACCGTAATGCGCAAGAAATGATATGTAAACCCCGTATTTACATATCTGTCACTGTGCAGGAGAATCCGTATAGGTGTTCGAGTGTTCGAACCGTAATGCGCAAGAAATGGTATGTAAACCCCGTAGTTACATATCTGCCACTGTGCAGGAGAATCCGAATAGGTGTTCGAGTGTTCGAACCGTAATGCGCAAGAAATGATATGTAAACCCCGTATTTACATATCTGTCACTGTACAGGAGAATCCGTATAGGTGTTCGAGTGTTCGAACCGTAATGCGCAAGAAATGGTATGTAAACCCCGTATTTACATGTCTGCCACTGTGCATGAGAATCCGTATAGGTGTTCGAGTGTTCAAACCGTAATGCGCAAGAAATGGTATGGAAACCCCGTATTTACATATCTGCCACTGTGCAGGAGAATCCGTATAGGTGTTCGAGTGTTCGAACCGTAATGCGCAAGAAATGGTATGGAAACCCCGTATTTACATATCTGCCACTCTGCAGAAGAATCCGTATAGGTGTTCGAGTGTTCGATCCGTAATGCGCAAGAAATAGTATGTAAACCCGTTCTTTACATATCTGTTACTGCGCAGGAGAAACCGTATAGGTGTTCGACTGTTCGACCCGTAATGCGCAAGAATTGGTATGGAAACCCCATATTTACATATCAGCCACTGTGCAGGAGAATCCGTATAGGTGTTCGAGTGTTCGAACCGTAATGCGCAAGAAATGATATGTAAACCCCGTATTTACATATCTGTCACTGTGCAGGAGAATCCGTATAGGTGTTCGAGTGTTCGAACCGTAATGCGCAAGAAATGGTATGTAAACCCCGTAGTTACATATCTGCCACTGTGCAGGAGAATCCGTATAGGTGTTCGAGTGTTCGAACCGTAATGCGCAAGAAATGATATGTAAACCCCGTATTTACATATCTGTCACTGTACAGGAGAATCCGTATAGGTGTTCGAGTGTTCGAACCGTAATGCGCAAGAAATGGTATGTAAACCCCGTATTTACATATCTGCCACTGTGCAGGAGAATCCGTATAGGTGTTCGAGTGTTCGAACAGTAATGCGCAAGAATTGGTATGGAAACCCCGTATTTACATATCTGCCACTGTGCAGGAGAATCCGTATAGGTGTTTGAGTGTTCGAACCGTAATGCGTAAGAAATGATATGTAAACCCCGTATTTACATATCTGCCACTGTGCAGGAGAATCAGTATAGGTGTTTGAGTGTTCGAACCGTAATGCGTAAGAAATGATATGTAAACCCCGTATTTACATATCTGCCACTGTGCAGGAGAATCCGTATAGGTGTTCGAGTGTTCGAACCGTAATGCGCAAGAAATGGTATGGAAACCCCGTATTTACATATCTGCCACTCTGCAGAAGAATCCGTATAGGTGTTCGAGTGTTCGATCCGTAATGCGCAAGAAATAGTATGTAAACCCGTTCTTTACATATCTGTTACTGCGCAGGAGAATCCGTATAGGTGTTCGACTGTTCGACCCGTAATGCGCAAGAATTGGTATGGAAACCCCATATTTACATATCAGCCACTGTGCAGGAGAATCCGTATAGGTGTTCGAGTGTTCGAACCGTAATGCGCAAGAAATGATATGTAAACCCCGTATTTACATATCTGTCACTGTGCAGGAGAATCCGTATAGGTGTTCGAGTGTTCGAACCGTAATGCGCAAGAAATGGTATGTAAACCCCGTAGTTACATATCTGCCACTGTGCAGGAGAATCCGTATAGGTGTTCGAGTGTTCGAACCGTAATGCGCAAGAAATGATATGTAAACCCCGTATTTACATATCTGTCACTGTACAGGAGAATCCGTATAGGTGTTCGAGTGTTCGAACCGTAATGCGCAAGAAATGGTATGTAAACCCCGTATTTACATATCTGCCACTGTGCAGGAGAATCCGTATAGGTGTTCGAGTGTTCGAACAGTAATGCGCAAGAATTGGTATGGAAACCCCGTATTTACATATCTGCCACTGTGCAGGAGAATCCGTATAGGTGTTCGAGTGTTCGACACGTAATGCGCAAGAAATGGTATGTAAACCCCGTATTTACATGTCTGCCACTGTGCATGAGAATCCGTATAGGTGTTCGAGTGTTCGAACCGTAATGCGCAAGAAATGGTATGGAAACCCCGTATTTACATATCTGCCACTGTGCAGGAGAATCCGTATAGGTGTTCGAGTGTTCGAACCGTAATGCGCAAGAAATGGTATGGAAACCCCGTATTTACATATCTGCCACTCTGCAGAAGAATCCGTATAGGTGTTCGAGTGTTCGATCCGTAATGCGCAAGAAATGGTATGTAAACCCGTTATTTACATATCTGCCACTGCGCAGGAGAATCCGTATAGGTGTTTGAGTGTTCGAACCGTAATGCGTAAGAAATGGTATGGAAACCCCGTATTTACAAATCTACCACTATGCAGGAGAATCCGTAGAGGTGTTCGAGTGTTCGAACCGTAATGCGCAGGAAATGGTATGTAAACCCCGTATTTACAAAGCTGCCACTGTGCAGGAGAATCCGTATAGCTGTGCGAGTGTTCGAACCGTAATGCGCAAGAAATGGTATGTAAACCCCATATTTACATATCTGCCACTGTGCAGGAGAATTCGTATAGGTGATCGAGTGTTCGAACCGTAATGCGCAAGAAATGGTATGGAAACCCCGTATTTACATATCTGCCACTGTGTAGGAGAATCTGTATAGGTGTTCGAGTGTTCGAACCGTAATGCGCAAGAAATGGTATGTAAACCCTGTATTTACATATCTGCCACTGTGCAGGAGAATCCGTATAGGTGTTCGAGTGTTCGAACCGTAATGCGCAAGAAATGGTATGGAAACCCCGTATTTACATATCTGCCACTGTGCAGGAGAATCCGTATAGGTGTTCGAGTGTTCGAACAGTAATGCGCAAGAATTGGTATGGAAACCCCGTATTTACATATCAGCCACTGTGCGGGAGAATCCGTATAGGTGTTCGAGTGTTCGAACCGTAATGCGCAAGAAATGGTATGTAAACCCCGTATTTACATGTGTGCCACTGTGCATGAGAATCCGTATAGGTGTTCGAGTGTTCGAACCGTAATGCGCAAGAAATGTTATGGAAACCCCGTATTTACATATCTGCCACTGTGCAGGAGAATCCGTATAGGTGTTTGAGTGTTCGAACCGTAATGCGTAAGAAATGATATGTAAACCCCGTATTTACATATCTGCCACTGTGCAGGAGAATCCGTATAGGTGTTCGAGTGTTCGACCCGTAATGCGCAAGAATTGGTATGGAAACCCCATATTTACATATCAGCCACTGTGCAGGAGAATCCGTATAGGTGTTCGAGTGTTCGAACCGTAATGCGCAAGAAATGATATGTAAACCCCGTATTTACATATCTGTCACTGTGCAGGAGAATCCGTATAGGTGTTCGAGTGTTCGAACCGTAATGCGCAAGAAATGGTATGTAAACCCCGTATTTACATATCTGCCACTGTGCAGGAGAATCCGTATAGGTGTTCGAGTGTTCGAACAGTAATGCGCAAGAATTGGTATGGAAACCCCGTATTTACATATCTGCCACTGTGCGGGAGAATCCGTATAGGTGTTCGAGTGTTCGAACCGTAATGCGCAAGAAATGATATGTAAACCCCGTATTTACATATCTGTCACTGTGCAGGAGAATCCGTATAGGTGTTCGAGTGTTCGAAACGTAATGCGCAAGAAATGGTGTGTAAACCCCGTATGTACATATCTGCCACTGTGCAGAAGAATCCGTATAGGTGTTCGAGTGTTCGAACCGTAATGCGCAAGAATTGGTATGGAAACCCCATATTTACATATCTGCCACTGTGTAGGAGAATCCGTATAGGTGTTCGAGTGTTCGAACCGTAATGCGCAAGAAATGATATGTAAACCCCGTATTTACATATTTGCCACGGTGCAGGAGAATCCGTATAGGTGTTCGAGTGTTCGAACCGTAATGCGCAAGAAATAGTATGGAAACCCCATTTTTACATATCTGCCACTATGCAGGAGAATCCGTATAGGTGTTCGAGTGTTCAAACCGTAATGCGCAAGAAATGGTGTGTAAACCCCGTATTTACATATCTGCCACTGTGCAGAAGAATCCGTATAGGTGTTCGAGTGTACGAACCGTAATGCGCAAGAATTGGTATGGAAACCCCATATTTACATATCAGCCACTGTGCAGGAGAATCCGTATAGGTGTTCGAGTGTTCGAACCGTAATGCGCAAGAAATGATATGTAAACCCCGTATTTACATATCTGTCACTGTGCAGGAGAATCCGTATAGGTGTTCGAGTGTTCGAACCGTAATGCGCAAGAAATGGTATGTAAACCCCGTATTTACATATCTGCCACTGTGCAGGAGAATCCGTATAGGTGTTCGAGTGTTCGAACAGTAATGCGCAAGAATTGGTATGGAAACCCCGTATTTACATATCTGCCACTGTGCGGGAGAATCCGTATAGGTGTTCGAGTGTTCGAACCGTAATGCGCAAGAAATTGTATGTAAACCCCGTATTTACATGTCTGCCACTGTGCATGAGAATCCGTATAGGTGTTCGAGTGTTCGAACCGTAATGCGCAAGAAATGGTATGGAAACCCCGTATTTACATATCTGCCACTGTGCAGGAAAATCCGTATAGGGGTTCGAGTGTTCGAACCGTAATGCGTAAGAAATGAT
The DNA here is from genome assembly GCF_055761805.1 of Camellia sinensis. NCBI lineage: Eukaryota > Viridiplantae > Streptophyta > Magnoliopsida > Ericales > Theaceae > Camellia > Camellia sinensis. The sequence goes on along the minus strand of NW_028128989.1, from coordinate 2,083,109 downwards.
ATGTAAACCCTGTATTTACATATCTGCCACTGTGCAGGAGAATCCGTATAGGTGTTCGAGTGTTCGAACCGTAATGCGCAAGAAATGGTATGGAAACCCCGTATTTACATATCTGGCACTCTGCAGAAGAATCCGTATAGGTGTTCGAGTGTTCGATCCGTAATGCGCAAGAAATGGTATGTAAACCCGTTATTTACATATCTGCCACTGCGCCGGAGAATCCGTATAGGTGTTCGAGTGTTCGAACCGTAATGCGCAAGAAATGGTATGGAAACCCCGTATTTACAAATCTACCACTATGCAGGAGAATCCGTATAGGTGTTCGAGTGTTCGAACCGTAATGCGCAGGAAATGGTATGTAAACCCCGTATTTACATATCTGCCACTGTGCAGGAGAATCCGTATAGGTGTGCGAGTGTTCGAACCGTAATGCGCAAGAAATGGTATGTAAACCCCATATTTACATATCTGCCACTGTGCAGGAGAATTCGTATAGGTGTTCGAGTGTTCGAACCGTAATGCGCAAGAAATGGTATGGAAACCCCGTATTTACATATCTGCCACTGTGTAGGAGAATCTGTATAGGTGTTCGAGTGTTCGAACCGTAATGCGCAAGAAATGATATGTAAACCCCGTATTTACATGTCTGCCACTGTGCAGGAGAATTCGTATAGGTGTTCGAGTGTTCGAACCGTAATGCGCAAGAAATGGTATGTAAACCCCGTAGTTACATATCTGCCACTGTGCAGGAGAATCCGTATAGGTGTTCGAGTGTTCGAACCGTAATGCGCAAGAAATGATATGTAAACCCCGTATTTACATATCTGTCACTGTACAGGAGAATCCGTATAGGTGTTCGAGTGTTCGAACCGTAATGCGCAAGAAATGGTATGTAAACCCCGTATTTACATATCTGCCACTGTGCAGGAGAATCCGTATAGGTGTTCGAGTGTTCGAACAGTAATGCGCAAGAATTGGTATGGAAACCCCGTATTTACATATCTGCCACTGTACAGGAGAATCCGTATAGGTGTTCGAGTGTTCGACCCGTAATGCGCAAGAAATGGTATGTAAACCCCGTATTAACATGTCTGCCACTGTGCATGAGAATCCGTATAGGTGTTCGAGTGTTCGAACCGTAATGCGCAAGAAATGGTATGGGAACCCCCGTATTTACATATCTGCCACTGTGCAGGAGAATCCGTATAGGTGTTCGAGTGTTCGAACCGTAATGCGCAAGAAATGGTATGGAAACCCCGTATTTACATATCTGCCACTCTGCAGAAGAATCCGTATAGGTGTTCGAGTGTTCGATCCGTAATGCGCAAGAAATGGTATGTAAACCCGTTATTTACATATCTGCCACTGCGCAGGAGAATCCGTATAGGTGTTCGGGTGTTCGAACCGTAATGCGCAAGAAATGGTATGGAAACCCCGTATTTACAAATCTACCACTATGCAGGAGAATCCGTATAGGTGTTCGAGTGTTCGAACCGTAATGCGCAGGAAATGGTATGTAAACCCCGTATTTACATATCTGCCACTGTGCAGGAGAATCCGTATAGGTGTGCGAGTGTTCGAACCGTAATGCGCAAGAAATGGTATGTAAACCCCATATTTACATATCTGCCACTGTGCAGGAGAATTCGTATAGGTGTTCGAGTGTTCGAACCGTAATGCGCAAGAAATGGTATGGAAACCCCGTATTTACATATCTGCCACTGTGTAGGAGAATCTGTATAGGTGTTCGAGTGTTCGAACCGTAATGCGCAAGAAATGGTATGTAAACCCTGTATTTACATATCTGCCACTGTGAAGGAGAATCCGTATAGGTGTTCGAGTGTTCGAACCGTAATGCGCAAGAAATGGTATGGAAACCCCGTATTTACATATCTGCCACTGTGCAGGAGAATCCGTATAGGTGTTCGAGTGTTCGAACAGTAATGCGCAAGAATTGGTATGGAAACCCCGTATTTACATATCTGCCACTGTGCGGGAGAATCCGTATAGGTGTTCGAGTGTTCGAACCGTAATGCGCAAGAAATGGTATGTAAACCCCGTATTTACATGTGTGCCACTGTGCATGAGAATCCGTATAGGTGTTCGAGTGTTCGAACCGTAATGCGCAAGAAATGTTATGGAAACCCCGTATTTACATATCTGCCACTGTGCAGGAGAATCCGTATAGGTGTTTGAGTGTTCGAACCGTAATGCGTAAGAAATGATATGTAAACCCCGTATTTACATATCTGCCACTGTGCAGGAGAATCCGTATAGGTGTTCGAGTGTTCGAACCGTAATGCGCAAGAAATGGTATGGAAACCCCGTATTTACATATCTGCCACTCTGCAGAAGAATCCGTATAGGTGTTCGAGTGTTCGATCCGTAATGCGCAAGAAATGGTATGTAAACCCGTTATTCACATATCTGTTACTGCGCAGGAGAATCCGTATAGGTGTTCGACTGTTCGACCCGTAATGCGCAAGAATTGGTATGGAAACCCCATATTTACATATCAGCCACTGTGCAGGAGAATCCGTATAGGTGTTCGAGTGTTCGAACCGTAATGCGCAAGAAATGATATGTAAACCCCGTATTTACATATCTGTCACTGTGCAGGAGACTCCGTATAGGTGTTCGAGTGTTCGAAACGTAATGCGCAAGAAATGGTGTGTAAACCCCGTATTTACATATCTGCCACTGTGCAGAAGAATCCGTATAGGTGTTCGAGTGTTCGAACCGTAATGCGCAAGAATTGGTATGGAAACCCCATATTTACATATCTGCCACTGTGTAGGTGAATCCGTATAGGTGTTCGAGTGTTCGAACCGTAATGCGCAAGAAATGATATGTAAACCCCGTATTTACATATTTGCCACGGTGCAGGAGAATCCGTATAGGTGTTCGAGTGTTCGAACCGTAATGCGCAAGAAATAGTATGGAAACCCCATTTTTACATATCTGCCACTATGCAGGAGAATCCGTATAGGTGTTCGAGTGTTCAAACCGTAATGCGCAAGAAATGGTGTGTAAACCCCGTATTTACATATCTGCCACTGTGCAGAAGAATCCGTATAGGTGTTCGAGTGTACGAACCGTAATGCGCAAGAATTGGTATGGAAACCCCATATTTACATATCAGCCACTGTGCAGGAGAATCCGTATAGGTGTTCGAGTGTTCGAACCGTAATGCGCAAGAAATGATATGTAAACCCCGTATTTACATATCTGTCACTGTGTAGGAGAATCCGTATAGGTGTTCGAGTGTTCGAACCGTAATGCGCAAGAAATGGTATGTAAACCCCGTATTTACATATCTGCCACTGTGCAGGAGAATCCGTATAGGTGTTCGAGTGTTCGAACAGTAATGCGCAAGAATTGGTATGGAAACCCCGTATTTACATATCTGCCACTGTGCGGGAGAATCCGTATAGGTGTTCGAGTGTTCGAACCGTAATGCGCAAGAAATGGTATGTAAACCCCGTATTTACATGTCTGCCACTGTGCATGAGAATCCGTATAGGTGTTCGAGTGTTCGAACCGTAATGCGCAAGAAATGGTATGGAAACCCCGTATTTACAAATCTACCACTATGCAGGAGAATCCGTATAGGTGTTCGAGTGTTCGAACCGTAATGCGCAGGAAATGGTATGTAAACCCCGTATTTACATATCTGCCACTGTGCAGGAGAATCCGTATAGGTGTGCGAGTGTTCGAACCGTAATGCGCAAGAAACGGTATGTAAACCCCATATTTACATATCTACCACTGTGCAGGAGAATTCGTATAGGTGTTCGAGTGTTCGAACCGTAATGCGCAAGAAATGGTATGGAAACCCCGTATTTACATATCTGCCACTGTGTAGGAGAATCTGTATAGGTGTTCGAGTGTTCGAACCGTAATGCGCAAGAAATGTTATGGAAACCCCGTATTTACATATCTGCCACTGTGCAGGAGAATCCGTATAGGTGTTTGAGTGTTCGAACCGTAATGCGTAAGAAATGATATGTAAACCCCGTATTTACATATCTGCCACTGTGCAGGAGAATCCGTATAGGTGTTCGAGTGTTCGAACCGTAATGCGCAAGAAATGGTATGGAAACCCCGTATTTACATATCTGCCACTCTGCAGAAGAATCCGTATAGGTGTTCGAGTGTTCGATCCGCAATGCGCAAGAAATGGTATGTAAACCCGTTATTTACATATCTGTCACTGCGCAGGAGAATCCGTATAGGTGTTCGACTGTTCGACCCGTAATGCGCAAGAATTGGTATGGAAACCCCATATTTACATATCAGCCACTGTGCAGGAGAATCCGTATAGGTGTTCGAGTGTTCGAACCGTAATGCGCAAGAAATGATATGTAAACCCCGTATTTACATATCTACCACTGTGCAGGAGAATCCGTATTGGTGTTCGAGTGTTCGAACCGTAATGCGCAAGAAATGGTATGTAAACCCCGTAGTTACATATCTGCCACTGTGCAGGAGAATCCGTATAGGTGTTCGAGTGTTCGAACCGTAATGCGCAAGAAATGATATGTAAACCCCGTATTTACATATCTGTCACTGTGCAGGAGAATCCGTATTGGTGTTCGAGTGTTCGAACCGTAATGCGCAAGAAATGGTATGTAAACCCCGTAGTTACATATCTGCCACTGTGCAGGAGAATCCGTATAGGTGTTCGAGTGTTCGAACCGTAATGCGCAAGAAATGATATGTAAACCCCGTATTTACATATCTGTCACTGTACAGGAGAATCCGTATAGGTGTTCGAGTGTTCGAACCGTAATGCGCAAGAAATGGTATGTAAACCCCGTATTTACATATCTGCCACTGTGCAGGAGAATCCGTATAGGTGTTCGAGTGTTCGAACAGTAATGCGCAAGAATTGGTATGGAAACCCCGTATTTACATATCTGCCACTGTGCAGGAGAATCCGTATAGGTCTTCGAGTGTTCGACCCGTAATGCGCAAGAAATGGTATGTAAACCCCGTATTTACATGTCTGCCACTGTGCATGAGAATCCGTATAGGTCTTCGAGTGTTCGAACCGTAATGCGCAAGAAATGGTATGGAAACCCCGTATTTACATATCTGCCACTGTGCAGGAGAATCCGTATAGGTGTTCGAGTGTTCGAACCGTAATGCGCAAGAAATGGTATGGAAACCCCGTATTTACATATCTGCCACTCTGCAGAAGAATCCGTATAGGTGTTCGAGTGTTCGATCCGTAATGCGCAAGAAATGGTATGTAAACCCGTTATTTACATATCTGCCACTGCGCAGGAGAATCCGTATAGGTGTTCGAGTGTTCGAACCGTAATGCGCAAGAAATGGTATGGAAACCCCGTATTTGCAAATCTACCACTATGCAGGAGAATCCGTATAGGTGTTCGAGTGTTCGAACCGTAATGCGCAGGAAATGGTATGTAAACCCCGTATTTACATATCTGCCACTGTGCAGGAGAATCCGTATAGGTGTGCGAGTGTTCGAACCGTAATGCGCAAGAAATGGTATGTAAACCCCGTATTTACATATCTGCCACTTTGCAGGAGAATCCGTATAGGTGTTTGAGTGTTCGAACCGTAATGCGCAAGAAATGGTATGTAAACCTCGTATTTACATATCTGCCACTATGCAGGAGAATCCATATAGGTGTTCGAGTGTTCGAACCGTAATGCGCAAGAAATGGTATGGAAACCCCGAATTTACATATCTGCCACTGTGCAGGAGAATCCGTATAGGTGTTCGAGTGTTCGAAACGTAATGCGCAAGAAATGGTGTGTAAACCCCGTATTTACATATCTGCCACTGTGCAGAAGAATCCGTATAGGTGTTCGAGTGTTCGAACCGTAATGCGCAAGAATTGGTATGGAAACCCCATATTTACATATCTGCCACTGTGTAGGAGAATCCGTATAGGTGTTCGAGTGTTCGAACCGTAATGCGCAAGAAATGATATGTAAACCCCGTATTTACATATTTGCCACGGTGCAGGAGAATCCGTATAGGTGTTCGAGTGTTCGAACCGTAATGCGCAAGAAATAGTATGGAAACCCCGTTTTTACATATCTGCCACTATGCAGGAGAATCCGCATAGGTGTTCGAGTGTTCAAACCGTAATGCGCAAGAAATGGTGTGTAAACCCCGTATTTACATATCTGCCACTGTGCAGAAGAATCCGTATAGGTGTTCGAGTGTTCGAACCGTAATGCGCAAGAATTGGTATGGAAACCCCATATTTACATATCAGCCACTGTGCAGGAGAATCCGTATAGGTGTTCGAGTGTTCAAACCGTAATGCGCAAGAAATGATATGTAAACCCCGTATTTACATATCTGTCACTGTGCAGGAGAATCCGTATAGGTGTTCGACTGTTCGACCCGTAATGCGCAAGAATTGGTATGGAAACCCCATATTTACATATCAGCCACTGTGCAGGAGAATCCGTATAGGTGTTCGAGTGTTCGAACCGTAATGCGCAAGAAATGATATGTAAACCCCGTATTTACATATCTGTCACTGTACAGGAGAATCCGTATAGGTGTTCGAGTGTTCGAACCGTAATGCGCAAGAAATGGTATGTAAACCCCGTATTTACATATCTGCCACTGTGCAGGAGAATCCGTATAGGTGTGCGAGTGTTCGAACAGTAATGCGCAAGAATTGGTATGGAAACCCCGCATTTACATATGTGCCACTGTGCAGGAGAATCCGTATAGGTGTTCGAGTGTTCGACCCGTAATGCGCAAGAAATGGTATGTAAACCCCGTATTTACATGTCTGCCACTGTGCATAAGAATCCGTATAGGTCTTCGAGTGTTCGAACCGTAATGCGCAAGAAATGGTATGGAAACCCCGTATTTACATATCTGCCACTGTGTAGGAGAATCTGTATAGGTGTTCGAGTGTTCGAACCGTAACGCGCAAGAAATGGTATGTAAACCCTGTATTTACATATCTGCCACTGTGCAGGAGAATCCGTATAGGTGTTCGAGTGTTCGAACCGTAATGCGCAAGAAATGGTATGGAAACCCCGTATTTACATATCTGCCACTGTGCAGGAGAATCCGTATAGGTGTTCGAGTGTTCGAACAGTAATGCGCAAGAAATGGTATGTAAACCCCGTATTTACATATCTGCCACTGTGCGGGAGAATCCGTATAGGTGTTCGAGTGTTCGAACCGTAATGCGCAAGAAATGGTATGTAAACCCCGTATTTACATATCTGCCACTGTGCAGGAGAATCCGTATAGGTGTTCGAGTGTTCGAACAGTAATGCGCAAGAATTGGTATGGAAACCCCGTATTTACATATCTGCCACTGTGCGGGAGAATCCGTATAGGTGTTCGAGTGTTCGAACCGTAATGCGCAAGAAATGGTATGTAAACCCCGTATTTACATGTCTGCCACTGTGCATGAGAATCCGTATAGGTGTTCGAGTGTTCGAACCGTAATGCGCAAGAAATGATATGTAAACCCCGTATTTACATATTTGCCACGGTGCAGAAGAATCCGTATAGGTGTTCGAGTGTTCGAACCGTAATGCGCAAGAAATAGTATGGAAACCCCGTTTTTACATATCTGCCACTATGCAGGAGAATCCGTATAGGTGTTCGAGTGTTCAAACCGTAATGCGCAAGAAATGGTGTGTAAACCCCATATTTACATATCTGCCACTGTGCAGAAGAATCCGTATAGGTGTTCGAGTGTTCGAACCGTAATGCGCAAGAATTGGTATGGAAACCCCATATTTACATATCAGCCACTGTGCAGGAGAATCCGTATAGGTGTTCGAGTGTTCGAACCGTAATGCGCAAGAAATGATATGTAAACCCCGTATTTACATATCTGTCACTGTGCAGGAGAATCCGTATAGGTCTTCGAGTGTTCGAACCATAATGCGCAAGAAATGGTATGTAAACCCCGTATTTACATATCTGCCACTGTGCAGGAGAATCCGTATAGGTGTTCGAGTGTTCGAACAGTAATGCGCAAGAATTGGTATGGAAACCCCGTATTTACATATCTGCCACTGTGCGGGAGAATCCGTATAGGTGTTCGAGTGTTCGAACCGTAATGCGCAAGAAATGGTATGTAAACCCCGTATTTACATGTCTGCCACTGTGCATGAGAATCCGTATAGGTGTTCGAGTGTTCGAACCGTAATGCGCAAGAAATGGTATGGAAACCCCGTATTTACATATCTGCCACTGTGCAGGAGAATCCGTATAGGTGTTCGAGTGTTCGAACCGTAATGCGTAAGAAATGATATGTAAACCCTGTATTTACATATCTGCCACTGTGCAGGAGAATCCGTATAGGTGTTCGAGTGTTCGAACCGTAATGCGCAAGAAATGGTATGGAAACCCCGTATTTACATATCTGCCACTCTGCAGAAGAATCCGTATAGGTGTTCGAGTGTTCGATCCGTAATGCGCAAGAAATGGTATGTAAACCCGTTATTTACATATCTGCCACTGCGCAGGAGAATCCGTATAGGTGTTCGAGTGTTCGAACCGTAATGCGCAAGAAATGGTATGGAAACCCCGTATTTACAAATCTACCACTATGCAGGAGAATCCGTATCGGTGTTCGAGTGTTCGAACCGTAATGCGCAGGAAATGGTATGTAAACCCCGTATTTACATATCTGCCACTGTGCAGGAGAATCCGTATAGGTGTGCGAGTGTTCGAACCGTAATGCCCAAGAAATGGTATGTAAACCCCATATTTACATATCTACCACTGTGCAGGAGAATTCGTATAGGTGTTCGAGTGTTCGAACCGTAATGCGCAAGAAATGGTGTGGAAACCCCGTATTTACATATCTGCCACTGTGTAGGAGAATCTGTATAGGTGTTCGAGTGTTCGAACCGTAATGCGCAAGAAATGGTATGTAAACCCTGTATTTACATATCTGCCACTGTGCAGGAGAATCCGTATAGGTGTTCGAGTGTTCGAACCGTAATGCGCAAGAAATGGTATGGAAACCCCGTATTTACATATCTGCCACTGTGCAGGAGAATCCGTATAGGTGTTCGAGTGTTCGAACAGTAATGCGCAAGAATTGGTATGGAAACCCCGTATTTACATATCTGCCACTGTGCGGGAGAATCCGTATAGGTGTTCGAGTGTTCGAACCGTAATGCGCAAGAAATGGTATGTAAACCCCGTATTTACATGTGTGCCACTGTGCATGAGAATCCGTATAGGTGTTCGAGTGTTCGAACCGTAATGCGCAAGAAATGTTATGGAAACCCCGTATTTACATATCTGCCACTGTGCAGGAGAATCCGTATAGGTGTTTGAGTGTTCGAACCGTAATGCGTAAGAAATGATATGTAAACCCCGTATTTATATATCTGCCACTGTGCAGGAGAATCCGTATAGGTGTTCGAGTGTTCGAACCGTAATGCGCAAGAAATGGTATGGAAACCCCGTATTTACATATCTGCCACTCTGCAGAAGAATCCGTATAGGTGTTCGAGTGTTCGATCCGTAATGCGCAAGAAATGGTATGTAAACCCGTTATTTACATATCTGTCACTGCGCAGGAGAATCCGTATAGTTGTTCGAGTGTTCGACCCGTAATGCGCAAGAATTGGTATGGAAACCCCATATTTACATATCAGCCACTGTGCAGGAGAATCCGTATAGGTGTTCGAGTGTTCGAACCGTAATGCGCAAGAAATGATATGTAAACCCCGTATTTACATATCTGTCACTGTGCAGGAGAATCCGTATAGGTGTTCGAGTGTTCGAACCGTAATGCGCAAGAAATGGTATGTAAACCCCGTATTTACATATCTGCCACTGTGCAGGAGAATCCGTATAGGTGTTCGAGTGTTCGAACCGTAATGCGCAAGAAATGATATGTAAACCCCGTATTTACATATCTGTCACTGTGCAGGAGAATCCGTATAGGTGTTCGAGTGTTCGAACCGTAATGCGCAAGAAATGGTATGTAAACCCCGTATTTACATATCTGCCACTGTGCAGGAGAATCCGTATAGGTGTTCGAGTGTTCGAACCGTAATGCGTAAGAAATGATATGTAAACCCCGTATTTACATATCTGCCACTGTGCAGGAGAATCCGTATAGGTGTTCGAGTGTTCGAACCGTAATGCGCAAGAAATGGTATGGAAACCCCGTATTTACATATCTGCCTCTCTGTAGAAGAATCCGTATAGGTGTTCGAGTGTTCGAACCGTAATGCGCAAGAATTGGAATGGAAACCCCGTATTTACATATCCGCCACTGTGCAGGAGAATCCGTATAGGTGTTCGAGTGTTCGAACCGTAATGCGCAAGAAATGGTATGTAAACCCCGTATTTACATATCTGCCACTGTGCAGGAGAATCCGTATAGGTGTTTGAGTGTTCGAACCGTAATGCGCAAGAAATGGTATATAAACCTCGTATTTACATATCTGCCACTATGCAGGAGAATCCATATAGGTGTTCGAGTGTTCGAACCGTAATGCGCAAGAAATGGTATGGAAACCCCGAATTTACATATCTGCCACTGCGCAGGAGAATCCGTATTGGTGTTCGAGTGTTCGAAACGTAATGCGCAAGAAATGGTGTGTAAACCCCGTATTTACATATCTGCCACTGTGCAGAAGAATCCGTATAGGTGTTCGAGTGTTCGAACCGTAATGCGCAAGAATTGGTATGGAAACCCCATATTTAAATATCTGCCACTGTGTAGGAGAATCCGTATAGGTGTTCGAGTGTTCGAACCGTAATGCGCAAAAAATGATATGTAAACCCCGTATTTACATATTTGCCACGGTGTAGGAGAATCCGTATAGGTGTTCGAGTGTTCGAACCGTAATGCGCAAGAAATAGTATGGAAACCCCATTTTTACATATCTGCCACTATGCAGGAGAATCCGTATAGGTGTTCGAGTGTTCAAACCGTAATGCGCAAGAAATGGTGTGTAAACCCCGTATTTACATATCTGCCACTGTGCAGAAGAATCCGTATAGGTGTTCGAGTGTACGAACCGTAACGTGCAAGAATTGGTATGGAAACCCCATATTTACATATCAGCCACTGTGCAGGAGAATCCGTATAGGTGTTCGAGTGTTCGAACCGTAATGCGCAAGAAATGATATGTAAACCCCGTATTTACATATCTGTCACTGTGCAGGAGAATCCGTATAGGTGTTCGAGTGTTCGAACCGTAATGCGCAAGAAATGGTATGTAAACCCCGTATTTACATATCTGCCACTGTGCAGGAGAATCCGTATAGGTGTTCGAGTGTTCGAACAGTAATGCGCAAGAATTGGTATGGAAACCCCGTATTTACATATCTGCCACTGTGCGGGAGAATCCGTATAGGTGTTCGAGTGTTCGAACCGTAATGCGCAAAAAATGGTATGTAAACCCCGTATTTACATGTCTGCCACTGTGCATGAGAATCCGTATAGGTGTTCGAGTGTTCGAACCGTAATGCGCAAGAAATGGTATGGAAACCCCGTATTTACATATCTGCCACTGTGCAGGAGAATCCGTATAGGTGTTCGAGTGTTCGAACCGTAATGCGTAAGAAATGATATGTAAACCCTGTATTTACATATCTGCCACTGTACAGGAGAATCCGTATAGGTGTTCGAGTGTTCGAACCGTAATGTGCAAGAAATGGTATGGAAACCCCGTATTTACATATCTGCCACTCTGCAGAAGAATCCGTATAGGTGTTCGAGTGTTCGATCCGTAATGCACAAGAAATGGTACGTAAACCCGTTATTTACATATCTGCCACTGCGCAGGAGAATCCGTATAGGTGTTCGAGTGTTCTAACCGTAATGCGCAAGAAATGGTATGGAAACCCCGTATTTACAAATCTACCACAATGCAGGAGAATCCGTATAGGTGTTCGAGTGTTCGAACCGTAATGCGCAGGAAATGGTATGTAAACCCCGTATTTACATATCTGCCACTGTGCAGGAGAATCCGTATAGGTGTGCGAGTGTTCGAACCGTAATGCGCAAGAAATGGTATGTAAACCCCATATTTACATATCTGCCACTGTGCAGGAGAATTCGTATAGGTGTTCGAGTGTTCGAACCGTAATGCGCAAGAAATGGTATGGAAACCCCGTATTTACATATCTGCCACTGTGTAGGAGAATCTGTATAGGTGTTCGAGTGTTCGAACCGTAATGCGCAAGAAATGGTATGTAAACCCTGTATTTACATATCTGCCACTGTGCAGGAGAATCCGTATAGGTGTTCGAGTGTGCGAACCGTAATGCGCAAGAAATGGTATGTAAACCCCGTATTTACATATCTGCCACTGTGCAGGAGAATCCGTATAGGTGTTCGAGTGTTCGAACAGTAATGCGCAAGAATTGGTATGGAAACCCCGTATTTACATATCTGCCACTGTGCGGGAGAATCCGTATAGGTGTTCGAGTGTTCGAACCGTAATGCGCAAGAAATGGTATGTAAACCCCGTATTTACATGTGTGCCACTGTGCATGAGAATCGGTATAGGTGTTCGAGTGTTCGAACCGTAATGCGCAAGAAATGTTATGGAAACCCCGTATTTACATATCTGCCACTGTGCAGGAGAATCCGTATAGGTGTTTGAGTGTTCGAACCGTAATGCGTAAGAAATGATATGTAAACCCCGTATTTACATATCTGCCACTGTGCAGGAGAATCCGTATAGGTGTTCGAGTGTTCGAACCGTAATGCGCAAGAAATGGTATGGAAACCCCATATTTACATATCTGCCACTCTGCAGAAGAATCCGTATAGGTGTTCGAGTGTTCGATCCGTAATGCGCAAGAAATGGTATCTAAACCCGTTATTTACATATCTGTCACTGCGCAGGAGAATCCGTATAGGTGTTCGACTGTTCGACCCGTAATGCGCAAGAATTGGTATGGAAACCCCATATTTACATATCAGGCACTGTGCAGGAGAATCCGTATAGGTGTTCGAGTGTTCGAACCGTAATGCGCAAGAAATGATATGTAAACCCCGTATTTACATATCTGTCACTGTGCAGGAGAATCCGTATAGGTGTTCGAGTGTTCGAACCGTAATGCGCAAGAAATGGTATGTAAACCCTGTAGTTACATATCTGCCACTGTGCAGGAGAATCCGTATAGGTGTTCGAGTGTTCGAACCGTAATGCGCAAGAAATGATATGTAAACCCCGTATTTACATATCTGTCACTGTACAGGAGAATCCGTATAGGTGTTCGAGTGTTCGAACCGTAATGCGCAAGAAATGGTATGTAAACCCCGTATTTACATATCTGCCACTGTGCAGGAGAATCCGTATAGGTGTTCGAGTGTTCGAACAGTAATGCGCAAGAATTGGTATGGAAACCCCGTATTTACATATCTGCCACTGTGCAGGAGAATCCGTATAGGTGTTCGAGTGTTCGACCCGTAATGCGCAAGAAATGGTATGTAAACCCCGTATTTACATGTCTGCCACTGTGCATGAGAATCCGTATAGGTGTTCGAGTGTTCGAACCGTAATGCGCAAGAAATGGTATGGAAACCCCGTATTTACATATCTGCCACTGTGCAGGAGAATCCGTATAGGTGTTCGAGTGTTCGAACCATAATGCGTAAGAAATGATATGTAAACCCCGTATTTACATATCTGCCACTGTGCAGGAGAATCCGTATAGGTGTTCGAGTGTTCGAACCGTAATGCGCAAGAAATGGTATGGAAACCCCGTATTTACATATCTGCCACTCTACAGAAGAATCCGTATAGGTGTTCGAGTGTTCGAACCGTAATGCGCAAGAATTGGAATGGAAACCCCGTATTTACATATCTGCCACTGTGCAGGAGAATCCGTATAGGTGTTCGAGTGTTCGAACCGTAATGCGCAAGAAATGGTATGTAAACCCCGTATTTACATATCTGCCACTGTGCAGGAGAATCCGTATAGGTGTTTGAGTGTTCGAACCGTAATGCGCAAGAAATGGTATGTAAACCTCGTATTTACATATCTGCCACTCTACAGAAGAATCCGTATAGGTGTTCGAGTGTTCGAACCGTAATGCGCAAGAATTGGAATGGAAACCCCGTATTTACATATCTGCCACTGTGCAGGAGAATCCATATAGGTGTTCGAGTGTTCGAACCGTAATGCACAAGAAATGGTATGGAAACCCCGAATTTACATATCTGCCACTGTGCAGGAGAATCCGTATAGGTGTTCGAGTGTTCGAAACGTAATGCGCAAGAAATGGTGTGTGAACCCCGTATTTACATATCTGCCACTGTGCAGAAGAATCCGTATAGGTGTTCGAGTGTTCGAACCGTAATGCGCAAGAATTGGTATGGAAACCCCATATTTACATATCTGCCACTGTGCAGGAGAATCCGTATAGGTGTTCGAGTGTTCGAACCGTAATGCGCAAGAAATGATATGTAAACCCCGTATTTACATATCTGTCACTGTGCAGGAGAATCCGTATAGGTGTTCGAGTGTTCGAACCGTAATGCGCAAGAAATGGTATGTAAACCCGTATTTACATATCTGCCACTGTGCAGGAGAATCCGTATAGGTGTTCGAGTGTTCGAACAGTAATGCGCAAGAATTGGTATGGAAACCCCGTATTTACATATCTGCCACTATGCGGGAGAATCCGTATAGGTGTTCGAGTGTTCGAACCGTAATGCGCAAGAAATGGTATGAAACCCCGTATTTACATGTCTGCCACTGTGCATGAGAATCCGTATAGGTGTTCGAGTGTTCGAACCGTAATGCGCAAGAAATGGTATGGAAACGCCGTATTTACATATCTGCCACTGTGCAGGAGAATCCGTATAGGTGTTCGAGTGTTTGAACCGTAATGCGTAAGAAATGATATGTAAACCCTGTATTTACATATCTGCCACTGTGCAGGAGAATCCGTATAGGTGTTCGAGTGTTCGAACCGTAATGCGCAAGAAATGGTATGGAAACCCCGTATTTACATATCTGCCACTCTGCAGAAGAATCCGTATAGGTGTTCGAGTGTTCGATCCGTAATGCGCAAGAAATGGTATGTAAACCCGTTATTTATATATCTGCCACTGCGCAGGAGAATCCGTATAGGTGTTCGAGTGTTCGAACCGTAATGCGCAAGAAATCGTATGGAAACCCCGTATTTACAAATCTACCACTATGCAGGAGAATCCGTATAGGTGTTCGAGTGTTCGAATCGTAATGCGCAGGAAATGGTATGTAAACCCCGTATTTACATATCTGCCACCGTGCAGGAGAATCCGTATAGGTGTTCGAGTGTTCGAACCGTAATGCGCAAGAAATGGTATGTAAACCCCATATTTACATATCTGCCACTGTGCAGGAGAATTCGTATAGGTGTTCGAGTGTTCGAACCGTAATGCGCAAGAAATGGTATGGAAACCCCGTATTTACATATCTGCCACTGTGTAGGAGAATCCGTATAGGTGTTCGAGTGTTCGAACCGTAATGCGCAAGAAATGGTATGTAAACCCTGTATTTACATATCTGCCACTGTGCAGGAGAATCCGTATAGGTGTTCGAGTGTTCGAACCGTAATGCGCAAGAAATGGTATGGAAACCCCGTATTTAAATATCTGCCACTGTGCAGGAGAATCCGTATAGTGTTCGAGTGTTCGAACAGTAATGCGCAAGAATTGGTATGGAAACCCCGTATTTACATATCTGCCACTGTGCGGGAGAATCCGTATAGGTGTTCGAGTGTTCGAACCGTAATGCGCAAGAAATGGTATGTAAACCCCGTATTTACATGTGTGCCACTGTGCATGAGAATCGGTATAGGTGTTCGAGTGTTCGAACCGTAATGCGCAAGAAATGTTATGGAAACCCCGTATTTACATATCTGCCACTGTGCAGGAGAATCCGTATAGGTGTTTGAGTGTTCGAACCGTAATGCGTAAGAAATGATATGTAAACCCCGTATTTACATATCTGCCACTGTGCAGGAGAATCCGTATAGGTGTTCGAGTGTTCGAACCGTAATGCGCAAGAAATGGTATGGAAACCCCGTATTTACATATCTGCCACTCTGCAGAAGAATCCGTATAGGTGTTCGAGTGTTCGATCCGTAATGCGCAAGAAATGGTATGTAAACCCGTTATTTACATATCTGTCACTGCGCAGGAGAATCCGTATAGGTGTTCGACTGTTCGACCCGTAATGCGCAAGAATTGGTATGGAAACCCCATATTTACATATCAGGCACTGTGCAGGAGAATCCGTATAGGTGTTCGAGTGTTCGAACCGTAATGCGCAAGAAATGATATGTAAACCTCGTATTTACATATCTGTCACTGTGCAGGAGAATCCGTATAGGTGTTCGAGTGTTCGAACCGTAATGCGCAAGAAATGGTATGTAAACCCTGTAGTTACATATCTGCCACTGTGCAGGAGAATCCGTATAGGTGTTCGAGTGTTCGAACCGTAACGCGCAAGAAATGATATGTAAACCCCGTATTTACATATCTGTCACTGTACAGGAGAATCCGTATAGGTTTTCGAGTGTTCGAACCGTAATGCGCAAGAAATGGTATGTAAACCCCGTATTTACATATCTGCCACTGTGCAGGAGAATCCGTATAGGTGTTCGAGTGTTCGAACAGTAATGCGCAAGAATTGGTATGGAAACCCCGTATTTACATATCTGCCACTGTGCAGGAGAATCCGTATAGGTGTTCGAGTGTTCGACCCGTAATGCGCAAGAAATGGTATGTAAACCCCGTATTTACATGTCTGCCACTGTGCATGAGAATCCGTATAGGTGTTCGAGTGTTCGAACCTTAATGCGCAAGAAATGGTATGGAAACCCCGTATTTACATATCTGCCACTGTGCAGGAGAATCCGTATAGGTGTTCGAGTGTTCGAACCGTAATGCGTAAGAAATGATATGTAAACCCCGTATTTACATATCTGCCACTGTGCAGGAGAATCCGTATAGGTGTTCGAGTGTTCGAACCGTAATGCGCAAGAAATGGTATGGAAACCCCGTATTTACATATCTGCCACTCTGCAGAAGAATCCGTATAGGTGTTCGAGTGTTCGAACCGTAATGCGCAAGAATTGGAATGGAAACCCAGTATTTACATATCTGCCACTGTGCAGGAGAATCCGTATAGGTGTTCGAGTGTTCGAACCGTAATGCGCAAGAAATGGTATGTAAACCCCGTATTTACATATCTGCCACTGTGCAGGAGAATCCGTATAGGTGTTTGAGTGTTCGAACCGTAATGCGCAAGAAATGGTATGTAAACCTCGTATTTACATATCTGCCACAATGCAGGAGAATCCATATAGGTGTTCGAGTGTTCGAACCGTAATGCACAAGAAATGGTATGGAAACCCCGAATTTACATATCTGCCACTGTGCAGGAGAATCCGTATAGGTGTTCGAGTGTTCGAAACGTAATGCGCAAAAAATGGTGTGTAAACCCCGTATTTACATATCTGCCACTGTGCAGAAGAATCCGTATAGGTGTTCGAGTGTTCGAACCGTAATGCGCAAGAATTGGTATGGAAACCCCATATTTACATATCTGCCACTGTGCAGGAGAATCCGTATAGGTGTTCGAGTGTTCGAACCGTAATGCGCAAGAAATGATATGTAAACCCCGTATTTACATATCTGTCACTGTGCAGGAGAATCCGTATAGGTGTTCGAGTGTTCGAACCGTAATGCGCAAGAAATGGTATGTAAACCCGTATTTACATATCTGCCACTGTGCAGGAGAATCCGTATAGGTGTTCGAGTGTTCGAACAGTAATGCGCAAGAATTGGTATGGAAACCCCGTATTTACATATCTGCCACTGTGCGGGAGAATCCGTATAGGTGTTCGAGTGTTCGACCCGTAATGCGCAAGAAATGGTATGTAAACCCCGTATTTACATGTCTGCCACTGTGCATGAGAATCCGTATAGGTGTTCGAGTGTTCGAACCGTAATGCGCAAGAAATGGTATGGAAACCCCGTATTTACATATCTGCCACTGTGTAGGAGAATCCGTATAGGTGTTCGAGTGTTCGAACCATAATGCGTAAGAAATGATATGTAAACCCCGTATTTACATATCTGCCACTGTGCAGGAGAATCCGTATAGGTGTTCGAGTGTTCGAACCGTAATGCGCAAGAAATGGTATGGAAACCCCGTATTTACATATCTGCCACTCTACAGAAGAATCCGTATAGGTGTTCGAGTGTTCGAACCGTAATGCGCAAGAATTGGAATGGAAACCCCGTATTTACATATCTGCCACTGTGCAGGAGAATCCGTATAGGTGTTCGAGTGTTCGAACCGCAATGCGCAAGAAATGGTATGTAAACAACGTATTTACATATCTGCCACTGTGCAGGAGAATCCGTATAGGTGTTTGAGTGTTCGAACCGTAATGCGCAAGAAATGGTATGTAAACCTCGTATTTACATATCTGCCACAATGCAGGAGAATCCATATAGGTGTTCGAGTGTTCGAACCGTAATGCACAAGAAATGGTATGGAAACCCCGAATTTACATATCTGCCACTGTGCAGGAGAATCCGTATAGGTGTTCGAGTGTTCGAAACGTAATGCGCAAGAAATGGTGTGTGAACCCCGTATTTACATATCTGCCACTGTGCAGAAGAATCCGTATAGGTGTTCGAGTGTTCGAACCGTAATGCGCAAGAATTGGTATGGAAACCCCATATTTACATATCTGCCACTGTGCAGGAGAATCCGTATAGGTGTTCGAGTGTTCGAACCGTAATGCGCAAGAAATGATATGTAAACCCCGTATTTACATATCTGTCACTGTGCAGGAGAATCCGTATAGGTGTTCGAGTGTTCGAACCGTAATGCGCAAGAAATGGTATGTAAACCCGTATTTACATATCTGCCACTGTGCAGGAGAATCCGTATAGGTGTTCGAGTGTTCGAACAGTAATGCGTAAGAAATGATATGTAAACCCCGTATTTACATATCTGCCACTGTGCAGGAGAATCCGTATAGGTGTTCGAGTGTTCGAACCGTAATGCGCAAGAAATGGTATGGAAACCCCGTATTTACATATCTGCCACTCTGCAGAAGAATCCGTATAGGTGTTCGAGTGTTCGATCCGTAATGCGCAAGAAATGGTATGTAAACCCGTTATTTACATATCTGTCACTGCGCAGGAGAATCCGTATAGGTGTTCGACTGTTCGACCCGTAATGCGCAAGAATTGGTATGGAAACCCCATATTTACATATCAGGCACTGTGCAGGAGAATCCGTATAGGTGTTCGAGTGTTCGAACCGTAATGCGCAAGAAATGATATGTAAACCCCGTATTTACATATCTGTCACTGTGCAGGAGAATCCGTATAGGTGTTCGAGTGTTCGAACCGTAATGCGCAAGAAATGGTATGTAAACCCTGTAGTTACATATCTGCCACTGTGCAGGAGAATCCGTATAGGTGTTCGAGTGTTCGAACCGTAATGCGCAAGAAATGATATGTAAACCCCGTATTTACATATCTGTCACTGTACAGGAGAATCCGTATAGGTGTTCGAGTGTTCGAACCGTAATGCGCAAGAAATGGTATGTAAACCCCGTATTTACATATCTGCCACTGTGCAGGAGAATCCGTATAGGTGTTCGAGTGTTCGAACAGTAATGCGCAAGAATTGGTATGGAAACCCCGTATTTACATATCTGCCACTGTGCAGGAGAATCCGTATAGGTGTTCGAGTGTTCGACCCGTAATGCGCAAGAAATGGTATGTAAACCCCGTATTTACATGTCTGCCACTGTGCATGAGAATCCGTATAGGTGTTCGAGTGTTCGAACCGTAATGCGCAAGAAATGGTATGGAAACCCCGTATTTACATATCTGCCACTGTGCAGGAGAATCCGAGTAGGTGTTCGAGTGTTCGAACCGTAATGCGCAAGAATTGGTATGGAAACCCCATATTTACAAATCTGCCATTGTGCAGGAGAATCCGTATAGGTGTTCGAGTGTTCGAACCGTAATGCGCAAGAAATGATATGTAAACCCCGTATTTACATATTTGCCACTGTGCAGGAGAATCCGTATAGGTGTTCGAGTGTTCGAACCGTAATGCGCAAGAAATGGTATGTAAAACCCGTATTTACATATCTGCCACTGTGCAGGAGAATCCGTATAGGTGTTCGAGTGTTCGAACCGTAATGCGCAAGAAATGGTATGTAAACCCCGTATTTACATATCTGCCACTATGCAGGAGAATCCATATAGGTGTTCGAGTGTTCGAACCGTAATGCGCAAGAATTGGTATGGAAACCCCATATTTACATATCAGCCACTGTGCAGGAGAATCCGTATAGGTGTTCGAGTGTTCGAACCGTAATGCGCAAGAAATGATATGTAAACCCCGTATTTACATATCTGTCACTGTGCAGGAGAATCCGAATAGGTGTTCGAGTGTTCGAACCGTAATGCGCAAGAAATGGTATGTAAACCCTGTATTTACATGTCTGCCACTGTGCAGGAGAGTCCGTATAGGTGTTCGAGTGTTCGAACCGTAATGCGCAAGAAATGGTATGGAAACCTGTATTTACATATCTGCCACTGTGCAGGAGAATCCGTATAGGTGTTCGAGTGTTCGAACAGTAATGCGCAAGAATTGGTATGGAAACCCCGTATTTACATATCTGCCACTGTGCGGGAGAATCCGTGTTGGTGTTCGAGTGTTCGAACCGTAATGCGCAAGAAATGGTATGTAAACCCCGTATTTACATGTCTGCCACTGTGCATGAGAATCCGTATAGGTGTTCGAGTGTTCGAACCGTAATGCGCAAGAAATGGTATGGAAACCCCGTATTTACATATCTGCCACTGTGCAGGAGAATCCGTATAGGTGTTCGATTGTTCGAACCGTAATGCGTAAGAAATGATATGTAAACCCCGTCTTTACATATCTGCCACTGTGCAGGAGAATCCGTATAGGTGTTCGAGTGTTCGAACCGTAATGCGCAAGAAGTGGTATGGAAACCCCGTATTTACATATCTGCCACTCTGCAGAAGAATCCGTATAGGTGTTCGAGTGTTCGAACCGTAATGCGCAAGAAATAGTATGGAAACCCCGTTTTTACATATCTGCCACTATGCAGGAGAATCCGTATAGGTGTTCGAGTGTTCAAACCGTAATGCGCAAGAAATGGTGTGTAAACCCCGTATTTACATATCTGCCACTGTGCAGAAGAATCCGTATAGGTGTTCGAGTGTTCGAACCGTAATGCGCAAGAATTGGTATGGAAACCCCATATTTACATATCAGCCACTGTGCAGGAGAATCCGTATAGGTGTTCGAGTGTTCGAACCGTAATGCGCAAGAAATGGTATGGAAACCCCGTATTTACATATCTGCCACTGTGCGGGAGAATCCGTATAGGTGTTCGAGTGTTCGAACCGTAATGCGCAAGAAATGGTATGTAAACCCCGTATTTACATGTCTGCCACTGTGCATGAGAATCCGTATAGGTGTTCGAGTGTTCGAACCGTAATGCGCAAGAAATGGTATGGAAACGCCGTATTTACATATCTGCCACTGTGCAGGAGAATCCGTATAGGTGTTCGAGTGTTCGAACCGTAATGCGCAAGAAATGATATGTAAACCCCGTATTTACATATCTGTCACTGTGCAGGAGAATCCGTATAGGTGTTCGAGTGTTCGAACCGTAATGCGCAAGAAATGGTATGTAAACCCCGTATTTACATATCTGCCACTGTGCAGGAGAATCCGTATAGGTGTTCGAGTGTTCGAACAGTAATGCGCAAGAATTGGTATGGAAACCCCGTATTTACATATCTGCCACTGTGCAGGAGAATCCGTATAGGTGTTCGAGTGTTCGACCCGTAATGCGCAAGAAATGGTATGTAAACCCCGTATTTACATGTCTGCCACTGTGCATGAGAATCCGTATAGGTGTTCGAGTGTTCGAACCGTAATGCGCAAGAAATGGTATGGAAACCCCGTATTTACATATCTGCCACTGTGCAGGAGAATCCGAGTAGGTGTTCGAGTGTTCGAACCGTAATGCGCAAGAATTGGTATGGAAACCCCATATTTACATATCTGCCATTGTGCAGGAGAATCCGTATAGGTGTTCGAGTGTTCGAACCGTAATGCGCAAGAAATGATATGTAAACCCCGTATTTACATATTTGCCACTGTGCAGGAGAATCCGTATAGGTGTTCGAGTGTTCGAACCGTAATGCGCAAGAAATGGTATGTAAAACCCGTATTTACATATCTGCCACTGTGCAGGAGAATCCGTATAGGTGTTCGAGTGTTCGAACCGTAATGCGCAAGAAATGGTATGTAAACCCCGTATTTACATATCTGCCACTATGCAGGAGAATCCATATAGGTGTTCGAGTGTTCGAACCGTAATGCGCAAGAATTGGTATGGAAACCCCATATTTACATATCAGCCACTGTGCAGGAGAATCCGTATAGGTGTTCGAGTGTTCGAACCGTAATGCGCAAGAAATGATATGTAAACCCCGTATTTACATATCTGTCACTGTGCAGGAGAATCCGAATAGGTGTTCGAGTGTTCGAACCGTAATGCGCAAGAAATGGTATGTAAACCCTGTATTTACATGTCTGCCACTGTGCAGGAGAGTCCGTATAGGTGTTCGAGTGTTCGAACCGTAATGCGCAAGAAATGGTATCGAAACCTGTATTTACATATCTGCCACTGTCCAGGAGAATCCGTATAGGTGTTCGAGTGTTCAAACAGTAATGCGCAAGAATTGGTATGGAAACCCCGTATTTACATATCTGCCACTGTGCGGGAGAATCCGTATAGGTGTTCGAGTGTTCGAACCGTAATGCGCAAGAAATGGTATGTAAACCCCGTATTTACATGTCTGCCACTGTGCATGAGAATCCGTATAGGTGTTCGAGTGTTCGAACCGTAATGCGCAAGAAATGGTATGGAAACCCCGTATTTACATATCTGCCACTGTGCAGGAGAATCCGTATAGGTGTTCGAGTGTTCGAACCGTAATGCGTAAGAAATGATATGTAAACCCCGTCTTTACATATCTGTCACTGTGCAGGAGAATCCGTATAGGTGTTCGAGTGTTCGAACCGTAATGCGCAAGAAGTGGTATGGAAACCCCGTATTTACATATCTGCCACTCTGCAGAAGAATCCGTATAGGTGTTCGAGTGTTCGAACCGTAATGCGCAAGAAATAGTATGGAAACCCCGTTTTTACATATCTGCCACTAAGCAGGAGAATCCGTATAGGTGTTCGAGTGTTCGAACCGTAATGCGCAAGAAATGGTATGTAAAACCCGTATTTACATATCTGCCACTGTGCAGGAGAATCCGTATAGGTGTTCGAGTGTTCGAACCGTAATGCGCAAGAAATGGTATGGAAACCCCGTATTTACATATCTGCCACTGTGCGGGAGAATCCGTATAGGTGTTCGAGTGTTCGAACCGTAATGCGCAAGAAATGGTATGTAAACCCCGTATTTACATGTCTGCCACTGTGCATGAGAATCCGTATAGGTGTTCGAGTGTTCGAACCGTAATGCGCAAGAAATGGTATGGAAACGCCGTATTTACATATCTGCCACTGTGCAGGAGAATCCGTATAGGTGTTCGAGTGTTCGAACCGTAATGCGCAAGAAATGATATGTAAACCCCGTATTTACATATCTGTCACTGTGCAGGAGAATCCGTATAGGTGTTCGAGTGTTCGAACCGTAATGCGCAAGAAATGGTATGTAAACCCCGTATTTACATATCTGCCACTGTGCAGGAGAATCCGTATAGGTGTTCGAGTGTTCGAACAGTAATGCGCAAGAATTGGTATGGAAACCCCGTATTTACATATCTGCCACTGTGCGGGAGAATCCGTATAGGTGTTCGAGTGTTCGAACCGTAATGCGCAAGAAATGGTATGTAAACCCCGTATTTACATGTCTGCCACTGTGCATGAGAATCCGTATAGGTGTTCGAGTGTTCGAACCGTAATGCGCAAGAAATGGTATGGAAACCCCGTATTTACATATCTGCCACTGTGCAGGAGAATCCGTATAGGTGTTCGAGTGTTCGAACCGTAATGCGTAAGAAATGATATGTAAACCCCGTCTTTACATATCTGTCACTGTGCAGGAGAATCCGTATAGGTGTTCGAGTGTTCGAACCGTAATGCGCAAGAAGTGGTATGGAAACCCCGTATT
The DNA here is from genome assembly GCF_055761805.1 of Camellia sinensis. Classification (NCBI taxonomy): domain Eukaryota; kingdom Viridiplantae; phylum Streptophyta; class Magnoliopsida; order Ericales; family Theaceae; genus Camellia; species Camellia sinensis. The sequence goes on along the minus strand of NW_028128989.1, from coordinate 2,058,891 downwards.
TACATATCTGCCACTCTGCAGAAGAATCCGTATAGGTGTTCGAGTGTTCGAACCGTAATGCGCAAGAAATAGTATGGAAACCCCGTTTTTACATATCTGCCACTAAGCAGGAGAATCCGTATAGGTGTTCGAGTGTTCGAACCGTAATGCGCAAGAAATGGTATGTAAAACCCGTATTTACATATCTGCCACTGTGCAGGAGAATCCGTATAGGTGTTCGAGTGTTCGAACCGTAATGCGCAAGAAATGGTATGGAAACCCCGTATTTACATATCTGCCACTGTGCGGGAGAATCCGTATAGGTGTTCGAGTGTTCGAACCGTAATGCGCAAGAAATGGTATGTAAACCCCGTATTTACATGTCTGCCACTGTGCATGAGAATCCGTATAGGTGTTCGAGTGTTCGAACCGTAATGCGCAAGAAATGGTATGGAAACGCCGTATTTACATATCTGCCACTGTGCAGGAGAATCCGTATAGGTGTTCGAGTGTTCGAACCGTAATGCGCAAGAAGTGGTATGGAAACCCCGTATTTACATATCTGCCACTCTGCAGAAGAATCCGTATAGGTGTTCGAGTGTTCGAACCGTAATGCGCAAGAAATAGTATGGAAACCCCGTTTTTACATATCTGCCACTATGCAGGAGAATCCGTATAGGTGTTCGAGTGTTCAGACCGTAATGCGCAAGAAATGGTGTGTAAACCCCGTATTTACATATCTGCCACTGTGCAGAAGAATCCGTATAGGTGTTCGAGTGTTCGAACCGTAATGCGCAAGAATTGGTATGGAAACCCCATATTTACATATCAGCCACTGTGCAGGAGAATCCGTATAGGTGTTCGAGTGTTCGAACCGTAATGCGCAAGAAATGGTATGGAAACCCCGTATTTACATATCTGCCACTGTGCGGGAGAATCCGTATAGGTGTTCGAGTGTTCGAACCGTAATGCGCAAGAAATGGTATGTAAACCCCGTATTTACATGTCTGCCACTGTGCATGAGAATCCGTATAGGTGTTCGAGTGTTCGAACCGTAATGCGCAAGAAATGGTATGGAAACGCCGTATTTACATATCTGCCACTGTGCAGGAGAATCCGTATAGGTGTTCTAGTGTTCGAACCGTAATGCGCAAGAAATGATATGTAAACCCCGTATTTACATATCTGTCACTGTGCAGGAGAATCCGTATAGGTGTTCGAGTGTTCGAACCGTAATGCGCAAGAAATGGTATGTAAACCCCGTATTTACATATCTGCCACTGTGCAGGAGAATCCGTATAGGTGTTCGAGTGTTCGAACAGTAATGCGCAAGAATTGGTATGGAAACCCCGTATTTACATATCTGCCACTGTGCAGGAGAATCCGTATAGGTGTTCGAGTGTTCGACCCGTAATGCGCAAGAAATGGTATGTAAACCCCGTATTTACATGTCTGCCACTGTGCATGAGAATCCGTATAGGTGTTCGAGTGTTCGAACCGTAATGCGGAAGAAATGGTATGGAAACCCCGTATTTACATATCTGCCACTGTGCAGGAGAATCCGAGTAGGTGTTCGAGTGTTCGAACCGTAATGCGCAAGAATTGGTATGGAAACCCCATATTTACATATCTGCCATTGTGCAGGAGAATCCGTATAGGTGTTCGAGTGTTCGAACCGTAATGCGCAAGAAATGATATGTAAACCCCGTATTTACATATTTGCCACTGTGCAGGAGAATCCGTATAGGTGTTCGAGTGTTCGAACCGTAATGCGCAAGAAATGGTATGTAAAACCCGTATTTACATATCTGCCACTGTGCAGGAGAATCCGTATAGGTGTTCGAGTGTTCGAACCGTAATGCGCAAGAAATGGTATGTAAACCCCGTATTTACATATCTGCCACTATGCAGGAGAATCCATATAGGTGTTCGAGTGTTCGAACCGTAATGCGCAAGAATTGGTATGGAAACCCCATATTTACATATCAGCCACTGTGCAGGAGAATCCGTATAGGTGTTCGAGTGTTCGAACCGTAATGCGCAAGAAATGATATGTAAACCCCGTATTTACATATCTGTCACTGTGCAGGAGAATCCGAATAGGTGTTCGAGTGTTCGAACCGTAATGCGCAAGAAATGGTATGTAAACCCTGTATTTACATGTCTGCCACTGTGCAGGAGAGTCCGTATAGGTGTTCGAGTGTTCGAACCGTAATGCGCAAGAAATGGTATCGAAACCTGTATTTACATATCTGCCACTGTCCAGGAGAATCCGTATAGGTGTTCGAGTGTTCAAACAGTAATGCGCAAGAATTGGTATGGAAACCCCGTATTTACATATCTGCCACTGTGCGGGAGAATCCGTATAGGTGTTCGAGTGTTCGAACCGTAATGCGCAAGAAATGGTATGTAAACCCCGTATTTACATGTCTGCCACTGTGCATGAGAATCCGTATAGGTGTTCGAGTGTTCGAACCGTAATGCGCAAGAAATGGTATGGAAACCCCGTATTTACATATCTGCCACTGTGCAGGAGAATCCGTATAGGTGTTCGAGTGTTCGAACCGTAATGCGTAAGAAATGATATGTAAACCCCGTCTTTACATATCTGTCACTGTGCAGGAGAATCCATATAGGTGTTCGAGTGTTCGAACCGTAATGCGCAAGAAGTGGTATGGAAACCCCGTATTTACATATCTGCCACTCTGCAGAAGAATCCGTATAGGTGTTCGAGCGTTCGAACCGTAATGCGCAAGAAATAGTATGTAAACCCCGTTTTTACATATCTGCCACTAAGCAGGAGAATCCGTATAGGTGTTCGAGTGTTCGAACCGTAATGCGCAAGAAATGGTATGTAAAACCCGTATTTACATATCTGCCACTGTGCAGGAGAATCCGTATAGGTGTTCGAGTGTTCGAACCGTAAAGCGCAAGAAATGGTATGGAAACCCCGTATTTACATATCTGCCACTGTGCGGGAGAATCCGTATAGGTGTTCGAGTGTTCGAACCGTAATGCGCAAGAAATGGTATGTAAACCCCGTATTTACATGTCTGCCACTGTGCATGAGAATCCGTATAGGTGTTCGAGTGTTCGAACCGTAATGCGCAAGAAATGGTATGGAAACGCCGTATTTACATATCTGCCACTGTGCAGGAGAATCCGTATAGGTGTTCGAGTGTTCGAACCGTAATGCGCAAGAAATGGTATGTAAACCCCGTATTTACATGTCTGCCACTGTGCATGAGAATCCGTATTGGTGTTCGAGTGTTCGAACCGTAATGCGCAAGAAATGGTATGGAAACCCCGTATTTACATATCTGCCACTGTGCAGGAGAATCCGTATAGGTGTTCGAGTGTTCGAACCGTAATGCGTAAGAAATGATATGTAAACTCTGTATTTACATATCTGCCACTGTGCAGGAGAATCCGTATAGGTGTTCGAGTGTTCGAACCGTAATGCGCAAGAAATGGTATGGAAACCCCGTATTTACATATCTGCCACTCTGCAGAAGAATCCGTATAGGTGTTCGAGTGTTCGATCCGTAATGCGCAAGAAATGGTATGTAAACCCGTTATTTACATATCTGCCACTGCGCAGGAGAATCCGTAGAGGTGTTCGAGTGTTCGAACCGTAATGCGCAAGAAATGGTATGTAAACCCCGTATTTACATAGCTGCCACTGTGCAGGAGAATCCGTATAGGTGTTCGAGTGTTCGAACAGTAATGCGCAAGAATTGGTATGGAAACCCCGTATTTACATATCTGCCACTGTGCGGGAGAATCCGTATAGGTGTTCGAGTGTTCGAACCGTAATGCGCAAGAAATGGTATGTAAACCCCGTATTTACATGTCTGCCACTGTGCATGAGAATCCGTATAGGTGTTCGAGTGTTCGAACCGTAATGCGCAAGAAATGGTATGGAAACCCCGTATTTACATATCTGCCACTGTGCGGGAGAATCCGTATAGGTGTTCGAGTGTTCGAACCGTAATGCGCAAGAAATGGTATGTAAACCCCGTATTTACATGTCTGCCACTGTGCATGAGAATCCGTATAGGTGTTCGAGTGTTCGAACCGTAATGCGCAAGAAATGGTATGGAAACGCCGTATTTACATATCTGCCACTGTGCAGGAGAATCCGTATAGGTGTTCGAGTGTTCGAACCGTAATGCGCAAGAAATGATATGTAAACCCCGTATTTACATATCTGTCACTGTGCAGGAGAATCCGTATAGGTGTTCGAGTGTTCGAACCGTAATGCGCAAGAAATGGTATGTAAACCCCGTATTTACATATCTGCCACTGTGCAGGAGAATCCGTATAGGTGTTCGAGTGTTCGAACAGTAATGCGCAAGAATTGGTATGGAAACCCCGTATTTACATATCTGCCACTGTGCAGGAGAATCCGTATAGGTGTTCGAGTGTTCGACCCGTAATGCGCAAGAAATGGTATGTAAACCCCGTATTTACATGTGTGCCACTGTGCATGAGAATCCGTATAGGTGTTCGAGTGTTCGAACCGTAATGCGGAAGAAATGGTATGGAAACCCCGTATTTACATATCTGCCACTGTGCAGGAGAATCCGAGTAGGTGTTCGAGTGTTCGAACCGTAATGCGCAAGAATTGGTATGGAAACCCCATATTTACATATCTGCCATTGTGCAGGAGAATCCGTATAGGTGTTCGAGTGTTCGAACCGTAATGCGCAAGAAATGATATGTAAACCCCGTATTTACATATTTGCCACTGTGCAGGAGAATCCGTATAGGTGTTCGAGTGTTCGAACCGTAATGCGCAAGAAATGGTATGTAAAACCCGTATTTACATATCTGCCACTGTGCAGGAGAATCCGTATAGGTGTTCGAGTGTTCGAACCGTAATGCGCAAGAAATGGTATGTAAACCCCGTATTTACATATCTGCCACTATGCAGGAGAATCCATATAGGTGTTCGAGTGTTTGAACCGTAATGCGCAAGAATTGGTATGGAAACCCCATATTTACATATCAGCCACTGTGCAGGAGAATCCGTATAGGTGTTCGAGTGTTCGAACCGTAATGCGCAAGAAATGATATGTAAACCCCGTATTTACATATCTGTCACTGTGCAGGAGAATCCGAATAGGTGTTCGAGTGTTCGAACCGTAATGCGCAAGAAATGGTATGTAAACCCTGTATTTACATGTCTGCCACTGTGCAGGAGAGTCCGTATAGGTGTTCGAGTGTTCGAACCGTAATGCGCAAGAAATGGTATCGAAACCTGTATTTACATATCTGCCACTGTCCAGGAGAATCCGTATAGGTGTTCGAGTGTTCAAACAGTAATGCGCAAGAATTGGTATGGAAACCCCGTATTTACATATCTGCCACTGTGCGGGAGAATCCGTATAGGTGTTCGAGTGTTCGAACCGTAATGCGCAAGAAATGGTATGTAAACCCCGTATTTACATGTCTGCCACTGTGCATGAGAATCCGTATAGGTGTTCGAGTGTTCGAACCGTAATGCGCAAGAAATGGTATGGAAACCCCGTATTTACATATCTGCCACTGTGCAGGAGAATCCGTATAGGTGTTCGAGTGTTCGAACCGTAATGCGTAAGAAATGATATGTAAACCCCGTCTTTACATATCTGTCACTGTGCAGGAGAATCCATATAGGTGTTCGAGTGTTCGAACCGTAATGCGCAAGAAGTGGTATGGAAACCCCGTATTTACATATCTGCCACTCTGCAGAAGAATCCGTATAGGTGTTCGAGCGTTCGAACCGTAATGCGCAAGAAATAGTATGGAAACCCCGTTTTTACATATCTGCCACTAAGCAGGAGAATCCGTATAGGTGTTCGAGTGTTCGAACCGTAATGCGCAAGAAATGGTATGTAAAACCCGTATTTACATATCTGCCACTGTGCAGGAGAATCCGTATAGGTGTTCGAGTGTTCGAACCGTAAAGCGCAAGAAATGGTATGGAAACCCCGTATTTACATATCTGCCACTGTGCGGGAGAATCCGTATAGGTGTTCGAGTGTTCGAACCGTAATGCGCAAGAAATGGTATGTAAACCCCGTATTTACATGTCTGCCACTGTGCATGAGAATCCGTATAGGTGTTCGAGTGTTCGAACCGTAATGCGCAAGAAATGGTATGGAAACGCCGTATTTACATATCTGCCACTGTGCAGGAGAATCCGTATAGGTGTTCGAGTGTTCGAACCGTAATGCGCAAGAAATGGTATGTAAACCCCGTATTTACATGTCTGCCACTGTGCATGAGAATCCGTATTGGTGTTCGAGTGTTCGAACCGTAATGCGCAAGAAATGGTATGGAAACCCCGTATTTACATATCTGCCACTGTGCAGGAGAATCCGTATAGGTGTTCGAGTGTTCGAACCGTAATGCGTAAGAAATGATATGTAAACCCTGTATTTACATATCTGCCACTGTGCAGGAGAATCCGTATAGGTGTTCGAGTGTTCGAACCGTAATGCGCAAGAAATGGTATGGAAACCCCGTATTTACATATCTGCCACTCTGCAGAAGAATCCGTATAGGTGTTCGAGTGTTCGATCCGTAATGCGCAAGAAATGGTATGTAAACCCGTTATTTACATATCTGCCACTGCGCAGGAGAATCCGTAGAGGTGTTCGAGTGTTCGAACCGTAATGCGCAAGAAATGGTATGTAAACCCCGTATTTACATAGCTGCCACTGTGCAGGAGAATCCGTATAGGTGTTCGAGTGTTCGAACAGTAATGCGCAAGAATTGGTATGCAAACCCCGTATTTACATATCTGCCACTATGCGGGAGAATCCGTATAGGTGTTCGAGTGTTCGAACCGTAATGCGCAAGAAATGGTATGTAAACCCCGTATTTACATGTCTGCCACTGTGCATGAGAATCCGTATAGGTGTTCGAGTGTTCGAACCGTAATGCGCAAGAAATGGTATGGAAACCCCGTATTTACATATCTGCCACTGTGCAGGAGAATCCGTATAGGTGTTTGAGTGTTCGAACCGTAATGCGTAAGAAATGATATGTAAACCCCGTATTTACATATCTGCCACTGTGCAGGAGAATCCGTATAGGTGTTCGAGTGTTCGAACCGTAATGCGCAAGAAATGGTATGTAAACCCCGTATTTACATATCTGCCACTATGCAGGAGAATCCGTATAGGTGTTTGAGTGTTCGAACCGTAATGCGCAAGAAATGGTATGTAAACCTCGTATTTACATATCTGCCACAATGCAGGAGAATCCATATAGGTGTTCGAGTGTTCGAACCGTAATGCACAAGAAATGGTATGGAAACCCCGAATTTACATATCTGCCACTGTGCAGCAGAATCCGTATAGGTGTTCGAGTGTTCGAAACGTAATGCGCAAGAAATGGTGTGTAAACCCCGTATTTACATATCTGCCACTGTGCAGAAGAATCCGTATAGGTGTTCGAGTGTTCGAACCGTAATGCGCAAGAATTGGTATGGAAACCCCATATTTACATATCTGCCACTGTGTAGTAGAATCCGTATAGGTGTTCGAGTGTTCGAACCGTAATGCGCAAGAAATGATATGTAAACCCCGTATTTACATATTTGCCACTGTGCAGGAGAATCCGTATAGGTGTTCGAGTGTTCGAACCGTAATGCGCAAGAAATAGTATGGAAACCCCGTTTTTACATATCTGCCACTATGCAGGAGAATCCGTATAGGTGTTCGAGTGTTCAAACCGTAATGCGCAAGAAATGGTGTGTAAACCCCGTATTTACATATCTGCCACTGTGCAGAAGAATCCGTATAGGTGTTCGAGTGTTCGAACCGTAATGCGCAAGAATTGGTATGGAAACCCCATATTTACATATCAGCCACTGTGCAGGAGAATCCGTATAGGTGTTCGAGTGTTCGAACCGTAATGCGCAAGAAATGATATGTAAACCCCGTATTTACATATCTGTCACTGTGCAGGAGAATCCGTATAGGTGTTCGACTGTTCGAACCGTAATGCGCAAGAAATGGTATGTAAACCCCGTATTTACATATCTGCCACTGTGCAGGAGAATCCGTATAGGTGTTCGAGTGTTCGAACCGTAATGCGCAAGAAATGGTATGTAAACCCCGTATTTACATATCTGCCACTGTGCAGGAGAATCCGAGTAGGTGTTCGAGTGTTCGAACCGTAATGCGCAAGAATTGGTATGGAAACCCCATATTTACATATCTGCCATTGTGCAGGAGAATCCGTATAGGTGTTCGAGTGTTCGAACCGTAATGCGCAAGAAATGATATGTAAACCCCGTATTTACATATTTGCCACTGTGCAGGAGAATCCGTATAGGTGTTCGAGTGTTCGAACCGTAATGCGCAAGAAATGGTATGTAAAACCCGTATTTACATATCTGCCACTGTGCAGGAGAATCCGTATAGGTGTTCGAGTGTTCGAACCGTAATGCGCAAGAAATGGTATGTAAACACCGTATTTACATATCTGCCACTATGCAGGAGAATCCATATAGGTGTTCGAGTGTTCGAACCGTAATGCGCAAGAATTGGTATGGAAACCCCATATTTACATATCAGCCACTGTGCAGGAGAATCCGTATAGGTGTTCGAGTGTTCGAACCGTAATGCGCAAGAAATGATATGTAAACCCCGTATTTACATATCTGTCACTGTGCAGGAGAATCCGAATAGGTGTTCGAGTGTTCGAACCGTAATGCGCAAGAAATGGTATGTAAACCCTGTATTTACATGTCTGCCACTGTGCAGGAGAGTCCGTATAGGTGTTCGAGTGTTCGAACCGTAATGCGCAAGAAATGGTATGGAAACCTGTATTTACATATCTGCCACTGTGCAGGAGAATCCGTATAGGTGTTCGAGTGTTCGAACAGTAATGCGCAAGAATTGGTATGGAAACCCCGTATTTACATATCTGCCACTGTGCGGGAGAATCCGTATAGGTGTTCGAGTGTTCGAACCGTAATGCGCAAGAAATGGTATGTAAACCCCGTATTTACATGTCTGCCACTGTACATGAGAATCCGTATAGGTGTTCGAGTGTTCGAACCGTAATGCGCAAGAAACGGTATGGAAACCCCGTATTTACATATCTGCCACTGTGCAGGAGAATCCGTATAGGTGTTCGAGTGTTCGAACCGTAATGCGTAAGAAATGATATGTAAACCCCGTCTTTACATATCTGCCACTGTGCAGGAGAATCCGTATAGGTGTTCGAGTGTTCGAACTGTAATGCGCAAGAAATGGTATGGAAACCCCGTATTTACATATCTGCCACTCTGCAGAAGAATCCGTATAGGTGTTCGAGTGTTCGATCCGTAATGCGCAAGAAATGGTATGTAAACCCGTTATTTACATATCTGTCACTGCGCAGGAGAATCCGTATAGGTGTTCGAGTGTTCGAACCGTAATGCGCAAGAAATGGTATGTAAACCCTGTATTTACATATCTGCCACTGTGCAGGAGAATCCGTATAGGTGTTCGAGTGTTCGAACCGTAATGCGCAAAAATTGGAATGGAAACCCCGTATTTACATATCTGCCACTGTGCAGGAGAATCCGTATAGGTGTTCGAGTGTTCGAACCGTAATGCGCAAGAAATGGTATGTAAACCCCGTATTTACATATCTGCCACTATGCAGGAGAATCCGTATAGGTGTTCGAGTGTTCGAACCGTAATGCGCAAAAATTGGAATGGAAACCCCGTATTTACATATCTGCCACTGTGCAGGAGAATTCGTATAGGTGTTCGAGTGTTCGAACCGTAATGCGCAAGAAATGGTATGTAAACCTCGTATTTACATATCTGCCACTGTGCGGGAGAATCCGTATAGGTGTTCGAGTGTTCGAACCGTAATGCGCAAGAAATGGTATGTAAACCCCGTATTTACATGTCTGCCACTGTACATGAGAATCCGTATAGGTGTTCGAGTGTTCGAACCGTAATGCGCAAGAATTGGTATGGAAACCCCATATTTACATATCAGCCACTGTGCAGGAGAATCCGTATAGGTGTTCGAGTGTTCGAACCGTAATGCGCAAGAAATGATATGTAAACCCCGTATTTACATATCTGTCACTGTGCAGGAGAATCCGAATAGGTGTTCGAGTGTTCGAACCGTAATGCGCAAGAAATGGTATGTAAACCCTGTATTTACATGTCTGCCACTGTGCAGGAGAGTCCGTATAGGTGTTCGAGTGTTCGAACCGTAATGCGCAAGAAATGGTATGGAAACCTGTATTTACATATCTGCCACTGTGCAGGAGAATCCGTATAGGTGTTCGAGTGTTCGAACAGTAATGCGCAAGAATTGGTATGGAAACCCCGTATTTACATATCTGCCACTGTGCGGGAGAATCCGTATAGGTGTTCGAGTGTTCGAACCGTAATGCGCAAGAAATGGTATGTAAACCCCGTATTTACATGTCTGCCACTGTACATGAGAATCCGTATAGGTGTTCGAGTGTTCGAACCGTAATGCGCAAGAAATGGTATGGAAACCCCGTATTTACATATCTGCCACTGTGCAGGAGAATCCGTATAGGTGTTCGAGTGTTCGAACCGTAATGCGTAAGAAATGATATGTAAACCCCGTCTTTACATATCTGCCACTGTGCAGGAGAATCCGTATAGGTGTTCGAGTGTTCGAACCGTAATGCGCAAGAAATGGTATGGAAACCCCGTATTTACATATCTGCCACTCTGCAGAAGAATCCGTATAGGTGTTCGAGTGTTCGATCCGTAATGCGCAAGAAATGGTATGTAAACCCGTTATTTACATATCTGTCACTGCGCAGGAGAATCCGTATAGGTGTTCGAGTGTTCGAACCGTAATGCGCAAGAAATGGTATGTAAACCCTGTATTTACATATCTGCCACTGTGCAGGAGAATCCGTATAGGTGTTCGAGTGTTCGAACCGTAATGCGCAAAAATTGGAATGGAAACCCCGTATTTACATATCTGCCACTGTGCAGGAGAATCCGTATAGGTGTTCGAGTGTTCGAACCGTAATGCGCAAGAAATGGTATGTAAACCCCGTATTTACATATCTGCCACTATGCAGGAGAATCCGTATAGGTGTTCGAGTGTTCGAACCGTAATGCGCAAAAATTGGAATGGAAACCCCGTATTTACATATCTGCCACTGTGCAGGAGAATCCGTATAGGTGTTCGAGTGTTCGAACCGTAATGCGCAAGAAATGGTATGTAAACCTCGTATTTACATATCTGCCACTGTGCGGGAGAATCCGTATAGGTGTTCGAGTGTTCGAACCGTAATGCGCAAGAAATGGTATGTAAACCCCGTATTTACATGTCTGCCACTGTACATGAGAATCCGTATAGGTGTTCGAGTGTTCGAACCGTAATGCGCAAGAAATGGTATGGAAACCCCGTATTTACATATCTGCCACTGTGCAGGAGAATCCGTATAGGTGTTCGGGTGTTCGAACAGTAATGCGCAAGAATTGGTATGTAAACCCCGTATTTACATATCTGCCACTGTACAGGAGAATCCGTATAGGTGTTCGAGTGTTCGAACCGTAATGCGCAAGAAATGGTATGTAAACCCCGTATTTACATATCTGCCACTGTGCCGGAGAATCCGTATAGGTGTTCGAGTGTTCGAACCGTAATGCGTAAGAAATGATATGTAAACCCCGTCTTTACATATCTGCCACTGTGCAGGAGAATCCGTATAGGTGTTCGAGTGTTCGAACCGTAATGCGCAAGAAATGGTATGGAAACCCCGTATTTACATATCTGCTACTCTGCAGAAGAATCCGTATAGGTGTTCGAGTGTTCGATCCGTAATGCGCAAGAAATGGTATGTAAACCCGTTATTTACATATCTGTCACTGCGCAGGAGAATCCGTATAGGTGTTCGAGTGTTCGAACCGTAATGCGCAAGAAATGGTATGTAAACCCTGTATTTACATATCTGCCACTGTGCAGGAGAATCCGTATAGGTGTTCGAGTGTTCGAACCGTAATGCGCAAAAATTGGAATGGAAACCCCGTATTTACATATCTGCCACTGTGCAGGAGAATCCGTATAGGTGTTCGAGTGTTCGAACCGTAATGCGCAAGAAATGGTATGTAAACCCCGTATTTACATATCTGCCACTATGCAGGAGAATCCGTATAGGTGTTCGAGTGTTCGAACCGTAATGCGCAAAAATTGGAATGGAAACCCCGTATTTACATATCTGCCACTGTGCAGGAGAATCCGTATAGGTGTTCGAGTGTTCGAACCGTAATGCGCAAGAAATGGTATGTAAACCTCGTATTTACATATCTGCCACTGTGCGGGAGAATCCGTATAGGTGTTCGAGTGTTCGAACCGTAATGCGCAAGAAATGGTATGTATACCCCGTATTTACATGTCTGCCACTGTACATGAGAATCCGTATAGGTGTTCGAGTGTTCGAACCGTAATGCGCAAGAAATGGTATGGAAACCCCGTATTTACACATCTGCCACTGTGCAGGAGAATCCGTATAGGTGTTCGGGTGTTCGAACAGTAATGCGCAAGAATTGGTATGTAAACCCCGTATTTACATATCTGCCACTGTACAGGAGAATCCGTATAGGTGTTCGAGTGTTCGAACCGTAATGCGCAAGAAATGGTATGTAAACCCCGTATTTACATATCTGCCACTGTGCCGGAGAATCCGTATAGGTGTTCGAGTGTTCGAACCGTAATGCGTAAGAAATGATATGTAAACCCCGTCTCTACATATCTGCCACTGTGCAGGAGAATCCGTATAGGTGTTCGAGTGTTCGAACCGTAATGCGCAAGAAATGGTATGGAAACCCCGTATTTACATATCTGCTACTCTGCAGAAGAATCCGTATAGGTGTTCGAGTGTTCGATCCGTAATGCGCAAGAAATGGTATGTAAACCCGTTATTTACATATCTGTCACTGCGCAGGAGAATCCGTATAGGTGTTCGAGTGTTCGAACCGTAATGCGCAAGAAATGGTATGTAAACCCTGTATTTACATATCTGCCACTGTGCAGGAAAATCCGTATAGGTGTTCGAGTGTTCGAACCGTAATGCGCAAGAAATGGTATGTAAACCCCGTATTTACATATCTGCCACTGTGCAGGAGAATCCGTATAGGTGTTCGAGTGTTCGAACCGTAATGCGCAAGAAATGGTATGTAAACCCCGTATTTACATATCTGCCACTATGCAGGAGAATCCATATAGGTGTTCGGGTGTTCGAACCGTAATGCGCAAGAAATGGTATGGAAACCCCGAATTTACATATCTGCCACTGTGCAGGAGAATCCGTATAGGTGTTCGAGTGTTCGAAACGTAATGCGCAAGAAATGGTGTGTAAACCCCGTATTTACATATCTGCCACTGTGCAGAAGAATCCGTATAGGTGTTCGAGTGTTCGAACCGTAATGCGCAAGAATTGGTATGGAAACCCCATATTTACATATCTGCCACTGTGCGGGAGAATCCGTATAGGTGTTCGAGTGTTCGAACCGTAATGCGCAAGAAATGATATGTAAACCCCGTATTTACATATTTGCCACTGTGCAGGAGAATCCGTATAGGTGTTCGAGTGTTCGAACCGTAATGCGCAAGAAATGGTATGTAAAACCCGTATTTACATATCTGCCACTATGCAGGAGAATCCGTATAGGTGTTCGAGTGTTCGAACCGTAATGCGCAAGAAATGGTATGTAAACCCCGTATTTACATATCTGCCACTATGCGGGAGAATCCATATAGGTGTTCGAGTGTTCGAACCGTAATTCGCAAGAATTGGTATGGAAACCCCATATTTACATATCAGCCACTGTGTAGGAGAATCCGTATAGGTGTTCGAGTGTTCGAACCGTAATGCGCAAGAAATGATATGTAAACCCCGTATTTACATATCTGTCACTGTGCAGGAGAATCCGTATAGGTGTTCGAGTGTTCGAACCGTAATGCGCAAGAAATGGTATGTAAACCCTGTATTTACATGTCTGCCACTGTGCAGGAGAATCCGTATAGGTGTTCGAGTGTTCGAACCGTAATGCGCAAGAAATGGTATGGAAACCCCGTATTTACATATCTGCCACTGTGCAGGAGAATCCGTATAGGTGTTCGAGTGTTCGAACAGTAATGCGCAAGAATTGGTATGGAAACCCCGTATTTACATATCTGCCACTGTGCGGGAGAATCCGTATAGGTGTTCGAGTGTTCGAACCGTAATGCGCAAGAAATGGTATGTAAACCCCGTATTTACATGTCTGCCACTGTGCATGAGAATCCGTATAGGTGTTCGAGTGTTCGAACCGTAATGCGCAAGAAATGGTATGGAAACCCCGTATTTACATATCTGCCACTGTGCAGGAGAATCCGTATAGGTGTTCGAGTGTTCGAACCGTAATGCGTAAGAAATGATATGTAAACCCCGTCTTTACATATCTGCCACTGTGCATGAGAATCCGTATAGGTGTTCGAGTGTTCGAACCGTAATGCGCAAGAAATGGTGTGGAAACCCCGTATTTACATATCTGCCACTCTGCAGAAGAATCCGTATAGGTGTTCGAGTGTTCGATCCGTAATGCGCAGGAAATGGTATGTAAACCCGTTATTTACATATCTGTCACTGCGCAGGAGAATCCGTATAGGTGTTCGAGTGTTCGAACCGTAATGCGCAAGAAATGGTATGTAAACCCTGTATTTACATATCTGCCACTGTGCAGGAGAATCCGTATAGGTGTTCGAGTGTTCGAACCGTAATGCGCAAGAAATGGTATGTAAACCCCGTATTTACATATCTGCCACTGTGCAGGAGAATCCGTGTAGGTGTTCGAGTGTTCGAACCGTAATGCGCAAGAAATGGTATGTAAACCCCGTATTTACATATCTGCCACTATGCAGGAGAATCCATATAGGTGTTCGAGTGTTCGAACCGTAATGCGCAAGAATTGGTATGGAAACCCCATATTTACATATCAGCCACTGTGCAGGAGAATCCGTATGGGTGTTCGAGTGTTCGAACCGTAATGCGCAAGAAATGATATGTAAACCCCGTATTTACATATCTGTCACTGTGCAGGAGAATCCGTATAGGTGTTCGAGTGTTCGAATCGTAATGCGCAAGAAATGGTATGTAAACCCTGTATTTACATGTCTGCCACTGTGCAGGAGAATCCGTATAGGTGTTCGAGTGTTCGAACCGTAATGCGCAAGAATTGGTATGGAAACCCCATATTTACATATCAGCCACTGTGGAGGAGAATCCGTATAGGTGTTCGAGTGTTCGAACCGTAATGCGCAAGAAATGATATGTAAACCCCGTATTTACATATCTGTCACTGTGCAGGAGAATCCGTATAGGTGTTCGAGTGTTCGAACCGTAATGCGCAAGAAATGGTATGTAAACCCCGTATTTACATATCTGCCACTGTGCAGTAGAATCCGTATAGGTGTTCGAGTGTTCGAACAGTAATGCGCAAGAATTGGTATGGAAACCCCGTATTTACATATCTGCCACTGTGCGGGAGAATCCGTATAGGTGTTCGAGTGTTCGAACCGTAATGCGCAAGAAATGGTATGTAAACCCCGTATTTACATGTCTGCCACTGTGCATGAGAATCCGTATAGGTGTTCGAGTGTTCGAACCGTAATGCGCAAGAAATGGTTTGGAAACGCCGTATTTACATATCTGCCACTGTGCAGGAGAATCCGTATAGGTGTTCGAGTGTTCGAACCGTAATGCGTAAGAAATGATATGTAAACCCTGTATTTACATATCTGCCACTGTGCAGGAGAATCCGTATAGGTGTTCGAGTGTTCGAACCGTAATGCGCAAGAAATGGTATGGAAACCCCGTATTTACATATCTGCCACTGTGCAGGAGAATCCGTATAGGTGTTCGAGTGTTCGAACAATAATGCGCAAGAATTGGTATGGAAACCCCGTATTTACATATCTGCCACTGTGCGGGAGAATCCGTATAGGTGTTCGAGTGTTCGAACCGTAATGCGCAAGAAATGGTATGTAAACCCCGTATTTACATGTCTGCCACTGTGCATGAGAATCCGTATAGGTGTTCGAGTGTTCGAACCGTAATGCGTAAGAAATGGTATGGAAACCCCGTATTTACATATCTGCCACTGTGCAGGAGAATCCGTATAGGTGTTCGAGTGTTCGAACCGTAATGCGTAAGAAATGATATGTAAACCCCGTCTTTACATATCTGCCACTGTGCATGAGAACCCGTATAGGTGTTCGAGTGTTCGAACCGTAATGCGCAAGAAATGGTATGGAAACCCCGTATTTACATATCTGCCACTCTGCAGAAGAATCCGTATAGGTGTTCGAGTGTTCGATCCGTAATGCGCAGGAAATGGTATGTAAACCCGTTATTTACATATCTGTCACTGCGCAGGAGAATCCGTATAGGTGTTCGAGTGTTCGAACCGTAATGCGCAAGAAATGGTATGTAAACCCTGTATTTACATATCTGCCACTGTGCAGGAGAATCCGTATAGGTGTTCGAGTGTTCGAACCGTAATGCGCAAGAAATGGTATGTAAACCCCGTATTTACATATCTGCCACTGTGCAGGAGAATCCGTGTAGGTGTTCGAGTGTTCGAACCGTAATGCGCAAGAAATGGTATGTAAACCCCATATTTACATATCTGCCACTATGCAGGAGAATCCATATAGGTGTTCGAGTGTTCGAACCGTAATGCGCAAGAATTGGTATGGAAACCCCATATTTACATATCAGCCACTGTGCAGGAGAATCCGTATGGGTGTTCGAGTGTTCGAACCGTAATGCGCAAGAAATGATATGTGAACCCCGTATTTACATATCTGTCACTGTGCAGGAGAATCCGTATAGGTGTTCGAGTGTTCGAACCGTAATGCGCAAGAAATGGTATGTAAACCCTGTATTTACATGTCTGCCACTGTGCAGGAGAATCCGTATAGGTGTTCGAGTGTTCGAACCGTAATGCGCAAGAAATGGTATGGAAACCCCGTATTTACATATCTGCCACTGTGCAGGAGAATCCGTATAGGTGTTCGAGTGTTCGAACAGTAATGCGCAAGAATTGGTATGGAAACCCCGTATTTACATATCTGCCACTGTGCGGGAGAATCCGTATAGGTGTTCGAGTGTTCGAACCGTAATGCGCAAGAAATGGTATGTAAACCCCGTATTTACATGTCTGCCACTGTGCATGAGAATCCGTATAGGTGTTCGAGTGTTCGAACCGTAATGCGCAAGAAATGGTATGGAAACCCCGTATTTACATATCTGCCACTGTGCAGGAGAATCCGTATAGGTGTTCGAGTGTTCGAACCGTAATGCGTAAGAAATGATATGTAAACCCCGTCTTTACATATCTGCCACTGTGCATGAGAATCCGTATAGGTGTTCGAGTGTTCGAACCGTAATGCGCAAGAAATGGTGTGGAAACCCCGTATTTACATATCTGCCACTCTGCAGAAGAATCCGTATAGGTGTTCGAGTGTTCGATCCGTAATGCGCAGGAAATGGTATGTAAACCCGTTATTTACATATCTGTCACTGCGCAGGAGAATCCGTATAGGTGTACGAGTGTTCGAACCGTAATGCGCAAGAAATGGTATGTAAACCCTGTATTTACATATCTGCCACTGTGCAGGAGAATCCGTATAGGTGTTCGAGTGTTCGAACCGTAATGCGCAAGAAATGGTATGTAAACCCCGTATTTACATATCTGCCACTGTGCAGGAGAATCCGTGTAGGTGTTCGAGTGTTCGAACCGTAATGCGCAAGAAATGGTATGTAAACCCCGTATTTACATATCTGCCACTATGCAGGAGAATCCATATAGGTGTTCGAGTGTTCGAACCGTAATGCGCAAGAATTGGTATGGAAACCCCATATTTACATATCAGCCACTGTGCAGGAGAATCCGTATGGGTGTTCGAGTGTTCGAACCGTAATGCGCAAGAAATGGTATGTAAACCCCGTATTTACATATCTGCCACTGTGCAGGAGAATCCGTGTAGGTGTTCGAGTGTTCGAACCGTAATGCGCAAGAAATGGTATGTAAACCCCGTATTTACATATCTGCCACTATGCAGGAGAATCCATATAGGTGTTCGAGTGTTCGAACCGTAATGCGCAAGAATTGGTATGGAAACCCCATATTTACATATCAGCCACTGTGCAGGAGAATCCGTATGGGTGTTCGAGTGTTCGAACCGTAATGCGCAAGAAATGATATGTGAACCCCGTATTTACATATCTGTCACTGTGCAGGAGAATCCGTATAGGTGTTCGAGTGTTCGAACCGTAATGCGCAAGAAATGGTATGTAAACCCTGTATTTACATGTCTGCCACTGTGCAGGAGAATCCGTATAGGTGTTCGAGTGTTCGAACCGTAATGCGCAAGAAATGGTATGGGAACCCCGTATTTACATATCTGCCACTGTGCAGGAGAATCCGTATAGGTGTTCGGGTGTTCGAACAGTAATGCGCAAGAATTGGTATGTAAACCCCGTATTTACATATCTGCCACTGTACAGGAGAATCCGTATAAGTGTTCGAGTGTTCGAACCGTAATGCGCAAGAAATGGTATGTAAACCCCGTATTTACATATCTGCCACTGTGCTGGAGAATCCGTATAGGTGTTCGAGTGTTCGAACCGTAATGCGTAAGAAATGATATGTAAACCCCGTCTTTACATATCTGCCACTGTGCAGGAGAATCCGTATAGGTGTTCGAGTGTTCGAACCGTAATGCGCAAGAAATGGTATGGAAACCCCGTATTTACATATCTGCCACTCTGCAGAAGAATCCGTATAGGTGTTCGAGTGTTCGATCCGTAATGCGCAAGAAATGGTATGTAAACCCGTTATTTACATATCTGTCACTGCGCAGGAGAATCCGTATAGGTGTTCGAGTGTTCGAACCGTAATGCGCAAGAAATGGTATGTAAACCCTGTATTTACATATCTGCCACTGTGCAGGAGAATCTGTATAGGTGTTCGAGTGTTCGAACCGTAATGCGCAAGAATTGGAATGGAAACCCCGTATTTACATATCTGCCACTGTGCAGGAGAATCCGTATAGGTGTTCGAGTGTTCGAACCGTAATGCGCAAGAAATGGTATGTAAACCCCGTATTTACATATCTGCCACTGTGCAGGAGAATCCGTATAGGTGTTCGAGTGTTCGAACCGTAATGCGCAAGAAATGGTATGTAAACCCCGTATTTACATATCTGCCACTATGCAGGAGAATCCATATAGGTGTTCGAGTGTTCGAACCGTAATGCGCAAGAAATGGTATGGAAACCCCGAATTTACATATCTGCCACTGTGCAGGAGAATCCGTATAGGTGTTCGAGTGTTCGAAACGTAATGCGCAAGAAATGGTGTGTAAACCCCGTATTTACATATCTGCCACTGTGCAGAAGAATCCGTATAGGTGTTCGAGTGTTCGAACCGTAATGCGCAAGAATTGGTATGGAAACCCCATATTTACATATCTGCCACTGTGCGGGAGAATCCGTATAGGTGTTCGAGTGTTCGAACCGTAATGCGCAAGAAATGATATGTAAACCCCGTATTTACATATTTGCCACTGTGCAGGAGAATCCGTATAGGTGTTCGAGTGTTCGAACCGTAATGCGCAAGAAATGGTATGTAAAACCCGTATTTACATATCTGCCACTATGCAGGAGAATCCGTATAGGTGTTCGAGTGTTCGAACCGTAATGCGCAAGAAATGGTATGTAAACCCCGTATTTACATATCTGCCACTATGCAGGAGAATCCATATAGGTGTTCGAGTGTTCGAACCGTAATGCGCAAGAATTGGTATGGAAACCCCATATTTACATATCAGCCACTGTGTAGGAGAATCCGTATAGGTGTTCGAGTGTTCGAACCGTAATGCGCAAGAAATGATATGTAAACCCCGTATTTACATATCTGTCACTGTGCAGGAGAATCCGTATAGGTGTTCGAGTGTTCGAACCGTAATGCGCAAGAAATGGTATGTAAACCCTGTATTTACATGTCTGCCACTGTGCAGGAGAATCCGTATAGGTGTTCGAGTGTTCGAACCGTAATGCGCAAGAAATGGTATGGAAACCCCGTATTTACATATCTGCCACTGTGCAGGAGAATCCGTATAGGTGTTCGAGTGTTCGAACAGTAATGCGCAAGAATTGGTATGGAAACCCCGTATTTACATATCTGCCACTGTGCGGGAGAATCCGTATAGGTGTTCGAGTGTTCGAACCGTAATGCGCAAGAAATGGTATGTAAACCCCGTATTTACATGTCTGCCACTGTGCATGAGAATCCGTATAGGTGTTCGAGTGCTCGAACCGTAATGCGCAAGAAATGGTATGGAAACCCCGTATTTACATATCTGCCACTGTGCAGGAGAATCCGTATAGGTGTTCGAGTGTTCGAACCGTAATGCGTAAGAAATGATATGTAAACCCCGTCTTTACATATCTGCCACTGTGCATGAGAATCCGTATAGGTGTTCGAGTGTTCGAACCGTAATGCGCAAGAAATGGTGTGGAAACCCCGTATTTACATATCTGCCACTCTGCAGAAGAATCCGTATAGGTGTTCGAGTGTTCGATCCGTAATGCGCAGGAAATGGTATGTAAACCCGTTATTTACATATCTGTCACTGCGCAGGAGAATCCGTATAGGTGTTCGAGTGTTCGAACCGTAATGCGCAAGAAATGGTATGTAAACCCTGTATTTACATATCTGCCACTGTGCAGGAGAATCCGTATAGGTGTTCGAGTGTTCGAACCGTAATGCGCAAGAAATGGTATGTAAACCCCGTATTTACATATCTGCCACTGTGCAGGAGAATCCGTGTAGGTGTTCGAGTGTTCGAACCGTAATGCGCAAGAAATGGTATGTAAACCCCGTATTTACATATCTGCCACTATGCAGGAGAATCCATATAGGTGTTCGAGTGTTCGAACCGTAATGCGCAAGAATTGGTATGGAAACCCCATATTTACATATCAGCCACTGTGCAGGAGAATCCGTATGGGTGTTCGAGTGTTCGAACCGTAATGCGCAAGAAATGATATGTAAACCCCGTATTTACATATCTGTCACTGTGCAGGAGAATCCGTATAGGTGTTCGAGTGTTCGAATCGTAATGCGCAAGAAATGGTATGTAAACCCTGTATTTACATGTCTGCCACTGTGCAGGAGAATCCGTATAGGTGTTCGAGTGTTCGAACCGTAATGCGCAAGAATTGGTATGGAAACCCCATATTTACATATCAGCCACTGTGGAGGAGAATCCGTATAGGTGTTCGAGTGTTCGAACCGTAATGCGCAAGAAATGATATGTAAACCCCGTATTTACATATCTGTCACTGTGCAGGAGAATCCGTATAGGTGTTCGAGTGTTCGAACCGTAATGCGCAAGAAATGGTATGTAAACCCCGTATTTACATATCTGCCACTGTGCAGTAGAATCCGTATAGGTGTTCGAGTGTTCGAACAGTAATGCGCAAGAATTGGTATGGAAACCCCGTATTTACATATCTGCCACTGTGCGGGAGAATCCGTATAGGTGTTCGAGTGTTCGAACCGTAATGCGCAAGAAATGGTATGTAAACCCCGTATTTACATGTCTGCCACTGTGCATGAGAATCCGTATAGGTGTTCGAGTGTTCGAACCGTAATGCGCAAGAAATGGTTTGGAAACGCCGTATTTACATATCTGCCACTGTGCAGGAGAATCCGTATAGGTGTTCGAGTGTTCGAACCGTAATGCGTAAGAAATGATATGTAAACCCTGTATTTACATATCTGCCACTGTGCAGGAGAATCCGTATAGGTGTTCGAGTGTTCGAACCGTAATGCGCAAGAAATGGTATGGAAACCCCGTATTTACATATCTGCCACTGTGCAGGAGAATCCGTATAGGTGTTCGAGTGTTCGAACAATAATGCGCAAGAATTGGTATGGAAACCCCGTATTTACATATCTGCCACTGTGCGGGAGAATCCGTATAGGTGTTCGAGTGTTCGAACCGTAATGCGCAAGAAATGGTATGTAAACCCCGTATTTACATGTCTGCCACTGTGCATGAGAATCCGTATAGGTGTTCGAGTGTTCGAACCGTAATGCGTAAGAAATGGTATGGAAACCCCGTATTTACATATCTGCCACTGTGCAGGAGAATCCGTATAGGTGTTCGAGTGTTCGAACCGTAATGCGTAAGAAATGATATGTAAACCCCGTCTTTACATATCTGCCACTGTGCATGAGAACCCGTATAGGTGTTCGAGTGTTCGAACCGTAATGCGCAAGAAATGGTATGGAAACCCCGTATTTACATATCTGCCACTCTGCAGAAGAATCCGTATAGGTGTTCGAGTGTTCGATCCGTAATGCGCAGGAAATGGTATGTAAACCCGTTATTTACATATCTGTCACTACGCAGGAGAATCCGTATAGGTGTTCGAGTGTTCGAACCGTAATGCGCAAGAAATGGTATGTAAACCCTGTATTTACATATCTGCCACTGTGCAGGAGAATCCGTATAGGTGTTCGAGTGTTCGAACCGTAATGCGCAAGAAATGGTATGTAAACCCCGTATTTACATATCTGCCACTGTGCAGGAGAATCCGTGTAGGTGTTCGAGTGTTCGAACCGTAATGCGCAAGAAATGGTATGTAAACCCCGTATTTACATATCTGCCACTATGCAGGAGAATCCATATAGGTGTTCGAGTGTTCGAACCGTAATGCGCAAGAATTGGTATGGAAACCCCATATTTACATATCAGCCACTGTGCAGGAGAATCCGTATGGGTGTTCGAGTGTTCGAACCGTAATGCGCAAGAAATGATATGTGAACCCCGTATTTACATATCTGTCACTGTGCAGGAGAATCCGTATAGGTGTTCGAGTGTTCGAACCGTAATGCGCAAGAAATGGTATGTAAACCCTGTATTTACATGTCTGCCACTGTGCAGGAGAATCCGTATAGGTGTTCGAGTGTTCGAACCGTAATGCGCAAGAAATGGTATGGAAACCCCGTATTTACATATCTGCCACTGTGCAGGAGAATCCGTATAGGTGTTCGGGTGTTCGAACAGTAATGCGCAAGAATTGGTATGTAAACCCCGTATTTACATATCTGCCACTGTACAGGAGAATCCGTATAGGTGTTCGAGTGTTCGAACCGTAATGCGCAAGAAATGGTATGTAAACCCCGTATTTACATATCTGCCACTGTGCCGGAGAATCCGTATAGGTGTTCGAGTGTTCGAACCGTAATGCGTAAGAAATGATATGTAAACCCCGTCTTTACATATCTGCCACTGTGCAGGAGAATCCGTATAGGTGTTCGAGTGTTCGAACCGTAATGCGCAAGAAATGGTATGGAAACCCCGTATTTACATATCTGCCACTCTGCAGAAGAATCCGTATAGGTGTTCGAGTGTTCGATCCGTAATGCGCAAGAAATGGTATGTAAACCCGTTATTTACATATCTGTCACTGCGCAGGAGAATCCGTATAGGTGTTCGAGTGTTCGAACCGTAATGCGCAAGAAATGGTATGTAAACCCTGTATTTACATATCTGCCACTGTGCAGGAGAATCCGTATAGGTGTTCGAGTGTTCGAACCGTAATGCGCAAGAATTGGAATGGAAACCCCGTATTTACATATCTGCCACTGTGCAGGAGAATCCGTATAGGTGTTCGAGTGTTCGAACCGTATTGCGCAAGAAATGGTATGTAAACCCCGTATTTACATATCTGCCACTGTGCAGGAGAATCCGTATAGGTGTTCGAGTGTTCGAACCGTAATGCGCAAGAAATGGTATGTAAACCCCGTATTTACATATCTGCCACTATGCAGGAGAATCCATATAGGTGTTCGAGTGTTCGAACCGTAATGCGCAAGAAATGGTATGGAAACCCCGAATTTACATATCTGCCACTGTGCAGGAGAATCCGTATAGGTGTTCGAGTGTTCGAAACGTAATGCGCAAGAAATGGTGTGTAAACCCCGTATTTACATATCTGCCACTGTGCAGAAGAATCCGTATAGGTGTTCGACTGTTCGAACCGTAATGCGCAAGAATTGGTATGGAAACCCCATATTTACATATCTGCCACTGTGCGGGAGAATCCGTATAGGTGTTCGAGTGTTCGAACCGTAATGCGCAAGAAATGATATGTAAACCCCGTATTTACATATTTGCCACTGTGCAGGAGAATCCGTATAGGTGTTCGAGTGTTCGAACCGTAATGCGCAAGAAATGGTATGTAAAACCCGTATTTACATATCTGCCACTATGCAGGAGAATCCGTATAGGTGTTCGAGTGTTCGAACCGTAATGCGCAAGAAATGGTATGTAAACCCCGTATTTACATATCTGCCACTATGCAGGAGAATCCATATAGGTGTTCGAGTGTTCGAACCGTAATGCGCAAGAATTGGTATGGAAAGCCCATATTTACATATCAGCCACTGTGTAGGAGAATCCGTATAGGTGTTCGAGTGTTCGAACCGTAATGCGCAAGAAATGATATGTAAACCCCGTATTTACATATCTATCACTGTGCAGGAGAATCCGTATAGGTGTTCGAGTGTTCGAACCGTAATGCGCAAGAAATGGTATGTAAACCCTGTATTTACATGTCTGCCACTGTGCAGGAGAATCCGTATAGGTGTTCGAGTGTTCGAACCGTAATGCGCAAGAAATGGTATGGAAACCCCGTATTTACATATCTGCCACTGTGCAGGAGAATCCGTATAGGTGTTCGAGTGTTCGAACAGTAATGCGCAAGAATTGGTATGGAAACCCCGTATTTACATATCTGCCACTGTGCGGGAGAATCCGTATAGGTGTTCGAGTGTTCGAACCGTAATGCGCAAGAAATGGTATGTAAACCCCGTATTTACATGTCTGCCACTGTGCATGAGAATCCGTATAGGTGTTCGAGTGTTCGAACCGTAATGCGCAAGAAATGGTATGGAAACCCCGTATTTACATATCTGCCACTGTGCAGGAGAATCCGTATAGGTGTTCGAGTGTTCGAACCGTAATGCGTAAGAAATGATATGTAAACCCCGTCTTTACATATCTGCCACTGTGCATGAGAATCCGTATAGGTGTTCGAGTGTTCGAACCGTAATGCGCAAGAAATGGTGTGGAAACCCCGTATTTACATATCTGCCACTCTGCAGAAGAATCCGTATAGGTGTTCGAGTGTTCGATCCGTAATGCGCAGGAAATGGTATGTAAACCCGTTATTTACATATCTGTCACTGCGCAGGAGAATCCGTATAGGTGTTCGAGTGTTCGAACCGTAATGCGCAAGAAATGGTATGTAAACCCTGTATTTACATATCTGCCACTGTGCAGGAGAATCCGTATAGGTGTTCGAGTGTTCGAACCGTAATACGCAAGAAATGGTATGTAAACCCCGTATTTACATATCTGCCACTGTGCAGGAGAATCCGTGTAGGTGTTCGAGTGTTCGAACCGTAATGCGCAAGAAATGGTATGTAAACCCCGTATTTACATATCTGCCACTATGCAGGAGAATCCATATAGGTGTTCGAGTGTTCGAACCGTAATGCGCAAGAATTGGTATGGAAACCCCATATTTACATATCAGCCACTGTGCAGGAGAATCCGTATGGGTGTTCGAGTGTTCGAACCGTAATGCGCAAGAAATGATATGTAAACCCCGTATTTACATATCTGTCACTGTGCAGGAGAATCCGTATAGGTGTTCGAGTGTTCGAACCGTAATGCGCAAGAAATGGTATGTAAAACCCGTATTTACATATCTGCCACTATGCAGGAGAATCCGTATAGGTGTTCGAGTGTTCGAACCGTAATGCGCAAGAAATGGTATGTAAACCCCGTATTTACATATCTGCCACTATGCAGGAGAATCCATATAGGTGTTCGAGTGTTCGAACCGTAATGCGCAAGAAATGATATGTAAACCCCGTATTTACATATTTGCCACTGTGCAGGAGAATCCGTATAGGTGTTCGAGTGTTCGAACCGTAATGCGCAAGAAATGGTATGTAAAACCCGTATTTACATATCTGCCACTATGCAGGAGAATCCGTATAGGTGTTCGAGTGTTCGAACCGTAATGCGCAAGAAATGGTATGTAAACCCCGTATTTACATATCTGCCACTATGCAGGAGAATCCATATAGGTGTTCGAGTGTTCGAACCGTAATGCGCAAGAATTGGTATGGAAACCCCATATTTACATATCAGCCACTGTGTAGGAGAATCCGTATAGGTGTTCGAGTGTTCGAACCGTAATGCGCAAGAAATGATATGTAAACCCCGTATTTACATATCTGTCACTGTGCAGGAGAATCCGTATAGGTGTTCGAGTGTTCGAACCGTAATGCGCAAGAAATGGTATGTAAACCCTGTATTTACATGTCTGCCACTGTGCAGGAGAATCCGTATAGGTGTTCGAGTGTTCGAACCGTAATGCGCAAGAAATGGTATGGAAACCCCGTATTTACATATCTGCCACTGTGCAGGAGAATCCGTATAGGTGTTCGAGTGTTCGAACAGTAATGCGCAAGAATTGGTATGGAAACCCCGTATTTACATATCTGCCACTGTGCGGGAGAATCCGTATAGGTGTTCGAGTGTTCGAACCGTAATGCGCAAGAAATGGTATGTAAACCCCGTATTTACATGTCTGCCACTGTGCATGAGAATCCGTATAGGTGTTCGAGTGCTCGAACCGTAATGCGCAAGAAATGGTATGGAAACCCCGTATTTACATATCTGCCACTGTGCAGGAGAATCCGTATAGGTGTTCGAGTGTTCGAACCGTAATGCGTAAGAAATGATATGTAAACCCCGTCTTTACATATCTGCCACTGTGCGTGAGAATCCGTATAGGTGTTCGAGTGTTCGAACCGTAATGCGCAAGAAATGGTGTGGAAACCCCGTATTTACATATCTGCCACTCTGCAGAAGAATCCGTATAGGTGTTCGAGTGTTCGATCCGTAATGCGCAGGAAATGGTATGTAAACCCGTTATTTACATATCTGTCACTGCGCAGGAGAATCCGTATAGGTGTTCGAGTGTTCGAACCGTAATGCGCAAGAAATGGTATGTAAACCCTGTATTTACATATCTGCCACTGTGCAGGAGAATCCGTATAGGTGTTCGAGTGTTCGAACCGTAATGCGCAAGAAATGGTATGTAAACCCCGTATTTACATATCTGCCACTGTGCAGGAGAATCCGTGTAGGTGTTCGAGTGTTCGAACCGTAATGCGCAAGAAATGGTATGTAAACCCCGTATTTACATATCTGCCACTATGCAGGAGAATCCATATAGGTGTTCGAGTGTTCGAACCGTAATGCGCAAGAATTGGTATGGAAACCCCATATTTACATATCAGCCACTGTGCAGGAGAATCCGTATGGGTGTTCGAGTGTTCGAACCGTAATGCGCAAGAAATGATATGTAAACCCCGTATTTACATATCTGTCACTGTGCAGGAGAATCCGTATAGGTGTTCGAGTGTTCGAATCGTAATGCGCAAGAAATGGTATGTAAACCCTGTATTTACATGTCTGCCACTGTGCAGGAGAATCCGTATAGGTGTTCGAGTGTTCGAACCGTAATGCGCAAGAATTGGTATGGAAACCCCATATTTACATATCAGCCACTGTGGAGGAGAATCCGTATAGGTGTTCGAGTGTTCGAACCGTAATGCGCAAGAAATGATATGTAAACCCCGTATTTACATATCTGTCACTGTGCAGGAGAATCCGTATAGGTGTTCGAGTGTTCGAACCGTAATGCGCAAGAAATGGTATGTAAACCCCGTATTTACATATCTGCCACTGTGCAGTAGAATCCGTATAGGTGTTCGAGTGTTCGAACAGTAATGCGCAAGAATTGGTATGGAAACCCCGTATTTACATATCTGCCACTGTGCGGGAGAATCCGTATAGGTGTTCGAGTGTTCGAACCGTAATGCGCAAGAAATGGTATGTAAACCCCGTATTTACATGTCTGCCACTGTGCATGAGAATCCGTATAGGTGTTCGAGTGTTCGAACCGTAATGCGCAAGAAATGGTTTGGAAACGCCGTATTTACATATCTGCCACTGTGCAGGAGAATCCGTATAGGTGTTCGAGTGTTCGAACCGTAATGCGTAAGAAATGATATGTAAACCCTGTATTTACATATCTGCCACTGTGCAGGAGAATCCGTATAGGTGTTCGAGTGTTCGAACCGTAATGCGCAAGAAATGGTATGGAAACCCCGTATTTACATATCTGCCACTGTGCAGGAGAATCCGTATAGGTGTTCGAGTGTTCGAACAATAATGCGCAAGAATTGGTATGGAAACCCCGTATTTACATATCTGCCACTGTGCGGGAGAATCCGTATAGGTGTTCGAGTGTTCGAACCGTAATGCGCAAGAAATGGTATGTAAACCCCGTATTTACATGTCTGCCACTGTGCATGAGAATCCGTATAGGTGTTCGAGTGTTCGAACCGTAATGCGTAAGAAATGGTATGGAAACCCCGTATTTACATATCTGCCACTGTGCAGGAGAATCCGTATAGGTGTTCGAGTGTTCGAACCGTAATGCGTAAGAAATGATATGTAAACCCCGTCTTTACATATCTGCCACTGTGCATGAGAACCCGTATAGGTGTTCGAGTGTTCGAACCGTAATGCGCAAGAAATGGTATGGAAACCCCGTATTTACATATCTGCCACTCTGCAGAAGAATCCGTATAGGTGTTCGAGTGTTCGATCCGTAATGCGCAGGAAATGGTATGTAAACCCGTTATTTACATATCTGTCACTACGCAGGAGAATCCGTATAGGTGTTCGAGTGTTCGAACCGTAATGCGCAAGAAATGGTATGTAAACCCTGTATTTACATATCTGCCACTGTGCAGGAGAATCCGTATAGGTGTTCGAGTGTTCGAACCGTAATGCGCAAGAAATGGTATGTAAACCCCGTATTTACATATCTGCCACTGTGCAGGAGAATCCGTGTAGGTGTTCGAGTGTTCGAACCGTAATGCGCAAGAAATGGTATGTAAACCCCGTATTTACATATCTGCCACTATGCAGGAGAATCCATATAGGTGTTCGAGTGTTCGAACCGTAATGCGCAAGAATTGGTATGGAAACCCCATATTTACATATCAGCCACTGTGCAGGAGAATCCGTATGGGTGTTCGAGTGTTCGAACCGTAATGCGCAAGAAATGATATGTGAACCCCGTATTTACATATCTGTCACTGTGCAGGAGAATCCGTATAGGTGTTCGAGTGTTCGAACCGTAATGCGCAAGAAATGGTATGTAAACCCTGTATTTACATGTCTGCCACTGTGCAGGAGAATCCGTATAGGTGTTCGAGTGTTCGAACCGTAATGCGCAAGAAATGGTATGGAAACCCCGTATTTACATATCTGCCACTGTGCAGGAGAATCCGTATAGGTGTTCGGGTGTTCGAACAGTAATGCGCAAGAATTGGTATGTAAACCCCGTATTTACATATCTGCCACTGTACAGGAGAATCCGTATAGGTGTTCGAGTGTTCGAACCGTAATGCGCAAGAAATGGTATGTAAACCCCGTATTTACATATCTGCCACTGTGCCGGAGAATCCGTATAGGTGTTCGAGTGTTCGAACCGTAATGCGTAAGAAATGATATGTAAACCCCGTCTTTACATATCTGCCACTGTGCAGGAGAATCCGTATAGGTGTTCGAGTGTTCGAACCGTAATGCGCAAGAAATGGTATGGAAACCCCGTATTTACATATCTGCCACTCTGCAGAAGAATCCGTATAGGTGTTCGAGTGTTCGATCCGTAATGCGCAAGAAATGGTATGTAAACCCGTTATTTACATATCTGTCACTGCGCAGGAGAATCCGTATAGGTGTTCGAGTGTTCGAACCGTAATGCGCAAGAAATGGTATGTAAACCCTGTATTTACATATCTGCCACTGTGCAGGAGAATCCGTATAGGTGTTCGAGTGTTCGAACCGTAATGCGCAAGAATTGGAATGGAAACCCCGTATTTACATATCTGCCACTGTGCAGGAGAATCCGTATAGGTGTTCGAGTGTTCGAACCGTATTGCGCAAGAAATGGTATGTAAACCCCGTATTTACATATCTGCCACTGTGCAGGAGAATCCGTATAGGTGTTCGAGTGTTCGAACCGTAATGCGCAAGAAATGGTATGTAAACCCCGTATTTACATATCTGCCACTATGCAGGAGAATCCATATAGGTGTTCGAGTGTTCGAACCGTAATGCGCAAGAAATGGTATGGAAACCCCGAATTTACATATCTGCCACTGTGCAGGAGAATCCGTATAGGTGTTCGAGTGTTCGAAACGTAATGCGCAAGAAATGGTGTGTAAACCCCGTATTTACATATCTGCCACTGTGCAGAAGAATCCGTATAGGTGTTCGACTGTTCGAACCGTAATGCGCAAGAATTGGTATGGAAACCCCATATTTACATATCTGCCACTGTGCGGGAGAATCCGTATAGGTGTTCGAGTGTTCGAACCGTAATGCGCAAGAAATGATATGTAAACCCCGTATTTACATATTTGCCACTGTGCAGGAGAATCCGTATAGGTGTTCGAGTGTTCGAACCGTAATGCGCAAGAAATGGTATGTAAAACCCGTATTTACATATCTGCCACTATGCAGGAGAATCCGTATAGGTGTTCGAGTGTTCGAACCGTAATGCGCAAGAAATGGTATGTAAACCCCGTATTTACATATCTGCCACTATGCAGGAGAATCCATATAGGTGTTCGAGTGTTCGAACCGTAATGCGCAAGAATTGGTATGGAAACCCCATATTTACATATCAGCCACTGTGTAGGAGAATCCGTATAGGTGTTCGAGTGTTCGAACCGTAATGCGCAAGAAATGATATGTAAACCCCGTATTTACATATCTATCACTGTGCAGGAGAATCCGTATAGGTGTTCGAGTGTTCGAACCGTAATGCGCAAGAAATGGTATGTAAACCCTGTATTTACATGTCTGCCACTGTGCAGGAGAATCCGTATAGGTGTTCGAGTGTTCGAACCGTAATGCGCAAGAAATGGTATGGAAACCCCGTATTTACATATCTGCCACTGTGCAGGAGAATCCGTATAGGTGTTCGAGTGTTCGAACAGTAATGCGCAAGAATTGGTATGGAAACCCCGTATTTACATATCTGCCACTGTGCGGGAGAATCCGTATAGGTGTTCGAGTGTTCGAACCGTAATGCGCAAGAAATGGTATGTAAACCCCGTATTTACATGTCTGCCACTGTGCATGAGAATCCGTATAGGTGTTCGAGTGTTCGAACCGTAATGCGCAAGAAATGGTATGGAAACCCCGTATTTACATATCTGCCACTGTGCAGGAGAATCCGTATAGGTGTTCGAGTGTTCGAACCGTAATGCGTAAGAAATGATATGTAAACCCCGTCTTTACATATCTGCCACTGTGCATGAGAATCCGTATAGGTGTTCGAGTGTTCGAACCGTAATGCGCAAGAAATGGTGTGGAAACCCCGTATTTACATATCTGCCACTCTGCAGAAGAATCCGTATAGGTGTTCGAGTGTTCGATCCGTAATGCGCAGGAAATGGTATGTAAACCCGTTATTTACATATCTGTCACTGCGCAGGAGAATCCGTATAGGTGTTCGAGTGTTCGAACCGTAATGCGCAAGAAATGGTATGTAAACCCTGTATTTACATATCTGCCACTGTGCAGGAGAATCCGTATAGGTGTTCGAGTGTTCGAACCGTAATACGCAAGAAATGGTATGTAAACCCCGTATTTACATATCTGCCACTGTGCAGGAGAATCCGTGTAGGTGTTCGAGTGTTCGAACCGTAATGCGCAAGAAATGGTATGTAAACCCCGTATTTACATATCTGCCACTATGCAGGAGAATCCATATAGGTGTTCGAGTGTTCGAACCGTAATGCGCAAGAATTGGTATGGAAACCCCATATTTACATATCAGCCACTGTGCAGGAGAATCCGTATGGGTGTTCGAGTGTTCGAACCGTAATGCGCAAGAAATGATATGTAAACCCCGTATTTACATATCTGTCACTGTGCAGGAGAATCCGTATAGGTGTTCGAGTGTTCGAACCGTAATGCGCAAGAAATGGTATGTAAACCCTGTATTTACATGTCTGCCACTGTGCAGGAGAATCCGTATAGGTGTTCGAGTGTTCGAACCGTAATGCGCAAGAATTGGTATGGAAACCCCATATTTACATATCAGCCACTGTGGAGGAGAATCCGTATAGGTGTTCGAGTGTTCGAACCGTAATGCGCAAGAAATGATATGTAAACCCCGTATTTACATATCTGTCACTGTGCAGGAGAATCCGTATAGGTGTTCGAGTGTTCGAACCGTAATGCGCAAGAAATGGTATGTAAACCCCGTATTTACATATCTGCCACTGTGCAGGAGAATCCGTATAGGTGTTCGAGTGTTCGAACAGTAATGCGCAAGAATTGGTATGGAAACCCCGTATTTACATATCTGCCACTGTGCGGGAGAATCCGTATAGGTGTTCGAGTGTTCGAACCGTAATGCGCAAGAAATGGTATGTAAACCCCGTATTTACATGTCTGCCACTGTGCATGAGAATCCGTATAGGTGTTCGAGTGTTCGAACCGTAATGCGCAAGAAATGGTTTGGAAACGCCGTATTTACATATCTGCCACTGTGCAGGAGAATCCGTATAGGTGTTCGAGTGTTCGAACCGTAATGCGTAAGAAATGATATGTAAACCGTGTATTTACATATCTGCCACTGTGCAGGAGAATCCGTATAGGTGTTCGAGTGTTCGAACCGTAATGCGCAAGAAATGGTATGGAAACCCCGTATTTACATATCTGCCACTCTGCAGAAGAATCCGTATAGGTGTTCGAGTGTTCGATCCGTAATGCGCAAGAAATGGTATGTAAACCCGTTATTTACATATCTGTCACTGCGCAGGAGAATCCGTATAGGTGTTCGAGTGTTCGAACCGTAATGCGCAAGAAATGGTATGGAAACCCCGTATTTAAATATCTGCCACTGTGCAGGAGAATCCGTATAGGTGTTCGAGTGTTCGAACAGTAATGCGCAAGAATTGGTATGGAAACCCCGTATTTACATATCTGCCACTGTGCGGGAGAATCCGTATAGGTGTTCGAGTGTTCGAACCGTAATGCGCAAGAAATGGTATGTAAACCCCGTATTTACATGTGTGCCACTGTGCATGAGAATCCGTATAGGTGTTCGAGTGTTCGAACCGTAATGCGCAGGAAATGGTATGTAAACCCCGTATTTACATATCTGCCACTGTGCCGGAGAATCCGTATAGGTGTTCGAGTGTTCGAACCGTAATGCGCAAGAAATGGTATGTAAACCCCGTATTTACATATCTGCCACTGTGCAGGAGAATCCGTATAGGTGCTCGAGTGTTCGAACCGTAATGCGCAAGAAATTGTATGTAAACCTCGTATTTACATATCTACCACTATGCAGGAGAATCCATATAGGTGTTCGAGTGTTCGAACCGTAATGCGCAAGAAATGGTATGGAAACCCCGTATTTACATATCTGCCACTCTGCAGAAGAATCCGTATAGGTGTTCGAGTGTTCGATCCGTAATGCGCAAGAAATGGTATGTAAACCCGTTATTTACATATCTGTCACTGCGCAGGAGAATCCGTATAGGTGTTCGAGTGTTCGAACCGTAATGCGCAAGAAATGGTATGGAAACCCCGTATTTAAATATCTGCCACTGTGCAGGAGAATCCGTATAGGTGTTCGAGTGTTCGAACAGTAATGCGCAAGAATTGGTATGGAAACCCCGTATTTACATATCTGCCACTGTGCGGGAGAATCCGTATAGGTGTTCGAGTGTTCGAACCGTAATGCGCAGGAAATGGTATGTAAACCCCGTATTTACATATCTGCCACTGTGCCGGAGAATCCGTATAGGTGTTCGAGTGTTCGAACCGTAATGCGCAAGAAATGGTATGTAAACCCCGTATTTACATATCTGCCACTGTGCAGGAGAATCCGTATAGGTGTTTGAGTGTTCGAACCGTAATGCGCAAGAAATTGTATGTAAACCTCATATTTACATATCTACCACTATGTAGGAGAATCCATATAGGTGTTCGAGTGTTCGAACCGTAATGCGCAAGAAATGGTATGGAAACCCCGAATTTACATATCTGCCACTGTGCAGGAGAATCCGTATAGGTGTTCGAGTGTTCGAAACGTAATGCGCAAGAAATGGTGTGTAAACCCCGTATTTACATATCTGCCACTGTGCAGAAGAATCCGTATAGGTGTTCGAGTGTTCGAACCGTAATGCGCAAGAATTGGTATGGAAACCCCATATTTACATATCTGCCACTGTGCAGTAGAATCCGTATAGGTGTTCGAGTGTTCGAACCGTAATGCGCAAGAAATGATATGTAAACCCCGTATTTACATATTTGCCACTGTGCAGGAGAATCCGTATAGGTGTTCGAGTGTTCGAACCGTAATGCGCAAGAAATAGTATGGAAACCCCGTTTTTACATATCTGCCACTATGCAGGAGAATCCGTATAGGTGTTCGAGTGTTCAAACCGTAATGCGCAAGAAATGGTGTGTAAACCCCGTATTTACATATCTGCCACTGTGCAGAAGAATCCGTATAGGTGTTCGAGTGTTCGAACCGTAATGCGCAAGAATTGGTATGGAAACCCCATATTTACATATCAGCCACTGTGCAGGAGAATCCGTATAGGTGTTCGAGTGTTCGAACCGTAATGCGCAAGAAATGATATGTAAACCCCGTATTTACATATTTGCCACTGTGCATGAGAATCCGTATAGGTGTTCGAGTGTTCGAACCGTAATGCGCAAGAAATGGTATGGAAACCCCGAATTTACATATCTGCCACTGTGCAGGAGAATCCGTATAGGTGTTCGAGTGTTCGAAACGTAATGCGCAAGAAATGGTATGGAAACCCCGTATTTACATATCTGCCACTGTGCAGGAGAATCCGTATAGGTGTTCGAGTGTTCGAACCGTAATGCGCAAGAAATGGTATGTAAACCCCGTATTTACATATCTGCCACTATGCAGGATAATCCATATAGGTGTTCGAGTGTTCGAACCGTAATGCGAAAGAAATAGTATGGAAACCCCGTATTTACATATCTGCCACTGTGCAGGAGAATCCGTATAGGTGTTCGAGTGTTCGAACCGTAATGCGCAAGAAATGGTATGTAAACCCCGTATTTACATATCTGCCACTATGCAGGATAATCCATATAGGTGTTCGAGTGTTCGAACCGTAATGCGAAAGAAATAGTATGGAAACCCCGTATTTACATATCTGCCACTGTGCAGGAGAATCCGTATAGGTGTTCGAGTGTTCGAACCGTAATGCGCAAGAAATGGTGTGTAAACCCTGTATTTACATATCTGCCACTGTGGAGAAGAATCCGTATAGGTGTTCGAGTGTTCGAACCGTAATGCGCAAGAAATAGTATGAAAACCCCGTATTTACATATCTGCCACTATGCAGGAGAATCCGTATAGGTGTTCGAGTGTTCGAACCGTATTGCGCAAGAAATGATATGTAAACCCCGTATTTACATATCTGCCACTGTGCAGGAGAATCCGTATAGGTGTTCGAGTGTTCGAACCGTAATGCGCAAGAAATGGTATGTAAACCCCGTATTTACATATCTGCCACTTTGCAGGAGAATCCATATAGGTGTTCGAGTGTTCGAACCGTAATGCGCAAGAAATGTTATGGAAACCCCGTATTTACATATCTGCCACTGTGCAGGAGAATCCGTATAGGTGTTCGAGTTTTCGAACCGTAATGCGCAAGAAATGGTGTGTAAACCCCGTATTTACATATCTGGCACTGTGCAGAAGAATCCGTATAGGTGTTCGAGTGTTCGAACCGTAATGCGCAAGAATTGGTATGGAAACCCCATATTTACATATCTGCCACTGTGCAGGAGAATCCGTTTAGGTGTTCGAGTGTTCGAACCGTAATGCGCAAGAAATGATATGTAAACCCCGTATTTACTTATCTGCCACTGTGCAGGAGAATCCGTATAGGTATTCGAGTGTTCGAACCGTAATGCGCAAGAAATGGTATGGAAACCCCGTATTTACATATCTGCCACTCTGCAGAAGAATCCGTATAGGTGTTCGAGTGTTCGATCCGTAATGCGCAAGAATTGGTATGTAAACCCGTTATTTACATATCTGCCACTGCGCAGGAGAATCCGTATAGGTGTTCGAGTGTTCGAACCGTAATGCGCAAGAAATGGTATGGAAACCCCGTATTTACAAATCTACCACTATGCAGGAGAATCCGTATAGGTGTTCGACTGTTCGAACCGTAATGCGCAAGAAATAGTATGGAAACCCCGTATTTACATATCTGCCACTGTGCAGGAGAATCCGTATCGGTGTTCGAGTGTTCGAACCGTAATGCGCAAGAAATGATATGTGAACCCCGTACTTACATATCTGCCACTGTGCTGGAGAATCCGTACAGGTGTTCGAGTGTTCGAACCGTAATGCGCAAGAAATGGTATGTAAACCCCGTATTTACATATCTGCCACTATGCAGGATAATCCATATAGGTGTTCGAGTGTTCGAACCGTAATGCGAAAGAAATAGTATGGAAACCCCGTATTTACATATCTGCCACTGTGCAGGAGAATCCGTATAGGTGTTCGAGTGTTCGAACCGTAATGCGCAAGAAATGGTGTGTAAACCCCGTATTTACATATCTGCCACTGTGCAGAAGAATCCGTATAGGTGTTCGAGTGTTCGAACCGTAATGCGCAAGAAATGATATGTAAACCTCGTATTTACATATCTGCCACTGTGCAGGAGAATCCGTATAGGTGTTCGAGTGTTCGAACCGTAATGCGCAAGAAATGGTATGGAAACCCCGTATTTACATATCTGCCACTGTGCAGGAGAATCCATATAGGTGTTCGAGTGTTCGAACCGTAATGCGAAAGAAATAGTATGGAAACCCCGTATTTACATATCTGCCACTGTGCAGGAGAATCCGTATAGGTGTTCGAGTGTTCGAACCGTAATGCGCAAAATTTGGTGTGTAAACCCCGTATTTACATATCTGCCACTGTGCAGAAGAATCCGTATAGGTGTTCGAGTGTTCGAACCGTAATGCGCAAGAAATGATATGTAAACCTCGTATTTACATATCTGCCACTGTGCAGGAGAATCCGTATAGGTGTTCGAGTGTTCGAACCGTAATGCGCAAGAAATGGTATGGAAACCCCGTATTTACATATCTGCCACTGTGCAGGAGAATCCGTATAGGTGTTCGAGTGTTCGAACCGTAATGCGCAAGAAATGGTATGTAAACCCCGTATTTACATATCTGCCACTATGCAGGATAATCCATATAGGTGTTCGAGTGTTCGAACCGTAATGCGAAAGAAATAGTATGGAAACCCCGTATTTACATATCTGCCACTGTGCAGGAGAATCCGTATAGGTGTTCGAGTGTTCGAACCGTAATGCGCAAGAAATGGTGTGTAAACCCCGTATTTACATATCTGCCACTGTGGAGAAGAATCCGTATAGGTGTTCGAGTGTTCGAACCGTAATGCGCAAGAAATGATATGTAAACCTCGTATTTACATATCTGCCACTGTGCAGGAGAATCCGTATAGGTGTTCGAGTGTTCGAACCGTAATGCGCAAGAAATGGTATGGAAACCCCGTATTTACATATCTGCCACTGTGCAGGAGAATCCGTATAGGTGTTCGAGTGTTCGAACCGTAATGCGAAAGAAATAGTATGGAAACCCCGTATTTACATATCTGCCACTGTGCAGGAGAATCCGTATAGGTGTTCGAGTGTTCGAACCGTAATGCGCAAGAAATGGTGTGTAAACCCCGTATTTACATATCTGCCACTATGCAGAAGAATCCGTATAGGTGTTCGAGTGTTCGAACCGTAATGCGCAAGAAATGATATGTAAACCTCGTATTTACATACCTGCCACGGTGCAGGAGAATCCGTATAGGTGTTCGAGTGTTCGAACCGTAATGCGCAAGAAATGGTATGGAAACCCCGTATTTACATATCTGCCACTGTGCAGGAGAATCCGTATAGGTGTTCGAGTGTTCGAACCGTAATGCGCAAGAAATGGTATGTAAACCACGTATTTACATATCTGCCACTGTGCAGGAGAATCCATATAGGTGTTCGAGTGTTCGAACCGTAATGCGCAAGAAATCGGTATGGAAACCCTGTATTTACATATCTGCCTCTGTGCAGGAGAATCCGTATAGGTGTTCGAGTGTTCGAACCGTAATGCGCAAGAAATGGTATGTAAACCCCGTATTTAGATATCTGCCACTATGCAGGAGAATCCATATAGGTGTTCGAGTGTTCGAACCGTAATACGCAAGAAATGGTATGGAAACCCCGTATTTACATATCTGCCACTGTGCAGGAGAATCCGTATAGGTGTTCGAGTGTTCGAACCGTAATACGCAAGAAATGGTATGGAAACCCCGTATTTACATATCTGCCACTGTGCAGGAGAATCCGTATAGGTGTTCGAGTGTTCGAACCGTAATGCGCAAGAATTGGTATGGAAACCCCATATTTACATATCTGCCACTGTGCAGGAGAATCCGTTTAGGTGTTCGAGTGTTCGAACCGTAATGCGCAAGAAATGATATGTAAACCCCGTATTTACTTATCTGCCACTGTGCAGGAGAATCCGTATAGGTATTCGAGTGTTCGAACCGTAATGCGCAAGAAATGGTATGGAAACCCCGTATTTACATATCTGCCACTCTGCAGAAGAATCCGTATAGGTGTTCGAGTGTTCGATCCGTAATGCGCAAGAATTGGTACGTAAACCCGTTATTTACATATCTGCCACTGCGCAGGAGAATCCGTATAGGTGTTCGAGTGTTCGAACCGTAATGCGCAAGAAATGGTATGGAAACCCCGTATTTACAAATCTACCACTATGCAGGAGAATCCGTATAGGTGTTCGACTGTTCGAACCGTAATGCGCAAGAAATAGTATGGAAACCCCGTATTTACATATCTGCCACTGTGCAGGAGAATCCGTATCGGTGTTCGAGTGTTCGAACCGTAATGCGCAAGAAATGATATGTGAACCCCGTACTTACATATCTGCCACTGTGCAGGAGAATCCGTATAGGTGTTCGAGTGTTCGAACCGTAATGCGCAAGAAATGGTATGTAAACCCCGTATTTACATATCTGCCACTATGCAGGATAGTCCATATAGGTGTTCGAGTGTTCGAACCGTAATGCGAAAGAAATAGTATGGAAACCCCGTATTTACATATCTGCCACTGTGCAGGAGAATCCGTATAGGTGTTCGAGTGTTCGAACCGTAATGCGCAAGAAATGGTGTGTAAACCCCGTATTTACATATCTGCCACTGTGCAGAAGAATCCGTATAGGTGTTCGAGTGTTCGAACCGTAATGCGCAAGAAATGATATGTAAACCTCGTATTTACATATCTGCCACTGTGCAGGAGAATCCGTATAGGTGTTCGAGTGTTCGAACCGGAATGCGCAAGAAATGGTATGGAAACCCCGTATTTACATATCTGCCACTGTGCAGGAGAATCCATATAGGTGTTCGAGTGTTCGAACCGTAATGCGAAAGAAATAGTATGGAAACCCCGTATTTACATATCTGCCACTGTGCAGGAGAATCCGTATAGGTGTTCGAGTGTTCGAACCGTAATGCGCAAGAAATGGTGTGTAAACCCCGTATTTACATATCTGCCACTGTGCAGAAGAATCCGTATTGGTGTTCGAGTGTTCGAACCGTAATGCGCAAGAAATGATATGTAAACCTCGTATTTACATATCTGCCACTGTGCAGGAGAATCCGTATAGGTGTTCGAGTGTTCGAACCGTAATGCGCAAGAAATGGTATGGAAACCCCGTATTTACATATCTGCCACTGTGCAGGAGAATCCGTATAGGTGTTCTAGTGTTCGAACCGTAATGCGCAAGAAATGGTATGTAAACCCCGTATTTACATATCTGCCACTATGCAGGATAATCCATATAGGTGTTCGAGTGTTCGAACCGTAATGCGAAAGAAATAGTATGGAAACCCCGTATTTACATATCTGCCACTGTGCAGGAGAATCCGTATAGGTGTTCGAGTGTTCGAACCGTAATGCGCAAGAAATGGTGTGTAAACCCCGTATTTACATATCTGCCACTGTGGAGAAGAATCCGTATAGGTGTTCGAGTGTTCGAACCGTAATGCGCAAGAAATGATATGTAAACCTCGTATTTACATATCTGCCACTGTGCAGGAGAATCCGTATAGGTGTTCGAGTGTTCGAACCGTAATGCGCAAGAAATGGTATGGAAACCCCGTATTTACATATCTGCCACTGTGCAGGAGAATCCGTATAGGTGTTCGAGTGTTCGAACCGTAATGCGAAAGAAATAGTATGGAAACCCCGTATTTACATATCTGCCACTGTGCAGGAGAATCCGTATAGGTGTTCGAGTGTTCGAACCGTAATGCGCAAGAAATGGTGTGTAAACCCCGTATTTACATATCTGCCACTGTGCAGAAGAATCCGTATAGGTGTTCGAGTGTTCGAACCGTAATGCGCAAGAAATGATATGTAAACCTCGTATTTACATACCTGCCACTGTGCAGGAGAATCCGTATAGGTGTTCGAGTGTTCGAACCGTAATGCGCAAGAAATGGTATGGAAACCCCGTATTTACATATCTGCCACTGTGCAGGAGAATCCGTATAGGTGTTCGAGTGTTCGAACCGTAATGCGCAAGAAATGGTATGTAAACCACGTATTTACATATCTGCCACTGTGCAGGAGAATCCATATAGGTGTTCGAGTGTTCGAACCGTAATGCGCAAGAAATCGGTATGGAAACCCTGTATTTACATATCTGCCTCTGTGCAGGAGAATCCGTATAGGTGTTCGAGTGTTCGAACCGTAATGCGCAAGAAATGGTATGTAAACCCCGTATTTAGATATCTGCCACTATGCAGGAGAATCCATATAGGTGTTCGAGTGTTCGAACCGTAATACGCAAGAAATGGTATGGAAACCCCGTATTTACATATCTGCCACTGTGCAGGAGAATCCGTATAGGTGTTCGAGTGTTCGAACCGTAATGCGCAAGAAATAGTATGGAAACCCCGTATTTACATATCTGCCACTGTGCAGGAGAATCCGTATAGGTGTTCGAGTGTTCGAACCGTAATGCGCAAGAAATGATATGTAAACCGCGTATTTACATATCTGCCACTGTGCAGGAGAATCCGTATAGGTGTTCGAGTGTACGAATCGTAATGCGCAAGAAATGGTATGTAAACCCCGTATTTACATATCTGCCACAATGCAGGAGAATCCATATAGGTGTTCGACTGTTCGAACCGTAATGCGCAAGAAATGGTATGCAAACCCCGTATTTACATATCTGCCACTGTGCAGGAGAATCCGTATAGGTGTTCGAGTGTTCGAACCGTAATGCGCAAGAAATGGTGTGTAAACCCCGTATTTACATATCTACCACTGTGCAGAAGAATCCGTATAGGTGTTCGAGTGTTCGAACCGTAATGCGCAAGAATTGGTATGGAAACCCCGTATTTACATATCTGCCACTGTGCAGGAGAATCCGTATAGGTGTTCGAGTGTTCGAACCGTAATGCGCAAGAAATGATATGTAAACCACGTATTTACATATCTGCCACTGTGCAGGAGAATCCATATAGGTGTTCGAGTGTTCGAACCGTAATGCGCAAGAAATTGGTATGGAAACCCTGTATTTACATATCTGCCTCTGTGCAAGAGAATCCGTATAGGCGTTCGAGTGTTCGAACCGTAATGCGCAAGAAATGGTATGTAAACCCCGTATTTACATATCTGCCTCTGTGCAGGAGAATCCGTATAGGTGTTCGAGTGTTGGAACCGTAATGCGCAAGAAATGGTATGTAAACCCCGTATTTACATATCTGCCACTATGCAGTAGAATCCATATAGGTGTTCGAGTGTTCGAACCGTAATGCGCAAGAAATGGTATGTAAACCCCGTATTTACATATCTGCCACTGTGCAGGAGAATCCATATAGGTGTTCGAGTGTTCGAACCGTAATGCGCAAGAAATGGTGTGTAAACCCCGTATTTACATATCTGCCACTGTGCAGGAGAATCCGTATAGGTGTTCGAGTGTTCGAACCGTAATGCGCAAGAAATGGTGTGTAAACCCCGTATTTACATATCTGCCACTGTGCAGAAGAATCCGTATAGGTGTTCGAGTGTTCGAACCGTAATGCGCAAGAAATGATATGTAAACCCCGTATTTACATATCTACCTCTGTGCAGGAGAATCCGTATGGGTGTTCGAGTGTTCGAACCGTAATGCGCAAGAAATGGTATGGAAACCCCGTATTTACATATCTGCCACTCTGCAGAAGAATCCGTATAGGTGTTCGAGTGTTCGATCCGTAATGCGCAAGAATTGGTATGTAAACCCATTATTTACATATCTGCCACTGTGCAGGAGAATCCGTTTAGGTGTTCGAGTGTTCGAACCGTAATGCGCAAGAAATGGTGCGTAAACCCCGTATTTACATATCTGCCACTGTGCAGAAGAATCCGTATAGGTGTTCGAGTGTTCGAACCGTAATGCGCAAGAATTGGTATGGAAACCCCATATTTACATATCTGCCACTGTGCAGGAGAATCCGTTTAGGTGTTCGAGTGTTCGAACCGTAATGCGCAAGAAATGATATGTAAACCCCGTATTTACTTATCTGCCACTGTGCAGGAGAATCCGTATAGGTATTCGAGTGTTCGAACCGTAATGCGCAAGAAATGGTATGGAAACCCCGTATTTACATATCTGCCACTTTGCAGAAGAATCCGTATAGGTGTTCGAGTGTTCGATCCGTAATGCGCAAGAATTGGTATGTAAACCCGTTATATACATATCTGCCACTGCGCAGGAGAATCCGTATAGGTGTTCGAGTGTTCGAACCGTAATGCGCAAGAAATGGTATGGAAACCCCGTATTTACAAATCTACCACTATGCAGGAGAATCCGTATAGGTGTTCGACTGTTCAAACCGTAATGCGCAAGAAATAGTATGGAAACCCCGTATTTACATATCTGCCACTGTGCAGGAGAATCCGTATCGGTGTTCGAGTGTTCGAACCGTAATGCGCAAGATATGATATGTGAACCCCGTACTTACATATCTGCCACTGTGCAGGAGAATCCGTATAGGTGTTCGAGTGTTCGAACCGTAATGCGCAAGAAATGGTATGTAAACCCCGTATTTACATATCTGCCACTATGCAGGATAATCCATATAGGTGTTCGAGTGTTCGAACCGTAATGCGAAAGAAATAGTATGGGAACCCCTTATTTACATATCTGCCACTGTGCTGGAGAATCCGTATAGGTGTTCGAGTGTTCGAACCGTAATGCGCAAGAAATGGTGTGTAAACCCCGTATTTACATATCTGCCACTGTGCAGAAGAATCCGTATAGGTGTTCGAGTGTTC
The DNA here is from genome assembly GCF_055761805.1 of Camellia sinensis. Lineage (NCBI taxonomy): Eukaryota > Viridiplantae > Streptophyta > Magnoliopsida > Ericales > Theaceae > Camellia > Camellia sinensis. The sequence goes on along the minus strand of NW_028128989.1, from coordinate 2,015,233 downwards.
GAACCGTAATGCGCAAGAAATGATATGTAAACCTCGTATTTACATATCTGCCACTGTGCAGGAGAATCCGTATAGGTGTTCGAGTGTTCGAACCGTAATGCGCAAGAAATGGTATGGAAACCCCGTATTTACATATCTGCCACTGTGCAGGAGAATCCATATTGGTGTTCGAGTGTTCGAACCGTAATGCGAAAGAAATAGTATGGAAACCCCGTATTTACATATCTGCCACTGTGCAGGAGAATCCGTATAGGTGTTCGAGTGTTCGAACCGTAATGCGCAAGAAATGGTGTGTAAACCCCGTATTTACATATCTGCCACTGTGCAGAAGAATCCGTATAGGTGTTCGAGTGTTCGAACCGTAATGCGCAAGAAATGATATGTAAACCTCGTATTTACATATCTGCCACTGTGCAGGAGAATCCGTATAGGTGTTCGAGTGTTCGAACCGTAATGCGCAAGAAATGGTATGGAAACCCCGTATTTACATATCTGCCACTGTGCAGGAGAATCCGTATAGGTGTTCGAGTGTTCGAACCGTAATGCGCAAGAAATGGTATGTAAACCCCGTATTTACATATCTGCCACTATGCAGGATAATCCATATAGGTGTTCGAGTGTTCGAACCGTAATGCGAAAGAAATAGCATGGAAACCCCGTATTTACATATCTGCCACTGTGCAGGAGAATCCGTATAGGTGTTCGAGTGTTCGAACCGTAATGCGCAAGAAATGGTGTGTAAACCCCGTATTTACATATCTGCCACTCTGCAGAAGAATCCGTATAGGTGTTCGAGTGTTCGAACCGTAATGCGCAAGAAATGATATGTAAACCTCGTATTTACATATCTGCCACTGTGCAGGAGAATCCGTATAGGTGTTCGAGTGTTCGAACCGTAATGCGCAAGAAATGGTATGGAAACCCCGTATTTACATATCTGCCACTGTGCAGGAGAATCCGTATAGGTGTTCGAGTGTTCGAACCGTAATGCGAAAGAAATAGTATGGAAACCCCGTATTTACATATCTGCCACTGTGCAGGAGAATCCGTATAGGTGTTCGAGTGTTCGAACCGTAATGCGCAAGAAATGGTGTGTAAACCCCGTATTTACATATCTGCCACTGTGCAGAAGAATCCGTATAGGTGTTCGAGTGTTCGAACCGTAATGCGCAAGAAATGATATGTAAACCTCGTATTTACATATCTGCCACTGTGTAGGAGAATCCGTATAGGTGTTCGAGTGTTCGAACCGTAATGCGCAAGAAATGGTATGGAAACCCCGTATTTACATATCTGCCACTGTGCAGGAGAATCCGTATAGGTGTTCGAGTGTTCGAACCGTAATGCGCAAGAAATGGTATGTAAACCACGTATTTACATATCTGCCACTGTGCAGGAGAATCCGTATAGGTGTTCGAGTGTTCGAACCGTAATGCGCAAGAAATCGGTATGGAAACCCTGTATTTACATATCTGCCTCTGTGCAGGAGAATCCGTATAGGTGTTCGAGTGTTCGAACCGTAATGCGCAAGAAATGGTATGTAAACCCCGTATTTAGATATCTGCCACTATGCAGGAGAATCCATATAGGTGTTCGAGTGTTCGAACCGTAATACGCAAGAAATGGTATGGAAACCCCGTATTTACATATCTGCCACTGTGCAGGAGAATCCGTATAGGTGTTCGAGTGTTCGAACCGTAATGCGCAAGAAAAAGTATGGAAACCCCGTATTTACATATCTGCCACTGTGCAGGAGAATCCGTATAGGTGTTCTAGTGTTCGAACCGTAATGCGCAAGAAATGATATGTAAACCCCGTATTTACATATCTGCCACTGTGCAGGAGAATCCGTATAGGTGTTCGAGTGTTCGAATCGTAATGCGCAAGAAATGGTATGTAAACCCCGTATTTACATATCTGCCACAATGCAGGAGAATCCATATAGGTGTTCGAGTGTTCGAACCGTAATGCGCAAGAAATGGTATGCAAACCCCGTATTTACATATCTGCCACTGTGCAGGAGAATCCGTATAGGTGTTCGAGTGTTCGAACCGTAATGCGCAAGAAATGATATGTAAACCACGTATTTACATATCTGCCACTGTGCAGGAGAATCCATATAGGTGTTCGAGTGTTCGAACCGTAATGCGCAAGAAATTGGTATGGAAACCCCGTATTTACATATCTGCCTCTGTGCAGGAGAATCCGTATAGGTGTTCGAGTGTTCGAACCGTAATGCGCAAGAAATGGTATGTAAACCCCGTATTTACATATCCGCCACTATGTAGGAGAATCCATATAGGTGTTCGAGTGTTCGAACCGTAATGCGCAAGAAATGGTATGGAAACCCCGTATTTATATATCTGCCACTGTGCAGGAGAATCCGTATAGGTGTTCGAGTGTTCGAACCGTAATGCGCAAGAAATGGTGTGTAAACTCCGTATTTACATATCTGCCGCTGTGCAGAAGAATCCGTATAGGTATTCGAGGGTTCGATCCGTAATGCGCAAGAATTGGTATGGAAACCCCATATTTATATATCTGCCACTGTGCAGGAGAATCCGTATAGGTGTTCGAGTGTTCGAACCGTAATGCGCAAGAAATGATATGTAAACCCCGTATTTACTTATCTGCCACTGTGCAGGAGAATCCGTATAGGTATTCGAGTGTTCGAACCGTAATGCGGAAGAAATGGTATGGAAACCCCGTATTTACATATCTGCCACTCTGCAGAAAAATCCGTATAGGTGTTCGAGTGTTCGATCCGTAATGCCCAAGAATTGGTATGTAAACCCGTTATTTACATATCTGCCACTGCGCAGGAGAATCCGTATAGGTGTTCGAGTGTTCGAACCGTAATGCGCAAGAAATGGTATGGAAACCCCGTATTTACAAATCTACCACTATGCAGGAGAATCCGTATAGGTGTTCGAGTGTTCGAACCGTAATGCGCAAGAAATGGTATGTAAACCCCGTATTTACATATCTGCCACTGTGCAGGAGAATCCGTATAGGTGTTCGAGCGTTCGAACCGTAATGCGCAAGAAATGGTATGTAAACCCCGTATTTACATATCTGCCACTATGCAGGAGAATCCATATAGGTGTTCGAGTGTTCGAACCGTAATGCGCAAGAAATAGTATGGAAACCCCGTATTTACATATCTGCCACTGTGCAGGAGAATCCGTATAGGTGTTCGAGTGTTCGAACCGTAATGCGCAAGAAATGGTGTGTAAACCCCGTATTTACATATCTGCCACTGTGCAGAAGAATCCGTATAGGTGTTCGAGTGTTCGAACCGTAATGCGCAAGAAATGATATGTAAACCCCGTATTTACATATCTGCCACTGTGCAGGAGAATCCGTATAGGTGTTCGAGTGTTCGAACCGTAATGCGCAAGAAATGGTATGGAAACCCCGTATTTACATATCTGCCACTGTGCAGGAGAATCCGTATAGGTGTTCGAGTGTTCGAACCGTAATGCGCAAGAAATGGTATGTAAACCACGTATTTACATATCTGCCACTGTGCAGGAGAATCCATATAGGTGTTCGAGTGTTCGAACCGTAATGCGCAAGAAATTGGTATGGAAACCCCGTATTTACATATCTGCCTCTGTGCAGGAGAATCCGTATAGGTGTTCGAGTGTTCGAACCGTAATGCGCAAGAAATGATATGTATACCTCGTATTTACATATCTGCCACTGTGCAGGAGAATCCGTATAGGTGTTCGAGTGTTCGAACCGTAATGCGCAAGAAATGGTATGGAAACCCCGTATTTACATATCTGCCACTGTGCAGGAGAATCCGTATATGTCTTCGAGTGTTCGAACCGTAATGCGCAAGAAATGGTATGTAAACCACGTATTTACATATCTGCCACTGTGCAGGAGAATCCATATAGGTGTTCGAGTGTTCGAACCGTAATGCGCAAGAAATTGGTATGGAAACCCTGTATTTACATATCTGCCTCTGTGCAGGAGAATCCGTATAGGTGTTCGAGTGTTCGAACCGTAATGCGCAAGAAATGGTATGTAAACCCCGTATTTACATATCTGCCACTATGCAGGAGAATCCATATAGGTGTTCGAGTGTTCGAACCGTAATGCGCAAGAAATGGTATGGAAACCCCGTATTTACATATCTGCCACTGTGCAGGAGAATCCGTATAGGTGTTCGAGTGTTCGAACCGTAATGCGCAAGAAATAGTATGGAAACCCCGTATTTACATATCTGCCACTGTGCAGGAGAATCCGTATAGGTGTTCGAGTGTTCGAACCGTAATGCGCAAGAAATGGTATGTAAACCACGTATTTACATATCTGCCACTGTGCAGGAGAATCCATATAGGTGTTCGAGTGTTCGAACCGTAATGCGGAAGAAATTGGTATGGAAACCCCGTATTTACATATCTGCCTCTGTGCAGGAGAATCCGTATAGGTGTTCGAGTGTTCGAACCGTAATGCGCAAGAAATGATATGTATACCTCGTATTTACATATCTGCCACTGTGCAGGAGAATCCGTATAGGTGTTCGAGTGTTCGAACCGTAATGCGCAAGAAATGGTATGGAAACCCCGTATTTACATATCTGCCACTGTGCAGGAGAATCCGTATATGTCTTCGAGTGTTCGAACCGTAATGCGCAAGAAATGGTATGTAAACCACGTATTTACATATCTGCCACTGTGCAGGAGAATCCATATAGGTGTTCGAGTGTTCGAACCGTAATGCGCAAGAAATTGGTATGGAAACCCTGTATTTACATATCTGCCTCTGTGCAGGAGAATCCGTATAGGTGTTCGAGTGTTCGAACCGTAATGCGCAAGAAATGGTATGTAAACCCCGTATTTACATATCTGCCACTATGCAGGAGAATCCATATAGGTGTTCGAGTGTTCGAACCGTAATGCGCAAGAAATGGTATGGAAACCCCGTATTTACATATCTGCCACTGTGCAGGAGAATCCGTATAGGTGTTCGAGTGTTCGAACCGTAATGCGCAAGAAATAGTATGGAAACCCCGTATTTACATATCTGCCACTGTGCAGGAGAATCCGTATAGGTGTTCGAGTGTTCGAACCGTAATGCGCAAGAAATGATATGCAAACCCCGTATTTACATATCTGCCACTGTGCAGGAGAATCCTATAGGTGTTCGAGTGTTCGAACCGTAATGCGCAAGAAATGGTATGTAAACCCCGTATTTACATATCTGCAACTATGCAGGAGAATCCATATAGGTGTTCGAGTGTTCGAACCGTAATGCGCAAGAAATGGTATGGAAACCCCGTATTTACATATCTGCCACTGTGCAGGAGAATCCGTATAGGTGTTCGAGTGTTCGAACCGTAATGCGCAAGAAATGGTGTGTAAACCCCGTATTTACATATCTTCCACTGTGCAGAAGAATCCGTATAGGTGTTCGAGTGTTCGAACCGTAATGCGCAAGAATTGGTATGGAAACCCCATATTTACATATCTGCCACTGTGCAGGAGAATCCGTTTAGGTGTTCGAGTGTTCGAACCGTAATGCGCAAGAAATGGTATGGAAACCCCGTATTTACATATCTGCACTGTGCAGGAGAATCCGTATAGGTGTTCGAGTGTTCGAACCGTAATGCGCAAGAAATGGTATGTAAACCACGTATTTACATATCTGCCACTGTGCAGGAGAATCCATATAGGTGTTCGAGTGTTCGAACCGTAATGCGCAAGAAAATGGTATGGAAACCCTGTATTTACATATCTGCCTCTGTGCAGGAGAATCCGTATAGGTGTTCGAGTGTTCGAACCGTAATGCGCAAGAAATGGTATGTAAACCCCGTATTTACATATCTGCCACTATGCAGGAGAATCCATATAGGTGTTCGAGTGTTCGAACCGTAATGCGCAAGAAATGGTATGTAAACCCCGTATTTACATATCTGCCACTATGTAGGAGAATCCATATAGGTGTTCGAGTGTTCGAACCGTAATGCGAAAGAAATAGTATGGAAACCCCGTATTTCCATATCTGCCACTGTGCAAGAGAATCCGTATAGGTGTTCGAGTGTTCGAACCGTAATGCGCAAGAAATGGTGTGTAAACCCCGTATTTACAAATCTGCCACTGTGCAGAAGAATCCGTATAGGTGTTCGACTGTTCGAACCGTAATGCGCAAGAAATGATATGTAAACCCCGTATTTACATATCTACCACTGTGCAGGAGAATCCGTATAGGTGTTCGAGTGTTCGAACCGTAATGCGCAAGAAATGGTATGGAAACCCCGTATTTACATATCTGCCACTGTGCAGGAGAATCCATATAGGTGTTCGAGTGTTCGAACCGTAATGCGCAAGAAATGGTATGTAAACCACGTATTTACATATCTGCCACTGTGCAGGAGAATCCATATAGGTGTTCGAGTGTTCGAACCGTAATGCGCAAGAAATTGGTATGGAAACCCCGTATTTACATATCTGCCTCTGTGCAGGAGAATCCGTATAGGTGTTCGAGTGTTCGAACCGTAATGCGCAAGAAATGGTATGTAAACCCCGTATTTACATATCTGCCACTATGCAGGAGAATCCATATAGGTGTTCGAGTGTTCGAACCGTAATGCGCAAGAAATGGTATGGAAACCCCGTATTTACATATTTGCCACTGTGCAGGAGAATCCGTATAGGTGTTCGAGTGTTCGAACCGTAATGCGCAAGAAATGGTGTGTAAACCCCGTATTTACATATCTGCCACTGTGCAGAAGAATCCGTATAGGTATTCGAGTGTTCGAACCGTAATGTGCAAGAATTGGTATGGAAACCCCATATTTACATATCTGCCACTGTGCAGGAGAATCCGTATAGGTGTTCGAGTGTTCGAACCGTAATGCGCAAGAAATGATATGTAAACCCCGTATTTTCTTATCTGCCACTGTGCAGGAGAATCCGTATAGGTATTCGAGTGTTCGAACCGTAATGCGCAAGAAATGGTATGGAAACCCCGTATTTACATATTTGCCACTCTGCAGAAGAATCCGTATAGGTGTTCGAGTGTTCGATCCGTAATGCCCAAGAATTGGTATGTAAACCCGTTATTTACATATCTGCCACTGCGCAGGAGAATCCGTATAGGTGTTCTAGTGTTCGAACCGTAATGCGCAAGAAATGGTATGGAAACCCCGTATTTACAAATCTACCACTATGCAGGAGAATCCGTATAGGTGTTCGAGTGTTCGAACCGTAATGCGCAAGAAATGGTATGTAAACCCCGTATTTACATATCTGCCACTGTGCAGGAGAATCCGTATAGGTGTTCGAGTGTTCGAACCGTAATGCGCAAGAAATGGTATGTAAACCCCGTATTTACATATCTGCCACTACGCAGGAGAATCCATATAGGTGTTCGAGTGTTCGAACCGTAATGCGCAAGAAATAGTATGGAAACCCCGTATTTACATATCTGCCACTGTGCAGGAGAATCCGTATAGGTGTTCGAGTGTTCGAACCCTAATGCGCAAGAAATGGTGTGTAAACCCCGTATTTACATATCTGCCACTGTGCAGACGAATCCGTATAGGTGTTCGAGTGTTCGAACCGTAATGCGCAAGAAATGATATGTAAACCCCGTATTTACATATCTGCCACTGTGCAGGAGAATCCGTATAGGTGTTCGAGTGTTCGAACCGTAATGCGCAAGAAATGGTATGGAAACCCCGTATTTACATATCTGCCACTGTGCAGGAGAATCCGTATAGGTGTTCGAGTGTTCGAACCGTAATGCGCAAGAAATGGTATGTAAACCACGTATTTATATATCTGCCACTGTGCAGGAGAATCCATATAGGTGTTCGAGTGTTCGAACCGTAATGCGCAAGAAATTGGTATGGAAACCCCGTATTTACATATCTGCCTCCGTGCAGGAGAATCCGTATAGGTGTTCGAGTGTTCGAACCGTAATGCGCAACAAATGATATGTATACCTCGTATTTACATATCTGCCACTGTGCAGGAGAATCCGTATAGGTGTTCGAGTGTTCGAACCGTAATGCGCAAGAAATGGTATGGAAACCCCGTATTTACATATCTGCCACTGTGCAGGAGAATCCGTATAGGTGTTCGAGTGTTCGAACCGTAATGCGCAAGAAATGGTATGTAAACCACGTATTTACATATCTGCCACTGTGCAGGAGAATCCATATAGGTGTTCGAGTGTTCGAACCGTAATGCGCAAGAAATTGGTATGGAAACCCTGTATTTACATATCTGCCTCTGTGCAGGAGAATCCGCATAGGTGTTCGAGTGTTCGAACCGTAATGCGCAAGAAATGGTATGTAAACCCCGTATTTACATATCTGCCACTGTGCAGGAGAATCCGTACAGGTGTTCGAGTGTTCGAACCGTAATGCGCAAGAAATGGTGTGTAAACCCCGTATTTACATATCTGCCACTGTGCAGAAGAATCCGTATAGGTGTTCGAGTGTTCGAACCGTAATGCGCAAGAATTGGTATGGAAACCCCTTATTTACATATCTGCCACTGTGCAGGAGAATCCGTTTAGGTGTTCGAGTGTTCGAACCGTAATGCGCAAGAAATGGTATGGAAACCCCATATTTACATATCTGCCACTGTGCAGGAGAATCCGTATAGGTGTTCGAGTGTTCGAACCGTAATGCGCAAGAAATGGTATGTAAACCCGTATTTACATATCTGCCACTGTGCAGGAGAATCCGTATAGGTGTTCGAGTGTTCGAACCGTAATGCGCAAGAAATGGTGTGTAAACCCCGTATTTACATATCTGCCACTATGCAGAAGAATCCGTATAGGTGTTCGAGTGTTCGAACCATAATGCGCAAGAATTGGTATGGAAACCCCTTATTTACATATCTGCCACTGTGCAGGAGAATCCGTTTAGGTGTTCGAGTGTTCGAACCGTAATGCGCAAGAAATGGTATGGAAACCCCGTATTTACATATCTGCCACTGTGCAGGAGAATCCGTATAGGTGTTCGAGTGTTCGAACCGTAATGCGCAAGAAATGGTGTGTAAACCCCGTATTTACATATCTGCCACTGTGCAGAAGAATCCGTATAGGTGTTCGAGTGTTCGAACCGTAATGCGCAAGAATTGGTATGGAAACCCCATATTTACATATCTGCCACTGTGCAAGAGAATCCGTTTAGGTGTTCGAGTGTTCGAACCGTAATGAGCAAGAAATGATATGTAAACCCCGTATTTACTTATCTGCCACTGTGCAGGAGAATCCGTATAGGTATTCGAGTGTTCGAACCGTAATGCGCAAGAAATGGTATGGAAACCCCGTATTTACATATCTGCCACTCTGCAGAAGAATCCGTATAGGTGTTCGAGTGTTCGAACCGTAATGCGCAAGAAATAGTATGGAAACCCCGTATTTAAATATCTGCCACTGTGCAGGAGAATACGTATAGGTGTTCGAGTGTTCGAACCGTAATGCGCAAGAAATGGTGTGTAAACCCCGTATTTACATATCTGCTACTGTGCAGAAGAATCCGTATAGGTGTTCGAGTGTTCGAACCGTAATGCGCAAGAAATGATATGTAAACCCCATATTTACATATCTGCCACTGTGCAGGAGAATCCGTATAGGTGTTCGAGTGTTCGAACCGTAATGCGCAAGAAATGGTATGGAAACCCCGTATTTACATATCTGCCACTGTGCAGGAGAATCCGTATAGGTGTTCGAGTGTTTGAACCGTAATGCGCAAGAAATGGTATGTAAACCACGTAGTTACATATCTGCCACTGTGCAGGAGAATCCATATAGGTGTTCGAGTGTTCGAACCGTAATGCGCAAGAAATTGGTATGGAAACCCCGTATTTACATATCTGCCTCCGTGCAGGAGAATCCGTATAGGTGTTCGAGTGTTCGAACCGTAATGCGCCAGAAATGGTATGTAAACCACGTATTTACATATCTGCCACTGTGCAGGAGAATCCATATAGGTGTTCGAGTGTTCGAACCGTAATGCGCAAGAAATTGGTATGGAAACCCTGTATTTACATATCTGCCTCTGTGTAGGAGAATCCGTATAGGTGTTCGAGTGTTCGAACCGTAATGCGCAAGAAATGGTATGTAAACCCCGTATTTACATATCTGCCACTGTGCAGGAGAATCCGTATAGGTGTTCGAGTGTTCGAACCGTAATGCGCAAGAAATGGTGTGTAAACCCCGTATTTACATATCTGCCACTGTGCAGAAGAATCCGTATAGGTGTTCGAGTGTTCGAACCGTAATGCGCAAGAAATGATATGTAAACCCCGTATTTACATATCTGCCACTGTGCAGGAGAATCCGTATAGGTGTTCGAGTGTTTGAACCGTAATGCGCAAGAAATGGTATGGAAACCCCGTATTTACATATCTGCCACTGTGCAGGAGAATCCGTATAGGTGTTCGAGTGTTCGAACCGTAATGCGCAAGAAATGGTATGTAAACCACGTATTTAGATATCTGCCACTGTGCAGGAGAATCCATATAGGTGTTCGAGTGATCGAACCGTAATGCGCAAGAAATTGGTATGGAAACCCCGTATTTACATATCTGCCTCCGTGCAGGAGAATCCGTATAGGTGTTCGAGTGTTCGAACCGTAATGCGCAAGAAATGATATGTATACCTCGTATTTACATATCTGCCACTGTGCAGGAGAATCCGTATAGGTGTTCGAGTGTTCGAACCGTAATGCGCAAGAAATGGTATGGAAACCCCGTATTTACATATCTGCCACTGTGCAGGAGAATCCGTATAGGTGTTCGAGTGTTCGAACCGTAATGCGCAAGAAATGGTATGTAAACCACGTATTTACATATCTGCCACTGTGCAGGAGAATCCATATAGGTGTTCGAGTGTTCGAACCGTAATGCGCAAGAAATTGGTATGGAAACCCTATATTTACATATCTGCCTCTGTGCAGGAGAATCCGTATAGGTGTTCGAGTGTTCGAACCGTAATGCGCAAGAAATGGTATGTAAACCCCGTATTTACATATCTGCCACTGTGCAGGAGAATCCGTATAGGTGTTCGAGTGTTCGAACCGTAATGCGCAAGAAATGGTGTGTAAACCCCGTATTTACATATCTGCCACTGTGCAGAAGAAACCGTATAGGTGTTCGAGTGTTCGAACCGTAATGCGCAAGAATTGGTATGGAAACCCCTTATTTACATATCTGCCACTGTGCAGGAGAATCCGTTTAGGTGTTCGAGTGTTCGAACCGTAATGCGCAAGAAATGGTATGGAAACCCCGTATTTACATATCTGCCACTGTGCAGGAGAATCCGTATAGGTGTTCGAGTGTTCGAACCGTAATGCGCAAGAAATGGTATGTAAACCCCGTATTTACATATTTACATACCTGTAACTGTGCCGAAGAATCCGTATAGGTGTTCGAGTGTTCGAACCGTAATGCGCAAGAAATGGTGTGTAAACCCCGTATTTACATATCTGCCACTGTGCAGAAGAATCCGTATAGGTGTTCGAGTGTTCGAACCGTAATGCGCAAGAATTGGTATGGAAACCCCTTATTTACATATCTGCCACTGTGCAGGAGAATCCGTTTAGGTGTTCGAGTGTTCGAACCGTAATGCGCAAGAAATGGTATGGAAACCCCGTATTTACATATCTGCCACTGTGCAGGAGAATCCGTATAGGTGTTCGAGTGTTCGAACCGTAATGCGCAAGAAATGGTGTGTAAACCCCGTATTTACATATCTGCCACTGTGCAGAAGAATCCGTATAGGTGTTCGAGTGTTCGAACCGTAATGCGCAAGAATTGGTATGAAAACCCCATATTTACATATCTGCCACTGTGCAAGAGAATCCGTTTAGGTGTTCGAGTGTTCGAACCGTAATGCGCAAGAAATGATATGTAAACCCCGTATTTACTTATCTGCCACTGTGCAGGAGAATCCGTATAGGTATTCGAGTGTTCGAACCGTAATGCGCAAGAAATGGTACGGAAACCCCGTATTTACATATCTACCACTCTGCAGAAGAATCCGTATAGGTGTTCGAGTGTTCGATCCGTAATGCGCAAGAATTGGTATGTAAACCCCGTATTTACATATCTGCCACTATGCAGGAGAATCCATATAGGTGTTCGAGTGTTCGAATCGTAATGCGCAAGAAATAATATGGAAACCCCGTATTTACATATCTGCCACTGTGCAGGAGAATCCGTATAGGTGTTCGAGTGTTCGAACCGTAATGCGCAAGAAATGGTGTGTAAACCCCGTATTTACATATCTGCCACTGTGCAGAAGAATCCGTATAGGTGTTCGAGTGTTCGAACCGTAATGCGCAAGAAATGATATGTAAACCCCGTATTTACATATCTGCCACTGTGCAGGAGAATCCGTATAGGTGTTCGAGTGTTCGAACCGTAATGCGCAAGAAATGATATGGAAACCCCGTATTTACATATCTGCCACTGTGCAGGAGAATCCGTATAGGTGTTCGAGTGTTTGAACCGTAATGCGCAAGAAATGGTATGTAAACCACGTAGTTACATATCTGCCACTGTGTAGGAGAATCCATATAGGTGTTCGAGTGTTCGAACCGTAATGCGCAAGAAATTGGTATGGAAACCCCGTATTTACATATCTGCCTCCGTGCAGGAGAATCCGTATAGGTGTTCGAGGGTTCGAACCGTAATGCGCAAGAAATGATATGTATACCTCGTATTTACATATCTGCCACTGTGCAGGAGAATCCGTATAGGTGTTCGAGTGTTCGAACCGTAATGCGCAAGAAATGGTATGGAAACCCCGTATTTACATATCTGCCACTGTGCAGGAGAATCCGTATAGGTGTTCGAGTGTTCGAACCGTAATGCGCAAGAAATTGTATGTAAACCACGTATTTACTTATCTGCCACTGTGCAGGAGAATCCATATAGGTGTTCGAGTGTTCGAACCGTAATGCGCAAGAAATTGGTATGGAAACCCTGTATTTACATATCTGCCTCTGTGTAGGAGAATCCGTATAGGTGTTCGAGTGTTCGAACCGTAATGCGCAAGAAATGGTATGTAAACCCCGTATTTACATATCTGCCACTGTGCAGGAGAATCCGTATAGGTGTTCGAGTGTTCGAACCGTAATGCCCAAGAAATGGTGTGTAAACCCCGTATTTACATATGTGCCACTGTGCAGAAGAATCCGTATAGGTGTTCGAGTGTTCGAACCGTAATGCGCAAGAATTGGTATGGAAACCCCTTATTTACATATCTGCCACTGTGCAGGAGAATCCGTTTAGGTGTTCGAGTGTTCGAACCGTAATGCGCAAGAAATGGTATGGAAACCCCGTATTTACATATCTGCCACTGTGCAGGAGAATCCGTATAGGTGTTCGAGTGTTCGAACCGTAATGCGCAAGAAATGGTGTGTAAACCCCGTATTTACATATCTGCCACTGTGCAGAAGAATCCGTATAGGTGTTCGAGTGTTCGAACCGTAATGCGCAAGAATTGGTATGGAAACCCCATATTTACATATCTGCCACTGTGGAGGAGAATCCGTTTAGGTGTTCGAGTGTTCGAACCGTAATGCGCAAGAAATGATATGTAAACCCCGTATTTACATATCTGCCACTGTGCAGGAGAATCCGTATAGGTATTCGAGTGTTCGAACCGTAATGCGCAAGAAATGGTATGGAAACCCCGTATTTACATATCAGCCACTCTGCAGAAGAATCCGTATAGGTGTTCGAGTGTTCGATCCGTAATGCGCAAGAATTGGTATGTAAACCCGTTATTTACATATCTGCCACTGCGCAGGAGAATCCGTATAGGTGTTCGAGTGTTCGAACCGTAATGCGCAAGAAATGGTATGGAAACCCCGTATTTACAAATCTACCACTATGCAGGAGAATCCGTATAGGTGTTCGAGTGTTCGAACCGTAATGCGCAAGAAATAGTGTGGAAACCCCGTATTTACATATCTGCCACTATGCAGGAGAATTCGTATAGGTGTTCGAGTGTTCGAACCGTAATGCGCAAGAAATGATGTGTAAACCCCGTACTTACATATCTGCCACTGTGTAGGAGAATCCGTATAGGTGTTCGAGTGTTCGAACCGTAATGTGCAAGAAATGGTATGTAAACCCCGTATTTACAAATCTGCCACTGTGCAGGAGAATCCATATAGGTGTTCGAGTGTTCGAACCGTAATGCGAAAGAAATAGTATGGAAACCCCGTATTTACATATCTGCCACTGTGCAGGAGAATCCGTATAGGTGTTCGAGTGTTCGAACCGTAATGCGCAAGAAATGGTGTGTAAACCCCGTATTTACATATCTGCCACTGTGCAGAAGAATCCGTATAGGTGTTCGAGTGTTCGAACCGTAATGCGCAAGAAATGATATGTAAACCTCGTATTTACATATCTGCCACTGTGCAGGAGAATCCGTATAGGTGTTCGAGTGTTCGAACCGTAATGCGCAAGAAATTGGTATGGAAACCCCGTATTTACATATCTGCCTCTGTGCAGGAGAATCCGTATAGGTGTTCGAGTGTTCGAACCGTAATGCGCAAGAAATTGTATGTAAACCCCGTATTTACATATCTGCCACTATGCAGGAGAATCCATATAGGTGTTCGAGTGTTCGAACCGTAATGCGCAAGAAATGGTATGGAAACCCCGTATTTACGTATCTGCCACTTTGCAGGAGAATCCGTATAGGTGTTCGAGTGTTCGAACCGTAATGCGCAAGAAATGGTATGGAAACCCCGTATTTACATATCTGCCACTGTGCAGGAGAATCCGTATAGGTGTTCGAGTGTTCGAACCGTAATGCGCAAGAAATGGTATGTAAACCACGTATTTAGATATCTGCCACTGTGCAGGAGAATCCATATAGGTGTTCGAGTGATCGAACCGTAATGCGCAAGAAATTGGTATGGAAACCCCGTATTTACATATCTGCCTCCGTGCAGGAGAATCCGTATAGGTGTTCGAGTGTTCGAACCGTAATGCGCAAGAAATGATATGTATACCTCGTATTTACATATCTGCCACTGTGCAGGAGAATCCGTATAGGTGTTCGAGTGTTCGAACCGTAATGCGCAAGAAATGGTATGGAAACCCCGTATTTACATATCTGCCACTGTGCAGGAGAATCCGTATAGGTGTTCGAGTGTTCGAACCGTAATGCGCAAGAAATGGTATGTAAACCACGTATTTACATATCTGCCACTGTGCAGGAGAATCCATATAGGTGTTCGAGTGTTCGAACCGTAATGCGCAAGAAATGGTATGGAAACCCCGTATTTACATATCTGCCTCTGTGCAGGAGAATCCGTATAGGTGTTCGAGTGTTCGAACCGTAATGCGCAAGAAATGGTATGGAAACCCCGTATTTACATATCTGCCACTGTGCAGGAGAATCCGTATAGGTGTTCGAGTGTTCGAACCGTAATGCGCAAGAAATGGTATGTAAACCACGTATTTAGATATCTGCCACTGTGCAGGAGAATCCATATAGGTGTTCGAGTGATCGAACCGTAATGCGCAAGAAATTGGTATGGAAACCCCGTATTTACATATCTGCCTCCGTGCAGGAGAATCCGTATAGGTGTTCGAGTGTTCGAACCGTAATGCGCAAGAAATGATATGTATACCTCGTATTTACATATCTGCCACTGTGCAGGAGAATCCGTATAGGTGTTCGAGTGTTCGAACCGTAATGCGCAAGAAATGGTATGGAAACCCCGTATTTACATATCTGCCACTGTGCAGGAGAATCCGTATAGGTGTTCGAGTGTTCGAACCGTAATGCGCAAGAAATGGTATGTAAACCACGTATTTACATATCTGCCACTGTGCAGGAGAATCCATATAGGTGTTCGAGTGTTCGAACCGTAATGCGCAAGAAATTGGTATGGAAACCCTGTATTTACATATCTGCCTCTGTGCAGGAGAATCCGTATAGGTGTTCGAGTGTTCGAACCGTAATGCGCAAGAAATGGTATGTAAACCCCGTATTTACATATCTGCCACTGTGCAGGACAATCTGTATAGGTGTTCGAGTGTTCGAACCGTAATGCGCAAGAAATGGTGTGTAAACCCCGTATTTACATATCTGCCACTGTGCAGAAGAAACCGTATAGGTGTTCGAGTGTTCGAACCGTAATGCGCAAGAATTGGTATGGAAACCCCTTATTTACATATCTGCCACTGTGCAGGAGAATCCGTTTAGGTGTTCGAGTGTTCGAACCGTAATGCGCAAGAAATGGTATGGAAACCCCGTATTTACATATCTGCCACTGTGCAGGAGAATCCGTATAGGTGTTCGAGTGTTCGAACCGTAATGCGCAAGAAATGGTATGTAAACCCCGTATTTACATATTTACATACCTGTAACTGTGCCGGAGAATCCGTATAGGTGTTCGAGTGTTCGAACCGTAATGCGCAAGAAATGGTGTGTAAACCCCGTATTTACATATCTGCCACTGTGCAGAAGAATCCGTATAGGTGTTCGAGTGTTCGAACCGTAATGCGCAAGAATTGGTATGGAAACCCCTTATTTACATATCTGCCACTGTGCAGGAGAATCCGTTTAGGTGTTCGAGTGTTCGAACCGTAATGCGCAAGAAATGGTATGGAAACCCCGTATTTACATATCTGCCACTGTGCAGGAGAATCCGTATAGGTGTTCGAGTGTTCGAACCGTAATGCGCAAGAAATGGTATGTAAACCACGTATTTACATATCTGCCACTGTGCAGGAGAATCCATATAGGTGTTCGAGTGTTCGAACCGTAATGCGCAAGAAATTGGTATGGAAACCCCGTATTTACATATCTGCCTCCGTGCAGGAGAATCCGTATAGGTGTTCGAGTGTTCGAACCGTAATGCGCAAGAAATGATATGTATACCTCGTATTTACATATCTGCCACTGTGCAGGAGAATCCGTATAGGTGTTCGAGTGTTCGAACCGTAATGCGCAAGAAATGGTATGGAAACCCCGTATTTACATATCTGCCACTTTGCAGGAGAATCCGTATAGGTGTTCGAGTGTTCGAACCGTAATGCGCAAGAAATAGTATGTAAACCACGTATTTACATATCTGCCACTGTGCAGGAAAATCCATATAGGTGTTCGTGTGTTCGAACCGTAATGCGCAAGAAATTGGTATGGAAACCCTGTATTTACATATCTGCCTCTGTGCAGGAGAATCCGTATAGGTGTTCGAGTGTTCGAACCGTAATGCGCAAGAAATTGTATGTAAACCCCGTATTTACATATCTGCCACTATGCAGGAGAATCCATATAGGTGTTCGAGTGTTCGAACCGTAATGCGCAAGAAATGGTATGGAAACCCCGTATTTACATATCTGCCTCTGTGCAGGAGAATCCGTATAGGTGTTCGAGTGTTCGAACCGTAATGCGCAAGAAATGATATGTAAACCCCGTATTTACATATCTGCCACTGTGCAGGAGAATCCGTATAGGTATTCGAGTGTTCGAACCGTAATGCGCAAGAAATGGTATGGAAACCCCGTATTTACATATCAGCCACTCTGCAGAAGAATCCGTATAGGTGTTCGAGTGTTCGATCCGTAATGCGCAAGAATTGGTATGTAAACCTGTTATTTACATATCTGCCACTGCGCAGGAGAATCCGTATAGGTGTTCGAGTGTTCGAACCGTAATGCGCAAGAAATGGTATGGAAACCCCGTATTTACAAATCTACCACTATGCAGGAGAATCCGTATAGGTGTTCGAGTGTTCGAACCGTAATGCGCAAGAAATAGTGTGGAAACCCCGTATTTACATATCTGCCACTATGCAGGAGAATTCGTATAGGTGTTCGAGTGTTCGAACCGTAATGCGCAAGAAATGATATGTAAACCCCGTACTTACATATCTGCCACTGTGTAGGAGAATCCGTATAGGTGTTCGAGTGTTCGAACCGTAATGTGCAAGAAATGGTATGTAAACCCCGTATTTACAAATCTGCCACTGTGCAGGAGAATCCATATAGGTGTTCGAGTGTTCGAACCGTAATGCGAAAGAAATAGTATGGAAACCCCGTATTTACATATCTGCCACTGTGCAGGAGAATCCGTATAGGTGTTCGAGTGTTCGAACCGTAATGCGCAAGAAATGGTGTGTAAACCCCGTATTTACATATCTGCCACTGTGCAGAAGAATCCGTATAGGTGTTCGAGTGTTCGAACCGTAATGCGAAAGAAATGATATGTAAACCTCGTATTTACATATCTGCCACTGTGCAGGAGAATCCGTATAGGTGTTCGAGTGTTCGAACCGTAATGCGCAAGAAATTGGTATGGAAACCCCGTATTTACATATCTGCCTCTGTGCAGGAGAATCCGTATAGGTGTTCGAGTGTTCGAACCGTAATGCGCAAGAAATTGTATGTAAACCCCGTATTTACATATCTGCCACTATGCAGGAGAATCCATATAGGTGTTCGAGTGTTCGAACCGTAATGCGCAAGAAATGGTATGGAAACCCCGTATTTACATATCTGCCTCTGTGCAGGAGAATCCGTATAGGTGTTCGAGTGTTCGAACCGTAATGCGCAAGAAACTGTATGTAAACCCCGTATTTACATATCTGCCACTATGCAGGAGAATCCATATAGGTGTTCGAGTGTTCGAACCGTAATGCGCAAGAAATGGTATGGAAACCCCGTATTTACATATCTGCCTCTGTGCAGGAGAATCCGTATAGGTGTTCGAGTGTTCGAACCGTAATGCGCAAGAAATGGTATGTAAACCCCGTATTTACATATCTGCCACTATGCCGGAGAATCCATATAGGTGTTCGAGTGTTCGAACCGTAATGCGCAAGAAATGGTATGGAAACCCCGTATTTACATATCTGCCACTGTGCAGGAGAATCCGTATATGTGTTCGAGTGTTCGAACCGTAATGCGCAAGAAATGGTATGGAAACCCCGTATTTACATATCTGCCACAGTGCAGGAGAATCCGTATAGGTGTTCGAGTGTTCGAACCGTAATGCGCAAGAAATGGTATGTAAACCACGTATTTACATATCTACCACTGTGCAGGAGAATCCATATAGGTGTTCGATTGTTCGAACCGTAATGCGCAAGAAATTGGTATGGAAACCCCGTATTTACATATCTGCCTCCGTGCAGGAGAATCCGTATAGGTGTTCGAGTGTTCGAACCGTAATGCGCAAGAAATGATATGTATACCTCGTATTTACATATCTGCCACTGTGCAGGAGAATCCGTATAGGTGTTCGAGTGTTCGAACCGTAATGCGCAAGAAATGGTATGGAAACCCCGTATTTACATATCTGCCACTTTGCAGGAGAATCCGTATAGGTGTTCGAGTGTTCGAACCGTAATGCGCAAGAAATGGTATGTAAACCACGTATTTACATATCTGCCACTGTGCAGGAGAATCCATATAGGTGTTCGTGTGTTCGAACCGTAATGCGCAAGAAATTGGTATGGAAACCCTGTATTTACATATCTGCCTCTGTGCAGGAGAATCCGTATAGGTGTTCGCGTGTTCGAACCGTAATGCGCAAGAAATGGTATGTAAACCCCGTATTTACATATCTGCCACTGTGCAGGAGAATCCGTATTGGTGTTCGAGTGTTCGAACCGTAATGCGCAAGAAATGGTGTGTAAACCCCGTATTTACATATCTGCCACTGTGCAGAAGAATCCGTATAGGTGTTCGAGTGTTCGAACCGTAATGCGCAAGAATTGGTATGGAAACCCCTTATTTACATATCTGCCACTGTGCAGGAGAATCCGTTTAGGTGTTCGAGTGTTCGAACCGTAATGCGCAAGAAATGATATGTAAACCCCGTATTTACTTATCTGCCACTCTGCAGAAGAATCCGTATAGGTGTTCGAGTGTTCGATTCGTAATGCGCAAGAATTGGTATGTAAACCCGTTATTTACATATCTGCCACTGCGCAGGAGAATCCGTATAGGTGTTCGAGTGTTCGAACCGTAATGCGCAAGAAATGGTATGGAAACCCCGTATTTACAAATCTACCACTATGCAGGAGAATCCGTATAGGTGTTCGAGTGTTCGACTGTTCGAACCGTAATGCGCAAGAAATAGTATGGAAACCCCGTATTTACATATCTGCCACTGTGCAGGATAATCCGTATAGGTGTTCGAGTGTTCGAACCGTAATGCGCAAGAAATTATATGTAAACCCCGTACTTACATATCTGCCACTGTGCAGGAGAATCCGTATAGGTGTTCGAGTGTTCGAACCGTAATGCGCAAGAAATGGTATGTAAACCCCGTATTTACATATCTGCCACTATGCAGGAGAATCCATATAGGTGTTCGAGTGTTCGAACCGTAATGCGAAAGAAATTGTATGGAAACCCCGTATTTACATATCTGCCACTGTGCAGGAGAATCCGTATAGGTGTTCGAGTGTTCGAACCGTAATGCGCAAGAAATGGTGTGTAAACCCCGTATTTACATATCTGCCACTGTGCAGAAGAATCCGTATAGGTGTTCGAGTGTTCGAACCGTAATGCGCAAGAATGATATGTAAACCTCGTATTTACATATCTGCCACTGTGCAGGAGAATCCGTATAGGTGTTCGAGTGTTCGAACCGTAATGCGCAAGAAATTGGTATGGAAACCCCGTATTTACATATCTGCCTCTGTGCAGGAGAATCCGTATAGGTGTTCGAGTGTTCGAACCGTAATGCGCAAGAAACTGTATGTAAACCCCGTATTTACATATCTGCCACTATGCAGGAGAATCCATATAGGTGTTCGAGTGTTCGAACCGTAATGCGCAAGAAATGGTATGGAAACCCCGTATTTACATATCTGCCTCTGTGCAGGAGAATCCGTATAGGTGTTCGAGTGTTCGAACCGTAATGCGCAAGAAATGGTATGTAAACCCCGTATTTACATATCTGCCACTATGCCGGAGAATCCATATAGGTGTTCGAGTGTTCGAACCGTAATGCGCAAGAAATGGTATGGAAACCCCGTATTTACATATCTGCCACTGTGCAGGAGAATCCGTATATGTGTTCGAGTGTTCGAACCGTAATGCGCAAGAAATGGTATGGAAACCCCGTATTTACATATCTGCCACAGTGCAGGAGAATCCGTATAGGTGTTCGAGTGTTCGAACCGTAATGCGCAAGAAATGGTATGTAAACCACGTATTTACATATCTACCACTGTGCAGGAGAATCCATATAGGTGTTCGATTGTTCGAACCGTAATGCGCAAGAAATTGGTATGGAAACCCCGTATTTACATATCTGCCTCCGTGCAGGAGAATCCGTATAGGTGTTCGAGTGTTCGAACCGTAATGCGCAAGAAATGATATGTATACCTCGTATTTACATATCTGCCACTGTGCAGGAGAATCCGTATAGGTGTTCGAGTGTTCGAACCGTAATGCGCAAGAAATGGTATGGAAACCCCGTATTTACATATCTGCCACTTTGCAGGAGAATCCGTATAGGTGTTCGAGTGTTCGAACCGTAATGCGCAAGAAATGGTATGTAAACCACGTATTTACATATCTGCCACTGTGCAGGAGAATCCATATAGGTGTTCGAGTGTTCGAACCGTAATGCGCAAGAAATTGGTATGGAAACCCTGTATTTACATATCTGCCTCTGTGCAGGAGAATCCGTATAGGTGTTCGAGTGTTCGAACCGTAATGCGCAAGAAATGGTATGTAAACCCCGTATTTACATATCTGCCACTGTGCAGGAGAATCCGTATAGGTGTTCGAGTGTTCGAACCGTAATGCGCAAGAAATTGGTATGGAAACCCTGTATTTACATATCTGCCTCTGTGCAGGAGAATCCGTATAGGTGTTCGAGTGTTCGAACCGTAATGCGCAAGAAATGGTATGTAAACCCCGTATTTACATATCTGCCACTGTGCAGGAGAATCCGTATTGGTGTTCGAGTGTTCGAACCGTAATGCGCAAGAAATGGTGTGTAAACCCCGTATTTACATATCTGCCACTGTGCAGAAGAATCCGTATAGGTGTTCGAGTGTTCGAACCGTAATGCGCAAGAATTGGTATGGAAACCCCTTATTTACATATCTGCCACTGTGCAGGAGAATCCGTTTAGGTGTTCGAGTGTTCGAACCGTAATGCGCAAGAAATGATATGTAAACCCCGTATTTACTTATCCGCCACTCTGCAGAAGAATCCGTATAGGTGTTCGAGTGTTCGATTCGTAATGCGCAAGAATTGGTATGTAAACCCGTTATTTACATATCTGCCACTGCGCAGGAGAATCCGTATAGGTGTTCGAGTGTTCGAACCGTAATGCGCAAGAAATGGTATGGAAACCCCGTATTTACAAATCTACCACTATGCAGGAGAATCCGTATAGGTGTTCGAGTGTTCGAACCGTAATGCGCAAGAAATAGTATGGAAACCCCGTATTTACATATCTGCCACTGTGCAGGAGAATCCGTATAGGTGTTCGAGTGTTCGAACCGTAATGCGCAAGAAATTATATGTAAACCCCGTACTTACATATCTGCCACTGTGCAGGAGAATCCGTATAGGTGTTCGAGTGTTCGAACCGTAATGCGCAAGAAATGGTATGTAAACCCCGTATTTACATATCTGCCACTATGCAGGAGAATCCATATAGGTGTTCGAGTGTTCGAACCGTAATGCGAAAGAAATAGTGTGGAAACCCCGTATTTACATATCTGCCACTGTGCAGGAGAATCCGTATAGGTGTTCGAGTGTTCGAACCGTAATGCGCAAGAAATGGTGTGTAAACCCCGTATTTACAAATCTGCCACTGTGCAGAAGAATCCGTATAGGTGTTCGAGTGTTCGAACCGTAATGCGCAAGAATGATATGTAAACCTCGTATTTACATATCTGCCACTGTGCAGGAGAATCCGTATAGGTGTTCGAGTGTTCGAACCGTAATGCGCAAGAAATTGGTATGGAAACCCCGTATTTACATATCTGCCTCTGTGCAGGAGAATCCGTATAGGTGTTCGAGTGTTCGAACCGTAATGCGCAAGAAACTGTATGTAAACCCCGTATTTACATATCTGCCACTATGCAGGAGAATCCATATAGGTGTTCGAGTGTTCGAACCGTAATGCGCAAGAAATGGTATGGAAACCCCGTATTTACATATCTGCCTCTGTGCAGGAGAATCCGTATAGGTGTTCGAGTGTTCGAACCGTAATGCGCAAGAAATGGTATGTAAACCCCGTGTTTACATATCTGCCACTATGCCGGAGAATCCATATAGGTGTTCGAGTGTTCGAACCGTAATGCGCAAGAAATGGTATGGAAACCCCGTATTTACATATCTGCCACTGTGCAGGAGAATCCGTATATGTGTTCGAGTGTTCGAACCGTAATGCGCAAGAAATGTTATGGAAACCCCGTATTTACATATCTGCCACAGTGCAGGAGAATCCGTATAGGTGTTCGAGTGTTCGAACCGTAATGCGCAAGAAATGGTATGTAAACCACGTATTTACATATCTACCACTGTGCAGGAGAATCCATATAGGTGTTCGAGTGTTCGAACCGTAATGCGCAAGAAATTGGTATGGAAACCCCGTATTTACATATCTGCCTCCGTGCAGGAGAATCCGTATAGGTGTTCGAGTGTTCGAACCGTAATGCGCAAGAAATGATATGTATACCTCGTATTTACATATCTGCCACTGTGCAGGAGAATCCGTATAGGTGTTCGAGTGTTCGAACCGTAATGCGCAAGAAATGGTATGGAAACCCCGTATTTACATATCTGCCACTTTGCAGGAGAATCCGTATAGGTGTTCGAGTGTTCGAACCGTAATGCGCAAGAAATGGTATGTAAACCACGTATTTACATATCTGCCACTGTGCAGGAGAATCCATATAGGTGTTCGAGTGTTCGAACCGTAATGCGCAAGAAATTGGTATGGAAACCCTGTATTTACATATCTGCCTCTGTGCAGGAGAATCCGTATAGGTGTTCGAGTGTTCGAACCGTAATGCGCAAGAAATGGTATGTAAACCCCGTATTTACATATCTGCCACTGTGCAGGAGAATCCGTATTGGTGTTCGAGTGTTCGAACCGTAATGCGCAAGAAATGGTGTGTAAACCCCGTATTTACATATCTGCCACTGTGCAGAAGAATCCGTATAGGTGTTCGAGTGTTCGAACCGTAATGCGCAAGAATTGGTATGGAAACCCCTTATTTACATATCTGCCACTGTGCAGGAGAATCCGTTTGGGTGTTCGAGTGTTCGAACCGTAATGCGCAAGAAATGATATGTAAACCCCGTATTTACTTATCTGCCACTCTGCAGAAGAATCCGTATAGGTGTTCGAGTGTTCGATCCGTAATGCGCAAGAATTGGTATGTAAACCCGTTATTTACATATCTGCCACTGCGCAGGAGAATCCGTATAGGTGTTCGTAATGCGCAAGAAATGGTATGGAAACCCCGTATTTACAAATCTACCACTATGCAGGAGAATCCGTATAGGTGTTCGAGTGTTCGAACCGTAATGCGCAAGAAATAGTATGGAAACCCCGTATTTACATATCTGCCACTGTGCAGGAGAATCCGTATAGGTGTTCGAGTGTTCGAACCGTAATGCGCAAGAAATTATATGTAAACCCCGTACTTACATATCTGCCACTGTGCAGGAGAATCCGTATAGGTGTTCGAGTGTTCGAACCGTAATGCGCAAGAAATGGTATGTAAACCCCGTATTTACATATCTGCCACTATGCAGGAGAATCCATATAGGTGTTCGAGTGTTCGAACCGTAATGCGAAAGAAATAGTGTGGAAACCCCGTATTTACATATCTGCCACTGTGCAGGAGAATCCGTATAGGTGTTCGAGTGTTCGAACCGTAATGCGCAAGAAATGGTGTGTAAACCCCGTATTTACATATCTGCCACTGTGCAGAAGAATCCGTATAGGTGTTCGAGTGTTCGAACCGTAATGCGCAAGAAATGATATGTAAACCTCGTATTTACATATCTGCCACTGTGCAGGAGAATCCGTATAGCTGTTCGAGTGTTCGAACCGTAATGCGCAAGAAATTGGTATGGAAACCCCGTATTTACATATCTGCCTCTGTGCAGGAGAATCCGTATAGGTGTTCGAGTGTTCGAACCGTAATGCGCAAGAAACTGTATGTAAACCCCGTATTTACATATCTGCCACTATGCAGGAGAATCCATATAGGTGTTCGAGTGTTCGAACCGTAATGCGCAAGAAATGGTATGGAAACCCCGTATTTACATATCTGCCTCTGTGCAGGAGAATCCGTATAGGTGTTCGAGTGTTCGAACCGTAATGCGCAAGAAATGGTATGTAAACCCCGTATTTACATATCTGCCACTATGCCGGAGAATCCATATAGGTGTTCGAGTGTTCGAACCGTAATGCGCAAGAAATGGTATGGAAACCCCGTATTTACATATCTGCCACTGTGCAGGAGAATCCGTATAGGTGTTCGAGTGTTCGAACCGTAATGCGCATGAAATGCTGTGTAAACCCCGTATTTACATATCTGCCACTGTGCAGAAGAATCCGAATAGGTGTTCGAGTGTTCGAACCGTAATGCGCAAGAATTGCTATGGAAACCCCATATTTACATGTCTTCCACTGTGCGGGAGAATCCGTTTAGGTGTTCGAGTGTTCGAACCGTAATGCGCAAGAAATGGTATGGAAACCCCGTATTTACATATCTGCCACTGTGCAGGAGAATCCGTATAGGTGTTCCAGTGTTCGAACCGTAATGCGCAAGAAATGGTATGTAAACCACGTATTTAAATATCTGCCACTGTGCGGGAGAATCCATATAGGTGTTCGAGTGTTCGAACCGTAATGCCCAAGAAATTGGTATGGAAACCCTGTATTTACATATCTCTCTCTGTGCAGGAGAATCCGTATAGGTGTTCGAGTGTTCGAACCGTAATGCGCAAGAAATGGTATGTAAACCCCGTATTTACATATCTGCCACTATGCAGGAGAATCCATATAGGTGTTCGAGTGTTCGAACCGTAATGCGCAAGAAATGGTATGTAAACCCCGTATTTACATATCTGCCACTATGTAGGAGAATCCATATAGGTGTTCGAGTGTTCGAACCGTAATGCGAAAGAAATAGTATGGAAACCCCGTATTTACATATCTGCCACTGTGCAGGAGAATCCGTATAGGTGTTCGAGTGTTCGAACCGTAATGCGCAAGAAATGATATGTAAACCCCGTATTTACATATCTACCACTGTGCAGGAGAATCAGTATAGGTGTTCGAGTGTTCGAACCGTAATGCGCAAGAAATGGTATGGAAACCCCGTATTTACATATCTGCCACTGTGCAGGAGAATCCATATAGGTGTTCGAGTGTTCGAACCGTAATGCGCAAGAAATGGTATGTAAACCACGTATTTACATATCTGCCACTGTGCAGGAGAATCCATATAGGTGTTCGAGTGTTCGAACCGTAATGCGCAAGAAATTGGTATGGAAACCCCGTATTTACATATCTGCCTCTGTGCAGGAGAATCCGTATAGGTGTTCGAGTGTTCGAACCGTAATGCGCAAGAAATGATATGTAAACCCCGTATTTACTTATCTGCCACTGTGCAGGAGAATCCGTATAGGTATTCGAGTGTTCGAACCGTAATGCGCAAGAAATGGTATGGAAACCCCGTATTTACATATCTGCCACTCTGCAGAAGAATCCGTATAGGTGTTCGAGTGTTCGATCCGTAATGCCCAAGAATTGGTATGTAAACCCGTTATTTACATATCTGCCACTGCGTAGGAGAATCCGTATAGGTGTTCGAGTGTTCGAACCGTAATGCGCAAGAAATGGTATGGAAACCCCGTATTTAAAAATCTACCAGTATGCAGGAGAATCCGTATAGGTGTTCGAGTGTTCGAACCGTAATGCGCAAGAAATGGTATGTAAACCCCGTATTTACATATCTGCCACTATGCAGGAGAATCCATATAGGTGTTCGAGTGTTCGAACCGTAATGCGCAAGAAATAGTATGGAAACCCCGTATTTACATATCTGCCACTGTGCAGGAGAATCCGTATAGGTGTTCGAGTGTTCGAACCGTAATGCGCAAGAAATGGTGTGTAGACCCCGTATTTACATATCTGCCACTGTGCAGAAGAATCCGTATAGGTGTTCGAGTGTTCGAACCGTAATGCGCAAGAAATGATATGTAAACCCCGTATTTACATATCTGCCACTGTGCAGGAGAATCCGTATAGGTGTTCGAGTGTTCGAACCGTAATGCGCAAGAAATGGTATGAAAACCCCGTATTTACATATCTGCCACTGTGCAGGAGAATCCGTATAGGTGTTCGAGTGTTCGAACCGTAATGCGCAAGAAATGGTATGTAAACCACGTATTTACATATCTGCCACTGTGGAGGAGAATCCATATAGGTGTTCGAGTGTTCGAACCGTAATGCGCAAGAAATTGGTATGGACACCCCGTATTTACATATCTGCCTCCGTGCAGGAGAATCCGTATAGGTGTTCGAGTGTTCGAACCGTAATGCGCAAGAAATGATATGTATACCTCGTATTTACATATCTGCCACTGTGCAGGAGAATCCGTATAGGTGTTCGAGTGTTCGAACCGTAATGCTCAAGAAATGGTATGGAAACCCCGTATTTACATATCTGCCAGTGTGCAGGATAATCCGTATAGGTGTTCGAGTGTTCGAACCGTAATGCGCAAGAAATGGTATTTAAACCACGTATTTACATATCTGCCACTGTGCAGGAGAATCCATATAGGTGTTCGACTGTTCGAACCGTAATGCGCAAGAAATTGGTATGGAAACCCTGTATTTACATATCTGCCTCTGTGCAGGAGAATCCGTATAGGTGTTCGAGTGTTCGAACCGTAATGCGCAAGAAATGGTATGTAAACCCCGTATTTACATATCTGCCACTGTGCAGGAGAATCCGTATTGGTGTTCGAGTGTTCGAACCGTAATGCGCAAGAAATGGTGTGTAAACCCCGTATTTACATATCTGCCACTGTGCAGAAGAATCCGTATAGGTGTTCGAGTGTTCGAACCGTAATGCGCAAGAATTGGTATGGAAACCCCTTATTTACATATCTGCCACTGTGCAGGAGAATCCGTTTAGGTGTTCGAGTGTTCGAACCGTAATGCGCAAGAAATGGTATGGAAACCCCGTATTTACATATCTGCCACTGTGCAGGAGAATCCGTATAGGTGTTCGAGTGTTCGAACCGTAATGCGCAAGAAATGGTGTGTAAACCCCGTATTTACATATCTGCCACTGTGCAGAAGAATCCGTATAGGTGTTCGAGTGTTCGAACCGTAATGCGCAAGAATTGTTATGGAAACCCCATATTTACATATCTGCCACTGTGCAGGAGAATCCGTTTAGGTGTTCGAGTGTTCGAACCGTAATGCGCAAGAAATGATATGTAAACCCCGTATTTACTTATCTGCCACTGTGCAGGAGAATCGGTATAGGTATTCGAGTGTTCGAACCGTAATGCGCAAGAAATGGTATGTAAACCCCGTATTTACTTATCCGCCACTCTGCAGAAGAATCCGTATAGGTGTTCGAGTGTTCGATCCGTAATGCGCAAGAATTGGTATGTAAACCCGTTATTTACATATCTGCCACTGCGCAGGAGAATCCGTATAGGTGTTCGAGTGTTCGAACCGTAATGCGCAAGAAATGGTATGGAAACCCCGTATTTACAAATCTACCACCATGCAGGAGAATCCGTATAGGTGTTCGAGTGTTCGAACCGTAATGCGCAAGAAATAGTATGGAAACCCCGTATTTACATATCTGCCACTGTGCAGGAGAATCCGTATAGGTGTTCGAGTGTTCGAACCGTAATGCGCAAGAAATGATATGTAAACCCCGTACTTACATATCTGCCACTGTGCAGGAGAATCCGTATAGGTGTTCGAGTGTTCGAACCGTAATGCGCAAGAAATGGTATGTAAACCCCGTATTTACATATCTGTCACTATGCAGGAGAATCCATATAGGTGTTCGAGTATTCGAACCGTAATGCGAAAGAAATAGTATGGAAACCCCGTATTTACATATCTGCCACTGTGCAGGAGAATCCGTATAGGTGTTCGAGTGTTCGAACCGTAATGCGCAAGAAATGGTGTGTAAACCCCGTATTTACATATCTGCCACTGTGCAGAAGAATCCGTATAGGTGTTCGAGTGTTCGAACCGTAATGCGCAAGAAATTGGTATGGAAACCCCGTATTTACATATCTGCCTCTGTGCAGGAGAATCCGTATAGGTGTTCGAGTGTTCGAACCGTAATGCGCAAGAAATTGTATGTAAACCCCGTATTTACATATCTGCCACTATGCAGGAGAATCCATATAGGTGTTCGAGTGTTCGAACCGTAATGCGCAAGAAATGGTATGGAAACCCCGTATTTACATATCTGCCTCTGTGCAGGAGAATCCGTATAGGTGTTCGAGTGTTCGAACCGTAATGCGCAAGAAATTGTATGTAAACCCCGTATTTACATATCTGCCACTATGCAGGAGAATCCATATAGGTGTTCGAGTGTTCGAACCGTAATGCGCAACAAATGGTATGGAAACCCCGTATTTACATATCTGCCACTGTGCAGGAGAATCCGTATAGGTGTTCGAGTGTTCGAACCGTAATGCGCAAGAAATGGTGTGTAAACCCCATATTTACATATCTGCCACTGTGCAGAAGAATCCGTATAGGTGTTCGAGTGTTCGAACCGTAATGCGCAAGAATTGGTATGGAAACCCCATATTTACATATCTGCCACTGTGCTGGAGAATCCGTTTAGGTGTTCGAGTGTTCGAACCGTAATGCGCAAGAAATGGTATGGAAACCCCGTATTTACATATCTGCCACTGTGCAGGAGAATCCGTGTAGTGTTCGAACCGTAATGCGCAAGAAATGGTATGTAAACCACGTATTTACATATCTGCCACTGTGCAGGAGAATCCATATAGGTGTTCGAGTGTTCGAACCGTAATGCGCAAGAAATTGGTATGGAAACCCTGTATTTACATATCTCTCTCTGTGCAGGAGAATCCGTATAGGTGTTCGAGTGTTCGAACCGTAATGCGCAAGAAATGGTATGTAAACCCCGTATTTACATATCTGCCACTATGCAGGAGAATCCATATAGGTGTTCGAGTGTTCGAACCGTAATGCGCAAGAAATGGTATGTAAACCCCGTATTTACATATCTGCCACTATGTAGGAGAATCCATATAGGTGTTCGAGTGTTCGAATCGTAATGCGAAAGAAATAGTATGGAAACCCCGTATTTACATATCTGCCACTGTGCAGGAGAATCCGTATAGGTGTTCGAGTGTTCGAACCATAATGCGCAAGAAATGGTGTGTAAACCCCGTATTTACATATCTGCCACTGTGTAGAAGAATCCGTATAGGTGTTCGAGTGTTCGAACCGTAATGCGCAAGAAATGGTATGTAAACCCCGTATTTACATATCTGCCACTATGCAGGAGAATCCATATAGGTGTTTGAGTGTTCGAACCGTAATGCGCAAGAAATGGTATGGAAACCCCGTATTTACATATCTGCCACTGTGCAGGAGAATCCGTATAGGTGTTCGAGTGTTCGAACCGTAATGCGCATGAAATGGTGTGTAAACCCCGTATTTACATATCTGCCACTCTGCAGAAGAATCCGTATAGGTGTTCGAGTGTTCGAACCGTAATGCGCAAGAATTGGTATGGAAACCCCATATTTACATATCTGCCACTGTGCAGGAGAATCCGTTTAGGTGTTCGAGTGTTCGAACCGTAATGCGCAAGAAATGGTATGGAAACCCCGTATTTACATATCTGCCACTGTGCAGGAGAATCCGTATAGTGTTCGAACCGTAATGCGCAAGAAATGGTATGTAAACCACGTATTTACATATCTGCCACTATGCAGGAGAATCCATATAGGTGTTCGAGTGTTCGAACCGTAATGCGCAAGAAATTGGTATGGAAACCTTGTATTTACATATCTCTCTCTGTGCAGGAGAATCCGTATAGGTGTTCGAGTGTTCGAACCGTAATGCGCAAGAAATGGTATGTAAACCCCGTATTTACATATCTGCCACTATGCAGGAGAATCCATATAGGTGTTCGAGTGTTCGAACCGTAATGCGCAAGAAATGGTATGTAAACCCCGTATTTACATATCTGCCACTATGTAGGAGAATCCATATAGGTGTTCGAGTGTTCGAATCGTAATGCGAAAGAAATAGTATGGAAACCCCGTATTTACATATCTGCCACTGTGCAGGAGAATCCGTATAGGTGTTCGAGTGTTCGAACCGTAATGCGCAAGAAATGGTGTGTAAACCCCGTATTTACATATCTGCCACTGTGCAGAAGAATCCGTATAGGTGTTCGAGTGTTCGAACCGTAATGCGCAAGAAATGATATGTAAACCCCGAATTTACATATCTACCACTGTGCAGGAGAATCCGTATTGGTGTTCGAGTGTTCAAACCGTAATGCGCAAGAAATGGTGTGTAAACCCCGTATTTACATATCTGCCACTGTGCAGAAGAATCCGTATAGGTGTTCGAGTGTTCGAACCGTAATGCGCAAGAATTGGTATGGAAACCCCTTATTTACATATCTGCCACTGTGCAGGAGAATCCGTTTAGGTGTTCGAGTGTTCGAACCGTAATGCGCAAGAAATGGTATGGAAACCCCGTATTTACATATCTGCCACTGTGCAGGAGAATCCGTATAGGTGTTCGAGTGTTCGAACCGTAATGCGCAAGAAATGGTGTGTAAACCCCGTATTTACATATCTGCCACTGTGCAGAAGAATCCGTATAGGTGTTCGAGTGTTCGAACCGTAATGCGCAAGAATTGGTATGGAAACCCCATATTTACATATCTGCCACTGTGCAGGAGAATCCGTTTAGGTGTTCGAGTGTTCGAACCGTAATGCGCAAGAAATGATATGTAAACCCCGTATTTACTTATCTGCCACTGTGCAGGAGAATCCGTATAGGTATTCGAGTGTTCGAACCGTAATGCGCAAGAAATGGTATGGAAACCCCGTATTTACATATCTGCCACTCTGCAGAAGAATCCGTATAGGTGTTCGAGTGTTCGATCCGTAATGCGCAAGAATTGGTATGTAAACCCGTTATTTACATATCTGCCACTGCGCAGGAGAATCCGTATAGGTGTTCGAGTGTTCGAACCGTAATGCGCAAGAAATGGTATGGAAACCCCGTATTTACAAATCTACCAGTATGCAGGAGAATCCGTATAGGTGTTCGAGTGTTCGAACCGTAATGCGCAAGAAATGATATGTAAACCCCGTACTTACATATCTGCCACTGTGCAGGAGAATCCGTATAGGTGTTCGAGTGTTCGAACCGTAATGCGCAAGAAATGGTATGTAAACCCCGTATTTACATATCTGTCACTATGCAGGAGAATCCATATAGGTGTTCGAGTGTTCGAACCGTAATGCGAAAGAAATAGTATGGAAACCCCGTATTTACATATCTGCCACTTTGCAGGAGAATCCGTATAGGTGTTCGAGTGTTCGAACCGTAATGCGCAAGAAATGGTGTGTAAACCCCGTATTTACATATCTGCCACTGTGCAGAAGAATCCGTATAGGTGTTCGAGTGTTCGAACCGTAATGCGCAAGAAATGATATGTAAACCTCGTATTTACATATCTGCCACTGTGCAGGAGAATCCGTATAGGTGTTCGAGTGTTCGAACCGTAATGCACAAGAAATTGGTATGGAAACCCCGTATTTACATATCTGCCTCTGTGCAGGAGAATCCGTATAGGCGTTCGAGTGTTCGAACCGTAATGCGCAAGAAATTGTATGTAAACCCCGTATTTACATATCTGCCACTATGCAGGAGAATCCATATAGGTGTTCGAGTGTTCGAACCGTAATGCGCAAGAAATGGTATGGAAACCCCGTATTTACATATCTGCCTCTGTGCAGGAGAATCCGTATAGGTGTTCGAGTGTTCGAACCGTAATGCGCAAGAAATGGTATGTAAACCCCGTATTTACATATCTGCCACTATGCAGGAGAATCCATATAGGTGTTCGAGTGTTCGAACCGTAATGCGCAAGAAATGGTATGGAAACCCCGTATTTACATATCTGCCACTGTGCAGGAGAATCCGTATAGGTGTTCGAGTGTTCGAACCGTAATGCGCAAGAAATGGTGTGTAAACCCCGTATTTACATATCTGCCACTGTGCAGAAGAATCCGTATAGGTGTTCGAGTGTTCGAACCGTAATGCGCAAGAATTGGTATGGAAACCCCATATTTACATATCTGCCACTGTGCAGGAGAATCCGTTTAGGTGTTCGAGTGTTCGAACCGTAATGCGCAAGAAATGGTATGGAAACCCCGTATTTACATATCTGCCACTGTGCAGGAGAATCCGTATAGTGTTCGAACCGTAATGCGCAAGAAATGGTATGTAAACCACGTATTTACATATCTGCCACTGTGCAGGAGAATCCATATAGGTGTTCGAGTGTTCGAACCGTAATGCGCAAGAAATTGGTATGGAAACCCTGTATTTACATATGTCTCTGTGTGCAGGAGAATCCGTATAGGTGTTCGAGTGTTCGAACCGTAATGCGCAAGAAATGGTATGTAAACCCCGTATTTACATATCTGCCACTATGCAGGAGAATCCATATAGGTGTTCGAGTGTTCGAACCGTAATGCACAAGAAATTGGTATGGAAACCCCGTATTTACATATCTGCCTCTGTGCAGGAGAATCCGTATAGGTGTTCGAGTGTTCGAACCGTAATGCGCAAGAAATTGTATGTAAGCCCCGTATTTACATATCTGCCACTATGCAGGAGAATCCATATAGGTGTTCGAGTGTTCGAACCGTAATGCGCAAGAAATGGTATGGAAACCCCGTATTTACATATCTGCCTCTGTGCAGGAGAATCCGTATAGGTGTTCGAGTGTTCGAACCGTAATGCGCAAGAAATGGTATGGAAACCCCGTATTTACATATCTGCCTCTGTGCAGGAGAATCCGTATAGGTGTTCGAGTGTTCGAACCGTAATGCGCAAGAAATTGTATGTAAACCCCGTATTTACATATCTGCCACTATGCAGGAGAATCCATATAGGTGTTCGAGTGTTCGAACCGTAATGCGCAACAAATGGTATGGAAACCCCGTATTTACATATCTGCCACTGTGCAGGAGAATCCGTATAGGTGTTCGAGTGTTCGAACCGTAATGCGCAAGAAATGGTGTGTAAACCCCATATTTACATATCTGCCACTGTGCAGAAGAATCCGTATAGGTGTTCGAGTGTTCGAACCGTAATGCGCAAGAATTGGTATGGAAACCCCATATTTACATATCTGCCACTGTGCTGGAGAATCCGTTTAGGTGTTCGAGTGTTCGAACCGTAATGCGCAAGAAATGGTATGGAAACCCCGTATTTACATATCTGCCACTGTGCAGGAGAATCCGTGTAGTGTTCGAACCGTAATGCGCAAGAAATGGTATGTAAACCACGTATTTACATATCTGCCACTGTGCAGGAGAATCCATATAGGTGTTCGAGTGTTCGAACCGTAATGCGCAAGAAATTGGTATGGAAACCCTGTATTTA
Source organism: Camellia sinensis (assembly GCF_055761805.1). NCBI lineage: Eukaryota > Viridiplantae > Streptophyta > Magnoliopsida > Ericales > Theaceae > Camellia > Camellia sinensis. The sequence continues at coordinate 1,980,556 of NW_028128989.1, read as the reverse complement.
CATATCTCTCTCTGTGCAGGAGAATCCGTATAGGTGTTCGAGTGTTCGAACCGTAATGCGCAAGAAATGGTATGTAAACCCCGTATTTACATATCTGCCACTATGCAGGAGAATCCATATAGGTGTTCGAGTGTTCGAACCGTAATGCGCAAGAAATGGTATGTAAACCCCGTATTTACATATCTGCCACTATGTAGGAGAATCCATATAGGTGTTCGAGTGTTCGAATCGTAATGCGAAAGAAATAGTATGGAAACCCCGTATTTACATATCTGCCACTGTGCAGGAGAATCCGTATAGGTGTTCGAGTGTTCGAACCATAATGCGCAAGAAATGGTGTGTAAACCCCGTATTTACATATCTGCCACTGTGCAGAAGAATCCGTATAGGTGTTCGAGTGTTCGAACCGTAATGCGCAAGAAATGGTATGTAAACCCCGTATTTACATATCTGCCACTATGCAGGAGAATCCATATAGGTGTTTGAGTGTTCGAAACGTAATGCGCAAGAAATGGTATGGAAACCCCGTATTTACATATCTGCCACTGTGCAGGAGAATCCGTATAGGTGTTCGAGTGTTCGAACCGTAATGCGCATGAAATGGTGTGTAAACCCCGTATTTACATATCTGCCACTCTGCAGAAGAATCCGTATAGGTGTTCGAGTGTTCGAACCGTAATGCGCAAGAATTGGTATGGAAACCCCATATTTACATATCTGCCACTGTGCAGGAGAATCCGTTTAGGTGTTCGAGTGTTCGAACCGTAATGCGCAAGAAATGGTATGGAAACCCCGTATTTACATATCTGCCACTGTGCAGGAGAATCCGTATAGTGTTCGAACCGTAATGCGCAAGAAATGGTATGTAAACCACGTATTTACATATCTGCCACTATGCAGGAGAATCCATATAGGTGTTCGAGTGTTCGAACCGTAATGCGCAAGAAATTGGTATGGAAACCTTGTATTTACATATCTCTCTCTGTGCAGGAGAATCCGTATAGGTGTTCGAGTGTTCGAACCGTAATGCGCAAGAAATGGTATGTAAACCCCGTATTTACATATCTGCCACTATGCAGGAGAATCCATATAGGTGTTCGAGTGTTCGAACCGTAATGCGCAAGAAATGGTATGTAAACCCCGTATTAACATATCTGCCACTATGTAGGAGAATCCATATAGGTGTTCGAGTGTTCGAATCGTAATGCGAAAGAAATAGTATGGAAACCCCGTATTTACATATCTGCCACTGTGCAGGAGAATCCGTATAGGTGTTCGAGTGTTCGAACCGTAATGCGCAAGAAATGGTGTGTAAACCCCGTATTTACATATCTGCCACTGTGCAGAAGAATCCGTATAGGTGTTCGAGTGTTCGAACCGTAATGCGCAAGAAATGATATGTAAACCCCGAATTTACATATCTACCACTGTGCAGGAGAATCCGTATTGGTGTTCGAGTGTTCGAACCGTAATGCGCAAGAAATGGTGTGTAAACCCCGTATTTACATATCTGCCACTGTGCAGAAGAATCCGTATAGGTGTTCGAGTGTTCGAACCGTAATGCGCAAGAATTGGTATGGAAACCCCTTATTTACATATCTGCCACTGTGCAGGAGAATCCGTTTAGGTGTTCGAGTGTTCGAACCGTAATGCGCAAGAAATGGTATGGAAACCCCGTATTTACATATCTGCCACTGTGCAGGAGAATCCGTATAGGTGTTCGAGTGTTCGAACCGTAATGCGCAAGAAATGGTGTGTAAACCCCGTATTTACATATCTGCCACTGTGCAGAAGAATCCGTATAGGTGTTCGAGTGTTCGAACCGTAATGCGCAAGAATTGGTATGGAAACCCCATATTTACATATCTGCCACTGTGCAGGAGAATCCGTTTAGGTGTTCGAGTGTTCGAACCGTAATGCGCAAGAAATGATATGTAAACCCCGTATTTACTTATCTGCCACTGTGCAGGAGAATCCGTATAGGTATTCGAGTGTTCGAACCGTAATGCGCAAGAAATGGTATGGAAACCCCGTATTTACATATCTGCCACTCTGCAGAAGAATCCGTATAGGTGTTCGAGTGTTCGATCCGTAATGCGCAAGAATTGGTATGTAAACCCGTTATTTACATATCTGCCACTGCGCAGGAGAATCCGTATAGGTGTTCGAGTGTTCGAACCGTAATGCGCAAGAAATGGTATGGAAACCCCGTATTTACAAATCTACCAGTATGCAGGAGAATCCGTATAGGTGTTCGAGTGTTCGAACCGTAATGCGCAAGAAATGATATGTAAACCCCGTACTTACATATCTGCCACTGTGCAGGAGAATCCGTATAGGTGTTCGAGTGTTCGAACCGTAATGCGCAAGAAATGGTATGTAAACCCCGTATTTACATATCTGTCACTATGCAGGAGAATCCATATAGGTGTTCGAGTGTTCGAACCGTAATGCGAAAGAAATAGTATGGAAACCCCGTATTTACATATCTGCCACTTTGCAGGAGAATCCGTATAGGTGTTCGAGTGTTCGAACCGTAATGCGCAAGAAATGGTGTGTAAACCCCGTATTTACATATCTGCCACTGTGCAGAAGAATCCGTATAGGTGTTCGAGTGTTCGAACCGTAATGCGCAAGAAATGATATGTAAACCTCGTATTTACATATCTGCCACTGTGCAGGAGAATCCGTATAGGTGTTCGAGTGTTCGAACCGTAATGCACAAGAAATTGGTATGGAAACCCCGTATTTACATATCTGCCTCTGTGCAGGAGAATCCGTATAGGCGTTCGAGTGTTCGAACCGTAATGCGCAAGAAATTGTATGTAAACCCCGTATTTACATATCTGCCACTATGCAGGAGAATCCATATAGGTGTTCGAGTGTTCGAACCGTAATGCGCAAGAAATGGTATGGAAACCCCGTATTTACATATCTGCCTCTGTGCAGGAGAATCCGTATAGGTGTTCGAGTGTTCGAACCGTAATGCGCAAGAAATGGTATGTAAACCCCGTATTTACATATCTGCCACTATGCAGGAGAATCCATATAGGTGTTCGAGTGTTCGAACCGTAATGCGCAAGAAATGGTATGGAAACCCCGTATTTACATATCTGCCACTGTGCAGGAGAATCCGTATAGGTGTTCGAGTGTTCGAACCGTAATGCGCAAGAAATGGTGTGTAAACCCCGTATTTACATATCTGCCACTGTGCAGAAGAATCCGTATAGGTGTTCGAGTGTTCGAACCGTAATGCGCAAGAATTGGTATGGAAACCCCATATTTACATATCTGCCACTGTGCAGGAGAATCCGTTTAGGTGTTCGAGTGTTCGAACCGTAATGCGCAAGAAATGGTATGGAAACCCCGTATTTACATATCTGCCACTGTGCAGGAGAATCCGTATAGTGTTCGAACCGTAATGCGCAAGAAATGGTATGTAAACCACGTATTTACATATCTGCCACTGTGCAGGAGAATCCATATAGGTGTTCGAGTGTTCGAACCGTAATGCGCAAGAAATTGGTATGGAAACCCTGTATTTACATATCTCTCTGTGTGCAGGAGAATCCGTATAGGTGTTCGAGTGTTCGAACCGTAATGCGCAAGAAATGGTATGTAAACCCCGTATTTACATATCTGCCACTATGCAGGAGAATCCATATAGGTGTTCGAGTGTTCGAACCGTAATGCACAAGAAATTGGTATGGAAACCCCGTATTTACATATCTGCCTCTGTGCAGGAGAATCCGTATAGGTGTTCGAGTGTTCGAACCGTAATGCGCAAGAAATTGTTTGTAAGCCCCGTATTTACATATCTGCCACTATGCAGGAGAATCCATATAGGTGTTCGAGTGTTCGAACCGTAATGCGCAAGAAATGGTATGGAAACCCCGTATTTACATATCTGCCTCTGTGCAGGAGAATCCGTATAGGTGTTCGAGTGTTCGAACCGTAATGCGCAAGAAATGGTATGTAAACCCCGTATTTACATATCTGCCACTATGCAGGAGAATCCATATAGGTGTTCGAGTGTTCGAACCGTAATGCGCAAGAAATGGTATGGAAACCCCGTATTTACATATCTGCCACTGTGCAGGAGAATCCGTATAGGTGTTCGAGTGTTCGAACCGTAATGCGCAAGAAATTGTATGTAAACCCCGTATTTACATATCTGCCACTGTGCAGAACAATCCGTATAGGTGTTCGAGTGTTCGAACCGTAATGCGCAAGAATTGGTATGGAAACCCCATATTTACATATCTGCCACTGTGCAGGAGAATCCGTTTAGGTGTTCGAGTGTTCGAACCGTAATGCGCAAGAAATGATATGTAAACCCCGTATTTACTTATCTGCCACTGTGCAGGAGAATCCGTATAGGTATTCGAGTGTTCGAACCGTAATGCGCAAGAAATGGTATGGAAACCCCGTATTTACATATCTGCCACTCTGCAGAAGAATCCGTATAGGTGTTCGAGTGTTCGATCCGTAATGCGCAAGAATTGGTATGTAAACCCGTTATTTACATATCTGCCACTGCGCAGGAGAATCCGTATAGGTGTTCGAGTGTTCGAACCGTAATGCGCAAGAAATGGTATGGAAACCCCGTATTTACAAATCTACCAGTATGCAGGAGAATCCGTATAGGTGTTCGAGTGTTCGAACCGTAATGCGCAAGAAATAGTATGGAAACCCCGTATTTACACATCTGCCACTGTGCAGGAGAATCCGTATAGGTGTTCGAGTGTTCGAACCGTAATGCGCAAGAAATGATATGTAAACCCCGTACTTACATATCTGCCACTGTGCAGGAGAATCCGTATAGGTGTTCGAGTGTTCGAACCGTAATGCGCAAGAAATGGTATGTAAACCCCGTATTTACATATCTGCCACTATGCAGGAGAATCCATATAGGTGTTCGAGTGTTCGAACCGTAATGCGCAAGAAATGGTATGTAAACCCCGTATTTACATATCTGCCACTATGTAGGAGAATCCATAGAGGTGTTCGAGTGTTCGAATCGTAATGCGAAAGAAATAGTATGGAAACCCCGTATTTACATATCTGCCACTGTGCAGGAGAATCCGTATAGGTGTTCGAGTGTTCGAACCATAATGCGCAAGAAATGGTGTGTAAACCCCGTATTTACATATCTGCCACTGTGCAGAAGAATCCGTATAGGTGTTCGAGTGTTCGAACCGTAATGCGCAAGAAATGGTATGTAAACCCCGTATTTACATATCTGCCACTATGCAGGAGAATCCATATAGGTGTTTGAGTGTTCGAACCGTAATGCGCAAGAAATGGTATGGAAACCCCGTATTTACATATCTGCCACTGTGCAGGAGAATCCGTATAGGTGTTCGAGTGTTCGAACCGTAATGCGCAAGAAATGGTGTGTAAACCCCGTATTTACATATCTGCCACTGTGCAGAAGAATCCGTATAGGTGTTCGAGTGTTCGAACCGTAATGCGCAAGAATTGGTATGGAAACCCCATATTTACATATCTGCCACTGTGCAGGAGAATCCGTTTAGGTGTTCGAGTGTTCGAACCGTAATGCGCAAGAAATGGTATGGAAACCCCGTATTTACATATCTGCCACTGTGCAGGAGAATCCGTATAGTGTTCGAACCGTAATGCGCAAGAAATGGTATGTAAACCACGTATTTACATATCTGCCACTATGCAGGAGAATCCATATAGGTGTTCGAGTGTTCGAACCGTAATGCGCAAGAAATTGGTATGGAAACCCTGTATTTACATATCTCTCTGTGTGCAGGAGAATCCGTATAGGTGTTCGAGTGTTCGAACCGTAATGCGCAAGAAATGGTATGTAAACCCCGTATTTACATATCTGCCACTATGCAGGAGAATCCATATAGGTGTTCGAGTGTTCGAACCGTAATGCGCAAGAAATGGTATGTAAACCCCGTATTTACATATCTGCCACTATGTAGGAGAATCCATATAGGTGTTCGAGTGTTCGAATCGTAATGCGAAAGAAATAGTACGGAAACCCCGTATTTACATATCTGCCACTGTGCAGGAGAATCCGTATAGGTGTTCGAGTGTTCGAACCGTAATGCGCAAGAAATGGTGTGTAAACCCCGTATTTACATATCTGCCACTGTGCAGAAGAATCCGTATAGGTGTTCGAGTGTTCGAACCGTAATGCGCAAGAAATGATTTGTAAACCTCGTATTTACATATCTGCCACTGTGCAGGAGAATCCGTATAGGTGTTCGAGTGTTCGAACCGTAATGCACAAGAAATTGGTATGGAAACCCCGTATTTACATATCTGCCTCTGTGCAGGAGAATCCGTATAGGTGTTCGAGTGTTCGAACCGTAATGCGCAAGAAATTGTATGTAAACCCCGTATTTACATATCTGCCACTATGCAGGAGAATCCATATAGGTGTTCGAGTGTTCGAACCGTAATGCGCAAGAAATGGTATGTAAACCCCGTATTTACATATCTGCCACTATGTAGGAGAATCCGTATAGGTATTCGAGTGTTCGAACCGTAATGCGCAAGAAATGGTATGTAAACCCCGTATTTACATATCTGCCACTATGCAGGAGAATCCATATAGGTGTTCGAGTGTTCGAACCGTAATGCGCAAGAAATGGTATGTAAACCCCGTATTTACATATCTGCCACTATGTAGGAGAATCCATATAGGTGTTCGAGTGTTCGAATCGTAATGCGAAAGAAATAGTACGGAAACCCCGTATTTACATATCTGCCACTGTGCAGGAGAATCCGTATAGGTGTTCGAGTGTTCGAACCGTAATGCGCAAGAAATGGTGTGTAAACCCCGTATTTACATATCTGCCACTGTGCAGAAGAATCCGTATAGGTGTTCGAGTGTTCGAACCGTAATGCGCAAGAAATGATATGTAAACCTCGTATTTACATATCTGCCACTGTGCAGGAGAATCCGTATAGGTGTTCGAGTGTTCGAACCGTAATGCACAAGAAATTGGTATGGAAACCCCGTATTTACATATCTGCCTCTGTGCAGGAGAATCCGTATAGGTGTTCGAGTGTTCGAACCGTAATGCGCAAGAAATTGTATGTAAACCCCGTATTTACATATCTGCCACTATGCAGGAGAATCCATATAGGTGTTCGAGTGTTCGAACCGTAATGCGCAAGAAATGGTATGGAAACCCCGTATTTACATATCTGCCTCTGTGCAGGAGAATCCGTATAGGTGTTCGAGTGTTCGAACCGTAATGCGCAAGAAATGGTATGTAAACCCCGTATTTACATATCTGCCACTATGCAGGAGAATCCATATAGGTGTTCGAGTGTTCGAACCGTAATGCGCAAGAAATGGTATGGAAACCCCGTATTTACATATCTGCCACTGTGCAGGAGAATCCGTATAGGTGTTCGAGTGTTCGAACCGTAATGCGCAAGAAATTGTATGTAAACCCCGTATTTACATATCTGCCACTGTGCAGAAGAATCCGTATAGGTGTTCGAGTGTTCGAACCGTAATGCGCAAGAATTGGTATGGAAACCCCATATTTACATATCTGCCACTGTGCAGGAGAATCCGTTTAGGTGTTCGAGTGTTCGAACCGTAATGCGCAAGAAATGATATGTAAACCCCGTATTTACTTATCTGCCACTGTGCAGGAGAATCCGTATAGGTATTCGAGTGTTCGAACCGTAATGCGCAAGAAATGGTATGGAAACCCCGTATTTACATATCTGCCACTCTGCAGAAGAATCCGTATAGGTGTTCGAGTGTTCGATCCGTAATGCGCAAGAATTGGTATGTAAACCCGTTATTTACATATCTGCCACTGCGCAGGAGAATCCGTATAGGTGTTCGAGTGTTCGAACCGTAATGCGCAAGAAATGGTATGGAAACCCCGTATTTACAAATCTACCAGTATGCAGGAGAATCCGTATAGGTGTTCGAGTGTTCGAACCGTAATGCGCAAGAAATAGTGTGGAAACCCCGTATTTACATATCTGCCACTGTGCAGGAGAATCCGTATAGGTGTTCGAGTGTTCGAACCGTAATGCGCAAGAAATGATATGTAAACCCCGTACTTACATATCTGCCACTGTGCAGGAGAATCCGTATAGGTGTTCGAGTGTTCGAACCGTAATGCGCAAGAAATGGTATGTAAACCCCGTATTTACATATCTGCCACTATGCAGGAGAATCCATATAGGTGTTCGAGTGTTCGAACCGTAATGCGCAAGAAATGGTATGTATACCCCGTATTTACATATCTGCCACTATGTAGGAGAATCCATATAGGTGTTCGAGTGTTCGAATCGTAATGCGAAAGAAATAGTATGGAAACCCCGTATTTACATATCTGCCACTGTGCAGGAGAATCCGTATAGGTGTTCGAGTGTTCGAACCATAATGCGCAAGAAATGGTGTGTAAACCCCGTATTTACATATCTGCCACTGTGCAGAAGAATCCGTATAGGTGTTCGAGTGTTCGAACCGTAATGCGCAAGAAATGGTATGTCAACCCCGTATTTACATATCTGCCACTATGCAGGAGAATCCATATAGGTGTTTGAGTGTTCGAACCGTAATGCGCAAGAAATGGTATGGAAACCCCGTATTTACATATCTGCCACTATGCAGGAGAATCCGTATAGGTGTTCGAGTGTTCGAACCGTAATGCGCAAGAAATGGTGTGTAAACCCCGTATTTACATATCTGCCACTCTGCAGAAGAATCCGTATAGGTGTTCGAGTGTTCGAACCGTAATGCGCAAGAATTGGTATGGAAACCCCATATTTACATATCTGCCACTGTGTAGGAGAATCCGTTTAGGTGTTCGAGTGTTCGAACCGTAATGCGCAAGAAATGGTATGGAAACCCCGTATTTACATATCTGCCACTGTGCAGGAGAATCCGTATAGTGTTCGAACCGTAATGCGCAAGAAATGGTATGTAAACCACGTATTTACATATCTGCCACTATGCAGGAGAATCCATATAGGTGTTCGAGTGTTCGAACCGTAATGCGCAAGAAATTGGTATGGAAACCCTGTATTTACATATCTCTCTCTGTGCAGGAGAATCCGTATAGGTGTTCGAGTGTTCGAACCGTAATGCGCAAGAAATGGTATGTAAACCCCGTATTTACATATCTGCCACTATGCAGGAGAATCCATATAGGTGTTCGAGTGTTCGAACCGTAATGCGCAAGAAATGGTATGTAAACCCCGTATTTACATATCTGCCACTATGTAGGAGAATCCATATAGGTGTTCGAGTGTTCGAATCGTAATGCGAAAGAAATAGTATGGAAACCCCGTATTTACATATCTGCCACTGTGCAGGAGAATCCGTTTAGGTGTTCGAGTGTTCGAACCGTAATGCGCAAGAAATGGTGTGTAAACCCCGTATTTACATATCTGCCACTGTGCAGAAGAATCCGTATAGGTGTTCGAGTGTTCGAACCGTAATGCGCAAGAAATGATATGTAAACCCCGAATTTACATATCTACCACTGTGCAGGAGAATCCGTATTGGTGTTCGAGTGTTCGAACCGTAATGCGCAAGAAATGGTGTGTAAACCCCGTATTTACATATCTGCCACTGTGCAGAAGAATCCGTATAGGTGTTCGAGTGTTCGAACCGTAATGCGCAAGAATTGGTATGGAAACCCCTTATTTACATATCTGCCACTGTGCAGGAGAATCCGTTTAGGTGTTCGAGTGTTCGAACCGTAATGCGCAAGAAATGGTATGGAAACCCCGTATTTACATATCTGCCACTGTGCAGGAGAATCCGTATAGTTGTTCGAGTGTTCGAACCGTAATGCGCAAGAAATGGTGTGTAAACCCCGTATTTACATATCTGCCACTGTGCAGAAGAATCCGTATAGGTGTTCGAGTGTTCGAACCGTAATGCGCAAGAATTGGTATGGAAACCCCATATTTACATATCTGCCACTGTGCAGGAGAATCCGTTTAGGTGTTCGAGTGTTCGAACCGTAATGCGCAAGAAATGATATGTAAACCCCGTATTTACTTATCTGCCACTGTGCAGGAGAATCCGTATAGGTATTCGAGTGTTCGAACCGTAATGCGCAAGAAATGGTATGGAAACCCCGTATTTACATATCTGCCACTCTGCAGAAGAATCCGTATAGGTGTTCGAGTGTTCGATCCGTAATGCGCAAGAATTGGTATGTAAACCCGTTATTTACATATCTGCCACTGCGCAGGAGAATCCGTGTAGGTGTTCGAGTGTTCGAACCGTAATGCGCAAGAAATGGTATGGAAACCCCGTATTTACAAATCTACCAGTATGCAGGAGAATCCGTATAGGTGTTCGAGTGTTCGAACCGTAATGCGCAAGAAATAGTATGGAAACCCCGTATCTACATATCTGCCACTGTGCAGGAGAATCCGTATAGGTGTTCGAGTGTTCGAACCGTAATGCGCAAGAAATGATATGTAAACCCCGTACTTACATATCTGCCACTGTGCAGGAGAATCCGTATAGGTGTTCGAGTGTTCGAACCGTAATGCGCAAGAAATGGTATGTAAACCCCGTATTTACATATCTGTCACTATGCAGGAGAATCCATATAGGTGTTCGAGTGTTCGAACCGTAATGCGAAAGAAATAGTATGGAAACCCCGTATTTACATATCTGCCACTGTGCAGGAGAATCCGTATAGGTGTTCGAGTGTTCGAACCGTAATGCGCAAGAAATGGTGTGGAAACCCCGTATTTACATATCTGCCTCTGTGCAGGAGAATCCGTATAGGTGTTCGAGTGTTCGAACCGTAATGCGCAAGAAATTGTATGTAAACCCCGTATTTACATATCTGCCACTATGCAGGAGAATCCATATAGGTGTTCGAGTGTTCGAACCGTAATGCGCAAGAAATGGTATGGAAACCCCGTATTTACATATCTGCCTCTGTGCAGGAGAATCCGTATAGGTGTTCGAGTGTTCGAACCGTAATGCGCAAGAAATGGTATGTAAACCCCGTATTTACATATCTGCCACTATGCAGGAGAATCCATATAGGTGTTCGAGTGTTCGAACCGTAATGCGCAAGAAATGGTATGGAAACCCCGTATTTACATATCTGCCACTGTGCAGGAGAATCTGTATAGGTGTTCGAGTGTTCGAACCGTAATGCGCAAGAAATGGTGTGTAAACCCCGTATTTACATATCTGCCACTGTGCAGAAGAATCCGTATAGGTGTTCGAGTGTTCGAACCGTAATGCGCAAGAATTGGTATGGAAAACCCATATTTACATATCTGCCACTGTGCAGGAGAATCCGTTTAGGTGTTCGAGTGTTCGAACCGTAATGCGCAAGAAATGGTATGGAAACCCCGTATTTACATATCTGCCACTGTGCAGGAGAATCCGTATAGTGTTCGAACCGTAATGCGCAAGAAATGGTATGTAAACCACGTATTTACATATCTGCCACTGTGCAGGAGAATCCATATAGGTGTTCGAGTGTTCGAACCGTAATGCGCAAGAAATTGGTATGGAAACCCTGTATTTACATATCTCTCTGTGTGCAGGAGAATCCGTATAGGTGTTCGAGTGTTCGAACCGTAATGCGCAAGAAATGGTATGTAAACCCCGTATTTACATATCTGCCACTATGCAGGAGAATCCATATAGGTGTTCGAGTGTTCGAACCGTAATGCGCAAGAAATGGTATGTAAACCCCGTATTTACATATCTGCCACTATGTAGGAGAATCCATATAGGTGTTCGAGTGTTCGAATCGTAATGCGAAAGAAATAGTATGGAAACCCCGTATTTACATATCTGCCACTGTGCAGGAGAATCCGTATAGGTGTTCGAGTGTTCGAACCGTAATGCGCAAGAAATGGTGTGTAAACCCCGTATTTACATATCTGCCACTGTGCAGAAGAATCCGTATAGGTGTTCGAGTGTTCGAACCGTAATGCGCAAGAAATGATATGTAAACCTCGTATTTACATATCTGCCACTGTGCAGGAGAATCCGTATAGGTGTTCGAGTGTTCGAACCGTAATGCGCAAGAAATTGGTATGGAAACCCCGTATTTACATATCTGCCTCTGTGCAGGAGAATCTGTATAGGTGTTCGAGTGTTCGAACCGTAATGCGCAAGAAATTGTATGTAAACCCCGTATTTACATATCTGCCACTTTGCAGGAGAATCCATATAGGTGTTCGAGTGTTCGAACCGTAATGCGCAAGAAATGGTATGGAAACCCCGTATTTACATATCTGCCTCTGTGCAGGAGAATCCGTATAGGTGTTCGAGTGTTCGAACCGTAATGCGCAAGAAATGGTATGTAAACCCCGTATTTACATATCTGCCACTATGCAGGAGAATCCATATAGGTGTTCGAGTGTTCGAACCGTAATGCGCAAGAAATGGTGTGTAAACCCCGTATTTACATATCTGCCACTGTGCAGAAGAATCCGTATAGGTGTTCGAGTGTTCGAACCGTAATGCGCAAGAATTGGTATGGAAACCCCATATTTACATATCTGCCACTGTGCAGGAGAATCCGTTTAGGTGTTCGAGTGTTCGAACCGTAATGCGCAAGAAATGGTGTGTAAACCCCGTATTTACATATCTGCCACTGTGCAGAAGAATCCGTATAGGTGTTCGAGTGTTCGAACCGTAATGCGCAAGAATTGGTATGGAAACCCCATATTTACATATCTGCCACTGTGCAGGAGAATCCGTTTAGGTGTTCGAGTGTTCGAACCGTAATGCGCAAGAAATGGTATGGAAACCCCGTATTTACATATCTGCCACTGTGCAGGAGAATCCGTATAGTGTTCGAACCGTAATGCGCAAGAAATGGTATGTAAACCACGTATTTACATATCTGCCACTGTGCAGGAGAATCCATATAGGTGTTCGAGTGTTCGAACCGTAATGCGCAAGAAATTGGTATGGAAACCCTGTATTTACATATCTCTCTGTGTGCAGGAGAATCCGTATAGGTGTTCGAGTGTTCGAACCGTAATGCGCAAGAAATGGTATGTAAACCCCGTATTTACATATCTGCCACTATGCAGGAGAATCCATATAGGTGTTCGAGTGTTCGAACCGTAATGCGCAAGAAATGGTATGTAAACCCCGTATTTACATATCTGCCACTATGTAGGAGAATCCATATAGGTGTTCGAGTGTTCGAATCGTAATGCGAAAGAAATAGTATGGAAACCCCGTATTTACATATCTGCCACTGTGCAGGAGAATCCGTATAGGTGTTCGAGTGTTCGAACCGTAATGCGCAAGAAATGGTGTGTAAACCCCGTATTTACATATCTGCCACTGTGCAGAAGAATCCGTATAGGTGTTCGAGTGTTCGAACCGTAATGCGCAAGAAATGATATGTAACCCTCGTATTTACATATCTGCCACTGTGCAGGAGAATCCGTATAGGTGTTCGAGTGTTCGAACCGTAATGCGCAAGAAATTGGTATGGAAACCCCGTATTTACATATCTGCCTCTGTACAGGAGAATCTGTATAGGTGTTCGAGTGTTCGAACCGTAATGCGCAAGAAATTGTATGTAAACCCCGTATTTACATATCTGCCACTATGCAGGAGAATCCATATAGGTGTTCGAGTGTTCGAACCGTAATGCGCAAGAAATGGTATGGAAACCCCGTATTTACATATCTGCCTCTGTGCAGGAGAATCCGTATAGGTGTTCGAGTGTTCGAACCGTAATGCGCAAGAAATGGTATGTAAACCCCGTATTTACATATCTGCCACTATGCAGGAGAATCCATATAGGTGTTCGAGTGTTCGAACCGTAATGCGCAAGAAATGGTGTGTAAACCCCGTATTTACATATCTGCCACTGTGCAGAAGAATCCGTATAGGTGTTCGAGTGTTCGAACCGTAATGCGCAAGAATTGGTATGGAAACCCCATATTTACATATCTGCCACTGTGCAGGAGAATCCGTTTAGGTGTTCGAGTGTTCGAACCGTAATGCGCAAGAAATGATATGTAAACCCCGTATTTACTTATCTGCCACTGTGCAGGAGAATCCGTATAGGTATTCGAGTGTCCGAACCGTAATGCGCAAGAAATGGTATGGAAACCCCGTATTTACATATCTGCCACTCTGCAGGAGAATCCGTATAGTGTTCGAACCGTAATGCGCAAGAAATGGTATGTAAACCACGTATTTACATATCTGCCACTGTGCAGGAGAATCCATATAGGTGTTCGAGTGTTCGAACCGTAATGCGCAAGAAATTGGTATGGAAACCCTGTATTTACATATCTCTCTCTGTGCAGGAGAATCCGTATAGGTGTTCGAGTGTTCGAACCGTAATGCGCAAGAAATGGTATGTAAACCCCGTATTTACATATCTGCCACTATGCAGGAGAATCCATATAGGTGTTCGAGTGTTCGAACCGTAATGCGCAAGAAATGGTATGTAAACCCCGTATTTACATATCTGCCACTGTGCCGGAGAATCCGTATAGGTGTTCGAGTGTTCGAACCGTAATGCGCAAGAAATGGTATGGAAACCCCGTATTTACATATCTGCCACTATGCAGGAGAATCCATATAGGTGTTCGAGTGTTCGAACCGTAATGCGCAAGAAATGGTATGTAAACCACGTATTTACATATCTGCCACTGTGCAGGAGAATCCATATAGGTGTTCGAGTGTTCGAACCGTAATGCGCAAGAAATTGGTATGGAAACCCCGTATTTACATATCTGCCTCTGTGCAGGAGAATCCGTATAGGTGTTCGAGTGTTCGAACCGTAATGCGCAAGAAATTGGTATGGAAACCCCGTATTTACATATCTGCCTCTGTGCAGGAGAATCCGTATAGGTGTTCGAGTGTTCGAACCGTAATGCGCAAGAAATTGTATGTAAACCCCGTATTTACATATCTGCAACTATGCAGGAGAATCCATATAGGTGTTCGAGTGTTCGAACCGTAATGCGCAAGAAATGGTATGGAAACCCCGTATTTACATATCTGCCTCTGTGCTGGAGAATCCGTATAGGTGTTCGAGTGTTCGAACCGTAATGCGCAAGAAATGGTATGTAAACCCCGTATTTACATATCTGCCACTATGCAGGAGAATCCATATAGGTGTTCGAGTGTTCGAACCGTAATGCGCAAGAAATGGTATGGAAACCCCGTATTTACATATCTGCCACTGTGCAGGAGAATCCGTATAGGTGTTCGAGTGTTCGAACCGTAATGCGCAAGAAATGGTGTGTAAACCCCGTATTTACATATCTGCCACTGTGCAGAAGAATCCGTATAGGTGTTCGAGTGTTCGAACCGTAATGCGCAAGAATTGGTATGGAAACCCGTTATTTACATATCTGCCACTGTGCAGGAGAATCCGTATAGTGTTCGAACCGTAATGCGCAAGAAATGGTATGTAAACCACGTATTTACATATCTGACACTGTGCAGGAGAATCCATATAGGTTTTCGAGTGTTCGAACCGTAATGCGCAAGAAATTGGTATGGAAACCCTGTATTTACATATCTCTCTCTGTGCAGGAGAATCCGTATAGGTGTTCGAGTGTTCGAACCGTAATGCGCAAGAAATGGTATGTAAACCCCGTATTTACATATCTGCCACTATGCAGGAGAATCCATATAGGTGTTCGAGTGTTCGAACCGTAATGCGCAAGAAATGGTATGTAAACCTCGTATTTACATATCTGCCACTATGTAGGAGAATCCATATAGGTGTTCGAGTGTTCTAATCGTAATGCGAAAGAAATAGTATGGAAACCCCGTATTTACATATCTGCCACTGTGCAGGAGAATCCGTATAGGTGTTCGAGTGTTCGAACCGTAATGCGCAAGAAATGGTGTGTAAACCCCGTATTTACATATCTGCCACTGTGCAGAAGAATCCGTATAGGTGTTCTTGTGTTCGAACCGTAATGCGCAAGAAATGGTATGTAAACCCCGTATTTACATATCTGCCACTATGCAGGAGAATCCATATAGGTGTTCGAGTGTTCGAACCGTAATGCGCAAGAAATGGTATGGAAACCCCGTATTTACATATCTGCCACTGTGCAGGAGAATCCGTATAGGTGTTCGAGTGTTCGAACCGTAATGCGCAAGAAATGGTGTGTAAACCCCGTATTTACATATCTGCCACTGTGCAGAAGAATCCGTATAGGTGTTCGAGTGTTCGAACCGTAATGCGCAAGAATTGGTATGGAAACCCCATATTTACATATCCGCCACTGTGCAGGAGAATCCGTTTAGGTGTTCGAGTGTTCGAACCGTAATGCGCAAGAAATGGTATGGAAACCCCGTATTTACATATCTGCCACTGTGCAGGAGAATCCGTATAGTGTTCGAACCGTAATGCGCAAGAAATGGTATGTAAACCACGTATTTACATATCTGCCACTGTGCAGGAGAATCCATATAGGTGTTCGAGTGTTCGAACCGTAATGCGCAAGAAATTGGTATGGAAACCCTGTATTTACATATCTCTCTCTGTGCAGGAGAATCCGTATAGGTGTTCGAGTGTTCGAACCGTAATGCGCAAGAAATGGTATGTAAACCCCGTATTTACATATCTGCCACTATGCAGGAGAATCCATATAGGTGTTCGAGTGTTCGAACCGTAATGCGCAAGAAATGGTATATAAACCTCGTATTTACATATCTGCCACTATGTAGGAGAATCCATATAGGTGTTCGAGTGTTCGAATCGTAATGCGAAAGAAATAGTATGGAAACCCCGTATTTACATATCTGCCACTGTGCAGGAGAATCCGTATAGGTGTTCGAGTGTTCGAACCGTAATGCGCAAGAAATGGTGTGTAAACCCCGTATTTACATATCTGCCACTGTGCAGAAGAATCCGTATAGGTGTTCTAGTGTTCGAACCGTAATGCGCAAGAAATGGTATGTAAACCCCGTATTTACATATCTGCCACTATGCAGGAGAATCCATATAGGTGTTCGAGTGTTCGAACCGTAATGCGCAAGAAATGGTATGGAAACCCCGTATTTACATATCTGCCACTGTGCAGGAGAATCCGTATAGGTGTTCGAGTGTTCGAACCGTAATGCGCAAGAAATGGTGTGTAAACCCCGTATTTACATATCTGCCACTGTGCAGAAGAATCCGTATAGGTGTTCGAGTGTTCGAACCGTAATGCGCAAGAATTGGTATGGAAACCCCATATTTACATATCCGCCACTGTGCAGGAGAATCCGTTTAGGTGTTCGAGTGTTCGAACCGTAATGCGCAAGAATTGGTATGGAAACCCCATATTTACATATCTGCCACTGTGCAGGAGAATCCGTTTAGGTGTTCGAGTGTTCGAACCGTAATGCGCAAGAAATGGTATGGAAACCCCGTATTTACATATCTGCCACTGTGGAGGAGAATCCGTATAGTGTTCGAACCGTAATGCGCAAGAAATGGTATGTAAACCACGTATTTACATATCTGCCACTGTGCAGGAGAATCCATATAGGTGCTCGAGTGTTCGAACCGTAATGCGCAAGAAATTGGTATGGAAACCCTGTATTTACATATCTCTCTCTGTGCAGGAGAATCCGTATAGGTGTTCGAGTGTTCGAACCGTAATGCGCAAGAAATGGTATGTAAACCCCGTATTTACATATCTGCCACTATGCAGGAGAATCCATATAGGTGTTCGAGTGTTCGAACCGTAATGCGCAAGAAATGGTATGTAAACCCCGTATTTACATATCTGCCACTGTGCAGGAGAATCCGTATAGGTGTTCGAGTGTTCGAACCGTAATGCGCAAGAAATTGGTATGGAAACCCCGTATTTACATATCTGCCTCTGTGCAGGAGAATCCGTATAGGTGTTCGAGTGTTCGAACCGTAATGCGCAAGAAATTGGTATGGAAACCCCGTATTTACATATCTGCCTCTGTGCAGGAGAATCCGTATAGGTGTTCGAGTGTTCGAACCGTAATGCGCAAGAAATTGTATGTAAACCCCGTATTTACATATCTGCCACTATGCAGGAGAATCCATATAGGTGTTCGAGTGTTCGAACCGTAATGCGCAAGAAATGGTATGGAAACCCCGTATTTACATATCTGCCTCTGTGCAGGAGAATCCGTATAGGTGTTCGAGTGTTCGAACCGTAATGCGCAAGAAATGGTATGTAAACCCCGTATTTACATATCTGCCACTATGTAGGAGAATCCATATAGGTGTTCGAGTGTTCAAACCGTAATGCGCAAGAAATGGTATGGAAACCCCGTATTTACATATCTGCCACTGTGCAGGAGAATCCGTATAGGTGTTCGAGTGTTCGAACCGTAATGCGCAAGAAATGGTGTGTAAACCCCGTATTTACATATCTGCCACTGTGCAGAAGAATCCGTATAGGTGTTCGAGTGTTCGAACCGTAATGCGCAAGAATTGGTATGGAAACCCCATATTTACATATCTGCCACTGTGCAGGAGAATCCGTTTAGGTGTTCGAGTGTTCGAACCGTAATGCGCAAGAAATGGTATGGAAACCCCGTATTTACATATCTGCCACTGTGCAGGAGAATCCGTATAGGTGTTCCAGTGTTCGAACCGTAATGCGCAAGAAATGGTATGTAAACCACGTATTTACATATCTGCCACTGTGCAGGAGAATCCATATAGGTGTTCGAGTGTTCGAACCGTAATGCGCAAGAAATTGGTATGGAAACCCTGTATTTACATATCTCTCTCTGTGCAGGAGAATCCGTATAGGTGTTCGAGTGTTCGAACCGTAATGCGCAAGAAATGGTATGTAAACCCCGTATTTACATATCTGCCACTATGCAGGAGAATCCATATAGGTGTTCGAGTGTTCGAACCGTAATGCGCAAGAAATGGTATGTAAACCCCGTATTTACATATCTGCCACTATGTAGGAGAATCCATATAGGTGTTCGAGTGTTCGAACCGTAATGCGAAAGAAATAGTATGGAAACCCCGTATTTACATATCTGCCACTGTGCAGTAGAATCCGTATAGGTGTTCGAGTGTTCGAACCGTAATGCGCAAGAAATGGTGTGTAAACCCCGTATTTACATATCTGCCACTGTGCAGAAGAATCCGTATAGGTGTTCGAGTGTTCGAACCGTAATGCGCAAGAAATGATATGTAAACCCCGTATTTACATATCTACCACTGTGCAGGAGAATCCGTATAGGTGTTCGAGTGTTCGAACCGTAATGCGCAAGAAATGGTATGGAAACCCCGTATTTACATATCTGCCACTGTGCAGGAGAATCCATATAGGTGTTCGAGTGTTCGAACCGTAATGCGCAAGAAATGGTATGTAAACCACGTATTTACATATCTGCCACTGTGCAGGAGAATCCATATAGGTGTTCGAGTGTTCGAACCGTAATGCGCAAGAAATGGTATGTAAACCCCGTATTTACATATCTGCCACTATGCAGGAGAATCCATATAGGTGTTCGAGTGTTCGAACCGTAATGCGCAAGAAATGGTATGGAAACCCCGTATTTACATATCTGCCACTGTGCAGGAGAATCCGTATAGGTGTTCGAGTGTTCAAACCGTAATGCGCAAGAAACGGTGTGTAAACCCCGTATTTACATATCTGCCACTGTGCAGAAGAATCCGTATAGGTATTCGAGTGTTCGAACCGTAATGCGCAAGAATTGGTATGGAAACCCCATATTTACATATCTGCCACTGTGCAGGAGAATCCGTATAGGTGTTCGAGTGTTCGAACCGTAATGCGCAAGAAATGATATGTAAACCCCGTATTTACTTATCTGCCACTGTGCAGGAGAATCCGTATAGGTATTCGAGTGTTCGAACCGTAATGCGCAAGAAATGGTATGGAAACCCCGTATTTACATATCTGCCACTCTGTAGAAGAATCCGTATAGGTGTTCGAGTGTTCGATCCGTAATGCCCAAGAATTGGTATGTGAACCCGTTATTTACATATCTGCCACTGCGCAGGAGAATCCGTATAGGTGTTCGAGTGTTCGAACCGTAATGCGCAAGAAATGGTATGGAAACCCCGTATTTACATATCTGCCACTCTGCAGAAGAATCCGTATAGGTGTTCGAGTGTTCGATCCGTAATGCCCAAGAATTGGTATGTGAACCCGTTATTTACATATCTGCCACTGCGCAGGAGAATCCGTATAGGTGTTCGAGTGTTCGAACCGTAATGCGCAAGAAATGGTATGGAAACCCCGTATTTACAAATCTACCAGTATGCAGGAGAATCCGTATAGGTGTTCGAGTGTTCGAACCGTAATGCGCAAGAAATGGTATGTAAACCCCGTATTTACATATCTGCCACTGTGCAGGAGAATCCGTATAGGTGTTCGAGTGTTCGAACCGTAATGCGCAAGAAATGGTATGTAAACCCCGTATTTACATATCTGCCACTATGCAGGAGGATCCATATAGGTGTTCGAGTGTTCGAACCGTAATGCGCAAGAAATAGTATGGAAACCCCGTATTTACATATCTGCCACTGTGTAGGAGAATCCGTATAGGTGTTCGAGTGTTCGAACCGTAATGCGCAAGAAATGGTGTGTAAACCCCGTATTTACATATCTGCCACTGTGCAGAAGAATCCGTATAGGTGTTCGAGTGTTCGAACCGTAATGCGCAAGAAATGATATGTAAACCCCGTATTTACATATCTGCCACTGTGCAGGAGAATCCGTATAGGTGTTCGAGTGTTCGAACCGTAATGCGCAAGAAATGGTATGGAAACCCCGTATTTACATATCTGCCACTGTGCAGGAGAATCCGTATAGGTGTTCGAGTGTTCGAACCGTAATGCGCAAGAAATGGTATGTAAACCACGTATTTACATATCTGCCACTGTGCAGGAGAATCCATATAGGTGTTCGAGTGTTCGAACCGTAATGCGCAAGAAATTGGTATGGAAACCCCGTATTTACATATCTGCCTCCGTGCAGGAGAATCCGTATAGGTGTTCGAGTGTTCGAACCGTAATGCGCAAGAAATGATATGTATACCTCGTATTTACATATCTGCCACTGTGCAGGAGAATCCGTATAGGTGTTCGAGTGTTCGAACCGTAATGCGCAAGAAATGGTATGGAAACCCCGTATTTACATATCTGCCACTGTGCAGGAGAATCCGTATAGGTGTTCGAGTGTTCGAACCGTAATGCGCAAGAAATGGTATGTAAACCACGTATTTACATATCTGCCACTGTGCAGGAGAATCCATATAGGTGTTCGAGTGTTCGAACCGTAATGCGCAAGAAATTGGTATGGAAACCCTGTATTTACATATCTGCCTCTGTGCAGGAGAATCCGTATAGGTGTTCGAGTGTTCGAACCGTAATGCGCAAGAAATGGTATGTAAACCCCGTATTTACATATCTGCCACTGTGCAGGAGAATCCGTATTGGTGTTCGAGTGTTCGAACCGTAATGCGTAAGAAATGGTGTGTAAACCACGTATTTACATATCTGCCACTGTGCAGAAGAATACGTATAGGTGTTCGAGTGTTCGAACCGTAATGCGCAAGAATTGGTATGGAAACCCCTTATTTACATATCTGCCACTGTGCAGGAGAATCCGTATAGGTGTTCGAGTGTTCGAACCGTAATGCGCAAGAAATGGTGTGTAAACCCCGTATTTACATATCTGCCACTGTGCAGAAGAATCCGTATAGGTGTTCGAGTGTTCGAACCGTAATGCGCAAGAAATGGTGTGTAAACCCCGTATTTACATATCTGCCACTGTGCAGAAGAATCCGTATAGGTGTTCTAGTGTTCGAACCGTAATGCGCAAGAAATGGTGTGTAAACCCCGTATTTACATATCTGCCACTGTGCAGAAGAATCCGTATAGGTGTTCGAGTGTTCGAACCGTAATGCGCAAGAAATGGTGTGTAAACCCCGTATTTACATATCTGCCACTGTGCAGAAGAATCCGTATAGGTGTTCGAGTGTTCGAACCGTAATGCGCAAGAAATGGTGTGTAAACCCCGTATTTACATATCTGCCACTGTGCAGAAGAATCCGTATAGGTGTTCTAGTGTTCGAACCGTAATGCGCAAGAAATGGTATGTAAACCCCGTATTTACATATCTGCCACTATGCAGGAGAATCCATATAGGTGTTCGAGTGTTCGAACCGTAATGCGCAAGAAATGGTATGGAAACCCCGTATTTACATATCTGCCACTGTGCAGGAGAATCCGTATAGGTGTTCGAGTGTTCGAACCGTAATGCGCAAGAAATGGTGTGTAAACCCCGTATTTACATATCTGCCACTGTGCAGAAGAATCCGTATAGGTGTTCGAGTGTTCGAACCGTAATGCGCAAGAATTGGTATGGAAACCCCATATTTACATATCTGCCACTGTGCAGGAGAATCCGTTTAGGTGTTCGAGTGTTCGAACCGTAATGCGCAAGAAATGGTATGGAAACCCCGTATTTACATATCTGCCACTGTGGAGGAGAATCCGTATAGTGTTCGAACCGTAATGCGCAAGAAATGGTATGTAAACCACGTATTTACATATCTGCCACTGTGCAGGAGAATCCATATAGGTGTTCGAGTGTTCGAACCGTAATGCGCAAGAAATTGGTATGGAAACCCTGTATTTACATATCTCTCTCTGTGCAGGAGAATCCGTATAGGTGTTCGAGTGTTCGAACCGTAATGCGCAAGAAATGGTATGTAAACCCCGTATTTACATATCTGCCACTATGCAGGAGAATCCATATAGGTGTTCGAGTGTTCGAACCGTAATGCGCAAGAAATGGTATGTAAACCCCGTATTTACATATCTGCCACTGTGCAGGAGAATCCGTATAGGTGTTCGAGTGTTCGAACCGTAATGCGCAAGAAATTGGTATGGAAACCCCGTATTTACATATCTGCCTCTGTGCAGGAGAATCCGTATAGGTGTTCGAGTGTTCGAACCGTAATGCGCAAGAAATTGGTATGGAAACCCCGTATTTACATATCTGCCTCTGTGCAGGAGAATCCGTATAGGTGTTCGAGTGTTCGAACCGTAATGCGCAAGAAATTGTATGTAAACCCCGTATTTACATATCTGCCACTATGCAGGAGAATCCCTATAGGTGTTCGAGTGTTCGAACCGTAATGCGCAAGAAATGGTATGGAAACCCCGTATTTACATATCTGCCTCTATGCAGGAGAATCCGTATAGGTGTTCGAGTGTTCGAACCGTAATGCGCAAGAAATGGTATGTAAACCCCGTATTTACATATCTGCCACTATGTAGGAGAATCCATATAGGTGTTCGAGTGTTCGAACCGTAATGCGCAAGAAAAAGGTATGGAAACCCCGTATTTACATATCTGCCACTGTGCAGGAGAATCCGTATAGGTGTTCGAGTGTTCGAACCGTAATGCGCAAGAAATGGTGTGTAAACCCCGTATTTACATATCTGCCACTGTGCAGAAGAATCCGTATAGGTGTTCGAGTGTTCGAACCGTAATGCGCAAGAATTGGTATGGAAACCCCATATTTACATATCTGCCACTGTGCAGGAGAATCCGTTTAGGTGTTCGAGTGTTCGAACCGTAATGCGCAAGAAATGGTATGGAAACCCCGTATTTACATATCTGCCACTGTGCAGGAGAATCCGTATAGGTGTTCCAGTGTTCGAACCGTAATGCGCAAGAAATGGTATGTAAACCACGTATTTACATATCTGCCACTGTGCAGGAGAATCCATATAGGTGTTCGAGTGTTCGAACCGTAATGCGCAAGAAATTGGTATGGAAGCCCTGTATTTACATATCTCTCTCTGTGCAGGAGAATCCGTATAGGTGTTCGAGTGTTCGAACCGTAATGCGCAAGAAATGGTATGTAAACCCCGTATTTACATATCTGCCACTATGCAGGAGAATCCATATAGGTGTTCGAGTGTTCGAACCGTAATGCGCAAGAAATGGTATGTAAACCCCGTATTTACATATCTGCCACTATGTAGGAGAATCCATATAGGTGTTCGAGTGTTCGAACCGTAATGCGAAAGAAATAGTATGGAAACCCCGTATTTACATATCTGCCACTGTGCAGTAGAATCCGTATAGGTGTTCGAGTGTTCGAACCGTAATGCGCAAGAAATGGTGTGTAAACCCCGTATTTACATATCTGCCACTGTGCAGAAGAATCCGTATAGGTGTTCGAGTGTTCGAACCGTAATGCGCAAGAAATGATATGTAAACCCCGTATTTACATATCTACCACTGTGCAGGAGAATCCGTATAGGTGTTCGAGTGTTCGAACCGTAATGCGCAAGAAATGGTATGGAAACCCCGTATTTACATATCTGCCACTGTGCAGGAGAATCCATATAGGTGTTCGAGTGTTCGAACCGTAATGCGCAAGAAATGGTATGTAAACCACGTATTTACATATCTGCCACTGTGCAGGAGAATCCATATAGGTGTTCGAGTGTTCGAACCGTAATGCGCAAGAAATGGTATGTAAACCCCGTATTTACATATCTGCCACTATGCAGGAGAATCCATATAGGTGTTCGAGTGTTCGAACCGTAATGCGCAAGAAATGGTATGGAAACCCCGTATTTACATATCTGCCACTGTGCAGGAGAATCCGTATAGGTGTTCGAGTGTTCAAACCGTAATGCGCAAGAAACGGTGTGTAAACCCCGTATTTACATATCTGCCACTGTGCAGAAGAATCCGTATAGGTATTCGAGTGTTCGAACCGTAATGCGCAAGAATTGGTATGGAAACCCCATATTTACATATCTGCCACTGTGCAGGAGAATCCGTATAGGTGTTCGAGTGTTCGAACCGTAATGCGCAAGAAATGATATGTAAACCCCGTATTTACTTATCTGCCACTGTGCAGGAGAATCCGTATAGGTATTCGAGTGTTCGAACCGTAATGCGCAAGAAATGGTATGGAAACCCCGTATTTACATATCTGCCCCTCTGCAGAAGAATCCGTATAGGTGTTCGAGTGTTCGATCCGTAATGCCCAAGAATTGGTATGTGAACCCGTTATTTACATATCTGCCACTGCGCAGGAGAATCCGTATAGGTGTTCGAGTGTTCGAACCGTAATGCGCAAGAAATGGTATGGAAACCCCGTATTTACATATCTGCCACTCTGCAGAAGAATCCGTATAGGTGTTCGAGTGTTCGATCCGTAATGCCCAAGAATTGGTATGTGAACCCGTTATTTACATATCTGCCACTGCGCAGGAGAATCCGTATAGGTGTTCGAGTGTTCGAACCGTAATGCGCAAGAAATGGTATGGAAACCCCGTATTTACAAATCTACCAGTATGCAGGAGAATCCGTATAGGTGTTCGAGTGTTCGAACCGTAATGCGCAAGAAATGGTATGTAAACCCCGTATTTACATATCTGCCACTGTGCAGGAGAATCCGTATAGGTGTTCGAGTGTTCGAACCGTAATGCGCAAGAAATGGTATGTAAACCCCGTATTTACATATCTGCCACTATGCAGGAGGATCCATATAGGTGTTCGAGTGTTCGAACCGTAATGCGCAAGAAATAGTATGGAAACCCCGTATTTACATATCTGCCACTGTGTAGGAGAATCCGTATAGGTGTTCGAGTGTTCGAACCGTAATGCGCAAGAAATGGTGTGTAAACCCCGTATTTACATATCTGCCACTGTGCAGAAGAATCCGTATAGGTGTTCGAGTGTTCGAACCGTAATGCGCAAGAAATGATATGTAAACCCCGTATTTACATATCTGCCACTGTGCAGGAGAATCCGTATAGGTGTTCGAGTGTTCGAACCGTAATGCGCAAGAAATGGTATGGAAACCCCGTATTTACATATCTGCCACTGTGCAGGAGAATCCGTATAGGTGTTCGAGTGTTCGAACCGTAATGCGCAAGAAATGGTATGTAAACCACGTATTTACATATCTGCCACTGTGCAGGAGAATCCATATAGGTGTTCGAGTGTTCGAACCGTAATGCGCAAGAAATTGGTATGGAAACCCCGTATTTACATATCTGCCTCCGTGCAGGAGAATCCGTATAGGTGTTCGAGTGTTCGAACCGTAATGCGCAAGAAATGATATGTATACCTCGTATTTACATATCTGCCACTGTGCAGGAGAATCCGTATAGGTGTTCGAGTGTTCGAACCGTAATGCGCAAGAAATGGTATGGAAACCCCGTATTTACATATCTGCCACTGTGCAGGAGAATCCGTATAGGTGTTCGAGTGTTCGAACCGTAATGCGCAAGAAATGGTATGTAAACCACGTATTTACATATCTGCCACTGTGCAGGAGAATCCATATAGGTGTTCGAGTGTTCGAACCGTAATGCGCAAGAAATTGGTATGGAAACCCTGTATTTACATATCTGCCTCTGTGCAGGAGAATCCGTATAGGTGTTCGAGTGTTCGAACCGTAATGCGCAAGAAATGGTATGTAAACCCCGTATTTACATATCTGCCACTGTGCAGGAGAATCCGTATTGGTGTTCGAGTGTTCGAACCGTAATGCGTAAGAAATGGTGTGTAAACCACGTATTTACATATCTGCCACTGTGCAGAAGAATACGTATAGGTGTTCGAGTGTTCGAACCGTAATGCGCAAGAATTGGTATGGAAACCCCTTATTTACATATCTGCCACTGTGCAGGAGAATCCGTATAGGTGTTCGAGTGTTCGAACCGTAATGCGCAAGAAATGGTGTGTAAACCCCGTATTTACATATCTGCCACTGTGCAGAAGAATCCGTATAGGTGTTCGAGTGTTCGAACCGTAATGCGCAAGAAATGGTGTGTAAACCCCGTATTTACATATCTGCCACTGTGCAGAAGAATCCGTATAGGTGTTCTAGTGTTCGAACCGTAATGCGCAAGAAATGGTATGTAAACCCCGTATTTACATATCTGCCACTATGCAGGAGAATCCATATAGGTGTTCGAGTGTTCGAACCGTAATGCGCAAGAAATGGTATGGAAACCCCGTATTTACATATCTGCCACTGTGCAGGAGAATCCGTATAGGTGTTCGAGTGTTCGAACCGTAATGCGCAAGAAATGGTGTGTAAACCCCGTATTTACATATCTGCCACTGTGCAGAAGAATCCGTATAGGTGTTCGAGTGTTCGAACCGTAATGCGCAAGAATTGGTATGGAAACCCCATATTTACATATCTGCCACTGTGCAGGAGAATCCGTTTAGGTGTTCGAGTGTTCGAACCGTAATGCGCAAGAAATGGTATGGAAACCCCGTATTTACATATCTGCCACTGTGGAGGAGAATCCGTATAGTGTTCGAACCGTAATGCGCAAGAAATGGTATGTAAACCACGTATTTACATATCTGCCACTGTGCAGGAGAATCCATATAGGTGTTCGAGTGTTCGAACCGTAATGCGCAAGAAATTGGTATGGAAACCCTGTATTTACATATCTCTCTCTGTGCAGGAGAATCCGTATAGGTGTTCGAGTGTTCGAACCGTAATGCGCAAGAAATGGTATGTAAACCCCGTATTTACATATCTGCCACTATGCAGGAGAATCCATATAGGTGTTCGAGTGTTCGAACCGTAATGCGCAAGAAATGGTATGTAAACCCCGTATTTACATATCTGCCACTGTGCAGGAGAATCCGTATAGGTGTTCGAGTGTTCGAACCGTAATGCGCAAGAAATTGGTATGGAAACCCCGTATTTACATATCTGCCTCTGTGCAGGAGAATCCGTATAGGTGTTCGAGTGTTCGAACCGTAATGCGCAAGAAATTGGTATGGAAACCCCGTATTTACATATCTGCCTCTGTGCAGGAGAATCCGTATAGGTGTTCGAGTGTTCGAACCGTAATGCGCAAGAAATTGTATGTAAACCCCGTATTTACATATCTGCCACTATGCAGGAGAATCCCTATAGGTGTTCGAGTGTTCGAACCGTAATGCGCAAGAAATGGTATGGAAACCCCGTATTTACATATCTGCCTCTATGCAGGAGAATCCGTATAGGTGTTCGAGTGTTCGAACCGTAATGCGCAAGAAATGGTATGTAAACCCCGTATTTACATATCTGCCACTATGTAGGAGAATCCATATAGGTGTTCGAGTGTTCGAACCGTAATGCGCAAGAAAAAGGTATGGAAACCCCGTATTTACATATCTGCCACTGTGCAGGAGAATCCGTATAGGTGTTCGAGTGTTCGAACCGTAATGCGCAAGAAATGGTGTGTAAACCCCGTATTTACATATCTGCCACTGTGCAGAAGAATCCGTATAGGTGTTCGAGTGTTCGAACCGTAATGCGCAAGAATTGGTATGGAAACCCCATATTTACATATCTGCCACTGTGCAGGAGAATCCGTTTAGGTGTTCGAGTGTTCGAACCGTAATGCGCAAGAAATGGTATGGAAACCCCGTATTTACATATCTGCCACTGTGCAGGAGAATCCGTATAGGTGTTCCAGTGTTCGAACCGTAATGCGCAAGAAATGGTATGTAAACCACGTATTTACATATCTGCCACTGTGCAGGAGAATCCATATAGGTGTTCGAGTGTTCGAACCGTAATGCGCAAGAAATTGGTATGGAAGCCCTGTATTTACATATCTCTCTCTGTGCAGGAGAATCCGTATAGGTGTTCGAGTGTTCGAACCGTAATGCGCAAGAAATGGTATGTAAACCCCGTATTTACATATCTGCCACTATGCAGGAGAATCCATATAGGTGTTCGAGTGTTCGAACCGTAATGCGCAAGAAATGGTATGTAAACCCCGTATTTACATATCTGCCACTATGTAGGAGAATCCATATAGGTGTTCGAGTGTTCGAACCGTAATGCGAAAGAAATAGTATGGAAACCCCGTATTTACATATCTGCCACTGTGCAGTAGAATCCGTATAGGTGTTCGAGTGTTCGAACCGTAATGCGCAAGAAATGGTGTGTAAACCCCGTATTTACATATCTGCCACTGTGCAGAAGAATCCGTATAGGTGTTCGAGTGTTCGAACCGTAATGCGCAAGAAATGATATGTAAACCCCGTATTTACATATCTACCACTGTGCAGGAGAATCCGTATAGGTGTTCGAGTGTTCGAACCGTAATGCGCAAGAAATGGTATGGAAACCCCGTATTTACATATCTGCCACTGTGCAGGAGAATCCATATAGGTGTTCGAGTGTTCGAACCGTAATGCGCAAGAAATGGTATGTAAACCACGTATTTACATATCTGCCACTGTGCAGGAGAATCCATATAGGTGTTCGAGTGTTCGAACCGTAATGCGCAAGAAATGGTATGTAAACCCCGTATTTACATATCTGCCACTATGCAGGAGAATCCATATAGGTGTTCGAGTGTTCGAACCGTAATGCGCAAGAAATGGTATGGAAACCCCGTATTTACATATCTGCCACTGTGCAGGAGAATCCGTATAGGTGTTCGAGTGTTCAAACCGTAATGCGCAAGAAACGGTGTGTAAACCCCGTATTTACATATCTGCCACTGTGCAGAAGAATCCGTATAGGTATTCGAGTGTTCGAACCGTAATGCGCAAGAATTGGTATGGAAACCCCATATTTACATATCTGCCACTGTGCAGGAGAATCCGTATAGGTGTTCGAGTGTTCGAACCGTAATGCGCAAGAAATGATATGTAAACCCCGTATTTACTTATCTGCCACTGTGCAGGAGAATCCGTATAGGTATTCGAGTGTTCGAACCGTAATGCGCAAGAAATGGTATGGAAACCCCGTATTTACATATCTGCCCCTCTGCAGAAGAATCCGTATAGGTGTTCGAGTGTTCGATCCGTAATGCCCAAGAATTGGTATGTGAACCCGTTATTTACATATCTGCCACTGCGCAGGAGAATCCGTATAGGTGTTCGAGTGTTCGAACCGTAATGCGCAAGAAATGGTATGGAAACCCCGTATTTACATATCTGCCACTCTGCAGAAGAATCCGTATAGGTGTTCGAGTGTTCGATCCGTAATGCCCAAGAATTGGTATGTGAACCCGTTATTTACATATCTGCCACTGCGCAGGAGAATCCGTATAGGTGTTCGAGTGTTCGAACCGTAATGCGCAAGAAATGGTATGGAAACCCCGTATTTACAAATCTACCAGTATGCAGGAGAATCCGTATAGGTGTTCGAGTGTTCGAACCGTAATGCGCAAGAAATGGTATGTAAACCCCGTATTTACATATCTGCCACTGTGCAGGAGAATCCGTATAGGTGTTCGAGTGTTCGAACCGTAATGCGCAAGAAATGGTATGTAAACCCCGTATTTACATATCTGCCACTATGCAGGAGGATCCATATAGGTGTTCGAGTGTTCGAACCGTAATGCGCAAGAAATAGTATGGAAACCCCGTATTTACATATCTGCCACTGTGTAGGAGAATCCGTATAGGTGTTCGAGTGTTCGAACCGTAATGCGCAAGAAATGGTGTGTAAACCCCGTATTTACATATCTGCCACTGTGCAGAAGAATCCGTATAGGTGTTCGAGTGTTCGAACCGTAATGCGCAAGAAATGATATGTAAACCCCGTATTTACATATCTGCCACTGTGCAGGAGAATCCGTATAGGTGTTCGAGTGTTCGAACCGTAATGCGCAAGAAATGGTATGGAAACCCCGTATTTACATATCTGCCACTGTGCAGGAGAATCCGTATAGGTGTTCGAGTGTTCGAACCGTAATGCGCAAGAAATGGTATGTAAACCACGTATTTACATATCTGCCACTGTGCAGGAGAATCCATATAGGTGTTCGAGTGTTCGAACCGTAATGCGCAAGAAATTGGTATGGAAACCCCGTATTTACATATCTGCCTCCGTGCAGGAGAATCCGTATAGGTGTTCGAGTGTTCGAACCGTAATGCGCAAGAAATGATATGTATACCTCGTATTTACATATCTGCCACTGTGCAGGAGAATCCGTATAGGTGTTCGAGTGTTCGAACCGTAATGCGCAAGAAATGGTATGGAAACCCCGTATTTACATATCTGCCACTGTGCAGGAGAATCCGTATAGGTGTTCGAGTGTTCGAACCGTAATGCGCAAGAAATGGTATGTAAACCACGTATTTACATATCTGCCACTGTGCAGGAGAATCCATATAGGTGTTCGAGTGTTCGAACCGTAATGCGCAAGAAATTGGTATGGAAACCCTGTATTTACATATCTGCCTCTGTGCAGGAGAATCCGTATAGGTGTTCGAGTGTTCGAACCGTAATGCGCAAGAAATGGTATGTAAACCCCGTATTTACATATCTGCCACTGTGCAGGAGAATCCGTATTGGTGTTCGAGTGTTCGAACCGTAATGCGTAAGAAATGGTGTGTAAACCACGTATTTACATATCTGCCACTGTGCAGAAGAATACGTATAGGTGTTCGAGTGTTCGAACCGTAATGCGCAAGAATTGGTATGGAAACCCCTTATTTACATATCTGCCACTGTGCAGGAGAATCCGTATAGGTGTTCGAGTGTTCGAACCGTAATGCGCAAGAAATGGTGTGTAAACCCCGTATTTACATATCTGCCACTGTGCAGAAGAATCCGTATAGGTGTTCGAGTGTTCGAACCGTAATGCGCAAGAAATGGTGTGTAAACCCCGTATTTACATATCTGCCACTGTGCAGAAGAATCCGTATAGGTGTTCTAGTGTTCGAACCGTAATGCGCAAGAAATGGTGTGTAAACCCCGTATTTACATATCTGCCACTGTGCAGAAGAATCCGTATAGGTGTTCGAGTGTTCGAACCGTAATGCGCAAGAAATGGTGTGTAAACCCCGTATTTACATATCTGCCACTGTGCAGAAGAATCCGTATAGGTGTTCGAGTGTTCGAACCGTAATGCGCAAGAAATGGTGTGTAAACCCCGTATTTACATATCTGCCACTGTGCAGAAGAATCCGTATAGGTGTTCTAGTGTTCGAACCGTAATGCGCAAGAAATGGTATGTAAACCCCGTATTTACATATCTGCCACTATGCAGGAGAATCCATATAGGTGTTCGAGTGTTCGAACCGTAATGCGCAAGAAATGGTATGGAAACCCCGTATTTACATATCTGCCACTGTGCAGGAGAATCCGTATAGGTGTTCGAGTGTTCGAACCGTAATGCGCAAGAAATGGTGTGTAAACCCCGTATTTACATATCTGCCACTGTGCAGAAGAATCCGTATAGGTGTTCGAGTGTTCGAACCGTAATGCGCAAGAATTGGTATGGAAACCCCATATTTACATATCTGCCACTGTGCAGGAGAATCCGTTTAGGTGTTCGAGTGTTCGAACCGTAATGCGCAAGAAATGGTATGGAAACCCCGTATTTACATATCTGCCACTGTGGAGGAGAATCCGTATAGTGTTCGAACCGTAATGCGCAAGAAATGGTATGTAAACCACGTATTTACATATCTGCCACTGTGCAGGAGAATCCATATAGGTGTTCGAGTGTTCGAACCGTAATGCGCAAGAAATTGGTATGGAAACCCTGTATTTACATATCTCTCTCTGTGCAGGAGAATCCGTATAGGTGTTCGAGTGTTCGAACCGTAATGCGCAAGAAATGGTATGTAAACCCCGTATTTACATATCTGCCACTATGCAGGAGAATCCATATAGGTGTTCGAGTGTTCGAACCGTAATGCGCAAGAAATGGTATGTAAACCCCGTATTTACATATCTGCCACTGTGC
Organism: Camellia sinensis; assembly: GCF_055761805.1. Lineage (NCBI taxonomy): Eukaryota > Viridiplantae > Streptophyta > Magnoliopsida > Ericales > Theaceae > Camellia > Camellia sinensis. Next base: position 1,947,866 of record NW_028128989.1, on the reverse strand, counting down.
AGGAGAATCCGTATAGGTGTTCGAGTGTTCGAACCGTAATGCGCAAGAAATTGGTATGGAAACCCCGTATTTACATATCTGCCTCTGTGCAGGAGAATCCGTATAGGTGTTCGAGTGTTCGAACCGTAATGCGCAAGAAATTGGTATGGAAACCCCGTATTTACATATCTGCCTCTGTGCAGGAGAATCCGTATAGGTGTTCGAGTGTTCGAACCGTAATGCGCAAGAAATTGTATGTAAACCCCGTATTTACATATCTGCCACTATGCAGGAGAATCCCTATAGGTGTTCGAGTGTTCGAACCGTAATGCGCAAGAAATGGTATGGAAACCCCGTATTTACATATCTGCCTCTGTGCAGGAGAATCCGTATAGGTGTTCGAGTGTTCGAACCGTAATGCGCAAGAAATGGTATGTAAACCCCGTATTTACATATCTGCCACTATGTAGGAGAATCCATATAGGTGTTCGAGTGTTCGAACCGTAATGCGCAAGAAAAAGGTATGGAAACCCCGTATTTACATATCTGCCACTGTGCAGGAGAATCCGTATAGGTGTTCGAGTGTTCGAACCGTAATGCGCAAGAAATGGTGTGTAAACCCCGTATTTACATATCTGCCACTGTGCAGAAGAATCCGTATAGGTGTTCGAGTGTTCGAACCGTAATGCGCAAGAATTGGTATGGAAACCCCATATTTACATATCTGCCACTGTGCAGGAGAATCCGTTTAGGTGTTCGAGTGTTCGAACCGTAATGCGCAAGAAATGGTATGGAAACCCCGTATTTACATATCTGCCACTGTGCAGGAGAATCCGTATAGGTGTTCCAGTGTTCGAACCGTAATGCGCAAGAAATGGTATGTAAACCACGTATTTACATATCTGCCACTGTGCAGGAGAATCCATATAGGTGTTCGAGTGTTCGAACCGTAATGCGCAAGAAATTGGTATGGAAACCCTGTATTTACATATCTCTCTCTGTGCAGGAGAATCCGTATAGGTGTTCGAGTGTTCGAACCGTAATGCGCAAGAAATGGTATGTAAACCCCGTATTTACATATCTGCCACTATGCAGGAGAATCCATATAGGTGTTCGAGTGTTCGAACCGTAATGCGCAAGAAATGGTATGTAAACCCCGTATTTACATATCTGCCACTATGTAGGAGAATCCATATAGGTGTTCGAGTGTTCGAACCGTAATGCGAAAGAAATAGTATGGAAACCCCGTATTTACATATCTGCCACTGTGCAGTAGAATCCGTATAGGTGTTCGAGTGTTCGAACCGTAATGCGCAAGAAATGGTGTGTAAACCCCGTATTTACATATCTGCCACTGTGCAGAAGAATCCGTATAGGTGTTCGAGTGTTCGAACCGTAATGCGCAAGAAATGATATGTAAACCCCGTATTTACATATCTACCACTGTGCAGGAGAATCCGTATAGGTGTTCGAGTGTTCGAACCGTAATGCGCAAGAAATGGTATGGAAACCCCGTATTTACATATCTGCCACTGTGCAGGAGAATCCATATAGGTGTTCGAGTGTTCGAACCGTAATGCGCAAGAAATGGTATGTAAACCACGTATTTACATATCTGCCACTGTGCAGGAGAATCCATATAGGTGTTCGAGTGTTCGAACCGTAATGCGCAAGAAATGGTATGTAAACCCCGTATTTACATATCTGCCACTATGCAGGAGAATCCATATAGGTGTTCGAGTGTTCGAACCGTAATGCGCAAGAAATGGTATGGAAACCCCGTATTTACATATCTGCCACTGTGCAGGAGAATCCGTATAGGTGTTCGAGTGTTCAAACCGTAATGCGCAAGAAACGGTGTGTAAACCCCGTATTTACATATCTGCCACTGTGCAGAAGAATCCGTATAGGTATTCGAGTGTTCGAACCGTAATGCGCAAGAATTGGTATGGAAACCCCATATTTACATATCTGCCACTGTGCAGGAGAATCCGTATAGGTGTTCGAGTGTTCGAACCGTAATGCGCAAGAAATGATATGTAAACCCCGTATTTACTTATCTGCCACTGTGCAGGAGAATCCGTATAGGTATTCGAGTGTTCGAACCGTAATGCGCAAGAAATGGTATGGAAACCCCGTATTTACATATCTGCCACTCTGCAGAAGAATCCGTATAGGTGTTCGAGTGTTCGATCCGTAATGCCCAAGAATTGGTATGTGAACCCGTTATTTACATATCTGCCACAGCGCAGGAGAATCCGTATAGGTGTTCGAGTGCTCGAACCGTAATGCGCAAGAAATGGTATGGAAACCCCGTATTTACATATCTGCCACTCTGCAGAAGAATCCGTATAGGTGTTCGAGTGTTCGATCCGTAATGCCCAAGAATTGGTATGTGAACCCGTTATTTACATATCTGCCACTGCGCAGGAGAATCCGTATAGGTGTTCGAGTGTTCGAACCGTAATGCGCAAGAAATGGTATGGAAACCCCGTATTTACAAATCTACCAGTATGCAGGAGAATCCGTATAGGTGTTCGAGTGTTCGAACCGTAATGCGCAAGAAATGGTATGTAAACCCCGTATTTACATATCTGCCACTGTGCAGGAGAATCCGTATAGGTGTTCGAGTGTTCGAACCGTAATGCGCAAGAAATGGTATGTAAACCCCGTATTTACATATCTGCCACTATGCAGGAGGATCCATATAGGTGTTCGAGTGTTCGAACCGTAATGCGCAAGAAATAGTATGGAAACCCCGTATTTACATATCTGCCACTGTGTAGGAGAATCCGTATAGGTGTTCGAGTGTTCGAACCGTAATGCGCAAGAAATGGTGTGTAAACCCCGTATTTACATATCTGCCACTGTGCAGAAGAATCCGTATAGGTGTTCGAGTGTTCGAACCGTAATGCGCAAGAAATGATATGTAAACCCCGTATTTACATATCTGCCACTGTGCAGGAGAATCCGTATAGGTGTTCGAGTGTTCGAACCGTAATGCGCAAGAAATGGTATGGAAACCCCGTATTTACATATCTGCCACTGTGCAGGAGAATCCGTATAGGTGTTCGAGTGTTCGAACCGTAATGCGCAAGAAATGGTATGTAAACCACGTATTTACATATCTGCCACTGTGCAGGAGAATCCATATAGGTGTTCGAGTGTTCGAACCGTAATGCGCAAGAAATTGGTATGGAAACCCCGTATTTACATATCTGCCTCCGTGCAGGAGAATCCGTATAGGTGTTCGAGTGTTCGAACCGTAATGCGCAAGAAATGATATGTATACCTCGTATTTACATATCTGCCACTGTGCAGGAGAATCCGTATAGGTGTTCGAGTGTTCGAACCGTAATGCGCAAGAAATGGTATGGAAACCCCGTATTTACATATCTGCCACTGTGCAGGAGAATCCGTATAGGTGTTCGAGTGTTCGAACCGTAATGCGCAAGAAATGGTATGTAAACCACGTATTTACATATCTGCCACTGTGCAGGAGAATCCATATAGGTGTTCGAGTGTTCGAACCGTAATGCGCAAGAAATTGGTATGGAAACCCTGTATTTACATATCTGCCTCTGTGCAGGAGAATCCGTATAGGTGTTCGAGTGTTCGAACCGTAATGCGCAAGAAATGGTATGTAAACCCCGTATTTACATATCTGCCACTGTGCAGGAGAATCCGTATTGGTGTTCGAGTGTTCGAACCGTAATGCGTAAGAAATGGTGTGTAAACCACGTATTTACATATCTGCCACTGTGCAGAAGAATACGTATAGGTGTTCGAGTGTTCGAACCGTAATGCGCAAGAATTGGTATGGAAACCCCTTATTTACATATCTGCCACTGTGCAGGAGAATCCGTTTAGGTGTTCGAGTGTTCGAACCGTAATGCGCAAGAAATGGTATGGACACCCCATATTTACATATCTGCCACTGTGCAGGAGAATCCGTATAGGTGATCGAGTGTTCGAACCGTAATGCGCAAGAAATGGTATGTAAACCCCGTATTTACATATATGCCACTGTGCAGGAGAATCCGTATTGGTGTTCGAGTGTTCGAACCGTAATGCGCAAGAAATGGTGTGTAAACCCCGTATTTACATATCTGCCACTGTGCAGAAGAATCCGTATAGGTGTTCGAGTGTTCGAACCGTAATGCGCAAGAAATGATATGTAAACCCCGTATTTACATATCTACCACTGTGCAGGAGAATCCGTATAGGTGTTCGAGTGTTCGAACCGTAATGCGCAAGAAATGGTATGGAAACCCCGTATTTACATATCTGCCACTGTGCAGGAGAATCCATATAGGTGTTCGAGTGTTCGAACCGTAATGCGCAAGAAATGGTATGTAAACCACGTATTTACATATCTGCCACTGTGCAGGAGAATCCATATAGGTGTTCGAGTGTTCGAACCGTAATGCGCAAGAAATTGGTATGGAAACCCCGTATTTACATATCTGCCTCTATGCAGGAGAATCCGTATAGGTGTTCGAGTGTTCGAACCGTAATGCGCAAGAAATGATATGTAAACCCCGTATTTACTTATCTGCCACTGTGCAGGAGAATCCGTATAGGTATTCGAGTGTTCGAACCGTAATGCGCAAGAAATGGTATGGAAACCCCGTATTTACATATCTGCCACTCTGCAGAAGAATCCGTATAGGTGTTCGAGTGTTCGATCCGTAATGCCCAAGAATTGGTATGTGAACCCGTTATTTACATATCTGCCACTGCGCAGGAGAATCCGTATAGGTGTTCGAGTGTTCGAACCGTAATGCGCAAGAAATGGTATGGAAACCCCGTATTTACATATCTGCCACTCTGCAGAAGAATCCGTATAGGTGTTCGAGTGTTCGATCCGTAATGCCCAAGAATTGGTATGTGAACCCGTTATTTACATATCTGCCACTGCGCAGGAGAATCCGTATAGGTGTTCGAGTGTTCGAACCGTAATGCGCAAGAAATGGTATGGAAACCCCGTATTTACAAATCTACCAGTATGCAGGAGAATCCGTATAGGTGTTCGAGTGTTCGAACCGTAATGCGCAAGAAATGGTATGTAAACCCCGTATTTACATATCTGCCACTGTGCAGGAGAATCCGTATAGGTGTTCGAGTGTTCGAACCGTAATGCGCAAGAAATGGTATGTAAACCCCGTATTTACATATCTGCCACTATGCAGGAGGATCCATATAGGTGTTCGAGTGTTCGAACCGTAATGCGCAAGAAATAGTATGGAAACCCCGTATTTACATATCTGCCACTGTGTAGGAGAATCCGTATAGGTGTTCGAGTGTTCGAACCGTAATGCGCAAGAAATGGTGTGTAAACCCCGTATTTACATATCTGCCACTGTGCAGAAGAATCCGTATAGGTGTTCGAGTGTTCGAACCGTAATGCGCAAGAAATGATATGTAAACCCCGTATTTACATATCTGCCACTGTGCAGGAGAATCCGTATAGGTGTTCGAGTGTTCGAACCGTAATGCGCAAGAAATGGTATGGAAACCCCGTATTTACATATCTGCCACTGTGCAGGAGAATCCGTATAGGTGTTCGAGTGTTCGAACCGTAATGCGCAAGAAATGGTATGTAAACCACGTATTTACATATCTGCCACTGTGCAGGAGAATCCATATAGGTGTTCGAGTGTTCGAACCGTAATGCGCAAGAAATTGGTATGGAAACCCCGTATTTACATATCTGCCTCCGTGCAGGAGAATCCGTATAGGTGTTCGAGTGTTCGAACCGTAATGCGCAAGAAATGATATGTATACCTCGTATTTACATATCTGCCACTGTGCAGGAGAATCCGTATAGGTGTTCGAGTGTTCGAACCGTAATGCGCAAGAAATGGTATGGAAACCCCGTATTTACATATCTGCCACTGTGCAGGAGAATCCGTATAGGTGTTCGAGTGTTCGAACCGTAATGCGCAAGAAATGGTATGGAAACCACGTATTTACATATCTGCCACTGTGCAGGAGAATCCATATAGGTGTTCGAGTGTTCGAACCGTAATGCGCAAGAAATTGGTATGGAAACCCTGTATTTACATATCTGCCTCTGTGCAGGAGAATCCGTATAGGTGTTCGAGTGTTCGAACCGTAATGCGCAAGAAATGGTATGTAAACCCCGTATTTACATATCTGCCACTGTGCAGGAGAATCCGTATTGGTGTTCGAGTGTTCGAACCGTAATGCGTAAGAAATGGTGTGTAAACCACGTATTTACATATCTGCCACTGTGCAGAAGAATACGTATAGGTGTTCGAGTGTTCGAACCGTAATGCGCAAGAATTGGTATGGAAACCCCTTATTTACATATCTGCCACTGTGCAGGAGAATCCGTTTAGGTGTTCGAGTGTTCGAACCGTAATGCGCAAGAAATGGTATGGACACCCCATATTTACATATCTGCCACTGTGCAGGAGAATCCGTATAGGTGATCGAGTGTTCGAACCGTAATGCGCAAGAAATGGTATGTAAACCCCGTATTTACATATATGCCACTGTGCAGGAGAATCCGTATTGGTGTTCGAGTGTTCGAACCGTAATGCGCAAGAAATGGTGTGTAAACCCCGTATTTACATATCTGCCACTGTGCAGAAGAATCCGTATAGGTGTTCGAGTGTTCGAACCGTAATGCGCAAGAAATGATATGTAAACCCCGTATTTACATATCTACCACTGTGCAGGAGAATCCGTATAGGTGTTCGAGTGTTCGAACCGTAATGCGCAAGAAATGGTATGGAAACCCCGTATTTACATATCTGCCACTGTGCAGGAGAATCCATATAGGTGTTCGAGTGTTCGAACCGTAATGCGCAAGAAATGGTATGTAAACCACGTATTTACATATCTGCCACTGTGCAGGAGAATCCATATAGGTGTTCGAGTGTTCGAACCGTAATGCGCAAGAAATTGGTATGGAAACCCCGTATTTACATATCTGCCTCTGTGCAGGAGAATCCGTATAGGTGTTCGAGTGTTCGAACCGTAATGCGCAAGAAATGATATGTAAACCCCGTATTTACTTATCTGCCACTGTGCAGGAGAATCCGTATAGGTATTCGAGTGTTCGAACCGTAATGCGCAAGAAATGGTATGGAAACCCCGTATTTACATATCTGCCACTCTGCAGAAGAATCCGTATAGGTGTTCGAGTGTTCGATCCGTAATGCCCAAGAATTGGTATGTGAACCCGTTATTTACATATCTGCCACTGCGCAGGAGAATCCGTATAGGTGTTCGAGTGTTCGAACCGTAATGCGCAAGAAATGGTATGGAAACCCCGTATTTACATATCTGCCACTCTGCAGAAGAATCCGTATAGGTGTTCGAGTGTTCGATCCGTAATGCCCAAGAATTGGTATGTGAACCCGTTATTTACATATCTGCCACTGCGCAGGAGAATCCGTATAGGTGTTCGAGTGTTCGAACCGTAATGCGCAAGAAATGGTATGGAAACCCCGTATTTACAAATCTACCAGTATGCAGGAGAATCCGTATAGGTGTTCGAGTGTTCGAACCGTAATGCGCAAGAAATGGTATGTAAACCCCGTATTTACATATCTGCCACTGTGCAGGAGAATCCGTATAGGTGTTCGAGTGTTCGAACCGTAATGCGCAAGAAATGGTATGTAAACCCCGTATTTACATATCTGCCACTATGCAGGAGGATCCATATAGGTGTTCGAGTGTTCGAACCGTAATGCGCAAGAAATAGTATGGAAACCCCGTATTTACATATCTGCCACTGTGTAGGAGAATCCGTATAGGTGTTCGAGTGTTCGAACCGTAATGCGCAAGAAATGGTGTGTAAACCCCGTATTTACATATCTGCCACTGTGCAGAAGAATCCGTATAGGTGTTCGAGTGTCCGAACCGTAATGCGCAAGAAATGATATGTAAACCCCGTATTTACATATCTGCCACTGTGCAGGAGAATCCGTATAGGTGTTCGAGTGTTCGAACCGTAATGCGCAAGAAATGGTATGGAAACCCCGTATTTACATATCTGCCACTGTGCAGGAGAATCCGTATAGGTGTTCGAGTGTTCGAACCGTAATGCGCAAGAAATGGTATGTAAACCACGTATTTACATATCTGCCACTGTGCAGGAGAATCCATATAGGTGTTCGAGTGTTCGAACCGTAATGCGCAAGAAATTGGTATGGAAACCCCGTATTTACATATCTGCCTCCGTGCAGGAGAATCCGTATAGGTGTTCGAGTGTTCGAACCGTAATGCGCAAGAAATGATATGTATACCTCGTATTTACATATCTGCCACTGTGCAGGAGAATCCGTATAGGTGTTCGAGTGTTCGAACCGTAATGCGCAAGAAATGGTATGGAAACCCCGTATTTACATATCTGCCACTGTGCAGGAGAATCCGTATAGGTGTTCGAGTGTTCGAACCGTAATGCGCAAGAAATGGTATGTAAACCACGTATTTACATATCTGCCACTGTGCAGGAGAATCCATATAGGTGTTCGAGTGTTCGAACCGTAATGCGCAAGAAATTGGTATGGAAACCCTGTATTTACATATCTGCCTCTGTGCAGGAGAATCCGTATAGGTGTTCGAGTGTTCGAACCGTAATGCGCAAGAAATGGTATGTAAACCCCGTATTTACATATCTGCCACTGTGCAGGAGAATCCGTATTGGTGTTCGAGTGTTCGAACCGTAATGCGTAAGAAATGGTGTGTAAACCACGTATTTACATATCTGCCACTGTGCAGAAGAATACGTATAGGTGTTCGAGTGTTCGAACCGTAATGCGCAAGAATTGGTATGGAAACCCCTTATTTACATATCTGCCACTGTGCAGGAGAATCCGTTTAGGTGTTCGAGTGTTCGAACCGTAATGCGCAAGAAATGGTATGGAAACCCCGTATTTACATATCTGCCACTGTGCAGGAGAATCCGTATAGGTGTTCGAGTGTTCGAACCGTAATGCGCAAGAAATGGTATGTAAACCACGTATTTACATATCTGCCACTGTGCAGGAGAATCCATATAGGTGTTCGAGTGTTCGAACCGTAATGCGCAAGAAATTGGTATGGAAACCCCGTATTTACATATCTGCCTCCGTGCAGGAGAATCCGTATAGGTGTTCGAGTGTTCGAACCGTAATGCGCAAGAAATGATATGTATACCTCGTATTTACATATCTGCCACTGTGCAGGAGAATCCGTATAGGTGTTCGAGTGTTCGAACCGTAATGCGCAAGAAATGGTATGGAAACCCCGTATTTACATATCTGCCACTGTGCAGGAGAATCCGTATAGGTGTTCGAGTGTTCGAACCGTAATGCGCAAGAAATGGTATGGAAACCACGTATTTACATATCTGCCACTGTGCAGGAGAATCCATATAGGTGTTCGAGTGTTCGAACCGTAATGCGCAAGAAATTGGTATGGAAACCCTGTATTTACATATCTGCCTCTGTGCAGGAGAATCCGTATAGGTGTTCGAGTGTTCGAACCGTAATGCGCAAGAAATGGTATGTAAACCCCGTATTTACATATCTGCCACTGTGCAGGAGAATCCGTATTGGTGTTCGAGTGTTCGAACCGTAATGCGTAAGAAATGGTGTGTAAACCACGTATTTACATATCTGCCACTGTGCAGAAGAATACGTATAGGTGTTCGAGTGTTCGAACCGTAATGCGCAAGAATTGGTATGGAAACCCCTTATTTACATATCTGCCACTGTGCAGGAGAATCCGTTTAGGTGTTCGAGTGTTCGAACCGTAATGCGCAAGAAATGGTATGGACACCCCATATTTACATATCTGCCACTGTGCAGGAGAATCCGTATAGGTGATCGAGTGTTCGAACCGTAATGCGCAAGAAATGGTATGTAAACCCCGTATTTACATATATGCCACTGTGCAGGAGAATCCGTATTGGTGTTCGAGTGTTCGAACCGTAATGCGCAAGAAATGGTGTGTAAACCCCGTATTTACATATCTGCCACTGTGCAGAAGAATCCGTATAGGTGTTCGAGTGTTCGAACCGTAATGCGCAAGAAATGATATGTAAACCCCGTATTTACATATCTACCACTGTGCAGGAGAATCCGTATAGGTGTTCGAGTGTTCGAACCGTAATGCGCAAGAAATGGTATGGAAACCCCGTATTTACATATCTGCCACTGTGCAGGAGAATCCATATAGGTGTTCGAGTGTTCGAACCGTAATGCGCAAGAAATGGTATGTAAACCACGTATTTACATATCTGCCACTGTGCAGGAGAATCCATATAGGTGTTCGAGTGTTCGAACCGTAATGCGCAAGAAATTGGTATGGAAACCCCGTATTTACATATCTGCCTCTGTGCAGGAGAATCCGTATAGGTGTTCGAGTGTTCGAACCGTAATGCGCAAGAAATGATATGTAAACCCCGTATTTACTTATCTGCCACTGTGCAGGAGAATCCGTATAGGTATTCGAGTGTTCGAACCGTAATGCGCAAGAAATGGTATGGAAACCCCGTATTTACATATCTGCCACTCTGCAGAAGAATCCGTATAGGTGTTCGAGTGTTCGATCCGTAATGCCCAAGAATTGGTATGTGAACCCGTTATTTACATATCTGCCACTGCGCAGGAGAATCCGTATAGGTGTTCGAGTGTTCGAACCGTAATGCGCAAGAAATGGTATGGAAACCCCGTATTTACATATCTGCCACTCTGCAGAAGAATCCGTATAGGTGTTCGAGTGTTCGATCCGTAATGCCCAAGAATTGGTATGTGAACCCGTTATTTACATATCTGCCACTGCGCAGGAGAATCCGTATAGGTGTTCGAGTGTTCGAACCGTAATGCGCAAGAAATGGTATGGAAACCCCGTATTTACAAATCTACCAGTATGCAGGAGAATCCGTATAGGTGTTCGAGTGTTCGAACCGTAATGCGCAAGAAATGGTATGTAAACCCCGTATTTACATATCTGCCACTGTGCAGGAGAATCCGTATAGGTGTTCGAGTGTTCGAACCGTAATGCGCAAGAAATGGTATGTAAACCCCGTATTTACATATCTGCCACTATGCAGGAGGATCCATATAGGTGTTCGAGTGTTCGAACCGTAATGCGCAAGAAATAGTATGGAAACCCCGTATTTACATATCTGCCACTGTGTAGGAGAATCCGTATAGGTGTTCGAGTGTTCGAACCGTAATGCGCAAGAAATGGTGTGTAAACCCCGTATTTACATATCTGCCACTGTGCAGAAGAATCCGTATAGGTGTTCGAGTGTCCGAACCGTAATGCGCAAGAAATGATATGTAAACCCCGTATTTACATATCTGCCACTGTGCAGGAGAATCCGTATAGGTGTTCGAGTGTTCGAACCGTAATGCGCAAGAAATGGTATGGAAACCCCGTATTTACATATCTGCCACTGTGCAGGAGAATCCGTATAGGTGTTCGAGTGTTCGAACCGTAATGCGCAAGAAATGGTATGTAAACCACGTATTTACATATCTGCCACTGTGCAGGAGAATCCATATAGGTGTTCGAGTGTTCGAACCGTAATGCGCAAGAAATTGGTATGGAAACCCCGTATTTACATATCTGCCTCCGTGCAGGAGAATCCGTATAGGTGTTCGAGTGTTCGAACCGTAATGCGCAAGAAATGATATGTATACCTCGTATTTACATATCTGCCACTGTGCAGGAGAATCCGTATAGGTGTTCGAGTGTTCGAACCGTAATGCGCAAGAAATGGTATGGAAACCCCGTATTTACATATCTGCCACTGTGCAGGAGAATCCGTATAGGTGTTCGAGTGTTCGAACCGTAATGCGCAAGAAATGGTATGTAAACCACGTATTTACATATCTGCCACTGTGCAGGAGAATCCATATAGGTGTTCGAGTGTTCGAACCGTAATGCGCAAGAAATTGGTATGGAAACCCTGTATTTACATATCTGCCTCTGTGCAGGAGAATCCGTATAGGTGTTCGAGTGTTCGAACCGTAATGCGCAAGAAATGGTATGTAAACCCCGTATTTACATATCTGCCACTGTGCAGGAGAATCCGTATTGGTGTTCGAGTGTTCGAACCGTAATGCGTAAGAAATGGTGTGTAAACCACGTATTTACATATCTGCCACTGTGCAGAAGAATACGTATAGGTGTTCGAGTGTTCGAACCGTAATGCGCAAGAATTGGTATGGAAACCCCTTATTTACATATCTGCCACTGTGCAGGAGAATCCGTTTAGGTGTTCGAGTGTTCGAACCGTAATGCGCAAGAAATGGTATGGAAACCCCGTATTTACATATCTGCCACTGTGCAGGAGAATCCGTATAGGTGTTCGAGTGTTCGAACCGTAATGCGCAAGAAATGGTATGTAAACCACGTATTTACATATCTGCCACTGTGCAGGAGAATCCATATAGGTGTTCGAGTGTTCGAACCGTAATGCGCAAGAAATTGGTATGGAAACCCCGTATTTACATATCTGCCTCCGTGCAGGAGAATCCGTATAGGTGTTCGAGTGTTCGAACCGTAATGCGCAAGAAATGATATGTATACCTCGTATTTACATATCTGCCACTGTGCAGGAGAATCCGTATAGGTGTTCGAGTGTTCGAACCGTAATGCGCAAGAAATGGTATGGAAACCCCGTATTTACATATCTGCCACTGTGCAGGAGAATCCGTATAGGTGTTCGAGTGTTCGAACCGTAATGCGCAAGAAATGGTATGGAAACCACGTATTTACATATCTGCCACTGTGCAGGAGAATCCATATAGGTGTTCGAGTGTTCGAACCGTAATGCGCAAGAAATTGGTATGGAAACCCTGTATTTACATATCTGCCTCTGTGCAGGAGAATCCGTATAGGTGTTCGAGTGTTCGAACCGTAATGCGCAAGAAATGGTATGTAAACCCCGTATTTACATATCTGCCACTGTGCAGGAGAATCCGTATTGGTGTTCGAGTGTTCGAACCGTAATGCGTAAGAAATGGTGTGTAAACCACGTATTTACATATCTGCCACTGTGCAGAAGAATACGTATAGGTGTTCGAGTGTTCGAACCGTAATGCGCAAGAATTGGTATGGAAACCCCTTATTTACATATCTGCCACTGTGCAGGAGAATCCGTTTAGGTGTTCGAGTGTTCGAACCGTAATGCGCAAGAAATGGTATGGACACCCCATATTTACATATCTGCCACTGTGCAGGAGAATCCGTATAGGTGATCGAGTGTTCGAACCGTAATGCGCAAGAAATGGTATGTAAACCCCGTATTTACATATATGCCACTGTGCAGGAGAATCCGTATTGGTGTTCGAGTGTTCGAACCGTAATGCGCAAGAAATGGTGTGTAAACCCCGTATTTACATATCTGCCACTGTGCAGAAGAATCCGTATAGGTGTTCGAGTGTTCGAACCGTAATGCGCAAGAAATGATATGTAAACCCCGTATTTACATATCTACCACTGTGCAGGAGAATCCGTATAGGTGTTCGAGTGTTCGAACCGTAATGCGCAAGAAATGGTATGGAAACCCCGTATTTACATATCTGCCACTGTGCAGGAGAATCCATATAGGTGTTCGAGTGTTCGAACCGTAATGCGCAAGAAATGGTATGTAAACCACGTATTTACATATCTGCCACTGTGCAGGAGAATCCATATAGGTGTTCGAGTGTTCGAACCGTAATGCGCAAGAAATTGGTATGGAAACCCCGTATTTACATATCTGCCTCTGTGCAGGAGAATCCGTATAGGTGTTCGAGTGTTCGAACCGTAATGCGCAAGAAATGATATGTAAACCCCGTATTTACTTATCTGCCACTGTGCAGGAGAATCCGTATAGGTATTCGAGTGTTCGAACCGTAATGCGCAAGAAATGGTATGGAAACCCCGTATTTACATATCTGCCACTCTGCAGAAGAATCCGTATAGGTGTTCGAGTGTTCGATCCGTAATGCCCAAGAATTGGTATGTGAACCCGTTATTTACATATCTGCCACTGCGCAGGAGAATCCGTATAGGTGTTCGAGTGTTCGAACCGTAATGCGCAAGAAATGGTATGGAAACCCCGTATTTACATATCTGCCACTCTGCAGAAGAATCCGTATAGGTGTTCGAGTGTTCGATCCGTAATGCCCAAGAATTGGTATGTGAACCCGTTATTTACATATCTGCCACTGCGCAGGAGAATCCGTATAGGTGTTCGAGTGTTCGAACCGTAATGCGCAAGAAATGGTATGGAAACCCCGTATTTACAAATCTACCAGTATGCAGGAGAATCCGTATAGGTGTTCGAGTGTTCGAACCGTAATGCGCAAGAAATGGTATGTAAACCCCGTATTTACATATCTGCCACTGTGCAGGAGAATCCGTATAGGTGTTCGAGTGTTCGAACCGTAATGCGCAAGAAATGGTATGTAAACCCCGTATTTACATATCTGCCACTATGCAGGAGGATCCATATAGGTGTTCGAGTGTTCGAACCGTAATGCGCAAGAAATAGTATGGAAACCCCGTATTTACATATCTGCCACTGTGTAGGAGAATCCGTATAGGTGTTCGAGTGTTCGAACCGTAATGCGCAAGAAATGGTGTGTAAACCCCGTATTTACATATCTGCCACTGTGCAGAAGAATCCGTATAGGTGTTCGAGTGTCCGAACCGTAATGCGCAAGAAATGATATGTAAACCCCGTATTTACATATCTGCCACTGTGCAGGAGAATCCGTATAGGTGTTCGAGTGTTCGAACCGTAATGCGCAAGAAATGGTATGGAAACCCCGTATTTACATATCTGCCACTGTGCAGGAGAATCCGTATAGGTGTTCGAGTGTTCGAACCGTAATGCGCAAGAAATGGTATGTAAACCACGTATTTACATATCTGCCACTGTGCAGGAGAATCCATATAGGTGTTCGAGTGTTCGAACCGTAATGCGCAAGAAATTGGTATGGAAACCCCGTATTTACATATCTGCCTCCGTGCAGGAGAATCCGTATAGGTGTTCGAGTGTTCGAACCGTAATGCGCAAGAAATGATATGTATACCTCGTATTTACATATCTGCCACTGTGCAGGAGAATCCGTATAGGTGTTCGAGTGTTCGAACCGTAATGCGCAAGAAATGGTATGGAAACCCCGTATTTACATATCTGCCACTGTGCAGGAGAATCCGTATAGGTGTTCGAGTGTTCGAACCGTAATGCGCAAGAAATGGTATGTAAACCACGTATTTACATATCTGCCACTGTGCAGGAGAATCCATATAGGTGTTCGAGTGTTCGAACCGTAATGCGCAAGAAATTGGTATGGAAACCCTGTATTTACATATCTGCCTCTGTGCAGGAGAATCCGTATAGGTGTTCGAGTGTTCGAACCGTAATGCGCAAGAAATGGTATGTAAACCCCGTATTTACATATCTGCCACTGTGCAGGAGAATCCGTATTGGTGTTCGAGTGTTCGAACCGTAATGCGTAAGAAATGGTGTGTAAACCACGTATTTACATATCTGCCACTGTGCAGAAGAATACGTATAGGTGTTCGAGTGTTCGAACCGTAATGCGCAAGAATTGGTATGGAAACCCCTTATTTACATATCTGCCACTGTGCAGGAGAATCCGTTTAGGTGTTCGAGTGTTCGAACCGTAATGCGCAAGAAATGGTATGGAAACCCCGTATTTACATATCTGCCACTGTGCAGGAGAATCCGTATAGGTGATCGAGTGTTCGAACCGTAATGCGCAAGAAATGGTATGTAAACCCCGTATTTACATATATGCCACTGTGCAGGAGAATCCGTATTGGTGTTCGAGTGTTCGAACCGTAATGCGCAAGAAATGGTGTGTAAACCCCGTATTTACATATCTGCCACTGTGCAGAAGAATCCGTATAGGTGTTCGAGTGTTCGAACCGTAATGCGCAAGAAATGATATGTAAACCCCGTATTTACATATCTACCACTGTGCAGGAGAATCCGTATAGGTGTTCGAGTGTTCGAACCGTAATGCGCAAGAAATGGTATGGAAACCCCGTATTTACATATCTGCCACTGTGCAGGAGAATCCATATAGGTGTTCGAGTGTTCGAACCGTAATGCGCAAGAAATGGTATGTAAACCACGTATTTACATATCTGCCACTGTGCAGGAGAATCCATATAGGTGTTCGAGTGTTCGAACCGTAATGCGCAAGAAATTGGTATGGAAACCCCGTATTTACATATCTGCCTCTATGCAGGAGAATCCGTATAGGTGTTCGAGTGTTCGAACCGTAATGCGCAAGAAATGATATGTAAACCCCGTATTTACTTATCTGCCACTGTGCAGGAGAATCCGTATAGGTATTCGAGTGTTCGAACCGTAATGCGCAAGAAATGGTATGGAAACCCCGTATTTACATATCTGCCACTCTGCAGAAGAATCCGTATAGGTGTTCGAGTGTTCGATCCGTAATGCCCAAGAATTGGTATGTGAACCCGTTATTTACATATCTGCCACTAAGCAGGAGAAGCCGTATAGGTGTTCGAGTGTTCGAACCGTAATGCGCAAGAAATGGTATGGAAACCCCGTATTTACATATCTGCCACTCTGCAGAAGAATCCGTATAGGTGTTCGAGTGTTCGATCCGTAATGCCCAAGAATTGGTATGTGAACCCGTTATTTACATATCTGCCACTGCGCAGGAGAATCCGTATAGGTGTTCGAGTGTTCGAACCGTAATGCGCAAGAAATGGTATGGAAACCCCGTATTTACAAATCTACCAGTATGCAGGAGAATCCGTATAGGTGTTCGAGTGTTCGAACCGTAATGCGCAAGAAATGGTATGTAAACCCCGTATTTACATATCTGCCACTGTGCAGGAGAATCCGTATAGGTGTTCGAGTGTTCGAACCGTAATGCGCAAGAAATGGTATGTAAACCCCGTATTTACATATCTGCCACTATGCAGGAGGATCCATATAGGTGTTCGAGTGTTCGAACCGTAATGCGCAAGAAATAGTATGGAAACCCCGTATTTACATATCTGCCACTGTGTAGGAGAATCCGTATAGGTGTTCGAGTGTTCGAACCGTAATGCGCAAGAAATGGTGTGTAAACCCCGTATTTACATATCTGCCACTGTGCAGAAGAATCCGTATAGGTGTTCGAGTGTTCGAACCGTAATGCGCAAGAAATGATATGTAAACCCCGTATTTACATATCTGCCACTGTGCAGGAGAATCCGTATAGGTGTTCGAGTGTTCGAACCGTAATGCGCAAGAAATGGTATGGAAACCCCGTATTTACATATCTGCCACTGTGCAGGAGAATCCGTATAGGTGTTCGAGTGTTCGAACCGTAATGCGCAAGAAATGGTATGTAAACCACGTATTTACATATCTGCCACTGTGCAGGAGAATCCATATAGGTGTTCGAGTGTTCGAACCGTAATGCGCAAGAAATTGGTATGGAAACCCCGTATTTACATATCTGCCTCCGTGCAGGAGAATCCGTATAGGTGTTCGAGTGTTCGAACCGTAATGCGCAAGAAATGATATGTATACCTCGTATTTACATATCTGCCACTGTGCAGGAGAATCCGTATAGGTGTTCGAGTGTTCGAACCGTAATGCGCAAGAAATGGTATGGAAACCCCGTATTTACATATCTGCCACTGTGCAGGAGAATCCGTATAGGTGTTCGAGTGTTCGAACCGTAATGCGCAAGAAATGGTATGTAAACCACGTATTTACATATCTGCCACTGTGCAGGAGAATCCATATAGGTGTTCGAGTGTTCGAACCGTAATGCGCAAGAAATTGGTATGGAAACCCTGTATTTACATATCTGCCTCTGTGCAGGAGAATCCGTATAGGTGTTCGAGTGTTCGAACCGTAATGCGCAAGAAATGGTATGTAAACCCCGTATTTACATATCTGCCACTGTGCAGGAGAATCCGTATTGGTGTTCGAGTGTTCGAACCGTAATGCGCAAGAAATGGTGTGTAAACCACGTATTTACATATCTGCCACTGTGCAGAAGAATACGTATAGGTGTTCGAGTGTTCGAACCGTAATGCGCAAGAATGGTATGGAAACCCCTTATTTACATATCTGCCACTGTGCAGGAGAATCCGTTTAGGTGTTCGAGTGTTCGAACCGTAATGCGCAAGAAATGGTATGGACACCCCATATTTACATATCTGCCACTGTGCAGGAGAATCCGTATAGGTGATCGAGTGTTCGAACCGTAATGCGCAAGAAATGGTATGTAAACCCCGTATTTACATATATGCCACTGTGCAGGAGAATCCGTATTGGTGTTCGAGTGTTCGAACCGTAATGCGCAAGAAATGGTGTGTAAACCCCGTATTTACATATCTGCCACTGTGCAGAAGAATCCGTATAGGTGTTCGAGTGTTCGAACCGTAATGCGCAAGAAATGATATGTAAACCCCGTATTTACATATCTACCACTGTGCAGGAGAATCCGTATAGGTGTTCGAGTGTTCGAACCGTAATGCGCAAGAAATGGTATGGAAACCCCGTATTTACATATCTGCCACTGTGCAGGAGAATCCATATAGGTGTTCGAGTGTTCGAACCGTAATGCGCAAGAAATGGTATGTAAACCACGTATTTACATATCTGCCACTGTGCAGGAGAATCCATATAGGTGTTCGAGTGTTCGAACCGTAATGCGCAAGAAATTGGTATGGAAACCCCGTATTTACATATCTGCCTCTGTGCAGGAGAATCCGTATAGGTGTTCGAGTGTTCGAACCGTAATGCGCAAGAAATGATATGTAAACCCCGTATTTACATATCTGCCACTGTGCAGGAGAATCCATATAGGTGTTCGAGTGTTCGAACCGTAATGCGCAAGAAATGATATGTAAACCCCGTATTTACATTTCTGCCACTGTGCAGGAGAATCCGTATAGGTGTTCGAGTGTTCGAACCGTAATGCGCAAGAAATGGTATGGAAACCCCGTATTTACATATCTGCCACTGTGCAGGAGAATCCGTATAGGTGTTCGAGTGTTCGAACCGTAATGCGCAAGAAATGGTATGTAAACCACGTATTTACATATCTGCCACTGTGCAGGAGAATCCATATAGGTGTTCGAGTGTTCGAACCGTAATGCGCAAGAAATTGGTATGGAAACCCCGTATTTACATATCTGCCTCCGTGCAGGAGAATCCGTATAGGTGTTCGAGTGTTCGAACCGTAATGCGCAAGAAATGATATGTATACCTCGTATTTACATATCTGCCACTGTGCAGGAGAATCCGTATAGGTGTTCGAGTGTTCGAACCGTAATGCGCAAGAAATGGTATGGAAACCCCGTATTTACATATCTGCCACTGTGCAGGAGAATCCGTATAGGTGTTCGAGTGTTCGAACCGTAATGCGCAAGAAATGGTATGTAAACCACGTATTTACATATCTGCCACTGTGCAGGAGAATCCATATAGGTGTTCGAGTGTTCGAACCGTAATGCGCAAGAAATTGGTATGGAAACCCTGTATTTACATATCTGCCTCTGTGCAGGAGAATCCGTATAGGTGTTCGAGTGTTCGAACCGTAATGCGCAAGAAATGGTATGTAAACCCCGTATTTACATATCTGCCACTGTGCAGGAGAATCCGTATTGGTGTTCGAGTGTTCGAACCGTAATGCGCACGAAATGGTGTGTAAACCACGTATTTACATATCTGCCACTGTGCAGAAGAATCCGTATAGGTGTTCGAGTGTTCGAACCGTAATGCGCAAGAATTGGTATGGAAACCCCTTATTTACATATCTGCCACTGTGCAGGAGAATCCGTTTAGGTGTTCGAGTGTTCGAACCGTAATGCGCAAGAAATGGTATGGACACCCCGTATTTACATATCTGCCACTGTGCAGGAGAATCCGTATAGGTGATCGAGTGTTCGAACCGTAATGCGCAAGAAATGGTATGTAAACCCCGTATTTACATATCTGCCACTGTGCAGGAGAATCCGTATTGGTGTTCGAGTGTTCGAACCGTAATGCGCAAGAAATGGTGTGTAAACCCCGTATTTACATATCTGCCACTGTGCAGAAGAATCCGTATAGGTGTTCGAGTGTTCGAACCGTAATGCGCAAGAAATGATATGTAAACCCCGTATTTACATATCTACCACTGTGCAGGAGAATCCGTATAGGTGTTCGAGTGTTCGAACCGTAATGCGCAAGAAATGGTATGGAAACCCCCTATTTACATATCTGCCACTGTGCAGGAGAATCCATATAGGTGTTCGAGTGTTCGAACCGTAATGCGCAAGAAATGGTATGTAAACCACGTATTTACATATCTGCCACTGTACAGGAGAATCCATATAGGTGTTCGAGTGTTCGAACCGTAATGCGCAAGAAATTGGTATAGAAACCCCGTATTTACATATCTGCCTCTGTGCAGGAGAATCCGTATAGGTGTTCGAGTGTTCGAACCGTAATGCGCAAGAAATGATATGTAAACCCCGTATTTACATATCTGCCACTATGCAGGAGAATCCATATAGGTGTTCGAGTGTTCGAACCGTAATGCGCAAGAAATGGTATGGAAACCCCGTATTTACATATCTGCCACTGTGCAGGAGAATCCGTATAGGTGTTCGAGTGTTCAAACCGTAATGCGCTAGAAATAGTGTGTAAACCCCGTATTTACATATCTGCCACTGTGCAGAAGAATCCGTATAGGTATTCGAGTGTTCGAACCGTAATGCGCAAGAATTGGTATGGAAACCCCATATTTACATATCTGCCACTGTGCAGGAGAATCCGTATAGGTGTTCGAGTGTTCGAACCGTAATGCGCAAGAAATGATATGTAAACCCCGTATTTACTTATCTGCCACTGTGCAGGAGAATCCGTATAGGTATTCGAGTGTTCGAACCGTAATGCGCAAGAAATGGTATGGAAACCCCGTATTTACATATCTGCCATTGTGCAGGAGAATCCGTATAGGTGTTCGAGTGTTCGAACCGTAATGCGCAAGAAATGGTATGTAAACCACGTATTTACATATCTGCCACTGTGCAGGAGAATCCATATAGGTGTTCGAGTGTTCGAACCGTAATGCGCAAGAAATTGGTATGGAAACCCTGTATTTACATATCTGCCTCTGTGCAGGAGAATCCGTATAGGTGTTCGAGTGTTCCAACCGTAATGCGCAAGAAATGGTATGGAAACCCCGTATTTACATATCTGCCACTGTGCAGGAGAATCCGTATAGGTGTTCGAGTGTTCGAACCGTAATGCGCAAGAAATGGTATGTAAACCACGTATTTACATATCTGCCACTGTGCAGGAGAATCCATATAGGTGTTCGAGTGTTCGAACCGTAATGCGCAAGAAATTGGTATGGAAACCCCGTATTTACATATCTGCCTCCGTGCAGGAGAATCCGTATAGGTGTTCGAGTGTTCGAACCGTAATGCGCAAGAAATGATATGTATACCTCGTATTTACATATCTGCCACTGTGCAGGAGAATCCGTATAGGTGTTCGAGTGTTCGAACCGTAATGCGCAAGAAATGGTATGGAAACCCCGTATTTACATATCTGCCACTGTGCAGGAGAATCCGTATAGGTGTTCGAGTGTTCGAACCGTAATGCGCAAGAAATGGTATGTAAACCACGTATTTACATATCTGCCACTGTGCAGGAGAATCCATATAGGTGTTCGAGTGTTCGAACCGTAATGCGCAAGAAATTGGTATGGAAACCCTGTATTTACATATCTGCCTCTGTGCAGGAGAATCCGTATAGGTGTTCGAGTGTTCGAACCGTAATGCGCAAGAAATGGTATGTAAACCCCGTATTTACATATCTGCCACTGTGCAGGAGAATCCGTATTGGTGTTCGAGTGTTCGAACCGTAATGCGCACGAAATGGTGTGTAAACCACGTATTTACATATCTGCCACTGTGCAGAAGAATCCGTATAGGTGTTCGAGTGTTCGAACCGTAATGCGCAAGAATTGGTATGGAAACCCCTTATTTACATATCTGCCACTGTGCAGGAGAATCCGTTTAGGTGTTCGAGTGTTCGAACCGTAATGCGCAAGAAATGGTATGGACACCCCGTATTTACATATCTGCCACTGTGCAGGAGAATCCGTATAGGTGATCGAGTGTTCGAACCGTAATGCGCAAGAAATGGTATGTAAACCCCGTATTTACATATCTGCCACTGTGCAGGAGAATCCGTATTGGTGTTCGAGTGTTCGAACCGTAATGCGCAAGAAATGGTGTGTAAACCCCGTATTTACATATCTGCCACTGTGCAGAAGAATCCGTATAGGTGTTCGAGTGTTCGAACCGTAATGCGCAAGAAATGATATGTAAACCCCGTATTTACATATCTACCACTGTGCAGGAGAATCCGTATAGGTGTTCGAGTGTTCGAACCGTAATGCGCAAGAAATGGTATGGAAACCCCCTATTTACATATCTGCCACTGTGCAGGAGAATCCATATAGGTGTTCGAGTGTTCGAACCGTAATGCGCAAGAAATGGTATGTAAACCACGTATTTACATATCTGCCACTGTACAGGAGAATCCATATAGGTGTTCGAGTGTTCGAACCGTAATGCGCAAGAAATTGGTATAGAAACCCCGTATTTACATATCTGCCTCTGTGCAGGAGAATCCGTATAGGTGTTCGAGTGTTCGAACCGTAATGCGCAAGAAATGATATGTAAACCCCGTATTTACATATCTGCCACTATGCAGGAGAATCCATATAGGTGTTCGAGTGTTCGAACCGTAATGCGCAAGAAATGGTATGGAAACCCCGTATTTACATATCTGCCACTGTGCAGGAGAATCCGTATAGGTGTTCGAGTGTTCAAACCGTAATGCGCTAGAAATAGTGTGTAAACCCCGTATTTACATATCTGCCACTGTGCAGAAGAATCCGTATAGGTATTCGAGTGTTCGAACCGTAATGCGCAAGAATTGGTATGGAAACCCCATATTTACATATCTGCCACTGTGCAGGAGAATCCGTATAGGTGTTCGAGTGTTCGAACCGTAATGCGCAAGAAATGATATGTAAACCCCGTATTTACTTATCTGCCACTGTGCAGGAGAATCCGTATAGGTATTCGAGTGTTCGAACCGTAATGCGCAAGAAATGGTATGGAAACCCCGTATTTACATATCTGCCATTGTGCAGGAGAATCCGTATAGGTGTTCGAGTGTTCGAACCGTAATGCGCAAGAAATGGTATGTAAACCACGTATTTACATATCTGCCACTGTGCAGGAGAATCCATATAGGTGTTCGAGTGTTCGAACCGTAATGCGCAAGAAATTGGTATGGAAACCCTGTATTTACATATCTGCCTCTGTGCAGGAGAATCCGTATAGGTGTTCGAGTGTTCCAACCGTAATGCGCAAGAAATGGTATGTAAACCCCGTATTTACATATCTGCCACTGTGCAGGAGAATCCGTATTGGTGTTCGAGTGTTCGAACCGTAATGCGCAAGAAATGGTGTGTAAACCACGTATTTACATATCTGCCACTGTGCAGAAGAATCCGTATAGGTGTTCGAGTGTTCGAACCGTAATGCGCAAGAATTGGTATGGAAACCCCTTATTTACATATCTGCCACTGTGCAGGAGAATCCGTTTAGGTGTTCGAGTGTTCGAACCGTAATGCGCAAGAAATGGTATGGACACCCCGTATTTACATATCTGCCACTGTGCAGGAGAATCCGTATAGGTGATCGAGTGTTCGAACCGTAATGCGCAAGAAATGGTATGTAAACCCCGTATTTACATATCTGCCACTGTGCAGGAGAATCCGTATTGGTGTTCGAGTGTTCGAACCGTAATGCGCAAGAAATGGTGTGTAAACCCCGTATTTACATATCTGCCACTGTGCAGAAGAATCCGTATAGGTGTTCGAGTGTTCGAACCGTAATGCGCAAGAAATGACATGTAAACCCCGTATTTACATATCTACCACTGTGCAGGAGAATCCGTATAGGTGTTCGAGTGTTCGAACCGTAATGCGCAAGAAATGGTATGGAAACCCCGTATTTACATATCTGCCACTGTGCAGGAGAATCCATATAGGTGTTCGAGTGTTCGAACCGTAATGCGCAAGAAATGGTATGTAAACCACGTATTTACATATCTGCCACTGTGCAGGAGAATCCATATAGGTGTTCGAGTGTTCGAACCGTAATGCGCAAGAAATTGGTATGGAAACCCCGTATTTACATATCTGCCTCTGTGCAGGAGAATCCGTATAGGTGTTCGAGTGTTCGAACCGTAATGCGCAAGAAATGATATGTAAACCCCGTATTTACATATCTGCCACTATGCAGGAGAATCCATATAGGTGTTCGAGTGTTCGAACCGTAATGCGCAAGAAATGGTATGGAAACCCCGTATTTACATATCTGCCACTGTGCAGGAGAATCCGTATATGTGGTCGAGTGTTCAAACCGTAATGCGCAAGAAATAGTGTGTAAACCCCGTATTTACATATCTGCCACTGTGCAGAAGAATCCGTATAGGTATTCGAGTGTTCGAACCGTAATGCGCAAGAATTGGTATGGAAACCCCATATTTACATATCTGCCACTGTGCAGGAGAATCCGTATAGGTGTTCGAGTGTTCCAACCGTAATGCGCAAGAAATGATATGTAAACCCCGTATTTACTTATCTGCCACTGTGCAGGAGAATCCGTATAGGTATTCGAGTGTTCGAACCGTAATGCGCAAGAAATGGTATGGAAACCCCGTATTTACATATCTGCCACTCTGCAGAAGAATCCGTATAGGTGTTCGAGTGTTCGATCCGTAATGCCCAAGAATTGGTATGTAAACCCGTTATTTACATATCTGCCACTGCGCAGGAGAATCCGTATAGGTGGTCGAGTGTTCGAACCGTAATGCGCAAGAAATGGTATGGAAACCCCGTATTTACAAATCTACCAGTATGCAGGAGAATCCGTATAGGTGTTCGAGTGTTCGAACCGTAATGCGCAAGAAATGGTATGTAAACCCCGTATTTACATATCTGCCACTGTGCAGGAGAATCCGTATAGGTGTTCGAGTGTTCGAACCGTAATGCGCAAGAAATGGTATGTAAACCCCGTATTTACATATCTGCCACTATGCAGGAGAATCCATATAGGTGTTCGAGTGTTCGAACCGTAATGCGCAAGAAATAGTATGGAAACCCCGTATTTACATATCTGCCACTGTGCAGGAGAATCCGTATAGGTGTTCGAGTGTTCGAACCGTAATGCGCAAGAAATGGTGTGTAAACCCCGTATTTACATATCTGCCACTGTGCAGAAGAATCCGTATAGGTGTTCGAGTGTTCGAACCGTAATGCGCAAGAAATGATATGTAAACCCCGTATTTACATATCTGCCACTGTGCAGGAGAATCCGTATAGGTGTTCGAGTGTTCGAACCGTAATGCGCAAGAAATGATATGTAAACCCCGTATTCACTTATCTGCCACTGTGCAGGAGAATCCGTATAGGTATTCGAGTGTTCGAACCGTAATGCGCAAGAAATGGTATGGAAACCCCGTATTTACATATCTGCCACTCTGCAGAAGAATCCGTATAGGTGTTCGAGTGTTCGATCCGTAATGCCCAAGAATGGGTATGTAAACCCGTTATTTACATATCTGCCACTGCGCAGGAGAATCCGTATAGGTGTTCGAGTGTTCGAACCGTAATGCGCAAGAAATGGTATGGAAACCCCGTATTTACAAATCTACCAGTATGCAGGAGAATCCGTATAGGTGTTCGAGTGTTCGAACCGTAATGCGCAAGAAATGGTATGTAAACCCCGTATTTACATATCTGCCACTGTGCAGGAGAATCCGTATAGGTGTTCGAGTGTTCGAACCGTAATGCGCAAGAAATGGTATGTAAACCCCGTATTTACATATCTGCCACTATGCAGGAGAATCCATATAGGTGTTCGAGTGTTCGAACCGTAATGCGCAAGAAATAGTATGGAAACCCCGTATTTACATATCTGCCACTGTGCAGGAGAATCCGTATAGGTGTTCGAGTGTTCGAACCGTAATGCGCAAGAAATGGTGTGTAAACCCCGTATTTACATATTTGCCACTGTGCAGAAGAATCCGTATAGGTGTTCGAGTGTTCGAACCGTAATGCGCAAGAAATGGTATGTAAACCCCGTATTTACATATCTACCACTGTGCAGGAGAATCCATATAGGTGTTCGAGTGTTCGAACCGTAATGCGCAAGAAATTGGTATGGAAACCCTGTATTTACATATCTGCCTCTGTGCAGGAGAATCCGTATAGGTGTTCGAGTGTTCGAACCGTAATGCGCAAGAAATGGTATGTAAACCCCGTATTTACATATCTGCCACTGTGCAGGAGAATCCGTATTGGTATTCGAGTGTTCGAACCGTAATGCGCAAGAAATGGTGTGTAAACCACGTATTTACATATCTGCCACTGTGCAGAAGAATACGTATAGGTGTTCGAGTGTTCGAACCGTAATGCGCAAGAATTGGTATGGAAACCCCTTATTTACATATCTGCCACTGTGCAGTAGAATCCGTTTAGGTGTTCGAGTGTTCGAACCGTAATGCGCAAGAAATGGTATGGACACCCCATATTTACATATCTGCCACTGTGCAGGAGAATCCGTATAGGTGATCGAGTGTTCGAACCGTAATGCGCAAGAAATGGTATGTAAACCCCGTATTTACATATCTGCCACTGTGCAGGAGAATCCGTATTGGTGTTCGAGTGTTCGAACCGTAATGCGCAAGAAATGGTGTGTAAACCCCGTATTTACATATCTGCCACTGTGCAGAAGAATCCGTATAGGTGTTCGAGTGTTCGAACCGTAATGCGCAAGAAATGATATGTAAACCCCGTATTTACATATCTACCACTGTGCAGGAGAATCCATATAGGTGTTCGAGTGTTCGAACCGTAATGCGCAAGAAATGGTATGGAAACCCCGTATTTACATATCTGCCACTGTGCAGGAGAATCCATATAGGTGTTCGAGTGTTCGAACCGTAATGCGCAAGAAATGGTATGTAAACCACGTATTTACATATCTGCCACTGTGCAGGAGAATCCATATAGGTGTTCGAGTGTTCGAACCGTAATGCGCAAGAAATTGGTATGGAAACCCCGTATTTACATATCTGCCTCTGTGCAGGAGAATCCGTATAGGTGTTCGAGTGTTCGAACCGTAATGCGCAAGAAATGATATGTAAACCCCGTATTTACATATCTGCCACTGTGCAGGAGAATCCGTATAGGTGTTCGAGTGTTCGAAGCGTAATGCGCAAGAAATGATATGTAAACCCCGTATTTACATTTCTGCCACTGTGCAGGAGAATCCGTATAGGTGTTCGAGTGTTCGAACCGTAATGCGCAAAAATGGTATGTAAACCACGTATTTACATATCTGCCACTGTGCAGGAGAATCCATATAGGTGTTCGAGTGTTCGAACCGTAATGCGCAAGAAATTGGCATGGAAACCCCGTATTTACATATCTGCCTCCGTGCAGGAGAATCCGTATAGGTGTTCGAGTGTTCGAACCGTAATGCGCAAGAAATGATATGTATACCTCGTATTTACATATCTGCCACTGTGCAGGAGAATCCGTATAGGTGTTCGAGTGTTCGAACCGTAATGCGCAAGAAATGGTATGGAAACCCCGTATTTACATATCTGCCACTGTGCAGGAGAATCCGTATAGGTGTTCGAGTGTTCGAACCGTAATGCGCAAGAAATGGTATGTAAACCACGTATTTACATATCTGCCACTGTGCAGGAGAATCCATATAGGTGTTCGAGTGTTCGAACCGTAATGCGCAAGAAATTGGTATGGAAACCCTGTATTTACATATCTGCCTCTGTGCAGGAGAATCCGTATAGGTGTTCGAGTGTTCGAACCGTAATGCGCAAGAAATGGTATGTAAACCCCGTATTTACATATCTGCCACTGTGCAGGAGAATCCGTATTGGTGTTCGAGTGTTCGAACCGTAATGCGCAAGAAATGGTGTGTAAACCACGTATTTACATATCCGCCACTGTGCAGAAGAATCCGTATAGGTGTTCGAGTGTTCGAACCGTAATGCGCAAGAATTGGTATGGAAACCCCTTATTTACATATCTGCCACTGTGCAGGAGAATCCGTTTAGGTGTTCGAGTGTTCGAACCGTAATGCGCAAGAAATGGTATGGACACCCCGTATTTACATATCTGCCACTGTGCAGGAGAATCCGTATAGGTGATCGAGTGTTCGAACCGTAATGCGCAAGAAATGGTATGTAAACCCCGTATTTACATATCTGCCACTGTGCAGGAGAATCCGTATTGGTGTTCGAGTGTTCGAACCGTAATGCGCAAGAAATGGTGTGTAAACCCCGTATTTACATATCTGCCACTGTGCAGAAGAATCCGTATAGGTGTTCGAGTGTTCGAACCGTAATGCGCAAGAAATGATATGTAAACCCCGTATTTACATATCTACCACTGTGCAGGAGAATCCGTATAGGTGTTCGAGTGTTCGAACCGTAATGCGCAAGAAATGGTATGGAAACCCCGTATTAACATATCTGCCACTGTGCAGGAGAATCCATATAGGTGTTCGAGTGTTCGAACCGTAATGCGCAAGAAATGGTATGTAAACCACGTATTTACATATCTGCCACTGTACAGGAGAATCCATATAGGTGTTCGAGTGTTCGAACCGTAATGCGCAAGAAATTGGTATAGAAACCCCGTATTTACATATCTGCCTCTGTGCAGGAGAATCCGTATAGGTGTTCGAGTGTTCGAACCGTAATGCGCAAGAAATGATATGTAAACCCCGTATTTACATATCTGCCACTATGCAGGAGAATCCATATAGGTGTTCGAGTGTTCGAACCGTAATGCGCAAGAAATGGTATGGAAACCCCGTATTTACATATCTGCCACTGTGCAGGAGAATCCGTATAGGTGTTCG
This sequence comes from Camellia sinensis, assembly GCF_055761805.1. Classification (NCBI taxonomy): domain Eukaryota; kingdom Viridiplantae; phylum Streptophyta; class Magnoliopsida; order Ericales; family Theaceae; genus Camellia; species Camellia sinensis. The sequence continues at coordinate 1,918,880 of NW_028128989.1, read as the reverse complement.
AGTGTTCAAACCGTAATGCGCTAGAAATAGTGTGTAAACCCCGTATTTACATATCTGCCACTGTGCAGAAGAATCCGTATAGGTATTCGAGTGTTCGAACCGTAATGCGCAAGAATTGGTATGGAAACCCCATATTTACATATCTGCCACTGTGCAGGAGAATCCGTATAGGTGTTCGAGTGTTCGAACCGTAATGCGCAAGAAATGATATGTAAACCCCGTATTTACTTATCTGCCACTGTGCAGGAGAATCCGTATAGGTATTCGAGTGTTCGAACCGTAATGCGCAAGAAATGGTATGGAAACCCCGTATTTACATATCTGCCATTGTGCAGGAGAATCCGTATAGGTGTTCGAGTGTTCGAACCGTAATGCGCAAGAAATGGTATGTAAACCACGTATTTACATATCTGCCACTGTGCAGGAGAATCCATATAGGTGTTCGAGTGTTCGAACCGTAATGCGCAAGAAATTGGTATGGAAACCCTGTATTTACATATCTGCCTCTGTGCAGGAGAATCCGTATAGGTGTTCGAGTGTTCCAACCGTAATGCGCAAGAAATGGTATGTAAACCCCGTATTTACATATCTGCCACTGTGCAGGAGAATCCGTATTGGTGTTCGAGTGTTCGAACCGTAATGCGCAAGAAATGGTGTGTAAACCACGTATTTACATATCTGCCACTGTGCAGAAGAATCCGTATAGGTGTTCGAGTGTTCGAACCGTAATGCGCAAGAATTGGTATGGAAACCCCTTATTTACATATCTGCCACTGTGCAGGAGAATCCGTTTAGGTGTTCGAGTGTTCGAACCGTAATGCGCAAGAAATGGTATGGACACCCCGTATTTACATATCTGCCACTGTGCAGGAGAATCCGTATAGGTGATCGAGTGTTCGAACCGTAATGCGCAAGAAATGGTATGTAAACCCCGTATTTACTTATCTGCCACTGTGCAGGAGAATCCGTATAGGTATTCGAGTGTTCGAACCGTAATGCGCAAGAAATGGTATGGAAACCCCGTATTTACATATCTGCCATTGTGCAGGAGAATCCGTATAGGTGTTCGAGTGTTCGAACCGTAATGCGCAAGAAATGGTATGTAAACCACGTATTTACATATCTGCCACTGTGCAGGAGAATCCATATAGGTGTTCGAGTGTTCGAACCGTAATGCGCAAGAAATTGGTATGGAAACCCTGTATTTACATATCTGCCTCTGTGCAGGAGAATCCGTATAGGTGTTCGAGTGTTCGAACCGTAATGCGCAAGAAATGGTATGTAAACCCCGTATTTACATATCTGCCACTGTGCAGGAGAATCCGTATTGGTGTTCGAGTGTTCGAACCGTAATGCGCAAGAAATGGTGTGTAAACCACGTATTTACATATCTGCCACTGTGCAGAAGAATCCGTATAGGTGTTCGAGTGTTCGAACCGTAATGCGCAAGAATTGGTATGGAAACCCCTTATTTACATATCTGCCACTGTGCAGGAGAATCCGTTTAGGTGTTCGAGTGTTCGAACCGTAATGCGCAAGAAATGGTATGGACACCCCGTATTTACATATCTGCCACTGTGCAGGAGAATCCGTATAGGTGATCGAGTGTTCGAACCGTAATGCGCAAGAAATGGTATGTAAACCCCGTATTTACATATCTGCCACTGTGCAGGAGAATCCGTATTGGTGTTCGAGTGTTCGAACCGTAATGCGCAAGAAATGGTGTGTAAACCCCGTATTTACATATCTGCCACTGTGCAGAAGAATCCGTATAGGTGTTCGAGTGTTCGAACCGTAATGCGCAAGAAATGATATGTAAACCCCGTATTTACATATCTACCACTGTGCAGGAGAATCCGTATAGGTGTTCGAGTGTTCGAACCGTAATGCGCAAGAAATGGTATGGAAACCCCGTATTAACATATCTGCCACTGTGCAGGAGAATCCATATAGGTGTTCGAGTGTTCGAACCGTAATGCGCAAGAAATGGTATGTAAACCACGTATTTACATATCTGCCACTGTACAGGAGAATCCATATAGGTGTTCGAGTGTTCGAACCGTAATGCGCAAGAAATTGGTATAGAAACCCCGTATTTACATATCTGCCTCTGTGCAGGAGAATCCGTATAGGTGTTCGAGTGTTCGAACCGTAATGCGCAAGAAATGATATGTAAACCCCGTATTTACATATCTGCCACTATGCAGGAGAATCCATATAGGTGTTCGAGTGTTCGAACCGTAATGCGCAAGAAATGGTATGGAAACCCCGTATTTACATATCTGCCACTGTGCAGGAGAATCCGTATAGGTGTTCGAGTGTTCAAACCGTAATGCGCTAGAAATAGTGTGTAAACCCCGTATTTACATATCTGCCACGGTGCAGAAGAATCCGTATATGTATTCGAGTGTTCGAACCGTAATGCGCAAGAATTGGTATGGAAACCCCATATTTACATATCTGCCACTGTGCAGGAGAATCCGTATAGGTGTTCGAGTGTTCGAACCGTAATGCGCAAGAAATGATATGTAAACCCCGTATTTACTTATCTGCCACTGTGCAGGAGAATCCGTATAGGTATTCGAGTGTTCGAACCGTAATGCGCAAGAAATGGTATGGAAACCCCGTATTTACATATCTGCCATTGTGCAGGAGAATCCGTATAGGTGTTCGAGTGTTCGAACCGTAATGCGCAAGAAATGGTATGTAAACCACGTATTTACATATCTGCCACTGTGCAGGAGAATCCATATAGGTGTTCGAGTGTTCGAACCGTAATGCGCAAGAAATTGGTATGGAAACCCTGTATTTACATATCTGCCTCTGTGCAGGAGAATCCGTATAGGTGTTCGAGTGTTCCAACCGTAATGCGCAAGAAATGGTATGTAAACCCCGTATTTACATATCTGCCACTGTGCAGGAGAATCCGTATTGGTGTTCGAGTGTTCGAACCGTAATGCGCAAGAAATGGTGTGTAAACCACGTATTTACATATCTGCCACTGTGCAGAAGAATCCGTATAGGTGTTCGAGTGTTCGAACCGTAATGCGCAAGAATTGGTATGGAAACCCCTTATTTACATATCTGCCACTGTGCAGGAGAATCCGTTTAGGTGTTCGAGTGTTCGAACCGTAATGCGCAAGAAATGGTATGTAAACCACGTATTTACATATCTGCCACTGTGCAGGAGAATCCATATAGGTGTTCGAGTGTTCGAACCGTAATGCGCAAGAAATTGGTATGGAAACCCTGTATTTACATATCTGCCTCTGTGCAGGAGAATCCGTATAGGTGTTCGAGTGTTCCAACCGTAATGCGCAAGAAATGGTACGTAAACCCCGTATTTACATATCTGCCACTGTGCAGGAGAATCCGTATTGGTGTTCGAGTGTTCGAACCGTAATGCGCAAGAAATGGTGTGTAAACCACGTATTTACATATCTGCCACTGTGCAGAAGAATCCGTATAGGTGTTCGAGTGTTCGAACCGTAATGCGCAAGAATTGGTATGGAAACCCCTTATTTACATATCTGCCACTGTGCAGGAGAATCCGTTTAGGTGTTCGAGTGTTCGAACCGTAATGCGCAAGAAATGGTATGGACACCCCGTATTTACATATCTGCCACTGTGCAGGAGAATCCGTATAGGTGATCGAGTGTTCGAACCGTAATGCGCAAGAAATGGTATGTAAACCCCGTATTTACTTATCTGCCACTGTGCAGGAGAATCCGTATAGGTATTCGAGTGTTCGAACCGTAATGCGCAAGAAATGGTATGGAAACCCCGTATTTACATATCTGCCATTGTGCAGGAGAATCCGTATAGGTGTTCGAGTGTTCGAACCGTAATGCGCAAGAAATGGTATGTAAACCACGTATTTACATATCTGCCACTGTGCAGGAGAATCCATATTGGTGTTCGAGTGTTCGAACCGTAATGCGCAAGAAATTGGTATGGAAACCCTGTATTTACATATCTGCCTCTGTGCAGGAGAATCCGTATAGGTGTTCGAGTGTTCCAACCGTAATGCGCAAGAAATGGTATATAAACCCCGTATTTACATATCTGCCACTGTGCAGGAGAATCCGTATTGGTGTTCGAGTGTTCGAACCGTAATGCGCAAGAAATGGTGTGTAAACTACGTATTTACATATCTGCCACTGTGCAGAAGAATCCGTATAGGTGTTCGAGTGTTCGAACCGTAATGCGCAAGAATTGGTATGGAAACCCCTTATTTACATATCTGCCACTGTGCAGGAGAATCCGTTTAGGTGTTCGAGTGTTCGAACCGTAATGCGCAAGAAATGGTATGGACACCCCGTATTTACATATCTGCCACTGTGCAGGAGAATCCGTATAGGTGATCGAGTGTTCGAACCGTAATGCGCAAGAAATGGTATGTAAACCCCGTATTTACATATCTGCCACTGTGCAGGAGAATCCGTATTGGTGTTCGAGTGTTCGAACCGTAATGCGCAAGAAATGGTGTGTAAACCCCGTATTTACATATCTGCCACTGTGCAGAAGAATCCGTATAGGTGTTCGAGTGTTCGAACCGTAATGCGCAAGAAATGATATGTAAACCCCGTATTTACATATCTACCACTGTGCAGGAGAATCCGTATAGGTGTTCGAGTGTTCGAACCGTAATGCGCAAGAAATGGTATGGAAACCCCGTATTTACATATCTGCCACTGTGCAGGAGAATCCATATAGGTGTTCGAGTGTTCGAACCGTAATGCGCAAGAAATGGTATGTAAACCACGTATTTACATATCTGCCACTGTGCAGGAGAATCCATATAGGTGTTCGAGTGTTCGAACCGTAATGCGCAAGAAATTGGTATGGAAACCCCGTATTTACATATCTGCCTCTGTGCAGGAGAATCCGTATAGGTGTTCGAGTGTTCGAACCGTAATGCGCAAGAAATGATATGTAAACCCCGTATTTACATATCTGCCACTATGCAGGAGAATCCATATAGGTGTTCGAGTGTTCGAACCGTAATGCGCAAGAAATGGTATGGAAACCCCGTATTTACATATCTGCCACTGTGCAGGAGAATCCGTATATGTGGTCGAGTGTTCAAACCGTAATGCGCAAGAAATAGTGTGTAAACCCCGTATTTACATATCTGCCACTGTGCAGAAGAATCCGTATAGGTATTCGAGTGTTCGAACCGTAATGCGCAAGAATTGGTATGGAAACCCCATATTTACATATCTGCCACTGTGCAGGAGAATCCGTATAGGTGTTCGAGTGTTCGAACCGTAATGCGCAAGAAATGATATGTAAACCCCGTATTTACTTATCTGCCACTGTGCAGGAGAATCCGTATAGGTATTCGAGTGTTCGAACCGTAATGCGCAAGAAATGGTATGGAAACCCCGTATTTACATATCTGCCACTCTGCAGAAGAATCCGTATAGGTGTTCGAGTGTTCGATCCGTAATGCCCAAGAATTGGTATGTAAACCCGTTATTTACATATCTGCCACTGCGCAGGAGAATCCGTATAGGTGTTCGAGTGTTCGAACCGTAATGCGCAAGAAATGGTATGGAAACCCCGTATTTACAAATCTACCAGTATGCAGGAGAATCCGTATAGGTGTTCGAGTGTTCGAACCGTAATGCGCAAGAAATGGTATGTAAACCCCGTATTTACATATCTGCCACTGTGCAGGAGAATCCGTATAGGTGTTCGAGTGTTCGAACCGTAATGCGCAAGAAATGGTATGTAAACCCCGTATTTACATATCTGCCACTATGCAGGAGAATCCATATAGGTGTTCGAGTGTTCGAACCGTAATGCGCAAGAAATAGTATGGAAACCCCGTATTTACATATCTGCCACTGTGCAGGAGAATCCGTATAGGTGTTCGAGTGTTCGAACCGTAATGCGCAAGAAATGGTGTGTAAACCCCGTATTTACATATCTGCCACTGTGCAGAAGAATCCGTATAGGTGTTCGAGTGTTCGAACCGTAATGCGCAAGAAATGATATGTAAACCCCGTATTTACATATCTGCCACTGTGCAGGAGAATCCGTATAGGTGTTCGAGTGTTCGAACCGTAATGCGCAAGAAATGATATGTAAACCCCGTATTCACTTATCTGCCACTGTGCAGGAGAATCCGTATAGGTATTCGAGTGTTCGAACCGTAATGCGCAAGAAATGGTATGGAAACCCCGTATTTACATATCTGCCACTCTGCAGAAGAATCCGTATAGGTGTTCGAGTGTTCGATCCGTAATGCGCAAGAATGGGTATGTAAACCCGTTATTTACATATCTGCCACTGCGCAGGAGAATCCGTATAGGTGTTCGAGTGTTCGAACCGTAATGCGCAAGAAATGGTATGGAAACCCCGTATTTACAAATCTACCAGTATGCAGGAGAATCCGTATAGGTGTTCGAGTGTTCGAACCGTAATGCGCAAGAAATGGTATGTAAACCCCGTATTTACATATCTGCCACTGTGCAGGAGAATCCGTATAGGTGTTCGAGTGTTCGAACCGTAATGCGCAAGAAATGGTATGTAAACCCCGTATTTACATATCTGCCACTATGCAGGAGAATCCATATAGGTGTTCGAGTGTTCGAACCGTAATGCGCAAGAAATAGTATGGAAACCCCGTATTTACATATCTGCCACTGTGCAGGAGAATCCGTATAGGTGTTCGAGTGTTCGAACCGTAATGCGCAAGAAATGGTGTGTAAACCCCGTATTTACATATTTGCCACTGTGCAGAAGAATCCGTATAGGTGTTCGAGTGTTCGAACCGTAATGCGCAAGAAATGGTATGTAAACCCCGTATTTACATATCTGCCACTGTGCAGGAGAATCCATATAGGTGTTCGAGTGTTCGAACCGTAATGCGCAAGAAATTGGTATGGAAACCCTGTATTTACATATCTGCCTCTGTGCAGGAGAATCCGTATAGGTGTTCGAGTGTTCGAACCGTAATGCGCAAGAAATGGTATGTAAACCCCGTATTTACATATCTGCCACTGTGCAGGAGAATCCGTATTGGTGTTCGAGTGTTCGAACCGTAATGCGCAAGAAATGGTGTGTAAACCACGTATTTACATATCTGCCACTGTGCAGAAGAATACGTATAGGTGTTCGAGTGTTCGAACCGTAATGCGCAAGAATTGGTATGGAAACCCCTTATTTACATATCTGCCACTGTGCAGGAGAATCCGTTTAGGTGTTCGAGTGTTCGAACCGTAATGCGCAAGAAATGGTATGGACACCCCATATTTACATATCTGCCACTGTGCAGGAGAATCCGTATAGGTGATCGAGTGTTCGAACCGTAATGCGCAAGAAATGGTATGTAAACCCCGTATTTACATATCTGCCACTGTGCAGGAGAATCCGTATTGGTGTTCGAGTGTTCGAACCGTAATGCGTAAGAAATGGTGTGTAAACCCCGTATTTACATATCTGCCACTGTGCAGAAGAATCCGTATAGGTGTTCGAGTGTTCGAACCGTAATGCGCAAGAAATGATATGTAAACCCCGTATTTACATATCTACCACTGTGCAGGAGAATCCGTATAGGTGTTCGAGTGTTCGAACCGTAATGCGCAAGAAATGGTATGGAAACCCCGTATTTACATATCTGCCACTGTGCAGGAGAATCCATATAGGTGTTCGAGTGTTCGAACCGTAATGCGCAAGAAATGGTATGTAAACCACGTATTTACATATCTGCCACTGTGCAGGAGAATCCATATAGGTGTTCGAGTGTTCGATCCGTAATGCCCAAGAATTGGTATGTAAACCCGTTATTTACATATCTGCCACTGCGCAGGAGAATCCGTATAGGTGTTCGAGTGTTCGAACCGTAATGCGCAAGAAATGGTATGGAAACCCCGTATTTACAAATCTACCAGTATGCAGGAGAATCCGTATAGGTGTTCGAGTGTTCGAACCGTAATGCGCAAGAAATGGTATGTAAACCCCGTATTTACATATCTGCCACTGTGCAGGAGAATCCGTATAGGTGTTCGAGTGTTCGAACCGTAATGCGCAAGAAATGGTATGTAAACCCCGTATTTACATATCTGCCACTATGCAGGAGAATCCATATAGGTGTTCGAGTGTTCGAACCGTAATGCGCAAGAAATAGTATGGAAACCCCGTATTTACATATCTGCCACTGTGCAGGAGAATCCGTATAGGTGTTCGAGTGTTCGAACCGTAATGCGCAAGAAATGGTGTGTAAACCCCGTATTTACATATCTGCCACTGTGCAGAAGAATCCGTATAGGTGTTCGAGTGTTCGAACCGTAATGCGCAAGAAATGATATGTAAACCCCGTATTTACATATCTGCCACTGTGCAGGAGAATCCGTATAGGTGTTCGAGTGTTCGAACCGTAATGCGCAAGAAATGATATGTAAACCCCGTATTCACTTATCTGCCACTGTGCAGGAGAATCCGTATAGGTATTCGAGTGTTCGAACCGTAATGCGCAAGAAATGGTATGGAAACCCCGTATTTACATATCTGCCACTCTACAGAAGAATCCGTATAGGTGTTCGAGTGTTCGATCCGTAATGCCCAAGAATGGGTATGTAAACCCGTTATTTACATATCTGCCACTGCGCAGGAGAATCCGTATAGGTGTTCGAGTGTTCGAACCGTAATGCGCAAGAAATGGTATGGAAACCCCGTATTTACAAATCTACCAGTATGCAGGAGAATCCGTATAGGTGTTCGAGTGTTCGAACCGTAATGCGCAAGAAATGGTATGTAAACCCCGTATTTACATATCTGCCACTGTGCAGGAGAATCCGTATAGGTGTTCGAGTGTTCGAACCGTAATGCGCAAGAAATGGTATGTAAACCCCGTATTTACATATCTGCCACTATGCAGGAGAATCCATATAGGTGTTCGAGTGTTCGAACCGTAATGCGCAAGAAATAGTATGGAAACCCCGTATTTACATATCTGCCACTGTGCAGGAGAATCCGTATAGGTGTTCGAGTGTTCGAACCGTAATGCGCAAGAAATGGTGTGTAAACCCCGTATTTACATATTTGCCACTGTGCAGAAGAATCCGTATAGGTGTTCGAGTGTTCGAACCGTAATGCGCAAGAAATGGTATGTAAACCCCGTATTTACATATCTGCCACTGTGCAGGAGAATCCATATAGGTGTTCGAGTGTTCGAACCGTAATGCGCAAGAAATTGGTATGGAAACCCTGTATTTACATATCTGCCTCTGTGCAGGAGAATCCGTATAGGTGTTCGAGTGTTCGAACCGTAATGCGCAAGAAATGGTATGTAAACCCCGTATTTACATATCTGCCACTGTGCAGGAGAATCCGTATTGGTGTTCGAGTGTTCGAACCGTAATGCGCAAGAAATGGTGTGTAAACCACGTATTTACATATCTGCCACTGTGCAGAAGAATACGTATAGGTGTTCGAGTGTTCGAACCGTAATGCGCAAGAATTGGTATGGAAACCCCTTATTTACATATCTGCCACTGTGCAGGAGAATCCGTTTAGGTGTTCGAGTGTTCGAACCGTAATGCGCAAGAAATGGTATGGACACCCCATATTTACATATCTGCCACTGTGCAGGAGAATCCGTATAGGTGATCGAGTGTTCGAACCGTAATGCGCAAGAAATGGTATGTAAACCCCGTATTTACATATCTGCCACTGTGCAGGAGAATCCGTATTGGTGTTCGAGTGTTCGAACCGTAATGCGTAAGAAATGGTGTGTAAACCCCGTATTTACATATCTGCCACTGTGCAGAAGAATCCGTATAGGTGTTCGAGTGTTCGAACCGTAATGCGCAAGAAATGATATGTAAACCCCGTATTTACATATCTACCACTGTGCAGGAGAATCCGTATAGGTGTTCGAGTGTTCGAACCGTAATGCGCAAGAAATGGTATGGAAACCCCGTATTTACATATCTGCCACTGTGCAGGAGAATCCATATAGGTGTTCGAGTGTTCGAACCGTAATGCGCAAGAAATGGTATGTAAACCACGTATTTACATATCTGCCACTGTGCAGGAGAATCCATATAGGTGTTCGAGTGTTCGAACCGTAATGCGCAAGAAATTGGTATGGAAACCCCGTATTTACATATCTGCCTCTGTGCAGGAGAATCCGTATAGGTGTTCGAGTGTTCGAACCGTAATGCGCAAGAAATGATATGTAAACCCCGTATTTACATATCTGCCACTGTGCAGGAGAATCCATATAGGTGTTCGAGTGTTCGAAGCGTAATGCGCAAGAAATGATATGTAAACCCCATATTTACATTTCTGCCACTGTGCAGGAGAATCCGTATAGGTGTTCGAGTGTTCGAACCGTAATGCGCAAGAAATGGTATGGAAACCCCGTATTTACATATCTGCCACTGTGCAGGAGAATCCGTATAGGTGTTCGAGTGTTCGAACCGTAATGCGCAAGAAATGGTATGTAAACCACGTATTTACATATCTGCCACTGTGCAGGAGAATCCATATAGGTGTTCGAGTGTTCGAACCGTAATGCGCAAGAAATTGGTATGGAAACCCCGTATTTACATATCTGCCTCCGTGCAGGAGAATCCGTATAGGTGTTCGAGTGTTCGAACCGTAATGCGCAAGAAATGATATGTATACCTCGTATTTACATATCTGCCACTGTGCAGGAGAATCCGTATAGGTGTTCGAGTGTTCGAACCGTAATGCGCAAGAAATGGTATGGAAACCCCGTATTTACATATCTGCCACTGTGCAGGAGAATCCGTATAGGTGTTCGAGTGTTCGAACCGTAATGCGCAAGAAATGGTATGTAAACCACGTATTTACATATCTGCCACTGTGCAGGAGAATCCATATAGGTGTTCGAGTGTTCGAACCGTAATGCGCAAGAAATTGGTATGGAAACCCTGTATTTACATATCTGCCACTGTGCAGGAGAATCCGTATAGGTGTTCGAGTGTTCGAACCGTAATGCGCAAGAAATGGTATGTAAACCCCGTATTTACATATCTGCCACTGTGCAGGAGAATCCGTATTGGTGTTCGAGTGTTCGAACCGTAATGCGCAAGAAATGGTGTGTAAACCACGTATTTACATATCTGCCACTGTGCAGAAGAATCCGTATAGGTGTTCGAGTGTTCGAACCGTAATGCGCAAGAATTGGTATGGAAACCCCTTATTTACATATCTGCCACTGTGCAGGAGAATCCGTTTAGGTGTTCGAGTGTTCGAACCGTAATGCGCTAGAAATGGTATGGACACCCCGTATTTACATATCTGCCACTGTGCAGGAGAATCCGTATAGGTGATCGAGTGTTCGAACCGTAATGCGCAAGAAAAGGTATGTAAACCCCGTATTTACATATCTGCCACTGTGCAGGAGAATCCGTATTGGTGTTCGAGTGTTCGAACCGTAATGCGCAAGAAATGGTGTGTAAACCCCGTATTTACATATCTGCCACTGTGCAGAAGAATCCGTATAGGTGTTCGAGTGTTCGAACCGTAATGCGCAAGAAATGATATGTAAACCCCGTATTTACATATCTACCACTGTGCAGGAGAATCCGTATAGGTGTTCGAGTGTTCGAACCGTAATGCGCAAGAAATGGTATGGAAACCCCGTATTTACATATCTGCCACTGTGTAGGAGAATCCATATAGGTGTTCGAGTGTTCGAACCGTAATACGCAAGAAATGGTATGTAAACCACGTATTTACATATCTGCCACTGTACAGGAGAATCCATATAGGTGTTCGAGTGTTCGAACCGTAATGCGCAAGAAATTGGTATAGAAACCCCGTATTTACATATCTGCCTCTGTGCAGGAGAATCCGTATAGGTGTTCGAGTGTTCGAACCGTAATGAGCAAGAAATTATATGTAAACCCCGTATTTACATATCTGCCACTATGCAGGAGAATCCATATAGGTGTTCGAGTGTTCGAACCGTAATGCGCAAGAAATGGTATGGAAACCCCGTATTTACATATCTGCCACTGTGCAGGAGAATCCGTATAGGTGTTCGAGTGTTCAAACCGTAATGCGCTAGAAATAGTGTGTAAACCCCGTATTTACATATCTGCCACTGTGCAGAAGAATCCGTATAGGTATTCGAGTGTTCGAACCGTAATGCGCAAGAATTGGTATGGAAACCCCATATTTACATATCTGCCACTGTGCAGGAGAATCCGTATAGGTGTTCGAGTGTTCGAACCGTAATGCGCAAGAAATGATATGTAAACCCCGTATTTACTTATCTGCCACTGTGCAGGAGAATCCGTATAGGTATTCGAGTGTTCGAACCGTAATGCGCAAGAAATGGTATGGAAACCCCGTATTTACATATCTGCCATTGTGCAGGAGAATCCGTATAGGTGTTCGAGTGTTCGAACCGTAATGCGCAAGAAATGGTATGGAAACCCCGTATTTACAAATCTACCAGTATGTAGGAGAATCCGTATAGGTGTTCGAGTGTTCGAACCGTAATGCGCAAGAAATGGTATGTAAACCCCGTATTTACATATCTGCCACTGTGCAGGAGAATCCGTATAGGTGTTCGAGTGTTCGAACCGTAATGCGCAAGAAATGGTATGTAAACCCCGTATTTACATATCTGCCACTATGCAGGAGAATCCATATAGGTGTTCGAGTGTTCGAACCGTAATGCGCAAGAAATGATATGTAAACCCCGTATTTACATATCTGCCACTGTGCAGGAGAATCCGTATAGGTGTTCGAGTGTTCGAACCGTAATGCGCAAGAAATGATATGTAAACCCCGTATTCACTTATCTGCCACTGTGCAGGAGAATCCGTATAGGTATTCGAGTGTTCGAACCGTAATGCGCAAGAAATGGTATGGAAACCCCGTATTTACATATCTGCCACTGTGCAGGAGAATCCATATAGGTGTTCGAGTGTTCGAACCGTAATGCGCAAGAAATTGGTATGGAAACCCTGTATTTACATATCTGCCTCTGTGCAGGAGAATCCGTATAGGTGTTCGAGTGTTCGAACCGTAATGCGCAAGAAATGGTATGTAAACCCCGTATTTACATATCTGCCACTGTGCAGGAGAATCCGTATTGGTGTTCGAGTGTTCGAACCGTAATGCGCAAGAAATGGTGTGTAAACCACGTATTTACATATCTGCCACTGTGCAGAAGAATACGTATAGGTGTTCGAGTGTTCGAACCGTAATGCGCAAGAATTGGTATGGAAACCCCTTATTTACATATCTGCCACTGTGCAGGAGAATCCGTTTAGGTGTTCGAGTGTTCGAACCGTAATGCGCAAGAAATGGTATGGACACCCCATATTTACATATCTGCCACTGTGCAGGAGAATCCGTATAGGTGATCGAGTGTTCGAACCGTAATGCGCAAGAAATGGTATGTAAACCCCGTATTTACATATCTGCCACTGTGCAGGAGAATCCGTATTGGTGTTCGAGTGTTCGAACCGTAATGCGCAAGAAATGGTGTGTAAACCCCGTATTTACATATCTGCCACTGTGCAGAAGAATCCGTATAGGTGTTCGAGTGTTCGAACCGTAATGCGCAAGAAATGATATGTAAACCCCGTATTTACATATCTACCACTGTGCAGGAGAATCCGTATAGGTGTTCGAGTGTTCGAACCGTAATGCGCAAGAAATGGTATGGAAACCCCGTATTTACATATCTGCCACTGTGCAGGAGAATCCATATAGGTGTTCGAGTGTTCGAACCGTAATGCGCAAGAAATGGTATGTAAACCACGTATTTACATATCTGCCACTGTGCAGGAGAATCCATATAGGTGTTCGAGTGTTCGAACCGTAATGCGCAAGAAATTGGTATGGAAACCCCGTATTTACATATCTGCCTCTGTGCAGGAGAATCCGTATAGGTGTTCGAGTGTTCGAACCGTAATGCGCAAGAAATGATATGTAAACCCCGTATTTACATATCTGCCACTGTGCAGGAGAATCCATATAGGTGTTCGAGTGTTCGAAGCGTAATGCGCAAGAAATGATATGTAAACCCCGTATTTACATTTCTGCCACTGTGCAGGAGAATCCGTATAGGTGTTCGAGTGTTCGAACCGTAATGCGCAAGAAATGGTATGGAAACCCCGTATTTACATATCTGCCACTGTGCAGGAGAATCCGTATAGGTGTTCGAGTGTTCGAACCGTAATGCGCAAGAAATGGTATGTAAACCACGTATTTACATATCTGCCACTGTGCAGGAGAATCCATATAGGTGTTCGAGTGTTCGAACCGTAATGCGCAAGAAATTGGTATGGAAACCCCGTATTTACATATCTGCCTCCGTGCAGGAGAATCCGTATAGGTGTTCGAGTGTTCGAACCGTAATGCGCAAGAAATGATATGTATACCTCGTATTTACATATCTGCCACTGTGCAGGAGAATCCGTATAGGTATTCGAGTGTTCGAACCGTAATGCGCAAGAAATGATATGTAAACCCCGTATTTACATATCTGCCACTATGCAGGAGAATCCATATAGGTGTTCGAGTGTTCGAACCGTAATGCGCAAGAAATGGTATGGAAACCCCGTATTTACATATCTGCCACTGTGCAGGAGAATCCGTATAGGTGTTCGAGTGTTCAAACCGTAATGCGCTAGAAATAGTGTGTAAACCCCGTATTTACATATCTGCCACTGTGCAGAAGAATCCGTATAGGTATTCGAGTGTTCGAACCGTAATGCGCAAGAATTGGTATGGAAACCCCATATTTACATATCTGCCACTGTGCAGGAGAATCCGTATAGGTGTTCGAGTGTTCGAACCGTAATGCGCAAGAAATGATATGTAAACCCCGTATTTACTTATCTGCCACTGTGCAGGAGAATCCGTATAGGTGTTCGAGTGTTCGAACCGTAATGCGCAAGAAATGGTATGTAAACCACGTATTTACATATCTGCCACTGTGCAGGAGAATCCCTATAGGTGTTCGAGTGTTCGAACCGTAATGCGCAAGAAATTGGTATGGAAACCCCGTATTTACATATCTGCCTCCGTGCAGGAGAATCCGTATAGGTGTTCGAGTGTTCGAACCGTAATGCGCAAGAAATGATATGTATACCTCGTATTTACATATCTGCCACTGTGCAGGAGAATCCGTATAGGTATTCGAGTGTTCGAACCGTAATGCGCAAGAAATGATATGTAAACCCCGTATTTACATATCTGCCACTATGCAGGAGAATCCATATAGGTGTTCGAGTGTTCGAACCGTAATGCGCAAGAAATGGTATGGAAACCCCGTATTTACATATCTGCCACTGTGCAGGAGAATCCGTATAGGTGTTCGAGTGTTCAAACCGTAATGCGCTAGAAATAGTGTGTAAACCCCGTATTTACATATCTGCCACTGTGCAGAAGAATCCGTATAGGTATTCGAGTGTTCGAACCGTAATGCGCAAGAATTGGTATGGAAACCCCATATTTACATATCTGCCACTGTGCAGGAGAATCCGTATAGGTGTTCGAGTGTTCGAACCGTAATGCGCAAGAAATGATATGTAAACCCCGTATTTACTTATCTGCCACTGTGCAGGAGAATCCGTATAGGTATTCGAGTGTTCGAACCGTAATGCGCAAGAAATGGTATGGAAACCCCGTATTTACATATCTGCCATTGTGCAGGAGAATCCGTATAGGTGTTCGAGTGTTCGAACCGTAATGCGCAAGAAATGGTATGGAAACCCCGTATTTACAAATCTACCAGTATGTAGGAGAATCCGTATAGGTGTTCGAGTGTTCGAACCGTAATGCGCAAGAAATGGTATGTAAACCCCGTATTTACATATCTGCCACTGTGCAGGAGAATCCGTATAGGTGTTCGAGTGTTCGAACCGTAATGCGCAAGAAATGGTATGTAAACCCCGTATTTACATATCTGCCACTATGCAGGAGAATCCATATAGGTGTTCGAGTGTTCGAACCGTAATGCGCAAGAAATAGTATGGAAACCCCGTATTTACATATCTGCCACTGTGCAGGAGAATCCGTATAGGTGTTCGAGTGTTCGAACCGTAATGCGCAAGAAATGGTGTGTAAACCCCGTATTTACATATTTGCCACTGTGCAGAAGAATCCGTATAGGTGTTCGAGTGTTCGAACCGTAATGCGCAAGAAATGGTATGTAAACCCCGTATTTACATATCTGCCACTGTGCAGGAGAATCCATATAGGTGTTCGAGTGTTCGAACCGTAATGCGCAAGAAATTGGTATGGAAACCCTGTATTTACATATCTGCCTCTGTGCAGGAGAATCCGTATAGGTGTTCGAGTGTTCGAACCGTAATGCGCAAGAAATGGTATGTAAACCCCGTATTTACATATCTGCCACTGTGCAGGAGAATCCGTATTGGTGTTCGAGTGTTCGAACCGTAATGCGCAAGAAATGGTGTGTAAACCACGTATTTACATATCTGCCACTGTGCAGAAGAATACGTATAGGTGTTCGAGTGTTCGAACCGTAATGCGCAAGAATTGGTATGGAAACCCCTTATTTACATATCTGCCACTGTGCAGGAGAATCCGTTTAGGTGTTCGAGTGTTCGAACCGTAATGCGCAAGAAATGGTATGGACACCCCATATTTACATATCTGCCACTGTGCAGGAGAATCCGTATAGGTGATCGAGTGTTCGAACCGTAATGCGCAAGAAATGGTATGTAAACCCCGTATTTACATATCTGCCACTGTGCAGGAGAATCCGTATTGGTGTTCGAGTGTTCGAACCGTAATGCGCAAGAAATGGTGTGTAAACCCCGTATTTACATATCTGCCACTGTGCAGAAGAATCCGTATAGGTGTTCGAGTGTTCGAACCGTAATGCGCAAGAAATGATATGTAAACCCCGTATTTACATATCTACCACTGTGCAGGAGAATCCGTATAGGTGTTCGAGTGTTCGAACCGTAATGCGCAAGAAATGGTATGGAAACCCCGTATTTACATATCTGCCACTGTGCAGGAGAATCCATATAGGTGTTCGAGTGTTCGAACCGTAATGCGCAAGAAATGGTATGTAAACCACGTATTTACATATCTGCCACTGTGCAGGAGAATCCATATAGGTGTTCGAGTGTTCGAACCGTAATGCGCAAGAAATTGGTATGGAAACCCCGTATTTACATATCTGCCTCTGTGCAGGAGAATCCGTATAGGTGTTCGAGTGTTCGAACCGTAATGCGCAAGAAATGATATGTAAACCCCGTATTTACATATCTGCCACTGTGCAGGAGAATCCATATAGGTGTTCGAGTGTTCGAAGCGTAATGCGCAAGAAATGATATGTAAACCCCGTATTTACATTTCTGCCACTGTGCAGGAGAATCCGTATAGGTGTTCGAGTGTTCGAACCGTAATGCGCAAGAAATGGTATGGAAACCCCGTATTTACATATCTGCCACTGTGCAGGAGAATCCGTATAGGTGTTCGAGTGTTCGAACCGTAATGCGCAAGAAATGGTATGTAAACCACGTATTTACATATCTGCCACTGTGCAGGAGAATCCATATAGGTGTTCGAGTGTTCGAACCGTAATGCGCAAGAAATTGGTATGGAAACCCCGTATTTACATATCTGCCTCCGTGCAGGAGAATCCGTATAGGTGTTCGAGTGTTCGAACCGTAATGCGCAAGAAATGATATGTATACCTCGTATTTACATATCTGCCACTGTGCAGGAGAATCCGTATAGGTGTTCGAGTGTTCGAACCGTAATGCGCAAGAAATGGTATGGAAACCCCGTATTTACATATCTGCCACTGTGCAGGAGAATCCGTATAGGTGTTCGAGTGTTCGAACCGTAATGCGCAAGAAATGGTATGTAAACCACGTATTTACATATCTGCCACTGTGCAGGAGAATCCATATAGGTGTTCGAGTGTTCGAACCGTAATGCGCAAGAAATTGGTATGGAAACCCTGTATTTACATATCTGCCTCTTTGCAGGAGAATCCGTATAGGTGTTCGAGTGTTCGAACCGTAATGCGCAAGAAATGGTATGTAAACCCCGTATTTACATATCTGCCACTGTGCAGGAGAATCCGTATTGGTGTTCGAGTGTTCGAACCGTAATGCGCAAGAAATGGTGTGTAAACCACGTATTTACATATCTGCCACTGTGCAGAAGAATCCGTATAGGTGTTCGAGTGTTCGAACCGTAATGCGCAAGAATTGGTATGGAAACCCCTTATTTACATATCTGCCACTGTGCAGGAGAATCCGTTTAGGTGTTCGAGTGTTCGAACCGTAAGGCGCAAGAAATGGTATGGACACCCCGTATTTACATATCTGCCACTGTGCAGGAGAATCCGTATAGGTGATCGAGTGTTCGAACCGTAATGCGCAAGAAATGGTATGTAAACCCCGTATTTACATATCTGCCACTGTGCAGAAGAATCCGTATTGGTGTTCGAGTGTTCGAACCGTAATGCGCAAGAAATGGTGTGTAAACCCCGTATTTACATATCTGCCACTGTGCAGAAGAATCCGTATAGGTGTTCGAGTGTTCGAACCGTAATGCGCAAGAAATGATATGTAAACCCCGTATTTACATATCTACCACTGTGCAGGAGAATCCGTATAGGTGTTCGAGTGTTCGAACCGTAATGCGCAAGAAATGGTATGGAAACCCCGTATTTACATATCTGCCACTGTGCAGGAGAATCCATATAGGTGTTCGAGTGTTCGAACCGTAATGCGCAAGAAATGGTATGTAAACCACGTATTTACATATCTGCCACTGTACAGGAGAATCCATATAGGTGTTCGAGTGTTCGAACCGTAATGCGCAAGAAATTGGTATAGAAACCCCGTATTTACATATCTGCCTCTGTGCAGGAGAATCCGTATAGGTGTTCGAGTGTTCGAACCGTAATGCGCAAGAAATGATATGTAAACCCCGTATTTACATATCTGCCACTATGCAGGAGAATCCATATAGGTGTTCGAGTGTTCGAACCGTAATGCGCAAGAAATGGTATGGAAACCCCGTATTTACATATCTGCCACTGTGCAGGAGAATCCGTATAGGTGTTCGAGTGTTCAAACCGTAATGCGCTAGAAATAGTGTGTAAACCCCGTATTTACATATCTGCCACTGTGCAGAAGAATCCGTATAGGTATTCGAGTGTTCGAACCGTAATGCGCAAGAATTGGTATGGAAACCACATATTTACATATCTGCCACTGTGCAGGAGAATCCGTATAGGTGTTCGAGTGTTCGAACCGTAATGCGCAAGAAATGATATGTAAACCCCGTATTTACTTATCTGCCACTGTGCAGGAGAATCCGTATAGGTATTCGAGTTTTCGAACCGTAATGCGCAAGAAATGGTATGGAAACCCCGTATTTACATATCTGCCACTGTGCAGGAGAATCCGTATAGGTGTTCGAGTGTTCGAACCGTAATGCGCAAGAAATGGTATGTAAACCACGTATTTACATATCTTCCACTGTGCAGGAGAATCCATATAGGTGTTCGAGTGTTCGAACCGTAATGCGCAAGAAATTGGTATGGAAACCCTGTATTTACATATCTGCCTCTGTGCAGGAGAATCCGTATAGGTGTTCGAGTGTTCCAACCATAATGCGCAAGAAATGGTATGTAAACCCCGTATTTACATATCTGCCACTGTGCAGGAGAATCCGTATTGGTGTTCGAGTGTTCGAACCGTAATGCGCAAGAAATGGTGTGTAAACCACGTATTTACATATCTGCCACTGTGCAGAAGAATCCGTATAGGTGTTCGAGTGTTCGAACCGTAATGCGCAAGAATTGGTATGGAAACCCCTTATTTACAAATCTGCCACTGTGCAGGAGAATCCGTTTAGGTGTTCGAGTGTTCGAACCGTAATGCGCAAGAAATGGTATGGACACCCCGTATTTACATATCTGCCACTGTGCAGGAGAATCCGTATAGGTGATCGAGTGTTCGAACCGTAATGCGCAAGAAATGGTATGTAAACCCCGTATTTACATATCTGCCACTGTGCAGGAGAATCCGTATTGGTGTTCGAGTGTTCGAACCGTAATGCGCAAGAAATGGTGTGTAAACCCCGTATTTACATATCTGCCACTGTGCAGAAGAATCCGCATAGGTGTTCGAGTGTTCGAACCGTAATGCGCAAGAAATGATATGTAAACCCCGTATTTACATATCTACCACTGTGCAGGAGAATCCGTATAGGTGTTCGAGTGTTCGAACCGTAATGCGCAAGAAATGGTATGGAAACCCCGTATTTACATATCTGCCACTGTGCAGGAGAATCCATATAGGTGTTCGAGTGTTCGAACCGTAATGCGCAAGAAATGGTATGTAAACCACGTATTTACATATCTGCCACTGTGCAGGAGAATCCATATAGGTGTTCGAGTGTTCGAACCGTAATGCGCAAGAAATTGGTATGGAAACCCCGTATTTACATATCTGCCTCTGTGCAGGAGAATCCGTATAGGTGTTCGAGTGTTCGAACCGTAATGCGCAAGAAATGATATGTAAACCCCGTATTTACATATCTGCCACTATGCAGGAGAATCCATATAGGTGTTCGAGTGTTCGAACCGTAATGCGCAAGAAATGGTATGGAAACCCCGTATTTACATATCTGCCACTGTGCAGGAGAATCCGTATAGGTGTTCGAGTGTTCAAACCGTAATGCGCAAGAAATAGTGTGTAAACCCCGTATTTACATATCTGCCACTGTGCAGAAGAATCCGTATAGGTATTCGAGTGTTCGAACCGTAATGCGCAAGAATTGGTATGGAAACCCCATATTTACATATCTGCCACTGTGCAGGAGAATCCGTATAGGTGTTCGAGTGTTCGAACCGTAATGCGCAAGAAATGATATGTAAACCCCGTATTTACTTATCTGCCACTGTGCAGGAGAATCCGTATAGGTATTCGAGTGTTCGAACCGTAATGCGCTAGAAATGGTATGGAAACCCCGTATTTACATATCTGCCACTCTGCAGAAGAATCCGTATAGGTGTTCGAGTGTTCGATCCGTAATGCCCAAGAATTGGTATGTAAACCCGTTATTTACATATCTGCCACTGCGCAGGAGAATCCGTATAGGTGTTCGAGTGTTCGAACCGTAATGCGCAAGAAATGGTATGGAAACCCCGTATTTACAAATCTACCAGTATGCAGGAGAATCCGTATAGGTGTTCGAGTGTTCGAACAGTAATGCGCAAGAAATGGTATGTAAACCCCGTATTTACATATCTGCCACTGTGCAGGAGAATCCGTATAGGTGTTCGAGTGTTCGAACCGTAATGCGCAAGAAATGGTATGTAAACCCCGTATTTACATATCTGCCACTATGCAGGAGAATCCATATAGGTGTTCGAGTGTTCGAACCGTAATGCGCAAGAAATAGTATGGAAACCCCGTATTTACATATCTGCCACTGTGCAGGAGAATCCGTATAGGTGTTCGAGTGTTCGAACCGTAATGCGCAAGAAATGGTGTGTAAACCCCGTATTTACATATCTGCCACTGTGCAGAAGAATCCGTATAGGTGTTCGAGTGTTCGAACCGTAATGCGCAAGAAATGATATGTAAACCCCGTATTTACATATCTGCCACTGTGCAGGAGAATCCGTATAGGTGTTCGAGTGTTCGAACCGTAATGCGCAAGAAATGATATGTAAACCCCGTATTCACTTATCTGCCACTGTGCAGGAGAATCCGTATAGGTATTCGAGTGTTCGAACCGTAATGCGCAAGAAATGGTATGGAAACCCCGTATTTACATATCTGCCACTCTGCAGAAGAATCCGTATAGGTGTTCGAGTGTTCGATCCGTAATGCCCAAGAATGGGTATGTAAACCCGTTATTTACATATCTGCCACTGCGCAGGAGAATCCGTATAGGTGTTCGAGTGTTCGAACCGTAATGCGCAAGAAATGGTATGGAAACCCCGTATTTACAAATCTACCAGTATGCAGGAGAATCCGTATAGGTGTTCGAGTGTTCGAACCGTAATGCGCAAGAAATGGTATGTAAACCCCGTATTTACATATCTGCCACTGTGCAGGAGAATCCGTATAGGTGTTCGAGTGTTCGAACCGTAATGCGCAAGAAATGGTATGTAAACCCCGTATTTACATATCTGCCACTATGCAGGAGAATCCGTATAGGTGTTCGAGTGTTCGAACCGTAATGCGCAAGAAATAGTATGGAAACCCCGTATTTACATATCTGCCACTGTGCAGGAGAATCCGTGTAGGTGTTCGAGTGTTCGAACCGTAATGCGCAAGAAATGGTGTGTAAACCCCGTATTTACATATTTGCCACTGTGCAGAAGAATCCGTATAGGTGTTCGAGTGTTCGAACCGTAATGCGCAAGAAATGATATGTAAACCCCGTATTTACATATCTGCCACTATGCAGGAGAATCCGTATAGGTGTTCGAGTGTTCGAACCGTAATGCGCAAGAAATGGTATGGAAACCCCGTATTTACATATCTGCCACTGTGCAGGAGAATCCATATAGGTGTTCGAGTGTTCGAACCGTAATGCGCAAGAAATGGTATGTAAACCACGTATTTACATATCTGCCACTGTGCAGGAGAATCCGTATAGGTATTCGAGTGTTCGAACCGTAATGCGCAAGAAATGGTATGGAAACCCCGTATTTACAAATCTACCAGTATGCAGGAGAATCCGTATAGGTGTTCGAGTGTTCGAACCGTAATGCGCAAGAAATGGTATGTAAACCCCGTATTTACATATCTGCCACTGTGCAGGAGAATCCGTTTAGGTGTTCGAGTGTTCGAACCGTAATGCGCAAGAAATGATATGTAAACCCCGTATTTACTTATCTGCCACTGTGCAGGAGAATCCGTATAGGTATTCGAGTGTTCGAACCGTAATGCGCAAGAAATGGGATGGAAACCTCGTATTTACATATCTGCCACTCTGCAGAAGAATCCGTATAGGTGTTCGAGTGTTCGATCCGTAATGCGCAAGAATTGGTATGTAAACCCGTTATTTACATATCTGCCACTGCGCAGGAGAATCCGTATAGGTGTTCGAGTGTTCGAACCGTAATGCGCAAGAAATGGTATGGAAACCCCGTATTTACATATCTGCCTCTGTGCAGGAGAATCCGTATAGGTGTTCGAGTGTTCGAACCGTAATGCGCAAGAAATGGTATGTAAACCCTGTATTTACATATCTGCCACTATGCAGGAGAATCCATATAGGTGTTCGAGTGTTCGAACCGTAATGCGCAAGAAATGGTATGGAAACCCCGTATTTACATATATGCCACTGTGCAGGAGAATCCGTATAGGTGTTCGAGTGTTCGAACCGTAATGCGCAAGAAATAGTATGGAAATCCCGTATTTACATATCTGCCACTGTGCAGGAGAATCCGTATAGGTGTTCGAGTGTTCGAACCGTAATGCGCAAGAAATGATATGTAAACCCCGTATTTACATATCTGCCACTGTGCAGGAGAATCCGTATAGGTGTTCGAGTGTTCGAACCGTAATGCGCAAGAAATGGTATGTAAACCCCGTATTTACATATCTGCCACTATGCAGGAGAATCGATATAGGTGTTCGAGTGTCCGAACCGTAATGCGAAAGAAATAGTACGGAAACCCCGTATTTACATATCTGCCACTGTGCAGGAGAATCCGTATAGGTATTCGAGTGTTCGAACCGTAATGCGCTAGAAATGGTATGGAAACCCCGTATTTACATATCTGCCACTCTGCAGAAGAATCCGTATAGGTGTTCGAGTGTTCGATCCGTAATGCCCAAGAATTGGTATGTAAACCCGTTATTTACATATCTGCCACTGCGCAGGAGAATCCGTATAGGTGTTCGAGTGTTCGAACCGTAATGCGCAAGAAATGGTATGGAAACCCCGTATTTACAAATCTACCACTATGCAGGAGAATCCGTATAGGTGTTCGAGTGTTCGAACCGTAATGCGCAAGAAATAGTATGGAAACCCCGTATTTACAAATCTACCAGTATGCAGGAGAATCCGTATAGGTGTTCGAGTGTTCGAACCGTAATGCGCAAGAAATGGTATGTAAACCCCGTATTTACATATCTGCCACTGTGCAGGAGAATCCGTTTAGGTGTTCGAGTGTTCGAACCGTAATGCGCAAGAAATGGTATGGAAACCCCGTATTTACATATCTGCCACTCTGCAGGAGAATCCGTATAGGTATTCGAGTGTTCGAACCGTAATGCGCAAGAAATGGTATGGAAACCCCGTATTTACATATCTGCCACTCTGCAGAAGAATCTGTATAGGTGTTCGAGTGTTCGATCCGTAATGCGCAAGAATTGGTATGTAAACCCGTTATTTACATATCTGCCACTGCGCAGGAGAATCCGTATAGGTGTTCGAGTGTTCGAACCGTAATGCGCAAGAAATGGTATGGAAACCCCGTATTTACATATCTGCCACTATGCAGGAGAATCCGTATAAGTGTTCGAGTGTTCGAACCGTAATGCGCAAGAAATGATATGTAAACCCCGTATTTACATATCTGCCACTGTGCAGGAGAATCCGTATAGGTGTTCGAGTGTTCGAACCGTAATGCGCAAGAAATGGTATGGAAACCCCGTATTTACATATCTGTCACTGTGCAGGAGAATCCGTATAGGTGTTCGAGTGTTCGAACCGTAATGCGCAAGAAATGGTATGTAAACCACGTATTTACATATCTGCCACTGTGCAGGAGAATCCGTATAGGTGTTCGAGTGTTCGAACCATAATGCGCAAGAAATGGTATGGAAACCCCGTATTTACAAATCTACCACTATGCAGGAGAATCCGTATAGGTGTTCGAGTGTTCGAACCGTAATGCGCAAGAAATAGTATGGAAACCCCGTATTTACAAATCTACCAGTATGCAGGAGAATCCGTATAGGTGTTCGAGTGTTCGAACCGTAATGCGCAAGAAATGGTATGTAAACCCCGTATTTACATATCTGCCACTGTGCAGGAGAATCCGTTTAGGTGTTCGAGTGTTCGAGCCGTAATGCGCAAGAAAGGATATGTAAACCCCGTATTTACTTATCTGCCACTGTGCAGGAGAATCCGTATAGGTATTCGAGTGTTCGAACCGTAATGCGCAAGAAATGGTATGGAAACCCCGTATTTACATATCTGCCACTCTGCAGAAGAATCCGTATAGGTGTTCGAGTGTTCGATCCGTAATGCGCAAGAATTGGTATGTAAACCCGTTATTTACATATCTGCCACTGCGCAGGAGAATCCGTATAGGTGTTCGAGTGTTCGAACCGTAATGCGCAAGAAATGGTATGGAAACCCCGTATTTACAAATCTACCACTATGCAGGAGAATCCGTATAGGTGTTCGAGTGTTCGAACCGTAATGCGCAAGAAATAGTATGGAAACCCCGTATTTACATATCTGCCACTGTGCAGGAGAATCCGTATAGCTGTTCGAGTGTTCGAACCGTAATGCGCAAGAAATGATATGTAAACCCCGTACTTACATATCTGCCACTGTGCAGGAGAATCCGTATAGGTGTTCGAGTGTTCGAACCGTAATGCGCAAGAAATGGTATGTAAACCCCGTATTTACATATCTGCCACTATGCAGGAGAATCCATATAGGTGTTCGAGTGTTCGAACCGTAATGCGAAAGAAATAGTATGGAAACCCCGTATTTACATATCTGCCACTGTGCAGGAGAATCCGTATAGGTGTTCGAGTGTTCGAACCGTAATGCGAAAGAAATAGTATGGAAACCCCGTATTTACATATCTGCCACTGTGCAGGAGAATCCGTATAGGTGTTCGAGTGTTCGAACCGTAATGCGCAAGAAATGATATGTAAACCTCGTATTTACATATCTGCCACTGTGCAGGAGAATCCGTATAGGTGTTCGAGTGTTCGAACCGTAATGCGCAAGAAATTGGTATGGAAACCCCGTATTTACATATCTGCCTCTGTGCAGGAGAATCCGTATGGGTGTTCGAGTGTTCGAACCGTAATGCGCAAGAAATGGTATGTAAACCCCGTATTTACATATCTGCCACTATGCAGGAGAATCCATATAGGTGTTCGAGTGTTCGAACCGTAATGCGCAAGAAATGGTATGGAAACCCCGTATTTACATATCTGCCTCTGTGCAGGAGAATCCGTATAGGTGTTCGAGTGTTCGAACCGTAATGCGCAAGAAATGGTATGGAAACCCCGTATTTACATATCTGCCACTATGCAGGAGAATCCGTATAAGTGTTCGAGTGTTCGAACCGTAATGCGCAAGAAATGATATGTAAACCCCGTATTTACATATCTTCCACTGTGCAGGAGAATCCGTATAGGTGTTCGAGTGTTCGAACCGTAATGCGCAAGAAATGGTATGGAAACCCCGTATTTACATATCTGTCACTGTGCAGGAGAATCCGTATAGGTGTTCGAGTGTTCGAACCGTAATGCGCAAGAAATGGTATGTAAACCACGTATTTACATATCTGCCACTGTGCAGGAGAATCCGTATAGGTGTTCGAGTGTTCGAACCGTAATGCGCAAGAAATGGTATGGAAACCCCGTATTTACAAATCTACCACTATGCAGGAGAATCCGTATAGGTGTTCGAGTGTTCGAACCGTAATGCGCAAGAAATAGTATGGAAACCCCGTATTTACAAATCTACCAGTATGCAGGAGAATCCGTATAGGTGTTCGAGTGTTCGAACCGTAATGCGCAAGAAATGGTATGTAAACCCCGTATTTACATATCTGCCACTGTGCAGGAGAATCCGTTTAGGTGTTCGAGTGTTCGAGCCGTAATGCGCAAGAAAAGATATGTAAACCCCGTATTTACTTATCTGCCACTGTGCAGGAGAATCCGTATAGGTATTCGAGTGTTCGAACCGTAATGCGCAAGAAATGGTATGGAAACCCCGTATTTACATATCTGCCACTCTGCAGAAGAATCCGTATAGGTGTTCGAGTGTTCGATCCGTAATGCGCAAGAATTGGTATGTAAACCCGTTATTTACATATCTGCCACTGCGCAGGAGAATCCGTATAGGTGTTCGAGTGTTCGAACCGTAATGCGCAAGAAATGGTATGGAAACCCCGTATTTACAAATCTACCACTATGCAGGAGAATCCGTATAGGTGTTCGAGTGTTCGAACCGTAATGCGCAAGAAATAGTATGGAAACCCCGTATTTACATATCTGCCACTGTGCAGGAGAATCCGTATAGCTGTTCGAGTGTTCGAACCGTAATGCGCAAGAAATGATATGTAAACCCCGTACTTACATATCTGCCACTGTGCAGGAGAATCCGTATAGGTGTTCGAGTGTTCGAACCGTAATGCGCAAGAAATGGTATGTAAACCCCGTATTTACATATCTGCCACTATGCAGGAGAATCCATATAGGTGTTCGAGTGTTCGAACCGTAATGCGAAAGAAATAGTATGGAAACCCCGTATTTACATATCTGCCACTGTGCAGGAGAATCCGTATAGGTGTTCGAGTGTTCGAACCGTAATGCGCAAGAAATGGTATGTAAACCCTGTATTTACATATCTGCCACTATGCAGGAGAATCCATATAGGTGTTCGAGTGTTCGAACCGTAATGCGCAAGAAATGGTATGGAAACCCCGTATTTACATATCTGCCACTGTGCAGGAGAATCCGTATAGGTGTTCGAGTGTTCGAACCGTAATGCGCAAGAAATAGTATGGAAACCCCGTATTTACATATCTGCCACTGTGCAGGAGAATCCGTATAGCTGTTCGAGTGTTCGAACCGTAATGCGCAAGAAATGATATGTAAACCCCGTACTTACATATCTGCCACTGTGCAGGAGAATCCGTATAGGTGTTCGAGTGTTCGAACCGTAATGCGCAAGAAATGGTATGTAAACCCCGTATTTACATATCTGCCACTATGCAGGAGAATCCATATAGGTGTTCGAGTGTTCGAACCGTAATGCGAAAGAAATAGTATGGAAACCCCGTATTTACATATCTGCCACTGTGCAGGAGAATCCGTATAGGTGTTCGAGTGTTCGAACCGTAATGCGAAAGAAATAGTATGGAAACCCCGTATTTACATATCTGCCACTGTGCAGGAGAATCCGTATAGGTGTTCGAGTGTTCGAACCGTAATGCGCAAGAAATGATATGTAAACCTCGTATTTACATATCTGCCACTGTGCAGGAGAATCCGTATAGGTGTTCGAGTGTTCGAACCGTAATGCGCAAGAAATTGGTATGGAAACCCCGTATTTACATATCTGCCTCTGTGCAGGAGAATCCGTATGGGTGTTCGAGTGTTCGAACCGTAATGCGCAAGAAATGGTATGTAAACCCCGTATTTACATATCTGCCACTATGCAGGAGAATCCATATAGGTGTTCGAGTGTTCGAACCGTAATGCGCAAGAAATGGTATGGAAACCCCGTATTTACATATCTGCCTCTGTGCAGGAGAATCCGTATAGGTGTTCGAGTGTTCGAACCGTAATGCGCAAGAAATGGTATGTAAACCCTGTATTTACATATCTGCCACTATGCAGGAGAATCCATATAGGTGTTCGAGTGTTCGAACCGTAATGCGCAAGAAATGGTATGGAAACCCCGTATTTACATATCTGCCACTGTGCAGGAGAATCCGTATAGGTGTTCGAGTGTTCGAACCGTAATGCGCAAGAAATAGTATGGAAACCCCGTATTTACATATCTGCCACTGTGCAGGAGAATCCGTATAGGTGTTCGAGTGTTCGAACCGTAATGCGCAAGAAATGATATGTAAACCCCGTATTTACATATCTGCCACTGTGCAGGAGAATCCGTATAGGTGTT
Source organism: Camellia sinensis (assembly GCF_055761805.1). Lineage (NCBI taxonomy): Eukaryota > Viridiplantae > Streptophyta > Magnoliopsida > Ericales > Theaceae > Camellia > Camellia sinensis. The sequence goes on along the minus strand of NW_028128989.1, from coordinate 1,890,020 downwards.
CGAGTGTTCGAACCGTAATGCGCAAGAAATGGTATGTAAACCCCGTATTTACATATCTGCCACTATGCAGGAAAATCGATATAGGTGTTCGAGTGTCCGAACCGTAATGCGAAAGAAATAGTACGGAAACCCCGTATTTACATATCTGCCACTGTGCAGGAGAATCCGTATAGGTGTTCGAGTGTTCGAACCGTAATGCGCAAGAAATGGTATGGAAACCCCGTATTTACATATATGCCACTGTGCAGGAGAATCCATATAGGTGTTCGAGTGTTCGAACCGTAATGCGCAAGAAATGGTATGTAAACCACGTATTTACATATCTGCCACTGTGCAGGAGAATCCATATAGGTGTTCGAGTGTTCGAACCGTAATGCGCAAGAAATTGGTATGGAAACCCCGTATTTACATATCTGCCTCTGTGCAGGAGAATCCGTATAGGTGTTCGAGTGTTCGAACCGTAATGCGCAAGATATGGTATGTAAACCCCGTATTTACATATCTGCCACTGTGCAGGAGAATCCGTATAGGTGTTCGAGTGTTCGAACCGTAATGCGCAAGAAATGGTATGGAAACCCCGTATTTACATATCTGCCACTGTGCAGGAGAATCCGTATAGGTGTTAGAGTGTTCAAACCGTAATGCGCAAGAAATGGTATGTAAACCACGTATTTACATATCTGCCACTGTGCAGGAGAATCCCTATAGGTGTTCGAGTGTTCGAACCGTAAGGCGCAAGAAATTGGTATGGAAACCCTGTATTTACATATCTGCCTCTGTGCAGGAGAATCCGTATAGGTGTTCGAGTGTTCGAACCGTAATGCGCAAGAAATGGCATGCAAACCCCGTATTTACATATATGCCACTGTGCAGGAGAATCCATATAGGTGTTCGAGTGTTCGAACCGTAATGCGCAAGAAATGGTATGTAAACCACGTATTTACATATCTGCCACTGTGCAGGAGAATCCATATAGGTGTTCGAGTGTTCGAACCGTAATGCGCAAGAAATTGGTATGGAAACCCCGTATTTACATATCTGCCTCTGTGCAGGAGAATCCGTATAGGTGTTCGAGTGTTCGAACCGTAATGCGCAAGATATGGTATGTAAACCCCGTATTTACATATCTGCCACTGTGCAGGAGAATCCGTATAGGTGTTCGAGTGTTCGAACCGTAATGCGCAAGAAATGGTATGGAAACCCCGTATTTACAAATCTACCACTATGCAGGAGAATCCGTATAGGTGTTCGAGTGTTCGAACCGTAATGCGCAAGAAATAGTATGGAAACCCCGTATTTACAAATCTACCAGTATGCAGGAGAATCCGTATAGGTGTTCGAGTGTTCGAACCGTAATGCGCAAGAAATGGTATGTAAACAACGTATTTACATATCTGCCACTGTGCAGGAGAATCCGTTTAGGTGTTCGAGTGTTCGAACCGTAATGCGCAAGAAAGGATATGTAAACCCCGTATTTACTTATCTGCCACTGTGCAGGAGAATCCGTATAGGTATTCGACTGTTCGAACCGTAATGCGCAAGAAATGGTATGGAAACCCCGTATTTACATATCTGCCACTCTGCAGAAGAATCCGTATAGGTGTTCGAGTGTTCGATCCGTAATGCGCAAGAATTGGTATGTAAACCCGTTATTTACATATCTGCCACTGCGCAGGAGAATCCGTATAGGTGTTCGAGTGTTCGAACCGTAATGCGCAAGAAATGGTATGGAAACCCCGTATTTACAAATCTACCACTATGCAGGAGAATCCGTATAGGTGTTCGAGTGTTCGAACCGTAATGCGCAAGAAATGGTATGTAAACCCCGTATTTACATATCTGCCACTATGCAGGAGAATCCATATAGGTGTTCGAGTGTTCGAACCGTAATGCGCAAGAAATGGTATGGAAACCCCGTATTTACATATCTGCCACTGTGCAGGAGAATCCGTATAGGTGTTCGAGTGTTCAAACCGTAATGCGCAAGAAATAGTGTGCAAACCCCGTATTTACATATCTGCCACTGTGCAGAAGAATCCGTATAGGTATTCGAGTGTTCGAACCGTAATGCGCAAGAATTGGTATGGAAACCCCATATTTACATATCTGCCACTGTGCAGGAGAATCCGTATAGGTGTTCGAGTGTTCGAACCGTAATGCGCAAGAAATGATATGTAAACCCCGTATTTACTAATCTGCCACTGTGCAGGAGAATCCGTATAGGTATTCGAGTGTTCGAACCGTAATGCGCAAGAAATGGTATGGAAACCCCGTATTTACATATCTGCCACTCTGCAGAAGAATCCGTATAGGTGTTCGAGTGTTCGATCCGTAATGCCCAAGAATTGGTATGTAAACCCGTTATTTACATATCTGCCACTGCGCAGGAGAATCCGTATAGGTGTTCGAGTGTTCGAACCGTAATGCGCAAGAAATGGTATGGAAACCCCGTATTTACAAATCTACCAGTATGCAGGAGAATCCGTATAGGTGTTCGAGTGTTCGAACCGTAATGCGCAAGAAATGGTATGTAAACCCCGTATTTACATATCTGCCACTGTGCAGGAGAATCCGTATAGGTGTTCGAGTGTTCGAACCGTAATGCGCAAGAAATGGTATGCAAACCCCGTATTTACATATCTGCCACTATGCAGGAGAATCCATATAGGTGTTCGAGTTTTCGAACCGTAATGCGCTAGAAATAGTATGGAAACCCCGTATTTACATATCTGCCACTGTGCAGGAGAATCCGTATAGGTGTTCGAGTGTTCGAACCGTAATGCGCAAGAAATGGTGTGTAAACCCCGTATTTACATATCTGCCACTGTGCAGAAGAATCCGTATAGGTGTTCGAGTGTTCGAACCGTAATGCGCAAGAAATGATATGTAAACCCCGTATTTACATATCTGCCACTGTGCAGGAGAATCCGTATAGGTGTTCGAGTGTTCGAACCGTAATGCGCAAGAAATGGTATGTAAACCCCGTATTTACATATCTGCCACTATGCAGGAGAATCGATATAGGTGTTCGAGTGTCCGAACCGTAATGCGAAAGAAATAGTACGGAAACCCCGTATTTACATATCTGCCACTGTGCAGGAGAATCCGTATAGGTGTTCGAGTGTTCGAACCGTAATGCGCAAGAAATGGTATGGAAACCCCGTATTTACATATATGGCACTGTGCAGGAGAATCTATATAGGTGTTCGAGTGTTCGAACCGTAATGCGCAAGAAATGGTATGTAAACCACGTATTTACATATCTGCCACTGTGCAGGAGAATCCATATAGGTGTTCGAGTGTTCGAACCGTAATGCGCAAGAAATTGGTATGGAAACCCCGTATTTACATATCTGCCTCTGTGCAGGAGAATCCGTATAGGTGTTCGAGTGTTCGAACCGTAATGCGCAAGATATGGTATGTAAACCCCGTATTTACATATCTGCCACTGTGCAGGAGAATCCGTATAGGTGTTCGAGTGTTCGAACCGTAATGCGCAAGAAATGGTATGGAAACCCCGTATTTACATATCTGCCACTGTGCAGGAGAATCCGTATAGGTGTTAGAGTGTTCAAACCGTAATGCGCAAGAAATGGTATGTAAACCACGTATTTACATATCTGCCACTGTGCAGGAGAATCCCTATAGGTGTTCGAGTGTTCGAACCGTAATGCGCAAGAAATTGGTATGGAAACCCTGTATTTACATATCTGCCTCTGTGCAGGAGAATCCGTATAGGTGTTCGAGTGTTCGAACCGTAATGCGCAAGAAATGGTATGGAAACCCCGTATTTACATATATGCCACTGTGCAGGAGAATCCATATAGGTGTTCGAGTGTTCGAACCGTAATGCGCAAGAAATGGTATGTAAACCACGTATTTACATATCTGCCACTGTGCAGGAGAATCCATATAGGTGTTCGAGTGTTCGAACCGTAATGCGCAAGAAATTGGTATGGAAACCCCGTATTTACATATCTGCCTCTGTGCAGGAGAATCCGTATAGGTGTTCGAGTGTTCGAACCGTAATGCGCAAGATATGGTATGTAAACCCCGTATTTACATATCTGCCACTGTGCAGGAGAATCCGTATAGGTGTTCGAGTGTTCGAACCGTAATGCGCAAGAAATGGTATGGAAACCCCGTATTTACATATCTGCCACTGTGCAGGAGAATCCGTATAGGTGTTGGAGTGTTCGAACCGTAATGCGCAAGAAATGGTATGTAAACCACGTATTTACATATCTGCCACTGTGCAGGAGAATCCCTATAGGTGTTCGAGTGTTCGAACCGTAATGCGCAAGAAATTGGTATGGAAACCCTGTATTTACATATCTGCCTCTGTGCAGAAGAATCCGTATAGGTGTTCGAGTGTTCGAACCGTAATGCGCAAGAAATGGTATGTAAACCCCGTATTTACATATCTGCCACTGTGCAGGAGAATCCCTATAGGTGTTCGAGTGTTCGAACCGTAATGCGCAAGAAATTGGTATGGAAACCCTGTATTTACATATCTGCCTCTGTGCAGGAGAATCCGTATAGGTGTTCGAGTGTTCGAACCGTAATGCGCAAGAAATGGTATGTAAACCCCGTATTTACATATCTGCCACTATGCAGGAGAATCCATATAGGTGTTCGAGTGTTCGAACCGTAATGCGCAAGAAATGGTATGGAAACCCCGTATTTACATATCTGCCACTATGCAGGAGAATCCATATAGGTGTTCGAGTGTTCGAACCGTAATGCGCAAGAAATGGTATGGAAACCCCGTATTTACATATCTGCCACTGTGCAGGAGAATCCGTATTGGTGTTCGAGTGTTCGAACCGTAATGCGCAAGAAATGGTGTGTAAACCCCGTATTTACATATCTGCCACTGTGCAGAAGAATCCGTATAGGTGTTCGAGTGTTCGAACCGTAATGCGCAAGAATTGGTATGGAAACCCGTTATTTACATATCTGCCACTGTGCAGGAGAATCCGTATAGGTGTTCGAGTGTTCGAACCGTAATGCGCAAGAAATGGTATGTAAACCCCGTATTTACATATCTGCCACTGTGCAGGAGAATCCGTATTGGTGTTCGAGTGTTCGAACCGTAATGCGCAAGAAATGGTGTGTAAACCCCGTATTTACATATCTGCCACTGTGCAGAAGAATCCATATAGGTGTTCGAGTGTTCGAACCGTAATGCGCAGGAAATGGTATGTAAACCACATATTTACATATCTGCCACTGTGCAGGAGAATCCGTATAGGTGTTCGAGTGTTCGAACCGTAATGCGCAAGAAATGATATGTGAACCCCGTATTTACTTATCTGCCACTGTGCAGGAGAATCCGTATAGGTATTCGAGTGTTCGAACCGTAATGCGCAAGAAATGGTATGGAAACCCCGTATTTACATATCTGCCACTCTGCAGAAGAATCTGTATAGGTGTTCGAGTGTTCGATCCGTAATGCGCAAGAATTGGTATGTAAACCCGTTATTTACATATCTGCCACTGCGCAGGAGAATCCGTATAGGTGTTCGAGTGTTCGAACCGTAATGCGCAAGAAATGGTATGGAAACCCCGTATTTACATATCTGCCACTATGCAGGAGAATCCGTATAAGTGTTCGAGTGTTCGAACCGTAATGCGCAAGAAATGATATGTAAACCCCGTATTTACATATCTGCCACTGTGCAGGAGAATCCGTATAGGTGTTCGAGTGTTCGAACCGTAATGCGCAAGAAATGGTATGGAAACCCCGTATTTACATATCTGTCACTGTGCAGGAGAATCCGTATAGGTGTTCGAGTGTTCGAACCGTAATGCGCAAGAAATGGTATGGAAACCCCGTATTTACAAATCTACCAGTATGGAGGAGAATCCGTATAGGTGTTCGAGTGTTCGAACCGTAATGCGCAAGAAATGGTATGTAAACCCCGTATTTACATATCTGCCACTGTGCAGGAGAATCCGTATAGGTGTTCGAGTGTTCGAACCGTAATGCGCAAGAAATGGTATGTAAACCCCGTATTTACATATCTGCCACTATGCAGGAGAATCCATATAGGTGTTCGAGTGTTCGAACCGTAATGCGCAAGAAATAGTATGGAAACCCCGTATTTACATATCTGCCACTGTGCAGGAGAATCCGTATAGGTGTTCGAGTGTTCGAACCGTAATGCGCAAGAAATGGTGTGTAAACCCCGTATTTACATATCTGCCACTGTGCAGAAGAATCCGTATAGGTGTTCGAGTGTTCGAACCGTAATGCGCAAGAAATGGTATGTAAACCACGTATTTACATATCTGCCACTGTGCAGGAGAATCCATATAGGTGTTCGAGTGTTCGAACCGTAATGCGCAAGAAATTGGTATGGAAACCCTGTATTTACATATCTGCCTCTGTGCAGGAGAATCCGTATAGGTGTTCGAGTGTTCGAACCAAAATGCGCAAGAAATGGTATGTAAACCCCGTATTTACATATCTGCCACTATGCAGGAGAATCCATATAGGGGTTCGAGTAATGCGCAAGAAATGGTATGTAAACCCCGTATTTACATATCTGCCACTGTGCCGGAGAATCCGTATAGGTGTTCGAGTGTTCGAACCGTAATGCGCAAGAAATAGTATGGAAACCCCGTATTTACATATCTGCCACTGTGCAGGAGAATCCGAATAGGTGTTCGAGTGTTCGAACCGTAATGCGCAAGAAATGATATGTAAACCCCGTATTTACATATCTGCCACTGTGCAGGAGAATCCGTATAGGTGTTCGAGTGTTCGAACCGTAATGCGCAAGAAATGGTATGTAAACCCCGTATTTACATATCTGCCACTATGCAGGAGAATCCATATAGGTGTTCGAGTGTTCGAACCGTAATGCGAAAGAAATAGTATGGAAACCCCGTATTTACCTAACTGCCACTGTGCAGGAGAATCCGTATAGGTGTTCGAGTGTTCGAACGGTAATGCACAAGAAATGGTGTGTAAACCCCGTATTTACATATCTGCCACTGTGCAGAAGAATCCGTATAGGTGTTCGAGTGTTCGAACCGTAATGCGCAAGAAATGATATGTAAACCCCGTATTTACATATCTGCCACTGTGCAGGAGAATCCGTATAGGTGTTCGAGTGTTCGAACCGTAATGCGCAAGAAATGGTATGGAAACCCCGTATTTACATATATGCCACTGTGCAGGATAATCCATATAGGTGTTCGAGTGTTCGAACCGTAATGCGCAGGAAATGGTATGTAAACCACGTATTTACATATCTGCCACTGTGCAGGAGAATCCGTATAGGTGTTCGAGTGTTCGAACCGTAATGCGCAAGAAATGATATGTAAACCCCGTATTTACTTATCTGCCACTGTGCAGGAGAATCCATATAGGTGTTCGAGTGTTCGAACCGTAATGCGCAAGAAATGTTATGGAAACCCCGTATTTACATATCTGCCACTCTGCAGAAGAATCCATATAGGTGTTCGAGTGTTCGAACCGTAATGCGCAAGAAATGGTATGGAAACCCCGTATTTCCATATATGCCACTGTGCAGGATAATCCATATAGGTGTTCGAGTGTTCGAACCGTAATGCGCAGGAAATGGTATGTAAACCACGTATTTACATATTTGCCACTGTGCAGGAGAATCCGTATAGGTGTTCGAGTGTTCGAACCGTAATGCGCAAGAAATGGTATGGAAACCCCGTATTTACATATCTGCCACTGTGCAGGAGAATCCGTATAGGTGTTCGAGTGTTCGAACCGTAATGCGCAAGAAATGGTATGGAAACCCTGTATTTACATATCTGCCACTATGCAGGAGAATCCGTATAGGTGTTCGAGTGTTCGAACCGTAATGCGCAAGAAATGGTATGGAAACCCCGTATTTACATATCTGCCACTCTGCAGAAGAATCCGTATAGGTGTTCGAGTGTTCGAACCGTAATGCGCAAGAAATGGTATGGAAACCCCGTATTTACATATCTGCCACTGTGCAGGAGAATCCATATAGGTGTTCGAGTGTTCGAACCGTAATGCGCAAGAAATTGGAATGGAAACCCCGTATTTACATATCTGCCTCTGTGCAGGAGAATCCGTATAGGTGTTCGAGTGTTCGAACCGTAATGCGCAAGAAATGGTATGGAAACCCCGTATTGACATATCTGCCACCCTGCAGAAGAATCTGTATAGGTGTTCGAGTGTTCGATCCGTAATGCGCAAGAATTGGTATGTAAACCCGTTATTTACATATCTGCCACTGCGCAGGAGAATCCGTATAGGTGTTCGAGTGTTCGAACCGTAATGCGCAAGAAATGGTATGGAAACCCCGTATTTACAAATCTACCACTATGCAGGAGAATCCGTATAGGTGTTCGAGTGTTCGAACCGTAATGCGCAAGACCCGCGTATTTACATATCTGCCACTGTGCAGGAGAATCCGTATAGGTGTTCGAGTGTTCGAACCGTAATGCGCAAGAAATGGTATGGAAACCCCGTATTTACATATCTGCCACTGTGCAGGAGAATCCGTATAGGTGTTCGAGTGTTCGAACCGTAATGCGGAAGAAATGGTATGTAAACCACGTATTTACATATCTGCCACTGTGCAGGAGAATCCATATAGTTGTTCGAGTGTTCGAACCGTAATTCGCAAGAATTGGTATGGAAACCCCATATTTACATATCAGCCACTGCGCAGGAGAATCCGTATAGGTGTTCGAGTGTTCGAACCGTAATGCGCAAGAAATGATATGTAAACCCCGTATTTACATATCTGTCACTGTGCAGGAGAATCCGTATAGGTGTTCGAGTGTTCGAACCGTAATGCGCAAGAAATGGTATGTAAACCCCGTATTTACATGTCTGCCACTGTGCAGGAGAATCCGTATAGGTGTTCGAGTGTTCGAACCGTAATGCGCAAGAAATGGTATGGAAACCCCGTATTTACATATCTGCCACTGTGCAGGGGAATCCGTATAGGTGTTCGAGTGTTCGAACAGTAATGCGCAAGAATTGGTATGGAAACCCCGTATTTACATCTCTGCCACTGTGCGGGAGAATCCGTATAGGTGTTCGAGTGTTCGAACCGTAATGCGCAAGAAATGGTATGTAAACCCCGTATTTACATGTCTGCCACTGTGCATGAGAATCCGTATAGGTGTTCGAGTGTTCGAACCGTAATGCGCAAGAAATGGTATGGAAGCCCCGTGTTTACATATCTGCCACTGTGCAGGAGAATCCGTATAGGTGTTCGAGTGTTCGAACCGTAATGCGTAAGAAATGATTTGTAAACCCCGTATTTACATATCTGCCACTGTGCAGGAGAATCCGTATAGGTGTTCGAGTGTTCGAACCGTAATGCGCAAGTAATGGTATGGAAACCCCGTATTTACATATCTGCCACTCTGCAGAAGAATCCGTATAGGTGTTCGAGTGTTCGAGCCGTAATGCGCAAGAAATTGTATGTAAACCCGTTATTTACATATCTGCCACTGCGCAGGAGAATCCGTATAGGTGTTCGAGTGTTGGAACCGTAATGCGCAAGAAATGGTATGGAAACCCCGTATTTACAAATCTACCACTATACAGGAGAATCCGTATAGGTGTTCGAGTGTTCGAACCGTAATGCGCAAGAAATGGTATGTAAACCCCGTATTTACACATCTGCCACTGTGCAGGAGAATCCGTATAGGTGTTCGAGTGTTCGAACCGTAATGCGCAAGAAATGGTATGGAAACCCCGTATTTACATATCTGCCACTGTGCAGGAGAATCCGTATAGGTGTTCGAGTGTTCGAACCGTAATGCGCAAGAAATTGGTATGGAAACCCCGTATTTACATATCTGCCTCTGTGCAGGAGAATCCGTATAGGTGTTCGAGTGTTCGAACCGTAATGCGCAAGAAATGGTATGTAAACCCCGTATTTACATATCTGCCACTGTGCAGGAGAATCCGTATAGGTGTTCGAGTGTTCGAACCGTAATGCGCAAGAAATGGTATGGAAGCCCCGTGTTTACATATCTGCCACTGTGCAGGAGAATCCGTATAGGTGTTCGAGTGTTCGAACCGTAATGCGTAAGAAATGATTTGTAAACCCCGTATTTACATATCTGCCACTGTGCAGGAGAATCCGTATAGGTGTTCGAGTGTTCGAACCGTAATGCGCAAGAAATGGTATGGAAACCCCGTATTTACATATCTGCCACTCTGCAGAAGAATCCGTATAGGTGTTCGAGTGTTCGAGCCGTAATGCGCAAGAAATTGTATGTAAACCCGTTATTTACATATCTGCCACTGCGCAGGAGAATCCGTATAGGTGTTCGAGTGTTCGAACCGTAATACGCAAGAAATGGTATGGAAACCCCGTATTTACAAATCTACCACTATACAGGAGAATCCGTATAGGTGTTCGAGTGTTCGAACCGTAATGCGCAAGAAATGGTATGTAAACCCCGTATTTACACATCTGCCACTGTGCAGGAGAATCCGTATAGGTGTTCGAGTGTTCGAACCGTAATGCGCAAGAAATGATATGTAAACCCCGTATTTACATATCTGCCACTGTGCAGGAGAATCCGTATCGGTGTTCGAGTGTTCGAACCGTAATGCGCAAGAAATGGTATGGAAACCCCGTATTTACATATCTGCCACTGTGCAGGAGAATCCGTATAGGTGTTCGAGTGTTCGAACCGTAATGCGGAAGAAATGGTATGTAAACCACGTATTTACATATCTGCCACTGTGCAGGAGAATCCTTATAGGTGTTCGAGTGTTCGAACCGTAATGCGCAAGAATTGGTATGGAAACCCCATATTTACATATCAGCCACTGTGCAGGAGAATCCGTATAGGTGTTCGAGTGTTCGAACCGTAATGCGCAAGAAATGATATGTAAACCCCGTATTTACATATCTGTCACTGTGCAGGAGAATCCGTATAGGTGTTCGAGTGTTCGAACCGTAATGCGCAAGAAATGGTATGTAAACCCCGTATTTACATGTCTGCCACTGTGCAGGAGAATCCGTATAGGTGTTCGAGTGTTCGAACCGTAATGCGCAAGAAATGGTATGGAAACCCCGTATTTACATATCTGCCACTGTGCAGGGGAATCCGTATAGGTGTTCGAGTGTTCGAACAGTAATGCGCAAGAATTGGTATGGAAACCCCGTATTTACATCTCTGCCACTGTGCGGGAGAATCCGTATAGGTGTTCGAGTGTTCGAACCGTAATGCGCAAGAAATGGTATGTAAACCCCATATTTACATGTCTGCCACTGTGCATGAGAATCCGTATAGGTGTTCGAGTGTTCGAACCGTAATGCGCAAGAAATGGTATGGAAGCCCCGTGTTTACATATCTGCCACTGTGCAGGAGAATCCGTATAGGTGTTCGAGTGTTCGAACCGTAATGCGTAAGAAATGATTTGTAAACCCCGTATTTACATATCTGCCACTGTGCAGGAGAATCCGTATAGGTGTTCGAGTGTTCGAACCGTAATGCGCAAGTAATGGTATGGAAACCCCGTATTTACATATCTGCCACTCTGCAGAAGAATCCGTATAGGTGTTCGAGTGTTCGAGCCGTAATGCGCAAGAAATTGTATGTAAACCCGTTATTTACATATCTGCCACTGCGCAGGAGAATCCGTATAGGTGTTCGAGTGTTCGAACCGTAATGCGCAAGAAATGGTATGGAAACCCCGTATTTACAAATCTACCACTATACAGGAGAATCCGTATAGGTGTTCGAGTGTTCGAACCGTAATGCGCAAGAAATGGTATGTAAACCCCGTATTTACACATCTGCCACTGTGCAGGAGAATCCGTATAGGTGTTCGAGTGTTCGAACCGTAATGCGCAAGAAATGGTATGGAAACCCCGTATTTACATATCTGCCACTGTGCAGGAGAATCCGTATAGGTGTTCGAGTGTTCGAACCGTAATGCGCAAGAAATTGGTATGGAAACCCCGTATTTACATATCTGCCTCTGTGCAGGAGAATCCGTATAGGTGTTCGAGTGTTCGAACCGTAATGCGCAAGAAATGGTATGTAAACCCCGTATTTACATATCTGCCACTGTGCAGGAGAATCCGTATAGGTGTTCGAGTGTTCGAACCGTAATGCGCAAGAAATGGTATGGAAGCCCCGTGTTTACATATCTGCCACTGTGCAGGAGAATCCGTATAGGTGTTCGAGTGTTCGAACCGTAATGCGTAAGAAATGATTTGTAAACCCCGTATTTACATATCTGCCACTGTGCAGGAGAATCCGTATAGGTGTTCGAGTGTTCGAACCGTAATGCGCAAGAAATGGTATGGAAACCCCGTATTTACATATCTGCCACTCTGCAGAAGAATCCGTATAGGTGTTCGAGTGTTCGAGCCGTAATGCGCAAGAAATTGTATGTAAACCCGTTATTTACATATCTGCCACTGCGCAGGAGAATCCGTATAGGTGTTCGAGTGTTCGAACCGTAATACGCAAGAAATGGTATGGAAACCCCGTATTTACAAATCTACCACTATACAGGAGAATCCGTATAGGTGTTCGAGTGTTCGAACCGTAATGCGCAAGAAATGGTATGTAAACCCCGTATTTACACATCTGCCACTGTGCAGGAGAATCCGTATAGGTGTTCGAGTGTTCGAACCGTAATGCGCAAGAAATGATATGTAAACCCCGTATTTACATATCTGCCACTGTGCAGGAGAATCCGTATCGGTGTTCGAGTGTTCGAACCGTAATGCGCAAGAAATGGTATGGAAACCCCGTATTTACATATCTGCCACTGTGCAGGAGAATCCGTATAGGTGTTCGAGTGTTCGAACCGTAATGCGGAAGAAATGGTATGTAAACCACGTATTTACATATCTGCCACTGTGCAGGAGAATCCTTATAGGTGTTCGAGTGTTCGAACCGTAATGCGCAAGAATTGGTATGGAAACCCCATATTTACATATCAGCCACTGTGCAGGAGAATCCGTATAGGTGTTCGAGTGTTCGAACCGTAATGCGCAAGAAATGATATGTAAACCCCGTATTTACATATCTGTCACTGTGCAGGAGAATCCGTATAGGTGTTCGAGTGTTCGAACCGTAATGCGCAAGAAATGGTATGTAAACCCCGTATTTACATGTCTGCCACTGTGCAGGAGAATCCGTATAGGTGTTCGAGTGTTCGAACCGTAATGCGCAAGAAATGGTATGGAAACCCCGTATTTACATATCTGCCACTGTGCAGGGGAATCCGTATAGGTGTTCGAGTGTTCGAACAGTAATGCGCAAGAATTGGTATGGAAACCCCGTATTTACATCTCTGCCACTGTGCGGGAGAATCCGTATAGGTGTTCGAGTGTTCGAACCGTAATGCGCAAGAAATGGTATGTAAACCCCGTATTTACATGTCTGCCACTGTGCATGAGAATCCGTATAGGTGTTCGAGTGTTCGAACCGTAATGCGCAAGAAATGGTATGGAAGCCCCGTGTTTACATATCTGCCACTGTGCAGGAGAATCCGTATAGGTGTTCGAGTGTTCGAACCGTAATGCGTAAGAAATGATTTGTAAACCCCGTATTTACATATCTGCCACTGTGCAGGAGAATCCGTATAGGTGTTCGAGTGTTCGAACCGTAATGCGCAAGTAATGGTATGGAAACCCCGTATTTACATATCTGCCACTCTGCAGAAGAATCCGTATAGGTGTTCGAGTGTTCGAGCCGTAATGCGCAAGAAATTGTATGTAAACCCGTTATTTACATATCTGCCACTGCGCAGGAGAATCCGTATAGGTGTTCGAGTGTTCGAACCGTAATGCGCAAGAAATGGTATGGAAACCCCGTATTTACAAATCTACCACTATACAGGAGAATCCGTATAGGTGTTCGAGTGTTCGAACCGTAATGCGCAAGAAATGGTATGTAAACCCCGTATTTACACATCTGCCACTGTGCAGGAGAATCCGTATAGGTGTTCGAGTGTTCGAACCGTAATGCGCAAGAAATGGTATGGAAACCCCGTATTTACATATCTGCCACTGTGCAGGAGAATCCGTATAGGTGTTCGAGTGTTCGAACCGTAATGCGCAAGAAATTGGTATGGAAACCCCGTATTTACATATCTGCCTCTGTGCAGGAGAATCCGTATAGGTGTTCGAGTGTTCGAACCGTAATGCGCAAGAAATGGTATGTAAACCCCGTATTTACATATCTGCCACTGTGCAGGAGAATCCGTATAGGTGTTCGAGTGTTCGAACCGTAATGCGCAAGAAATGGTATGGAAGCCCCGTGTTTACATATCTGCCACTGTGCAGGAGAATCCGTATAGGTGTTCGAGTGTTCGAACCGTAATGCGTAAGAAATGATTTGTAAACCCCGTATTTACATATCTGCCACTGTGCAGGAGAATCCGTATAGGTGTTCGAGTGTTCGAACCGTAATGCGCAAGAAATGGTATGGAAACCCCGTATTTACATATCTGCCACTCTGCAGAAGAATCCGTATAGGTGTTCGAGTGTTCGAGCCGTAATGCGCAAGAAATTGTATGTAAACCCGTTATTTACATATCTGCCACTGCGCAGGAGAATCCGTATAGGTGTTCGAGTGTTCGAACCGTAATGCGCAAGAAATGGTATGGAAACCCCGTATTTACAAATCTACCACTATACAGGAGAATCCGTATAGGTGTTCGAGTGTTCGAACCGTAATGCGCAAGAAATGGTATGTAAACCCCGTATTTACACATCTGCCACTGTGCAGGAGAATCCGTATAGGTGTTCGAGTGTTCGAACCGTAATGCGCAAGAAATGATATGTAAACCCCGTATTTACATATCTGCCACTGTGCAGGAGAATCCGTATCGGTGTTCGAGTGTTCGAACCGTAATGCGCAAGAAATGGTATGGAAACCCCGTATTTACATATCTGCCACTGTGCAGGAGAATCCGTATAGGTGTTCGAGTGTTCGAACCGTAATGCGGAAGAAATGGTATGTAAACCACGTATTTACATATCTGCCACTGTGCAGGAGAATCCTTATAGGTGTTCGAGTGTTCGAACCGTAATGCGCAAGAATTGGTATGGAAACCCCATATTTACATATCAGCCACTGTGCAGGAGAATCCGTATAGGTGTTCGAGTGTTCGAACCGTAATGCGCAAGAAATGATATGTAAACCCCGTATTTACATATCTGTCACTGTGCAGGAGAATCCGTATAGGTGTTCGAGTGTTCGAACCGTAATGCGCAAGAAATGGTATGTAAACCCCGTATTTACATGTCTGCCACTGTGCAGGAGAATCCGTATAGGTGTTCGAGTGTTCGAACCGTAATGCGCAAGAAATGGTATGGAAACCCCGTATTTACATATCTGCCACTGTGCAGGGGAATCCGTATAGGTGTTCGAGTGTTCGAACAGTAATGCGCAAGAATTGGTATGGAAACCCCGTATTTACATGTCTGCCACTGTGCAGGAGAATCCGTATAGGTGTTCGAGTGTTCGAACAGTAATGCGCAAGAAATGGTATGGAAACCCCGTATTTACATATCTGCCACTATGCAGGGGAATCCGTATAGGTGTTCGAGTGTTCGAACAGTAATGCGCAAGAATTGGTATGGAAACCCCGTATTTACATATCTGCCACTGTGCAGGAGAATCCGTATAGGTGTTCAAGTGTTCGAACCGTAATGCGTAAGAAATGATATGTAAACCCCGTATTTACATATCTGCCTCTGTGCAGGAGAATCCGTATAGGTGTTCGAGTGTTCGAACCGTAATGCGCAAGAAATGGTATGGAAACCCCGTATTTACATATCTGTCACTGTGCAGGAGAATCCGTATAGGTGTTCGAGTGTTCGAACCGTAATGCGCAAGAAATGGTATGTAAACCACGTATTTACATATCTGCCACTGTGCAGGAGAATCCATATAGGTGTTCGAGTGTTCGAACCGTAATGCGCAAGAAATGGTATGGAAACCCCGTATTTACATATCTGCCACTGTGCAGGAGAATCCGTATAGGTGTTCGAGTGTTCGAACCGTAATGCGCAAGAAATTGGTATGGAAACCCCGTATTTACATATCTGCCTCTGTGCAGGAGAATCCGTATAGGTGTTCGAGTGTTCGAACCGTA
Source organism: Camellia sinensis (assembly GCF_055761805.1). Taxonomy (NCBI): domain Eukaryota; kingdom Viridiplantae; phylum Streptophyta; class Magnoliopsida; order Ericales; family Theaceae; genus Camellia; species Camellia sinensis. The sequence continues at coordinate 1,873,903 of NW_028128989.1, read as the reverse complement.
ATGCGCAAGAAATGGTATGTAAACCCCGTATTTACATATCTGCCACTGTGCAGGAGAATCCGTATAGGTGTTCGAGTGTTCGAACCGTAATGCGCAAGAAATGGTATGGAAACCCCGTATTTACATATCTGCCACTGTGCAGGAGAATCCGTATAGGTGTTCGAGTGTTCGAACCGTAATGCGGAAGAAATGGTATGTAAACCACGTATTTACATATCTGCCACTGTGCAGGAGAATCCATATAGTTGTTCGAGTGTTCGAACCGTAATTCGCAAGAATTGGTATGGAAACCCCATATTTACATATCAGCCACTGCGCAGGAGAATCCGTATAGGTGTTCGAGTGTTCGAACCGTAATGCGCAAGAAATGATATGTAAACCCCGTATTTACATATCTGTCACTGTGCAGGAGAATCCGTATAGGTGTTCGAGTGTTCGAACCGTAATGCGCAAGAAATGGTATGTAAACCCCGTATTTACATGTCTGCCACTGTGCAGGAGAATCCGTATAGGTGTTCGAGTGTTCGAACCGTAATGCGCAAGAAATGGTATGGAAACCCCGTATTTACATATCTGCCACTGTGCAGGGGAATCCGTATAGGTGTTCGAGTGTTCGAACAGTAATGCGCAAGAATTGGTATGGAAACCCCGTATTTACATCTCTGCCACTGTGCGGGAGAATCCGTATAGGTGTTCGAGTGTTCGAACCGTAATGCGCAAGAAATGGTATGTAAACCCCGTATTTACATGTCTGCCACTGTGCATGAGAATCCGTATAGGTGTTCGAGTGTTCGAACCGTAATGCGCAAGAAATGGTATGGAAGCCCCGTGTTTACATATCTGCCACTGTGCAGGAGAATCCGTATAGGTGTTCGAGTGTTCGAACCGTAATGCGCAAGAAATGGTATGTAAACCCCGTATTTACATATCTGCCACTGTGCAGGAGAATCCGTATAGGTGTTCGAGTGTTCGAACCGTAATGCGCAAGAAATGGTATGGAAACCTCGTATTTACATATCTGCCACTCTGCTGGAGAATACGTATAGGTGTTCGAGTGTTCGAACCGTAATGCGCAAGAAATGGTATGTAAACCACGTATTTATATATCTGCCACTGTGCAGGAGAATCCATATAGGTGTTCGAGTGTTCGAACCGTAATGCGCAAGAAATTGGTATGGAAACCCCGTATTTACATATCTGCCTCTGTGCAGGAGAATCCGTATAGGTGTTCGAGTGTTCGAACCAAAATGCGCAAGATATGGTATGTAAACCCCGTATTTACATATCTGCCACTATGCAGGAGAATCCATATAGGTGTTCGAGTGTTCGAACCGTAATGCGCAAGAAATGGTATGTAAACCCCGTATTTACATATCTGCCACTGTGCCGGAGAATACGTATAGGTGTTCGAGTGTTCGAACCGTAATGCGCAAGAAATGGTATGTAAACCACGTATTTATATATCTGCCACTGTGCAGGAGAATCCATATAGGTGTTCGAGTGTTCGAACTGTAATGCGCAAGAAATTGGTATGGAAACCCTGTATTTACATATCTGCCTCTGTGCAGGAGAATCCGTATAGGTGTTCGAGTGTTCGAACCAAAATGCGCAAGATATGGTATGTAAACCCCGTATTTACATATCTGCCACTATGCAGGAGAATCCATATAGGTGTTCGAGTGTTCGAACCGTAATGCGCAAGAAATGGTATGTAAACCCCGTATTTACATATCTGCCACTGTGCCGGAGAATCCGTATAGGTGTTCGAGTGTTCGAACCGTAATGCGCAAGAAATAGTATGGAAACCCCGTATTTACATATCTGCCACTGTGCAGGAGAATCCGAATAGGTGTTCGAGTGTTCGAACCGTAATGCGCAAGAAATGATATGTAAACCCCGTATTTACATATCTGCCACTGTGCAGGAGAATCCGTATAGGTGTTCGAGTGTTCGAACCGTAATGCGCAAGAAATGGTATGTAAACCCCGTATTTACATATCTGCCACTATGCAGGAGAATCCATATAGGTGTTCGAGTGTTCGAACCGTAATGCGAAAGAAATAGTATGGAAACCCCGTATTTACCTAACTGCCACTGTGCAGGAGAATCCGTATAGGTGTTCGAGTGTTCGAACGGTAATGCACAAGAAATGGTGTGTAAACCCCGTATTTACATATCTGCCACTGTGCAGAAGAATCCGTATAGGTGTTCGAGTGTTCGAACCGTAATGCGCAAGAAATGATATGTAAACCCCGTATTTACATATCTGCCACTGTGCAGGAGAATCCGTATAGGTGTTCGAGTGTTCGAACCGTAATGCGCAAGAAATGGTATGTAAACCCCGTATTTACATATCTGCCACTGTGCCGGAGAATCCGTATAGGTGTTCGAGTGTTCGAACCGTAATGCGCAAGAAATAGTATGGAAACCCCGTATTTACATATCTGCCACTGTGCAGGAGAATCCGAATAGGTGTTCGAGTGTTCGAACCGTAATGCGCAAGAAATGATATGTAAACCCCGTATTTACATATCTGCCACTGTGCAGGAGAATCCGTATAGGTGTTCGAGTGTTCGAACCGTAATGCGCAAGAAATGGTATGTAAACCCCGTATTTACATGTCTGCCACTGTGCATGAGAATCCGTATAGGTGTTCGAGTGTTCGAACCGTAATGCGCAAGAAATGGTATGGAAGCCCCGTGTTTACATATCTGCCACTGTGCAGGAGAATCCGTATAGGTGTTCGAGTGTTCGAACCGTAATGCGTAAGAAATGATTTGTAAACCCCGTATTTACATATCTGCCACTGTGCAGGAGAATCCGTATAGGTGTTCGAGTGTTCGAACCGTAATGCGCAAGTAATGGTATGGAAACCCCGTATTTACATATCTGCCACTCTGCAGAAGAATCCGTATAGGTGTTCGAGTGTTCGAGCCGTAATGCGCAAGAAATTGTATGTAAACCCGTTATTTACATATCTGCCACTGCGCAGGAGAATCCGTATAGGTGTTCGAGTGTTCGAACCGTAATGCGCAAGAAATGGTATGGAAACCCCGTATTTACAAATCTACCACTATACAGGAGAATCCGTATAGGTGTTCGAGTGTTCGAACCGTAATGCGCAAGAAATGGTATGTAAACCCCGTATTTACACATCTGCCACTGTGCAGGAGAATCCGTATAGGTGTTCGAGTGTTCGAACCGTAATGCGCAAGAAATGGTATGGAAACCCCGTATTTACATATCTGCCACTGTGCAGGAGAATCCGTATAGGTGTTCGAGTGTTCGAACCGTAATGCGCAAGAAATTGGTATGGAAACCCCGTATTTACATATCTGCCTCTGTGCAGGAGAATCCGTATAGGTGTTCGAGTGTTCGAACCGTAATGCGCAAGAAATGGTATGTAAACCCCGTATTTACATATCTGCCACTGTGCAGGAGAATCCGTATAGGTGTTCGAGTGTTCGAACCGTAATGCGCAAGAAATGGTATGGAAGCCCCGTGTTTACATATCTGCCACTGTGCAGGAGAATCCGTATAGGTGTTCGAGTGTTCGAACCGTAATGCGTAAGAAATGATTTGTAAACCCCGTATTTACATATCTGCCACTGTGCAGGAGAATCCGTATAGGTGTTCGAGTGTTCGAACCGTAATGCGCAAGAAATGGTATGGAAACCCCGTATTTACATATCTGCCACTCTGCAGAAGAATCCGTATAGGTGTTCGAGTGTTCGAGCCGTAATGCGCAAGAAATTGTATGTAAACCCGTTATTTACATATCTGCCACTGCGCAGGAGAATCCGTATAGGTGTTCGAGTGTTCGAACCGTAATGCGCAAGAAATGGTATGGAAACCCCGTATTTACAAATCTACCACTATACAGGAGAATCCGTATAGGTGTTCGAGTGTTCGAACCGTAATGCGCAAGAAATGGTATGTAAACCCCGTATTTACACATCTGCCACTGTGCAGGAGAATCCGTATAGGTGTTCGAGTGTTCGAACCGTAATGCGCAAGAAATGATATGTAAACCCCGTATTTACATATCTGCCACTGTGCAGGAGAATCCGTATCGGTGTTCGAGTGTTCGAACCGTAATGCGCAAGAAATGGTATGGAAACCCCGTATTTACATATCTGCCACTGTGCAGGAGAATCCGTATAGGTGTTCGAGTGTTCGAACCGTAATGCGGAAGAAATGGTATGTAAACCACGTATTTACATATCTGCCACTGTGCAGGAGAATCCTTATAGGTGTTCGAGTGTTCGAACCGTAATGCGCAAGAATTGGTATGGAAACCCCATATTTACATATCAGCCACTGTGCAGGAGAATCCGTATAGGTGTTCGAGTGTTCGAACCGTAATGCGCAAGAAATGATATGTAAACCCCGTATTTACATATCTGTCACTGTGCAGGAGAATCCGTATAGGTGTTCGAGTGTTCGAACCGTAATGCGCAAGAAATGGTATGTAAACCCCGTATTTACATGTCTGCCACTGTGCAGGAGAATCCGTATAGGTGTTCGAGTGTTCGAACCGTAATGCGCAAGAAATGGTATGGAAACCCCGTATTTACATATCTGCCACTGTGCAGGGGAATCCGTATAGGTGTTCGAGTGTTCGAACAGTAATGCGCAAGAATTGGTATGGAAACCCCGTATTTACATGTCTGCCACTGTGCAGGAGAATCCGTATAGGTGTTCGAGTGTTCGAACAGTAATGCGCAAGAAATGGTATGGAAACCCCGTATTTACATATCTGCCACTATGCAGGGGAATCCGTATAGGTGTTCGAGTGTTCGAACAGTAATGCGCAAGAATTGGTATGGAAACCCCGTATTTACATATCTGCCACTGTGCAGGAGAATCCGTATAGGTGTTCAAGTGTTCGAACCGTAATGCGTAAGAAATGATATGTAAACCCCGTATTTACATATCTGCCTCTGTGCAGGAGAATCCGTATAGGTGTTCGAGTGTTCGAACCGTAATGCGCAAGAAATGGTATGGAAACCCCGTATTTACATATCTGTCACTGTGCAGGAGAATCCGTATAGGTGTTCGAGTGTTCGAACCGTAATGCGCAAGAAATGGTATGTAAACCACGTATTTACATATCTGCCACTGTGCAGGAGAATCCATATAGGTGTTCGAGTGTTCGAACCGTAATGCGCAAGAAATGGTATGGAAACCCCGTATTTACATATCTGCCACTGTGCAGGAGAATCCGTATAGGTGTTCGAGTGTTCGAACCGTAATGCGCAAGAAATTGGTATGGAAACCCCGTATTTACATATCTGCCTCTGTGCAGGAGAATCCGTATAGGTGTTCGAGTGTTCGAACCGTAATGCGCAAGAAATGGTATGTAAACCACGTATTTACATATCTGCCACTGTGCAGGAGAATCCATATAGTTGTTCGAGTGTTCGAACCGTAATTCGCAAGAATTGGTATGGAAACCCCATATTTACATATCAGCCACTGCGCAGGAGAATCCGTATAGGTGTTCGAGTGTTCGAACCGTAATGCGCAAGAAATGATATGTAAACCCCGTATTTACATATCTGTCACTGTGCAGGAGAATCCGTATAGGTGTTCGAGTGTTCGAACCGTAATGCGCAAGAAATGGTATGTAAACCCCGTATTTACATGTCTGCCACTGTGCAGGAGAATCCGTATAGGTGTTCGAGTGTTCGAACCGTAATGCGCAAGAAATGGTATGGAAACCCCGTATTTACATATCTGCCACTCTGCTGGAGAATACGTATAGGTGTTCGAGTGTTCGAACCGTAATGCGCAAGAAATGGTATGTAAACCACGTATTTATATATCTGCCACTGTGCAGGAGAATCCATATAGGTGTTCGAGTGTTCGAACCGTAATGCGCAAGAAATTGGTATGGAAACCCCGTATTTACATATCTGCCTCTGTGCAGGAGAATCCGTATAGGTGTTCGAGTGTTCGAACCAAAATGCGCAAGATATGGTATGTAAACCCCGTATTTACATATCTGCCACTATGCAGGAGAATCCATATAGGTGTTCGAGTGTTCGAACCGTAATGCGCAAGAAATGGTATGTAAACCCCGTATTTACATATCTGCCACTGTGCAGGGGAATCCGTATAGGTGTTCGAGTGTTCGAACAGTAATGCGCAAGAATTGGTATGGAAACCCCGTATTTACATCTCTGCCACTGTGCGGGAGAATCCGTATAGGTGTTCGAGTGTTCGAACCGTAATGCGCAAGAAATGGTATGTAAACCCCGTATTTACATGTCTGCCACTGTGCATGAGAATCCGTATAGGTGTTCGAGTGTTCGAACCGTAATGCGCAAGAAATGGTATGGAAGCCCCGTGTTTACATATCTGCCACTGTGCAGGAGAATCCGTATAGGTGTTCGAGTGTTCGAACCGTAATGCGCAAGAAATGGTATGTAAACCCCGTATTTACATATCTGCCACTGTGCAGGAGAATCCGTATAGGTGTTCGAGTGTTCGAACCGTAATGCGCAAGAAATGGTATGGAAACCTCGTATTTACATATCTGCCACTCTGCTGGAGAATACGTATAGGTGTTCGAGTGTTCGAACCGTAATGCGCAAGAAATGGTATGTAAACCACGTATTTATATATCTGCCACTGTGCAGGAGAATCCATATAGGTGTTCGAGTGTTCGAACCGTAATGCGCAAGAAATTGGTATGGAAACCCCGTATTTACATATCTGCCTCTGTGCAGGAGAATCCGTATAGGTGTTCGAGTGTTCGAACCAAAATGCGCAAGATATGGTATGTAAACCCCGTATTTACATATCTGCCACTATGCAGGAGAATCCATATAGGTGTTCGAGTGTTCGAACCGTAATGCGCAAGAAATGGTATGTAAACCCCGTATTTACATATCTGCCACTGTGCCGGAGAATACGTATAGGTGTTCGAGTGTTCGAACCGTAATGCGCAAGAAATGGTATGTAAACCACGTATTTATATATCTGCCACTGTGCAGGAGAATCCATATAGGTGTTCGAGTGTTCGAACCGTAATGCGCAAGAAATTGGTATGGAAACCCTGTATTTACATATCTGCCTCTGTGCAGGAGAATCCGTATAGGTGTTCGAGTGTTCGAACCAAAATGCGCAAGATATGGTATGTAAACCCCGTATTTACATATCTGCCACTATGCAGGAGAATCCATATAGGTGTTCGAGTGTTCGAACCGTAATGCGCAAGAAATGGTATGTAAACCCCGTATTTACATATCTGCCACTGTGCCGGAGAATCCGTATAGGTGTTCGAGTGTTCGAACCGTAATGCGCAAGAAATAGTATGGAAACCCCGTATTTACATATCTGCCACTGTGCAGGAGAATCCGAATAGGTGTTCGAGTGTTCGAACCGTAATGCGCAAGAAATGATATGTAAACCCCGTATTTACATATCTGCCACTGTGCAGGAGAATCCGTATAGGTGTTCGAGTGTTCGAACCGTAATGCGCAAGAAATGGTATGTAAACCCCGTATTTACATATCTGCCACTATGCAGGAGAATCCATATAGGTGTTCGAGTGTTCGAACCGTAATGCGAAAGAAATAGTATGGAAACCCCGTATTTACCTAACTGCCACTGTGCAGGAGAATCCGTATAGGTGTTCGAGTGTTCGAACGGTAATGCACAAGAAATGGTGTGTAAACCCCGTATTTACATATCTGCCACTGTGCAGAAGAATCCGTATAGGTGTTCGAGTGTTCGAACCGTAATGCGCAAGAAATGATATGTAAACCCCGTATTTACATATCTGCCACTGTGCAGGAGAATCCGTATAGGTGTTCGAGTGTTCGAACCGTAATGCGCAAGAAATGGTATGTAAACCCCGTATTTACATATCTGCCACTGTGCCGGAGAATCCGTATAGGTGTTCGAGTGTTCGAACCGTAATGCGCAAGAAATAGTATGGAAACCCCGTATTTACATATCTGCCACTGTGCAGGAGAATCCGAATAGGTGTTCGAGTGTTCGAACCGTAATGCGCAAGAAATGATATGTAAACCCCGTATTTACATATCTGCCACTGTGCAGGAGAATCCGTATAGGTGTTCGAGTGTTCGAACCGTAATGCGCAAGAAATGGTATGTAAACCCCGTATTTACATATCTGCCACTATGCAGGAGAATCCATATAGGTGTTCGAGTGTTCGAACCGTAATGCGCAAGAAATGGTATGTAAACCCCGTATTTACATGTCTGCCACTGTGCATGAGAATCCGTATAGGTGTTCGAGTGTTCGAACCGTAATGCGCAAGAAATGGTATGGAAGCCCCGTATTTACATATCTGCCACTGTGCAGGAGAATCCGTATAGGTGTTCGAGTGTTCGAACCGTAATGCGTAAGAAATGATTTGTAAACCCCGTATTTACATATCTGCCACTGTGCAGGAGAATCCGTATAGGTGTTCGAGTGTTCGAACCGTAATGCGCAAGAAATGGTATGGAAACCCCGTATTTACATATCTGCCACTCTGCAGAAGAATCCGTATAGGTGTTCGAGTGTTCGAGCCGTAATGCGCAAGAAATTGTATGTAAACCCGTTATTTACATATCTGCCACTGCGCAGGAGAATCCGTATAGGTGTTCGAGTGTTCGAACCGTAATGCGCAAGAAATGGTATGGAAACCCCGTATTTACAAATCTACCACTATACAGGAGAATCCGTATAGGTGTTCGAGTGTTCGAACCGTAATGCGCAAGAAATGGTATGTAAACCCCGTATTTACACATCTGCCACTGTGCAGGAGAATCCGTATAGGTGTTCGAGTGTTCGAACCGTAATGCGCAAGAAATGATATGTAAACCCCGTATTTACATATCTGCCACTGTGCAGGAGAATCCGTATCGGTGTTCGAGTGTTCGAACCGTAATGCGCAAGAAATGGTATGGAAACCCCGTATTTACATATCTGCCACTGTGCAGGAGAATCCGTATAGGTGTTCGAGTGTTCGAACCGTAATGCGGAAGAAATGGTATGTAAACCACGTATTTACATATCTGCCACTGTGCAGGAGAATCCTTATAGGTGTTCGAGTGTTCGAACCGTAATGCGCAAGAATTGGTATGGAAACCCCATATTTACATATCAGCCACTGTGCAGGAGAATCCGTATAGGTGTTCGAGTGTTCGAACCGTAATGCGCAAGAAATGATATGTAAACCCCGTATTTACATATCTGTCACTGTGCAGGAGAATCCGTATAGGTGTTCGAGTGTTCGAACCGTAATGCGCAAGAAATGGTATGTAAACCCCGTATTTACATGTCTGCCACTGTGCAGGAGAATCCGTATAGGTGTTCGAGTGTTCGAACCGTAATGCGCAAGAAATGGTATGGAAACCCCGTATTTACATATCTGCCACTGTGCAGGGGAATCCGTATAGGTGTTCGAGTGTTCGAACAGTAATGCGCAAGAATTGGTATGGAAACCCCGTATTTACATGTCTGCCACTGTGCAGGAGAATCCGTATAGGTGTTCGAGTGTTCGAACAGTAATGCGCCAGAAATGGTATGGAAACCCCGTATTTACATATCTGCCACTATGCAGGGGAATCCGTATAGGTGTTCGAGTGTTCGAACAGTAATGCGCAAGAATTGGTATGGAAACCCCGTATTTACATATCTGCCACTGTGCAGGAGAATCCGTATAGGTGTTCAAGTGTTCGAACCGTAATGCGTAAGAAATGATATGTAAACCCCGTATTTACATATCTGCCTCTGTGCAGGAGAATCCGTATAGGTGTTCGAGTGTTCGAACCGTAATGCGCAAGAAATGGTATGGAAACCCCGTATTTACATATCTGTCACTGTGCAGGAGAATCCGTATAGGTGTTCGAGTGTTCGAACCGTAACGCGCAAGAAATGGTATGTAAACCACGTATTTACATATCTGCCACTGTGCAGGAGAATCCATATAGGTGTTCGAGTGTTCGAACCGTAATGCGCAAGAAATGGTATGGAAACCCCGTATTTACATATCTGCCACTGTGCAGGAGAATCCGTATAGGTGTTCGAGTGTTCGAACCGTAATGCGCAAGAAATTGGTATGGAAACCCCGTATTTACATATCTGCCTCTGTGCAGGAGAATCCGTATAGGTGTTCGAGTGTTCGAACCGTAATGCGCAAGAAATGGTATGTAAACCCCGTATTTACATATCTGCCACTGTGCAGGAGAATCCGTATAGGTGTTCGAGTGTTCGAACCGTAATGCGCAAGAAATGGTATGGAAACCCCGTATTTACATATCTGCCACTCTGCAGGAGAATCCGTATAGGTATTCGAGTGTTCGAACCGTAATGCGCAAGAAATGGTATGGAAACCCCGTATTTACATATCTGCCACTCTGCAGAAGAATCTGTATAGGTGTTCGAGTGTTCGATCCGTAATGCGCAAGAATTGGTATGTAAACCCGTTATTTACATATCTGCCACTGCGCAGGAGAATCCGTATAGGTGTTCGAGTGTTCGAACCGTAATGCGCAAGAAATGGTATGGAAACCCCGTATTTACATATCTGCCACTATGCAGGAGAATCCGTATAAGTGTTCGAGTGTTCGAACCGTAATGCGCAAGAAATGATATGTAAACCCCGTATTTACATATCTGCCACTGTGCAGGAGAATCCGTATAGGTGTTCGAGTGTTCGAACCGTAATGCGCAAGAAATGGTATGGAAACCCCGTATTTACATATCTGTCACTGTGCAGGAGAATCCGTATAGGTGTTCGAGTGTTCGAACCGTAATGCGCAAGAAATGGTATGTAAACCACGTATTTACATATCTGCCACTGTGCAGAAGAATCCATATAGGTGTTCGAGTGTTCGAACCGTAATGCGCAAGAAATGGTATGGAAACCCCGTATTTACATATCTGCCACTGTGCAGGAGAATCCGTATAGGTGTTCGAGTGTTCGAACCGTAATGCGCAAGAAATTGGTATGGAAACCCCGTATTTACATATCTGCCTCTGTGCAGGAGAATCCGTATAGGTGTTCGAGTGTTCGAACCGTAATGCGCAAGAAATGGTATGTAAACCCCGTATTTACATATCTGCCACTGTGCAGGAGAATCCGTATAGGTGTTCGAGTGTTCGAACCGTAATGCGCAAGAAATGGTATGGAAACCTCGTATTTACATATCTGCCACTCTGCTGGAGAATACGTATAGGTGTTCGAGTGTTCGAACCGTAATGCGCAAGAAATGGTATGTAAACCACGTATTTACATATCTGCCACTGTGCAGGAGAATCCATATAGGTGTTCGAGTGTTCGAACCGTAATGCGCAAGAAATTGGTATGGAAACCCTGTATTTACATATCTGCCTCTGTGCAGGAGAATCCGTATAGGTGTTCGAGTGTTCGAACCAAAATGCGCAAGAAATGGTATGTAAACCCCGTATTTACATATCTGCCACTATGCAGGAGAATCCATATAGGTGTTCGAGTGTTCGAACCGTAATGCGCAAGAAATGGTATGTAAACCCCGTATTTACATATCTGCCACTGTGCCGGAGAATCCGTATAGGTGTTCGAGTGTTCGAACCGTAATGCGCAAGAAATAGTATGGAAACCCCGTATTTACATATCTGCCACTGTGCAGGAGAATCCGAATAGGTGTTCGAGTGTTCGAACCGTAATGCGCAAGAAATGATATGTAAACCCCGTATTTACATATCTGCCACTGTGCAGGAGAATCCGTATAGGTGTTCGAGTGTTCGAACCGTAATGCGCAAGAAATGGTATGTAAACCCCGTATTTACATATCTGCCACTATGCAGGAGAATCCATATAGGTGTTCGAGTGTTCGAACCGTAATGCGAAAGAAATAGTATGGAAACCCCGTATTTACCTAACTGCCACTGTGCAGGAGAATCCGTATAGGTGTTCGAGTGTTCGAACGGTAATGCACAAGAAATGGTGTGTAAACCCCGTATTTACATATCTGCCACTGTGCAGAAGAATCCGTATAGGTGTTCGAGTGTTCGAACCGTAATGCGCAAGAAATGATATGCAAACCCCGTATTTACATATCTGCCACTGTGCAGGAGAATCCGTATAGGTGTTCGAGTGTTCGAACCGTAATGCGCAAGAAATGGTATGGAAACCCCGTATTTACATATATGCCACTGTGCAGGATAATCCATATAGGTGTTCGAGTGTTCGAACCGTAATGCGCAGGAAAAGGTATGTAAACCACGTATTTACATATCTGCCACTGTGCAGGAGAATCCGTATAGGTGTTCGAGTGTTCGAACCGTAATGCGCAAGAAATGATATGTAAACCCCGTATTTACTTATCTGCCACTGTGCAGGAGAATCCATATAGGTGTTCGAGTGTTCGAACCGTAATGCGCAAGAAATGTTATGGAAACCCCGTATTTACATATCTGCCACTCTGCAGAAGAATCCGTATAGGTGTTCGAGTGTTCGAACCGTAATCCGCAAGAAATGGTATGGAAACCCCGTATTTCCATATATGCCACTATGCAGGATAATCCATATAGGTGTTCGAGTGTTCGAACCGTAATGCGCAGGAAATGGTATGTAAACCACGTATTTACATATTTGCCACTGTGCAGGAGAATCCGTATAGGTGCTCGAGTGTTCGAACCGTAATGCGCAAGAAATGGTATGGAAACCCCGTATTTACATATCTGCCACTGTGCAGGAGAATCCGTATAGGTGTTCGAGTGTTCGAACCGTAATGCGCAAGAAATGGTATGGAAACCCTATATTTACATATCTGCCACTATGCAGGAGAATCCGTATAGGTGTTCGAGTGTTCGAACCGTAATGCGCAAGAAATGGTATGGAAACCCCGTATTTACATATCTGCCACTCTGCAGAAGAATCCGTATAGGTGTTCGAGTGTTCGAACCGTAATGCGCAAGAAATGGTATGGAAACCCCGTATTTACATATCTGCCACTGTGCAGGAGAATCCATATAGGTGTTCGAGTGTTCGAACCGTAATGCGCAAGAAATTGGAATGGAAACCCCGTATTTACATATCTGCCTCTGTGCAGGAGAATCCGTATAGGTGTTCGAGTGTTCGAACCGTAATGCGCAAGAAATGGTATGGAAACCCCGTATTGACATATCTGCCACCCTGCAGAAGAATCTGTATAGGTGTTCGAGTGTTCGATCCGTAATGCGCAAGAATTGGTATGTAAACCCGTTATTTACATATCTGCCACTGCGCAGGAGAATCCGTATAGGTGTTCGAGTGTTCGAACCGTAATGCGCAAGAAATGGTATGGAAACCCCGTATTTACAAATCTACCACTATGCAGGAGAATCCGTATAGGTGTTCGAGTGTTCGAACCGTAATGCGCAAGACCCGCGTATTTACATATCTGCCATTGTGCAGGAGAATCCGTATAGGTGTTCGAGTGTTCGAACCGTAATGCGCAAGAAATGGTATGGAAACCCCGTATTTACATATCTGCCACTGTGCAGGAGAATCCGTATAGGTGTTCGAGTGTTCGAACCGTAATGCGCAAGAAATGGTATGGAAACCCCGTATTTACATATCTGCCACTCTGCAGAAGAATCCGTATAGGTGTTCGAGTGTTCGAACCGTAATGCGCAAGAAATGGTATGGAAACCCCGTATTTACATATCTGCCACTGTGCAGGAGAATCCATATAGGTGTTCGAGTGTTCGAACCGTAATGCGCAAGAAATTGGTATGGAAACCCTGTATTTACATATCTGCCTCTGTGCAGGAGAATCCGTATAGGTGTTCGAGTGTTCGAACCAAAATGCGCAAGAAATGGTATGTAAACCCCGTATTTACATATCTGCCACTATGCAGGAGAATCCATATAGGTGTTCGAGTGTTCGAACCGTAATGCGCAAGAAATGGTATGGAAACCCCGTATTTACATATCTGCCACTGTGCCGGAGAATCCGTATAGGTGTTCGAGTGTTCGAACCGTAATGCGCAAGAAATAGTATGGAAACCCCGTATTTACATATCTGCCACTGTGCAGGAGAATCCGTATAGGTGTTCGAGTGTTCGAACCGTAATGCGAAAGAAATAGTATGGAAACCCCGTATTTACCTAACTGCCACTGTGCAGGAGAATCCGTATAGGTGTTCGAGTGTTCGAACCGTAATGCACAAGAAATGGTGTGTAAACCCCGTATTTACATATCTGCCACTGTGCAGAAGAATCCGTATAGGTGTTCGAGTGTTCGAACCGTAATGCGCAAGAAATGATATGTAAACCCCGTATTTACATATCTGCCATTGTGCAGGAGAATCCGTATAGGTGTTCGAGTGTTCGAACCGTAATGCGCAAGAAATGGTATGGAAACCCCGTATTTACATATATGCCACTGTGCAGGATAATCCATATAGGTGTTCGAGTGTTCGAACCGTAATGCGCAGGAAATGGTATGTAAACCACGTATTTACATATCTGCCACTGTGCAGGAGAATCCGTATAGGTGTTCGAGTGTTCGAACCGTAATGCGCAAGAAATGATATGTAAACCCCGTATTTACTTATCTGCCACTGTGCAGGAGAATCCGTATAGGTGTTCGAGTGTTCGAACCGTAATGCGCAAGAAATGTTATGGAAACCCCGTATTTACATATCTGCCACTCTGCAGAAGAATCCGTATAGGTGTTTGAGTGTTCGAACCGTAATGCGCAAGAAATGGTATGGAAACCCCGTATTTCCATATATGCCACTGTGCAGGATAATCCATATAGGTGTTCGAGTGTTCGAACCGTAATGCGCAGGAAATGGTATGTAAACCACGTATTTACATATTTGCCACTGTGCAGGAGAATCCATATAGGTGTTCGAGTGTTCGAACCGTAATGCGCAAGAAATGGTATGGAAACCCCGTATTTACATATCTGCCACTGTGCAGGAGAATCCGTATAGGTGTTCGAGTGTTCGAACCGTAATGCGCAAGAAATGGTATGGAAACCCCGTATTTACATATCTGCCACTCTGCAGAAGAATCCGTATAGGTGTTCGAGTGTTCGAACCGTAATGCGCAAGAAATGGTATGGAAACCCCGTATTTACATATCTGCCACTGTGCAGGAGAATCCATATAGGTGTTCGACTGTTCGAACCGTAATGCGCAAGAAATTGGAATGGAAACCCCGTATTTACATATCTGCCTCTGTGCAGGAGAATCCGCAAAGGTGTTCGAGTGTTCGAACCGTAATGCGCAAGAAATGGTATGGAAACCCCGTATTGACATATCTGCCACCCTGCAGAAGAATCTGTATAGGTGTTCGAGTGTTCGATCCGTAATGCGCAAGAATTGGTATGGAAACCCTGTATTTACATATCTGCCTCTGTGCAGGAGAATCCGTATAGGTGTTCGAGTGTTCGAACCGTAATGCGCAAGAAATGGTATGGAAACCCCGTATTTACATATCTGCCACTGTGCAGGAGAATCCGTATAGGTGTTCGAGTGTTCGAACCGTAATGCGCAAGAAATTGGTATGGAAACCCCGTATTTACATATCTGCCTCTGTGCAGGAGAATCCGTATAGGTGTTCGAGTGTTCGAACCGTAATGCGCAAGAAATGGTATGTAAACCCCGTATTTACATATCTGCCACTGTGCAGGAGAATCCGTATAGGTGTTCGAGTGTTCGAACCGTAATGCGCAAGAAATGGTATGGAAACCCCGTATTTACATATCTGCCACTCTGCAGGAGAATACGTATAGGTGTTCGAGTGTTCGAACCGTAATGCGCAAGAAATGGTATGTAAACCACGTATTTACATATCTGCCACTGTGCAGGAGAATCCATATAGGTGTTCGAGTGTTCGAACCGTAATGCGCAAGAAATTGGTATGGAAACCCTGTATTTACATATCTGCCTCTGTGCAGGAGAATCCGTATAGGTGTTCGAGTGTTCGAACCAAAATGCGCAAGAAATGGTATGTAAACCCCGTATTTACATATCTGCCACTATGCAGGAGAATCCATATAGGTGTTCGAGTGTTCGAACCGTAATGCGCAAGAAATGGTATGGAAACCCCGTATTTACATATCTGCCACTGTGCCGGAGAATCCGTATAGGTGTTCGAGTGTTCGAACCGTAATGCGCAAGAAATAGTATGGAAACCCCGTATTTACATATCTGCCACTGTGCAGGAGAATCCGTATAGGTGTTCGAGTGTTCGAACCGTAATGCGAAAGAAATTGTATGGAAACCCCGTATTTACCTAACTGCCACTGTGCAGGAGAATCCGTATAGGTGTTCGAGTGTTCGAACCGTAATGCACAAGAAATGGTGTGTAAACCCCGTATTTACATATCTGCCACTGTGCAGAAGAATCCGTATAGGTGTTCGAGTGTTCGAACCGTAATGCGCAAGAAATGATATGTAAACCCCGTATTTACATATCTGCCATTGTGCAGGAGAATCCGTATAGGTGTTCGAGTGTTCGAACCGTAATGCGCAAGAAATGGTATGGAAACCCCGTATTTACATATATGCCACTGTGCAGGATAATCCATATAGGTGTTCGAGTGTTCGAACCGTAATGCGCAGGAAATGGTATGTAAACCACGTATTTACATATCTGCCACTGTGCAGGAGAATCCGTATAGGTGTTCGAGTGTTCGAACCGTAATGCGCAAGAAATGATATGTAAACCCCGTATTTACTTATCTGCCACTGTGCAGGAGAATCCGTATAGGTGTTCGAGTGTTCGAACCGTAATGCGCAAGAAATGTTATGGAAACCCCGTATTTACATATCTGCCACTCTGCAGAAGAATCCGTATAGGTGTTTGAGTGTTCGAACCGTAATGCGCAAGAAATGGTATGGAAACCCCGTATTTCCATATATGCCACTGTGCAGGATAATCCATATAGGTGTTCGAGTGTTCGAACCGTAATGCGCAGGAAATGGTATGTAAACCACGTATTTACATATTTGCCACTGTGCAGGAGAATCCATATAGGTGTTCGAGTGTTCGAACCGTAATGCGCAAGAAATGGTATGGAAACCCCGTATTTACATATCTGCCACTGTGCAGGAGAATCCGTATAGGTGTTCGAGTGTTCGAACCGTAATGCGCAAGAAATGGTATGGAAACCCCGTATTTACATATCTGCCACTCTGCAGAAGAATCCGTATAGGTGTTCGAGTGTTCGAACCGTAATGCGCAAGAAATGGTATGGAAACCCCGTATTTACATATCTGCCACTGTGCAGGAGAATCCATATAGGTGTTCGAGTGTTCGAACCGTAATGCGCAAGAAATTGGAATGGAAACCCCGTATTTACATATCTGCCTCTGTGCAGGAGAATCCGTATAGGTGTTCGAGTGTTCGAACCGTAATGCGCAAGAAATGGTATGGAAACCCCGTATTGACATATCTGCCACCCTGCAGAAGAATCTGTATAGGTGTTCGAGTGTTCGATCCGTAATGCGCAAGAATTGGTATGGAAACCCTGTATTTACATATCTGCCTCTGTGCAGGAGAATCCGTATAGGTGTTCGAGTGTTCGAACCGTAATGCGCAAGAAATGGTATGGAAACCCCGTATTTACATATCTGCCACTGTGCAGGAGAATCCGTATAGGTGTTCGAGTGTTCGAACCGTAATGCGCAAGAAATTGGTATGGAAACCCCGTATTTACATATCTGCCTCTGTGCAGGAGAATCCGTATAGGTGTTCGAGTGTTCGAACCGTAATGCGCAAGAAATGGTATGTAAACCCCGTATTTACATATCTGCCACTGTGCAGGAGAATCCGTATAGGTGTTCGAGTGTTCGAACCGTAATGCGCAAGAAATGGTATGGAAACCCCGTATTTACATATCTGCCACTCTGCAGGAGAATACGTATAGGTGTTCGAGTGTTCGAACCGTAATGCGCAAGAAATGGTATGTAAACCACGTATTTACATATCTGCCACTGTGCAGGAGAATCCATATAGGTGTTCGAGTGTTCGAACCGTAATGCGCAAGAAATTGGTATGGAAACCCTGTATTTACATATCTGCCTCTGTGCAGGAGAATCCGTATAGGTGTTCGAGTGTTCGAACCAAAATGCGCAAGAAATGGTATGTAAACCCCGTATTTACATATCTGCCACTATGCAGGAGAATCCATATAGGTGTTCGAGTGTTCGAACCGTAATGCGCAAGAAATGGTATGGAAACCCCGTATTTACATATCTGCCACTGTGCTGGAGAATCCGTATAGGTGTTCGAGTGTTTGAACCGTAATGCGCAAGAAATAGTATGGAAACCCCGTATTTACATATCTGCCACTGTGCAGGAGAATCCGTATAGGTGTTCGAGTGTTCGAACCGTAATGCGCAAGAAATGATATGTAAACCCCGTATTTACATATCTGCCACTGTGCCGGAGAATCCGTATATGGAAACCCCGTATTTACATATCTGCCACTATGCAGGAGAATCCATATATGTGTTCGAGTGTTCGAACCGTAATGCGAAAGAAATAGTATGGAAACCCCGTATTTACCTAACTGCCACTGTGCAGGAGAATCCGTATAGGTGTTCGAGTGTTCGAACCGTAATGCACAAGAAATGGTGTGTAAACCCCGTATTTACATATCTGCCACTGTGCAGAAGAATCCGTATAGGTGTTCGAGTGTTCGAACCGTAATGCGCAAGAAATGATATGTAAACCCCGTATTTACATATCTGCCATTGTGCAGGAGAATCCGTATAGGTGTTCGAGTGTTCGAACCGTAATGCGCAAGAAATGGTATGGAAACCCCGTATTTACATATATGCCACTGTGCAGGATAATCCATATAGGTGTTCGAGTGTTCGAACCGTAATGCGCAGGAAATGGTATGTAAACCACGTATTTACATATCTGCCACTGTGCAGGAGAATCCGTATAGGTGTTCGAGTGTTCGAACCGTAATGCGCAAGAAATGATATGTAAACCCCGTATTTACTTATCTGCCACTGTGCAGGAGAATCCGTATAGGTGTTCGAGTGTTCGAACCGTAATGCGCAAGAAATGTTATGGAAACCCCGTATTTACATATCTGCCACTCTGCAGAAGAATCCGTATAGGTGTTTGAGTGTTCGAACCGTAATGCGCAAGAAATGGTATGGAAACCCCGTATTTCCATATATGCCACTGTGCAGGATAATCCATATAGGTGTTCGAGTGTTCGAACCGTAATGCGCAGGAAATGGTATGTAAACCACGTATTTACATATTTGCCACTGTGCAGGAGAATCCATATAGGTGTTCGAGTGTTCGAACCGTAATGCGCAAGAAATGGTATGGAAACCCCGTATTTACATATCTGCCACTGTGCAGGAGAATCCGTATAGGTGTTCGAGTGTTCGAACCGTAATGCGCAAGAAATGGTATGGAAACCCCGTATTTACATATCTGCCACTCTGCAGAAGAATCCGTATAGGTGTTCGAGTGTTCGAACCGTAATGCGCAAGAAATGGTATGGAAACCCCGTATTTACATATCTGCCACTGTGCAGGAGAATCCATATAGGTGTTCGAGTGTTCGAACCGTAATGCGCAAGAAATTGGAATGGAAACCCCGTATTTACATATCTGCCTCTGTGCAGGAGAATCCGTATAGGTGTTCGAGTGTTCGAACCGTAATGCGCAAGAAATGGTATGGAAACCCCGTATTGACATATCTGCCACCCTGCAGAAGAATCTGTATAGGTGTTCGAGTGTTCGATCCGTAATGCGCAAGAATTGGTATGGAAACCCTGTATTTACATATCTGCCTCTGTGCAGGAGAATCCGTATAGGTGTTCGAGTGTTCGAACCGTAATGCGCAAGAAATGGTATGGAAACCCCGTATTTACATATCTGCCACTGTGCAGGAGAATCCGTATAGGTGTTCGAGTGTTCGAACCGTAATGCGCAAGAAATTGGTATGGAAACCCCGTATTTACATATCTGCCTCTGTGCAGGAGAATCCGTATAGGTGTTCGAGTGTTCGAACCGTAATGCGCAAGAAATGGTATGTAAACCCCGTATTTACATATCTGCCACTGTGCAGGAGAATCCGTATAGGTGTTCGAGTGTTCGAACCGTAATGCGCAAGAAATGGTATGGAAACCCCGTATTTACATATCTGCCACTCTGCAGGAGAATACGTATAGGTGTTCGAGTGTTCGAACCGTAATGCGCAAGAAATGGTATGTAAACCACGTATTTACATATCTGCCACTGTGCAGGAGAATCCATATAGGTGTTCGAGTGTTCGAACCGTAATGCGCAAGAAATTGGTATGGAAACCCTGTATTTACATATCTGCCTCTGTGCAGGAGAATCCGTATAGGTGTTCGAGTGTTCGAACCAAAATGCGCAAGAAATGGTATGTAAACCCCGTATTTACATATCTGCCACTATGCAGGAGAATCCATATAGGTGTTCGAGTGTTCGAACCGTAATGCGCAAGAAATGGTATGGAAACCCCGTATTTACATATCTGCCACTGTGCTGGAGAATCCGTATAGGTGTTCGAGTGTTTGAACCGTAATGCGCAAGAAATAGTATGGAAACCCCGTATTTACATATCTGCCACTGTGCAGGAGAATCCGTATAGGTGTTCGAGTGTTCGAACCGTAATGCGCAAGAAATGATATGTAAACCCCGTATTTACATATCTGCCACTGTGCCGGAGAATCCGTATATGGAAACCCCGTATTTACATATCTGCCACTATGCAGGAGAATCCATATATGTGTTCGAGTGTTCGAACCGTAATGCGAAAGAAATAGTATGGAAACCCCGTATTTACCTAACTGCCACTGTGCAGGAGAATCCGTATAGGTGTTCGAGTGTTCGAACCGTAATGCACAAGAAATGGTGTGTAAACCCCGTATTTACATATCTGCCACTGTGCAGAAGAATCCGTATAGGTGTTCGAGTGTTCGAACCGTAATGCGCAAGAAATGATATGTAAACCCCGTATTTACATATCTGCCATTGTGCAGGAGAATCCGTATAGGTGTTCGAGTGTTCGAACCGTAATGCGCAAGAAATGGTATGGAAACCCCGTATTTACATATATGCCACTGTGCAGGATAATCCATATAGGTGTTCGAGTGTTCGAACCGTAATGCGCAGGAAATGGTATGTAAACCACGTATTTACATATCTGCCACTGTGCAGGAGAATCCGTATAGGTGTTCGAGTGTTCGAACCGTAATGCGCAAGAAATGATATGTAAACCCCGTATTTACTTATCTGCCACTGTGCAGGAGAATCCGTATAGGTGTTCGAGTGTTCGAACCGTAATGCGCAAGAAATGTTATGGAAACCCCGTATTTACATATCTGCCACTCTGCAGAAGAATCCGTATAGGTGTTTGAGTGTTCGAACCGTAATGCGCAAGAAATGGTATGGAAACCCCGTATTTCCATATATGCCACTGTGCAGGATAATCCATATAGGTGTTCGAGTGTTCGAACCGTAATGCGCAGGAAATGGTATGTAAACCACGTATTTACATATTTGCCACTGTGCAGGAGAATCCGTATAGGTGTTCGAGTGTTCGAACCGTAATGCGCAAGAAATGGTATGGAAACCCCGTATTTACATATCTGCCACTGTGCAGGAGAATCCGTATAGGTGTTCGAGTGTTCGAACCGTAATGCGCAAGAAATTGGTATGGAAACCCCGTATTTACATATCTGCCTCTGTGCAGGAGAATCCGTATAGGTGTTCGAGTGTTCGAACCGTAATGCGCAAGAAATGGTATGTAAACCCCGTATTTACATATCTGCCACTGTGCAGGAGAATCCGTATAGGTGTTCGAGTGTTCGAACCGTAATGCGCAAGAAATGGTATGGAAACCCCGTATTTACATATCTGCCACTCTGCAGGAGAATACGTATAGGTGTTCGAGTGTTCGAACCGTAATGCGCAAGAAATGGTATGTAAACCACGTATTTACATATCTGCCACTGTGCAGGAGAATCCATATAGGTGTTCGAGTGTTCGAACCGTAATGCGCAAGAAATTGGTATGGAAACCCTGTATTTACATATCTGCCTCTGTGCAGGAGAATCCGTATAGGTGTTCGAGTGTTCGAACCAAAATGCGCAAGAAATGGTATGTAAACCCCGTATTTACATATCTGCCACTATGCAGGAGAATCCATATAGGTGTTCGAGTGTTCGAACCGTAATGCGCAAGAAATGGTATGGAAACCCCGTATTTACATATCTGCCACTGTGCTGGAGAATCCGTATAGGTGTTCGAGTGTTTGAACCGTAATGCGCAAGAAATAGTATGGAAACCCCGTATTTACATATCTGCCACTGTGCAGGAGAATCCGTATAGGTGTTCGAGTGTTCGAACCGTAATGCGCAAGAAATGATATGTAAACCCCGTATTTACATATCTGCCACTGTGCCGGAGAATCCGTATATGGAAACCCCGTATTTACATATCTGCCACTATGCAGGAGAATCCATATATGTGTTCGAGTGTTCGAACCGTAATGCGAAAGAAATAGTATGGAAACCCCGTATTTACCTAACTGCCACTGTGCAGGAGAATCCGTATAGGTGTTCGAGTGTTCGAACCGTAATGCACAAGAAATGGTGTGTAAACCCCGTATTTACATATCTGCCACTGTGCAGAAGAATCCGTATAGGTGTTCGAGTGTTCGAACCGTAATGCGCAAGAAATGATATGTAAACCCCGTATTTACATATCTGCCATTGTGCAGGAGAATCCGTATAGGTGTTCGAGTGTTCGAACCGTAATGCGCAAGAAATGGTATGGAAACCCCGTATTTACATATATGCCACTGTGCAGGATAATCCATATAGGTGTTCGAGTGTTCGAACCGTAATGCGCAGGAAATGGTATGTAAACCACGTATTTACATATCTGCCACTGTGCAGGAGAATCCGTATAGGTGTTCGAGTGTTCGAACCGTAATGCGCAAGAAATGATATGTAAACCCCGTATTTACTTATCTGCCACTGTGCAGGAGAATCCGTATAGGTGTTCGAGTGTTCGAACCGTAATGCGCAAGAAATGTTATGGAAACCCCGTATTTACATATCTGCCACTCTGCAGAAGAATCCGTATAGGTGTTTGAGTGTTCGAACCGTAATGCGCAAGAAATGGTATGGAAACCCCGTATTTCCATATATGCCACTGTGCAGGATAATCCATATAGGTGTTCGAGTGTTCGAACCGTAATGCGCAGGAAATGGTATGTAAACCACGTATTTACATATTTGCCACTGTGCAGGAGAATCCATATAGGTGTTCGAGTGTTCGAACCGTAATGCGCAAGAAATGGTATGGAAACCCCGTATTTACATATCTGCCACTGTGCAGGAGAATCCGTATAGGTGTTCGAGTGTTCGAACCGTAATGCGCAAGAAATGGTATGGAAACCCCGTATTTACATATCTGCCACTCTGCAGAAGAATCCGTATAGGTGTTCGAGTGTTCGAACCGTAATGCGCAAGAAATGGTATGGAAACCCCGTATTTACATATCTGCCACTGTGCAGGAGAATCCATATAGGTGTTCGAGTGTTCGAACCGTAATGCGCAAGAAATTGGAATGGAAACCCCGTATTTACATATCTGCCTCTGTGCAGGAGAATCCGTATAGGTGTTCGAGTGTTCGAACCGTAATGCGCAAGAAATGGTATGGAAACCCCGTATTGACATATCTGCCACCCTGCAGAAGAATCTGTATAGGTGTTCGAGTGTTCGATCCGTAATGCGCAAGAATTGGTATGGAAACCCTGTATTTACATATCTGCCTCTGTGCAGGAGAATCCGTATAGGTGTTCGAGTGTTCGAACCGTAATGCGCAAGAAATGGTATGGAAACCCCGTATTTACATATCTGCCACTGTGCAGGAGAATCCGTATAGGTGTTCGAGTGTTCGAACCGTAATGCGCAAGAAATTGGTATGGAAACCCCGTATTTACATATCTGCCTCTGTGCAGGAGAATCCGTATAGGTGTTCGAGTGTTCGAACCGTAATGCGCAAGAAATGGTATGTAAACCCCGTATTTACATATCTGCCACTGTGCAGGAGAATCCGTATAGGTGTTCGAGTGTTCGAACCGTAATGCGCAAGAAATGGTATGGAAACCCCGTATTTACATATCTGCCACTCTGCAGGAGAATACGTATAGGTGTTCGAGTGTTCGAACCGTAATGCGCAAGAAATGGTATGTAAACCACGTATTTACATATCTGCCACTGTGCAGGAGAATCCATATAGGTGTTCGAGTGTTCGAACCGTAATGCGCAAGAAATTGGTATGGAAACCCTGTATTTACATATCTGCCTCTGTGCAGGAGAATCCGTATAGGTGTTCGAGTGTTCGAACCAAAATGCGCAAGAAATGGTATGTAAACCCCGTATTTACATATCTGCCACTATGCAGGAGAATCCATATAGGTGTTCGAGTGTTCGAACCGTAATGCGCAAGAAATGGTATGGAAACCCCGTATTTACATATCTGCCACTGTGCCGGAGAATCCGTATAGGTGTTCGAGTGTTCGAACCGTAATGCGCAAGAAATAGTATGGAAACCCCGTATTTACATATCTGCCACTGTGCAGGAGAATCCGTATAGGTGTTCGAGTGTTCGAACCGTAATGCGAAAGAAATTGTATGGAAACCCCGTATTTACCTAACTGCCACTGTGCAGGAGAATCCGTATAGGTGTTCGAGTGTTCGAACCGTAATGCACAAGAAATGGTGTGTAAACCCCGTATTTACATATCTGCCACTGTGCAGAAGAATCCGTATAGGTGTTCGAGTGTTCGAACCGTAATGCGCAAGAAATGATATGTAAACCCCGTATTTACATATCTGCCATTGTGCAGGAGAATCCGTATAGGTGTTCGAGTGTTCGAACCGTAATGCGCAAGAAATGGTATGGAAACCCCGTATTTACATATATGCCACTGTGCAGGATAATCCATATAGGTGTTCGAGTGTTCGAACCGTAATGCGCAGGAAATGGTATGTAAACCACGTATTTACATATCTGCCACTGTGCAGGAGAATCCGTATAGGTGTTCGAGTGTTCGAACCGTAATGCGCAAGAAATGATATGTAAACCCCGTATTTACTTATCTGCCACTGTGCAGGAGAATCCGTATAGGTGTTCGAGTGTTCGAACCGTAATGCGCAAGAAATGTTATGGAAACCCCGTATTTACATATCTGCCACTCTGCAGAAGAATCCGTATAGGTGTTTGAGTGTTCGAACCGTAATGCGCAAGAAATGGTATGGAAACCCCGTATTTCCATATATGCCACTGTGCAGGATAATCCATATAGGTGTTCGAGTGTTCGAACCGTAATGCGCAGGAAATGGTATGTAAACCACGTATTTACATATTTGCCACTGTGCAGGAGAATCCATATAGGTGTTCGAGTGTTCGAACCGTAATGCGCAAGAAATGGTATGGAAACCCCGTATTTACATATCTGCCACTGTGCAGGAGAATCCGTATAGGTGTTCGAGTGTTCGAACCGTAATGCGCAAGAAATGGTATGGAAACCCCGTATTTACATATCTGCCACTCTGCAGAAGAATCCGTATAGGTGTTCGAGTGTTCGAACCGTAATGCGCAAGAAATGGTATGGAAACCCCGTATTTACATATCTGCCACTGTGCAGGAGAATCCATATAGGTGTTCGAGTGTTCGAACCGTAATGCGCAAGAAATTGGAATGGAAACCCCGTATTTACATATCTGCCTCTGTGCAGGAGAATCCGTATAGGTGTTCGAGTGTTCGAACCGTAATGCGCAAGAAATGGTATGGAAACCCCGTATTGACATATCTGCCACCCTGCAGAAGAATCTGTATAGGTGTTCGAGTGTTCGATCCGTAATGCGCAAGAATTGGTATGGAAACCCTGTATTTACATATCTGCCTCTGTGCAGGAGAATCCGTATAGGTGTTCGAGTGTTCGAACCGTAATGCGCAAGAAATGGTATGGAAACCCCGTATTTACATATCTGCCACTGTGCAGGAGAATCCGTATAGGTGTTCGAGTGTTCGAACCGTAATGCGCAAGAAATTGGTATGGAAACCCCGTATTTACATATCTGCCTCTGTGCAGGAGAATCCGTATAGGTGTTCGAGTGTTCGAACCGTAATGCGCAAGAAATGGTATGTAAACCCCGTATTTACATATCTGCCACTGTGCAGGAGAATCCGTATAGGTGTTCGAGTGTTCGAACCGTAATGCGCAAGAAATGGTATGGAAACCCCGTATTTACATATCTGCCACTCTGCAGGAGAATACGTATAGGTGTTCGAGTGTTCGAACCGTAATGCGCAAGAAATGGTATGTAAACCACGTATTTACATATCTGCCACTGTGCAGGAGAATCCATATAGGTGTTCGAGTGTTCGAACCGTAATGCGCAAGAAATTGGTATGGAAACCCTGTATTTACATATCTGCCTCTGTGCAGGAGAATCCGTATAGGTGTTCGAGTGTTCGAACCAAAATGCGCAAGAAATGGTATGTAAACCCCGTATTTACATATCTGCCACTATGCAGGAGAATCCATATAGGTGTTCGAGTGTTCGAACCGTAATGCGCAAGAAATGGTATGGAAACCCCGTATTTACATATCTGCCACTGTGCTGGAGAATCCGTATAGGTGTTCGAGTGTTTGAACCGTAATGCGCAAGAAATAGTATGGAAACCCCGTATTTACATATCTGCCACTGTGCAGGAGAATCCGTATAGGTGTTCGAGTGTTCGAACCGTAATGCGCAAGAAATGATATGTAAACCCCGTATTTACATATCTGCCACTGTGCCGGAGAATCCGTATATGGAAACCCCGTATTTACATATCTGCCACTATGCAGGAGAATCCATATATGTGTTCGAGTGTTCGAACCGTAATGCGAAAGAAATAGTATGGAAACCCCGTATTTACCTAACTGCCACTGTGCAGGAGAATCCGTATAGGTGTTCGAGTGTTCGAACCGTAATGCACAAGAAATGGTGTGTAAACCCCGTATTTACATATCTGCCACTGTGCAGAAGAATCCGTATAGGTGTTCGAGTGTTCGAACCGTAATGCGCAAGAAATGATATGTAAACCCCGTATTTACATATCTGCCATTGTGCAGGAGAATCCGTATAGGTGTTCGAGTGTTCGAACCGTAATGCGCAGGAAATGGTATGTAAACCACGTATTTACATATTTGCCACTGTGCAGGAGAATCCATATAGGTGTTCGAGTGTTCGAACCGTAATGCGCAAGAAATGGTATGGAAACCCCGTATTTACATATCTGCCACTGTGCAGGAGAATCCGTATAGGTGTTCGAGTGTTCGAACCGTAATGCGTAAGAAATGGTATGGAAACCCCGTATTTACATATCTGCCACTCTGCAGAAGAATCCGTATAGGTGTTCGAGTGTTCGAACCGTAATGCGCAAGAAATGGTATGGAAACCCCGTATTTACATATCTGCCACTGTGCAGGAGAATCCATATAGGTGTTCGAGTGTTCGAACCGTAATGCGCAAGAAATTGGAATGGAAACCCCGTATTTACATATCTGCCTCTGTGCAGGAGAATCCGTATAGGTGTTCGAGTGTTCGAACCGTAATGCGCAAGAAATGGTATGGAAACCCCGTATTGACATATCTGCCACCCTGCAGAAGAATCTGTATAGGTGTTCGAGTGTTCGATCCGTAATGCGCAAGAATTGGTATGGAAACCCTGTATTTACATATCTGCCTCTGTGCAGGAGAATCCGTATAGGTGTTCGAGTGTTCGAACCGTAATGCGCAAGAAATGGTATGGAAACCCCGTATTTACATATCTGCCACTGTGCAGGAGAATCCGTATAGGTGTTCGAGTGTTCGAACCGTAATGCGCAAGAAATTGGTATGGAAACCCCGTATTTACATATCTGCCTCTGTGCAGGAGAATCCGTATAGGTGTTCGAGTGTTCGAACCGTAATGCGCAAGAAATGGTATGTAAACCCCGTATTTACATATCTGCCACTGTGCAGGAGAATCCGTATAGGTGTTCGAGTGTTCGAACCGTAATGCGCAAGAAATGGTATGGAAACCCCGTATTTACATATCTGCCACTCTGCAGGAGAATACGTATAGGTGTTCGAGTGTTCGAACCGTAATGCGCAAGAAATGGTATGTAAACCACGTATTTACATATCTGCCACTGTGCAGGAGAATCCATATAGGTGTTCGAGTGTTCGAACCGTAATGCGCAAGAAATTGGTATGGAAACCCTGTATTTACATATCTGCCTCTGTGCAGGAGAATCCGTATAGGTGTTCGAGTGTTCGAACCAAAATGCGCAAGAAATGGTATGTAAACCCCGTATTTACATATCTGCCACTATGCAGGAGAATCCATATAGGTGTTCGAGTGTTCGAACCGTAATGCGCAAGAAATGGTATGGAAACCCCGTATTTACATATCTGCCACTGTGCTGGAGAA
Source organism: Camellia sinensis (assembly GCF_055761805.1). Classification (NCBI taxonomy): domain Eukaryota; kingdom Viridiplantae; phylum Streptophyta; class Magnoliopsida; order Ericales; family Theaceae; genus Camellia; species Camellia sinensis. The sequence continues at coordinate 1,845,416 of NW_028128989.1, read as the reverse complement.
TCCGTATAGGTGTTCGAGTGTTTGAACCGTAATGCGCAAGAAATAGTATGGAAACCCCGTATTTACATATCTGCCACTGTGCAGGAGAATCCGTATAGGTGTTCGAGTGTTCGAACCGTAATGCGCAAGAAATGATATGTAAACCCCGTATTTACATATCTGCCACTGTGCCGGAGAATCCGTATATGGAAACCCCGTATTTACATATCTGCCACTATGCAGGAGAATCCATATATGTGTTCGAGTGTTCGAACCGTAATGCGAAAGAAATAGTATGGAAACCCCGTATTTACCTAACTGCCACTGTGCAGGAGAATCCGTATAGGTGTTCGAGTGTTCGAACCGTAATGCACAAGAAATGGTGTGTAAACCCCGTATTTACATATCTGCCACTGTGCAGAAGAATCCGTATAGGTGTTCGAGTGTTCGAACCGTAATGCGCAAGAAATTGGTATGGAAACCCCGTATTTACATATCTGCCTCTGTGCAGGAGAATCCGTATAGGTGTTCGAGTGTTCGAACCGTAATGCGCAAGAAATGGTATGTAAACCCCGTATTTACATATCTGCCACTGTGCAGGAGAATCCGTATAGGTGTTCGAGTGTTCGAACCGTAATGCGCAAGAAATGGTATGGAAACCCCGTATTTACATATCTGCCACTCTGCAGGAGAATACGTATAGGTGTTCGAGTGTTCGAACCGTAATGCGCAAGAAATGGTATGTAAACCACGTATTTACATATCTGCCACTGTGCAGGAGAATCCATATAGGTGTTCGAGTGTTCGAACCGTAATGCGCAAGAAATTGGTATGGAAACCCTGTATTTACATATCTGCCTCTGTGCAGGAGAATCCGTATAGGTGTTCGAGTGTTCGAACCAAAATGCGCAAGAAATGGTATGTAAACCCCGTATTTACATATCTGCCACTATGCAGGAGAATCCATATAGGTGTTCGAGTGTTCGAACCGTAATGCGCAAGAAATGGTATGGAAACCCCGTATTTACATATCTGCCACTGTGCTGGAGAATCCGTATAGGTGTTCGAGTGTTTGAACCGTAATGCGCAAGAAATAGTATGGAAACCCCGTATTTACATATCTGCCACTGTGCAGGAGAATCCGTATAGGTGTTCGAGTGTTCGAACCGTAATGCGCAAGAAATGATATGTAAACCCCGTATTTACATATCTGCCACTGTGCCGGAGAATCCGTATATGGAAACCCCGTATTTACATATCTGCCACTATGCAGGAGAATCCATATATGTGTTCGAGTGTTCGAACCGTAATGCGAAAGAAATAGTATGGAAACCCCGTATTTACCTAACTGCCACTGTGCAGGAGAATCCGTATAGGTGTTCGAGTGTTCGAACCGTAATGCACAAGAAATGGTGTGTAAACCCCGTATTTACATATCTGCCACTGTGCAGAAGAATCCGTATAGGTGTTCGAGTGTTCGAACCGTAATGCGCAAGAAATGATATGTAAACCCCGTATTTACATATCTGCCATTGTGCAGGAGAATCCGTATAGGTGTTCGAGTGTTCGAACCGTAATGCGCAAGAAATGGTATGGAAACCCCGTATTTACATATATGCCACTGTGCAGGATAATCCATATAGGTGTTCGAGTGTTCGAACCGTAATGCGCAGGAAATGGTATGTAAACCACGTATTTACATATCTGCCACTGTGCAGGAGAATCCGTATAGGTGTTCGAGTGTTCGAACCGTAATGCGCAAGAAATGATATGTAAACCCCGTATTTACTTATCTGCCACTGTGCAGGAGAATCCGTATAGGTGTTCGAGTGTTCGAACCGTAATGCGCAAGAAATGTTATGGAAACCCCGTATTTACATATCTGCCACTCTGCAGAAGAATCCGTATAGGTGTTTGAGTGTTCGAACCGTAATGCGCAAGAAATGGTATGGAAACCCCGTATTTCCATATATGCCACTGTGCAGGATAATCCATATAGGTGTTCGAGTGTTCGAACCGTAATGCGCAGGAAATGGTATGTAAACCACGTATTTACATATTTGCCACTGTGCAGGAGAATCCATATAGGTGTTCGAGTGTTCGAACCGTAATGCGCAAGAAATGGTATGGAAACCCCGTATTTACATATCTGCCACTGTGCAGGAGAATCCGTATAGGTGTTCGAGTGTTCGAACCGTAATGCGCAAGAAATGGTATGGAAACCCCGTATTTACATATCTGCCACTCTGCAGAAGAATCCGTATAGGTGTTCGAGTGTTCGAACCGTAATGCGCAAGAAATGGTATGGAAACCCCGTATTTACATATCTGCCACTGTGCAGGAGAATCCATATAGGTGTTCGAGTGTTCGAACCGTAATGCGCAAGAAATTGGAATGGAAACCCCGTATTTACATATCTGCCTCTGTGCAGGAGAATCCGTATAGGTGTTCGAGTGTTCGAACCGTAATGCGCAAGAAATGGTATGGAAACCCCGTATTGACATATCTGCCACCCTGCAGAAGAATCTGTATAGGTGTTCGAGTGTTCGATCCGTAATGCGCAAGAATTGGTATGGAAACCCTGTATTTACATATCTGCCTCTGTGCAGGAGAATCCGTATAGGTGTTCGAGTGTTCGAACCGTAATGCGCAAGAAATGGTATGGAAACCCCGTATTTACATATCTGCCACTGTGCAGGAGAATCCGTATAGGTGTTCGAGTGTTCGAACCGTAATGCGCAAGAAATTGGTATGGAAACCCCGTATTTACATATCTGCCTCTGTGCAGGAGAATCCGTATAGGTGTTCGAGTGTTCGAACCGTAATGCGCAAGAAATGGTATGTAAACCCCGTATTTACATATCTGCCACTGTGCAGGAGAATCCGTATAGGTGTTCGAGTGTTCGAACCGTAATGCGCAAGAAATGGTATGGAAACCCCGTATTTACATATCTGCCACTCTGCAGGAGAATACGTATAGGTGTTCGAGTGTTCGAACCGTAATGCGCAAGAAATGGTATGTAAACCACGTATTTACATATCTGCCACTGTGCAGGAGAATCCATATAGGTGTTCGAGTGTTCGAACCGTAATGCGCAAGAAATTGGTATGGAAACCCTGTATTTACATATCTGCCTCTGTGCAGGAGAATCCGTATAGGTGTTCGAGTGTTCGAACCAAAATGCGCAAGAAATGGTATGTAAACCCCGTATTTACATATCTGCCACTATGCAGGAGAATCCATATAGGTGTTCGAGTGTTCGAACCGTAATGCGCAAGAAATGGTATGGAAACCCCGTATTTACATATCTGCCACTGTGCTGGAGAATCCGTATAGGTGTTCGAGTGTTTGAACCGTAATGCGCAAGAAATAGTATGGAAACCCCGTATTTACATATCTGCCACTGTGCAGGAGAATCCGTATAGGTGTTCGAGTGTTCGAACCGTAATGCGCAAGAAATGATATGTAAACCCCGTATTTACATATCTGCCACTGTGCAGGAGAATCCGTATAGGTGTTCGAGTGTTCGAACCGTAATGCGCAAGAAATGGTATGTAAACCCCGTATTTACATATCTGCCACTATGCAGGAGAATCCATATATGTGTTCGAGTGTTCGAACCGTAATGCGAAAGAAATAGTATGGAAACCCCGTATTTACCTAACTGCCACTGTGCAGGAGAATCCGTATAGGTGTTCGAGTGTTCGAACCGTAATGCACAAGAAATGGTGTGTAAACCCCGTATTTACATATCTGCCACTGCGCAGAAGAATCCGTATAGGTGTTCGAGTGTTCGAACCGTAATGCGCAAGAAATGATATGTAAACCCCGTATTTACATATCTGCCATTGTGCAGGAGAATCCGTATAGGTGTTCGAGTGTTCGAACCGTAATGCGCAAGAAATGGTATGGAAACCCCGTATTTACATATATGCCACTGTGCAGGATAATCCATATAGGTGTTCGAGTGTTCGAACCGTAATGCGCAGGAAATGGTATGTAAACCACGTATTTACATATCTGCCACTGTGCAGGAGAATCCGTATAGGTGTTCGAGTGTTCGAACCGTAATGCGCAAGAAATGATATGTAAACCCCGTATTTACTTATCTGCCACTGTGCAGGAGAATCCGTATAGGTGTTCGAGTGTTCGAACCGTAATGCGCAAGAAATGTTATGGAAACCCCGTATTTACATATCTGCCACTCTGCAGAAGAATCCGTATAGGTGTTTGAGTGTTCGAACCGTAATGCGCAAGAAATGGTATGGAAACCCCGTATTTCCATATATGCCACTGTGCAGGATAATCCATATAGGTGTTCGAGTGTTCGAACCGTAATGCGCAGGAAATGGTATGTAAACCACGTATTTACATATTTGCCACTGTGCAGGAGAATCCATATAGGTGTTCGAGTGTTCGAACCGTAATGCGCAAGAAATGGTATGGAAACCCCGTATTTAAATATCTGCCACTGTGCAGGAGAATCCGTATAGGTGTTCGAGTGTTCGAACCGTAATGCGCAAGAAATGGTATGGAAACCCCGTATTTACATATCTGCCACTCTGCAGAAGAATCCGTATAGGTGTTCGAGTGTTCGAACCGTAATGCGCAAGAAATGGTATGGAAACCCCGTATTTACATATCTGCCACTGTGCAGGAGAATCCATATAGGTGTTCGAGTGTTCGAACCGTAATGCGCAAGAAATTGGAATGGAAACCCCGTATTTACATATCTGCCTCTGTGCAGGAGAATCCGTATAGGTGTTCGAGTGTTCGAACCGTAATGCGCAAGAAATGGTATGGAAACCCCGTATTGACATATCTGCCACCCTGCAGAAGAATCTGTATAGGTGTTCGAGTGTTCGATCCGTAATGCGCAAGAATTGGTATGGAAACCCTGTATTTACATATCTGCCTCTGTGCAGGAGAATCCGTATAGGTGTTCGAGTGTTCGAACCGTAATGCGCAAGAAATGGTATGGAAACCCCGTATTTACATATCTGCCACTGTGCAGGAGAATCCATATAGGTGTTCGAGTGTTCGAACCGTAATGCGCAAGAAATTGGTATGGAAACCCCGTATTTACATATCTGCCTCTGTGCAGGAGAATCCGTATAGGTGTTCGAGTGTTCGAACCGTAATGCGCAAGAAATGGTATGTAAACCCCGTATTTACATATCTGCCACTGTGCAGGAGAATCCGTATAGGTGTTCGAGTGTTCGAACCGTAATGCGCAAGAAATGGTATGGAAACCCCGTATTTACATATCTGCCACTCTGCAGGAGAATACGTATAGGTGTTCGAGTGTTCGAACCGTAATGCGCAAGAAATGGTATGTAAACCACGTATTTACATATCTGCCACTGTGCAGGAGAATCCATATAGGTGTTCGAGTGTTCGAACCGTAATGCGCAAGAAATTGGTATGGAAACCCTGTATTTACATATCTGCCTCTGTGCAGGAGAATCCGTATAGGTGTTCGAGTGTTCGAACCAAAATGCGCAAGAAATGGTATGTAAACCCCGTATTTACATATCTGCCACTATGCAGGAGAATCCATATAGGTGTTCGAGTGTTCGAACCGTAATGCGCAAGAAATGGTATGGAAACCCCGTATTTACATATCTGCCACTGTGCCGGAGAATCCGTATAGGTGTTCGAGTGTTCGAACCGTAATGCGCAAGAAATAGTATGGAAACCCCGTATTTACATATCTGCCACTGTGCAGGAGAATCCGTATAGGTGTTCGAGTGTTCGAACCGTAATGCGCAAGAAATGATATGTAAACCCCGTATTTACATATCTGCCACTGTGCAGGAGAATCCGTATAGGTGTTCGAGTGTTCGAACCGTAATGCGCAAGAAATGGTATGTAAACCCCGTATTTACATATCTGCCACTATGCAGGAGAATCCATATATGTGTTCGAGTGTTCGAACCGTAATGCGAAAGAAATAGTATGGAAACCCCGTATTTACCTAACTGCCACTGTGCAGGAGAATCCGTATAGGTGTTCGAGTGTTCGAACCGTAATGCACAAGAAATGGTGTGTAAACCCCGTATTTACATATCTGCCACTGCGCAGAAGAATCCGTATAGGTGTTCGAGTGTTCGAACCGTAATGCGCAAGAAATGATATGTAAACCCCGTATTTACATATCTGCCATTGTGCAGGAGAATCCGTATAGGTGTTCGAGTGTTCGAACCGTAATGCGCAAGAAATGGTATGGAAACCCCGTATTTACATATATGCCACTGTGCAGGATAATCCATATAGGTGTTCGAGTGTTCGAACCGTAATGCGCAGGAAATGGTATGTAAACCACGTATTTACATATCTGCCACTGTGCAGGAGAATCCGTATAGGTGTTCGAGTGTTCGAACCGTAATGCGCAAGAAATGATATGTAAACCCCGTATTTACTTATCTGCCACTGTGCAGGAGAATCCGTATAGGTGTTCGAGTGTTCGAACCGTAATGCGCAAGAAATGTTATGGAAACCCCGTATTTACATATCTGCCACTCTGCAGAAGAATCCGTATAGGTGTTTAAGTGTTCGAACCGTAATGCGCAAGAAATGGTATGGAAACCCCGTATTTCCATATATGCCACTGTGCAGGATAATCCATATAGGTGTTCGAGTGTTCGAACCGTAATGCGCAGGAAATGGTATGTAAACCACGTATTTACATATTTGTCACTTTGCAGGAGAATCCATATAGGTGTTCGAGTGTTCGAACCGTAATGCGCAAGAAATGGTATGGAAACCCCGTATTTACATATCTGCCACTGTGCAGGAGAATCCGTATAGGTGTTCGAGTGTTCGAACCGTAATGCGCAAGAAATGGTATGGAAACCCCGTATTTACATATCTGCCACTGTGCAGGAGAATCCGTATAGGTGTTCGAGTGTTCGAACCGTAATGCGCAAGAAATGGTATGGAAACCCCGTATTTACATATCTGCCACTCTGCAGAAGAATCCGTATAGGTGTTCGAGTGTTCGAACCGTAATGCGCAAGAAATGGTATGGAAACCCCGTATTTACATATCTGCCACTGTGCAGGAGAATCCATATAGGTGTTCGAGTGTTCGAACCGTAATGCGCAAGAAATTGGAATGGAAACCCCGTATTTACATATCTGCCTCTGTGCAGGAGAATCCGTATAGGTGTTCGAGTGTTCGAACCGTAATGCGCAAGAAATGGTATGGAAACCCCGTATTGACATATCTGCCACCCTGCAGAAGAATCTGTATAGGTGTTCGAGTGTTCGATCCGTAATGCGCAAGAATTGGTATGTAAACCCGTTATTTACATATCTGCCACTGCGCAGGAGAATCCGTATAGGTGTTCGAGTGTTCGAACCGTAATGCGCAAGAAATGGTATGGAAACCCCGTATTTACAAATCTACCACTATGCAGGAGAATCCGTATAGGTGTTCGAGTGTTCGAACCGTAATGCGCAAGAAATGATATGTAAACCGCGTATTTACATATCTGCCACTGTGCAGGAGAATCCGTATAGGTGTTCCAGTGTTCGAACCGTAATGCGCAAGAAATGGTATGGAAACCCCGTATTTACATATCTGCCACTGTGCAGGAGAATCCGTATAGGTGTTCGAGTGTTCGAACCGTAATGCGGAAGAAATGGTATGTAAACCACGTATTTACATATCTGCCACTGTGCAGGAGAATCCATATAGGTGTTCGAGTGTTCGAACCGTAATTCGCAAGAATTGGTATGGAAACCCCATATTTACATATCAGCCACTGTGCAGGATAATCCGTATAGGTGTTCGAGTGTTCGAACCGTAATGCGCAAGAAATGATATGTAAACCCCGTATTTACATATCTGTCACTGTGCAGGAGAATCCGTATAGGTGTTCGAGTGTTCGAACCGTAATGCGCAAGAAATGGTATGTAAACCCCGTATTTGCATGTCTGCCACTGTGCAGGAGAATCCGTATAGGTGTTCGAGTGTTCGAACCGTAATGCGCAAGAAATGGTATGGAAACCCCGTATTTACAAATCTACCACTATGCAGGAGAATCCGTATAGGTGTTCGAGTGTTCGAACCGTAATGCGCAAGAAATGATATGTAAACCGCGTATTTACATATCTGCCACTGTGCAGGAGAATCCGTATAGGTGTTCGAGTGTTCGAACCGTAATGCGCAAGAAATGGTATGGAAACCCCGTATTTACATATCTGCCACTGTGCAGGAGAATCCGTATAGGTGTTCGAGTGTTCGAACCGTAATGCGTAATAAATGATATGTAAACCCCGTATTTACATATCTGCCACTGTGCAGGAGAATCCGTATAGGTGTTCGAGTGTTCGAACCGTAATGCGCAAGAAATGGTATGGAAACCCCGTATTTACATATCTGCCACTCTGCAGAAGAATCCGTATAGGTGTTCGAGTGTTCGATCCGTAATGCGCAAGAAATTGTATGTAAACCCGTTATTTACATATCTGCCACTGCGCAGGAGAATCCGTATAGGTGTTCGAGTGTTCGAACCGTAATGCGCAGGAAATGGTATGGAAACCCCGTATTTACAAATCTACCACTATGCAGGAGAATCCGTATAGGTGTTCGAGTGTTCGAACCGTAATGCGCAAGAAATGGTATGTAAACCCCGTATTTACACATCTGCCACTGTGCAGGAGAATCCGTATAGGTGTTCGAGTGTTCGAACCGTAATGCGCAAGAAATGATATGTAAACCCCGTATTTACATATCTGCCACTGTGCAGGAGAATCCGTATAGGTGTTCGAGTGTTCGAACCGTAATGCGCAAGAAATGGTATGGAAACCCCGTATTTACATATCTGCCACTGTGCAGGAGAATCCGTATAGGTGTTCGAGTGTTCGAACCGTAATGCGGAAGAAATGGTATGTAAACCACGTATTTACATATCTGCCACTGTGCAGGAGAATCCATATAGGTGTTCGAGTGTTCGAACCGTAATGCGCAAGAATTGGTATGGAAACCCCATATTTACATATCAGCCACTGTGCAGGAGAATCCGTATAAGTGTTCGAGTGTTCGAACCGTAATGCGCAAGAAATGATATGTAAACCCCGTATTTACATATCTGTCACTGTGCAGGAGAATCCGTATAGGTGTTCGAGTGTTCGAACCGTAATGCGCAAGAAATGGTATGTAAACCCCGTATTTACATGTCTGCCACTGTGCAGGAGAATCCGTATAGGTGTTCGAGTGTTCGAACCGTAATGCGCAAGAAATGGTATGGAAACCCCGTATTTACATATCTGCCACTGTGCAGGGGAATCCGTATAGGTGTTCGAGTGTTCGAACAGTAATGCGCAAGAATTGGTATGGAAACCCCGTATTTACATGTCTGCCACTGTGCAGGAGAATCCGTATGGGTGTTCGAGTGTTCGAACAGTAATGCGCAAGAAATGGTATGGAAACCCCGTATTTACATATCTGCCACTATGCAGGGGAATCCGTATAGGTGTTCGAGTGTTCGAACAGTAATGCGCAAGAATTGGTATGGAAACCCCGTATTTACATATCTGCCACTGTGCAGGAGAATCCGTATAGGTGTTCGAGTGTTCGAACCGTAATGCGTAAGAAATGATATGTAAACCCCGTATTTACATATCTGCCTCTGTGCAGGAGAATCCGTATAGGTGTTCGAGTGTTCGAACCGTAATGCGCAAGAAATGGTATGGAAACCCCGTATTTACATATCTGCCACTCTGCAGAAGAATCCGTATAGGTGTTCGAGTGTTCGATCCGTAATGCGCAAGAAATGGTATGTAAACCCGTTATTTACATATCTGCCACTGCGCAGGAGAATCCGTATAGGAGTTCGAGTGTTCGAACCGTAATGCGCAAGAAATGGTATGTAAACCCCGTATTTACATATCTGCCACTATGCAGGAGAATCCATATAGGTGTTCGAGTGTTCGAACCGTAATGCGCAAGAAACAGTATGGAAACCCCGTATTTACATATCTTCCACTGTGCAGGAGAATCCGTATAGGTGTTCGAGTGTTCGAACCGTAATGCGCAAGAAATGGTGTGTAAACCCCGTATTTACATATCTGCCACTGTGCAGAAGAATCCGTATACGTGTTCGAGTGTTCGAACCGTAATGCGCAAGAAATGATATGTAAACCCCGTATTTACATATCTGCCACTGTGCAGGAGAATCCGTATAGGTGTTCGAGTGTTCGAACCGTAATGCGCAAGAAATGGTGTGTAAACCCCATATTTACATATCTGCCACTGTGCAGGAGAATCCGTATACGTGTTCGAGTGTTCGAACCGTAATGCGCAAGAAATGATATGTAAACCCCGTATTTACATATCTGCCACTGTGCAGGAGAATCCGTATAGGTGTTCAAGTGTTCGAACCGTAATGCGCAAGAAATGGTATGGAAACCCCGTATTTACATATCTTCCACTGTGCAGGACAATCTGTATAGGTGTTCGAGTGTTCGAACCGTAATGCGCAAGAAATGGTGTGTAAACCCCGTATTTACATATCTGCCACTGTGCAGAAGAATCCGTATACGTGTTCGAGTGTTCGAACCGTAATGCGCAAGAAATGATATGTAAACCCCGTATTTACATATCTGCCACTGTGCAGGAGAATCCGTATAGGTGTTCGAGTGTTCGAACCGTAATGCGCAAGAAATGGTGTGTAAACCCCATATTTACATATCTGCCACTGTGCAGGAGAATCCGTATACGTGTTCGAGTGTTCGAACCGTAATGCGCAAGAAATGATATGTAAACCCCGTATTTACATATCTGCCACTGTGCCAGAGAATCCGTATAGGTGTTCGAGTGTTCGAACCGTAATGCGCAAGAAATGGTATGGAAACCCCGTATTTACATATCTGCCACTGTGCAGGAGAATCCGTATAGGTGTTCGAGTGTTCGAACCGTAATGCGGAAGAAATGGTATGTAAACCACGTATTTACATATCTGCCACTGTGCAGGAGAATCCATATAGGTGTTCGAGTGTTCGAACCGTAATGCGCAAGAATTGGTATGGAAACCCCATATTTACATATCAGCCACTGTGCAGGATAATCCGTATAGGTGTTCGAGTGTTCGAACCGTAATGCGCAAGAAATGATATGTAAACCCCGTATTTACATATCTGTCACTGTGCAGGAGAATCCGTATAGGTGTTCGAGTGTTCGAACCGTAATGCGCAAGAAATGGTATGTAAACCCCGTATTTGCATGTCTGCCACTGTGCAGGAGAATCCGTATAGGTGTTCGAGTGTTCGAACCGTAATGCGCAAGAAATGGTATGGAAACCCCGTATTTACATAGCTGCCACTGTGCAGGGGAATCCGTATAGGTGTTCGAGTGTTCGAACAGTAATGCGCAAGAATTGGTATGGAAACCCCGTATTTACATCTCTGCCACTGTGCGGGAGAATCCGTATAGGTGTTCGAGTGTTCGAACCGTAATGCGCAAGAAATGGTATGTAAACCCCGTATTTACATGTCTGCCACTGTGCATGAGAATCCGTATAGGTGTTCGAGTGTTCGAACCGTAATGCGCAAGAAATGGTATGGAAACCCCGTATTTACATATCTGCCACTGTGCAGGAGAATCCGTATAGGTGTTCGAGTGTTCGAACCGTAATGCGTAAGAAATGATATGTAAACCCCGTATTTACATATCTGCCACTGTGCAGGAGAATCCGTATAGGTGTTCGAGTGTTCGAACAGTAATGCGCAAGAAATGGTATGGAAACCCCGTATTTACATATCTGCCACTCTGCAGAAGAATCCGTATAGGTGTTCGAGTGTTCGATCCGTAATGCGCAAGAAATTGTATGTAAACCCGTTATTTACATATCTGCCACTGCGCAGGAGAATCCGTATAGGTGTTCGAGTGTTCGAACCGTAATGCGCAGGAAATGGTATGGAAACCCCGTATTTACAAATCTACCACTATGCAGGAGAATCCGTATAGGTGTTCGAGTGTTCGAACCGTAATGCGCAAGAAATGGTATGTAAACCCCGTATTTACACATCTGCCACTGTGCAGGAGAATCCGTATAGGTGTTCGAGTGTTCGAACCGTAATGCGCAAGAAATGATATGTAAACCCCGTATTTACATATCTGCCACTGTGCAGGAGAATCCGTATAGGTGTTCGAGTGTTCGAACCGTAATGCGCAAGAAATGGTATGGAAACCCCGTATTTACATATCTGCCACTGTGCAGGAGAATCCGTATAGGTGTTCGAGTGTTCGAACCGTAATGCGGAAGAAATGGTATGTAAACCACGTATTTACATATCTGCCACTGTGCAGGAGAATCCATATAGGTGTTCGAGTGTTCGAACCGTAATGCGCAAGAATTGGTATGGAAACCCCATATTTACATATCAGCCACTGTGCAGGAGAATCCGTATAGGTGTTCGAGTGTTCGACCGTAATGCGCAAGAAATGATATGTAAACCCCGTATTTACATATCTGTCACTGTGCAGGAGAATCCGTATAGGTGTTCGAGTGTTCGAACCGTAATGCGCAAGAAATGGTATGTGAACCCCGTATTTACATGTCTGCCACTGTGCAGGAGAATCCGTATAGGTGTTCGAGTGTTCGAACCGTAATGCGCAAGAAATGGTATGGAAACCCCGTATTTACATATCTGCCACTGTGCAGGGGAATCCGTATAGGTGTTCGAGTGTTCGAACAGTAATGCGCAAGAATTGGTATGGAAACCCCGTATTTACATGTCTGCCACTGTGCAGGAGAATCCGTATGGGTGTTCGAGTGTTCGAACAGTAATGCGCAAGAAATGGTATGGAAACCCCGTATTTACATATCTGCCACTATGCAGGGGAATCCGTATAGGTGTTCGAGTGTTCGAACAGTAATGCGCAAGAATTGGTATGGAAACCCCGTATTTACATATCTGCCACTGTGCAGGAGAATCCGTATAGGTGTTCGAGTGTTCGAACCGTAATGCGTAAGAAATGATATGTAAACCCCGTATTTACATATCTGCCTCTGTGCAGGAGAATCCGTATAGGTGTTCGAGTGTTCGAACCGTAATGCGCAAGAAATGGTATGGAAACCCCGTATTTACATATCTGCCACTCTGCAGAAGAATCCGTATAGGTGTTCGAGTGTTCGATCCGTAATGCGCAAGAAATGGTATGTAAACCCGTTATTTACATATCTGCCACTGCGCAGGAGAATCCGTATAGGAGTTCGAGTGTTCGAACCGTAATGCGCAAGAAATGGTATGTAAACCCCGTATTTACATATCTGCCACTATGCAGGAGAATCCATATAGGTGTTCGAGTGTTCGAACCGTAATGCGCAAGAAACAGTATGGAAACCCCGTATTTACATATCTTCCACTGTGCAGGAGAATCCATATAGGTGTTCAAGTGTTCGAACCGTAATGCGCAAGAAATGGTGTGTAAACCCCGTATTTACATATCTGCCACTGTGCAGAAGAATCCGTATACGTGTTCGAGTGTTCGAACCGTAATGCGCAAGAAATGGTATGTAAACCCCGTATTTACATGTCTGCCACTGTGCAGGAGAATCCGTATAGGTGTTCGAGTGTTCGAACCGTAATGCGCAAGAAATGGTGTGTAAACCCCGTATTTACATATCTGCCACTGTGCAGAAGAATCCGTATAGGTGTTCGAGTGTTCGAACCGTAATGCGCAAGAAATGATATGTAAACCCCGTATTTACATATCTGCCACTGTGCAGGAGAATCCGTATAGGTGTTCGAGTGTTCGAACCGTAATGCGCAAGAAATGGTATGGAAACCCCGTATTTACATATCTGCCACTGTGTAGGAGAATCCGTATAGGTGTTCGAGTGTTCGAACCGTAATGCGGAAGAAATGGTATGTAAACCACGTATTTACATATCTGCCACTGTGCAGGAGAATCCATATAGGTGTTCGAGTGTTCGAACCGTAATGCGCAAGAAATTGGTATGGAAACCCTGTATTTACATATCTGCCTCTGTGCAGGAGAATCCGTATAGGTGTTCGAGTGTTCGAACCGTAATGCGCAAGAAATGGTATGTAAACCCCGTATTTACATATCTGCCACTATGCAGGAGAATCCATATAGGTGTTCGAGTGTTCGAACCGTAATGCGCAAGAAACAGTATGGAAACCCCGTATTTACATATCTTCCACTGTGCAGGAGAATCCGTATAGGTGTTCGAGTGTTCGAACCGTAATGCGCAAGAAATGGTGTGTAAACCCCGTATTTACATATCTGCCACTGTGCAGAAGAATCCGTATACGTGTTCGAGTGTTCGAACCGTAATGCGCAAGAAATGATATGTAAACCCCGTATTTACATATCTGCCACTGTGCAGGAGAATCCGTATAGGTGTTCGAGTGTTCGAACCGTAATGCGCAAGAAATGGTGTGTAAACCCCATATTTACATATCTGCCACTGTGCAGGAGAATCCGTATACGTGTTCGAGTGTTCGAACCGTAATGCGCAAGAAATGATATGTAAACCCCGTATTTACATATCTGCCACTGTGCAGGAGAATCCGTATAGGTGTTCAAGTGTTCGAACCGTAATGCGCAAGAAATGGTATGGAAACCCCGTATTTACATATCTTCCACTGTGCAGGACAATCTGTATAGGTGTTCGAGTGTTCGAACCGTAATGCGCAAGAAATGGTGTGTAAACCCCGTATTTACATATCTGCCACTGTGCAGAAGAATCCGTATACGTGTTCGAGTGTTCGAACCGTAATGCGCAAGAAATGATATGTAAACCCCGTATTTACATATCTGCCACTGTGCAGGAGAATCCGTATAGGTGTTCGAGTGTTCGAACCGTAATGCGCAAGAAATGGTGTGTAAACCCCATATTTACATATCTGCCACTGTGCAGGAGAATCCGTATACGTGTTCGAGTGTTCGAACCGTAATGCGCAAGAAATGATATGTAAACCCCGTATTTACATATCTGCCACTGTGCCGGAGAATCCGTATAGGTGTTCGAGTGTTCGAACCGTAATGCGCAAGAAATGGTATGGAAACCCCGTATTTACATATCTGCCACTGTGCAGGAGAATCCGTATAGGTGTTCGAGTGTTCGAACCGTAATGCGGAAGAAATGGTATGTAAACCACGTATTTACATATCTGCCACTGTGCAGGAGAATCCATATAGGTGTTCGAGTGTTCGAACCGTAATGCGCAAGAATTGGTATGGAAACCCCATATTTACATATCAGCCACTGTGCAGGAGAATCCGTATAGGTGTTCGAGTGTTCGAACCGTAATGCGCAAGAAATGATATGTAAACCCCGTATTTACATATCTGTCACTGTGCAGGAGAATCCGTATAGGTGTTCGAGTGTTCGAACCGTAATGCGCAAGAAATGGTATGTAAACCCCGTATTTACATGTCTGCCACTGTGCAGGAGAATCCGTATAGGTGTTCGAGTGTTCGAACCGTAATGCGCAAGAAATGGTATGGAAACCCCGTATTTACATATCTGCCACTGTGCAGGGGAATCCGTATAGGTGTTCGAGTGTTCGAACAGTAATGCGCAAGAATTGGTATGGAAACCCCGTATTTACATGTCTGCCACTGTGCAGGAGAATCCGTATAGGTGTTCGAGTGTTCGAACAGTAATGCGCAAGAAATGGTATGGAAACCCCGTATTTACATATCTGCCCCTATGCAGGGGAATCCGTATAGGTGTTCGAGTGTTCGAACAGTAATGCGCAAGAATTGGTATGGAAACCCCGTATTTACATATCTGCCACTATACAGGAGAATCCGTATAGGTGTTCGAGTGTTCGAACCGTAATGCGTAAGAAATGATATGTAAACCCCGTATTTACATATCTGCCTCTGTGCAGGAGAATCCGTATAGGTGTTCGAGTGTTCGAACCGTAATGCGCAAGAAATGGTATGGAAACCCCGTATTTACATATCTGCCACTCTGCAGAAGAATCCGTATAGGTGTTCGAGTGTTCGATCCGTAATGCGCAAGAAATGGTATGTAAACCCGTTATTTACATATCTGCCACTGCGCAGGAGAATCCGTATAGGAGTTCGAGTGTTCGAACCGTAATGCGCAAGAAATGGTATGTAAACCCCGTATTTACATATCTGCCACTATGCAGGAGAATCCATATAGGTGTTCGAGTGTTCGAACCGTAATGCGCAAGAAACAGTATGGAAACCCCGTATTTACATATCTTCCACTGTGCAGGAGAATCCGTATAGGTGTTCGAGTGTTCGAACCGTAATGCGCAAGAAATGGTGTGTAAACCCCGTATTTACATATCTGCCACTGTGCAGAAGAATCCGTATACGTGTTCGAGTGTTCGAACCGTAATGCGCAAGAAATGGTATGTAAACCCCGTATTTACATGTCTGCCACTGTGCAGGAGAATCCGTATAGGTGTTCGAGTGTTCGAACCGTAATGCGCAAGAAATGGTGTGTAAACCCCGTATTTACATATCTGCCACTGTGCAGAAGAATCCGTATACGTGTTCGAGTGTTCGAACCGTAATGCGCAAGAAATGGTATGTAAACCCCGTATTTACATGTCTCCCACTGTGCAGGAGAATCCGTATAGGTGTTCGAGTGTTCGAACCGTAATGCGCAAGAAATGGTGTGTAAACCCCGTATTTACATATCTGCCACTGTGCAGAAGAATCCGTATACGTGTTCGAGTGTTCGAACCGTAATGCGCAAGAAATGGTATGTAAACCCCGTATTTACATGTCTGCCACTGTGCAGGAGAATCCGTATAGGTGTTCGAGTGTTCGAACCGTAATGCGCAAGAAATGGTATGGAAACCCCGTATTTACATATCTGCCACTGTGTAGGAGAATCCGTATAGGTGTTCGAGTGTTCGAACCGTAATGCGGAAGAAATGGTATGTAAACCACGTATTTACATATCTGCCACTGTGCAGGAGAATCCATATAGGTGTTCGAGTGTTCGAACCGTAATGCGCAAGAAATTGGTATGGAAACCCTGTATTTACATATCTGCCTCTGTGCAGGAGAATCCGTATAGGTGTTCGAGTGTTCGAACCGTAATGCGCAAGAAATGGTATGTAAACCCCGTATTTACATATCTGCCACTATGCAGGAGAATCATATAGGTGTTCGAGTGTTCGAACCGTAATGCGCAAGAAATGGTATGTAAACCCCGTATTTACATATCTGCCACTATGCAGGAGAATCCATATAGGTGTTCGAGTGTTCGAACCGTAATGCGCAAGAAACAGTATGGAAACCCCGTATTTACATATCTTCCACTGTGCAGGAGAATCCGTATAGGTGTTCGAGTGTTCGAACCGTAATGCGCAAGAAATGGTGTGTAAACCCCGTATTTACATATCTGCCACTGTGCAGAAGAATCCGTATACGTGTTCGAGTGTTCGAACCGTAATGCGCAAGAAATGATATGTAAACCCCGTATTTACATATCTGCCACTGTGCAGGAGAATCCGTATAGGTGTTCGAGTGTTCGAACCGTAATGCGCAAGAAATGGTGTGTAAACCCCATATTTACATATCTGCCACTGTGCAGAAGAATCCGTATACGTGTTCGAGTGTTCGAACCGTAATGCGCAAGAAATGATATGTAAATCCCGTATTTACATATCTGCCACTGTGCAGGAGAATCCGTATAGGTGTTCAAGTGTTCGAACCGTAATGCGCAAGAAATGGTATGGAAACCCCGTATTTACATATCTTCCACTGTGCAGGACAATCTGTATAGGTGTTCGAGTGTTCGAACCGTAATGCGCAAGAAATGGTGTGTAAACCCCGTATTTACATATCTGCCACTGTGCAGAAGAATCCGTATACGTGTTCGAGTGTTCGAACCGTAATGCGCAAGAAATGATATGTAAACCCCGTATTTACATATCTGCCACTGTGCAGGAGAATCCGTATAGGTGTTCGAGTGTTCGAACCGTAATGCGCAAGAAATGGTGTGTAAACCCCATATTTACATATCTGCCACTGTGCAGGAGAATCCGTATACGTGTTCGAGTGTTCGAACCGTAATGCGCAAGAAATGATATGTAAACCCCGTATTTACATATCTGCCACTGTGCCGGAGAATCCGTATAGGTGTTCGAGTGTTCGAACCGTAATGCGCAAGAAATGGTATGGGAACCCCGTATTTACATATCTGCCACTGTGCAGGAGAATCCGTATAGGTGTTCGAGTGTTCGAACCGTAATGCGGAAGAAATGGTATGTAAACCACGTATTTACATATCTGCCACTGTGCAGGAGAATCCATATAGGTGTTCGAGTGTTCGAACCGTAATGCGCAAGAATTGGTATGGAAACCCCATATTTACATATCAGCCACTGTGCAGGAGAATCCGTATAGGTGTTCGAGTGTTCGAACCGTAATGCGCAAGAAATGATATGTAAACCCCGTATTTACATATCTGTCACTGTGCAGGAGAATCCGTATAGGTGTTCGAGTGTTCGAACCGTAATGCGCAAGAAATGGTATGTAAACCCCGTATTTACATGTCTGCCACTGTGCAGGAGAATCCGTATAGGTGTTCGAGTGTTCGAACCGTAATGCGCAAGAAATGGTATGGAAACCCCGTATTTACATATCTGCCACTGTGCAGGGGAATCCGTATAGGTGTTCGAGTGTTCGAACAGTAATGCGCAAGAATTGGTATGGAAACCCCGTATTTACATGTCTGCCACTGTGCAGGAGAATCCGTATAGGTGTTCGAGTGTTCGAACAGTAATGCGCAAGAAATGGTATGGAAACCCCGTATTTACATATCTGCCACTATGCAGGGGAATCCGTATAGGTGTTCGAGTGTTCGAACAGTAATGCGCAAGAATTGGTATGGAAACCCCGTATTTACATATCTGCCACTGTGCAGGAGAATCCGTATAGGTGTTCGAGTGTTCGAACCGTAATGCGTAAGAAATGATATGTAAACCCCGTATTTACATATCTGCCTCTGTGCAGGAGAATCCGTATAGGTGTTCGAGTGTTCGAACCGTAATGCGCAAGAAATGGTATGGAAACCCCGTATTTACATATCTGCCACTCTGCAGAAGAATCCGTATAGGTGTTCGAGTGTTCGATCCGTAACGCGCAAGAAATGGTATGTAAACCCGTTATTTACATATCTGCCACTGCGCAGGAGAATCCGTATAGGAGTTCGAGTGTTCGAACCGTAATGCGCAAGAAATGGTATGTAAACCCCGTATTTACATATCTGCCACTATGCAGGAGAATCCATATAGGTGTTCGAGTGTTCGAACCGTAATGCGCAAGAAACAGTATGGAAACCCCGTATTTACATATCTTCCACTGTGCAGGAGAATCCGTATAGGTGTTCGAGTGTTCGAACCGTAATGCGGAAGAAATGGTGTGTAAACCCCGTATTTACATATCTGCCACTGTGCAGAACAATCCGTATACGTGTTCGAGTGTTCGAACCGTAATGCGCAAGAAATGGTATGTAAACCCCGTATTTACATGTCTGCCACTGTGCAGGAGAATCCGTATAGGTGTTCGAGTGTTCGAACCGTAATGCGCAAGAAATGGTGTGTAAACCCCGTATTTACATATCTGCCACTGTGCAGAAGAATCCGTATAGGTGTTCGAGTGTTCGAACCGTAATGCGCAAGAAATGATATGTAAACCCCGTATTTACATATCTGCCACTGTGCAGGAGAATCCGTATAGGTGTTCGAGTGTTCGAACCGTAATGCGCAAGAAATGGTATGGAAACCCCGTATTTACATATCTGCCACTGTGTAGGAGAATCCGTATAGGTGTTCGAGTGTTCGAACCGTAATGCGGAAGAAATGGTATGTAAACCACGTATTTACATATCTGCCACTGTGCAGGAGAATCCATATAGGTGTTCGAGTGTTCGAACCGTAATGCGCAAGAAATTGGTATGGAAACCCTGTATTTACATATCTGCTTCTGTGCAGGAGAATCCGTATAGGTGTTCGAGTGTTCGAACCGTAATGCGCAAGAAATGGTATGTAAACCCCGTATTTACATATCTGCCACTATGCAGGAGAATCCATATAGGTGTTCGAGTGTTCGAACCGTAATGCGCAAGAAATGGTATGTAAACCACGTATTTACATATCTGCCACTGTGCAGGAGAATCCATATAGGTGTTCGAGTGTTCGAACCGTAATGCGCAAGAATTGGTATGGAAACCCCATATTTACATATCAGCCACTGTGCAGGAGAATCCGTATAGGTGTTCGAGTGTTCGAACCGTAATGCGCAAGAAATGATATCTAAACCCCGTATTTACATATCTGTCACTGTGCAGGAGAATCCGTATAGGTGTTCGAGTGTTCGAACCGTAATGCGCAAGAAATGGTATGTAAACCCCGTATTTACATGTCTGCCACTGTGCAGGAGAATCCGTATAGGTGTTCGAGTGTTCGAACCGTAATGCGCAAGAAATGGTATGGAAACCCCGTATTTACATATCTGCCACTGTGCAGGGGAATCCGTATAGGTGTTCGAGTGTTCGAACAGTAATGCGCAAGAATTGGTATGGAAACCCCGTATTTACATGTCTGCCACTGTGCAGGAGAATCCGTATAGGTGTTCGAGTGTTCGAACAGTAATGCGCAAGAAATGGTATGGAAACCCCGTATTTACATATCTGCCACTATGCAGGGGAATCCGTATAGGTGTTCGAGTGTTCGAACAGTAATGCGCAAGAATTGGTATGGAAACCCCGTATTTACATATCTGCCACTGTGCAGAAGAATCCGTATAGGTGTTCGAGTGTTCGAACCGTAATGCGTAAGAAATGATATGTAAACCCCGTATTTACATATCTGCCTCTGTGCAGGAGAATCCGTATAGGTGTTCGAGTGTTCGAACCGTAATGCGCAAGAAATGGTATGGAAACCCCGTATTTACATATCTGCCACTCTGCAGAAGAATCCGTATAGGTGTTCGAGTGTTCGATCCGTAATGCGCAAGAAATGGTATGTAAACCCGTTATTTACATATCTGCCACTGCGCAGGAGAATCCGTATAGGAGTTCGAGTGTTCGAACCGTAATGCGCAAGAAATGGTATGTAAACCCCGTATTTACATATCTGCCACTATGCAGGAGAATCCATATAGGTGTTCGAGTGTTCGAACCGTAATGCGCAAGAAACAGTATGGAAACCCCGTATTTACATATCTTCCACTGTGCTGGAGAATCCGTATAGGTGTTCGAGTGTTCGAACCGTAATGCGCAAGAAATGGTGTGTAAACCCCGTATTTACATATCTGCCACTGTGCAGAAGAATCCGTATACGTGTTCGAGTGTTCGAACCGTAATGCGCAAGAAATGGTATGTAAGCCCCGTATTTACATGTCTGCCACTGTGCAGGAGAATCCGTATAGGTGTTCGAGTGTTCGAACCGTAATGCGCAAGAAATGGTGTGTAAACCCCGTATTTACATATCTGCCACTGTGCAGAAGAATCCGTATAGGTGTTCGAGTGTTCGAACCGTAATGCGCAAGAAATGATATGTAAACCCCGTATTTACATATCTGCCACTGTGCAGGAGAATCCGTATAGGTGTTCGAGTGTTCGAACCGCAATGCGCAAGAAATGGTATGGAAACCCCGTATTTACATATCTGCCACTGTGCAGGAAAATCCGTATAGGTGTTCGAGTGTTCGAACCGTAATGCGGAAGAAATGGTATGTAAACCACGTATTTACATATCTGCCACTGTGCAGGAGAATCCATATAGGTGTTCGAGTGTTCGAACCGTAATGCGCAAGAAATTGGTATGGAAACCCTGTATTTACATATCTGCCTCTGTGCAGGAGAATCCGTATAGGTGTTCGAGTGTTCGAACCGTAATGCGCAAGAAATGGTATGTAAACCCCGTATTTACATATCTGCCACTATGCAGGAGAATCCATATAGGTGTTCGAGTGTTCGAACCGTAATGCGCAAGAAATGGTATGTAAACCCCGTATTTACATATCTGCCACTATGCAGGAGAATCCATATAGGTGTTCGAGTGTTCGAACCGTAATGCGCAAGAAACAGTATGGAAACCCCGTATTTACATATCTTCCACTGTGCAGGAGAATCTGTATAGGTGTTCGAGTGTTCGAACCGTAATGCGCAAGAAATGGTATGTAAACCCCGTATTTACATATCTGCCACTGTGCAGAAGAATCCGTATACGTGTTCGAGTGTTCGAACCGTAATGCGCAAGAAATGGTATGTAAACCCCGTATTTACATGTCTGCCACTGTGCAGGAGAATCCGTATAGGTGTTCGAGTGTTCGAACCGTAATGCGCAAGAAATGGTGTGTAAACCCCGTATTTACATATCTGCCACTGTGCAGAAGAATCCGTATACGTGTTCGAGTGTTCGAACCGTAATGCGCAAGAAATGATATGTAAACCCCGTATTTACATATCTGCCACTGTGCAGGAGAATCCGTATAGGTGTTCGAGTGTTCGAACCGTAATGCGCAAGAAATGGTGTGTAAATCCCATATTTACATATCTGCCACTGTGCAGGAGAATCCGTATACGTGTTCGAGTGTTCGAACCGTAATGCGCAAGAAATGATATGTAAACCCCGTATTTACATATCTGCCACTGTGCAGGAGAATCCGTATAGGTGTTCGAGTGTTCGAACCGTAATGCGCAAGAAATGGTATGGAAACCCCGTATTTACATATCTGCCACTGTGCAGGAGAATCCGTATAGGTGTTCGAGTGTTCGAACCGTAATGCGGAAGAAATGGTATGTAAACCACGTATTTACATATCTGCCACTGTGCAGGAGAATCCATATAGGTGTTCGAGTGTTCGAACCGTAATGCGCAAGAATTGGTATGGAAACCCCATATTTATATATCAGCCACTGTGCAGGAGAATCCGTATAGGTGTTCGAGTGTTCGAACCGTAATGCGCAAGAAATGATATGTAAACCCCGTATTTACATATCTGTCACTGTGCAGGAGAATCCGTATAGGTGTTCGAGTGTTCGAACCGTAATGCGCAAGAAATGGTATGTAAACCCCGTATTTACATGTCTGCCACTGTGCAGGAGAATCCGTATAGGTGTTCGAGTGTTCGAACCGTAATGCGCAAGAAATGGTATGGAAACCCCGTATTTACATATCTGCCACTGTGCAGGGGAATCCGTATAGGTGTTCGAGTGTTCGAACAGTAATGCGCAAGAATTGGTATGGAAACCCCGTATTTACATGTCTGCCACTGTGCAGGAGAATCCGTATAGGTGTTCGAGTGTTCGAACAGTAATGCGCAAGAAATGGTATGGAAACCCCGTATTTACATATCTGCCACTATGCAGGGGAATCCGTATAGGTGTTCGAGTGTTCGAACAGTAATGCGCAAGAATTGGTATGGAAACCCCGTATTTACATATCTGCCACTGTGTAGGAGAATCCGTATAGGTGTTCGAGTGTTCGAACCGTAATGCGTAAGAAATGATATGTAAACCCCGTATTTACATATCTGCCTCTGTGCAGGAGAATCCGTATAGGTGTTCGAGTGTTCGAACCGTAATGCGCAAGAAATGGTATGGAAACCCCGTATTTACATATCTGCCACTCTGCAGAAGAATCCGTATAGGTGTTCGAGTGTTCGATCCGTAATGCGCAAGAAATGGTATGTAAACCCGTTATTTACATATCTGCCACTGCGCAGGAGAATCCGTATAGGAGTTCGAGTGTTCGAACCGTAATGCGCAAGAAATGGTATGTAAACCCCGTATTTACATATCTGCCACTATGCAGGAGAATCCATATAGGTGTTCGAGTGTTCGAACCGTAATGCGCAAGAAACAGTATGGAAACCCCGTATTTACATATCTTCCACTGTGCAGGAGAATCCGTATAGGTGTTCGAGTGTTCGAACCGTAATGCGCAAGAAATGGTGTGTAAACCCCGTATTTACATATCTGCCACTGTGCAGAAGAATCCGTATACGTGTTCGAGTGTTCGAACCGTAATGCGCAAGAAATGGTATGTAAACCCCGTATTTACATGTCTGCCACTGTGCAGGAGAATCCGTATAGGTGTTCGAGTGTTCGAACCGTAATGCGCAAGAAATGGTGTGTAAACCCCGTATTTACATATCTGCCACTGTGCAGAAGAATCCGTATAGGTGTTCGAGTGTTCGAACCGTAATGCGCAAGAAATGATATGTAAACCCCGTATTTACATATCTGCCACTGTGCAGGAGAATCCGTATAGGTGTTCGAGTGTTCGAACCGTAATGCGCAAGAAATGGTATGGAAACCCCGTATTTACATATCTGCCACTGTGTAGGAGAATCCGTATAGGTGTTCGAGTGTTCGAACCGTAATGCGGAAGAAATGGTATGTAAACCACGTATTTACATATCTGCCACTGTGCAGGAGAATCCATATAGGTGTTCGAGTGTTCGAACCGTAATGCGCAAGAAATTGGTATGGAAACCCTGTATTTACATATCTGCCTCTGTGCAGGAGAATCCGTATAGGTGTTCGAGTGTTCGAACCGTAATGCGCAAGAAATGGTATGTAAACCCCGTATTTACATATCTGCCACTATGCAGGAGAATCATATAGGTGTTCGAGTGTTCGAACCGTAATGCGCAAGAAATGGTATGTAAACCCCGTATTTACATATCTGCCACTATGCAGGAGAATCCATATAGGTGTTCGAGTGTTCGAACCGTAATGCGCAAGAAACAGTATGGAAACCCCGTATTTACATATCTTCCACTGTGCAGGAGAATCCGTATAGGTGTTCGAGTGTTCGAACCGTAATGCGCAAGAAATGGTGTGTAAACCCCGTATTTACATATCTGCCACTGTGCAGAAGAATCCGTATACGTGTTCGAGTGTTCGAACCGTAATGCGCAAGAAATGATATGTAAACCCCGTATTTACATATCTGCCACTGTGCAGGAGAATCCGTATAGGTGTTCGAGTGTTCGAACCGTAATGCGCAAGAAATGGTGTGTAAACCCCATATTTACATATCTGCCACTGTGCAGAAGAATCCGTATACGTGTTCGAGTGTTCGAACCGTAATGCGCAAGAAATGATATGTAAACCCCGTATTTACATATCTGCCACTGTGCAGGAGAATCCGTATAGGTGTTCAAGTGTTCGAACCGTAATGCGCAAGAAATGGTATGGAAACCCCGTATTTACATATCTTCCACTGTGCAGGACAATCTGTATAGGTGTTCGAGTGTTCGAACCGTAATGCGCAAGAAATGGTGTGTAAACCCCGTATTTACATATCTGCCACTGTGCAGAAGAATCCGTATACGTGTTCGAGTGTTCGAACCGTAATGCGCAAGAAATGATATGTAAGCCCCGTATTTACATATCTGCCACTGTGCAGGAGAATCCGTATAGGTGTTCGAGTGTTCGAACCGTAATGCGCAAGAAATGGTGTGTAAACCCCATATTTACATATCTGCCACTGTGCAGGAGAATCCGTATACGTGTTCGAGTGTTCGAACCGTAATGCGCAAGAAATGATATGTAAACCCCGTATTTACATATCTGCCACTGTGCCGGAGAATCCGTATAGGTGTTCGAGTGTTCGAACCGTAATGCGCAAGAAATGGTATGGAAACCCCGTATTTACATATCTGCCACTGTGCAGGAGAATCCGTATAGGTGTTCGAGTGTTCGAACCGTAATGCGGAAGAAATGGTATGTAAACCACGTATTTACATATCTGCCACTGTGCAGGAGAATCCATATAGGTGTTCGAGTGTTCGAACCGTAATGCGCAAGAATTGGTATGGAAACCCCATATTTACATATCAGCCACTGTGCAGGAGAATCCGTATAGGTGTTCGAGTGTTCGAACCGTAATGCGCAAGAAATGATATGTAAACCCCGTATTTACATATCTGTCACTGTGCAGGAGAATCCGTATACGTGTTCGAGTGTTCGAACCGTAATGCGCAAGAAATGGTATGTAAACCCCGTATTTACATGTCTGCCACTGTGCAGGAGAATCCGTATAGGTGTTCGAGTGTTCGAACCGTAATGCGCAAGAAATGGTATGGAAACCCCGTATTTACATATCTGCCACTGTGCAGGGGAATCCGTATAGGTGTTCGAGTGTTCGAACAGTAATGCGCAAGAATTGGTATGGAAACCCCGTATTTACATGTCTGCCACTGTGCAGGAGAATCCGTATAGGTGTTCGAGTGTTCGAACAGTAATGCGCAAGAAATGGTATGGAAACCCCGTATTTACATATCTGCCCCTATGCAGGGGAATCCGTATAGGTGTTCGAGTGTTCGAACAGTAATGCGCAAGAATTGGTATGGAAACCCCGTATTTACATATCTGCCACTGTACAGGAGAATCCGTATAGGTGTTCGAGTGTTCGAACCGTAATGCGTAAGAAATGATATGTAAACCCCGTATTTACATATCTGCCTCTGTGCAGGAGAATCCGTATAGGTGTTCGAGTGTTCGAACCGTAATGCGCAAGAAATGGTATGGAAACCCCGTATTTACATATCTGCCACTCTGCAGAAGAATCCGTATAGGTGTTCGAGTGTTCGATCCGTAATGCGCAAGAAATGGTATCTAAACCCGTTATTTACATATCTGCCACTGCGCAGGAGAATCCGTATAGGAGTTCGAGTGTTCGAACCGTAATGCGCAAGAAATGGTATGTAAACCCCGTATTTACATATCTGCCACTATGCAGGAGAATCCATATAGGTGTTCGAGTGTTCGAACCGTAATGCGCAAGAAACAGTATGGAAACCCCGTATTTACATATCTTCCACTGTGCAGGAGAATCCGTATAGGTGTTCGAGTGTTCGAACCGTAATGCGCAAGAAATGGTGTGTAAACCCCGTATTTACATATCTGCCACTGTGCAGAAGAATCCGTATACGTGTTCGAGTGTTCGAACCGTAATGCGCAAGAAATGGTATGTAAACCCCGTATTTACATGTCTGCCACTGTGCAGGAGAATCCGTATAGGTGTTCGAGTGTTCGAACCGTAATGCGCAAGAAATGGTGTGTAAACCCCGTATTTACATATCTGCCACTGTGCAGAAGAATCCGTATACGTGTTCGAGTGTTCGAACCGTAATGCGCAAGAAATGGTATGTAAACCCCGTATTTACATGTCTGCCACTGTGCAGGAGAATCCGTATAGGTGTTCGAGTGTTCGAACCGTAATGCGCAAGAAATGGTGTGTAAACCCCGTATTTACATATCTGCCACTGTGCAGAAGAATCCGTATACGTGTTCGAGTGTTCGAACCGTAATGCGCAAGAAATGGTATGTAAACCCCGTATTTACATGTCTGCCACTGTGCAGGAGAATCCGTATAGGTGTTCGAGTGTTCGAACCGTAATGCGCAAGAAATGGTATGGAAACCCCGTATTTACATATCTGCCTCTGTGCAGGAGAATCCGTATAGGTGTTCGAGTGTTCGAACCGTAATGCGCAAGAAATGGTATGTAAACCCCGTATTTACATATCTGCCACTATGCAGGAGAATCATATAGGTGTTCGAGTGTTCGAACCGTAATGCGCAAGAAATGGTATGTAAACCCCGTATTTACATATCTGCCACTATGCAGGAGAATCCATATAGGTGTTCGAGTGTTCGAACCGTAATGCGCAAGAAACAGTATGGAAACCCCGTATTTACATATCTTCCACTGTGCAGGAGAATCCGTATAGGTGTTCGAGTGTTCGAACCGTAATGCGCAAGAAATGGTGTGTAAACCCCGTATTTACATATCTGCCACTGTGCAGAAGAATCCGTATACGTGTTCGAGTGTTCGAACCGTAATGCGCAAGAAATGATATGTAAACCCCGTATTTACATATCTGCCACTGTGCAGGAGAATCCGTATAGGTGTTCGAGTGTTCGAACCGTAATGCGCAAGAAATGGTGTGTAAACCCCATATTTACATATCTGCCACTGTGCAGAAGAATCCGTATACGTGTTCGAGTGTTCGAACCGTAATGCGCAAGAAATGATATGTAAACCCCGTATTTACATATCTGCCACTGTGCAGGAGAATCCGTATAGGTGTTCAAGTGTTCGAACCGTAATGCGCAAGAAATGGTATGGAAACCCCGTATTTACATATCTTCCACTGTGCAGGACAATCTGTATAGGTGTTCGAGTGTTCGAACCGTAATGCGCAAGAAATGGTGTGTAAACCCCGTATTTACATATCTGCCACTGTGCAGAAGAATCCGTATACGTGTTCGAGTGTTCGAACCGTAATGCGCAAGAAATGATATGTAAACCCCGTATTTACATATCTGCCACTGTGCAGGAGAATCCGTATAGGTGTTCGAGTGTTCGAACCGTAATGCGCAAGAAATGGTGTGTAAACCCCATATTTACATATCTGCCACTGTGCAGGAGAATCCGTATACGTGTTCGAGTGTTCGAACCGTAATGCGCAAGAAATGATATGTAAACCCCGTATTTACATATCTGCCACTGTGCCGGAGAATCCGTATAGGTGTTCGAGTGTTCGAACCGTAATGCGCAAGAAATGGTATGGAAACCCCGTATTTACATATCTGCCACTGTGCAGGAGAATCCGTATAGGTGTTCGAGTGTTCGAACCGTAATGCGGAAGAAATGGTATGTAAACCACGTATTTACATATCTGCCACTGTGCAGGAGAATCCATATAGGTGTTCGAGTGTTCGAACCGTAATGCGCAAGAATTGGTATGGAAACCCCATATTTACATATCAGCCACTGTGCAGGAGAATCCGTATAGGTGTTCGAGTGTTCGAACCGTAATGCGCAAGAAATGATATGTAAACCCCGTATTTACATATCTGTCACTGTGCAGGAGAATCCGTATAGGTGTTCGAGTGTTCGAACCGTAATGCGCAAGAAATGGTATGTAAACCCCGTATTTACATGTCTGCCACTGTGCAGGAGAATCCGTATAGGTGTTCGAGTGTTCGAACCGTAATGCGCAAGAAATGGTATGGAAACCCCGTATTTACATATCTGCCACTGTGCAGGGGAATCCGTATAGGTGTTCGAGTGTTCGAACAGTAATGCGCAAGAATTGGTATGGAAACCCCGTATTTACATGTCTGCCACTGTGCAGGAGAATCCGTATAGGTGTTCGAGTGTTCGAACAGTAATGCGCAAGAAATGGTATGGAAACCCCGTATTTACATATCTGCCACTATGCAGGGGAATCCGTATAGGTGTTCGAGTGTTCGAACAGTAATGCGCAAGAATTGGTATGGAAACCCCGTATTTACATATCTGCCACTGTGCAGGAGAATCCGTATAGGTGTTCGAGTGTTCGAACCGTAATGCGTAAGAAATGATATGTAAACCCCGTATTTACATATCTGCCTCTGTGCAGGAGAATCCGTATAGGTGTTCGAGTGTTCGAACCGTAATGCGCAAGAAATGGTATGGAAACCCCGTATTTACATATCTGCCACTCTGCAGAAGAATCCGTATAGGTGTTCGAGTGTTCGATCCGTAACGCGCAAGAAATGGTATGTAAACCCGTTATTTACAAATCTGCCACTGCGCAGGAGAATCCGTATAGGAGTTCGAGTGTTCGAACCGTAATGCGCAAGAAATGGTATGTAAACCCCGTATTTACATATCTGCCACTATGCAGGAGAATCCATATAGGTGTTCGAGTGTTCGAACCGTAATGCGCAAGAAACAGTATGGAAACCCCGTATTTACATATCTTCCACTGTGCAGGAGAATCCGTATAGGTGTTCGAGTGTTCGAACCGTAATGCGCAAGAAATGGTGTGTAAACCCCGTATTTACATATCTGCCACTGTGCAGAACAATCCGTATACGTGTTCGAGTGTTCGAACCGTAATGCGCAAGAAATGGTATGTAAACCCCGTATTTACATGTCTGCCACTGTGCAGGAGAATCCGTATAGGTGTTCGAGTGTTCGAACCGTAATGCGCAAGAAATGGTGTGTAAACCCCGTATTTACATATCTGCCACTGTGCAGAAGAATCCGTATAGGTGTTCGAGTGTTCGAACCGTAATGCGCAAGAAATGATATGTAAACCCCGTATTTACATATCTGCCACTGTGCAGGAGAATCCGTATAGGTGTTCGAGTGTTCGAACCGTAATGCGCAAGAAATGGTATGGAAACCCCGTATTTACATATCTGCCACTGTGTAGGAGAATCCGTATAGGTGTTCGAGTGTTCGAACCGTAATGCGGAAGAAATGGTATGTAAACCACGTATTTACATATCTGCCACTGTGTAGGAGAATCCATATAGGTGTTCGAGTGTTCGAACCGTAATGCGCAAGAAATTGGTATGGAAACCCTGTATTTACATATCTGCTTCTGTGCAGGAGAATCCGTATAGGTGTTCGAGTGTTCGAACCGTAATGCGCAAGAAATGGTATGTAAACCCCGTATTTACATATCTGCCACTATGCAGGAGAATCCATATAGGTGTTCGAGTGTTCGAACCGTAATGCGCAAGAAATGGTATGTAAACCACGTATTTACATATCTGCCACTGTGCAGGAGAATCCATATAGGTGTTCGAGTGTTCGAACCGTAATGCGCAAGAATTGGTATGGAAACCCCATATTTACATATCAGCCACTGTGCAGGAGAATCCGTATAGGTGTTCGAGTGTTCGAACCGTAATGCGCAAGAAATGATATCTAAACCCCGTATTTACATATCTGTCACTGTGCAGGAGAATCCGTATAGGTGTTCGAGTGTTCGAACCGTAATGCGCAAGAAATGGTATGTAAACCCCGTATTTACATATCTGCCACTATGCAGGAGAATCATATAGGTGTTCGAGTGTTCGAACCGTAATGCGCAAGAAATGGTATGTAAACCCCGTATTTACATATCTGCCACTATGCAGGAGAATCCATATAGGTGTTCGAGTGTTCGAACCGTAATGCGCAAGAAACAGTATGGAAACCCCGTATTTACATATCTTCCACTGTGCAGGAGAATCCGTATAGGTGTTCGAGTGTTCGAACCGTAATGCGCAAGAAATGGTGTGTAAACCCCGTATTTACATATCTGCCACTGTGCAGAAGAATCCGTATACGTGTTCGAGTGTTCGAACCGTAATGCGCAAGAAATGGTATGGAAACCCCGTATTTACATATCTGCCTCTGTGCAGGAGAATCCGTATAGGTGTTCGAGTGTTCGAACCGTAATGCGCAAGAAATGGTATGTAAACCCCGTATTTACATATCTGCCACTATGCAGGAGAATCATATAGGTGTTCGAGTGTTCGAACCGTAATGCGCAAGAAATGGTATGTAAACCCCGTATTTACATATCTGCCACTATGCAGGAGAATCCATATAGGTGTTCGAGTGTTCGAACCGTAATGCGCAAGAAACAGTATGGAAACCCCGTATTTACATATCTTCCACTGTGCAGGAGAATCCGTATAGGTGTTCGAGTGTTCGAACCGTAATGCGCAAGAAATGGTGTGTAAACCCCGTATTTACATATCTGCCACTGTGCAGAAGAATCCGTATACGTGTTCGAGTGTTCGAACCGTAATGCGCAAGAAATGATATGTAAACCCCGTATTTACATATCTGCCACTGTGCAGGAGAATCCGTATAGGTGTTCGAGTGTTCGAACCGTAATGCGCAAGAAATGGTGTGTAAACCCCATATTTACATATCTGCCACTGTGCAGAAGAATCCGTATACGTGTTCGAGTGTTCGAACCGTAATGCGCAAGAAATGATATGTAAACCCCGTATTTACATATCTGCCGCTGTGCAGGAGAATCCGTATAGGTGTTCAAGTGTTCGAACCGTAATGCGCAAGAAATGGTATGGAAACCCCGTATTTACATATCTTCCACTGTGCAGGACAATCTGTATAGGTGTTCGAGTGTTCGAACCGTAATGCGCAAGAAATGGTGTGTAAACCCCGTATTTACATATCTGCCACTGTGCAGAAGAATCCGTATACGTGTTCGAGTGTTCGAACCGTAATGCGCAAGAAATGATATGTAAACCCCGTATTTACATATCTGCCACTGTGCAGGAGAATCCGTATAGGTGTTCGAGTGTTCGAACCGTAATGCGCAAGAAATGGTGTGTAAACCCCATATTTACATATCTGCCACTGTGCAGGAGAATCCGTATACGTGTTCGAGTGTTCGAACCGTAATGCGCAAGAAATGATATGTAAACCCCGTATTTACATATCTGCCACTGTGCCGGAGAATCCGTATAGGTGTTCGAGTGTTCGAACCGTAATGCGCAAGAAATGGTATGGAAACCCCGTATTTACATATCTGCCACTGTGCAGGAGAATCCGTATAGGTGTTCGAGTGTTCGAACCGTAATGCGGAAGAAATGGTATGTAAACCACGTATTTACATATCTGCCACTGTGCAGGAGAATCCATATAGGTGTTCGAGTGTTCGAACCGTAATGCGCAAGAATTGGTATGGAAACCCCATATTTACATATCAGCCACTGTGCAGGAGAATCCGTATAGGTGTTCGAGTGTTCGAACCGTAATGCGCAAGAAATGATATGTAAACCCCGTATTTACATATCTGTCACTGTGCAGGAGAATCCGTATAGGTGTTCGAGTGTTCGAACCGTAATGCGCAAGAAATGGTATGTAAACCCCGTATTTACATGTCTGCCACTGTGCAGGAGAATCCGTATAGGTGTTCGAGTGTTCGAACCGTAATGCGCAAGAAATGGTATGGAAACCCCGTATTTACATATCTGCCACTGTGCAGGGGAATCCGTATAGGTGTTCGAGTGTTCGAACAGTAATGCGCAAGAATTGGTATGGAAACCCCGTATTTACATGTCTGCCACTGTGCAGGAGAATCCGTATAGGTGTTCGAGTGTTCGAACAGTAATGCGCAAGAAATGGTATGGAAACCCCGTATTTACATATCTGCCACTATGCAGGGGAATCCGTATAGGTGTTCGAGTGTTCGAACAGTAATGCGCAAGAATTGGTATGGAAACCCCGTATTTACATATCTGCCACTGTGCAGGAGAATCCGTATAGGTGTTCGAGTGTTCGAACCGTAATGCGTAAGAAATGATATGTAAACCCCGTATTTACATATCTGCCTCTGTGCAGGAGAATCCGTATAGGTGTTCGAGTGTTCGAACCGTAATGCGCAAGAAATGGTATGGAAACCCCGTATTTACATATCTGCCACTCTGCAGAAGAATCCGTATAGGTGTTCGAGTGTTCGATCCGTAACGCGCAAGAAATGGTATGTAAACCCGTTATTTACATATCTGCCACTGCGCAGGAGAATCCGTATAGGAGTTCGAGTGTTCGAACCGTAATGCGCAAGAAATGGTATGTAAACCCCGTATTTACATATCTGCCACTATGCAGGAGAATCCATATAGGTGTTCGAGTGTTCGAACCGTAATGCGCAAGAAACAGTATGGAAACCCCGTATTTACATATCTTCCACTGTGCAGGAGAATCCGTATAGGTGTTCGAGTGTTCGAACCGTAATGCGCAAGAAATGGTGTGTAAACCCCGTATTTACATATCTGCCACTGTGCAGAACAATCCGTATACGTGTTCGAGTGTTCGAACCGTAATGCGCAAGAAATGGTATGTAAACCCCGTATTTACATGTCTGCCACTGTGCAGGAGAATCCGTATAGGTGTTCGAGTGTTCGAACCGTAATGCGCAAGAAATGGTGT
Source organism: Camellia sinensis (assembly GCF_055761805.1). Lineage (NCBI taxonomy): Eukaryota > Viridiplantae > Streptophyta > Magnoliopsida > Ericales > Theaceae > Camellia > Camellia sinensis. The sequence goes on along the minus strand of NW_028128989.1, from coordinate 1,811,707 downwards.
GTAAACCCCGTATTTACATATCTGCCACTGTGCAGAAGAATCCGTATAGGTGTTCGAGTGTTCGAACCGTAATGCGCAAGAAATGATATGTAAACCCCGTATTTACATATCTGCCACTGTGCAGGAGAATCCGTATAGGTGTTCGAGTGTTCGAACCGTAATGCGCAAGAAATGGTATGGAAACCCCGTATTTACATATCTGCCACTGTGTAGGAGAATCCGTATAGGTGTTCGAGTGTTCGAACCGTAATGCGGAAGAAATGGTATGTAAACCACGTATTTACATATCTGCCACTGTGCAGGAGAATCCATATAGGTGTTCGAGTGTTCGAACCGTAATGCGCAAGAAATTGGTATGGAAACCCTGTATTTACATATCTGCTTCTGTGCAGGAGAATCCGTATAGGTGTTCGAGTGTTCGAACCGTAATGCGCAAGAAATGGTATGTAAACCCCGTATTTACATATCTGCCACTATGCAGGAGAATCCATATAGGTGTTCGAGTGTTCGAACCGTAATGCGCAAGAAATGGTATGTAAACCACGTATTTACATATCTGCCACTGTGCAGGAGAATCCATATAGGTGTTCGAGTGTTCGAACCGTAATGCGCAAGAATTGGTATGGAAACCCCATATTTACATATCAGCCACTGTGCAGGAGAATCCGTATAGGTGTTCGAGTGTTCGAACCGTAATGCGCAAGAAATGATATCTAAACCCCGTATTTACATATCTGTCACTGTGCAGGAGAATCCGTATAGGTGTTCGAGTGTTCGAACCGTAATGCGCAAGAAATGGTATGTAAACCCCGTATTTACATGTCTGCCACTGTGCAGGAGAATCCGTATAGGTGTTCGAGTGTTCGAACCGTAATGCGCAAGAAATGGTATGGAAACCCCGTATTTACATATCTGCCACTGTGCAGGGGAATCCGTATAGGTGTTCGAGTGTTCGAACAGTAATGCGCAAGAATTGGTATGGAAACCCCGTATTTACATATCTTCCACTGTGCAGGAGAATCCGTATAGGTGTTCGAGTGTTCGAACAGTAATGCGCAAGAAATGGTGTGTAAACCCCGTATTTACATATCTGCCACTGTGCAGAAGAATCCGTATACGTGTTCGAGTGTTCGAACCGTAATGCGCAAGAAATGGTATGGAAACCCCGTATTTACATATCTGCCTCTGTGCAGGAGAATCCGTATAGGTGTTCGAGTGTTCGAACCGTAATGCGCAAGAAATGGTATGTAAACCCCGTATTTACATATCTGCCACTATGCAGGAGAATCATATAGGTGTTCGAGTGTTCGAACCGTAATGCGCAAGAAATGGTATGTAAACCCCGTATTTACATATCTGCCACTATGCAGGAGAATCCATATAGGTGTTCGAGTGTTCGAACCGTAATACGCAAGAAACAGTATGGAAACCCCGTATTTACATATCTTCCACTGTGCAGGAGAATCCGTATAGGTGTTCGAGTGTTCGAACCGTAATGCGCAAGAAATGGTGTGTAAACCCCGTATTTACATATCTGCCACTGTGCAGAAGAATCCGTATACGTGTTCGAGTGTTCGAACCGTAATGCGCAAGAAATGATATGTAAACCCCGTATTTACATATCTGCCACTGTGCAGGAGAATCCGTATAGGTGTTCGAGTGTTCGAACCGTAATGCGCAAGAAATGGTGTGTAAACCCCATATTTACATATCTGCCACTGTGCAGAAGAATCCGTATACGTGTTCGAGTGTTCGAACCGTAATGCGCAAGAAATGATATGTAAACCCCGTATTTACATATCTGCCGCTGTGCAGGAGAATCCGTATAGGTGTTCAAGTGTTCGAACCGTAATGCGCAAGAAATGGTATGGAAACCCCGTATTTACATATCTTCCACTGTGCAGGACAATCTGTATAGGTGTTCGAGTGTTCGAACCGTAATGCGCAAGAAATGGTGTGTAAACCCCGTATTTACATATCTGCCACTGTGCAGAAGAATCCGTATACGTGTTCGAGTGTTCGAACCGTAATGCGCAAGAAATGATATGTAAACCCCGTATTTACATATCTGCCACTGTGCAGGAGAATCCGTATAGGTGTTCGAGTGTTCGAACCGTAATGCGCAAGAAATGGTGTGTAAACCCCATATTTACATATCTGCCACTGTGCAGGAGAATCCGTATACGTGTTCGAGTGTTCGAACCGTAATGCGCAAGAAATGATATGTAAACCCCGTATTTACATATCTGCCACTGTGCCGGAGAATCCGTATAGGTGTTCGAGTGTTCGAACCGTAATGCGCAAGAAATGGTATGGAAACCCCGTATTTACATATCTGCCACTGTGCAGGAGAATCCGTATAGGTGTTCGAGTGTTCGAACCGTAATGCGGAAGAAATGGTATGTAAACCACGTATTTACATATCTGCCACTGTGCAGGAGAATCCATATAGGTGTTCGAGTGTTCGAACCGTAATGCGCAAGAATTGGTATGGAAACCCCATATTTACATATCAGCCACTGTGCAGGAGAATCCGTATAGGTGTTCGAGTGTTCGAACCGTAATGCGCAAGAAATGATATGTAAACCCCGTATTTACATATCTGTCACTGTGCAGGAGAATCCGTATAGGTGTTCGAGTGTTCGAACCGTAATGCGCAAGAAATGGTATGTAAACCCCGTATTTACATGTCTGCCACTGTGCAGGAGAATCCGTATAGGTGTTCGAGTGTTCGAACCGTAATGCGCAAGAAATGGTATGGAAACCCCGTATTTACATATCTGCCACTGTGCAGGGGAATCCGTATAGGTGTTCGAGTGTTCGAACAGTAATGCGCAAGAATTGGTATGGAAACCCCGTATTTACATGTCTGCCACTGTGCAGGAGAATCCGTATAGGTGTTCGAGTGTTCGAACAGTAATGCGCAAGAAATGGTATGGAAACCCCGTATTTACATATCTGCCACTATGCAGGGGAATCCGTATAGGTGTTCGAGTGTTCGAACAGTAATGCGCAAGAATTGGTATGGAAACCCCGTATTTACATATCTGCCACTGTGCAGGAGAATCCGTATAGGTGTTCGAGTGTTCGAACCGTAATGCGTAAGAAATGATATGTAAACCCCGTATTTACATATCTGCCTCTGTGCAGGAGAATCCGTATAGGTGTTCGAGTGTTCGAACCGTAATGCGCAAGAAATGGTATGGAAACCCCGTATTTACATATCTGCCACTCTGCAGAAGAATCCGTATAGGTGTTCGAGTGTTCGATCCGTAACGCGCAAGAAATGGTATGTAAACCCGTTATTTACATATCTGCCACTGCGCAGGAGAATCCGTATAGGAGTTCGAGTGTTCGAACCGTAATGCGCAAGAAATGGTATGTAAACCCCGTATTTACATATCTGCCACTATGCAGGAGAATCCATATAGGTGTTCGAGTGTTCGAACCGTAATGCGCAAGAAACAGTATGGAAACCCCGTATTTACATATCTTCCACTGTGCAGGAGAATCCGTATAGGTGTTCGAGTGTTCGAACCGTAATGCGCAAGAAATGGTGTGTAAACCCCGTATTTACATATCTGCCACTGTGCAGAACAATCCGTATACGTGTTCGAGTGTTCGAACCGTAATGCGCAAGAAATGGTATGTAAACCCCGTATTTACATGTCTGCCACTGTGCAGGAGAATCCGTATAGGTGTTCGAGTGTTCGAACCGTAATGCGCAAGAAATGGTGTGTAAACCCCGTATTTACATATCTGCCACTGTGCAGAAGAATCCGTATAGGTGTTCGAGTGTTCGAACCGTAATGCGCAAGAAATGATATGTAAACCCCGTATTTACATATCTGCCACTGTGCAGGAGAATCCGTATAGGTGTTCGAGTGTTCGAACCGTAATGCGCAAGAAATGGTATGGAAACCCCGTATTTACATATCTGCCACTGTGTAGGAGAATCCGTATAGGTGTTCGAGTGTTCGAACCGTAATGCGGAAGAAATGGTATGTAAACCACGTATTTACATATCTGCCACTGTGCAGGAGAATCCATATAGGTGTTCGAGTGTTCGAACCGTAATGCGCAAGAAATTGGTATGGAAACCCTGTATTTACATATCTGCTTCTGTGCAGGAGAATCCGTATAGGTGTTCGAGTGTTCGAACCGTAATGCGCAAGAAATGGTATGTAAACCCCGTATTTACATATCTGCCACTATGCAGGAGAATCCATATAGGTGTTCGAGTGTTCGAACCGTAATGCGCAAGAAATGGTATGTAAACCACGTATTTACATATCTGCCACTGTGCAGGAGAATCCATATAGGTGTTCGAGTGTTCGAACCGTAATGCGCAAGAATTGGTATGGAAACCCCATATTTACATATCAGCCACTGTGCAGGAGAATCCGTATAGGTGTTCGAGTGTTCGAACCGTAATGCGCAAGAAATGATATCTAAACCCCGTATTTACATATCTGTCACTGTGCAGGAGAATCCGTATAGGTGTTCGAGTGTTCGAACCGTAATGCGCAAGAAATGGTATGTAAACCCCGTATTTACATGTCTGCCACTGTGCAGGAGAATCCGTATAGGTGTTCGAGTGTTCGAACCGTAATGCGCAAGAAATGGTATGGAAACCCCGTATTTACATATCTGCCACTGTGCAGGGGAATCCGTATAGGTGTTCGAGTGTTCGAACAGTAATGCGCAAGAATTGGTATGGAAACCCCGTATTTACATGTCTGCCACTGTGCAGGAGAATCCGTATAGGTGTTCGAGTGTTCGAACAGTAATGCGCAAGAAATGGTATGGAAACCCCGTATTTACATATCTGCCACTATGCAGGGGAATCCGTATAGGTGTTCGAGTGTTCGAACAGTAATGCGCAAGAATTGGTATGGAAACCCCGTATTTACATATCTGCCACTGTGCAGAAGAATCCGTATAGGTGTTCGAGTGTTCGAACCGTAATGCGTAAGAAATGATATGTAAACCCCGTATTTACATATCTGCCTCTGTGCAGGAGAATCCGTATAGGTGTTCGAGTGTTCGAACCGTAATGCGCAAGAAATGGTATGGAAACCCCGTATTTACATATCTGCCACTCTGCAGAAGAATCCGTATAGGTGTTCGAGTGTTCGATCCGTAATGCGCAAGAAATGGTATGTAAACCCGTTATTTACATATCTGCCACTGCGCAGGAGAATCCGTATAGGAGTTCGAGTGTTCGAACCGTAATGCGCAAGAAATGGTATGTAAACCCCGTATTTACATATCTGCCACTATGCAGGAGAATCCATATAGGTGTTCGAGTGTTCGAACCGTAATGCGCAAGAAACAGTATGGAAACCCCGTATTTACATATCTTCCACTGTGCTGGAGAATCCGTATAGGTGTTCGAGTGTTCGAACCGTAATGCGCAAGAAATGGTGTGTAAACCCCGTATTTACATATCTGCCACTGTGCAGAAGAATCCGTATACGTGTTCGAGTGTTCGAACCGTAATGCGCAAGAAATGGTATGTAAACCCCGTATTTACATGTCTGCCACTGTGCAGGAGAATCCGTATAGGTGTTCGAGTGTTCGAACCGTAATGCGCAAGAAATGGTGTGTAAACCCCGTATTTACATATCTGCCACTGTGCAGAAGAATCCGTATAGGTGTTCGAGTGTTCGAACCGTAATGCGCAAGAAATGATATGTAAACCCCGTATTTACATATCTGCCACTGTGCAGGAGAATCCGTATAGGTGTTCGAGTGTTCGAACCGCAATGCGCAAGAAATGGTATGGAAACCCCGTATTTACATATCTGCCACTGTGCAGGAAAATCCGTATAGGTGTTCGAGTGTTCGAACCGTAATGCGGAAGAAATGGTATGTAAACCACGTATTTACATATCTGCCACTGTGCAGGAGAATCCATATAGGTGTTCAAGTGTTCGAACCGTAATGCGCAAGAAATTGGTATGGAAACCCTGTATTTACATATCTGCCTCTGTGCAGGAGAATCCGTATAGGTGTTCGAGTGTTCGAACCGTAATGCGCAAGAAATGGTATGTAAACCCCGTATTTACATATCTGCCACTATGCAGGAGAATCCATATAGGTGTTCGAGTGTTCGAACCGTAATGCGCAAGAAATGGTATGTAAACCCCGTATTTACATATCTGCCACTATGCAGGAGAATCCATATAGGTGTTCGAGTGTTCGAACCGTAATGCGCAAGAAACAGTATGGAAACCCCGTATTTACATATCTTCCACTGTGCAGGAGAATCTGTATAGGTGTTCGAGTGTTCGAACCGTAATGCGCAAGAAATGGTATGTAAACCCCGTATTTACATATCTGCCACTGTGCAGAAGAATCCGTATACGTGTTCGAGTGTTCGAACCGTAATGCGCAAGAAATGGTATGTAAACCCCGTATTTACATGTCTGCCACTGTGCAGGAGAATCCGTATAGGTGTTCGAGTGTTCGAACCGTAATGCGCAAGAAATGGTGTGTAAACCCCGTATTTACATATCTGCCACTGTGCAGAAGAATCCGTATACGTGTTCGAGTGTTCGAACCGTAATGCGCAAGAAATGATATGTAAACCCCGTATTTACATATCTGCCACTGTGCAGGAGAATCCGTATAGGTGTTCGAGTGTTCGAACCGTAATGCGCAAGAAATGGTGTGTAAATCCCATATTTACATATCTGCCACTGTGCAGGAGAATCCGTATACGTGTTCGAGTGTTCGAACCGTAATGCGCAAGAAATGATATGTAAACCCCGTATTTACATATCTGCCACTGTGCAGGAGAATCCGTATAGGTGTTCGAGTGTTCGAACCGTAATGCGCAAGAAATGGTATGGAAACCCCGTATTTACATATCTGCCACTGTGCAGGAGAATCCGTATAGGTGTTCGAGTGTTCGAACCGTAATGCGGAAGAAATGGTATGTAAACCACGTATTTACATATCTGCCACTGTGCAGGAGAATCCATATAGGTGTTCGAGTGTTCGAACCGTAATGCGCAAGAATTGGTATGGAAACCCCATATTTATATATCAGCCACTGTGCAGGAGAATCCGTATAGGTGTTCGAGTGTTCGAACCGTAATGCGCAAGAAATGATATGTAAACCCCGTATTTACATATCTGTCACTGTGCAGGAGAATCCGTATAGGTGTTCGAGTGTTCGAACCGTAATGCGCAAGAAATGGTATGTAAACCCCGTATTTACATGTCTGCCACTGTGCAGGAGAATCCGTATAGGTGTTCGAGTGTTCGAACCGTAATGCGCAAGAAATGGTATGGAAACCCCGTATTTACATATCTGCCACTGTGCAGGGGAATCCGTATAGGTGTTCGAGTGTTCGAACAGTAATGCGCAAGAATTGGTATGGAAACCCCGTATTTACATGTCTGCCACTGTGCAGGAGAATCCGTATAGGTGTTCGAGTGTTCGAACAGTAATGCGCAAGAAATGGTATGGAAACCCCGTATTTACATATCTGCCACTATGCAGGGGAATCCGTATAGGTGTTCGAGTGTTCGAACAGTAATGCGCAAGAATTGGTATGGAAACCCCGTATTTACATATCTGCCTCTGTGCAGGAGAATCCGTATAGGTGTTCGAGTGTTCGAACCGTAATGCGCAAGAAATGGTATGGAAACCCCGTATTTACATATCTGCCACTCTGCAGAAGAATCCGTATAGGTGTTCGAGTGTTCGATCCGTAATGCGCAAGAAATGGTATGTAAACCCGTTATTTACATATCTGCCACTGCGCAGGAGAATCCGTATAGGAGTTCGAGTGTTCGAACCGTAATGCGCAAGAAATGGTATGTAAACCCCGTATTTACATATCTGCCACTATGCAGGAGAATCCATATAGGTGTTCGAGTGTTCGAACCGTAATGCGCAAGAAACAGTATGGAAACCCCGTATTTACATATCTTCCACTGTGCAGGAGAATCCGTATAGGTGTTCGAGTGTTCGAACCGTAATGCGCAAGAAATGGTGTGTAAACCCCGTATTTACATATCTGCCACTGTGCAGAAGAATCCGTATACGTGTTCGAGTGTTCGAACCGTAATGCGCAAGAAATGGTATGTAAACCCCGTATTTACATGTCTGCCACTGTGCAGGAGAATCCGTATAGGTGTTCGAGTGTTCGAACCGTAATGCGCAAGAAATGGTGTGTAAACCCCGTATTTACATATCTGCCACTGTGCAGAAGAATCCGTATAGGTGTTCGAGTGTTCGAACCGTAATGCGCAAGAAATGATATGTAAACCCCGTATTTACATATCTGCCACTGTGCAGGAGAATCCGTATAGGTGTTCGAGTGTTCGAACCGTAATGCGCAAGAAATGGTATGGAAACCCCGTATTTACATATCTGCCACTGTGTAGGAGAATCCGTATAGGTGTTCGAGTGTTCGAACCGTAATGCGGAAGAAATGGTATGTAAACCACGTATTTACATATCTGCCACTGTGCAGGAGAATCCATATAGGTGTTCGAGTGTTCGAACCGTAATGCGCAAGAAATTGGTATGGAAACCCTGTATTTACATATCTGCTTCTGTGCAGGAGAATCCGTATAGGTGTTCGAGTGTTCGAACCGTAATGCGCAAGAAATGGTATGTAAACCCCGTATTTACATATCTGCCACTATGCAGGAGAATCCATATAGGTGTTCGAGTGTTCGAACCGTAATGCGCAAGAAATGGTATGTAAACCACGTATTTACATATCTGCCACTGTGCAGGAGAATCCATATAGGTGTTCGAGTGTTCGAACCGTAATGCGCAAGAATTGGTATGGAAACCCCATATTTACATATCAGCCACTGTGCAGGAGAATCCGTATAGGTGTTCGAGTGTTCGAACCGTAATGCGCAAGAAATGATATCTAAACCCCGTATTTACATATCTGTCACTGTGCAGGAGAATCCGTATAGGTGTTCGAGTGTTCGAACCGTAATGCGCAAGAAATGGTATGTAAACCCCGTATTTACATGTCTGCCACTGTGCAGGAGAATCCGTATAGGTGTTCGAGTGTTCGAACCGTAATGCGCAAGAAATGGTATGGAAACCCCGTATTTACATATCTGCCACTGTGCAGGGGAATCCGTATAGGTGTTCGAGTGTTCGAACAGTAATGCGCAAGAATTGGTATGGAAACCCCGTATTTACATGTCTGCCACTGTGCAGGAGAATCCGTATAGGTGTTCGAGTGTTCGAACAGTAATGCGCAAGAAATGGTATGGAAACCCCGTATTTACATATCTGCCACTATGCAGGGGAATCCGTATAGGTGTTCGAGTGTTCGAACAGTAATGCGCAAGAATTGGTATGGAAACCCCGTATTTACATATCTGCCACTGTGCAGAAGAATCCGTATAGGTGTTCGAGTGTTCGAACCGTAATGCGTAAGAAATGATATGTAAACCCCGTATTTACATATCTGCCTCTGTGCAGGAGAATCCGTATAGGTGTTCGAGTGTTCGAACCGTAATGCGCAAGAAATGGTATGGAAACCCCGTATTTACATATCTGCCACTCTGCAGAAGAATCCGTATAGGTGTTCGAGTGTTCGATCCGTAATGCGCAAGAAATGGTATGTAAACCCGTTATTTACATATCTGCCACTGCGCAGGAGAATCCGTATAGGAGTTCGAGTGTTCGAACCGTAATGCGCAAGAAATGGTATGTAAACCCCGTATTTACATATCTGCCACTATGCAGGAGAATCCATATAGGTGTTCGAGTGTTCGAACCGTAATGCGCAAGAAACAGTATGGAAACCCCGTATTTACATATCTTCCACTGTGCTGGAGAATCCGTATAGGTGTTCGAGTGTTCGAACCGTAATGCGCAAGAAATGGTGTGTAAACCCCGTATTTACATATCTGCCACTGTGCAGAAGAATCCGTATACGTGTTCGAGTGTTCGAACCGTAATGCGCAAGAAATGGTATGTAAACCCCGTATTTACATGTCTGCCACTGTGCAGGAGAATCCGTATAGGTGTTCGAGTGTTCGAACCGTAATGCGCAAGAAATGGTGTGTAAACCCCGTATTTACATATCTGCCACTGTGCAGAAGAATCCGTATAGGTGTTCGAGTGTTCGAACCGTAATGCGCAAGAAATGATATGTAAACCCCGTATTTACATATCTGCCACTGTGCAGGAGAATCCGTATAGGTGTTCGAGTGTTCGAACCGCAATGCGCAAGAAATGGTATGGAAACCCCGTATTTACATATCTGCCACTGTGCAGGAAAATCCGTATAGGTGTTCGAGTGTTCGAACCGTAATGCGGAAGAAATGGTATGTAAACCACGTATTTACATATCTGCCACTGTGCAGGAGAATCCATATAGGTGTTCGAGTGTTCGAACCGTAATGCGCAAGAAATTGGTATGGAAACCCTGTATTTACATATCTGCCTCTGTGCAGGAGAATCCGTATAGGTGTTCGAGTGTTCGAACCGTAATGCGCAAGAAATGGTATGTAAACCCCGTATTTACATATCTGCCACTATGCAGGAGAATCCATATAGGTGTTCGAGTGTTCGAACCGTAATGCGCAAGAAATGGTATGTAAACCCCGTATTTACATATCTGCCACTATGCAGGAGAATCCATATAGGTGTTCGAGTGTTCGAACCGTAATGCGCAAGAAACAGTATGGAAACCCCGTATTTACATATCTTCCACTGTGCAGGAGAATCTGTATAGGTGTTCGAGTGTTCGAACCGTAATGCGCAAGAAATGGTATGTAAACCCCGTATTTACATATCTGCCACTGTGTAGAAGAATCCGTATACGTGTTCGAGTGTTCGAACCGTAATGCGCAAGAAATGGTATGTAAACCCCGTATTTACATGTCTGCCACTGTGCAGGAGAATCCCTATAGGTGTTCGAGTGTTCGAACCGTAATGCGCAAGAAATGGTGTGGAAACCCCGTATTTACATATCTGCCACTCTGCAGAAGAATCCGTATAGGTGTTCGAGTGTTCGATCCGTAATGCGCAAGAAATGGTATGTAAACCCGTTATTTACATATCTGCCACTGCGCAGGAGAATCCGTATAGGAGTTCGAGTGTTCGAACCGTAATGCGCAAGAAATGGTATGTAAACCCCGTATTTACATATCTGCCACTATGCAGGAGAATCCATATAGGTGTTCGAGTGTTCGAACCGTAATGCGCAAGAAACAGTATGGAAACCCCGTATTTACATATCTTCCACTGTGCAGGAGAATCCGTATAGGTGTTCGAGTGTTCGAACCGTAATGCGCAAGAAATGGTGTGTAAACCCCGTATTTACATATCTGCCACTGTGCAGAAGAATCCGTATACGTGTTCGAGTGTTCGAACCGTAATGCGCAAGAAATGGTATGTAAACCCCGTATTTACATGTCTGCCACTGTGCAGGAGAATCCGTATAGGTGTTCGAGTGTTCGAACCGTAATGCGCAAGAAATGGTGTGTAAACCCCGTATTTACATATCTGCCACTGTGCAGAAGAATCCGTATAGGTGTTCGAGTGTTCGAACCGTAATGCGCAAGAAATGATATGTAAACCCCGTATTTACATATCTGCCACTGTGCAGGAGAATCCGTATAGGTGTTCGAGTGTTCGAACCGTAATGCGCAAGAAATGGTATGGAAACCCCGTATTTACATATCTGCCACTGTGTAGGAGAATCCGTATAGGTGTTCGAGTGTTCGAACCGTAATGCGGAAGAAATGGTATGTAAACCACGTATTTACATATCTGCCACTGTGCAGGAGAATCCATATAGGTGTTCGAGTGTTCGAACCGTAATGCGCAAGAAATTGGTATGGAAACCCTGTATTTACATATCTGCTTCTGTGCAGGAGAATCCGTATAGGTGTTCGAGTGTTCGAACCGTAATGCGCAAGAAATGGTATGTAAACCCCGTATTTACATATCTGCCACTATGCAGGAGAATCCATATAGGTGTTCGAGTGTTCGAACCGTAATGCGCAAGAAATGGTATGTAAACCACGTATTTACATATCTGCCACTGTGCAGGAGAATCCATATAGGTGTTCGAGTGTTCGAACCGTAATGCGCAAGAATTGGTATGGAAACCCCATATTTACATATCAGCCACTGTGCAGGAGAATCCGTATAGGTGTTCGAGTGTTCGAACCGTAATGCGCAAGAAATGATATCTAAACCCCGTATTTACATATCTGTCACTGTGCAGGAGAATCCGTATAGGTGTTCGAGTGTTCGAACCGTAATGCGCAAGAAATGGTATGTAAACCCCGTATTTACATGTCTGCCACTGTGCAGGAGAATCCGTATAGGTGTTCGAGTGTTCGAACCGTAATGCGCAAGAAATGGTATGGAAACCCCGTATTTACATATCTGCCACTGTGCAGGGGAATCCGTATAGGTGTTCGAGTGTTCGAACAGTAATGCGCAAGAATTGGTATGGAAACCCCGTATTTACATGTCTGCCACTGTGCAGGAGAATCCGTATAGGTGTTCGAGTGTTCGAACAGTAATGCGCAAGAAATGGTATGGAAACCCCGTATTTACATATCTGCCACTATGCAGGGGAATCCGTATAGGTGTTCGAGTGTTCGAACAGTAATGCGCAAGAATTGGTATGGAAACCCCGTATTTACATATCTGCCACTGTGCAGAAGAATCCGTATAGGTGTTCGAGTGTTCGAACCGTAATGCGTAAGAAATGATATGTAAACCCCGTATTTACATATCTGCCTCTGTGCAGGAGAATCCGTATAGGTGTTCGAGTGTTCGAACCGTAATGCGCAAGAAATGGTATGGAAACCCCGTATTTACATATCTGCCACTCTGCAGAAGAATCCGTATAGGTGTTCGAGTGTTCGATCCGTAATGCGCAAGAAATGGTATGTAAACCCGTTATTTACATATCTGCCACTGCGCAGGAGAATCCGTATAGGAGTTCGAGTGTTCGAACCGTAATGCGCAAGAAATGGTATGTAAACCCCGTATTTACATATCTGCCACTATGCAGGAGAATCCATATAGGTGTTCGAGTGTTCGAACCGTAATGCGCAAGAAACAGTATGGAAACCCCGTATTTACATATCTTCCACTGTGCTGGAGAATCCGTATAGGTGTTCGAGTGTTCGAACCGTAATGCGCAAGAAATGGTGTGTAAACCCCGTATTTACATATCTGCCACTGTGCAGAAGAATCCGTATACGTGTTCGAGTGTTCGAACCGTAATGCGCAAGAAATGGTATGTAAACCCCGTATTTACATGTCTGCCACTGTGCAGGAGAATCCGTATAGGTGTTCGAGTGTTCGAACCGTAATGCGCAAGAAATGGTGTGTAAACCCCGTATTTACATATCTGCCACTGTGCAGAAGAATCCGTATAGGTGTTCGAGTGTTCGAACCGTAATGCGCAAGAAATGATATGTAAACCCCGTATTTACATATCTGCCACTGTGCAGGAGAATCCGTATAGGTGTTCGAGTGTTCGAACCGCAATGCGCAAGAAATGGTATGGAAACCCCGTATTTACATATCTGCCACTGTGCAGGAAAATCCGTATAGGTGTTCGAGTGTTCGAACCGTAATGCGGAAGAAATGGTATGTAAACCACGTATTTACATATCTGCCACTGTGCAGGAGAATCCATATAGGTGTTCGAGTGTTCGAACCGTAATGCGCAAGAAATTGGTATGGAAACCCTGTATTTACATATCTGCCTCTGTGCAGGAGAATCCGTATAGGTGTTCGAGTGTTCGAACCGTAATGCGCAAGAAATGGTATGTAAACCCCGTATTTACATATCTGCCACTATGCAGGAGAATCCATATAGGTGTTCGAGTGTTCGAACCGTAATGCGCAAGAAATGGTATGTAAACCCCGTATTTACATATCTGCCACTATGCAGGAGAATCCATATAGGTGTTCGAGTGTTCGAACCGTAATGCGCAAGAAACAGTATGGAAACCCCGTATTTACATATCTTCCACTGTGCAGGAGAATCTGTATAGGTGTTCGAGTGTTCGAACCGTAATGCGCAAGAAATGGTATGTAAACCCCGTATTTACATATCTGCCACTGTGTAGAAGAATCCGTATACGTGTTCGAGTGTTCGAACCGTAATGCGCAAGAAATGGTATGTAAACCCCGTATTTACATGTCTGCCACTGTGCAGGAGAATCCCTATAGGTGTTCGAGTGTTCGAACCGTAATGCGCAAGAAATGGTGTGTAAACCCCGTATTTACATATCTGCCACTGTGCAGAAGAATCCGTATACGTGTTCGAGTGTTCGAACCGTAATGCGCAAGAAATGATATGTAAACCCCGTATTTACATATCTGCCACTGTGCAGGAGAATCCGTATAGGTGTTCGAGTGTTCGAACCGTAATGCGCAAGAAATGGTGTGTAAATCCCATATTTACATATCTGCCACTGTGCAGGAGAATCCGTATACGTGTTCGAGTGTTCGAACCGTAATGCGCAAGAAATGATATGTAAACCCCGTATTTACATATCTGCCACTGTGCAGGAGAATCCGTATAGGTGTTCGAGTGTTCGAACCGTAATGCGCAAGAAATGGTATGGAAACCCCGTATTTACATATCTGCCACTGTGCAGGAGAATCCGTATAGGTGTTCGAGTGTTCGAACCGTAATGCGGAAGAAATGGTATGTAAACCACGTATTTACATATCTGCCACTGTGCAGGAGAATCCATATAGGTGTTCGAGTGTTCGAACCGTAATGCGCAAGAATTGGTATGGAAACCCCATATTTATATATCAGCCACTGTGCAGGAGAATCCGTATAGGTGTTCGAGTGTTCGAACCGTAATGCGTAAGAAATGATATGTAAACCCCGTATTTACATATCTGTCACTGTGCAGGAGAATCCGTATAGGTGTTCGAGTGTTCGAACCGTAATGCGCAAGAAATGGTATGTAAACCCCGTATTTACATGTCTGCCACTGTGCAGGAGAATCCGTATAGGTGTTCGAGTGTTCGAACCGTAATGCGCAAGAAATGGTATGGAAACCCCGTATTTACATATCTGCCACTGTGCAGGGGAATCCGTATAGGTGTTCGAGTGTTCGAACAGTAATGCGCAAGAATTGGTATGGAAACCCCGTATTTACATGTCTGCCACTGTGCAGGAGAATCCGTATAGGTGTTCGAGTGTTCGAACAGTAATGCGCAAGAAATGGTATGGA
Organism: Camellia sinensis; assembly: GCF_055761805.1. Taxonomy (NCBI): domain Eukaryota; kingdom Viridiplantae; phylum Streptophyta; class Magnoliopsida; order Ericales; family Theaceae; genus Camellia; species Camellia sinensis. The sequence goes on along the minus strand of NW_028128989.1, from coordinate 1,796,479 downwards.
AACCCCGTATTTACATATCTGCCACTATGCAGGGGAATCCGTATAGGTGTTCGAGTGTTCGAACAGTAATGCGCAAGAATTGGTATGGAAACCCCGTATTTACATATCTGCCACTGTGTAGGAGAATCCGTATAGGTGTTCGAGTGTTCGAACCGTAATGCGTAAGAAATGATATGTAAACCCCGTATTTACATATCTGCCTCTGTGCAGGAGAATCCGTATAGGTGTTCGAGTGTTCGAACCGTAATGCGCAAGAAATGGTATGGAAACCCCGTATTTACATATCTGCCACTCTGCAGAAGAATCCGTATAGGTGTTCGAGTGTTCGATCCGTAATGCGCAAGAAATGGTATGTAAACCCGTTATTTACATATCTGCCACTGCGCAGGAGAATCCGTATAGGAGTTCGAGTGTTCGAACCGTAATGCGCAAGAAATGGTATGTAAACCCCGTATTTACATATCTGCCACTATGCAGGAGAATCCATATAGGTGTTCGAGTGTTCGAACCGTAATGCGCAAGAAACAGTATGGAAACCCCGTATTTACATATCTTCCACTGTGCTGGAGAATCCGTATAGGTGTTCGAGTGTTCGAACCGTAATGCGCAAGAAATGGTGTGTAAACCCCGTATTTACATATCTGCCACTGTGCAGAAGAATCCGTATACGTGTTCGAGTGTTCGAACCGTAATGCGCAAGAAATGGTATGTAAACCCCGTATTTACATGTCTGCCACTGTGCAGGAGAATCCGTATAGGTGTTCGAGTGTTCGAACCGTAATGCGCAAGAAATGGTGTGTAAACCCCGTATTTACATATCTGCCACTGTGCAGAAGAATCCGTATAGGTGTTCGAGTGTTCGAACCGTAATGCGCAAGAAATGATATGTAAACCCCGTATTTACATATCTGCCACTGTGCAGGAGAATCCGTATAGGTGTTCGAGTGTTCGAACCGCAATGCGCAAGAAATGGTATGGAAACCCCGTATTTACATATCTGCCACTGTGCAGGAAAATCCGTATAGGTGTTCGAGTGTTCGAACCGTAATGCGGAAGAAATGGTATGTAAACCACGTATTTACATATCTGCCACTGTGCAGGAGAATCTATATAGGTGTTCGAGTGTTCGAACCTTAATGCGCAAGAAATTGGTATGGAAACCCTGTATTTACATATCTGCCTCTGTGCAGGAGAATCCGTATAGGTGTTCGAGTGTTCGAACCATAATGCGCAAGAAATGGTATGTAAACCCCGTATTTACATATCTGCCACTATGCAGGAGAATCCATATAGGTGTTCGAGTGTTCGAACCGTAATGCGCAAGAAATGGTATGTAAACCCCGTATTTACATATCTGCCACTATGCAGGAGAATCCATATAGGTGTTCGAGTGTTCGAACCGTAATGCGCAAGAAACAGTATGGAAACCCCGTATTTACATATCTTCCACTGTGCAGGACAATCTGTATAGGTGTTCGAGTGTTCGAACCGTAATGCGCAAGAAATGGTGTGTAAACCCCGTATTTACATATCTGCCACTGTGCAGAAGAATCCGTATACGTGTTCGAGTGTTCGAACCGTAATGCGCAAGAAATGGTATGTAAACCCCGTATTTACATGTCTGCCACTGTGCAGGAGAATCCGTATAGGTGTTCGAGTGTTCGAACCGTAATGCGCAAGAAATGGTGTGTAAACCCCGTATTTACATATCTGCCACTGTGCAGAAGAATCCGTATACGTGTTCGAGTGTTCGAACCGTAATGCGCAAGAAATGATATGTAAACCCCGTATTTACATATCTGCCACTGTGCAGGAGAATCCGTATAGGTGTTCGAGTGTTCGAACCGTAATGCGCAAGAAATGGTGTGTAAATCCCATATTTACATATCTGCCACTGTGCAGGAGAATCCGTATACGTGTTCGAGTGTTCGAACCGTAATGCGCAAGAAATGATATGTAAACCCCGTATTTACATATCTGCCACTGTGCAGGAGAATCCGTATAGGTGTTCGAGTGTTCGAACCGTAATGCGCAAGAAATGGTATGGAAACCCCGTATTTACATATCTGCCACTGTGCAGGAGAATCCGTATAGGTGTTCGAGTGTTCGAACCGTAATGCGGAAGAAATGGTATGTAAACCACGTATTTACATATCTGCCACTGTGCAGGAGAATCCATATAGGTGTTCGAGTGTTCGAACCGTAATGCGCAAGAATTGGTATGGAAACCCCATATTTACATATCAGCCACTGTGCAGGAGAATCCGTATAGGTGTTCGAGTGTTCGAACCGTAATGCGCAAGAAATGATATGTAAACCCCGTATTTACATATCTGTCACTGTGCAGGAGAATCCGTATAGGTGTTCGAGTGTTCGAACCGTAATGCGCAAGAAATGGTATGTAAACCCCGTATTTACATGTCTGCCACTGTGCAGGAGAATCCGTATAGGTGTTCGAGTGTTCGAACCGTAATGCGCAAGAAATGGTATGGAAACCCCGTATTTACATATCTGCCACTGTGCAGGGGAATCCGTATAGGTGTTCGAGTGTTCGAACAGTAATGCGCAAGAATTGGTATGGAAACCCCGTATTTACATGTCTGCCACTGTGCAGGAGAATCCGTATAGGTGTTCGAGTGTTCGAACAGTAATGCGCAAGAAATGGTATGGAAACCCCGTATTTACATATCTGCCACTATGCAGGGGAATCCGTATAGGTGTTCGAGTGTTCGAACAGTAATGCGCAAGAATTGGTATGTGTAGACACCCCATTTTTGACCGACCCTAAGACTCAGACGTCACCGATTGAGCGCTGGGTGATATTGCATAATGTGCTTGTTCAGAAGTTCCAGAATCGCGGCCGTGAGCCCTGCCTCCAGACTTCCGAACCCTCTTCTGTGCCTTGTCTCGGTTTGCGAACCAGACTCGGTTTTCTCTGTTTCTTTTCCTGAGGGGAGGGAGAGGTCCCGTAGACCATCTCTCAATGTCCGTAGGCTACATTTGGTGGCCGTAGGCCATTTTGCCCATTTCGGAGTCCGGTTCCCGGTTTTCGGAGCCGTCAGGCCGTGTACCTCGGTTCGGGACCGCCTAACCACCTCCGTTTGCTCTGATTTTCGGCATAATTCCTATTTGCTCCCTGTTGAGGGACACTGGGGGTTGAGAAACCCACTTCGAGGTCGAATGCCATTTTCGATGCTTAACAGCCCATTTCCGGGACCCCGAACTGCGTGTTTTGGCTCCGGAACATTCGTTTTGCAACGGTTTTCGCTCATTTTTGGCAGGTACCTCTGTTTTATCCCGAGGAAGGTCACTGAAGGGTGGGAGGCCAGCAATTGTTGCAGCAACCAGTTATCTCTCCTCCCGAGCCTCCCGGCGCCCGTTTTTCGCACTTCCGGGCTAATGTTGAATACCTTAGAGCTAGCGTTGCCAACTTTCAACCACATATCTGTGATCTACACACCTGGGAGGCCACTAAAAGTTCATGGCCGGCCATTAAGGTCACCTGACCCTTTTGACCCTTTTCTTCCGGGCTAATGTTGAACCCCTTGGACCTTTTTTCTTGAACTTTGAACCACATATCTGTGATCTACACACCTGGGAGGCCACTAAAAGTTCATGGCCGGCCAGTAAGTCAACTTGACCCTTTTGACCCCCTCTTTCCGAGCCATTGTTGAACCCCTTGGGCCCACTTTCTTGGAATTTCAATTACATGGTTGTGTTGTACACACATAGGGCTACCTCCCCAATACCTGGCCGGCCAGAAAATCTGGTTGACCCTTTTGACCCCTAGCCGGCCGGCTAGGGGGTGTGGCCGGCCGGCCACCTCCGGCCAAAGTGAGCGGCCGGCCGTGCTCTCCTCACTGTGCCCTTTCCAGCTGTGGGGCAATATCCCCCAGATATTTTCTGTATCCGGGGGATATTTTAGGAGAGAGTTTTCCTCTCCATTTGACCCCCCTTTTACACCCCTTTCTTGACCATATAAACCAGCTGAGGGTCTTCTTCATAGAGGTTAGAAAAATTCATCTCCAAGGCTCAACCCTAAACTCCATTGTTATAACTCTCAAAACTTCAAAAAACCCTAACTCCTTAACCTTCATTTCTTCTACACCACCAAGCCCTACCACCACTATCTCATTTCCAGCAACAAAGAAGGGTTCTTGAAGGCCAAAGGAGCAGCAAATCCATCCAAGAAGCAACCAAAGTCTAGATCTTCAAGGGTAAGTTACACTTTTACCCTTTTGACCCTTTTTCTTAATCAATATGTAAGCCATGCATGCTTTTTGTGTTGAGCTTCGGCCTTAACTGAAAAGGGCCATATTTTGAGCTCATCTTCACTTCTCATCAAGGGCTCAACCCTGTTTGAGCCCTCCATAATACACTTGCTTCTTTGACCATCTTGTATGTCATAATTTTGCATGCTATTTTTGACCCATGAGTAATTTATTTTCGAGCATGTGGTAAACTGATTTAGGGCTTATTTTGAGCCCCTCTTCAACATTGGAGAAGGGCTCAACATTGTTTGGTGTTTCCATATGTCACTTGTAGTTATATCCCCTATTTGGCCCTTTTTTTTGCATAAATTAGTAGCCCTCTTTGTTTCTGTTTTTGGACCTTGGTCCGAACTGAAAGTGGTCTTATTTTGGCCTATACTTCATGTTTCATTCACACTTTTTTTCTGTTTGGTGATTATTTTATACACTTCATGTTTTAGCACCTTTTGAGCCTTATTTTGCATCATATTTTTAGCATGTTTGTATACTGATTTTGAGGCTGCCATATGCTGTAAATGTTCATATTTTTGGTCCATCTTCAGTGTTGTAGAAGGAATTTTTTCAGTTTGGGTTTAGCTTATACCACTTGCTTCATTACCCCTATCTTGGCCTCTATTCTTGTATGCTATTTTTGCCATACCTATATTTGCTGTTTGGCCATGTTTATAACTGGAAAAGTGCTTATTTTGGGACTGTCTAGCTTCTGTCTTTGCATTGCATGTCCATGTTGTGCATGTTTAGTATGGCTATAGGCCATTTCGGATGCCTAATGTTGCATTTCGGGACATTTCCTTGCATTTCATGTCATTTCGCTTCATTTCGGGACTGTTTTCCCTCATATTTTGTTGCTGAAATTCCATTAGTATGCTTGCATATCATTTCCATGTCATTTCATATCATTTTATCATTGCCTCGGTTTGCGTGCCCGTGTGCACGCATTTCGAGGCACTTCATTTTCGTCCGCCGGCATCCGATGTGAGTGTGGCTGAGGCTCACTCATGTTGGTATAAGCCCATTTGTCATTTCCATGTTATTTCATCACATCTTATCATCGCCTCGGTTTGCGTGCCCGTGTGCACGTATTTCGAGGCACTTCATTTTCTGCCATCGGCATCCGATGTGAGTGTGGCTGAGGCTCACTCATGTTGGTATAAGCCCATTTGTCATTTCCATGTTATTTCATCACATCTTATCATCGCCTCGGTTTGCGTGCCCGTGTGCACGCATTTCGAGGCACCTCATTTTCTGCCATCGGCATCTTATGTGAGTGTGGCTGAGGCTCACTCATGATTAGTATAAGTCCATTTGTCATTTTCCATGTCATTTGCATTGCGTATGCATTGCCTCGGTTTGCGTGCCCGTGTGCACGCATTTCGAGGCACCTCATTTTCTGCCATCGGCATCTTATGTGAGTGTGGCTGAGGCTCTCTCATGTTAGTATAAGTCCATTTGTCATTTTCCATGTCATTTGCATTACGTATGCATTGCCTCGGTTTGCGTGCCCGTGTGCATGTACTTCGAGGCATCTCATTTTCATCATTCTGTCATCGCCTCGGTTTGCGTGCCCGTGTGCACGTACTTCGAGGCATCTCATTTTCCTTGTATCTGTCATCGCCTCGGTTTGCGTGCCCGTGTGCACGTACGTCGAGGCATCTCATTTTCATCATTCTGTCATCGCCTCAGTTTGCGTGCCCGTGTGCACGTACTTCGAGGCATCTCATTTTCATTTTCATTATATCTGTCATCGCCTCGGTTTGCGTGCCCATGCGCACGTACTTCGAGGCGTCTCATTTTCATTGCATTCCGTCATTTTCTCGGTTTGCGTGCCCGAGTGCACGCATTTCGAGGCATCTCTTTTTCATAGCATTGAGTATGTTAGGATTGTATCTTAGTTGCATTTCACGCATATCATGCATATTACATCGTGTCCGGAATATGAGTTAGCCCGGGCACGGGAAACGAGGTGTGTTTCGTACTCCGAGTGACGGAATGTGTCTCAATTCCCCAGTCACCGACACTCCGGATTATCCATGATGGAGTTAGGTTTTAGCTGTAGTTTCATGCGCATTCATCCTATATTGAATTGTGCATTTCGACTCCTCGACCATCATGCCTCGGTATGCGTGATTGGTGGCACGAGGATCGAGACATGCATATATTTGTGCAAATACATTGCTATGCCCCTTTCCTGCTCTCTGTTACAGCAAAACCAGGAATCAGCAAACTTTTGGGGCTTGGCACGCATTTCAAGAACAGGTGTAAACAGAGGCTAATTGGGGCATTCCGGTGGATTTCCGCGCAAGACAGTCCGGACATGCATCATCCATCAGAAGCAAGGCGGTCCCTGGCTTGCACGCCAGTTTCATTTACTTTCTTAGTTAATTCATTAATTAATTAGAATTTTGTAATATTTTGGACTGTAATATTCTTTTATTCGGGACTGTATTATTTATTTGGACCCTCCGAGCGAGGGCACAACTGTAATAAGTGTGCGTGAGTGTGATGTATGTCTTCCAACCCCACGTCTTTCGCCTTTTTATTTATCCGCTTTTGTTGGTTAGATTAGGGCATATTTAAATTAGCATACAGTATGATAGCATGTTTGCATTCATTCATCTGTATTGCATGCACCGGGCTCGGCGCATCATACTAACTGCATTGTACTTTCAATTCTAAATTGAATACATGATAGTTGTAGCATTTCATATACCATCTTAGAATAGCCGAGCCTGCTATAGTTGCATTTTGCATGTGTTGCATTAGGCATTTTTGTATACTTAGGATCATGCATGATTTCTAATTAACTTCCTTTTTTTTGGCTTGGAGTACTAGGTGAGTTTTATGCTTTAGCATCCTTGCATGCGTGTGAATGCTGCCATGAATAGCGTGTTTACCATGAGGCTAATTGCTTATCTGATATAACTGCCTGAATACCTGTGGGTGAAGGTCGGGTTGTTTAAATTGGAACAAATCATTGACTGTGAGTTTTAAGCCCACTAGATAGTGGCAAAATCATATTTTTCTAAGCCCACCTGAGGGTGGCAAATCCACGTCTTAGCCTACTTGCGGGTAGCACCATCAAATCACTTTCAAATAAACAAACATGAAATGTTTTGCTCCAATTCGGGCGACCCGGTCTATACTTATATGCTGTGTGCATCACATAGTAACCTAGGCTAATAACCGGTTTAAGGACACACAAAGTTTTCAAAAATTGATATCATGGTTAGTAGAGGCCGGTCTATGACCGGGCGAGCGGGGGTGCTCACGAAGTGACCTTCCCCAATCGTACCCAAGTTCCCGAGCCGAGGCAACTTTGGTGATGACGGACACGTGGCCTTTCGGCACCGAGTCAGGGTTTCCTAAATTTCCCAAAATAAAATATTTAGGTGGCGACTCTGTATCTGGCAAAGCAGTCCATGTTTGGCACTTCTTTCAAAAATCAGTTTTCCTAAAACGATTTGCCGGATTTGGACTCTTTGGTTCAGATTTAGAACCGTGACTACGAAAAGTCGAGTCCGAGCTGTAGCGAGGTCCCCCGCGGGCTTGTTACAGTATGGAAACCCCGTATTTACATATCTGCCACTGTGTAGGAGAATCCGTATAAGTGTTCGAGTGTTCGAACCGTAATGCGTAAGAAATGATATGTAAACCCCGTATTTACATATCTGCCTCTGTGCAGGAGAATCCGTATAGGTGTTCGAGTGTTCGAACCGTAATGCGCAAGAAATGGTATGGAAACCCCGTATTTACATATCTGCCACTCTGCAGAAGAATCCGTATAGGTGTTCGAGTGTTCGATCCGTAATGCGCAAGAAATGGTATGTAAACCCGTTATTTACATATCTGCCACTGCGCAGGAGAATCCGTATAGGAGTTCGAGTGTTCGAACCGTAATGCGCAAGAAATGGTATGTAAACCCCGTATTTACATATCTGCCACTATGCAGGAGAATCCATATAGGTGTTCGAGTGTTCGAACCGTAATGCGCAAGAAACAGTATGGAAACCCCGTATTTACATATCTTCTACTGTGCTGGAGAATCCGTATAGGTGTTCGAGTGTTCGAACCGTAATGCGCAAGAAATGGTGTGTAAACCCCGTATTTACATATCTGCCACTGTGCAGAAGAATCCGTATACGTGTTCGAGTGTTCGAACCGTAATGCGCAAGAAATGGTATGTAAACCCCGTATTTACATGTCTGCCACTGTGCAGGAGAATCCGTATAGGTGTTCGAGTGTTCGAACCGTAATGCGCAAGAAATGGTGTGTAAACCCCGTATTTACATATCTGCCACTGTGCAGAAGAATCCGTATAGGTGTTCGAGTGTTCGAACCGTAATGCGCAAGAAATGATATGTAAACCCCGTATTTACATATCTGCCACTGTGCAGGAGAATCCGTATAGGTGTTCGAGTGTTCGAACCGCAATGCGCAAGAAATGGTATGGAAACCCCGTATTTACATATCTGCCACTGTGCAGGAAAATCCGTATAGGTGTTCGAGTGTTCGAACCGTAATGCGGAAGAAATGGTATGTAAACCACGTATTTACATATCTGCCACTGTGCAGGAGAATCCATATAGGTGTTCGAGTGTTCGAACCGTAATGCGCAAGAAATTGGTATGGAAACCCTGTATTTACATATCTGCCTCTGTGCAGGAGAATCCGTATAGGTGTTCGAGTGTTCGAACCATAATGCACAAGAAATGGTATGTAAACCCCGTATTTACATATCTGCCACTATGCAGGAGAATCCATATAGGTGTTCGAGTGTTCGAACCGTAATGCGCAAGAAATGGTATGTAAACCCCGTATTTACATATCTGCCACTATGCAGGAGAATCCATATAGGTGTTCGAGTGTTCGAACCGTAATGCGCAAGAAACAGTATGGAAACCCCGTATTTACATATCTTCCACTGTGCAGGAGAATCTGTATAGGTGTTCGAGTGTTCGAACCGTAATGCACAAGAAATGGTGTGTAAACCCCGTATTTACATATCTGCCACTGTGCAGAAGAATACGTATACGTGTTCGAGTGTTCGAACCGTAATGCACAAGAAATGATATGTAAACCCCGTATTTACATATCTGCCACTGTGCAGGAGAATCCGTATAGGTGTTCGAGTGTTCGAACCGTAATGCGCAAGAAATGGTGTGTAAACCCCATATTTACATATCTGCCACTGTGCAGGAGAATCCGTATACGTGTTCGAGTGTTCGAACCGTAATGCGCAAGAAATGATATGTAAACCCCGTATTTACATATCTGCCACTGTGCAGGAGAATCCGTATAGGTGTTCGAGTGTTCGAACCGTAATGCGCAAGAAATGGTATGGAAACCCCGTATTTACATATCTGCCACTGTGCAGGAGAATCCGTATAGGTGTTCGAGTGTTCGAACCGTAATGCGGAAGAAATGGTATGTAAACCACGTATTTACATATCTGCCACTGTGCAGGAGAATCCATATAGGTGTTCGAGTGTTCGAACCGTAATGCGCAAGAATTGGTATGGAAACCCCATATTTACATATCAGCCACTGTGCAGGAGAATCCGTATAGGTGTTCGAGTGTTCGAACCGTAATGCGCAAGAAATGATATGTAAACCCCGTATTTACATATCTGTCACTGTGCAGGAGAATCCGTATAGGTGTTCGAGTGTTCGAACCGTAATGCGCAAGAAATGGTATGTAAACCCCGTATTTACATGTCTGCCACTGTGCAGGAGAATCCGTATAGGTGTTCGAGTGTTCGAACCGTAATGCGCAAGAAATGGTATGGAAACCCCGTATTTACATATCTGCCACTGTGCAGGGGAATCCGTATAGGTGTTCGAGTGTTCGAACAGTAATGCGCAAGAATTGGTATGGAAACCCCGTATTTACATGTCTGCCACTGTGCAGGAGAATCCGTATAGGTGTTCGAGTGTTCGAACAGTAATGCGCAAGAAATGGTATGGAAACCCCGTATTTACATATCTGCCACTATGCAGGGGAATCCGTATAGGTGTTCGAGTGTTCGAACAGTAATGCGCAAGAATTGGTATGGAAACCCCGTATTTACATATCTGCCACTGTGCAGGAGAATCCGTATAGGTGTTCGAGTGTTCGAACCGTAATGCGTAAGAAATGATATGTAAACCCCGTATTTACATATCTGCCTTTGTGCAGGAGAATCCGTATAGGTGTTCGAGTGTTCGAACCGTAATGCGCAAGAAATGGTATGGAAACCCCGTATTTACATATCTGCCACTCTGCAGAAGAATCTGTATAGGTGTTCGAGTGTTCGATCCGTAATGCGCAAGAAATGGTATGTAAACCCGTTATTTACATATCTGCCACTGCGCAGGAGAATCCGTATAGGAGTTCGAGTGTTCGAACCGTAATGCGCAAGAAATGGTATGTAAACCCCGTATTTACATATCTGCCACTATGCAAGAGAATCCATATAGGTGTTCGAGTGTTCGAACCGTAACGCGCAAGAAACAGTATGGAAACCCCGTATTTACATATCTTCCACTGTGCAGGAGAATCCGTATAGGTGTTCGAGTGTTCGAACCGTAATGCGCAAGAAATGGTGTGTAAACCCCATATTTACATATCTGCCACTGTGCAGGAGAATCCGTATACGTGTTCGAGTGTTCGAACCGTAATGCGCAAGAAATGATATGTAAACCCCGTATTTACATATCTGCCACTGTGCAGGAGAATCCGTATAGGTGTTCGAGTGTTCGAACCGTAATGCGCAAGAAATGGTATGGAAACCCCGTATTTACATATCTGCCACTGTGCAGGAGAATCCGTATAGGTGTTCGAGTGTTCGAACCGTAATGCGGAAGAAATGGTATGTAAACCACGTATTTACATATCTGCCACTGTGCAGGAGAATCCATATAGGTGTTCGAGTGTTCGAACCGTAATGCGCAAGAATTGGTATGGAAACCCCATATTTACATATCAGCCACTGTGCAGGAGAATCCGTATAGGTGTTCGAGTGTTCGAACCGTAATGCGCAAGAAATGATATGTAAACCCCGTATTTACATATCTGTCACTGTGCAGGAGAATCCGTATAGGTGTTCGAGTGTTCGAACCGTAATGCGCAAGAAATGGTATGTAAACCCCGTATTTACATGTCTGCCACTGTGCAGGAGAATCCGTATAGGTGTTCGAGTGTTCGAACCGTAATGCGCAAGAAATGGTATGGAAACCCCGTATTTACATATCTGCCACTGTGCAGGGGAATCCGTATAGGTGTTCGAGTGTTCGAACAGTAATGCGCAAGAATTGGTATGGAAACCCCGTATTTACATGTCTGCCACTGTGCAGGAGAATCCGTATAGGTGTTCGAGTGTTCGAACAGTAATGCGCAAGAAATGGTATGGAAACCCCGTATTTACATATCTGCCACTATGCAGGGGAATCCGTATAGGTGTTCGAGTGTTCGAACAGTAATGCGCAAGAATTGGTATGGAAACCCCGTATTTACATATCTGCCACTGTGCAGGAGAATCCGTATAGGTGTTCGAGTGTTCGAACCGTAATGCGTAAGAAATGATATGTAAACCCCGTATTTACATATCTGCCTTTGTGCAGGAGAATCCGTATAGGTGTTCGAGTGTTCGAACCGTAATGCGCAAGAAATGGTATGGAAACCCCGTATTTACATATCTGCCACTCTGCAGAAGAATCTGTATAGGTGTTCGAGTGTTCGATCCGTAATGCGCAAGAAATGGTATGTAAACCCGTTATTTACATATCTGCCACTGCGCAGGAGAATCCGTATAGGAGTTCGAGTGTTCGAACCGTAATGCGCAAGAAATGGTATGTAAACCCCGTATTTACATATCTGCCACTATGCAGGAGAATCCATATAGGTGTTCGAGTGTTCGAACCGTAACGCGCAAGAAACAGTATGGAAACCCCGTATTTACATATCTTCCACTGTGCAGGAGAATCCGTATAGGTGTTCGAGTGTTCGAACCGTAATGCGCAAGAAATGGTGTGTAAACCCCGTATTTACATATCTGCCACTGTGCAGAAGAATCCGTATACGTGTTCGAGTGTTCGAACCGTAATGCGCAAGAAATGGTATGTAAACCCCGTATTTACATGTCTGCCACTGTGCAGGAGAATCCGTATAGGTGTTCGAGTGTTCGAACCGTAATGCGCAAGAAATGGTGTGTAAACCCCGTATTTACATATCTGCCACTGTGCAGAAGAATCCGTATAGGTGTTCGAGTGTTCGAACCGTAATGCGCAAGAAATGATATGTAAACCCCGTATTTACATATCTGCCACTGTGCAGGAGAATCCGTATAGGTGTTCGAGTGTTCGAACCGTAATGCGCAAGAAATGGTATGGAAACCCCGTATTTACATATCTGCCACTGTGTAGGAGAATCCGTATAGGTGTTCGAGTGTTCGAACCGTAATGCGGAAGAAATGGTATGTAAACCACGTATTTACATATCTGCCACTGTGCAGGAGAATCCATATAGGTGTTCGAGTGTTCGAACCGTAATGCGCAAAAAATTGGTATGGAAACCCTGTATTTACATATCTGCCTCTGTGCAGGAGAATCCGTATAGGTGTTCGAGTGTTCGAACCGTAATGCGCAAGAAATGGTATGTAAACCCCGTATTTACATATCTGCCACTATGCAGGAGAATCCATATAGGTGTTCGAGTGTTCGAACCGTAAGGCGCAAGAAATGGTATGTAAACCCCGTATTTACATATCTGCCACTATGCAGGAGAATCCATATAGGTGTTCGAGTGTTCGAACCGTAATACGCAAGAAACAGCATGGAAACCCCGTATTTACATATCTTCCACTGTGCAGGACAATCTGTATAGGTGTTCGAGTGTTCGAACCGTAATGCGCAAGAAATGGTGTGTAAATCCCGTATTTACATATCTGCCACTGTGCAGAAGAATCCGTATACGTGTTCGAGTGTTCGAACCGTAATGCGCAAGAAATGATATGTAAACCCCGTATTTACATATCTGCCACTGTGCAGGAGAATCCGTATAGGTGTTCGAGTGTTCGAACCGTAATGCGCAAGAAATGGTGTGTAAACCCCATATTTACATATCTGCCACTGTGCAGGAGAATCCGTATACGTGTTCGAGTGTTCGAACCGTAATGCGCAAGAAATGATATGTAAACCCCGTATTTACATATCTGCCACTATGCAGGAGAATCCGTATAGGTGTTCGAGTGTTCGAACCGTAATGCGCAAGAAATGGTATGGAAACCCCGTATTTACATATCTGCCACTGTGTAGGAGAATCCGTATAGGTGTTCGAGTGTTCGAACCGTAATGCGTAAGAAATGATATGTAAACCCCGTATTTACATATCTGCCTCTGTGCAGGAGAATCCGTATAGGTGTTCGAGTGTTCGAACCGTAATGCGCAAGAAATGGTATGGAAACCCCGTATTTACATATCTGCCACTCTGCAGAAGAATCCGTATAGGTGTTCGAGTGTTCGATCCGTAATGCGCAAGAAATGGTATGTAAACCCGTTATTTACATATCTGCCACTGCGCAGGAGAATCCGTATAGGAGTTCGAGTGTTCGAACCGTAATGCGCAAGAAATGGTATGTAAACCCCGTATTTACATATCTGCCACTATGCAGGAGAATCCATATAGGTGTTCGAGTGTTCGAACCGTAATGCGCAAGAAACAGTATGGAAACCCCGTATTTACATATCTTCCACTGTGCTGGAGAATCCGTATAGGTGTTCGAGTGTTCGAACCGTAATGCGCAAGAAATGGTGTGTAAACCCCGTATTTACATATCTGCCACTGTGCAGAAGAATCCGTATACGTGTTCGAGTGTTCGAACCGTAATGCGCAAGAAATGGTATGTAAACCCCGTATTTACATGTCTGCCACTGTGCAGGAGAATCCGTATAGGTGTTCGAGTGTTCGAACCGTAATGCGCAAGAAATGGTGTGTAAACCCCGTATTTACATATCTGCCACTGTGCAGAAGAATCCGTATAGGTGTTCGAGTGTTCGAACCGTAATGCGCAAGAAATGATATGTAAACCCCGTATTTACATATCTGCCACTGTGCAGGAGAATCCGTATAGGTGTTCGAGTGTTCGAACCGCAATGCGCAAGAAATGGTATGGAAACCCCGTATTTACATATCTGCCACTGTGCAGGAAAATCCGTATAGGTGTTCGAGTGTTCGAACCGTAATGCGGAAGAAATGGTATGTAAACCACGTATTTACATATCTGCCACTGTGCAGGAGAATCCATATAGGTGTTCGAGTGTTCGAACCGTAATGCGCAAGAAATTGGTATGGAAACCCTGTATTTACATATCTGCCTCTGTGCAGGAGAATCCGTATAGGTGTTCGAGTGTTCGAACCGTAATGCGCAAGAAATGGTATGTAAACCCCGTATTTACATATCTGCCACTATGCAGGAGAATCCATATAGGTGTTCGAGTGTTCGAACCGTAATGCGCAAGAAATGGTATGTAAACCCCGTATTTACATATCTGCCACTATGCAGGAGAATCCATATAGGTGTTCGAGTGTTCGAACTGTAATGCGCAAGAAACAGTATGGAAACCCCGTATTTACATATCTTCCACTGTGCAGGAGAATCTGTATAGGTGTTCGAGTGTTCGAACCGTAATGCGCAAGAAATGGTGTGTAAACCCCGTATTTACATATCTGCCACTGTGCAGAAGAATCCGTATACGTGTTCGAGTGTTCGAACCGTAATGCGCAAGAAATGATATGTAAACCCCGTATTTACATATCTGCCACTGTGCAGGAGAATCCGTATAGGTGTTCGAGTGTTCGAACCGTAATGCGCAAGAAATGGTGTGTAAACCCCATATTTACATATCTGCCACTGTGCAGGAGAATCTGTATACGTGTTCGAGTGTTCGAACCGTAATGCGCAAGAAATGATATGTAAACCCCGTATTTACATATCTGCCACTGTGCAGGAGAATCCGTATAGGTGTTCGAGTGTTCGAACCGTAATGCGCAAGAAATGGTATGGAAACCCCGTATTTACATATCTGCCACTGTGCAGGAGAATCCGTATAGGTGTTCGAGTGTTCGAACCGTAATGCGAAAGAAATGGTATGTAAACCACGTATTTACATATCTGCCACTGTGCAGGAGAATCCATATAGGTGTTCGAGTGTTCGAACCGTAATGCGCAAGAATTGGTATGGAAACCCCATATTTACATATCAACCACTGTGCAGGAGAATCCGTATAGGTGTTCGAGTGTTCGAACCGTAATGCGCAAGAAATGATATGTAAACCCCGTATTTACATATCTGTCACTGTGCAGGAGAATCCGTATAGGTGTTCGAGTGTTCGAACCGTAATGCGCAAGAAATGGTATGTAAACCCCGTATTTACATGTCTGCCACTGTGCAGTAGAATCCGAATAGGTGTTCGAGTGTTCGAACCGTAATGCGCAAGAAATGGTATGGAAACCCCGTATTTACATATCTGCCACTGTGCAGGGGAATCCGTATTGGTGTTCGAGTGTTCGAACAGTAATGCGCAAGAATTGGTATGGAAACCCCGTATTTACATGTCTGCCACTGTGCAGGAGAATCCGTATAGGTGTTCGAGTGTTCGAACAGTAATGCGCAAGAAATGGTATGGAAACCCCGTATTTACATATCTGCCACTATGCAGGGGAATCCGTATAGGTGTTCGAGTGTTTGAACAGTAATGCGCAAGAATTGGTATGGAAACCCCGTATTTACATATCTGCCACTGTGCAGGAGAATCCGTATAGGTGTTCGAGTGTTCGAACCGTAATGCGTAAGAAATGATATGTAAACCCCGTATTTACATATCTGCCTCTGTGCAGGAGAATCCGTATAGGTGTTCGAGTGTTCGAACCGTAATGCGCAAGAAATGGTATGGAAACCCCGTATTTACATATCTGCCACTCTGCAGAAGAATCCGTATAGGTGTTCGAGTGTTCGATCCGTAATGCGCAAGAAATGGTATGTAAACCCGTTATTTACATATCTGCCACTGCGCAGGAGAATCCGTATAGGAGTTCGAGTGTTCGAACCGTAATGCGCAAGAAATGGTATGTAAACCCCGTATTTACATATCTGCCACTATGCAGGAGAATCCATATAGGTGTTCGAGTGTTCGAACCGTAATGCGCAAGAAACAGTATGGAAACCCCGTATTTACATATCTTCCACTGTGCAGGAGAATCCGTATAGGTGTTCGAGTGTTCGAACCGTAATGCGCAAGAAATGGTGTGTAAACCCCGTATTTACATATCTGCCACTGTGCAGAAGAATCCGTATACGTGTTCGAGTATTCGAACCGTAATGCGCAAGAAATGGTATATAAACCCCGTATTTACATGTCTGCCACTGTGCAGGAGAATCCGTATAGGTGTTCGAGTGTTCGAACCGTAATGCGCAAGAAATGGTGTGTAAACCCCGTATTTACATATCTGCCACTGTGCAGAAGAATCCGTATAGGTGTTCGAGTGTTCGAACCGTAATGCGCAAGAAATGATATGTAAACCCCGTATTTACATATCTGCCACTGTGCAGGAGAATCCGTATAGGTGTTCGAGTGTTCGAACCGTAATGCGCAAGAAATGGTATGGAAACCCCGTATTTACATATATGCCACTGTGTAGGAGAATCCGTATAGGTGTTCGAGTGTTCGAACCGTAATGCGCAAGAAATGGTATGGAAACCCCGTATTTACATATCTGCCACTATGCAGGAGAATCCATATAGGTGTTCGAGTGTTCGAACCGTAATGCGCAAGAAATTGGTATGGAAACCCCGTATTTACATATCTGCCTCTGTGCAGGAGAATCCGTATAGGTGTTCGAGTGTTCGAACCGTAATGCGCAAGAAATGGTATGTAAACCCCGTATTTACATATCTGCCACTGTGCTGGAGAATCCGTATAGGTGTTCGAGTGTTCGAACCGTAATGCGCAAGAAATGGTATGGAAACCCCGTATTTACATATCTGCCACTGTGCAGGAGAATCCGTATAGGTGTTCGAGTGTTCGAACCGTAATGCGGAAGAAATGGTATGTAAACCACGTATTTACATATCTGCCACTGTGCAGGAGAATCCATATAGGTGTTCGAGTGTTCGAACCGTAATGCGCAAGAAATTCGTATGGAAACCCCGTATTTACATATCTGCCTCTGTGCAGGAGAATCCGTATAGGTGTTCGAGTGTTCGAACCGTAATGCGCAGGAAATGGTATGGAAACCCCGTATTTACATATATGCCACTGTGCAGGATAATCCATATAGGTGTTCGAGTGTTCGAACCGTAATGCGCAGGAAATGGTATGTAAACCACGTATTTACATATCTGCCACTGTGCAGGAGAATCCATATAGGTGTTCGAATGTTCGAACCGTAATGCGCAAGAAATTGGTATGGAAACCCCGTATTTACATATCTGCCTCTGTGCAGGAGAATCCGTATAGGTGTTCGAGTGTTCGAACCGTAATGCGGAAGAAATGGTATGTAAACCACGTATTTACATATCTGCCACTGTGCAGGAGAATCCATATAGGTGTTCGAGTGTTCGAACCGTAATGCGCAAGAAATTGGTATGGAAACCCTGTATTTACATATCTGCCTCTGTGCAGGAGAATCCGTATAGGTGTTCGAGTGTTCGAACCGTAATGCGCAAGAAATGGTATGTAAACCCCGTATTTACATATCTGCCACTATGCAGGAGAATCCATATAGGTGTTCGAGTGTTCGAACCGTAATGCGCAAGAAATGGTATGTAAACCCCGTATTTACATATCTGCCACTATGCAGGAGAATCCATATAGGTGTTCGAGTGTTCGAACCGTAATGCGCAAGAAATTGGTATGGAAACCCCGTATTTACATATCTGCCTCTGTGCAGGAGAATCCGTATAGGTGTTCGAGTGTTCGAACCGTAATGCGCAAGAAATGGTATGTAAACCCCGTATTTACATATCTGCCACTATGCAGGAGAATCCATATAGGTGTTCGAGTGTTCGAACCGTAATGCGCAAGAAATGATATGTAAAACCGTATTTACATATCTGCCACTATGCAGGAGAATCCATATAGGTGTTCGAGTGTTCGAACCGTAATGCGCAAGAAATGGTATGGAAACCCCGTATTTACATATCTGCCACTATGCAGGAGAATCCATATAGGTGTTCGAGTGTTCGAACCGTAATGCGCAAGAAATTGGTATGGAAACCCCGTATTTACATATCTGCCTCTGTGCAGGAGAATCCGTATAGGTGTTCGAGTGTTCGAACCGTAATGCGCAAGAAATGGTATGTAAACCCCGTATTTACATATCTGCCACTGTGCTGGAGAATCCGTATAGGTGTTCGAGTGTTCGAACCGTAATGCGCAAGAAATGGTATGGAAACCCCGTATTTACATATCTGCCACTGTGCAGGAGAATCCGTATAGGTGTTCGAGTGTTCGAACCGTAATGCGGAAGAAATGGTATGTAAACCACGTATTTACATATCTGCCACTGTGCAGGAGAATCCATATAGGTGTTCGAGTGTTCGAACCGTAATGCGCAAGAAATTCGTATGGAAACCCCGTATTTACATATCTGCCTCTGTGCAGGAGAATCCGTATAGGTGTTCGAGTGTTCGAACCGTAATGCGCAAGAAATGGTATGGAAACCCCGTATTTACATATATGCCACTGTGCAGGATAATCCATATAGGTGTTCGAGTGTTCGAACCGTAATGCGCAGGAAATGGTATGTAAACCACGTATTTACATATCTGCCACTGTGCAGGAGAATCCATATAGGTGTTCGAATGTTCGAACCGTAATGCGCAAGAAATTGGTATGGAAACCCCGTATTTACATATCTGCCTCTGTGCAGGAGAATCCGTATAGGTGTTCGAGTGTTCGAACCGTAATGCGGAAGAAATGGTATGTAAACCACGTATTTACATATCTGCCACTGTGCAGGAGAATCCATATAGGTGTTCGAGTGTTCGAACCGTAATGCGCAAGAAATTGGTATGGAAACCCTGTATTTACATATCTGCCTCTGTGCAGGAGAATCCGTATAGGTGTTCGAGTGTTCGAACCGTAATGCGCAAGAAATGGTATGTAAACCCCGTATTTACATATCTGCCACTATGCAGGAGAATCCATATAGGTGTTCGAGTGTTCGAACCGTAATGCGCAAGAAATGGTATGTAAACCCCGTATTTACATATCTGCCACTATGCAGGAGAATCCATATAGGTGTTCGAGTGTTCGAACCGTAATGCGCAAGAAATTGGTATGGAAACCCCGTATTTACATATCTGCCTCTGTGCAGGAGAATCCGTATAGGTGTTCGAGTGTTCGAACCGTAATGCGCAAGAAATGGTATGTAAACCCCGTATTTACATATCTGCCACTATGCAGGAGAATCCATATAGGTGTTCGAGTGTTCGAACCGTAATGCGCAAGAAATGATATGTAAAACCGTATTTACATATCTGCCACTATGCAGGAGAATCCATATAGGTGTTCGAGTGTTCGAACCGTAATGCGCAAGAAATGGTATGGAAACCCCGTATTTACATATCTGCCACTGTGCAGGACAATCTGTATAGGTGTTCGAGTGTTCGAACCGTAATGCGCAAGAAATGGTGTGTAAACCCCGTATTTACATATCTGCCACTGTGCAGAAGAATCCGTATACGTGTTCGAGTGTTCGAACCGTAATGCGCAAGAAATGATATGTAAACCCTGTATTTACATATCTGCCTCTGTGCAGGAGAATCCGTATAGGTGTTCGAGTGTTCGAACCGTAATGCGCAAGAAATGGTATGTAAACCCCATATTTACATATCTGCCACTGTGCAGGAGAATCCGTATACGTGTTCGAGTGTTCGAACCGTAATGCGCAAGAAATGATATGTAAACCCCGTATTTACATATCTGCCACTGTGCAGGAGAATCCGTATAGGTGTTCGAGTGTTCGAACCGTAATGCGCAAGAAATGGTATGGAAACCCCGTATTTACATATCTGCCACTGTGCAGGAGAATCCGTATAGGTGTTCGAGTGTTCGAACCGTAATGCGGAAGAAATGGTATGTAAACCACGTATTTACATATCTGCCACTGTGCAGGAGAATCCATATAGGTGTTCGAGTGTTCGAACCATAATGCGCAAGAAATTGGTATGGAAACCCTGTATTTACATATCTGCCTCTGTGCAGGAGAATCCGTCTAGGTGTTCGAGTGTTCGAACCGTAATGCGCAAGAAATGGTATGTAAACCCCGTATTTACATATCTGCCACTATGCAGGAGAATCCATATAGGTGTTCGAGTGTTCGAACCGTAATGCGCAAGAAATGGTATGGAAACCCCGTATTTACAAATCTCCCACTATGCAGGAGAATCCGTATAGGTGTTCGAGTGTTCGAACCGTAATGCGCAAGAAATAGTATGGAAACCCCGTATTTACATATCTGCCACTGTGTAGGAGAATCCGTATAGGTGTTCGAGTGTTCGAACCGTAATGCGCAAGAAATGGTGTGTAAACCCCGTATTTACATATCTGCCACTGTGCAGAAGAATCCGTATAGGTGTTCGAGTGTTCGAACCGTAATGCGCAAGAAATGATATGTAAACCCCGTATTTACATATCTGCCACTGTGCAGGAGAATCCGTATAGGTGTTCGAGTGTTCGAACCGTAATGCGCAAGAAATGGTATGGAAACCCCGTATTTACATATATGCCACTGTGCAGGATAATCCATATAGGTGTTCGAATGTTCGAACCGTAATGCGCAGGAAATGGTATGTAAACCACGTATTTACATATCTGCCACTATGGAGGAGAATCAATATAGGTGTTCGAGTGTTCGAACCGTAATGCGCAAGAAATTGGTATGGAAACCCCGTATTTACATATCTGCCTCTGTGCAGGAGAATCCGTATAGGTGTTCGAGTGTTCGAACCGTAATGCGCAAGAAATGGTATGTAAACCCCGTATTTACATATCTGCCACTGTACAGGAGAATCCGTATAGGTGTTCGAGTGTTCGAACCGTAATGCGCAAGAAATGGTATGGAAACCCCGTATTTACATATATGCCACTGTGCAGGATAATCCATATAGGTGTTCGAGTGTTCGAACCGTAATGCGCAGGAAATGGTATGTAAACCACGTATTTACATATCTGCCACTGTGCAGGAGAATCCATATAGGTGTTCTAGTGTTCGAACCGTAATGCGCAAGAAATTGGTATGGAAACCCCGTATTTACATATCTGCGTCTGTGCAGGAGAATCCGTATAGGTGTTCGAGTGTTCAAACCGTAATGCGCAAGAAATTGGTATGTAAACCCCGTATTTACATATCTGCCACTATGCAGGAGAATCCATATAGGTGTTCGAGTGTTCGAACCGTAATGCGAAAGAAATAGTATGGAAACCCCGTATTTACATATCTGCCACTGTGCAGGAGAATCCGTATAGGTGTTCGAGTGTTCGAACTGTAATGCGCAAGAAATGGTGTGTAAACCCCGTATTTACATATCTGCCACTGTGCAGAAGAATCCGTATAGGTGTTCGAGTGTTCGAACCGTAATGCGCAAGAAATGATATGGAAACCCCGTATTTACATATCTGCCACTGTGCAGGAGAATCCGTATAGGTGTTCGAGTGTTCGAACCGTAATGCGCAAGAAATGGTATGGAAACCCCGTATTTACATATATGCCACTGTGCAGGATAATCCATATAGGTGTTCGAGTGTTCGAACCGTAATGCGCAAGAAATGGTATGGAAACCCCGTATTTACATATCTGCCACTATGCAGGAGAATCCATATAGGTGTTCGAGTGTTCGAACCGTAATGCGCAAGAAATTGGTATGGAAACCCCGTATTTACATATCTGCCTCTGTGCAGGAGAATCCGTATAGGTGTTCGAGTGTTCGAACCGTAATGCGCAAGAAATGGTATGTAAACCCCGTATTTACATATCTGCCACTGTGCTGGAGAATCCGTATAGGTGTTCGAGTGTTCGAACCGTAATGCGCAAGAAATGGTATGGAAACCCCGTATTTACATATCTGCCACTGTGCAGGAGAATCCGTATAGGTGTTCGAGTGTTCGAACCGTAATGCGGAAGAAATGGTATGTAAACCACGTATTTACATATCTGCCACTGTGCAGGAGAATCCATATAGGTGTTCGAGTGTTCGAACCGTAATGCGCAAGAAATTCGTATGGAAACCCCGTATTTACATATCTGCCTCTGTGCAGGAGAATCCGTATAGGTGTTCGAGTGTTCGAACCGTAATGCGCAAGAAATGGTATGGAAACCCCGTATTTACATATATGCCACTGTGCAGGATAATCCATATAGGTGTTTGAGTGTTCGAACCGTAATGCGCAGGAAATGGTATGTAAACCACGTATTTACATATCTGCCACTGTGCAGGAGAATCCATATAGGTGTTCGAATGTTCGAACCGTAATGCGCAAGAAATTGGTATGGAAACCCCGTATTTACATATCTGCCTCTGTGCAGGAGAATCCGTATAGGTGTTCGAGTGTTCGAACCGTAATGCGGAAGAAATGGTATGTAAACCACGTATTTACATATCTGCCACTGTGCAGGAGAATCCATATAGGTGTTCGAGTGTTCGAACCGTAATGCGCAAGAAATTGGTATGGAAACCCTGTATTTACATATCTGCCTCTGTGCAGGAGAATCCGTATAGGTGTTCGAGTGTTCGAACCGTAATGCGCAAGAAATGGTATGTAAACCCCGTATTTACATATCTGCCACTATGCAGGAGAATCCATATAGGTGTTCGAGTGTTCGAACCGTAATGCGCAAGAAATGGTATGTAAACCCCGTATTTACATATCTGCCACTATGCAGGAGAATCCATATAGGTGTTCGAGTGTTCGAACCGTAATGCGCAAGAAATTGGTATGGAAACCCCGTATTTACATATCTGCCTCTATGCAGGAGAATCCGTATAGGTGTTCGAGTGTTCGAACCGTAATGCGCAAGAAATGGTGTGTAAACCCCGTATTTACATATCTGCCACTGTGCAGAAGAATCCGTATACGTGTTCGAGTGTTCGAACCGTAATGCGCAAGAAATGATATGTAAACCCCGTATTTACATATCTGCCACTGTGCAGGAGAATCCGTATAGGTGTTCGAGTGTTCGAACCGTAATGCGCAAGAAATGGTGTGTAAACCCCATATTTACATATCTGCCACTGTGCAGGAGAATCCGTATACGTGTTCGAGTGTTCGAACCGTAATGCGCAAGAAATGATATGTAAACCCCGTATTTACATATCTGCCACTGTGCAGGAGAATCCGTATAGGTGTTCGAGTGTTCGAACCGTAATGCGCAAGAAATGGTATGGAAACCCCGTATTTACATATCTGCCACTGTGCAGGAGAATCCGTATAGGTGTTCGAGTGTTCGAACCGTAATGCGGAAGAAATGGTATGTAAACCACGTATTTACATATCTGCCACTGTGCAGGAGAATCCATATAGGTGTTCGAGTGTTCGAACCATAATGCGCAAGAAATTGGTATGGAAACCCTATATTTACATATCTGCCTCTGTGCAGGAGAATCCGTCTAGGTGTTCGAGTGTTCGAACCGTAATGCGCAAGAAATGGTATGTAAACCCCGTATTTACATATCTGCCACTATGCAGGAGAATCCATATAGGTGTTCGAGTGTTCGAACCGTAATGCGCAAGAAATGGTATGGAAACCCCGTATTTACAAATCTCCCACTATGCAGGAGAATCCGTATAGGTGTTCGAGTGTTCGAACCGTAATGCGCAAGAAATAGTATGGAAACCCCGTATTTACATATCTGCCACTGTGCAGGAGAATCCGTATAGGTGTTCGAGTGTTCGAACCGTAATGCGCAAGAAATGGTGTGTAAACCCCGTATTTACATATCTGCCACTGTGCAGAAGAATCCGTATAGGTGTTCGAGTGTTCGAACCGTAATGCGCAAGAAATGATATGTAAACCCCGTATTTACATATCTGCCACTGTGCAGGAGAATCCGTATAGGTGTTCGAGTGTTCGAACCGTAATGCGCAAGAAATGGTATGGAAACCCCGTATTTACATATATGCCACTGTGCAGGATAATCCATATAGGTGTTCGAATGTTCGAACCGTAATGCGCAGGAAATGGTATGTAAACCACGTATTTACATATCTGCCACTATGGAGGAGAATCAATATAGGTGTTCGAGTGTTCGAACCGTAATGCGCAAGAAATTGGTATGGAAACCCCGTATTTACATATCTGCCTCTGTGCAGGAGAATCCGTATAGGTGTTCGAGTGTTCGAACCGTAATGCGCAAGAAATGGTATGTAAACCCCGTATTTACATATCTGCCACTGTGCAGGAGAATCCGTATAGGTGTTCGAGTGTTCGAACCGTAATGCGCAAGAAATGGTATGGAAACCCCGTATTTACATATATGCCACTGTGCAGGATAATCCATATAGGTGTTCGAGTGTTCGAACCGTAATGCGCAGGAAATGGTATGTAAACCACGTATTTACATATCTGCCACTGTGCAGGAGAATCCATATAGGTGTTCTAGTGTTCGAACCGTAATGCGCAAGAAATTGGTATGGAAACCCCGTATTTACATATCTGCGTCTGTGCAGGAGAATCCGTATAGGTGTTCGAGTGTTCAAACCGTAATGCGCAAGAAATTGGTATGTAAACCCCGTATTTACATATCTGCCACTATGCAGGAGAATCCATATAGGTGTTCGAGTGTTCGAACCGTAATGCGAAAGAAATAGTATGGAAACCCCGTATTTACATATCTGCCACTGTGCAGGAGAATCCGTATAGGTGTTCGAGTGTTCGAACTGTAATGCGCAAGAAATGGTGTGTAAACCCCGTATTTACATATCTGCCACTGTGCAGAAGAATCCGTATAGGTGTTCGAGTGTTCGAACCGTAATGCGCAAGAAATGATATGTAAACCCCGTATTTACATATCTGCCACTGTGCAGGAGAATCCGTATAGGTGTTCGAGTGTTCGAACCGTAATGCGCAAGAAATGGTATGGAAACCCCGTATTTACATATATGCCACTGTGCAGGATAATCCATATAGGTGTTCGAGTGTTCGAACCGTAATGCGCAAGAAATGGTATGGAAACCCCGTATTTACATATCTGCCACTATGCAGGAGAATCCATATAGGTGTTCGAGTGTTCGAACCGTAATGCGCAAGAAATTGGTATGGAAACCCCGTATTTACATATCTGCCTCTGTGCAGGAGAATCCGTATAGGTGTTCGAGTGTTCGAACCGTAATGCGCAAGAAATGATATGTAAACCCCGTATTTACATATCTGCCACTGTGCAGGGGAATCCGTATAGGTGTTCGAGTGTTCGAACCGTAATGCGCAAGAAATGGTATGGAAACCCCGTATTTACATATATGCCACTGTGCAGGATAATCCATATAGGTGTTCGAATGTTCGAACCGTAATGCGCAGGAAATGGTATGTAAACCACGTATTTACATATCTGCCACTATGGAGGAGAATCAATATAGGTGTTCGAGTGTTCGAACCGTAATGCGCAAGAAATTGGTATGGAAACCCCGTATTTACATATCTGCCTCTGTGCAGGAGAATCCGTATAGGTGTTCGAGTGTTCGAACCGTAATGCGCAAGAAATGGTATGTAAACCCCGTATTTACATATCTGCCACTGTACAGGAGAATCCGTATAGGTGTTCGAGTGTTCGAACCGTAATGCGCAAGAAATGGTATGGAAACCCCGTATTTACATATATGCCACTGTGCAGGATAATCCATATAGGTGTTCGAGTGTTCGAACCGTAATGCGCAGGAAATGGTATGTAAACCACGTATTTACATATCTGCCACTGTGCAGGAGAATCCATATAGGTGTTCTAGTGTTCGAACCGTAATGCGCAAGAAATTGGTATGGAAACCCCGTATTTACATATCTGCGTCTGTGCAGGAGAATCCGTATAGGTGTTCGAGTGTTCAAACCGTAATGCGCAAGAAATTGGTATGTAAACCCCGTATTTACATATCTGCCACTATGCAGGAGAATCCATATAGGTGTTCGAGTGTTCGAACCGTAATGCGAAAGAAATAGTATGGAAACCCCGTATTTACATATCTGCCACTGTGCAGGAGAATCCGTATAGGTGTTCGAGTGTTCGAACTGTAATGCGCAAGAAATGGTGTGTAAACCCCGTATTTACATATCTGCCACTGTGCAGAAGAATCCGTATAGGTGTTCGAGTGTTCGAACCGTAATGCGCAAGAAATGATATGGAAACCCCGTATTTACATATCTGCCACTGTGCAGGAGAATCCGTATAGGTGTTCGAGTGTTCGAACCGTAATGCGCAAGAAATGGTATGGAAACCCCGTATTTACATATATGCCACTGTGCAGGATAATCCATATAGGTGTTCGAGTGTTCGAACCGTAATGCGCAAGAAATGGTATGGAAACCCCGTATTTACATATCTGCCACTATGCAGGAGAATCCATATAGGTGTTCGAGTGTTCGAACCGTAATGCGCAAGAAATTGGTATGGAAACCCCGTATTTACATATCTGCCTCTGTGCAGGAGAATCCGTATAGGTGTTCGAGTGTTCGAACCGTAATGCGCAAGAAATGGTATGTAAACCCCGTATTTACATATCTGCCACTGTGCTGGAGAATCCGTATAGGTGTTCGAGTGTTCGAACCGTAATGCGCAAGAAATGGTATGGAAACCCCGTATTTACATATCTGCCACTGTGCAGGAGAATCCGTATAGGTGTTCGAGTGTTCGAACCGTAATGCGGAAGAAATGGTATGTAAACCACGTATTTACATATCTGCCACTGTGCAGGAGAATCCATATAGGTGTTCGAGTGTTCGAACCGTAATGCGCAAGAAATTCGTATGGAAACCCCGTATTTACATATCTGCCTCTGTGCAGGAGAATCCGTATAGGTGTTCGAGTGTTCGAAACGTAATGCGCAAGAAATGGTATGGAAACCCCGTATTTACATATATGCCACTGTGCAGGATAATCCATATAGGTGTTCGAGTGTTCGAACCGTAATGCGCAGGAAATGGTATGTAAACCACGTATTTACATATCTGCCACTGTGCAGGAGAATCCATATAGGTGTTCGAATGTTCGAACCGTAATGCGCAAGAAATTGGTATGGAAACCCCGTATTTACATATCTGCCTCTGTGCAGGAGAATCCGTATAGGTGTTCGAGTGTTCGAACCGTAATGCGGAAGAAATGGTATGTAAACCACGTATTTACATATCTGCCACTGTGCAGGAGAATCCATATAGGTGTTCGAGTGTTCGAACCGTAATGCGCAAGAAATTGGTATGGAAACCCTGTATTTACATATCTGCCTCTGTGCAGGAGAATCCGTATAGGTGTTCGAGTGTTCGAACCGTAATGCGCAAGAAATGGTATGTAAACCCCGTATTTACATATCTGCCACTATGCAGGAGAATCCATATAGGTGTTCGAGTGTTCGAACCGTAATGCGCAAGAAATGGTATGTAAACCCCGTATTTACATATCTGCCACTATGCAGGAGAATCCATATAGGTGTTCGAGTGTTCGAACCGTAATGCGCAAGAAATTGGTATGGAAACCCCGTATTTACATATCTGCCTCTATGCAGGAGAATCCGTATAGGTGTTCGAGTGTTCGAACCGTAATGCGCAAGAAATGGTGTGTAAACCCCGTATTTACATATCTGCCACTGTGCAGAAGAATCCGTATACGTGTTCGAGTGTTCGAACCGTAATGCGCAAGAAATGATATGTAAACCCCGTATTTACATATCTGCCACTGTGCAGGAGAATCCGTATAGGTGTTCGAGTGTTCGAACCGTAATGCGCAAGAAATGGTGTGTAAACCCCATATTTACATATCTGCCACTGTGCAGGAGAATCCGTATACGTGTTCGAGTGTTCGAACCGTAATGCGCAAGAAATGATATGTAAACCCCGTATTTACATATCTGCCACTGTGCAGGAGAATCCATATAGGTGTTCGAGTGTTCGAACCGTAATGCGCAAGAAATGGTATGTAAACCCCGTATTTACATATCTGCCACTATGCAGGAGAATCCATATAGGTGTTCGAGTGTTCGAACCGTAATGCGCAAGAAATTGGTATGGAAACCCCGTATTTACATATCTGCCTCTATGCAGGAGAATCCGTATAGGTGTTCGAGTGTTCGAACCGTAATGCGCAAGAAATGGTGTGTAAACCCCGTATTTACATATCTGCCACTGTGCAGAAGAATCCGTATACGTGTTCGAGTGTTCGAACCGTAATGCGCAAGAAATGATATGTAAACCCCGTATTTACATATCTGCCACTGTGCAGGAGAATCCGTATAGGTGTTCGAGTGTTCGAACCGTAATGCGCAAGAAATGGTGTGTAAACCCCATATTTACATATCTGCCACTGTGCAGGAGAATCCGTATACGTGTTCGAGTGTTCGAACCGTAATGCGCAAGAAATGATATGTAAACCCCGTATTTACATATCTGCCACTGTGCAGGAGAATCCGTATAGGTGTTCGAGTGTTCGAACCGTAATGCGCAAGAAATGGTATGGAAACCCCGTATTTACATATCTGCCACTGTGCAGGAGAATCCGTATAGGTGTTCGAGTGTTCGAACCGTAATGCGGAAGAAATGGTATGTAAACCACGTATTTACATATCTGCCACTGTGCAGGAGAATCCATATAGGTGTTCGAGTGTTCGAACCATAATGCGCAAGAAATTGGTATGGAAACCCTATATTTACATATCTGCCTCTGTGCAGGAGAATCCGTCTAGGTGTTCGAGTGTTCGAACCGTAATGCGCAAGAAATGGTATGTAAACCCCGTATTTACATATCTGCCACTATGCAGGAGAATCCATATAGGTGTTCGAGTGTTCGAACCGTAATGCGCAAGAAATGGTATGGAAACCCCGTATTTACAAATCTCCCACTATGCAGGAGAATCCGTATAGGTGTTCGAGTGTTCGAACCGTAATGCGCAAGAAATAGTATGGAAACCCCGTATTTACATATCTGCCACTGTGCAGGAGAATCCGTATAGGTGTTCGAGTGTTCGAACCGTAATGCGCAAGAAATGGTGTGTAAACCCCGTATTTACATATCTGCCACTGTG
Organism: Camellia sinensis; assembly: GCF_055761805.1. Lineage (NCBI taxonomy): Eukaryota > Viridiplantae > Streptophyta > Magnoliopsida > Ericales > Theaceae > Camellia > Camellia sinensis. The sequence goes on along the minus strand of NW_028128989.1, from coordinate 1,766,956 downwards.
CAGAAGAATCCGTATAGGTGTTCGAGTGTTCGAACCGTAATGCGCAAGAAATGATATGTAAACCCCGTATTTACATATCTGCCACTGTGCAGGAGAATCCGTATAGGTGTTCGAGTGTTCGAACCGTAATGCGCAAGAAATGGTATGGAAACCCCGTATTTACATATATGCCACTGTGCAGGATAATCCATATAGGTGTTCGAATGTTCGAACCGTAATGCGCAGGAAATGGTATGTAAACCACGTATTTACATATCTGCCACTATGGAGGAGAATCAATATAGGTGTTCGAGTGTTCGAACCGTAATGCGCAAGAAATTGGTATGGAAACCCCGTATTTACATATCTGCCTCTGTGCAGGAGAATCCGTATAGGTGTTCGAGTGTTCGAACCGTAATGCGCAAGAAATGGTATGTAAACCCCGTATTTACATATCTGCCACTGTGCAGGAGAATCCGTATAGGTGTTCGAGTGTTCGAACCGTAATGCGCAAGAAATGGTATGGAAACCCCGTATTTACATATATGCCACTGTGCAGGATAATCCATATAGGTGTTCGAGTGTTCGAACCGTAATGCGCAGGAAATGGTATGTAAACCACGTATTTACATATCTGCCACTGTGCAGGAGAATCCATATAGGTGTTCTAGTGTTCGAACCGTAATGCGCAAGAAATTGGTATGGAAACCCCGTATTTACATATCTGCGTCTGTGCAGGAGAATCCGTATAGGTGTTCGAGTGTTCAAACCGTAATGCGCAAGAAATTGGTATGTAAACCCCGTATTTACATATCTGCCACTATGCAGGAGAATCCATATAGGTGTTCGAGTGTTCGAACCGTAATGCGAAAGAAATAGTATGGAAACCCCGTATTTACATATCTGCCACTGTGCAGGAGAATCCGTATAGGTGTTCGAGTGTTCGAACTGTAATGCGCAAGAATTGGTGTGTAAACCCCGTATTTACATATCTGCCACTGTGCAGAAGAATCCGTATAGGTGTTCGAGTGTTCGAACCGTAATGCGCAAGAAATGATATGTAAACCCCGTATTTACATATCTGCCACTGTGCAGGAGAATCCGTATAGGTGTTCGAGTGTTCGAACCGTAATGCGCAAGAAATGGTATGGAAACCCCGTATTTACATATATGCCACTGTGCAGGATAATCCATATAGGTGTTCGAGTGTTCGAACCGTAATGCGCAAGAAATGGTATGGAAACCCCGTATTTACATATCTGCCACTATGCAGGAGAATCCATATAGGTGTTCGAGTGTTCGAACCGTAATGCGCAAGAAATTGGTATGGAAACCCCGTATTTACATATCTGCGTCTGTGCAGGAGAATCCGTATAGGTGTTCGAGTGTTCAAACCGTAATGCGCAAGAAATTGGTATGTAAACCCCGTATTTACATATCTGCCACTATGCAGGAGAATCCATATAGGTGTTCGAGTGTTCGAACCGTAATGCGAAAGAAATAGTATGGAAACCCCGTATTTACATATCTGCCACTGTGCAGGAGAATCCGTATAGGTGTTCGAGTGTTCGAACTGTAATGCGCAAGAAATGGTGTGTAAACCCCGTATTTACATATCTGCCACTGTGCAGAAGAATCCGTATAGGTGTTCGAGTGTTCGAACCGTAATGCGCAAGAAATGATATGGAAACCCCGTCTTTACATATCTGCCACTGTGCAGGAGAATCCGTATAGGTGTTCGAGTGTTCGAACCGTAATGCGCAAGAAATGGTATGGAAACCCCGTATTTACATATATGCCACTGTGCAGGATAATCCATATAGGTGTTCGAGTGTTCGAACCGTAATGCGCAAGAAATGGTATGGAAACCCCGTATTTACATATCTGCCACTATGCAGGAGAATCCATATAGGTGTTCGAGTGTTCGAACCGTAATGCGCAAGAAATTGGTATGGAAACCCCGTATTTACATATCTGCCTCTGTGCAGGAGAATCCGTATAGGTGTTCGAGTGTTCGAACCGTAATGCGCAAGAAATGGTATGTAAACCCCGTATTTACATATCTGCCACTGTGCTGGAGAATCCGTATAGGTGTTCGAGTGTTCGAACCGTAATGCGCAAGAAATGGTATGGAAACCCCGTATTTACATATCTGCCACTGTGCAGGAGAATCCGTATAGGTGTTCGAGTGTTCGAACCGTAATGCGGAAGAAATGGTATGTAAACCACGTATTTACATATCTGCCACTGTGCAGGAGAATCCATATAGGTGTTCGAGTGTTCGAACCGTAATGCGCAAGAAATTCGTATGGAAACCCCGTATTTACATATCTGCCTCTGTGCAGGAGAATCCGTATAGGTGTTCGAGTGTTCGAACCGTAATGCGCAAGAAATGGTATGGAAACCCCGTATTTACATATATGCCACTGTGCAGGATAATCCATATAGGTGTTCGAGTGTTCGAACCGTAATGCGCAGGAAATGGTATGTAAACCACGTATTTACATATCTGCCACTGTGCAGGAGAATCCATATAGGTGTTCGAATGTTCGAACCGTAATGCGCAAGAAATTGGTATGGAAACCCCGTATTTACATATCTGCCTCTGTGCAGGAGAATCCGTATAGGTGTTCGAGTGTTCGAACCGTAATGCGGAAGAAATGGTATGTAAACCACGTATTTACATATCTGCCACTGTGCAGGAGAATCCATATAGGTGTTCGAGTGTTCGAACCGTAATGCGCAAGAAATTGGTATGGAAACCCTGTATTTACATATCTGCCTCTGTGCAGGAGAATCCGTATAGGTGTTCGAGTGTTCGAACCGTAATGCGCAAGAAATGGTATGTAAACCCCGTATTTACATATCTGCCACTATGCAGGAGAATCCATATAGGTGTTCGAGTGTTCGAACCGTAATGCGCAAGAAATGGTATGTAAACCCCGTATTTACATATCTGCCACTATGCAGGAGAATCCATATAGGTGTTCGAGTGTTCGAACCGTAATGCGCAAGAAATTGGTATGGAAACCCCGTATTTACATATCTGCCTCTGTGCAGGAGAATCCGTATAGGTGTTCGAGTGTTCGAACCGTAATGCGCAAGAAATGGTGTGTAAACCCCGTATTTACATATCTGCCACTGTGCAGAAGAATCCGTATACGTGTTCGAGTGTTCGAACCGTAATGCGCAAGAAATGATATGTAAACCCCGTATTTACATATCTGCCACTGTGCAGGAGAATCCGTATAGGTGTTCGAGTGTTCGAACCGTAATGCGCAAGAAATGGTGTGTAAACCCCATATTTACATATCTGCCACTGTGCAGGAGAATCCGTATACGTGTTCGAGTGTTCGAACCGTAATGCGCAAGAAATGATATGTAAACCCCGTATTTACATATCTGCCACTGTGCAGGAGAATCCGTATAGGTGTTCGAGTGTTCGAACCGTAATGCGCAAGAAATGGTATGGAAACCCCGTATTTACATATCTGCCACTGTGCAGGAGAATCCGTATAGGTGTTCGAGTGTTCGAACCGTAATGCGGAAGAAATGGTATGTAAACCACGTATTTACATATCTGCCACTGTGCAGGAGAATCCATATAGGTGTTCGAGTGTTCGAACCATAATGCGCAAGAAATTGGTATGGAAACCCTATATTTACATATCTGCCTCTGTGCAGGAGAATCCGTCTAGGTGTTCGAGTGTTCGAACCGTAATGCGCAAGAAATGGTATGTAAACCCCGTATTTACATATCTGCCACTATGCAGGAGAATCCATATAGGTGTTCGAGTGTTCGAACCATAATGCGCAAGAAATGGTATGGAAACCCCGTATTTACAAATCTCCCACTATGCAGGAGAATCCGTATAGGTGTTCGAGTGTTCGAACCGTAATGCGCAAGAAATAGTATGGAAACCCCGTATTTACATATCTGCCACTGTGCAGGAGAATCCGTATAGGTGTTCGAGTGTTCGAACCGTAATGCGCAAGAAATGGTGTGTAAACCCCGTATTTACATATCTGACACTGTGCAGAAGAATCCGTATAGGTGTTCGAGTGTTCGAACCGTAATGCGCAAGAAATGATATGTAAACCCCGTATTTACATATCTGCCACTGTGCAGGAGAATCCGTATAGGTGTTCGAGTGTTCGAACCGTAATGCGCAAGAAATGGTATGGAAACCCCGTATTTACATATATGCCACTGTGCAGGATAATCCATATAGGTGTTCGAATGTTCGAACCGTAATGCGCAGGAAATGGTATGTAAACCACGTATTTACATATCTGCCACTATGGAGGAGAATCAATATAGGTGTTCGAGTGTTCGAACCGTAATGCGCAAGAAATTGGTATGGAAACCCCGTATTTACATATCTGCCTCTGTGCAGGAGAATCCGTATAGGTGTTCGAGTGTTCGAACCGTAATGCGCAAGAAATGGTATGTAAACCCCGTATTTACATATCTGCCACTGTGCAGGAGAATCCGTATAGGTGTTCGAGTGTTCGAACCGTAATGCGCAAGAAATGGTATGGAAACCCCGTATTTACATATATGCCACTGTGCAGGATAATCCATATAGGTGTTCGAGTGTTCGAACCGTAATGCGCAGGAAATGGTATGTAAACCACGTATTTACATATCTGCCACTGTGCAGGAGAATCCATATAGGTGTTCTAGTGTTCGAACCGTAATGCGCAAGAAATTGGTATGGAAACCCCGTATTTACATATCTGCGTCTGTGCAGGAGAATCCGTATAGGTGTTCGAGTGTTCAAACCGTAATGCACAAGAAACTGGTATGTAAACCCCGTATTTACATATCTGCCACTATGCAGGAGAATCCATATAGGTGTTCGAGTGTTCGAACCGTAATGCGAAAGAAATAGTATGGAAACCCCGTATTTACATATCTGCCACTGTGCAGGAGAATCCGTATAGGTGTTCGAGTGTTCGAACTGTAATGCGCAAGAAATGGTGTGTAAACCCCGTATTTACATATCTGCCACTGTGCAGAAGAATCCGTATAGGTGTTCGAGTGTTCGAACCGTAATGCGCAAGAAATGATATGTAAACCCCGTATTTACATATCTGCCACTGTGCAGGAGAATCCGTATAGGTGTTCGAGTGTTCGAACCGTAATGCGCAAGAAATGGTATGGAAACCCCGTATTTACATATATGCCACTGTGCAGGATAATCCATATAGGTGTTCGAGTGTTCGAACCGTAATGCGCAAGAAATGGTATGGAAACCCCGTATTTACATATCTGCCACTATGCAGGAGAATCCATATAGGTGTTCGAGTGTTCGAACCGTAATGCGCAAGAAATTGGTATGGAAACCCCGTATTTACATATCTGCCTCTGTGCAGGAGAATCCGTATAGGTGTTCGAGTGTTCGAACCGTAATGCGCAAGAAATGGTATGTAAACCCCGTATTTACATATCTGCCACTGTGCAGGAGAATCCGTATAGGTGTTCGAGTGTTCGAACCGTAATGCGCAAGAAATGGTATGGAAACCCCGTATTTACATATCTGCCACTGTGCAGGAGAATCCGTATAGGTGTTCGAGTGTTCGAACCGTAATGCGGAAGAAATGGTATGTAAACCACGTATTTACATATCTGCCACTGTGCAGGAGAATCCATATAGGTGTTCGAGTGTTCGAACCGTAATGCGCAAGAAATTGGTATGGAAACCCTGTATTTACATATCTGCCTCTGTGCAGGAGAATCCGTATAGGTGTCCGAGTGTTCGAACCGTAATGCGCAAGAAATGGTATGGAAACCCCGTATTTACATATATGCCACTGTGCAGGATAATCCATATAGGTGTTCGAGTGTTCGAACCGTAATGCGCAGGAAATGGTATGTAAACCACGTATTTACATATCTGCCACTGTGTAGGAGAATCCATATAGGTGTTCGAATGTTCGAACCGTAATGCGCAAGAAATTGGTATGGAAACCCCGTATTTACATATCTGCCTCTGTGCAGGAGAATCCGTATAGGTGTTCGAGTGTTCGAACCGTAATGCGGAAGAAATGGTATGTAAACCACGTATTTACATATCTGCCACTGTGCAGGAGAATCCATATAGGTGTTCGAGTGTTCGAACCGTAATGCTCAAGAAATTGGTATGGAAACCCTGTATTTACATATCTGCCTCTGTGCAGGAGAATCCGTATAGGTGTTCGAGTGTTCGAACCGTAATGCGCAAGAAATGGTATGTAAACCCCGTATTTACATATCTGCCACTATGCAGGAGAATCCATATAGGTGTTCGAGTGTTCGAACCGTAATGCGCAAGAAATGGTATGTAAACCCCGTATTTACATATCTGCCACTATGCAGGAGAATCCATATAGGTGTTCGAGTGTTCGAACCGTAATGCGCAAGAAATTGGTATGGAAACCCCGTATTTACATATCTGCCTCTGTGCAGGAGAATCCGTATAGGTGTTCGAGTGTTCGAACCGTAATGCGCAAGAAATGGTGTGTAAACCCCGTATTTACATATCTGCCACTGTGCAGAAGAATCCGTATACGTGTTCGAGTGTTCGAACCGTAATGCGCAAGAAATGATATGTAAACCCCGTATTTACATATCTGCCACTGTGCAGGAGAATCCGTATAGGTGTTCGAGTGTTCGAACCGTAATGCGCAAGAAATGGTGTGTAAACCCCATATTTACATATCTGCCACTGTGCAGGAGAATCCGTATACGTGTTCGAGTGTTCGAACCGTAATGCGCAAGAAATGATATGTAAACCGCGTATTTACATATCTGCCACTGTGCAGGAGAATCCGTATAGGTGTTCGAGTGTTCGAACCGTAATGCGCAAGAAATGGTATGGAAACCCCGTATTTACATATCTGCCACTGTGCAGGAGAATCCGTATAGGTGTTCGAGTGTTCGAACCGTAATGCGGAAGAAATGGTATGTAAACCACGTATTTACATATCTGCCACTGTGCAGGAGAATCCATATAGGTGTTCGAGTGTTCGAACCATAATGCGCAAGAAATTGGTATGGAAACCCTGTATTTACATATCTGCCTCTGTGCAGGAGAATCCGTCTAGGTGTTCGAGTGTTCGAACCGTAATGCGCAAGAAATGGTATGTAAACCCCGTATTTACATATCTGCCACTATGCAGGAGAATCCATATAGGTGTTCGAGTGTTCGAACCGTAATGCGCAAGAAATGGTATGGAAACCCCGTATTTACAAATCTCCCACTATGCAGGAGAATCCGTATAGGTGTTCAAGTGTTCGAACCGTAATGCGCAAGAAATAGTATGGAAACCCCGTATTTACATATCTGCCACTGTGCAGGAGAATCCGTATAGGTGTTCGAGTGTTCGAACCGTAATGCGCAAGAAATGGTGTGTAAACCCCGTATTTACATATCTGCCACTGTGCAGAAGAATCCGTATAGGTGTTCGAGTGTTCGAACCGTAATGCGCAAGAAATGATATGTAAACCCCGTATTTACATATCTGCCACTGTGCAGGAGAATCCGTATAGGTGTTCGAGTGTTCGAACCGTAATGCGCAAGAAATGGTATGGAAACCCCGTATTTACATATATGCCACTGTGCAGGATAATCCATATAGGTGTTCGAATGTTCGAACCGTAATGCGCAGGAAATGGTATGTAAACCACGTATTTACATATCTGCCACTATGGAGGAGAATCAATATAGGTGTTCGAGTGTTCGAACCGTAATGCGCAAGAAATTGGTATGGAAACCCCGTATTTACATATCTGCCTCTGTGCAGGAGAATCCGTATAGGTGTTTGAGTGTTCGAACCGTAATGCGCAGGAAATGGTATGTAAACCACGTATTTACATATCTGCCACTGTGCAGGAGAATCCATATAGGTGTTCTAGTGTTCGAACCGTAATGCGCAAGAAATTGGTATGGAAACCCCGTATTTACATATCTGCGTCTGTGCAGGAGAATCCGTATAGGTGTTCGAGTGTTCAAACCGTAATGCGCAAGAAATTGGTATGTAAACCCCGTATTTACATATCTGCCACTATGCAGGAGAATCCATATAGGTGTTCGAGTGTTCGAACCGTAATGCGAAAGAAATAGTATGGAAACCCCGTATTTACATATCTGCCACTGTGCAGGAGAATCCGTATAGGTGTTCGAGTGTTCGAACTGTAATGCGCAAGAAATGGTGTGTAAACCCCGTATTTACATATCTGCCACTGTGCAGAAGAATCCGTATAGGTGTTCGAGTGTTCGAACCGTAATGCGCAAGAAATGATATGTAAACCCCGTATTTACGTATCTGCCACTGTGCAGGAGAATCCGTATAGGTGTTCGAGTGTTCGAACCGTAATGCGCAAGAAATGGTATGGAAACCCCGTATTTACATATATGCCACTGTGCAGGATAATCCATATAGGTGTTCGAGTGTTCGAACCGTAATGCGCAAGAAATGGTATGGAAACCCCGTATTTACATATCTGCCACTATGCAGGAGAATCCATATAGGTGTTCGAGTGTTCGAACCGTAATGCGCAAGAAATTGGTATGGAAACCCCGTATTTACATATCTGCCTCTGTGCAGGAGAATCCGTATAGGTGTTCGAGTGTTCGAACCGTAATGCGCAAGAAATGGTATGTAAACCCCGTATTTACATATCTGCCACTGTGCAGGAGAATCCGTATAGGTGTTCGAGTGTTCGAACCGTAATGCGCAAGAAATGGTATGGAAACCCCGTATTTACATATCTGCCACTGTGCCGGAGAATCCGTATAGGTGTTCGAGTGTTCGAACTGTAATGCGCAAGAAATGGTGTGTAAACCCCGTATTTACATATCTGCCACTGTGCAGAAGAATCCGTATAGGTGTTCGAGTGTTCGAACCGTAATGCGCAAGAAATGATATGTAAACCCCGTATTTACATATCTGCCACTGTACAGGAGAATCCGTATAGGTGTTCGAGTGTTCGAACCGTAATGCGTAAGAAATGATATGTAAACCCCGTATTTACATATCTGCCACTGTGCAGGAGAATCCGTATAGGTGTTCGAGTGTTCGAACCATAATGCGCAAGAAATGGTATGGAAACCCCGTATTTACATATCTGCCACTCCGCAGAAGAATCCGTATAGGTGTTCGAGTGTTCGATCCGTAATGCGCAAGAAATGGTATGTAAACCCGTTATTTACATATCTGCCACTGCGCAGGAGAATCCGTATAGGTGTTCGAGTGTTCGAACCGTAATGCGCAAGAAATGGTATGGAAGCCCCGTATTTACATATCTGCCACTATGCAGGAGAATCCATATAGGTGTTCGAGTGTTCGAACCGTAATGCGCAAGAAATTGGTATGGAAACCCCGTATTTACATATCTGCCTCTGTGCAGGAGAATCCGTATAGGTGTTCGAGTGTTCGAACCGTAATGCGCAAGAAATGGTATGTAAACCCCGTATTTACATATCTGCCACTGTGCAGGAGAATCCGTATAGGTGTTCGAGTGTTCGAACCGTAATGCGCAAGAAATGGTATGGAAACCCCGTATTTACATATCTGCCACTGTGTCGGAGAATCCGTATAGGTGTTCGAGTGTTCGAACCGTAATGCGCAGGAAATGGTATGTAAACCACGTATTTACATATCTGCCTCTGTGCAGAAGAATCCGTATAGGTGTTCGAGTGTTCGAACCGTAATGCGCAAGAAATGGTATGTAAACCGCGTATTTACATATCTGCCACTATGCAGGAGAATCCATATAGGTGTTCGAGTGTTCGAACCGTAATGCGCAAGAAATGGTATGGAAACCCCGTATTTACATATCTGCCACTGTGCAGGAGAATCCGTATAGGTGTTCGAGTGTTCGAACCGTAATGCGCAAGAAATAGTATGGAAACCCCGTATTTACATATCTGCCACTGTGCAGGAGAATCCGTATAGGTGTTCGAGTGTTCGTACCGTAATGCGCAAGAAATGATATGTAAACCCCGTATTTACATATCTGCCACTGTGCAGGAGAATCCGTATAGGTGTTCGAGTGTTCGAACCGTAACGCGCAAGAAATGGTATGTAAACCCCGTATTTACATATCTGCCACTATGCAGGAGAATCCATATAGGTGTTCGAGTGTTCGAACCGTAATGCGAAAGAAATAGTATGGAAACCCCGTATTTACATATCTGCCACTGTGCAGGAGAATCCGTATAGGTGTTCGAGTGTTCGAACCGTAATGCGCAAGAAATTGGTATGGAAACCCCGTATTTACATATCTGCCACTATGCAGGAGAATCCATATAGGTGTTCGAGTGTTCGAACCGTAATGCGCAAGAAATTGGTATGGAAACCCCGTATTTACATATCTGCCTCTGTGCAGGAGAATCTGTATAGGTGTTCGAGTGTTCGAACCGTAATGCGCAAGAAATGGTATGTAAACCCCGTATTTACATATCTGCCACTGTGCAGGAGAATCCGTATAGGTGTTCGAGTGTTCGAACCGTAATGCGCAAGAAATGGTATGGAAACCCCGTATTTACATATATGCCACTGTGCAGGATAATCCATATAGGTGTTCGAGTGTTCGAACCGTAATGCGCAGGAAATGGTATGTAAACCACGTATTTACATATCTGCCACTGTGCAGGAGAATCCATATAGGTGTTCTAGTGTTCGAACCGTAATGCGCAAGAAATTGGTATGGAAACCCCGTATTTACATATCTGCGTCTGTGCAGGAGAATCCGTATAGGTGTTCGAGTGTTCAAACCGTAATGCGCAAGAAATTGGTATGTAAACCCCGTATTTACATATCTGCCACTATGCAGGAGAATCTATATAGGTGTTCGAGTGTTCGAACCGTAATGCGAAAGAAATAGTATGGAAACCCCGTATTTACATATCTGCCACTGTGCAGGAGAATCCGTATAGGTGTTCGAGTGTTCGAACTGTAATGCGCAAGAAATGGTGTGTAAACCCCGTATTTACATATCTGCCACTGTGCAGAAGAATCCGTATAGGTGTTCGAGTGTTCGAACCGTAATGCGCAAGAAATGATATGTAAACCCCGTATTTACATATCTGCCACTGTGCAGGAGAATCCGTATAGGTGTTCGAGTGTTCGAACCGTAATGCGCAAGAAATGGTATGGAAACCCCGTATTTACATATATGCCACTGTGCAGGATAATCCATATAGGTGTTCGAGTGTTCGAACCGTAAAGCGCAAGAAATGGTATGGAAACCCCGTATTTACATATCTGCCACTATGCAGGAGAATCCGTATAGGTGTTCGAGTGTTCGAACCGTAATGCGCAAGAAATTGGTATGGAAACCCCGTATTTACATATCTGCCTCTGTGCAGGAGAATCCGTATAGGTGTTCGAGTGTTCGAACCGTAATGCGCAAGAAATGGTATGTAAACCCCGTATTTACATATCTGCCACTGTGCAGGAGAATCCGTATAGGTGTTCGAGTGTTCGAACCGTAATGCGCAAGAAATGGTATGGAAACCCCGTATTTACATATCTGCCACTGTGCAGGAGAATCCGTATAGGTGTTCGAGTGTTCGAACCGTAATGCGGAAGAAATGGTATGTAAACCACGTATTTACATATCTGCCACTGTGCAGGAGAATCCATATAGGTGTTCGAGTGTTCGAACCGTAATGCGCAAGAAATTCGTATGGAAACCCTGTATTTACATATCTGCCTCTGTGCAGGAGAATCCGTATAGGTGTTCGAGTGTTCGAACCGTAATGCGCAAGAAATGGTATGGAAACCCCGTATTTACATATATGCCACTGTGCAGGATAATCCATATAGGTGTTCGAGTGTTCGAACCGTAATGCGCAGGAAATGGTATGTAAACCACGTATTTACATATCTGCCACTGTGCAGGAGAATCCATATAGGTGTTCGAATGTTCGAACCGTAATGCGCAAGAAATTGGTATGGAAACCCCGTATTTACATATCTGCCTCTGTGCAGGAGAATCCGTATAGGTGTTCGAGTGTTCGAACCGTAATGCGCAAGAAATGGTATGGAAACCCCGTATTTACATATATGCCACTGTGCAGGATAATCCATATAGGTGTTCGAGTGTTCGAACCGTAATGCGCAGGAAATGGTATGTAAACCACGTATTTACATATCTGCCACTGTGCAGGAGAATCCATATAGGTGTTCGAGTGTTCGAACCGTAATGCGCAAGAAATTGGTATGTAAACCCCGTATTTACATATCTGCCACTATGCAGGAGAATCCATATAGGTGTTCGAGTGTTCGAACCGTAATGCGAAAGAAATAGTATGGAAACCCCGTATTTACATATCTGCCACTGTGCCGGAGAATCCGTATAGGTGTTCGAATGTTCGAACTGTAATGCGCAAGAAATGGTGTGTAAACCCCGTATTTACATATCTGCCACTGTGCAGAAGAATCCGTATAGGTGTTCGAGTGTTCGAACCGTAATGCGCAAGAAATGATATGTAAACCCCGTATTTACATATCTGCCACTGTACAGGAGAATCCGTATAGGTGTTCGAGTGTTCGAACCGTAATGCGTAAGAAATGATATGTAAACCCCGTATTTACATATCTGCCACTGTGCAGGAGAATCCGTATAGGTGTTCGAGTGTTCGAACCGTAATGCGCAAGAAATGGTATGGAAACCCCGTATTTACATATCTGCCACTCCGCAGAAGAATCCGTATAGGTGTTCGAGTGTTCGATCCGTAATGCGCAAGAAATGGCATGTAAACCCGTTATTTACATATCTGCCACTGCGCAGGAGAATCCGTATAGGTGTTCGAGTGTTCGAACCGTAATGCGCAAGAAATGGTATGGAAACCCCGTATTTACATATCTGCCACTATGCAGGAGAATCCATATAGGTGTTCGAGTGTTCGAACCGTAATGCGCAAGAAATTGGTATGGAAACCCCGTATTTACATATCTGCCTCTGTGCAGGAGAATCCGTATAGGTGTTCGAGTGTTCGAACCGTAATGCGCAAGAAATGGTATGTAAACCCCGTATTTACATATCTGCCACTGTGCAGGAGAATCCGTATAGGTGTTCGAGTGTTCGAACCGTAATGCGCAAGAAATGGTATGGAAACCCCGTATTTACATATCTGCCACTGTGTAGGAGAATCCGTATAGGTGTTCGAGTGTTCGAACCGTAATGCGCAGGAAATGGTATGTAAACCACGTATTTACATATCTGCCTCTGTGCAGAAGAATCCGTATAGGTGTTCGAGTGTTCGAACCGTAATGCGCAAGAAATGGTATGTAAACCCCGTATTTACATATCTGCCACTATGCAGGAGAATCCATATAGGTGTTCGAGTGTTCGAACCGTAATGCGCAAGAAATGGTATGGAAACCCCGTATTTACATATCTGCCACTGTGCAGGAGAATCCGTATAGGTGTTCGAGTGTTCGAACCGTAATGCGCAAGAAATAGTATGGAAACCCCGTATTTACATATCTGCCACTGTGCAGGAGAATCCGTATAGGTGTTCGAGTGTTCGTACCGTAATGCGCAAGAAATGATATGTAAACCCCGTATTTAAATATCTGCCACTGTGCAGGAGAATCCGTATAGGTGTTCGAGTGTTCGAACCGTAACGCGCAAGAAATGGTATGTAAACCCCGTATTTACATATCTGCCACTATGCAGGAGAATCCATATAGGTGTTCGAGTGTTCGAACCGTAATGCGAAAGAAATAGTATGGAAACCCCGTATTTACATATCTGCCACTGTGCAGGAGAATCCGTATAGGTGTTCGAGTGTTCGAACCGTAATGCGCAAGAAATGGTTTGTAAACCCCATATTTACATATCTGCCACTGTGCAGAAGAATCCGTATAGGTGTTCGAGTGTTCGAACCGTAATGCGCAAGAAATGATATGTAAACCTCGTATTTACATACCTGCCACTGTGCAGGAGAATCCGTATAGGTGTTCGAGTGTTCGAACCGTAATGCGCAAGAAATTGGTATGGAAACCCCGTATTTACATATCTGCCTCTGTGCAGGAGAATCCGTATAGGTGTTCTAGTGTTCGAACCGTAATGCGCAAGAAATGGTATGTAAACCCCGTATTTACATATCTGCCACTATGCAGGAGAATCCATATAGGTGTCCGAGTGTTCGAACCGTAATGCGCAAGAAATTGGTATGGAAACCCCGTATTTACATATCTGCCTCTGTGCAGGAGAATCCGTATAGGTGTTCGAGTGTTCGAACCGTAATGCGCAAGAAATGGTATGTAAACCCCGTATTTACATATCTGCCACTGTGCAGGAGAATCCGTATAGGTGTTCGAGTGTTCGAATCGTAATGTGCAAGAAATGGTATGGAAACCCCGTATTTACATATCTGCCACTGTGCAGGAGAATCCGTATAGGTGTTCGAGTGTTCGAACCGTAATGCGGAAGAAATGGTATGTAAACCACGTATTTACATATCTGCCACTGTGCAGGAGAATCCATATAGGTGTTCGAGTGTTCGAACCGTAATGCGCAAGAAATTGGTATGGAAACCCTGTATTTACATATCTGCCTCTGTGCAGGAGAATCCGTATAGGTGTTCGAGTGTTCGAACCGTAATGCGCAAGAAATGGTATGGAAACCCCGTATTTAAATATATGCCACTGTGCAGGATAATCCATATAGGTGTTCGAGTGTTCGAACCGTAATGCGCAGGAAATGGTATGTAAACCACGTATTTACATATCTGCCACTGTGCAGGAGAATCCATATAGGTGTTCGAGTGTTCGAACCGTAATGCGCAAGAAATTGGTATGGAAACCCTGTATTTACATTTCTGCCACTGTGCATGAGAATCCGTATAGGTGTTCAAGTGTTCGAACCGTAATGCGCAAGAAATGGTATGGAAACCCCGTATTTACATATCTGCCACTATGCAGGAGAATCCATATAGGTGTTCGAGTGTTCGAACCGTAATGCGCAAGAAATTGGTATGGAAACCCCGTATTTACATATCTGCCTCTGTGCAGGAGAATCCGTATAGGTGTTCGAGTGTTCGAACCGTAATGCGCAAGAAATGGTATGTAAACCCCGTATTTACATATCTGCCACTGTGCAGGAGAATCCGTATAGGTGTTCGAGTGTTCGAACCGTAATGCGCAAGAAATGGTATGGAAATCCCGTATTTACATATCTGCCACTGTGTAGGAGAATCCGTATAGGTGTTCGAGTGTTCGAACCGTAATGCGCAGGAAATGGTATGTAAACCACGTATTTACATATCTGCCTCTGTGCAGAAGAATCCGTATAGGTGTTCGAGTGTTCGAACCGTAATGCGCAAGAAATGGTATGTAAACCCCGTATTTACATATCTGCCACTATGCAGGAGAATCCATATAGGTGTTCGAGTGTTCGAACCGTAATGCGCAAGAAATGGTATGGAAACCCCGTATTTACATATCTGCCACTGTGCAGGAGAATCCGTATAGGTGTTCGAGTGTTCGAACCGTAATGCGCAAGAAATAGTATGGAAACCCCGTATTTACATATCTGCCACTGTGCAGGAGAATCCGTATAGGTGTTCGAGTGTTCGTACCGTAATGCGCAAGAAATGATATGTAAACCCCGTATTTACATATCTGCCACTGTGCAGGAGAATCCGTATAGGTGTTCGAGTGTTCGAACCGTAACGCGCAAGAAATGGTATGTAAACCCCGTATTTACATATCTGCCACTATGCAGGAGAATCCATATAGGTGTTCGAGTGTTCGAACCGTAATGCGAAAGAAATAGTATGGAAACCCCGTATTTACATATCTGCCACTGTGCAGGAGAATCCGTATAGGTGTTCGAGTGTTCGAACCGTAATGCGCAAGAAATGGTTTGTAAACCCCATATTTACATATCTGCCACTGTGCAGAAGAATCCGTATAGGTGTTCGAGTGTTCGAACCGTAATGCGCAAGAAATGATATGTAAACCTCGTATTTACATACCTGCCACTGTGCAGGAGAATCCGTATAGGTGTTCGAGTGTTCGAACCGTAATGCGCAAGAAATTGGTATGGAAACCCCGTATTTACATATCTGCCTCTGTGCAGGAGAATCCGTATAGGTGTTCTAGTGTTCGAACCGTAATGCGCAAGAAATGGTATGTAAACCCCGTATTTACATATCTGCCACTATGCAGGAGAATCCATATAGGTGTCCGAGTGTTCGAACCGTAATGCGCAAGAAATTGGTATGAAAACCCCGTATTTACATATCTGCCTCTGTGCAGGAGAATCCGTATAGGTGTTCGAGTGTTCGAACCGTAATGCGCAAGAAATGGTATGTAAACCCCGTATTTACATATCTGCCACTGTGCAGGAGAATCCGTATAGGTGTTCGAGTGTTCGAATCGTGATGTGCAAGAAATGGTATGGAAACCCCGTATTTACATATCTGCCACTGTGCAGGAGAATCCGTATAGGTGTTCGAGTGTTCGAACCGTAATGCGGAAGAAATGGTATGTAAACCACGTATTTACATATCTGCCACTGTGCAGGAGAATCCATATAGGTGTTCGAGTGTTCGAACCGTAATGCGCAAGAAATTGGTATGGAAACCCTGTATTTACATATCTGCCTCTGTGCAGGAGAATCCGTATAGGTGTTCGAGTGTTCGAACCGTAATGCGCAAGAAATGGTATGGAAACCCCGTATTTAAATATATGCCACTGTGCAGGATAATCCATATAGGTGTTCGAGTGTTCGAACCGTAATGCGCAGGAAATGGTATGTAAACCACGTATTTACATATCTGCCACTGTGCAGGAGAATCCATATAGGTGTTCGAGTGTTCGAACCGTAATGCGCAAGAAATTGGTATGGAAACCCCGTATTTACATATCTGCCTCTGTGCAGGAGAATCTGTATAGGTGTTCGAGTGTTCGAACCGTAATGCGCAAGAAATGGTATGTAAACCCCGTATTTACATATCTGCCACTGTGCAGGAGAATCCGTATAGGTGTTCGAGTGTTCGAACCGTAATGCGCAAGAAATGGTATGGAAACCCCGTATTTACATATCTGCCACTGTGCAGGAGAATCCGTATAGGTGTTCGAGTGTTCAAACCGTAATGCGGAAGAAATGGTATGTAAACCACGTATTTACATATCTGCCACTGTGCAGGAGAATCCATATAGGTGTTCGAGTGTTCGAACCGTAATGCGCAAGAAATGGTATGTAAACCACGTATTTACATATCTGCCTCTGTGCAGGAGAATCCGTATAGGTGTTCGAGTGTTCGAACCGTAATGCGCAAGAAATGGTATGTAAACCCCGTATTTACATATCTGCCACTATGCAGGAGAATCCATATAGGTGTTCGAGTGTTCGAACCGTAATGCGCAAGAAATGGTATGGAAACCCCGTATTTACATATCTGCCACTCTGCAGAAGAATCTGTATAGGTGTTCGAGTGTTCGATCCGTAATGCGCAAGAATTGGTATGTAAACCCGTTATTTACATATCTGCCACTGCGCAGGAGAATCCGTATAGGTGTTCGAGTGTTCGAACCGTAATGCGCAAGAAATGGTATGGAAACCCCGTATTTACAAATCTGCCACTATGCAGGAGAATCCGTATAGGTGTTCGAGTGTTCGAACCGTAATGCGCAAGAAATGATATGTAAACCCCGTATTTACATATCTGCCACTATGCAGGAGAATCCCTATAGGTGTTCGAGTGTTCGAACCGTAATGCGCAAGAAATGGTATGGAAACCCCGTATTTACATATCTGCCACTGTGCAAGAGAATCCGTATAGGTGTTCGAGTGTTCGAACCGTAATGCGCAAGAAATAGTATGAAAACCCCGTATTTACATATCTGCCACTGTGCAGGAGAATCCGTATAGGTGTTCGAGTGTTCGAACCGTAATGCGCAAGAAATGATATGTAAACGCCGTATTTACATATCTGCCACTGTGCAGGAGAATCCGTATAGGTGTTCGTGTGTTCGAACCGTAATGCGCAAGAAATGGTATGTAAACCCCGTATTTACATATCTGTCACTATGCAGGAGAATCCATATAGGTGTTCGAGTGTTCGAACCGTAATGCGAAAGAAATAGTATGGAAACCCCGTATTTACATATCTGCCACTGTGCAGGAGAATCCGTATAGGTGTTCGAGTGTTCGAACCGTAATGCGCAAGAAATGGTGTGTAAACCCTGTATTTACATATCTGCCACTGTGCGGAAGAATCCGTATAGGTGTTCGAGTGTTCGAACCGTAATGCGCAAGAAATGATATGTAAATCCCGTATTTACATATCTGCCACTGTGCAGGAGAATCCGTATAGGTGTTCGAGTGTTCGGACCGTAATGCGCAAGAAATCGTATGTAAACCCCGTATTTACATATCTGCCACTATGCAGGAGAATCCATATAGATGTTCGAGTGTTCGAACCGTAATGCGAAAGAAATAGTATGGAAACCCCGTATTTACATATCTGCCACTGTGCAGGAGAATCTGTATAGGTGTTCGAGTGTTCGAACTGTAATGCGCAAGAAATGGTGTGTAAACCCCATATTTACATATCTGCCACTGTGCAGAAGAATCCGTATAGGTGTTCGAGTGTTCGAACCGTAATGCGCAAGAAATGATATGTAAACCCCGTATTTACATATCTGCCACTGTGCAGGAGAATCCGTATAGGTGTTCGAGTGTTCGAACCGTAATGCGCAAGAAATGGTATGGAAACCCCGAATTTACATATATGCCACTGTGCAGGAGAATCCGTATAGGTGTTCGAGTGTTCGAACCGTAATGCGCAAGAAATGGTATGTAAACCACGTATTTACATATCTGCCACTGTGCAGGAGAATCCATATAGGTGTTCGAGTGTTCGAACCGTAATGCGCAAGAAATTGGTATGGAAACCCCGTATTTACATATCTGCCTCTGTGCAGGAGAATCCGTATAGGTGTTCGAGTGTTCGAACCGTAATGCGGAAGAAATGGTATGTAAACCTCGTATTTACATATCTGCCACTATGCAGGAGAATCCATATAGGTGTTCGAGTGTTCGAACCGTAATGCGCAAGAAATGGTATGGAAACCCCGTATTTACATATCTGCCACTGTGCAGGAGAATCCGTATAGGTGTTCGGGTGTTCGAACCGTAATGCCCAAGAAATGGTGTGTAAACCCCGTATTTACATATCTGCCACTGTGCAGCAGAATCCGTATAGGTGTTCGAGTGTTCGAACCGTAATGCGCAAGAAATGATATGTAAACCCCGTATTTACTTATCTGCCACTGTGCAGGAGAATCCGTATAGGTATTCGAGTGTTCGAACCGTAATGCGCAAGAAATGGTATGGAAACCCCGTATTTACATATCTGCCACTCTGCAGAAGAATCTGTATAGGTGTTCGAGTGTTCGATCCGTAATGCGCAAGAATTGGTATGTAAACCCGTTATTTACATATCTGCCACTGCGCAGGAGAATCCGTATAGGTGTTCGAGTGTTCGAACCGTAATGCGCAAGAAATGGTATGGAAACCCCGTATTTACATATCTGCCACTATGCAGGAGAATCCGTATAGGTGTTCGAGTGGTCGAACCGTAATGCGCAAGAAATGATATGTAAACCCCGTATTTACATATCTGCCACTGTGCAGGAGAATCCGCATAGGTGTTCGAGTGTTCGAACCGTAATGCGCAAGAAATGATATGTAAACCCCGTATTTACATATCTGCCACTCTGCAGAAGAATCTGTATAGGTGTTCGAGTGTTCGATCCGTAATGCGCAAGAATTGGTATGTAAACCCGTTATTTACATATCTGCCACTGCGCAGGAGAATCCGTATAGGTGTTCGAGTGTTCGAACCGTAATGCGCAAGAAATGGTATGGAAACCCCGTATTTACAAATCTGCCACTATGTAGGAGAATCCGTATAGGTGTTCGAGTGTTCGAACCGTAATGCGCAAGAAATGATATGTAAACCCCGTATTTACATATCTGCCACTATGCAGGAGAATCCCTATAGGTGTTCGAGTGTTCGAACCGTAATGCGCAAGAAATGGTATGGAAACCCCGTATTTACATATCTGCCACTGTGCAAGAGAATCCGTATAGGTGTTCGAGTGTTCGAACCGTAATGCGCAAGAAATAGTATGAAAACCCCGTATTTACATATCTGCCACTGTGCAGGAGAATCCGTATAGGTGTTCGAGTGTTCGAACCGTAATGCGCAAGAAATGATATGTAAACGCCGTATTTACATATCTGCCACTGTGCAGGAGAATCCGTATAGGTGTTCGAGTGTTCGAACCGTAATGCGCAAGAAATGGTATGTAAACCCCGTATTTACATATCTGTCGCTATGCAGGAGAATCCATATAGGTGTTCGAGTGTTCGAACCGTAATGCGAAAGAAATAGTATGGAAACCCCGTATTTACATATCTGCCACTGTGCAGGAGAATCCGTATAGGTGTTCGAGTGTTCGAACCGTAATGCGCAAGAAATGGTGTGTAAACCCCGTATTTACATATCTGCCATTGTGCGGAAGAATCCGTATAGGTGTTCGAGTGTTCGAACCGTAATGCGCAAGAAATGATATGTAAACCCCGTATTTACATATCTGCCACTGTGCAGGAGAATCCGTATAGGTGTTCGAGTGTTCGAACCGTAATGCGCAAGAAATGGTATGTAAACCCCGTATTTACATATCTGCCACTATGCAGGAGAATCCATATAGGTATTCGAGTGTTCGAACCGTAATGCGAAAGAAATAGTATGGAAACCCCGTATTTACATATCTGCAACTGTGCAGGAGAATCCGTATAGGTGTTCGAGTGTTCGAACCGTAATGCGCAAGAAACGGTGTGTAAACCCCGTATTTACATATCTGCCACTGTGCAGAAGAATCCGTATAGGTGTTCGAGTGTTCGAACCGTAATGCGCAAGAAATGATATGTAAACCCCGTATTTACATATCTGCCACTGTGCAGGAGAATCCGTATAGGTGTTCGTGTGTTCGAACCGTAATGCGCAAGAAATGGTATGGAAACCCCGTATTTACATATATGCCACTGTGCAGGAGAATCCATATAGGTGTTCGAGTGTTCGAACTGTAATGCGCAAGAAATGGTGTGTAAACCCCGTATTTACATATCTGCCACTGTGCAGAAGAATCCGTATAGGTGTTCGAGTGTTCGAACCGTAATGCGCAAGAAATGATACGTAAACCCCGTATTTACATATCTGCCTCTGTGCAGGAGAATCCGTATAGGTGTTCGAGTGTTCGAACCGTAATGCGGAAGAAATGGTATGTAAACCTCGTATTTACATATCTGCCACTATGCAGGAGAATCCATATAGGTGTTCGAGTGTTCGAACCGTAATGCGCAAGAAATGGTATGGAAACCCCGTATTTACATATCTGCCACTGTGCAGGAGAATCCGTATAGGTGTTCGGGTGTTCGAACCGTAATGCGCAAGAAATGGTGTGTAAACCCCGTATTTACATATCTGCCACTGTGCAGCAGAATCCGTATAGGTGTTCGAGTGTTCGAACCGTAATGCGCAAGAAATGATATGTAAACCCCGTATTTACTTATCTGCCACTGTGCAGGAGAATCCGTATAGGTATTCGAGTGTTCGAACCGTAATGCGCAAGAAATGGTATGGAAACCCCGTATTTACATATCTGCCACTCTGCAGAAGAATATGTATAGGTGTTCGAGTGTTCGATCCGTAATGCGCAAGAATTGGTATGTAAACCCGTTATTTACATATCTGCCACTGCGCAGGAGAATCCGTATAGGTGTTCGAGTGTTCGAACCGTAATGCGCAAGAAATGGTATGGAAACCCCGTATTTACATATCTGCCACTATGCAGGAGAATCCGTATAGGTGTTCGAGTGGTCGAACCGTAATGCGCAAGAAATGATATGTAAACCCCGTATTTACATATCTGCCACTGTGCAGGAGAATCCGCATAGGTGTTCGAGTGTTCGAACCGTAATGCGCAAAAAATGATATGTAAACCCCGTATTTACATATCTGCCACTGTGCAGGAGAATCCGTATAGGTGTTCGAGTGTTCGAACCGTAATGCGCAAGAAATGGTATGTAAACCCCGTATTTACATATCTGCCACTATGCAGGAGAATCCATATAGGTGTTCGAGTGTTCGAACCGTAATGCGAAAGAAATAGTATGGAAACCCCGTATTTACATATCTGCCACTGTGCAGGAGAATCCGTATAGGTGTTCGAGTGTTCGAACTGTAATGCGCAAGAAATGATATGTAAACCCCGTATTTACATATCTGCCACTGTGCAGGAGAATCCGTATAGGTGTTCGAGTGTTCGAACCGTAATGCGCAAGAAATGGTATGTAAACCCCGTATTTACATATCTGCCACTATGCAGGAGAATCCATATAGGTGTTCGAGTGTTCGAACCGTAATGCGAAAGAAATAGTATGGAAACCCCGTATTTACATATCTGCCACTGTGCAGAAGAATCCGTATAGGTGTTCGAGTGTTCGAACCGTAATGCGCAAGAAATGGTGTGTAAACCCCGTATTTACATATCTGCCACTGTGCGGAAGAATCCGTATAGGTGTTCGAGTGTTCGAACCGTAATGCGCAAGAAATGATATGTAAACCCCGTATTTACATATCTGTCACTGTGCAGGAGAATCCGTATAGGTGTTCGAGTGTTCGAACCGTAATGCGCAAGAAATGGTATGTAAACCCCGTATTTACATATCTGCCACTATGCAGGAGAATCCATATAGGTGTTCGAGTGTTCGAACCGTAATGCGAAAGAAATAGTATGGAAACCCCGTATTTACATATCTGCCACTGTGCAGGAGAATCCGTATAGGTGTTCGAGTGTTCGAACCGTAATGCGCAAGAAACGGTGTGTAAACCCCGTATTTACATATCTGCCACTGTGCAGAAGAATCCGTATAGGTGTTCGAGTGTTCGAACCGTAATGCGCAAGAAATGATATGTAAACCCCGTATTTACATATCTGCCACTGTGCAGGAGAATCCGTATAGGTGTTCGTGTGTTCGAACCGTAATGCGCAAGAAATGGTATGGAAACCCCGTATTTACATATATGCCACTGTGCAGGAGAATCCATATAGGTGTTCGAGTGTTCGAACCGTAATGCGCAAGAAATGGTATGTAAACCACGTATTTACATATCTGCCACTGTGCAGGAGAATCCATATAGGTGTTCGAGTGTTTGAACCGTAATGCGCAAGAAATTGGTATGGAAACCCCGTATTTACATATCTGCCTCTGTGCAGGAGAATCCGTATAGGTGTTCGAGTGTTCGAACCGTAATGCGCAAGAAATGGTATGTAAACCCCGTATTTACATATCTGCCACTATGCAGGAGAATCCATATAGGTGTTCGAGTGTTCGAACCGTAATGCGCAAGAAATGGTATGGAAACCCCGTATTTACATATCAGCCACTGTGCAGGAGAATCCGTATAGGTGTTCGAACCGTAATGCGCAAGAAATGGTGTGTAAACCCCGTATTTACATATCTGCCACTGTGCAGAAGAATCCGTATAGGTGTTCGAGTGTTCGAACCGTAATGCGCAAGAAATGATATGTAAACCCCGTATTTACTTATCTGCCACTGTGCAGGAGAATCCGTATAGGTATTCGAGTGTTCGAACCGTAATGCGCAAGAAATGGTATGGAAACCCCGTATTTACATATCTGCCACTCTGCAGAAGAATCCGTATAGGTGTTCGAGTGTTCGATCCGTAATGCGCAAGAATTGGTATGTAAACCCGTTATTTACATATCTGCTACTGCGCAGGAGAATCCGTATAGGTGTTCGAGTGTTCGAACCGTAATGCGCAAGAAATGGTATGGAAACCCCGTATTTACAAATCTACCACTATGCAGGAGAATCCGTATAGGTGTTCGAGTGTTCGAACCGTAATGCGCAAGAAATGATATGTAAACCCCGTATTTACATATCTGGCACTGTGCAGGAGAATCCGTATAGGTGTTCGAGTGTTCGAACCGTAATGCGCAAGAAATGGTATGTAAACCACGTATTTACATATCTGCCACTGTGCAGGAGAATCCATATAGGTGTTCGAGTGTTCGAACCGTAATGCGCAAGAAATGGTATGTAAACCCCGTATTTACATGTCTGCCACTATGCATGAGAATCCGTATAGGTGTTCGAGTGTTCGAACCGTAATGCGCAAGAAATGGTATGGAAACCCTGTATTTACATATCTGCCACTGTGCAGGAGAATCCGCATAGGTGTTCGAGTGTTCGAACCGTAATGCGCAAGAAATGGTATGTAAACCACGTATTTACATATCTGCCACTGTGCAGGAGAATCCATATAGGTGTTCGAGTGCTCGAACCGTAATGCGCAAGAAATTGGTATGGAAACCCTGTATGTACATATCTGCCTCTGTGCAGGAGAATCCGTATAGGTGTTCGAGTGTTCGAACCGTAATGCGCAAGAAATGGTATGTAAACCCCGTATTTACATATCTGCCACTATGCAGGAGAATCCATATAGGTGTTCAAGTGTTCGAACCGTAATGCGCAAGAAATGGTATGGAAACCCCGTATTTACATATCTGCCACTGTGCAGGAGAATCCGTATAGGTGTTCGAGTGTTCGAACCGTAATGCGCAAGAAATAGTATGGAAACCCCGTATTTACATATCTGCCACTGTGCAGGAGAATCCGTATAGGTGTTCGAGTGTTCGAACCGTAATGCGCAAGAAATGATATGTAAACCCCGTATTTACATATCTGCCACTGTGCAGGAGAATCCGTATAGGTGTTCGAGTGTTCGAACCGTAATGCGCAAGAAATGGTATATAAACCCCGTATTTACATATCTGCCACTATGCAGGAGAATCCATATAGGTGTTCGAGTGTTCGAACCGTAATGCGCAAGAAATGGTGTGTAAACCCCGTATTTACATATCTGCCACTGTGCGGAAGAATCCGTATAGGTGTTCGAGTGTTCGAACCGTAATGCGCAAGAAATGATATGGAAACCCCGTATTTACATATCTGCCACTGTGCAGGAGAATCCGTATAGGTGTTCGAGTGTTCGAACCGTAATGCGCAAGAAATGGTATGTAAACCCCGTATTTACATATCTGCCACTATGCAGGAGAATCCATATAGGTATTCGAGTGTTCGAACCGTAATGCGAAAGAAATAGTATGGAAACCCCGTATTTACATATCTGCAACTGTGCAGGAGAATCCGTATAGGTGTTCGAGTGTTCGAACCGTAATGCGCAAGAAACGGTGTGTAAACCCCGTATTTACATATCTGCCACTGTGCAGAAGAATCCGTATAGGTGTTCGAGTGTTCGAACCGTAATGCGCAAGAAATGATATGTAAACCCCGTATTTACATATCTGCCACTGTGCAGGAGAATCCGTATAGGTGTTCGTGTGTTCGAACCGTAATGCGCAAGAAATGGTATGGAAACCCCGTATTTACATATATGCCACTGTGCAGGAGAATCCATATAGGTGTTCGAGTGTTCGAACTGTAATGCGCAAGAAATGGTGTGTAAACCCCGTATTTACATATCTGCCACTGTGCAGAAGAATCCGTATAGGTGTTCGAGTGTTCGAACCGTAATGCGCAAGAAATGATACGTAAACCCCGTATTTACATATCTGCCACTGTGCAGGAGAATCCGTATAGGTGTTCGAGTGTTCGAACCGTAATGCGCAAGAAATGGTATGGAAACCCCGTATTTACATATATGCCACTGTGCAGGAGAATCCATATAGGTGTTCGAGTGTTCGAACCGTAATGCGCAAGAAATGGTATGTAAACCACGTATTTACATATCTGCCACTGTGCAGGAGAACCATATAGGTGTTCGAGTGTTCGAACCGTAATGCGCAAGAAATTGGTATGGAAACCCTGTATTTACATATCTGCCTCTGTGCAGGAGAATCCGTATAGGTGTTCGAGTGTTCGAACCGTAATGCGGAAGAAATGGTATGTAAACCTCGTATTTACATATCTGCCACTATGCAGGAGAATCCATATAGGTGTTCGAGTGTTCGAACCGTAATGCGCAAGAAATGGTATGGAAACCCCGTATTTACATATCTGCCACTGTGCAGGAGAATCCGTATAGGTGTTCGGGTGTTCGAACCGTAATGCGCAAGAAATGGTGTGTAAACCCCGTATTTACATATCTGCCACTGTGCAGAAGAATCCGTATAGGTGTTCGAGTGTTCGAACCGTAATGCGCAAGAAATGATATGTAAACCCCGTATTTACTTATCTGCCACTGTGCAGGAGAATCCGTATAGGTATTCCAGTGTTCGAACCGTAATGCGCAAGAAATGGTATGGAAACCCCGTATTTACATATCTGCCACTCTGCAGAAGAATCTGTATAGGTGTTCGAGTGTTCGATCCGTAATGCGCAAGAATTGGTATGTAAACCCGTTATTTACATATCTGCCACTGCGCAGGAGAATCCGTATAGGTGTTCGAGTGTTCGAACCGTAATGCGCAAGAAATGGTATGGAAACCCCGTATTTACATATCTGCCACTATGCAGGAGAATCCGTATAGGTGTTCGAGTGTTCGAACCGTAATGCGCAAGAAATGATATGTAAACCCCGTATTTACATATCTGCCACTGTGCAGGAGAATCCGTATAGGTGTTCGAGTGTTCGAACCGTAATGCGCAAGAAATGATATGTAAACCCCGTATTTACATATCTGCCACTGTGCAGGAGAATCCGTATAGGTGTTCGAGTGTTCGAACCGTAATGCGCAAGAAATGGTATGTAAACCCCGTATTTACATATCTGCCACTATGCAGGAGAATCCATATAGGTGTTCGAGTGTTCGAACCGTAATGCGAAAGAAATAGTATGGAAACCCCGTATTTACATATCTGCCACTGTGCAGAAGAATCCGTATAGGTGTTCGAGTGTTCGAACCGTAATGCGCAAGAAATGGTGTGTAAACCCCGTATTTACATATCTGCCACTGTGCGGAAGAATCCGTATAGGTGTTCGAGTGTTCGAACCGTAATGCGCAAGAAATGATATGTAAACCCCGTATTTACATATCTGCCACTGTGCAGGAGAATCCGTATAGGTGTTCCAGTGTTCGAACCGTAATGCGCAAGAAATGGTATGTAAACCCCGTATTTACATATCTGCCACTATGCAGGAGAATCCATATAGGTGTTCGAGTGTTCGAACCGTAATGCGAAAGAAATAGTATGGAAACCCCGTATTTACATATCTGCCACTGTGCAGGAGAATCCGTATAGGTGTTCGAGTGTTCAAACCGTAATGCGCAAGAAACGGTGTGTAAACCCCGTATTTACATATCTGCCACTGTGCAGAAGAATCCGTATAGGTGTTCGAGTGTTCGAACCGTAATGCGCAAGAAATGATATGTAAACCCCGTATTTACATATCTGCCACTGTGCAGGAGAATCCGTATAGGTGTTCGTGTGTTCGAACCGTAATGCGCAAGAAATGGTATGGAAACCCCGTATTTACATATATGCCACTGTGCAGGAGAATCCATATAGGTGTTCGAGTGTTCGAACCGTAATGCGCAAGAAATGGTATGTAAACCACGTATTTACATATCTGCCACTGTGCAGGAGAATCCATATAGGTGTTCGAGTGTTTGAACCGTAATGCGCAAGAAATTGGTATGGAAACCCCGTATTTACATATCTGCCTCTGTGCAGGAGAATCCGTATAGGTGTTCGAGTGTTCGAACCGTAATGCGCAAGAAATGGTATGTAAACCCCGTATTTACATATCTGCCACTATGCAGGAGAATCCATATAGGTGTTCGAGTGTTCGAACCGTAATGCGCAAGAAATGGTATGGAAACCCCGTATTTACATATCAGCCACTGTGCAGGAGAATCCGTATAGGTGTTCGGGTGTTCGAACCGTAATGCGCAAGAAATGGTGTGTAAACCCCGTATTTACATATCTGCCACTGTGCAGAAGAATCCGTATAGGTGTTCGAGTGTTCGAACCGTAATGCGCAAGAAATGATATGTAAACCCCGTATTTACTTATCTGCCACTGTGCAGGAGAATCCGTATAGGTATTCGAGTGTTCGAACCGTAATGCGCAAGAAATGGTATGGAAACCCCGTATTTACATATCTGCCACTCTGCAGAAGAATCCGTATAGGTGTTCGAGTGTTCGATCCGTAATGCGCAAGAATTGGTATGTAAACCCGTTATTTACATATCTGCTACTGCGCAGGAGAATCCGTATAGGTGTTCGAGTGTTCGAACCGTAATGCGCAAGAAATGGTATGGAAACCCCGTATTTACAAATCTACCACTATGCAGGAGAATCCGTATAGGTGTTCGAGTGTTCGAACCGTAATGCGCAAGAAATGATATGTAAACCCCGTATTTACATATCTGGCACTGTGCAGGAGAATCCGTATAGGTGTTCGAGTGTTCGAACCGTAATGCGCAAGAAATAGTATGTAAACCACGTATTTACATATCTGCCACTGTGCAGGAGAATCCATATAGGTGTTCGAGTGTTCGAACCGTAATGCGCAAGAAATGGTATGTAAACCCCGTATTTACATGTCTGCCACTATGCATGAGAATCCGTATAGGTGTTCGAGTGTTCGAACCGTAATGCGCAAGAAATGGTATGGAAACCCTGTATTTACCTATCTGCCACTGTGCAGGAGAATCCGTATAGGTGTTCGAGTGTTCGAACCGTAATGCGCAAGAAATGGTATGTAAACCACGTATTTACATATCTGCCACTGTGCAGGAGAATCCATATAGGTGTTCGAGTGCTCGAACCGTAATGCGCAAGAAATTGGTATGGAAACCCTGTATGTACATATCTACCTCTGTGCAGGAGAATCCGTATAGGTGTTCGAGTGTTCGAACCGTAATGCGCAAGAAATGGTATGTAAACCCCGTATTTACATATCTGCCACTATGCAGGAGAATCCATATAGGTGTTCAAGTGTTCGAACCGTAATGCGCAAGAAATGGTATGGAAACCCCGTATTTACATATCTGCCACTGTGCAGGAGAATCCGTATAGGTGTTCGAGTGTTCGAACCGTAATGCGCAAGAAATAGTATGGAAACCCCGTATTTACATATCTGCCACTGTGCAGGAGAATCCGTATAGGTGTTCGAGTGTTCGAACCGTAATGCGCAAGAAATGATATGTAAACCCCGTATTTACATATCTGCCACTGTGCAGGAGAATCCGTATAGGTGTTCGAGTGTTCGAACCGTAATGCGCAAGAAATGGTATATAAACCCCGTATTTACATATCTGCCACTATGCAGGAGAATCCATATAGGTGTTCGAGTGTTCGAACCGTAATGCGAAAGAAATAGTATGGAAACCCCGTATTTACATATCTGCCACTGTGCAGGAGAATCCGTATAGGTGTTCGAGTGTTCGAACCGTAATGCGTAGGAAATGGTGTGTAAACCCCGTATTTACATATCTGCCACTGTGCAGAAGAATCCGTATAGGTGTTCGAGTGTTCGAACCGTAATGCGCAAGAAATGATATGTAAACCTCGTATTTACATATCTGCCACTGTGCAGGAGAATCCGTATAGGTGTTCGAGTGTTCGAACCGTAATGCGCAAGAAATTGGTATGGAAACCCCGTATTTACATATCTGCCTCTGTGCAGGAGAATCCGTATAGGTGTTCTAGTGTTCGAACCGTAATGCGCAAGAAATGGTATGTGAACCCCATATTTACATATCTGCCACTATGCAGGAGAATCCATATAGGTGTTCGAGTGTTCGAACCGTAATGCGCAAGAAATGGTATGGAAACCCCGTATTTACATATCTGCCTCTGTGCAGGAGAATCCGTATAGGTGTTCGAGTGTTCGAACCGTAATGCGCAAGAAATGGTATGTAAACCCCGTATTTACGTATCTGCCACTATGCAGGAGAATCTATATAGGTGTTCGAGTGTTCGAACCGTAAGGCGCAAGAAATGGTATGGAAACCCCGTATTTACATCTCTGCCACTGTGCGGGAGAATCCGTATAGGTGTTCGAGTGTTCGAACCGTAATGCGCAAGAAATGGTATGTAAACCCCGTATTTACATGTCTGCCACTATGCATGAGAATCCGTATAGGAGTTCGAGTGTTCGAACGGTAATGCGCAAGAAATGGTATGGAAACCCCGTATTTACATATCTGCCACTGTGCAGGAGAATCCGTATAGGTGTTCGAGTGTTCGAACCGTAATGCGCAAGAAATGGTATGTAAACCACGTATTTACATATCTGCCACTGTGCAGGAGAATCCATATAGGTGTTCGAGTGTTCGAACCGTAATGCGCAAGAAATTGGTATGGAAACCCTGTATTTACATATCTTTTTCTATGCAGGAGAATCCGTATAGGTGTTCGAGTGTTCGAACCGTAATGCGCAAGAAATGGTATGTAAACCCCGTATTTACATATCTGCCACTATGCAGGAGAATCCATATAGGTGTTCGAGTGTTCGAACCGTAATGCGAAAGAAATAGTATGGAAACCCCGTATTTACATATCTACCACTGTGCAGGAGAATCCGTATAGGTGTTCGAGTGTTCGAACCGTAATGCGCAAGAAATAGTATGGAAACCCCGTATTTACATATCTGCCACTGTGCAGAAGAATCCGTATAGGTGTTCGAGTGTTCGAACCGTAATGCGCAAGAAATGATATGTAAACCCCGTATTTACATATCTGCCACTGTGCAGGAGAATCCGTATTGGTGTTCGAGTGTTCGAACCGTAATGCGCAAGAAATTGGTATGGAAACCCCGTATTTACATATCTGCCTCTGTGCAGGAGAATCCGTATAGGTGTTCGAGTGTTCGAACCGTAATGCGCAAGAAATGGTATGTAAACCCCGTATTTACGTATCTGCCACTATGCAGGAGAATCTATATAGGTGTTCGAGTGTTCGAACCGTAATGCGCAAGAAATGGTATGGAAACCCCGTATTTACATCTCTGCCACTGTGCGGGAGAATCCGTATAGGTGTTCGAGTGTTCGAACCGTAATGCGCAAGAAATGGTATGTAAACCCCGTATTTACATGTCTGCCACTATGAATGAGAATCCGTATAGGTGTTCGAGTGTTCGAACCGTAATGCGGAAGAAATGGTATGGAAACCCCGTATTTACATATCTGCCACTGTGCAGGAGAATCCGTATAGGTGTTCGAGTGTTCGAACCGTAATGCGCAAGAAATAGTATGGAAACCCCGTATTTACATATCTGCCACTGTGCAGGAGAATCCGTATAGGTGTTCGAGTGGTCGAACCGTAATGCGCAAGAAATGATATGTAAACCCCGTATTTACATATCTGCCACTGTGCAGGAGAATCCGTATAGGTGTTCGAGTGTTCGAACCGTAATGCGTAAGAAATGGTATGTAAACCCCGTATTTACATATCTGCCACTCTGTAGGAGAATCCATATAGGTGTTCGAGTGTTCGAACCGTAATGCGAAAGAAATAGTATAGAAACCCCGTATTTACATCTCTGCCACTGTGCGGGAGAATCCGTATAGGTGTTCGAGTGTTCGAACCGTAATGCGCAAGAAATGGGTATGGAAACCCTGTATTTACATATCTGCCACTATGCAGGAGAATCCGTATAGGTGTTCGAGTGTTCGAACCGTAATGCGCAAGAAATGGTATGTAAACCCCGTATTTACATATCTGCCACTATGCAGGAGAATCCATATAGGTGTTCGAGTGTTCGAACCGTAATGCGAAAGAAATAGTATGGAAACCCCGTATTTACATATCTACCACTGTGCAGGAGAATCCGTATAGGTGTTCGAGTGTTCGAACCGTAATGCGCAAGAAATAATATGTAAACCCCGTATTTACATATCTGCCACTGTGCAGGAGAATCCGTATTGGTGTTCGAGTGTTCGAACCGTAATGCGCAAGAAATTGGTATGGAAACCCCGTATTTACATATCTGCCTCTGTGCAGGAGAATCCGTATAGGTGTTCGAGTGTTCGAACCGTAATGCGCAAGAAATGGTGTGTAAACCCCGTATTTACGTATCTGCCACTATGCAGGAGAATCTATATAGGTGTTCGAGTGTTCGAACCGTAATGCGCAAGAAATGGTATGGAAACCCCGTATTTACATCTCTGCCACTGTGCGGGAGAATCCGTATAGGTGTTCGAGTGTTCGAACCGTAATGCGCAAGAAATGGTATGTAAACCCCGTATTTACATGTCTGCCACTATGCATGAGAATCCGTATAGGTGTTCGAGTGTTCGAACCGTAATGCGCAAGAAATGGTATGGAAACCCCGTATTTACATATCTGCCACTGTGCAGGAGAATCCGTATAGGTGTTCGAGTGTTCGAACCGTAATGCGCAAGAAATGGTATGTAAACCACGTATTTACATATCTGCCACTGTGCAGGAGAATCCATATAGGTGTTCGAGTGTTCGAACCGTAATGCGCAAGAAATAGTATGGAAACCCCGTATTTACATATCTGCCACTGTGCAGAAGAATCCGTATAGGTGTTCGAGTGTTCGAACCGTAATGCGCAAGAAATGGTGTGTAAACCCCGTATTTACATATCTGCCACTGTGCGGAAGAATCCGTATAGGTGTTCGAGTGTTCGAACCGTAATGCGCAAGAAATGATATGTAAACCCCGTATTTACATATCTGCCACTGTGCAGGAGAATCCGTATAGGTGTTCCAGTGTTCGAACCGTAATGCGCAAGAAATGGTATGTAAACCCCGTATTTACATATCTGCCACTATGCAGGAGAATCCATATAGGTGTTCGAGTGTTCGAACCGTAATGCGAAAGAAATAGTATGGAAACCCCGTATTTACATATCTGCCACTGTGCAGGAGAATCCGTATAGGTGTTCGAGTGTTCGAACCGTAATGCGCAAGAAACGGTGTGTAAACCCCGTATTTACATATCTGCCACTGTGCAGAAGAATCCGTATAGGTGTTCGAGTGTTCGAACCGTAATGCGCAAGAAATGATATGTAAACCCCGTATTTACATATCTGCCACTGTGCAGGAGAATCCGTATAGGTGTTCGTGTGTTCGAACCGTAATGCGCAAGAAATGGTATGGAAACCCCGTATTTACATATATGCCACTGTGCAGGAGAATCCATATAGGTGTTCGAGTGTTCGAACCGTAATGCGCAAGAAATGGTATGTAAACCACGTATTTACATATCTGCCACTGTGCAGGAGAATCCATATAGGTGTTCGAGTGTTTGAACCGTAATGCGCAAGAAATTGGTGTGGAAACCTCGTATTTACATATCTGCCTCTGTGCAGGAGAATCCGTATAGGTGTTCGAGTGTTCGAACCGTAATGCGCAAGAAATGGTATGTAAACCCCGTATTTACATATCTGCCACTATGCAGGAGAATCCATATAGGTGTTCGAGTGTTCGAACCGTAATGCGCAAGAAATGGTATGGAAACCCCGTATTTACATATCAGCCACTGTGCAGGAGAATCCGTATAGGTGTTCGGGTGTTCGAACCGTAATGCGCAAGAAATGGTGTGTAAACCCCGTATTTACATATCTGCCACTGTGCAGAAGAATCCGTATAGGTGTTCGAGTGTTCGAACCGTAATGCGCAAGAAATGATATGTAAACCCCGTATTTACTTATCTGCCACTGTGCAGGAGAATCCGTATAGGTATTCGAGTGTTCGAACCGTAATGCGCAAGAAATGGTATGGAAACCCCGTATTTACATATCTGCCACTCTGCAGAAGAATCCGTATAGGTGTTCGAGTGTTCGATCCGTAATGCGCAAGAATTGGTATGTAAACCCGTTATTTACATATCTGCTACTGCGCAGGAGAATCCGTATAGGTGTTCGAGTGTTCGAACCGTAATGCGCAAGAAATGGTATGGAAACCCCGTATTTACAAATCTACCACTATGCAGGAGAATCCGTATAGGTGTTCGAGTGTTCGAACCGTAATGCGCAAGAAATGATATGTAAACCCCGTATTTACATATCTGGCACTGTGCAGGAGAATCCGTATAGGTGTTCGAGTGTTCGAACCGTAATGCGCAAGAAATAGTATGTAAACCACGTATTTACATATCTGCCACTGTGCAGCAGAATCCATATAGGTGTTCGAGTGTTCGAACCGTAATGCGCAAGAAATGGTATGTAAACCCCGTATTTACATGTCTGCCACTATGCATGAGAATCCGTATAGGTGTTCGAGTGTTCGAACCGTAATGCGCAAGAAATGGTATGGAAACCCTGTATTTACCTATCTGCCACTGTGCAGGAGAATCCGTATAGGTGTTCGAGTGTTCGAACCGTAATGCGCAAGAAATGGTATGTAAACCACGTATTTACATATCTGCCACTGTGCAGGAGAATCCATATAGGTGTTCGAGTGCTCGAACCGTAATGCGCAAGAAATTGGTATGGAAACCCTGTATGTACATATCTGCCTCTGTGCAGGAGAATCCGTATAGGTGTTCGAGTGTTCGAACCGTAATGCGCAAGAAATGGTATGTAAACCCCGTATTTACGTATCTGCCACTATGCAGGCGAATCCATATAGGTGTTCAAGTGTTCGAACCGTAATGCGCAAGAAATGGTATGGAAACCCCGTATTTACATATCTGCCACTGTGCAGGAGAATCCGTATAGGTGTTCGAGTGTTCGAACCGTAATGCGCAAGAAATAGTATGGAAACCCCGTATTTACATATCTGCCACTGTGCAGGAGAATCCGTATAGGTGTTCGAGTGTTCGAACCGTAATGCGCAAGAAATGATATGTAAACCCCGTATTTACATATCTGCCACTGTGCAGGAGAATCCGTATAGGTGTTCGAGTGTTCGAACCGTAATGCGCAAGAAATGGTATATAAACCCCGTATTTACATATCTGCCACTATGCAGGAGAATCCATATAGGTGTTCGAGTGTTCGAACCGTAATGCGAAAGAAATAGTATGGAAACCCCGTATTTACATATCTGCCACTGTGCAGGAGAATCCGTATAGGTGTTCGAGTGTTCGAACCGTAATGCGTAAGAAATGGTGTGTAAACCCCGTATTTACATATCTGCCACTGTGCAGAAGAATCCGTATAGGTGTTCGAGTGTTCGAACCGTAATGCGCAAGAAATGATATGTAAACCTCGTATTTACATATCTGCCACTGTGCAGGAGAATCCGTATAGGTGTTCGAGTGTTCGAACCGTAATGCGCAAGAAATTGGTATGGAAACCCCGTATTTACATATCTGCCTCTGTGCAGGAGAATCCGTATAGGTGTTCTAGTGTTCGAACCGTAATGCGCAAGAAATGGTATGTGAACCCCATATTTACATATCTGCCACTATGCAGGAGAATCCATATAGGTGTTCGAGTGTTCGAACCGTAATGCGCAAGAAATGGTATGGAAACCCCGTATTTACATATCTGCCTCTGTGCAGGAGAATCCGTATAGGTGTTCGAGTGTTCGAACCGTAATGCGCAAGAAATGGTATGTAAACCCCGTATTTACGTATCTGCCACTATGCAGGAGAATCTATATAGGTGATCGAGTGTTCGAACCGTAATGCGCAAGAAATGGTATGGAAACCCCGTATTTACATCTCTGCCACTGTGCGGGAGAATCCGTATAGGTGTTCGAGTGTTCGAACCGTAATGCGCAAGAAATGGTATGTAAACCCCGTATTTACATGTCTGCCACTATGCATGAGAATCCGTATAGGAGTTCGAGTGTTCGAACAGTAATGCGCAAGAAATGGTATGGAAACCCCGTATTTACATATCTGCCACTGTGCAGGAGAATCCGTATAGGTGTTCGAGTGTTCGAACCGTAATGCGCAAGAAATGGTATGTAAACCACGTATTTACATATCTGCCACTGTGCAGGAGAATCCATATAGGTGTTCGAGTGTTCGAACCGTAATGCGCAAGAAATTGGTATGGAAACCCTGTATTTACATATCTGCCTCTATGCAGGAGAATCCGTATAGGTGTTCGAGTGTTCGAACCGTAATGCGCAAGAAATGGTATGTAAACCCCGTATTTACATATCTGCCACTATGCAGGAGAATCCATATAGGTGTTCGAGTGTTCGAACCGTAATGCGAAAGAAATAGTATGGAAACCCCGTATTTACATATCTACCACTGTGCAGGAGAATCCGTATAGGTGTTCGAGTGTTCGAACCGTAATGCGCAAGAAATAGTATGGAAACCCCGTATTTACATATCTGCCACTGTGCAGAAGAATCCGTATAGGTGTTCGAGTGTTCGAACCGTAATGCGCAAGAAATGATATGTAAACCCCGTATTTACATATCTGCCACTGTGCAGGAGAATCCGTATTGGTGTTCGAGTGTTCGAACCGTAATGCGCAAGAAATTGGTATGGAAACCCCGTATTTACATATCTGCCTCTGTGCAGGAGAATCCGTATAGGTGTTCGAGTGTTCGAACCGTAATGCGCAAGAAATGGTATGTAAACCCCGTATTTACGTATCTGCCACTATGCAGGAGAATCTATATAGGTGTTCGAGTGTTCGAACCGTAATGCGCAAGAAATGGTATGGAAACCCCGTATTTACATCTCTGCCACTGTGCGGGAGAATCCGTATAGGTGTTCGAGTGTTCGAACCGTAATGCGCAAGAAATGGTATGTAAACCCCGTATTTACATGTCTGCCACTATGAATGAGAATCCGTATAGGTGTTCGAGTGTTTGAACCGTAATGCGCAAGAAATGGTATGGAAACCCCGTATTTACATATCAGCCACTGTGCAGGAGAATCCGTATAGGTGTTCGAGTGTTCGAACCGTAATGCGCAAGAAATAGTATGGAAACCCCGTATTTACATATCTGCCACTGTGCAGGAGAATCCGTATAGGTGTTCGAGTGGTCGAACCGTAATGCGCAAGAAATGATATGTAAACCCCGTATTTACATATCTGCCACTGTGCAGGAGAATCCGTATAGGTGTTCGAGTGTTCGAACCGTAATGCGTAAGAAATGGTATGTAAACCCCGTATTTACATATCTGCCACTCTGTAGGAGAATCCATATAGGTGTTCGAGTGTTCGAACCGTAATGCGAAAGAAATAGTATAGAAACCCCGTATTTACATCTCTGCCACTGTGCGGGAGAATCCGTATAGGTGTTCGAGTGTTCGAACCGTAATGCGCAAGAAATGGGTATGGAAACCCTGTATTTACATATCTGCCACTATGCAGGAGAATCCGTATAGGTGTTCGAGTGTTCGAACCGTAATGCGCAAGAAATGGTATGTAAACCCCGTATTTACATATCTGCCACTATGCAGGAGAATCCATATAGGTGTTCGAGTGTTCGAACCGTAATGCGAAAGAAATAGTATGGAAACCCCGTATTTACATATCTACCACTGTGCAGGAGAATCCGTATAGGTGTTCGAGTGTTCGAACCGTAATGCGCAAGAAATAATATGTAAACCCCGTATTTACATATCTGCCACTGTGCAGGAGAATCCGTATTGGTGTTCGAGTGTTCGAACCGTAATGCGCAAGAAATTGGTATGGAAACCCCGTATTTACATATCTGCCTCTGTGCAGGAGAATCCGTATAGGTGTTCGAGTGTTCGAACCGTAATGCGCAAGAAATGGTGTGTAAACCCCGTATTTACGTATCTGCCACTATGCAGGAGAATCTATATAGGTGTTCGAGTGTTCGAACCGTAATGCGCAAGAAATGGTATGGAAACCCCGTATTTACATCTCTGCCACTGTGCGGGAGAATCCGTATAGGTGTTCGAGTGTTCGAACCGTAATGCGCAAGAAATGGTATGTAAACCCCGTATTTACATGTCTGCCACTATGCATGAGAATCCGTATAGGTGTTCGAGTGTTCGAACCGTGATGCGCAAGAAATGGTATGGAAACCCCGTATTTACATATCTGCCACTGTGCAGGAGAATCCGTATAGGTGTTCGAGTGTTCGAACCGTAATGCGCAAGAAATGGTATGTAAACCACGTATTTACATATCTGCCACTGTGCAGGAGAATCCATATAGGTGTTCGAGTGTTCGAACCGTAATGCGCAAGAAATTGGTATGGAAACCCTGTATTTATATATCTGCCTCTATGCATGAGAATCCGTATAGGTGTTCGAGTGTTCGAACCGTAATGCGCAAGAAATGGTATGGAAACCCCGTATTTACATATCTGCCACTGTGCAGGAGAATCCGTATAGGTGTTCGAGTGTTCGAACCGTAATGCGCAAGAAATGGTATGTAAACCACGTATTTACATATCTGCCACTGTGCAGGAGAATCCATATAGGTGTTCGAGTGTTCGAACCGTAATGCGCAAGAAATTGGTATGGAAACCCTGTATTTACATATCTGCCTCTGTGCAGGAGAATCCGTATAGGTGTTCGAGTGTTCGAACCGTAATGCGCAAGAAATGGTATGTAAACCCCGTATTTACGTATCTGCCACTATGCAGGAGAATCCATATAGGTGTTCGAGTGTTCGAACCGTAATGCACAAGAAATGGTATGGAAACCCCGTATTTACATATCTGCCACTGTGCAGGAGAATCCGTATAGGTGTTCGAGTGTTCGAACCGTAATGCGCAAGAAATAGTATGGAAACCCCGTATTTACATATCTGCCACTGTGCAGGAGAATCCGTATAGGTGTTCGAGTGTTCGAACCGTAATGCGCAAGAAATGATATGTAAACCCCGTATTTACATATCTGCCACTGTGCATGAGAATCCGTATAGGTGTTCGAGTGTTCGAACCGTAATGCGCAAGAAATGGTATGTAAACCCCGTATTTACATATCTGCCACTATGCAGGAGAATCCATATAGGTGTTCGAGTGTTCGAACCGTAATGCGCAAGAAATGGTATGGAAACCCCGTATTTACATATCTGCCACTGTGCAGGAGAATCTGTATAGGTGTTCGAGTGTTCGAACCGTAATGCGCAAGAAATGGTATGTAAACCACGTATTTACATATCTGCCACTGTGCAGGAGAATCCATATAGGTGTTCGAGTGTTCGAACCGTAATGCGCAAGAAATTGGTATGGAAACCCTGTATTTACATATCTGCCTCTGTGCAGGAGAATCCGTATAGGTGTTCGAGTGTTCGAACCGTAATGCGCAAGAAATGGTATGTAAACCCCGTATTTACATATCTGCCACTATGCAGGAGAATCCATATAGGTGTTCGAGTGTTCGAACCGTAATGCGCAAGAAATGGTATGGAAACCCCGTATTTACATATCTGCCACTGTGCAGGAGAATCCGTATAGGTGTTCGAGTGTTCGAACCGTAATGCGCAAGAAATAGTATGGAAACCCCGTATTTACATATCTGCCACTGTGCAGGAGAATCCGTATAGGTGTTCGAGTGTTCGAACCGTAATGCGCAAGAAATGATATGTAAACCCCGTATTTACATATCTGCCACTGTGCAGGAGAATCCGTATAGGTGTTCGAGTGTTCGAACCGTAATGCGCAAGAAATTGGTATGGAAACCCCGTATTTACATATCTGCCTCTGTGCAGGAGAATCCGTATAGGTGTTCTAGTGTTCGAACCGTAATGCGCAAGAAATGGTATGTAAACCCCGTATTTACATATCTGCCACTATGCAGGAGAATCCATATAGGTGTTCGAGTGTTCGAACCGTAATGCGCAAGAAATGGTATGAAAACCCCGTATTTACATATCTGCCTCTGTGCAGGAGAATCCGTATAGGTGTTCGAGTGTTCGAACCGTAATGCGCAAGAAATGGTATGTAAACCCCGTATTTACGTATCTGCCACTATGCAGGAGAATCTATATAGGTGTTCGAGTGTTCGAACCGTAATGCGCAAGAAATGGTATGGAAACCCCGTATTTACATCTCTGCCACTGTGCGGGAGAATCCGTATAGGTGTTCGAGTGTTCGAACCGTAATGCGCAAGAAATGGTATGTAAACCCCGTATTTACATGTCTGCCACTATGCATGAGAATCCGTATAGGTGTTCTAGTGTTCAAACCGTAATGCGCAAGAAATGGTATGGAAACCCCGTATTTACATATCTGCCACTGTGCAGGAGAATCCGTATAGGTGTTCGAGTGTTCGAACCGTAATGCGCAAGAAATGGTATGTAAACCACGTATTTACATATCTGCCACTGTGCAGGAGAATCCATATAGGTGTTCGAGTGTTCGAACCGTAATGCGCAAGAAATTGGTATGGAAACCCTGTATTTACATATCTGCCTCTGTGCAGGAGAATCCGTATAGGTGTTCGAGTGTTCGAACCGTAATGCGCAAGAAATGGTATGTAAACCTCGTATTTACATATCTGCCACTATGTAGGAGAATCCATATAGG
The DNA here is from genome assembly GCF_055761805.1 of Camellia sinensis. NCBI lineage: Eukaryota > Viridiplantae > Streptophyta > Magnoliopsida > Ericales > Theaceae > Camellia > Camellia sinensis. The sequence continues at coordinate 1,726,564 of NW_028128989.1, read as the reverse complement.
TGTTCGAGTGTTCGAACCGTAATGCGCAAGAAATGGTATGGAAACCCCGTATTTACATATCTGCCACTGTGCAGGAGAATCCATATAGGTGTTCGAGTGTTCGAACCGTAATGCGCAAGAAATAGTATGGAAACCCCGTATTTACATATCTGCCACTGTGCAGGAGAATCCGTATAGGTGTTCGAGTGTTCGAACCGTAATGCGCAAGAAATGATATGTAAACCCCGTATTTACATATCTGCCACTGTGCAGGAGAATCCGTATAGGTGTTCGAGTGTTCGAACCGTAATGCGCAAGAAAATGGTATGTAAACCCCGTATTTACATATCTGCCACTCTGCAGGAGAATCCATATAGGTGTTCGAGTGTTCGAACCGTAATGCGAAAGAAATAGTATGGAAACCCCGTATTTACATCTCTGCCACTGTGCGGGAGAATCCGTATAGGTGTTCGAGTGTTCGAACCGTAATGCGCAAGAAATGGGTATGGAAACCCTGTATTTACATATCTGCCACTATGCAGGAGAATCCGTATAGGTGTTCGAGTGTTCGAACCGTAATGCGCAAGAAATGGTATGTAAACCCCGTATTTACATATCTGCCACTATGCAGGAGAATCCATATAGGTGTTCGAGTGTTCGAACCGTAATGCGAAAGAAATAGTATGGAAACCCCGTATTTACATATCTACCACTGTGCAGGAGAATCCGTATAGGTGTTCGAGTGTTCGAACCGTAATGCGCAAGAAATAGTATGGAAACCCCGTATTTACATATCTGCCACTGTGCAGAAGAATCCGTATAGGTGTTCGAGTGTTCGAACCGTAATGCGCAAGAAATGATATGTAAACCCCGTATTTACATATCTGCCACTGTGCAGGAGAATCCGTATTGGTGTTCGAGTGTTCGAACCGTAATGCGCAAGAAATTGGTATGGAAACCCCGTATTTACATATCTGCCTCTGTGCAGGAGAATCCGTATAGGTGTTCGAGTGTTCGAACCGTAATGCGCAAGAAAGGGTATGTAAACCCCGTATTTACGTATCTGCCACTATGCAGGAGAATCTATATAGGTGTTCGAGTGTTCGAACCGTAATGCGCAGGAAATGGTATGGAAACCCCGTATTTACATCTCTGCCACTGTGCGGGAGAATCCGTATAGGTGTTCGAGTGTTCGAACCGTAATGCGCAAGAAATGGTATGTAAACCCCGTATTTACATGTTTGCCACTATGCATGAGAATCCGTATAGGTGTTCGAGTGTTCGAACCGTAATGCGCAAGAAATGGTATGGAAACCCCGTATTTACATATCTGCCACTGTGCAGGAGAATCCGTATAGGTGTTCGAGTGTTCGAACCGTAATGCGCAAGAAATGGTATGTAAACCACGTATTTACATATCTGCCACTGTGCAAGAGAATCCATATAGGTGTTCGAGTGTTCGAACCGTAATGCGCAAGAAATTGGTATGGAAACCCTGTATTTACATATCTGCCTCTGTGCAGGAGAATCCGTATAGGTGTTCGAGTGTTCGAACCGTAATGCGCAAGAAATGGTATGTAAACCCCGTATTTACGTATCTGCCACTATGCAGGAGAATCCATATAGGTGTTCGAGTGTTCGAACCGTAATGCACAAGAAATGGTATGGAAACCCCGTATTTACATATCTGCCACTGTGCAGGAGAATCCGTATAGGTGTTCGAGTGTTCGAACCGTAATGCGCAAGAAATAGTATGGAAACCCCGTATTTACATATCTGCCACTGTGCAGGAGAATCCGTATAGGTGTTCGAGTGTTCGAACCGTAATGCGCAAGAAATGGTATGTAAACCCCGTATTTACATATCTGCCACTATGCAGGAGAATCCATATAGGTGTTCGAGTGTTCGAACCGTAATGCGAAAGAAATAGTATGGAAACCCCGTATTTACATATCTACCACTGTGCAGGAGAATCCGTATAGGTGTTCGAGTGTTCGAACCGTAATGCGCAAGAAATAGTATGGAAACCCCGTATTTACATATCTGCCACTGTGCAGAAGAATCCGTATAGGTGTTCGAGTGTTCGAACCGTAATGCGCAAAAATGATATGTAAACCCCGTATTTACATATCTGCCACTGTGCAGGAGAATCCGTATTGGTGTTCGAGTGTTCGAACCGTAATGCGCAAGAAATTGGTATGGAAACCCCGTATTTACATATCTGCCTCTGTGCAGGAGAATCCGTATAGGTGTTCGAGTGTTCGAACCGTAATGCGCAAGAAAGGGTATGTAAACCCCGTATTTACGTATCTGCCACTATGCAGGAGAATCTATATAGGTGTTCGAGTGTTCGAACCGTAATGCGCAGGAAATGGTATGGAAACCCCGTATTTACATCTCTGCCACTGTGCGGGAGAATCCGTATAGGTGTTCGAGTGTTCGAACCGTAATGCGCAAGAAATGGTATGTAAACCCCGTATTTACATGTTTGCCACTATGCATGAGAATCCGTATAGGTGTTCGAGTGTTCGAACCGTAATGCGCAAGAAATGGTATGGAAACCCCGTATTTACATATCTGCCACTGTGCAGGAGAATCCGTATAGGTGTTCGAGTGTTCGAACCGTAATGCGCAAGAAATGGTATGTAAACCACGTATTTACATATCTGCCACTGTGCAAGAGAATCCATATAGGTGTTCGAGTGTTCGAACCGTAATGCGCAAGAAATTGGTATGGAATCCCTGTATTTACATATCTGCCTCTGTGCAGGAGAATCCGTATAGGTGTTCGAGTGTTCGAACCGTAATGCGCAAGAAATGGTATGTAAACCCCGTATTTACGTATCTGCCACTATGCAGGAGAATCCATATAGGTGTTCGAGTGTTCGAACCGTAATGCACAAGAAATGGTATGGAAACCCCGTATTTACATATCTTCCACTGTGCAGGAGAATCCGTATAGGTGTTCGAGTGTTCGAACCGTAATGCGCAAGAAATAGTATGGAAACCCCGTATTTACATATCTGCCACTGTGCAGGAGAATCCGTATAGGTGTTCGAGTGTTCGAACCGTAATGCGCAAGAAATGATATGTAAACCCCGTATTTACATATCTGCCACTGTGCATGAGAATCCGTATAGGTGTTCGAGTGTTCGAACCGTAATGCGCAAGAAATGGTATGTAAACCCCGTATTTACATATCTGCCACTATGCAGGAGAATCCATATAGGTGTTCGAGTGTTCGAACCGTAATGCGCAAGAAATGGTATGGAAACCCCGTATTAACATATCTGCCACTGTGCAGGAGAATCCGTATAGGTGTTCGAGTGTTCGAACCGTAATGCGCAAGAAATGGTATGTAAACCACGTATTTACATATCTGCCACTGTGCAGGGGAATCCATATAGGTGTTCGAGTGTTCGAACCGTAATGCGCAAGAAATTGGTATGGAAACCCTGTATTTACATATCTGCCTCCGTGCAGGAGAATCCGTATAGGTGTTCGAGTGTTCGAACCGTAATGCGCAAGAAATGGTATGTAAACCCCGTATTTACATATCTGCCACTATGCAGGAGAATCCATATAGGTGTTCGAGTGTTCGAACCGTAATGCGCAAGAAATGGTATGGAAACCCCGTATTTACATATCTGCCACTGTGCAGGAGAATCCGTATAGGTGTTCGAGTGTTCGAACCGTAATGCGCAAGAAATGATATGTAAATCCCGTATTTACATATCTGCCACTGTGCAGGAGAATCCGTATAGGTGTTCGAGTGTTCGAACCGTAATGCGCAAGAAATTGGTATGGAAACCCCGTATTTACATATCTGCCTCTGTGCAGGAGAATCCGTATAGGTGTTCTAGTGTTCGAACCGTAATGCGCAAGAAATGGTATGTAAACCCCGTATTTACATATCTGCCACTATGCAGGAGAATCCATATAGGTGTTCGAGTCTTCGAACCGTAATGCGCAAGAAATGGTATGGAAACCCCGTATTTACATATCTGCCTCTGTGCAGGAGAATCCGTATAGGTGTTCGAGTGTTCGAACCGTAATGCGCAAGAAATGGTATGTAAACCCCGTATTTACGTATCTGCCACTATGCAAGAGAATCTATATAGGTGTTCGAGTGTTCGAACCGTAATGCGCAAGAAATGGTATGGAAACCCCGTATTTACATATCTGCCACTATGCAGGAGAATCCGTATAGGTGTTCGAGTGTTCGAACCGTAATGCGCAAGAAATGGTATGGAAACCCCGTATTTACATATCTGCCACTGTGCAGGAGAATCCGTATAGGTGTTCGAGTGTTCGAACCGTAATGCGCAAGAAATAGTATGGAAACCCCGTATTTACATATCTGCCACTGTGCAGGAGAATCCGTATAGGTGTTCGAGTGTTCGAACCGTAATGCGCAAGAAATAGTATGGAAACCCCGTATTTACATATCTGCCACTGTGCAGGAGAATCCGTATAGGTGTTCGAGTGTTCGAACCGTAATGCGCAAGAAATGATATGTAAACCCCGTATTTACATATCTGCCACTGTGCATGAGAATCCGTATAGGTGTTCGAGTGTTCGAACCGTAATGCGCAAGAAATGGTATGTAAACCCCGTATTTACATATCTGCCACTATGCAGGAGAATCCATATAGGTGTTCGAGTGTTCGAACCGTAATGCGCAAGAAATGGTATGGAAACCCCGTATTAACATATCTGCCACTGTGCAGGAGAATCCGTATAGGTGTTCGAGTGTTCGAACCGTAATGCGCAAGAAATGGTATGTAAACCTCGTATTTACATATCTGCCACTGTGCAGGAGAATCCATATAGGTGTTCGAGTGTTCGAACCGTAATGCGCAAGAAATTGGTATGGAAACCCTGTATTTACATATCTGCCTCTGTGCAGGAGAATCCGTATAGGTGTTCGAGTGTTCGAACCGTAATGCGCAAGAAATGGTATGTAAACCCCGTATTTACATATCTGCCACTATGCAGGAGAATCCATATAGGTGTTCGAGTGTTCGAACCGTAATGCGCAAGAAATGGTATGGAAACCCCGTATTTACATATCTGCCACTGTGCAGGAGAATCCGTATAGGTGTTCGAGTGTTCGAACCGTAATGCGTAAGAAATAGTATGGAAACCCCGTATTTACATATCTGCCACTGTGCAGGAGAATCCGTATAGGTGTTCGAGTGTTCGAACCGTAATGCGCAAGAAATGATATGTAAACCCCGTATTTACATATCTGCCACTGTGCAGGAGAATCCGTATAGGTGTTCGAGTGTTCGAACCGTAATGCGCAAGAAATTGGTATGGAAACCCCGTATTTACATATCTGCCTCTGTGCAGGAGAATCCGTATAGGTGTTCTAGTGTTCGAACCGTAATGCGCAAGAAATGGTATGTAAACCCCGTATTTACATATCTGCCACTATGCAGGAGAATCCATATAGGTGTTCGAGTGTTCGAACCGTAATGCGCAAGAAATGGTATGGAAACCCCGTATTTACATATCTGCCTCTGTGCAGGAGAATCCGTATAGGTGTTCGAGTGTTCGAACCGTAATGCGCAAGAAATGGTATGTAAACCCCGTATTTACGTATCTGCCACTATGCAGGAGAATCTATATAGGTGTTCGAGTGTTCGAACCGTAATGCGCAAGAAATGGTATGGAAACCCCGTATTTACATATCTGCCACTGTGCAGGAGAATCCGTATAGGTGTTCGAGTGTTCGAACCGTAATGCGCAAGAAATGGTATGGAAACCCCGTATTTACATATCTGCCACTATGCAGGAGAATCCGTATAGGTGTTCGAGTGTTCGAACCGTAATGCGCAAGAAATAGTATGGAAACCCCGTATTTACATATCTGCCACTGTGCAGGAGAATCCGTATAGGTGTTCGAGTGTTCGAACCGTAATGCGCAAGAAATAGTATGGAAACCCCGTATTTACATATCTGCCACTGTGTAGGAGAATCCGTATAGGTGTTCGAGTGTTCGAACCGTAATGCGCAAGAAATGATATGTAAACCCCGTATTTACATATCTGCCACTGTGCATGAGAATCCGTATAGGTGTTCGAGTGTTCGAACCGTAATGCGCAAGAAATGATATGTAAACCCCGTATTTACATATCTGCCACTATGCAGGAGAATCCATATAGGTGTTCGAGTGTTCGAACCGTAATGCGCAAGAAATGGTATGGAAACCCCGTATTTACATATCTGCCACTGTGCAGGAGAATCCGTATAGGTGTTCGAGTGTTCGAACCGTAATGCGCAAGAAATAGTATGGAAACCCCGTATTTACATATCTGCCACTGTGCAGGAGAATCCGTATAGGTGTTCGAGTGTTCGAACCGTAATGCGCAAGAAATGATATGTAAACCCCGTATTTACATATCTGCCACAGTGCATGAGAATCCGTATAGGTGTTCGAGTGTTCGAACCGTAATGCGCAAGAAATGGTATGTAAACCCCGTATTTACATATCTGCCACTATGCAGGAGAATCCATATAGGTGTTCGAGTGTTCGAACCGTAATGCGCAAGAAATGGTATGGAAACCCCGTATTAACATATCTGCCACTGTGCAGGAGAATCCGTATAGGTGTTCGAGTGTTCGAACCGTAATGCGCAAGAAATGGTATGTAAACCACGTATTTACATATCTGCCACTGTGCAGGAGAATCCATATAGGTGTTCGAGTGTTCGAACCGTAATGCGCAAGAAATTGGTATGGAAACCCTGTATTTACATATCTGCCTCTGTGCAGGAGAATCCGTATAGGTGTTCGAGTGTTCGAACCGTAATGCGCAAGAAATGGTATGTAAACCCCGTATTTACATATCTGCCACTATGCAGGAGAATCCATATAGGTGTTCGAGTGTTCGAACCGTAATGCGCAAGAAATGGTATGGAAACCCCGTATTTACATATCTGCCACTGTGCAGGAGAATCCGTATAGGTGTTCGAGTGTTCGAACCGTAATGCGTAAGAAATAGTATGGAAACCCCGTATTTACATATCTGCCACTGTGCAGGAGAATCCGTATAGGTGTTCGAGTGTTCGAACCGTAATGCGCAAGAAATGATATGTAAACCCCGTATTTACATATCTGCCACTGTGCAGGAGAATCCGTATAGGTGTTCGAGTGTTCGAACCGTAATGCGCAAGAAATTGGTATGGAAACCCCGTATTTACATATCTGCCTCTGTGCAGGAGAATCCGTATAGGTGTTCTAGTGTTCGAACCGTAATGCGCAAGAAATGGTATGTAAACCCCGTATTTACATATCTGCCACTATGCAGGAGAATCCATATAGGTGTTCGAGTGTTCGAACCGTAATGCGCAAGAAATGGTATGGAAACCCCGTATTTACATATCTGCCTCTGTGCAGGAGAATCCGTATAGGTGTTCGAGTGTTCGAACCGTAATGCGCAAGAAATGGTATGTAAACCCCGTATTTACGTATCTGCCACTATGCAGGAGAATCTATATAGGTGTTCGAGTGTTCGAACCGTAATGCGCAAGAAATGGTATGGAAACCCCGTATTTACATATCTGCCACTGTGCAGGAGAATCCGTATAGGTGTTCGAGTGTTCGAACCGTAATGCGCAAGAAATGGTATGGAAACCCCGTATTTACATATCTGCCACTATGCAGGAGAATCCGTATAGGTGTTCGAGTGTTCGAACCGTAATGCGCAAGAAATAGTATGGAAACCCCGTATTTACATATCTGCCACTGTGCAGGAGAATCCGTATAGGTGTTCGAGTGTTCGAACCGTAATGCGCAAGAAATAGTATGGAAACCCCGTATTTACATATCTGCCACTGTGTAGGAGAATCCGTATAGGTGTTCGAGTGTTCGAACCGTAATGCGCAAGAAATGATATGTAAACCCCGTATTTACATATCTGCCACTGTGCATGAGAATCCGTATAGGTGTTCGAGTGTTCGAACCGTAATGCGCAAGAAATGATATGTAAACCCCGTATTTACATATCTGCCACTATGCAGGAGAATCCATATAGGTGTTCGAGTGTTCGAACCGTAATGCGCAAGAAATGGTATGGAAACCCCGTATTTACATATCTGCCACTGTGCAGGAGAATCCGTATAGGTGTTCGAGTGTTCGAACCGTAATGCGCAAGAAATAGTATGGAAACCCCGTATTTACATATCTGCCACTGTGCAGGAGAATCCGTATAGGTGTTCGAGTGTTCGAACCGTAATGCGCAAGAAATGATATGTAAACCCCGTATTTACATATCTGCCACTGTGCATGAGAATCCGTATAGGTGTTCGAGTGTTCGAACCGTAATGCGCAAGAAATGGTATGTAAACCCCATATTTACATATCTGCCACTATGCAGGAGAATCCATATAGGTGTTCGAGTGTTCGAACCGTAATGCGCAAGAAATGGTATGGAAACCCCGTATTAACATATCTGCCACTGTGCAGGAGAATCCGTATAGGTGTTCGAGTGTTCGAACCGTAATGCGCAAGAAATGGTATGTAAACCACGTATTTACATATCTGCCACTGTGCAGGAGAATCCATATAGGTGTTCGAGTGTTCGAACCGTAATGCGCAAGAAATTGGTATGGAAACCCTGTATTTACATATCTGCCTCTGTGCAGGAGAATCCGTATAGGTATTCGAGTGTTCGAACCGTAATGCGCAAGAAATGGTATGTAAACCCCGTATTTACATATCTGCCACTATGCAGGAGAATCCATATAGGTGTTCGAGTGTTCGAACCGTAATGCGCAAGAAATGGTATGGAAACCCCGTATTTACATATCTGCCACTGTGCAGGAGAATCCGTATAGGTGTTCGAGTGTTCGAACCGTAATGCGTAAGAAATAGTATGGAAACCCCGTATTTACATATCTGCCACTGTGCAGGAGAATCCGTATAGGTGTTCGAGTGTTCGAACCGTAATGCGCAAGAAATGATATGTAAACCCCGTATTTACATATCTGCCACTGTGCAGGAGAATCCGTATAGGTGTTCGAGTGTTCGAACCGTAATGCGCAAGAAATTGGTATGGAAACCCCGTATTTACATATCTGCCTCTGTGCAGGAGAATCCGTATAGGTGTTCTAGTGTTCGAACCGTAATGCGCAAGAAATGGTATGTAAACCCCGTATTTACATATCTGCCACTATGCAGGAGAATCCATATAGGTGTTCGAGTGTTCGAACCGTAATGCGCAAGAAATGGTATGGAAACCCCGTATTTACATATCTGCCTCTGTGCAGGAGAATCCGTATAGGTGTTCGAGTGTTCGAACCGTAATGCGCAAGAAATGGTATGTAAACCCCGTATTTACGTATCTGCCACTATGCAGGAGAATCTATATAGGTGTTCGAGTGTTCGAACCGTAATGCGCAAGAAATGGTATGGAAACCCCGTATTTACATATCTGCCACTGTGCAGGAGAATCCGTATAGGTGTTCGAGTGTTCGAACCGTAATGCGCAAGAAATGGTATGGAAACCCCGTATTTACATATCTGCCACTTTGCAGGAGAATCCGTATAGGTGTTCGAGTGTTCGAACCGTAATGCGCAAGAAATAGTATGGAAACCCCGTATTTACATATCTGCCACTGTGCAGGAGAATCCGTATAGGTGTTCGAGTGTTCGAACCGTAATGCGCAAGAAATAGTATGGAAACCCCGTATTTACATATCTGCCACTGTGTAGGAGAATCCGTATAGGTGTTCGAGTGTTCGAACCGTAATGCGCAAGAAATGATATGTAAACCCCGTATTTACATATCTGCCACTGTGCATGAGAATCCGTATAGGTGTTCGAGTGTTCGAACCGTAATGCGCAAGAAATGATATGTAAACCCCGTATTTACATATCTGCCACTATGCAGGAGAATCCATATAGGTGTTCGAGTGTTCGAACCGTAATGCGCAAGAAATGGTATGGAAACCCCGTATTTACATATCTGCCACTGTGCAGGAGAATCCGTATAGGTGTTCGAGTGTTCGAACCGTAATGCGCAAGAAATGGTATGTAAACCACGTATTTACATATCTGCCACTGTGCAGGAGAATCCATATAGGTGTTCGAGTGTTCGAACCGTAATGCACAAGAAATTGGTATGGAAACCCTGTATTTACATATCTGCCTCTGTGCAGGAGAATCCGTATAGGTGTTCGAGTGTTCGAACCGTAATGCGCAAGAAATGGTATGGAAACCCCGTATTTACATATCTGCCACTGTGCAGGAGAATCCGTATAGGTGTTCGAGTGTTCGAACCGTAATGCGCAAGAAATAGTATGGAAACCCCGTATTTACATATCTGCCACTGTGCAGGAGAATCCGTATAGGTGTTCGAGTGTTCGAACCGTAATGCGCAAGAAATGATATGTAAACCCCGTATTTACATATCTGCCACTGTGCAGGAGAATCCGTATAGGTGTTCGAGTGTTCGAACCGTAATGCGCAAGAAATGGTATGTAAACCCCGTATTTACATATCTGCCACTATGCAGGAGAATCCATATAGGTGTTCGATATTCGAACCGTAATGCGAAAGAAATAGTATGGAAACCCCGTATTTACATCTTTGCCACTGTGCGGGAGAATCCGTATAGGTGTTCGAGTGTTCGAACCGTAATGCGCAAGAAATGGTATGTAAACCCCGTATTTACATGTCTGCCACTATGCATGAGAATCCGTATAGGTGTTCGAGTGTTCGAACCGTAAGGCGCAAGAAATGGTATGTAAACCCCGTATTTACATATCTGCCACTATGCAGGAGAATCCATATAGGTGTTCGAGTGTTCGAACCGTAATGCGAAAGAAATAGTATGGAAACCCCGTATTTACATATCTGCCACTGTGCAGCAGAATCCGTATAGGTGTTCGAGTGTTCGAACCGTAATGCGCAAGAATTGGTGTGCAAACCCCGTATTTACATATCTGCCACTGTGCAGAAGAATCCGTATAGGTGTTCGAGTGTTCGAACCGTAATGCGCAAGAAATGATATGTAAACCTCGTATTTACATATCTGCCACTGTGCAGGAGAATCCGTATAGGTGTTCGAGTGTTCGAACCGTAATGCGCAAGAAATTGGTATGGAAACCCCCTATTTACATATCTGCCTCTGTGCAGGAGAATCTGTATAGGTGTTCTAGTGTTCGAACCGTAATGCGCAAGAAATGGTATGTAAACCCCGTATTTACATATCTGCCACTATGCAGGAGAATCCATATAGGTGTTCGAGTGTTCGAACCGTAATGCGCAAGAAATGGTATGGAAACCCCGTATTTACATATCTGCCTCTGTGCAGGAGAATCCGTATAGGTGTTCGAGTGTTCGAACCGTAATGCGCAAGAAATGGTATGTAAACCCCGTATTTACGTATCTGCCACTATGCAGGAGAATCTATATAGGTGTTCGAGTGTTCGAACCGTAATGCGCAAGAAATGGTATGGAAACCCCGTATTTACATATCTGCCACTGTGCAGGAGAATCCGTATAGGTGTTCGAGTGTTCGAACCGTAATGCGCAAGAAATGATATGTAAACCCCGTATTTACATATCTGCCACTGTGCAGGAGAATCCGTATAGGTGTTCGAGTGTTCGAACCGTAATGCGCAAGAAATGGTATGTAAACCCCGTATTTACATATCTGCCACTATGCAGGAGAATCCATATAAGTGTTCGAGTGTTCGAACCGTAATGCGAAAGAAATAGTATGGAAACCCCGTATTTACATATCTGCCACTGTGCAGGAGAATCCGTATAGGTGTTCGAGTGTTCGAACCGTAATGCGCAAGAAATGGTGTGTAAACCCGTATTTAAATATCTGCCACTGTGCGGAAGAATCCGTATAGGTATTCGAGTGTTCGAACCGTAATGCGCAAGAAATGATATGTAAACCCCGTATTTACATATCTGCCACTGTGCAGGAGAATCCGTATAGGTGTTCGAGTGTTCGAACCGTAATGCGCAAGAAATGGTATGTAAACCCCGTATTTACATATCTGCCACTATGCAGGAGAATCCATATAGGTGTTCGAGTGTTCGAACCGTAATGCGAAAGAAATAGTATGGAAACCCCGTATTTACATATCTGCCACTGTGCAGGAGAATCCGTATAGGTGTTCGAGTGTTCGAACCGTAATGCGCAAGAAATGGTGTGTAAACCCCGTATTTACATATCTGCCACTGTGCAGAAGAATCCGTATAGGTGTTCGAGTGTTCGAACCGTAATGCGCAAGAAATGATATGTAAACCCCGTATTTACATATCTGCCACTGTGCAAGAGAATCCGTATAGGTGTTCGAGTGTTCGAACCGTAATGCGCAAGAAATGGTATAGAAACCCCGTATTTACATATATGCCACTGTGCAGGAGAATCCATATAGGTGTTCGAGTGTTCGAACCGTAATGCGCAAGAAATGGTATGTAAACCACGTATTTACATATCTGCCACTGTGCAGGAGAATCCATATAGGTGTTCGAGTGTTCGAACCGTAATGTGCAAGAAATTGGTATGTAAACCCCGTAATTACATATCTGCCTCTGTGCAGGAGAATCCGTATAGGTGTTCGAGTGTTCGAACCGTAATGCGCAAGAAATGGTATGTAAACCCCGTATTTACATATCTGCCACTATGCAGGAGAATCCATATAGGTGTTCGAGTGTTCGAACCGTAATGCGCAAGAAATGGTATGGAAACCCCGTATTTACATATCTGCCACTGTGCAGGAGAATCCGTATAGGTGTTCGGGTGTTCGAACCGCAATGCGCAAGAAATGGTGTGTAAACCCCGTATTTACATATCTGCCACTGTGCAGAAGAATCCGTATAGGTGTTCGAGTGTTCGAACCGTAATGCGCAAGAAATGATATGTAAACCCCGTATTTACTTATCTGCCACTGTGCAGGAGAATCCGTATAGGTATTCGAGTGTTCGAACCGTAATGCGCAAGAAATGGTATGGAAACCCCGTATTTACATATATGCCACTGTGCAGGAGAATCCATATAGTTGTTCGACTGTTCGATCCGTAATGCGCAAGAAATGGTATGTAAACCACGTATTTACATATCTGCCACTGCGCAGGAGAATCCGTATAGGTGTTCGAGTGTTCGAACCGTAATGCGCAAGAAATTGGTATGGAAACCCCGTATTTACATATCTGCCTCTGTGCAGGAGAATCCGTATAGGTGTTCGAGTGTTAGAACCGTAATGCGCAAGAAATGGTATGTGAACCCCGTATTTACATATCTGCCACTATGCAGGAGAATCCATATAGGTGTTCGAGTGTTCGAACCGTAATGCGCAAGAAATGGTATGGAAACCCCGTATTTAGATATCTGCCACTGTGCAGGAGAATCCGTATAGGTGTTCGGGTGTTCGAACCGTAATGCGCAAGAAATGGTGTGTAAACCCCGTATTTACATATCTGCCACTGTGCAGGAGAATCCGTATAGGTGTTCGAGTGTTCGAACCGCAATGCGCAAGAAATTGGTATGTAAACCGCGTATTTACTTATCTGCCACTGTGCAGGAGAATCCGTATAGGTATTCGAGTGTTCGAACCGTAATGCGCAAGAAATGGTATGGAAACCCCGTATTTACATATCTGTCACTCTGCAGAAGAATCCGTATAGGTGTTCGACTGTTCGATCCGTAATGCGCAAGAATTGGTATGTAAACCCGTTATTTACATATCTGCCACTGCGCAGGAGAATCTGTATGGGTGTTCGAGTGTTCGAACCGTAATGCGCAAGAAATGGTATGGAAACCCCGTATTTACAAATCTGCCACTATGCAGGAGAATCCGTATAGGTGTTCGAGTGTTCGAACCGTAATGCGCAAGAAATGATATGTAAACCCCGTATTTACATATCTGCCACTGTGCAGGAGAATCCGTATAGGTGTTCGAGTGTTCGAACCGTAATGCGCAAGAAATGGTATGGAAACCCCGTATTTACATATCTGCCACTGTGCAGGAGAATCCGTATAGGTGTTCGAGTGTTCGAACCGTAATGCGGAAGAAATGGTATGTAAACCACGTATTTACATATCTGCCAATGTGCAGGAGAATCCATATAGGTGTTCGAGTGTTCGAACCGTAAGGCGCAAGAAATGGTATGTAAACCCCGTATTTACATATCTGCCACTATGCAGGAGAATCCATATAGGTGTTCGAGTGTTCGAACCGTAATGCGAAAGAAATAGTATGGAAACCCCGTATTTACATATCTGCCACTGTGCAGCAGAATCCGTATAGGTGTTCGAGTGTTCGAACCGTAATGCGCAAGAAATGGTGTGCAAACCCCGTATTTACATATCTGCCACTGTGCAGAAGAATCCGTATAGGTGTTCGAGTGTTCGAACCGTAATGCGCAAGAAATGATATGTAAACCTCGTATTTACATATCTGCCACTGTGCAGGAGAATCCGTATAGGTGTTCGAGTGTTCGAACCGTAATGCGCAAGAAATTGGTATGGAAACCCCCTATTTACATATCTGCCTCTGTGCAGGAGAATCCGTATAGGTGTTCTAGTGTTCGAACCGTAATGCGCAAGAAATGGTATGTAAACCCCGTATTTACATATCTGCCACTATGCAGGAGAATCCATATAGGTGTTCGAGTGTTCGAACCGTAATGCGCAAGAAATGGTATGGAAACCCCGTATTTACATATCTGCCTCTGTGCAGGAGAATCCGTATAGGTGTTCGAGTGTTCGAACCGTAATGCGCAAGAAATGGTATGTAAACCCCGTATTTACGTATCTGCCACAATGCAGGAGAATCTATATAGGTGTTCGAGTGTTCGAACCGTAATGCGCAAGAAATGGTATGGAAACCCCGTATTTACATATCTGCCACTGTGCAGGAGAATCCGTATAGGTGTTCGAGTGTTCGAACCGTAATGCGCAAGAAATGATATGTAAACCCCGTATTTACATATCTGCCACTGTGCAGGAGAATCCGTATAGGTGTTCGAGTGTTCGAACCGTAATGCGCAAGAAATGGTATGTAAACCCCGTATTTACATATCTGCCACTATGCAGGAGAATCCATATAAGTGTTCGAGTGTTCGAACCGTAATGCGAAAGAAATAGTATGGAAACCCCGTATTTACATATCTGCCACTGTGCAGGAGAATCCGTATAGGTGTTCGAGTGTTCGAACCGTAATGCGCAAGAAATGGTGTGTAAACCCGTATTTAAATATCTGCCACTGTGCGGAAGAATCCGTATAGGTGTTCGAGTGTTCGAACCGTAATGCGCAAGAAATGATATGTAAACCCCGTATTTACATATCTGCCACTGTGCAGGAGAATCCGTATAGGTGTTCGAGTGTTCGAACCGTAATGCGCAAGAAATGGTATGTAAACCCCGTATTTACATATCTGCCACTATGCAGGAGAATCCATATAGGTGTTCGAGTGTTCGAACCGTAATGCGAAAGAAATAGTATGGAAACCCCGTATTTACATATCTGCCACTGTGCAGGAGAATCCGTATAGGTGTTCGAGTGTTCGAACCGTAATGCGCAAGAAATGGTGTGTAAACCCCGTATTTACATATCTGCCACTGTGCAGAAGAATCCGTATAGGTGTTCGAGTGTTCGAACCGTAATGCGCAAGAAATGGTATGGAAACCCCGTATTTACATATCTGCCACTGTGCAGGAGAATCCGTATAGGTGTTCGGGTGTTCGAACCGCAATGCGCAAGAAATGGTGTGTAAACCCCGTATTTACATATGTGCCACTGTGCAGAAGAATCCGTATAGGTGTTCGAGTGTTCGAACCGTAATGCGCAAGAAATGATATGTAAACCCCGTATTTACTTATCTGCCACTGTGCAGGAGAATCCGTATAGGTATTCGAGTGTTCGAACCGTAATGCGCAAGAAATGGTATGGAAACCCCGTATTTACATATCTGCCACTGTGCAGGAGAATCCGTATAGGTGTTCGAGTGTTCGAACCGTAATGCGCAAGAAATGGTGTGTAAACCCGTATTTAAATATCTGCCACTGTGCGGAAGAATCCGTATAGGTGTTCGAGTGTTCGAACCGTAATGCGCAAGAAATGGTATGTAAACCCCGTATTTACATATCTGCCACTATGCAGGAGAATCCATATAGGTGTTCGAGTGTTCGAACCGTAATGCGCAAGAAATGGTATGGAAACCCCGTATTTACATATCTGCCACTGTGCAGGAGAATCCGTATAGGTGTTCGGGTGTTCGAACCGCAATGCGCAAGAAATGGTGTGTAAACCCCGTATTTACATATCTGCCACTGTGCAGAAGAATCCGTATAGGTGTTCGAGTGTTCGAACCGTAATGCGCAAGAAATGATATGTAAACCCCGTATTTACTTATCTGCCACTGTGCAGGAGAATCCGTATAGGTATTCGAGTGTTCGAACCGTAATGCGCAAGAAATGGTATGGAAACCCCGTATTTACATATATGCCACTGTGCAGGAGAATCCATATAGTTGTTCGACTGTTCGATCCGTAATGCGCAAGAAATGGTATGTAAACCACGTATTTACATATCTGCCACTGCGCAGGAGAATCCGTATAGGTGTTCGAGTGTTCGAACCGTAATGCGCAAGAAATTGGTATGGAAACCCCGTATTTACATATCTGCCTCTGTGCAGGAGAATCCGTATAGGTGTTCGAGTGTTCGAACCGTAATGCGCAAGAAATGGTATGTGAACCCCGTATTTACATATCTGCCACTATGCAGGAGAATCCATATAGGTGTTCGAGTGTTCGAACCGTAATGCGCAAGAAATGGTATGGAAACCCCGTATTTACATATCTGCCACTGTGCAGGAGAATCCGTATAGGTGTTCGGGTGTTCGAACCGTAATGCGCAAGAAATGGTGTGTAAACCCCGTATTTACATATCTGCCACTGTGCAGGAGAATCCGTATAGGTGTTCGAGTGTTCGAACCGCAATGCGCAAGAAATTGGTATGTAAACCGCGTATTTACTTATCTGCCACTGTGCAGGAGAATCCGTATAGGTATTCGAGTGTTCGAACCGTAATGCGCAAGAAATGGTATGGAAACCCCGTATTTACATATCTGTCACTCTGCAGAAGAATCCGTATAGGTGTTCGACTGTTCGATCCGTAATCCGCAAGAATTGGTATGTAAACTCGTTATTTACATATCTGCCACTGCGCAGGAGAATCTGTATGGGTGTTCGAGTGTTCGAACCGTAATGCGCAAGAAATGGTATGGAAACCCCGTATTTACAAATCTGCCACTATGCAGGAGAATCCGTATAGGTGTTCGAGTGTTCGAACCGTAATGCGCAAGAAATGATATGTAAACCCCGTATTTACATATCTGCCACTGTGCAGGAGAATCCGTATAGGTGTTCGAGTGTTCGAACCGTAATGCGCAAGAAATGGTATGGAAACCCCGTATTTACATATCTGCCACTGTGCAGGAGAATCCGTATAGGTGTTCGAGTGTTCGAACCGTAATGCGGAAGAAATGGTATGTAAACCACGTATTTACATATCTGCCACTGTGCAGGAGAATCCATATAGGTGTTCGAGTGTTCGAACCGTAATGCGCAAGAATTGGTATGGAAACCCCGTATTTACATATCAGCCACTGTGCAGGAGAATCCGTATAGGTGTTCGAGTGTTTGAACCGTAATGCGCAAGAAATGATATATAAACCCCGTATTTACATATCTGTCACTGTGCAGGAGAATCCGTATAGGTGTTCGAGTGTTCGAACCGTAATGCGCAAGAAATGGTATGTAAACCCTGTATTTACATGTCTGCCACTGTGCAGGAGAATCCGTATAGGTGTTCGAGTGTTCGAACCGTAATGCGCAAGAAATGGTATGGAAACCCCGTATTTACATATCTGCCACTGTGCAGGGGAATCCGTATAGGTGTTCGAGTGTTCGAACAGTAATGCGCAAGAATTGGTATGGAAACCCCGTATTTACATCTCTGCCACTGTGCGGGAGAATCCGTATAGGTGTTCGAGTGTTCGAACCGTAATGCGCAAGAAATGGTATGTAAACCCCGTATTTACATTTCTGCCACTGTGCATGAGAATCCGTATAGGTGTTCGAGTGTTCGAACCGTAATGCGCAAGAAATGGGATGGAAACCCCGTATTTACATATCTGCCACTGTGCAGGAGAATCCGTATAGGTGTTCGAGTGTTCGAACCGTAATGCGTAAGAAATGATATGTAAACCCCGTATTTACATATCTGCCACTGTGCAGGAGAATCCGTATAGGTGTTCGAGTGTTCGAACCGTAATGCGCAAGAAATGGTATGTAAACCCCGTATTTACATATCTGCCACTCTGCAGAAGAATCCGTATAGGTGTTCGAGTGTTCGATCCGTAATGCGCAAGAAATGGTATGTAAACCCGTTATTTACATATCTGCCACTGCGCAGGAGAATCCGTATAGGTGTTCGAGTGTTCGAACCGTAATGCGCAAGAAATGGTATGGAAACCCCGTATTTACAAATCTACCACTATGCAGGAGAATCCGTATTGGTGTTCGAGTGTTCGAACCGTAATGCGCAAGAAATGGTATGTAAACCCCGTATTTACAAATCTGCCACTGTGCAGGAGAATCCGTATAGGTGTTCGAGTGTTCGAACCGTAATGCGCAAGAAATGGTATGTAAACCCCGTATTTACATATCTGCCACTATGCAGGAGAATCCATATAGGTGTTCGAGTGTTCGAACCGTAATGCGCAAGAAACAGTATGGAAACCCCGTATTTACATATCTTCCACTGTGCAGGAGAATCCGTATAGGTGTTCGAGTGTTCGAACCGTAATGCGCAAGAAATGGTGTGTAAACCCCGTATTTACATATCTGCCACTGTGCAGAAGAATCCGTATACGTGTTCGAGTGTTCGAACCGTAATGCGCAAGAAATGATATGTAAACCCCGTATTTACATATCTGCCACTGTGCAGGAGAATCCATATAGGTGTTCGAGTGTTCGAACCGTAATGCGCAAGAAATTGGTATGGAAACCCTGTATTTACATATCTACCTCTGTGCAGGAGAATCCGTATAGGTGTTCGAGTGTTCGAACCGTAATGCGCAAGAAATGGTATGTAAACCCCGTATTTACATATCTGCCACTATGCAGGAGAATCCATGTAGGTGTTCGAGTGTTCGAACCGTAATGCGCAAGAAATGGTATGGAAACCCCATATTTACATATCTGCCACTGTGCAGGAGAATCCGTATAGGTGTTCTAGTGTTCGAACCGTAATGCGCAAGAAATAGTATGGAAACCCCGTATTTACATATCTGCCACTGTGCAGGAGAATCCGTATAGGTGTTCGAGTGTTCGAACCGTAATGCGGAAGAAATGATATGTAAACCCCGTATTTACATATCTGCCACTGTGCAGGAGAATCCGTATAGGTGTTCGAGTGTTCGAACCGTAATGCGCAAGAAATGGTATGTAAACCCCGTATTTACATATCTGCCACTATGCAGAAGAATCCATATAGGTGTTCGAGTGTTCGAACCGTAATGCGAAAGAAATAGTATGGAAACCTCGTATTTACATATCTGCCACTGTGCAGGAGAATCCGTATAGGTGTTCGAGTGTTCGAACCGTAATGTGCAAGAAATGGTATGGAAACCCCGTATTTACATATCTGCCACTATGCAGGAGAATCCGTATAGGTGTTCGAGTGTTCGAACCGTAATGCGCAAGAAATGCTATGTGAACCCCGTATTTACATATCTGCCACTGTGCAGGAGAATCCATATAGGTGTTCGAGTGTTCGAACCGTAATGCGCAAGAAATGGTATGGAAACCCCGTATTTACATATCTGCCACTGTGTAGGAGAATCCGTATAGGTGTTCGAGTGTTCGAACCGTAATGCGCAAGAAATGGTATGTAAACCACGTATTTGCATATCTGCCACTGTGCAGGAGAATCCATATAGGTGTTCGAGTGTTCGAACCGTAATGCGCAAGAAATTGGTATGGAAACCCCGTATTTACATATCTGCCTCTGTGCAGGAGAATCTGTATAGGTGTTCGAGTGTTCGAACCGTAATGCGCAAGAAATGGTATGGAAACACCGTATTTACATATCTGCCACTCTGCAGAAGAATCCGTATAGGTGTTCGAGTGTTCGATCCGTAATGCGCAAGAATTGGTATGTAAATCCGTTATTTACATATCTGCCACTGCGCAGGAGAATCCGTATAGGTGTTCGAGTGTTCGAACCGTAATGCGCAAGAAATGGTATGGAAACCCCGTATTTACAAATCTACCACTATGCAGGAGAATCCGTATAGGTGTTCGAGTGTTCGAACCGTAATGCGCAAGAAATGATATGTAAACCCCGTATTTACATATCTGCCACTGTGCAGGAGAATCCGTATAGGTGTTCGAGGGTTCGAACCGTAATGCGCAAGAAATGGTATGGAAACCCCGTATTTACATATCTGCCACTGTGCAGGAGAATCCGTATAGGTGTTCGAGTGTTCGAACCGTAATGCGGAAGAAATGGTATGTAAACCACGTATTTACATATCTGCCACTGTGCAGGAGAATCCGTATAGGTGTTCGAGTGTTCGAACCGTAATGCGGAAGAAATGGTATGTAAACCCCGTATTTACATATCTGCCACTGTGCAGGAGAATCCGTATAGGTGTTCGAGTGTTCGAACCGTAATGCGCAAGAAATGGTATGGAAACCGCGTATTTACATATCTGCCACTGTGCAGGGGAATCCGTATAGGTGTTCGAGTGTTCGAACAGTAATGCGCAAGAATTGGTATGGAAACCCCGTATTTACATCTCTGCCACTGTGCGGGAGAATCCGTATAGGTGTTCGAGTGTTCGAACCGTAATGCGCAAGAAATGGTATGTAAACCCCGTATTTACATTTCTGCCACTGTGCATGAGAATCCGTATAGGTGTTC
The DNA here is from genome assembly GCF_055761805.1 of Camellia sinensis. Lineage (NCBI taxonomy): Eukaryota > Viridiplantae > Streptophyta > Magnoliopsida > Ericales > Theaceae > Camellia > Camellia sinensis. The sequence goes on along the minus strand of NW_028128989.1, from coordinate 1,705,625 downwards.
GAGTGTTCGAACCGTAATGCGCAAGAAATGGTATGGAAACCCCGTATTTACATATCTGCCACTGTGCAGGAGAATCCGTATAGGTGTTCGAGTGTTCGAACCGTAATGCGTAAGAAATGATATGTAAACCCCGTATTTACATATCTGCCACTGTGGAGGAGAATCCGTATAGGTGTTCGAGTGTTCGAACCGTAATGCGCAAGAAATGGTATGAAAACCCCGTATTTACATATCTGCCACTCTGCAGAAGAATCCGTATAGGTGTTCGAGTGTTCGATCCGTAATGCGCAAGAAATGGTATGTAAACCCGTTATTTACATATCTGCCACTGCGCAGGAGAATCCGTATAGGTGTTCGAGTGTTCGAACCGTAATGCGCAAGAAATGGTATGGAAACCCCGTATTTACAAATCTACCACTATGCAGGAGAATCCGTATAGGTGTTCGAGTGTTCGAACCGTAATGCGCAAGAAATGGTATGTAAACCCCGTATTTACACATCTGCCACTGTGCAGGGGAATCCGTATAGGTGTTCGAGTGTTCGAACCGTAATGCGCAAGAAATGGTATGTAAACCCCGTATTTACATATCTGCCACTATGCAGGAGAATCCATATAGGTGTTCGAGTGTTCGAACCGTAATGCGCAAGAAACAGTATGGAAACCCCGTATTTACATATCTTCCACTGTGCAGGAGAATCCGTATAGGTGTTCGAGTGTTCGAACCGTAATGCGCAAGAAATGGTGTGTAAACCCCGTATTTACATATCTGCCACTGTGCAGAAGAATCCGTATACGTGTTCGAGTGTTCGAACCGTAATGCGCAAGAAATGATATGTAAACCCCGTATTTACATATCTGCCACTGTGCAGGAGAATCCATATAGGTGTTCGAGTGTTCGAACCGTAATGCGCAAGAAATTGGTATGGAAACCCTGTATTTACATATCTGCCTCTGTGCAGGAGAATCCGTATAGGTGTTCGAGTGTTCGAACCGTAATGCGCAAGAAATGGTATGTAAACCCCGTATTTACATATCTGCCACTATGCAGGAGAATCCATGTAGGTGTTCGAGTGTTCGAACCGTAATGCGCAAGAAATGGTATGGAAACCCCGTATTTACATATCTGCCACTGTGCAGGAGAATCCGTATAGGTGTTCGAGTGTTGGAACCGTAATGCGCAAGAAATAGTATGGAAACCCCGTATTTACATATCTGCCACTGTGCAGGAGAATCCGTATAGGTGTTCGAGTGTTCGAACCGTAATGTGGAAGAAATGATATGTAAACCCCGTATTTACATATCTGCCACTGTGCAGGAGAATCCGTATAGGTGTTCGAGTGTTCGAACCGTAATGCGCAAGAAATGGTATGTAAACCCCGTATTTACATATCTGCCATTATGCAGGAGAATCCATATAGGTGTTCGAGTGTTCGAACTGTAATGCGAAAGAAATAGTATGGAAACCCCGTATTTACATATCTGCCACTGTGCAGGAGAATCCGTATAGGTGTTCGAGTGTTCTAACCGTAATGCGCAAGAAATGGTGTGTAAACCCCGTATTTACATATCTGCCACTGTGCAGAAGAATCCGTATAGGTGTTCGAGTGTTCGAACCGTAATGCGCAAGAAATGATATGTAAACCTCGTATTTACATATCTGCCACTGTGCAGAAGAATCTGTATAGGTGTTCGAGTGTTCGAACCGTAATGCGCAAGAAATTGGTATGGAAACCCCGTATTTACATATCTGCCTCTGTGCAGGAGAATCCGTATAGGTGTTCTAGTGTTCGAACCGTAATGCGCAAGAAATGGTATGTAAACCCCGTATTTACATATCTGCCACTATGCAGGAGAATCCATATAGGTGTTCGAGTGTTCGAACCGTAATGCGCAAGAAATGGTATGGAAACCCCGTATTTACATATCTGCCTCTGTGCAGGAGAATCCGTATAGGTGTTCGAGTGTTCGAACCGTAATGCGCAAGAAATGGTATGTAAACCCCGTATTTACGTATCTGCCACTATGCAGGAGAATCTATATAGGTGTTCGAGTGTTCGAACCGTAATGCACAAGAAATGGTATGGAAACCCCGTATTTACATCACTGCCACTGTGCGGGAGAATTTGTATAGGTGTTCGAGTGTTCGAACCGTAATGCGGAAGAAATGGTATGTAAACCACGTATTTACATATCTGCCACTGTGCAGGAGAATCCGTATAGGTGTTCGAGTGTTCGAACCGTAATGCGGAAGAAATGGTATGTAAACCCCGTATTTACATATCTGCCACTGTGCAGGAGAATCCGTATAGGTGTTCGAGTGTTCGAACCGTAATGCGCAAGAAATGGTATGGAAACCCCGTATTTACATATCTGCCACTGTGCAGGGGAATCCGTATAGGTGTTCGAGTGTTCGAACAGTAATGCGCAAGAATTGGTATGGAAACCCCGTATTTACATCTCTGCCACTGTGCGGGAGAATCCGTATAGGTGTTCGAGTGTTCGAACCGTAATGCGCAAGAAATGGTATGTAAACCCCGTATTTACATTTCTGCCACTGTGCATGAGAATCCGTATAGGTGTTCGAGTGTTCGAACCGTAATGCGCAAGAAATGGTATGGAAACCCCGTATTTACATATCTGCCACTGTGCAGGAGAATCCGTATAGGTGTTCGAGTGTTCGAACCGTAATGCGTAAGAAATGATATGTAAACCCCGTATTTACATATCTGCCACTGTGGAGGAGAATCCGTATAGGTGTTCGAGTGTTCGAACCGTAATGCGCAAGAAATGGTATGAAAACCCCGTATTTACATATCTGCCACTCTGCAGAAGAATCCGTATAGGTGTTCGAGTGTTCGATCCGTAATGCGCAAGAAATGGTATGTAAACCCGTTATTTACATATCTGCCACTGCGCAGGAGAATCCGTATAGGTGTTCGAGTGTTCGAACCGTAATGCGCAAGAAATGGTATGGAAACCCCGTATTTACAAATCTACCACTATGCAGGAGAATCCGTATAGGTGTTCGAGTGTTCGAACCGTAATGCGCAAGAAATGGTGTGTAAACCCCGTATTTACATATCTGCCACTGTGCAGAAGAATCCGTATACGTGTTCGAGTGTTCGAACCGTAATGCGCAAGAAATGATATGTAAACCCCGTATTTACATATCTGCCACTGTGCAGGAGAATCCATATAGGTGTTCGAGTGTTCGAACCGTAATGCGCAAGAAATTGGTATGGAAACCCTGTATTTACATATCTGCCTCTGTGCAGGAGAATCCGTATAGGTGTTCGAGTGTTCGAACCGTAATGCGCAAGAAATGGTATGTAAACCCCGTATTTACATATCTGCCACTATGCAGGAGAATCCATGTAGGTGTTCGAGTGTTCGAACCGTAATGCGCAAGAAATGGTATGGAAACCCCGTATTTACATATCTGCCACTGTGCAGGAGAATCCGTATAGGTGTTCGAGTGTTGGAACCGTAATGCGCAAGAAATAGTATGGAAACCCCGTATTTACATATCTGCCACTGTGCAGGAGAATCCGTATAGGTGTTCGAGTGTTCGAACCGTAATGCGGAAGAAATGATATGTAAACCCCGTATTTACATATCTGCCACTGTGCAGGAGAATCCGTATAGGTGTTCGAGTGTTCGAACCGTAATGCGCAAGAAATGGTATGTAAACCCCGTATTTACATATCTGCCATTATGCAGGAGAATCCATATAGGTGTTCGAGTGTTCGAACTGTAATGCGAAAGAAATAGTATGAAAACCCCGTATTTACATATCTGCCACTGTGCAGGAGAATCCGTATAGGTGTTCGAGTGTTCTAACCGTAATGCGCAAGAAATGGTGTGTAAACCCCGTATTTACATATCTGCCACTGTGCAGAAGAATCCGTATAGGTGTTCGAGTGTTCGAACCGTAATGCGCAAGAAATGATATGTAAACCTCGTATTTACATATCTGCCACTGTGCAGAAGAATCCGTATAGGTGTTCGAGTGTTCGAACCGTAATGCGCAAGAAATTGGTATGGAAACCCCGTATTTACATATCTGCCTCTGTGCAGGAGAATCCGTATAGGTGTTCTAGTGTTCGAACCGTAATGCGCAAGAAATGGTATGTAAACCCCGTATTTACATATCTGCCACTATGCAGGAGAATCCATATAGGTGTTCGAGTGTTCGAACCGTAATGCGCAAGAAATGGTATGGAAACCCCGTATTTACATATCTGCCTCTGTGCAGGAGAATCCGTATAGGTGTTCGAGTGTTCGAACCGTAATGCGCAAGAAATGGTATGTAAACCCCGTATTTACGTATCTGCCACTATGCAGGAGAATCTATATAGGTGTTCGAGTGTTCGAACCGTAATGCACAAGAAATGGTATGGAAACCCCGTATTTACATCACTGCCACTGTGCGGGAGAATTTGTATAGGTGTTCGAGTGTTCGAACCGTAATGCGCAAGAAATGGTATGTAAACCCCGTATTTACATGTCTGCCACTATGCATGAGAATCCGTATAGGTGTTCGAGTGTTCGAACCGTAATGCGCAAGAAATGGTATGGAAACCCCATATTTACATATCTGCCACTGTGCAGGAGAATCCGTATAGGTGTTCGAGTGTTCGAACCGTAATGCGCAAGAAATGGTATGTAAACCACGTATCTACATATCTGCCACTGTGCAGGAGAATCCATATAGGTGTTCGAGTGTTCGAACCGTAATGCGCAAGAAATTGGTATGGAAACCCTGTATTTACATATCTGCCTCTGTGCAGGAGAATCCGTATAGGTGTTCGAGTGTTCGAACCGTAATGCGCAAGAAATGGTATGTAAACCCCGTATTTACATATCTGCCACTATGCAGGAGAATCCATATAGGTGTTCGAGTGTTCGAACCGTAATGCGCAAGAAATGGTATGGAAACCGCGTATTTACATATCTGCCACTGTGCAGGAGAATCCGTATAGGTGTTCGAGTGTTCGAACCGTAATGCGCAAGAAATAGTATGGAAACCCCGTATTTACATATCTGCCATTGTGGAGGAGAATCCGTATAGGTGTTCGAGTGTTCGAACCGTAATGCGCAAGAAATGGTATGTAAACCCCGTATTTACATATCTGCCACTATGCAGGAGAATCCATATAGGTGTTCGAGTGTTCGAACCGTAATGCGAAAGAAATAGTATGGAAACCCCGTATTTACATATCTGCCACTGTGCAGCAGAATCCGTGTAGGTGTTCGAGTGCTCGAACCGTAATGCGCAAGAAATGGTGTGTAAACCCCGTATTTACATATCTGCCACTGTGCAGGAGAATCCGTATAGGTGTTCGAGTGTTCGAACCGTAATGCGCAAGAATTGGTATGGAAACCCCATATTTACATATCAGCCACTGTGCAGGAGAATCCGTATAGGTGTTCGAGTGTTCGAACCGTAATGCGCAAGAAATGATATGTAAACCCCGTTTTTACATATCTGTCACTGTGCAGGAGAATCCGTATAGGTGTTCGAGTGTTCGAACCGTAATGCGCAAGAAATGGTATGTAAACCCTGTATTTACATGTCTGCCACTGTGCAGGAGAATCCGTATAGGTGTTCGAGTGTTCGAACCGTAATGCGCAAGAAATGGTATGGAAACCCCGTATTTACATATCTGCCACTGTGCAGGGGAATCCGTATAGGTGTTCGAGTGTTCGAACAGTAATGCGCAAGAATTGGTATGGAAACCCCGTATTTACATCTCTGCCACTGTGCGGGAGAATCCGTATAGGTGTTCGAGTGTTCGAACCGTAATGCGCAAGAAATGATATGTAAACCCCGTATTTACATTTCTGCCACTGTGCATGAGAATCCGTATAGGTGTTCGAGTGTTCGAACCGTAATGCGCAAGAAATGGTATGGAAACCCCGTATTTACATATCTGCCACTGTGCAGGAGAATCCGTATAGGTGTTCGAGTGTTCGAACCGTAATGCGTAAGAAATGATATGTAAACCCCGTATTTACATATCTGCCACTGTGGAGGAGAATCCGTATAGGTGTTCGAGTGTTCGAACCGTAATGCGCAAGAAATGGTATGAAAACCCCGTATTTACATATCTGCCACTCTACAGAAGAATCCGTATAGGTGTTCGAGTGTTCGATCCGTAATGCGCAAGAAATGGTATGTAAACCCGTTATTTACATATCTGCCACTGCGCAGGAGAATCCGTATAGGTGTTCGAGTGTTCGAACCGTAATGCGCAAGAAATGGTATGGAAACCCCGTATTTATAAATCTACCACTATGCAGGAGAATCCGTATAGGTGTTCGAGTGTTCGAACCGTAATGCGCAAGAAATGGTATGTAAACCCCGTATTTACACATCTGCCACTGTGCAGGGGAATCCGTATAGGTGTTCGAGTGTTCGAACCGTAATGCGCAAGAAATGGTATGTAAACCCCGTATTTACATATCTGCCACTATGCAGGAGAATCCATATAGGTGTTCGAGTGTTCGAACCGTAGTGCGCAAGAAACAGTATGGAAACCCCGTATTTACATATCTTCTACTGTGCAGGAGAATCCGTATAGGTGTTCGAGTGTTCGAACCGTAATGCGCAAGAAATGGTGTGTAAACCCCGTATTTACATATCTGCCACTGTGCAGAAGAATCCGTATACGTGTTCGAGTGTTCGAACCGTAATGCGCAAGAAATGATATGTAAACCCCGTATTTACATATCTGCCACTGTGCAGGAGAATCCATATAGGTGTTCGAGTGTTCGAACCGTAATGCGCAAGAAATTGGTATGGAAACCCTGTATTTACATATCTGCCTCTGTGCAGGAGAATCCGTATAGGTGTTCGAGTGTTCGAACCGTAATGCGCAAGAAATGGTATGTAAACCCCGTATTTACATATCTGCCACTATGCAGGAGAATCCATGTAGGTGTTCGAGTGTTCGAACCGTAATGCGCAAGAAATGGTATGGAAACCCCGTATTTACATATCTGCCACTGTGCAGGAGAATCCGTATAGGTGTTCGAGTGTTGGAACCGTAATGCGCAAGAAATAGTATGGAAACCCCGTATTTACATATCTGCCACTGTGCAGGAGAATCCGTATAGGTGTTCGAGTGTTCGAACCGTAATGCGGAAGAAATGATATGTAAACCCCGTATTTACATATCTGCCACTGTGCAGGAGAATCCGTATAGGTGTTCGAGTGTTCGAACCGTAATGCGCAAGAAATGGTATGTAAACCCCGTATTTACATATCTGCCATTATGCAGGAGAATCCATATAGGTGTTCGAGTGTTCGAACTGTAATGCGAAAGAAATAGTATGGAAACCCCGTATTTACATATCTGCCACTGTGCAGGAGAATCCGTATAGGTGTTCGAGTGTTCTAACCGTAATGCGCAAGAAATGGTGTGTAAACCCCGTATTTACATATCTGCCACTGTGCAGAAGAATCCGTATAGGTGTTCGAGTGTTCGAACCGTAATGCGCAAGAAATGATATGTAAACCTCGTATTTACATATCTGCCACTGTGCAGGAGAATCCGTATAGGTGTTCGAGTGTTCGAACCGTAATGCGCAAGAAATTGGTATGGAAACCCCGTATTTACATATCTGCCTCTGTGCAGGAGAATCCGTATAGGTGTTCTAGTGTTCGAACCGTAATGCGCAAGAAATGATATGTAAACCCCGTATTTACATATCTGCCACTATGCAGGAGAATCCATATAGGTGTTCGAGTGTTCGAACCGTAATGCGCAAGAAATGTTATGGAAACCCCGTATTTACATATCTGCCTCTGTGCAGGAGAATCCGTATAGGTGTTCGAGTGTTCGAACCGTAATGCGCAAGAAATGGTATGTAAACCCCGTATTTACGTATCTGCCACTATGCAGGAGAATCTATATAGGTGTTCGAGTGTTCGAACCGTAATGCACAAGAAATGGTATGGAAACCCCGTATTTACATCACTGCCACTGTGCGGGAGAATTTGTATAGGTGTTCGAGTGTTCGAACCGTAATGCGCAAGAAATGGTATGTAAACCCCGTATTTACATGTCTGCCACTATGCATGAGAATCCGTATCGGTGTTCGAGTGTTCGAACCGTAATGCGCAAGAAATGGTATGGAAACCCCATATTTACATATCTGCCACTGTGCAGGAGAATCCGTATAGGTGTTCGAGTGTTCGAACCGTAATGCGCAAGAAATGGTATGTAAACCACGTATCTACATATCTGCCACTGTGCAGGAGAATTCATATAGGTGTTCGAGTGTTCGAACCGTAATGCGCAAGAAATTGGTATGGAAACCCTGTATTTACATATCTGCCTCTGTGCAGGAGAATCCGTATAGGTGTTCGAGTGTTCGAACCGTAATGCGCAAGAAATGGTATGTAAACCCCGTATTTACATATCTGCCACTATGCAGGAGAATCCATATAGGTGTTCGAGTGTTCGAACCGTATTGCGCAAGAAATGGTATGGAAACCGCGTATTTACATATCTGCCACTGTGCAGGAGAATCCGTATAGGTGTTCGAGTGTTCGAACCGTAATGCGCAAGAAATAGTATGGAAACCCCGTATTTACATATCTGCCATTGTGGAGGAGAATCCGTATAGGTGTTCGAGTGTTCGAACCGTAATGCGCAAGAAATGGTATGTAAACCCCGTATTTACATATCTGCCACTATGCAGGAGAATCCATATAGGTGTTCGAGTGTTCGAACCGTAATGCGAAAGAAATAGTATGGAAACCCCGTATTTACATATCTGCCACTGTGCAGCAGAATCCGTGTAGGTGTTCGAGTGCTCGAACCGTAATGCGCAAGAAATGGTGTGTAAACCCCGTATTTACATATCTGCCACTGTGCAGAAGAATCCGTATAGGTGTTCGAGTGTTCGAACCGTAATGCGCAAGAAATGATATGTAAACCTCGTATTTACATATCTGCCACTGTGCAGGAGAATCCGTATAGGTGTTCGAGTGTTCGAACCGTAATGCGCAAGAAATTGGTATGGAAACCCCGTATTTACATATCTGCCTCTGTGCAGGAGAATCCGTATAGGTGTTCTGGTGTTCGAACCGTAATGCGCAAGAAATGGTATGTAAACCCCGTATTTACATATCTGCCACTATGCAGGAGAATCCATATAGGTGTTCGAGTGTTCGAACCGTAATGCGCAAGAAATGGTATGGAAACCCCGTATTTACATATCTGCCTCTGTGCAGGAGAATCCGTATAGGTGTTCGAGTGTTCGAACCGTAATGCGCAAGAAATGGTATGTAAACCCTGTATTTACGTATCTGCCACTATGCAGGAGAATCTATATAGGTGTTCGAGTGTTCGAACCGTAATGCGCAAGAAATGGCATGGAAACCCCGTATTTACATATCTGCCACTGTGCAGGAGAATTCGTATAGGTGTTCGAGTGTTCGAACCGTAATGCGCAAGAAATAGTATGGAAACCCCGTATTTACATATCTGCCACTGTGCAGGAGAATCCGTATAGGTGTTCGAGTGTTCGAACCGTAATGCGCAAGAAATGATATGTAAACCCCGTATTTACATATCTGCCACTGTGCAGGAGAATCTGTATAGGTGTTCGAGTGTAAGAACCGTAATGCGCAAGAAATGGTATGTAAACCCCGTATTTACATATCTGCCACTATGCAGGAGAATCCATATAGGTGTTCGAGTGTTCGAACCGTAATGCGAAAGAAATAGTATGGAAACCCCGTATTTACATATCTGCCACTGTGCAGGAGAATCCGTATAGGTGTTCGAGTGTTCGAACCGTAATGCGCAAGAAATGGTGTGTAAACCCCGTATTTCCATATCTGCCACTGTGCGGAAGAATCCGTATAGGTGTTCGAGTGTTCGAACCGTAATGCGCAAGAAATGATATGTAAACCCCGTATTTACATATCTGCCACTGTGCAGGAGAATCCGTATAGGTGTTCGAGTGTTCGAACCGTAATGCGCAAGAAATGGTATGTAAACCCCGTATTTACATATCTGCCACTATGCAGGAGAATCCATATAGGTGTTCGAGTGTTCGAACCGTAATGCGAAAGAAATAGTATGGAAACCCCGTATTTACATATCTGCCACTGTGCAGGAGAATCCGTATAGGTGTTCGAGTGTTCGAACCGTAATGCGCAAGAAATGGTGTGTAAACCCCGTATTTGCATATCTGCCACTGTGCAGAAGAATCCGTATAGGTGTTCGAGTGTTCGAACCGTAATGCGCAAGAAATGATATGTAAACCCCGTATTTACATATCTGCCACTGTGCAGGAGAATCCGTATAGGTGTTCGAGTGTTCGAACCGTAATGCGCAAGAAATGGTATGGAAACCCCGTATTTACATATATGCCACTGTGCAGGAGAATCCATATAGGTGTTCGAGTGTTCGAACCGTAATGCGGAAGAAATGGTATGTAAACCACGTATTTACATATCTGCCACTGTGCAGGAGAATCCATATAGGTGTTCGAGTGTTCGAACCGTAATGCGCAAGAAATTGGTATGGAAACCCCGTATTTACATATCTGCCTCTGTGCAGGAGAATCCGTATAGGTGTTCGAGTGTTCGAACCGTAATGCGCAAGAAATGGTATGTAAACCCCGTATTTACATATCTGCCACTATGCAGGAGAATCCATATAGGTGTTCGAGTGTTCGAACCGTAATGCGCAAGAAATGGTATGGAAACCCCGTATTTACATATCTGCCACTGTGCAGGAGAATCCGTATAGGTGTTCGGGTGTTCGAACCGTAATGCGCAAGAAATGGTGTGTAAACCCCGTATTTACATATCTGCCACTGTGCAGAAGAATCCGTATAGGTGTTCGAGTGTTCGAACCGTAATGCGCAAGAAATGATATGTAAACCCCGTATTTACTTATCTGCCACTGTGCAGGAGAATCCGTATAGGTATTCGAGTGTTCGAACCGTAATGCGCAAGAAATGGTATGGAAACCCCGTATTTACATATCTGTCACTCTGCAGAAGAATCTGTATAAGTGTTCGAGTGTTCGATCCGTAATGCGCAAGAATTGGTATGTAAACCCGTTATTTACATATCTGCCACTGCGGAGGAGAATCCGTATAGGTGTTCGAGTGTTCGAACCGTAATGCGCAAGAAATGGTATGGAAACCCCGTATTTAACATATCTGCCACTATGCAGGAGAATCCGTATAGGTGTTCGAGTGTTCGAACCGTAATGCGCAAGAAATGATATGTAAACCCCGTATTTACATATCTGCCACTATGCAGGAGAATCCATATAGGTGTTCGAGTGTTCGAACCGTAATGCGAAAGAAATAGTATGGAAACCCCGTATTTACATATCTGCCACTATGCAGAAGAATCCGTATAGGTGTTCGAGTGTTCGAACCGTAATGCGCAAGAAATGATATGTAAACCTCGTATTTACATATCTGCCACTGTGCAGGAGAATCCGTATAGGTGTTCAAGTGTTCGAACCGTAATGCGCAAGAAATTGGTATGGAAACCCCGTATTTAGATATCTGCCTCTGTGCAGGAGAATCCGTATAGGTGTTCTAGTGTTCGAACCGTAATGCGCAAGAAATGGTATGTAAACCCCGTATTTACATATCTGCCACTATGCAGGAGAATCCATATAGGTGTTCGAGTGTTCGAACCGTAATGCGCAAGAAATGGTATGTAAACCCCGTATTTACATATCTGCCACTATGCAGGAGAATCCATATAGGTGTTCAGGTCTTCGAGTTTTCGAACCGTAATGCGCAAGAAATGGTATGGAAACCCCGTATTTACATATCTGCCACTGTGCAGGAGAATCCGTAAAGGTGTTCGAGTGTTCGAACCGTAATGCGCAAGAAATAGTATGGAAACCCCGTATTTACATATCTGCCACTGTGCAGGAGAATCCGTATAGGTGTTCGAGTGTTCGAACCGAAATGCGCAAGAAATGATATGTAAACCCCGTATTTACATATCTGCCACTGTGCAGGACAAGCCGTATAGGTGTTCGAGTGTTCGAACCGTAATGCGCAAGAAATGGTATGTAAACCCCGTATTTACATATCTGCCACTATGCAGGAGAATCCATATAGGTGTTCGAGTGTTCGAACCGTAATGCGAAAGAAATAGTATGGAAACCCCGTATTTACATATCTGCCACTGTGCAGGAGAATCCGTATAGGTGTTCGAGTTTTCGAACCGTAATGCGCAAGAAATGGTGTGTAAACCCCGTATTTACATATCTGCCACTGTGCAGAAAAATCCGTATAGGTGTTCGAGTGTTCGAACCGTAATGCGCAAGAATTGATATGTAAACCTCGTATTTACATATCTGCCACTGTGCAGGAGAATCCGTGTAGGTGTTCGAGTGTTCGAACCGTAATGCGCAAGAAATTGGTATGGAAACCCCGTATTTACGTATCTGCCTCTGTGCAGGAGAATCCGTATAGGTGTTCTAGTGTTCGAACCGTAATGCGCAAGAAATGGTATGTAAACCCCGTATTTATATATCTGCCACTATGCAGGAGAATCCATATAGGTGTTCGAGTGTTCGAACCGTAATGCGCAAGAAATGGTATGGAAACCCCGTATTTACATATCTGCCTCTGTGCAGGAGAATCCGTATAGGTGTTCGAGTGTTCGAACCGTAATGCGCAAGAAATGGTATGTAAACCCCGTATTTACGTATCTGCCACTATGCAGGAGAATCTATATAGGTGTTCGAGTGTTCGAACCGTAATGCGCAAGAAATGGTATGGAAACCCCGTATTTACATCTCTGCCACTGTGCGGGAGAATCTGTATAGGTGTTCGAGTGTTCGAACCGTAATGCGCAAGAAATGGTATGTAAACACCGTATTTACATGTCTGCCACTATGCATGAGAATCCGTATAGGTGTTCGAGTGTTCGAACCGTAATGCGCAAGAAATGGTATGGAAACCCCGTATTTACATATCTGCCACTGTGCAGGAGAATCCGTATAGGTGTTCGAGTGTTCGAACCGTAATGCGCAAGAAATGGTATGTAAACCACGTATCTACATATCTGCCACTGTGCAGGAGAATCCATATAGGTGTTCGAGTGTTCGAACCGCAATGCGCAAGAAATTGGTATGGAAACCCTGTATCTACATATCTGCCTCTGTGCAGGAGAATCCGTATAGGTGTTCGAGTGTTCGAACCGTAATGCGCAAGAAATGGTATGTAAACCCCGTATTTACATATCTGCCACTATGCAGGAGAATCCATATAGGTGTTCGAGTGTTCGAACCGTAATGCGCAAGAAATGGTATGGAAACCCCGTATTTACATATCTGCCACTGTGCAGGAGAATCCGTATAGGTGTTCGAGTGTTCGAACCGTAATGCGCAAGAAATAGTATGGAAACCCCGTATTTACATATCTGCCACTGTGCAGGAGAATCCGTATAGGTGTTCGAGTGTTCGAACCGTAATGCGCAAGAAATGATATGTAAACCCCGTATTTACATATCTGCCACTGTGCAGGAGAATCCGTATAAGTGTTCGAGTGTTCGAACCGTAATGCGCAAGAAATGGTATGTAAACCCCGTATTTACATATCTGCCACTATGCAGGAGAATCCATATAGGTGTTCGAGTGTTCGAACCGTAATGCGAAAGAAATAGTATGGAAACCCCGTATTTACATATCTGCCACTGTGCAGGAGAATCCGTATAGGTGTTCGAGTGTTCGAACCGTAATGCGCAAGAAATGGTGTGTAAACCCCGTATTTACATATCTGCCACTGTGCAGAAGAATCCGTATAGGTGTTCGAGTGTTCGAACCGTAATGCGCAAGAAATGATATGTAAACCCCGTATTTACATATATGCCACTGTGCAGGAGAATCCGTTAGGTGTTCGAGTGTTCGAACCGTAATGCGCAAGAAATTGGTATGGAAGCCCCGTATTTACATATCTGCCTCTGTGCAGGAGAATCCGTATAGGTGTTCTAGTGTTCGAACCGTAATGCGCAAGAAATGGTATGTAAACCCCGTATTTACATATCTGCCACTATGCAGGAGAATCCATATAGGTGTTCGAGTGTTCGAACCGTAATGCGCAAGAAATGGTATGGAAACCCCGTATTTACATATCTGCCTCTGTGCAGGAGAATCCGTATAGGTGTTCGAGTGTTCGAACCGTAATGCGCAAGAAATGGTATGTAAACCCCGTATTTACGTATCTGCCACTATGCAGGAGAATCTATATAGGTGTTCGAGTGTTCGAACCGTAATGCGCAAGAAATGGTATGGAAACCCCGTATTTACATCTCTGCCACTGTGCGGGAGAATCTGTATAGGTGTTCGAGTGTTCGAACCGTCATGCGCAAGAAATGGTATGTAAACCCCGTATTTACATGTCTGCCACTATGCATGAGAATCCGTATAGGTGTTCGAGTGTTCGAACTGTAATGCGCAAGAAATGGTATGGAAACCCCGTATTTACATATCTGCCACTGTGCAGGAGAATCCGTATAGGTGTTCGAGTGTTCGAACCGTAATGCGCAAGAAATGGTATGTAAACCACGTATCTACATATCTGCCACTGTGCAGGAGAATCCATATAGGTGTTCGAGTGTTCGAACCGCAATGCGCAAGAAATTGGTATGGAAACCCTGTATTTACATATCTGCCTCTGTGCAGGAGAATCCGTATAGGTGTTCGAGTGTTCGAACCGTAATGCGCAAGAAATGGTATGTAAACCCCGTATTTACATATCTGCCACTTGCAGGAGAATCCATATAGGTGTTCGAGTGTTCGAACCGTAATGCGCAAGAAATGGTATGGAAACCCCGTATTTACATATCTGCCACTGTGCAGGAGAATCCGTATAGGTGTTCTAGTGTTCGAACCGTAATGCGCAAGAAATAGTATGGAAACCCCGTATTTACATATCTGCCACTGTGCAGGAGAATCCGTATAGGTGTTCGAGTGTTCGAACCGTAATGCGCAAGAAATGATATGTAAACCCCGTATTTACATATCTGCCACTGTGGAGGAGAATCCGTATAGGTGTTCGAGTGTTCGAACCGTAATGCGCAAGAAATGGTATGTAAACCCCGTATTTACATATCTGCCACTATGCAGGAGAATCCATATAAGTGTTCGAGTGTTCGAACCGTAATGCGAAAGAAATAGTATGGAAACCCCGTATTTACATATCTGCCACTGTGCAGGAGAATCCGTATAGGTGTTCGAGTGTTCGAACCGTAATGCGCAAGAAATGGTGTGTAAACCCCGTATTTACATATCTGCCACTGTGCAGAAGAATCCGTATAGGTGTTCGACTGTTCGAACCGTAATGCGCAAGAAATGATATGTAAACCTCGTATTTACATATCTGCCACTGTGCAGGAGAATCCGTATAGGTGTTCACGTGTTCGAACCGTAATGCGCAAGAAATTGGTATGGAAACCCCGTATTTACATATCTGCCTCTGTGCAGGAGAATCCGTATAGGTGTTCTAGTGTTCGAACCGTAATGCGCAAGAAATGGTATGTAAACCCCGTATTTACATATCTGCCACTATGCAGGAGAATCCATATAGGTGTTCGAGTGTTCGAACCGTAATGCGCAAGAAATGGTATGGAAACCCCGTATTTACATATCTGCCTCTGTGCAGGAGAATCCGTATAGGTGTTCGAGTGTTCGAACCGTAATGCGCAAGAAATGGTATGTAAACCCCGTATTTACGTATCTGCCACTATGCAGGAGAATCTATATAGGTGTTCGAGTGTTCGAACCGTAATGCCCAAGAAATGGTATGGAAACCCCGTATTTACATATCTGCCACTGTGCAGGAGAATCCGTATAGGTGTTCGAGTGTTCGAACCGTAATGCTCAAGAAATAGTATGGAAACCCCGTATTTACATATCTGCCACTGTGCAGGAGAATCCGTATAGGTGTTCGAGTGTTCGAACCGTAATGCGCAAGAAATGATATGTAAACCCCGTATTTACATATCTGCCACTGTGGAGGAGAATCCGTATAGGTGTTCGAGTGTTCGAACCGTAATGCGCAAGAAATGGTATGTAAACCCCGTATTTACATATCTGCCACTATGCAGGAGAATCCATATAGGTGTTCGAGTGTTCGAACCGTAATGCGAAAGAAATAGTATGGAAACCCCGTATTTACATATCTGCCACTGTGCAGAAGAATCCGTATAGGTGTTCGAGTGTTCGAACCGTAATGCGCAAGAAATGATATGTAAAACTCGTATTTACATATCTGCCACTGTGCAGGAGAATCCGTATAGGTGTTCAAGTTTTCGAACCGTAATGCGCAAGAAATTGGTATGGAAACCCCGTATTTACATATCTGCCTCTGTGCAGGAGAATCCGTATAGGTGTTCTAGTGTTCGAACCGTAATGCGCAAGAAATGGTATGTAAACCCCGTATTTACATATCTGCCACTATGCAGGAGAATCCATATAGGTGTTCGAGTGTTCGAACCGTAATGCGCAAGAAATGGTATGGAAACCCCGTATTTACATATCTGCCTCTGTGCAGGAGAATCCGTATAGGTGTTCGAGTGTTCGAACCGTAATGCGCAAGAAATGGTATGTAAACCCCGTATTTACATATCTGCCACTATGCAGGAGAATCCATATAGGTGTTCGAGTGTTCGAACCGTAATGCGCAAGAAATGGTATGGAAACCCCGTATTTACATATCTGCCACTGTGCAGGAGAATCCGTATAGGTGTTCGAGTGTTCGAACCGTAATGCGCAAGAAATAGTATGGAAACCCCGTATTTACATATCTGCCACTGTGCAGGAGAATCCGTATAGGTGTTCGAGTGTTCGAACCGTAATGCGCAAGAAATGATATGTAAACCCCGTATTTACATATCTGCCACTGTGGAGGAGAATCCGTATAGGTGTTCGAGTGTTCGAACCGTAATGCGCAAGAAATGGTATGTAAACCCCGTATTTACATATCTGCCACTATGCAGGAGAATCCATATAGGTGTTCGAGTGTTCGAACCGTAATGCGAAAGAAATAGTATGGAAACCCCGTATTTACATATCTGCCACTGTGCAGGAGAATCCGTATAGGTGTTCGAGTGTTCGAACCGTAATGCGCAAGAAATGTTGTGTAAACCCCGTATTTACATATCTGCCACTGTGCAGAAGAATCCGTATAGGTGTTCGACTGTTCGAACCGTAATGCGCAAGAAATGATATGTAAACCTCGTATTTACATATCTGCCACTGTGCAGGAGAATCCGTATAGGTGTTCAAGTGTTCGAACCGTAATGCGCAAGAAATTGGTATGGAAACCCCGTATTTACATATCTGCCTCTGTGCAGGAGAATCCGTATAGGTGTTCTAGTGTTCGAACCGTAATGCGCAAGAAATGGTATGTAAACCCCGTATTTACATATCTGCCACTATGCAGGAGAATCCATATAGGTGTTCGAGTGTTCGAACCGTAATGCGCAAGAAATGGTATGGAAACCCCGTATTTACATATCTGCCTCTGTGCAGGAGAATCCGTATAGGTGTTCGAGTGTTCGAACCGTAATGCGCAAGAAATGGTATGTAAACCCCGTATTTACGTATCTGCCACTATGCAGGAGAATCTATATAGGTGTTCGAGTGTTCGAACCGTAATGCGCAAGAAATGGTATGGAAACCCCGTATTTACATATCTGCCACTGTGCAGGAGAATCCGTATAGGTGTTCGAGTGTTCGAACCGTAATGCTCAAGAAATAGTATGGAAACCCCGTATTTACATATCTGCCACTGTGCAGGAGAATCCGTATAGGTGTTCGAGTGTTCGAACCGTAATGCGCAAGAAATGATATGTAAACCCCATATTTACATATCTGCCACTGTGGAGGAGAATCCGTATAGGTGTTCGAGTGTTCGAACCGTAATGCGCAAGAAATGGTATGTAAACCCCGTATTTACATATCTGCCACTATGCAGAAGAATCCATATAGGTGTTCGAGTGTTCGAACCGTAATGCGAAAGAAATAGTATGGAAACCCCGTATTTACATATCTGCCACTGTGCAGAAGAATCCGTATAGGTGTTCGAGTGTTCGAACCGTAATGCGCAAGAAATGATATGTAAAACTCGTATTTACATATCAGCCACTGTGCAGGAGAATCCGTATAGGTGTTCAAGTGTTC
Organism: Camellia sinensis; assembly: GCF_055761805.1. Lineage (NCBI taxonomy): Eukaryota > Viridiplantae > Streptophyta > Magnoliopsida > Ericales > Theaceae > Camellia > Camellia sinensis. The sequence continues at coordinate 1,687,436 of NW_028128989.1, read as the reverse complement.
GAACCGTAATGCGCAAGAAATTGGTATGGAAACCCCGTATTTACATATCTGCCTCTGTGCAGGAGAATCCGTATAGGTGTTCTAGTGTTCGAACCGTAATGCGCAAGAAATGGTATGTAAACCCCGTATTTACATATCTGCCACTATGTAGGAGAATCCATATAGGTGTTCGAGTGTTCGAACCGTAATGCGCAAGAAATGGTATGGAAACCCCGTATTTACATATCTGCCTCTGTGCAGGAGAATCCGTATAGGTGTTCTAGTGTTCGAACCGTAATGCGCAAGAAATGGTATGTAAACCCCGTATTTACATATCTGCCACTATGCAGGAGAATCCATATAGGTGTTCGAGTGTTCGAACCGTAATGCGCAAGAAATGGTATGGAAACCCCGTATTTACATATCTGCCACTGTGCAGGAGAATCCATATAGGTGTTCGAGTGTTCGAACCGTAATGCGCAAGAAATTGGTATGGAAACCCTGTATTTACATATCTGCCTCTGTGCAGGAGAAGCCGCATAGGTGTTCGAGTGTTCGAACCGTAATGCGCAAGAAATGGTATGTAAACCCCGTATTTACATATCTGCCACTATGCAGGAGAATCCATATAGGTGTTCAGGTGTTCGAGTTTTCGAACCGTAATGCGCAAGAAATGGTATGGAAACCCCGTATTTACATATCTACCACTGTGCAGGAGAATCCGTAAAGGTGTTCGAGTGTTCGAACCGTAATGCGCAAGAAATAGTATGGAAACCCCGTATTTACATATCTGCCACTGTGCAGGAGAATCCGTATAGGTGTTCGAGTGTTCGAACCGAAATGCGCAAGAAATGATATGTAAACCCCGTATTTACATATCTGCCACTGTGCAGGAGAATCCGTATAGGTGTTCGAGTGTTCGAACCGTAATGCGCAAGAAATGGTATGTAAACCCCGTATTTACATATCTGCCACTATGCAGGAGAATCCATATAGGTGTTCGAGTGTTCGAACCGTAATGCGAAAGAAATAGTATGGAAACCCCGTATTTACATATCTGCCACTGTGCAGGAGAATCCGTATAGGTGTTCGAGTGTTCGAACCGTAATGCGCAAGAAATGGTGTGTAAACCCCGTATTTACATATCTGCCACTGTGCAGAAGAATCCGTATAGGTGTTCGAGTGTTCGAACCGTAATGCGCAAGAAATGATATGTAAACCTCGTATTTACATATCTGCCACTGTGCAGGAGAATCCGTGTAGGTGTTCGAGTGTTCGAACCGTAATGCGCAAGAAATTGGTATGGAAACCCCGTATTTACATATCTGCCTCTGTGCAGGAGAATCCGTATAGGTGTTCTAGTGTTCGAACCGTAATGCGCAAGAAATGGTATGTAAACCCCGTATTTACATATCTGCCACTATGCAGGAGAATCCATATAGGTGTTCGAGTGTTCGAGCCGTAATGCGCAAGAAATGGTATGGAAACCCCGTATTTACATATCTGCCTCTGTGCAGGAGAATCCGTATAGGTGTTCGAGTGTTCGAACCGTAATGCGCAAGAAATGGTATGTAAACCCCGTATTTACGTATCTGCCACTATGCAGGAGAATCTATATAGGTGTTCGAGTGTTCGAACCGTAATGCGCAAGAAATGGTATGGAAACCCCGTATTTACATCTCTGCCACTGTGCGGGAGAATCTGTATAGGTGTTCGAGTGTTCGAACCGTAATGCGCAAGAAATGGTATGTAAACACCGTATTTACATGTCTGCCACTATGCATGAGAATCCGTATAGGTGTTCGAGTGTTCGAACCGTAATGCGCAAGAAATGGTATGGGAACCCCGTATTTACATATCTGCCACTGTGCAGGAGAATCCGTATAGGTGTTCGAGTGTTCGAACCGTAATGCGCAAGAAATGGTATGTAAACCACGTATCTACATATCTGCCACTGTGCAGGAGAATCCATATAGGTGTTCGAGTGTTCGAACCGCAATGCGCAAGAAATTGGTATGGAAACCCTGTATTTACATATCTGCCTCTGTGAAGGAAAATCCGTATAGGTGTTCGAGTGTTCGAACCGTAATGCGCAAGAAATGGTATGTAAACCCCGTATTTACATATCTGCCACTATGCAGGAGAATCCATATAGGTGTTCGAGTGTTCGAACCGTAATTCGCAAGAAATGGTATGGAAACCCCGTATTTACATATCTGCCACTGTGCAGGAGAATCCGTATAGGTGTTCGAGTGTTCGAACCGTAATGCGCAAGAAATAGTATGGAAACCCCGTATTTACATATCTGCCACTGTGCAGGAGAATCCGTATAGGTGTTCGAGTGTTCGAACCGTAATGCGCAAGAAATGATATGTAAATCCCGTATTTACATATCTGCCACTGTGCAGGAGAATCCGTATAGGTGTTCGAGTGTTCGAACCGTAATGCGCAAGAAATGGTATGTAAACCCCGTATTTACATATCTGCCACTATGCAGGAGAATCCATACAGGTGTTCGAGTGTTCGAACCGTATTGCGAAAGAAATAGTATGGAAACCCCGTATTTACATATCTGCCACTGTGCAGGAGAATCCGTATAGGTGTTCGAGTGTTCGAACCGTAATGCGCAAGAAATGGTGTGTAAACCCCGTATTTACATATCTGCCACTGTGCAGAAGAATCCGTATAGGTGTTCGAGTGTTCGAACCGTAATGCGCAAGAAATGATATGTAAACCTCGTATTTACATATCTGCCACTGTGCAGGAGAATCCGTATAGGTGTTCAAGTGTTCGAACCGTAATGCGCAAGAAATTGGTATGGAAACCCCGTATTTACATATCTGCCTCTGTGCAGGAGAATCCGTATAGGTGTTCTAGTGTTCGAACCGTAATGCGCAAGAAATGGTATGTAAACCCCGTATTTACATATCTGCCACTATGCAGGAGAATCCATATAGGTGTTCGAGTGTTCGAACCGTAATGCGCAAGAAATGGTATGGAAACCCCGTATTTACATATCTGCCTCTGTGCAGGAGAATCCGTATAGGTGTTCGAGTGCTCGAACCGTAATGCGCAAGAAATGGTATGTAAACCCCGTATTTACGTATCTGCCACTATGCAGGAGAATCTATATAGGTGTTCGAGTGTTCGAACCGTAATGCGCAAGAAATGGTATGGAAACCCCGTATTTACATATCTGCCACTGTGCAGGAGAATCCGTATAGGTGTTCGAGTGTTCGAACCGTAATGCGCAAGAAATAGTATGGAAACCCCGTATTTACATATTTGCCACTGTGCAGGAGAATCCGTATAGGTGTTCGAGTGTTCGAACCGTAATGCGCAAGAAATGATATGTAAACCCCGTATTTACATATCTGCCACTGTGCAGGAGAATCCGTATAGGTGTTCGAGTGTTCGAACCGTAATGCGCAAGAAATGGTATGTAAACCCCGTATTTACATATCTGCCACTGTACGGAAGAATCCATATAGGTGTTCGAGTGTTCGAACCGTAATGCGCAAGAAATGGTATGGAAACCCCGTATTTACATATCTGCCACTGTGTAGGAGAATCCGTATAGGTGTTCGAGTGCTCGAACCGTAATGCGCAAGAAATGGTATGTAAACCCCGTATTTACGTATCTGCCACTATGCAGGAGAATCTATATAGGTGTTCGAGTGTTCGAACCGTAATGCGCAAGAAATGGTATGGAAACCCCGTATTTACATATCTGCCACTGTGCAGGAGAATCCGTATAGGTGTTCGAGTGTTCGAACCGTAATGCGCAAGAAATAGTATGGAAACCCCGTATTTACATATTTGCCACTGTGCAGGAGAATCCGTATAGGTGTTCGAGTGTTCGAACCGTAATGCGCAAGAAATAGTATGTAAACCCCGTATTTACGTATCTGCCACTATGCAGGAGAATCTATATAGGTGTTCGAGTGTTCGAACCGTAATGCGCAAGAAATGGTATGGAAACCCCGTATTTACATATCTGCCACTGTGCAGGAGAATCCGTATAGGTGTTCGAGTGTTCGAACCGTAATGCGCAAGAAATAGTATGGAAACCCCGTATTTACATATTTGCCACTGTGCAGGAGAATCCGTATAGGTGTTCGAGTGTTCGAACCGTAATGCGCAAGAAATGATATGTAAACCCCGTATTTACATATCTGCCACTGTACAGGAGAATCCATATAGGTGTTCGAGTGTTCGAACCGTAATGCGCAAGAAATGGTATGGAAACCCCGTATTTACATATCTGCCACTCTGCAGGAGAATCCATATAGGTGTTCGAGTGTTCGAACCGTAATGCGCAAGAAATGGTATGGAAACCCCGTATTTACATATCTGCCACTGTGTAGGAGAATCCGTATAGGTGTTCGAGTGCTCGAACCGTAATGCGCAAGAAATGGTATGTAAACCCCGTATTTACGTATCTGCCACTATGCAGGAGAATCTATATAGGTGTTCGAGTGTTCGAACCGTAATGCGCAAGAAATGGTATGGAAACCCCGTATTTACATATCTGCCACTGTGCAGGAGAATCCGTATAGGTGTTCGAGTGTTCGAACCGTAATGCGCAAGAAATAGTATGGAAACCCCGTATTTACATATTTGCCACTGTGCAGGAGAATCCGTATAGGTGTTCGAGTGTTCGAACCGTAATGCGCAAGAAATGGTATGGAAACCCCGTATTTACATATCTGCCACTGTGCAGGAGAATCCGTATAGGTGTTCGAGTGTTCGAACCGTAATGCGCAAGAAATAGTATGGAAACCCCGTATTTACATATTTGCCACTGTGCAGGAGAATCCGTATAGGTGTTCGAGTGTTCGAACCGTAATGCGCAAGAAATGATATGTAAACCCCGTATTTACATATCTGCCACTGTGCAGGAGAATCCGTATAGGTGTTCGAGTGTTCGAACCGTAATGCGCAAGAAATGGTATGTAAACCCCGTATTTACATATCTGCCACTGTACAGGAGAATCCATATAGGTGTTCGAGTGTTCGAACCGTAATGCGCAAGAAATGGTATGGAAACCCCGTATTTACATATCTGCCTCTGTGCAGGAGAATCCGTATAGGTGTTCGAGTGCTCGAACCGTAATGCGCAAGAAATGGTATGTAAACCCCGTATTTACGTATCTGCCACTATGCAGGAGAATCTATATAGGTGTTCGAGTGTTCGAACCGTAATGCGCAAGAAATGGTATGGAAACCCCGTATTTACATATCTGCCACTGTGCAGGAGAATCCGTATAGGTGTTCGAGTGTTCGAACCGTAATGCGCAAGAAATAGTATGGAAACCCCGTATTTACATATTTGCCACTGTGCAGGAGAATCCGTATAGGTGTTCGAGTGTTCGAACCGTAATGCGCAAGAAATGATATGTAAACCCCGTATTTACATATCTGCCACTGTACGGAAGAATCCGTATAGGTGTTCGAGTGTTCGAACCGTAATGCGCAAGAAATGATATGTAAACCCCGTATTTACAAATCTGCCACTGTGTAGGAGAATCCGTATAGGTGTTCGAGTGTTCGAACCGTAATGCGCAAGAAATGGTATGTAAACCCTGTATTTACATATCTGCCACTATGCAGGAGAATCCATATAGGTGTTCGAGTGTTCGAACCGTAATGCGAAAGAAATAGTATGGAAACCCCGTATTTACATATCTGCCACTATGCAGGAGAATCCGTATAGGTGTTCGAGTGTTCGAACCGTAATGCGCAAGAAATGGTGTGTAAACCCCGTATTTACATATCTGCCACTGTGCAGAAGAATCCGTATAGGTGTTCGAGTGTTCGAACCGTAATGCGTAAGAAATGACATGTAAACCCCGTATTTACATATCTGCCACTGTGCAGGAGAATCCGTATAGGTGTTCGAGTGTTCGAACCGTAATGCGCAAGAAATGGTATGGAAACCCCGTATTTACATATATGCCACTGTGCAGGAGAATCCTTATAGGTGTTCGAGTGTTCGAACTGTAATGCGCAAGAAACGGTATGTAAACCACGTATTTACATATCTGCCACTGTGGAGGAGAATCCATATAGGTGTTCGAGTGTTCGAACCGTAATGCGCAAGAAATTGGTATGGAAACCCCGTATTTACATATCTGCCTCTGTGCAGGAGAATCCGTATAGGTGTTCTAGTGTTCGAACCGTAATGCGCAAGAAATGGTATGTAAACCCCGTATTTACATATCTGCCACTATGCAGGAGAATCCATATAGGTGTTCGAGTGTTCGAACCGTAATGCGCAAGAAATGGTATGGAAACCCCGTATTTACATATCTGCCTCTGTGCAGGAGAATCCGTATAGGTGTTCGAGTGTTCGAACCGTAATGCGCAAGAAATGGTATGTAAACCCCGTATTTACGTATCTGCCACTATGCAGGAGAATCTATATAGGTGTTCGAGTGTTCGAACCGTAATGCGCAAGAAATGGTATGGAAACCCCGTATTTACATCTCTGCCACTGTGCGGGAGAATCTGTATAGGTGTTCGAGTGTTCGAACCGTAATGCGCAAGAAATGGTATGTAAACACCGTATTTACATGTCTGCCACTATGCATGAGAATCCGTATAGGTGTTCGAGTGTTCGAACCGTAATGCGCAAGAAATGGTATGGGAACCCCGTATTTACATATCTGCCACTGTGCAGGAGAATCCGTATAGGTGTTCGAGTGTTCGAACCGTAATGCGCAAGAAATGGTATGTAAACCACGTATCTACATATCTGCCACTGTGCAGGAGAATCCATATAGGTGTTCGAGTGTTCGAACCGCAATGCGCAAGAAATTGGTATGGAAACCCTGTATTTACATATCTGCCTCTGTGAAGGAAAATCCGTATAGGTGTTCGAGTGTTCGAACCGTAATGCGCAAGAAATGGTATGTAAACCCCGTATTTACATATCTGCCACTATGCAGGAGAATCCATATAGGTGTTCGAGTGTTCGAACCGTAATTCGCAAGAAATGGTATGGAAACCCCGTATTTACATATCTGCCACTGTGCAGGAGAATCCGTATAGGTGTTCGAGTGTTCGAACCGTAATGCGCAAGAAATAGTATGGAAACCCCGTATTTACATATCTGCCACTGTGCAGGAGAATCCGTATAGGTGTTCGAGTGTTCGAACCGTAATGCGCAAGAAATGATATGTAAATCCCGTATTTACATATCTGCCACTGTGCAGGAGAATCCGTATAGGTGTTCGAGTGTTCGAACCGTAATGCGCAAGAAATGGTATGTAAACCCCGTATTTACATATCTGCCACTATGCAGGAGAATCCATACAGGTGTTCGAGTGTTCGAACCGTATTGCGAAAGAAATAGTATGGAAACCCCGTATTTACATATCTGCCACTGTGCAGGAGAATCCGTATAGGTGTTCGAGTGTTCGAACCGTAATGCGCAAGAAATGGTGTGTAAACCCCGTATTTACATATCTGCCACTGTGCAGAAGAATCCGTATAGGTGTTCGAGTGTTCGAACCGTAATGCGCAAGAAATGATATGTAAACCTCGTATTTACATATCTGCCACTGTGCAGGAGAATCCGTATAGGTGTTCAAGTGTTCGAACCGTAATGCGCAAGAAATTGGTATGGAAACCCCGTATTTACATATCTGCCACTGTGCAGGGGAATCCGTATAGGTGTTCGAGTGTTCGAACAGTAATGCGCAAGAATTGGTATGGAAACCCCGTATTTACATCTCTGCCACAGTGCGGGAGAATCCGTATAGGTGTTCGAGTGTTCGAACCGTAATGCGCAAGAAATGGTATGTAAACCCCGTATTTACATGTCTGCCACTATGCATGAGAATCCGTATAGGTGTTCGAGTGTTCGAACCGTAATGCGCAAGAAATGGTATGGAAACCCCGTATTTACATATCTGCCACTGTGCAGGAGAATCCGTATAGGTGTTCGAGTGTTCGAACCGTAATGCGTAAGAAATGATATGTAAACCCCGTATTTACATATCTGCCACTGTGCAGGAGAATCCGTATAGGTGTTCGAGTGTTCGAACCGTAATGCGCAAGAAATGGTATGGAAACCCCGTATTTACATATCTGCCACTCTGCAGAAAAATCCGTATAGGTGTATGAGTGTTCGATCCGTAATGCGCAAGAAATGGTATGTAAACCCGTTATTTACATATCTGCCACTGCGCAGGAGAATCCGTATAGGTGTTCGAGTGTTCGAACCGTAATGCGCAAGAAATTGTAAGGAAACCCCGTATTTACAAATCTACCACTATGCAGGAGAATCCGTATAGGTGTTCGAGTGTTCGAACCGTAATGCGCAAGAAATGGTATGTAAACCCCGTATTTACACATCTGCCACTGTGCAGGAGAATCCGTATTGGTGTTCGAGTGTTCGAACCGTAATGCGCAAGAAATGGTATGTAAACCCCGTATTTACATATCTGCCACTATGCAGGAGAATCCATATAGGTGTTCGAGTGTTCGAACCGTAATGCGCAAGAAATAGTATGGAAACCCCGTATTTACATATCTTCCACTGTGCAGGAGAATCCGTATAGGTGTTCGAGTGTTCGAACCGTAATGCGCAAGAAATGGTGTGTAAACCCCGTATTTACATATCTGCCACTGTGCAGAAGAATCCGTATACGTGTTCGAGTGTTCGAACCGTAATGCGCAAGAAATGATACGGAAACACCGTATTTACATATCTGCCACTGTGCAGGAGAATCCGTATAGGTGTTCGAGTGTTCGAACCGTAATGCGCAAGAAATGGTATGGAAACCCCGTATTTACATATCTGCCACTGTGCAGGAGAATCCGTATAGGTGTTCGAGTGTTCGAACCGTAATGCGCAAGAAATGGTATGTAAACCACGTATTTACATATCTGCCACTGTGCAGGAGAATCCATATAGGTGTTCGAGTGTTCGAACCGTAATGCGCAAGAAATTGGTATGGAAACCCCGTATTTACATATCTGCCTCTGTGCAGAAGAATCCGTATAGGTGTTCGAGTGTTCGAACCGTAATGCGCAAGAAATGGTATGTAAACCCCGTATTTACATATCTGCCACTATGCAGCAGAATCCATATAGGTGTTCGAGTGTTCGAACCGTAATGCGCAAGAAATGGTATGGAAACCCCGTATTTACATATCTGCCACTGTGTAGGAGAATCCGTATAGGTGTTCGAGTGTTCGAACCGTAATGCGCAAGAAATGGTGTGTAAACCCCGTATTTACATATCTGCCACTGTGCAGAAGAATCCGTATACGTGTTCGAGTGTTCGAACCGTAATGCGCAAGAAATGATATGTAAACCCCGTATTTACATATCTGCCACTGTGCAGGAGAATCCGTATAGGTGTTCGAGTGTTCGAACCGTAATGCGCAAGAAATGGTATGGAAACCCCGTATTTACATATCTGCCACTGTGCAGAAGAATCCGTATAGGTGTTCGAGTGTTCGAACCGTAATGCGGAAGAAATGGTATGTAAACCCCGTATTTACATGTCTGCCACTGTGCAGGAGAATCCGTATAGGTGTTCGAGTGTTCGAACCGTAATGCGCAGGAAATGGTATGGAAACCCCGTATTTACATATCTGCCACTGTGTAGGAGAATCCGTATAGGTGTTCGAGTGTTCGAACCGTAATGCGCAAGAAATGGTATGGAAACCCCGTATTTACATATCTGCCACTATGCAGGAGAATCCGTATAGGTGTTCGAGTGTTCGAACCGTAATGCGCAAGAAATGGTATGGAAACCCCGTATTTACATATCTGCCACTGTGGAGGAGAATCCGTATAGGTGTTCGAGTGTTCGAACCGTAATGCGCAAGAAATGGTGTGTAAACCCCGTATTTACATATCTGCCACTGTGCAGCAGAATCCGTATACGTGTTCGAGTGTTCGAACCGTAATGCGCAAGAAATGATATGTAAACCCCGTATTTACATATCTGCCACTGTGCAGGAGAATCCGTATAGGTGTTCGAGTGTTCGAACCGTAATGCGCAAGAAATGGTATGGAAACCCCGTATTTACATATCTGCCACTGTGCAGGAGAATCCGTATAGGTGTTCGAGTGTTCGAACCGTAATGCGCAAGAAATGGTATGTAAACCCCGTATTTACATGTCTGCCACTGTGCAGGAGAATCCGTATAGGTGTTCGAGTGTTCGAACCGTAATGCGCAGGAAATGGTATGGAAACCCCGTATTTACATATCTGCCACTGTGCAGGAGAATCCGTATAGGTGTTCGAGTGTTCGAACCGTAATGCGCAAGAAATGGTATGGAAACCCCGTATTTACATATCTGCCACTCTGCAGAAGAATCCGTATAGGTGTTCGAGTGTTCGATCCGTAATGCGCAAGAAATGGTATGTAAACCCGTTATTTACATATCTGCCACTGCGCAGGAGAATCCGTATAGTTGTTCGAGTGTTCGAACCGTAATGCGCAAGAAATGGTATGGAAACCCCGTATTTACAAATCTACCACTCTGCAGGAGAATCCGTATAGGTGTTCGAGTGTTCGAACCGTAATGCGCAAGAAATGGTATGTAAACCCCGTATTTACACATCTGCCACTGTGCAGGAGAATCCGTATAGGTGTTCGAGTGTTCGAACCGTAATGCGCAAGAAATGGTATGTAAACCCCGTATTTACATATCTGCCACTATGCAGGAGAATCCCTATAGGTGTTCGAGTGTTCGAACCGTAATGCGCAAGAAATAGTATGGAAACCCCGTATTTACATATCTTCCACTGTGCAGGAGAATCCGTATAGGTGTTCGAGTGTTCGAACCGTAATGCGCAAGAAATGGTGTGTAAACCCCGTATTTACATATCTGCCACTATGCAGAAGAATCCGTATACGTGTTCGAGTGTTCGAACCGTAATGCGCAAGAAATGATATGTAAACCCCGTATTTACATATCTGCCACTGTGCAGGAGAATCCGTACAGGTGTTCGAGTGTTCGAACCGTAATGCGCAAGAAATGGTATGGAAACCCCGTATTTACATATCTGCCACTGTGCAAGAGAATCTGTATAGGTGTTCGAGTGTTCGAACTGTAATGCGCAAGAAATTGTATGTAAACCCCGTATTTACATATCTTCCACTGTGCAGGAGAATCCGTATAGGTGTTCGAGTGTTCGAACCGTAATGCGCAAGAAATGGTGTGTAAACCCCGTATTTACATATCTGCCACTGTGCAGAAGAATCCGTATACGTGTTCGAGTGTTCGAACCGTAATGCGCAAGAAATGATATGTAAACCCCGTATTTACATATCTGCCACTGTGCAGGAGAATCCGTATAGGTGTTCGAGTGTTCGAACCGTAATGCGCAAGAAATGGTATGGAAACCCCGTATTTACATATCTGCCACTGTGCAGGAGAATCCGTATAGGTGTTCGAGTGTTCGAACCGTAATGCGCAAGAAATGGTATGTAAACCACGTATTTACATATCTGCCACTGTGCAGGAGAATCCCTATAGGTGTTCGAGTGTTCGAACCGTAATGCGCAAGAAATTGGTATGGAAACCCCGTATTTACATATCTGCCTCTGTGCAGAAGAATCCGTATAGGTGTTCGAGTGTTCGAACCGTAATGCGCAAGAAATGGTATGTAAACCCCGTATTTACATATCTGCCACTATGCAGGAGAATCCATATAGGTGTTCAAGTGTTCGAACCGTAATGCGCAAGAAATGGTATGGAAACCCCGTATTTACATATCTGCCACTGTGCAGGAGAACCCGTATAGGTGTTCGAGTGTTCGAACCGTAATGCGCAAGAAATGGTGTGTAAACCCCGTATTTACATATCTGCCACTGTGCAGAAGAATCCGTATACGTGTTCGAGTGTTCGAACCGTAATGCGCAAGAAATGATATGTAAACCCCGTATTTACATATCTGCCGTTGTGCAGGAGAATCCGTATAGGTGTTCGAGTGTTCGAACCGTAATGCGCAAGAAATGGTATGGAAACCCCGTATTTACATATCTGCCACTGTGCAGGAGAATCCGTATAGGTGTTCGAGTGTTCGAACCGTAATGCGCAAGAAATTGTATGTAAACCCCGTATTTACATGTCTGCCACTGTGCAGGAGAATCCGTATAGGTGTTCGAGTGTTCGAACCGTAATGCGCAAGAAATGGTATGGAAACCCCGTATTTACATATCTGCCACTGTGCAGGGGAATCCGTATAGGTGTTCGAGTGTTCGAACAGTAATGCGCAAGAATTGGTATGGAAACCCCGTATTTACATCTCTGCCACAGTACGGGAGAATCTGTATAGGTGTTCGAGTGTTCGAACCGTAATGCGCAAGAAATGGTATGTAAACCCCGTATTTACATGTCTGCCACTATGCATGAGAATCCGTATAGGTGTTCGAGTGTTCGAACCGTAATGCGCCAGAAATGGTATGGAAACCCCGTATTTACATATCTGCCACTGTGCAGGAGAATCCGTATAGGTGTTCGAGTGTTCGAACCGTAATGCGTAAGAAATGATATGTAAACCCCGTATTTACATATCTGCCATTGTGCAGGAGAATCCATATAGGTGTTCGAGTGTTCGAACCGTAATGCGCAAGAAATGGTATGGAAACCCCGTATTTACATATCTGCCACTCTGCAGAAGAATCCGTATAGGTGTTCGAGTGTTCAATCCGTAATGCGCAAGAAATGGTATGTAAACCCGTTATTTACATATCTGCCACTGCGCAGGAGAATCCGTATAGGTGTTCGAGTGTTCGAACCGTAATGCGCAAGAAATGGTATGGAAACCCCGTATTTACAAATCTACCACTATGCAGGAGAATCCGTATAGGTGTTCGAGTGTTCGAACCGTAATGCGCAAGAAATGGTATGTAAACCCCGTATTTACACATCTGCCACTGTGCAGGAGAATCCGTATAGGTGTTCGAGTGTTCGAACCGTAATGCGCAAGAAATGGTATGTAAACCCCGTATTTACATGTCTGCCACTATGCATGAGAATCCGTATAGGTGTTCGAGTGTTCGAACCGTAATGCGCAAGAAATGGTATGGAAACCCCGTATTTACATATCTGCCACTGTGCAGGAGAATCCGTATAGGTGTTCGAGTGTTCGAACCGTAATGCGTAAGAAATGATATGTAAACCCCGTATTTACATATCTGCCACTGTGCAGGAGAATCCGTATAGGTGTTCGAGTGTTCGAACCGTAATGCGCAAGAAATGGTATGGAAACCCCGTATTTACATATCTGCCACTCTGCAGAAGAATTCGTATAGGTGTTCGAGTGTTCGATTCGTAATGCGCAAGAAATGGTATGTAAACCCGTTATTTACATATCTGCCACTGCGCAGGAGAATTCGTATAGGTGTTCGAGTGTTCGAACCGTAATGCGCAAGAAATGGTATGGAAACCCCGTATTTACAAATCTACCACTATGCAGGAGAATCCGTATAGGTGTTCGAGTGTTCGAACCGTAATGCGCAAGAAATGGTATGTAAACCCCGTATTTACACATCTGCCACTGTGGAGGAGAATCCGTATAGGTGTTCGAGTGTTCGAACCGTAATGCGCAAGAAATGGTATGTAAACCCCGTATTTACGTATCTGCCACTATGCAGGAGAATCCATATAGGTGTTCGAGTGTTCGAACCGTAATGCGCAAGAAATAGTATGGAAACCCCGTATTTACATATCTTCCACTGTGCAGGAGAATCCGTATAGGTGTTCGAGTGTTCGAACCGTAATGCGCAAGAAATGGTGTGTAAACCCCGTATTTACATATCTGCCACTGTGCAGAAGAATCCGTATACGTGTTCGAGTGTTCGAACCGTAATGCGCAAGAAATGATATGTAAACCCCGTATTTACATATCTGCCACTGTGCAGGAGAATCCGTATAGGTGTTCGAGTGTTCGAACCGTAATGCGCAAGAAATGGTATGGAAACCCCGTATTTACATATCTGCCACTGTGCAGGAGAATCCGTATAGGTGTTCGAGTGTTCGAACCGTAATGCGCAAGAAATGGTATGTAAACCACGTATTTACATATTTGCCACTGTGCAGGAGAATCCATATAGGTGTTCGAGTGTTCGAACCGTAATGCGCAAGAAATTGGTATGGAAACCCCGTATTTACATATCTGCCTCTGTGCAGGAGAATCCGTATAGGTGTTCGAGTGTTCGAACCGTAATGCGCAAGAAATGGTATGTAAACCCCGTATTTACATATCTGCCACTATGCAGGAGAATCCATATAGGTGTTCGAGTGTTCGAACCGTAATGCGCAAGAAATGGTGTGTAAACCCCGTATTTACATATCTGCCACTGTGCAGAAGAATCCGTATACGTGTTCGAGTGTTCGAACCGTAATGCGCAAGAAATGATATGTAAACCCCGTATTTACATATCTGCCACTGTGCAGGAGAATCCGTATAGGTGTTCGAGTGTTCGAACCGTAATGCGCAAGAAATGGTATGGAAACCCCGTATTTACATATCTGCCGCAGTGCAGGAGAATCCGTATAGGTGTTCGAGTGTTCGAACCGTAATGCGCAAGAAATTGTATGTAAACCCCGTATTTACATGTCTGCCACTGTGCAGGAGAATCCGTATAGGTGTTCGAGTGTTCGAACCGTAATGCGCAAGAAATGGTATGGAAACCCCGTATTTACATATCTGCCACTGTGCAGGGGAATCCGTATAGGTGTTCGAGTGTTCGAACAGTAATGCGCAAGAATTGGTATGGAAACCCCGTATTTACATCTCTGCCACAGTGCGGGAGAATCTGTATAGGTGTTCGAGTGTTCGAACCGTAATGCGCAAGAAATGGTATGTAAACCCCGTATTTACATGTCTGCCACTATGCATGAGAATCCGTATAGGTGTTCGAGTGTTCGAACCGTAATGCGCAAGAAATGGTATGGAAACCCCGTATTTACATATCTGCCACTATGCAGGAGAATCCGTATAGGTGTTCGAGTGTTCGAACCGTAATGCGTAAGAAATGATATGTAAACCCCGTATTTACATATCTGCCACTTTGCAGGAGAATCCGTATTGGTGTTCGAGTGTTCGAACCGTAATGCGCAAGAAATGGTATGGAAACCCCGTATTTACATATCCGCCACTCTGCAGAAGAATCCGTATAGGTGTTCGAGTGTTCAATCCGTAATGCGCAAGAAATGGTATGTAAACCCGTTATTTACATATCTGCCACTGCGCAGGAGAATCCGTATAGGTGTTCGAGTGTTCGAACCGTAATGCGCAAGAAATGGTATGGAAACCCCGTATTTACAAATCTACCACTATGCAGGAGAATCCGTATAGGTGTTCGAGTGTTCGAACCGTAATGCGCAAGAAATGGTATGTAAACCCCGTATTTACACATCTGCCACTGTGCAGGAGAATCCGTATAGGTGTTCGAGTGTTCGAACCGTAATGCGCAAGAAATGGTATGTAAACCCCGTATTTACATGTCTGCCACTATGCATGAGAATCCGTATAGGTGTTCGAGTGTTCGAACCGTAATGCGCAAGAAATGGTATGGAAACCCCGTATTTACATATCTGCCACTGTGCAGGAGAATCCGTATAGGTGTTCGAGTGTTCGAACCGTAATGCGTAAGAAATGATATGTAAACCCCGTATTTACATATCTGCCACTGTGCAGGAGAATCCGTATAGGTGTTCGAGTGTTCGAACCGTAATGCGCAAGAAATGGTATGGAAACCCCGTATTTACATATCTGCCACTCTGCAGAAGAATCCGTATAGGTGTTCGAGTGTTCGATCCGTAATGCGCAAGAAATGGTATGTAAACCCGTTATTTACATATCTGCCACTGCGCAGGAGAATTCGTATAGGTGTTCGAGTGTTCGAACCGTAATGCGCAAGAAATGGTATGGAAACCCCGTATTTACAAATCTACCACTATGCAGGAGAATCCGTATAGGTGTTCGAGTGTTCGAACCGTAATGCGCAAGAAATGGTATGTAAACCCCGTATTTACACATCTGCCACTGTGCAGGAGAATCCGTATAGGTGTTCGAGTGTTCGAACCGTAATGCGCAAGAAATGGTATGTAAACCCCGTATTTACGTATCTGCCACTATGCAGGAGAACCCATATAGGTGTTCGAGTGTTCGAACCGTAATGCGCAAGAAATAGTATGGAAACCCCGTATTTACATATCTTCCACTGTGCAGGAGAATCCGTATAGGTGTTCGAGTGTTCGAACCGTAATGCGCAAGAAATGGTGTGTAAACCCCGTATTTACATATCTGCCACTGTGCAGAAGAATCCGTATACGTGTTCGAGTGTTCGAACCGTAATGCGCAAGAAATGATATGTAAACCCCGTATTTACATATCTGCCACTGTGCAGGAGAATCCGTATAGGTGTTCGAGTGTTCGAACCGTAATGCGCAAGAAATGGTATGGAAACCCCGTATTTACATATCTGCCACTGTGCAGGAGAATCCGTATAGGTGTTCGAGTGTTCGAACCGTAATGCGCAAGAAATGGTATGTAAACCACGTATTTACATATTTGCCACTGTGCAGGAGAATCCATATAGGTGTTCGAGTGTTCGAACCGTAATGCGCAAGAAATTGGTATGGAAACCCCGTATTTACATATCTGCCTCTGTGCAGGAGAATCCGTATAGGTGTTCGAGTGTTCGAACCGTAATGCGCAAGAAATGGTATGTAAACCCCGTATTTACATATCTGCCACTATGCAGGAGAATCCATATAGGTGTTCGAGTGTTCGAACCGTAATGCGCAAGAAATGGTGTGTAAACCCCGTATTTACATATCTGCCACTGTGCAGAAGAATCCGTATACGTGTTCGAGTGTTCGAACCGTAATGCGCAAGAAATGATATGTAAACCCCGTATTTACATATCTGCCACTGTGCAGGAGAATCCGTATAGGTGTTCGAGTGTTCGAACCGTAATGCGCAAGAAATGGTATGGAAACCCCGTATTTACATATCTGCCGCAGTGCAGGAGAATCCGTATAGGTGTTCGAGTGTTCGAACCGTAATGCGCAAGAAATTGTATGTAAACCCCGTATTTACATGTCTGCCACTGTGCAGGAGAATCCGTATAGGTGTTCGAGTGTTCGAACCGTAATGCGCAAGAAATGGTATGGAAACCCCGTATTTACATATCTGCCACTGTGCAGGGGAATCCGTATAGGTGTTCGAGTGTTCGAACAGTAATGCGCAAGAATTGGTATGGAAACCCCGTATTTACATCTCTGCCACAGTGCGGGAGAATCTGTATAGGTGTTCGAGTGTTCGAACCGTAATGCGCAAGAAATGGTATGTAAACCCTGTATTTACATGTCTGCCACTATGCATAAGAATCCGTATAGGTGTTCGAGTGTTCGAACCGTAATGCGCAAGAAATGGTATGGAAACCCCGTATTTACATATCTGCCACTGTGCAGGAGAATCCGTATAGGTGTTCGAGTGTTCGAACCGTAATGCGTAAGAAATGATATGTAAACCCCGTATTTACATATCTGCCACTGTGCAGGAGAATCCGTATAGGTGTTCGAGTGTTCGAACCGTAATGCGCAAGAAATGGTATGGAAACCCCGTATTTACATATCTGCCACTCTGCAGAAGAATCCGTATAGGTGTTCGAGTGTTCAATCCGTAATGCGCAAGAAATGGTATGTAAACCCGTTATTTACATATCTGCCACTGCGCAGGAGAATCCGTATAGGTGTTCGAGTGTTCGAACCGTAATGCGCAAGAAATGGTATGGAAACCCCGTATTTACAAATCTACCACTATGCAGGAGAATCCGTATAGGTGTTCGAGTGTTCGAACCGTAATGCGCAAGAAATGGTATGTAAACCCCGTATTTACACATCTGCCACTGTGCAGGAGAATCCGTATAGGTGTTCGAGTGTTCGAACCGTAATGCGCAAGAAATGGTATGTAAACCCCGTATTTACATGTCTGCCACTATGCATGAGAATCCGTATAGGTGTTCGAGTGTTCGAACCGTAATGCGCAAGAAATGGTATGGAAACCCCGTATTTACATATCTGCCACTGTGCAGGAGAATCCGTATAGGTGTTCGAGTGTTCGAACCGTAATGCGCAAGAAATGGTATGTAAACCACGTATTTACATATTTGCCACTGTGCAGGAGAATCCATATAGGTGTTCGAGTGTTCGAACCGTAATGCGCAAGAAATTGGTATGGAAACCCCGTATTTACATATCTGCCTCTGTGCAGGAGAATCCGTATAGGTGTTCGAGTGTTCGAACCGTAATGCGCAAGAAATGGTATGTAAACCCCGTATTTACATATCTGCCACTATGCAGGAGAATCCATATAGGTGTTCGAGTGTTCGAACCGTAATGCGCAAGAAATGGTGTGTAAACCCCGTATTTACATATCTGCCACTATGCAGAAGAATCCGTATACGTGTTCGAGTGTTCGAACCGTAATGCGCAAGAAATGATATGTAAACCCCGTATTTACATATCTGCCACTGTGCAGGAGAATCCGTATAGGTGTTCGAGTGTTCGAACCGTAATGCGCAAGAAATGGTATGGAAACCCCGTATTTACATATCTGCCACTGTGCAGGAGAATCCGTATAGGTGTTCGAGTGTTCGAACCGTAATGCGCAAGAAATTGTATGTAAACCCCGCATTTACATGTCTGCCACTGTGCAGGAGAATCCGTATAGGTGTTCGAGTGTTCGAACCGTAATGCGCAAGAAATGGTATGGAAACCCCGTATTTACATATCTGCCACTGTGCAGGGGAATCCGTATTGGTGTTCGAGTGTTCGAACAGTAATGCGCAAGAATTGGTATGGAAACCCCGTATTTACATCTCTGCCACAGTGCGGGAGAATCTGTATAGGTGTTCGAGTGTTCGAACCGTAATGCGCAAGAAATGGTATGTAAACCCCGTATTTACATGTCTGCCACTATGCATAAGAATCCGTATAGGTGTTCGAGTGTTCGAACCGTAATGCGCAAGAAATGGTATGGAAACCCCGTATTTACATATCTGCCACTGTGCAGGAGAATCCGTATAGGTGTTCGAGTGTTCGAACCGTAATGCGTAAGAAATGATATGTAAACCCCGTATTTACATATCTGCCACTGTGCAGGAGAATCCGTATAGGTGTTCGAGTGTTCGAACCGTAATGCGCAAGAAATGGTATGGAAACCCCGTATTTACATATCTGCCACTCTGCAGAAGAATCCGTATAGGTGTTCGAGTGTTCAATCCGTAATGCGCAAGAAATGGTATGTAAACCCGTTATTTACATATCTGCCACTGCGCAGGAGAATCCGTATAGGTGTTCGAGTGTTCGAACCGTAATGCGCAAGAAATGGTATGGAAACCCTGTATTTACAAATCTACCACTATGCAGGAGAATCCGTATAGGTGTTCGAGTGTTCGAACCGTAATGCGCAAGAAATGGTATGTAAACCCCGTATTTACACATCTGCCACTGTGCAGGAGAATCCGTATAGGTGTTCGAGTGTTCGAACCGTAATGCGCAAGAAATGGTATGTAAACCCCGTATTTACATGTCTGCCACTATGCATGAGAATCCGTATAGGTGTTCGAGTGTTCGAACCGTAATGCGCAAGAAATGGTATGGAAACCCCGTATTTACATATCTGCCACTGTGCAGGAGAATCCGTATAGGTGTTCGAGTGTTCGAACCGTAATGCGTAAGAAATGATATGTAAACCCCGTATTTACATATCTGCCACTGTGCAGGAGAATCCGTATAGGTGTTCGAGTGTTCGAACCGTAATGCGCAAGAAATGGTATGGAAACCCCGTATTTACATATCTGCCACTCTGCAGAAGAATCCGTATAGGTGTTCGAGTGTTCGATCCGTAATGCGCAAGAAATGGTATGTAAACCCGTTATTTACATATCTGCCACTGCGCAGGAGAATTCGTATAGGTGTTCGAGTGTTCGAACCGTAATGCGCAAGAAATGGTATGGAAACCCCGTATTTACAAATCTACCACTATGCAGGAGAATCCGTATAGGTGTTCGAGTGTTCGAACCGTAATGCGCAAGAAATGGTATGTAAACCCCGTATTTACATATCTGCTACTATGCAGGAGAATCCATATAGGTGTTCGAGTGTTCGAACCGTAATGCGCAAGAAATAGTATGGAAACCCCGTATTTACATATCTTCCACTGTGCAGGAGAATCCGTATAGGTGTTCGAGTGTTCGAACCGTAATGCGCAAGAAATGGTGTGTAAACCCCGTATTTACATATCTGCCACTGTGCAGAAGAATCCGTATACGTGTTCGAGTGTTCGAACCGTAATGCGCAAGAAATGATATGTAAACCCCGTATTTACATATCTGCCACTGTGCAGGAGAATCCGTATAGGTGTTCGAGTGTTCGAACCGTAATGCGCAAGAAATGGTATGGAAACCCCGTATTTACATATCTGCCACTGTGCAGGAGAATCCGTATAGGTGTTCGAGTGTTCGAACCGTAATGCGCACGAAATGGTATGTAAACCACGTATTTACATATTTGCCACTGTGCAGGAGAATCCATATAGGTGTTCGAGTGTTCGAACCGTAATGCGCAAGAAATTGGTATGGAAACCCCGTATTTACATATCTGCCTCTGTGCAGGAGAATCCGTATAGGTGTTCGAGTGTTCGAACCGTAATGCGCAAGAAATGGTATGTAAACCCCGTATTTACATATCTGCCACTTTGCAGGAGAATCCATATAGGTGTTCGAGTGTTCGAACCGTAATGCGCAAGAAATGGTATGGAAACCCCGTATTTACATATCTGCCACTGTGCAGGAGAATCCGTATAGGTGTTCGAGTGTTCGTACCGTAATGCGCAAGAAATGGTGTGTAAACCCCGTATTTACATATCTGCCACTGTGCAGAAGAATCCGTATACGTGTTCGAGTGTTCGAACCGTAATGCGCAAGAAATGATATGTAAACCCCATATTTACATATCTGCCACTGTGCAGGAGAATACGTATAGGTGTTCGATTGTTCGAACCGTAATGCGCAAGAAATGGTATGGAAACCCCGTATTTACATATCTGCCATTGTGCAGGAGAATCCGTATAGGTGTTCGAGTGTTCGAACCGTAATGCGCAAGAAATGGTATGTAAACCCCGTATTTACATGTCTGCCACTGTGCAGGAGAATACGTATAGGTGTTCGAGTGTTCGAACCGTAATGCGCAAGAAATGGTATGGAAACCCCGTATTTACATATCTGCCACTGTGGAGGGGAATCCGTATAGGTGTTCGAGTGTTCGAACAGTAATGCGCAAGAATTGGTATGGAAACCCCGTATTTACATCTCTGCCACAGTGCGGGAGAATCCGTATAGGTGTTCGAGTGTTCGAACCGTAATGCGCAAGAAATGGTATGTAAACCCCGTATTTACATGTCTGCCACTATGCATGAGAATCCGTATAGGTGTTCGAGTGTTCGAACCGTAATGCGCAAGAAATGGTATGGAAACCCCGTATTTACATATCTGCCACTGTGCAGGAGAATCCGTATAGGTGTTCGAGTGTTCGAACCGTAATGCGTAAGAAATGATATGTAAACCCCGTATTTACATATCTGCCACTGTGCAGGAGAATCCGTATAGGTGTTCGAGTGTTCGAACCGTAATGCGCAAGAAATGGTATGGAAACCCCGTATTTACACATCTGCCACTCTGCAGAAGAATCCGTATAGGTGTTCGAGTGTTCGATCCGTAATGCGCAAGAAATGGTATGTAAACCCGTTCTTTACATATCTGCCACTGCGCAGGAGAATCCGTATAAGTGTTCGAGTGTTCGAACCGTAATGCGCAAGAAATGGTATGGAAACCCCGTATTTACAAATCTACCACTATGCAGGAGAATCCGTATAGGTGTTCGAGTGTTCGAACCGTAATGCGCAAGAAATGGTATGTAAACCCCGTATTTACACATCTGCCACTGTGCAGGAGAATCCGTATAGGTGTTCGAGTGTTCGAACCGTAATGCGCAAGAAATGGTATGTAAACCCCGTATTTACACGTCTGCCACTATGCATAAGAATCCGTATAGGTGTTCGAGTGTTCGAACCGTAATGCGCAAGAAATGGTATGGAAACCCCGTATTTACATATCTGCCATTGTGCAGGAGAATCCGTATAGGTGTTCGAGTGTTCGAACCGTAATGCGTAAGAAATGATATGTAAACCCCGTATTTACATATCTGCCACTGTGCAGGAGAATCCGTATAGGTGTTCGAGTGTTCGAACCGTAATGCGCAAGAAATGGTATGGAAACCCCGTATTTACATATCTGCCACTCTGCAGAAGAATCCGTATAGGTGTTCGAGTGTTCGATCCGTAATGCGCAAGAAATGGTATGTAAACCCGTTATTTACATATCTGCCACTGCGCAGGAGAATTCGTATAGGTGTTCGAGTGTTCGAACCGTAATGCGCAAGAAATGGTGTGTAAACCCCGTATTTACAAATCTACCACTATGCAGGAGAATCCGTATAGGTGTTCGAGTGTTCGAACCGTAATGCGCAAGAAATGGTATGTAAACCCCGTATTTACATATCTGCTACTATGCAGGAGAATCCATATAGGTGTTCGAGTGTTCGAACCGTAATGCGCAAGAAATAGTATGGAAACCCCGTATTTACATATCTGCCACTGTGCAGGAGAATCCGTATAGGTGTTCGAGTGTTCGAACCGTAATGCGCAAGAAATGGTGTGTAAACCCCGCATTTACATGTCTGCCACTGTGCAGGAGAATCCGTATAGGTGTTCGAGTGTTCGAACCGTAATGCGCAAGAAATGGTATGGAAACCCCGTATTTACATATCTGCCACTGTGCAGGGGAATCCGTATTGGTGTTCGAGTGTTCGAACAGTAATGCGCAAGAATTGGTATGGAAACCCCGTATTTACATCTCTGCCACAGTGCGGGAGAATCTGTATAGGTGTTCGAGTGTTCGAACCGTAATGCGCAAGAAATGGTATGTAAACCCCGTATTTACATGTCTGCCACTATGCATAAGAATCCGTATAGGTGTTCGAGTGTTCGAACCGTAATGCGCAAGAAATGGTATGGAAACCCCGTATTTACATATCTGCCACTGTGCAGGAGAATCCGTATAGGTGTTCGAGTGTTCGAACCGTAATGCGTAAGAAATGATATGTAAACCCCGTATTTACATATCTGCCACTGTGCAGGAGAATCCGTATAGGTGTTCGAGTGTTCGAACCGTAATGCGCAAGAAATGGTATGGAAACCCCGTATTTACATATCTGCCACTCTGCAGAAGAATCCGTATAGGTGTTCGAGTGTTCAATCCGTAATGCGCAAGAAATGGTATGTAAACCCGTTATTTACATATCTGCCACTGCGCAGGAGAATCCGTATAGGTGTTCGAGTGTTCGAACCGTAATGCGCAAGAAATGGTATGGAAACCCTGTATTTACAAATCTACCACTATGCAGGAGAATCCGTATAGGTGTTCGAGTGTTCGAACCGTAATGCGCAAGAAATGGTATGTAAACCCCGTATTTACACATCTGCCACTGTGCAGGAGAATCCGTATAGGTGTTCGAGTGTTCGAACCGTAATGCGCAAGAAATGGTATGTAAACCCCGTATTTACATGTCTGCCACTATGCATGAGAATCCGTATAGGTGTTCGAGTGTTCGAACCGTAATGCGCAAGAAATGGTATGGAAACCCCGTATTTACATATCTGCCACTGTGCAGGAGAATCCGTATAGGTGTTCGAGTGTTCGAACCGTAATGCGTAAGAAATGATATGTAAACCCCGTATTTACATATCTGCCACTGTGCAGGAGAATCCGTATAGGTGTTCGAGTGTTCGAACCGTAATGCGCAAGAAATGGTATGGAAACCCCGTATTTACATATCTGCCACTCTGCAGAAGAATCCGTATAGGTGTTCGAGTGTTCGATCCGTAATGCGCAAGAAATGGTATGTAAACCCGTTATTTACATATCTGCCACTGCGCAGGAGAATTCGTATAGGTGTTCGAGTGTTCGAACCGTAATGCGCAAGAAATGGTATGGAAACCCCGTATTTACAAATCTACCACTATGCAGGAGAATCCGTATAGGTGTTCGAGTGTTCGAACCGTAATGCGCAAGAAATGGTATGTAAACCCCGTATTTACATATCTGCTACTATGCAGGAGAATCCATATAGGTGTTCGAGTGTTCGAACCGTAATGCGCAAGAAATAGTATGGAAACCCCGTATTTACATATCTTCCACTGTGCAGGAGAATCCGTATAGGTGTTCGAGTGTTCGAACCGTAATGCGCAAGAAATGGTGTGTAAACCCCGTATTTACATATCTGCCACTGTGCAGAAGAATCCGTATACGTGTTCGAGTGTTCGAACCGTAATGCGCAAGAAATGATATGTAAACCCCGTATTTACATATCTGCCACTGTGCAGGAGAATCCGTATAGGTGTTCGAGTGTTCGAACCGTAATGCGCAAGAAATGGTATGGAAACCCCGTATTTACATATCTGCCACTGTGCAGGAGAATCCGTATAGGTGTTCGAGTGTTCGAACCGTAATGCGCACGAAATGGTATGTAAACCACGTATTTACATATTTGCCACTGTGCAGGAGAATCCATATAGGTGTTCGAGTGTTCGAACCGTAATGCGCAAGAAATTGGTATGGAAACCCCGTATTTACATATCTGCCTCTGTGCAGGAGAATCCGTATAGGTGTTCGAGTGTTCGAACCGTAATGCGCAAGAAATGGTATGTAAACCCCGTATTTACATATCTGCCACTTTGCAGGAGAATCCATATAGGTGTTCGAGTGTTCGAACCGTAATGCGCAAGAAATGGTATGGAAACCCCGTATTTACATATCTGCCACTGTGCAGGAGAATCCGTATAGGTGTTCGAGTGTTCGTACCGTAATGCGCAAGAAATGGTGTGTAAACCCCGTATTTACATATCTGCCACTGTGCAGAAGAATCCGTATACGTGTTCGAGTGTTCGAACCGTAATGCGCAAGAAATGATATGTAAACCCCATATTTACATATCTGCCACTGTGCAGGAGAATCCGTATAGGTGTTCGATTGTTCGAACCGTAATGCGCAAGAAATGGTATGGAAACCCCGTATTTACATATCTGCCATTGTGCAGGAGAATCCGTATAGGTGTTCGAGTGTTCGAACCGTAATGCGCAAGAAATGGTATGTAAACCCCGTATTTACATGTCTGCCACTGTGCAGGAGAATACGTATAGGTGTTCGAGTGTTCGAACCGTAATGCGCAAGAAATGGTATGGAAACCCCGTATTTACATATCTGCCACTGTGGAGGGGAATCCGTATAGGTGTTCGAGTGTTCGAACAGTAATGCGCAAGAATTGGTATGGAAACCCCGTATTTACATCTCTGCCACAGTGCGGGAGAATCCGTATAGGTGTTCGAGTGTTCGAACCGTAATGCGCAAGAAATGGTATGTAAACCCCGTATTTACATGTCTGCCACTATGCATGAGAATCCGTATAGGTGTTCGAGTGTTCGAACCGTAATGCGCAAGAAATGGTATGGAAACCCCGTATTTACATATCTGCCACTGTGCAGGAGAATCCGTATAGGTGTTCGAGTGTTCGAACCGTAATGCGTAAGAAATGATATGTAAACCCCGTATTTACATATCTGCCACTGTGCAGGAGAATCCGTATAGGTGTTCGAGTGTTCGAACCGTAATGCGCAAGAAATGGTATGGAAACCCCGTATTTACACATCTGCCACTCTGCAGAAGAATCCGTATAGGTGTTCGAGTGTTCGATCCGTAATGCGCAAGAAATGGTATGTAAACCCGTTCTTTACATATCTGCCACTGCGCAGGAGAATCCGTATAAGTGTTCGAGTGTTCGAACCGTAATGCGCAAGAAATGGTATGGAAACCCCGTATTTACAAATCTACCACTATGCAGGAGAATCCGTATAGGTGTTCGAGTGTTCGAACCGTAATGCGCAAGAAATGGTATGTAAACCCCGTATTTACACATCTGCCACTGTGCAGGAGAATCCGTATAGGTGTTCGAGTGTTCGAACCGTAATGCGCAAGAAATGGTATGTAAACCCCGTATTTACACGTCTGCCACTATGCATAAGAATCCGTATAGGTGTTCGAGTGTTCGAACCGTAATACGCAAGAAATGGTATGGAAACCCCGTATTTACATATCTGCCATTGTGCAGGAGAATCCGTATAGGTGTTCGAGTGTTCGAACCGTAATGCGTAAGAAATGATATGTAAACCCCGTATTTACATATCTGCCACTGTGCAGGAGAATCCGTATAGGTGTTCGAGTGTTCGAACCGTAATGCGCAAGAAATGGTATGGAAACCCCGTATTTACATATCTGCCACTCTGCAGAAGAATCCGTATAGGTGTTCGAGTGTTCGATCCGTAATGCGCAAGAAATGGTATGTAAACCCGTTATTTACATATCTGCCACTGCGCAGGAGAATTCGTATAGGTGTTCGAGTGTTCGAACCGTAATGCGCAAGAAATGGTATGGAAACCACGTATTTACAAATCTACCACTATGCAGGAGAATCCGTATAGGTGTTCGAGTGTTCGAACCGTAATGCGCAAGAAATGGTATGTAAACCCCGTATTTACACATCTGCCACTGTGCAGGAGAATCCGTATAGGTGTTCGAGTGTTCGAACCGTAATGCGCAAGAAATGGTATGTAAACCCCGTATTTACATATCTGCCACTATGCCGGAGAATCCATATAGGTGTTCGAGTGTTCGAACCGTAATGCGCAAGAAATAGTATGGAAACCCCGTATTTACATATCTTCCACTGTGCAGGAGAATCCGTATAGGTGTTCGAGTGTTCGAACCGTAATGCGCAAGAAATGGTGTGTAAACCCCGTATTTACATATCTGCCACTGTGCAGAAGAATCCGTATACGTGTTCGAGTGTTCGAACCGTAATGCGCAAGAAATGATATGTAAACCCCGTATTTACATATCTGCCA
This sequence comes from Camellia sinensis, assembly GCF_055761805.1. Taxonomy (NCBI): domain Eukaryota; kingdom Viridiplantae; phylum Streptophyta; class Magnoliopsida; order Ericales; family Theaceae; genus Camellia; species Camellia sinensis. The sequence goes on along the minus strand of NW_028128989.1, from coordinate 1,660,393 downwards.
CTGTGCAGGAGAATCCGTATAGGTGTTCGAGTGTTCGAACCGCAATGCGCAAGAAATGGTATGGAAACCCCGTATTTACATATCTGCCACTGTGCAGGAGAATCCGTATAGGTGTTCGAGTGTTCGAACCGTAATGCGCAAGAAATGGTATGTAAACCACGTATTTACATATCTGCCACTTTGCAGGAGAATCCATATAGGTGTTCGAGTGTTCGAACCGTAATGCGCAAGAAATTGGTATGGAAACCCCGTATTTACATATCTGCCTCTGTGCAGGAGAATCCGTATAGGTGTTCGAGTGTTCGAACCGTAATGCGCAAGAAATGGTATGTAAACCCCGTATTTACATATCTGCCACTATGCAGGAGAATCCATATAGGTGTTCGAGTGTTCGAACCGTAATGCGCAAGAAATGATATGGAAACCCCGTATTTACATATCTGCCACTGTGCAGGAGAATCCGTATAGGTGTTCGAGTGTTCGAACCGTAATGCGCAAGAAATGGTGTGTAAACCCCGTATTTACATATCTGCCACTATGTAGAAGAATCCGTATACGTGTTCGAGTGTTCGAACCGTAATGCGCAAGAAATGATATGTAAACCCCGTATTTACATATCTGCCACTGTGCAGGAGAATCCGTATAGGTGTTCGAGTGTTCGAACCGTAATGCGCAAGAAATGGTATGGAAACCCCGTATTTACATATCTGCCACTGTGCAGGAGAATCCGTATAGGTGTTCGAGTGTTCGAACCGTAATGCGCAAGAAATGGTATGTAAACCCCGTATTTACATGTCTGCCACTGTGCAGGAGAATCCGTATAGGTGTTCGAGTGTTCGAACCGTAATGCGCAAGAAATGGTATGGAAACCCCGTATTTACATATCTGCCACTGTGCTGGGGAATCCGTATAGGTGTTCGAGTGTTCGAACAGTAATGCGCAAGAATTGGTATGGAAACCCCGTATTTACATCTCTGCCACAGTGCGGGAGAATCCGTATAGGTGTTCGAGTGTTCGAACCGTAATGCGCAAGAAATGGTATGTAAACCCCGTATTTACATGTCTGCCACTATGCATGAGAATCCGTATAGGTGTTCGAGTGTTCGAACCGTAATGCGCAAGAAATGGTATAGAAACCCCGTATTTACATATCTGCCACTGTGCAGGAGAATCCGTATAGGTGTTCGAGTGTTCGAACCGTAATGCGCAAGAAATGGTATGGAAACCCCGTATTTACATATCTGCCACTGTGCAGGAGAATCCGTATAGGTGTTCGAGTGTTCGAACCGTAATGCGCAAGAAATGGTATGGAAACCCCGTATTTACATGTCTGCCACTGTGCAGGAGAATCCGTATAGGTGTTCGAGTGTTCGAACCGTAATGCGCAAGAAATGGTATGGAAACCCCGTATTTACATATCTGCCACTGTGCAGGAGAATCCGTATAGGTGTTCGAGTGTTCGAACCGTAATGCGCAAGAAATGGTATGTAAACCACGTATTTACATATCTGCCACTGTGCAGGAGAATCCATATAGGTGTTCGAGTGTTCGAACCGTAATGCGCAAGAAATTGGTATGGAAACCCCGTATTTACATATCTGCCTCTGTGCAGGAGAATCCGTATAGGTGTTCGAGTGTTCGAACCGTAATGCGCAAGAAATGGTATGTAAACCCCGTATTTACATATCTGCCACTATGCAGGAGAATCCATATAGGTGTTCGAGTGTTCGAACCGTAATGCGCAAGAAATGATATGGAAACCCCGTATTTACATATCTGCCACTATAAAGGAGAATCCGTATAGGTGTTCGAGTGTTCGAACCGTAATGCGCAAGAAATGGTGTGTAAACCCCGTATTTACATATCTGCCACTATGTAGAAGAATCCGTATACGTGTTCGAGTGTTCGAACCGTAATGCGCAAGAAATGATATGTAAACCCCGTATTTACATATATGCCACTGTGCAGGAGAATCCGTATAGGTGTTCGAGTGTTCGAACCGTAATGCGCAAGAAATGGTATGGAAACCCCGTATTTACATATCTGCCACTGTGCAGGAGAATCCGTATAGGTGTTCGAGTGTTCGAACCGTAATGCGCAAGAAATGGTATGTAAACCCCGTATTTACATGTCTGCCACCGTGCAGGAGAATCCGTATAGGTGTTCGAGTGTTCGAACCGTAATGCGCAAGAAATGGTATGGAAACCCCGTATTTACATATCTGCCACTGTGCTGGGGAATCCGTATAGGTGTTCGAGTGTTCGACCAGTAATGCGCAAGAATTGGTATGGAAACCCCGTATTTACATCTCTGCCACAGTGCGGGAGAATACGTATAGGTGTTCGAGTGTTCGAACCGTAATGCGCAAGAAATGGTATGTAAACCCCGTATTTACATGTCTGCCACTATGCACGAGAATCCGTATAGGTGTTCGAGTGTTCGAACCGTAATGCGTAAGAAATGATATGTAAACCCCGTATTTACATATCTGCCACTGTGCAGGAGAATCCGTATAGGTGTTCGAGTGTTCGAACCGTAATGCGCAAGAAATGGTATGGAAACCCCGTATTTACATATCTGCCACTCTGCAGAAGAATCCGTATAGGTGTTCGATTGTTCGATCCGTAATGCGCAAGAAATGGTATGTAAACCCGTTATTTACATATCTGCCACTGCGCAGGAGAATCCGTATAGGTGTTCGAGTGTTCGAACCGTAATGCGCAAGAAATGGAATGGAAACCCTGTATTTACAAATCTACCACTATGCAGGAGAATCCGTATAGGTGTTCGAGTGTTCGAACCGTAATGCGCAAGAAATGGTATGTAAACCCCGTATTTACACATCTGCCACTGTGCAGGAGAATCCGTATAGGTGTTCGAGTGTTCGAACCGTAATGCGCAAGAAATGGTATGTAAACCCCGTATTTACATATCTGCCACTTTGCAGGAGAATCCATATAGGTGTTCGAGTGTTCGAACCGTAATGCGCAAGAAACAGTATGGAAACCCCGTATTTACATATCTTCCACTGTGCAGGAGAATCCGTATAGGTGTTCGAGTGTTCGAACCGTAATGCGCAAGAAATGGTGTGTAAACCCCGTATTTACATATCTGCCACTGTGCAGAAGAATCCGTATACGTGTTCGAGTGTTCGAACCGTAATGCGCAAGAAATGATATGTAAACCCCGTATTTACATATCTGCCACTGTGTAGGAGAATCCGTATAGGTGTTCGAGTGTTCGAACCGTAATGCGCAAGAAATGGTATGGAAACCCCGTATTTACATATCTGCCACTGTGCAGGAGAATCCGTATAGGTGTTCGAGTGTTCGAACCGTAATGCGCAAGAAATGGTATGTAAACCACGTATTTACATATCTGCCACTGTGCAGGAGAATACATATAGGTGTTCGAGTGTTCGAACCGTAATGCGCAAGAAATTGGTATGGAAACCCCGTATTTACATATCTGCCACTGTGCAGGAGAATCCGTATAGGTGTTCGAGTGTTCGAACCGTAATGCGTAAGAAATGATATGTAAACCCCGTATTTACATATCTGCCACTGTGCAGGAGAATCCGTATAGGTATTCGAGTGTTCGAACCGTAATGCGCAAGAAATGGTATGGAAACCCCGTATTTACATATCTGCCACTCTGCAGAAGAATCCGTATAGGTGTTCGAGTGTTCGATCCGTAATGCGCAAGAAATGGTATGTAAACCCGTTATTTACATATCTGCCACTGCGCAGGAGAATCCGTATAGGTGTTCGAGTGTTCGAACCGTAATGCGCAAGAAATGGTATGGAAACCCCGTATTTACAAATCTACCACTGTGCAGGAGAATCCGTATAGGTGTTCGAGTGTTCGAACCGTAATGCGCAAGAAATGGTATGGAAACCCCGTATTTACGTATCTGCCACTGTGCAGGGGAATCCGTATAGGTGTTCGAGTGTTCGAACAGTAATGCGCAAGAATTGGTATGGAAACCCCGTATTTACATCTCTGCCACTGTGCAGGAGAATCCGTATAGGTGTTCGAGTGTTCGAACCGTAATGCGCAAGAAATGGTATGTAAACCCCGTATTTACATGTCTGCCACTGTGCATGAGAATCCGTATAGGTGTTCGAGTGTTCGAACCGTAATGCGCAAGAAATGGTATGGAAACCCCGTATTTACATATCTGCCACTGTGCAGGGGAATCCGTATAGGTGTTCGAGTGTTCGAACAGTAATGCGTAAGAAATGGTATGGAAACCCCGTATTTACATCTCTGCCACTGTGCGGGAGAATCCGTATAGGTGTTCGAGTGTTCGAACCGTAATGCGCAAGAAATGGTATGTAAACCCCCTATTTACATGTCTGCCACTGTGCATGAGAATCCGTATAGGTATTCGAGTGTTCGATCCGTAATGCGCATGAAATGGTATGGAAACCCCGTATTTACATATCTGCCACTCTGCAGAAGAATCCGTATAGGTGTTCGAGTGTTCGATCCGTAATGCGCAAGAAATGGTATGTAAACCCGTTATTTACATATCTGCCACTGCGCAGGAGAATCTGTATAGGTGTTCGAGTGTTCGAACCGTAATGCGCAAGAAATGGTATGGAAACCCCGTATTTACAAATCTTCCACTATGCAGGAGAATCCGTATAGGTGTTCGAGTGTTCGAACCGTAATGCGCAAGAAATGGTATGTAAACCCCGTATTTACACATCTGCCACTGTGCAGGAGAATCCGTATAGGTGTTCGAGTGTTCGAACCATAATGCGCAAGAAATGGTATGTAAACCCCGTATTTACATATCTGCCACTATGCAGGAGAATCCATATAGGTGTTCGAGTGTTCGAACCGTAATGCGCAAGAAACAGTATGGAAACCCCGTATTTACATATCTTCCACTGTGCAGGAGAATCCGTATAGGTGTTCGAGTGTTCGAACCGTAATGCGCAAGAAATGGTGTGTAAACCCCGTATTTACATATCTGCCACTGTGCAGAAGAATCCGTATACGTGTTCGAGTGTTCGAACCGTAATGCGCAAGAAATGATATGTAAACCCCGTATTTACATATCTGCCACTGTGTAGGAGAATCCGTATAGGTGTTCGAGTGTTCGAACCGTAATGCGCAAGAAATGGTATGGAAACCCCGTATTTACATATCTGCCACTGTGCAGGAGAATCCGTATAGGTGTTCGAGTGTTCGAACCGTAATGCGCAAGAAATGGTATGTAAACCACGTATTTACATATCTGCCACTGTGCAGGAGAATACATATAGGTGTTCGAGTGTTCGAACCGTAATGCGCAAGAAATTGGTATGGAAACCCCGTATTTACATATCTGCCACTGTGCAGGAGAATCCGTATAGGTGTTCGAGTGTTCGAACCGTAATGCGTAAGAAATGATATGTAAACCCCGTATTTACATATCTGCCACTGTGCAGGAGAATCCGTATAGGTGTTCGAGTGTTCGAACCGTAATGCGCAAGAAATGGTATGGAAACCCCGTATTTACATATCTGCCACTCTGCAGAAGAATCCGTATAGGTGTTCGAGTGTTCGATCCGTAATGCGCAAGAAATGGTATGTAAACCCGTTATTTACATATCTGCCACTGCGCAGGAGAATCCGTATAGGTGTTCGAGTATTCGAACCGTAATGCGCAAGAAATGGTATGGAAACCCCGTATTTACAAATCTACCACTGTGCAGGAGAATCCGTATAGGTGTTCGAGTGTTCGAACCGTAATGCGCAAGAAATGGTATGGAAACCCCGTATTTACATATCTGCCACTGTGCAGGGGAATCCGTATAGGTGTTCGAGTGTTCGAACAGTAATGCGCAAGAATTGGAATGGAAACCCCGTATTTACATCTCTGCCACTGTGCGGCAGAATCCGTATAGGTGTTCGAGTGTTCGAACCGTAATGCGCAAGAAATGGTATGTAAACCCCGTATTTACATGTCTGCCACTGTGCATGAGAATCCGTATAGGTGTTCGAGTGTTCGAACCGTAATGCGCAAGAAATTGTATGGAAACCCCGTATTTACATATCTGCCACTGTGCAGGAGAATCCGTATAGGTGTTCGAGTGTTCGAACTGTAATTCTTAAGAAATGATATGTAAACCCCGTATTTACATATCTGCCACTGTGCAGGAGAATCCGTATAGGTGTTCGAGTGTTCGAACCGTAATGCGCAAGAAATAGTATGGAAACCCCGTATTTACATATCTGCCACTGTGCAGGAGAATCCGTATAGGTGTTCGAGTGTTCGAACCGTAATGCGGAAGAAATGGTATGTAAACCACGTATTTAAATATCTGCCACTGTGCAGGAGAATCCATATAGGTGTTCGAGTGTTCGAACCGTAATGCGCAAGAATTGGTATGGAAACCCCATATTTACATATCAGCCATTGTGCAGGAGAATCTGTATAGGTGTTCGAGTGTTCGAACCGTAATGCGCAAGAAATGATATGTAAACCCCGTATTTACATATCTGTCACTGTGCAGGAGAATCCGTATAGGTGTTCGAGTGTTCGAACCGTAATGCGCAAGAAATGGTATGTAAACCCCGTATTTACACATCTGCCACTGTGCAGGAGAATCCGTATAGGTGTTCGAGTGTTCGAACCGTAATGCGCAAGAAATGGTATGTAAACCCCGTATTTACATATCTGCCACTATGCAGGAGAATCCATATAGTTGTTCGAGTGTTCGAACCGTAATGCGCTAGAAACAGTATGGAAACCCCGTATTTACATATCTTCCACTGTGCAGGAGAATCCGTATAGGTGTTCGAGTGTTCGAACCGTAATGCGCAAGAAATGGTGTGTAAACCCCGTATTTACATATCTGCCACTGTGGAGAAGAATCCGTATAGGTGTTCGAGTGTTCGAACCGTAATGCGCAAGAAATGATATGTAAACCCCGTATTTACATATCTGCCACTGTGTAGGAGAATCCGTATAGGTGTTCGAGTGTTCGAACCGTAATGCGCAAGAAATGGTATGGAAACCCCGTATTTACATATCTGCCACTGTGGAGGAGAATCCGTATAGGTGTTCGAGTGTTCGAACCGTAATGCGCAAGAAATGGTATGTAAACCACGTATTTACATATCTGCCACTGTGCAGGAGAATACATATAGGTGTTCGAGTGTTCGAACCGTAATGCGCAAGAAATTGGTATGGAAACCCCGTATTTACATATCTGCCACTGTGCAGGAGAATCCGTATAGGTGTTCGAGTGTTCGAACCGTAATGCGTAAGAAATGATATGTAAACCCCGTATTTACATATCTGCCACTGTGCAGGGGAATCCGTATAGCTGTTCGAGTGTTCGAACCGTAATGCGCAAGAAATGGTATGGAAACCCCGTATTTACATATCTGCCACTCTGCAGAAGAATCCGTATAGGTGTTCGAGTGTTCGATCCGTAATGCGCAAGAAATGGTATGTAAACCCGTTATTTACATATCTGCCACTGCGCAGGAGAATCCGTATAGGTGTTCGAGTATTCGAACCGTAATGCGCAAGAAATGGTATGGAAACCCCGTATTTACAAATCTACCACTGTGCAGGAGAATCCGTATAGGTGTTCGAGTGTTCGAACCGTAATGCGCAAGAAATGGTATGGAAACCCCGTATTTACATATCTGCCACTGTGCAGAGGAATCCGTATAGGTGTTCGAGTGTTCGAACAGTAATGCGCAAGAATTGGAATGGAAACCCCGTATTTACATCTCTGCCACTGTGCGGCAGAATCCGTATAGGTGTTCGAGTGTTCGAACCGTAATGCGCAAGAAATGGTATGTAAACCCCGTATTTACATGTCTGCCACTGTGCATGAGAATCCGTATAGGTGTTCGAGTGTTCGAACCGTAATGCGCAAGAAATTGTATGGAAACCCCGTATTTACATATCTGCCACTGTGCAGGAGAATCCGTATAGGTGTTCGAGTGTTCGAACTGTAATTCTTAAGAAATGATATGTAAACCCCGTATTTACATATCTGCCACTGTGCAGGAGAATCCGTATAGGTGTTCGAGTGTTCGAACCGTAATGCGCAAGAAATAGTATGGAAACCCCGTATTTACATATCTGCCACTGTGCAGGAGAATCCGTATAGGTGTTCGAGTGTTCGAACCGTAATGCGGAAGAAATGGTATGTAAACCACGTATTTAAATATCTGCCACTGTGCAGGAGAATCCATATAGGTGTTCGAGTGTTCGAACCGTAATGCGCAAGAATTGGTATGGAAACCCCATATTTACATATCAGCCATTGTGCAGGAGAATCTGTATAGGTGTTCGAGTGTTCGAACCGTAATGCGCAAGAAATGATATGTAAACCCCGTATTTACATATCTGTCACTGTGCAGGAGAATCCGTATAGGTGTTCGAGTGTTCGAACCGTAATGCGCAAGAAATGGTATGTAAACCCCGTATTTACACATCTGCCACTGTGCAGGAGAATCCGTATAGGTGTTCGAGTGTTCGAACCGTAATGCGCAAGAAATGGTATATAAACCCCGTATTTACATATCTGCCACTATGCAGGAGAATCCATATAGTTGTTCGAGTGTTCGAACCGTAATGCGCTAGAAACAGTATGGAAACCCCGTATTTACATATCTTCCACTGTGCAGGAGAATCCGTATAGGTGTTCGAGTGTTCGAACCGTAATGCGCAAGAAATGGTGTGTAAACCCCGTATTTACATATCTGCCACTGTGCAGAAGAATCCGTTTAGGTGTTCGAGTGTTCGAACCGTAATGCGCAAGAAATGATATGTAAACCCCGTATTTGCATATCTGCCACTGTGTAGGAGAATCCGTATAGGTGTTCGAGTGTTCGAACCGTAATGCGCAAGAAATGGTATGGAAACCCCGTATTTACATATCTGCCACTGTGCAGGAGAATCCGTATAGGTGTTCGAGTGTTCGAACCGTAATGCGCAAGAAATGATATGTAAACCACGTATTTACATATCTGCCACTGTGCAGGAGAATACATATTGGTGTTCGAGTGTTCGAACCGTAATGCGCAAGAAATTGGTATGGAAACCCCGTATTTACATATCTGCCACTGTGCAGGAGAATCCGTATAGGTGTTCGAGTGTTCGAACCGTAATGCGTAAGAAATGATATGTAAACCCCGTATTTACATATCTGCCACTGTGCAGGAGAATCCGTATAGGTGTTCGAGTGTTCGAACCGTAATGCGCAAGAAATGGTATGGAAACCCCGTATTTACATATCTGCCACTCTGCAGAAGAATCCGTATAGGTGTTCGAGTGTTCGATCCGTAATGCGCAAGAAATGGTATGTAAACCCGTTATTTACATATCTGCCACTGCGCAGGAGAATCCGTATAGGTGTTCGAGTGTTCGAACCGTAATGCGCAAGAAATGGTATGGAAACCCCGTATTTACAAATCTACCACTGTGCAGGAGAATCCGTATAGGTGTTCGAGTGTTCGAACCGTAATGCGCAAGAAATGGTATGGAAACCCCGTATTTACGTATCTGCCACTGTGCAGGGGAATCCGTATAGGTGTTCGAGTGTTCGAACAGTAATGCGCAAGAATTGGTATGGAAACCCCGTATTTACATCTCTGCCACTGTGCAGGAGAATCCGTATAGGTGTTCGAGTGTTCGAACCGTAATGCGCAAGAAATGGTATGTAAACCCCGTATTTACATGTCTGCCACTGTGCATGAGAATCCGTATAGGTGTTCGAGTGTTCGAACCGTAATGCGCAAGAAATGGTATGGAAACCCCGTATTTACATATCTGCCACTGTGCAGGGGAATCCGTATAGGTGTTCGAGTGTTCGAACAGTAATGCGCAAGAATTGGTATGGAAACCCCGTATTTACATCTCTGCCACTGTGCGGGAGAATCCGTATAGGTGTTCGAGTGTTCGAACCGTAATGCGCAAGAAATGGTATGTAAACCCCGTATTTACATGTCTGCCACTGTGCATGAGAATCCGTATAGGTGTTCGAGTGTTCGATCCGTAATGCGCATGAAATGGTATGGAAACCCCGTATTTACATATCTGCCACTCTGCAGAAGAATCCGTATAGGTGTTCGAGTGTTCGATCCGTAATGCGCAAGAAATGGTATGTAAACCCGTTATTTACATATCTGCCACTGCGCAGGAGAATCCGTATAGGTGTTCGAGTGTTCGAACCGTAATGCGCAATAAATGGTATGGAAACCCCGTATTTACAAATCTACCACTATGCAGGAGAATCCGTATAGGTGTTCGAGTGTTCGAACCGTAATGCGCAAGAAATGGTATGTAAACCCCGTATTTACACATCTGCCACTGTGCAGGAGAATCCGTATAGGTGTTCGAGTGTTCGAACCGTAATGCGCAAGAAATGGTATGTAAACCCCGTATTTACATATCTGCCACTATGCAGGAGAATCCATATAGGTGTTCGAGTGTTCGAACCGTAATGCGCAAGAAACAGTATGGAAACCCCGTATTTACATATCTTCCACTGTGCAGGAGAATCCGTATAGGTGTTCGAGTGTTCGAACCGTAATGCGCAAGAAATGGTGTGTAAACCACGTATTTACATATCTGCCACTGTGCAGAAGAATCCGTATACGTGTTCGAGTGTTCGAACCGTAATGCGCAAGAAATGATATGTAAACCCCGTATTTACATATCTGCCACTGTGCAGGAGAATCCGTATAGGTGTTCGAGTGTTCGAACCGTAATGCGCAAGAAATGGTATGGAAACCCCGTATTTACATATCTTCCACTGTGCAGGAGAATCCGTATAGGTGTTCGAGTGTTCGAACCGTAATGCGCAAGAAATGGTATGTAAACCACGTATTTACATGTCTGCCACTATGCATGAGAATCCGTATAGGTGTTCGAGTGTTCGAACCGTAATGCGCAAGAAATGGTATGGAAACCCCGTATTTACATATCTGCCACTGTGCAGGAGAATCCGTATAGGTGTTCGAGTGTTCGAACCGTAATGCGTAAGAAATGATATGTAAACCCCGTATTTACATATCTGCCACTGTGCAGGAGAATCCGTATAGGTGTTCGAGTGTTCGAACCGTAATGCGCAAGAAATGGTATGGAAACCCCGTATTTACATATCTGCCACTCTGCAGAAGAATCCGTATAGGTGTTCGAGTGTTCGATCCGTAATGCGCAAGAAATGGTATGTAAACCCGTTATTTACATATCTGCCACTGCGCAGGAGAATCCGTATAGGTGTTCGAGTATTCGAACCGTAATGCGCAAGAAATGGTATGGAAACCCCGTATTTACAAATCTACCACTGTGCAGGAGAATCCGTATAGGTGTTCGAGTGTTCGAACCGTAATGCGCAAGAAATGGTATGGAAACCCCGTATTTACATATCTGCCACTGTGCAGGGGAATCCGTATAGGTGTTCGAGTGTTCGAACAGTAATGCGCAAGAATTGGAATGGAAACCCCGTATTTACATCTCTGCCACTGTGCGGCAGAATCCGTATAGGTGTTCGAGTGTTCGAAACGTAATGCGCAAGAAATTGTATGTAAACCCCGTATTTACATGTCTGCCACTGTGCATGAGAATCCGTATAGGTGTTCGAGTGTTCGAACCGTAATGCGCAAGAAATTGTATGGAAACCCCGTATTTACATATCTGCCACTGTGCAGGAGAATCCGTATAGGTGTTCGAGTGTTCGAACTGTAATTCTTAAGAAATGATATGTAAACCCCGTATTTACATATCTGCCACTGTGCAGGAGAATCCGTATAGGTGTTCGAGTGTTCGAACCGTAATGCGCAAGAAATAGTATGGAAACCCCGTATTTACATATCTGCCACTGTGCAGGAGAATCCGTATAGGTGTTCGAGTGTTCGAACCGTAATGCGGAAGAAATGGTATGTAAACCACGTATTTACATATCTGCCACTGTGCAGGAGAATCCATATAGGTGTTCGAGTGTTCGTACCGTAATGCGCAAGAATTGGTATGGAAACCCCATATTTACATATCAGCCATTGTGCAGGAGAATCTGTATAGGTGTTCGAGTGTTCGAACCGTAATGCGCAAGAAATGATATGTAAACCCCGTATTTACATATCTGTCACTGTGCAGGAGAATCCGTATAGGTGTTCGAGTGTTCGAACCGTAATGCGCAAGAAATGGTATGTAAACCCCGTATTTACATGTCTGCCACTGTGCAGGAGAATCCGTATAGGTGTTCGAGTGTTCGAACTGTAATGCGCAAGAAATGGTATGGAAACCCCGTATTTACATATCTGCCACTGTGCAGGGGAATCCGTATAGGTGTTCGAGTGTTCGAACAGTAATGCGCAAGAATTGGTATGGAAACCCCATATTTACATCTCTGCCACTGTGCGGGAGAATCCGTATAGGTGTTCGAGTGTTCGAACCGTAATGCGCAAGAAATGGTATGGAAACCCCGTATTTACATATCTGCCACTGTGCAGGAGAATCCGTATAGGTGTTCGAGTGTTCGAACCGTAATTCGGAAGAAATGATATGTAAACCCCGTATTTACATATCTGCCACTGTGCAGGAGAATCCGTATAGGTGTTCGAGTGTTCGAACCGTAATGTGCAAGAAATGGTATGGAAACCCCGTATTTACATATCTGCCACTGTGCAGGAGAATCCGTATAGGTGTTCGAGTGTTCGAACCGTAATGCGGAAGAAATGGTATGTAAACCACGTATTTACATATCTGCCACTGTGCAGGAGAATCCATATAGGTGTTCGAGTGTTCGAACCGTAATGCGCAAGAATTGGTATGGAAACCCCATATTTACATATCAGCCACTGTGCAGGAGAATCCGTATAGGTGTTCGAGTGTTCGAACCGTAATGCGCAAGAAATGATATGTAAACCCCGTATTTACATATCTGTCACTGTGTAGGAGAATCCGTATAGGTGTTCGAGTGTTCGAACCGTAATGCGCAAGAAATGGTATGTAAACCCCGTATTTACATGTCTGCCACTGTGCAGGAGAATCCGTATAGGTGTTCGAGTGTTCGAACCGTAATGCGCAAGAAATGGTATGGAAACCCCGTATTTACATATCTGCCACTGTGCAGGGGAATCCGTATAGGTGTTCGAGTGTTCGAACAGTAATGCGCAAGAATTGGTATGGAAACCCCGTATTTACATCTCTGCCACTGTGCGGGAGAATCCGTATAGGTGTTCGAGTGTTCGAACCGTAATGCGCAAGAAATGGTATGGAAACCCCGTATTTACATATCTGCCACTGTGCAGGGGAATCCGTATAGGTGTTCGAGTGTTCGAACAGTAATGCGCAAGAATTGGTATGGAAACCCCGTATTTACATATCTGCCACTGTGCATGAGAATCCGTATAGGTGTTCGAGTGTTCGATCCGTAATGCGCATGAAATGGTATGGAAACCCGGTATTTACATATCTGCCACTCTGCAGAAGAATCCGTATAGATGTTCGAGTGTTCGATCCGTAATGCACAAGAAATGGTATGTAAACCCATTATTTACATATCTGCCACTGCGCAGGAGAATCCGTATAGGTGTTCGAGTGTTCGAACCGTAATGCGCAAGAAATGGTATGGAAACCCCGTATTTACAAATCTACCACTATGCAGGAGAATCCGTATAGGTGTTCGAGTGTTCGAACCGTAATGCGCAAGAAATGATATGTAAACCCCGTATTTACTTATCTGCCACTGTGCAGGAGAATCCGTATAGGTATTCGAGTGTTCGAACCGTAATGCGTAAGAAATGGTATGGAAACCCCGTATTTACATATCTGCCACTCTGCAGAAGAATCCGTATAGGTGTTCGAGTGTTCGATCCGTAAGGCGCAAGAAATGGTATGTAAACCCCGTATTTACATATCTGCCACTATGCAGGAGAATCCGTATAGGTGTTCGAGTGTTCGACCCGTAATGCGCAAGAAATGGTGTGTAAAACCCGTATTTACATATCTGCCACTGTGCAGAAGAATCCGTAAAGGTGTTCGAGTGTTCGAACCGTAATGCGCAAGAAATGGTATGGAAACCCCGTATTTACATATCTGCCACTGTGCAGGGGAATCCGTATAGGTGTTCGAGTGTTCGAACAGTAATGCGCAAGAATTGGAATGGAAACCCCGTATTTACATCTCTGCCACTGTGCGGCAGAATCCGTATAGGTGTTCGAGTGTTCGAACCGTAATGCGCAAGAAATGGTATGTAAACCCCGTATTTACATGTCTGCCACTGTGCATGAGAATCCGTATAGGTGTTCGAGTGTTCGAACCGTAATGCGCAAGAAATTGTATGGAAACCCCGTATTTACATATCTGCCACTGTGCAGGAGAATCCGTATAGGTGTTCGAGTGTTCGAACTGTAATTCTTAAGAAATGATATGTAAACCCCGTATTTACATATCTGCCACTGTGCAGGAGAATCCGTATAGGTGTTCGAGTGTTCGAACCGTAATGCGCAAGAAATAGTATGGAAACCCCGTATTTACATATCTGCCACTGTGCAGGAGAATCCGTATAGGTGTTCGAGTGTTCGAACCGTAATGCGGAAGAAATGGTATGTAAACCACGTATTTACATATCTGCCACTGTGCAGGAGAATCCATATAGGTGTTCGAGTGTTCGAACCGTAATGCGCAAGAATTGGTATGGAAACCCCATATTTACATATCAGCCATTGTGCAGGAGAATCTGTATAGGTGTTCGAGTGTTCGAACCGTAATGCGCAAGAAATGATATGTAAACCCCGTATTTACATATCTGTCACTGTGCAGGAGAATCCGTATAGGTGTTCGAGTGTTCGAACCGTAATGCGCAAGAAATGGTATGTAAACCCCGTATTTACATGTCTGCCACTGTGCAGGAGAATCCGTATAGGTGTTCGAGTGTTCGAACTGTAATGCGCAAGAAATGGTATGGAAACCCCGTATTTACATATCTGCCACTGTGCAGGGGAATCCGTATAGGTGTTCGAGTGTTCGAACAGTAATGCGCAAGAATTGGTATGGAAACCCCATATTTACATCTCTGCCACTGTGCGGGAGAATCCGTATAGGTGTTCGAGTGTTCGAACCGTAATGCGCAAGAAATGGTATGGAAACCCCGTATTTACATATCTGCCACTGTGCAGGAGAATCCGTATAGGTGTTCGAGTGTTCGAACCGTAATTCGGAAGAAATGATATGTAAACCCCGTATTTACATATCTGCCACTGTGCAGGAGAATCCGTATAGGTGTTCGAGTGTTCGAACCGTAATGCGCAAGAAATGGTATGGAAACCCCGTATTTACATATCTGCCACTGTGCAGGAGAATCCGTATAGGTGTTCGAGTGTTCGAACCGTAATGCGGAAGAAATGGTATGTAAACCACGTATTTACATATCTGCCACTGTGCAGGAGAATCCATATAGGTGTTCGAGTGTTCGAACCGTAATGCGCAAGAATTGGTATGGAAACCCCATATTTACATATCAGCCACTGTGCAGGAGAATCCGTATAGGTGTTCGAGTGTTCGAACCGTAATGCGCAAGAAATGATATGTAAACCCCGTATTTACATATCTGTCACTGTGTAGGAGAATCCGTATAGGTGTTCGAGTGTTCGAACCGTAATGCGCAAGAAATGGTATGTAAACCCCGTATTTACATGTCTGCCACTGTGCAGGAGAATCCGTATAGGTGTTCGAGTGTTCGAACCGTAATGCGCAAGAAATGGTATGGAAACCCCGTATTTACATATCTGCCACTGTGCAGGGGAATCCGTATAGGTGTTCGAGTGTTCGAACAGTAATGCGCAAGAATTGGTATGGAAACCCCGTATTTACATCTCTGCCACTGTGCGGGAGAATCCGTATAGGTGTTCGAGTGTTCGAACCGTAATGCGCAAGAAATGGTATGGAAACCCCGTATTTACATATCTGCCACTGTGCAGGGGAATCCGTATAGGTGTTCGAGTGTTCGAACAGTAATGCGCAAGAATTGGTATGGAAACCCCGTATTTACATATCTGCCACTGTGCATGAGAATCCGTATAGGTGTTCGAGTGTTCGATCCGTAATGCGCATGAAATGGTATGGAAACCCGGTATTTACATATCTGCCACTCTGCAGAAGAATCCGTATAGATGTTCGAGTGTTCGATCCGTAATGCACAAGAAATGGTATGTAAACCCATTATTTACATATCTGCCACTGCGCAGGAGAATCCGTATAGGTGTTCGAGTGTTCGAACCGTAATGCGCAAGAAATGGTATGGAAACCCCGTATTTACAAATCTACCACTATGCAGGAGAATCCGTATAGGTGTTCGAGTGTTCGAACCGTAATGCGCAAGAAATGGTATGTAAACCCCGTATTTACACATCTGCCACTGTGCAGGAGAATCCGTATAGGTGTTCGAGTGTTCGAACCGTAATGTGCAAGAAATGGTATGTAAACCCCGTATTTACATATCTGCCACTATGCAGGAGAATCCATATCGGTGTTCGAGTGTTCGAACCGTAATGCGTAAGAAATGGTATGGAAACCCCGTATTTACATATCTACCACTCTGCAGAAGAATCCGTATAGGTGTTCGAGTGTTCGATCCGTAAGGCGCAAGAAATGGTATGTAAACCCCGTATTTACATATCTGCCACTATGCAGGAGAATCCGTGTAGGTGTTCGAGTGTTCGAACCGTAATGCGCAAGAAATGGTGTGTAAAACCTGTATTTACATATCTGCCACTGTGCAGAAGAATCCGTATAGGTGTTCGAGTGTTCGAACCGTAATGCGCAAGAATTGGTATGGAAACCCCATATTTACATATCTGCCACTGTGCAGGAGAATCCGTTTAGGTGTTCGAGTGTTCGAACCGTAATGCGCAAGAAATGAAATGTAAACCCCGTATTTACTTATCTGCCACTGTGCAGGAGAATCTGTATAGGTATTCGAGTGTTCGAACCGTAATGCGCAAGAAATGGTATGGAAACCCTGTATTTACATATCTGCCACTCTGCAGAAGAATCCGTATAGGTGTTCGAGTGTTCGATCCGTAATGCGCAAGAATTGGTATGTAAACCCGTTATTTACATATCTGCCACAGCGCAGGAGAATCCGTATAGGTGTTCGAGTGTTCGAGCCGTAATGCGCAAGAAATGGTATGGAAACCCCGTATTTACAAATCTACCACTTTGCAGGAGAATCCGTATAGGTGTTCGAGTGTTCGAACCGTAATGCGCAAGAAATGGTATGGAAACCCCGTATTTACATCTCTGCCACTGTGCGGGAGAATCCGTAAAGGTGTTCGAGTGTTCGAACCGTAATGCGCAAGAAATGGTATGTAAACCCCGTATTTACATGTCTGCCACTGTGCATGAGAATCCGTATAGGTGTTCGTGTGTTCGATCCGTAATGCGCATGAAATGGTATGGAAACCCCGTATTTACATATCTGCCACTCTGCAGAAGAATCCGTATAGGTGTTCGAGTGTTCGATCCGTAATACGCAAGAAATGGTATGTAAACCCGTTATTTACATATCTGCCACTGCGCAGGAGAATCCGTATAGGTGTTCGAGTGTTCGAACCGTAATGCGCAAGAAATGGTATGGAAACCCCGTATTTACAAATCTACCACTATGCTGGAGAATCCTTATAGGTGTTCGAGTGTTCGAACCGTAATGCGCAAGAAATGGTATGTAAACCCCGTATTTACACATCTGCCACTGTGCAGGAGAATTCGTATAGGTGTTCGAGTGTTCGAACCGTAATGCGCAAGAAATGGTATGTAAACCCCGTATTTACATATCTGCCACTGTGCAGGAGAATCCGTATAGGTGTTCGAGTGTTCGAACCGTAATGCGCAAGAAATGGTGTGTAAACCCCGTATTTACATATCTGCCACTGTGCAGAAGAATCCGTATAGGTGTTCGAGTGTTCGAACCGTAATGCGCAAGAATTGGTATGGAAACTCCATGTTTACATATCTGCCACTGTGCAGGAGAATCCGTATAGGTGTTCGAGTGTTCGAACCGTAATGCGCAAGAAATGGTATAGAAACCCCGTATTTACAAATCTACCACTATGCAGGAGAATCCGTATAGGTGTTCGAGTGTTCGAACCGTAATGCGCAAGAAATAGTATGGAAACCCCGTATTTACATATCTGCCACTGTGCAGGAGAATCCGTATAGGTGTTCGAGTGTTCGAACCGTAACGCGCAAGAAATGATATGTAAACCCCGTATTTACTTATCTGCCACTGTGCAGGAGAATCCGTATAGGTATTCGAGTGTTCGAACCGTAATGCGTAAGAAATGGTATGGAAACCCCGTATTTACATATCTGCCACTCTGCAGAAGAATCCGTATAGGTGTTCGAGTGTTCGATCCGTAAGGCGCAAGAAATGGTATGTAAACCCCGTATTTACATATCTGCCACTATGCAGGAGAATCCGTATAGGTGTTCGAGTGTTCGAACCGTAATGCGCAAGAAATGGTGTGTAAAACCCGTATTTACATATCTGCCACTGTGCAGAAGAATCCGTAAAGGTGTTCGAGTGTTCGAACCGTAATGCGCAAGAATTGGTATGGAAACCCCATATTTACATATCTGCCACTGTGCAGGAGAATCCGTTTAGGTGTTCGAGTGTTCGAACCGTAATGCGCAAGAAATGAAATGTAAACCCCGTATTTACTTATCTGCCACTGTGCAGGAGAATCTGTATAGGTATTCGAGTGTTCGAACCGTAATGCGCAAGAAATGGTATGGAAACCCTGTATTTACATATCTGCCACTCTGCAGAAGAATCCGTATAGGTGTTCGAGTGTTCGATCCGTAATGCGCAAGAATTGTTATGTAAACCCGTTATTTACATATCTGCCACAGCGCAGGAGAATCCGTATAGGTGTTCGAGTGTTCGAGCCGTAATGCGCAAGAAATGGTATGGAAACCCCGTATTTACAAATCTACCACTATGCAGGAGAATCTGTATAGGTGTTCGAGTGTTCGAACCGTAATGCGCAAGAAATGGTATGGAAACCCCGTATTTACATCTCTGCCACTGTGCGGGAGAATCCGTATAGGTGTTCGAGTGTTCGAACCGTAATGCGCAAGAAATGGTATGTAAACCCCGTATTTACATGTCTGCCACTGTGCATGAGAATCCGTATAGGTGTTCGTGTGTTCGATCCGTAATGCGCATGAAATGGTATGGAAACCCCGTATTTACATATCTGCCACTCTGCAGAAGAATCCGTATAGGTGTTCGAGTGTTCGATCCGTAATGCGCAAGAAATGGTATGTAAACCCGTTATTTACATATCTGCCACTGCGCAGGAGAATCCGTATAGGTGTTCGAGTGTTCGAACCGTAATGCGCAAGAATTGGTATGGAAACCCCATATTTACATATCTGCCACTGTGCAGGAGAATCCGTTTAGGTGTTCGAGTGTTCGAACCGTAATGCGCAAGAAATGAAATGTAAACCCCGTATTTACTTATCTGCCACTGTGCCGGAGAATCTGTATGGGTATTCGAGTGTTCGAACCGTAATGCGCAAGAAATGGTATGGAAACCCTGTATTTACATATCTGCCACTCTGCAGAAGAATCCGTATAGGTGTTCGAGTGTTCGAACCGTAATGCGCAAGAAATGGTATGTAAACCCCGTATTTACACATCTGCCACTGTGCAGGAGAATTCGTATAGGTGTTCGAGTGTTCGAACCGTAATGCGCAAGAAATGGTATGTAAACCCCGTATTTACATATCTGCCACTATGCAGGAGAATCCATATAGGTGTTCGAGTGTTCGAACCGTAATGCGCAAGAAACAGTATGGAAACCCCGTATTTACATATCTTCCACTGTGCAGGAGAATCCGTATAGGTGTTCGAGTGTTCGAACCGTAATGCGCAAGAAATGGTTTGTAAACCCCGTATTTACATATCTGCCACTGTGCAGAAGAATCCGTATACGTGTTCGAGTGTTCGAACCGTAATGCGCAAGAAATGATATGTAAACCCCGTATTTACATATCTGCCACTGTGCAGGAGAATCCGTATAGGTGTTCGAGTGTTCGAACCGTAATGCGCAAGAAATGGTATGGAAACCCCGTATTTACATATCTGCCACTGTGCAGGAGAATCCGTATAGGTGCTCGAGTGTTCGAACCGTAATGCGCAAGAAATGGTATGTAAACCACGTATTTGCATATCTGCCACTGTGCAGGAGAATCCATATAGGTGTTCGAGTGTTCGAACCGTAATGCGCAAGAAATGGTATGGAAACCCCGTATTTACATATCTGCCACTGTGCAGGAGAATCCGTATAGGTGTTCGAGTGTTCGAACCGTAATGCGCAAGAAATGGTGTGTAAACCCCGTATTTACATATCTGCCACTGTGCAGAAGAATCCGTATAGGTGTTCGAGTGTTCGAACCGTAATGCGCAAGAATTGGTATAGAAACTCCATATTTACATATCTGCCACTGTGCAGGAGAATCCGTATAGGTGTTCGAGTGTTCGAACCGTAATGTGCAAGAAATGGTATGGAAACCCCGTATTTACAAATCTACCACTATGCAGGAGAATCCGTATAGGTGTTCGAGTGTTCGAACCGTAATGCGCAAGAAATAGTATGGAAACCCCGTATTTACATATCTGCCACTGTGCAGGAGAATCCGTATAGGTGTTCGAGTGTTCGAACCGTAATGCGCAAGAAATGATATGTAAACCCCGTATTTACTTATCTGCCACTGTGCAGGAGAATCCGTATAGGTATTCGAGTGTTCGAACCGTAATGCGTAAGAAATGGTATGGAAACCCCGTATTTACATATCTGCCACTCTGCAGAAGAATCCGTATAGGTGTTCGAGTGTTCGATCCGTAAGGCGCAAGAAATGGTATGTAAACCCCGTTTTTACATATCTGCCACTATGCAGGAGAAGCCGTATAGGTGTTCGAGTGTTCGAACCGTAATGCGCAAGAAATGGTGTGTAAAACCCGTATTTACATATCTGCCACTGTGCAGAAGAATCCGTATAGGTGTTCGAGTGTTCGAACCGTAATGCGCAAGAATTGGTATGGAAACCCCATATTTACATATCTGCCACTGTGCAGGAGAATCCGTTTAGGTGTTCGAGTGTTCGAACCGTAATGCGCAAGAAATGAAATGTAAACCCCGTATTTACTTATCTGCCACTGTGCAGGAGAATCTGTATAGGTATTCGAGTGTTCGAACCGTAATGCGCAAGAAATGGTATGGAAACCCTGTATTTACATATCTGCCACTCTGCAGAAGAATCCGTATAGGTGTTCGAGTGTTCGATCCGTAATGCGCAAGAATTGGTATGTAAACCCGTTATTTACATATCTGCCACAGCGCAGGAGAATCCGTATAGGTGTTCGAGTGTTCGAGCCGTAATGCGCAAGAAATGGTATGGAAACCCCGTATTTACAAATCTACCACTATGCAGGAGAATCCGTATAGGTGTTCGAGTGTTCGAACCGTAATGCGCAAGAAATGGTATGGAAACCCCGTATTTACAAATCTACCACTATGCAGGAGAATCCGTATAGGTGTTCGTGTGTTCGATCCGTAATGCGCATGAAATGGTATGGAAACCCCGTATTTACATATCTGCCACTCTGCAGAAGAATCCGTATAGGTGTTCGAGTGTTCGATCCGTAATGCGCAAGAAATGGTATGTAAACCCGTTATTTACATATCTGCCACTGCGCAGGAGAATCCGTATAGGTGTTCGAGTGTTCGAACCGTAATGCGCAAGAATTGGTATGGAAACCCCATATTTACATATCTGCCACTGTGCAGGAGAATCCGTTTAGGTGTTCGAGTGTTCGAACCGTAATGCGCAAGAAATGAAATGTAAACCCCGTATTTACTTATCTGCCACTGTGCCGGAGAATCTGTATAGGTATTCGAGTGTTCGAACCGTAATGCGCAAGAAATGGTATGGAAACCCTGTATTTACATATCTGCCACTCTGCAGAAGAATCCGTATAGGTGTTCGAGTGTTCGAACCGTAATGCGCAAGAAATGGTATGTAAACCCCGTATTTACACATCTGCCACTGTGCAGGAGAATTCGTATAGGTGTTCGAGTGTTCGAACCGTAATGCGCAAGAAATGGTATGCAAACCCCGTATTTACATATCTGCCACTATGCAGGAGAATCCATATAGGTGTTCGAGTGTTCGAACCGTAATGCGCAAGAAACAGTATGGAAACCCCGTATTTACATATCTTCCACTGTGCAGGAGAATCCGTATAGGTGTTCGAGTGTTCGAACCGTAATGCGCAAGAAATGGTGTGTAAACCCGTATTTACATATCTGCCACTGTGCAGAAGAATCTGTATACGTGTTCGAGTGTTCGAACCGTAATGCGCAAGAAATGATATGTAAACCCCGTATTTACATATCTGCCACTGTGCAGGAGAATCCGTATAGGTGTTCGAGTGTTCGAACCGTAATGCGCAAGAAATGGTATGGAAACCCCGTATTTACATATCTGCCACTGTGCAGGAGAATCCGTATAGGTGCTCGAGTGTTCGAACCGTAATGCGCAAGAAATGGTATGTAAACCACGTATTTGCATATCTGCCACTGTGTAGGAGAATCCATATAGGTGTTCGAGTGTTCGAACCGTAATGCGCAAGAAATGGTATGGAAACCCCGTATTTACATATCTGCCACTGTGCAGGAGAATCCGTATAGGTGTTCGAGTGTTCGAACCGTAATGCGCAAAAAATGGTGTGTAAACCCCGTATTTACATATCTGCCACTGTGCAGAAGAATCCGTATAGGTGTTCGAGTGTTCGAACCGTAATGCGCAAGAATTGGTATAGAAACTCCATATTTACATATCTGCCACTGTGCAGGAGAATCCGTATAGGTGTTCGAGTGTTCGAACCGTAATGCGCAAGAAATGGTATGGAAACCCCGTATTTACAAATCTACCACTATGCAGGAGAATCCGTATAGGTGTTCGAGTGTTCGAACCGTAATGCGCAAGAAATAGTATGGAAACCCCGTATTTACATATCTGCCACTGTGCAGGAGAATCCGTATAGGTGTTCGAGTGTTCGAACCGTAATGCGCAAGAAATGATATGTAAACCCCGTATTTACTTATCTGCCACTGTGCAGGAGAATCCGTATAGGTATTCGAGTGTTCGAACCGTAATGCGTAAGAAATGGTATGGAAACCCCGTATTTACATATCTGCCACTCTGCAGAAGAATCCGTATAGGTGTTCGAGTGTTCGATCCGTAAGGCGCAAGAAATGGTATGTAAACCCCGTATTTACATATCTGCCACTATGCAGGAGAATCCGTATAGGTGTTCGAGTGTTCGAACCGTAATGCGCAAGAAATGGTGTGTAAAACCCGTATTTACATATCTGCCACTGTGCAGAAGAATCCGTATAGGTGTTCGAGTGTTCGAACCGTAATGCGCAATAATTGGTATGGAAACCCCATATTTACATATCTGCCACTGTGCAGGAGAATCCGTTTAGGTGTTCGAGTGTTCGAACCGTAATGCGCAAGAAATGAAATGTAAACCCCGTATTTACTTATCTGCCACTGTGCAGGAGAATCTGTATAGGTATTCGAGTGTTCGAACCGTAATGCGCAAGAAATGGTATGGAAACCCTGTATTTACATATCTGCCACTCTGCAGAAGAATCCGTATAGGTGTTCGAGTGTTCGATCCGTAATGCGCAAGAATTGGTATGTAAACCCGTTATTTACATATCTGCCACAGCGCAGGAGAATCCGTATAGGTGTTCGAGTGTTCGAGCCGTAATGCGCAAGAAATGGTATGGAAACCCCGTATTTACAAATCTACCACTATGCAGGAGAATCCGTATAGGTGTTCGAGTGTTCGAACCGTAATGCGCAAGAAATGGTATGGAAACCCCGTATTTACATCTCTGCCACTGTGCGGGAGAATCCGTGTAGGTGTTCGAGTGTTCGAACCGTAATGCGCAAGAAATGGTATGTAAACCCCGTATTTACATGTCTGCCACTGTGCATGAGAATCCGTATAGGTGTTCGTGTGTTCGATCCGTAATGCGCATGAAATGGTATGGAAACCCCGTATTTACATATCTGCCACTCTGCAGAAGAATCCGTATAGGTGTTCGAGTGTTCGATCCGTAATGCGCAAGAAATGGTATGTAAACCCGTTATTTACATATCTGCCACTGCGCAGGAGAATCCGTATAGGTGTTCGAGTGTTCGAACCGTAATGCGCAAGAATTGGTATGGAAACCCCATATTTACATATCTGCCACTGTGCAGGAGAATCCGTTTAGGTGTTCGAGTGTTCGAACCGTAATGCGCAAGAAATGAAATGTAAACCCCGTATTTACTTATCTGCCACTGTGCCGGAGAATCTGTATAGGTATTCGAGTGTTCGAACCGTAATGCGCAAGAAATGGTATGGAAATCCTGTATTTACATATCTGCCACTCTGCAGAAGAATCCGTATAGGTGTTCGAGTGTTCGAACCGTAATGCGCAAGAAATGGTATGTAAACCCCGTATTTACACATCTGCCACTGTGCAGGAGAATTCGTATAGGTGTTCGAGTGTTCGAACCGTAATGCGCAAGAAATGGTATGTAAACCCCGTATTTACATATCTGCCACTATGCAGGAGAATCCATATAGGTGTTCGAGTGTTCGAACCGTAATGCGCAAGAAACAGTATGGAAACCCCGTATTTACATATCTTCCACTGTGCAGGAGAATCCGTATAGGTGTTCGAGTGTTCGAACCGTAATGCGCAAGAAATGGTGTGTAAATCCCGTATTTACATATCTGCCACTGTGCAGAAGAATCCGTATACGTGTTCGAGTGTTCGAACCGTAATGCGCTAGAAATGATATGTAAACCCCGTATTTACATATCTGCCACTGTGCAGGAGAATCCGTATAGGTGTTCGAGTGTTCGAACCGTAATGCGCAAGAAATGGTATGGAAACCCCGTATTTACATATCTGCCACTGTGCTGGAGAATCCGTATAGGTGCTCGAGTGTTCGAACCGTAATGCGCAAGAAATGGTATGTAAACCACGTATTTGCATATCTGCCACTGTGCAGGAGAATCCATATAGGTGTTCGAGTGTTCGAACCGTAATGCGCAAGAAATGGTATGGAAACCCCGTATTTACAAATCTACCACTATGCAGGAGAATCCGTATAGGTGTTCGAGTGTTCGAACCGTAATGCGCAAGAAATAGTATGGAAACCCCGTATTTACATATCTGCCACTGTGCAGGAGAATCCGTATAGGTGTTCGAGTGTTCGAACCGTAATGCGCAAGAAATGATATGTAAACCCCGTATTTACTTATCTGCCACTGTGCAGGAGAATCCGTATAGGTATTCGAGTGTTCGAACCGTAATGCGTAAGAAACGGTATGGAAACCCTGTATTTACATATCTGCCACTATGCAGGAGAATCCGTATAGGTGTTCGAGTGTTCGAACCGTAATGCGCAAGAATTGGTATGGAAACCCCGTATTTACATGTCTGCCACTGTGCATGAGAATCCGTATAGGTGTTCGAGTGTTCGATCCGTAATGCGCATGAAATGGTATGGAAACCCCGTATTTACATATCTGCCACTCTGCAGAAGAATCCGTATAGGTGTTCGAGTGTTCGATCCGTAATGCGCAAGAAATGGTATGTAAACCCGTTATTTACATATCTGCCACTGCGCAGGAGAATCCGTATAGGTGTTCGAGTGTTCGAACCGTAATGCGCAAGAAATGGTATGGAAACCCCGTATTTACAAATCTACCACTATGCAGGAGAATCCTTATAGGTGTTCGAGTGTTCGAACCGTAATGCGCAAGAAATGGTATGTAAACCCCGTATTTACACATCTGCCACTGTGCAGGAGAATTCGTATAGGTGTTCGAGTGTTCGAACCGTAATGCGCAAGAAATGGTATGTAAACCCCGTATTTACATATCTGCCACTATGCAGGAGAATCCATATAGGTGTTCGAGTGTTCGAACCGTAATGCGCAAGAAACAGTATGGAAACCCCGTATTTACATATCTTCCACTGTGCAGGAGAATCCGTATAGGTGTTCGAGTGTTCGAACCGTAATGCGCAAGAAATGGTGTGTAAACCCCGTATTGACATATCTGCCACTGTGCAGAAGAATCCGTATACGTGTTCGAGTGTTCGAACCGTAATGCGCAAGAAATGATATGTAAACCCCGTATTTACATATCTGCCACTGTGCAGGAGAATCCGTATAGGTGTTCGAGTGTTCGAACCGTAATGCGCAAGAAATGGTATGGAAACCCCGTATTTACATATCTGCCACTGTGCAGGAGAATCCGTATACGTGTTCGAGTGTTCGAACCGTAATGCGCAAGAAACGGTATGTAAACCCCGTATTTACATATCTGCCACTGTGCAGGAGAATCCATATAGGTGTTCGAGTGTTCGAACCGTAATGCGCAAGAAATGGTATGGAAACCCCGTATTTACATATCTGCCACTATGCAGGAGAATCCGTATAGGTGTTCGAGTGTTCGAACCGTAATGCGCAAGAATTGGTATGGAAACCCCATATTTACATATCTGCCACTGTGCAGGAGAATCCGTTTAGGTGTTCGAGTGTTCGAACCGTAATGCGCAAGAAATGAAATGTAAACCCCGTATTTACTTATCTGCCACTGTGCAGGAGAATCTGTATAGGTATTCGAGTGTTCGAACCGTAATGCGCAAGAAATGGTATGGAAACCCTGTATTTACATATCTGCCACTCTGCAGAAGAATCCGTATAGGTGTTCGAGTGTTCGATCCGTAATGCGCAAGAATTGGTATGTAAACCCGTTATTCACATATCTGCCACAGCGCAGGAGAATCCGTATAGGTGTTCGAGTGTTCGAGCCGTAATGCGCAAGAAATGGTATGGAAACCCCGTATTTACAAATCTACCACTATGCAGGAGAATCCGTATAGGTGTTCGAGTGTTCGAACCGTAATGCGCAAGAAATGGTATGGAAACCCCGTATTTACATCTCTGCCACTTTGCGGGAGAATCCGTATAGGTGTTCGAGTGTTCGAACCGTAATGCGCAAGAAATGGTATGTAAACCCCGTATTTACATGTCTGCCACTGTGCATGAGAATCCGTATAGGTGTTCGAGTGTTCGATCCGTAATGCGCATGAAATGGTATGGAAACCCCGTATTTACATATCTGCCACTCTGCAGAATATTCCGTATAGGTGTTCGAGTGTTCGATCCGTAATGCACAAGAAATGGTATGTAAACCCGTTATTTACATATCTGCCACTGCGCAGGAGAATCCGTATAGGAGTTCGAGTGTTCGAACCGTAATGCGCAAGAATTGGTATGGAAACCCCATATTTACATATCTGCCACTGTGCAGGAGAATCCGTTTAGGTGTTCGAGTGTTCGAACCGTAATGCGCAAGAAATGAAATGTAAACCCCGTATTTACTTATCTGCCACTGTGCAGGAGAATCTGTATAGGTATTCGAGTGTTCGAACCGTAATGCGCAAGAAATGGTATGGAAACCCTGTATTTACATATCTGCCACTCTGCAGAAGAATCCGTAGAGGTGTTCGAGTGTTCGATCCGTAATGCGCAAGAATTGGTATGTAAACCCGTTATTTACATATCTGCCACAGCGTAGGAGAATCCGTATCGGTGTTCGAGTGTTCGAGCCGTAATGCGCAAGAAATGGTATGGAAACCCCGTATTTACAAATCTACCACTATGCAGGAGAATCCGTATAGGTGTTCGAGTGTTCGAACAGTAATGCGCAAGAATTGGTATGGAAACCCCGTATTTACATCTCTGCCACTGTGCGGGAGAATCCGTATAGGTGTTCGAGTGTTCGAACCGTAATGCGCAAGAAATGGTATGTAAACCCCGTATTTACATGTCTGCCACTGTGCATGAGAATCCGTATAGGTGTTCGAGTGTTCGATCCGTAATGCGCATGAAATGGTATGGAAACCCCGTATTTACATATCTGCCACTCTGCAGAAGAATCCGTATAGGTGTTCGAGTGTTCGATCCGTAATGCGCAAGAAATGGTATGTAAACCCGTTATTTACATATCTGCCACTGCGCAGGAGAATCCGTATAGGTGTTCGAGTGTTCGAACCGTAATGCGCAAGAAATGGTATGGAAACCCCGTATTTACAAATCTACCACTATGCAGGAGAATCCGTATAGGTGTTCGAGTGTTCGAACCGTAATGCGCAAGAAATGGTATGCAAACCCCGTATTTACACATCTGCCACTGTGCAGGAGAATTCGTATAGGTGTTCGAGTGTTCGAACCGTAATGCGCAAGAAATGGTATGTAAACCCCGTATTTATATATCTGCCACTATGCAGGAGAATCCATATAGGTGTTCGAGTGTTCGAACCGTAATGCGCAAGAAACAGTATGGAAACCCCGTATTTACATATCTTCCACTGTGCAGGAGAATCCGTATAGGTGTTCGAGTGTTCGAACCGTAATGCGCAAGAAATGGTGTGTAAACCCCGTATTTACATATCTGCCACTGTGCAGAAGAATCCGTATACGTGTTCGAGTGTTCGAACCGTAATGCGCAAGAAAAGATATGTAAACCCCGTATTTACATATCTGCCACTGTGCAGGAGAATCCGTATAGGTGTTCGAGTGTTCGAACCGTAATGCGCAAGAAATGGTATGGAAACCCCGTATTTACATATCTGCCACTGTGCAGGAGAATCCGTATAGGTGTTCGAGTGTTCGAACCGTAATGCGCAAGAAATGGTATGTAAACCACGTATTTACATATCTGCCACTGTGCAGGAGAATCGATATAGGTGTTCGAGTGTTCGAACCGTAATGCGCAAGAAATGGTATGGAAACCCCGTATTTACATATCTGCCTCTGTGCAGGAGAATCCGTATAGGTGTTCGAGTGTTCGAACCGTAATGCGCAAGAAATGGTGTGTAAACCCCGTATTTACATATCTGCCACTGTGCAGAAGAATCCGTATAGGTGTTCGAGTGTTCGAACCGTAATGCGCAAGAATTGGTATGGAAACTCCATATTTACATATCTGCCACTGTGCAGGAGAATCCGTTTAGGTGTTCGAGTGTTCGAACCGTAATGCGCAAGAAATGAAATGTAAACCCCGTATTTACTTATCTGCCACTGTGCAGGAGAATCCGTATAGGTATTCGAGTGTTCGAACCGTAATGCGCAAGGAATGGTATGGAAATCCTGTATTTACATATCTGCCACTCTGCAGAAGAATCCGTATAGGTGTTCAAGTGTTCGATCCGTAATGCGCCAGAATTGGTATGTAAACCCGTTATTTACATATCTGCCACTGCGCAGGAGAATCCGTATAGGTGTTCGAGTGTTCGAACCGTAATGCGCAAGAAATGGTATGGAAACCCCGTATTTACATATCTGCCACTGTGCAGGAGAATCCGTATAGGTGCTCGAGTGTTCGAACCGTAATGCGCAAGAAATGGTATGTAAACCACGTATTTGCATATCTGCCACTGTGCAGGAGAATCCATATAGGTGTTCGAGTGTTCGAACCGTAATGCGCAAGAAATGGTATGGAAACCCCGTATTTACAAATCTACCACTATGCAGGAGAATCCGTATAGGTGTTCGAGTGTTCGAACCGTAATGCGCAAGAAATAGTATGGAAACCCCGTATTTACATATCTGCCACTGTGCAGGAGAATCCGTATAGGTGTTCGAGAGTTCGAACCGTAATGCGCAAGAAATGATATGTAAACCCCGTATTTACTTATGTGCCACTGTGCAGGAGAATCCGTATAGGTATTCGAGTGTTCGAACCGTAATGCGTAAGAAACGGTATGGAAACCCTGTATTTACATATCTGCCACTATGCAGGAGAATCCGTATAGGTGTTCGAGTGTTCGAACCGTAATGCGCAAGAATTGGTATGGAAACCCCGTATTTACATGTCTGCCACTGTGCATGAGAATCCGTATAGGTGTTCGAGTGTTCGATCCGTAATGCGCATGAAATGGTATGGAAACCCCGTATTTACATATCTGCCACTCTGCAGAAGAATCCGTATAGGTGTTCGAGTGTTCGATCCGTAATGCGCAAGAAATGGTATGTAAACCCGTTATTTACATATCTGCCACTGCGCAGGAGAATCCGTATAGGTGTTCGAGTGTTCGAACCGTAATGCGCAAGAAATGGTATGGAAACCCCGTATTTACAAATCTACCACTATGCAGGAGAATCCTTATAGGTGTTCGAGTGTTCGAACCGTAATGCGCAAGAAATGGTATGTAAACCCCGTATTTACATATCTGCCACTCTGCAGAAGAATCCGTATAGGTGTTCGAGTGTTCGATCCGTAATGCGCAAGAAATGGTATGTAAACCCGTTATTTACATATCTGCCACTGCGCAGGAGAATCCGTATAGGTGTTCGAGTGTTCGAACCGTAATGCGCAAGAAATGGTATGGAAACCCCGTATTTACAAATCTACCACTATGCAGGAGAATCCGTATAGGTGTTCGAGTGTTCGAACCGTAATGCGCAAGAAATGGTATGCAAACCCCGTATTTACACATCTGCCACTGTGCAGGAGAATTCGTATAGGTGTTCGAGTGTTCGAACCGTAATGCGCAAGAAATGGTATGTAAACCCCGTATTTATATATCTGCCACTATGCAGGAGAATCCATATAGGTGTTCGAGTGTTCGAACCGTAATGCGCAAGAAACAGTATGGAAACCCCGTATTTACATATCTTCCACTGTGCAGGAGAATCCGTATAGGTGTTCGAGTGTTCGAACCGTAATGCGCAAGAAATGGTGTGTAAACCCCGTATTTACATATCTGCCACTGTGCAGAAGAATCCGTATACGTGTTCGAGTGTTCGAACCGTAATGCGCAAGAAAAGATATGTAAACCCCGTATTTACATATCTGCCACTGTGCAGGAGAATCCGTATAGGTGTTCGAGTGTTCGAACCGTAATGCGCAAGAAATGGTATGGAAACCCCGTATTTACATATCTGCCACTGTGCAGGAGAATCCGTATAGGTGTTCGAGTGTTCGAACCGTAATGCGCAAGAAATGGTATGTAAACCACGTATTTACATATCTGCCACTGTGCAGGAGAATCGATATAGGTGTTCGAGTGTTCGAACCGTAATGCGCAAGAAATGGTATGGAAACCCCGTATTTACATATCTGCCTCTGTGCAGGAGAATCCGTATAGGTGTTCGAGTGTTCGAACCGTAATGCGCAAGAAATGGTGTGTAAACCCCGTATTTACATATCTGCCACTGTGCAGAAGAATCCGTATAGGTGTTCGAGTGTTCGAACCGTAATGCGCAAGAATTGGTATGGAAACTCCATATTTACATATCTGCCACTGTGCAGGAGAATCCGTTTAGGTGTTCGAGTGTTCGAACCGTAATGCGCAAGAAATGAAATGTAAACCCCGTATTTACTTATCTGCCACTGTGCAGGAGAATCCGTATAGGTATTCGAGTGTTCGAACCGTAATGCGCAAGGAATGGTATGGAAATCCTGTATTTACATATCTGCCACTCTGCAGAAGAATCCGTATAGGTGTTCAAGTGTTCGATCCGTAATGCGCCAGAATTGGTATGTAAACCCGTTATTTACATATCTGCCACTGCGCAGGAGAATCCGTATAGGTGTTCGAGTGTTCGAACCGTAATGCGCAAGAAATGGTATGGAAACCCCGTATTTACATATCTGCCACTGTGCAGGAGAATCCGTATAGGTGCTCGAGTGTTCGAACCGTAATGCGCAAGAAATGGTATGTAAACCACGTATTTGCATATCTGCCACTGTGCAGGAGAATCCATATAGGTGTTCGAGTGTTCGAACCGTAATGCGCAAGAAATGGTATGGAAACCCTGTATTTACAAATCTACCACTATGCAGGAGAATCCGTATAGGTGTTCGAGTGTTCGAACCGTAATGCGCAAGAAATAGTATGGAAACCCCGTATTTACATATCTGCCACTGTGCAGGAGAATCCGTATAGGTGTTCGAGTGTTCGAACCGTAATGCGCAAGAAATGATATGTAAACCCCGTATTTACTTATCTGCCACTGTGCAGGAGAATCCGTATAGGTATTCGAGTGTTCGAACCGTAATGCGTAAGAAACGGTATGGAAACCCTGTATTTACATATCTGCCACTATGCAGGAGAATCCGTATAGGTGTTCGAGTGTTCGAACCGTAATGCGCAAGAATTGGTATGGAAACCCCGTATTTACATGTCTGCCACTGTGCATGAGAATCCGTATAGGTGTTCGAGTGTTCGATCCGTAATGCGCATGAAATGGTATGGAAACCCCGTATTTACATATCTGCCACTCTGCAGAAGAATCCGTATAGGTGTTCGAGTGTTCGATCCGTAATGCGCAAGAAATGGTATGTAAACCCGTTATTTACATATCTGCCACTGCGCAGGAGAATCCGTATAGGTGTTCGAGTGTTCGAACCGTAATGCGCAAGAAATGGTATGGAAACCCCGTATTTACAAATCTACCACTATGCAGGAGAATCCTTATAGGTGTTCGAGTGTTCGAACCGTAATGCGCAAGAAATGGTATGTAAACCCCGTATTTACACATCTGCCACTGTGCAGGAGAATTCGTATAGGTGTTCGAGTGTTCGAACCGTAATGCGCAAGAAATGGTATGTAAATCCCGTATTTAC
Organism: Camellia sinensis; assembly: GCF_055761805.1. Classification (NCBI taxonomy): domain Eukaryota; kingdom Viridiplantae; phylum Streptophyta; class Magnoliopsida; order Ericales; family Theaceae; genus Camellia; species Camellia sinensis. The sequence goes on along the minus strand of NW_028128989.1, from coordinate 1,627,646 downwards.
ATATCTGCCACTATGCAGGAGAATCCATATAGGTGTTCGAGTGTTCGAACCGTAATGCGCAAGAAACAGTATGGAAACCCCGTATTTACATATCTTCCACTGTGCAGGAGAATCCGTATAGGTGTTCGAGTGTTCGAACCGTAATGCGCAAGAAATGGTGTGTAAACCCCGTATTGACATATCTGCCACTGTGCAGAAGAATCCGTATACGTGTTCGAGTGTTCGAACCGTAATGCGCAAGAAATGATATGTAAACCCCGTATTTACATATCTGCCACTGTGCAGGAGAATCCGTATAGGTGTTCGAGTGTTCGAACCGTAATGCGCAAGAAATGGTATGGAAACCCCGTATTTACATATCTGCCACTGTGCAGGAGAATCCGTATACGTGTTCGAGTGTTCGAACCGTAATGCGCAAGAAACGGTATGTAAACCCCGTATTTACATATCTGCCACTGTGCAGGAGAATCCATATAGGTGTTCGAGTGTTCGAACCGTAATGCGCAAGAAATGGTATGGAAACCCCGTATTTACATATCTGCCACTATGCAGGAGAATCCGTATAGGTGTTCGAGTGTTCGAACCGTAATGCGCAAGAATTGGTATGGAAACCCCATATTTACATATCTGCCACTGTGCAGGAGAATCCGTTTAGGTGTTCGAGTGTTCGAACCGTAATGCGCAAGAAATGAAATGTAAACCCCGTATTTACTTATCTGCCACTGTGCAGGAGAATCTGTATAGGTATTCGAGTGTTCGAACCGTAATGCGCAAGAAATGGTATGGAAACCCTGTATTTACATATCTGCCACTCTGCAGAAGAATCCGTATAGGTGTTCGAGTGTTCGATCCGTAATGCGCAAGAATTGGTATGTAAACCCGTTATTCACATATCTGCCACAGCGCAGGAGAATCCGTATAGGTGTTCGAGTGTTCGAGCCGTAATGCGCAAGAAATGGTATGGAAACCCCGTATTTACAAATCTACCACTATGCAGGAGAATCCGTATAGGTGTTCGAGTGTTCGAACCGTAATGCGCAAGAAATGGTATGGAAACCCCGTATTTACATCTCTGCCACTTTGCGGGAGAATCCGTATAGGTGTTCGAGTGTTCGAACCGTAATGCGCAAGAAATGGTATGTAAACCCCGTATTTACATGTCTGCCACTGTGCATGAGAATCCGTATAGGTGTTCGAGTGTTCGATCCGTAATGCGCATGAAATGGTATGGAAACCCCGTATTTACATATCTGCCACTCTGCAGAAGATTCCGTATAGGTGTTCGAGTGTTCGATCCGTAATGCACAAGAAATGGTATGTAAACCCGTTATTTACATATCTGCCACTGCGCAGGAGAATCCGTATAGGAGTTCGAGTGTTCGAACCGTAATGCGCAAGAATTGGTATGGAAACCCCATATTTACATATCTGCCACTGTGCAGGAGAATCCGTTTAGGTGTTCGAGTGTTCGAACCGTAATGCGCAAGAAATGAAATGTAAACCCCGTATTTACTTATCTGCCACTGTGCAGGAGAATCTGTATAGGTATTCGAGTGTTCGAACCGTAATGCGCAAGAAATGGTATGGAAACCCTGTATTTACATATCTGCCACTCTGCAGAAGAATCCGTAGAGGTGTTCGAGTGTTCGATCCGTAATGCGCAAGAATTGGTATGTAAACCCGTTATTTACATATCTGCCACAGCGTAGGAGAATCCGTATCGGTGTTCGAGTGTTCGAGCCGTAATGCGCAAGAAATGGTATGGAAACCCCGTATTTACAAATCTACCACCATGCAGGAGAATCCGTATAGGTGTTCGAGTGTTCGAACAGTAATGCGCAAGAATTGGTATGGAAACCCCGTATTTACATCTCTGCCACTGTGCGGGAGAATCCGTATAGGTGTTCGAGTGTTCGAACCGTAATGCGCAAGAAATGGTATGTAAACCCCGTATTTACATGTCTGCCACTGTGCATGAGAATCCGTATAGGTGTTCGAGTGTTCGATCCGTAATGCGCATGAAATGGTATGGAAACCCCGTATTTACATATCTGCCACTCTGCAGAAGAATCCGTATAGGTGTTCGAGTGTTCGATCCGTAATGCGCAAGAAATGGTATGTAAACCCGTTATTTACATATCTGCCACTGCGCAGGAGAATCCGTATAGGTGTTCGAGTGTTCGAACCGTAATGCGCAAGAAATGGTATGGAAACCCCGTATTTACAAATCTACCACTATGCAGGAGAATCCGTATAGGTGTTCGAGTGTTCGAACCGTAATGCGCAAGAAATGGTATGCAAACCCCGTATTTACACATCTGCCACTGTGCAGGAGAATTCGTATAGGTGTTCGAGTGTTCGAACCGTAATGCGCAAGAAATGGTATGTAAACCCCGTATTTATATATCTGCCACTATGCAGGAGAATCCATATAGGTGTTCGAGTGTTCGAACCGTAATGCGCAAGAAACAGTATGGAAACCCCGTATTTACATATCTTCCACTGTGCAGGAGAATCCGTATAGGTGTTCGAGTGTTCGAACCGTAATGCGCAAGAAATGGTGTGTAAACCCCGTATTTACATATCTGCCACTGTGCAGAAGAATCCGTATACGTGTTCGAGTGTTCGAACCGTAATGCGCAAGAAAAGATATGTAAACCCCGTATTTACATATCTGCCACTGTGCAGGAGAATCCGTATAGGTGTTCGAGTGTTCGAACCGTAATGCGCAAGAAATGGTATGGAAACCCCGTATTTACATATCTGCCACTGTGCAGGAGAATCCGTATAGGTGTTCGAGTGTTCGAACCGTAATGCGCAAGAAATGGTATGTAAACCACGTATTTACATATCTGCCACTGTGCAGGAGAATCGATATAGGTGTTCGAGTGTTCGAACCGTAATGCGCAAGAAATGGTATGGAAACCCCGTATTTACATATCTGCCTCTGTGCAGGAGAATCCGTATAGGTGTTCGAGTGTTCGAACCGTAATGCGCAAGAAATGGTGTGTAAACCCCGTATTTACATATCTGCCACTGTGCAGAAGAATCCGTATAGGTGTTCGAGTGTTCGAACCGTAATGCGCAAGAATTGGTATGGAAACTCCATATTTACATATCTGCCACTGTGCAGGAGAATCCGTTTAGGTGTTCGAGTGTTCGAACCGTAATGCGCAAGAAATGAAATGTAAACCCCGTATTTACTTATCTGCCACTGTGCAGGAGAATCCGTATAGGTATTCGAGTGTTCGAACCGTAATGCGCAAGGAATGGTATGGAAATCCTGTATTTACATATCTGCCACTCTGCAGAAGAATCCGTATAGGTGTTCAAGTGTTCGATCCGTAATGCGCCAGAATTGGTATGTAAACCCGTTATTTACATATCTGCGACTGCGCAGGAGAATCCGTATAGGTGTTCGAGTGTTCGAACCGTAATGCGCAAGAAATGGTATGGAAACCCCGTATTTACAAATCTACCACTATGCAGGAGAATCCGTATAGGTGTTCGAGTGTTCGAACCGTAATGCGCAAGAAATAGTATGGAAACCCCGTATTTACATATCTGCCACTGTGCTGGAGAATCCGTATAGGTGTTCGACTGTTCGAACCGTAATGCGCAAGAAATGATATGTAAACCCCGTATTTACTTATCTGCCACTGTGCAGGAGAATCCGTATAGGTATTCGAGTGTTCGAACCGTAATGCGTAAGAAATGGTATGGAAACCCCGTATTTACATATCTGTCACTCTGCAGAAGAATCCGTATAGGTGTTCGAGTGTTCGATCCGTAAGGCGCAAGAAAGGGTATGTAAACCCCGTATTTACATATCTGCCACTATGCAGGAGAATCCGTATAGGTGTTCGAGTGTTCGAACCGTAATGCGCAAGAAATGGTGTGTAAAACCCGTATTTACATATCTGCCACTGTGCAGAAGAATCCGTATAGGTGTTCGAGTGTTCGAACCGTAATGCGCAAGAATTGGTATGGAAACCCCATATTTACATATCTGCCACTGTGCAGGAGAATCCGTTTAGGTGTTCGAGTGTTCGAACCGTAATGCGCAAGAAATGAACTGTAAACCCCGTATTTACTTATCTGCCACTGTGCAGGAGAATCTGTATAGGTATTCGAGTGTTCGAACCGTAATGCGCAAGAAATGGTATGGAAACCCTGTATTTACATATCTGCCACTCTGCAGAAGAATCCGTATAGGTGTTCGAGTGTTCGATCCGTAATGCGCAAGAATTGGTATGTAAACCCGTTATTTACATATCTGCCACAGCGTAGGAGAATCCGTATAGGTGTTCGAGTGTTCGAGCCCTAATGCGCAGGAAATGGTATGGAAACCCCGTATTTACAAATCTACCACTATGCAGGAGAATCCGTATAGGTGTTCGAGTGTTCGAACCGTAATGCGCAAGAAATAGTATGCAAACCCCGTATTTACATATCTGCCACTGTGCAGGAGAATCCGTATAGGTGTTCGAGTGTTCGAACCGTAATGCGCAAGAAATGATATGTAAACCCCGTATTTACATATCTGCCACTGTGCAGGAGAATCCGTATAGGTGTTCGAGTGTTCGAACCGTAATGCGCAAGAAATGGTATGTAAACCCCGTATTTACATATCTGCCACTATGCAGGAGAATCCATATAGGTGTTCGAGTGTTCGAACCGTAATGCGAAAGAAATAGTATGGAAACCCCGTATTTACATATCTGCCACTGCGTAGGAGAATCCGTATAGGTGTTCGAGTGTTCGAGCCGTAATGCGCAAGAAATGGTATGGAAACCCCGTATTTACAAATCTACCACTATGCAGGAGAATCCGTATAGGTGTTCGAGTGTTCGAACAGTAATGCGCAAGAATTGGTATGGAAACCCCGTATGTACATCTCTGCCACTGTGCGGGAGAATCCGTATAGGTGTTCGAGTGTTCGAACCGTAATGCGCAAGAAATGGTATGTAAACCCCGTATTTACATGTCTGCCACTGTGCATGAGAATCCGTATAGGTGTTCGAGTGTTCGATCCGTAATGCGCATGAAATGGTATGGAAACCCCGTATTTACATATCTGCCACTCTGCAGAAGAATCCGTATAGGTGTTCGAGTGTTCGATCCGTAATGCGCAAGAAATGGTATGTAAACCCGTTATTTACATATCTGCCACTGCGCAGGAGAATCCGTATAGGTGTTCGAGTGTTCGAACCGTAATGCGCAAGAAATTGTATGGAAACCCCGTATTTACAAATCTACCACTATGTAGGAGAATCCGTATAGGTGTTCGAGTGTTCGAACCGTAATGCGCAAGAAATGGTATGTAAACCCCGTATTTACAGATCTGCCACTGTGCAGGAGAATTCGTATAGGTGTTCGAGTGTTCGAACCGTAATGCGCAAGAAATGGTATGTAAACCCCGTATTTACATATCTGCCACTATGCAGGAGAATCCATATAGGTGTTCGAGTGTTCGAACCGTAATGCGCAAGAAACAGTATGGAAACCCCGTATTTACATATCTTCCACTCTGCAGGAGAATCCGTATAGGTGTTCGAGTGTTCGAACCGTAATGCGCAAGAAATGGTGTGTAAACCCCGTATTTACTTATCTGCCACTGTGCAGAAGAATCTGTATACGTGTTCGAGTGTTCGAACCGTAATGCGCAAGAAATGATATGTAAACCCCGTATTTACATATCTGCCACTGTGCAGGAGAATCCGTATAGGTGTTCGAGTGTTCGAACCGTAATGCGCAAGAAATGGTATGGAAACCCCGTATTTACATATCTGCCACTGTGCAGGAGAATCCGTATAGGTGTTCGAGTGTTCGAACCGTAATGCGCAAGAAATGGTATGTAAACCACGTATTTACATATCTGCCACTGTGCAGGAGAATCCATATAGGTGTTCGAGTGTTCGAACCGTAATGCGCAAGAAATGGTATGGAAACCCCGTATTTACATATCTGCCACTGTGCAGGAGAATCCGTATAGGTGTTCGAGTGTTCGAACCGTAATGCGCAAGAAATGGTGTGTAAACCCCGTATTTACATATCTGCCACTGTGCAGAAGAATCCGTATAGGTGTTCGAGTGTTCGAACCGTAATGCGCAAGAATTGGTATGGAAACTCCATATTTACATATCTGCCACTGTGCAGGAGAATCCGTTTAGGTGTTCGAGTGTTCGAACCGTAATGCGCAAGAAATGAAATGTAAACCCCGTATTTACTTATCTGCCACTGTGCAGGAGAATCCGTATAGGTATTCGAGTGTTCGAACCGTAATGCGCAAGGAATGGTATGGAAACCCTGTATTTACATATCTGCCACTCTGCAGAAGAATCCGTATAGGTGTTCGAGTGTTCGATCCGTAATGCGCCAGAATTGGTATGTAAACCCGTTATTTACATATCTGCCACTGCGCAGGAGAATCCGTATAGGTGTTCGAGTGTTCGAACCGTAATGCGCAAGAAATGGTATGGAAACCCCGTATTTACAAATCTACCACTATGCAGGAGAATCCGTATAGGTGTTCGAGTGTTCGAACCGTAATGCGCAAGAAATAGTATGGAAACCCCGTATTTACATATCTGCCACTGTGCAGGAGAATCCGTATAGGTGTTCGAGTGTTCGAACCGTAATGCGCAAGAAATGATACGTAAACCCCGTATTTACTTATCTGCCACTGTGCAGGAGAATCCGTATAGGTATTCGAGTGTTCGAACCGTAATGCGTAAGAAATGGTATGGAAACCCCGTATTTACATATCTGCCACTCTGCAGAAGAATCCGTATAGGTGTTCGAGTGTTCGATCCGTAAGGCGCAAGAAATGGTATGTAAACCCCGTATTTACATATCTGCCACTATGCAGGAGAATCCGTATAGGTGTTCGAGTGTTCGAACCGCAATGCGCAAGAAATGGTGTGTAAAACCCGTATTTACATATCTGCCACTGTGCAGAAGAATCCGTATAGGTGTTCGAGTGTTCGAACCGTAATGCGCAAGAAATGATATTTAAACCCCGTATTTACATATCTGCCACTGTGCAGGAGAATCCGTATAGGTGTTCGAGTGTTCGAACCGTAATGCGCAAGAAATGGTATGTAAACCCCGTATTTACATGTCTGCCACTGTGCATGAGAATCCGTATAGGTGTTCGAGTGTTCGATCCGTAATGCGCATGAAATGGTATGGAAACCCCGTATTTACATATCTGCCACTCTGCAGAAGAATCCGTATAGGTGTTCGAGTGTTCGATCCGTAATGCGCAAGAAATGGTATGTAAACCCGTTATTTACATATCTGCCACTGCGCAGGAGAATCCGTATAGGTGTTCGAGTGTTCGAACCGTAATGCGCAAGAAATGGTATGGAAACCCCGTATTTACAAATCTACCACTATGCAGGAGAATCCGTATAGGTGTTCGAGTGTTCGAACCGTAATGCGCAAGAAATGGTATGTAAACCCCGTATTTACACATCTGCCACTGTGCAGGAGAATTCGTATAGGTGTTCGAGTGTTCGAACCGTAATGCGCAAGAAATGGTATGTAAACCCCGTATTTACATGTCTGCCACTGTGCATGAGAATCCGTATAGGTGTTTGAGTGTTCGATCCGTAATGCGCATGAAATGGTATGGAAACCCCGTATTTACATATCTGCCACTCTGCAGAAGAATCCGTATAGGTGTTCGAGTGTTCGATCCGTAATGCGCAAGAAATGGTATGTAAAGCCGTTATTTACATATCTGCCACTGCGCAGGAGAATCCGTATAGGTGTTCGAGTGTTCGAACCGTAATGCGCAAGAAATTGTATGGAAACCCCGTATTTACAAATCTACCACTCTGTAGGAGAATCCGTATAGGTGTTCGAGTGTTCGAACCGTAATGCGCAAGAAATGGTATGTAAACCCCGTATTTACACATCTGCCACTGTGCAGGAGAATTCGTATAGGTGTTCGAGTGTTCGAACCGTAATGCGCAAGAAATGGTATGTAAACCCCGTATTTACATATCTGCCACTATGCAGGAGAATCCATATAGGTGTTCGAGTGTTCGAACCGTAATGCGCAAGAAACAGTATGGAAACCCCGTATTTACATATCTTCCACTCTGCAGGAGAATCCGTATAGGTGTTCGAGTGTTCGAACCGTAATGCGCAAGAAATGGTGTGTAAACCCCGTATTTACATATCTGCCACTGTGCAGAAGAATCCGTATACGTGTTCGAGTGTTCGAACCGTAATGCGCAAGAAATGATATGTAAACCCCGTATTTACATATCTGCCACTGTGCAGGAGAATCCGTATAGGTGTTCGAGTGTTCGAACCGTAATGCGCAAGAAATGGTATGGAAACCCCGTATTTACATATCTGCCACTGTGCAGGAGAATCCGTATAGGTGTTCGAGTGTTCGAACCGTAAAGCGCAAGAAATGGTATGTAAACCACGTATTTACATATCTGCCACTGTGCAGGAGAATCCATATAGGTGTTCGAGTGTTCGAACCGTAATGCGCAAGAAATGGTATGGAAACCCCGTATTTACATATCTGCCACTGTGCAGGAGAATCCGTATAGGTGTTCGAGTGTTCGAACCGTAATGCGCAAGAAATGGTGTGTAAACCCCGTATTTACATATCTGCCACTGTGCAGAAGAATCCGTATAGGTGTTCGAGTGTTCGAACCGTAATGCGCAAGAATTGGTATGGAAACTCCATATTTACATATCTGCCACTGTGCAGGAGAATCCGTTTAGGTGTTCGAGTGTTCGAACCGTAATGCGCAAGAAATGAAATGTAAACCCCGTATTTACTTATCTGCCACTGTGCAGGAGAATCCGTATAGGTATTCGAGTGTTCGAACCGTAATGCGCAAGGAATGGTATGGAAACCCTGTATTTACATATCTGCCACTCTGCAGAAGAATCCGTATACGTGTTCGAGTGTTCGATCCGTAATGCGCCAGAATTGGTATGTAAACCCGTTATTTACATATCTGCCACTGCGCAGGAGAATCCGTATAGGTGTTCGAGTGTTCGAACCGTAATGCGCAAGAAATGGTATGGAAACCCCGTATTTACAAATCTACCACTATGCAGGAGAATCCGTATAGGTGTTCGAGTGTTCGAACCGTAATGCGCAAGAAATAGTATGGAAACCCCGTATTTACATATCTGCCACTGTGCAGGAGAATCCGTATAGGTGTTCGAGTGTTCGAACCGTAATGCGCAAGAAATGATACGTAAACCCCGTATTTACTTATCTGCCACTGTGCAGGAGAATCCGTATAGGTATTCGAGTGTTCGAACCGTAATGCGTAAGAAATGGTATGGAAACCCCGTATTTACATATCTGCCACTCTGCAGAAGAATCCGTATAGGTGTTCGAGTGTTCGATCCGTAAGGCGCAAGAAATGGTATGTAAACCCCGTATTTACATATCTGCCACTATGCAGGAGAATCCGTATAGGTGTTCGAGTGTTCGAACCGTAATGCGCAAGAAATGGTGTGTAAAACCCGTATTTACATATCTGCCACTGTGCAGAAGAATCCGTATAGGTGTTCGAGTGTTCGAACCGTAATGCGCAAGAAATGATATGTAAACCCCGTATTTACATATCTGCCACTGTGCAGGAGAATCCGTATAGGTGTTCGAGTGTTCGAACCGTAATGCGCAAGAAATGGTATGTAAACCCCGTATTTACATGTCTGCCACTGTGCATGAGAATCCGTATAGGTGTTCGAGTGTTCGATCCGTAATGCGCATGAAATGGTATGGAAACCCCGTATTTACATATCTGCCACTCTGCAGAAGAATCCGTATAGGTGTTCGAGTGTTCGATCCGTAATGCGCAAGAAATGGTATGTAAACCCGTTATTTACATATCTGCCACTGCGCAGGAGAATCCGTATAGGTGTTCGAGTGTTCGAACCGTAATGCGCAAGAAATGGTATGGAAACCCCGTATTTACAAATCTACCACTATGCAGGAGAATCCGTATAGGTGTTCGAGTGTTCGAACCGTAATGCGCAAGAAATGGTATGTAAACCCCGTATTTACACATCTGCCACTGTGCAGGAGAATTCGTATAGGTGTTCGAGTGTTCGAACCGTAATGCGCAAGAAATGGTATGTAAACCCCGTATTTACATGTCTGCCACTGTGCATGAGAATCCGTATAGGTGTTCGAGTGTTCGATCCGTAATGCGCATGAAATGGTATGGAAACCCCGTATTTACATATCTGCCACTCTGCAGAAGAATCCGTATAGGTGTTCGAGTGTTCGATCCGTAATGCGCAAGAAATGGTATGTAAACCCGTTATTTACATATCTGCCACTGCGCAGGAGAATCCGTATAGGTGTTCGAGTGTTCGAACCGTAATGCGCAAGAAATTGTATGGAAACCCCGTATTTACAAATCTACCACTATGTAGGAGAATCCGTATAGGTGTTCGAGTGTTCGAACCGTAATGCGCAAGAAATGGTATGTAAACCCCGTATTTACACATCTGCCACTGTGCAGGAGAATTCGTATAGGTGTTCGAGTGTTCGAACCGTAATGCGCAAGAAATGGTATGTAAACCCCGTATTTACATATCTGCCACTATGCAGGAGAATCCATATAGGTGTTCGAGTGTTCGAACCGTAATGCGCAAGAAACAGTATGGAAACCCCGTATTTACATATCTTCCACTCTGCAGGAGAATCCGTATAGGTGTTCGAGTGTTCGAACCGTAATGCGCAAGAAATGGTGTGTAAACCCCGTATTTACATATCTGCCACTGTGCAGAAGAATCCGTATACGTGTTCGAGTGTTCGAACCGTAATGCGCAAGAAATGATATGTAAACCCCGTATTTACATATCTGCCACTGTGCAGGAGAATCCGTATAGGTGTTCGAGTGTTCGAACCGTAATGCGCAAGAAATGGTATGGAAACCCCGTATTTACATATCTGCCACTGTGCAGGAGAATCCGTATAGGTGTTCGAGTGTTCGAACCGTAATGCGCAAGAAATGGTATGTAAACCACGTATTTACATATCTGCCACTGTGCAGGAGAATCCATATAGGTGTTCGAGTGTTCGAACCGTAATGCGCAAGAAATGGTATGGAAACCCAGTATTTACATATCTGCCACTGTGCAGGAGAATCCGTATAGGTGTTCGAGTGTTCGAACCGTAATGCGCAAGAAATGGTGTGTAAACCCCGTATTTACATATCTGCCACTGTGCAGAAGAATCCGTATAGGTGTTCGAGTGTTCGAACCGTAATGCGCAAGAATTGGTATGGAAACTCCATATTTACATATCTGCCACTGTGCAGGAGAATCCGTTTAGGTGTTCGAGTGTTCGAACCGTAATTCGCAAGAAATGGTGTGTAAATCCCGTATTTACATATCTGCCACTGTGTAAAAGAATCCGTATAGGTGTTCGAGTGTTCGAACCGTAATGCGCAAGAATTGGTGTGGAAACCCCATATTTACATATCTGCCACTGTGCAGGAGAATCCGTATTGGTGTTCAAGTGTTCGAACCGTAATGCGCAAGAAATGATATGTAAACCCCGTATTTACTTATCTGCCACTGTGTAGGAGAATCCGTATAGGTATTCGCGTGTTCGAACCGTAATGTGCAAGAAATGGTATGGAAACCCCGTATTTACATATCTGCTACTCTGCAGAAGAATCCGTATAGGTGTTCGAGTGTTCGATCCGTAATGCGCAAGAAATGGTATGTAAACCCGTTATTTACATATCTGCCACTGCGCAGGAGAATCCGTATAGGTGTTCGAGTGTTCGAACCGTAATGCGCAAGAAATGGTATGGAAACCCCGTATTTACAAATCTACCACTATGCAGGAGAATCCTTATAAGTGTTCGAGTGTTCGAACCGTAATGCGCAAGAAATGGTATGTAAACCCCGTATTTACACATCTGCCACTGTGCAGGAGAATTCGTATAGGTGTTCGAGTGTTCGAACCGTAATGCGCAAGAAATGGTATGTAAACCCCGTATTTACATATCTGCCACTATGCAGGAGAATCCATATAGGTGTTCGAGTGTTCGAACCGTAATGCGCAAGAAACAGTATGGAAACCCCGTATTTACATATCTTCCACTGTGCAGGAGAATCCGTATAGGTGTTCGAGTGTTCGAACCGTAATGCGCAAGAAATGGTGTGTAAACCCCGTATTTACATATCTGCCACTGTGCAGAAGAATCCGTATACGTGTTCGAGTGTTCGAACCGTAATGCGCAAGAAATGATATGTAAACCCCGTATTTACATATCTGCCACTGTGCAGGAGAATCCGTATAGGTGTTCGAGTGTTCGAACCGTAATGCGCAAGAAATGGTATGGAAACCCCGTATTTACATATCTGCCACTGTGCAGGAGAATCCGTATAGGTGTTCGAGTGTTCGAACCGTAATGCGCAAGAAATGGTATGTAAACCCGTTATTTACATATCTGCCACTGCGGAGGAGAATCCGTATAGGTGTTCGAGTGTTCGAACCGTAATGCGCAAGAAATGGTATGGAAACCCCGTATTTACAAATCTACCACTATGCAGGAGAATCCGTATAGGTGTTCGAGTGTTCGAACCGTAATGCGCAAGAAATGGTATGTAAACCCCGTATTTACACATCTGCCACTGTGCAGGAGAATTCGTATAGGTGTTCGAGTGTTCGAACCGTAATGCGCAAGAAATGGTATGTAAACCCCGTATTTATATATCTGCCACTATGCAGGAGAATCCATATAGGTGTTCGAGTGTTCGAACCGTAATGCGCAAGAAACAGTATGGAAACCCCGTATTTACATATCTTCCACTGTGCAGGAGAATCCGTATAGGTGTTCGAGTGTTCGAACCGTAATGCGCAAGAAATGGTGTGTAAACCCCGTATTTACATATCTGCCACTGTGCAGAAGAATCCGTATACGTGTTCGAGTGTTCGAACCGTAATGCGCAAGAAAAGATATGTAAACCCCGTATTTACATATCTGCCACTGTGCAGGAGAATCCGTATAGGTGTTCGAGTGTTCGAACCGTAATGCGCAAGAAATGGTATGGAAACCCCGTATTTACATATCTGCCACTGTGCAGGAGAATCCGTATAGGTGTTCGAGTGTTCGAACCGTAATGCGCAAGAAATGGTATGGAAACCCCGTATTTACATATCTGCCACTGTGCAGGAGAATCCGTATAGGTGTTCGAGTGTGCGAACCGTAATGCACAAGAAATGGTATGTAAACCACGTATTTACATATCTGCCACTGTGTAGGAGAATCCCTATAGGTGTTCGAGTGTTCGAACCGTAATGCGCAAGAAATTGGTATGGAAACCCCGTATTTACAAATCTGCCACTGGGCAGGAGAATCCGTATAGGTGTTCGAGTGTTCGAACCGTAATGCGCAAGAAATGGTGTGTAAACCCCGTATTTACATATCTGCCACTGTGCAGAAGAATCCGTATAGGTGTTCGAGTGTTCGAACCGTAATGCGCAAGAATCGGTATGGAAACCCCATATTTACATATCTGCCACTGTGCAGGAGAATCCGTATAGGTGTTCGAGTGTTCGAACCGTAATGCGCAAGAAATGATATGTAAACCCCGTATTTACTTATCTGCCACTGTGCAGGAGAATCCGTATAGGTATTCGAGTGTTCGAACCGTAATGCGCAAGAAATGGTATGGAAACCCCGTATTTACATATCTGCCACTCTGTAGAAGAATCCGTATAGGTGTTCGAGTGTTCGATCCGTAATGCGCAAGAATTGGTTTGTAAACCCGTTATTTACATATCTGCCACTGCGCAGGAGAATCCGTATAGGTGTTCGAGTGTTCGAACCGTAATGCGCAAGAAATGCTATGGAAACCCCGTATTTACAAATCTACCACTATGCAGGAGAATCCGTATAGGTGTTCGAGTGTTCGAACCGTAATGCGCAAGAAATAGTGTGGAAACCCCGTATTTACATATCTGCCACTGTGCAGGAGAATCCGTATAGGTGTTCGAGTGTTCGGACCGTAATGCGCAAGAAATGATATGTAAACCCCGTATTTACTTATCTGCCACTGTGCAGGAGAATCCGTATAGGTGTTCGAGTGTTCGAACCGTAATGCGAAAGAAATAGTATGGAAACCCCGTATTTACATATCTGCCACTGTGCAGGAGAATCCGTATAGGTGTTCGAGTGTTCGAACCGTAATGCGCAAGAAATGGTGTGTAAACCCCGTATTTACATATCTGCCACTGTGCAGGAGAATCCGTATAGGTGTTCGAGTGTTCGAACCGTAATGCGCAAGAAATGATATGTAAACCCCGTATTTACATATCTGCCACTGTGCAGGAGAATCCGTATAGGTGTTCGAGTGTTCGAACCGTAATGCGCAAGAATTGGTATGTAAACCACGTATTTACATATCTGCCACAGTGTAGGAGAATCCCTATAGGTGTTCGAGTGTTCGAACCGTAATGCGCAAGAAATTGGTATGGAAACCCCGTATTTACATATCTGCCTCTGTGCAGGAAAATCCGTATAGGTGTTCGAGTGTTCGAACCGTAATGCGCAACAAATGGTATGTAAACCCCGTATTTACATATCTGCCACTTTGCAGGAGAATCCTTATAGGTGTTCGAGTGTTCGAACCGTAATGCGCAAGAAATGGTATGGAAACCCCGTATTTACATATTTGCCACTGTGCAGGAGAATCCGTATAGGTGTTCGAGTGTTCGAACCGTAATGCGCAAGAAATGGTGTGTAAACCCCGTATTTACATATCTGCCACTGTGCAGGAGAATCCGTATAGGTGTTCGAGTGTTCGAACCGTAATGCGCAAGAAATGGTATGTAAACCACGTATTTACATATCTTCCACTGTGCAGGAGAATCCATATAGGTGTTCGAGTGTTCGAACCGTAATGCGCAAGAAATGGTATGGAAACCCCGTATTTACATATCTGCCACTGTGCAGGAGAATCCGTATAGGTGTTCGAGTGTTCGAACCGTAATGCGCAAGAATTGGTATGGAAACCCCATATTTACATATCTGCCACTGTGCAGGAGAATCCGTTTAGGTGTTCGAGTGTTCGAACCGTAACGCGCAAGAAATGAAATGTAAACCCCGTATTTACTTATCTGCCACTGTGCAGGAGAATCTGTATAGGTATTCGAGTGTTCGAACCGTAATGCGCAAGCAATGGTATGGAAACCCTGTATTTACATATCTGCCACTCTGCAGAAGAATCCGTATAGGTGTTCGAGTGTTCGATCCATAATGCGCAAGAATTGGTATGTAAACCCGTTATTTACATATCTGCCACAGCGCAGGAGAATCCGTATAGGTGTTCGAGTGTTCGAGCCGTAATGCGCAAGAAATGGTATGGAAACCCCGTATTTACAAATCTACCACTATGCAGGAGAATCCGTATAGGTGTTCGAGTGTTCGAACAGTAATGCGCAAGAATTGGTATGGAAACCCCGTATTTACATCTCTGCCACTGTGCGGGGGAATCCGTATAGGTGTTCGAGTGTTCGAACCGTAATGCGCAAGAAATGGTATGTAAACCCCGTATTTACATGTCTGCCACTGTGCATGAGAATCCGTATAGGTGTTCGAGTGCTCGATCCGTAATGCGCATGAAATGGTATGGAAACCCCGTATTTACATATCTGCCACTCTGCAGAAGAATCCGTATAGGTGTTCGAGTGTTCGATCCGTAATGCGCAAGAAATGGTATGTAAACCCGTTATTTACATATCTGCCACTGCGCAGGAGAATCCGTATAGGTGTTCGAGTGTTCGAACCGTAATGCGCAAGAAATGGTATGGAAACCCCGTATTTACAAATCTACCACTATGCAGGAGAATCCTTATAGGTGTTCGAGTGTTCGAACCGTAATGCGCAAGAAATGGTATGTAAACCCCGTATTTACACATCTGCCACTGTGCAGGAGAATTCGTATAGGTGTTCGAGTGTTCGAACCGTAATGCGCAAGAAATGGTATGTAAACCCCGTATTTACATATCTGCCACTATGCAGGAGAATCCATATAGGTGTTTGAGTGTTCGAACCGTAATGCGCAAGAAACAGTATGGAAACCCCGTATTTACATATCTTCCACTGTGCAGGAGAATCCGTATAGGTGTTCGAGTGTTCGAACCGTAATGCGCAAGAAATGGTATGTAAACCCCGTATTTACATATCTGCCACTGTGCAGAAGAATCCGTATACGTGTTCGAGTGTTCGAACCGTAATGCGCAAGAAATGATATGTAAACCCCGTATTTACATATCTGCCACTGTGCAGGAGAATCCGTATAGGTGTTCGAGTGTTCGAACCGTAATGCGCAAGAAATGGTATGGAAACCCCGTATTTACATATCTGCCACTGTGCAGGAGAATCCGTATAGGTGTTCGAGTGTTCGAACCGTAATGCGCAAGAAATGGTATGTAAACCACGTATTTACATATCTGCCACTGTGCAGGAGAATCCATATAGGTGTTCGAGTGTTCGAACCGTAATGCGCAAGAAATGGTATGGAAACCCCGTATTTACATATCTGCCACTGTGCAGGAGAATCCGTATAGGTGTTCGAGTGTTCGAACCGTAATGCGCAAGAATTGGTATGGAAACCCCATATTTACATATCTGCCACTGTGCAGGAGAATCTGTTTAGGTGTTCGAGTGTTCGAACCGTAACGCGCAAGAAATGAAATGTAAACCCCGTATTTACTTATCTGCCACTGTGCAGGAGAATCTGTATAGGTATTCGAGTGTTCGAACCGTAATGCGCAAGAAATGGTATGGAAACCCTGTATTTACATATCTGCCACTCTGCAGAAGAATCCGTATAGGTGTTCGAGTGTTCGATCCGTAATGCGCAAGAATTGGTATGTAAACCCGTTATTTACATATCTGCCACAGCGTAGGAGAATCCGTATCGGTGTTCGAGTGTTCGAGCCGTAATGCGCAAGAAATGGTATGGAAACCCCGTATTTACAAATCTACCACTATGCAGGAGAATCCGTATAGGTGTTCGAGTGTTCGAACAGTAATGCGCAAGAATTGGTATGGAAACCCCGTATTTACATCTCTGCCACTGTGCGGGAGAATCCGTATAGGTGTTCGAGTGTTCGAACCGTAATGCGCAAGAAATGGTATGTAAACCCCGTATTTACATGTCTGCCACTGTGCATGAGAATCCGTATAGGTGTTCGAGTGTTCGATCCGTAATGCGCATGAAATGGTATGGAAACCCCGTATTTACATATCTGCCACTCTGCAGAAGAATCCGTATAGGTGTTCGAGTGTTCGATCCGTAATGCGCAAGAAATGGTATGTAAACCCGTTATTTACATATCTGCCACTGCGCAGGAGAATCCGTATAGGTGTTCGAGTGTTCGAACCGTAATGCGCAAGAAATGGTATGGAAACCCCGTATTTACAAATCTACCACTATGCAGGAGAATCCGTATAGGTGTTCGAGTGTTCGAACCGTAATGCGCAAGAAATGGTATGTAAACCCCGTATTTACACATCTGCCACTGTGCAGGAGAATTCGTATAGGTGTTCGAGTGTTCGAACCGTAATGCGCAAGAAATGGTATGTAAACCCCGTATTTATATATCTGCCACTATGCAGGAGAATCCATATAGGTGTTCGAGTGTTCGAACCGTAATGCGCAAGAAACAGTATGGAAACCCCGTATTTACATATCTTCCACTGTGCAGGAGAATCCGTATAGGTGTTCGAGTGTTCGAACCGTAATGCGCAAGAAATGGTGTGTAAACCCCGTATTTACATATCTGCCACTGTGCAGAAGAATCCGTATACGTGTTCGAGTGTTCGAACCGTAATGCGCAAGAAAAGATATGTAAACCCCGTATTTACATATCTGCCACTGTGCAGGAGAATCCGTATAGGTGTTCGAGTGTTCGAACCGTAATGCGCAAGAAATGGTATGGAAACCCCGTATTTACATATCTGCCACTGTGCAGGAGAATCCGTATAGGTGTTCGAGTGTTCCAACCGTAATGCGCAAGAAATGGTATGTAAACCACGTATTTACATATCTGCCACTGTGCAGGAGAATCCATATAGGTGTTCGAGTGTTCGAACCGTAATGCGCAAGAAATGGTATGGAAACCCCGTATTTACATATCTGCCTCTGTGCAGGAGAATCCGTATAGGTGTTCGAGTGTTCGAACCGTAATGCGCAAGAAATGGTGTGTAAACCCCGTATTTACATATCTGCCACTGTGCAGAAGAATCCGTATAGGTGTTCGAGTGTTCGAACCGTAATGCGCAAGAATTGGTATGGAAACTCCATATTTACATATCTGCCACTGTGCAGGAGAATCCGTTTAGGTGTTCGAGTGTTCGAACCGTAATGCGCAAGAAATGAAATGTAAACCCCGTATTTACTTATCTGCCACTGTGCAGGAGAATCCGTATAGGTATTCGAGTGTTCGAACCGTAATGCGCAAGGAATGGTATGGAAATCCTGTATTTACATATCTGCCACTCTGCAGAAGAATCCGTATAGGTGTTCGAGTGTTCGATCCGTAATGCGCCAGAATTGGTATGTAAACCCGTTATTTACATATCTGCCACTGCGCAGGAGAATCCGTATAGGTGTTCGAGTGTTCGAACCGTAATGCGCAAGAAATGGTATGGAAACCCCGTATTTACAAATCTACCACTATGCAGGAGAATCCGTATAGGTGTTCGAGTGTTCGAACCGTAATGCGCAAGAAATAGTATGGAAACCCCGTATTTACATATCTGCCACCGTGCAGGAGAATCCGTATAGGTGTTCGAGTGTTCGAACCGTAATGCGCAAGAAATGATATGTAAACCCCGTATTTACTTATCTGCCACTGTGCAGGAGAATCCGTATAGGTATTCGAGTGTCCGAACCGTAATGCGTAAGAAATGGTATGGAAACCCCGTATTTACATATCTGCCACTCGGCAGAAGAATCCGTATAGGTGTTCGAGTGTTCGATCCGTAAGGCGCAAGAAATGGTATGTAAACCCCGTATTTACATATCTGCCACTATGCAGGAGAATCCGTATAGGTGTTCGAGTGTTCGAACCGTAATGCGCAAGAAATGGTGTGTAAAACCCGTATTTACATATCTGCCACTGTGCAGAAGAATCCGTATAGGTGTTCGAGTGTTCGAACCGTAATGCGCAAGAATTGGTATGGAAACCCCATATTTACATATCTGCCACTGTGCAGGAGAATCCGTTTAGGTGTTCGAGTGTTCGAACCGTAATGCGCCAGAAATGAAATGTAAACCCCGTATTTACTTATCTGCCACTATGCAGGAGAATCTGTATAGGTATTCGAGTGTTCGAACCGTAATGCGCAAGAAATGGTATGGAAACCCTGTATTTACATATCTGCCACTCTGCAGAAGAATCCGTATAGGTGTTCGAGTGTTCGATCCGTAATGCGCAAGAATTGGTATGTAAACCCGTTATTTACATATCTGCCACAGCGTAGGAGAATCCGTATCGGTGTTCGAGTGTTCGAGCCGTAATGCGCAAGAAATGGTATGGAAACCCCGTATTTACAAATCTACCACTATGTAGGAGAATCCGTATAGGTGTTCGAGTGTTCGAACAGTAATGCGCAAGAATTGGTATGGAAACCCCGTATTTACATCTCTGCCACTGTGCGGGAGAATCCGTATAGGTGTTCGAGTGTTCGAACCGTAATGCGCAAGAAATGGTATGTAAACCCCGTATTTACATGTCTGCCACTGTGCATGAGAATCCGTATAGGTGTTCGAGTGTTCGATCCGTAATGCGCATGAAATGGTATGGAAACCCCGTATTTACATATCTGCCACTCTGCAGAAGAATCCGTATAGGTGTTCGAGTGTTCGATCCGTAATGCGCAAGAAATGGTATGTAAACCCGTTATTTACATATCTGCCACTGCGCAGGAGAATCCGTATAGGTGTTCGAGTGTTCGAACCGTAATGCGCAAGAAATGGTATGGAAACCCCGTATTTACAAATCTACCACTATGCAGGAGAATCCGTATAGGTGTTCGAGTGTTCGAACCGTAATGCGCAAGAAATGGTATGTAAACCCCGTATTTACACATCTGCCACTGTGCAGGAGAATTCGTATAGGTGTTCGAGTGTTCGAACCGTAATGCGCAAGAAATGGTATGTAAACCCCGTATTTATATATCTGCCACTATCCAGGAGAATCCATATAGGTGTTCGAGTGTTCGAACCGTAATGCGCAAGAAACAGTATGGAAACCCCGTATTTACATATCTTCCACTGTGCAGGAGAATCCGTATAGGTGTTCGAGTGTTCGAACCGTAATGCGCAAGAAATGGTGTGTAAACCCCGTATTTACATATCTGCCACTGTGCAGAAGAATCCGTATACGTGTTCGAGTGTTCGAACCGTAATGCGCAAGAAAAGATATGTAAACCCCGTATTTACATATCTGCCACTGTGCAGGAGAATCCGTATAGGTGTTCGAGTGTTCGAACCGTAATGCGCAAGAAATGGTATGGAAACCCCGTATTTACATATCTGCCACTGTGCAGGAGAATCCGTATAGGTGTTCGAGTGTTCGAACCGTAATGCGCAAGAAATGGTATGTAAACCACGTATTTACATATCTGCCACTGTGCAGGAGAATCCATATAGGTGTTCGAGTGTTCGAACCGTAATGCGCAAGAAATGGTATGGAAACCCCGTATTTACATATCTGCCTCAGTGCAGGAGAATCCGTATAGGTGTTCGAGTGTTCGAACCGTAATGCGCAAGAAATGGTGTGTAAACCCCGTATTTACATATCTGCCACTGTGCAGAAGAATCCGTATAGGTGTTCGAGTGTTCGAACCGTAATGCGCCAGAATTGGTATGGAAACTCCATATTTACATATCTGCCACTGTGCAGGAGAATCCGTTTAGGTGTTCGAGTGTTCGAACCGTAATGCGCAAGAAATGAAATGTAAACCCCGTATTTACTTATCTGCCACTGTGCAGGAGAATCCGTATAGGTATTCGAGTGTTCGAACCGTAATGCGCAAGGAATGGTATGGAAATCCTGTATTTACATATCTGCCACTCTGCAGAAGAATCCGTATAGGTGTTCGAGTGTTCGATCCGTAATGCGCCAGAATTGGTATGTAAACCCGTTATTTACATATCTGCCACTGCGCAGGAGAATCCGTATAGGTGTTCGAGTGTTCGAACCGTAATGCGCAAGAAATGGTATGGAAACCCCGTATTTACAAATCTACCACTATGCAGGAGAATCCGTATAGGTGTTCGAGTGTTCGAACCGTAATGCGCAAGAAATAGTATGGAAACCCCGTATTTACATATCTGCCACCGTGCAGGAGAATCCGTATAGGTGTTCGAGTGTTCGAACCGTAATGCGCAAGAAATGATATGTAAACCCCGTATTTACTTATCTGCCACTGTGCAGGAGAATCCGTATAGGTATTCGAGTGTCCGAACCGTAATGCGTAAGAAATGGTATGGAAACCCCGTATTTACATATCTGCCACTCTGCAGAAGAATCCGTATAGGTGTTCGAGTGTTCGATCCGTAAGGCGCAAGAAATGGTATGTAAACCCCGTATTTACATATCTGCCACTATGCAGGAGAATCCGTATAGGTGTTCGAGTGTTCGAACCGTAATGCGCAAGAAATGGTGTGTAAGACCCGTATTTACATATCTGCCACTGTGCAGAAGAATCCGTATAGGTGTTCGAGTGTTCGAACCGTAATGCGCAAGAATTGGTATGGAAACCCCATATTTACATATCTGCCACTGTGCAGGAGAATCCGTTTAGGTGTTCGAGTGTTCGAACCGTAATGCGCAAGAAATGAAATGTAAACCCCGTATTTACTTATCTGCCACTGTGCAGGAGAATCTGTATAGGTATTTGAGTGTTCGAACCGTAATGCGCAAGAAATGGTATGGAAACCCTGTATTTACATATCTGCCACTCTGCAGAAGAATCCGTATAGGTGTTCGAGTGTTCGATCCGTAATGCGCAAGAATTGGTATGTAAACCCGTTATTTACATATCTGCCACAGCGTAGGAGAATCCGTATAGGTGTTCGAGTGTTCGAGCCGTAATGCGCAAGAAATGGTATGGAAACCCCGTATTTACAAATCTACCACTATGCAGGAGAATCCGTATAGGTGTTCGAGTGTTCGAACCGTAATGCGCAAGAAATAGTATGCAAACCCCGTATTTACATATCTGCCACTGTGCAGGAGAATCCGTATAGGTGTTCGAGTGTTCGAACCGTAATGCGCAAGAAATGATATGTAAACCCCGTATTTACATATCTGCCACTGTGCAGGAGAATCCGTATAGGTGTTCGAGTGTTCGAACCGTAATGCGCAAGAAATGGTATGTAAACCCCGTATTTACATATCTGCCACTATGCAGGAGAATCCATATAG
This sequence comes from Camellia sinensis, assembly GCF_055761805.1. Classification (NCBI taxonomy): domain Eukaryota; kingdom Viridiplantae; phylum Streptophyta; class Magnoliopsida; order Ericales; family Theaceae; genus Camellia; species Camellia sinensis. The sequence continues at coordinate 1,605,184 of NW_028128989.1, read as the reverse complement.
GTGTTCGAGTGTTCGAACCGTAATGCGAAAGAAATAGTATGGAAACCCCGAATTTACATATCTGCCACTGCGCAGGAGAATCCGTATAGGTGTTCGAGTGTTCGAGCCGTAATGCGCAAGAAATGGTATGGAAACCCCGTATTTACAAATCTACCACTATGCAGGAGAATCCGTATAGGTGTTCGAGTGTTCGAACAGTAATGCGCAAGAATTGGTATGGAAACCCCGTATTTACATCTCTGCCACTGTGCGGGAGAATCCGTATAGGTGTTCGAGTGTTCGAACCGTAATGCGCAAGAAATGGTATGTAAACCCCGTATTTACATGTCTGCCACTGTGCATGAGAATCCGTATAGGTGTTCGAGTGTTCGATCCGTAATGCGCATGAAATGGTATGGAAACCCCGTATTTACATATCTGCCACTCTGCAGAAGAATCCGTATAGGTGTTCGAGTGTTCGATCCGTAATGCGCAAGAAATGGTATGTAAAGCCGTTATTTACATATCTGCCACTGCGCAGGAGAATCCGTATAGGTGTTCGAGTGTTCGAACCGTAATGCGCAAGAAATTGTATGGAAACCCCGTATTTACAAATCTACCACTATGTAGGAGAATCCGTATAGGTGTTCGAGTGTTCGAACCGTAATGCGCAAGAAATGGTATGTAAACCCCGTATTTACACATCTGCCACTGTGCAGGAGAATTCGTATAGGTGTTCGAGTGTTCGAACCGTAATGCGCAAGAAATGGTATGTAAACCCCGTATTTACATATCTGCCACTATGCAGGAGAATCCATATAGGTGTTCGAGTGTTCGAACCGTAATGCGCAAGAAACAGTATGGAAACCCCGTATTTACATATCTTCCACTCTGCAGGAGAATCCGTATAGGTGTTCGAGTGTTCGAACCGTAATGCGCAAGAAATGGTGTGTAAACCCCGTATTTACATATCTGCCACTGTGCAGAAGAATCCGTATACGTGTTCGAGTGTTCGAACCGTAATGCGCAAGAAATGATATGTAAACCCCGTATTTACATATCTGCCACTGTGCAGGAGAATCCGTATAGGTGTTCGAGTGTTCGAACCGTAATGCGCAAGAAATGGTATGGAAACCCCGTATTTACATATCTGCCATTGTGCAGGAGAATCCGTATAGGTGTTCGAGTGTTCGAACCGTAATGCGCAAGAAATGGTATGTAAACCACGTATTTACATATCTGCCACTGTGCAGGAGAATCCATATAGGTGTTCGAGTGTTCGAACCGTAATGCGCAAGAAATGGTATGGAAACCCCGTATTTACATATCTGCCACTGTGCAGGAGAATCCGTATAGGTGTTCGAGTGTTCGAACCGTAATGCGCAAGAAATGGTGTGTAAACCCCGTATTTACATATCTGCCACTGTGCAGAAGAATCCGTATAGGTGTTCGAGTGTTCGAACCGTAATGCGCAAGAATTGGTATGGAAACTCCATATTTACATATCTGCCACTGTGCAGGAGAATCCGTTTAGGTGTTCGAGTGTTCGAACCGTAATGCGCAAGAAATGAAATGTAACCCCCGTATTTACTTATCTGCCACTGTGCAGGAGAATCCGTATAGGTATTCGAGTGTTCGAACCGTAATGCGCAAGGAATGGTATGGAAACCCTGTATTTACATATCTGCCACTCTGCAGAAGAATCCGTATAGGTGTTCGAGTGTTCGATCCGTAATGCGCCAGAATTGGTATGTAAACCCGTTATTTACATATCTGCCACTGCGCAGGAGAATCCGTATAGGTGTTCGAGTGTTCGAACCGTAATGCGCAAGAAATGGTATGGAAACCCCGTATTTACAAATCTACCACTATGCAGGAGAATCCGTATAGGTGTTCGAGTGTTCGAACCGTAATGCGCAAGAAATAGTATGGAAACCCCGTATTTACATATCTGCCACTGTGCAGGAGAATCCGTATAGGTGTTCGAGTGTTCGAACCGTAATGCGCAAGAAATGATACGTAAACCCCGTATTTACTTATCTGCCACTGTGCAGGAGAATCCGTATAGGTATTCGAGTGTTCGAACCGTAATGCGTAAGAAATGGTATGGAAACCCCGTATTTACATATCTGCCACTCTGCAGAAGAATCCGTATAGGTGTTCGAGTGTTCGATCCGTAAGGCGCAAGAAATGGTATGTAAACCCCGTATTTACATATCTGCCACTATGCAGGAGAATCCGTATAGGTGTTCGAGTGTTCGAACCGTAATGCGCAAGAAATGGTGTGTAAAACCCGTATTTACATATCTGCCACTGTGCAGAAGAATCCGTATAGGTGTTCGAGTGTTCGAACCGTAATGCGCAAGAATTGGTATGGAAACCCCATATTTACATATCTGCCACTGTGCAGGAGAATCCGTTTAGGTGTTCGAGTGTTCGAACCGTAATGCGCAAGAAATGAAATGTAAACCCCGTATTTACTTATCTGCCACTGTGCAGGAGAATCTGTATAGGTATTCGAGTGTTCGAACCGTAATGCGCAAGAAATGGTATGGAAACCCTGTATTTACATATCTACCACTCTGCAGAAGAATCCGTATAGGTGTTCGAGTGTTCGATCCGTAATGCGCAAGAATTGGTATGTAAACCCGTTATTTACATATCTGCCACAGCGCAGGAGAATCCGTATAGGTGTTCGAGTGTTCGAGCCGTAATGCGCAAGAAATGGTATGGAAACCCCGTATTTACAAATCTACCACTATGCAGGAGAATCCGTATAGGTGTTCGAGTGGTCGAACCGTAATGCGCAAGAAATAGTATGGAAACCCCGTATTTACATATCTGCCACTGTGCAGGAGAATCCGTATAGGTGTTCGAGTGTTCGAACCGTAATGCGCAAGAAATGATATGTAAACCCCGTATTTACATATCTGCCACTGTGCAGGAGAATCCGTATAGGTGTTCGAGTGTTCGAACCGTAATGCGCAAGAAATGGTATGTAAACCCCGTATTTACATATCTGCCACTATGCAGGAGAATCCATATAGGTGTTCGAGTGTTCGAACCGTAATGCGAAAGAAATAGTATGGAAACCCCGTATTTACATATCTGCCACTGTGCAAGAGAATCCGTATAGGTGTTCGAGTGTTCGAACCGTAATGCGCAAGAAATGGTGTGTAAACCCCGTATTTACATATCTGCCACTGTGCAGAAGAATCCGTATAGGTGTTCGAGTGTTCGAACCGTAATGCGCAAGAAATGATATGTAAACCTCGTATTTACATATCTGCCACTGTGCAGGAGAATCCGTATAGGTGTTCGAGTGTTCGAACCGTAATGCGCAAGAAATGGTATGGAAACCCCGTATTTACATATCTGCCACTGTGCAGGAGAATCCGTATAGGTGTTCGAGTGTGCGAACCGTAATGCACAAGAAATGGTATGTAAACCACGTATTTACATATCTGCCACTGTGTAGGATAATCCCTATAGGTGTTCGAGTGTTCGAACCGTAATGCGCAAGAAATTGGTATGGAAACCCCGTATTTACAAATCAGCCACTGTGCAGGAGAATCCGTATAGGTGTTCGAGTGTTCGAACCGTAATGCGCAAGAAATGGTGTGTAAACCCCGTATTTACATATCTGCCACTGTGCAGAAGAATCCGTATAGGTGTTCGAGTGTTCGAACCGTAATGCGCAAGAATCGGTATGGAAACCCCATATTTACATATCTGCCACTGTGCAGGAGAATCCGTATAGGTGTTCGAGTGTTCGAACCGTAATGCGCAAGAAATGATATGTAAACCCCGTATTTACTTATCTGCCACTGTGCAGGAGAATCCGTATAGGTATTCGAGTGTTCGAACCGTAATGCGCAAGAAATGGTATGGAAACCCCGTATTTACATATCTGCCACTCTGTAGAAGAATCCGTATAGGTGTTCGAGTGTTCGATCCGTAATGCGCAAGAATTGGTTTGTAAACCCGTTATTTACATATCTGCCACTGCGCAGGAGAATCCGTATAGGTGTTCGAGTGTTCGAACCGTAATGCGCAAGAAATGGTATGGAAACCCCGTATTTACAAATCTACCACTATGCAGGAGAATCCGTATAGGTGTTCGAGTGTTCGAACCGTAATGCGCAAGAAATAGTGTGGAAACCCCGTATTTACATATCTGCCACTGTGCAGGAGAATCCGTATAAGTGTTCGAGTGTTCGGACCGTAATGCGCAAGAAATGATATGTAAACCCCGTATTTACATATCTGCCACTGTGCAGGAGAATCCGTATAGGTGTTCGAGTGTTCGAACCGTAATGCGAAAGAAATAGTATGGAAACCCCGTATTTACATATCTGCCACTGTGCAGGAGAATCCGTATAGGTGTTCGAGTGTTCGAACCGTAATGCGCAAGAAATGGTGTGTAAACCCCGTATTTACATATCTGCCACTGTGCAGGAGAATCCGTATAGGTGTTCGAGTGTTCGAACCGTAATGCGCAAGAAATGATATGTAAACCCCTTATTTCCATATCTGCCACTGTGCAGGAGAATCCGTATAGGTGTTCGAGTGTTCGAACCGTAATGCGCAAGAAATAGTATGGAAACCCCGTATTTACATATCTGCCACTGTGCAGGAGAATCCGTATAGGTGTTCGAGTGTTCAAACCGTAATGCGCAAGAAATGATACGTAAACCCTGTATTTACTTATCTGCCACTGTGCAGGAGAATCCGTATAGGTATTCGAGTGTTCGAACCGTAATACGTAAGAAATGGTATGGAAACCCCGTATTTACATATCTGCCACTCTGCAGAAGAATCCGTATAGGTGTTCGAGTGTTCGATCCGTAAGGCGCAAGAAATGGTATGTAAACCCCGTATTTACATATCTGCCACTATGCAGGAGAATCCGTATAGGTGTTCGAGTGTTCGAACCGTAATGCGCAAGAAATGGTGTGTAAAACCCGTATTTACATATCTGCCACTGTGCAGAAGAATCCGTATAGGTGTTCGAGTGTTCGAACCGTAATGCGCAAGAATTGGTATGGAAACCCCATATTTACATATCTGCCACTGTGCAGGAGAATCCGTTTAGGTGTTCGAGTGTTCGAACCGTAATGCGCAAGAAATGAAATGTAAACCCCGTATTTACTTATCTGCCACTGTGCAGGAGAATCTGTATAGGTATTCGAGTGTTCGAACCGTAATGCGCAAGAAATGGTATGGAAACCCTGTATTTACATATCTACCACTCTGCAGAAGAATCCGTATAGGTGTTCGAGTGTTCGATCCGTAATGCGCAAGAATTGGTATGTAAACCCGTTATTTACATATCTGCCACAGCGCAGGAGAATCCGTATAGGTGTTCGAGTGTTCGAGCCGTAATGCGCAAGAAATGGTATGGAAACCCCGTATTTACAAATCTACCACTATGCAGGAGAATCCGTATAGGTGTTCGAGTGGTCGAACCGTAATGCGCAAGAAATAGTATGGAAACCCCGTATTTACATATCTGCCACTGTGCAGGAGAATCCGTATAGGTGTTCGAGTGTTCGAACCGTAATGCGCAAGAAATGATATGTAAACCCCGTATTTACATATCTGCCACTGTGCAGGAGAATCCATATAGGTGTTCGAGTGTTCGAACCGTAATGCGCAAGAAATGGTATGTAAACCCCGTATTTACATATCTGCCACTATGCAGGAGAATCCATATAGGTGTTCGAGTGTTCGAACCGTAATGCGAAAGAAATAGTATGGAAACCCCGTATTTACATATCTGCCACTGTGCAAGAGAATCCGTATAGGTGTTCGAGTGTTCGAACCGTAATGCGCAAGAAATGGTGTGTAAACCCCGTATTTACATATCTGCCACTGTGCAGAAGAATCCGTATAGGTGTTCGAGTGTTCGAACCGTAATGCGCAAGAAATGATATGTAAACCTCGTATTTACATATCTGCCACTGTGCAGGAGAATCCGTATAGGTGTTCGAGTGTTCGAACCGTAATGCGCAAGAAATGGTATGGAAACCCCGTATTTACATATCTGCCACTGTGCAGGAGAATCCGTATAGGTGTTCGAGTGTGCGAACCGTAATGCACAAGAAATGGTATGTAAACCACGTATTTACATATCTGCCACTGTGTAGGAGAATCCCTATAGGTGTTCGAGTGTTCGAACCGTAATGCGCAAGAAATTGGTATGGAAACCCCGTATTTACAAATCTGCCACTGTGCAGGAGAATCCGTATAGGTGTTCGAGTGTTCGAACCGTAATGCGCAAGAAATGGTGTGTAAACCCCGTATTTACATATCTGCCACTGTGCAGAAGAATCCGTATAGGTGTTCGAGTGTTCGAACCGTAATGCGCAAGAATCGGTATGGAAACCCCATATTTACATATCTGCCACTGTGCAGGAGAATCCGTATAGGTGTTCGAGTGTTCGAACCGTAATGCGCAAGAAATGATATGTAAACCCCGTATTTACTTATCTGCCACTGTGCAGGAGAATCCGTATAGGTATTCGAGTGTTCGAACCGTAATGCGCAAGAAATGGTATGGAAACCCCGTATTTACATATCTGCCACTCTGTAGAAGAATCCGTATAGGTGTTCGAGTGTTCGATCCGTAATGCGCAAGAATTGGTTTGTAATCCCGTTATTTACATATCTGCCACTGCGCAGGAGAATCCGTATAGGTGTTCGAGTGTTCGAACCGTAATGCGCAAGAAATGGTATGGAAACCCCGTATTTACAAATCTACCACTATGCAGGAGAATCCGTATAGGTGTTCGAGTGTTCGAACCGTAATGCGCAAGAAATAGTGTGGAAACCCCGTATTTACATATCTGCCACTGTGCAGGAGAATCCGTATAAGTGTTCGAGTGTTCGGACCGTAATGCGCAAGAAATGATATGTAAACCCCGTATTTACATATCTGCCACTGTGCAGGAGAATCCGTATAGGTGTTCGAGTGTTCGAACCGTAATGCGAAAGAAATAGTATGGAAACCCCGTATTTACATATCTGCCACTGTGCAGGAGAATCTGTATAGGTGTTCGAGTGTTCGAACCGTAATGCGCAAGAAATGGTGTGTAAACCCCGTATTTACATATCTGCCACTGTGCAGGAGAATCCGTATAGGTGTTCGAGTGTTCGAACCGTAATGCGCAAGAAATGATATGTAAACCCCTTATTTACATATCTGCCACTGTGCAGGAGAATCCGTATAGGTGTTCGAGTGTTCGAACCGTAATGCGCAAGAAATAGTATGGAAACCCCGTATTTACATATCTGCCACTGTGCAGGAGAATCCGTATAGGTGTTCGAGGGTTCAAACCGTAATGCGCAAGAAATGATACGTAAACCCTGTATTTACTTATCTGCCACTGTGCAGGAGAATCCGTATAGGTATTCGAGTGTTCGAACCGTAATGCGTAAGAAATGGTATGGAAACCCCGTATTTACATATCTGCCACTCTGCAGAAGAATCCGTATAGGTGTTCGAGTGTTCGATCCGTAAGGCGCAAGAAATGGTATGTAAACCCCGTATTTACATATCTGCCACTATGCAGGAGAATCCGTATAGGTGTTCGAGTGTTCGAACCGTAATGCGCAAGAAATGGTGTGTAAAACCCGTATTTACATATCTGCCACTGTGCAGAAGAATCCGTATAGGTGTTCGAGTGTTCGAACCGTAATGCGCAAGAATTGGTATGGAAACCCCATATTTACATATCTGCCACTGTGCAGGAGAATCCGTTTAGGTGTTCGAGTGTTCGAACCGTAATGCGCAAGAAATGAAATGTAAACCCCGTATTTACTTATCTGCCACTGTGCAGGAGAATCTGTATAGGTATTCGAGTGTTCGAACCGTAATGCGCAAGAAATGGTATGGAAACCCTGTATTTACATATCTACCACTCTGCAGAAGAATCCGTATAGGTGTTCGAGTGTTCGATCCGTAATGCGCAAGAATTGGTATGTAAACCCGTTATTTACATATCTGCCACAGTGCAGGAGAATCCGTATAGGTGTTCGAGTGTTCGAGCCGTAATGCGCAAGAAATGGTATGGAAACCCCGTATTTACAAATCTACCACTATGCAGGAGAATCCGTATAGGTGTTCGAGTGTTCGAACCGTAATGCGCAAGAAATAGTATGGAAACCCCGTATTTACATATCTGCCACTGTGCAGGAGAATCCGTATAGGAGTTCGAGTGTTCGAACCGTAATGCGCAAGAAATGATATGTAAACCCCGTATTTACATATCTGCCACTGTGCAGGAGAATCCGTATAGGTGTTCGAGTGTTCGAACCGTAATGCGCAAGAAATGGTATGTAAACCCCGTATTTACATATCTGCCACTATGCAGGAGAATCCATATAGGTGTTCGAGTGTTCGAACCGTAATGCGAAAGAAATAGTATGGAAACCCCGTATTTACATATCTGCCACTGTGCAAGAGAATCCGTATAGGTGTTCGAGTGTTCGAACCGTAATGCGCAAGAAATGGTGTGCAAACCCCGTATTTACATATCTGCCACTGTGCAGAAGAATCCGTATAGGTGTTCGAGTGTTCGAACCGTAATGCGCAAGAAATGATATGTAAACCCCGTATTTACATATCTGCCACTGTGCAGGAGAATCCGTATAGGTGTTCGAGTGTTCGAACCGTAATGCGCAAGAAATGGTATGGAAACCCCGTATTTACATATCTGCCACTGTGCAGGAGAATCCGTATAGGTGTTCGAGTGTGCGAACCGTAATGCACAAGAAATGGTATGTAAACCACGTATTTACATATCTGCCACTGTGTAGGAGAATCCCTATAGGTGTTCGAGTGTTCGAACCGTAATGCGCAAGAAATTGGTATGGAAACCCCGTATTTACAAATCTGCCACTGTGCAGGAGAATCAGTATAGGTGTTCGAGTGTTCGAACCGTAATGCGCAAGAAATGGTGTGTAAACCCCGTATTTACATATCTGCCACTGTGCAGAAGAATCCGTATAGGTGTTCGAGTGTTCGAACCGTAATGCGCAAGAATCGGTATGGAAACCCCATATTTACATATCTGCCACTGTGCAGGAGAATCCGTGTAGGTGTTCGAGTGTTCGAACCGTAATGCGCAAGAAATGATATGTAAACCCCGTATTTACTTATCTGCCACTGTGCAGGAGAATCCGTATAGGTATTCGAGTGTTCGAACCGTAATGCGCAAGAAATGGTATGGAAACCCCGTATTTACATATCTGCCACTCTGTAGAAGAATCCGTGTAGGTGTTCGAGTGTTCGATCCGTAATGCGCAAGAATTGGTTTGTAAACCCGTTATTTACATATCTGCCACTGCGCAGGAGAATCCGTATAGGTGTTCGAGTGTTCGAACCGTAATGCGCAAGAAATGGTATGGAAACCCCGTATTTACAAATCTACCACTATGCAGGAGAATCCGTATAGGTGTTCGAGTGTTCGAACCGTAATGCGCAAGAAATAGTGTGGAAACCCCGTATTTACATATCTGCCACTGTGCAGGAGAATCCGTATAGGTGTTCGAGTGTTCGGACCGTAATGCGCAAGAAATGATATGTAAACCCCGTATTTACATATCTGCCACTGTGCAGGAGAATCCGTATAGGTGTTCGAGTGTTCGAACCGTAATGCGAAAGAAATAGTATGGAAACCCCGTATTTACATATCTGCCACTGTGCAGGAGAATCCGTATAGGTGTTCGAGTGTTCGAACCGTAATGCGCAAGAAATGGTGTGTAAACCCCGTATTTACATATCTGCCACTGTGCAGGAGAATCCGTATAGGTGTTCGAGTGTTCGAACCGTAATGCGCAAGAAATGATATGTAAACCCCGTATTTACATATCTGCCACTGTGCAGGAGAATCCATATAGGTGTTCGAGTGTTCGAACCGTAATGCGCAAGAAATGGTATGTAAACCACGTATTTACATATCTGCCACAGTGTAGGAGAATCCCTATAGGTGTTCGAGTGTTCGAACCGTAATGCGCAAGAAATTGGTATGGAAACCCCGTATTTACATATCTGCCTCTGTGCAGGAGAATCCGTATAGGTGTTCGAGTGTTCGAACCGTAATGCGCAAGAAATGGTATGTAAACCCCGTATTTACATATCTGCCACTTTGCAGGAGAATCCTTATAGGTGTTCGAGTGTTCGAACCGTAATGCGCAAGAAATGGTATGGAAACCCCGTATTTACATATTTGCCACTGTGCAGGAGAATCCGTATAGGTGTTCGAGTGTTCGAACCGTAATGCGCAAGAAATGGTGTGTAAACCCCGTATTTACATATCTGCCACTGTGCAGAAGAATCCGTATAGGTGTTCGAGTGTTCGAACCGTAATGCGCAAGAATTGGTATGGAAACCCCATATTTACATATCTGCCACTGTGCAGGAGAATCCGTATAGGTGTTCGAGTGTTCGAACCGTAATGCGCAAGAAATGATATGTAAACCCCGTATTTACTTATCTGCTACTGTGCCGGAGAATCCGTATAGGTATTCGAGTGTTCGAACCGTAATGCGCAAGAAATGGTATGGAAACCCCTTTATTTACATATCTGCCACTCTGCAGAAGAATCCGTATAGGTGTTCGAGTGTTCGAACCGTAAGGCGCAAGAAATGGTATGTAAACCCCGTATTTACATATCTGCCACTGTGCAGGAGAATCCGTATAGGTGTTCGAGTGTTCGAACCGTAATGCGCAAGAAATGGTTTGTAAACCTCGTATTTACATATCTGCCACTGTGCAGAAGAATCTGTATAGGTGTTCGAGTGTTCGAACCGTAATGCGCAAGAAATGGTATGGAAACCCCGTATTTACAAATCTACCACTATGCAGGAGAATCCGTATAGGTGTTCGAGTGTTCGAACCGTAATGCGCAAGAAATAGTATGGAAACCCCGTATTTACATATCTGCCACTGTGCAGGAGAATCCGTATAGGTGTTCGAGTGTTCGAACCGTAATGCGCAAGAAATGATATGTAAACCCCGTATTTACATATCTGCCACTGTGCAGGAGAATCCGTATAGGTGTTCGAGTGTTCGAACCGTAATGCGCAAGAAATGGTATGTAAACCCCGTATTTACATATCTGCCACTATGCAGGAGAATCCATATAGGTGTTCGAGTGTTCGAACCGTAATGCGAAAGAAATAGTATGGAAACCCCGTATTTACATATCTGCCACTGTGCAGGAGAATCCGTATAGGTGTTCGAGTGTTCGAACCGTAATGCGCAAGAAATGGTGTGTAAACCCCGTATTTACATATCTGCCACTGTGCAGAAGAATCCGTATAGGTGTTCGAGTGTTCGAACCGTAATGCGCAAGAAATGATATGTAAACCCCGTATTTACATATCTGCCACTGTGCAGGAGAATCCGTATAGGTGTTCGAGTGTTCGAACCGTAATGCGCAAGAAATGGTATGGAAACCCCGTATTTACATATCTGCCACTGTGCAGGAGAATACGTATAGGTGTTCGAGTGTTCGAACCGTAATGCGCAAGAAATGGTATGTAAACCACGTATTTACATATCTGCCACTGTGTAGGAGAATCCATATAGGTGTTCGAGTGTTCGAACCGTAATGCGCAAGAAATTGGTATGGAAACCCCGTATTTACATATCTGCCTCTGTGCAGGAGAATACGTATAGGTGTTCGAGTGTTCGAACCGTAATGCGCAAGAAATGGTATGTAAACCCCGTATTTACATATCTGCCACTTTGCAGGAGAATCCATATAGGTGTTCGAGTGTTCGAACCGTAATGCGCAAGAAATGGTATGGAAACCCCGTATTTACATATCTGCCACTGTGCAGGAGAATCCGTATAGGTGTTCGAGTGTTCGAACCGTAATGCGCAAGAAATGGTGTGTAAACCCCGTATTTACATATCTGCCACTGTGCAGAAGAATCCGTATAGGTGTTCGAGTGTTCGAACCGTAATGCGCAAGAATTGGTATGGAAACCCCATATTTACATATCTGCCACTGTGCAGGAGAATCCGTATAGGTGTTCGAGTGTTCGAACCGTAATGCGCAAGAAATGATATGTAAACCCCGTATTTACTTATCTGCCACTGTGCAGGAGAATCCGTATAGGTGTTCGAGTGTTCGAACCGTAATGCGCAAGAAATGGTTTGTAAACCTCGTATTTACATATCTGCCACTGTGCAGAAGAATCCGTATAGGTGTTCGAGTGTTCGAACCGTAATGCGCAAGAAATTGTATGGAATCCCCGTATTTACAAATCTACCACTATGCAGGAGAATCCGTATAGGTGTTCAAGTGTTCGAACCGTAATGCGCAAGAAATAGTATGGAAACCCCGTATTTACATATCTGCCACTGTGCAGGAGAATCCGTATAGGTGTTCGAGTGTTCGAACCGTAATGCGCAAGAAATGATATGTAAACCCCGTATTTACATATCTGCCACTGTGCAGGAGAATCCGTATAGGTGTTCGAGTGTTCGAACCGTAAAGCGCAAGAAATGGTATGTAAACCCCGTATTTACATATCTGCCACTATGCAGGAGAATCCATATAGGTGTTCGAGTGTTCGAACCGTAATGCGAAAGAAATAGTATGGAAACCCCGTATTTACATATCTGCCACTGTGCAGGAGAATCCGTATAGGTGTTCGAGTGTTCGAACCGTAATGCGCAAGAAATGGTGTGTAAACCCCGTATTTACATATCTGCCACTGTGCAGAAGAATCCGTATAGGTGTTCGAGTGTTCGAACCGTAATGCGCAAGAAATGATATGTAAACCCCGTATTTACATATCTGCCACTGTGCAGGAGAATCCGTATAGGTGTTCGAGTGTTCGAACCGTAATGCGCAAGAAATGGTATGGAAACCCCGTATTTACATATCTGCCACTGTGCAGGAGAATCCGTATAGGTGTTCGAGTGTGCGAACCGTAATGCACAAGAAATGGTATGTAAACCACGTATTTACATATCTGCCACTGTGTAGGAGAATCCCTATAGGTGTTCGAGTGTTCGAACCGTAATGCGCAAGAAATTGGTATGGAAACCCCGTATTTACAAATCTGCCACTGTGCAGGAGAATCCGAATAGGTGTTCGAGTGTTCGAACCGTAATGCGCAAGAAATGGTGTGTAAACCCCGTATTTACATATCTGCCACTGTGCAGAAGAATCCGTATAGGTGTTCGAGTGTTCGAACCGTAATGCGCAAGAATCGGTATGGAAACCCCATATTTACATATCTGCCACTGTGCAGGAGAATCCGTATAGGTGTTCGAGTGTTCGAACCGTAATGCGCAAGAAATGATATGTAAACCCCGTATTTACTTATCTGCCACTGTGCAGGAGAATCCGTATAGGTATTCGAGTGTTCGAACCGTAATGCGCAAGAAATGGTATGGAAACCCCGTATTTACATATCTGCCACTCTGTAGAAGAATCCGTGTAGGTGTTCGAGTGTTCGATCCGTAATGCGCAAGAATTGGTTTGTAAACCCGTTATTTACATATCTGCCACTGCGCAGGAGAATCCGTATAGGTGTTCGAGTGTTCGAACCGTAATGCGCAAGAAATGGTATGGAAACCCCGTATTTACAAATCTACCACTATGCAGGAGAATCCGTATAGGTGTTCGAGTGTTCGAACCGTAATGCGCAAGAAATAGTGTGGAAACCCCGTATTTACATATCTGCCACTGTGCAGGAGAATCCGTATAGGTGTTCGAGTGTTCGGACCGTAATGCGCAAGAAATGATATGTAAACCCCGTATTTACATATCTGCCACTGTGCAGGAGAATCCGTATAGGTGTTCGAGTGTTCGAACCGTAATGCGAAAGAAATAGTATGGAAACCCCGTATTTACATATCTGCCACTGTGCAGGAGAATCCGTATAGGTGTTCGAGTGTTCGAACCGTAATGCGCAAGAAATGGTGTGTAAACCCCGTATTTACATATCTGCCACTGTGCAGGAGAATCCGTATAGGTGTTCGAGTGTTCGAACCGTAATGCGCAAGAAATGATATGTAAACCCCGTATTTACATATCTGCCACTGTGCAGGAGAATCCATATAGGTGTTCGAGTGTTCGAACCGTAATGCGCAAGAAATGGTATGTAAACCACGTATTTACATATCTGCCACAGTGTAGGAGAATCCCTATAGGTGTTCGAGTGTTCGAACCGTAATGCGCAAGAAATTGGTATGGAAACCCCGTATTTACATATCTGCCTCTGTGCAGGAGAATCCGTATAGGTGTTCGAGTGTTCGAACCGTAATGCGCAAGAAATGGTATGTAAACCCCGTATTTACATATCTGCCACTTTGCAGGAGAATCCTTATAGGTGTTCGAGTGTTCGAACCGTAATGCGCAAGAAATGGTATGGAAACCCCGTATTTACATATTTGCCACTGTGCAGGAGAATCCGTATAGGTGTTCGAGTGTTCGAACCGTAATGCGCAAGAAATGGTGTGTAAACCCCGTATTTACATATCTGCCACTGTGCAGAAGAATCCGTATAGGTGTTCGAGTGTTCGAACCGTAATGCGCAAGAATTGGTATGGAAACCCCATATTTACATATCTGCCACTGTGCAGGAGAATCCGTATAGGTGTTCGAGTGTTCGAACCGTAATGCGCAAGAAATGATATGTAAACCCCGTATTTACTTATCTGCTACTGTGCCGGAGAATCCGTATAGGTATTCGAGTGTTCGAACCGTAATGCGCAAGAAATGGTATGGAAACCCCTTTATTTACATATCTGCCACTCTGCAGAAGAATCCGTATAGGTGTTCGAGTGTTCGAACCGTAAGGCGCAAGAAATGGTATGTAAACCCCGTATTTACATATCTGCCACTGTGCAGGAGAATCCGTATAGGTGTTCGAGTGTTCGAACCGTAATGCGCAAGAAATGGTTTGTAAACCTCGTATTTACATATCTGCCACTGTGCAGAAGAATCCGTATAGGTGTTCGAGTGTTCGAACCGTAATGCGCAAGAAATGGTATGGAAACCCCGTATTTACAAATCTACCACTATGCAGGAGAATCCGTATAGGTGTTCGAGTGTTCGAACCGTAATGCGCAAGAAATAGTATGGAAACCCCGTATTTACAT
Organism: Camellia sinensis; assembly: GCF_055761805.1. NCBI lineage: Eukaryota > Viridiplantae > Streptophyta > Magnoliopsida > Ericales > Theaceae > Camellia > Camellia sinensis. Next base: position 1,590,075 of record NW_028128989.1, on the reverse strand, counting down.
ATCTGCCACTGTGCAGGAGAATCCGTATAGGTGTTCGAGTGTTCGAACCGTAATGCGCAAGAAATGATATGTAAACCCCGTATTTACATATCTGCCACTGTGCAGGAGAATCCGTATAGGTGTTCGAGTGTTCGAACCGTAATGCGCAAGAAATGGTATGTAAACCCCGTATTTACATATCTGCCACTATGCAGGAGAATCCATATAGGTGTTCGAGTGTTCGAACCGTAATGCGAAAGAAATAGTATGGAAACCCCGTATTTACATATCTGCCACTGTGCAGGAGAATCCGTATAGGTGTTCGAGTGTTCGAACCGTAATGCGCAAGAAATGGTGTGTAAACCCCGTATTTACATATCTGCCACTGTGCAGAAGAATCCGTATAGGTGTTCGAGTGTTCGAACCGTAATGCGCAAGAAATGATATGTAAACCCCGTATTTACATATCTGCCACTGTGCAGGAGAATCCGTATAGGTGTTCGAGTGTTCGAACCGTAATGCGCAAGAAATGGTATGGAAACCCCGTATTTACATATCTGCCACTGTGCAGGAGAATCCGTATAGGTGTTCGAGTGTTCGAACCGTAATGCGCAAGAAATGGTATGTAAACCACGTATTTACATATCTGCCACTGTGTAGGAGAATCCATATAGGTGTTCGAGTGTTCGAACCGTAATGCGCAAGAAATTGGTATGGAAACCCCGTATTTACATATCTGCCTCTGTGCAGGAGAATACGTATAGGTGTTCGAGTGTTCGAACCGTAATGCGCAAGAAATGGTATGTAAACCCCGTATTTACATATCTGCCACTTTGCAGGAGAATCCATATAGGTGTTCGAGTGTTCGAACCGTAATGCGCAAGAAATGGTATGGAAACCCCGTATTTACATATCTGCCACTGTGCAGGAGAATCCGTATAGGTGTTCGAGTGTTCGAACCGTAATGCGCAAGAAATGGTGTGTAAACCCCGTATTTACATATCTGCCACTGTGCAGAAGAATCCGTATAGGTGTTCGAGTGTTCGAACCGTAATGCGCAAGAATTGGTATGGAAACCCCATATTTACATATCTGCCACTGTGCAGGAGAATCCGTATAGGTGTTCGAGTGTTCGAACCGTAATGCGCAAGAAATGATATGTAAACCCCGTATTTACTTATCTGCCACTGTGCAGGAGAATCCGTATAGGTGTTCGAGTGTTCGAACCGTAATGCGCAAGAAATGGTTTGTAAACCTCGTATTTACATATCTGCCACTGTGCAGAAGAATCCGTATAGGTGTTCGAGTGTTCGAACCGTAATGCGCAAGAAATTGTATGGAAACCCCGTATTTACAAATCTACCACTATGCAGGAGAATCCGTATAGGTGTTCAAGTGTTCGAACCGTAATGCGCAAGAAATAGTATGGAAACCCCGTATTTACATATCTGCCACTGTGCAGGAGAATCCGTATAGGTGTTCGAGTGTTCGAACCGTAATGCGCAAGAAATGATATGTAAACCCCGTATTTACTTATCTGCCACTGTGCAGGAGAATCCGTATAGGTATTCGAGTGTTCGAAACGTAATGCGCAAGAAATGGTATGGAAACCCCGTATTTACATATCTGTCACTCTGCAGAAGAATCCGTATAGGTGTTCGAGTGTTCGATCCGTAATGCGCAAGAATTGGTTTGTAAACCCGTTATTTACATATCTGCCACTGCGCAGGAGAATCCGTATAGGTGTTCGAGTGTTCGAACCGTAATGCGCAAGAAATGGTATGGAAACCCCGTATTTACAAATCTACCACTATGCAGGAGAATCCGTATAGGTGTTCGAGTGTTCGAACCGTAATGCGCAAGAAATAGTATGGAAACCCCGTATTTACATATCTGCCACTGTGCAGGAGAATCCGTATAGGTGTTCGAGTGTTCGGACCGTAATGCGCAAGAAATGATATGTAAACCCCGTATTTACATATCTGCCACTATGCAGGAGAATCCATATAGGTGTTCGAGTGTTCGAACCGTAATGCGCAAGAAATAGTATGGAAACCCCGTATTTACATATCTGCCACTGTGCAGGAGAATCCGTATAGGTGTTCGAGTGTTCGAACCGTAATGCGCAAGAAATGGTGTGTAAACCCCGTATTTACATATCTGCCACTGTGCAGGAGAATCCGTATAGGTGTTCGAGTGTTCGAACCGTAATGCGCAAGAAATGATATGTAAACCCCGTATTTACATATCTGCCACTGTGCAGGAGAATCCGTATAGGTGTTCGAGTGTTCGAACCGTAATGCGCAAGTAATGGTATGTAAACCACGTATTTACATATCTGCCACAGTGTATGAGAATCCCTATAGGTGTTCGAGTGTTCGAACCGTAATGCGCAAGAAATTGGTATGGAAACCCCGTATTTACATATCTGCCTCTGTGCAGGAGAATCCGTATAGGTGTTCGAGTGTTCGAACCGTAATGCGCAAGAAATGGTATGGAAACCCCGTATTTACATATCTGCCACTTTGCAGGAGAATCCTTATAGGTGTTCGAGTGTTCGAACCGTAATGCGCAAGAAATGGTATGGAAACCCCGTATTTACATATTTGCCACTGTGCAGGAGAATCCGTATAGGTGTTCGAGTGTTCGAACCGTAATGCGCAAGAAATGGTGTGTAAACCCCGTATTTACATATCTGCCACTGTGCAGAAGAATCCGTATAGGTGTTCGAGTGTTCGAACCGTAATGCGCAAGAATTGGTATGGAAACCCCATATTTACATATCTGCCACTGTGCAGGAGAATCCGTATAGGTGTTCGAGTGTTCGAACCGTAATGCGCAAGAAATGATATGTAAACCCCGTATTTACTTATCTGCCACTGTGCAGGAGAATCCGTATAGGTATTCGAGTGTTCGAAACGTAATGCGCAAGAAATGGTATGGAAACAACCGTATTTACATATCTGTCACTCTGCAGAAGAATCCGTATAGGTGTTCGAGTGTTCGAACCGTAATGCGCAAGAATTGGTATGGAAACCCCGTATTTACATATCTGACACTGTGCAGGAGAATCCGTATAGGGGTTCGAGTGTTCGAACCGTAATGCGCAAGAAATGATATGTAAACCCCGTATTTACTTATCTGCCACTGTGCAGGATAATCCGTATAGGTATTCGAGTGTTCGAACCGTAATGCGCAAGAAATGGTATGGAAACCCCATTATTTACATATCTGCCACTCTGCAGAAGAATCCGTATAGGTGTTCGAGTGTTCGAACCGTAAGGCGCAAGAAATGGTATGTAAACCCCGTATTTACATATCTGCCACTGTGCAGGAGAATCCGTATAGGTGTTCGAGTGTTCGAACCGTAATGCGCAAGAAATGGTTTGTAAACCTCGTATTTACATATCTACCACTGTGCAAAAGAATCCGTATAGGTGTTCGAGTGTTCGAACCGTAATGCGCAAGAAATGGTATGCAAACCCCGTATTTACAAATCTACCACTATGCAGGAGAATCCGTATAGGTGTTCGAGTGTTCGAACCGTAATGCGCAAGAAATAGTATGGAAACCCCGTATTTACATATCTGCCACTGTGCAGGAGAATCCGTATAGGTGTTCGAGTGTTCGAACCGTAATGCGCAAGAAATGATATGTAAACCCCGTATTTACATATCTGCCACTGTGCAGGAGAATCCGTATAGGTGTTCGAGTGTTCGAACCGTAATGCGCAAGAAATGGTATGTAAACCCCGTATTTACATATCTGCCACTATGCAGGAGAATCCATATAGGTGTTCGAGTGTTCGAACCGTAATGCGAAAGAAATAGTATGGAAACCCCATATTTACATATCTGCCACTGTGCAGGTGAATCCGTATAGGTGTTCGAGTGTTCGAACCGTAATGCGCAAGAAATGGTGTGTAAACCCCGTATTTACATATCTGCCACTGTGCAGAAGAATCCGTATAGGTGTTCGAGTGTTCGAACCGTAATGCGCAAGAAATGATATGTAAACCCCGTATTTACATATCTGCCACTGTGCAGGAGAATCCGTATAGGTGTTCGAGTGTTCGAACCATAATGCGCAAGAAATGGTATGGAAACCCCGTATTTACATATCTGCCACTGTGCAGGAGAATCCGTATAGGTGTTCGAGTGTTCGAACCGTAATGCGCAAGAAATGGTATGTAAACCACGTATTTACATATCTGCCACTGTGTAGGAGAATCCATATAGGTGTTCGAGTGTTCGAACCGTAATGCGCAAGAAATTGGTATGGAAACCCCGTATTTACATATCTGCCTCTGTGCAGGAGAATACGTATAGGTGTTCGAGTGTTCGAACCGTAATGCGCAAGAAATGGTATGTAAACCCCGTATTTACATATCTGCCACTTTGCAGGAGAATCCATATAGGTGTTCGAGTGTTCGAACCGTAATGCGCAAGAAATGGTATGGAAACCCCGTATTTACATATCTGCCACTGTGCAGGAGAATCCGTATAGGTGTTCGAGTGTTCGAACCGTAATGCGCAAGAAATGGTGTGTAAACCCCGTATTTACATATCTGCCACTGTGCAGAAGAATCCGTATAGGTGTTCGAGTGTTCGAACCGTAATGCGCAAGAATTGGTATGGAAACCCCATATTTACATATCTGCCACTGTGCAGGAGAATCCGTATAGGTGTTCGAGTGTTCGAACCGTAATGCGCAAGAAATGATATGTAAACCCCGTATTTACTTATCTGCCACTGTGCAGGAGAATCCGTATAGGTATTCGAGTGTTCGAAACGTAATGCGCAAGAAATGGTATGGAAACCCCGTATTTACATATCTGTCACTCTGCAGAAGAATCCGTATAGGTGTTCGAGTGTTCGAACCGTAATGCGCAAGAATTGGTATGGAAACCCCGTATTTACATATCTGACACTGTGCAGGAGAATCCGTATAGGGGTTCGAGTGTTCGAACCGTAATGCGCAAGAAATGATATGTAAACCCCGTATTTACTTATCTGCCACTGTGCAGGAGAATCCGTATAGGTATTCGAGTGTTCGAACCGTAATGCGCAAGAAATGGTATGGAAACCCCATTATTTACATATCTGCCACTCTGCAGAAGAATCCGTATAGGTGTTCGAGTGTTCGAACCGTAAGGCGCAAGAAATGGTATGTAAACCCCGTATTTACATATCTGCCACTGTGCAGGAGAATCCGTATAGGTGTTCGAGTGTTCGAACCGTAATGCGCAAGAAATGGTTTGTAAACCTCGTATTTACATATCTGCCACTGTGCAGAAGAATCCGTATAGGTGTTCGAGTGTTCGAACCGTAATGCGCAAGAAATGGTATGCAAACCCCGTATTTACAAATCTACCACTATGCAGGAGAATCCGTATAGGTGTTCGAGTGTTCGAACCGTAATGCGCAAGAAATAGTATGGAAACCCCGTATTTACATATCTGCGACTGTGCAGGAGAATCCGTATAGGTGTTCGAGTGTTCGAACCGTAATGCGCAAGAAATGATATGTAAACCCCGTATTTACATATCTGCCACTGTGCAGGAGAATCCGTATAGGTGTTCGAGTGTTCGAACCGTAATGCGCAAGAAATGGTATGTAAACCCCGTATTTACATATCTGCCACTATGCAGGAGAATCCATATAGGTGTTCGAGTGTTCGAACCGTAATGCGAAAGAAATAGTATGGAAACCCCGTATTTACATATCTGCCACTGTGCAGGAGAATCCGTATAGGTGTTCGAGTGTTCGAACCGTAATGCGCAAGAAATGGTGTGTAAACCCCGTATTTACATATCTGCCACTGTGCAGAAGAATCCGTTTAGGTGTTCGAGTGTTCGAACCGTAATGCGCAAGAAATGATATGTAAACCCCGTATTTACATATCTGCCACTGTGCAGGAGAATCCGTATAGGTGTTCGAGTGTTCGAACCGTAATGCGCAAGAAATGGTATGGAAACCCCGTATTTACATATCTGCCACTGTGCAGGAGAATCCGTATAGGTGTTCGAGTGTTCGAACCGTAATGCCCAAGAAATGGTATGTAAACCACTTATTTACATATCTGCCACTGTGTAGGGGAATCCATATAGGTGTTCGAGTGTTCGAACCGTAATGCGCAAGAAATTGGTATGGAAACCCCGTATTTACATATCTGCCTCTGTGCAGGAGAATACGTATAGGTGTTCGAGTGTTCGAACCGTAATGCGCAAGAAATGGTATGTAAACCCCGTATTTACATATCTGCCACTTTGCAGGAGAATCCATATAGGTGTTCGAGTGTTCGAACCGTAATGCGCAAGAAATGGTATGGAAACCCCGTATTTACATATCTGCCACTGTGCAGGAGAATCCGTATAGGTGTTCGAGTGTTCGAACCGTAATGCACAAGAAATGGTGTGTAAACCCCGTATTTACATATCTGCCACTGTGCAGAAGAATCCGTATAGGTGTTCGAGTGTTCGAACCGTAATGCGCAAGAATTGGTATGGAAACCCCATATTTACATATCTGCCACTGTGCAGGAGAATCCGTATAGGTGTTCGAGTGTTCGAACCGTAATGCGCAAGAAATGATATGTAAACCCCGTATTTACTTATCTGCCACTGTGCAGGAGAATCCGTATAGGTATTCGAGTGTTCGAAACGTAATGCGCAAGAAATGGTATGGAAACCCCGTATTTACATATCTGTCACTCTGCAGAAGAATCCGTATAGGTGTTCGAGTGTTCGATCCGTAATGCGCAAGAATTGGTTTGTAAACCCGTTATTTACATATCTGCCACTGCGCAGGAGAATCCGTATAGGTGTTCGAGTGTTCGAACCGTAATGCGCAAGAAATAGTATGGAAACCCCGTATTTACATATCTGCCACTGTGCAGGAGAATCCGTATAGGTGTTCGAGTGTTCGGACCGTAATGCGCAAGAAATGATATGTAAACCCCGTATTTACATATCTGCCACTATGCAGGAGAATCCATATAGGTGTTCGAGTGTTCGAACCGTAATGCGCAAGAAATAGTATGGAAACCCCGTATTTACATATCTGCCACTGTGCAGGAGAATCCGTATAGGTGTTCGAGAGTTCGAACCGTAATGCGCAAGAAATGGTGTGTAAACCCCGTATTTACATATCTGCCACTGTGCAGGAGAATCCGTATAGGTGTTCGAGTGTTCGAACCGTAATGCGCAAGAAATGATATGTAAACCCCGTATTTACATATCTGCCACTGTGCAGGAGAATCCGTATAGGTGTTCGAGTGTTCGAACCGTAATGCGCAAGAAATGGTATGGAAACCCCGTATTTACATATCTGCCACTGTGCAGGAGAATCCGTATAGGTGTTCGAGTGTTCGAACCGTAATGCGCAAGAAATGGTATGTAAACCACGTATTTACATATCTGCCACTGTGTAGGAGAATCCCTATAGGTGTTTGAGTATTCGAACCGTAATGCGCAAGAAATTGGTATGGAAACCCCGTATTTTCATATCTGCCTCTGTGCAGGAGAATCCGTATAGGTGTTCGAGTGTTCGAACCGTAATGCGCAAGAAATGGTATGTAAACCTCGTATTTACATATCTGCCACTTTGCAGGAGAATCCATATAGGTGTTCGAGTGTTCGAACCGTAATGCGCAAGAAATGGTATGGAAACCCCGTATTTACATATTTGCCACTGTGCAGGAGAATCCGTATAGGTGTTCGAGTGTTCGAACCGTAATACGCAAGAAATGGTGTGTAAACCCCGTATTTACATATCTGCCACTGTGCAGAAGAATCCGTATAGGTGTTCGAGTGTTCGAACCGTAATGCGCAAGAATTGGTATGGAAACCCCATATTTACATATCTGCCACTGTGCAGGAGAATCCGTATAGGTGTTCGAGTGTTCGAACCGTAATGCGCAAGAAATGATATGTAAACCCCGTATTAACTTATCTGCCACTGTGCAGGAGAATCCGTATAGGTATTCGAGTGTTCGAGCCGTAATGCGCAAGAAATGGTATGGAAACCCCGTATTTACATATCTGCCACTCTGCAGAAGAATCCGTATAGGTGTTCGAGTGTTCGAACCGTAAGGCGCAAGAAATGGTATGTAAACCCCGTATTTACATATCTGCCACTGTGCAGGAGAATCCGTATAGGTGTTCGAGTGTTCGAACCGTAATGCGCAAGAATTGGTATGGAAACCCCATATTTACATATCTGCCACTGTGCAGGAGAATCCGTATAGGTGTTCGAGTGTTCGAACCGTAATGCGCAAGAAATGATATGTAAACCCCGTATTTACATATCTGCCACTGTGCAGGAGAATCCGTATAGGTGTTCGAGTGTTCGAACCGTAATGCGCAAGAAATGGTATGGAAACCCCGTATTTACATATCTGCCACTGTGCAGGAGAATCCGTATAGGTGTTCGAGTGTTCGAACCGTAATGCGCAAGAAATGGTATGTAAACCACGTATTTACATATCTGCCACTGTGCAGAAGAATCCGTTTAGGTGTTCGAGTGTTCGAACCGTAATGCGCAAGAAATGATATGTAAACCCCGTATTTACATATCTGCCACTGTGCAGGAGAATCCGTATAGGTGTTCGAGTGTTCGAACCGTAATGCGCAAGAAATGGTATGGAAACCCCGTATTTACATATCTGCCACTGTGCAGGAGAATCCGTATAGGTGTTCGAGTGTTCGAACCGTAATGCGCAAGAAATGGTATGTAAACCACTTATTTACATATCTGCCACTGTGTAGGAGAATCCATATAGGTGTTCGAGTGTTCGAACCGTAATGCGCAAGAAATTGGTATGGAAACCCCGTATTTACATATCTGCCTCTGTGCAGGAGAATCCGTATAGGTGTTCGAGTGTTCGAACCGTAATGCGCAAGAAATGGTATGTAAACCCCGTATTTACATATCTGCCACTTTGCAGGAGAATCCATATAGGTGTTCGAGTGTTCGAACCGTAATGCGCAAGAAATGGTATGGAAACCCCGTATTTACATATCTGCCACTGTGCAGGAGAATCCGTATAGGTGTTCGAGTGTTCGAACCGTAATGCACAAGAAATGGTGTGTAAACCCCGTATTTACATATCTGCCACTGTGCAGAAGAATCCGTATAGGTGTTCGAGTGTTCGAACCGTAATGCGCAAGAATTGGTATGGAAACCCCATATTTACATATCTGCCACTGTGCAGGAGAATCCGTATAGGTGTTCGAGTGTTCGAACCGTAATGCGCAAGAAATGATATGTAAACCCCGTATTTACTTATCTGCCACTGTGCAGGAGAATCCGTATAGGTATTCGAGTGTTCGAAACGTAATGCGCAAGAAATGGTATGGAAACCCCGTATTTACATATCTGTCACTCTGCAGAAGAATCCGTATAGGTGTTCGAGTGTTCGAACCGTAATGCGCAAGAAATGGTTTGTAAACCCGTTATTTACATATCTGCCACTGCGCAGGAGAATCCGTATAGGTGTTCGAGTGTTCGAACCGTAATGCGCAAGAAATAGTATGGAAACCCCGTATTTACATATCTGCCACTGTGCAGGAGAATCCGTATAGGTGTTCGAGTGTTCGGACCGTAATGCGCAAGAAATGATATGTAAACCCCGTATTTACATATCTGCCACTATGCAGGAGAATCCATATAGGTGTTCGAGTGTTCGAACCGTAATGCGCAAGAAATAGTATGGAAACCCCGTATTTACATATCTGCCACTGTGCAGGAGAATCCGTATAGGTGTTCGAGAGTTCGAACCGTAATGCGCAAGAAATGGTGTGTAAACCCCGTATTTACATATCTGCCACTGTGCAGGAGAATCCGTATAGGTGTTCGAGTGTTCGAACCGTAATGCGCAAGAAATGATATGTAAACCCCGTATTTACATATCTGCCACTGTGCAGGAGAATCCGTATAGGTGTTCGAGTGTTCGAACCGTAATGCGCAAGAAATGGTATGGAAACCCCATATTTACATATCTGCCACTGTGCAGGAGAATCCGTATAGGTGTTCGAGTGTTCGAACCGTAATGCGCAGGAAATGGTATGTAAACCACGTATTTACTTATCTGCCACTGTGCAGGAGAATCCGTATAGGTATTCGAGTGTTCGAACCGTAATGCGCAAGAAATGGTATGTAAACCACGTATTTACATATCTGCCACTGTGTAGGAGAATCCGTATAGGTGTTCGAGTGTTCGAACCGTAATGCGCAAGAAATTGGTATGGAAACCCCGTATTTACATATCTGCCTCTGTGCAGCAGAATCCGTATAGGTGTTCGAGTGTTCGAACCGTAATGCGCAAGAAATGGTATGTAAACCCCGTATTTACATATCTGCCACTTTGCAGGAGAATCCATATAGGTGTTCGAGTGTTCGAACCGTAATGCGCAAGAAATGGTATGGAAACCCCGTATTTACATATCTGCCACTGTGCAGGAGAATCCGTATAGGTGTTCGAGTGTTCGAACCGTAATGCGCAAGAAATGGTGTGTAAACCCCGTATTTACATATCTGCCACTGTGCAGAAGAATCCGTATAGGTGTTCGAGTGTTCGAACCGTAATGCGCAAGAATTGGTATGGAAACCCCATATTTACATATCTGCCACTGTGCAGGAGAATCCGTATAGGTGTTCGAGTGTTCGAACCGTAATGCGCAAGAAATGATATGTAAACCCCGTATTTACTTATCTGCCACTGTGCAGGAGAATCCGTATAGGTGTTCGAGTGTTCGAACCGTAATGCGCAAGAAATGGTATGGACACGCCGTATTTACAAATCTACCACTATGCAGGAGAATCCGTATAGGTGTTCGAGTGTTCGAACCGTAATGCGCAAGAAATAGTATGGAAACCCCGTATTTACATATCTGCCACTGTGCAGGAGAATCCGTATAGGTGTTCGAGTGTTCGGACCGTAATGCGCAAGAAATGATATGTAAACCCCGTATTTACATATCTGCCGCTGTGCAGGAGAATCCGTATAGGTGTTCGAGTGTTCGAACCGTAATGCGCAAGAAATGGTATGTAAACCCCGTATTTACAAATCTGCCACTCTGCAGGAGAATCCATATAGGTGTTCGAGTGTTCGAACCGTAATACGAAAGAAATAGTATGGAAACCCCGTATTTACATATCTGCCACTGTGCAGGAGAATCCGTATAGGTGTTCGAGTGTTCGAACCGTAATGCGCAAGAAATTGTGTGTAAGCCCCGTATTTACATATCTGCCATTGTGCAGAAGAATCCGTATAGGTGTTCGAGTGTTCGAACCGTAATGCGCAAGAATTGGTATGGAAACCCCATATTTACATATCTGCCACTGTGCAGGAGAATCCGTATAGGTGTTCGAGTGTTCGAACCGTAATGCGCAAGAAATGATATGTAAACCCCGTATTTACTTATCTGCCACTGTGCAGGAGAATCCGTATAGGTATTCGAGTGTTCGAACCGTAATGCGCAAGAAATGGTATGTAAACCACGTATTTACATATCTGCCACTGTGTAGGAGAATCCATATAGGTGTTCGAGTGTTCGAACCGTAATGCGCAAGAAATTGGTATGGAAACCCCGTATTTACATATCTGCCTCTGTGCAGGAGAATCCGTATAGGTGTTCGAGTGTTCGAACCGTAATGCGCAAGAAATGGTATGTAAACCCCGTATTTACATATCTGCCACTTTGCAGGAGAATCCCTATAGGTGTTCGAGTGTTCGAACCGTAATGCGCAAGAAATGGTATGGAAACCCCGTATTTACATATCTGCCATTGTGCAGGAGAATCCGTATAGGTGTTCGAGTGTTCGAACCGTAATGCGCAAGAAATGGTGTGTAAACCCCGTATTTACATATCTGCCACTGTGCAGAAGAATCCGTATAGGTGTTCGAGTGTTCGAACCGTAATGCGCAAGAATTGGTATGGAAACCCCATATTTACATATCTGCCACTGTGCAGGAGAATCCGTATAGGTGTTCGAGTGTTCGAACCATAATGCGCAAGAAATGATATGTAAACCCTGTATTTACTTATCTGCCACTGTGCAGGAGAATCCGTATAGGTGTTCGAGTGTTCGAACCGTAATGCGCAAGAAATGGTATGGAAACCCCGTATTTACAAATCTACCACTATGCAGGAGAATCCGTATAGGTGTTCGAGTGTTCGAACCGTAATGCGCAAGAAATAGTATGGAAACCCCGTATTTACATATCTGCCACTGTGCAGGAGAATCCGTATAGGTGTTCGAGTGTTCGGACCGTAATGCGCAAGAAATGATATGTAAACCCCGTATTTACATATCTACCACTGTGCAGGAGAATCCGTATAGGTGTTCGAGTGTTCGAACCGTAATGCGCAAGAAATGGTATGTAAACCCCGTATTTACATATCTGCCACTATACAGGAGAATCCATATAGGTGTTCGAGTGTTCGAACCGTAATGCGAAAGAAATAGTATGGAAACCCCTTATTTACATATCTGCCACTGTGCAGGAGAATCCGTATAGGTGTTCGAGTGTTCGAACCGTAATGCGCAAGAAATGGTGTGTAAACCCCGTATTTACATATCTGCCACTGTGCAGAAGAATCCGTATAGGTGTTCGAGTGTTCGAACCGTAATGCGCAAGAATTGGTGTGTAAGCCCCGTATTTACATATCTGCCACTGTGCAGAAGAATCCGTATAGGTGTTCGAGTGTTCGAACCGTAATGCGCAAGAATTGGTATGGAAACCCCATATTTACATATCTGCCACTGTGCAGGAGAATCCGTATAGGTGTTCGAGTGTTCGAACCGTAATGCGCAAGAAATGATATGTAAACCCCGTATTTACTTATCTGCCACTGTGCAGGAGAATCCGTATAGGTATTCGAGTGTTCGAACCGTAATGCGCAAGAAATGGTATGTAAACCACGTATTTACATATCTGCCACTGTGTAGGAGAATCCATATAGGTGTTCGAGTGTTCGAACCGTAATGCGCAAGAAATTGGTATGGAAACCCCGTATTTACATATCTGCCTCTGTGCAGGAGAATCCGTATAGGTGTTCGAGTGTTCGAACCGTAATGCGCAAGAAATGGTATGTAAACCCCGTATTTACATATCTGCCACTCTGCAGGAGAATCCATATAGGTGTTCGAGTGTTCGAACCGTAATGCGAAAGAAATAGTATGGAAACCCCGTATTTACATATCTGCCACTGTGCAGGAGAATCCGTATAGGTGTTCGAGTGTTCGAACCGTAATGCGCAAGAAATGGTGTGTAAGCCCCGTATTTACATATCTGCCACTGTGCAGAAGAATCCGTATAGGTGTTCGAGTGTTCGAACCGTAATGCGCAAGAATTGGTATGGAAACCCCATATTTACATATCTGCCACTGTGCAGGAGAATCCGTATAGGTGTTCGAGTGTTCGAACCGTAATGCGCAAGAAATGATATGTAAACCCCGTATTTACTTATCTGCCACTGTGCAGGAGAATCCGTATAGGTATTCGAGTGTTCGAACCGTAATGCGCAAGAAATGGTATGTAAACCACGTATTTACATATCTGCCACTGTGTAGGAGAATCCCTATAGGTGTTCGAGTGTTCGAACCGTAATGCGCAAGAAATTGGTATGGAAACCCCGTATTTACATATCTGCCTCTATGCAGGAGAATCCGTATAGGTGTTCGAGTGTTCGAACCGTAATGCGCAAGAAATGGTATGTAAACCCCGTATTTACAAATCTGCCACTCTGCAGGAGAATCCATATAGGTGTTCGAGTGTTCGAACCGTAATACGAAAGAAATAGTATGGAAACCCCGTATTTACATATCTGCCACTGTGCAGGAGAATCCGTATAGGTGTTCGAGTGTTCGAACCGTAATGCGCAAGAAATGGTGTGTAAGCCCCGTATTTACATATCTGCCATTGTGCAGAAGAATCCGTATAGGTGTTCGAGTGTTCGAACCGTAATGCGCAAGAATTGGTATGGAAACCCCATATTTACATATCTGCCACTGTGCAGGAGAATCCGTATAGGTGTTCGAGTGTTCGAACCGTAATGCGCAAGAAATGATATGTAAACCCCGTATTTACTTATCTGCCACTGTGCAGGAGAATCCGTATAGGTATTCGAGTGTTCGAACCGTAATGCGCAAGAAATGGTATGTAAACCACGTATTTACATATCTGCCACTGTGTAGGAGAATCCATATAGGTGTTCGAGTGTTCGAACCGTAATGCGCAAGAAATTGGTATGGAAACCCCGTATTTACATATCTGCCTCTGTGCAGGAGAATCCGTATAGGTGTTCGAGTGTTCGAACCGTAATGCGCAAGAAATGGTATGTAAACCCCGTATTTACATATCTGCCACTTTGCAGGAGAATCCCTATAGGTGTTCGAGTGTTCGAACCGTAATGCGCAAGAAATGGTATGGAAACCCCGTATTTACATATCTGCCATTGTGCAGGAGAATCCGTATAGGTGTTCGAGTGTTCGAACCGTAATGCGCAAGAAATGGTGTGTAAACCCCGTATTTACATATCTGCCACTGTGCAGAAGAATCCGTATAGGTGTTCGAGTGTTCGAACCGTAATGCGCAAGAATTGGTATGGAAACCCCATATTTACATATCTGCCACTGTGCAGGAGAATCCGTATAGGTGTTCGAGTGTTCGAACCATAATGCGCAAGAAATGATATGTAAACCCTGTATTTACTTATCTGCCACTGTGCAGGAGAATCCGTATAGGTGTTCGAGTGTTCGAACCGTAATGCGCAAGAAATGGTATGGAAACCCCGTATTTACAAATCTACCACTATGCAGGAGAATCCGTATAGGTGTTCGAGTGTTCGAACCGTAATGCGCAAGAAATAGTATGGAAACCCCGTATTTACATATCTGCCACTGTGCAGGAGAATCCGTATAGGTGTTCGAGTGTTCGGACCGTAATGCGCAAGAAATGATATGTAAACCCCGTATTTACATATCTACCACTGTGCAGGAGAATCCGTATAGGTGTTCGAGTGTTCGAACCGTAATGCGCAAGAAATGGTATGTAAACCCCGTATTTACATATCTGCCACTATACAGGAGAATCCATATAGGTGTTCGAGTGTTCGAACCGTAATGCGAAAGAAATAGTATGGAAACCCCTTATTTACATATCTGCCACTGTGCAGGAGAATCCGTATAGGTGTTCGAGTGTTCGAACCGTAATGCGCAAGAAATGGTGTGTAAACCCCGTATTTACATATCTGCCACTGTGCAGAAGAATCCGTATAGGTGTTCGAGTGTTCGAACCGTAATGCGCAAGAATTGGTGTGTAAGCCCCGTATTTACATATCTGCCACTGTGCAGAAGAATCCGTATAGGTGTTCGAGTGTTCGAACCGTAATGCGCAAGAATTGGTATGGAAACCCCATATTTACATATCTGCCACTGTGCAGGAGAATCCGTATAGGTGTTCGAGTGTTCGAACCGTAATGCGCAAGAAATGATATGTAAACCCCGTATTTACTTATCTGCCACTGTGCAGGAGAATCCGTATAGGTATTCGAGTGTTCGAACCGTAATGCGCAAGAAATGGTATGTAAACCACGTATTTACATATCTGCCACTGTGTAGGAGAATCCATATAGGTGTTCGAGTGTTCGAACCGTAATGCGCAAGAAATTGGTATGGAAACCCCGTATTTACATATCTGCCTCTGTGCAGGAGAATCCGTATAGGTGTTCGAGTGTTCGAACCGTAATGCGCAAGAAATGGTATGTAAACCCCGTATTTACATATCTGCCACTCTGCAGGAGAATCCATATAGGTGTTCGAGTGTTCGAACCGTAATGCGAAAGAAATAGTATGGAAACCCCGTATTTACATATCTGCCACTGTGCAGGAGAATCCGTATAGGTGTTCGAGTGTTCGAACCGTAATGCGCAAGAAATGGTGTGTAAGCCCCGTATTTACATATCTGCCACTGTGCAGAAGAATCCGTATAGGTGTTCGAGTGTTCGAACCGTAATGCGCAAGAATTGGTATGGAAACCCCATATTTACATATCTGCCACTGTGCAGGAGAATCCGTATAGGTGTTCGAGTGTTCGAACCGTAATGCGCAAGAAATGATATGTAAACCCCGTATTTACTTATCTGCCACTGTGCAGGAGAATCCGTATAGGTATTCGAGTGTTCGAACCGTAATGCGCAAGAAATGGTATGTAAACCACGTATTTACATATCTGCCACTGTGTAGGAGAATCCCTATAGGTGTTCGAGTGTTCGAACCGTAATGCGCAAGAAATTGGTATGGAAACCCCGTATTTACATATCTGCCTCTATGCAGGAGAATCCGTATAGGTGTTCGAGTGTTCGAACCGTAATGCGCAAGAAATGGTATGTAAACCCCGTATTTACATATCTGCCACTTTGCAGGAGAATCCCTATAGGTGTTCGAGTGTTCGAACCGTAATGCGCAAGAAATGGTATGGAAACCCCGTATTTACATATCTGCCACTGTGCAGGAGAATCCGTATAGGTGTTCGAGTGTTCGAACCGTAATGCGCAAGAAATGGTGTGTAAACCCCGTATTTACATATCTGCCACTGTGCAGAAGAATCCGTATAGGTGTTCGAGTGTTCGAACCGTAATGCGCAAGAATTGGTATGGAAACCCCATATTTACATATCTGCCACTGTGCAGGAGAATCCGTATAGGTGTTCTAGTGTTCGAACCATAATGCGCAAGAAATGATATGTAAACCCTGTATTTACTTATCTGCCACTGTGCAGGAGAATCCGTATAGGTGTTCGAGTGTTCGAACCGTAATGCGCAAGAAATGGTATGGAAACCCCGTATTTACAAATCTACCACTATGCAGGAGAATCCGTATAGGTGTTCGAGTGTTCGAACCGTAATGCGCAAGAAATAGTATGGAAACCCCGTATTTACATATCTGCCACTGTGCAGGAGAATCCGTATAGGTGTTCGAGTGTTCGGACCGTAATGCGCAAGAAATGATATGTAAACCCCGTATTTACATATCTACCACTGTGCAGGAGAATCCGTATAGGTGTTCGAGTGTTCGAACCGTAATGCGCAAGAAATGGTATGTAAACCCCGTATTTACATATCTGCCACTATACAGGAGAATCCATATAGGTGTTCGAGTGTTCGAACCGTAATGCGAAAGAAATAGTATGGAAACCCCTTATTTACATATCTGCCACTGTGCAGGAGAATCCGTATAGGTGTTCGAGTGTTCGAACCGTAATGCGCAAGAAATGGTGTGTAAACCCCGTATTTACATATCTGCCACTGTGCAGAAGAATCCGTATAGGTGTTCGAGTGTTCGAACCGTAATGCGCAAGAATTCGTGTGTAAGCCCCGTATTTACATATCTGCCACTGTGCAGAAGAATCCGTATAGGTGTTCGAGTGTTCGAACCGTAATGCGCAAGAATTGGTATGGAAACCCCATATTTACATATCTGCCACTGTGCAGGAGAATCCGTATAGGTGTTCGAGTGTTCGAACCGTAATGCGCAAGAAATGATATGTAAACCCCGTATTTACTTATCTGCCACTGTGCAGGAGAATCCGTATAGGTATTCGAGTGTTCGAACCGTAATGCGCAAGAAATGGTATGTAAACCACGTATTTACATATCTGCCACTGTGTAGGAGAATCCATATAGGTGTTCGAGTGTTCGAACCGTAATGCGCAAGAAATTGGTATGGAAACCCCGTATTTACATATCTGCCTCTGTGCAGGAGAATCCGTATAGGTGTTCGAGTGTTCGAACCGTAATGCGCAAGAAATGGTATTTAAACCCCGTATTTACATATCTGCCACCCTGCAGGAGAATCCATATAGGTGTTCGAGTGTTCGAACCGTAATGCGAAAGAAATAGTATGGAAACCCCGTATTTACATATCTGCCACTGTGCAGGAGAATCCGTATAGGTGTTCGAGTGTTCGAACCGTAATGCGCAAGAAATGGTGTGTAAGCCCCGTATTTACATATCTGCCACTGTGCAGAAGAATCCGTATAGGTGTTCGAGTGTTCGAACCGTAATGCGCAAGAATTGGTATGGAAACCCCATATTTACATATCTGCCACTGTGCAGGAGAATCCGTATAGGTGTTCGAGTGTTCGAACCGTAATGCGCAAGAAATGATATGTAAACCCCGTGTTTACTTATCTGCCACTATGCAGGAGAATCCGTATAGGTATTCGAGTGTTCGAACCGTAATGCGCAAGAAATGGTATGTAAACCACGTATTTACATATCTGCCACTGTGTAGGAGAATCCATATAGGTGTTCGAGTGTTCGAACCGTAATGCGCAAGAAATTGGTATGGAAACCCCGTATTTACATATCTGCCTCTGTGCAGGAGAATCCGTATAGGTGTTCGAGTGTTCGAACCGTAATGCGCAAGAAATGGTATGTAAACCCCGTATTTACATATCTGCCACTTTGCAGGAGAATCCCTATAGGTGTTCGAGTGTTCGAACCGTAATGCGCAAGAAATGGTATGGAAACCCCGTATTTACATATCTGCCACTGTGCAGGAGAATCCGTATAGGTGTTCGAGTGTTCGAACCGTAATGCGCAAGAAATGGTGTGTAAACCCCGTATTTACATATCTGCCACTGTGCAGAAGAATCCGTATAGGTGTTCGAGTGTTCGAACCGTAATGCGCAAGAATTGGTATGGAAACCCCATATTTACATATCTGCCACTGTGCAGGAGAATCCGTATAGGTGTTCGAGTGTTCGAACCATAATGCGAAAGAAATGATATGTAAACCCTGTATTTACTTATCTGCCACTGTGCAGGAGAATCCGTATAGGTGTTCGAGTGTTCGAACCGTAATGCGCAAGAAATGGTATGGAAACCCCGTATTTACAAATCTACCACTATGCAGGAGAATCCGTATAGGTGTTCGAGTGTTCGAACCGTAATGCGCAAGAAATAGTATGGAAACCCCGTATTTACATATCTGCCACTGTGCAGGAGAATCCGTATAGGTGTTCGAGTGTTCGGACCGTAATGCGCAAGAAATGATATGTAAACCCCGTATTTACTTATCTGCCACTGTGCAGGAGAATCCGTATAGGTATTCGAGTGTTCGAACCGTAATGCGCAAGAAATGGTATGTAAACCACGTATTTACATATCTGCCACTGTGTAGGAGAATCCATATAGGTGTTCGAGTGTTCGAACCGTAATGCGCAAGAAATGGTATGTAAACCCCGTATTTACATATCTGCCACTTTGCAGGAGAATCCATATAGGTGTTCGAGTGTTCGAACCGTAATGCGCAAGAAATGGTATGGAAACCCCGTATTTACATATCTGCCACTGTGCAGGAGAATCCGTATAGGTGTTCGAGTGTTCGAACCGTAATGCGCAAGAAATGGTGTGTAAACCCCGTATTTACATATCTGCCACTGTGCAGAAGAATCCGTATAGGTGTTCGAGTGTTCGAACCGTAATGCGCAAGAATTGGTATGGAAACCCCATATTTACATATCTGCCACTCTGCAGGAGAATCCGTATAGGTGTTCGAGTGTTCGAACCGTAATGCGCAAGAAATGATATGTAAACCCCGTATTTACTTATCTGCCACTGTGCAGGAGAATCCGTATAGGTGTTCGAGTGTTCGAACCGTAATGCGCAAGAAATGGTATGGACACGCCGTATTTACAAATCTACCACTATGCAGGAGAATCCGTATAGGTGTTCGAGTGTTCGAACCGTAATGCGCAAGAAATAGTATGGAAACCCCGTATTTACATATCTGCCACTGTGCAGGAGAATCCGTATAGGTGTTCGAGTGTTCGGACCGTAATGCGCAAGAAATGATATGTAAACCCCGTATTTACATATCTGCCACTGTGCAGGAGAATCCGTATAGGTGTTCGAGTGTTCGAACCGTAATGCGCAAGAAATGGTATGTAAACCCCGTATTTACATATCTGCCACTATGCAGGAGAATCCATATAGGTGTTCGAGTGTTCGAACCGTAATGCGAAAGAAATAGTATGGAAACCCCGTATTTACATATCTGCCACTGTGCAGGAGAATCCGTATAGGTGTTCGAGTGTTCGAACCGTAATGCGCAAGAAATGGTGTGTAAGCCCCGTATTTACATATCTGCCACTGTGCAGAAGAATCCGTATAGGTGTTCGAGTGTTCGAACCGTAATGCGCAAGAATTGGTATGGAAACCCCATATTTACATATCTGCCACTGTGCAGGAGAATCCGTATAGGTGTTCGAGTGTTCGAACTGTAATGCGCAAGAAATGATATGTAAACCCCGTATTTACTTATCTGCCACTGTGCAGGAGAATCCGTATAGGTATTCGAGTGTTCGAACCGTAATGCGCAAGAAATGGTATGTAAACCACGTATTTACATATCTGCCACTGTGTAGGAGAATCCATATAGGTGTTCGAGTGTTCGAACCGTAATGCGCAAGAAATTGGTATGGAAACCCCGTATTTACATATCTGCCTCTGTGCAGGAGAATCCGTATAGGTGTTCGAGTGTTCGAACCGTAATGCGCAAGAAATGGTATGTAAACCCCGTATTTACATATCTGCCACTTTGCAGGAGAATCCCTATAGGTGTTCGAGTGTTCGAACCGTAATGCGCAAGAAATGGTATGGAAACCCCGTATTTACATATCTGCCACTGTGCAGGAGAATCCGTATAGGTGTTCGAGTGTTCGAACCGTAATGCGCAAGAAATGGTGTGTAAACGCCGTATTTACATATCTGCCACTGTGCAGAAGAATCCGTATAGGTGTTCGAGTGTTCGAACCGTAATGCGCAAGAATTGGTATGGAAACCCCATATTTACATATCTGCCACTGTGCAGGAGAATCCGTATAGGTGTTCGAGTGTTCGAACCATAATGCGCAAGAAATGATATGTAAACCCTGTATTTACTTATCTGCCACTGTGCAGGAGAATCCGTATAGGTGTTCGAGTGTTCGAACCGTAATGCGCAAGAAATGGTATGGAAACCCCGTATTTACAAATCTACCACTATGCAGGAGAATCCGTATAGGTGTTCGAGTGTTCGAACCGTAATGCGCAAGAAATAGTATGGAAACCCCGTATTTACATATCTGCCACTGTGCAGGAGAATCCGTATAGGTGTTCGAGTGTTCGGACCGTAATCCGCAAGAAATGATATGTAAACCCCGTATTTACATATCTGCCACTGTGCAGGAGAATCCGTATAGGTGTTCGAGTGTTCGAACCGTAATGCGCAAGAAATGGTATGTAAACCCCGTATTTACATATCTGCCACTGTGTAGGAGAATCCATATAGGTGTTCGAGTGTTCGAACCGTAATGCGCAAGAAATGGTATGGAAACCCCGTATTTACAAATCTACCACTATGCAGGAGAATCCGTATAGGTGTTCGAGTGTTCGAACCGTAATGCGCAAGAAATAGTATGGAAACCCCGTATTTACATATCTGCCACTGTGCAGGAGAATCCGTATAGGTGTTCGAGTGTTCGGACCGTAATGCGCAAGAAATGATATGTAAACCCCGTATTTACTTATCTGCCACTGTGCAGGAGAATCCGTATAGGTATTCGAGTGTTCGAACCGTAATGCGCAAGAAATGGTATGTAAACCACGTATTTACATATCTGCCACTGTGTAGGAGAATCCATATAGGTGTTCGAGTGTTCGAACCGTAATGCGCAAGAAATGGTATGTAAACCCCGTATTTACATATCTGCCACTTTGCAGGAGAATCCATATAGGTGTTCGAGTGTTCGAACCGTAATGCGCAAGAAATGGTATGGAAACCCCGTATTTACATATCTGCCACTGTGCAGGAGAATCCGTATAGGTGTTCGAGTGTTCGAACCGTAATGCGCAAGAAATGGTGTGTAAACCCCGTATTTACATATCTGCCACTGTGCAGAAGAATCCGTATAGGTGTTCGAGTGTTCGAACCGTAATGCGCAAGAATTGGTATGGAAACCCCATATTTACATATCTGCCACTCTGCAGGAGAATCCGTATAGGTGTTCGAGTGTTCGAACCGTAATGCGCAAGAAATGATATGTAAACCCCGTATTTACTTATCTGCCACTGTGCAGGAGAATCCGTATAGGTGTTCGAGTGTTCGAACCGTAATGCGCAAGAAATGGTATGGACACGCCGTATTTACAAATCTACCACTATGCAGGAGAATCCGTATAGGTGTTCGAGTGTTCGAACCGTAATGCGCAAGAAATAGTATGGAAACCCCGTATTTACATATCTGCCACTGTGCAGGAGAATCCGTATAGGTGTTCGAGTGTTCGGACCGTAATGCGCAAGAAATGATATTTAAACCCCGTATTTACATATCTGCCACTGTGCAGGAGAATCCGTATAGGTGTTCGAGTGTTCGAACCGTAATGCGCAAGAAATGGTATGTAAACCCCGTATTTACATATCTGCCACTATGCAGGAGAATCCATATAGGTGTTCGAGTGTTCGAACCGTAATGCGAAAGAAATAGTATGGAAACCCCGTATTTACATATCTGCCACTGTGCAGGAGAATCCGTATAGGTGTTCGAGTGTTCGAACCGTAATGCGCAAGAAATGGTGTGTAAGCCCCGTATTTACATATCTGCCACTGTGCAGAAGAATCCGTATAGGTGTTCGAGTGTTCGAACCGTAATGCGCAAGAATTGGTATGGAAACCCCATATTTACATATCTGCCACTGTGCAGGAGAATCCGTATAGGTGTTCGAGTGTTCGAACTGTAATGCGCAAGAAATGATATGTAAACCCCGTATTTACTTATCTGCCACTGTGCAGGAGAATCCGTATAGGTATTCGAGTGTTCGAACCGTAATGCGCAAGAAATGGTATGTAAACCACGTATTTACATATCTGCCACTGTGTAGGAGAATCCATATAGGTGTTCGAGTGTTCGAACCGTAATGCGCAAGAAATTGGTATGGAAACCCCGTATTTACATATCTGCCTCTGTGCAGGAGAATCCGTATAGGTGTTCGAGTGTTCGAACCGTAATGCGCAAGAAATGGTATGTAAACCCCGTATTTACATATCTGCCACTTTGCAGGAGAATCCCTATAGGTGTTCGAGTGTTCGAACCGTAATGCGCAAGAAATGGTATGGAAACCCCGTATTTACATATCTGCCACTGTGCAGGAGAATCCGTATAGGTGTTCGAGTGTTCGAACCGTAATGCGCAAGAAATGGTGTGTAAACGCCGTATTTACATATCTGCCACTGTGCAGAAGAATCCGTATAGGTGTTCGAGTGTTCGAACCGTAATGCGCAAGAATTGGTATGGAAACCCCATATTTACATATCTGCCACTGTGCAGGAGAATCCGTATAGGTGTTCGAGTGTTCGAACCATAATGCGCAAGAAATGATATGTAAACCCTGTATTTACTTATCTGCCACTGTGCAGGAGAATCCGTATAGGTGTTCGAGTGTTCGAACCGTAATGCGCAAGAAATGGTATGGAAACCCCGTATTTACAAATCTACCACTATGCAGGAGAATCCGTATAGGTGTTCGAGTGTTCGAACCGTAATGCGCAAGAAATAGTATGGAAACCCCGTATTTACATATCTGCCACTGTGCAGGAGAATCCGTATAGGTGTTCGAGTGTTCGGACCGTAATCCGCAAGAAATGATATGTAAACCCCGTATTTACATATCTGCCACTGTGCAGGAGAATCCGTATAGGTGTTCGAGTGTTCGAACCGTAATGCGCAAGAAATGGTATGTAAACCCCGTATTTACATATCTGCCACTATGCAGGAGAATCCATATAGGTGTTCGAGTGTTCGAACCGTAATGCGAAAGAAATAGTATGGAAACCCCGTATTTACATATCTGCCACTGTGCAGGAGAATCCGTATAGGTGTTCGAGTGTTCGAACCGTAATGCGCAAGAAATGGTGTGTAAACCCCGTATTTACATATCTGCCACTGTGCAGAAGAATCCGTATAGGTGTTTGAGTGTTCGAACCGTAATGCGCAAGAATTGGTGTGTAAGCCCCGTATTTACATATCTGCCACTGTGCAGAAGAATCCGTATAGGTGTTCGAGTGTTCGAACCGTAATGCGCAAGAATTGGTATGGAAACCCCATATTTACATATCTGCCACTGTGCAGGAGAATCCGTATAGGTGTTCGAGTGTTCGAACCGTAATGCGCAAGAAATGATATGTAAACCCCGTATTTACTTATCTGCCACTGTGCAGGAGAATCCGTATAGGTATTCGAGTGTTCGAACCGTAATGCGCAAGAAATGGTATGTAAACCACGTATTTACATATCTGCCACTGTGTAGGAGAATCCATATAGGTGTTCGAGTGTTCGAACCGTAATGCGCAAGAAATTGGTATGGAAACCCCGTATTTACATATCTGCCTCTGTGCAGCAGAATCCGTATAGGTGTTCGAGTGTTCGAACCGTAATGCGCAAGAAATGGTATGTAAACCCCGTATTTACATATCTGCCACTTTGCAGGAGAATCCATATAGGTGTTCGAGTGTTTGAACCGTAATGCGCAAGAAATGGTATGGAAACCCCGTATTTACATATCTGCCACTGTGCAGGAGAATCCGTATAGGTGTTCGAGTGTTCGAACCGTAATGCGCAAGAAATGGTGTGTAAACCCCGTATTTACATATCTGCCACTGTGCAGAAGAATCCGTATAGGTGTTCGAGTGTTCGAACCGTAATGCGCAAGAATTGGTATGGAAACCCCATATTTACATATCTGCCACTGTGCAGGAGAATCCATATAGGTGTTCGAGTGTTCGAACCGTAATGCGCAAGAAATGATATGTAAACCCCGTATTTACTTATCTGCCACTGTGCAGGAGAATCCGTATAGGTGTTCGAGTGTTCGAACCGTAATGCGCAAGAAATGGTATGGACACGCCGTATTTACAAATCTACCACTATGTAGGAGAATCCGTATAGGTGTTCGAGTGTTCGAACCGTAATGCGCAAGAAATAGTATGGAAACCCCGTATTTACATATCTGCCACTGTGCAGGAGAATCCGTATAGGTGTTCGAGTGTTCGGACCGTAATGCGCAAGAAATGATATGTAAACCCCGTATTTACATATCTGCCACTGTGCAGGAGAATCCGTATAGGTGTTCGAGTGTTCGAACCGTAATGCGCAAGAAATGGTATGTAAACCCCGTATTTACATATCTGCCACTATGCAGGAGAATCCATATAGGTGTTCGAGTGTTCGAACCGTAATGCGAAAGAAATAGTATGGAAACCCCGTATTTACATATCTGCCACTGTGCAGGAGAATCCGTATAAGTGTTCGAGTGTTCGAACCGTAATGCGCAAGAAATGGTGTGTAAGCCCCGTATTTACATATCTGCCACTGTGCAGAAGAATCCGTATAGGTGTTCGAGTGTTCGAACCGTAATGCGCAAGAATTGGTATGGAAACCCCATATTTACATATCTGCCACTGTGCAGGAGAATCCGTATAGGTGTTCGAGTGTTCGAACCGTAATGCGCAAAAAATGATATGTAAACCCCGTATTTACTTATCTGCCACTGTGCAGGAGAATCCGTATAGGTATTCGAGTGTTCGAACCGTAATGCGCAAGAAATGGTATGTAAACCACGTATTTACATATCTGCCACTGTGTAGGAGAATCCATATAGGTGTTCGAGTGTTCGAACCGTAATGCGCAAGAAATTGGTATGGAAACCCCGTATTTACATATCTGCCTCTGTGCAGGAGAATCCGTATAGGTGTTCGAGTGTTCGAACCGTAATGCGCAAGAAATGGTATGTAAACCCCGTATTTACATATCTGCCACTTTGCAGGAGAATCGATATAGGTGTTCGAGTGTTCGAACCGTAATGCGCAAGAAATGGTATGGAAACCCCGTATTTACATATCTGCCACTGTGCAGGAGAATCCGTATAGGTGTTCGAGTGTTCGAACCGTAATGCGCAAGAAATGGTGTGTAAACCCCGTATTTACATATCTGCCACTGTGCAGAAGAATCCGTATAGGTGTTCGAGTGTTCGAACCGTAATGCGCAAGAATTGGTATGGAAACCCCATATTTACATATCTGCCACTGTGCAGGAGAATCCGTATAGGTGTTCGAGTGTTCGAACCATAATGCGCAAGAAATGATATGTAAACCCCGTATTTACTTATCTGCCACTGTGCAGGAGAATCCGTATAGGTGTTCGAGTGTTCGAACCGTAATGCGCAAGAAATGGTATGGAAACCCCGTATTTACAAATCTACCACTATGCAGGAGAATCCGTATAGGTGTTCGAGTGTTCGAACCGTAATGCGCAAGAAATAGTATGGAAACCCCGTATTTACATATCTGCCACTGTGCAGGAGAATCCGTATAGGTGTTCGAGTGTTCGGACCGTAATGCGCAAGAAATGATATGTAAACCCCGTATTTACATATCTGCCACTGTGCAGGAGAATCCGTATAGGTGTTCGAGTGTTCGAACCGTAATGCGCAAGAAATGGTATGGAAACCCCGTATTTACATATCTGCCACTGTGCAGGAGAATCCGTATAGGTGTTCGAGTGTTCGAACCGTAATGCGCAAGAAATGGTGTGTAAACGCCGTATTTACATATCTGCCACTGTGCAGAAGAATCCGTATAGGTGTTCGAGTGTTCGAACCGTAATGCGCAAGAATTGGTATGGAAACCCCATATTTACATATCTGCCACTGTGCAGGAGAATCCGTATAGGTGTTCGAGTGTTCGAACCATAATGCGCAAGAAATGATATGTAAACCCTGTATTTACTTATCTGCCACTGTGCAGGAGAATCCGTATAGGTGTTCGAGTGTTCGAACCGTAATGCGCAAGAAATGGTATGGAAACCCCGTATTTACAAATCTACCACTATGCAGGAGAATCCGTATAGGTGTTCGAGTGTTCGAACCGTAATGCGCAAGAAATAGTATGGAAACCCCGTATTTACATATCTGCCACTGTGCAGGAGAATCCGTATAGGTGTTCGAGTGTTCGGACCGTAATCCGCAAGAAATGATATGTAAACCCCGTATTTACATATCTGCCACTGTGCAGGAGAATCCGTATAGGTGTTCGAGTGTTCGAACCGTAATGCGCAAGAAATGGTATGTAAACCCCGTATTTACATATCTGCCACTATGCAGGAGAATCCATATAGGTGTTCGAGTGTTCGAACCGTAATGCGAAAGAAATAGTATGGAAACCCCGTATTTACATATCTGCCACTGTGCAGGAGAATCCGTATAGGTGTTCGAGTGTTCGAACCGTAATGCGCAAGAAATGGTGTGTAAACCCCGTATTTACATATCTGCCACTGTGCAGAAGAATCCGTATAGGTGTTCGAGTGTTCGAACCGTAATGCGCAAGAATTGGTGTGTAAGCCCCGTATTTACATATCTGCCACTGTGCAGAAGAATCCGTATAGGTGTTCGAGTGTTCGAACCGTAATGCGCAAGAATTGGTATGGAAACCCCATATTTACATATCTGCCACTGTGCAGGAGAATCCGTATAGGTGTTCGAGTGTTCGAACCGTAATGCGCAAGAAATGATATGTAAACCCCGTATTTACTTATCTGCCACTGTGCAGGAGAATCCGTATAGGTATTCGAGTGTTCGAACCGTAATGCGCAAGAAATGGTATGTAAACCACGTATTTACATATCTGCCACTGTGTAGGAGAATCCATATAGGTGTTCGAGTGTTCGAACCGTAATGCGCAAGAAATTGGTATGGAAACCCCGTATTTACATATCTGCCTCTGTGCAGCAGAATCCGTATAGGTGTTCGAGTGTTCGAACCGTAATGCGCAAGAAATGGTATGTAAACCCCGTATTTACATATCTGCCACTTTGCAGGAGAATCCATATAGGTGTTCGAGTGTTTGAACCGTAATGCGCAAGAAATGGTATGGAAACCCCGTATTTACATATCTGCCACTGTGCAGGAGAATCCGTATAGGTGTTCGAGTGTTCGAACCGTAATGCGCAAGAAATGGTGTGTAAACCCCGTATTTACATATCTGCCACTGTGCAGAAGAATCCGTATAGGTGTTCGAGTGTTCGAACCGTAATGCGCAAGAATTGGTATGGAAACCCCATATTTACATATCTGCCACTGTGCAGGAGAATCCGTATAGGTGTTCGAGTGTTCGAACCGTAATGCGCAAGAAATGATATGTAAACCCCGTATTTACTTATCTGCCACTGTGCAGGAGAATCCGTATAGGTGTTCGAGTGTTCGAACCGTAATGCGCAAGAAATGGTATGGACACGCCGTATTTACAAATCTACCACTATGTAGGAGAATCCGTATAGGTGTTCGAGTGTTCGAACCGTAATGCGCAAGAAATAGTATGGAAACCCCGTATTTACATATCTGCCACTGTGCAGGAGAATCCGTATAGGTGTTCGAGTGTTCGGACCGTAATGCGCAAGAAATGATATGTAAACCCCGTATTTACATATCTGCCACTGTGCAGGAGAATCCGTATAGGTGTTCGAGTGTTCGAACCGTAATGCGCAAGAAATGGTATGTAAACCCCGTATTTACATATCTGCCACTATGCAGGAGAATCCATATAGGTGTTCGAGTGTTCGAACCGTAATGCGAAAGAAATAGTATGGAAACCCCGTATTTACATATCTGCCACTGTGCAGGAGAATCCGTATAGGTGTTCGAGTGTTCGAACCGTAATGCGCAAGAAATGGTGTGTAAACCCCGTATTTACATATCTGCCACTGTGCAGAAGAATCCGTATAGGTGTTCGAGTGTTCGAACCGTAATGCGCAAGAATTGGTGTGTAAGCCCCGTATTTACATATCTGCCACTGTGCAGAAGAATCCGTATAGGTGTTCGAGTGTTCGAACCGTAATGCGCAAGAATTGGTATGGAAACCCCATATTTACATATCTGCCACTGTGCAGGAGAATCCGTATAGGTGTTCGAGTGTTCGAACCGTAATGCGCAAGAAATGATATGTAAACCCCGTATTTACTTATCTGCCACTGTGCAGGAGAATCCGTATAGGTATTCGAGTGTTCGAACCGTAATGCGCAAGAAATGGTATGTAAACCACGTATTTACATATCTGCCACTGTGTAGGAGAATCCATATAGGTGTTCGAGTGTTCGAACCGTAATGCGCAAGAAATTGGTATGGAAACCCCGTATTTACATATCTGCCTCTGTGCAGCAGAATCCGTATAGGTGTTCGAGTGTTCGAACCGTAATGCGCAAGAAATGGTATGTAAACCCCGTATTTACATATCTGCCACTTTGCAGGAGAATCCATATAGGTGTTCGAGTGTTTGAACCGTAATGCGCAAGAAATGGTATGGAAACCCCGTATTTACATATCTGCCACTGTGCAGGAGAATCCGTATAGGTGTTCGAGTGTTCGAACCGTAATGCGCAAGAAATGGTGTGTAAACCCCGTATTTACATATCTGCCACTGTGCAGAAGAATCCGTATAGGTGTTCGAGTGTTCGAACCGTAATGCGCAAGAATTGGTATGGAAACCCCATATTTACATATCTGCCACTGTGCAGGAGAATCCGTATAGGTGTTCGAGTGTTCGAACCGTAATGCGCAAGAAATGATATGTAAACCCCGTATTTACTTATCTGCCACTGTGCAGGAGAATCCGTATAGGTGTTCGAGTGTTCGAACCGTAATGCGCAAGAAATGGTATGGACACGCCGTATTTACAAATCTACCACTATGTAGGAGAATCCGTATAGGTGTTCGAGTGTTCGAACCGTAATGCGCAAGAAATAGTATGGAAACCCCGTATTTACATATCTGCCACTGTGCAGGAGAATCCGTATAGGTGTTCGAGTGTTCGGACCGTAATGCGCAAGAAATGATATGTAAACCCCGTATTTACATATCTGCCACTGTGCAGGAGAATCCGTATAGGTGTTCGAGTGTTCGAACCGTAATGCGCAAGAAATGGTATGTAAACCCCGTATTTACATATCTGCCACTATGCAGGAGAATCCATATAGGTGTTCGAGTGTTCGAACCGTAATGCGAAAGAAATAGTATGGAAACCCCGTATTTACATATCTGCCACTGTGCAGGAGAATCCGTATAAGTGTTCGAGTGTTCGAACCGTAATGCGCAAGAAATGGTATGTAAGCCCCGTATTTACATATCTGCCACTGTGCAGAAGAATCCGTATAGGTGTTCGAGTGTTCGAACCGTAATGCGCAAGAATTGGTATGGAAACCCCATATTTACATATCTGCCACTGTGCAGGAGAATCCGTATAGGTGTTCGAGTGTTCGAACCGTAATGCGCAAAAAATGATATGTAAACCCCGTATTTACTTATCTGCCACTGTGCAGGAGAATCCGTATAGGTATTCGAGTGTTCGAACCGTAATGCGCAAGAAATGGTATGTAAACCACGTATTTACATATCTGCCACTGTGTAGGAGAATCCATATAGGTGTTCGAGTGTTCGAACCGTAATGCGCAAGAAATTGGTATGGAAACCCCGTATTTACATATCTGCCTCTGTGCAGGAGAATCCGTATAGGTGTTCGAGTGTTCGAACCGTAATGCGCAAGAAATGGTATGTAAACCCCGTATTTACATATCTGCCACTTTGCAGGAGAATCGATATAGGTGTTCGAGTGTTCGAACCGTAATGCGCAAGAAATGGTATGGAAACCCCGTATTTACATATCTGCCACTGTGCAGGAGAATCCGTATAGGTGTTCGAGTGTTCGAACCGTAATGCGTAAGAAATGGTGTGTAAACCCCGTATTTACATATCTGCCACTGTGCAGAAGAATCCGTATAGGTGTTCGAGTGTTCGAACCGTAATGCGCAAGAATTGGTATGGAAACCCCATATTTACATATCTGCCACTGTGCAGGAGAATCCGTATAGGTGTTCGAGTGTTCGAACCATAATGCGCAAGAAATGATATGTAAACCCCGTATTTACTTATCTGCCACTGTGCAGGAGAATCCGTATAGGTGTTCGAGTGTTCGAACCGTAATGCGCAAGAAATGGTATGGAAACCCCGTATTTACAAATCTACCACTATGCAGGAGAATCCGTATAGGTGTTCGAGTGTTCGAACCGTAATGCGCAAGAAATAGTATGGAAACCCCGTATTTACATATCTGCCACTGTGCAGGAGAATCCGTATAGGTGTTCGAGTGTTCGGACCGTAATGCGCAAGAAATGATATGTAAACCCCGTATTTACATATCTGCCACTGTGCAGGAGAATCCGTATAGGTGTTCGAGTGTTCGAACCGTAATGCGCAAGAAATGGTATGTAAACCCCGTATTTACATATCTGCCACTATGCAGGAGAATCCATATAGGTGTTCGAGTGTTCGAACCGTAATGCGAAAGAAATAGTATGGAAACCCCGTATTTACATATCTGCCACTGTGCAGGAGAATCCGTATAGGTGTTCGAGTGTTCGAACCGTAATGCGCAAGAAATGGTGTGTAAACCCCGTATTTACATATCTGCCACTGTGCAGAAGAATCCGTATAGGTGTTCGAGTGTTCGAACCGTAACGCGCAAGAATTGGTGTGTAAGCCCCGTATTTACATATCTGCCACTGTGCAGAAGAATCCGTATAGGTGTTCGAGTGTTCGAACCGTAATGCGCAAGAATTGGTATGGAAACCCCATATTTACATATCTGCCACTGTACAGGAGAATCCGTATAGGTGTTCGAGTGTTCGAACCGTAATGCGCAAGAAATGATATGTAAACCCCGTATTTACTTATCTGCCACTGTGCAGGAGAATCCGTATAGGTATTCGAGTGTTCGAACCGTAATGCGCAAGAAATGGTATGTAAACCACGTATTTACATATCTGCCACTGTGTAGGAGAATCCATATAGGTGTTCGAGTGTTCGAACCGTAATGCGCAAGAAATTGGTATGGAAACCCCGTATTTACATATCTGCCTCTGTGCAGCAGAATCCGTATAGGTGTTCGAGTGTTCGAACCGTAATGCGCAAGAAATGGTATGTAAACCCCGTATTTACATATCTGCCACTTTGCAGGAGAATCCATATAGGTGTTCGAGTGTTCGAACCGTAATGCGCAAGAAATGGTATGGAAACCCCGTATTTACATATCTGCCACTGTGCAGGAGAATCCGTATAGGTGTTCGAGTGTTCGAACCGTAATGCGCAAGAAATGGTGTGTAAACCCCGTATTTACATATCTGCCACTGTGTAGAAGAATCCGTATAGGTGTTCGAGTGTTCGAACCGTAATGCGCAAGAATTGGTATGGAAACCCCATATTTACATATCTGCCACTGTGCAGGAGAATCCGTATAGGTGTTCGAGTGTTCGAACCATAATGCGCAAGAAATGATATGTAAACCCCGTATTTACTTATCTGCCACTGTGCAGGAGAATCCGTATAGGTGTTCGAGTGTTCGAACCGTAATGCGCAAGAAATGGTATGGAAACCCCGTATTTACAAATCTACCACTATGCAGGAGAATCCGTATAGGTGTTCGAGTGTTCGAACCGTAATGCGCAAGAAATAGTATGGAAACTCCGTATTTACATATCTGCCACTGTGCAGGAGAATCCGTATAGGTGTTCGAGTGTTCGGACCGTAATGCGCAAGAAATGATATGTAAACCCCGTATTTACATATCTGCCACTGTGCAGGAGAATCCGTATAGGTGTTCGAGTGTTCGAACCGTAATGCGCAAGAAATGGTATGTAAACCCCGTATTTACATATCTGCCACTATGCAGGAGAATCCATATAGGTGTTCGAGTGTTCGAACCGTAATGCGAAAGAAATAGTATGGAAACCCCGTATTTACATATCTGCCACTGTGCAGGAGAATCCGTATAGGTGTTCGAGTGTTCGAACCGTAATGCGCAAGAAATGGTGTGTAAACCCCGTATTTACATATCTGCCACTGTGCAGAAGAATCCGTATAGGTGTTCGAGTGTTCGAACCGTAATGCGCAAGAATTGGTATGGAAACCCCATATTTACATATCTGCCACTGTGCAGGAGAATCCGTATAGGTGTTCGAGTGTTCGAACCGTAATGCGCAAGAAATGATATGTAAACCCCGTATTTACTTATCTGCCACTGTGCAGGAGAATCCATATAGGTGTTCGAGTGTTCGAACCGTAATGCGCAAGAAATTGGTATGGAAACCCCGTATTTACATATCTGCCTCTGTGCAGGAGAATCCGTATAGGTGTTCGAGTGTTCGAACCGTAATGCGCAAGAATTGGTATGGAAACCCCATATTTACATATCTGCCACTGTGCAGGAGAATCCGTATAGGTATTCGAGTGTTCGAACCGTAATGCGCAAGAAATGGTATGGAAACCCCGTATTTACATATCTGCCACTGTGCAGGAGAATCCGTATAGGTGTTCGAGTGTTCGAACCGTAATGCGCAAGAAATAGTATGGAAACCCCGTATTTACATATCTGCCACTGTGCCGGAGAATCCGTATAGGTGTTCGAGTGTTCGGACCGTAATGCGCAAGAAATGATATGTAAACCCCGTATTTACATATCTGCCA
The DNA here is from genome assembly GCF_055761805.1 of Camellia sinensis. Classification (NCBI taxonomy): domain Eukaryota; kingdom Viridiplantae; phylum Streptophyta; class Magnoliopsida; order Ericales; family Theaceae; genus Camellia; species Camellia sinensis. The sequence continues at coordinate 1,556,487 of NW_028128989.1, read as the reverse complement.
CTGTGCAGGAGAATCCGTATAGGTGTTCGAGTGTTCGAAACGTAATGCGCAAGAAATGGTATGTAAACCCCGTATTTACATATCTGCCACTATGCAGGAGAATCCATATAGGTGTTCGAGTGTTCGAACCGTAATGCGAAAGAAATAGTACGGAAACCCCGTATTTACATATCTGCCACTGTGCAGGAGAATCCGTATAGGTGTTCGAGTGTTCGAACCGTAATGCGCAAGAAATGGTGTGTAAACCCCGTATTTACATATCTGCCACTGTGCAGAAGAATCCGTATAGGTGTTCGAGTGTTCGAACCGTAATGCGCAAGAATTGGTATGGAAACCCCATATTTACATATCTGCCACTGTGCAGGAGAATCCGTATAGGTGTTCGAGTGTTCGAACCGTAATGCGCAAGAAATGATATGTAAACCCCGTATTTACTTATCTGCCACTGTGCAGGAGAATCCGTATAGGTATTCGAGTGTTCGAACCGTAATGCGCAAGAAATGGTATGTAAACCACGTATTTACATATCTGCCACTGTGTAGGAGAATCCATATAGGTGTTCGAGTGTTCGAACCGTAATGCGCAAGAAATTGGTATGGAAACCCCGTATTTACATATCTGCCTCTGTGCAGGAGAATCCGTATAGGTGTTCGAGTGTTCGAACCGTAATGCGCAAGAAATGGTATGTAAACCCCGTATTTACATATCTGCCACTTTGCAGGAGAATCCATATAGGTGTTCGAGTGTTCGAACCGTAATGCGCAAGAAATGGTATGGAAACCCCGTATTTACATATCTGCCACTGTGCAGGAGAATCCGTATAGGTGTTCGAGTGTTCGAACCGTAATGCGCAAGAAATAGTATGGAAACCCCGTATTTACATATCTGCCACTGTGCCGGAGAATCCGTATAGGTGTTCGAGTGTTCGGACCGTAATGCGCAAGAAATGATATGTAAACCCCGTATTTACATATCTGCCACTGTGCAGGAGAATCCGTATAGGTGTTCGAGTGTTCGAAACGTAATGCGCAAGAAATGGTATGTAAACCCCGTATTTACATATCTGCCACTATGCAGGAGAATCCATATAGGTGTTCGAGTGTTCGAACCGTAATGCGAAAGAAATAGTACGGAAACCCCGTATTTACATATCTGCCACTGTGCAGGAGAATCCGTATAGGTGTTCGAGTGTTCGAACCGTAATGCGCAAGAAATGGTGTGTAAACCCCGTATTTACATATCTGCCACTGTGCAGAAGAATCCGTATAGGTGTTCGAGTGTTCGAACCGTAATGCGCAAGAATTGGTATGGAAACCCCATATTTACATATCTGCCACTGTGCAGGAGAATCCGTATAGGTGTTCGAGTGTTCGAACCGTAATGCACAAGAAATGATATGTAAACCCCGTATTTACTTATCTGCCACTGTGCAGGAGAATCCGTATAGGTATTCGAGTGTTCGAACCGTAATGCGCAAGAAATGGTATGGAAACCCCGTATTTACATATCTGCCACTCTGCCGAAGAATCCGTATAGGTGTTCGAGTGTTCGATCCGTAATGCGCAAGAATTGGTATGTAAACCCGTTATTTACATATCTGCCACTGCGCAGGAGAATCCGTATAGGTGTTCGAGTGTTCGAACCGTAATGCGCAAGAAATGGTATGTAAACCCCGTATTTACATATCTGCCACTATGCAGGAGAATCCATATAGGTGTTCGAGTGTTCGAACCGTAATGCGCAAGAAATGGTATGGAAACCCCGTATTTACATATCTGCCACTGTGCAGGAGAATCCGTATAGGTGTTCGAGTGTTCGAACCGTAATGCGCAAGAAATGGTGTGTAAACCCCGTATTTACATATCTGCCACTGTGCAGAAGAATCCGTATAGGTGTTCGAGTGTTCGAACCGTAATGCGCAAGAATTGGTATGGAAACCCCATATTTACATATCTGCCACTGTGCAGGAGAATCCGTATAGGTGTTCGAGTGTTCGAACCGTAATGCGCAAGAAATGGTGTGTAAACCCCGTATTTACATATCTGCCACTGTGCAGAAGAATCCGTATAGGTGTTCGAGTGTTCGAACCGTAATGCGCAAGAATTGGTATGGAAACCCCATATTTACATATCTGCCACTGTGCAGGAGAATCCGTATAGGTGTTCGAGTGTTCGAACCGTAATGCGCAAGAAATGGTGTGTAAACCCCGTATTTACATATCTGCCACTGTGCAGAATAATCCGTATAGGTGTTCGAGTGTTCGAACCGTAATGCGCAAGAATTGGTATGGAAACCCCATATTTACATATCTGCCACTTTGCAGGAGAATCCGTATAGGTGTTCGAGTGTTCGAACCGTAATGCGCAAGAAATGATATGTAAACCCCGTATTTACTTATCTGCCACTGTGCAGGAGAATCCGTATAGGTATTCGAGTGTTCGAACCGTAATGCGCAAGAAATGGTATGGAAACCCCGTATTTACATATCTGCCACTCTGCCGAAGAATCCGTATAGGTGTTCGAGTGTTCGATCCGTAATGCGCAAGAATTGGTATGTAAACCCGTTATTTACATATCTGCCACTGCGCAGGAGAATCCGTATAGGTGTTCGAGTGTTCGAACCGTAATGCGCAAGAAATGGTATGTAAACCCCGTATTTACATATCTGCCACTATGCAGGAGAATCCATATAGGTGTTCGAGTGTTCGAACCGTAATGCGCAAGAAATGGTATGGAAACCCCGTATTTACATATCTGCCACTGTGCAGGAGAATCCGTATAGGTGTTCGAGTGTTCGAACCGTAATGCGCAAGAAATGGTATGGAAACCACGTATTTACATATCTGCCACTGTGCAGGAGAATCCATATAGGTGTTCGAGTGTTCAAACCGTAATGCGCAAGAAATTGGTATGGAAACCCCGTATTTACATATCTGCCTCTGTGCAGGAGAATCCGTATAGGTGTTCGAGTGTTCGAACCGTAATGCGCAAGAAATGGTATGTAAACCCCGTATTTAAATATCTGCCACTATGCAGGAGAATCCATATAGGTGTTCGAGTGTTCGAACCGTAATGCGCAAGAAATGGTATGGAAACCCCGTATTTACATATCTGCCACTGTGCAGGAGAATCGGTATAGGTGTTCGAGTGTTCGAACAGTAATGCGCAAGAAATGGTGTGTAAACGCCGTATTTACATATCTGCCACTGTGCAGAAGAATCCGTATACGTGTTCGAGTGTTCGAACTGTAATGCGCAAGAATTGGTATGGAAACCCCATATTTACATATCTGCCACTGTGCAGGAGAATCCGTATAGGTGTTCGAGTGTTCGAACCGTAATGCACAAGAAATGATATGTAAACCCCGTATTTACTTATCTGCCACTGTGCAGGAGAATCCGTATAGGTGTTCGAGTGTTCGGACCGTAATGCGCAAGAAATGGTGTGTAAACCCCGTATTTACACATCTGCCGCTGTGTAAAAGAATCCGTATAGGTGTTCGAATGTTCGAACCGTAATGCGCAAGAATTGGTATGGAAACCCCATATTTACATATCTGCCACTGTGCAGGAGAATCCGTATTGGTGTTCAAGTGTTCGAACCGTAATGCGCAAGAAATGATATGTAAACCCCGTATTTACTTATCTGCCACTGTGCAGGAGAATCCGTATAGGTATTCGAGTGTTCGAACCGTAATGCGCAAGAAATGGTATGGAAACCCCGTATTTACATATCTGCCACTCTGCAGAAGAATCCGTATAGGTGCTCGAGTGTTCGATCCGTAATGCGCAAGAAATGGTATGTAAACCCGTTATTTACATATCTGCCACTGCGCAGGAGAATCCGTATAGGTGTTCGAGTGTTCGAACCGTAATGCGCAAGAAATGGTATGGAAACCCCGTATTTACAAATCTACCACTATGCAGGAGAATCCGTATAGGTGTTCGAGTGTTCGAACCGTAAGGCGCAAGAAATGGTATGGAAACCCCGTATTTACAAATCTACCACTATGCAGGAGAATCCGTATAGGTGTTCGAGTGTTCGAACCGTAAGGAGCAAGAAATGGTACGGAACCCCGTATTTACATATCTGCCATTGTGCAGGATAATCCGTATAGGTGTTCGAGTGTTCGAACTGTAATGTGCAAGAAATGGTATGTAAACCCCGTATTTACATATCTGCCACTGTGCAGGAGAATCCGTATAGGTGTTCGAGTGTTCGAACCGTAATGCATGAGAAATGGTAAGTAAACGCCGTATTTACATATCTGCCACTGTGCAGGAGAATCCGTATAGGTGTTCGAGTGTTCGAACCGTAATGCGCAAGAAATGGTATGAAAACCCCGTATTTACAAATCTGTCACTGTGCAGGAGAATCCGTATAGGTGTTCGAGTGTTCGAACCGTAATGCGCAAGAAATGGTATGTAAACCCCGTATTTACATATCTGCCACTATGCCGGAGAATCCATATAGGTGTTCGAGTTTTCGAACCGTAATGCGCAAGAATTGGTATGGAAACCCCGTATTTACATATCTGCCACTGTGCAGGAGAATCCGTATAGGTGTTCGGGTGTTCGAACCGTAATGCGCAAGAATTGGTATGGAAACCCCATATTTACATATCTGCCACTGTGCAGGAGAATCCGTATAGGTGTTCGAGTGTTCGAACCGTAATGCGCAACAAATGGTATGTAAACCCCGTATTTACATATCTGCCACTATGCAGGAGAATCCATATAGGTGTTCGAGTGTTCGAACCGTAATGCGCAAGAAATGGTATGGAAACCCCGTATTTACATATCTGCCACTGTGCAGGAGAATCCGTATAGGTGTTCGAGTGTTCGAACCGTAATGCGCAAGAAATGGTATGTAAACCACGTATTTACATATCTGCCACTGTGCAGGAGAATCCATATAGGTGTTCGAGTGTTCGAACCGTAATGCGCAAGAAATTGGTATGGAAACCCCGTATTTACATATCTGCCTCTGTGCAGGAGAATCCGTATAGGTGTTCGAGTGTTCGAACCGTATTGCGCAAGAAATGGTATGTAAACGCCGTATTTACATATCTGCCACTATGCAGGAGAATCCATATAGGTGTTCGAGTGTTCGAACCGTAATGCGCAAGAAATGGTATGGAAACCCCGTATTTACAAATCTGCCACTGTGCAGGAGAATCCGTATAGGTGTTCGAGTGTTCGAACCGTAATGCGCAAGAAATGGTGTGTAAAACCCGTATTTACATATCTGCCACTGTGCAGAAGAATCCGTATAGGTGTTCGAGTGTTCGAACCTTAATGCGCAAGAATTGGTATGGAAACCCCATATTTACATATCTGCCACTGTGCAGGAAAATCCGTATAGGTGTTCGAGTGTTCGAACCGTAATGCACAAGAAATGATATGTAAACCCCGTATTTACTTATCTGCCACTGTGCAGGAGAATCCGTATAGGTGTTCGAGTGTTCGAACCGTAATTCGCAAGAAATGGTGTGTAAATCCCGTATTTACATATCTGCCACTGTGTAAAAGAATCCGTATAGGTGTTCGAGTGTTCGAACCGTAATGCGCAAGAATTGGTGTGGAAACCCCATATTTACATATCTGCCACTGTGCAGGAGAATCCGTATTGGTGTTCAAGTGTTCGAACCGTAATGCGCAAGAAATGATATGTAAACCCCGTATTTACTTATCTGCCACTGTGTAGGAGAATCCGTATAGGTATTCGCGTGTTCGAACCGTAATGCGCAAGAAATGGTATGGAAACCCCGTATTTACATATCTGCCACTCTGCAGAAGAATCCGTATAGGTGTTCGAGTGTTCGATCCGTAATGCGCAAGAAATGGTATGTAAACCCGTTATTTACATATCTGCCACTGCGCAGGAGAATCCGTATAGGTGTTTGAGTGTTCGAACCGTAATGCGCAAGAAATGCTATGGAAACCCCGTATTTACAAATCTACCACTATGCAGGAGAATCCGTATAGGTGTTCGAGTGTTCGAACCGTAAGGCGCAAAAAAATGGTATGTAAACCCCGTATTTACATATCTGCCACTGTGCGGGAGAATCCGTATAGGTGTTCGAGTGTTCGAACCGTAATGTGCAAGAAATGGTACGGAAACCCCGTATTTACATATCTGCCACTGTGCAGGAGAATCCGTATAGGTGTTCGAGTGTTCGAACCGTAATGCGCAAGAAATGGTATGTAAACCCCGTATTTAAATATCTGCCACTATGCAGGAGAATCCATATAGGTGTTCGAGTGTTCGAACCGTAATGCGCAAGAAATGGTATGGAAACCCCGTATTTACATATCTGCCACTGTGCAGGAGAATCCGTATAGGTGTTCGAGTGTTCGAACCGTAATGCGCAAGAAATGGTGTGTAAACGCCGTATTTACATATCTGCCACTGTGCAGAAGAATCCGTATAGGTGTTCGTGTGTTCGAACCGTAATGCGCAAGAATGGTATGGAAACCCCATATTTACATATCTGCCACTGTGCAGGAGAATCCGTATAGGTGTTCGAGTGTTCGAACCGTAATGCACAAGAAATGGTGTGTAAACCCCGTATTTACATATCTGCCACTGTGCAGAAGAATCCGTATAGGTGTTCGAGTGTTCGAACCGTAATGCGCAAGAAATGATATGTAAACCCCGTATTTACATATCTGCCACAGTGCAGGAGAATCCGTATAGGTGTTCGAGTGTTCGAATCGTAATGCGCAAGAAATGGTATGGAAACCCCGTATTCACATATCTACCACTGTGCAGGAGAATCCGTATAGGTGTTCGAGTGTTCGAACCGTAATGCGCAAGAAATGGTATGTAAACCACGTATTTATATATCTGCCACTGTGCAGGAGAATCCATATAGGTGTTCGAGTGTTCGAACCGTAATGCGGAAGAAATTGGTATGGAAACCCCGTATTTACATATCTGCCTCTGTGCAGGAGAATCCGTATAGGTGTTCGAGTGTTCGAACCGTAATGCGCAGGAAATGGTATGTAAACCCCGTATTTACATATCTGCCACTATGCAGGAGAATCCAAATAGGTGTTCGAGTGTTCGAATCGTAATGCGCAAGAAATGGTATGGAAACCCCATATTTACATATCTGCCACTGTGCAGGAGAATCCGTATAGGTGTTCGAGTGTTCGAACCGTAATGCACAAGAAATGATATGTAAACCCCGTATTTACTTATCTGCCACTGTGCAGGAGAATCCGTATAGGTGTTCGAGTGTTCGAACCGTAATGCGCAAGAAATGGTATGGAAACCCCATATTTACATATCTGCCACTGTGCAGGAGAATCCGTATAGGTGTTCGAATGTTCGAACCGTAATGCGCAAGAAATGATATGGAAACCCCGTATTTACTTATCTGCCACTGTGCAGGAGAATCCGTATAGGTGTTCGAGTGTTCGAACCGTAATGCGCAAGAAATGGTGTGTAAACGCCGTATTTACATATCTGCCACTGTGCAGAAGAATCCGTATAGGTGTTCGAGTGTTCGAACTGTAATGCGCAAGAATTGGTATGGAAACCCCATATTTACATATCTGCCACTGTGCAGGAGAATCCGTATAGGTGTTCGAGTGTTCGAACCGTAATGCACAAGAAATGATATGTAAACCCCGTATTTACTTATCTGCCACTGTGCAGGAGAATACGTATAGGTGTTCGAGTGTTCGAACCGTAATGCGCAAGAAATGGTGTGTAAACCCCGTATTTACACATCTGCCGCTGTGTAAAAGAATCCGTATAGGTGTTCGAATGTTCGAACCGTAATGCGCAAGAATTGGTATGGAAACCCCATATTTACATATCTGCCACTGTGCAGGAGAATCCGTATTGGTGTTCAAGTGTTCGAACCGCAATGCGCAAGAAATGATATGTAAACCCCGTATTTACTTATCTGCCACTGTGCAAGAGAATCCGTATAGGTATTGGAGTGTTCGAACCGTAATGCGCAAGAAATGGTATGGAAACCCCGTATTTACATATCTGCCACTCTGCAGAAGAATCCGTATAGGTGCTCGAGTGTTCGATCCGTAATGCGCAAGAAATGTTATGTAAACCCGTTATTTACATATCTGCCACTGCGCAGGAGAATCCGTATAGGTGTTCGAGTGTTCGAACCGTAATGCGCAAGAAATGGTATGGAAACCCCGTATTTACAAATCTACCACTATGCAGGAGAATCCGTATAGGTGTTCGAGTGTTCGAACCGTAAGGCGCAAGAAATGGTATGGAAACCCCGTATTTACAAATCTACCACTATGCAGGAGAATCCGTATAGGTGTTCGAGTGTTCGAACCGTAAGGAGCAAGAAATGGTACGGAAACCCCGTATTTACATATCTGCCATTGTGCAGGATAATCCGTATAGGTGTTCGAGTGTTCGAACTGTAATGTGCAAGAAATGGTATGTAAACCCCGTATTTACATATCTGCCACTGTGCAGGAGAATCCGTATAGGTGTTCGAGTGTTCGAACCGTAATGCATGAGAAATGGTAAGTAAACGCCGTATTTACATATCTGCCACTGTGCAGGAGAATCCGTATAGGTGTCCGAGTGTTCGAACCGTAATGCGCAAGAAATGGTATGAAAACCCCGTATTTACAAATCTGTCACTGTGCAGGAGAATCCGTATAGGTGTTCGAGTGTTCGAACCGTAATGCGCAAGAAATGGTATGTAAACCCCGTATTTACATATCTGCCACTATGCCGGAGAATCCATATAGATGTTCGAGTTTTCGAACCGTAATGCGCAAGAATTGGTATGGAAACCCCGTATTTACATATCTGCCACTGTGCAGGAGAATCCGTATAGGTGTTCGGGTGTTCGAACCGTAATGCGCAAGAATTGGTATGGAAACCCCATATTTACATATCTGCCACTGTGCAGGAGAATCCGTATAGGTGTTCGAGTGTTCGAACCGTAATGCGCAACAAATGGTATGTAAACCCCGTATTTACATATCTGCCACTATGCAGGAGAATCCATATAGGTGTTCGAGTGTTCGAACCGTAATGCGCAAGAAATGGTATGGAAACCCCGTATTTACATATCTGCCACTGTGCAGGAGAATCCGTATAGGTGTTCGAGTGTTCGAACCGTAATGCGCAAGAAATGGTATGTAAACCACGTATTTACATATCTGCCACTGTGCAGGAGAATCCATATAGGTGTTCGAGTGTTCGAACCGTAATGCGCAAGAAATTGGTATGGAAACCCCGTATTTACATATCTGCCTCTGTGCAGGAGAATCCGTATAGGTGTTCGAGTGTTCGAACCGTATTGCGCAAGAAATGGTATGTAAACGCCGTATTTACATATCTGCCACTATGCAGGAGAATCCATATAGGTGTTCGAGTGTTCGAACCGTAATGCGCAAGAAATGGTATGGAAACCCCGTATTTACAAATCTGCCACTGTGCAGGAGAATCCGTATAGGTGTTCGAGTGTTCGAACCGTAATGCGCAAGAAATGGTGTGTAAAACCCGTATTTACATATCTGCCACTGTGCAGAAGAATCCGTATAGGTGTTCGAGTGTTCGAACCTTAATGCGCAAGAATTGGTATGGAAACCCCATATTTACATATCTGCCACTGTGCAGGAAAATCCGTATAGGTGTTCGAGTGTTCGAACCGTAATGCACAAGAAATGATATGTAAACCCCGTATTTACTTATCTGCCACTGTGCAGGAGAATCCGTATAGGTGTTCGAGTGTTCGAACCGTAATTCGCAAGAAATGGTGTGTAAATCCCGTATTTACATATCTGCCACTGTGTAAAAGAATCCGTATAGGTGTTCGAGTGTTCGAACCGTAATGCGCAAGAATTGGTGTGGAAACCCCATATTTACATATCTGCCACTGTGCAGGAGAATCCGTATTGGTGTTCAAGTGTTCGAACCGTAATGCGCAAGAAATGATATGTAAACCCCGTATTTACTTATCTGCCACTGTGTAGGAGAATCCGTATAGGTATTCGCGTGTTCGAACCGTAATGCGCAAGAAATGGTATGGAAACCCCGTATTTACATATCTGCCACTCTGCAGAAGAATCCGTATAGGTGTTCGAGTGTTCGATCCGTAATGCGCAAGAAATGGTATGTAAACCCGTTATTTACATATCTGCCACTGCGCAGGAGAATCCGTATAGGTGTTTGAGTGTTCGAACCGTAATGCGCAAGAAATGCTATGGAAACCCCGTATTTACAAATCTACCACTATGCAGGAGAATCCGTATAGGTGTTCGAGTGTTCGAACCGTAAGGCGCAAAAAAATGGTATGTAAACCCCGTATTTACATATCTGCCACTGTGCGGGAGAATCCGTATAGGTGTTCGAGTGTTCGAACCGTAATGTGCAAGAAATGGTACGGAAACCCCGTATTTACATATCTGCCACTGTGCAGGAGAATCCGTATAGGTGTTCGAGTGTTCGAACCGTAATGCGCAAGAAATGGTATGTAAACCCCGTATTTAAATATCTGCCACTATGCAGGAGAATCCATATAGGTGTTCGAGTGTTCGAACCGTAATGCGCAAGAAATGGTATGGAAACCCCGTATTTACATATCTGCCACTGTGCAGGAGAATCCGTATAGGTGTTCGAGTGTTCGAACCGTAATGCGCAAGAAATGGTGTGTAAACGCCGTATTTACATATCTGCCACTGTGCAGAAGAATCCGTATAGGTGTTCGTGTGTTCGAACCGTAATGCGCAAGAATGGTATGGAAACCCCATATTTACATATCTGCCACTGTGCAGGAGAATCCGTATAGGTGTTCGAGTGTTCGAACCGTAATGCACAAGAAATGGTGTGTAAACCCCGTATTTACATATCTGCCACTGTGCAGAAGAATCCGTATAGGTGTTCGAGTGTTCGAACCGTAATGCGCAAGAAATGATATGTAAACCCCGTATTTACATATCTGCCACAGTGCAGGAGAATCCGTATAGGTGTTCGAGTGTTCGAATCGTAATGCGCAAGAAATGGTATGGAAACCCCGTATTCACATATCTACCACTGTGCAGGAGAATCCGTATAGGTGTTCGAGTGTTCGAACCGTAATGCGCAAGAAATGGTATGTAAACCACGTATTTATATATCTGCCACTGTGCAGGAGAATCCATATAGGTGTTCGAGTGTTCGAACCGTAATGCGGAAGAAATTGGTATGGAAACCCCGTATTTACATATCTGCCTCTGTGCAGGAGAATCCGTATAGGTGTTCGAGTGTTCGAACCGTAATGCGCAGGAAATGGTATGTAAACCCCGTATTTACATATCTGCCACTATGCAGGAGAATCCAAATAGGTGTTCGAGTGTTCGAATCGTAATGCGCAAGAAATGGTATGGAAACCCCATATTTACATATCTGCCACTGTGCAGGAGAATCCGTATAGGTGTTCGAGTGTTCGAACCGTAATGCACAAGAAATGATATGTAAACCCCGTATTTACTTATCTGCCACTGTGCAGGAGAATCCGTATAGGTGTTCGAGTGTTCGAACCGTAATGCGCAAGAAATGGTATGGAAACCCCATATTTACATATCTGCCACTGTGCAGGAGAATCCGTATAGGTGTTCGAATGTTCGAACCGTAATGCGCAAGAAATGATATGGAAACCCCGTATTTACTTATCTGCCACTGTGCAGGAGAATCCGTATAGGTGTTCGAGTGTTCGAACCGTAATGCGCAAGAAATGGTGTGTAAACGCCGTATTTACATATCTTCCACTGTGCAGAAGAATCCGTATAGGTGTTCGAGTGTTCGAACTGTAATGCGCAAGAATTGGTATGGAAACCCCATATTTACATATCTGCCACTGTGCAGGAGAATCCGTATAGGTGTTCGAGTGTTCGAACCGTAATGCACAAGAAATGATATGTAAACCCCGTATTTACTTATCTGCCACTGTGCAGGAGAATACGTATAGGTGTTCGAGTGTTCGAACCGTAATGCGCAAGAAATGGTGTGTAAACCCCGTATTTACACATCTGCCGCTGTGTAAAAGAATCCGTATAGGTGTTCGAATGTTCGAACCGTAATGCGCAAGAATTGGTATGGAAACCCCATATTTACATATCTGCCACTGTGCAGGAGAATCCGTATTGGTGTTCAAGTGTTCGAACCGCAATGCGCAAGAAATGATATGTAAACCCCGTATTTACTTATCTGCCACTGTGCAAGAGAATCCGTATAGGTATTGGAGTGTTCGAACCGTAATGCGCAAGAAATGGTATGGAAACCCCGTATTTACATATCTGCCACTCTGCAGAAGAATCCGTATAGGTGCTCGAGTGTTCGATCCGTAATGCGCAAGAAATATTATGTAAACCCGTTATTTACATATCTGCCACTGCGCAGGAGAATCCGTATAGGTGTTCGAGTGTTCGAACCGTAATGCGCAAGAAATGGTATGGAAACCCCGTATTTACAAATCTACCACTATGCAGGAGAATCCGTATAGGTGTTCGAGTGTTCGAACCGTAAGGCGCAAGAAATGGTATGGAAACCCCGTATTTACAAATCTACCACTATGCAGGAGAATCCGTATAGGTGTTCGAGTGTTCGAACCGTAAGGAGCAAGAAATGGTACGGAAACCCCGTATTTACATATCTGCCATTGTGCAGGATAATCCGTATAGGTGTTCGAGTGTTCGAACTGTAATGTGCAAGAAATGGTATGTAAACCCCGTATTTACATATCTGCCACTGTGCAGGAGAATCCGTATAGGTGTTCGAGTGTTCGAACCGTAATGCATGAGAAATGGTAAGTAAACGCCGTATTTACATATCTGCCACTGTGCAGGAGAATCCGTATAGGTGTCCGAGTGTTCGAACCGTAATGCGCAAGAAATGGTATGAAAACCCCGTATTTACAAATCTGTCACTGTGCAGGAGAATCCGTATAGGTGTTCGAGTGTTCGAACCGTAATGCGCAAGAAATGGTATGTAAACCCCGTATTTACATATCTGCCACTATGCCGGAGAATCCATATAGGTGTTCGAGTTTTCGAACCGTAATGCGCAAGAATTGGTATGGAAACCCCGTATTTACATATCTGCCACTGTGCAGGAGAATCCGTATAGGTGTTCGGGTGTTCGAACCGTAATGCGCAAGAATTGGTATGGAAACCCCATATTTACATATCTGCCACTGTGCAGGAGAATCCGTATAGGTGTTCGAGTGTTCGAACCGTAATGCGCAACAAATGGTATGTAAACCCCGTATTTACATATCTGCCACTATGCAGGAGAATCCATATAGGTGTTCGAGTGTTCGAACCGTAATGCGCAAGAAATGGTATGGAAACCCCGTATTTACATATCTGCCACTGTGCAGGAGAATCCGTATAGGTGTTCGAGTGTTCGAACCGTAATGCGCAAGAAATGGTATGTAAACCACGTATTTACATATCTGCCACTATGCAGGAGAATCCATATAGGTGTTCGAGTGTTCGAACCGTAATGCGCAAGAAATTGGTATGGAAACCCCGTATTTACATATCTGCCTCTGTGCAGGAGAATCCGTATAGGTGTTCGAGTGTTCGAACCGTATTGCGCAAGAAATGGTATGTAAACGCCGTATTTACATATCTGCCACTATGCAGGAGAATCCATATAGGTGTTCGAGTGTTCGAACCGTAATGCGCAAGAAATGGTATGGAAACCCCGTATTTACAAATCTGCCACTGTGCAGGAGAATCCGTATAGGTGTTCGAGTGTTCGAACCGTAATGCGCAAGAAATGGTGTGTAAAACCCGTATTTACATATCTGCCACTGTGCAGAAGAATCCGTATAGGTGTTCGAGTGTTCGAACCGTAATGCGCAAGAATTGGTATGGAAACCCCATATTTACATATCTGCCACTGTGCAGGAAAATCCGTATAGGTGTTCGAGTGTTCGAACCGTAATGCACAAGAAATGATATGTAAACCCCGTATTTACTTATCTGCCACTGTGCAGGAGAATCCGTATAGGTGTTCGAGTGTTCGAACCGTAATTCGCAAGAAATGGTGTGTAAATCCCGTATTTACATATCTGCCACTGTGTAAAAGAATCCGTATAGGTGTTCGAGTGTTCGAACCGTAATGCGCAAGAATTGGTGTGGAAACCCCATATTTACATATCTGCCACTGTGCAGGAGAATCCGTATTGGTGTTCAAGTGTTCGAACCGTAATGCGCAAGAAATGATATGTAAACCCCGTATTTACTTATCTGCCACTGTGTAGGAGAATCCGTATAGGTATTCGCGTGTTCGAACCGTAATGCGCAAGAAATGGTATGGAAACCCCGTATTTACATATCTGCTACTCTGCAGAAGAATCCGTATAGGTGTTCGAGTGTTCGATCCGTAATGCGCAAGAAATGGTATGTAAACCCGTTATTTACATATCTGCCACTGCGCAGGAGAATCCGTATAGGTGTTCGAACCGTAATGCGCAAGAAATGCTATGGAAACCCCGTATTTACAAATCTCCCGCTATGCAGGAGAATCCGTATAGGTGTTCGAGTGTTCGAACCGTAAGGCGCAAAAAAATGGTATGTAAACCCCGTATTTACATATCTGCCACTGTGCGGGAGAATCCGTATAGGTGTTCGAGTGTTCGAACCGTAATGTGCAAGAAATGGTACGGAAACCCCGTATTTACATATCTGCCACTGTGCAGGAGAATCCGTATAGGTGTTCGAGTGTTCGAACCGTAATGCGCAAGAAATGGTATGTAAACCCCGTATTTAAATATCTGCCACTATGCAGGAGAATCCATATAGGTGTTCGAGTGTTCGAACCGTAATGCGCAAGAAATGGTATGGAAACCCCGTATTTACATATCTGCCACTGTGCAGGAGAATCCGTATAGGTGTTCGAGTGTTCGAACCGTAATGCGCAAGAAATGGTGTGTAAACGCCGTATTTACATATCTGCCACTGTACAGAAGAATCCGTATAGGTGTTCGTGTGTTCGAACCGTAATGCGCAGGAATTGGTATGGAAACCCCATATTTACATATCTGCCACTGTGCAGGAGAATCCGTATAGGTGTTCGAGTGTTCGAACCGTAATGCACAAGAAATGGTGTGTAAACCCCGTATTTACATATCTGCCACTGTGCAGAAGAATCCGTATAGGTGTTCGAGTGTTCGAACCGTAATGCGCAAGAAATGATATGTAAACCCCGTATTTACATATCTGCCACAGTGCAGGAGAATCCGTATAGGTGTTCGAGTGTTCGAATCGTAATGCGCAAGAAATGGTATGGAAACCCCGTATTCACATATCAACCACTGTGCAGGAGAATCCGTATAGGTGTTCGAGTGTTCGAACCGTAATGCGCAAGAAATGGTATGTAAACCACGTATTTACATATCTGCCACTCTGCAGAAGAATCCGTATAGGTGCTCGAGTGTTCGATCCGTAATGCGCAAGAAATGGTATGTAAACCCGTTATTTACATATCTGCCACTGCGTAGGAGAATCCGTATAGATGTTCGAGTGTTCGAACCGTAATGCGCAAGAAATGGTATGGAAACCCCGTATTTACAAATCTACCACTATGCAGGAGAATCCGTATAGGTGTTCGAGTGTTCGAACCGTAAGGCGCAAGAAATGGTATGTAAACCCCGTATTTACATGTCTGCCACTGTGCGGGAGAATCCGTATAGGTGTTCGAGTGTTCGAACCGTAATGTGCAAGAAATGGTACGGAAACCCCGTATTTACATATCTGCCACTGTGCAGGATAATCCGTATAGGTGTTCGAGTGTTCGAACTGTAATGTGCAAGAAATGGTATGTAAACCCCGTATTTACATATCTTCCACTGTGCAGGAGAATCCGTATAGGTGTTCGAGTGTTCGAACCGTAATGCATGAGAAATGGTAAGTAAACGCCGTATTTACAAATCTGCCACTGTGCAGGAGAATCCGTATAGGTGTTCGAGTGTTCGAACCGTAATGCGCAAGAAATGGTATGAAAACCCCGTATTTACAAATCTGTCACTGTGCAGGAGAATCCGTATAGGTGTTCGAGTGTTCGAACCGTAATGCGCAAGAAATGGTATGTAAACCCCGTATTTACATATCTGCCACTATGCCGGAGAATCCATATAGGTGTTCGAGTTTTCGAACCGTAATGCGCAAGAAATGGTATGGAAACCCCGTATTTACATATCTGCCACTGTGCAGGAGAATCCGTATAGGTGTTCGGGTGTTCGAACCGTAATGCGCAAGAATTGGTATGGAAACCCCATATTTACATATCTGCCACTGTGCAGGAGAATCCGTATAGGTGTTCGAGTGTTCGAACCGTAATGCGCAAGAAATGGTATGTAAACCACGTATTTACATATCTGCCACTGTGCAGGAGAATCCATATAGGTGTTCGAGTGTTCGAACCGTAATGCGCAAGAAATTGGTATGGAAACCCCGTATTTACATATCTGCCTCTGTGCAGGAGAATCCGTATAGGTGTTCGAGTGTTCGAACCGTATTGCGCAAGAAATGGTATGTAAACCCCGTATTTACATATCTGCCACTATGCAGGAGAATCCATATAGGTGTTCGAGTGTTCGAACCGTAATGCGCAAGAAATGGTATGGAAACCCCGTATTTACAAATCTGCCACTGTGCAGGAGAATCCGTCTAGGTGTTCGAGTGTTCGAACCGGAATGCGCAAGAAATGGTGTGTAAAACCGTATTTACATATCTGCCACTGTGCAGAAGAATCCGTATAGGTGTTCGAGTGTTCGAACCGTAATGCGCAAGAATTGGTATGGAAACCCCATATTTACATATCTGCCACTGTGCAGGAAAATCCGTAGAGGTGTTCGAGTGTTCGAACCATAATGCACAAGAAATGATATGTAAACCCCGTATTTACTTATCTGCCACTGTGCAGGAGAATTCGTATCGGTGTTCGAGTGTTCGAACCGTAATTCGCAAGAAATGGTGTGTAAATCCCGTATTTACATATCTGCCACTGTGTAAAAGAATCCGTATAGGTGTTCGAGTGTTCGAACCGTAATGCGCAAGAATTGGTATGGAAACCCCATATTTACATATCTGCCACTGTGCAGGAGAATCCGTATTGGTGTTCAAGTGTTCGAACCGTAATGCGCAAGAAATGATATGTAAACCCCGTATTTACTTTTCTGCCACTGTGTAGGAGAATCCGTATAGGTATTCGCGTGTTCGAACCGTAATGCGCAAGAAATGGTATGGAAACCCCGTATTTACATATCTGCCACTCTGCAGAAGAATCCGTATAGGTGTTCGAGTGTTCGATCCGTAATGCGCAAGAAATGGTATGTAAACCCGTTATTTACATATCTGCCACTGCGCAGGAGAATCCGTATAGGTGTTCGAGTGTTCGAACCGTAATGCGCAAGAAATGGTATGCAAAACCCCGTATTTACAAATCTACCACTATGCAGGAGAATCCGTATAGGTGTTCGAGTGTTCGAACCGTAAGGCGCAAAAAAATGGTATGTAAACCCCGTATTTACATATCTGCCACTGTGCGGGAGAATCCGTATAGGTGTTCGAGTGTTCGAACCGTAATGTGCAAGAAATGGTACGGAAACCCCGTATTTACATATCTGCCACTGTGCAGGAGAATCCGTATAGGTGTTCGAGTGTTCGAACCGTAATGCGCAAGAAATGGTATGTAAACCCCGTATTTAAATATCTGCCACTATGTAGGAGAATCCATATAGGTGTTCGAGTGTTCGAACCGTAATGCGCAAGAAATTGGTATGGAAACCCCGTATTTATATATCTGCCTCTGTGCAGGAGAATCCGTATAGGTGTTCGAGTGTTCGAACCGTAATGCGCAAGAAATGGTATGTAAACCACGTATTTACATATCTGCCACTGTGTAGGAGAATCCCTATAGGTGTTCGAGTGTTCGAACCGTAATGCGCAAGAAATTGGTATGGAAACCCCGTATTTACATATCTGCCTCTGTGCAGGAGAATCCGTATAGGTGTTCGAGTGTTCGAACCGTAATGCGCAAGAAATGGTATGTAAACCACGTATTTACATATCTGCCACTGTGTAGGAGAATCCACATAGGTGTTCGAGTGTTCGAACCATAATGCGCAAGAAATTGGTATGGAAACCCCGTATTTACATATCTGCCTCTGTGCAGGAGAATCCGTATAGGTGTTCGAGTGTTCGAACCGTAATGCGCAAGAAATGGTATGTAAACCCCGTATTTACATATCTGCCACTTTGCAGGAGAATCCGTATAGGTGTTCGAGTGTTCGAACCGTAATGCGCAAGAAATGGTATGGAAACCCCGTATTTACATATCTGCCACTGTGCAGGAGAATCCGTATAGGTGTTCGAGTGTTCGAACCGTAATGCGCAAGAAATGGTGTGTAAACCCCGTATTTACACATCTGCCACTGTGCAGAAGAATCCGTATAGGTGTTCGAGTGTTCGAACAGTAATGCGCAAGAATTGGTATGGAAACCCCATATTTACATATCTGCCACTGTGCAGGAGAATCCGTATAGGTGTTCGAGTGTTCGAACCGTAATGCGCAATAAATGATATGTAAACCCCGTATTTACTTATCTGCCACTGTGCAGGAGAATCCGTATAGGTGTTCGAGTGTTCGAACCGTAATGCGCAAGAAATGGTATGGAAACCCCGTATTTACAAATCTACCACTATGCAGGAGAATCCGTATAGGTGTTCGAGTGTTCGAACCGTAATGCGCAAGAAATAGTATGGAAACCCCGTATTTACATATCTGCCACTGTGCAGGAGAATCCGTATAGGTGTTCGAGTGTTCGGACCGTAATGCGCAAGAAATGATATGTAAACCCCGTATTTACATATCTGCCACTGCGAAGGAGAATCCGTATAGGTGTTCGAGTGTTCGAACCGTAATGCGCAAGAAATGGTATGTAAACCCCGTATTTACATATCTGCCACTATGCAGGAGAATCCATATAGGTGTTCGAGTGTTCGAACCGTAATGCGAAAGAAATAGTATGGAAACCCCGTATTTACATATCTGCGACTGTGCAGGAGAATCCGTATAGGTGTTCGAGTGTTCGAACCGTAATGCGCAAGAAATGGTGTGTAAGCCCCGTATTTACATATCTGCCACTGTGCAGAAGAATCCGTATAGGTGTTCGAGTGTTCGAACCGTAATGCGCAAGAATTGGTATGGAAACCCCATATTTACATATCTGCCACTGTGCAGGAGAATCCGTATAGGTGTTCGAGTGTTCGAACCGTAATGCGCAAGAAATGATATGTAAACCCCGTATTTACTTATCTGCCACTGTACAGGAGAATCCGTATAGGTATTCGAGTGTTCGAACAATAATGCGCAAGAAATGGTATGTAAACCACGTATTTACATATCTGCCACTGTGTAGGAGAATCCATATAGGTGTTCGAGTGTTCGAACCGTAATGCACAAGAAATGATATGTAAACCCCGTATTTACTTATCTGTCACTATGCAGGAGAATCCGTATAGGTGTTCGAGTGTTCGAACCGTAATGCGCAAGAAATGGTGTGTAAACCCCGTATTTACATATCTGCCACTGTGTAAAAGAATCCGTATAGGTGTTCGAATGTTCGAACCGTAACGCGCAAGAATTGGTATGGAAACCCCATATTTACATATCTGCCACTGTGCAGGAGAATCCGTATTGGTGTTCAAGTGTTCGAACCGTAACGCGCAAGAAATGGTATGTAAACCCCGTTTTTACATATCTGCCACTATGCAGGAGAATCCATATAGGTGTTCGAGTGTTCGAACCGTAATGCGAAAGAAATAGTATGGAAACCCCGTATTTACATGTCTGCCACTGTGCAGGAGAATCCGTATAGGTGTTCGAGTGTTCGAACCGTAATGCGCAAAAATGGTGTGTAAACCCCGTATTTACATATCTTCCACTGTGCAGGAGAATCCGTATAGGTGTTCGAGTGTTCGAACCGTAATGCATGAGAAATGGTAAGTAAACGCCGTATTTACATATCTGCCACTGTGCAGGAGAATCCGTATAGGTGTTCGAGTGTTCGAACCGTAATGCGCAAGAAATGGTATGAAAACCCCGTATTTACAAATCTGTCACTGTGCAGGAGAATCCGTATAGGTGTTCGAGTGTTCGAACCGTAATGCGCAAGAAATGGTATGTAAACCCCGTATTTACATATCTGCCACTATGCCGGAGAATCCATATAGGTGTTCGAGTTTTCGAACCGTAATGCGCAAGAAATGGTATGGAAACCCCGTATTTACATATCTGCCACTGTGCAGGAGAATCCGTATAGGTGTTCGGGTGTTCGAACCGTAATGCGCAAGAATTGGTATGGAAACCCCATATTTACATATCTGCCACTGTGCAGGAGAATCCGTATAGGTGTTCGAGTGTTCGAACCGTAACGCGCAAGAAATGATATGTAAACCCCGTATTTACTTATCTGCCACTGTGCAGGAGAATCCGTATAGGTATTCGAGTGTTCGAACCGTAATGCGCAAGAAATGGTATGGAAACCCCGTATTTACATATCTGCCACTCTGCAGAAGAATCCGTATAGGTGTTCGAGTGTTCGATCCGTAACGCGCAAGAATTGGTATGTAAACCCGTTATTTACATATCTGCCACTGCGCAGGAGAATCCGTATAGGTGTTCGAGTGTTCGAACCGTAATGCGCAAGAAATGGTATGTAAACCCCGTATTTACATATCTGCCACTATGCAGGAGAATCCATATAGGTGTTCGAGTGTTCGAACCGTAATGCGCAAGAAATGGTATGGAAACCCCGTATTTACATATCTGCCACTGTGCAGGAGAATCCGTATAGGTGTTCGAGTGTTCGAACCGTAATGCGCAAGAAATGGTATGTAAACCACGTATTTATATATCTGCCACTGTGCAGGAGAATCCAAATAGGTGTTCGATTGTTCGAACCGTAATGCGCAAGAAATTGGTATGGAAACCCCGTATTTACATATCTGCCTCTGTGCAGGAGAATCCGTATAGGTGTTCGAGTGTTCGAACCGTATTGCGCAAGAAATGGTATGTAAACCCCGTATTTACATATCTGCCACTATGCAGGAGAATCCATATAGGTGTTCGAGTGTTCGAACCGTAATGCGCAAGAAATGGTATGGAAACCCCGTATTTACAAATCTGCCACTGTGCAGGAGAATCCGTATAGGTGTTCGAGTGTTCGAACCGTAATGCGCAAGAAATGGTGTGTAAAACCCGTATTTACATATCTGCCACTGTGCAGAAGAATCCGTATAGGTGTTCGAGTGTTCGAACCGTAATGCGCAAGAATTGGTATGGAAACCCCATATTTACATATCTGCCACTGTGCAGGAAAATCCGTATAGGTGTTCGAGTGTTCGAACCGTAATGCACAAGAAATGATATGTAAACCCCGTATTTACTTATCTGCCACTGTGCAGGAGAATCCGTATAGGTGTTCGAGTGTTCGAACCGTAATGCGCAAGAAATGGTGTGTAAACCCCGTATTTACATATCTGCCACTGTGTAAAAGAATCCGTATAGGTGTTCGAGTGTTCGAACCGTAATGCGCAAGAATTGGTATGGAAACCCCATATTTACATATCTGCCACTGTCCAGGAGAATCCGTATTGGTGTTCAAGTGTTCGAACCGTAATGCGCAAGAAATGATATGTAAACCCCGTATTTACTTATCTGCCACTGTGTAGGAGAATCCGTATAGGTATTCGCGTGTTCGAACCGTAATGCGCAAGAAATGGAATGGAAACCCCGTATTTACATATCTGCCACTCTGCAGAAGAATCCGTATAGGTGTTCGAGTGTTCGATCCGTAATGCGCAAGAAATGGTATGTAAACCCGTTATTTACATATCTGCCACTGCGCAGGAGAATCCGTATAGGTGTTCGAGTGTTCGAACCGTAATGCGCAAGAAATGGTATGGAAACCCCGTATTTACAAATCTACCACTATGCAGGAGAATCCGTATAGGTGTTCGAGTGTTCGAACCGTAAGGCGCAAAAAAATGGTATGTAAACCCCGTATTTACATATCTGCCACTGTGCGGGAGAATCCGTATAGGTGTTCGATTGTTCGAACCGTAATGTGCAAGAAATGGTACGGAAACCCCGTATTTACATATCTGCCACTGTGCAGGAGAATCCGTATAGGTGTTCGAGTGTTCGAACCGTAATGCGCAAGAAATGGTATGTAAACCCCGTATTTAAATATCTGCCACTATGCAGGAGAATCCATATAGGTGTTCGAGTGTTCGAACCGTAATGCGCAAGAAATGGTATGGAAACCCCGTATTTACATATCTGCCACTGTGCAGGAGAATCCGTATAGGTGTTCGAGTGTTCGAACCGTAATGCGCAAGAAATGGTGTGTAAACGCCGTATTTACATATCTGCCACTGTGCAGAAGAATCCGTATAGGTGTTCGTGTGTTCGAACCGTAATGCGCAAGAATTGGTATGGAAATCCCAAATTTACATATCTGCCACTGTGCAGGAGAATCCGTATAGGTGTTCGAGTGTTCGAACCGTAATGCACAAGAAATGATTTGTAAACCCCGTATTTACTTATCTGTCACTGTGCAGGAGAATCCGTATAGGTGTTCGAGTGTTCGAACCGTAATGCGCAAGAAATGGTGTGTAAACCCCGTATTTACATATCTGCCACTGTGTAAAAGAATCCGTATAGGTGTTCGAATGTTCGAACCGTAATGCGCAAGAATTGGTATGGAAACCCCATATTTACATATCTGCCACTGTGCAGGAGAATCCGTATTGGTGTTCAAGTGTTCGAACCGTAATGCGCAAGAAATGGTATGTAAACCCCGTATTTACATATCTGCCACTATGCAGGAGAATCCATATAGGTGTTCGAGTGTTCGAACCGTAATGCGAAAGAAATAGTATGGAAACCCCGTATTTACAAATCTGCCACTGTGCAGGAGAATCCGTATAGGTGTTCGAGTGTTCGAACCGTAATGCGCTAGAAATGGTGTGTAAACCCCGTATTTACATATCTTCCACTGTGCAGGAGAATCCGTATAGGTGTTCGAGTGTTCGAACCGTAATGCATGAGAAATGGTAAGTAAACGCCGTATTTACATATCTGCCACTGTGCAGGAGAATCCGTATAGGTGTTCGAGTGTTCGAACCGTAATGCGCAAGAAATGGTATGAAAACCCCGTATTTACAAATCTGTCACTGTGCAGGAGAATCCGTATAGGTGTTCGAGTGTTCGAACCGTAATGCACAAGAAATGGTATGTAAACCCCGTATTTACATATCTTCCACTATGCCGGAGAATCCCTATAGGTGTTCGAGTTTTCGAACCGTAATGCGCAAGAAATGGTATGGAAACCCCGTATTTACATATCTGCCACTGTGCAGGAGAATCCGTATAGGTGTTCGGGTGTTCGAACCGTAATGCGCAAGAATTGGTATGGAAACCCCATATTTACATATCTGCCACTGTGCAGGAGAATCCGTATAGGTGTTCGAGTGTTCGAACCGTAACGCGCAAGAAATGATATGTAAACCCCGTATTTACTTATCTGCCACTGTGCAGGAGAATCCGTATAGGTATTCGAGTGTTCGAACCGTAATGCGCAAGAAATGGTATGGAAACCCCGTATTTACATATCTGCCACTCTGCAGAAGAATCCGTATAGGTGTTCGAGTGTTCGATCCGTAATGCGCAAGAATTGGTATGTAAACCCGTTATTTACATATCTGCCACTGCGCAGGGGAATCCGTATAGGTGTTCGAGTGTTCGAACCGTAATGCGCAAGAAATGGTATGTAAACCCCGTATTTACATATCTGCCACTATGCAGGATAATCCATATAGGTGTTCGAGTGTTCGAACCGTAATGCGCAAGAAATGGTATGGAAACCCCGTATTTACATATCTGCCACTGTGCAGGAGAATCCGTATAGGTGTTCGAGTGTTCGAACCGTAATGCGCAAGAAATGGTATGTAAACCACGTATTTACATATCTGCCACTGTGCAGGAGAATCCAAATAGGTGTTCGAGTGTTCGAACCGTAATGCGCAAGAAATTGGTATGGAAACCCCGTATTTACATATCTGCCTCTGTGCAGGAGAATCCGTATAGGTGTTCGAGTGTTCGAACCGAATTGCGCAAGAAATGGTATGTAAACCCCGTATTTACATATCTGCCACTATGCAGGAGAATCCATATAGGTGTTCGAGTGTTCGAACCGTAATGCGCAAGAAATGGTATGGAAACCCCGTATTTACAAATCTGCCACTGTGCAGGAGAATCCGTATAGGTGTTCAAGTGTTCGAACCGTAATGCGCAAGAAATGGTGTGTAAAACCCGTATTTACATATCTGCCACTGTGCAGAAGAATCCGTATAGGTGTTCGAGTGTTCGAACCGTA
The DNA here is from genome assembly GCF_055761805.1 of Camellia sinensis. Taxonomy (NCBI): domain Eukaryota; kingdom Viridiplantae; phylum Streptophyta; class Magnoliopsida; order Ericales; family Theaceae; genus Camellia; species Camellia sinensis. Next base: position 1,532,051 of record NW_028128989.1, on the reverse strand, counting down.
ATGCGCAAGAATTGGTATGGAAACCCCATATTTACATATCTGCCACTGTGCAGGAAAATCCGTATAGGTGTTCGAGTGTTCGAACCGTAATGCACAAGAAATGATATGTAAACCCCGTATTTACTTATCTGCCACTGTGCAGGAGAATCCGTATAGGTGTTCGACTGTTCGAACCGTAATGCGCAAGAAATGGTGTGTAAACCCCGTATTTACATATCTGCCACTGTGTAAAAGAATCCGTATAGGTGTTCGAGTGTTCGAACCGTAATGCGCAAGAATTGGTATGGAAACCCCATATTTACATATCTGCCACTGTGCAGGAGAATCCGTATTGGTGTTCAAGTGTTCGAACCGTAATGCGCAAGAAATGATATGTAAACCCCGTATTTACTTATCTGCCACTGTGTAGGAGAATCCGTATAGGTATTCGCGTGTTCGAACCGTGATGCGCAAGAAATGGTATGGAAACCCCGTATTTAGATATCTGCCACTCTGCAGAAGAATCCGTATAGGTGTTCGAGTGTTCGATCCGTAATGCGCAAGAAATGCTATGTAAACCCGTTATTTACATATCTGCCACTGCGCAGGAGAATCCGTATAGGTGTTCGAGTGTTCGAACCGTAATGCGCAAGAAATGGTATGGAAACCCCGTATTTACAAATCTACCACTATGGAGGAGAATCCGTATAGGTGTTCGAGTGTTCGAACCGTAAGGCGCAAGAAATGGTATGTAAACCCCGTATTTACATATCTGCCACTGTGCGGGAGAATCCGTATAGGTGTTCGAGTGTTCGAACCGTAATGTGCAAGAAATGGTACGGAAACCCCGTATTTACATATCTGCCACTGTGCAGGAGAATCCGTATAGGTGTTCAAGTGTTCGAACCGTAATGCGCAAGAAATGGTATGAAAACCCCGTATTTAAATATCTGCCACTATGCAGGAGAATCCATATAGGTGTTCGAGTGTTCGAACCGTAATGCGCAAGAAATGGTATGGAAACCCCGTATTTACATATCTGCCACTGTGCAGGAGAATCCGTATAGGTGTTCGAGTGTTCGAACCGTAATGCGCAAGAATTGGTATGGAAACCCCATATTTACATATCTGCCACTGTGCAGGAGAATCCGTATTGGTGTTCAAGTGTTCGAACCGTAATGCGCAAGAAATGATATGTAAACCCCGTATTTACTTATCTGCCACTGTGTAGGAGAATCCGTATAGGTATTCGCGTGTTCGAACCGTGATGCGCAAGAAATGGTATGGAAACCCCGTATTTAGATATCTGCCACTCTGCAGAAGAATCCGTATAGGTGTTCGAGTGTTCGATCCGTAATGCGCAAGAAATGGTATGTAAACCCGTTATTTACATATCTGCCACTGCGCAGGAGAATCCGTATAGGTGTTCGAGTGTTCGAACCGTAATGCGCAAGAAATGGTATGGAAACCCCGTATTTACAAATCTACCACTATGGAGGAGAATCCGTATAGGTGTTCGAGTGTTCGAACCGTAAGGCGCAAGAAATGGTATGTAAACCCCGTATTTACATATCTGCCACTGTGCGGGAGAATCCGTATAGGTGTTCGAGTGTTCGAACCGTAATGTGCAAGAAATGGTACGGAAACCCCGTATTTACATATCTGCCACTGTGCAGGAGAATCCGTATAGGTGTTCAAGTGTTCGAACCGTAATGCGCAAGAAATGGTATGAAAACCCCGTATTTAAATATCTGCCACTATGCAGGAGAATCCATATAGGTGTTCGAGTGTTCGAACCGTAATGCGCAAGAAATGGTATGGAAACCCCGTATTTACATATCTGCCACTGTGCAGGAGAATCCGTATAGGTGTTCGAGTGTTCGAACCGTAATGCGCAAGAAATGGTATGTAAACCCCGTATTTACATATCTGCCACTGTGCAGGAGAATCCGTATAGGTGTTCGAGTGTTCGAAACGTAATGCGCAAGAAATGGTGTGTAAACCCCGTATTTACATATCTGCCACTGTGCAGAAGAATCCGTATAGGTGTTCGAGTGTTCGAACCGTAATGCGCAAGAAATGGTATGTAAACCACGTATTTACATATCTGCCACTGTGCAGGAGAATCCATATAGGTGTTCGAGTGTTCGAACCGTAATGCGCAAGAAATGGTATGTAAACCACGTATTTACATATCTGCCACTGTGCAGGAGAATCCATATAGGTGTTCGAGTGTTCGAACCGTAATGCACAAGAAATTGGTATGGAAACCCCGTATTTACATATCTGCCTCTGTGCAGGAGAATCCGTATAGGTGTTCGAGTGTTCGAACCGTAATGCGCAAGAAGTGGTATGTAAACCCCGTATTTACATATCTGCCACTATGTAGGAGAATCCATATAGGTGTTCGAGTGTTAGAACCGTAATGCGCAAGAAATGGTATGGAAACCCCGTATTTACATATCTTCCACTGTGCAGGAGAATCCGTATAGGTGTTCGAGTGTTCGAACCGTAATGCGCAAGAAATGGTATGGAAACCCCGTATTCACATATCTGCCACTATGCAGGAGAATCCGTATAGGTGTTCGAGTGTTCGAACTGTAATGGGCAAGAAATGGTATGTAAACCGCGTATTTACATATCTGCCACTGTGCAGAAGAATCCGTATAGGTGTTCGAGTGTTCGAACCGTAATGCGCAAGAAATGGTGTGTAAACCCCGTATTTACATATCTGCCACTGTGCAGAAGAATCCGTATAGGTGTTCGAGTGTTCGAACCGTAATGCGCAAGAAATGATATGTAAACCCCGTATTTACATATCTGCCACAGTGCAGGAGAATCCGTATAGGTGTTCGAGTGTTCGAACCGTAATGCGCAAGAAATGGTATGGAAACCCCGTATTCACATATCTACCACTGTGCAGAAGAATCCGTATAGGTGTTCGACTGTTCGAACCGTAATGCGCAAGAAATGGTATGTAAACCACGTATTTACATATCTGCCACTGTGCAGGAGAATCCATATAGGTGTTCGAGTGTTCGAACTGTAATGCGCAAGAAATTGGTATGGAAACCCCGTATTTACATATCTGCCTCTGTGCAGGAGAATCCGTATAGGTGTTCGAGTGTTCGAACCGTAATGCGCAAGAAATGGTATGTAAACCCCGTATTTACATATCTGCCACTATGCAGGAGAATCCAAATAGGTGTTCGAGTGTTCGAACCGTAATGCGCAAGAAATGGTATGGAAACCCCGTATGTACAAATCTGCCACTGTGCAGGAGAATCCGTATAGGTGTTCGAGTGTTCGAACCGTAATGCGCAAGAAATGGTGTGTAAACCCCGTATTTACATATCTGCCACTGTGCAGAAGAATCCGTATAGGTGTTCGAGTGTTCGAACCGTAATGCGCAAGAATTGGTATGGAAACCCCATATTTACATATCTGCCATTGTGCAGGAGAATCCGTATAGGTGTTCGAGTGTTCGAACCGTAATGCACAAGAAATGATATGTAAACCCCGTGTTTACTTATCTGCCACTGTGCAGGAGAATCCGTATAGGTGTTCGAGTGTTCGAACCGTAATGCGCAAGAAATGGTGTGTAAACCCCGTATTTACATATCTGCCACTGTGTAAAAGAATCCGTATAGGTGTTCGAGTGTTCGAACCGTAATGCGCAAGAATTGGTATGGAAACCCCATATTTACATATCTGCCACTGTGCAGGAGAATCCGTATTGGTGTTCAAGTGTTCGAACCGTAATGCGCAAGAAATGATATGTAAACCCCGTATTTACTTATCTGCCACTGTGCAGGAGAATCCGTATAGGTATTCGAGTGTTCGAACCGTAATGCGCAAGAAATGGTATGGAAACCCCGTATTTACATATCTGCCACTCTGCAGAAGAATCCGTATAGGTGTTCGAGTGTTCGATCCGTAATGCGCAAGAAATGGTATGTAAACCCGTTATTTACATATCTGCCACTGCGCAGGAGAATCCGTATAGGTGTTCGAGTGGTCGAACCGTAATGCGCAAGAAATGGTATGGAAACCCCGTATTTACAAATCTACCACTATGCAGGAGAATCCGTATAGGTGTTCGAGTGTTCGAATCGTAAGGCGCAAGAAATGGTATGTAAACCCCGTATTTACAAATCTGCCACTGTGCAGAAGAATCCGTATAGGTGTTCGAGTGTTCGAACCGTAATGTGCAAGAAATGGTACGGAAACCACGTATTTACATATCTGCCACTGTGCAGGAGAATCCGTATTGGTGTTCGAGTGTTCGAACTGTAATGTGCAAGAAATGGTATGTAAACCCCGTATTTACATATCTGCCACTGTGCAGGAGAATCCGTATAGGTGTTCAAGTGTTCGAACCGTAATGCGTGAGAAATGGTAAGTAAACGCCGTATTTACATAACTGCCACTATGCAGGAGAATCCATATAGGTGTTCGAGTGTTCGAACCGTAATGCGAAAGAAATAGTATGGAAACCCCGTATTTACATATCTGCCGCTGTGCAGGAGAATCCGTATAGGTGTTCGAGTGCTCGAACCGTAATGCGCAAGAAATGGTGTGTAAACCCCGTATTTACATATCTGCCACTGTGCAGAAGAACCCGTATAGGTGTTCGAGTGTTCGAACCGTAATGCGCAAGAATTGGTATGGAAACCCCATATTTACATATCTGCCACTGTGCAGGAGAATCCGTATAGGTGTTCGAGTGTTCGAACCGTAATGCACAAGAAATGATATGTAAACCCCGTATTTACTTATCTGCCACTGTGCAGGAGAATCCGTATAGGTGTTCGAGTGTTCGAACCGTAATGCGCAAGAAATGGTGTGTAAACCCCGTATTTACATATCTGCCACTGTGTAAAAGAATCCGTATAGGTGTTCGAGTGTTCGAACCGTAATGCGGAAGAATTGGTATGGAAACCCCATATTTACATATCTGCCACTGTGCAGGAGAATCCGTATTGGTGTTCAAGTGTTCGAACCGTAATGCGCAAGAAATCATATGTAAACCCCGTATTTACTTATCTGCCACTTTGCAGGAGAATCCGTATAGGTATTCGAGTGTTCGAACCGTAATGCGCAAGAAATGGTATGGAAACCCCGTATTTACATATCTGCCACTCTGCAGAAGAATCCGTATAGGTGTTCGAGTGTTCGATCCGTAATGCGCAAGAAATGGTATGTAAACCCGTTATTTACATATCTGCCACTGCGCAGGAGAATCCGTATAGGTGTTCGAGTGTTCGAACCGTAATGCGCAAGAAATGGTATGGAAACCCCGTATTTACAAATCTTCCACTATGCAGGAGAATCCGTATAGGTGTTCGAGTGTTCGAATCGTAAGGCGCAAGAAATTGTATGTAAACCCCGTATTTACATATCTGCCACTGTGGCGGAGAATCCGTATAGGTGTTCGAGTGTTCGAACCGTAATGTGCAAGAAATGGTACGGAAACCCCGTATTTACATATCTGCCACTGTGCAGGAGAATCCGTATAGGTGTTCGAGTGTTCGAACTGTAATGTGCAAGAAATGGTATGTAAACCCCGTATTTACATATCTGCCACTGTGCAGGAGAATCCGTATAGGTGTTCGAGTGTTCGAACCGTAATGCGTGAGAAATGGTAAGTAAACGCCGTATTTACATAACTGCCACTATGCAGGAGAATCCATATAGGTGTTCGAGTGTTCGAACCGTAATGCGAAAGAAATAGTATGAAAACCCCGTATTTACATATCTGCCACTGTGCAGGAGAATCCGTATAGGTGTTCGAGTGCTCGAACCGTAATGCGCAAGAAATGGTGTGTAAACCCCGTATTTACATATCTGCCACTGTGCAGAAGAATCCGTATAGGTGTTCGAGTGTTCGAACCGTAATGCGCAAGAAATGATATGTAAACCCCGTATTTACATATCTGCCACAGTGTAGGAGAATCCGTATAGGTGTTCGAGTGTTCGAACCGTAATGCGCAAGAAATGGTATGGAAACCCCGTATTTACATATCTGCCACTGTGCAGGAGAATCCGTATAGGTGTTCAAGTGTTCGAACCGTAATGCGCAAGAAATGGTATGTAAACCACGTATTTACATATCTGCCACTGTGCAGGAGAATCCATATAGGTGTTCGAGTGTTCGAACCGTAATGCGCAAGAAATTGGTATGGAAACCCCGTATTTACATATCTGCCTCTGTGTAGGAGAATCCGTATAGGTGTTCGAGTGTTCGAACCGTAATGCGCAAGAAATGGTATGTAAACCCCGTATTTACATATCTGCCACTATGCAGGAGAATCCATATAGGTGTTCGAGTGTTCGAACCGTAATGCGCAAGAAATGGTACGGAAACCCCGTATTTACATATCTGCCACTGTGCAGGAGAATCCGTATAGGTGTTCGAGTGTTCGAACCGTAATGCGCAAGAAATGGTGTGTAAACCCCGTATTTACATATCTGCCACTGTGCAGAAGAATCCATATAGGTGTTCGAGTGTTCGAACCGTAATGCGCAAGAAATGGTGTGTAAACCCCGTATTTACATATCTGCCACTGTGTAGGAGAATCCGTATAGGTGTTCGAGTGTTCTAACCGTAATGCGCAAGAATTGGTATGGAAACCCCATATTTACATATCTGCCACTGTGCAGGAGAATCCGTATAGGTGTTCGAGTGTTCGAACCGTAATGCGCAAGAAATGGCGTGTAAACCCCGTATTTACATATCTGCCACTGTGCAGAAGAATCCGTATAGGTGTTCGAGTGTTCGAACCGTAATGCGCAAGAAATGGTGTGTAATCCCCGTATTTACATATCTTCCACTGTGCAGAAGAATCCGTATAGGTGTTCGAGTGTTCGAACCGTAATGCGCAAGAATTGGTATGGAAACCCCATATTTACATATCTGCCACTGTGCAGGAGAATCCGTATAGGTGTTCGAGTGTTCGAACCGTAATTCACAAGAAATGATATGTAAACCCCGTATTTACTTATCTGCCACTGTGCAGGAGAATCCGTATAGGTGTTCGAGTGTTCGAATCGTAATGCGCAAGAAATGGTGTTTAAACCCCGTATTTACATATCTGTCACTGTGTAAAAGAATCCGTATAGGTGTTCGAGTGTTCGAACCGTAATGCGCAAGAATTGGCATGGAAACCCCATATTTACATATCTGCCACTGTGCAGGAGAATCCGTATTGGTGTTCAAGTGTTCGAACCGTAATGCGCAAGAAATGATATGTAAACCCCGTATTTACTTATCTGCCACTTTGCAGGAGAATCCGTATAGGTATTCGAGTGTTCGAACCGTAATGCGCAAGAAATGGTATGGAAACCCCGTATTTACATATCTGCCACTCTGCAGAAGAATCCGTATAGGTGTTCGAGTGTTCGATCCGTAATGCGCAAGAAATGGTATGTAAACCCGTTATTTACATATCTGCCACTGCGCAAGAGAATCCGTGTAGGTGTTCGAGTGTTCGAACTGTAATGTGCAAGAAATGGTATGTAAACCCCGTATTTACATATCTGCCACTGTGCAGGAGAATCCGTATAGGTGTTCGAGTGTTCGAACCGTAATGCGTGAGAAATGGTAAGTAAACGCCGTATTTACATAACTGCCACTATGCAGGAGAATCCATATAGGTGTTCGAGTGTTCGAACCGTAATGCGAAAGAAATAGTATGGAAACCCCGTATTTACATATCTGCCACTCTGCAGGAGAATCCGTATAGGTGTTCGAGTGCTCGAACCGTAATGCGCAAGAAATGGTGTGTAAACCCCGTATTTACATATCTGCCACTGTGCAGAAGAATCCGTATAGGTGTTCGAGTGTTCGAACCGTAATGCGCAAGAAATGATATGTAAACCCCGTATTTACATATCTGCCACAGTGCAGGAGAATCCGTATAGGTGTTCGAGTGTTCGAACCGTAATGCGCAAGAAATGGTATGGAAACCCCGTATTTACATATCTGCCACTGTGCAGGAGAATCCGTATAGGTGTTCGAGTGTTCGAACCGTAATGCGCAAGAAATGGTATGTAAACCACGTATTTACATATCTGCCACTGTGCAGGAGAATCCATATAGGTGTTCGAGTGTTCGAACCGTAATGCGCAAGAAATTGGTATGGAAACCCCGTATTTACATATCTGCCTCTGTGTAGGAGAATCCGTATAGGTGTTCGAGTGTTCGAACCGTAATGCGCAAGAAATGGTATGTAAACCCCGTATTTACATATCTGCCACTATGCAGGAGAATCCATATAGGTGTTCGAGTGTTCGAACCGTAATGCGCAAGAAATGGTAGGGAAACCCCGTATTTACATATCTGCCACTGTGCAGGAGAATCCGTATAGGTGTTCGAGTGTTCGAACCGTAATGCGCAAGAAATGGCGTGTAAACCCCGTATTTACATATCTGCCACTGTGCAGAAGAATCCGTATAGGTGTTCGAGTGTTCGAACCGTAATGCGCAAGAAATGGTGTGTAAACCCCGTATTTACATATCTTCCACTGTGCAGAAGAATCCGTATAGGTGTTCGAGTGTTCGAACCGTAATGCGCAAGAATTGGTATGGAAACCCCATATTTACATATCTGCCACTGTGCAGGAGAATCCGTATAGGTGTTCGAGTGTTCGAACCGTAATGCACAAGAAATGATATGTAAATCCCGTATTTACTTATCTGCCACTGTGCAGGAGAATCCGTATAGGTGTTCGAGTGTTCGAACCGTAATGCGCAAGAAATGGTGTGTAAACCCCGTATTTACATATCTGCCACTGTGTAAAAGAATCCGTATAGGTGTTCGAGTGTTCGAACCGTAATGCGCAAGAATTGGTATGGAAACCCCATATTTACATATCTGCCACTGTGCAGGAGAATCCGTATTGGTGTTCAAGTGTTCGAACCGTAATGCGCAAGAAATGATATGTAAACCCCGTATTTACTTATCTGCCACTTTGCAGGAGAAGCCGTATAGGTATTCGAGTTTTCGAACCGTAATGCGCAAGAAATGGTATGGAAACCCCGTATTTACATATCTGCCACTGTGCAGGAGAATCCGTATAGGTGTTCAAGTGTTCGAACCGTAATGCGCAAGAAATGGTATGTAAACCACGTATTTACATATCTGCCACTGTGCAGGAGAATCCATATAGGTGTTCGAGTGTTCGAACCGTAATGCGCAAGAAATTGGTATGGAAACCCCGTATTTACATATCTGCCTCTGTGTAGGAGAATCCGTATAGGTGTTCGAGTGTTCGAACCGTAATGCGCAAGAAATGGTATGTAAACCCCGTATTTACATATCTGCCACTATGCAGGAGAATCCATATAGGTGTTCGAGTGTTCGAACCGTAATGCGCAAGAAATGGTACGGAAACCCCGTATTTACATATCTGCCACTGTGCAGCAGAATCCGTATAGGTGTTCGAGTGTTCGAACCGTAATGCGCAAGAAATGGTGTGTAAACCCCGTATTTACATATCTGCCACTATGCAGAAGAATCCGTATAGGTGTTCGAGTGTTCGAACCGTAATGCGCAAGAAATGGTGTGTAAACCCCGTATTTACATATCTGCCACTGTGCAGGAGAATCCGTATAGGTGTTCGAGTGTTCGAACCGTAATGCGCAAGAATTGGTATGGAAACCCCATATTTACATATCTGCCACTGTGCAGGAGAATCCGTATAGGTGTTCGAGTGTTCGAACCGTAATGCGCAAGAAATGGCGTGTAAACCCCGTATTTACATATCTGCCACTGTGCAGAAGAATCCGTATAGGTGTTCGAGTGTTCGAACCGTAATGCGCAAGAAATGGTGTGTAATCCCCGTATTTACATATCTTCCACTGTGCAGAAGAATCCGTATAGGTGTTCGAGTGTTCGAACCGTAATGCGCAAGAATTGGTATGGAAACCCCATATTTACATATTTGCCACTGTGCAGGAGAATCCGTATAGGTGTTCGAGTGTTCGAACCGTAATGCACAAGAAATGATATGTAAACCCCGTATTTACTTATCTGCCACTGTGCAGGAGAATCCGTATAGGTGTTCGAGTGTTCGAACCGTAATGCGCAAGAAATGGTGTGTAAACCCCGTATTTACATATCTGCCACTGTGTAAAAGAATCTGTATAGGTGTTCGAGTGTTCGAACCGTAATGCGCAAGAATTGGTATGGAAACCCCATATTTACATATCTGCCACTGTGCAGGAGAATCCGTATTGGTGTTCAAGTGTTCGAACCGTAATGCGCAAGAAATGATATGCAAACCCCGTATTTACTTATCTGCCACTTTGCAGGAGAATCCGTATAGGTATTCGAGTGTTCGAACCGTAATGCGCAAGAAATGGTATGGAAACCCCGTATTTACATATCTGCCACTCTGCAGAAGAATCCGTATAGGTGTTCGAGTGTTCGATCCGTAATGCGCAAGAAATGGTATGTAAACCCGTTATTTACATATCTGCCACTGCGCAGGAGAATCCGTATAGGTGTTCGAGTGTTCGAACTGTAATGTGCAAGAAATGGTATGTAAACCCCGTATTTACATATCTGCCACTGTGCAGGAGAATCCGTATAGGTGTTCGAGTGTTCGAACCGTAATGCGTGAGAAATGGTAAGTAAACGCCGTATTTACATAACTGCCACTATGCAGGAGAATCCATATAGGTGTTCGAGTGTTCGAACCGTAATGCGCAAGAATTGGTATGGAAACCCCATATTTACATATCTGCCACTGTGCAGGAGAATCCGTATAGGTGTTCGAGTGTTCGAACCGTAATGCGCAAGAAATGGCGTGTAAACCCCGTATTTACATATCTGCCACTGTGCAGAAGAATCCGTATAGGTGTTCGAGTGTTCGAACCGTAATGCGCAAGAAATGGTGTGTAATCCCCGTATTTACATATCTTCCACTGTGCAGAAGAATCCGTATAGGTGTTCGAGTGTTCGAACCGTAATGCGCAAGAATTGGTATGGAAACCCCATATTTACATATTTGCCACTGTGCAGGAGAATCCGTATAGGTGTTCGAGTGTTCGAACCGTAATGCACAAGAAATGATATGTAAACCCCGTATTTACTTATCTGCCACTGTGCAGGAGAATCCGTATAGGTGTTCGAGTGTTCGAACCGTAATGCGCAAGAAATGGTGTGTAAACCCCGTATTTACATATCTGCCACTGTGTAAAAGAATCTGTATAGGTGTTCGAGTGTTCGAACCGTAATGCGCAAGAATTGGTATGGAAACCCCATATTTACATATCTGCCACTGTGCAGGAGAATCCGTATTGGTGTTCAAGTGTTCGAACCGTAATGCGCAAGAAATGATATGCAAACCCCGTATTTACTTATCTGCCACTTTGCAGGAGAATCCGTATAGGTATTCGAGTGTTCGAACCGTAATGCGCAAGAAATGGTATGGAAACCCCGTATTTACATATCTGCCACTCTGCAGAAGAATCCGTATAGGTGTTCGAGTGTTCGATCCGTAATGCGCAAGAAATGGTATGTAAACCCGTTATTTACATATCTGCCACTGCGCAGGAGAATCCGTATAGGTGTTCGAGTGTTCGAACTGTAATGTGCAAGAAATGGTATGTAAACCCCGTATTTACATATCTGCCACTGTGCAGGAGAATCCGTATAGGTGTTCGAGTGTTCGAACCGTAATGCGTGAGAAATGGTAAGTAAACGCCGTATTTACATAACTGCCACTATGCAGGAGAATCCATATAGGTGTTCGAGTGTTCGAACCGTAACGCGCAAGAAATTGGTATGGAAACCCCGTATTTACATATCTGCCTCTGTGTAGGAGAATCCGTATAGGTGTTCGAGTGTTCGAACCGTAATGCGCAAGAAATGGTATGTAAACCCCGTATTTACATATCTGCCACTATGCAGGAGAATCCATATAGGTGTTCGAGTGTTCGAACCGTAATGCGCAAGAAATGGTATGGAAACCCCGTATTTACATATCTGCCACTGTGCAGGAGAATCCGTATAGGTATTCGAGTGTTCGAACCGTAATGCGCAAGAAATGGTGTGTAAACCCCGTATTTACATATCTGCCACTGTGCAGAAGAATCCGTATAGGTGTTCGAGTGTTCGAACCATAATGCGCAAGAAATGGTGTGTAAACCCCGTATTTACATATCTGCCACTGTGCAGGAGAATCCGTATAGGTGTTCGAGTGTTCGAACCGTAATGCGCAAGAATTGGTATGGAAACCCCATATTTACATATCTGCCACTGTGCAGGAGAATCCGTATAGGTGTTCGAGTGTTCGAACCGTAATGCGCAAGAAATGGCGTGTAAACCCCGTATTTACATATCTGCCACTGTGCAGAAGAATCCGTATAGGTGTTCGAGTGTTCGAACCGTAATGCGCAAGAAATGGTGTGTAAACCCCATATTTACATATCTTCCACTGTGCAGAAGAATCCGTATAGGTGTTCGAGTGTTCGAACCGTAATGCGCAAGAATTGGTATGGAAACCCCATATTTACATATCTGCCACTGTGCAGGAGAATCCGTATAGGTGTTCGAGTGTTCGAACCGTAATGCACAAGAAATGATATGTAAACCCCGTATTTACTTATCTGCCACTGTGCAGGAGAATCCGTATAGGTGTTCGAGTGTTCGAACCGTAATGCGCAAGAAATGGTGTGTAAACCCCGTATTTACATATCTGCCACTGTGTAAAAGAATCCGTATAGGTGTTCGAGTGTTCGAACCGTAATGCGCAAGAATTGGTATGGAAACCCCATATTTACATATCTGCCACTGTGCAGGAGAATCCGTATTGGTGTTCAAGTGTTCGAACCGTAATGCGCAAGAAATGATATGTAAACCCCGTATTTACTTATCTGCCACTTTGCAGGAGAATCCGTATAGGTATTCGAGTTTCCGAACCGTAATGCGCAAGAAATGGTATGGAAACCCCGTATTTACATATCTGCCACTGTGCAGGAGAATCCGTATAGGTGTTCAAGTGTTCGAACCGTAATGCGCAAGAAATGGTATGTAAACCACGTATTTACATATCTGCCACTGTGCAGGAGAATCCATATAGGTGTTCGAGTGTTCGAACCGTAATGCGCAAGAAATTGGTATGGAAACCCCGTATTTACATATCTGCCTCTGTGTAGGAGAATCCGTATAGGTGTTCGAGTGTTCGAACCGTAATGCGCAAGAAATGGTATGTAAACCCCGTATTTACATATCTGCCACTATGCAGGAGAATCCATATAGGTGTTCGAGTGTTCGAACCGTAATGCGCAAGAAATGGTACGGAAACCCCGTATTTACATATCTGCCACTGTGCAGGAGAATCCGTATAGGTGTTCGAGTGTTCGAACCGTAATGCGCAAGAAATGGTGTGTAAACCCCGTATTTACATATCTGCCACTGTGCAGAAGAATCCGTATAGGTGTTCGAGTGTTCGAACCGTAATGCGCAAGAAATGGTGTGTAAACCCCGTATTTACATATCTGCCACTGTGCAGGAGAATCCGTATAGGTGTTCGAGTGTTCGAACCGTAATGCGCAAGAATTGGTATGGAAACCCCATATTTACATATCTGCCACTGTGCAGGAGAATCCGTATAGGTGTTCGAGTGTTCGAACCGTAATGCACAAGAAATGATATGTAAACCCCGTATTTACTTATCTGCCACTGTGCAGGAGAATCCGTATAGGTGTTCGAGTGTTCGAACCGTAATGCGCAAGAAATGGTGTGTAAACCCCGTATTTACATATCTGCCACTGTGTAAAAGAATCTGTATAGGTGTTCGAGTGTTCGAACCGTAATGCGCAAGAATTGGTATGGAAACCCCATATTTACATATCTGCCACTGTGCAGGAGAATCCGTATTGGTGTTCAAGTGTTCGAACCGTAATGCGCAAGAAATGATATGCAAACCCCGTATTTACTTATCTGCCACTTTGCAGGAGAATCCGTATAGGTATTCGAGTGTTCGAACCGTAATGCGCAAGAAATGGTATGGAAACCCCGTATTTACATATCTGCCACTCTGCAGAACAATCCGTATAGGTGTTCGAGTGTTCGATCCGTAATGCGCAAGAAATGGTATGTAAACCCGTTATTTACATATCTGCCACTGCGCAGGAGAATCCGTATAGGTGTTCGAGTGTTCGAACTGTAATGTGCAAGAAATGGTATGTAAACCCCGTATTTACATATCTGCCACTGTGCAGGAGAATCCGTATAGGTGTTCGAGTGTTCGAACCGTAATGCGTGAGAAATGGTAAGTAAACGCCGTATTTACATAACTGCCACTATGCAGGAGAATCCATATAGGTGTTCGAGTGTTCGAACCGTAATGCGAAAGAAATAGTATGGAAACCCCGTATTTACATATCTGCCACTGTGCAGGAGAATCCGTATAGGTGTTCGAGTGCTCGAACCGTAACGCGCAAGAAATGGTGTGTAAACCCCGTATTTACATATCTGCCACTGTGCAGAAGAATCCGTATAGGTGTTCGAGTGTTCGAACCGTAATGCGCAAGAAATGATATGTAAACCCCGTATTTACATATCTGCCACAGTGCAGGAGAATCCGTATAGGTGTTCGAGTGTTCGAACCGTAATGCGCAAGAAATGGTATGGAAACCCCGTATTTACATATCTGCCACTGTGCAGGAGAATCCGTATAGGTGTTCGAGTGTTCGAACCGTAATGCGCAAGAAATGGTATGTAAACCACGTATTTACATATCTGCCACCGTGCAGGAGAATCCATATAGGTGTTCGAGTGTTCGAACCGTAACGCGCAAGAAATTGGTATGGAAACCCCGTATTTACATATCTGCCTCTGTGTAGGAGAATCCGTATAGGTGTTCGAGTGTTCGAACCGTAATGCGCAAGAAATGGTATGTAAACCCCGTATTTACATATCTGCCACTATGCAGGAGAATCCATATAGGTGTTCGAGTGTTCGAACCGTAATGCGCAAGAAATGGTATGGAAACCCCGTATTTACATATCTGCCACTGTGCAGGAGAATCCGTATAGGTGTTCGAGTGTTCGAACCGTAATGCGCAAGAAATGGTGTGTAAACCCCGTATTTACATATCTGCCACTGTGCAGAAGAATCCGTATAGGTGTTCGAGTGTTCGAACCGTAATGCGCAAGAAATGGTGTGTAAACCCCATATTTACATATCTGCCACTGTGCAGGAGAATCCGTATAGGTGTTCGAGTGTTCGAACCGTAATGCGCAAGAATTGGTATGGAAACCCCATATTTACATATCTGCCACTGTGCAGGAGAATCCGTATAGGTGTTCGAGTGTTCGAACCGTAATGCGCAAGAAATGGCGTGTAAACCCCGTATTTACATATCTGCCACTGTGCAGAAGAATCCGTATAGGTGTTCGAGTGTTCGAACCGTAATGCGCAAGAAATGGTGTGTAAACCCCATATTTACATATCTTCCACTGTGCAGAAGAATCCGTATAGGTGTTCGAGTGTTCGAACCGTAATGCGCAAGAATTGGTATGGAAACCCCATATTTACATATCTGCCACTGTGCAGGAGAATCCGTATAGGTGTTCGAGTGTTCGAACCGTAATGCACAAGAAATGATATGTAAACCCCGTATTTACTTATCTGCCACTGTGCAGGAGAATCCGTATAGGTGTTCGAGTGTTCGAACCGTAATGCGCAAGAAATGGTGTGTAAACCCCGTATTTACATATCTGCCACTGTGTAAAAGAATCCGTATAGGTGTTCGAGTGTTCGAACCGTAATGCGCAAGAATTGGTATGGAAACCCCATATTTACATATCTGCCACTGTGCCGGAGAATCCGTATTGGTGTTCAAGTGTTCGAACCGTAATGCGCAAGAAATGATATGTAAACCCCGTATTTACTTATCTGCCACTTTGCAGGAGAATCCGTATAGGTATTCGAGTTTTCGAACCGTAATGTGCAAGAAATGGTATGGAAACCCCGTATTTACATATCTGCCACTGTGCAGGAGAATCCGTATAGGTATTCGAGTTTTCGAACCGTAATGCGCAAGAAATGGTATGGAAACCCCGTATTTACATATCTGCCACTGTGCAGGAGAATCCGTATAGGTGTTCAAGTGTTCGAACCGTAATGCGCAAGAAATGGTATGTAAACCACGTATTTACATATCTGCCACTGTGCAGGAGAATCCATATAGGTGTTCGAGTGTTCGAACCGTAATGCGCAAGAAATTGGTATGGAAACCCCGTATTTACATATCTGCCTCTGTGTAGGAGAATCCGTATAGGTGTTCGAGTGTTCGAACCGTAATGCGCAAGAAATGGTATGTAAACCCCGTATTTACATATCTGCCACTATGCAGGAGAATCCATATAGGTGTTCGAGTGTTCGAACCGTAATGCGCAAGAAATGGTACGGAAACCCCGTATTTACATATCTGCCACTGTGCAGGAGAATCCGTATAGGTGTTCGAGTGTTCGAACCGTAATGCGCAAGAAATGGTGTGTAAACCCCGTATTTACATATCTGCCACTGTGCAGAAGAATCCGTATAGGTGTTCGAGTGTTCGAACCGTAATGCGCAAGAAATGGTGTGTAAACCCCGTATTTACATATCTGCCACTGTGCAGGAGAATCCGTATAGGTGTTCGAGTGTTCGAACCGTAATGCGCAAGAATTGGTATGGAAACCCCATATTTACATATCTGCCACTGTGCAGGAGAATCCGTATAGGTGTTCGAGTGTTCGAATCGTAATGCGCAAGAAATGGCGTGTAAACCCCGTATTTACATATCTGCCACTGTGCAGAAGAATCCGTATAGGTGTTCGAGTGTTCGAACCGTAATGCGCAAGAAATGGTGTGTAATCCCCGTATTTACATATCTTCCACTGTGCAGAAGAATCCGTATAGGTGTTCGAGTGTTCGAACCGTAATGCGCAAGAATTGGTATGGAAACCCCATATTTACATATTTGCCACTGTGCAGGAGAATCCGTATAGGTGTTCGAGTGTTCGAACCGTAATGCACAAGAAATGATATGTAAACCCCGTATTTACTTATCTGCCACTGTGCAGGAGAATCCGTATAGGTGTTCGAGTGTTCGAACCGTAATGCGCAAGAAATGGTGTGTAAACCCCGTATTTACATATCTGCCACTGTGTAAAAGAATCTGTATAGGTGTTCGAGTGTTCGAACCGTAATGCGCAAGAATTGGTATGGAAACCCCATATTTACATATCTGCCACTGTGCAGGAGAATCCGTATTGGTGTTCAAGTGTTCGAACCGTAATGCGCAAGAAATGATATGCAAACCCCGTATTTACTTATCTGCCACTTTGCAGGAGAATCCGTATAGGTATTCGAGTGTTCGAACCGTAATGCGCAAGAAATGGTATGGAAACCCCGTATTTACATATCTGCCACTCTGCAGAACAATCCGTATAGGTGTTCGAGTGTTCGATCCGTAATGCGCAAGAAATGGTATGTAAACCCGTTATTTACATATCTGCCACTGCGCAGGAGAATCCGTATAGGTGTTCGAGTGTTCGAACTGTAATGTGCAAGAAATGGTATGTAAACCCCGTATTTACATATCTGCCACTGTGCAGGAGAATCCGTATAGGTGTTCGAGTGTTCGAACCGTAATGCGTGAGAAATGGTAAGTAAACGCCGTATTTACATAACTGCCACTATGCAGGAGAATCCATATAGGTGTTCGAGTGTTCGAACCGTAATGCGAAAGAAATAGTATGGAAACCCCGTATTTACATATCTGCCACTGTGCAGGAGAATCCGTATAGGTGTTCGAGTGCTCGAACCGTAACGCGCAAGAAATGGTGTGTAAACCCCGTATTTACATATCTGCCACTGTGCAGAAGAATCCGTATAGGTGTTCGAGTGTTCGAACCGTAATGCGCAAGAAATGATATGTAAACCCCGTATTTACATATCTGCCACTGTGGAGGAGAATCCGTATAGGTGTTCGAGTGTTCGAACCGTAATGCGCAAGAAATGGTATGGAAACCCCGTATTTACATATCTGCCACTGTGCAGGAGAATCCGTATAGGTGTTCGAGTGTTCGAACCGTAATGCGCAAGAAATGGTATGTAAACCACGTATTTACATATCTGCCACTGTGCAGGAGAATCCATATAGGTGTTCGAGTGTTCGAACCGTAACGCGCAAGAAATTGGTATGGAAACCCCGTATTTACATATCTGCCTCTGTGTAGGAGAATCCGTATAGGTGTTCGAGTGTTCGAACCGTAATGCGCAAGAAATGGTATGTAAACCCCGTATTTACATATCTGCCACTATGCAGGAGAATCCATATAGGTGTTCGAGTGTTCGAACCGTAATGTGCAAGAAATGGTATGGAAACCCCGTATTTACATATCTGCCACTGTGCAGGAGAATCCGTATAGGTGTTCGAGTGTTCGAACCGTAATGCGCAAGAAATGGTGTGTAAACCCCGTATTTACATATCTGCCACTGTGCAGAAGAATCCGTATAGGTGTTCGAGTGTTCGAACCGTAATGCGCAAGAAATGGTGTGTAAACCCCGTATTTACATATCTGCCACTGTGCAGGAGAATCCGTATAGGTGTTCGAGTGTTCGAACCGTAATGCGCAAGAATTGGTATGGAAACCCCATATTTACATATCTGCCACTGTGCAGGAGAATCCGTATAGGTGTTCGAGTGTTCGAACCGTAATGCGCAAGAAATGGCGTGTAAACCCCGTATTTACATATCTGCCACTGTGCAGAAGAATCCGTATAGGTGTTCGAGTGTTCGAACCGTAATGCGCAAGAAATGGTGTGTAAACCCCATATTTACATATCTTCCACTGTGCAGAAGAATCCGTATAGGTGTTCGAGTGTTCGAACCGTAATGCGCAAGAATTGGTATGGAAACCCCATATTTACATATCTGCCACTGTGCAGGAGAATCCGTATAGGTGTTCGAGTGTTCGAACCGTAATGCACAAGAAATGATATGTAAACCCCGTATTTACTTATCTGCCACTGTGCAGGAGAATCCGTATAGGTGTTCGAGTGTTCGAACCGTAATGCGCAAGAAATGGTGTGTAAACCCCGTATTTACATATCTGCCACTGTGTAAAAGAATCCGTATAGGTGTTCGAGTGTTCGAACCGTAATGCGCAAGAATTGGTATGGAAACCCCATATTTACATATCTGCCACTGTGCCGGAGAATCCGTATTGGTGTTCAAGTGTTCGAACCGTAATGCGCAAGAAATGATATGTAAACCCCGTATTTACTTATCTGCCACTTTGCAGGAGAATCCGTATAGGTATTCGAGTTTTCGAACCGTAATGCGCAAGAAATGGTATGGAAACCCCGTATTTACATATCTGCCACTGTGCAGGAGAATCCGTATAGGTGTTCAAGTGTTCGAACCGTAATGCGCAAGAAATGGTATGTAAACCACGTATTTACATATCTGCCACTGTGCAGGAGAATCCATATAGGTGTTCGAGTGTTCGAACCGTAATGCGCAAGAAATTGGTATGGAAACCCCGTATTTACATATCTGCCTCTGTGTAGGAGAATCCGTATAGGTGTTCGAGTGTTCGAACCGTAATGCGCAAGAAATGGTATGTAAACCCCGTATTTACATATCTGCCACTATGCAGGAGAATCCATATAGGTGTTCGAGTGTTCGAACCGTAATGCGCAAGAAATGGTACGGAAACCCCGTATTTACATATCTGCCACTGTGCAGGAGAATCCGTATAGGTGTTCGAGTGTTCGAACCGTAATGCGCAAGAAATGGT
Organism: Camellia sinensis; assembly: GCF_055761805.1. Lineage (NCBI taxonomy): Eukaryota > Viridiplantae > Streptophyta > Magnoliopsida > Ericales > Theaceae > Camellia > Camellia sinensis. Next base: position 1,512,266 of record NW_028128989.1, on the reverse strand, counting down.
GTGTAAACCCCGTATTTACATATCTGCCACTGTGCAGACGAATCCGTATAGGTGTTCGAGTGTTCGAACCGTAATGCGCAAGAAATGGTGTGTAAACCCCGTATTTACATATCTGCCACTGTGCAGGAGAATCCGTATAGGTGTTCGAGTGTTCGAACCGTAATGCGCAAGAATTGGTATGGAAACCCCATATTTACATATCTGCCACTGTGCAGGAGAATCCGTATAGGTGTTCGAGTGTTCGAACCGTAATGCGCAAGAAATGGCGTGTAAACCCCGTATTTACATATCTGCCACTGTGCAGAAGAATCCGTATAGGTGTTCGAGTGTTCGAACCGTAATGCGCAAGAAATGGTGTGTAATCCCCGTATTTACATATCTTCCACTGTGCAGAAGAATCCGTATAGGTGTTCGAGTGTTCGAACCGTAATGCGCAAGAATTGGTATGGAAACCCCATATTTACATATTTGCCACTGTGCAGGAGAATCCGTATAGGTGTTCGAGTGTTCGAACCGTAATGCACAAGAAATGATATGTAAACCCCGTATTTACTTATCTGCCACTGTGCAGGAGAATCCGTATAGGTGTTCGAGTGTTCGAACCGTAATGCGCAAGAAATGGTGTGTAAACCCCGTATTTACATATCTGCCACTGTGTAAAAGAATCCGTATAGGTGTTCGAGTGTTCGAACCGTAATGCGCAAGAATTGGTATGGAAACCCCATATTTACATATCTGCCACTGTGCAGGAGAATCCGTATTGGTGTTCAAGTGTTCGAACCGTAATGCGCAAGAAATGATATGTAAACCCCGTATTTACTTATCTGCCACTTTGCAGGAGAATCCGTATAGGTATTCGAGTGTTCGAACCGTAATGCGCAAGAAATGGTATGGAAACCCCGTATTTACATATCTGCCACTCTGCAGAAGAATCCGTATAGGTGTTCGAGTGTTCGATCCGTAATGCGCAAGAAATGGTATGTAAACCCGTTATTTACATATCTGCCACTGCGCACGAGAATCCGTATAGGTGTTCGAGTGTTCGAACTGTAATGTGCAAGAAATGGTATGTAAACCCCGTATTTACATATCTGCCACTGTGCAGGAGAATCCGTATAGGTGTTCGAGTGTTCGAACCGTAATGCGTGAGAAATGGTAAGTAAACGCCGTATTTACATAACTGCCACTATGCAGGAGAATCCATATAGGTGTTCGGGTGTTCGAACCGTAATGCGAAAGAAATAGTATGGAAACCCCGTATTTACATATCTGCCACTGTGCAGGAGAATCCGTATAGGTGTTCGAGTGCTCGAACCGTAACGCGCAAGAAATGGTGTGTAAACCCCGTATTTACATATCTGCCACTGTGCAGAAGAATCCGTATAGGTGTTCGAGTGTTCGAACCGTAATGCGCAAGAAATGATATGTAAACCCCGTATTTACATATCTGCCACAGTGGAGGAGAATCCGTATAGGTGTTCGAGTGTTCGAACCGTAATGCGCAAGAAATGGTATGGAAACCCCGTATTTACATATCTGCCACTGTGCAGGAGAATCCGTATAGGTGTTCGAGTGTTCGAACCGTAATGCGCAAGAAATGGTATGTAAACCACGTATTTACATATCTGCCACTGTGCAGGAGAATCCATATAGGTGTTCGAGTGTTCGAACCGTAACGCGCAAGAAATTGGTATGGAAACCCCGTATTTACATATCTGCCTCTGTGTAGGAGAATCCGTATAGGTGTTCGAGTGTTCGAACCGTAATACGCAAGAAATGGTATGTAAACCCCGTATTTACATATCTGCCACTATGTAGGAGAATCCATATAGGTGTTCGAGTGTTCGAACCGTAATGCGCAAGAAATGGTATGGAAACCCCGTATTTACATATCTGCCACTGTGCAGGAGAATCCGTATAGGTGTTCGAGTGTTCGAACCGTAATGCGCAAGAAATGGTGTGTAAACCCCGTATTTACATATCTGCCACTGTGCAGAAGAATCCGTATAGGTGTTCGAGTGTTCGAACCGTAATGCGCAAGAAATGGTGTGTAAACCCCGTATTTACATATCTGCCACTGTGCAGGAGAATCCGTATAGGTGTTCGAGTGTTCGAACCGTAATGCGCAAGAATTGGTATGGAAACCCCCTATTTACATATCTGCCACTGTGCAGGAGAATCCGTATAGGTGTTCGAGTGTTCGAACCGTAATGCGCAAGAAATGGCGTGTAAACCCCGTATTTACATATCTGCCACTGTGCAGAAGAATCCGTATAGGTGTTCGAGTGTTCGAACCGTAATGCGCAAGAAATGGTGTGTAAACCCCGTATTTACATATCTTCCACTGTGCAGAAGAATCCGTATAGGTGTTCGAGTGTTCGAACCGTAATGCGCAAGAATTGGTATGGAAACCCCATATTTACATATCTGCCACTGTGCAGGAGAATCCGTATAGGTGTTCGAGTGTTCGAACCGTAATGCACAAGAAATGATATGTAAACCCCGTATTTACTTATCTGCCACTGTGCAGGAGAATCCGTATAGGTGTTCGAGTGTTCGAACCGTAATGCGCAAGAAATGGTGTGTAAACCCCGTATTTACATATCTGCCACTGTGTAAAAGAATCCGTATAGGTGTTCGAGTGTTCGAACCGTAATGCGCAAGAATTGGTATGGAAACCCCATATTTACATATCTGCCACTGTGCAGGAGAATCCGTATTGGTGTTCAAGTGTTCGAACCGTAATGCGCAAGAAATGATATGTAAACCCCGTATTTACTTATCTGCCACTTTGCAGGAGAATCCGTATAGGTATTCGATTGTTCGAACCGTAATGCGCAAGAAATGGTATGGAAACCCCATATTTACATATCTGCCACTCTGCAGAAGAATCCGTGTAGGTGTTCGAGTGTTCGATCCGTAATGCGCAAGAAATGGTATGTAAACCCGTTATTTACATATCTGCCACTGCGCAGGAGAATCCGTATAGGTGTTCGAGTGTTCGAACCGTTATGCGCAAGAAATGGTATGGAAACCCCGTATTTACAAATCTACCACTATGCAGGAGAATCCGTATAGGTGTTCGAGTGTTCGAATCGTAAGGCGCAAGAAATGGTATGTAAACCCCGTATTTACATATCTGCCACTGTGCGGGAGAATCCGTATAGGTGTTCGAGTGTTCGAACCGTAATGTGCAAGAAATGGTACGGAAACCCCGTATTTACATATCTGCCACTGTGCAGGAGAATCCGTATAGGTGTTCGAGTGTTCGAACTATAATGTGCAAGAAATGGTATGTAAACCCCGTATTTACATATCTGCCACTGTGGAGGAGAATCCGTATAGGTGTTCGAGTGTTCGAACCGTAATGCGTGAGAAATGGTAAGTAAACGCCGTATTTACATATCTGCCACTATGCAGGAGAATCCATATAGGTGTTCGAGTGTTCGAACCGTAATGCGAAAGAAATAGTATGGAAACCCCGTATTTACATATCTGCCACTCTGCAGGAGAATCCGTATAGGTGTTCGAGTGTTCGAACCGTAATGCGCAAGAAATGGTGTGTAAACCCCGTATTTACATATCTGCCACTGTGCAGAAGAATCCGTATAGGTGTTCGAATGTTCGAACCGTAATGCGCAAGAAATGATATGTAAACCCCGTATTTACATATCTGCCACAGTGCAGGAGAATCCGTATAGGTGTTCGAGTGTTCGAACCGTAATGCGCAAGAAATGGTATGGAAACCCCGTATTTACATATCTGCCACTGTGCAGGAGAATCCGTATAGGTGTTCGAGTGTTCGAACCGTAATGCGCAAGAAATGGTATGTAAACCACGTATTTACATATCTGCCACTGTGCAGGAGAATCCATATAGGTGTTCGAGTGTTCGAACCGTAATGCGCAAGAAATTGGTATGGAAACCCCGTATTTACATATCTGCCTCTGTGTAGGAGAATCCGTATAGGTGTTCGAGTGTTCGAACCGTAATGCGCAAGAAATGGTATGTAAACCCCGTATTTACATATCTGCCATTATGCAGGAGAATCCATATAGGTGTTCGAGTGTTCGAACCGTAATGCGCAAGAAATGGTATGGAAACCCTGTATTTACATATCTGCCACTGTGCAGGAGAATCCGTATAGGTGTTCGAGTGTTCGAACCGTAATGCGCAAGAAATGGTGTGTAAACCCCGTATTTACATATCTGCCACTGTGCAGAAGAATCCGTATAGGTGTTCGAGTTTTCGAACCGTAATGCGCAAGAATTGGTATGGAAACCCCATATTTACATATCTGCCAATGTGGAGGAGAATCCGTATAGGTGTTCGAGTGTTCGAACCGTAATGCGCAAGAAATGATATGTAAACCCCGTATTTACTTATCTGCCACTGTGCAGGAGAATCCGTATAGGTATTCGAGTGTTCGAACCGTAATGCGCAAGAAATGGTATGGAAAACCCGTATTTACATATCTGCCACTGTCCAGAAGAATCCGTATAGGTGTTCGGGTGTTCGATCCGTAATGCGCAAGAATTGATATGTAAACCCGTTATTTACATATCTGCCACTGTGCAGGAGAATCCGTATAGGTGTTCGAGTGTTCGAACCGTAATGCGCGAGAAATGGTATGGAAACCCCGTATTTACAAATCTACCACTATGCAGGAGAATCCGTATAGGTGTTCGAGTGATCGAACCGTAAGGCGCAAGAAATGGTACGTAAACCCCGTATTTACATATCTGCCACTGTGCAGGAGAATCCGTATAGGTGTTCGACTGTTCGAACCGTAATGCGCAAGAAATGGTACGGAAACCCCGTATGTACATATCTGCCACTGTGCAGGAGAATCCGTATAGGTGTTCGAGTGTTCGAACCGTAATGTGCAAGAAATGGTATGTAAACCCCGTATTTACATATCTGCCACTGTGCAGGAGAATCCGTATAGGTGTTCGTGTGTTCGAACCGTAATGCATGAGAAATGGTAAGTAAACGCCGTATTTACATATCTGCCACTGTGCAGGAGAATCCGTATAGGTGTTCAAGTGTTCGAACCGTAATGCGCAAGAAATGGTATGAAAACCCCATATTTACAAATCTGTCACTGTGCAGGAGAATCCGTATAGGTGTTCGAGTGTTCGAACCGTAATGCGCAAGAAATGGTATGTAAACCCCGTATTTACATATCTGCCACTATGCCGGAGAATCCATATAGGTGTTCGAGTGTTCGAACCGTAATGCGCAAGAAATGGTATGGAAACCCCGTATTTACATATCTGCCACTGTGCAGGAGAATCCGTATAGGTGTTCGAGTGTTCGAACCGTAATGCGCAAGAAATGGTATGTAAACCACGTATTTACATATCTGCCACTGTGCAGGAGAATCCATATAGGTGTTCGAGTGTTCGAACCGTAATGCGCAAGAAATTGGTATGGAAACCCCGTATTTACATATCTGCCTCTGTGCAGGAGAATCCGTATAGGTGTTCGAGTGTTCGAACCGTAATGCGCAAGAAATGATATGTAAACCCCGTATTTACTTATCTGCCACTGTGCAGGAGAATCCGTATAGGTATTCGAGTGTTCGAACCGTAATGCGCAAGAAATCGTATGGAAACCCCGTATTTACATATCTGCCACTCTGCAGAAGAATCCGTATAGGTGTTCGAGTGTTCGATCCGTAATGCGCAAGAATTGGTATGTAAACCCGTTATTTACATATCTGCCACTGCGCTGGAGAATCCGTATAGGTTCGAGTGTTCGAACCGTAATGCGCAAGAAATGGTATGGAAACCCCGTATTTACAAATCTACCACTATGCAGGAGAATCCGTATAGGTGTTCGAGTGTTCGAACCGTAATGCGCAAGAAATGGTATGGAAACCCCGTATTTACATATCTGCCACTGTGCAGGAGAATCCGTATAGGTGTTCGAGTGTTCGAACCGTAATGCGCAAGAAATGGTATGTAAACCACGTATTTACATATCTGCCACTGTGCAGGAGAATCCATATAGGTGTTCGAGTGTTCGAACCGTAATGCGCAAGAAATTGGTATGGAAACCCCGTATTTACATATCTGCCTCTGTGCAGGAGAATCCGTATATGTGTTCGAGTGTTCGATCCGTAATGTGCGAGAAATGATATGTAAACCCCGTATTTATTTATCTGCCACTGTGCAGGAGAATCCGTATAGGTATTCGAGTGTTCGAACCGTAATGCGCAAGAAATGGTATGGAAACCCCGTATTTACATATCTGCCACTCTGCAGAAGAATCCGTATAGGTGTTCGAGTGTTCGATCCGTAATGCGCGAGAATTGGTATGTAAACCCGTTATTTACATATCTGCCACTGCGCAGGAGAATCCGTATAGGTGTTCGAGTGTTCGAACCGTAATGCGCAAGAAATGGTATGGAAACCCCGTATTTACGATTCTACCACTATGCAGGAGAATCTGTATAGGTGTTCGAGTGTTCGAACCGTAATGCGCAAGAAATGGTATGGAAACCCCGTATTTACATATCTGCCACTGTGCAGGAGAATCCGTATAGGTGTTCGAGTGTTCGAACCGTAATGCGCAAGAAATGGTATGTAAACCACGTATTTACGTATCTGCCACTGTGTAGGAGAATCCATGTAGGTGTTCGAGTGTTCGAACCGTAATGCGCAAGAAATGATATGTAAACCCCGTATTTACTTATCTGCCACTGTGCAGGAGAATCCGTATAGGTATTCGAGTGTTCGAACCGTAATGCGCAAGAAATGGTATGGAAACCCCGTATTTACATATCTGCCACTCTGTAGAAGAATCCGTATAGGTGTTCGAGTGTTCGATCCGTAATGCGCAAGAATTGGTATGTAAACCCGTTATTTACATATCTGCCACTGCGCAGGAGAATCCGTATAGGTGTTCGAGTGTTCGAACCGTAATGCGCAAGAAATGGTATGGAAACCCCGTATTTACAAATCTACCACTATGCAGGAGAATCCGTATAGGTGTTCGAGTGTTCGAACCGTAACGCGCAAGAAATGGTATGGAAACCCCGTATTTACATATCTGCCACTGTCCAGGAGAATCCGTATAGGTGTTCGAGTGTTCGAACCGTAATGCGCAAGAAATGGTATGTAAACCACGTATTTACATATCTGCCACTGTGCAGGAGAATCCATATAGGTGTTCGAGTGTTCGAACCGTAATGCGCAAGAAATTGGTATGGAAACCCCGTATTTACATATCTGCCTCTGTGCAGGAGAATCCGTATAGGTGTTCGAGTGTTCGAACCGTAATGCGCAAGAAATGATATGTAAACCCCGTATTTATTTATTTGCCACTGTGCAGGAGAATCCGTATAGGTATTCGAGTGTTCGAACCGTAATGCGCAAGAAATGGTATGGAAACCCCGTATTTACATATCTGCCACTCTGCAGAAGAATCCGTATAGGTGTTCGAGTGTTCGATCCGTAATGCGCGAGAATTGGAATGTAAACCCGTTATTTACATATCTGCCACTGCGCAGGAGAATCCGTATAGGTGTTCGAGTGTTCGAACCGTAATGCGCAAGAAATGGTATGGAAACCCCGTATTTACGAATCTACCACTATGCAGGAGAATCCGTATAGGTGTTCGAGTGTTCGAACCGTAATGCGCAAGAAATGGTATGGAAACCCCGTATTTACATATCTGCCACTGTGCAGGAGAATCCGTATAGGTGTTCGAGTGTTCGAACCGTAATGCGCAAGAAATGGTATGTAAACCACGTATTTACGTATCTGCCACTGCGCAGGAGAATCCATATAGGTGTTCGAGTGTTCGAACCGTAATGCGCAAGAAATGATATGTAAACCCCGTATTTACTTATCTGCCACTGTGCAGGAGAATCCGTATAGGTATTCGAGTGTTCGAACCGTAATGCGCAAGAAATGGTATGGAAACCCCGTATTTACATATCTGCCACTCTGCAGAAGAATCCGTATAGGTGTTCGAGTGTTCGATCCGTAATGCGCACGAATTGGTATGTAAACCCGTTATTTACATATCTGCCACTGCGCAGGAGAATCCGTATAGGTGTTCGAGTGTTCGAACCGTAATGCGCAAGAAATGGTATGGAAACCCCGTATTTACAAATCTACCACTATTCAGGAGAATCCGTATAGGTGTTCGAGTGTTCGAACCGTAATGCGCAAGAAATGGTATGGAAACCCCGTATTTACATATCTGCCACTGTGCAGGAGAATCCGTATAGGTGTTCGAGTGTTCGAACCGTAATGCGCAAGAAATGGTATGTAAACCACGTATTTACATATCTGCCACTGTGCAGGAGAATCCATATAGGTGTTCGAGTGTTCGAACCGTAATGCGCAAGAAATTGGTATGGAAACCCCGTATTTACATATCTGCCTCTGTGCAGGAGAATCCGTATAGGTGTTCGAGTGTTCGAACCGTAATGCGCAAGAAATGATATGTAAACCCCGTATTTATTTATCTGCCACTGTGCAGGAGAATCCGTATAGGTATTCGAGTGTTCGAACCGTAATGCGCAAGAAATGGTATGGAAACCCCGTATTTACATATCTGCCACTCTGCAGAAGAATCCGTATAGGTGTTCGAGTGTTCGATCCGTAATGCGCGAGAATTGGTATGTAAACCCGTTATTTACATATCTGCCACTGCGCAGGAGAATCCGTATAGGTGTTCGAGTGTTCGAACCGTAATGCGCAAGAAATGGTATGGAAACCCCGTATTTACGAATCTACCACTACGCAGGAGAATCCGTATAGGTGTTCGAGTGTTCGAACCGTAATGCGCAAGAAATGGTATGGAAACCCCGTATTTACATATCTGCCACTGTGCAGGAGAATCCGTATAGGTGTTCGAGTGTTCGAACCGTAATGCGCAAGAAATGGTATGTAAACCACGTATTTACGTATCTGCCACTGTGCAGGAGAATCCATATAGGTGTTCGAGTGTTCGAACCGTAATGCGCAAGAAATGATATGTAAACCCTGTATTTACTTATCTGCCACTGTGCAGGAGAATCCGTATAGGTATTCGAGTGTTCGAACCGTAATGCGCAAGAAATGGTATGGAAACCCCGTATTTACATATCTGCCACTCTGCAGAAGAATCCGTATAGGTGTTCGAGTGTTCGATCCGTAATGCGCAAGAATTGGTATGTAAACCCGTTATTTACATATCTGCCACTGCGCAGGAGAATCCGTATAGGTGTTCGAGTGTTCGAACCGTAATGCGCAAGAAATGGTATGGAAACCCCGTATTTACAAATCTACCACTATGCAGGAGAATCCGTATAGGTGTTCGAGTGTTCGAACCGTAATGCGCAAGAAATGGTATGGAAACCCCGTATTTACATATCTGCCACTGTGCAGGAGAATCCGTATAGGTGTTCGAGTGTTCGAACCGTAATGCGCAAGAAATGGTATGTAAACCACGTATTTACATATCTGCCACTGTGCAGGAGAATCCATATAGGTGTTCGAGTGTTCGAACCGTAATGCGCAAGAAATTGGTATGGAAACCCCGTATTTACATATCTGCCTCTGTGCAGGAGAATCCGTATAGGTGTTCGAGTGTTCGAACCGTAATGCGCAAGAAATGATATGTAAACCCCGTATTTATTTATCTGCCACTGTGCAGGAGAATCCGTATAGGTATTCGAGTGTTCGAACCGTAATGCGCAAGAAATGGTATGGAAACCCCGTATTTACATATCTGCCACTCTGCAGAAGAATCCGTATAGGTGTTCGAGTGTTCGATCCGTAATGCGCGAGAATTGGTATGTAAACCCGTTATTTACATATCTGCCACTGCGCAGGAGAATCCGTATAGGTGTTCGAGTGTTCGAACCGTAATGCGCAAGAAATGGTATGGAAACCCCGTATTTACGAATCTACCACTATGCAGGAGAATCCGTATAGGTGTTCGAGTGTTCGAACCGTAATGCGCAAGAAATGGTATGGAAACCCCGTATTTACATATCTGCCACTGTGCAGGAGAATCCGTATAGGTGTTCGAGTGTTCGAACCGTAATGCGCAAGAAATGGTATGTAAACCACGTATTTACGTATCTGCCACTGTGCAGGAGAATCCATATAGGTGTTCGAGTGCTCGAACCGTAATGCGCAAGAAATGATATGTAAACCCCGTATTTACTTATCTGCCACTGTGCAGGAGAATCCGTATAGGTATTCGAGTGTTCGAACCGTAATGCGCAAGAAATGGTATGGAAACCCCGTATTTACATATCTGCCACTCTGCAGAAGAATCCGTATAGGTGTTCGAGTGTTCGATCCGTAATGCGCAAGAATTGGTGTGTAAACCCGTTATTTACATATCTGCCACTGCGCAGGAGAATCCGTATAGGTGTTCGAGTGTTCGAACCGTAATGCGCAAGAAATGGTATGGAAACCCCGTATTTACAAATCTACCACTATGCAGGAGAATCCGTATAGGTGTTCGAGTGTTCGAACCGTAATGCGCAAGAAATGGTATGGATACCCCGTATTTACATATCGGCCACTGTGCAGGAGAATCCGTATAGGTGTTCGAGTGTTCGAACCGTAATGCGCAAGAAATGGTATGTAAACCACGTATTTACATATCTGCCACTGTGGAGGAGAATCCATATAGGTGTTCGAGTGTTCGAACCGTAATGCGCAAGAAATTGGTATGGAAACCCCGTATTTACATATCTGCCTCTGTGCAGGAGAATCCGTATAGGTGTTCGAGTGTTCGAACCGTAATGCGCAAGAAATGATATGAAAACCCCGTATTTATTTATCTGCCACTGTGCAGGAGAATCCGTATAGGTATTCGAGTGTTCGAACCGTAATGCGCAAGAAATGGTATGGAAACCCCGTATTTACATATCTGCCACTCTGCAGAAGAATCCGTATAGGTGTTCGAGTGTTCGATCCGTAATGCGCAAGAATTGGTATGTAAACCCGTTATTTAAATATCTGCCACTGCGCAGGAGAATCCGTATAGGTGTTCGAGTGTTCGAACCGTAATGCGCAAGAAATGGTATGGAAACCCCGTATTTACAAATCTACCACTATGCAGGAGAATCCGTATAGGTGTTCGAGTGTTCGAACCGAAATGCGCAAGAAATGGTATGGAAACCCCGTATTTACATATCTGCCACTGTGCAGGAGAATTCGTATAGGTGTTCGAGTGTTCGAACCGTAATACGCAAGAAATGGTATGTAAACCACGTATTTACGTATCTGCCACTGTGCAGGAGAATCCATATAGGGGTTCGAGTGTTCGAACCGTAATGCGCAAGAAATTGGTATGGAAACCCCGTATTTACATATCTGCCTCTGTGCAGGAGAATCCGTATAGGTGTTCGAGTGTTCGAACCGTAATGCGCAAGAAATGCTATGTAAACCCCGTATTTACATATCTGCCACTATGTAGGAGAATCCATATAGGTGTTCGAGTGTTCGAACCGTAATGCGCAAGAAATGGTATGGAAACCCCGTATTTACATATCTGCCACTGTGCAGGAGAATCCGTATAGGTGTTCGAGTGTTCGAACCGTAATGCGCAAGAAATGGTGTGTAAACCCCGCATTTACATATCTGCCACTGTGCAGAAGAATCCGTATAGGTGTTCGAGTGTTCGAACCGTAATGCGCAAGAATTGGTATGGAAACCCCATATTTACATATCTGCCACTGTGCAGGAGAATCCGTATAGGTGTTCGAGTGTTCGAACCGTAATGCACAGAAATGATATCTAAACCCCGTATTTACTTATCTGCCACTATGCAGGAGAATCCGTATAGGTGTTCTAGTGTTCGAACCGTAATGCACAAGAAATGATACCTAAACCCCGTATTTACTTATCTGCCACTGTGCAGGAGAATCCGTATAGGTGTTCGAGTGTTCGAACCGTAATGCGCAAGAAATGATATGTAAACCCCGTATTTATTTATCTGCCACTGTGCAGGAGAATCCGTATAGGTATTCGAGTGTTCGAACCGTAATGCGCAAGAAATGGTATGGAAACCCCGTATTTACATATCTGCCACTCTGCAGAAGAATCCGTATAGGTGTTCGAGTGTTCGATCCGTAATGCGCGAGAATTGGTATGTAAACCCGTTATTTACATATCTGCCACTACGCAGGAGAATCCGTATAGGTGTTCGAGTGTTCGAACCGTAATGCGCAAGAAATGGTATGGAAACCCCGTATTTACGAATCTACCACTATGCAGGAGAATCCATATAGGTGTTCGAGTGTTCGAACCGTAATGCGCAAGAAATGGTATGGAAACCCCGTATTTACATATCTGCCACTGTGCAGGAGAATCCGTATAGGTGTTCGAGTGTTCGAACCGTAATGCGCAAGAAATGGTATGTAAACCACGTATTTACGTATCTGCCACTGTGCAGGAGAATCCATATAGGTGTTCGAGTGTTCGAACCGTAATGCGCAAGAAATGATATGTAAACCCCGTATTTACTTATCTGCCACTGTGCAGGAGAATCCGTATAGGTATTCGAGTGTTCGAACCGTAATGCGCAAGAAATGGTATGGAAACCCCGTATTTACATATCTGCCACTCTGCAGAAGAATCCGTATAGGTGTTCGAGTGTTCGATCCGTAATGCGCAAGAATTGGTATGTAAACCCGTTATTTACATATCTGCCACTGCACAGGAGAATCCGTATAGGTGTTCGAGTGTTCGAACCGTAATGCGCAAGAAATGGTATGGAAACCCCGTATTTACAAATCTACCACTATGCAGGAGAATCCGTATAGGTGTTCGAGTGTTCGAACCGTAATGCGCAAGAAATGGTATGGAAACCCCGTATTTACATATCTGCCACTGTGCAGGAGAATCCGTATAGGTGTTCGAGTGTTCGAACCGTAATGCGCAAGAAATGGTATGTAAACCACGAATTTACATATCTGCCACTGTGCAGGAGAATCCATATAGGTGTTCGAGTGTTCGAACCGTAATGCGCAAGAAATTGGTATGGAAACCCCGTATTTACATATCTGCCTCTGTGCAGGAGAATCCGTATAGGTGTTCGAGTGTTCGAACCGTAATGCGCAAGAAATGATATGTAAACCCCGTATTTATTTATCTGCCACTGTGCAGGAGAATCCGTATAGGTATTCGAGTGTTCGAACCGTAATGCGCAAGAAATGGTATGGAAACCCCGTATTTACATATCTGCCACTCTGCAGAAGAATCCGTATAGGTGTTCGAGTGTTCGATCCGTAATGCGCGAGAATTGGTATGTAAACCCGTTATTTACATATCTGCCACTGCGCAGGAGAATCCGTATAGGTGTTCGAGTGTTCGAACCGTAATGCGCAAGAAATGGTATGGAAACCCCGTATTTACGAATCTACCACTATGCAGGAGAATCCGTATAGGTGTTCGAGTGTTCGAACCGTAATGCGCAAGAAATGGTATGGAAACCCCGTATTTACATATCTGCCACTGTGCAGGAGAATCCGTATAGGTGTTCGAGTGTTCGAACCGTAATGCGCAAGAAATGGTATGTAAACCACGTATTTACGTATCTGCCACTGTGCAGGAGAATCCATATAGGTGTTCGAGTGTTCGAACCGTAATGCGCAAGAAATGATATGTAAACCCCGTATTTACTTATCTGCCACTGTGCAGGAGAATCCGTATAGGTATTCGAGTGTTCGAACCGTAATGCGCAAGAAATGGTATGGAAACCCCGTATTTACATATCTGCCACTCTGCAGAAGAATCCGTATAGGTGTTCGAGTGTTCGATCCGTAATGCGCAAGAATTGGTATGTAAACCCGTTATTTACATATCTGCCACTGCGCAGGAGAATCCGTATAGGTGTTCGAGTGTTCGAACCGTAATGCGCAAGAAATGGTATGGAAACCCCGTATTTACAAATCTACCACTATGCAGGAGAATCCGTATAGGTGTTCGAGTGTTCGAACCGTAATGCGCAAGAAATGGTATGGAAACCCCGTATTTACATATCGGCCACTGTGCAGGAGAATCCGTATAGGTGTTCGAGTGTTCGAACCGTAATGCGCAAGAAATGGTATGTAAACCACGTATTTACATATCTGCCACTGTGGAGGAGAATCCATATAGGTGTTCGAGTGTTCGAACCGTAATGCGCAAGAAATTGGTATGGAAACCCCGTATTTACATATCTGCCTCTGTGCCGGAGAATCCGTATAGGTGTTCGAGTGTTCGAACCGTAATGCGCAAGAAATGATATGTAAACCCCGTATTTATTTATCTGCCACTGTGCAGGAGAATCCGTATAGGTATTCGAGTGTTCGAACCGTAATGCGCAAGAAATGGTATGGAAACCCCGTATTTACATATCTGCCACTCTGCAGAAGAATCCGTATAGGTGTTCGAGTGTTCGATCCGTAATGCGCAAGAATTGGTATGTAAACCCGTTATTTAAATATCTGCCACTGCGCAGGAGAATCCGTATAGGTGTTCGAGTGTTCGAACCGTAATGCGCAAGAAATGGTATGGAAACCCCGTATTTACAAATCTACCACTATGCAGGAGAATCCGTATAGGTGTTCGAGTGTTCGAACCGAAATGCGCAAGAAATGGTATGGAAACCCCGTATTTACATATCTGCCACTGTGCAGGAGAATTCGTATAGGTGTTCGAGTGTTCGAACCGTAATGCGCAAGAAATGGTATGTAAACCACGTATTTACGTATCTGCCACTGTGCAGGAGAATCCATATAGGTGTTCGAGTGTTCGAACCGTAATGCGCAAGAAATTGGTATGGAAACCCCGTATTTACATATCTGCCTCTGTGCAGGAGAATCCGTATAGGTGTTCGAGTGTTCGAACCGTAATGCGCAAGAAATGGTATGTAAACCCCGTATTTACATATCTGCCACTATGTAGGAGAATCCATATAGGTGTTCGAGTGTTCGAACCGTAATGCGCAAGAAATGGTATGGAAACCCCGTATTTACATATCTGCCACTGTGCAAGAGAATCCGTATAGGTGTTCGAGTGTTCGAACCGTAATGCGCAAGAAATGGTGTGTAAACCCCGTATTTACATATCTGCCACTGTGCAGAAGAATCCGTATAGGTGTTCGAGTGTTCGAACCGTAATGCGCAAGAATTGGTATGGAAACCCCATATTTACATATCTGCCACTGTGCAGGAGAATCCGTATAGGTGTTCGAGTGTTCGAACCGTAATGCACAGAAATGATATCTAAACCCCGTATTTACTTATCTGCCACTATGCAGGAGAATCCGTATAGGTGTTCTAGTGTTCGAACCGTAATGCACAAGAAATGATATCTAAACCCCGTATTTACTTATCTGCCACTGTGCAGGAGAATCCGTATAGGTGTTCGAGTGTTCGAACCGTAATGCGCAAGAAATGATATGTAAACCCCGTATTTATTTATCTGCCACTGTGCAGGAGAATCCGTATAGGTATTCGAGTGTTCGAACCGTAATGCGCAAGAAATGGTATGGAAACCCCGTATTTACATATCTGCCACTCTGCAGAAGAATCCGTATAGGTGTTCGAGTGTTCGATCCGTAATGCGCAAGAATTGGTATGTAAACCCGTTATTTACATATCTGCCACTGCGCAGGAGAATCCGTATAGGTGTTCGAGTGTTCGAACCGTAATGCGCAAGAAATGGTATGGAAACCCCGTATTTACAAATCTACCACTATGCAGGAGAATCCGTATAGGTGTTCGAGTGTTCGAACCGTAATGCGCAAGAAATGGTATGGAAACCCCGTATTTACATATCTGCCACTGTGCAGGAGAATCCGTATAGGTGTTCGAGTGTTCGAACCGTAATGCGCAAGAAATGGTATGTAAACCACGTATTTACATATCTGCCACTGTGCAGGAGAATCCATATAGGTGTTCGAGTGTTCGAACTGTAATGCGCAAGAAATTGGTATGGAAACCCCGTATTTACATATCTGCCTCTGTGCAGGAGAATCCGTATAGGTGTTCGAGTGTTCGAACCGTAATGCGCAAGAAATGATATGTAAACCCCGTATTTATTTATCTGCCACTGTGCAGGAGAATCCGTATAGGTATTCGAGTGTTCGAACCGTAATGCGCAAGAAATGGTATGGAAACCCCGTATTTACATATCTGCCACTCTGCAGAAGAATCCGTATAGGTGTTCGAGTGTTCGATCCGTAATGCGCGAGAATTGGTATGTAAACCCGTTATTTACATATCTGCCACTGCGCAGGAGAATCCGTATAGGTGTTCGAGTGTTCGAACCGTAATGCGCAAGAAATGGTATGGAAACCCCGTATTTACGAATCTACCACTATGCAGGAGAATCCGTATAGGTGTTCGAGTGTTCGAACCGTAATGCGCAAGAAATGGTATGGAAACCCCGTATTTACATATCTGCCACTGTGCAGGAGAATCCGTATAGGTGTTCGAGTGTTCGAACCGTAATGCGCAAGAAATGGTATGTAAACCACGTATTTACGTATCTGCCACTGTGCAGGAGAATCCATATAGGTGTTCGAGTGTTCGAACCGTAATGCGCAAGAAATGATATGTAAACCCCGTATTTACTTATCTGCCACTGTGCAGGAGAATCCGTATAGGTATTCGAGTGTTCGAACCGTAATGCGCAAGAAATGGTATGGAAACCCCGTATTTACATATCTGCCACTCTGCAGAAGAATCCATATAGGTGTTCGAGTGTTCGATCCGTAATGCGCAAGAATTGGTATGTAAACCCGTTATTTACATATCTGCCACTGCGCAGGAGAATCCGTATAGGTGTTCGAGTGTTCGAACCGTAATGCGCAAGAAATGGTATGGAAACCCCGTATTTACAAATCTACCACTATGCAGGAGAATCCGTATAGGTGTTCAAGTGTTCGAACCGTAATGCGCAAGAAATGGTATGGAAACCCCGTATTTACATATCGGCCACTGTGCAGGAGAATCCGTATAGGTGTTCGAGTGTTCGAACCGTAATGCGCAAGAAATGGTATGTAAACCACGTATTTACATATCTGCCACTGTGGAGGAGAATCCATATAGGTGTTCGAGTGTTCGAACCGTAATGCGCAAGAAATTGGTATGGAAACCCCGTATTTACATATCTGCCTCTGTGCAGGAGAATCCGTATAGGTGTTCGAGTGTTCGAACCGTAATGCGCAAGAAATGATATGTAAACCCCGTATTTATTTATCTGCCACTGTGCAGGAGAATCCGTATAGGTATTCGAGTGTTCGAACCGTAATGCGCAAGAAATGGTATGGAAACCCCGTATTTACATATCTGCCACTCTGCAGAAGAATCCGTATAGGTGTTCGAGTGTTCGATCCGTAATGCGCAAGAATTGGTATGTAAACCCGTTATTTAAATATCTGCCACTGCGCAGGAGAATCCGTATAGGTGTTCGAGTGTTCGAACCGTAATGCGCAAGAAATGGTATGGAAACCCCGTATTTACAAATCTACCACTATGCAGGAGAATCCGTATAGGTGTTCGAGTGTTCGAACCGAAATGCGCAAGAAATGGTATGGAAACCCCGTATTTACATATCGGCCACTGTGCAGGAGAATCCGTATAGGTGTTCGAGTGTTCGAACCGTAATGCGCAAGAAATGGTATGTAAACCACGTATTTACATATCTGCCACTGTGGAGGAGAATCCATATAGGTGTTCGAGTGTTCGAACCGTAATGCGCAAGAAATTGGTATGGAAACCCCGTATTTACATATCTGCCTCTGTGCAGGAGAATCCGTATAGGTGTTCGAGTGTTCGAACCGTAATGCGCAAGAAATGATATGTAAACCCCGTATTTATTTATCTGCCACTGTGCAGGAGAATCCGTATAGGTATTCGAGTGTTCGAACCGTAATGCGCAAGAAATGGTATGGAAACCCCGTATTTACATATCTGCCACTCTGCAGAAGAATCCGTATAGGTGTTCGAGTGTTCGATCCGTAATGCGCAAGAATTGGTATGTAAACCCGTTATTTAAATATCTGCCACTGCGCAGGAGAATCCGTATAGGTGTTCGAGTGTTCGAACCGTAATGCGCAAGAAATGGTATGGAAACCCCGTATTTACAAATCTACCACTATGCAGGAGAATCCGTATAGGTGTTCGAGTGTTCGAACCGAAATGCGCAAGAAATGGTATGGAAACCCCGTATTTACATATCTGCCACTGTGCAGGAGAATCCGTATAGGTGTTCGAGTGTTCGAACCGTAATGCGCAAGAAATGGTATGTAAACCACGTATTTACGTATCTGCCACTGTGCAGGAGAATCCATACAGGTGTTCGAGTGTTCGAACCGTAATGCGCAAGAAATTGGTATGGAAACCCCGTACTTACAAATCTACCACTATGCAGGAGAATCCGTATAGGTGTTCGAGTGTTCGAACCGTAATGCGCAAGAAATGGTATGGAAACCCCGTATTTACATATCTGCCACTGTGCAGGAGAATCCGTATAGGTGTTCGAGTGTTCGAACCGTAATGCGCAAGAAATGGTGTGTAAACCCCGTATTTACATATCTGCCAATGTGCAGAAGAATCCGTATAGGTGTTCGAGTGTTCGAACCGTAATGCGCAAGAATTGGTATGGAAACCCCATATTTACATATCTGCCACTGTGCAGGAGAATCCGTATAGGTGTTCGAGTGTTCGAACCGTAATGCACAAGAAATGATATCTAAACCCCGTATTTACTTATCTGCCACTATGCAGGAGAATCCGTATAGGTGTTCTAGTGTTCGAACCGTAATGCACAAGAAATGATATCTAAACCCCGTATTTACTTATCTGCCACTGTGCAGGAGAATCCGTATAGGTGTTCGAGTGTTCGAACCGTAATGCGCAAGAAATGATATGTAAACCCCGTATTTATTTATCTGTCACTATGCAGGAGAATCCGTATAGGTATTCGAGTGTTCGAACCGTAATGCGCAAGAAATGGTATGGAAATCCCGTATTTACATATCTGCCACTCTGCAGAAGAATCCGTATAGGTGTTCGAGTGTTCGATCCGTAATGCGCAAGAATTGGTATGTAAACCCGTTATTTACATATCTGCCACTGCGCAGGAGAATCCGTATAGGTGTTCGAGTGTTCGAACCGTAATGCGCAAGAAATGGTATGGAAACCCCGTATTTACAAATCTACAACTATGCAGGAGAATCCGTATAGGTGTTCGAGTGTTCGAACCGTAATGCGCAAGAAATGGTATGGAAACCCCGTATTTACATATCTGCCACTGTGCAGGAGAATCCGTATAGGTGTTCGAGTGTTCGAACCGTAATGCGCAAGAAATGGTATGTAAACCACGTATTTACGTATCTGCCACTGTGCAGGAGAATCCATATAGGTGTTCGAGTGTTCGAACCGTAATGCGCAAGAAATGATATGTAAACCCCGTATTTACTTATCTGCCACTGTGCAGGAGAATCCGTATAGGTATTCGAGTGTTCGAACCGTAATGCGCAAGAAATGTTATGGAAACCCCGTATTTACATATCTGCCACTCTGCAGAAGAATCCGTATAGGTGTTCGAGTGTTCTATCCGTAATGCGCAAGAATTGGTATGTAAACCCGTTATTTACATATCTGCCACTGCGCTGGAGAATCCGTATAGGTGTTCGAGTGTTCGAACCGTAATGCGCAAGAAATGGTATGGAAACCCCGTATTTACAAATCTACCACTATGCAGGAGAATCCGTATAGGTGTTCGAGTGTTCGAACCGTAATGCGCAAGAAATGGTATGGAAACCCCGTATTTACATATCTGCCACTGTGCAGGAGAATCCGTATAGGTGTTCGAGTGTTCGAACCGTAATGCGCAAGAAATGGTATGTAAACCACGTATTTACATATCTGCCACTGTGCAGGAGAATCCATATAGGTGTTCGAGTGTTCGAACCGTAATGCGCAAGAAATTGGTATGGAAACCCCGTATTTACATATCTGCCTCTGTGCAGGAGAATCCGTATAGGTGTTTGAGTGTTCGAACCGTAATGCGCAAGAAATGATATGTAAACCCCGTATTTATTTATCTGCCACTGTGCAGGAGAATCCGTATAGGTATTCGAGTGTTCGAACCGTAATGCGCAAGAAATGGTATGGAAACCCCGTATTTACATATCTGCCACTCTGCAGAAGAATCCGTATAGGTGTTCGAGTGTTCGATCCGTAATGCGCGAGAATTGGTATGTAAACCCGTTATTTACATATCTGCCACTGCGCAGGAGAATCCGTATAGGTGTTCGAGTGTTCGAACCGTAATGCGCAAGAAATGGTATGGAAACCCCGTATTTACGAATCTACCACTATGCAGGAGAATCCGTATAGGTGTTCGAGTGTTCGAACCGTAATGCGCAAGAAATGGTATGGAAACCCCGTATTTACATATCTGCCACTGTGCAGGAGAATCCGTATAGGTGTTCGAGTGTTCGAACCGTAATGCGCAAGAAATGATATGTAAACCCCGTATTTATTTATCTGTCACTATGCAGGAGAATCCGTATAGGTATTCGAGTGTTCGAACCGTAATGCGCAAGAAATGGTATGGAAATCCCGTATTTACATATCTGCCACTCTGCAGAAGAATCCGTATAGGTGTTCGAGTGTTCGATCCGTAATGCGCAAGAATTGGTATGTAAACCCGTTATTTACATATCTGCCACTGCGCAGGAGAATCCGTATAGGTGTTCGAGTGTTCGAACCGTAATGCGCAAGAAATGGTATGGAAACCCCGTATTTACAAATCTACAACTATGCAGGAGAATCCGTATAGGTGTTCGAGTGTTCGAACCGTAATGCGCAAGAAATGGTATGGAAACCCCGTATTTACATATCTGCCACTGTGCAGGAGAATCCGTATAGGTGTTCGAGTGTTCGAACCGTAATGCGCAAGAAATGGTATGTAAACCACGTATTTACGTATCTGCCACTGTGCAGGAGAATCCATATAGGTGTTCGAGTGTTCGAACCGTAATGCGCAAGAAATGATATGTAAACCCCGTATTTACTTATCTGCCACTGTGCAGGAGAATCCGTATAGGTATTCGAGTGTTCGAACCGTAATGCGCAAGAAATGTTATGGAAACCCCGTATTTACATATCTGTCACTCTGCAGAAGAATCCGTATAGGTGTTCGAGTGTTCTATCCGTAATGCGCAAGAATTGGTATGTAAACCCGTTATTTACATATCTGCCACTGCGCTGGAGAATCCGTATAGGTGTTCGAGTGTTCGAACCGTAATGCGCAAGAAATGGTATGGAAACCCCGTATTTACAAATCTACCACTATGCAGGAGAATCCGTATAGGTGTTCGAGTGTTCGAACCGTAATGCGCAAGAAATGGTATGGAAACCCCGTATTTACATATCTGCCACTGTGCAGGAGAATCCGTATAGGTGTTCGAGTGTTCGAACCGTAATGCGCAAGAAATGGTATGTAAACCACGTATTTACATATCTGCCACTGTGCAGGAGAATCCATATAGGTGTTCGAGTGTTCGAACCGTAATGCGCAAGAAATTGGTATGGAAACCCCGTATTTACATATCTGCCTCTGTGCAGGAGAATCCGTATAGGTGTTTGAGTGTTCGAACCGTAATGCGCAAGAAATGATATGTAAACCCCGTATTTATTTATCTGCCACTGTGCAGGAGAATCCGTATAGGTATTCGAGTGTTCGAACCGTAATGCGCAAGAAATGGTATGGAAACCCCGTATTTACATATCTGCCACTCTGCAGAAGAATCCGTATAGGTGTTCGAGTGTTCGATCCGTAATGCGCGAGAATTGGTATGTAAACCCGTTATTTACATATCTGCCACTGCGCAGGAGAATCCGTATAGGTGTTCGAGTGTTCGAACCGTAATGCGCAAGAAATGGTATGGAAACCCCGTATTTACGAATCTACCACTATGCAGGAGAATCCGTATAGGTGTTCGAGTGTTCGAACCGTAATGCGCAAGAAATGGTATGGAAACCCCGTATTTACATATCTGCCACTGTGCAGGAGAATCCGTATAGGTGTTCGAGTGTTCGAACCGTAATGCGCAAGAAATGATATGTAAACCCCGTATTTATTTATCTGTCACTATGCAGGAGAATCCGTATAGGTATTCGAGTGTTCGAACCGTAATGCGCAAGAAATGGTATGGAAATCCCGTATTTACATATCTGCCACTCTGCAGAAGAATCCGTATAGGTGTTCGAGTGTTCGATCCGTAATGCGCAAGAATTGGTATGTAAACCCGTTATTTACATATCTGCCACTGCGCAGGAGAATCCGTATAGGTGTTCGAGTGTTCGAACCGTAATGCGCAAGAAATGGTATGGAAACCCCGTATTTACAAATCTACAACTATGCAGGAGAATCCGTATAGGTGTTCGAGTGTTCGAACCGTAATGCGCAAGAAATGGTATGGAAACCCCGTATTTACATATCTGCCACTGTGCAGGAGAATCCGTATAGGTGTTCGAGTGTTCGAACCGTAATGCGCAAGAAATGGTATGTAAACCACGTATTTACGTATCTGCCACTGTGCAGGAGAATCCATATAGGTGTTCGAGTGTTCGAACCGTAATGCGCAAGAAATGATATGTAAACCCCGTATTTACTTATCTGCCACTGTGCAGGAGAATCCGTATAGGTATTCGAGTGTTCGAACCGTAATGCGCAAGAAATGTTATGGAAACCCCGTATTTACATATCTGCCACTCTGCAGAAGAATCCGTATAGGTGTTCGAGTGTTCTATCCGTAATGCGCAAGAATTGGTATGTAAACCCGTTATTTACATATCTGCCACTGCGCTGGAGAATCCGTATAGGTGTTCGAGTGTTCGAACCGTAATGCGCAAGAAATGGTATGGAAACCCCGTATTTACAAATCTACCACTATGCAGGAGAATCCGTATAGGTGTTCGAGTGTTCGAACCGTAATGCGCAAGAAATGGTATGGAAACCCCGTATTTACATATCTGCCACTGTGCAGGAGAATCCGTATAGGTGTTCGAGTGTTCGAACCGTAATGCGCAAGAAATGGTATGTAAACCACGTATTTACATATCTGCCACTGTGCAGGAGAATCCATATAGGTGTTCGAGTGTTCGAACCGTAATGCGCAAGAATTGGTATGGAAACCCCATATTTACATATCTGCCACTGTGCAGGAGAATCCGTATAGGTGTTCGAGTGTTCGAACCGTAATGCACAAGAAATGATATCTAAACCCCGTATTTACTTATCTGCCACTATGCAGGAGAATCCGTATAGGTGTTCTAGTGTTCGAACCGTAATGCACAAGAAATGATATCTAAACCCCGTATTTACTTATCTGCCACTGTGCAGGAGAATCCGTATAGGTGTTCGAGTGTTCGAACCGTAATGCGCAAGAAATGATATGTAAACCCCGTATTTATTTATCTGTCACTATGCAGGAGAATCCGTATAGGTATTCGAGTGTTCGAACCGTAATGCGCAAGAAATGGTATGGAAATCCCGTATTTACATATCTGCCACTCTGCAGAAGAATCCGTATAGGTGTTCGAGTGTTCGATCCGTAATGCGCAAGAATTGGTATGTAAACCCGTTATTTACATATCTGCCACTGCGCAGGAGAATCCGTATAGGTGTTCGAGTGTTCGAACCGTAATGCGCAAGAAATGGTATGGAAACCCCGTATTTACAAATCTACAACTATGCAGGAGAATCCGTATAGGTGTTCGAGTGTTCGAACCGTAATGCGCAAGAAATGGTATGGAAACCCCGTATTTACATATCTGCCACTGTGCAGGAGAATCCGTATAGGTGTTCGAGTGTTCGAACCGTAATGCGCAAGAAATGGTATGTAAACCACGTATTTACGTATCTGCCACTGTGCAGGAGAATCCATATAGGTGTTCGAGTGTTCGAACCGTAATGCGCAAGAAATGATATGTAAACCCCGTATTTACTTATCTGCCACTGTGCAGGAGAATCCGTATAGGTATTCGAGTGTTCGAACCGTAATGCGCAAGAAATGTTATGGAAACCCCGTATTTACATATCTGCCACTCTGCAGAAGAATCCGTATAGGTGTTCGAGTGTTCTATCCGTAATGCGCAAGAATTGGTATGTAAACCCGTTATTTACATATCTGCCACTGCGCTGGAGAATCCGTATAGGTGTTCGAGTGTTCGAACCGTAATGCGCAAGAAATGGTATGGAAACCCCGTATTTACAAATCTACCACTATGCAGGAGAATCCGTATAGGTGTTCGAGTGTTCGAACCGTAATGCGCAAGAAATGGTATGGAAACCCCGTATTTACATATCTGCCACTGTGCAGGAGAATCCGTATAGGTGTTCGAGTGTTCGAACCGTAATGCGCAAGAAATGGTATGTAAACCACGTATTTACATATCTGCCACTGTGCAGGAGAATCCATATAGGTGTTCGAGTGTTCGAACCGTAATGCGCAAGAAATTGGTATGGAAACCCCGTATTTACATATCTGCCTCTGTGCAGGAGAATCCGTATAGGTGTTTGAGTGTTCGAACCGTAATGCGCAGGAAATGATATGTAAACCCCGTATTTATTTATCTGCCACTGTGCAGGAGAATCCGTATAGGTATTCGAGTGTTCGAACCGTAATGCGCAAGAAATGGTATGGAAACCCCGTATTTACATATCTGCCACTCTGCAGAAGAATCCGTATAGGTGTTCGAGTGTTCGATCCGTAATGCGCGAGAATTGGTATGTAAACCCGTTATTTACATATCTGCCACTGCGCAGGAGAATCCGTATAGGTGTTCGAGTGTTCGAACCGTAATGCGCAAGAAATGGTATGGAAACCCCGTATTTACGAATCTACCACTATGCAGGAGAATCCGTATAGGTGTTCGAGTGTTCGAACCGTAATGCGCAAGAAATGGTATGGAAACCCCGTATTTACATATCTGCCACTGTGCAGGAGAATCCGTATAGGTGTTCGAGTGTTCGAACCGTAATGCGCAAGAAATGATATGTAAACCCCGTATTTATTTATCTGTCACTATGCAGGAGAATCCGTATAGGTATTCGAGTGTTCGAACCGTAATGCGCAAGAAATGGTATGGAAATCCCGTATTTACATATCTGCCACTCTGCAGAAGAATCCGTATAGGTGTTCGAGTGTTCGATCCGTAATGCGCAAGAATTGGTATGTAAACCCGTTATT
The DNA here is from genome assembly GCF_055761805.1 of Camellia sinensis. Classification (NCBI taxonomy): domain Eukaryota; kingdom Viridiplantae; phylum Streptophyta; class Magnoliopsida; order Ericales; family Theaceae; genus Camellia; species Camellia sinensis. The sequence continues at coordinate 1,487,048 of NW_028128989.1, read as the reverse complement.
TACATATCTGCCACTGCGCAGGAGAATCCGTATAGGTGTTCGAGTGTTCGAACCGTAATGCGCAAGAAATGGTATGGAAACCCCGTATTTACAAATCTACAACTATGCAGGAGAATCCGTATAGGTGTTCGAGTGTTCGAACCGTAATGCGCAAGAAATGGTATGGAAACCCCGTATTTACATATCTGCCACTGTGCAGGAGAATCCGTATAGGTGTTCGAGTGTTCGAACCGTAATGCGCAAGAAATGGTATGTAAACCACGTATTTACGTATCTGCCACTGTGCAGGAGAATCCATATAGGTGTTCGAGTGTTCGAACCGTAATGCGCAAGAAATGATATGTAAACCCCGTATTTACTTATCTGCCACTGTGCAGGAGAATCCGTATAGGTATTCGAGTGTTCGAACCGTAATGCGCAAGAAATGTTATGGAAACCCCGTATTTACATATCTGCCACTCTGCAGAAGAATCCGTATAGGTGTTCGAGTGTTCTATCCGTAATGCGCAAGAATTGGTATGTAAACCCGTTATTTACATATCTGCCACTGCGCTGGAGAATCCGTATAGGTGTTCGAGTGTTCGAACCGTAATGCGCAAGAAATGGTATGGAAACCCCGTATTTACAAATCTACCACTATGCAGGAGAATCCGTATAGGTGTTCGAGTGTTCGAACCGTAATGCGCAAGAAATGGTATGGAAACCCCGTATTTACATATCTGCCACTGTGCAGGAGAATCCGTATAGGTGTTCGAGTGTTCGAACCGTAATGCGCAAGAAATGGTATGTAAACCACGTATTTACATATCTGCCACTGTGCAGGAGAATCCATATAGGTGTTCGAGTGTTCGAGCCGTAATGCGCAAGAAATTGGTATGGAAACCCCGTATTTACATATCTGCCTCTGTGCAGCAGAATCCGTATAGGTGTTTGAGTGTTCGAACCGTAATGCGCAAGAAATGATATGTAAACCCCGTATTTATTTATCTGCCACTGTGCAGGAGAATCCGTATAGGTATTCGAGTGTTCGAACCGTAATGCGCAAGAAATGGTATGGAAACCCCGTATTTACATATCTGCCACTCTGCAGAAGAATCCGTATAGGTGTTCGAGTGTTCGATCCGTAATGCGCGAGAATTGGTATGTAAACCCGTTATTTACATATCTGCCACTGCGCAGGAGAATCCGTATAGGTGTTCGAGTGTTCGAACCGTAATGCGCAAGAAATGGTATGGAAACCCCGTATTTACGAATCTACCACTATGCAGGAGAATCCGTATAGGTGTTCGAGTGTTCGAACCGTAATGCGCAAGAAATGGTATGGAAACCCCGTATTTACATATCTGCCACTGTGCAGGAGAATCCGTATAGGTGTTCGAGTGTTCGAACCGTAATGCGCAAGAAATGGAATGTAAACCACGTATTTACATATCTGCCACTGTGCAGGAGAATCCATATAGGTGTTCGAGTGTTCGAACCGTAATGCGCAAGAAATTGGTATGGAAACCCCGTATTTACATATCTGCCTCTGTGCAGGAGAATCCGTATAGGTGTTCGAGTGTTCGAACCGTAATGCGCAAGAAATGATATGTAAACCCCGTATTTATTTATCTGCCACTGTGCAGGAGAATCCGTATAGGTATTCGAGTGTTCGAACCGTAATGCGCAAGAAATGGTATGGAAACCCCGTATTTACATACCTGCCACTCTGCAGAAGAATCCGTATAGGTGTTCGAGTGTTCGATCCGTAATGCGCAAGAATTGGTATGTAAACCCGTTATTTACATATCTGCCACTGCGCAGGAGAATCCGTATAGGTGTTCGAGTGTTCGAACCGTAATGCGCAAGAAATGGTATGGAAACCCCGTATTTACAAATCTACCACTATGCAGGAGAATCCGTATAGGTGTTCGAGTGTTCGAACCGAAATGCGCAAGAAATGGTATGGAAACCCCGTATTTACATATCTGCCACTGTGCAGGAGAATCCGTATAGGTGTTCGAGTGTTCGAACCGTAATGCGCAAGAAATGGTATGTAAACCCCGTATTTACATATCTGCCACTATGTAGGAGAATCCATATAGGTGTTCGAGTGTTCGAACCGTAATGCGCAAGAAATGGTATGGAAACCCCGTATTTACGTATCTGCCACTGTGCAGGAGAATCCGTATAGGTGTTCGAGTGTTCGAACCGTAATGCGCAAGAAATGGTGTGTAAACCCCGTATTTACATATCTGCCACTGTGCAGAAGAATCCGTATAGGTGTTCGAGTGTTCGAACCGTAATGCGCAAGAATTGGTATGGAAACCCCATATTTACATATCTGCCACTGTGCAGGAGAATCCGTATAGGTGTTCGAGTGTTCGAACCGTAATGCACAAGAAATGGTATCTAAACCCCGTATTTACTTATCTGCCACTATACAGGAGAATCCGTATAGGTGTTCTAGTGTTCGAACCGTAATGCACAAGAAATGATATCTAAACCCCGTATTTACTTATCTGCCACTGTGCAGGAGAATCCGTATAGGTGTTCGAGTGTTCGAACCGTAATGCGCAAGAAATGATATGTAAACCCCGTATTTATTTATCTGCCACTGTGCAGGAGAATCCGTATAGGTATTCGAGTGTTCGAACCGTAATGCGCAAGAAATGGTATGGAAACCCCGTATTTACATATCTGCCACTCTGCAGAAGAATCCGTATAGGTGTTCGAGTGTTCGATCCGTAATGCGCAAGAATTGGTATGTAAACCCATTATTCACATATCTGCCACTGCGCAGGAGAATCCGTATAGGTGTTCGAGTGTTCGAACCGTAATGCGCAAGAAATGGTATGGAAACCCCGTATTTACAAGTCTACCACTATGCAGGAGAATCCGTATAGGTGTTCGAGTGTTCGAACCGTAATGCGCAAGAAATGGTATGGAAACCCCGTATTTACATATCTGCCACTGTGCAGGAGAATCCGTATAGGTGTTCGAGTGTTCGAACCGTAATGCGCAAGAAATGGTATGTAAACCCGTTATTTACATATCTGCCACTGCGCAGGAGAATCCGTATAGGTGTTCGAGTGTTCGAACCGTAATGCGCAAGAAATGGTATGGAAACCCCGTATTTACAAATCTACCACTATGCAGGAGAATCCGTATAGGTGTTCGAGTGTTCGAACCGTAAGGCGCAAGAAATGGTATGTAAACCCCGTATTTACATATCTGCCACTGTGCGGGAGAATCCGTATAGGTGTTCGAGTGTTCGAACCGTAATGTGCAAGAAATGGTACGGAAACCCCGTATTTACATATCTGCCAATGTGCAGGAGAATCCGTATAGGTGTTCGAGTGTTCGAACTGTAATGTGCAAGAAATGGTATGTAAACCCCGTATTTACAAATCTGCCACTGTGCAGGAGAATCCGTATAGGTGTTTGAGTGTTCGAACCGTAATGCGTGAGAAATCGTATGGAAACCCCGTATTTACATATCTGCCACTCTGCAGAAGAATCCGTATAGGTGTTCGAGTGTTCGATCCGTAATGCGCAAGAATTGGTATGTAAACCCGTTATTTACATATCTGCCACTGCACAGGAGAATCCGTATAGGTGTTCGAGTGTTCGAACCGTAATGCGCAAGAAATGGTATGGAAACCCCGTATTTACAAATCTACCACTATGCAGGAGAATCCGTATAGGTGTTCGAGTGTTCGAACCGTAATGCGCAAGAAATGGTATGGAAACCCCGTATTTACATATCTGCCACTGTGCAGGAGAATCCGTATAGGTGTTCGAGTGTTCGAACCGTAATGTGCAAGAAATGGTATGTAAACCCCGTATTTACATATCTGCCACTGTGCAGGAGAATCCGTATAGGTGTTCGAGTGTTCGAACCGTAATGCATGAGAAATGGTAAGTAAACGCCGTATTTACATATCTGCCACTATGCAGGAGAATCCATATAGGTGTTCGAGTGTTCGAACCGTAATGCGCAAGAAATGGTATGGAAACCCCGTATTTACATATCTGCCACTGTGCAGGAGAATCCGTATAGGTGTTCGAGTGTTCGAACCGTAATGCGCAAGAAATGGTATGTAAACCCCGTATTTACATATCTGCCACTATGTAGGAGAATCCATATAGGTGTTCGAGTGTTCGAACCGTAATGCGCAAGAAATGGTATGGAAACCCCGTATTTACATATCTGCCACTGTGCAGGAGAATCCGTATAGGTGTTCGAGTGTTCGAACCGTAATGCACAAGAAATGATATCTAAACCCCGTATTTACTTATCTGCCACTATGCAGGAGAATCCGTATAGGTGTTCTATTGTTCGAACCGTAATGCACAAGAAATGATATCTAAACCCCGTATTTACTTATCTGCCACTGTGCAGGAGAATCCGTATAGGTGTTCGAGTGTTCGAACCGTAATGCGCAAGAAATGATATGTAAACCCCGTATTTATTTATCTGCCACTGTGCAGGAGAATCCGTATAGGTATTCGAGTGTTCGAACCGTAATGCGCAAGAAATGGTATGGAAACCCCGTATTTACATATCTGCCACTCTGCAGAAGAATCCGTATAGGTGTTCGAGTGTTCGATCCGTAATGCGCAAGAATTGGTATGTAAACCCGTTATTCACATATCTGCCACTGCGCAGGAGAATCCGTATAGGTGTTCGAGTGTTCGAACCGTAATGCGCAAGAAATGGTATGGAAACCCCGTATTTACAAATCTACCACTATGCAGGAGAATCCGTATAGGTGTTCGAGTGTTCGAACCGTAAGGCGCAAGAAATGGTATGTAAACCCCGTATTTACATATCTGCCACTGTGCGGGAGAATCCGTATAGGTGTTCGAGTGTTCGAACCGTAATGTGCAAGAAATGGTACGGAAACCCCGTATTTACATATCTGCCAATGTGCAGGAGAATCCGTATAGGTGTTCGAGTGTTCGAACCGTAATGTGCTAGAAATGGTATGTAAACCCCGTATTTACATATCTGCCACTGTGCAGGAGAATCCGTATAGGTGTTCGAGTGTTCGAACCGTAATGCGTGAGAAATGGTAAGTAAACGCCGTATTTACATATCTGCCACTATGCAGGAGAATCCATATAGGTGTTCGAGTGTTCGAACCGTAATGCGCAAGAAATGGTATGAAAACCCCGTATTTACATATCTACCACTGTGCAGGAGAATCCGTATAGGTGTTCGAGTGTTCGAACCGTAATGCACAAGAAATGATATCTAAACCCCGTATTTACTTATCTGCAACTATGCAGGAGAATCCGTATAGGTGTTCTAGTGTTCGAACCGTAATGCACAAGAAATGATATCTAAACCCCGTATTTACTTATCTGCCACTGTGCAGGAGAATCCGTATAGGTGTTCGAGTGTTCGAACCGTAATGCGCAAGAAATGATATGTAAACCCCGTATTTACTTATCTGCCACTGTGCAGGAGAATCCGTATAGGTATTCGAGTGTTCGAACCGTAATACGCAAGAAATGGTATGGAAACCCCGTATTTACATATCTGCCACTCTGTAGAAGAATCCGTATAGGTGTTCGAGTGTTCGATCCGTAATGCGCAAGAATTGGTATGTAAACCCGTTATTTACATATCTGCCACTGCGCAGGAGAATCCGTATAGGTGTTCGAGTGTTCGAACCGTAATGCGCAAGAAATGGTATGGAAACCCCGTATTTACAAATCTACCACTATGCAGGAGAATCCGTATAGGTGTTCGAGTGTTCGAACCGTAAGGCGCAAGAAATGGTATGTAAACCCCGTATTTACATATCTGCCACTGTGCGGGACAATCCGTATAGGTGTTCGAGTGTTCGAACCGTAATGTGCAAGAAATGGTACGGAAACCCCGTATTTACATATCTGCCAATGTGCAGGAGAATCCGTATAGGTGTTCGAGTGTTCGAACCGTAATGTGCTAGAAATGGTATGTAAACCCCGTATTTACATATCTGCCACTGTGCAGGAGAATCCGTATAGGTGTTCGAGTGTTCGAACCGTAATGCGTGAGAAATGGTAAGTAAACGCCGTATTTACATATCTGCCACTATGCAGGAGAATCCATATAGGTGTTCGAGTGTTCGAACCGTAATGCGCAAGAAATGGTATGGAAACCCCGTATTTACATATCTGCCACTGTGCAGGAGAATCCGTATAGGTGTTCGAGTGTTCGAACCGTAATGCGCAAGAAATGATATGTAAACCCCGTATTTATTTATCTGCCACTGTGCAGGAGAATCCGTATAGGTATTCGAGTGTTCGAACCGTAATGCGCAAGAAATGGTATGGAAACCCCGTATTTACATATCTGCCACTCTGCAGAAGAATCCGTATAGGTGTTCGAGTGTTCGATCCGTAATGCGCAAGAATTGGTATGTAAACCCGTTATTCACATATCTGCCACTGCGCAGGAGAATCCGTATAGGTGTTCGAGTGTTCGAACCGTAATGCGCAAGAAATGGTATGGAAACCCCGTATTTACAAATCTACCACTATGCAGGAGAATCCGTATAGGTGTTCGAGTGTTCGAACCGTAAGGCGCAAGAAATGGTATGTAAACCCCGTATTTACATATCTGCCACTGTGCGGGAGAATCCGTATAGGTGTTCGAGTGTTCGAACCGTAATGTGCAAGAAATGGTACGGAAACCCCGTATTTACATATCTGCCAATGTGCAGGAGAATCCGTATAGGTGTTCGAGTGTTCGAACCGTAATGTGCTAGAAATGGTATGTAAACCCCGTATTTACATATCTGTCAATCCAAATGCTTTCTGGGATCGCAAAAAGCATATGGTATCACTTCCTTATGAGCCTACTTTTGATGAAACAAGAATTCCCACAAAGGCTCGTCCCAGTCAAATGAAAAAAGAGTATATGGAACTTTGCAAAAATGAAATTAATACTCTTCTCCAGAAAAAATTAATTAGACCTAGTCGATCTCCTTGGAGTTGTACTGCTTTTTATGTAAATAAAAATGCTGAAATTGAAAGAGGGATTCCTAGGTTAGTAATCAATTATAAACCTCTAAATGAAGTCTTACAGTGGATTAGATATCCTGTCCCTAACAAAAAGGATCTCTTAGATCGTTTACAGGATGCAGTTATATTTTCAAAATTTGATATGAAGTCAGGATATTGGCAAGTTCAAATTACAGAAAATGATCGGTATAAAACTGCTTTTACAGTACCCTTTGGGCATTTTGAATGGAATGTTATGCCTTTTGGCTTAAAAAATGCTCCTTCTGAATTTCAACATATTATGAATGATATTTTTAATCCTTATTCAGAATTCTCCATATGCTATATCGATGATGTTCTTATATTTTCCTCTTCGATAGACCAGCATATGAAACATCTTAATATTTTTAAGCATGTTATTTCCAGAAATGGTCTTGTTGTTTCAGCTCCTAAAATGAAACTTTTCCAAACCCAAGTTCGATTCTTAGGACATAATATCCAGAATGGAACTATTATTCCTATTGATCGAAGTATGGAATTTGCTTCCAAATTTCCAGATGAAATAAAAGATAAAACTCAATTGCAAAGATTTTTAGGAAGTCTTAATTATATTCATGATTATTATCCTAATCTTGCTACTGACGCTGCTATCCTTTATACTCGTCTCCGTAAAAATCCACCTGTATGGAGTCCAGAACATACAACTGCTGTCAAAAAGATAAAGGCTCGTGTTAAAACCTTACCCTGTTTATGTCTCCCTTCTCCTGATTACAAAAAAATTGTCGAAACTGATGCTTCTGAAGTCGGTTTTGGTGGTATCTTAAAGCAATTCAATCCCAAAACCAATAAAGAAGAACTTCTCCGTTTTCATTCGGGAATTTGGCATGATGCTGCTAAAAGATATCCAACCATTAAAAAAGAATGTTTAGCAATTGTTAAATGTGTCTTGAAATTCCAGGATGATTTATTAAACCAAGAATTTTTAATTAGAGTTGATTGTTCCGTATAGGTGTTCTATTGTTCGAACCGTAATGCACAAGAAATGATATCTAAACCCCGTATTTACTTATCTGCCACTGTGCAGGAGAATCCGTATAGGTGTTCGAGTGTTCGAACCGTAATGCGCAAGAAATGATATGTAAACCCCGTATTTATTTATCTGCCACTGTGCAGGAGAATCCGTATAGGTATTCGAGTGTTCGAACCGTAATGCGCAAGAAATGGTATGGAAACCCCGTATTTACATATCTGCCACTCTGCAGGAGAATCCGTATAGGTGTTCGAGTGTTCGATCCGTAATGCGCAAGAAATGGTATGAAAACCCCGTATTTACATATCTACCACTGTGCAGGAGAATCCGTATAGGTGTTCGAGTGTTCGAACCGTAATGCACAAGAAATGATATCTAAACCCCGTATTTACTTATCTGCAACTATGCAGGAGAATCCGTATAGGTGTTCTAGTGTTCGAACCGTAATGCACAAGAAATGATATCTAAACCCCGTATTTACTTATCTGCCACTGTGCAGGAGAATCCGTATAGGTGTTCGAGTGTTCGAACCGTAATGCGCAAGAAATGATATGTAAACCCCGTATTTACTTATCTGCCACTGTGCAGGAGAATCCGTATAGGTATTCGAGTGTTCGAACCGTAATACGCAAGAAATGGTATGGAAACCCCGTATTTACATATCTGCCACTCTGTAGAAGAATCCGTATAGGTGTTCGAGTGTTCGATCCGTAATGCGCAAGAATTGGTATGTAAACCCGTTATTTACATATCTGCCACTGCGCAGGAGAATCCGTATAGGTGTTCGAGTGTTCGAACCGTAATGCGCAAAAAATGGTATGGAAACCCCGTATTTACAAATCTACCACTATGCAGGAGAATCCGTATAGGTGTTCGACTGTTCGAACCGTAAGGCGCAAGAAATGGTATGTAAACCCCGTATTTACATATCTGCCACTGTGCAGGAGAATCCGTATAGGTGTTCGAGTGTTCGAACCGTAATGCGCAAGAAATGGTATGGAAACCCCGTATTTACATATCTGCCACTGTGCAGGAGAATCCGTATAGGTGTTCGAGTGTTCGAACCGTAATGTGCAAGAAATGGTATGTAAACCCCGTATTTACATATCTGCCACTGTGCAGGAGAATCCGTATAGGTGTTCGAGTGTTCGAACCGTAATGCATGAGAAATGGTAAGTAAACGCTGTATTTACATATCTGCCACTTTGCAGGAGAATCCGTATAGGTGTTCGAGTGTTCGAACCGTAATGCGCAAGAATTGGTATGGAAACCCCAAATTTACATATCTGCCACTGTGCAGGAGAATCCGTATAGGTGTTCGAGTGTTCGAACCGTAATGCGCAAGAAATGATATGTAAACCCCGTATTTACTTATCTGCCACTGTGCAGGAGAATCCGTATAAGTATTCGAGTGTTCGAACCGTAATGCACAAGAAATGGTATGGAAACCCCGTATTTACATATCTGCCACTGTGTAGGAGAATCCGTATTGGTGTTCAAGTGTTCGAACCGTAATGCGCAAGAAATGATATGTAAACCCCGTATTTACTTATCTGCCACTGTGCCGGAGAATCCGTATAGGTATTCGAGTGTTTGAACCGTAATGCGCAAGAAATGGTATGGAAACCCCGTATTTACATATCTGCCACTCTGCAGAAGAATCCGTATAGGTGTTCGAGTGTTCGATCCGTAATGCGCAAGAAATGGTATGTAAACCCGTTATTTACATATCTGCCACTGCGCAGGAGAATCCGTATAGGTGTTCGAGTGTTCGAACCGTAATGCGCAAGAAATGGTATGGAAACCCCGTATTTACAAATCTACCACTATGCAGGAGAATCCGTATAGGTGTTCGAGTGTTCGAACCGTAAGGCGCAAGAAATGGTATGTAAACCCCGTATTTACATATCTGCCACTGTGCGGGAGAATCCGTATAGGTGTTCGAGTGTTCGAACCGTAATGTGCAAGAAATGGTACGGAAACCCCGTATTTACATATCTGCCAATGTGCAGGAGAATCCGTATAGGTGTTCGAGTGTTCGAACTGTAATGTGCAAGAAATGGTATGTAAACCCCGTATTTACAAATCTGCCACTGTGCAGGAGAATCCGTATAGGTGTTTGAGTGTTCGAACCGTAATGCGTGAGAAATCGTATGGAAACCCCGTATTTACATATCTGCCACTCTGCAGAAGAATCCGTATAGGTGTTCGAGTGTTCGATCCGTAATGCGCAAGAATTGGTATGTAAACCCGTTATTTACATATCTGCCACTGCACAGGAGAATCCGTATAGGTGTTCGAGTGTTCGAACCGTAATGCGCAAGAAATGGTATGGAAACCCCGTATTTACAAATCTACCACTATGCAGGAGAATCCGTATAGGTGTTCGAGTGTTCGAACCGTAATGCGCAAGAAATGGTATGGAAACCCCGTATTTACATATCTGCCACTGTGCAGGAGAATCCGTATAGGTGTTCGAGTGTTCGAACCGTAATGTGCAAGAAATGGTATGTAAACCCCGTATTTACATATCTGCCACTGTGCAGGAGAATCCGTATAGGTGTTCGAGTGTTCGAACCGTAATGCATGAGAAATGGTAAGTAAACGCCGTATTTACATATCTGCCACTATGCAGGAGAATCCATATAGGTGTTCGAGTGTTCGAACCGTAATGCGCAAGAAATGGTATGGAAACCCCGTATTTACATATCTGCCACTGTGCAGGAGAATCCGTATAGGTGTTCGAGTGTTCGAACCGTAATGCGCAAGAAATGGTATGTAAACCCCGTATTTACATATCTGCCACTATGTAGGAGAATCCATATAGGTGTTCGAGTGTTCGAACCGTAATGCGCAAGAAATGGTATGGAAACCCCGTATTTACATATCTGCCACTGTGCAGGAGAATCCGTATAGGTGTTCGAGTGTTCGAACCGTAATGCACAAGAAATGATATCTAAACCCCGTATTTACTTATCTGCCACTATGCAGGAGAATCCGTATAGGTGTTCTATTGTTCGAACCGTAATGCACAAGAAATGATATCTAAACCCCGTATTTACTTATCTGCCACTGTGCAGGAGAATCCGTATAGGTGTTCGAGTGTTCGAACCGTAATGCGCAAGAAATGATATGTAAACCCCGTATTTATTTATCTGCCACTGTGCAGGAGAATCCGTATAGGTATTCGAGTGTTCGAACCGTAATGCGCAAGAAATGGTATGGAAACCCCGTATTTACATATCTGCCACTCTGCAGAAGAATCCGTATAGGTGTTCGAGTGTTCGATCCGTAATGCGCAAGAATTGGTATGTAAACCCGTTATTCACATATCTGCCACTGCGCAGGAGAATCCGTATAGGTGTTCGAGTGTTCGAACCGTAATGCGCAAGAAATGGTATGGAAACCCCGTATTTACAAATCTACCACTATGCAGGAGAATCCGTATAGGTGTTCGAGTGTTCGAACCGTAAGGCGCAAGAAATGGTATGTAAACCCCGTATTTACATATCTGCCACTGTGCGGGAGAATCCGTATAGGTGTTCGAGTGTTCGAACCGTAATGTGCAAGAAATGGTACGGAAACCCCGTATTTACATATCTGCCAATGTGCAGGAGAATCCGTATAGGTGTTCGAGTGTTCGAACCGTAATGTGCTAGAAATGGTATGTAAACCCCGTATTTACATATCTGCCACTGTGCAGGAGAATCCGTATAGGTGTTCGAGTGTTCGAACCGTAATGCGTGAGAAATGGTAAGTAAACGCCGTATTTACATATCTGCCACTATGCAGGAGAATCCATATAGGTGTTCGAGTGTTCGAACCGTAATGCGCAAGAAATGGTATGAAAACCCCGTATTTACATATCTACCACTGTGCAGGAGAATCCGTATAGGTGTTCGAGTGTTCGAACCGTAATGCACAAGAAATGATATCTAAACCCCGTATTTACTTATCTGCAACTATGCAGGAGAATCCGTATAGGTGTTCTAGTGTTCGAACCGTAATGCACAAGAAATGATATCTAAACCCCGTATTTACTTATCTGCCACTGTGCAGGAGAATCCGTATAGGTGTTCGAGTGTTCGAACCGTAATGCGCAAGAAATGATATGTAAACCCCGTATTTACTTATCTGCCACTGTGCAGGAGAATCCGTATAGGTATTCGAGTGTTCGAACCGTAATACGCAAGAAATGGTATGGAAACCCCGTATTTACATATCTGCCACTCTGTAGAAGAATCCGTATAGGTGTTCGAGTGTTCGATCCGTAATGCGCAAGAATTGGTATGTAAACCCGTTATTTACATATCTGCCACTGCGCAGGAGAATCCGTATAGGTGTTCGAGTGTTCGAACCGTAATGCGCAAAAAATGGTATGGAAACCCCGTATTTACAAATCTACCACTATGCAGGAGAATCCGTATAGGTGTTCGACTGTTCGAACCGTAAGGCGCAAGAAATGGTATGTAAACCCCGTATTTACATATCTGCCACTGTGCAGGAGAATCCGTATAGGTGTTCGAGTGTTCGAACCGTAATGCGCAAGAAATGGTATGGAAACCCCGTATTTACATATCTGCCACTGTGCAGGAGAATCCGTATAGGTGTTCGAGTGTTCGAACCGTAATGTGCAAGAAATGGTATGTAAACCCCGTATTTACATATCTGCCACTGTGCAGGAGAATCCGTATAGGTGTTCGAGTGTTCGAACCGTAATGCATGAGAAATGGTAAGTAAACGCTGTATTTACATATCTGCCACTTTGCAGGAGAATCCGTATAGGTGTTCGAGTGTTCGAACCGTAATGCGCAAGAATTGGTATGGAAACCCCAAATTTACATATCTGCCACTGTGCAGGAGAATCCGTATAGGTGTTCGAGTGTTCGAACCGTAATGCGCAAGAAATGATATGTAAACCCCGTATTTACTTATCTGCCACTGTGCAGGAGAATCCGTATAAGTATTCGAGTGTTCGAACCGTAATGCACAAGAAATGGTATGGAAACCCCGTATTTACATATCTGCCACTGTGTAGGAGAATCCGTATTGGTGTTCAAGTGTTCGAACCGTAATGCGCAAGAAATGATATGTAAACCCCGTATTTACTTATCTGCCACTGTGCCGGAGAATCCGTATAGGTATTCGAGTGTTTGAACCGTAATGCGCAAGAAATGGTATGGAAACCCCGTATTTACATATCTGCCACTCTGCAGAAGAATCCGTATAGGTGTTCGAGTGTTCGATCCGTAATGCGCAAGAAATGGTATGTAAACCCGTTATTTACATATCTGCCACTGCGCAGGAGAATCCGTATAGGTGTTCGAGTGTTCGAACCGTAATGCGCAAGAAATGGTATGGAAACCCCGTATTTACAAATCTACCACTATGCAGGAGAATCCGTATAGGTGTTCGAGTGTTCGAACCGTAAGGCGCAAGAAATGGTATGTAAACCCCGTATTTACATATCTGCCACTGTGCGGGAGAATCCGTATAGGTGTTCGAGTGTTCGAACCGTAATGTGCAAGAAATGGTACGGAAACCCCGTATTTACATATCTGCCAATGTGCAGGAGAATCCGTATAGGTGTTCGAGTGTTCGAACTGTAATGTGCAAGAAATGGTATGTAAACCCCGTATTTACAAATCTGCCACTGTGCAGGAGAATCCGTATAGGTGTTTGAGTGTTCGAACCGTAATGCGTGAGAAATCGTATGGAAACCCCGTATTTACATATCTGCCACTCTGCAGAAGAATCCGTATAGGTGTTCGAGTGTTCGATCCGTAATGCGCAAGAATTGGTATGTAAACCCGTTATTTACATATCTGCCACTGCACAGGAGAATCCGTATAGGTGTTCGAGTGTTCGAACCGTAATGCGCAAGAAATGGTATGGAAACCCCGTATTTACAAATCTACCACTATGCAGGAGAATCCGTATAGGTGTTCGAGTGTTCGAACCGTAATGCGCAAGAAATGGTATGGAAACCCCGTATTTACATATCTGCCACTGTGCAGGAGAATCCGTATAGGTGTTCGAGTGTTCGAACCGTAATGTGCAAGAAATGGTATGTAAACCCCGTATTTACATATCTGCCACTGTGCAGGAGAATCCGTATAGGTGTTCGAGTGTTCGAACCGTAATGCATGAGAAATGGTAAGTAAACGCCGTATTTACAAATCTGCCACTTTGCAGGAGAATCCGTATAGGTGTTCGAGTGTTCGAACCGTAATGCGCAAGAATTGGTATGGAAACCCCATATTTACATATCTGCCACTGTGCAGGAGAATCCGTATAGGTGTTCGAGTGTTCGAACCGTAATGCGCAAGAAATGATATGTAAACCCCGTATTTACTTATCTGCCACTGTGCAGGAGAATTCGTATAAGTATTCGAGTGTTCGAACCGTAATGCGCAAGAAATGGTATGGAAACCCCGTATTTACATATCTGCCACTGTGTAGGAGAATCCGTATTGGTGTTCAAGTGTTCGAACCGTAATGCGCAAGAAATGATATGTAAACCCCGTATTTACTTATCTGCCACTGTGCCGGAGAATCCGTATAGGTATTCGAGTGTTTGAACCGTAATGCGCAAGAAATGGTATGGAAACCCCGTATTTACATATCTGCCACTCTGCAGAAGAATCCGTATAGGTGTTCGAGTGTTCGATCCGTAATGCGCAAGAAATGGTATGTAAACCCGTTATTTACATATCTGCCACTGCGCAGGAGAATCCGTATAGGTGTTCGAGTGTTCGAACCGTAATGCGCAAGAAATGGTATGGAAACCCCGTATTTACAAATCTACCACTATGCAGGAGAATCCGTATAGGTGTTCGAGTGTTCGAACCGTAAGGCGCAAGAAATGGTATGTAAACCCCGTATTTACATATCTGCCACTGTGCGGGAGAATCCGTACAGGTGTTCGAGTGTTCGAACCGTAATGTGCAAGAAATGGTACGGAAACCCCGTATTTACATATCTGCCAATGTGCAGGAGAATCCGTATAGGTGTTCGAGTGTTCGAACTGTAATGTGCAAGAAATGGTATGTAAACCCCGTATTTACATATCTGCCACTGTGCAGGAGAATCCGTATAGGTGTTTGAGTGTTCGAACCGTAATGCGTGAGAAATGGTATGGAAACCCCGTATTTACATATCTGCCACTCTGCAGAAGAATCCGTATAGGTGTTCGAGTGTTCGATCCGTAATGCGCAAGAATTGGTATGTAAACCCGTTATTTACATATCTGCCACTGCACAGGAGAATCCGTATAGGTGTTCGAGTGTTCGAACCGTAATGCGCAAGAAATGGTATGGAAACCCCGTATTTACAAATCTACCACTATGCAGGAGAATCCGTATAGGTGTTCGAGTGTTCGAACCGTAATGCGCAAGAAATGGTATGGAAACCCTGTATTTACATATCTGCCACTGTGCAGGAGAATCCGTATAGGTGTTCGAGTGTTCGAACCGTAATGCGCAAGAAATGGTATGTAAACCACGTATTTACATATCTGCCACTGTGGAGGAGAATCCATATAGGTGTTCGAGTGTTCGAACCGTAATGCGCAAGAAATTGGTATGGAAACCCCGTATTTACATATCTGCCTCTGTGCAGGAGAATCCGTATAGGTGTTCGAGTGTTCGAACCGTAATGCGCAAGAAATGATATGTAAACCCCGTATTTATTTATCTGCCACTGTGCAGGAGAATCCGTATCGGTATTCGAGTGTTCGAACCGTAATGCGCAAGAAATGGTATGGAAACCCCGTATTTACATATCTGCCACTCTGCAGAAGAATCCGTATAGGTGTTCGAGTGTTCGATCCGTAATGCGCAAGAATTGGTATGTAAACCCGTTATTTACATATCTGCCACTGCGCAGGAGAATCCGTATAGGTGTTCGAGTGTTCGAACCGTAATGCGCAAGAAATGGTATGGAAACCCCGTATTTACAAATCTACCACTATGCAGGAGAATCCGTATAGGTGTTCGAGTGTTCGAACCGAAATGCGCAAGAAATGGTATGGAAACCCCGTATTTACATATCTGCCACTGTGCAGGAGAATTCGTATAGGTGTTCGAGTGTTCGAACCGTAATGCGCAAGAAATGGTATGTAAACCACGTATTTACGTATCTGCCACTGTGCAGGAGAATCCATATAGGTGTTCGAGTGTTCGAACCGTAATGCGCAAGAAATTGGTATGGAAACCCCGTATTTACATATCTGCCTCTGTGCAGGAGAATCCGTATAGGTGTTCGAGTGTTCGAACCGTAATGCGCAAGAAATGGTATGTAAACCCCGTATTTACATATCTGCCACTATGTAGGAGAATCCATATAGGTGTTCGAGTGTTCGAACCGTAATGCGCAAGAAATGGTATGGAAACCCCGTATTTACATATCTGCCACTGTGCAGGAGAATCCGTATAGGTGTTCGAGTGTTCGAACCGTAATGCGCAAGAAATGGTGTGTAAACCCCGTATTTACATATCTGCCACTGTGCAGAAGAATCTGTATAGGTGCTCGAGTGTTCGAACCGTAATGCGCAAGAATTGGTATGGAAACCCCATATTTACATATCTGCCACTGTGCAGGAGAATCCGTATAGGTGTTCGAGTGTTCGAACCGTAATGCACAAGAAATCATATCTAAACCCCGTATTTACTTATCTGCCACTATGCAGGAGAATCCGTATAGGTGTTCTAGTGTTCGAACCGTAATGCACAAGAAATGATATCTAAACCCCGTATTTACTTATCTGCCACTGTGCAGGAGAATCCGTATAGGTGTTCGAGTGTTCGAACCGTAATGCGCAAGAAATGATATGTAAACCCCGTATTTATTTATCTGCCACTGTGCAGGAGAATCCGTATAGGTATTCGAGTGTTCGAACTGTAATGCGCAAGAAATGGTATGGAAACCCCGTATTTACATATCTGCCACTCTGCAGAAGATTCCGTATAGGTGTTCGAGTGTTCGATCCGTAATTCGCAAGAATTGGTATGTAAACCCGTTATTTACATATCTGCCACTGCGCAGGAGAATCCGTATAGGTGTTCGAGTGTTCGAACCGTAATGCGCAAGAAATGGTATGGAAACCCCGTATTTACAAATCTACCACTATGCAGGAGAATCCGTATAGGTGTTCGAGTGTTCGAACCGTAATGCGCAAGAAGTGGTATGGAAACCCCGTATTTACATATCTGCCACTGTGCAGGAGAATCCGTATAGGTGTTCGAGTGTTCGAACCGTAATGCGCAAGAAATGGTATGGAAACCCCGTATTTACATATCTGCCACTGTGCAGGAGAACCCGTATAGGTGTTCGAGTGTTCGAACCGTAATGCGCAAGAAATGGTATGTAAACCACGTATTTACGTATCTGCCACTGTGCAGGAGAATCCATATAGGTGTTCGAGTGTTCGAACCGTAATGCGCAAGAAATGATATGTAAACCCCGTATTTACTTATCTGCCACTGTGCAGGAGAATCCGTATAGGTTTTCGAGTGTTCGAACCGTAATGCGCAAGAAATGTTATGGAAACCCCGTATTTACATATCTGCCACTCTGCAGAAGAATCCGTATAGGTGTTCGAGTGTTCGATCCGTAATGCGCAAGAATTGGTATGTAAACCCGTTATTTACATATCTGCCACTGCGCAGGAGAATCCGTATAGGTGTTCGAGTGTTCGAACCGTAATGCGCAAGAAATGGTATGGAAACCCCGTATTTACAAATCTACCACTATGCAGGAGAATCCGTATAGGTGTTCGAGTGTTCGAACCGTAATGCGCAAGAAATGGTATGGAAACCCCGTATTTACATATCTGCCACTATGCAGGAGAATCCGTATAGGTGTTCGAGTGTTCGAACCGTAAGGCGCAAGAAATGGTATGTAAACCCCGTATTTACATATCTGCCACTGTGCGGGAGAATCCGTACAGGTGTTCGAGTGTTCGAACCGTAATGTGCAAGAAATGGTACGGAAACCCCGTATTTACATATCTGCCAATGTGCAGGAGAATCCGTATAGGTGTTCGAGTGTTCGAACTGTAATGTGCAAGAAATGGTATGTAAACCCCGTATTTACATATCTGCCACTGTGCAGGAGAATCCGTATAGGTGTTTGAGTGTTCGAACCGTAATGCGTGAGAAATGGTATGGAAACCCCGTATTTACATATCTGCCACTCTGCAGAAGAATCCGTATAGGTGTTCGAGTGTTCGATCCGTAATGCGCAAGAATTGGTATGTAAACCCGTTATTTACATATCTGCCACTGCACAGGAGAATCCGTATAGGTGTTCGAGTGTTCGAACCGTAATGCGCAAGAAATGGTATGGAAACCCCGTATTTACAAATCTACCACTATGCAGGAGAATCCGTATAGGTGTTCGAGTGTTCGAACCGTAATGCGCAAGAAATGGTATGGAAACCCTGTATTTACATATCTGCCACTGTGCAGGAGAATCCGTATAGGTGTTCGAGTGTTCGAACCGTAATGCGCAAGAAATGGTATGTAAACCACGTATTTACATATCTGCCACTGTGGAGGAGAATCCATATAGGTGTTCGAGTGTTCGAACCGTAATGCGCAAGAAATTGGTATGGAAACCCCGTATTTACATATCTGCCTCTGTGCAGGAGAATCCGTATAGGTGTTCGAGTGTTCGAACCGTAATGCGCAAGAAATGATATGTAAACCCCGTATTTATTTATCTGCCACTGTGCAGGAGAATCCGTATAGGTATTCGAGTGTTCGAACCGTAATGCGCAAGAAATGGTATGGAAACCCCGTATTTACATATCTGCCACTCTGCAGAAGAATCCGTATAGGTGTTCGAGTGTTCGATCCGTAATGCGCAAGAATTGGTATGTAAACCCGTTATTTACATATCTGCCACTGCGCAGGAGAATCCGTATAGGTGTTCGAGTGTTCGAACCGTAATGCGCAAGAAATGGTATGGAAACCCCGTATTTACAAATCTACCACTATGCAGGAGAATCCGTATAGGTGTTCGAGTGTTCGAACCGAAATGCGCAAGAAATGGTATGGAAACCCCGTATTTACATATCTGCCACTGTGCAGGAGAATTCGTATAGGTGTTCGAGTGTTCGAACCGTAATGCGCAAGAAATGGTATGTAAACCACGTATTTACGTATCTGCCACTGTGCAGGAGAATCCATATAGGTGTTCGAGTGTTCGAACCGTAATGCGCAAGAAATTGGTATGGAAACCCCGTATTTACATATCTGCCTCTGTGCAGGAGAATCCGTATAGGTGTTCGAGTGTTCGAACCGTAATGCGCAAGAAATGGTATGTAAACCCCGTATTTACATATCTGCCACTATGTAGGAGAATCCATATAGGTGTTCGAGTGTTCGAACCGTAATGCGCAAGAAATGGTATGGAAACCCCGTATTTACATATCTGCCACTGTGCAGGAGAATCCGTATAGGTGTTCGAGTGTTCGAACCGTAATGCGCAAGAAATGGTGTGTAAACCCCGTATTTACATATCTGCCACTGTGCAGAAGAATCTGTATAGGTGCTCGAGTGTTCGAACCGTAATGCGCAAGAATTGGTATGGAAACCCCATATTTACATATCTGCCACTGTGCAGGAGAATCCGTATAGGTGTTCGAGTGTTCGAACCGTAATGCACAAGAAATCATATCTAAACCCCGTATTTACTTATCTGCCACTATGCAGGAGAATCCGTATAGGTGTTCTAGTGTTCGAACCGTAATGCACAAGAAATGATATCTAAACCCCGTATTTACTTATCTGCCACTGTGCAGGAGAATCCGTATAGGTGTTCGAGTGTTCGAACCGTAATGCGCAAGAAATGATATGTAAACCCCGTATTTATTTATCTGCCACTGTGCAGGAGAATCCGTATAGGTATTCGAGTGTTCGAACTGTAATGCGCAAGAAATGGTATGGAAACCCCGTATTTACATATCTGCCACTCTGCAGAAGATTCCGTATAGGTGTTCGAGTGTTCGATCCGTAATTCGCAAGAATTGGTATGTAAACCCGTTATTTACATATCTGCCACTGCGCAGGAGAATCCGTATAGGTGTTCGAGTGTTCGAACCGTAATGCGCAAGAAATGGTATGGAAACCCCGTATTTACAAATCTACCACTATGCAGGAGAATCCGTATAGGTGTTCGAGTGTTCGAACCGTAATGCGCAAGAAGTGGTATGGAAACCCCGTATTTACATATCTGCCACTGTGCAGGAGAATCCGTATAGGTGTTCGAGTGTTCGAACCGTAATGCGCAAGAAATGGTATGGAAACCCCGTATTTACATATCTGCCACTGTGCAGGAGAATCCGTATAGGTGTTCGAGTGTTCGAACCGTAATGCGCAAGAAATGGTATGTAAACCACGTATTTACGTATCTGCCACTGTGCAGGAGAATCCATATAGGTGTTCGAGTGTTCGAACCGTAATGCGCAAGAAATGATATGTAAACCCCGTATTTACTTATCTGCCACTGTGCAGGAGAATCCGTATAGGTTTTCGAGTGTTCGAACCGTAATGCGCAAGAAATGTTATGGAAACCCCGTATTTACATATCTGCCACTCTGCAGAAGAATCCGTATAGGTGTTCGAGTGTTCGATCCGTAATGCGCAAGAATTGGTATGTAAACCCGTTATTTACATATCTGCCACTGCGCAGGAGAATCCGTATAGGTGTTCGAGTGTTCGAACCGTAATGCGCAAGAAATGGTATGGAAACCCCGTATTTACAAATCTACCACTATGCAGGAGAATCCGTATAGGTGTTCGAGTGTTCGAACCGTAATGCGCAAGAAATGGTATGGAAACCCCGTATTTACATATCTGCCACTGTGCAGGAGAATCCGTATAGGTGTTCGAGTGTTCGAACCGTAATGCGCAAGAAATGGTATGTAAACCACGTATTTACATATCTGCCACTGTGCAGGAGAATCCATATAGGTGTTCGAGTGTTCGAACCGTAATGCGCAAGAAATTGGTATGGAAACCCCGTATTTACATATCTGCCTTTGTGCAGGAGAATCCGTATAGGTGTTTGAGTGTTCGAACCGTAATGCGCAAGAAATGATATGTAAACCCCGTATTTATTTATCTGCCACTGTGCAGGAGAATCCGTATAGGTATTCGAGTGTTCGAACCGTAATGCGCAAGAAATGGTATGGAAACCCCGTATTTACATATCTGCCACTCTGCAGAAGAATCCGTATAGGTGTTCGAGTGTTCGATCCGTAATGCCCGAGAATTGGTATGTAAACCCGTTATTTACATATCTGTCACTGCGCAGGAGAATCCGTATAGGTGTTCGAGTGTTCGAACCGTAATGCGCAAGAAATGGTATGGAAACCCCGTATTTACGAATCTACCACTATGCAGGAGAATCCGTATAGGTGTTCGAGTGTTCGAACCGTAATGCGCAAGAAATGGTATGTAAACCACGTATTTACGTATCTGCCACTGTGCAGGAGAATCCATATAGGTGTTCGAGTGTTCGAACCGTAATGCGCAAGAAATGATATGTAAACCCCGTATTTACTTATCTGCCACTGTGCAGGAGAATCCGTATAGGTTTTCGAGTGTTCGAACCGTAATGCGCAAGAAATGTTATGGAAACCCCGTATTTACATATCTGCCACTCTGCAGAAGAATCCGTATAGGTGTTCGAGTGTTCGATCCGTAATGCGCAAGAATTGGTATGTAAACCCGTTATTTACATATCTGCCACTGCGCAGGAGAATCCGTATAGGTGTTCGAGTGTTCGAACCGTAATGCGCAAGAAATGGTATGGAAACCCCGTATTTACAAATCTACCCCTATGCAGGAGAATCCGTATAGGTGTTCGAGTGTTCGAACCGTAATGCGCAAGAAATGGTATGGAAACCCCGTATTTACATATCTGCCACTGTGCAGGAGAATCCGTATAGGTGTTCGAGTGTTCGAACCGTAATGCGCAAGAAATGGTATGGAAACCCCGTATTTACATATCTGCCACTGTGCAGGAGAATCCGTATAGGTGTTCGAGTGTTCGAACCGTAATGCGCAAGAAATGGTATGTAAACCACGTATTTACGTATCTGCCACTGTGCAGGAGAATCCATATAGGTGTTCGAGTGTTCGAACCGTAATGCGCAAGAAATGATATGTAAACCCCGTATTTACTTATCTGCCACTGTGCAGGAGAATCCGTATAGGTTTTCGAGTGTTCGAACCGTAATGCGCAAGAAATGTTATGGAAACCCCGTATT
Source organism: Camellia sinensis (assembly GCF_055761805.1). Classification (NCBI taxonomy): domain Eukaryota; kingdom Viridiplantae; phylum Streptophyta; class Magnoliopsida; order Ericales; family Theaceae; genus Camellia; species Camellia sinensis. The sequence continues at coordinate 1,464,762 of NW_028128989.1, read as the reverse complement.
TACATATCTGCCACTCTGCAGAAGAATCCGTATAGGTGTTCGAGTGTTCGATCCGTAATGCGCAAGAATTGGTATGTAAACCCGTTATTTACATATCTGCCACTGCGCAGGAGAATCCGTATAGGTGTTCGAGTGTTCGAACCGTACTGCGCAAGAAATGGTATGGAAACCCCGTATTTACAAATCTACCACTATGCAGGAGAATCCGTATAGGTGTTCGAGTGTTCGAACCGTAATGCGCAAGAAATGGTATGGAAACCCCGTATTTACATATCTGCCACTGTGCAGGAGAATCCGTATAGGTGTTCGAGTGTTCGAACCGTAATGCGCAAGAAATGGTATGTAAACCACGTATTTACATATCTGCCACTGTGCAGGAGAATCCATATAGGTGTTCGAGTGTTCGAACCGTAATGCGCAAGAAATTGGTATGGAAACCCCGTATTTACATATCTGCCTCTGTGCAGGAGAATCCGTATAGGTGTTTGAGTGTTCGAACCGTAATGCGCAAGAAATGATATGTAAACCCCGTATTTATTTATCTGCCACTGTGCAGGAGAATCCGTATAGGTATTCGAGTGTTCGAACCGTAATGCGCAAGAAATGGTATGGAAACCCCGTATTTACATTTCTGCCACTCTGCTGAAGAATCCGTATAGGTGTTCGAGTGTTCGATCCGTAATGCCCGAGAATTGGTATGTAAACCCGTTATTTACATATCTGTCACTACGCAGGAGAATCCGTATAGGTGTTCGAGTGTTCGAACCGTAATGCGCAAGAAATGGTATGGAAACCCCGTATTTACGAATCTACCACTATGCAGGAGAATCCGTATAGGTGTTCGAGTGTTCGAACCGTAATGCGCAAGAAATGGTATGGAAACCCCGTATTTACATATCTGCCACTGTGCAGGAGAATCCGGATAGGTATTCGAGTGTTCGAACTGTAATGCGCAAGAAATGGTATGGAAACCCCGTATTTACATATCTGCCACTCTGTAGAAGAATCCGTATAGGTGTTCGAGTGTTCGATCCGTAATGCGCAAGAATTGGTATGTAAACCCGTTATTTACATATCTGCCACTGCGCAGGAGAATCCGTATAGGTGTTCGAGTGTTCGAACCGTAATGCGCAAGAAATGGTATGGAAACCCCGTATTTACAAATCTACCACTATGCAGGAGAATCCGTATAGGTGTTCGAGTGTTCGAACCGAAATGCGCAAGAAATGGTATGGAAACCCCGTATTTACATATCTGCCACTGTGCAGGAGAATTCGTATAGGTGTTCGAGTGTTCGAACCGTAATGCGCAAGAAATGGTATGTAAACCACGTATTTACGTATCTGCCACTGTGCAGGAGAATCCATATAGGTGTTCGAGTGTTCGAACCGTAATGCGCAAGAAATTGGTATGGAAACCCCGTATTTACATATCTGCCTCTGTGCAGGAGAATCCGTATAGGTGTTCGAGTGTTCGAACCGTAATGCGCCAGAAATGGTATGTAAACCCCGTATTTACATATCTGCCACTATGTAGGAGAATCCATATAGGTGTTCGAGTGTTCGAACCGTAATGCGCAAGAAATGGTATGGAAACCCCGTATTTACATATCTGCCACTGTGCAGGAGAATCCGTATAGGTGTTCGAGTGTTCGAACCGTAATGCGCAAGAAATGGTGTGTAAACCCCGTATTTACATATCTGCCACTGTGCAGAAGAATCTGTATAGGTGCTCGAGTGTTCGAACCGTAATGCGCAAGAATTGGTATGGAAACCCCATATTTACATATCTGCCACTGTGCAGGAGAATCCGTATAGGTGTTCGAGTGTTCGAACCGTAATGCACAAGAAATCATATCTAAACCCCGTATTTACTTATCTGCCACTATGCAGGAGAATCCGTATAGGTGTTCTAGTGTTCGAACCGTAATGCACAAGAAATGATATCTAAACCCCGTATTTACTTATCTGCCACTGTGCAGGAGAATCCGTATAGGTGTTCGAGTGTTCGAACCGTAATGCGCAAGAAATGATATGTAAACCCCGTATTTATTTATCTTCCACTATGCAGGAGAATCCGTATAGGTATTCGAGTGTTCGAACCGTAATGCGCAAGAAATGGTATGGAAACCCCGTATTTACATATCTGCCACTCTGCAGAAGAATCCGTATAGGTGTTCGAGTGTTCGATCCGTAATTCGCAAGAATTGGTATGTAAACCCGTTATTTACATATCTGCCACTGCGCAGGAGAATCCGTATAGGTGTTCGAGTGTTCGAACCGTAATGCGCAAGAAATGGTATGGAAACCCCGTATTTACAAATCTACCACTATGCCGGAGAATCCGTATAGGTGTTCGAGTGTTCGAACCGTAATGCGCAAGAAATGGTATGGAAACCCCGTATTTACATATCTGCCACTATGCAGGAGAATCCGTATAGGTGTTCGAGTGTTCGAACCGTAATGCGCAAGAAATGGTATGGAAACCCCGTATTTACATATCTGCCACTGTGCAGGAGAATCCGTATAGGTGTTCGAGTGTTCAAACCGTAATGCGCAAGAAATGGTATGTAAACCACGTATTTACGTATCTGCCACTGTGCAGGAGAATCCATATAGGTGTTCGAGTGTTCGAACCGTAATGCGCATGAAATGGTATGTAAACCCCGTATTTACTTATCTGCCACTGTGCAGGAGAATCCGTATAGGTTTTCGAGTGTTCGAACCGTAATGCGCAAGAAATGTTATGGAAACCCCGTATTTACATATCTGCCACTCTGCAGAAGAATCCGTATAGGTGTTCGAGTGTTCGATCCGTAATGCGCAAGAATTGGTATGTAAACCCGTTATTTACATATCTGCCACTGCGCAGGAGAATCCGTATAGGTGTTCGAGTGTTCGAACCGTAATGCGCAAGAAATGGTATGGAAACCCCGTATTTACAAATCTACCACTATGCAGGAGAATCCGTATAGGTGTTCGAGTGTTCGAACCGTAATGCGCAAGAAATGGTATGGAAACCCCGTATTTACATATCTGCCACTGTGCAGGAGAATCCGTATAGGTGTTCGAGTGTTCGAACCGTAATGCGCAAGAAATGGTTTGTAAACCACGTATTTACATATCTGCCACTGTGCAGGAGAATCCATATAGGTGTTCGAGTGTTCGAACCGTAATGCGCAAGATATTGGTATGGAAACCCCGTATTTACATATCTGCCTCTGTGCAGGAGAATCCGTATAGGTGTTTGAGTGTTCGAACCGTAATGCGCAAGAAATGATATGTAAACCCCGTATTTATTTATCTGCCACTGTGCAGGAGAATCCGTATAGGTATTCGAGTGTTCGAACCGTAATGCGCAAGAAATGGTATGGAAACCCCGTATTTACATATCTGCCACTCTGCAGAAGAATCCGTATAGGTGTTCGAGTGTTCGATCCGTAATGCCCGAGAATTGGTATGTAAACCCGTTATTCACATATCTGTCACTGCGCAGGAGAATCCGTATAGGTGTTCGAGTGTTCGAACCGTAATGCGCAAGAAATGGTATGGAAACCCCGTATTTACGAATCTACCACTATGCAGGAGAATCCGTATAGGTGTTCGAGTGTTCGAACCGTAATGCGCAAGAAATGGTATGGAAACCCCGTATTTACATATCTGCCACTGTGCAGGAGAATCCGTATAGGTGTTCGAGTGTTCGAACCGTAATGCGCAAGAAATGGTATGTAAACCACGTATTTACATATCTGCCACTGTGCAGGAGAATCCATATAGGTGTTCGAGTGTTCGAACCGTAATGCGCAAGAAATTGGTATGGAAACCCCGTATTTACAAATCTACCACTATGCAGGAGAATCCGTATAGGTGTTCGAGTGTTCGAACCGAAATGCGCAAGAAATGGTATGGAAACCCCGTATTTACATATCTGCCACTGTGCAGGAGAATTCGTATAGGTGTTCGAGTGTTCGAACCGTAATGCGCAAGAAATGGTATGCAAACCCCGTATTTACATATCTGCCACTGTGCAGGAGAATCCGTATAGGTGTTCGAGTGTTCGAACCGTAATGCGCAAGAAATGGTATGTAAACCACGTATTTACATATCTTCCACTGTGCAGGAGAATCCATATAGGTGTTCGAGTGTTCGAACCGTAATGCGCAAGAAATTGGTATGGAAACCCCGTATTTACATATCTGCCTCTGTGCAGGAGAATCCGTATAGGTGTTTGAGTGTTCGAACCGTAATGCGCAAGAAATGATATGTAAACCCCGTATTTATTTATCTGCCACTGTGCAGGAGAATCCGTATAGGTATTCGAGTGTTCGAACCGTAATGCGCAAGAAATGGTATGGAAACCCCGTATTTACATATCTGCCACTCTGCAGAAGAATCCGTATAGGTGTTCGAGTGTTCGATCCGTAATGCCCGAGAATTGGTATGTAAACCCGTTATTCACATATCTGTCACTGCGCAGGAGAATCCGTATAGGTGTTCGAGTGTTCGAACCGTAATGCGCAAGAAATGGTATGGAAACCCCGTATTTACGAATCTACCACTATGCAGGAGAATCCGTATAGGTGTTCGAGTGTTCGAACCGTAATGCGCAAGAAATGGTATGGAAACCCCGTATTTACATATCTGCCACTGTGCAGGAGAATCCGTATAGGTGTTCGAGTGTTCGAACCGTAATGCGCAAGAAATGGTATGTAAACCACGTATTTACATATCTGCCACTGTGCAGGAGAATCCATATAGGTGTTCGAGTGTTCGAACCGTAATGCGCAAGAAATTGGTATGGAAACCCCGTATTTACAAATCTACCACTATGCAGGAGAATCCGTATAGGTGTTCGAGTGTTCGAACCGTAATGCGCAAGAAATGATATGTAAACCCCGTATTTATTTATCTGCCACTGTGCAGGAGAATCCGTATAGGTATTCGAATGTTCGAACCGTAATGCGCAAGAAATGGTATGGAAACCCCGTATTTACATATCTGCCACTCTGCAGAAGAATCCGTATAGGTGTTCGAGTGTTCGATCCGTAATGCGCAAGAATTGGTATGTAAACCCGTTATTTACATATCTGCCACTGCGCAGGAGAATCCGTATAGGTGTTCGAGTGTTCGAACCGTAATGCGCAAGAAATGGTATGGAAACCCCGTATTTACAAATCTACCACTATGCAGGAGAATCCGTATAGGTGTTCGAGTGTTCGAACCGAAATGCGCAAGAAATGGTATGGAAACCCCGTATTTACATATCTGCCACTGTGCAGGAGAATTCGTATAGGTGTTCGAGTGTTCGAACCGTAATGCGCAAGAAATGGTATGTAAACCACGTATTTACGTATCTGCCACTGTGCAGGAGAATCCATATAGGTGTTCGAGTGTTCGAACCGTAATGCGCAAGAAATTGGTATGGAAACCCCGTATTTACATATCTGCCTCTGTGCAGGAGAATCCGTATAGGTGTTCGAGTGTTCGAACCGTAATGCGCAAGAAATGGTATGTAAACCCCGTATTTACATATCTGCCACTATGTAGGAGAATCCATATAGGTGTTCGAGTGTTCGAACCGTAATGCGCAAGAAATGGTATGGAAACCCCGTATTTACATATCTGCCACTGTGCAGGAGAATCCGTATAGGTGTTCGAGTGTTCGAACCGTAATGCGCAAGAAATGGTGTGTAAACCCCGTATTTACATATCTGCCACTGTGCAGAAGAATCTGTTTAGGTGCTCGAGTGTTCGAACCGTAATGCGCAAGAATTGGTATGGAAACCCCATATTTACATATCTGCCACTGTGCAGGAGAATCTGTATAGGTGTTCGAGTGTTCGAACCGTAATGCACAAGAAATCATATCTAAACCCCGTATTTACTTATCTGCCACTATGCAGGAGAATCCGTATAGGTGTTCTAGTGTTCGAACCGTAATGCACAAGAAATGATATCTAAACCCCGTATTTACTTATCTGCCACTGTGCAGAAGAATCCGTATAGGTGTTCGAGTGTTCGAACCGTAATGCGCAAGAAATGATATGTAAACCCCGTATTTATTTATCTTCCACTGTGCAGGAGAATCCGTATAGGTATTCGAGTGTTCGAACCGTAATGCGCAAGAAATGGTATGGAAACCCCGTATTTACATATCTGCCACTCTGCAGAAGAATCCGTATAGGTGTTCGAGTGTTCGATCCGTAATTCGCAAGAATTGGTATGTAAACCCGTTATTTACATATCTGCCACTGCGCAGGAGAATCCGTATAGGTGTTCGAGTGTTCGAACCGTAATGCGCAAGAAATGGTATGGAAACCCCGTATTTACAAATCTACCACTATGCAGGAGAATCCGTATAGGTGTTCGAGTGTTCGAACCGTAATGCGCAAGAAATGGTATGGAAACCCCGTATTTACATATCTGCCACTGTGCAGGAGAATCCGTATAGGTGTTCGAGTGTTCGAACCGTAATGCGCAAGAAATGGTATGGAAACCCCGTATTTACATATCTGCCACTGTGCAGGAGAATCCGTATAGGTGTTCGAGTGTTCGAACCGTAATGCGCAAGAAATGGTATGTAAACCACGTATTTACGTATCTGCCACTGTGCAGGAGAATCCATATAGGTGTTCGAGTGTTCGAACCGTAATGCGCAAGAAATGATATGTAAACCCCGTATTTACTTATCTGCCACTGTGCAGGAGAATCCGTATAGGTTTTCGAGTGTTCGAACCGTAATGCGCAAGAAATGTTATGGAAACCCCGTATTTACATATCTGCCACTCTGCAGAAGAATCCGTATAGGTGTTCGAGTGTTCGATCCGTAATGCGCAAGAATTGGTATGTAAACCCGTTATTTACATATCTGCCACTACGCAGGAGAATCCGTATAGGTGTTCGAGTGTTCGAACCGTAATGCGCAAGAAATGGTATGGAAACCCCGTATTTACAAATCTACCACTATGCAGGAGAATCCGTATAGGTGTTCGAGTGTTCGAACCGTAATGCGCAAGAAATGGTATGGAAACCCCGTATTTACATATCTGCCACTGTGCAGGAGAATCCGTATAGGTGTTCGAGTGTTCGAACCGTAATGCGCAAGAAATGGTATGTAAACCACGTATTTACATATCTGCCACTGTGCAGGAGAATCCATATAGGTGTTCGAGTGTTCGAACCGTAATGCGCAAGAAATTGGTATGGAAACCCCGTATTTACATATCTGCCTCTGTGCAGGAGAATCCGTATAGGTGTTTGAGTGTTCGAACCGTAATGCGCAAGAAATGATATGTAAACCCCGTATTTATTTATCTGCCACTGTGCAGGAGAATCCGTATAGGTATTCGAGTGTTCGAACCGTAATGCGCAAGAAATGGTATGGAAACCCCGTATTTACATATCTGCCACTCTGCAGAAGAATCCGTATAGGTGTTCGAGTGTTCGATCCGTAATGCCCGAGAATTGGTATGTAAACCCGTTATTCACATATCTGTCACTGCGCAGGAGAATCCGTATAGGTGTTCGAGTGTTCGAACCGTAATGCGCAAGAAATGGTATGGAAACCCCGTATTTACGAATCTACCACTATGCAGGAGAATCCGTATAGGTGTTCGAGTGTTCGAACCGTAATGCGCAAGAAATGGTATGGAAACCCCGTATTTACATATCTGCCACTGTGCAGGAGAACCCGTATAGGTGTTCGAGTGTTCGAACCGTAATGCGCAAGAAATGGTATGTAAACCACGTATTTACATATCTGCCACTGTGCAGGAGAATCCATATAGGTGTTCGAGTGTTCGAACCGTAATGCGCAAGAAATTGGTATGGAAACCCCGTATTTACAAATCTACCACTATGCAGGAGAATCCGTATAGGTGTTCGAGTGTTCGAACCGAAATGCGCAAGAAATGGTATGGAAACCCCGTATTTACATATCTGCCACTGTGCAGGAGAATTCGTATAGGTGTTCGAGTGTTCGAACCGTAATGCGCAAGAAATGGTATGCAAACCCCGTATTTACATATCTGCCACTGTGCAGGAGAATCCGTATAGGTGTTCGAGTGTTCGAACCGTAATGCGCAAGAAATGGTATGTAAACCACGTATTTACATATCTTCCACTGTGCAGGAGAATCCATATAGGTGTTCGAGTGTTCGAACCGTAATGCGCAAGAAATTGGTATGGAAACCCCGTATTTACATATCTGCCTCTGTGCAGGAGAATCCGTATAGGTGTTCGAGTGTTCGAACCGTAATGCGCAAGAAATGATATGTAAACCCCGTATTTATTTATCTGCCACTGTGCAGGAGAATCCGTATAGGTATTCGAATGTTCGATCCGTAATGCGCAAGAAATGGTATGGAAACCCCGTATTTACATATCTGCCACTCTGCAGAAGAATCCGTATAGGTGTTCGAGTGTTCGATCCGTAATGCGCAAGAATTGGTATGTAAACCCGTTATTTACATATCTGCCACTGCGCAGGAGAATCCGTATAGGTGTTCGAGTGTTCGAACCGTAATGCGCAAGAAATGGTATGGAAACCCCGTATTTACAAATCTACCACTATGCAGGAGAATCCGTATAGGTGTTCGAGTGTTCGAACCGTAATGCGCAAGAAATGGTATGGAAACCCCGTATTTACATATCTGCCACTGTGCAGGAGAATCCGTATAGGTGTTCGAGTGTTCGAACCGTAATGCGCAAGAAATGGTATGGAAACCCCGTATTTACATATCTGCCACTGTGCAGGAGAATCCGTATAGGTGTTCGAGTGTTCGAACCGTAATGCGCAAGAAATGGTATGTAAACCACGTATTTACGTATCTGCCACTGTGCAGGAGAATCCATATAGGTGTTCGAGTGTTCGAACCGTAATGCGCAAGAAATGATATGTAAACCCCGTATTTACTTATCTGCCACTGTGCAGGAGAATCCGTATAGGTTTTCGAGTGTTCGAACCGTAATGCGCAAGAAATGTTATGGAAACCCCGTATTTACATATCTGCCACTCTGCAGAAGAATCCGTATAGGTGTTCGAGTGTTCGATCCGTAATGCGCAAGAATTGGTATGTAAACCCGTTATTTACATATCTGCCACTACGCAGGAGAATCCGTATAGGTGTTCGAGTGTTCGAACCGTAATGCGCAAGAAATGGTATGGAAACCCCGTATTTACAAATCTACCACTATGCAGGAGAATCCGTATAGGTGTTCGAGTGTTCGAACCGTAATGCGCAAGAAATGGTATGGAAACCCCGTATTTACATATCTGCCACTGTGCAGGAGAATCCGTATAGGTGTTCGAGTGTTCGAACCGTAATGCGCAAGAAATGGTATGTAAACCACGTATTTACATATCTGCCACTGTGCAGGAGAATCCATATAGGTGTTCGAGTGTTCGAACCGTAATGCGCAAGAAATTGGTATGGAAACCCCGTATTTACATATCTGCCTCTGTGCAGGAGAATCCGTATAGGTGTTTGAGTGTTCGAACCGTAATGCGCAAGAAATGATATGTAAACCCCGTATTTATTTATCTGCCACTGTGCAGGAGAATCCGTATAGGTATTCGAGTGTTCGAACCGTAATGCGCAAGAAATGGTATGGAAACCCCGTATTTACATATCTGCCACTCTGCAGAAGAATCCGTATAGGTGTTCGAGTGTTCGATCCGTAATGCCCGAGAATTGGTATGTAAACCCGTTATTCACATATCTGTCACTGCGCAGGAGAATCCGTATAGGTGTTCGAGTGTTCGAACCGTAATGCGCAAGAAATGGTATGGAAACCCCGTATTTACGAATCTACCACTATGCAGGAGAATCCGTATAGGTGTTCGAGTGTTCGAACCGTAATGCGCAAGAAATGGTATGGAAACCCCGTATTTACATATCTGCCACTGTGCAGGAGAACCCGTATAGGTGTTCGAGTGTTCGAACCGTAATGCGCAAGAAATGGTATGTAAACCACGTATTTACATATCTGCCACTGTGCAGGAGAATCCATATAGGTGTTCGAGTGTTCGAACCGTAATGCGCAAGAAATTGGTATGGAAACCCCGTATTTACAAATCTACCACTATGCAGGAGAATCCGTATAGGTGTTCGAGTGTTCGAACCGAAATGCGCAAGAAATGGTATGGAAACCCCGTATTTACATATCTGCCACTGTGCAGGAGAATTCGTATAGGTGTTCGAGTGTTCGAACCGTAATGCGCAAGAAATGGTATGCAAACCCCGTATTTACATATCTGCCACTGTGCAGGAGAATCCGTATAGGTGTTCGAGTGTTCGAACCGTAATGCGCAAGAAATGGTATGTAAACCACGTATTTACATATCTTCCACTGTGCAGGAGAATCCATATAGGTGTTCGAGTGTTCGAACCGTAATGCGCAAGAAATTGGTATGGAAACCCCGTATTTACATATCTGCCTCTGTGCAGGAGAATCCGTATAGGTGTTCGAGTGTTCGAACCGTAATGCGCAAGAAATGATATGTAAACCCCGTATTTATTTATCTGCCACTGTGCAGGAGAATCCGTATAGGTATTCGAATGTTCGATCCGTAATGCGCAAGAAATGGTATGGAAACCCCGTATTTACATATCTGCCACTCTGCAGAAGAATCCGTATAAGTGTTCGAGTGTTCGATCCGTAATGCGCAAGAATTGGTATGTAAACCCGTTATTTACATATCTGCCACTGCGCAGGAGAATCCGTATAGGTGTTCGAGTGTTCGAACCGTAATGCGCAAGAAATGGTATGGAAACCCCGTATTTACAAATCTACCACTATGCAGGAGAATCCGTATAGGTGTTCGAGTGTTCGAACCGAAATGCGCAAGAAATGGTATGGAAACCCCGTATTTACATATCTGCCACTGTGCAGGAGAATTCGTATAGGTGTTCGAGTGTTCGAACCGTAATGCGCTAGAAATGGTATGTAAACCACGTATTTACGTATCTGCCACTGTGCAGGAGAATCCATATAGGTGTTCGAGTGTTCGAACCGTAATGCGCAAGAAATTGGTATGGAAACCCCGTATTTACATATCTGCCTCTGTGCAGGAGAATCCGTATAGGTGTTCGAGTGTTCGAACCGTAATGCGCAAGAAATGGTATGTAAACCCCGTATTTACATATCTGCCACTATGTAGGAGAATCCATATAGGTGTTCGAGTGTTCGAACCGTAATGCGCAAGAAATGGTATGGAAACCCCGTATTTACATATCTGCCACTGTGCAGGAGAATCCGTATAGGTGTTCGAGTGTTCGAACCGTAATGCGCAAGAAATGGTGTGTAAACCCCGTATTTACATATCTGCCACTGTGCAGAAGAATCCGTATAGGTGTTCGAGTGTTCGAACCGTAATGCGCAAGAATTGGTATGGAAACCGCATATTTACATATCTGCCACTGTGCAGGAGAATCCGTATAGGTGTTCGAGTGTTCGAACCGTAATGCACAAGAAATGATATCTAAACCCCGTATTTACTTATCTGCCACTATGCAGGAGAATTCGTATAGGTGTTCTAGTGTTCGAACCGTAATGCACAAGAAATGATATCTAAACCCCGTATTTACATATCTGCCACTATGCAGGAGAATCCGTATAGGTGTTCGAGTGTTCGAACCGTAATGCGCAAGAAATGATATGTAAACCCCGTATTTATTTATCTGCCATTGTGCAGGAGAATCCGTATAGGTATTCGAGTGTTCGAACCGTAATGCGCAAGAAATGGTATGGAAACCCCGTATTTACATATCTGCCACTCTGCAGAAGAATCCGTATAGGTGTTCGAGTGTTCGATCCGTAATGCGCAAGAATTGGTATGTAAACCCGTTATTTACATATCTGCCACTGCACAGGAGAATCCGTATAGGTGTTCGAGTGTTCGAACCGTAATGCGCAAGAAATGGTATGGAAACCCCGTATTTACAAATCTACCACTATGCAGGAGAATCCGTATAGGTGTTCGAGTGTTCGAACCGTAATGCGCAAGAAATGGTATGGAAACCCCGTATTTACATATCTGCCACTGTGCAGGAGAATCCGTATAGGTGTTTGAGTGTTCGAACCGTAATGCACAAGAAATGGTATGGAAACCCCGTATTTACATATCTGCCATTGTGCAGGAGAATCCGTATAGGTGTTCGAGTGTTCGAACCGTAATGCGCAAGAAATGGTATGTAAACCACGTATTTACGTATCTGCCACTGTGCAGGAGAATCCATATAGGTGTTCGAGTGTTCGAACCGTAATGCGCAAGAAATGATATGTAAACCCCGTATTTACTTATCTGCCACTGTGCAGGAGAATCCGTATAGGTATTCGAGTGTTCGAACCGTAATGCGCAAGAAATGTTATGGAAACCCCGTATTTACATATCTGCCACTCTGCAGAAGAATCCGTATAGGTGTTCGAGTGTTCGATCCGTAATGCGCAAGAATTGGTATGTAAACCCGTTATTTACATATCTTCCACTGCGCAGGAGAATCCGTATAGGTGTTCGAGTGTTCGAACCGTAATGCGCAAGAAATGGTATGGAAACCCCGTATTTACAAATCTACCACTATGCAGGAGAATCCGTATAGGTGTTCGAGTGTTCGAACCGTAATGCGCAAGAAATGGTATGGAAACCCCGTATTTACATATCTGCCACTGTGCAGGAGAATCCGTATAGGTGTTCGAGTGTTCGAACCGTAATGCGCAAGAAATGGTATGTAAACCACGTATTTACGTATCTGCCACTGTGCAGGAGAATCCATATAGGTGTTCGAGTGTTCGAACCGTAATGCGCAAGAAATTGGTATGGAAACCCCGTATTTACATATCTGCCTCTGTGCAGGAGAATCCGTATAGGTGTTCGAGTGTTCGAACCGTAATGCGCAAGAAATGGTATGTAAAACCCGTATTTACATATCTGCCACTATGTAGGAGAATCCATATAGGTGTTCGAGTGTTCGAACCGTAATGCGCAAGAAATGGTATGGAAACCCCGTATTTACATATCTGCCACTGTGCTGGAGAATCCGTATAGGTGTTCGAGTGTTCGAACCGTAATGCGCAAGAAATGGTGTGTAAACCCCGTATTTACATATCTACCACTGTGCAGAAGAATCCGTATAGGTGTTCGAGTGTTCGAACCGTAATGCGCAAGAATTGGTATGGAAACCCCAGATTTACATATCTGCCACTGTGCAGGAGAATCCGTATAGGTGTTCGAGTGTACGAACCGTAATGCACAAGAAATGATATCTAAACCCCGTATTTACTTATCTGCCACTATGCAGGAGTATCCGTATAGGTGTTCTAGTGTTCGAACCGTAATGCACAAGAAATGATATCTAAACCCCGTATTTACTTATCTGCCACTGTGCAGGAGAATCCGTATAGGTGTTCGAGTGTTCGAACCGTAATGCGCAAGAAATGATATGTAAACCCCGTATTTATTTATCTGACACTGTGCAGGAGAATCCGTATAGGTATTCGAGTGTTCGAACCGTAATGCGCTAGAAATGGTATGGAAACCCCGTATTTACATATCTGCCACTCTGCAGAAGAATCCGTATAGGTGTTCGAGTGTTCGATCCGTAATGCGCAAGAATTGGTATGTAAACCCGTTATTTACATATCTGCCACTGCACAGGAGAATCCGTATAGGTGTTCGAATGTTCGAACCGTAATGCGCAAGAAATGGTATGGAAACACCGTATTTACAAATCTACCACTATGCAGGAGAATCCGTATAGGTGTTCGAGTGTTCGAACCGTAATGCGCAAGAAATGGTATGGAAACCCCGTATTTACATATCTGCCACTGTGCAGGAGAATCCGTATAGGTGTTCGAGTGTTCGAACCGTAATGCGCAAGAAATGGTATGGAAACCCCGTATTTACATATCTGCCACTGTGCAGGAGAATCCGTATAGGTGTTCGAGTGTTCGAACCGTAATGCGCAAGAAATGGTATGTAAACCACGTATTTACGTATCTGCCACTGTACAGGAGAATCCATATAGGTGTTCGAGTGTTCGAACCGTAATGCGCAAGAAATGATATGTAAACCCCGTATTTACTTATCTGCCACTGTGCAGGAGAATCCGTATAGGTATTCGAGTGTTCGAACCGTAATGCGCAAGAAATGTTATGGAATCCCCGTATTTACATATCTGCCACTCTGCAGAAGAATCCGTATAGGTGTTCGAGTGTTCGATCCGTAATGCGCAAGAATTGGTATGTAAACCCGTTATTTACATATCTGCCACTGCGCAGGAGAATCCGTATAGGTGTTCGAGTGTTCGAACCGTAATGCGCAAGAAATGGTATGGAAACCCCGTATTTACAAATCTACCACTATGCAGGAGAATCCGTATAGGTGTTCGAGTGTTCGAACCGTAATGCGCAAGAAATGGTATGGAAACCCCGTATTTACATATCTGCCACTGTGCAGGAGAATCCGTATAGGTGTTCGAGTGTTCGAACCGTAATGCGCAAGAAATGGTATGTAAACCACGTATTTACATATCTGCCACTGTGCAGGAGAATCCATATAGGTGTTCGAGTGTTCGAACCGTAATGCGCAAGAAATTGGTATGGAAACCCCGTATTTACATATCTGCCTCTGTGCAGGAAAATCCGTATAGGTGTTTGAGTGTTCGAACCGTAATGCGCAAGAAATGATATGTAAACCCCGTATTTATTTATCTGCCACTGTGCAGGAGAATCCGTATAGGTATTCGAGTGTTCGAACCGTAATGCGCAAGAAACGGTATGGAAACCCCGTATTTACATATCTGCCACTCTGCAGAAGAATCCGTATAGGTGTTCGAGTGTTCGATCCGTAATGCGTGAGAATTGGTATGTAAACCCGTTATTTACATATCTGTCACTGCGCAGGAGAATCCGTATAGGTGTTCGAGTGTTCGAACCGTAATGCGCAAGAAATGGTATGGAAACCCCGTATTTACGAATCTACCACTATGCAGGAGAATCCGTATAGGTGTTCGAGTGTTCGAACCGTAATGCGCAAGAAATGGTATGGAAACCCCGTATTTACATATCTGCCACTGTGCAGGAGAATCCGTATAGGTGTTCGAGTGTTCGAACCGTAATGCGCAAGAAATGGTATGTAAACCACGTATTTACATATCTGCCACTGTGCAGGAGAATCCATATAGGTGTTCGAGTGTTCGAACCGTAATGCGCAAGAAATTGGTATGGAAACCCCGTACTTACAAATCTACCACTATGCAGGAGAATCCGTATAGGTGTTCGAGTGTTCGAACCGAAATGCGCAAGAAATGGTATGGAAACCCCGTATTTACATATCTGCCACTGTGCAGGAGAATTCGTATAGGTGTTCGAGTGTTCGAACCGTAATGCGCTAGAAATGGTATGTAAACCACGTATTTACGTATCTGCCACTGTGCAGGAGAATCCATATAGGTGTTCGAGTGTTCGAACCGTAATGCGTAAGAAATTGGTATGGAAACCCCGTATTTACATATCTGCCTCTGTGGAGGAGAATCCGTATAGGTGTTCGAGTGTTCGAACCGTAATGCGCAAGAAATGGTATGTAAACCCCGTATTTACATATCTGCCACTATGTAGGAGAATCCATATAGGTGTTCGAGTGTTCGAACCGTAATGCGCAAGAAATGGTATGGAAACCCCGTATTTACATATCTGCCACTGTGCAGGAGAATCCGTATAGGTGTTCGAGTGTTCGAACCGTAATGCGCAAGAAATGGTGTGTAAACCCCGTATTTACATATCTGCCACTGTGCAGAAGAATCTGTATAGGTGCTCGAGTGTTCGAACCGTAATGCGCAAGAATTGGTATGGAAACCCCATATTTACATATCTGCCACTGTGCAGGAGAATCCGTATAGGTGTTCGAGTGTTCGAACCGTAATGCACAAGAAATCATATCTAAACCCCGTATTTACTTATCTGCCACTATGCAGGAGAATCCGTATAGGTGTTCTAGTGTTCGTACCGTAATGCACAAGAAATGATATCTAAACCCCGTGTTTACTTATCTGCCACTGTGCAGGAGAATCCGTATAGGTGTTCGAGTGTTCGAACCGTAATGCGCAAGAAATGATATGTAAACCCCGTATTTATTTATCTGCCACTGTGCAGGAGAATCCGTATAGGTATTCGAGTGTTCGAACCGTAATGCGCAAGAAATGGTATGGAAACCCCGTATTTACATATCTGCCACTCTGCAGAAGAATCCGTATAGGTGTTCGACTGTTCGATCCGTAATGCGCAAGAATTGGTATGTAAACCCGTTATTTACATATCTGCCACTGCGCAGGAGAATCCGTATAGGTGTTCGAGTGTTCGAACCGTAATGCGCAAGAAATGGTATGGAAACCCCGTATTTACAAATCTACCACTATGCAGGAGAATCCGTATAGGTGTTCGAGTGTTCGAACCGTAATGCGCAAGAAATGGTATGGAAACCCCGTATTTACATATCTGCCAATGTGCAGGAGAATCCGTATAGGTGTTCGAGTGTTCGAACCGTAATGCGCAAGAAATGGTATGGAAACCCCGTATTTACATATCTGCCACTGTGCAGGAGAATCCGTATAGGTGTTCGAGTGTTCGAACCGTAATGCG
The DNA here is from genome assembly GCF_055761805.1 of Camellia sinensis. Classification (NCBI taxonomy): domain Eukaryota; kingdom Viridiplantae; phylum Streptophyta; class Magnoliopsida; order Ericales; family Theaceae; genus Camellia; species Camellia sinensis. The sequence continues at coordinate 1,448,128 of NW_028128989.1, read as the reverse complement.
CAAGAAATGGTATGTAAACCACGTATTTACGTATCTGCCACTGTGCAGGAGAATCCATATAGGTGTTCGAGTGTTCGAACCGTAATGCGCAAGAAATGATATGTAAACCCCGTATTTACTTATCTGCCACTGTGCAGGAGAATCCGTATAGGTTTTCGAGTGTTCGAACCGTAATGCGCAAGAAATGTTATGGAAACCCCGTATTTACATATCTGCCACTCTGCAGAAGAATCCGTATAGGTGTTCGAGTGTTCGATCCGTAATGCGCAAGAATTGGTATGTAAACCCGTTATTTACATATCTGCCACTGCGCAGGAGAATCCGTATAGGTGTTCGAGTGTTCGAACCGTAATGCGCAAGAAATGGTATGGAAACCCCGTATTTACAAATCTACCACTATGCAGGAGAATCCGTATAGGTGTTCGAGTGTTCGAACCGTAATGCGCAAGAAATGGTATGGAAACCCCGTATTTACATATCTGCCACTGTGCAGGAGAATCCGTATAGGTGTTCGAGTGTTCGAACCGTAATGCGCAAGAAATGGTATGTAAACCACGTATTTACATATCTGCCACTGTGCAGGAGAATCCATATAGGTGTTCGAGTGTTCGAACCGTAATGCGCAAGAAATTGGTATGGAAACCCCGTATTTACATATCTGCCTCTGTGCAGGAGAATCCGTATAGGTGTTTGAGTGTTCGAACCGTAATGTGCAAGAAATGATATGTAAACCCCGTATTTATTTATCTGCCACTGTGCAGGAGAATCCGTATAGGTATTCGAGTGTTCGAACCGTAATGCGCAAGAAATGGTATGGAAACCCCGTATTTACATATCTGCCACTCTGCAGAAGAATCCGTATAGGTGTTCGAGTGTTCGATCCGTAATGCCCGAGAATTGGTATGTAAACCCGTTATTTACATATCTGTCACTGCGCAGGAGAATCCGTATAGGTGTTCGAGTGTTCGAACCGTAATGCGCAAGAAATGGTATGGAAACCCCGTATTTACGAATCTACCACTATGCAGGAGAATCCGTATAGGTGTTCGAGTGTTCGAACCGTAATGCGCAAGAAATGGTATGGAAACCCCGTATTTACATATCTGCCACTGTGCAGGAGAATCCGTATAGGTGTTCGAGTGTTCGAACCGTAATGCGCAAGAAATGGTATGTAAACCACGTATTTACATATCTGCCACTGTGCAGGAGAATCCATATAGGTGTTCGAGTGTTCGAACCGTAATGCGCAAGAAATTGGTATGGAAACCCCGTATTTACAAATCTACCACTATGCAAGAGAATCCGTATAGGTGTTCGAGTGTTCGAACCGAAATGCGCAAGAAATGGTATGGAAACCCCGTATTTACATATCTGCCACTGTGCAGGAGAATTCGTATAGGTGTTCGAGTGTTCGAACCGTAATGCGCAAGAAATGGTATGTAAACCACGTATTTACGTATCTGCCACTGTGCAGGAGAATCCATATAGGTGTTCGAGTGTTCGAACCGTAATGCGCAAGAAATTGGTATGGAAACCCCGTATTTACATATCTGCCTCTGTGCAGGAGAATCCGTATAGGTGTTCGAGTGTTCGAACCGTAATGCGCAAGAAATGGTATGTAAACCCCGTATTTACAGATCTGCCACTATGTAGGAGAATCCATATAGGTGTTCGAGTGTTCGAACCGTAATGCGCAAGAAATGGTATGGAAACCCCGTATTTACAAATCTACCACTATGCAGGAGAATCCGTATAGGTGTTCGAGTGTTAGAACCGTAATGCGCAAGAAATGGTATGGAAACCCCGTATTTACATATCTGCCACTGTGCAGGAGAATCCGTATAGGTGTTCGAGTGTTCGAACCGTAATGCGCAAGAAATGGTATGTAAACCACGTATTTACATATCTGCCACTTTGCAGGAGAATCCATATAGGTGTTCGAGTGTTCGAACCGTAATGCGCAAGAAATTGGTATGGAAACCCCGTATTTACATATCTGCCTCTGTGCAGGAGAATCCGTATAGGTGTTCGAGTGTTCGAACCGTAATGCGCAAGAAATGATATGTAAACCCCGTATTTATTTATCTGCCACTGTGCAGGAGAATCCGTATAGGTATTCGAGTGTTCGAACCGTAATGCGCAAGAAATGGTATGGAAACCCCGTATTTACATATCTGCCACTCTGCAGAAGAATCCGTATAGGTGTTCGAGTGTTCGATCCGTAATGCGCAAGAATTGGTATGTAAACCCGTTATTTACATATCTGCCACTGCGCAGGAGAATCCGTATAGGTGTTCGAGTGTTCGAACCGTAATGCGCAAGAAATGGTATGGAAACCCCGTATTTACAAATCTACCACTATGCAGGAGAATCCGTATAGGTGTTCGAGTGTTCGAACCGAAATGCGCAAGAAATGGTATGGAAACCCCGTATTTACATATCTGCCACTGTGCAGGAGAATTCGTATAGGTGTTCGAGTGTTCGAACCGTAATGCGCAAAATGGTATGTAAACCACGTATTTACGTATCTGCCACTGTGCAGGAGAATCCATATAGGTGTTCGAGTGTTCGAACCGTAATGCGCAAGAAATTGGTATGGAAACCCCGTATTTACATATCTGCCTCTGTGCAGGAGAATCCGTATAGGTGTTCGAGTGTTCGAACCGTAATGCGCAAGAAATGGTATGTAAACCCCGTATTTACATATCTGCCACTATGTAGGAGAATCCATATAGGTGTTCGAGTGTTCGAACCGTAATGCGCAAGAAATTGTATGGAAACCCCGTATTTACATATCTGCCACTGTGCAGGAGAATCCGTATAGGTGTTCGAGTGTTCGAACCGTAATGCGCAAGAAATGGTGTGTAAACCCCGTATTTACATATCTGCCACTGTGCAGAAGAATCCGTATAGGTGTTCGAGTGTTCGAACCGTAATGCGCAAGAATTGGTATGGAAACCCCATATTTACATATCTGCCACTGTGCAGGAGAATCCGTATAGGTGTTCGAGTGTTCGAACCGTAATGCACAAGAAATGATATCTAAACCCCGTATTTACTTATCTGCCACTATGCAGCAGAATCCGTATAGGTGTTCTAGTGTTCGAACCGTAATGCACAAGAAATGATATCTAAACCCCGTATTTACATATCTGCCACTGTGCAGGAGAATCCGTATAGGTGTTCGAGTGTTCGAACCGTAATGCGCAAGAAATGATATGTAAACCCCGTATTTATTTACCTGCCACTGTGCAGGAGAATCCGTATAGGTATTCGAGTGTTCGAACCGTAATGCGCAAGAAATGGTATGGAAACCCCGTATTTACATATCTGCCACTCTGCAGAAGAATCCGTATAGGTGTTCGAGTGTTCGATCCGTAATGCGCAAGAATTGGTATGTAAACCCGTTATTTACATATCTGCCACTGCACAGGAGAATCCGTATAGGTGTTCGAGTGTTCGAACCGTAATGTGCAAGAAATGGTATGGAAACCCCGTATTTACAAATCTACCACTATGCAGGAGAATCCGTATAGGTGTTCGAGTGTTCGAACCGTATTGCGCAAGAAATGGTATGGAAACCCCGTATTTACATATCTGCCACTGTGTAGGAGAATCCGTATAGGTGTTCGAGTGTTCGAACCGTAATGCGCAAGAAATGGTATGGAAACCCCGTATTTACATATCTGCCACTGTGCAGGAGAATCCGTATAGGTGTTCGAGTGTTCGAACCGTAATGCGCAAGAAATGGTATGTAAACCACGTATTTACGTATCTGCCACTGTGCAGGAGAATCCATATAGGTGTTCGAGTGTTCGAACCGTAATGCGCAAGAAATGATATGTAAACCCCGTATTTACTTATCTGCCACTGTGCAGGAGAATCCGTATAGGTATTCGAGTGTTCGAACCGTAATGCGCAAGAAATGATATGTAAACCCCGTATTTATTTATCTGCCTCTGTGCAGGAGAATCCGTATAGGTGTTCGAGTGTTCGAACCGTAATGCGCAAGAAATGGTATGTAAACCCCGTATTTACATATCTGCCACTCTGTAGGAGAATCCATATAGGTGTTCGAGTGTTCGAACCGTAATGCGCAAGAAATGGTATGGAAACCCCGTATTTACATATCTGCCACTGTGCAGGAGAATCCGTATAGGTATTCGAGTGTTCGAACCGTAATGCGCAAGAAATGGTATGGAAACCCCGTATTTACATATCTGCCACTATGCAGGAGAATCCGTATAGGTGTTCGAGTGTTCGAACCGTAATGCGCAAGAAATGGTATGTAAACCACGTATTTACGTATCTGCCACTGTGCATGAGAATCCATATAGGTGTTCAAGTGTTCGAACCGTAATGCGCAAGAATTGGTATGTAAACCCGTTATTTACATATCTGCCACTGCACAGGAGAATCCGTATAGGTGTTCGAGTGTTCGAACCGTAATGCGCAAGAAATGGTATGGAAACCCCGTATTTACAAATCTACCACTATGCAGGAGAATCCATATAGGTGTTCGAGTGTTCGAACCGTAATGCGCAAGAAATGGTATGGAAACCCCGTATTTACATATCTGCCACTGTGCAGGAGAATCCGTATAGGTATTCGAGTGTTCGAACCGTAATGCGCAAGAAATGGTATGGAAACCCCGTATTTACATATCTGCCACTGTGCAGGAGAATCCGTATAGGTGTTCGAGTGTTCGAACCGTAATGCGCAAGAAATGGTATGTAAACCACGTATTTACGTATCTGCCACTGTGCATGAGAATCCATATAGGTGTTCGAGTGTTCGAACCGTAATGCGCAAGAAATGATATGTAAACCCCGTATTTACTTATCTGCCACTGTGCAGGAGAATCCGTATAGGTATTCGAGTGTTCGAACCGTAATGCGCAAGAAATGTTATGGAATCCCCGTATTTACATATCTGCCACTCTGCAGAAGAATCCGTATAGGTGTTCGAGTGTTCGATCCGTAATGCGCAAGAATTGGTATGTAAACCCGTTATTTACATATCTGCCACTGCGCAGGAGAATCCGTATAGTTGTTCGAGTGTTCGAACCATAATGCGCAAGAAATGGTATGGAAACCCCGTATTTACAAATCTACCACTATGCAGGAGAATCCGTATAGGTGTTCGAGTGTTCGAACCGTAATGCGCAAGAAATGGTATGGAAACCCCGTATTTACATATCTGCCACTGTGCAGGAGAATCCGTATAGGTGTTCGAGTGTTCGAACCGTAATGCGCAAGAAATGGTATGTAAACCACGTATTTACATATCTGCCACTGTGCAGGAGAATCCATATAGGTGTTCGAGTGTTCGAACCGTAATGCGCAAGAAATTGGTATGGAAACCCCGTATTTACATATCTGCCTCTGTGCAGGAAAATCCGTATAGGTGTTTGAGTGTTCGAACCGTAATGCGCAAGAAATGATATGTAAACCCCGTATTTATTTATCTGCCACTGTGCAGGAGAATCCGTATAGGTATTCGAGTGTTCGAACCGTAATGCGCAAGAAACGGTATGGAAACCCCGTATTTACATATCTTCCACTTTGCAGAAGAATCCGTATAGGTGTTCGAGTGTTCGATCCGTAATGCGTGAGAATTGGTATGTAAACCCGTTATTTACATATCTGTCACTGCGCAGGAGAATCCGTATAGGTGTTCGAGTGTTCGAACCGTAATGCGCAAGAAATGGTATGGAAACCCCGTATTTACGAATCTACCACTATGCAGGAGAATCCGTATAGGTGTTCGAGTGTTCGAACCGTAATGCGCAAGAAATGGTATGGAAACCCCGTATTTACATATCTGCCACTGTGCAGGAGAATCCGTATAGGTGTTCGAGTGTTCGAACCGTAATGCGCAAGAAATGTTATAGAATCCCCGTATTTACATATCTGCCACTCTGCAGAAGAATCCGTATAGGTGTTCGAGTGTTCGATCCGTAATGCGCAAGAAATGGTATGTAAACCACGTATTTACGTATCTGCCACTGTGCAGGAGAATCCATATAGGTGTTCGAGTGTTCGAACCGTAATGCGCAAGAAATTGGTATGGAAACCCCGTATTTACATATCTGCCTCTGTGCAGGAGAATCCGTATAGGTGTTCGAGTGTTCGAACCGTAATGCGCAAGAAATGGTATGTAAACCCCGTATTTACATATCTGCCACTATGTAGGAGAATCCATATAGGTGTTCGAGTGTTCGAACCGTAATGCGCAAGAAATGGTATGGAAACCCCGTATTTACATATCTGCCACTGTGCAGGAGAATCCGTATAGGTGTTCGAGTGTTCGAACCGTAATGCGCAAGAAATGGTGTGTAAACCCCGTATTTACATATCTGCCACTGTGCAGAAGAATCCGTATAGGTGTTCGAGTGTTCGAACCGTAATGCGCAAGAATTGGTATGGAAACCCCATATTTACATATCTGCCACTGTGCAGGAGAATCCGTATAGGTGTTCGAGTGTTCGAACCGTAATGCACAAGAAATGATATCTAAACCCCGTATTTACTTATCTGCCACTATGCAGCAGAATCCGTATAGGTGTTCTAGTGTTCGAACCGTAATGCACAAGAAATGATATCTAAACCCCGTATTTACATATCTGCCACTGTGCAGGAGAATCCGTATAGGTGTTTGAGTGTTCGAACCGTAATGCGCAAGAAATGATATGTAAACCCCGTATTTATTTATCTGCCACTGTGCAGGAGAATCCGTATAGGTATTCGAGTGTTCGAACCGTAATGCGCAAGAAATGGTATGGAAACCCCGTATTTACATATCTGCCACTCTGCAGAAGAATCCGTATAGGTGTTCGAGTGTTCGATCCGTAATGCCCGAGAATTGGTATGTAAACCCGTTATTTACATATCTGTCACTGCGCAGGAGAATCCGTATAGGTGTTCGAGTGTTCGAACCGTAATGCGCAAGAAATGGTATGGAAACCCCGTATTTACGAATCTACCACTATGCAGGAGAATCCGTATAGGTGTTCGAGTGTTCGAACCGTAATGCGCAAGAAATGGTATGGAAACCCCGTATTTACATATCTGCCACTGTGCAGGAGAATCCGTATAGGTGTTCGAGTGTTCGAACCGTAATGCGCAAGAAATGGTATGTAAACCACGTATTTACATATCTGCCACTGTGCAGGAGAATCCATATAGGTGTTCGAGTGTTCGAACCGTAATGCGCAAGAAATTGGTATGGAAACCCCGTATTTACAAACCTACCACTATGCAAGAGAATCCGTATAGGTGTTCGAGTGTTCGAACCGAAATGCGCAAGAAATGGTATGGAAACCCCGTATTTACATATCTGCCACTGTGCAGGAGAATTCGTATAGGTGTTCGAGTGTTCGAACCGTAATGCGCAAGAAATGGTATGTAAACCACGTATTTACGTATCTGCCACTGTGCAGGAGAATTCATATAGGTGTTCGAGTGTTCGAACCGTAATGCGCAAGAAATTGGTATGGAAACCCCATATTTACATATCTGCCACTGTGCAGGAGAATCCGTATAGGTGTTCGAGTGTTCGAACCGTAATGCACAAGAAATGATATCTAAACCCCGTATTTACTTATCTGCCACTATGCAGCAGAATCCGTATAGGTGTTCTAGTGTTCGAACCGTAATGCACAAGAAATGATATCTAAACCCCGTATTTACATATCTGCCACTGTGCAGGAGAATCCGTATAGGTGTTCGAGTGTTCGAACCGTAATGCGCAAGAAATGATATGTAAACCCCGTATTTATTTATCTGCCACTGTGCAGGAGAATCCGTATAGGTATTCGAGTGTTCGAACCGTAATGCGCAAGAAATGGTATGGAAACCCCGTATTTACATATCTGCCACTCTGCAGAAGAATCCGTATAGGTGTTCGAGTGTTCGATCCGTAATGCGCAAGAATTGGTATGTAAACCCGTTATTTACATATCTGCCACTGCACAGGAGAATCCGTATAGGTGTTCGAGTGTTCGAACCGTAATGTGCAAGAAATGGTATGGAAACCCCGTATTTACAAATCTACCACTATGCAGGAGAATCCGTATAGGTGTTCGAGTGTTCGAACCGTATTGCGCAAGAAATGGTATGGAAACCCCGTATTTACATATCTGCCACTGTGTAGGAGAATCCGTATAGGTGTTCGAGTGTTCGAACCGTAATGCGCAAGAAATGGTATGGAAACCCCGTATTTACATATCTGCCACTGTGCAGGAGAATCCGTATAGGTGTTCGAGTGTTCGAACCGTAATGCGCAAGAAATGGTATGTAAACCACGTATTTACGTATCTGCCACTGTGCAGGAGAATCCATATAGGTGTTCGAGTGTTCGAACCGTAATGCGCAAGAAATGATATGTAAACCCCGTATTTACTTATCTGCCACTGTGCAGGAGAATCCGTATAGGTATTCGAGTGTTCGAACCGTAATGCGCAAGAAATGATATGTAAACCCCGTATTTATTTATCTGCCTCTGTGCAGGAGAATCCGTATAGGTGTTCGAGTGTTCGAACCGTAATGCGCAAGAAATGGTATGTAAACCCCGTATTTACATATCTGCCACTATGTAGGAGAATCCATATAGGTGTTCGAGTGTTCGAACCGTAATGCGCAAGAAATGGTATGGAAACCCCGTATTTACATATCTGCCACTGTGCAGGAGAATCCGTATAGGTATTCGAGTGTTCGAACCGTAATGCGCAAGAAATGGTATGGAAACCCCGTATTTACATATCTGCCACTGTGCAGGAGAATCCGTATAGGTGTTCGAGTGTTCGAACCGTAATGCGCAAGAAATGGTATGTAAACCACGTATTTACGTATCTGCCACTGTGCATGAGAATCCATATAGGTGTTCGAGTGTTCGAACCGTAATGCGCAAGAATTGGTATGTAAACCCGTTATTTACATATCTGCCACTGCACAGGAGAATCCGTATAGGTGTTCGAGTGTTCGAACCGTAATGCGCAAGAAATGGTATGGAAACCCCGTATTTACAAATCTACCACTATGCAGGAGAATCCATATAGGTGTTCGAGTGTTCGAACCGTAATGCGCAAGAAATGGTATGGAAACCCCGTATTTACATATCTGCCACTGTGCAGGAGAATCCGTATAGGTATTCGAGTGTTCGAACCGTAATGCGCAAGAAATGGTATGAAAACCCCGTATTTACATATCTGCCACTGTGCAGGAGAATCCGTATAGGTGTTCGAGTGTTCGAACCGTAATGCGCAAGAAATGGTATGTAAACCACGTATTTACGTATCTGCCACTGTGCATGAGAATCCATATAGGTGTTCGAGTGTTCGAACCGTAATGCGCAAGAAATGATATGTAAACCCCGTATTTACTTATCTGCCACTGTGCAGGAGAATCCGTATAGGTATTCGAGTGTTCGAACCGTAATGCGCAAGAAATGTTATGGAATCCCCGTATTTACATATCTGCCACTCTGCAGAAGAATCCGTATAGGTGTTCGAGTGTTCGATCCGTAATGCGCAAGAATTGGTATGTAAACCCGTTATTTACATATCTGCCACTGCGCAGGAGAATCCGTATAGGTGTTCGAGTGTTCGAACCGTAATGCGCAAGAAATGGTATGGAAACCCCGTATTTACAAATCTACCACTATGCAGGAGAATCCGTATAGGTGTTCGAGTGTTCGAACCGTAATGCGCAAGAAATGGTATGGAAACCCCGTATTTACATATCTGCCACTGTGCAGGAGAATCCGTATAGGTTTTCGAGTGTTCGAACCGTAATGCGCAAGAAATGGTATGTAAACCACGTATTTACATATCTGCCACTGTGCAGGAGAATCCATATAGGTGTTCGAGTGTTCGAACCGTAATGCGCAAGAAATTGGTATGGAAACCCCGTATTTACATATCTGCCTCTGTGCAGGAAAATCCGTATAGGTGTTTGAGTGTTCGAACCGTAATGCGCAAGAAATGATATGTAAACCCCGTATTTATTTATCTGCCACTGTGCAGGAGAATCCGTATAGGTATTCGAGTGTTCGAACCGTAATGCGCAAGAAACGGTATGGAAACCCCGTATTTACATATCTTCCACTTTGCAGAAGAATCCGTATAGGTGTTCGAGTGTTCGATCCGTAATGCGTGAGAAATTTTATGTAAACCCGTTATTTACATATCTGTCACTGCGCAGGAGAATCCGTATAGGTGTTCGAGTGTTCGAACCGTAACGCGCAAGAAATGGTATGGAAACCCCGTATTTACGAATCTACCACTATGCAGGAGAATCCGTATAGGTGTTCGAGTGTTCGAACCGTAATGCGCAAGAAATGGTATGGAAACCCCGTATTTACATATCTGCCACTGTGCAGGAGAATCCGTATAGGTGTTCGAGTGTTCGAACCGTAATGCGCAAGAAATGTTATAGAATCCCCGTATTTACATATCTGCCACTCTGCAGAAGAATCCGTATAGGTGTTCGAGTGTTCGATCCGTAATGCGCAAGAAATGGTATGTAAACCACGTATTTACGTATCTGCCACTGTGCAGGAGAATCCATATAGGTGTTCGAGTGTTCGAACCGTAATGCGCAAGAAATTGGTATGGAAACCCCGTATTTACATATCTGCCTCTGTGCAGGAGAATCCGTATAGGTGTTCGAGTGTTCGAACCGTAATGCGCAAGAAATGGTATGTAAACCCCGTATTTACATATCTGCCACTATGTAGGAGAATCCATATAGGTGTTCGAGTGTTCGAACCGTAATGCGCAAGAAATGGTATGGAAACCCCGTATTTACATATCTGCCACTGTGCAGGAGAATCCGTATAGGTGTTCGAGTGTTCGAACCGTAATGCGCAAGAAATGGTGCGTAAACCCCGTATTTACATATCTGCCACTGTGCAGAAGAATCCGTATAGGTGTTCGAGTGTTCGAACCGTAATGCGCAAGAATTGGTATGGAAACCCCATATTTACATATCTGCCACTGTGCAGGAGAATCCGTATAGGTGTTCGAGTGTTCGAACCGTAATGCACAAGAAATGATATCTAAACCCCGTATTTACTTATCTGCCACTATGCAGCAGAATCCGTATAGGTGTTCTAGTGTTCGAACCGTAATGCACAAGAAATGATATCTAAACCCCGTATTTACATATCTGCCACTGTGCAGGAGAATCCGTATAGGTGTTTGAGTGTTCGAACCGTAATGCGCAAGAAATGATATGTAAACCCCGTATTTATTTATCTGCCACTGTGCAGGAGAATCCGTATAGGTATTCGAGTGTTCGAACCGTAATGCGCAAGAAATGGTATGGAAACCCCGTATTTACATATCTGCCACTATGCAGGAGAATCCGTATAGGTGTTCGAGTGTTCGAACCGTAATGCGCAAGAAATGGTATGGAAACCCCGTATTTACGAATCTACCACTATGCAGGAGAATCCGTATAGGTGTTCGAGTGTTCGAACCGTAATGCGCAAGAAATGGTATGTAAACCACGTATTTACATATCTGCCACTGTGCAGGAGAATCCATATAGGTGTTCGAGTGTTCGAACCGTAATGCGCAAGAAATTGGTATGGAATCCCCGTATTTACAAATCTACCACTATGCAAGAGAATCCGTATAGGTGTTCGAGTGTTCGAACCGAAATGCGCAAGAAATGGTATGGAAACCCCGTATTTACATATCTGCCACTGTGCAGGAGAATTCGTATAGGTGTTCGAGTGTTCGAACCGTAATGCGCAAGAAATGGTATGTAAACCCCGTATTTACGTATCTGCCACTGTGCAGGAGAATCCATATAGGTGTTCGAGTGTTCGAACCGTAATGCGCAAGAAATTGGCATGGAAACCCCGTATTTACATATCTGCCTCTGTGCAGGAGAATCCGTATAGGTGTTCGAGTGTTCGAACCGTAATGCGCAAGAAATGGTATGTAAACCCCGTATTTACAGATCTGCCACTATGTAGGAGAATCCATATAGGTGTTCGAGTGTTCGAACCGTAATGCGCAAGAAATGGTATGGAAACCCCGTATTTACAAATCTACCACTATGCAGGAGAATCCGTATAGGTGTTCGAGTGTTAGAACCGTAATGCGCAAGAAATGGTATGGAAACCCCGTATTTACATATCTGCCACTGTGCAGGAGAATCCGTATAGGTGTTCGAGTGTTCGAACCGTAATGCGCAAGAAATGGTATGTAAACCACGTATTTACATATCTGCCACTTTGCAGGAGAATCCATATAGGTGTTCGAGTGTTCGAACCGTAATGCGCAAGAAATTGGTATGGAAACCCCGTATTTACATATCTGCCTCTGTGCAGGAGAATCCGTATAGGTGTTCGAGTGTTCGAACCGTAATGCGCAAGAAATGATATGTAAACCCCGTATTTATTTATCTGCCACTGTGCAGGAGAATCCGTATAGGTATTCGAGTGTTCGAACCGTAATGCGCAAGAAATGGTATGGAAACCCCGTATTTACATATCTGCCACTCTGCAGAAGAATCCGTATAGGTGTTCGAGTGTTCGATCCGTAATGCGCAAGAATTGGTATGTAAACCCGTTATTTACATATCTGCCACTGCGCAGGAGAATCCGTATAGGTGTTCGAGTGTTCGAACCGTAATGCGCAAGAAATGGTATGGAAACCCCGTATTTAGAAATCTACCACTATGCAGGAGAATCCGTATAGGTGTTCGAGTGTTCGAACCGAAATGCGCAAGAAATGGTATGGAAACCCCGTATTTACATATCTGCCACTGTGCAGGAGAATTCGTATAGGTGTTCGAGTGTTCGAACCGTAATGCGCAAAATGGTATGTAAACCACGTATTTACGTATCTGCCACTGTGCAGGAGAATCCATATAGGTGTTCGAGTGTTCGAACCGTAATGCGCAAGAAATTGGTATGGAAACCCCGTATTTACATATCTGCCTCTGTGCAGGAGAATCCGTATAGGTGTTCGAGTGTTCGAACCGTAATGCGCAAGAAATGGTATGTAAACCCCGTATTTACATATCTGCCACTATGTAGGAGAATCCATATAGGTGTTCGAGTGTTCGAACCGTAATGCGCAAGAAATTGTATGGAAACCCCGTATTTACATATCTGCCACTGTGCAGGAGAATCCGTATAGGTGTTCGAGTGTTCGAACCGTAATGCGCAAGAAATGGTGTGTAAACCCCGTATTTACATATCTGCCACTGTGCAGAAGAATCCGTATAGGTGTTCGAGTGTTCGAACCGTAATGCGCAAGAATTGGTATGGAAACCCCATATTTACATATCTGCCACTGTGCAGGAGAATCCGTATAGGTGTTCGAGTGTTCGAACCGTAATGCACAAGAAATGATATCTAAACCCCGTATTTACTTATCTGCCACTATGCAGCAGAATCCGTATAGGTGTTCTAGTGTTCGAACCGTAATGCACAAGAAATGATATCTAAACCCCGTATTTACATATCTGCCACTGTGCAGGAGAATCCGTATAGGTGTTCGAGTGTTCGAACCGTAATGTGCAAGAAATGATATGTAAACCCCGTATTTATTTATCTGCCACTGTGCAGGAGAATCCGTATAGGTATTCGAGTGTTCGAACCGTAATGCGCAAGAAATGGTATGGAAACCCCGTATTTACATATCTGCCACTCTGCAGAAGAATCCGTATAGGTGTTCGAGTGTTCGATCCGTAATGCGCAAGAATTGGTATGTAAACCCGTTATTTACATATCTGCCACTGCACAGGAGAATCTGTATAGGTGTTCGAGTGTTCGAACCGTAATGTGCAAGAAATGGTATGGAAACCCCGTATTTACAAATCTACCACTATGCAGGAGAATCCGTATAGGTGTTCGAGTGTTCGAACCGTATTGCGCAAGAAATGGTATGGAAACCCCGTATTTACATATCTGCCACTGTGTAGGAGAATCCGTATAGGTGTTCGAGTGTTCGAACCGTAATGCGCAAGAAATGGTATGGAAACCCCGTATTTACATATCTGCCACTGTGCAGGAGAATCCGTATAGGTGTTCGAGTGTTCGAACCGTAATGCGCAAGAAATGGTATGTAAACCACGTATTTACGTATCTGCCACTGTGCAGGAGAATCCATATAGGTGTTCGAGTGTTCGAACCGTAATGCGCAAGAAATGATATGTAAACCCCGTATTTACTTATCTGCCACTGTGCAGGAGAATCCGTATAGGTATTCGAGTGTTCGAACCGTAATGCGCAAGAAATGATATGTAAACCCCGTATTTATTTATCTGCCTCTGTGCAGGAGAATCCGTATAGGTGTTCGAGTGTTCGAACCGTAATGCGCAAGAAATGGTATGTAAACCCCGTATTTACATATCTGCCACTATGTAGGAGAATCCATATAGGTGTTCGAGTGTTCGAACCGTAATGCGCAAGAAATGGTATGGAAACCCCGTATTTACATATCTGCCACTGTGCAGGAGAATCCGTATAGGTATTCGAGTGTTCGAACCGTAATGCGCAAGAAATGGTATGGAAACCCCGTATTTACATATCTGCCACTGTGCAGGAGAATCCGTATAGGTGTTCGAGTGTTCGAACCGTAATGCGCAAGAAATGGTATGTAAACCACGTATTTACGTATCTGCCACTGTGCATGAGAATCCATATAGGTGTTCGAGTGTTCGAACCGTAATGCGCAAGAATTGGTATGTAAACCCGTTATTTACATATCTGCCACTGCACAGGAGAATCCGTATAGGTGTTCGAGTGTTCGAACCGTAATGCGCAAGAAATGGTATGGAAACCCCGTATTTACAAATCTACCACTATGCAGGAGAATCCATATAGGTGTTCGAGTGTTCGAACCGTAATGCGCAAGAAATGGTATGGAAACCCCGTATTTACATATCTGCCACTGTGCAGGAGAATCCGTATAGGTATTCGAGTGTTCGAACCGTAATGCGCAAGAAATGGTATGGAAACCCCGTATTTACATATCTGCCACTGTGCAGGAGAATCCGTATAGGTGTTCGAGTGTTCGAACCGTAATGCGCAAGAAATGGTATGTAAACCACGTATTTACGTATCTGCCACTGTGCATGAGAATCCATATAGGTGTTCGAGTGTTCGAACCGTAATGCGCAAGAAATGATATGTAAACCCCGTATTTACTTATCTGCCACTGTGCAGGAGAATCCGTATAGGTGTTCGAGTGTTCGAACCGTAATGCGCAAGAAATGGTATGTAAACCACGTATTTACATATCTGCCACTGTGCAGGAGAATCCATATAGGTGTTCGAGTGTTCGAACCGTAATGCGCAAGAAATTGGTATGGAAACCCCGTATTTACATATCTGCCTCTGTGCAGGAAAATCCGTATAGGTGTTTGAGTGTTCGAACCGTAATGCGCAAGAAATGATATGTAAACCCCGTATTTATTTATCTGCCACTGTGCAGGAGAATCCGTATAGGTATTCGAGTGTTCGAACCGTAATGCGCAAGAAACGGTATGGAAACCCCGTATTTACATATCTTCCACTCTGCAGAAGAATCCGTATAGGTGTTCGAGTGTTCGATCCGTAATGCGTGAGAATTGGTATGTAAACCCGTTATTTACATATCTGTCACTGCGCAGGAGAATCCGTATAGGTGTTCGAGTGTTCGAACCGTAATGCGCAAGAAATGGTATGGAAACCCCGTATTTACGAATCTACCACTATGCAGGAGAATCCGTATAGGTGTTCGAGTGTTCGAACCGTAATGCGCAAGAAATGGTATGGAAACCCCGTATTTACATATCTGCCACTGTGCAGGAGAATCCGTATAGGTGTTCGAGTGTTCGAACCGTAATGCGCAAGAAATGTTATAGAATCCCCGTATTTACATATCTGCCACTCTGCAGAAGAATCCGTATAGGTGTTCGAGTGTTCGATCCGTAATGCGCAAGAAATGGTATGTAAACCACGTATTTACGTATCTGCCACTGTGCAGGAGAATCCATATAGGTGTTCGAGTGTTCGAACCGTAATGCGCAAGAAATTGGTATGGAAACCACGTATTTACATATCTGCCTCTGTGCAGGAGAATCCGTATAGGTGTTCGAGTGTTCGAACCGTAATGCGCAAGAAATGGTATGTAAACCCCGTATTTACATATCTGCCACTATGTAGGAGAATCCATATAGGTGTTCGAGTGTTCGAACCGTAATGCGCAAGAAATGGTATGGAAACCCCGTATTTACATATCTGCCACTGTGCAGGAGAATCCGTATAGGTGTTCGAGTGTTCGAACCGTAATGCGCAAGAAATGGTGTGTAAACCCCGTATTTACATATCTGCCACTGTGCAGAAGAATCCGTATAGGTGTTCGAGTGTTCGAACCGTAATGCGCAAGAATTGGTATGGAAACCCCATATTTACATATCTGCCACTGTTTAGGAGAATCCGTATAGGTGTTCGAGTGTTCGAACCGTAATGCACAAGAAATGATATCTAAACCCCGTATTTACTTATCTGCCACTATGCAGGAGAATCCGTATAGGTGTTCTAGTGTTCGAACCGTAATGCACAAGAAATGATATCTAAACCCCGTATTTACATATCTGCCACTGTGCAGGAGAATCCGTATAGGTGTTCGAGTGTTCGAACCGTAATGCGCAAGAAATGATATGTAAACCCCGTATTTATTTATCTGCCACTATGCAGGAGAATCCGTATAGGTATTCGAGTGTTCGAACCGTAATGCGCAAGAAATGGTATGGAAACCCCGTATTTACATATCTGCCACTGTGCAGGAGAATCCGTATAGGTGTTCGAGTGTTCGAACCGTAATGCGCAAGAAATGGTATGTAAACCACGTATTTACGTATCTGCCACTGTGCAGGAGAATCCATATAGGTGTTCGAGTGTTCGAACCGTAATGCGCAAGAAATGATATGTAAACCCCGTATTTACTTGTCTGCCACTGTGCAGGAGAATCCGTATAGGTATTCGAGTGTTCGAACCGTAATGCGCAAGAAATGTTATGGAATCCCCGTATTTACATATCTGCCACTCTGCAGAAGAATCCGTATAGGTGTTCGAGTGTTCGATCCGTAATGCGCAAGAATTGGTATGTAAACCCGTTATTTACATATCTGCCACTGCGCAGGAGAATCCGTATAGGTGTTCGAGTGTTCGAACCGTAATGCGCAAGAAATGGTATGGAAACCCCGTATTTACAAATCTACCACTATGCAGGAGAATCCGTATAGGTGTTCGAGTGTTCGAACCGTAATGCGCAAGAAATGGTATGGAAACCCCGTATTTACATATCTGCCACTGTGCAGGAGAATCCGTATAGGTGTTCGAGTGTTCGAACCGTAATGCGCAAGAAATGGTATGTAAACCACGTATTTACATATCTGCCACTGTGCAGGAGAATCCATATAGGTGTTCGAGTGTTCGAACCGTAATGCGCAAGAAATTGGAATGGAAACCCCGTATTTACATATCTGCCTCTGTGCAGGAAAATCCGTATAGGTGTTTGAGTGTTCGAACCGTAATGCGCAAGAAATGATATGTAAACCCCGTATTTATTTATCTGCCACTGTGCAGGAGAATCCGTATAGGTATTCGAGTGTTCGAACCGTAATGCGCAAGAAACGGTATGGAAACCCCGTATTTACATATCTGCCACTCTGCAGAAGAATCCGTATAGGTGTTCGAGTGTTCGATCCGTAATGCGTGAGAATTGGTATGTAAACCCGTTATTTACATATCTGTCACTGCGCAGGAGAATCCGTATAGGTGTTCGAGTGTTCGAACCGTAATGCGCAAGAAATGGTATGGAAACCCCGTATTTACGAATCTACCACTATGCAGGAGAATCCGTATAGGTGTTCGAGTGTTCGAACCGTAATGCGCAAGAAATGGTATGGAAACCCCGTATTTACATATCTGCCACTGTGCAGGAGAATCCGTATAGGTGTTCGAGTGTTCGAACCGTAATGCGCAAGAAATGGTATGTAAACCACGTATTTACATATCTGCCACTGTGCAGGAGAATCCATATAGGTGTTCGAGTGTTCGAACCGTAATGCGCAAGAAATGGTATGTAAACCCCGTATTTACATATCTGCCACTATGTAGGAGAATCCATATAGGTGTTCGAGTGTTCGAACCGTAATGCGCAAGAAATGGTATGGAAACCCCGTATTTACATATCTGCCACTGTGCAGGAGAATCCGTATAGGTGTTCGAGTGTTCGAACCGTAATGCGCAAGAAATGGTGTGTAAACCCCGTATTTACATATCTGCCACTGTGCAGAAGAATCCGTATAGGTGTTCGAGTGTTCGAACCGTAATGCGCAAGAATTGGTATGGAAACCCCATATTTACATATCTGCCACTGTGCAGGAGAATCCGTATAGGTGTTCGAGTGTTCGAACCGTAATGCGCAAGAAATGGTATGTAAACCACGTATTTACATATCTGCCACTGTGCAGGAGAATCCATATAGGTGTTCGAGTGTTCGAACCGTAATGCGCAAGAAATTGGAATGGAAACCCCGTATTTACATATCTGCCTCTGTGCAGGAAAATCCGTATAGGTGTTTGAGTGTTCGAACCGTAATGCGCAAGAAATGATATGTAAACCCCGTATTTATTTATCTGCCACTGTGCAGGAGAATCCGTATAGGTATTCGAGTGTTCGAACCGTAATGCGCAAGAAACGGTATGGAAACCCCGTATTTACATATCTGCCACTCTGCAGAAGAATCCGTATAGGTGTTCGAGTGTTCGATCCGTAATGCGTGAGAATTGGTATGTAAACCCGTTATTTACATATCTGTCACTGCGCAGGAGAATCCGTATAGGTGTTCGAGTGTTCGAACCGTAATGCGCAAGAAATGGTATGGAAACCCCGTATTTACGAATCTACCACTATGCAGGAGAATCCGTATAGGTGTTCGAGTGTTCGAACCGTAATGCGCAAGAAATGGTATGGAAACCCCGTATTTACATATCTGCCACTGTGCAGGAGAATCCGTATAGGTGTTCGAGTGTTCGAACCGTAATGCGCAAGAAATGGTATGTAAACCACGTATTTACATATCTGCCACTGTGCAGGAGAATCCATATAGGTGTTCGAGTGTTCGAACCGTAATGCGCAAGAAATGGTATGTAAACCCCGTATTTACATATCTGCCACTATGTAGGAGAATCCATATAGGTGTTCGAGTGTTCGAACCGTAATGCGCAAGAAATGGTATGGAAACCCCGTATTTACATATCTGCCACTGTGCAGGAGAATCCGTATAGGTGTTCGAGTGTTCGAACCGTAATGCGCAAGAAATGGTGTGTAAACCCCGTATTTACATATCTGCCACTGTGCAGAAGAATCCGTATAGGTGTTCGAGTGTTCGAACCGTAATGCGCAAGAATTGGTATGGAAACCCCATATTTACATATCTTCCACTGTGCAGGAGAATCCGTATAGGTGTTCGAGTGTTCGAACCGTAATGCACAAGAAATGATATCTAAACCCCGTATTTACTTATCTGCCACTATGCAGGAGAATCCGTATAGGTGTTCTAGTGTTCGAACCGTAATGCACAAGAAATGATATCTAAACCCCGTATTTACATATCTGCCACTGTGCAGGAGAATCCGTATAGGTGTTCGAGTGTTCGAACCGTAATGCGCAAGAAATGATATGTAAACCCCGTATTTATTTATCTGCCACTATGCAGGAGAATCCGTATAGGTATTCGAGTGTTCGAACCGTAATGCACAAGAAATGGTATGGAAACCCCGTATTTACATATCTGCCACTCTGCAGAAGAATCCGTATAGGTGTTCGAGTGTTCGATCCGTAATGCGCAAGAATTGGTATGTAAACCCGTTATTTACATATCTGCCACTGCACAGGAGAATCCGTATAGGTGTTCGAGTGTTCGAACCGTAATGCGCAAGAAATGGTATGGAAACCCCGTATTTACAAATCTACCACTATGCAGGAGAATCCGTATAGGTGTTCGAGTGTTCGAACCGTAATGCGCAAGAAATGGTATGGAAACCCCGTATTTACATATCTGCCACTGTGCAGGAGAATTCGTATAGGTGTTCGAGTGTTCGAACCGTAATGCGCAAGAAATGGTATGGAAACCCCGTATTTACATATCTGCCACTGTGCAGGAGAATCCGTATAGGTGTTCGAGTGTTCGAACCGTAATGCGCAAGAAATGGTATGTAAACCACGTATTTACGTATCTGCCACTGTGCAGGAGAATCCATATAGGTGTTCGAGTGTTCGAACCGTAATGCGCAAGAAATGATATGTAAACCCCGTATTTACTTATCTGCCACTGTGCAGGAGAATCCGTATAGGTATTCGAGTGTTCGAACCGTAATGCGCAAGAAATGTTATGGAAACCCCGTATTTACATATCTGCCACTCTGCAGAAGAATCCGTATAGGTGTTCGAGTGTTCGATCCGTAATGCGCAAGAATTGGTATGTAAACCCGTTATTTACATATCTGCCACTGCGCAGGAGAATCCGTATAGGTGTTCGAGTGTTCGAACCGTAATGCGCAAGAAATGGTATGGAAACCCCGTATTTACAAATCTACCACTATGCAGGAGAATCCGTATAGGTGTTCGAGTGTTCGAACCGTAATGCGCAAGAAATGGTATGGAAACCCCGTATTTACATATCTGCCACTGTGCAGGAGAATCCGTATAGGTGTTCGAGTGTTCGAACCGTAATGCGCAAGAAATGGTATGTAAACCACGTATTTACGTATCTGCCACTGTGCAGGAGAATCCATATAGGTGTTCGAGTGTTCGAACCGTAATGCGCAAGAAATTGGTATGGAAACCCCGTATTTACATATCTGCCTCTGTGCAGGAGAATCCGTATAGGTGTTCGAGTGTTCGAACCGTAATGCGCAAGAAATGGTATGTAAAACCCGTATTTACATATCTGCCACTCTGCAGAAGAATCCGTATAGGTGTTCGAGTGTTCGATCCGTAATGCGCAAGAATTGGTATGTAAACCCGTTATTTACATATCTGCCACTGCGCTGGAGAATCCGTATAGGTGTTCGAGTGTTCGAACCGTAATGCGCAAGAAATGGTATGGAAACCCCGTATTTACAAATCTACCACTATGCAGGAGAATCCGTATAGATGTTCGAGTGTTCGAACCGTAATGCGCAAGAAATGGTATGGAAACCCCGTATTTACATATCTGCCACTGTGCAGGAGAATCCGTATAGGTGTTCGAGTGTTCGAACCGTAATGCGCAAGAAATGGTATGTAAACCACGTATTTACATATCTGCCACTGTGCAGGAGAATCCATATAGGTGTTCGAGTGTTCGAACCGTAATGCGCAAGAAATGATATGTAAACCCCGTATTTACTTATCTGCCACTGTGCAGGAGAATCCGTATAGGTATTCGAGTGTTCGAACCGTAATGCGCAAGAAATGTTATGGAAACCCCGTATTTACATATCTGCCACTCTGCAGAAGAATCCGTATAGGTGTTCGAGTGTTCGATCCGTAATGCGCAAGAATTGGTATGTAAACCCGTTATTTACATATCTGCCACTGCGCAGGAGAATCCGTATAGGTGTTCGAGTGTTCGAACCGTAATGCGCAAGAAATGGTATGGAAACCCCGTATTTACAAATCTACCACTATGCAGGAGAATCCGTATAGGTGTTCGAGTGTTCGAACCGTAATGCGCAAGAAATGGTATGGAAACCCCGTATTTACATATCTGCCACTGTGCAGGAGAATCCGTATAGGTGTTCGAGTGTTCGAACCGTAATGCGCAAGAAATTGGTATGGAAACCCCGTACTTACAAATCTACCACTATGCAGGAGAATCCGTATAGGTGTTCGAGTGTTCGAACCGAAATGCGCAAGAAATGGTATGGAAACCCCGTATTTACATATCTGCCACTCTGCAGAAGAATCCGTATAGGTGTTCGAGTGTTCGATCCGTAATGCGCGAGAATTGGTATGTAAACCCGTTATTTACATATCTGCCACTGCGCAGGAGAATCCGTATAGGTGTTCGAGTGTTCGAACCGTAATGCGCAAGAAATGGTATGGAAACCCCGTATTTACGAATCTACCACTATGCAGGAGAATCCGTATAGGTGTTCGAGTGTTCGAACCGTAATGCGCAAGAAATGGTATGGAAACCCCGTATTTACATATCTGCCACTGTGCAGGAGAATCCGTATAGGTGTTCGAGTGTTCGAACCGTAATGCGCAAGAAATGGAATGTAAACCACGTATTTACATATCTGCCACTGTGCAGGAGAATCCATATAGGTGTTCGAGTGTTCGAACCGTAATGCGCAAGAAATTGGTATGGAAACTCCGTATTTACATATCTGCCTCTGTGCAGGAGAATCCGTATAGGTGTTCGAGTGTTCGAACCGTAATGCGCAAGAAATGATATGTAAACCCCGTATTTATTTATCTGCCACTGTGCAGGAGAATCCGTATAGGTATTCGAGTGTTCGAACCGTAATGCGCAAGAAATGGTATGGAAACCCCGTATTTACATATCTGCCACTCTGCAGAAGAATCCGTATAGGTGTTCGAGTGTTCGATCCGTAATGCGCAAGAATTGGTATGTAAACCCGTTATTTACATATCTGCCACTGCGCAGGAGAATCCGTATAGGTGTTCGAGTGTTCGAACCGTAATGCGCAAGAAATGGTATGGAAACCCCGTATTTACAAATCTACCACTATGCAGGAGAATCCGTATAGGTGTTCGAGTGTTCGAACCGAAATGCGCAAGAAATGGTATGGAAACCCCGTATTTACATATCTGCCACTGTGCAGGAGAATTCGTATAGGTGTTCGAGTGTTCGAACCGTAATGCGCAACAAATTGTATGTAAACCACGTATTTACGTATCTGCCACTGTGCAGGAGAATCCATATAGGTGTTCGAGTGTTCGAACCGTAATGCGCAACAAATTGGTATGGAAACCCCGTATTTACATATCTGCCTCTGTGCAGGAGAATCCGTATAGGTGTTCGAGTGTTCGAACCGTAATGCGCAAGAAATGGTATGTAAACCCCGTATTTACATATCTGCCACTATGTAGGAGAATCCATATAGGTGTTCGAGTGTTCGAACCGTAATGCGCAAGAAATGGTATGGAAACCCCGTATTTACATATCTGCCACTGTGCAGGAGAATCCGTATAGGTGTTCGAGTGTTCGAACCGTAATGCGCAAGAAATGGTGTGTAAACCCCGTATTTACATATCTGCCACTGTGCAGAAGAATCCGTATAGGTGTTCGAGTGTTCGAACCGTAATGCGCAAGAATTGGTATGGAAACCCCATATTTACATATCTGCCACTGTGCAGGAGAATCCGTATAGGTGTTCGAGTGTTCGAACCGTAATGCACAAGAAATGATATCTAAACCCCGTATTTACTTATCTGCCACTATGCAGGAGAATCCGTATAGGTGTTCTAGTGTTCGAACCGTAATGCACAAGAAATGATATCTAAACCCCGTATTTACTTATCTGCCACTGTGCAGGAGAATCCGTATAGGTGTTCGAGTGTTCGAACCGTAATGCGCAAGAAATGATATGTAAACCCCGTATTTATTTATCTGCCACTGTGCAGGAGAATCCGTATAGGTATTCGAGTGTTCGAACCGTAATGCGCAAGAAATGGTATGGAAACCCCGTATTTACATATCTGCCACTCTGCAGAAGAATCCGTATAGGTGTTCGAGTGTTCGATCCGTAATGCGCAAGAATTGGTATGTAAACCCGTTATTCACATATCTGCCGCTGCGCAGGAGAATCCGTATAGGTGTTCGAGTGTTCGAATCGTAATGCGCAAGAAATGGTATGGAAACCCCGTATTTACAAATCTACCACTATGCAGGAGAATCCGTATAGGTGTTCGAGTGTTCGAACCGTAATGCGCAAGAAATGGTATGGAAACCCCGTATTTACATATCTGCCACTGTGCAGGAGAATTCGTATAGGTGTTCGAGTGTTCGAACCGTAATGCGCAAGAAATGATATGTAAACCACGTATTTACGTATCTGCCACTGTGCAGGAGAATCCCTATAGGTGTTCGAGTGTTCGAACCGTAATGCGCAAGAAATTGGTATGGAAACCCCGTATTTACATATCTGCCTCTGTACAGGAGAATCCGTATAGGTGTTCGAGTGTTCGAACCGTAATGCGCAAGAAATGGTATGTAAACCCCGTATTTACATATCTGCCACTATACAGGAGAATCCATATAGGTGTTCGAGTGTTCGAACCGTAATGCGCAAGAAATGGTATGGAAACCCCGTATTTACATATCTGCCACTGTGCAGGAGAATCCGTATAGGTGTTCGAGTGTTCGAACCGTAATGCGCAAGAAATTGGTATGTAAACCCCGTATTTACATATCTGCCTCTGTGCAGGAGAATCCGTATAGGTGTTCGAGTGTTCGAACCGTAATGCGCAAGAAATGATATGTAAACCCCGTATTTATTTATCTGCCACTGTGCAGGAGAATCCGTATAGGTATTCGAGTGTTCGAACCGTAATGCGCAAGAAATGGTATGGAAACCCCGTATTTACATATCTGCCACTCTGCAGAAGAATCCGTATAGGTGTTCGAGTGTTCGATCCGTAATGCGCAAGAATTGGTATGTAAACCCGTTATTTACATATCTGCCACTGCGCAGGAGAATCCGTATAGGTGTTCGAGTGTTCGAACCGTAATGCGCAAGAAATGGTATGGAAACCCCGTATTTACAAATCTACCACTATGCAGGAGAATCCGTATAGGTGTTCGAGTGTTCGAACCGAAATGCGCAAGAAATGGTATGGAAACCCCGTATTTACATATCTGCCACTGTGCAGGAGAATTCGTATAGGTGTTCGAGTGTTCGAACCGTAATGCGCAACAAATTGTATGTAAACCACGTATTTACGTATCTGCCACTGTGCAGGAGAATCCATATAGGTGTTCGAGTGTTCGAACCGTAATGCGCAACAAATTGGTATGGAAACCCCGTATTTACATATCTGCCTCTGTGCAGGAGAATCCGTATAGGTGTTCGAGTGTTCGAACCGTAATGCGCAAGAAATGGTATGTAAACCCCGTATTTACATATCTGCCACTATGTAGGAGAATCCATATAGGTGTTCGAGTGTTCGAACCGTAATGCGCAAGAAATGGTATGGAAACCCCGTATTTACATATCTGCCACTGTGCAGGAGAATCCGTATAGGTGTTCGAGTGTTCGAACCGTAATGCGCAAGAAATGGTGTGTAAACCCCGTATTTACATATCTGCCACTGTGCAGAAGAATCCGTATAGGTGTTCGAGTGTTCGAACCGTAATGCGCAAGAATTGGTATGGAAACCCCATATTTACATATCTGCCACTGTGCAGGAGAATCCGTATAGGTGTTCGAGTGTTCGAACCGTAATGCACAAGAAATGATATCTAAACCCCGTATTTACTTATCTGCCACTATGCAGGAGAATCCGTATAGGTGTTCTAGTGTTCGAACCGTAATGCACAAGAAATGATATCTAAACCCCGTATTTACTTATCTGCCACTGTGCAGGAGAATCCGTATAGGTGTTCGAGTGTTCGAACCGTAATGCGCAAGAAATGATATGTAAACCCCGTATTTATTTATCTGCCACTGTGCAGGAGAATCCGTATAGGTATTCGAGTGTTCGAACCGTAATGCGCAAGAAATGGTATGGAAACCCCGTATTTACATATCTGCCACTCTGCAGAAGAATCCGTATAGGTGTTCGAGTGTTCGATCCGTAATGCGCAAGAATTGGTATGTAAACCCGTTATTCACATATCTGCCGCTGCGCAGGAGAATCCGTATAGGTGTTCGAGTGTTCGAATCGTAATGCGCAAGAAATGGTATGGAAACCCCGTATTTACAAATCTACCACTATGCAGGAGAATCCGTATAGGTGTTCGAGTGTTCGAACCGTAATGCGCAAGAAATGGTATGGAAACCCCGTATTTACATATCTGCCACTGTGCAGGAGAATTCGTATAGGTGTTCGAGTGTTCGAACCGTAATGCGCAAGAAATGATATGTAAACCACGTATTTACGTATCTGCCACTGTGCAGGAGAATCCCTATAGGTGTTCGAGTGTTCGAACCGTAATGCGCAAGAAATTGGTATGGAAACCCCGTATTTACATATCTGCCTCTGTACAGGAGAATCCGTATAGGTGTTCGAGTGTTCGAACCGTAATGCGCAAGAAATGGTATGTAAACCCCGTATTTACATATCTGCCACTATACAGGAGAATCCATATAGGTGTTCGAGTGTTCGAACCGTAATGCGCAAGAAATGGTATGGAAACCCCGTATTTACATATCTGCCACTGTGCAGGAGAATCCGTATAGGTGTTCGAGTGTTCGAACCGTAATGCGCAAGAAATTGGTATGTAAACCCCGTATTTACATATCTGCCTCTGTGCAGGAGAATCCGTATAGGTGTTCGAGTGTTCGAACCGTAATGCGCAAGAAATGATATGTAAACCCCGTATTTATTTATCTGCCACTGTGCAGGAGAATCCGTATAGGTATTCGAGTGTTCGAACCGTAATGCGCAAGAAATGGTATGGAAACCCCGTATTTACATATCTGCCACTCTGCAGAAGAATCCGTATAGGTGTTCGAGTGTTCGATCCGTAATGCGCAAGAATTGGTATGTAAACCCGTTATTTACATATCTGCCACTGCGCAGGAGAATCCGTATAGGTGTTCGAGTGTTCGAACCGTAATGCGCAAGAAATGGTATGGAAACCCCGTATTTACAAATCTACCACTATGCAGGAGAATCCGTATAGGTGTTCGAGTGTTCGAACCGAAATGCGCAAGAAATGGTATGGAAACCCCGTATTTACATATCTGCCACTGTGCAGGAGAATTCGTATAGGTGTTCGAGTGTTCGAACCGTAATGCGCAACAAATGGTATGTAAACCACGTATTTACGTATCTGCCACTGTGCAGGAGAATCCATATAGGTGTTCGAGTGTTCGAACCGTAATGCGCAACAAATTGGTATGGAAACCCCGTATTTACATATCTGCCTCTGTGCAGGAGAATCCGTATAGGTGTTCGAGTGTTCGAACCGTAATGCGCAAGAAATGGTATGTAAACCCCGTATTTACATATCTGCCACTATGTAGGAGAATCAATATAGGTGTTCGAGTGTTCGAACCGTAATGCGCAAGAAATGGTATGGAAACCCCGTATTTACATATCTGCCACTGTGCAGGAGAATCCGTATAGGTGTTCGAGTGTTCGAACCGTAATGCGCAAGAAATGGTGTGTAAACCCCGTATTTACATATCTGCCACTGTGCAGAAGAATCCGTATAGGTGTTCGAGTGTTCGAACCGTAATGCGCAAGAATTGGTATGGAAACCCCATATTTACATATCTGCCACTGTGCAGGAGAATCCGTATAGGTGTTCGAGTGTTCGAACCGTAATGCACAAGAAATGATATCTAAACCCCGTATTTACTTATCTGCCACTATGCAGGAGAATCCGTATAGGTGTTCTAGTGTTCGAACCGTAATGCGCAAGAAATGGTATGGAAACCCCGTATTTACATATCTGCCACTGTGCAGGAGAATCCGTATAGGTGTTCGAGTGTTCGAACCGTAATGCGCAAGAAATTGGTATGTAAACCCCGTATTTACATATCTGCCTCTGTGCAGGAGAATCCGTATAGGTGTTCGAGTGTTCGAACCGTAATGCGCAAGAAATGATATGTAAACCCCGTATTTATTTATCTGCCACTGTGCAGGAGAATCCGTATAGGTATTCGAGTGTTCGAACCGTAATGCGCAAGAAATGGTATGGAAACCCCGTATTTACATATCTGCCACTCTGCAGAAGAATCCGTATAGGTGTTCGAGTGTTCGATCCGTAATGCGCAAGAATTGGTATGTAAACCCGTTATTTACATATCTGCCACTGCGCAGGAGAATCCGTATAGGTGTTCGAGTGTTCGAACCGTAATGCGCAAGAAATGGTATGGAAACCCCGTATTTACAAATCTACCACTATGCAGGAGAATCCGTATAGGTGTTCGAGTGTTCGAACCGAAATGCGCAAGAAATGGTATGGAAACCCCGTATTTACATATCTGCCACTGTGCAGGAGAATTCGTATAGGTGTTCGAGTGTTCGAACCGTAATGCGCAACAAATGGTATGTAAACCACGTATTTACGTATCTGCCACTGTGCAGGAGAATCCATATAGGTGTTCGAGTGTTCGAACCGTAATGCGCAACAAATTGGTATGGAAACCCCGTATTTACATATCTGCCTCTGTGCAGGAGAATCCGTATAGGTGTTCGAGTGTTCGAACCGTAATGCGCAAGAAATGGTATGTAAACCCCGTATTTACATATCTGCCACTATGTAGGAGAATCCATATAGGTGTTCGAGTGTTCGAACCGTAATGCGCAAGAAATGGTTTGGAAACCCCGTATTTACATATCTGCCACTGTGCAGGAGAATCCGTATAGGTGTTCGAGTGTTCGAACCGTAATGCGCAAGAAATGGTGTGTAAACCCCGTATTTACATATCTGCCACTGTGCAGAAGAATCCGTATAGGTGTTCGAGTGTTCGAACCGTAATGCGCAAGAATTGGTATGGAAACCCCATATTTACATATCTGCCACTGTGCAGGAGAATCCGTATAGGTGTTCGAGTGTTCGAACCGTAATGCACAAGAAATGATATCTAAACCCCGTATTTACTTATCTGCCACTATGCAGGAGAATCCGTATAGGTGTTCTAGTGTTCGAACCGTAATGCACAAGAAATGATATCTAAACCCCGTATTTACTTATCTGCCACTGTGCAGGAGAATCCGTATAGGTGTTCGAGTGTTCGAACCGTAATGCGCAAGAAATGATATGTAAACCCCGTATTTATTTATCTGCCAC
Organism: Camellia sinensis; assembly: GCF_055761805.1. Classification (NCBI taxonomy): domain Eukaryota; kingdom Viridiplantae; phylum Streptophyta; class Magnoliopsida; order Ericales; family Theaceae; genus Camellia; species Camellia sinensis. Next base: position 1,419,135 of record NW_028128989.1, on the reverse strand, counting down.
TGTGCAGGAGAATCCGTATAGGTATTCGAGTGTTCGAACCGTAATGCGCAAGAAATGGTATGGAAACCCCGTATTTACATATCTGCCACTCTGCAGAAGAATCCGTATACGTGTTCGAGTGTTCGATCCGTAATGCGCAAGAATTGGTATGTAAACCCGTTATTCACATATCTGCCGCTGCGCAGGAGAATCCGTATAGGTGTTCGAGTGTTCGAACCGTAATGCGCAAGAAATGGTATGGAAACCCCGTATTTACAAATCTACCACTATGCAGGAGAATCCGTATAGGTGTTTGAGTGTTCGAACCGTAATGCGCAAGAAATGGTATGGAAACCCCGTATTTACATATCTGCCACTGTGCAGGAGAATTCGTATAGGTGTTCGAGTGTTCGAACCGTAATGCGCAAGAAATGATATGTAAACCACGTATTTACGTATCTGCCTCTGTGCAGGAGAATCCCTATAGGTGTTCGAGTGTTCGAACCGTAATGCGCAAGAAATTGGTATGGAAACCCCGTATTTACATATCTGCCTCTGTGCAGGAGAATCCGTATAGGTGTTCGAGTGTTCGAACCGTAATGCGCAAGAAATGGTATGTAAACCCCGTATTTACATATCTGCCACTATACAGGAGAATCCATATAGGTGTTCGAGTGTTCGAACCGTAATGCGCAAGAAATGGTATGGAAACCCCGTATTTACATATCTGCCACTGTGCAGGAGAATCCGTATAGGTGTTCGAGTGTTCGAACCGTAATGCGCAAGAAATTGGTATGTAAACCCCGTATTTACATATCTGCCTCTGTGCAGGAGAATCCGTATAGGTGTTCGAGTGTTCGAACCGTAATGCGCAAGAAATGATATGTAAACCCGTTATTTACATATCTGCCACTGTGCAGGAGAATCCGTATAGGTGTTCGAGTGTTCGAACCGTAATGCGCAAGAATTGGTATGGAAACCCCATATTTACATATCTGCCACTGTGCAGGAGAATCCGTATAGGTGTTCGAGTGTTCGAACCGTAATGCACAAGAAATGATATCTAAACCCCGTATTTACTTATCTGCCACTGTGCAGGAGAATCCGTATAGGTGTTCAGTGTTCGAACCGTAATGCGCAAGAAATGGTGTGTAAACCCCGTATTTACATATCTGCCACTGTGCAAAAGAATCCGTATAGGTGTTCGAGTGTTCGAACCGTAATGCGCAAGAATTGGTATGGAAACCCCATATTTACATATCTGCCACTGTGTAGGAGAATCCGTATTGGTGTTCAAGTGTTCGAACCGTAATGCGCAAGAAATGATATGTAAACCCCGTATTTACTTATCTGCCACTGTGCCGGAGAATCCGTATACGTATTCGAGTGTTTGAACCGTAATGCGCAAGAAATGGTATGGAAACCCCGTATTTACATATCTGCCACTCTGCAGAAGAATCCGTATAGGTGTTCGAGTGTTCGATCCGTAATGCGCAAGAAATGGTATGTAAACCCGTTATTTACATATCTGCCACTGCGCAGGAGAATCCGTATAGGTGTTCGAGTGTTCGAACCGTAATGCGCAAGAAATGGTATGGAAACCCCGTATTTACAAATCTACCACTATGCAGGAGAATCCGTATAGGTGTTCGAGTGTTCGAACCGTAAGGCGCAAGAAATGGTATGTAAATCCCGTATTTACATATCTGCCACTGTGCGGGAGAATCCGTATAGGTGTTCGAGTGTTCGAACCGTAATGTGCAAGAAATGGTACGGAAACCCCGTATTTACATATCTGCCAATGTGCAGGAGAATCCGTATAGGTGTTCGAGTGTTCGAACCGTAATGCGCAAGAAATTGGTATGTAAACCCCGTATTTACATATCTGCCTCTGTGCAGGAGAATCCGTATAGGTGTTCGAGTGTTCGAACCGTAATGCGCAAGAAATGATATGTAAACCCGTTATTTACATATCTGCCACTGCGCAGGAGAATCCGTATAGGTGTTCGAGTGTTCGAACCGTAATGCGCAAGAAATGGTATGGAAACCCCGTATTTACAAATCTACCACTATGCAGGAGAATCCGTATAGGTGTTCGAGTGTTCGAATCGAAATGCGCAAGAAATGGTATGGAAACCCCGTATTTACATATCTGCCACTGTGCAGGAGAATTCGTATAGGTGTTCGAGTGTTCGAACCGTAATGCGCAACAAATGGTATGTAAACCACGTATTTACGTATCTGCCACTGTGCAGGAGAATCCATATAGGTGTTCGAGTGTTCGAACCGTAATGCGCAAGAAATTGGTATGGAAACCCCGTATTTACATATCTGCCTCTGTGCAGGAGAATCCGTATAGGTGTTCGAGTGTTCGAACCGTAATGCGCAAGAAATGGTATGTAAACCCCGTATTTACATATCTGCCACTATGTAGGAGAATCCATATAGGTGTTCGAGTGTTCGAACCGTAATGCGCAAGAAATGGTATGGAAACCCCGTATTTACATATCTGCCACTGTGCAGGAGAATCCGTATAGGTGTTCGAGTGTTCGAACCGTAATGCGCAAGAAATGGTGTGTAAACCCCGTATTTACATATCTGCCACTGTGCAGGAGAATCCGTATAGGTGTTCGAGTGTTCGAACCGTAATGCGCAAGAATTGGTATGGAAACCCCATATTTACATATCTGCCACTGTGCAGGAGAATCCGTATAGGTGTTCGAGTGTTCGAACCGTAATGCACAAGAAATGATATCTAAACCCCGTATTTACTTATCTGCCACTATGCAGGAGAATCCGTATAGGTGTTCTAGTGTTCGAACCGTAATGCACAAGAAATGATATCTAAACCCCGTATTTACTTATCTGCCACTGTGCAGGAGAATCCGTATAGGTGTTCGAGTGTTCGAACCGTAATGCGCAAGAAATGATATGTAAACCCCGTATTTATTTATCTGCCACTGTGCAGGAGAATCCGTATAGGTATTCGAGTGTTCGAACCGTAATGCGCAAGAAATGGTATGGAAACCCCGTATTTACATATCTGCCACTCTGCAGAAGAATCCGTATAGGTGTTCGAGTGTTCGATCCGTAATGCGCAAGAATTGGTATGTAAACCCGTTATTCACATATCTGCCACTGCGCAGGAGAATCAGTATAGGTGTTCGAGTGTTCGAACCGTAATGCGCAAGAAATGGTTTGGAAACCCCGTATTTACAAATCTACCACTATGCAGGAGAATCCGTATAGGTGTTCGAGTGTTCGAACCGTAATGCGCAAGAAATGGTATGGAAACCCCGTATTTACATATCTGCCACTGTGCAGGAGAATCCGTATAGGTGTTCGAGTGTTCGAACCGTAATGCGCAAGAAATGATATGTAAACCACGTATTTACGTATCTGCCACTGTGCAGGAGAATCCCTATAGGTGTTCGAGTGTTCGAACCGTAATGCGCAAGAAATTGGTATGGAAACCCCGTATTTACATATCTGCCTCTGTGCCGGAGAATCCGTATAGGTGTTCGAGTGTTCGAACCGTAATGCGCAAGAAATGGTATGTAAACCCCGTATTTACATATCTGCCACTATGCAGGAGAATCCATATAGGTGTTCGAGTGTTCGAACCGTAATGCGCAAGAAATGGTATGGAAACCCCGTATTTACATATCTGCCACTGTGCAGGAGAATCCGTATAGGTGTTCGAGTGTTCGAACCGTAATGCGCAAGAATTGGTATGGAAACCCCATATTTACATATCTGCCACTGTGCAGGAGAATCCGTATAGGTGTTCGAGTGTTCGAACCGTAATGCACCAGAAATGATATCTAAACCCCGTATTTACTTATCTGCCACTGTGCAGGAGAATCCGTATAGGTGTTCTAGTGTTCGAACCGTAATGCGCAAGAAATGGTGTGTAAACCCCGTATTTACATATCTGCCACTGTGCAAAAGAATCCGTATAGGTGTTCGAGTGTTCGAACCGTAATGCGCAAGAATTGGTATGGAAACCCCATATTTACATATCTGCCACTGTGTAGGAGAATCCGTATTGGTGTTCAAGTGTTCGAACCGTAATGCGCAAGAAATGATATGTAAACCCCGTATTTACTTATCTGCCACTGTGCCGGAGAATCCGTATAGGTATTCGAGTGTTTGAACCGTAATGCGCAAGAAATGGTATGGAAACCCCGTATTTACATATCTGCCACTCTGCAGAAGAATCCGTATAGGTGTTCGAGTGTTCGATCCGTAATGCGCAAGAAATGGTATGTAAACCCGTTATTTACATATCTGCCACTGCGCAGGAGAATCCGTATAGGTGTTCGAGTGTTCGAACCGTAATGCGCAAGAAATGGTATGGAAACCCCGTATTTACAAATCTACCACTATGCAGGAGAATCCGTATAGGTGTTCGAGTGTTCGAACCGTAAGGCGCAAGAAATGGTATGTAAACCCCGTATTTACATATCTGCCACTGTGCGGGAGAATCCGTATAGGTGTTCGAGTGTTCGAACCGTAATGTGCAAGAAATGGTACGGAAACCCCGTATTTACATATCTGCCAATGTGCAGGAGAATCCGTATAGGTGTTCGAGTGTTCGAACCGTAATGCGCAAGAAATTGGTATGTAAACCCCGTATTTACATATCTGCCTCTGTGCAGGAGAATCCGTATAGGTGTTCGAGTGTTCGAACCGTAATGCGCAAGAAATGATATGTAAACCCGTTATTTACATATCTGCCACTGCGCAGGAGAATCCGTATAGGTGTTCGAGTGTTCGAACCGTAATGCGCAAGAAATGGTATGGAAACCCCGTATTTACAAATCTACCACTATGCAGGAGAATCCGTATAGGTGTTCGAGTGTTCGAACCGAAATGCGCAAGAAATGGTATGGAAACCCCGTATTTACATATCTGCCACTGTGCAGGAGAATTCGTATAGGTGTTCGAGTGTTCGAACCGTAATGCGCAACAAATGGTATGTAAACCACGTATTTACGTATCTGCCACTGTGCAGGAGAATCCATATAGGTGTTCGAGTGTTCGAACCGTAATGCGCAAGAAATTGGTATGGAAACCCCGTATTTACATATCTGCCTCTGTGCAGGAGAATCCGTATAGGTGTTCGAGTGTTCGAACCGTAATGCGCAAGAAATGGTATGTAAACCCCGTATTTACATATCTGCCACTATGTAGGAGAATCCATATAGGTGTTCGAGTGTTCGAACCGTAATGTGCAAGAAATGGTATGGAAACCCCGTATTTACATATCTGCCACTGTGCAGGAGAATCTGTATAGGTGTTCGAGTGTTCGAACCGTAATGCGCAAGAAATGGTGTGTAAACCCCGTATTTACATATCTGCCACTGTGCAGGAGAATCCGTATAGGTGTTCGAGTGTTCGAACCGTAATGCGCAAGAATTGGTATGGAAACCCCATATTTACATATCTGCCACTGTGCAGGAGAATCCGTATAGGTGTTCGAGTGTTCGAACCGTAATGCACAAGAAATGATATCTAAACCCCGTATTTACTTATCTGCCACTATGCAGGAGAATCCGTATAGGTGTTCTAGTGTTCGAACCGTAATGCACAAGAAATGATATCTAAACCCCGTATTTACTTATCTGCCACTGTGCAGGAGAATCCGTATAGGTGTTCGAGTGTTCGAACCGTAATGCGCAAGAAATGATATGTAAACCCCGTATTTATTTATCTGCCACTGTGCAGGAGAATCCGTATAGGTATTCGAGTGTTCGAACCGTAATGCGCAAGAAATGGTATGGAAACCCCGTATTTACATATCTGCCACTCTGCAGAAGAATCCGTATAGGTGTTCGAGTGTTCGATCCGTAATGCGCAAGAATTGGTATGTAAACCCGTTATTCACATATCTGCCACTGCGCAGGAGAATCCGTATAGGTGTTCGAGTGTTCGAACCGTAATGCGCAAGAAATGGTATGGAAACCCCGTATTTACAAATCTACCACTATGCAGGAGAATCCGTATAGGTGTTCGAGTGTTCGAACCGTAATGCGCAAGAAATGGTATGGAAACCCCGTATTTACATATCTGCCACTGTGCAGGAGAATCCGTATAGGTGTTCGAGTGTTCGAACCGTAATGCGCAAGAAATGATATGTAAACCACGTATTTACGTATCTGCCACTGTGCAGGAGAATCCCTATAGGTGTTCGAGTGTTCGAACCGTAATGCGCAAGAAATTGGTATGGAAACCCCGTATTTACATATCTGCCTCTGTGCAGGAGAATCCGTATAGGTGTTCGAGTGTTCGAACCGTAATGCGCAAGAAATGGTATGTAAACCCCGTATTTACATATCTGCCACTATGTAGGAGAATCCATATAGGTGTTCGAGTGTTCGAACCGTAATGCGCAAGAAATGGTATGGAAACCCCGTATTTACATATCTGCCACTGTGCAGGAGAATCCGTATAGGTGTTCGAGTGTTCGAACCGTAATGCGCAAGAATTGGTATGGAAACCCCATATTTACATATCTGCCAATGTGCAGGAGAATCCGTATAGGTGTTCGAGTGTTCGAACCGTAATGCACAAGAAATGATATCTAAACCCCGTATTTACTTATCTTCCACTGTGTAGGAGAATCCGTATAGGTGTTCTAGTGTTCGAACCGTAATGCGCAAGAAATGGTGTGTAAACCCCGTATTTACATATCTGCCACTGTGCAAAAGAATCCGTATAGGTGTTCGAGTGTTCGAACCGTAATGCGCAAGAATTGGTATGGAAACCCCATATTTACATATCTGCCACTGTGTAGGAGAATCCGTATTGGTGTTCAAGTGTTCGAACCGTAATGCGCAAGAAATGATATGTAAATCCCGTATTTACTTATCTGCCACTGTGCCGGAGAATCCGTATAGGTATTCGAGTGTTTGAACCGTAATGCGCAAGAAATGGTATGGAAACCCCGTATTTACATATCTGCCACTCTGCAGAAGAATCCGTATAGGTGTTCGAGTGTTCGATCCGTAATGCGCAAGAAATGGTATGTAAACCCGTTATTTACATATCTGCCACTGCGCAGGAGAATCCGTATAGGTGTTCGAGTGTTCGAACCGTAATGCGCAAGAAATGGTATGGAAACCCCGTATTTACAAATCTACCACTATGCAGGAGAATCCGTATAGGTGTTCGAGTGTTCGAACCGTAAGGCGCAAGAAATGGTATGTAAACCCCGTATTTACATATCTGCCACTGTGCGGGAGAATCCGTATAGGTGTTCGAGTGTTCGAACCGTAATGTGCAAGAAATGGTACGGAAACCCCGTATTTACATATCTGCCAATGTGCAGGAGAATCCGTATAGGTGTTCGAGTGTTCGAACCGTAATGTGCTAGAAATGGTATGTAAACCCCGTATTTACATATCGGCCACTGTGCAGGAGAATCCGTATAGGTGTTCGAGTGTTCGAACCGTAATGCGTGAGAAATGGTAAGTAAACGCCGTATTTACATATCTGCCACTATGCAGGAGAATCCATATAGGTGTTCGAGTGTTCGAACCGTAATGCGCAAGAAATGGTATGGAAACCCCGTATTTACATATCTGCCACTGTGCAGGAGAATCCGTATAGGTGTTCGAGTGTTCGAACCGTAATGCACAAGAAATGATATCTAAACCCCGTATTTACTTATCTGCCACTATGCAGGAGAATCCGTATAGGTGTTCTAGTGTTCGAACCGTAATGCACAAGAAATGATATCTAAACCCCGTATTTACTTATCTGCCACTGTGCAGGAGAATCCGTATAGGTGTTCGAGTGTTCGAACCGTAATGCGCAAGAAATGATATGTAAACCCCGTATTTACTTATCTGCCACTGTGCAGGAGAATCCGTATAGGTATTCGAGTGTTCGAACCGTAATGCGCAAGAAATGGTATGGAAACCCCGTATTTACATATCTGCCACTCTGTAGAAGAATCCGTATAGGTGTTCGAGTGTTCGATCCGTAATGCGCAAGAATTGGTATGTAAACCCGTTATTTACATATCTGCCACTGCGCAGGAGAATCCGTATAGGTGTTCGACTGTTCGAACCGTAATGCGCAAAAAATGGTATGGATACCCCGTATTTACAAATCTACCACTATGCAGGAGAATCCGTATAGGTGTTCGACTGTTCGAACCGTAAGGCGCAAGAAATGGTATGTAAACCCCGTATTTACATATCTGCCACTGTGCAGGAGAATCCGTATAGGTGTTCGAGTGTTCGAACCGTAATGCGCAAGAAATGGTATGGAAACCCCGTATTTACATATCTGCCACTGTGCAGGAGAATCCGTATAGGTGTTCGAGTGTTCGAACCGTAATGTGCAAGAAATGGTATGTAAACCCCGTATTTACATAGCTGCCACTGTGCAGGAGAATCCGTATAGGTGTTCGAGTGTTCGAACCGTAATGCATGAGAAATGGTAAGTAAACGCCGTATTTACATATCTGCCACTGTGCAGGAGAATCCGTATAGGTGTTCGAGTGTTCGAACCGTAATGCGCAAGAAATGATATGTAAACCCCGTATTTACTTATCTGCCACTGTGCAGGAGAATCCGTATAGGTATTCGAGTGTTCGAACCGTAATGCGCAAGAAATGGTATGGAAACCCCGTATTTACATATCTGCCACTCTGTAGAAGAATCCGTATAGGTGTTCGAGTGTTCGATCCGTAATGCGCAAGAATTGGTATGTAAACCCGTTATTTACATATCTGCCACTTCGCAGGAGAATCCGTATAGGTGTTCGAGTGTTCGAACCGTAATGCGCAAAAAATGGTATGGATACCCCGTATTTACAAATCTACCACTATGCAGGAGAATCCGTATAGGTGTTCGACTGTTCGAACCGTAAGGCGCAAGAAATGGTATGTAAACCCCGTATTTACATATCTGCCACTGTGCAGGAGAATACGTATAGGTGTTCGAGTGTTCGAACCGTAATGCGCAAGAAATGGTATGGAAACCCCGTATTTACATATCTGCCACTGTGCAGGAGAATCCGTATAGGTGTTCGAGTGTTCGAACCGTAAGGCGCAAGAAATGGTATGTAAACCCCGTATTTACATATCTGCCACTGTGCGGGAGAATCCGTATAGGTGTTCGAGTGTTCGAACCGTAATGTGCAAGAAATGGTACGGAAACCCCGTATTTACATATCTGCCAATGTGCAGGAGAATCCGTATAGGTGTTCGAGTGTTCGAACCGTAATGTGCTAGAAATGGTATGTAAACCCCGTATTTACATATCTGCCACTGTGCAGGAGAATCCGTATAGGTGTTCGAGTGTTCGAACCGTAATGCGTGAGAAATGGTAAGTGAACGCCGTATTTACATATCTGCCACTATGCAGGAGAATCCATATAGGTGTTCGAGTGTTCGAACCGTAATGCGCAAGAAATGGTATGGAAACCCCATATTTACATATCTGCCACTGTGCAGGAGAATCCGTATAGGTGTTCGAGTGTTCGAACCGTAATGCACAAGAAATGATATCTAAACCCCGTATTTACTTATCTGCCACTATGCAGGAGAATCCGTATAGGTGTTCTAGTGTTCGAACCGTAATGCACAAGAAATGATATCTAAACCCCGTATTTACTTATCTGCCACTGTGCAGGAGAATCCGTATAGGTGTTCGAGTGTTCGAACCGTAATGCGCAAGAAATGATATGTAAACCCCGTATTTACTTATCTGCCACTGTGCAGGAGAATCCGTATAGGTATTCGAGTGTTCGAACCGTAATGCGCAAGAAATGGTATGGAAACCCCGAATTTACATATCTGCCACTCTGCAGAAGAATCCGTATAGGTGTTCGAGTGTTCGATCCGTAATGCGCAAGAATTGGTATGTAAACCCGTTATTTACATATCTGCCACTGCGCAGGAGAATCCGTATAGGTGTTCGAGTGTTCGAACCGTAATGCGCAAAAAATGGCATGGATACCCCGTATTTACAAATCTACCACTATGCAGGAGAATCCGTATAGGTGTTCGACTGTTCGAACCGTAAGGCGCAAGAAATGGTACGTAAACCCCGTATTTACATATCTGCCACTGTGCAGGAGAATCCGTATAGGTGTTCGAGTGTTCGAACCGTAATGCGCAAGAAATGGTATGGAAACCCCGTATTTACATATCTGCCACTATGCAGGAGAATCCGTATAGGTGTTCGAGTGTTCGAACCGTAATGTGCAAGAAATGGTATGTAAACCCCGTATTTACATATCTGCCACTGTGCAGGAGAATCCGTATAGGTGTTCGAGTGTTCGAACCGTAATGCATGAGAAATTGTAAGTAAACGCCGTATTTACATATCTGCCACTGTGCAGGAGAATCCGTATAGGTGTTCGAGTGTTCGAACCGTAATGCGCAAGAAATGATATGTAAACCCCGTATTTACTTATCTGCCACTGTGCAGGAGAATTCGTATAAGTATTCGAGTGTTCGAACCGTAATGCGCAAGAAATGGTATGGAAACCCCGTATTTACATATCTGCCACTGTGTAGGAGAATCCGTATTGGTGTTCAAGTGTTCGAACCGAAATGCGCAAGAAATGATATGTAAACCCCGTATTTACTTATCTGCCACTGTGCCGGAGAATCCGTATAGGTATTCGAGTGTTTGAACCGTAATGCGCAAGAAATGGTATGGAAACCCCGTATTTACATATCTGCCACTGTGCAGGAGAATCCGTATAGGTGTTCGAGTGTTCGAACCGTAATGCGCAAGAAATGGTATGGAAACCCCGTATTTACATATCTGCCACTGTGCAGGAGAATCCGTATAGGTGTTCGAGTGTTCGAACCGTAAGGCGCAAGAAATGGTATGTAAACCCCGTATTTACATATCTGCCACTGTGCGGGAGAATCCGTATAGGTGTTCGAGTGTTCGAACCGTAATGTGCAAGAAATGGTACGGAAACCCCGTATTTACATATCTGCCAATGTGCAGGAGAATCCGTATAGGTGTTCGAGTGTTCGAACCGTAATGTGCTAGAAATGGTATGTAAACCCCGTATTTACATATCTGCCACTGTGCAGGAGAATCCGTATAGGTGTTCGAGTGTTCGAACCGTAATGCGTGAGAAATGGTAAGTAAACGCCGTATTTACATATCTGCCACTATGCAGGAGAATCCATATAGGTGTTCGAGTGTTCGAACCGTAATGCGCAAGAAATGGTATGGAAACCCCGTATTTACATATCTGCCACTGTGCAGGAGAATCCGTATAGGTGTTCGAGTGTTCGAACCGTAATGCACAAGAAATGATATCTAAACCCCGTATTTACTTATCTGCCACTATGCAGGAGAATCCGTATAGGTGTTCTAGTGTTCGAACCGTAATGCACAAGAAATGATATCTAAACCCCGTATTTACTTATCTGCCACTGTGCAGGAGAATCCGTATAGGTGTTCGAGTGTTCGAACCGTAATGCGCAAGAAATGATATGTAAACCCCGTATTTACTTATCTGCCACTGTGCAGGAGAATCCGTATAGGTATTCGAGTGTTCGAACCGTAATGCGCAAGAAATGGTATGGAAACCCCGTATTTACATATCTGCCACTCTGTAGAAGAATCCGTATAGGTGTTCGAGTGTTCGATCCGTAATGCGCAAGAATTGGTATGTAAACCCGTTATTTACATATCTGCCACTGCGCAGGAGAATCCGTATAGGTGTGCGAGTGTTCGAACCGTAATGCGCAAAAAATGGTATGGATACCCCGTATTTACAAATCTACCACTATGCAGGAGAATCCGTATAGCTGTTCGACTGTTCGAACCGTAAGGCGCAAGAAATGGTATGTAAACCCCGTATTTACATATCTGCCACTGTGCAGGAGAATCCGTATAGGTGTTCGAGTGTTCGAACCGTAATGCGCAAGAAATGGTATGGAAACCCCGTATTTACATATCTGCCACTGTGCAGGAGAATCCGTATAGGTGTTCGAGTGTTCGAACCGTAATGTGCAAGAAATGGTATGTAAACCCCGTATTTACATATCTGCCACTGTGCAGGAGAATCCGTATAGGTGTTCGAGTGTTCGAACCGTAATGCATGAGAAATGGTAAGTAAACGCCGTATTTACATATCTGCCACTGTGCAGGAGAATCCGTATAGGTGTTCGAGTGTTCGAACCGTAATGCGCAAGAATTGGTATGGAAACTCCATATTTACATATCTGCCACTGTGCAGGAGAATCCGTATAGGTGTTCGAGTGTTCGAACCGTAATGCGCAAGAAATGATATGTAAACCCCGTATTTACTTATCTGCCACTGTGCAGGAGAATCCGTATAAGTATTCGAGTGTTCGAACCGTAATGCGCAAGAAATGGTATGGAAACCCCGTATTTACATATCTGCCACTGTGTAGGAGAATCCGTATTGGTGTTCAAGTGTTCGAACCGTAATGCGCAAGAAATGATATGTAAACCCCGTATTTACTTATCTGCCACTGTGCCGGAGAATCCGTATAGGTATTCGAGTGTTTGAACCGTAATGCGCAAGAAATGGTATGGAAACCCCGTATTTACATATCTGCCACTCTGCAGAAGAATCCGTATAGGTGTTCGAGTGTTCGATCCGTAATGCGCAAGAAATGGTATGTAAACCCGTTATTTACATATCTGCCACTGCGCAGGAGAATCCGTATAGGTGTTCGAGTGTTCGAACCGTAATGCGCAAGAAATGGTATGGAAACCCCGTATTTACAAATCTACCACTATGCAGGAGAATCCGTATAGGTGTTCGAGCGTTCGAACCGTAAGGCGCAAGAAATGGTATGTAAACCCCGTATTTACATATCTGCCACTGTGCGGGAGAATCCGTATAGGTGTTCGAGTGTTCGAACCGTAATGTGCAAGAAATGGTACGGAAACCCCGTATTTACATATCTGCCAATGTGCAGGAGAATCCGTATAGGTGTTCGAGTGTTCGAACTGTAATGTGCAAGAAATGGTATGTAAACCCCGTATTTACATATCTGCCACTGTGCAGGAGAATCCGTATAGGTGTTCGAGTGTTCGAACCGTAATGCGTGAGAAATGGTAAGTAAACGCCGTATTTACATATCTGCCACTCTGCAGGAGAATCCATATAGGTGTTCGAGTGTTCGAACCGTAATGCGCAAGAAATGGTATGGAAACCCCGTATTTACATATCTGCCACTGTGCAGGAGAATCCGTATAGGTGTTCGAGTGTTCGAACCGTAATGCGCAAGAAATGGTGTGTAAACCCCGTATTTACATATCTGCCACTGTGCAGAAGAATCCGTATAGGTGTTCGAGTGTTCGAACCGTAATGCGCAAGAATTGGTATGGAAACCCCATATTTACATATCTGCCACAGTGCAGGAGAATCCGTATAGGTGTTCGAGTGTTCGAACCGTAATGCGCAAGAAATGATATGTAAACCCCGTATTTACTTATCTGCCACTGTGCAGGAGAATCCGTATAGGTATTCGAGTGTTCGAACCGTAATGCGCAAGAAATGGTATGGAAACCCCGAATTTACATATCTGCCACTCTGCAGAAGAATCCGTATAGGTGTTCGAGTGTTCGATCCGTAATGCGCAAGAATTGGTATGTAAACCCGTTATTTACATATCTGCCACTGCGCAGGAGAATCCGTATAGGTGTTCGAGTGTTCGAACCGTAATGCGCAAAAAATGGCATGGAAACCCCGTATTTACAAATCTACCACTATGCAGGAGAATCCGTATAGGTGTTCGACTGTTCGAACCGTAAGGCGCAAGAAATGGTATGTAAACCCCGTATTTACATATCTGCCACTGTGCAGGAGAATCCGTATAGGTGTTCGAGTGTTCGAACCGTAATGCGCAAGAAATGGTACGGAAACCCCGTATTTACATATCTGCCACTGTGCAAGAGAATCCGTATAGGTGTTCGAGTGTTCGAACCGTAATGTGCAAGAAATGGTATGTAAACCCCGTATTTACATATCTGTCACTGTGCAGGAGAATCCGTATAGGTGTTCGAGTGTTCGAACCGTAATGCGCAAGAAATGGTATGGAAACCCCGTATTTACATATCTGCCACTGTGCAGGAGAATCCGTATAGGTGTTCGAGTGTTCGAACCGTAATGCGCAAGAATTGGTATGGAAACCCCATATTTACATATCTGCCACTGTGCAGGAGAATCCGTATAGGTGTTCGAGTGTTCGAACCGTAATGCGCAAGAAATGATATGTAAACCCCGTATTTACTTATCTACCACTTTGCAGGAGAATCCGTATTGGTATTCGAGTGTTCGAACCGTAATGTGCAAGAAATGGTATGGAAACCCCGTATTTACACATCTGCCACTCTGCAGAAGAATCCGTATAGGTGTTCGAGTGTTCGATCCGTAATGCGCAAGAAATGGTATGTAAACCCGTTATTTACATATCTGCCACTGCGCAGGAGAATCCGTATAGGTGTTCGAGTGTTCGAACCGTAATGCGCAAGAAATGGTATGGAAACCCCGTATTTACAAATCTACCACTATGCAGGAGAATCCGTATAGGTGTTCGAGTGTTCGAACCGTAAGGCGCAAGAAATGGTATGTAAACCCCGTATTTACATATCTGCCACTGTGCGGGATAATCCGTATAGGTGTTCGAGTGTTCGAACCGTAATGTGCAAGAAATGGTACGGAAACCCCGTATTTACATATCTGCCACTGTGCAGGAGAATCCGTATAGGTGTTCGAGTGTTCGAACTGTAATGTGCAAGAAATGGTATGTAAACCCCGTATTTACATATCTGCCACTGTGCAGGAGAATCCGTATAGGTGTTCGAGTGTTCGAACCGTAATGCGTGAGAAATGGTAAGTAAACGCCGTATTTACATATCTGCCACTATGCAGGAGAATCCATATAGGTGTTCGAGTGTTCGAACCGTAATGCGCAAGAAATGGTAAGGAAACCCCGTATTTACATATCTGCCACTGTGCAGGAGAATCCGTATAGGTGTTCGAGTGTTCGAACCGTAATGCGCAAGAAATGATATGTAAACCCCGTATTTACTTATCTGCCACTGTGCAGGAGAATCCCTATAGGTATTCGAGTGTTCGAACCGTAATGCGCAAGAAATGGTATGTAAACCCCGTATTTACATATCTGCCACTATGCAGGAGAATCCATATAGGTGTTCGAGTGTTCGAACCGTAATGCGCAAGAAATGGTATGGAAACCCCGTATTTACATATCTGCCACTGTGCAGGAGAATCCGTATAGGTGTTCGAGTGTTCGAACCGTAATGCGCAAGAATTGGTATGGAAACCCCATATTTACATATCTGCCACTGTGCAGGAGAATCCGTATAGGTGTTCGAGTGTTCGAACCGTAATGCGCAAGAAATGATATGTAAACCCCATATTTACTTATCTGCCACTTTGCAGGAGAATCCGTATAGGTGTTCGAGTGTTCGAACCGTAATGCGCAAGAAATGGTATGGAAACCCCGTATTTACATATCTGCCACTCTGCAGAAGAATCCGTATAGGTGTTCGAGTGTTCGATCCGTAATGCGCAAGAAATGGTATGTAAACCCGTTATTTACATATCTGCCACTGCGCAGGAGAATCCGTATAGGTGTTCGAGTGTTCGAACCGTAATGCGCAAGAAATGGTGTGGAAACCCCGTATTTACAAATTTACCACTATGCAGGAGAATCCGTATAGGTGTTCGAGTGTTCGAACCGTAAGGCGCAAGAAATGGTATGTAAGCCCCGTATTTACATATCAGCCACTATGTGGGAGAATCCGTATAGGTGTTCGAGTGTTCGAACCGCAATGTGCAAGAAATGGTACGGAAACCCCGTATTTACATATCTGCCACTGTGCAGGAGAATCCGTATAGGTGTTCGAGTGTTCGAACTGTAATGTGCAAGAAATGTTATGTAAACCCCGTATTTACATATCTGCCACTGTGCAGGAGAATCCGTATAGGTGTTCGAGTGTTCGAACCGTAATGCGTGAGAAATGGTAAGTAAACGCCGTATTTACATATCTGCCACGATGCAGGAGAATCCATATAGGTGTTCGAGTGTTCGAACCGTAATGCGCAAGAAATGGTATGGAAACCCCGTATTTACATATCTGCCACTGTGCAGGAGAATCCGTATAGGTGTTCGAGTGTTCGAACCGTAATGCGCAAGAAATGGTGTGTAAACCCCGTTTTTACATATATGCCACTGTGCAGAAGAATCCGTATAGGTGTTCGAGTGTTCGAACCGTAATGCGCAAGAATTGGTATGGAAACCCCATATTTACATATCTGCCACTTTGCAGGAGAATCCGTATAGGTGTTCGAGTGTTCGAACCGTAATGCGCAAGAAATGATATGTAAACCCCGTATTTACTTATCTGCCACTGTGTAGGAGAATCCGTATAGGTATTCGAGTGTTCGAACCGTAATGCGCAAGAAATGGTATGGAAACCCCGTATTTACATATCTGCCACTCTGCAGAAGAATCCGTATAGGTGTTCGAGTGTTCGATCCGTAATGCGCAAGAATTGGTATGTAAACCCGTTATTTACATATCTGCCACTGCGCAGGAGAATCCGTATAGGTGTTCGAGTGTTCGAACCGTAATGCGCAAGAATTGGTATGGAAACCCCGTATTTACATATCTGCCACTGTGCAGGAGAATCCGTATAGGTGTTCGATTGTTCGAACCGTAATGCGCAAGAATTGGTATGGAAACCCCATATTTACATATCTGCCACTGTGCAGGAGAATCCGTATAGGTGTTCGAGTGTTCGAACCGTAAGGCGCAAGAAATGGTATGTAAACCCCGTATTTACATATCTGCCACTGTGCAGGAGAATCCGTATAGGTGTTCGAGTGTTCGAACCATAATGCGCAAGAAATGATATGTAAACCCCGTATTTACTTATCTGCCACTGTGCAGGAGAATCCGTATAGGTATTCGAGTGTTCGAACCGTAATGCGCAAGAAATGGTATGGAAACCCCGTATTTACATATCTGCCACTCTGCAGAAGAATCCGTATAGGTGTTCGAGTGTTCGATCCGTAATGCGCAAGAATTGGTATGTAAACCCGTTATTTACATATCTGCCACTGCGCAGGAGAATCCGTATAGGTGTTCGAGTGTTCGAACCGTAATGCGCAAAAAATGGTATGGAAACCCCGTATTTACAAATTTACCACTACGCAGGAGAATCCGTATAGTTGTTCGACTGTTCGAACCGTGAGGCGCAAGAAATGGTATGTAAACCCCGTATTTACATATCTGCCACTGTGCAGGAGAATCCGTATAGGTGTTCGAGTGTTCGAACCGTAATGCGCAAGAAATGGTACGGAAACCCCGTATTTACATATCTGCCACTGTGCAGGAGAATCCGTATAGGTGTTCGAGTGTTCGAACCGTAATGTGCAAGAAATGGTATGTAAACCCCGTATTTACATATCTGCCACTGTGCAGGAGAATCCGTATAGGTGTTCGAGTGTTCGAACCGTAATGCATGAGAAATGGTAAGTAAACGCCGTATTTACATATCTGCCACTGTGCAGGAGAATCCGTATAGGTGTTCGAGTGTTCGAACCGTAATGCGCAAGAATTGGTATGGAAACACCATATTTACATATCTGCCACTGTGCAGGAGAATCCGTATAGGTGTTCGAGTGTTCGAACCGTAATGCGCAAGAAATGATATGTAAACCCCGTATTTACTTATCTGCCACTGTGCAGGAGAATCCGTATAAGTATTCGACTTTTCGAACCGTAATGCGCAAGAAATGTTATGGAAACCCCGTATTTACATATCTGCCACTCTGCAGAAGAATCCGTATTGTTGTTCGAGTGTTCGATCCGTAATGCGCAAGAAATGGTATGTAAACCCGTTATTTACATATCTGCCACTGCGAAGGAGAATCCGTATAGGTGTTCGAGTGTTCGAACCGTATGCGCAAGAAATGGTATGGAAACCCCGTATTTACAAATCTACCACTATGCAGGAGAATCCGTATAGGTGCTCGAGTGTTCGAACCGTATGGCGCAAGAAATGGTATGTAAACCCCGTATTTACATATCTGCCACTGTGCGGGATTATCCGTATAGGTGTTCGAGTGTTCGAACCGTAATGTGCAAGAAATGGTACGGAAACCCCGTATTTACATATCTGCCACTGTGCAGGAGAATCCGTATAGGTGTTCGAGTGTTCGAACTGTAATGTGCAAGAAATGGTATGTAAACCCCGTATTTACATATCTGCCACTGTGCAGGAGAATCCGTATAGGTGTTCGAGTGTTCGAACCGTAATGCGTGAGAAATGGTAAGTAAACGCCGTATTTACATATCTGCCACAATGTAGGAGAATCCATATAGGTGTTCGAGTGTTCGAACCGTAATGCGCAAGAAATGGTGTGGAAACCCCGTATTTACATATCTGCCACTGTGCAGGAGAATCCGTATAGGTGTTCGAGTGTTCGAACCGTAATGCGCAAGAAATGGAGTGTAAACCCCGTATTTACATATCTGCCACTGTGCAGAAGAATCCGTATAGGTGTTCGAGTGTTCGAACCGTAATGAGCAAGAATTGGTATGGAAACCCCATATTTACATATCTGCCACTGTGCAGGAGAATCCGTACAGGTGTTCGAGTGTTCGAACCGTAATGCGCAAGAAATGATATGTAAACCCCGTATTTACTTATCTGCCACTGTGCAGGAGAATCCGTATAGGTATTCGAGTGTTCGAACCGTAATGCGCAAGAAATGGTATGGAAACCCCGTATTTACATATCTGCCACTCTGCAGAAGAATCCGTATAGGTGTTCGAGTGTTCGAACCGTAATGCGCAAGAATTGGTATGGAAACCCCATATTTTCATATCTGCCACTGTGCAGGAGAATCCGTATAGGTGTTCGAGTGTTCGAACCGTAATGCACAAGAAATGATATGTAAACCCCGTATTTACTTATCTGCCACTGTGCAGGAGAATCCGTATAGGTGTTCGAGTGTTCGAACCGTAATGCGCAAGAAATGGTGTGTAAACCCCGTATTTACATATCTGCCACTGTGCAAAAGAATCCGTATAGGTGTTCGAGTGTTCGAACCGTAATGCGCAAGAATTGGTATGGAAACCCCATATTTACATATCTGCCACTGTGCAGGAGAATCCGTATTGGTGTTCAAGTGTTCGAACCGTAATGCGCAAGAAATGATATGCAAACCCCGTATTTACTTATCTGCCACTGCGCAGGAGAATCCGTATAGGTGTTCGAGTGTTCGAACCGTAATGCGCAAGAATTGGTATGGAAACCCCATATTTACATATCTGCCACTGTACAGGAGAATCCGTATAGGTGTTCGAGTGTTCGAACCGTAATGCGCAAGAATTGGTATGGAAACCCCATATTGACATATCTGCCACTGTGCAGGAGAATCCGTATAGGTGTTCGAGTGTTCGAACCGTAAGGCGCAAGAAATGGTATGTAAACCCCGTATTTACATATCTACCACTGTGCAGGAGAATCCGTATAGGTGTTCGAGTGTTCGAACCGTAATGCGCAAGAAATGATATGTAAACCCCGTATTTACTTATCTGCCACTGTGCAGGAGAATCCGTATAGGTATTCGAGTGTTCGAACCGTAATGCGCAAGAAATGGTATGGAAACCCCGTATTTACATATCTGCCACTCTGCAGAAGAATCCGTATAGGTGTTCGAGTGTTCGATCCGTAATGCGCAAGAATTGGTATGTAAACCCGTTATTTACATATCTGCCACTGCGCAGGAGAATCCGTATAGGTGTTCGAGTGTTCGAACCGTAATGCGCAAAAAATGGTATGGAAACCCCGTATTTACAAATTTACCACTATGCAGGAGAATCCGTATAGGTGTTCGACTGTTCGAACCGTAAGGCGCAAGAAATGGTATGTAAACCCCGTATTTACATATCTGCCACTGTGCAGGAGAATCCGTATAGGTGTTCGAGTGTTCGAACCGTAATGCGCAAGAAATGGTACGGAAACCCCGTATTTACATATCTGCCACTGTGCAGGAGAATCCGTATAGGTGTTCGAGTGTTCGAACCGTAATGTGCAAGAAATGGTATGTAAACCCCGTATTTACATATCTGCCACTGTGCAGGAGAATCCGTATAGGTGTTCGAGTGTTCGAACCGTAATGCATGAGAAATGGTAAGTAAACGCCGTATTTACATATCTGCCACTGTGCAGGAGAATCCGTATAGGTGTTCGAGTGTTCGAACCGTAATGCGCAAGAATTGGTATGGAAATCCCATATTTACATATCTGCCACTGTGCAGGAGAATCCGTATAGGTGTTCGAGTGTTCGAACCGTAATGTGCAAGAAATGGTATGTAAACCCCGTATTTACATATCTGCCACTGTGCAGGAGAATCCGTATAGGTGTTCGAGTGTTCGAACCGTAATGCATGAGAAATGGTAAGTAAACGCCGTATTTACATATCTGCCACTGTGCAGGAGAATCCGTATAGGTGTTCGAGTGTTCGAACCGTAATGCGCAAGAATTGGTATGGAAACCCCATATTTACATATCTGCCACTGTGCAGGAGAATCCGTATAGGTGTTCGAGTGTTCGAACCGTAATGCGCAAGAAATGATATGTAAACCCCGTATTTACTTATCTGCCACTGTGCAGGAGAATCCGTATAAGTATTCGAGTGTTCGAACCGTAATGCGCAAGAAATGGTATGGAAACCCCGTATTTACATATCTGCCACTCTGCAGAAGTATCCGTATCGGTGTTCGAGTGTTCGATCCGTAATGCGCAAGAAATGGTATGTAAACCCGTTATTTACATATCTGCCACTGCGCAGGAGAATCCGTATAGGTGTTCGAGTGTTCGAACCGTAATGCGCAAGAAATGGTATCGAAACCCCGTATTTACAAATCTACCACTATGCAGGAGAATCCGTATAGGTGCTCGAGTGTTCGAACCGTATGGCGCAAGAAATGGTATGTAAACCCCGTATTTACATATCTGCCACTGTGCGGGAGAATCCGTATAGGTGTTCGAGTGTTCGAACCGTAATGTGCAAGAAATGGTACGGAAACCCCGTATTTACATATCTACCACTGTGCAGGAGAATCCGTATAGGTGTTCGAGTGTTCGAACTGTAATGTGCAAGAAATGGTATGTAAACCCCGTATTTACATATCTGCCACTGTGCAGGAGAATCCGTATAGGTGTTCGAGTGTTCGAACCGTAATGCGTGAGAAATGGTAAGTAAACGCCGTATTTACATATCTGCCACAATGTAGGAGAATCCATATAGGTGTTCGAGTGTTCGAACCGTAATGCGCAAGAAATGGTGTGGAAACCCCGTATTTACATATCTGCCACTGTGCAGGAGAATCCGTATAGCTGTTCGAGTGTTCGAACCGTAATGCGCAAGAAATGGTGTGTAAACCCCGTATTTACATATCTGCCACTGTGCAAAAGAATCTGTATAGGTGTTCGAGTGTTCGAACCGTAATGCGCAAGAATTGGTATGGAAACCCCATATTTACATATCTGCCACTGTGCAGGAGAATCCGTATTGGTGTTCAAGTGTTCGAACCGTAATGCGCAAGAAATGATATGCAAACCCCGTATTTACTTATCTGCCACTGTGCAGGAGAATCCGTATAGGTATTCGAGTGTTCGAACCGTAATGCGCAAGAAATGGTATGGAAACCCCGTATTTACATATCTGCCACTCTGCAGAAGAATCCGTATAGGTGTTCGAGTGTTCGATCCGTAATGCGCAAGAAATGGTATGTAAACCCGTTATTTACATATCTGCCACTGCGCAGGAGAATCCGTATAGGTGTTCGAGTGTTCGAACCGTAATGCGCAAGAAATGGCATGGAAACACCGTATTTACAAATCTACCACTATGCAGGAGAATCCGTATAGGTGTTCGAGTGTTCGAACCGTAAGGCGCAAGAAATGGTATGTAAACCCCGTATTTACATATCTGCCACTGTGCGGGAGAATTCGTATACGTGTTTGAGTGTTCGAACCGTAATGTGCAAGAAATGGTACGGAAACCCCGTATTTACAAATCTGCCACTGTGCAGGAGAATCCGTATAGGTGTTCGAGTGTTTGAACTGTAATGCGCAAGAAATGGTATGTAAACCCCGTATTTACATATCTGCCACTATGCAGGAGAATCCATATAGGTGTTCAAGTGTTCGAACCGTAATGCGCAAGAAATGGTATGGAAACCCCGTATTTACATATCTGCCACTGTGCAGGAGAATCCGTATAGGTGTTCGAGTGTTCGAACCGTAATGCGCAAGAAATGGTATGTAAACCCCGTATTTACATATCTGCCACTATGCAGGAGAATCCATATAGGTGTTCAAGTGTTCGAACCGTAATGCGCAAGAAATGGTATGGAAACCCCGTATTTACATATCTGCCACTGTGCAGGAGAATCCGTATAGGTGTTCGAGTGTTCGAACCGTAATGCGCAAGAATTGGTATGGAAACCCCATATTTACATATCTGCCACTGTGCAGGAGAATCCGTATAGGTGTTCGAGTGTTCGAACCGTAATGCGCAAGAAATGATATGTAAACCCCGTATTTACTTATCTGCCACTGTGCAAGAGAATCCGTATAGGTGTTCGAGTGTTCGAACCGTAATGCGCAAGAAATGGTATGGAAACCCCGTATTTACATATCTGCCACTCTGCAGAAGAATCCGTATAGGTGTTCGAGTGTTCGATCCGTAATGCGCAAGAAATGGTATGTAAACCCGTTATTTACATATCTGCCACTGCGCAGGAGAATCCGTATAGGTGTTCGAGTGTTCGAACCGTAATGCGCAAGAAATGGTCTGGAAACCCCGTATTTACAAATTTACCACTATGCAGGAGAATCCGTATAGGTGTTCGAGTGTTCGAACCGTAAGGCGCAAGAAATGGTATGTAAACCCCGTATTTACATATCTGCCACTACGTGGGAGAATCCGTATAGGTGTTCGAGTGTTCGAACCGCAATGTGCAAGAAATGGTACGGAAACCCCGTATTTACATATCTGCCACTGTGCAGGAGAATCCGTATAGGTGTTCGAGTGTTCGAACTGTAATGTGCAAGAAATGGTATGTAAACCCCGTATTTACATATCTGCCACTGTGCAGGAGAATCCGTATAGGTGTTCGAGTGTTCGAACCGTAATGCGTGAGAAATGGTACGTAAACGCCGTATTTACATATCTGCCACGATGCATGAGAATCCATATAGGTGTTCGAGTGTTCGAACCGTAATGCGCAAGAAATGGTATGGAAACCCCGTATTTACATATCTGCCACTGTGCAGGAGAATCCGTATAGGTGTTCGAGTGTTCGAACCGTAATGCGCAAGAAATGGTGTGTAAACCCCGTTTTTACATATATGCCACTGTGCAGGAGAATCCGTATAGGTGTTCGAGTGTTCGAACCGTAATGCGCAAGAATTGGTATGGAAACCCCATATTTACATATCTGCCACTGTGCAGGAGAATCCGTATAGGTGTTCGAGTGTTCGAACCGTAATGCGCAAGAAATGATATGTAAACCCCGTATTTACTTATCTGCCACTGTGCAGGAGAATCCGTATAGGTATTCGAGTGTTCAAACCGTAATGCGCAAGAAATGGTATGGAAACCCCGTATTTACATATCTGCCACTCTGCAGCAAATCCGTATAGGTGTTCGAGTGTTAGATCCGTAATGCGCAAGAATTGGTATGTAAACCCGTTATTTACATATCTGCCACTGCGCAGGAGAATCCGTATAGGTGTTCGAGTGTTCGAACCGTAATGCGCAAGAATTGGTATGGAAACCCCATATTTACATATCTGCCACTGTGCAGGAGAATCCGTATAGGTGTTCGAGTGTTCGAACCGTAAGGCACAAGAAATGGTAGGTAAACCCCGTATTTACATATCTGCCACTGTGCAGGAGAATCCGTATAGGTGTTCGAGTGTTCGAACCGTAATGGGCAAGAAATGGTATGTAAACCCCGTATTTACATATCTGCCACTGTGTAGGAGAATCCGTATAGGTGTTCGAGTGTTCGAACCGTAATGCGCAAGAAATGGTATGGAAACCCCGTATTTACAAATCTACCACTATGCAGGAGAATCCGTATAGGTGTTCGAGTGTTCGAACCGTAAGGTGCAAGAAATGGTATGTAAACCCCGTATTTACATATCTGCCACTGTGCAGGAGAATCCGTACAGGTGTTCGAGTGTTCGAACCGTAATGTGCAAGAAATGGTATGGAAACCCCGTATTTACATATCTGCCACTGTGCAGGAGAATCCGTATAGGTGTTCGAGTGTTCGAACCGTAATGCGCAAGAAATGGTATGTAAACCTCGTATTTACATATCTGCCACTGTGCAGGAGAATCCGTATAGGTGTTCAAGTGTTCGAACCGTAATGCGCAAGAAATGGTATGTAAACCCCGTATTTACATATCTGCCACTCTGCAGAAGAATCCGTATAGGTGTTCGAGTGTTCGATCCGTAATGCGCAAGAATTGGTATGTAAACCCGTTATTTACATATCTGCCACTGCGCAGGAGAATCCGTATTGGTGTTCGAGTGTTCGAACCGTAATGCGCAAGAAATGGTATGGAAACCCCGTATTTACAAATCTACCACTATGCAGGAGAATCCGTATAGGTGTTCGAGTGTTCGAACCGTAAGGCGCAAGAAATGGTATGTAAACCCCGTATTTACATATCTGCACTGTGCGGGAGAATCCGTATAGGTGTTCGAGTGTTCGAACCGTAATGTGCAAGAAATGGTACGGAAACCCCGTATTTACATATCTGCCACTGTGCAGGAGAATCCGTATAGGTGTTCGAGTGTTCGAACCGTAATGCGCAAGAAATGATATATAAACCCCGTATTTACATATCTGCCACTGTGCAGGAGAATCCGTATAGGTGTTCGAGTGTTCGAACCGTAATGCGCAAGAAATGGTATGTAAACCTCGTATTTACATATCTGCCACTGTGCAGGAGAATCCGTATAGGTGTTCAAGTGTTCGAACCGTAATGCGCAAGAAATGGTATGTAAACCCCGTATTTACATATCTGCCACTCTGCAGAAGAATCCGTATAGGTGTTCGAGTGTTCGATCCGTAATGCGCAAGAATTGGTATGTAAACCCGTTATTTACATATCTGCCACTGTGCAGGAGAATCCGTATAGGTGTTCGAGTGTTCGAACCGTAATGCGCAAGAAATGGTATGGAAACCCCGTATTTACAAATCTACCACTATGCAGGAGAATCCGTATAGGTTTTCGAGTGTTCGATCCGTAATGCGCAAGAATTGGTATGTAAACCCGTTATTTACATATCTGCCACTGTGCAGGAGAATCCGTATAGGTGTTCGAGTGTTCGAACCGTAATGCACAAGAAATGATATGTAAACCCCGTATTTACTTATCTGCCACTGTGCAGGAGAATCCGTATAGGTGTTCGAGTGTTCGAACCGTAATGCGCAAGAAATGGTGTGTAAACCCCGTATTTACATATCTGCCACTGTGCAAAAAATCCGTATAGGTGTTCGAGTGTTCGAACCGTAATGCGCAAGAATTGGTATGGAAACCCCATATTTACATATCTGCCACTGTGCAGGAGAATCCGTATAGGTGTTCGAGTGTTCGAACCGTAATGCGCAAGAAATGGTATGTAAACCTCGTATTTACATATCTGCCACTGTGCAGGAGAATCCGTATAGGTGTTCAAGTGTTCGAACCGTAATGCGCAAGAAATGGTATGTAAACCCCGTATTTACATATCTGCCACTCTGCAGAAGAATCCGTATAGGTGTTCGAGTGTTCGATCCGTAATGCGCAAGAATTGGTATGTAAACCCGTTATTTACATATCTGCCACTGCGCAGGAGAATCCGTATTGGTGTTCGAGTGTTCGAACCGTAATGCGCAAGAAATGGTATGGAAACCCCGTATTTACAAATCTACCACTATGCAGGAGAATCCGTATAGGTGTTCGAGTGTTCGATCCGTAATGCGCAAGAATTGGTATGTAAACCCGTTATTTACATATCTGCCACTGTGCAGGAGAATCCGTATAGGTGTTCGAGTGTTCGAACCGTAATGCACAAGAAATGATATGTAAACCCCGTATTTACTTATCTGCCACTGTGCAGGAGAATCCGTATAGGTGTTCGAGTGTTCGAACCGTAATGCGCAAGAAATGGTGTGTAAACCCCGTATTTACATATCTGCCACTGTGCAAAAAATCCGTATAGGTGTTCGAGTGTTCGAACCGTAATGCGCAAGAATTGGTATGGAAACCCCATATTTACATATCTGCCACTGTGCAGGAGAATCCGTATTGGTGTTCGAGTGTTCGAACCGTAATGCGCAAGAAATGATATGTAAACCCCGTATTTACTTATCTGCCACTGTGCAGGAGAATCCGTATAGGTATTCGAGTGTTCGAACCGTAATGCGCAAGAAATGGTATGGAAACCCCGTATTTACATATCTGCCACTCTGCAGAAGAATCCGTATAGGTGTTCGAGTGTTCGATCCGTAATGCGCAAGAATTGGTATGTAAACCCGTTATTTACATATCTGCCACTACGCAGGAGAATCCGTATAGGTGTTCGAGTGTTCGAACCGTAATGCGCAAGAAATGGTATGGAAACCCCGTATTTACAAATCTACCACTATGCAGGAGAATCCGTATAGGTGTTCGAGTGTTCGAACCGTAAAGCGCAAGAAATGGTATGTAAACCCCGTATTTACATATCTGCCACTGTGCGGGACAATCCGTATAGGTGTTCGAGTGTTCGAACCGTAATGTGCAAGAAGTGGTACGGAAACCCCGTATTTACATATCTGCCACTGTGCAGGAGAATCCGTATAGGTGTTCGAGTGTTCGAACCGTAATGTGCAAGAAGTGGTATGTAAACCCCGTATTTACATATCTGCCACTGTGCAGGAGAATCCGTATAGGTATTCGAGTGTTCGAACCGTAATGCGCAAGAAATGGTATGGAAACCCGGTATTTACATATCTGCCACTCTGCAGAAGAATCCGTATAGGTGTTTGAGTGTTCGATCCGTAATGCGCAAGAAATGGTATGTAAACCCGTTATTTACATATCTGCCACTGCGCAGGAGAATCCGTATAGGTGTTCGAGTGTTCGAACCGTAATGCGCAAGAAATGGTATGGAAACCCCGTATTTACAAATCTACCACTATGCAGGAGAATCCGTATAGGTGTTCGAGTGTTCGAACCGTAAAGCGCAAGAAATGGTATGTAAACCCCGTATTTACATATCTGCAACTGTGCGGGACAATCCGTATAGGTGTTCGAGTGTTCGAACCGTAATGTGCAAGAAGTGGTATGGAAACCCCGTATTTACATATCTGCCACTGTGCAGGAGAATCCGTATAGGTGTTCGAATGT
Organism: Camellia sinensis; assembly: GCF_055761805.1. Taxonomy (NCBI): domain Eukaryota; kingdom Viridiplantae; phylum Streptophyta; class Magnoliopsida; order Ericales; family Theaceae; genus Camellia; species Camellia sinensis. The sequence goes on along the minus strand of NW_028128989.1, from coordinate 1,391,688 downwards.
TCGAACCGTAATGTGCAAGAAATGGTATGTAAACCCCGTATTTACATGTCTGCCACTGTGCAGGAGAATCCGTATAGGTGTTCGAGTGTTCGAACCGTAATGCGTGAGAAATGGTAAGTAAACGCCGTATTTACATATCTGCCACTATGTAGGAGAATCCATATAGGTGTTCGAGTGTTCGAACCGTAATGCGCAAGAAATGGTATGGAAACCCCGTATTTACATATCTGCCACTGTGCAGGAGAATCCGTATAGGTGTTCGAGTGTTCGAACCGTAATGCGCAAGAAATGGTGTGTAAGCCCCGTATTTCCATATCTGCCACTGTGCAGAAGAATCCGTATAGGTGTTCGAGTGTTCAAACCGTAATGCGCAAGAATTGGTATGGAAACCCCATATTTACATATCTGCCACTGTGCAGGAGAATCCGTATAGGTGTTCGAGTGTTCGAACCGTAATGCGCAAGAAATGATATGTAAACCCCGTATTTACTTATCTGCCACTGTGCAGGAGAATCCGTATAGGTATTCGAGTGTTCGAACCGTAATGCGCAAGAAATGGTATGGAAACCCCGTATTTACATATCTGCCACTCTGCAGAAGAATCCGTATAGGTGTTCGAGTATTCGATCCGTAATGCGCAAGAATTGGTATGTAAACCCGTTATTTACATATCTGCCATTGCGCAGGAGAATCCGTATAGGTGTTCGAGTGTTCGAACCGTAATGCGCAAGAAATGGTATGGAAACCCCGTATTTACAAATCTACCACTATGCAGGAGAATCCGTATTGGTGTTCGAGTGTTCGAACCGTAAGGCGCAAGAAATGGTATGTAAACCCCGTATTTATATATCTGCCACTGTGCGGGAGAATCCGTATAGGTGTTCGACTGTTCGAACCGTAATGTGCAAGAAATGGTACGGAAACCCCGTATTTACATATCTGCCACTGTGCAGGAGAATCCGTATAGGTGTTCGAGTGTTCGAACTGTAATGTGCAAGAAATGGTATGTAAACCCCGTATTTACATATCTGCCACTGTGCAGGAGAATCCGTATAGGTGTTCAAGTGTTCGAACCGTAATGCGTGAGAAATGGTAAGTAAACGCCGTATTTACATATCTGCCACTATGCAGGAGAATCCATATAGGTGTTCGAGTGTTCGAACCGTAATGCGCAAGAAATGGTATGGAAACCCCGTATTTACATATCTGCCACTGTGCAGGAGAATCCGTATAGGTGTTCGAGTGTTCGAACCGTAATGCGCAAGAAATGGTGTGTAAACCCCGTATTTACATATCTGCCACTGTGCAGAAGAATCCGTATAGGTGTTCGAGTGTTCGAACCGTAATGCGCAAGAATTGGTATGGAAACCCCATATTTACATATCTGCCACTGTGCAGGAGAATCCGTATAGGTGTTCGAGTGTTCGAACCGTAATGCGCAAGAAATGATATGTAAACCCCGTATTTACTTATCTGCCACTGTGCAGGAGAATCCGTATAGGTATTCGAGTGTTCGAACCGTAATGCGCAAGAAATGGTATGGAAACCCCGTATTTACATATCTGCCACTCTGCAGAAGAATCCGTATAGGTGTTCGAGTGTTCGATCCGTAATGCGCAAGAATTGGTATGTAAACCCGTTATTTACATATCTGCCACTACGCAGGAGAATCCGTATAGGTGTTCGAGTGTTCGAACCGTAATGCGTAAGAAATGGTATGGAAACCCCGTATTTACAAATCTACCACTATGCAGGAGAATCCGTATAGGTGTTCGAGTGTTCGAACCGTAAAGCGCAAGAAATGGTATGTAAACCCCGTATTTACATATCTGCCACTGTGCGGGACAATCCGTATAGGTGTTCGAGTGTTCGAACCGTAATGTGCAAGAAGTGGTACGGAAACCCCGTATTTACATATCTGCCACTGTGCAGGAGAATCCGTATAGGTGTTCGAGTGTTCGAACCGTAATGTGCAAGAAATGGTATGTAAACCCCGTATTTACATATCTGCCACTGTGCAGGAGAATCCGTATAGGTGTTCGAGTGTTCGAACCGTAATGCGTGAGAAATGGTAAGTAAACGCCGTATTTACATATCTGCCACTATGCAGGAGAATCCATATAGGTGTTCGAGTGTTCGAACCGTAATGCGAAAGAAATGGTATGGAAACCCCGTATTTACATATCTGCCACTGTGCAGGAGAATCCGTATAGGTGTTCGAGTGTTCGATCCGTAATGCGCAAGAATTGGTATGTAAACCCGTTATTTACATATCTGCCACTACGCAGGAGAATCCGTATAGGTGTTCGAGTGTTCGAACCGTAATGCGCAAGAAATGGTATGGAAACCCCGTATTTACAAATCTACCACTATGCAGGAGAATCCGTATAGGTGTTCGAGTGTTCGAACCGTAAGGCGCAAGAAATGGTATGCAAACCCCGTATTTACATATCTGCCACTGTGCGGGAGAATCCGTATAGGTGTTCGACTGTTCGAACCGTAATGGGCAAGAAATGGTATGTAAACCCCGTATTTACATATCTGCCACTGTGCAGGAGAATCCGTATAGGTGTTCGAGTGTTCGAACCGTAATGCGCAAGAAATGATATGTAAACCCCGTATTTACTTATCTGCCACTGTGCAGCAGAATCCGTATAGGTATTCGAGTGTTCGAACCGTAATGCGCAAGAAATGGTATGGAAACCCCGTATTTACATATCTGCCACTCTGCAGAAGAATCCGTATAGGTGTTCGAGTGTTCGATCCGTAATGCGCAAGAATTGGTATGTAATCCCGTTATTTACATATCTGCCACTACGCAGGAGAATCCGTATAGGTGTTCGAGTGTTCGAACCGTAATGCGCAAGAAATGGTATGGAAACCCCGTATTTACAAATCTACCACTATGCAGGAGAATCCGTATAGGTGTTCGAGTGTTCGAACCGTAAAGCGCAAGAAATGATATGTAAACCCCGTATTTACATATCTGCCACTGTGCGGGACAATCCGTATAGGTGTTCGAGTGTTCGAACCGTAATGTGCAAGAAGTGGTACGGAAACCCCGTATTTACATATCTGCCACTGTGCAGGAGAATCCGTATAGGTGTTCGAGTGTTCGAACCGTAATGTGCAAGAAATGGTATGTAAACCCCGTATTTACATATCTGCCACTGTGCAGGAGAATCCGTATAGGTGTTCGAGTGTTCGAACCGTAATGCGTGAGAAATGGTAAGTAAACGCCGTATTTACATATCTGCCACTATGCAGGAGAATCCATATAGGTGTTCGAGTGTTCGAACCGTAATGCGCAAGAAATGGTATGGAAACCCCGTATTTACATATCTGCCACTGTGCAGGAGAATCCGTATAGGTGTTCGAGTGTTCGATCCGTAATGCGCAAGAATTGGTATGTAAACCCGTTATTTACATATCTGCCACTACGTAGGAGAATCCGTATAGGTGTTCGAGTGTTCGAACCGTAATGCGCAAGAAATGGTATGGAAACCCCGTATTTACAAATCTACCACTATGCAGGAGAATCCGTATAGGTGTTCGAGTGTTCGAACCGTATGGCGCAAGAAATGGTATGTAAACCCCGTATTTACATATCTGCCACTGTGCGGGCGAATCCCTATAGGTGTTCGACTGTTCGAACCGTAATGGGCAAGAAATGGTATGTAAACCCCGTATTTACATATCTGCCACTGTGCAGGAGAATCCGTATAGGTGTTCGAGTGTTCGAACCGTAATGCGCAAGAAATGGTGTGTAAACCCCGTATTTACATATCTGCCACTGTGCAAAAAATCCGTATAGGTGTTCGAGTGTTCGAACCGTAATGCGCAAGAATTGGTATGGAAACCCCATATTTACATATCTGCCACTGTGCAGGAGAATCCGTATTGGTGTTCAAGTGTTCGAACCGTAAAGCGTAAGAAATGATATGTAAACCCCGTATTTACTTATCTGCCACTGTGCAGGAGAATCCGTATAGGTATTCGAGTGTTCGAACCGTAATACGCCAGAAATGGTATGGAAACCCCGTATTTACATATCAGCCACTCTGCAGAAGAATCCGTATAGGTGTTCGAGTGTTCGATCCGTAATGCGCAAGAAATGGTATGTAAACCCGTTATTTACATATCTGCCACTGCGCAGGAGAATCCGTATAGGTGTTCGAGTGTTCGAACCGTAATGCGCAAGAAATGGTATGGAAACCCCGTATTTACAAATCTACCACTATGCAGGAGAATCCATATAGGTGTTCGAGTGTTCGAACCGTAAAGCGCAAGAAATGGTATGTAAACCCCGTATTTACATATCTGCCACTGTGCGGGACAATCCGTATAGGTGTTCGAGTGTTCGAACCGTAATGTGCAAGAAGTGGTACGGAAACCCCGTATTTACATATCTGCCACTGTGCAGGAGAATCCGTATAGGTGTTCGAGTGTTCGAACCGTAATGTGCAAGAAATGGTATGTAAACCTCGTATTTACATATCTGCCACTGTGCAGGAGAATCCGTATAGGTGTTCGAGTGTTCGAACCGTAATGCGTGAGAAATGGTAAGTAAACGCCGTATTTACATATCTGCCACTATGCAGGAGAATCCATATAGGTGTTCGAGTGTTCGAACCGTAATGCGCAAGAAATGGTATGGAAACCCCGTATTTACATATCTGCCACTGTGCAGGAGAATCCGTATAGGTGTTCGAGTGTTCGAACCGTAATGCGCAAGAAATGGTGTGTAAGCCCCGTATTTCCATATCTGCCACTGTGCAGAAGAATCCGTATAGGTGTTCGAGTGTTCGAACCGTAATGCGCAAGAATTGGTATGGAAACCCCATATTTACATATCTGCCACTGTGCAGGACAATCCGTATAGGTGTTCGAGTGTTCGAACCGTAATGCGCAAGAAATGATATGTAAACCCCGTATTTACTTATCTGCCACTGTGCAGGAGAATCCGTATAGGTATTCGAGTGTTCGAACCGTAATGCGCAAGAAATGGTATGGAAACCCCGTATTTACATATCTGCCACTCTGCAGAAGAATCCGTATAGGTGTTCGAGTGTTCGATCCGTAATGCGCAAGAATTGGTATGTAAACCCGTTATTTACATATCTGCCACTACGCAGGAGAATCCGTATAGGTGTTCGAGTGTTCGAACCGTAATGCGTAAGAAATGGTATGGAAACCCCGTATTTACAAATCTACCACTATGCAGGAGAATCCGTATAGGTGTTCGAGTGTTCGAACCGTAAAGCGCAAGAAATGGTATGTAAACCCCGTATTTACATATCTGCTACTGTGCGGGACAATCCGTATAGGTGTTCGAGTGTTCGATCCGTAATGCGCAAGAATTGGTATGTAATCCCGTTATTTACATATCTGCCACTACGCAGGAGAATCCGTATAGGTGTTCGAGTGTTCGAACCGTAATGCGCAAGAAATGGTATGGAAACCCCGTATTTACAAATCTACCACTATGCAGGAGAATCCGTATAGGTGTTCGAGTGTTCGAACCGTAAAGCGCAAGAAATGATATGTAAACCCCGTATTTACATATCTGCCACTGTGCGGGACAATCCGTATAGGTGTTCGAGTGTTCGAACCGTAATGTGCAAGAAGTGGTACGGAAACCCCGTATTTACATATCTGCCACTGTGCAGGAGAATCCGTATAGGTGTTCGAGTGTTCGAACCGTAATGTGCAAGAAATGGTATGTAAACCCCGTATTTACATATCTGCCACTGTGCAGGAGAATCCGTATAGGTGTTCGAGTGTTCGAACCGTAATGCGTGAGAAATGGTAAGTAAACGCCGTATTTACATATCTGCCACTATGCAGGAGAATCCATATAGGTGTTCGAGTGTTCGAACCGTAATGCGCAAGAAATGGTATGGAAACCCCGTATTTACATATCTGCCACTGTGCAGGAGAATCCGTATAGGTGTTCGAGTGTTCGAACCGTAATGCGCAAGAAATGATATGTAAACCCCGTATTCACTTATCTGCCACTGTGCAGCAGAATCCGTATAGGTATTCGAGTGTTCGAACCGTAATGCGCAAGAAATGGTATGGAAACCCCGTATTTACATATCTGCCACTCTGCAGAAGAATCCGTATTGGTGTTCGAGTGTTCGAACCGTAAGGCGCAAGAAATGGTATGTAAACCCCGTATTTATATATCTGCCACTGTGCGGGAGAATCCGTATAGGTGTTCGAGTGTTCGAACCGTAATGTGCAAGAAATGGTACGGAAACCCCGTATTTACATATCTGCCACTGTGCAGGAGAATCCGTATAGGTGTTCGAGTGTTCGAACTGTAATGTGCAAGAAATGGTATGTAAACCCCGTATTTACATATCTGCCACTACGCAGGAGAATCCATATAGGTGTTCAAGTGTTCGAACCGTAATGCGTGAGAAATGGTAAGTAAACGCCGTATTTACATATCTGCCACTATGCAGGAGAATCCGTATAGGTATTCGAGTGTTCGAACCGTAATGCGCAAGAAATGGTATGGAAACCCCGTATTTACATATCTGCCACTCTGCAGAAGAATCCGTATAGGTGTTCGAGTATTCGATCCGTAATGCGCAAGAATTGGTATGTAAACCCGTTATTTACATATCTGCCACTGCGCAGGAGAATCCGTATAGGTGTTCGAGTGTTCGACCCGTAATGCGCAAGAAATGGTATGGAAACCCCGTATTTACAAATCTACCACTATGCAGGAGAATCCGTATTGGTGTTCGAGTGTTCGAACCGTAAGGCGCAAGAAATGGTATGTAAACCCCGTATTTATATATCTGCCACTGTGCGGGAGAATCCGTATAGGTGTTCGAGTGTTCGAACCGTAATGTGCAAGAAGTGGTACGGAAACCCCGTATTTACATATCTGCCACTGTGCAGGAGAATCCGTATAGGTGTTCGAGTGTTCGAACCGTAATGTGCAAGAAATGGTATGTAAACCTCGTATTTACATATCTGCCACTGTGCAGGAGAATCCGTATAGGTGTTCGAGTGTTCGAACCGTAATGCGTGAGAAATGGTAAGTAAACGCCGTATTTACATATCTGCCACTATGCAGGAGAATCCATATAGGTGTTCGAGTGTTCGAACCGTAATGCGCAAGAAATGGTATGGAAACCCCGTATTTACATATCTGCCACTGTGCAGGAGAATCCGTATAGGTGTTCGAGTGTTCGAACCGTAATGCGCAAGAAATGGTGTGTAAGCCCCGTATTTCCATATCTGCCACTGTGCAGAAGAATCCGTATAGGTGTTCGAGTGTTCGAACCGTAATGCGCAAGAATTGGTATGGAAACCCCATATTTACATATCTGCCACTGTGCAGGACAATCCGTATAGGTGTTCGAGTGTTCGAACCGTAATGCGCAAGAAATGATATGTAAACCCCGTATTTACTTATCTGCCACTGTGCAGGAGAATCCGTATAGGTATTCGAGTGTTCGAACCGTAATGCGCAAGAAATGGTATGGAAACCCCGTATTTACATATCTGCCACTCTGCAGAAGAATCCGTATAGGTGTTCGAGTGTTCGATCCGTAATGCGCAAGAATTGGTATGTAAACCCGTTATTTACATATCTGCCACTACGCAGGAGAATCCGTATAGGTGTTCGAGTGTTCGAACCGTAATGCGTAAGAAATGGTATGGAAACCCCGTATTTACAAATCTACCACTATGCAGGAGAATCCGTATAGGTGTTCGAGTGTTCGAACCGTAAAGCGCAAGAAATGGTATGTAAACCCCGTATTTACATATCTGCTACTGTGCGGGACAATCCGTATAGGTGTTCGAGTGTTCGATCCGTAATGCGCAAGAATTGGTATGTAATCCCGTTATTTACATATCTGCCACTACGCAGGAGAATCCGTATAGGTGTTCGAGTGTTCGAACCGTAATGCGCAAGAAATGGTATGGAAACCCCGTATTTACAAATCTACCACTATGCAGGAGAATCCGTATAGGTGTTCGAGTGTTCGAACCGTAAAGCGCAAGAAATGATATGTAAACCCCGTATTTACATATCTGCCACTGTGCGGGACAATCCGTATAGGTGTTCGAGTGTTCGAACCGTAATGTGCAAGAAGTGGTACGGAAACCCCGTATTTACATATCTGCCACTGTGCAGGAGAATCCGTATAGGTGTTCGAGTGTTCGAACCGTAATGTGCAAGAAATGGTATGTAAACCCCGTATTTACATATCTGCCACTGTGCAGGAGAATCCGTATAGGTGTTCGAGTGTTCGAACCGTAATGCGTGAGAAATGGTAAGTAAACGCCGTATTTACATATCTGCCACTATGCAGGAGAATCCATATAGGTGTTCGAGTGTTCGAACCGTAATGCGCAAGAAATGGTATGGAAACCCCGTATTTACATATCTGCCACTGTGCAGGAGAATCCGTATAGGTGTTCGAGTGTTCGAACCGTAATGCGCAAGAAATGATATGTAAACCCCGTATTCACTTATCTGCCACTGTGCAGCAGAATCCGTATAGGTATTCGAGTGTTCGAACCGTAATGCGCAAGAAATGGTATGGAAACCCCGTATTTACATATCTGCCACTCTGCAGAAGAATCCGTATTGGTGTTCGAGTGTTCGAACCGTAAGGCGCAAGAAATGGTATGTAAACCCCGTATTTATATATCTGCCACTGTGCGGGAGAATCCGTATAGGTGTTCGAGTGTTCGAACCGTAATGTGCAAGAAATGGTACGGAAACCCCGTATTTACATATCTGCCACTGTGCAGGAGAATCCGTATAGGTGTTCGAGTGTTCGAACTGTAATGTGCAAGAAATGGTATGTAAACCCCGTATTTACATATCTGCCACTACGCAGGAGAATCCATATAGGTGTTCAAGTGTTCGAACCGTAATGCGTGAGAAATGGTAAGTAAACGCCGTATTTACATATCTGCCACTATGCAGGAGAATCCGTATAGGTATTCGAGTGTTCGAACCGTAATGCGCAAGAAATGGTATGGAAACCCCGTATTTACATATCTGCCACTCTGCAGAAGAATCCGTATAGGTGTTCGAGTATTCGATCCGTAATGCGCAAGAATTGGTATGTAAACCCGTTATTTACATATCTGCCACTGCGCAGGAGAATCCGTATAGGTGTTCGAGTGTTCGACCCGTAATGCGCAAGAAATGGTATGGAAACCCCGTATTTACAAATCTACCACTATGCAGGAGAATCCGTATTGGTGTTCGAGTGTTCGAACCGTAAGGCGCAAGAAATGGTATGTAAACCCCGTATTTATATATCTGCCACTGTGCGGGAGAATCCGTATAGGTGTTCGAGTGTTCGAACCGTAATGTGCAAGAAGTGGTACGGAAACCCCGTATTTACATATCTGCCACTGTGCAGGAGAATCCGTATAGGTGTTCGAGTGTTCGAACCGTAATGTGCAAGAAATGGTATGTAAACCTCGTATTTACATATCTGCCACTGTGCAGGAGAATCCGTATAGGTGTTCGAGTGTTCGAACCGTAATGCGTGAGAAATGGTAAGTAAACGCCGTATTTACATATCTGCCACTATGCAGGAGAATCCATATAGGTGTTCGAGTGTTCGAACCGTAATGCGCAAGAAATGGTATGGAAACCCCGTATTTACATATCTGCCACTGTGCAGGAGAATCCGTATAGGTGTTCGAGTGTTCGAACCGTAATGCGCAAGAAATGGTGTGTAAGCCCCGTATTTCCATATCTGCCACTGTGCAGAAGAATCCGTATAGGTGTTCGAGTGTTCGAACCGTAATGCGCAAGAATTGGTATGGAAACCCCATATTTACATATCTGCCACTGTGCAGGACAATCCGTATAGGTGTTCGAGTGTTCGAACCGTAATGCGCAAGAAATGATATGTAAACCCCGTATTTACTTATCTGCCACTGTGCAGGAGAATCCGTATAGGTATTCGAGTGTTCGAACCGTAATGCGCAAGAAATGGTATGGAAACCCCGTATTTACATATCTGCCACTCTGCAGAAGAATCCGTATAGGTGTTCGAGTGTTCGATCCGTAATGCGCAAGAATTGGTATGTAAACCCGTTATTTACATATCTGCCACTACGCAGGAGAATCCGTATAGGTGTTCGAGTGTTCGAACCGTAATGCGTAAGAAATGGTATGGAAACCCCGTATTTACAAATCTACCACTATGCAGGAGAATCCGTATAGGTGTTCGAGTGTTCGAACCGTAAAGCGCAAGAAATGGTATGTAAACCCCGTATTTACATATCTGCCACTGTGCGGGACAATCCGTATAGGTGTTCGAGTGTTCGAACCGTAATGTGCAAGAAGTGGTACGGAAACCCCGTATTTACATATCTGCCACTGTGCAGGAGAATCCGTATAGGTGTTCGAGTGTTCGAACCGTAATGTGCAAGAAATGGTATGTAAACCCCGTATTTACATATCTGCCACTGTGCAGGAGAATCCGTATAGGTGTTCGAGTGTTCGAACCGTAATGCGTGAGAAATGGTAAGTAAACGCCGTATTTACATATCTGCCACTATGCAGGAGAATCCATATAGGTGTTCGAGTGTTCGAACCGTAATGCGAAAGAAATGGTATGGAAACCCCGTATTTACATATCTGCCACTGTGCAGGAGAATCCGTATAGGTGTTCGAGTGTTCGATCCGTAATGCGCAAGAATTGGTATGTAAACCCGTTATTTACATATCTGCCACTGCGCAGGAGAATCCGTATAGGTGTTCGAGTGTTCGACCCGTAATGCGCAAGAAATGGTATGGAAACCCCGTATTTACAAATCTACCACTATGCAGGAGAATCCGTATAGGTGTTCGAGTGTTCGAACCGTAATGCGCAAGAAATGGTATGGAAACCCCGTATTTACATATCTGCCACTGTGCAGGAGAATCCGTATAGGTGTTCGAGTGTTCGATCCGTAATGCGCAAGAATTGGTATGTAAACCCGTTATTTACATATCTGCCACTACGCAGGAGAATCCGTATAGGTGTTCGAGTGTTCGAACCGTAATGCGCAAGAAATGGTATGGAAACCCCGTATTTACAAATCTACCACTATGCAGGAGAATCCGTATAGGTGTTCGAGTGTTCGAACCGTAAGGCGCAAGAAATGGTATGCAAACCCCGTATTTACATATCTGCCACTGTGCGGGAGAATCCGTATAGGTGTTCGACTGTTCGAACCGTAATGGGCAAGAAATGGTATGTAAACCCCGTATTTACATATCTGCCACTGTGCAGGAGAATCCGTATAGGTGTTCGAGTGTTCGAACCGTAATGCGCAAGAAATGATATGTAAACCCCGTATTCACTTATCTGCCACTGTGCAGCAGAATCCGTATAGGTATTCGAGTGTTCGAACCGTAATGCGCAAGAAATGGTATGGAAACCCCGTATTTACATATCTGCCACTCTGCAGAAGAATCCGTATTGGTGTTCGAGTGTTCGAACCGTAAGGCGCAAGAAATGGTATGTAAACCCCGTATTTATATATCTGCCACTGTGCGGGAGAATCCGTATAGGTGTTCGAGTGTTCGAACCGTAATGTGCAAGAAATGGTACGGAAACCCCGTATTTACATATCTGCCACTGTGCAGGAGAATCCGTATAGGTGTTCGAGTGTTCGAACTGTAATGTGCAAGAAATGGTATGTAAACCCCGTATTTACATATCTGCCACTACGCAGGAGAATCCATATAGGTGTTCAAGTGTTCGAACCGTAATGCGTGAGAAATGGTAAGTAAACGCCGTATTTACATATCTGCCACTATGCAGGAGAATCCGTATAGGTATTCGAGTGTTCGAACCGTAATGCGCAAGAAATGGTATGGAAACCCCGTATTTACATATCTGCCACTCTGCAGAAGAATCCGTATAGGTGTTCGAGTATTCGATCCGTAATGCGCAAGAATTGGTATGTAAACCCGTTATTTACATATCTGCCACTGCGCAGGAGAATCCGTATAGGTGTTCGAGTGTTCGACCCGTAATGCGCATGAAATGGTATGGAAACCCCGTATTTACAAATCTACCACTATGCAGGAGAATCCGTATTGGTGTTCGAGTGTTCGAACCGTAAGGCGCAAGAAATGGTATGTAAACCCCGTATTTATATATCTGCCACTGTGCGGGAGAATCCGTATAGGTGTTCGAGTGTTCGAACCGTAATGTGCAAGAAATGGTACGGAAACCCCGTATTTACATATCTGCCACTGTGCAGGAGAATCCGTATAGGTGTTCGAGTGTTCGAACTGTAATGTGCAAGAAATGGTATGTAAACCCCGTATTTACATATCTGCCACTGCGCAGGAGAATCCATATAGGTGTTCAAGTGTTCGAACCGTAATGCGTGAGAAATGGTAAGTAAACGCCGTATTTACATATCTGCCACTATGCAGGAGAATCCATATAGGTGTTCGAGTGTTCGAACCGTAATGCGCAAGAAATGGTATGGAAACCCCGTATTTACATATCTGCCACTGTGCAGGAGAATCCGTATAGGTGTTCGAGTGTTCGAACCGTAATGCGCAAGAAATGGTGTGTAAACCCCGTATTTACATATCTGCCACTGTGCAGAAGAATCCGTATAGGTGTTCGAGTGTTCGAACCGTAATGCGCAAGAATTGGTATGGAAACCCCATATTTACATATCTGCCACTTTGCAGGAGAATCCGTATAGGTGTTCGAGTGTTCGAACTGTAATGCGCAAGAAATGATATGTAAACCCCGTATTTACTTATCTGCCACTGTGCAGGAGAATCCGTATAGGTATTCGAGTGTTCGAACCGTAATGCGCAAGAAATGGTATGGAAACCCCGTATTTACATATCTGCCACTCTGCAGAAGAATCCGTATAGGTGTTCGAGTGTTCGATCCGTAATGCGCAACGCAGGAGAATCCGTATAGGTGTTCGAGTGTTCGAACCGTAATGCGCAAGAAATGGTATGGAAACCCCGTATTTACAAATCTACCACTATGCAGGAGAATCCGTATAGGTGTTCGAGTGTTCGAACCGTAAGGCGCAAGAAATGGTATGTAAACCCCGTATTTACATATCTGCCACTGTGCGGGAGAATCCGTATAGGTGTTCGACTGTTCGAACCGTAATGGGCAAGAAATGGTATGTAAACCCCGTATTTACATATCTGCCACTGTGCAGGAGAATCCGTATAGGTGTTCGAGTGTTCGAACCATAATGCGCAAGAAATGGTGTGTAAACCCCGTATTTACATATATGCCACTGTGCAAAAAATCCGTATAGGTGTTCGAGTGTTCGAACCGTAATGCGCAAGAATTGGTATGGAAACCCCATATTTACATATCTGCCACTGTGCAGGAGAATCCGTATTGGTGTTCAAGTGTTCGAACCGTAAAGCGTAAGAAATGATATGTAAACCCCGTATTTACTTATCTGCCACTGTGCAGGAGAATCCGTATAGGTATTCGAGTGTTCGAACCGTAATGCGCCAGAAATGGTATGGAAACCCCGTATTTACATATCTGCCACTCTGCAGAAGAATCCGTATAGGTGTTCGAGTGTTCGATCCGTAATGCGCAAGAAATGGTATGTAAACCCGTTATTTACATATCTGCCACTGCGCAGGAGAATCCGTATAGGTGTTCGAGTGTTCGAACCGTAATGCGCAAGAAATGGTATGGAAACCCCGTATTTACAAATCTACCACTATGCAGGAGAATCCGTATAGGTGTTCGAGTGTTCGAACCGTAAAGCGCAAGAAATGGTATGTAAACCCCGTATTTACATATCTGCCACTGTGCGGGACAATCCGTATAGGTGTTCGAGTGTTCGAACCGTAATGTGCAAGAAGTGGTACGGAAACCCCGTATTTACATATCTGCCACTGTGCAGGAGAATCCGTATAGGTGTTCGAGTGTTCGAACCGTAATGTGCAAGAAATGGTATGTAAACCCCGTATTTACATATCTGCCACTGTGCAGGAGAATCCGTATAGGTGTTCGAGTGTTCGAACCGTAATGCGTGAGAAATGGTAAGTAAACGCCGTATTTACATATCTGCCACTATGCAGGAGAATCCATATAGGTGTTCGAGTGTTCGAACCGTAATGCGAAAGAAATGGTATGGAAACCCCGTATTTACATATCTGCCACTGTGCAGGAGAATCCGTATAGGTGTTCGAGTGTTCGATCCGTAATGCGCAAGAATTGGTATGTAAACCCGTTATTTACATATCTGCCACTGCGCAGGAGAATCCGTATAGGTGTTCGAGTGTTCGACCCGTAATGCGCAAGAAATGGTATGGAAACCCCGTATTTACAAATCTACCACTATGCAGGAGAATCCGTATAGGTGTTCGAGTGTTCGAACCGTAATGCGCAAGAAATGGTATGGAAACCCCGTATTTACATATCTGCCACTGTGCAGGAGAATCCGTATAGGTGTTCGAGTGTTCGATCCGTAATGCGCAAGAATTGGTATGTAAACCCGTTATTTACATATCTGCCACTACGCAGGAGAATCCGTATAGGTGTTCGAGTGTTCGAACCGTAATGCGCAAGAAATGGTATGGAAACCCCGTATTTACAAATCTACCACTATGCAGGAGAATCCGTATAGGTGTTCGAGTGTTCGAACCGTAAGGCGCAAGAAATGGTATGCAAACCCCGTATTTACATATCTGCCACTGTGCGGGAGAATCCGTATAGGTGTTCGACTGTTCGAACCGTAATGGGCAAGAAATGGTATGTAAACCCCGTATTTACATATCTGCCACTGTGCAGGAGAATCCGTATAGGTGTTCGAGTGTTCGAACCGTAATGCGCAAGAAATGATATGTAAACCCCGTATTCACTTATCTGCCACTGTGCAGCAGAATCCGTATAGGTATTCGAGTGTTCGAACCGTAATGCGCAAGAAATGGTATGGAAACCCCGTATTTACATATCTGCCACTCTGCAGAAGAATCCGTATTGGTGTTCGAGTGTTCGAACCGTAAGGCGCAAGAAATGGTATGTAAACCCCGTATTTATATATCTGCCACTGTGCGGGAGAATCCGTATAGGTGTTCGAGTGTTCGAACCGTAATGTGCAAGAAATGGTACGGAAACCCCGTATTTACATATCTGCCACTGTGCAGGAGAATCCGTATAGGTGTTCGAGTGTTCGAACTGTAATGTGCAAGAAATGGTATGTAAACCCCGTATTTACATATCTGCCACTACGCAGGAGAATCCATATAGGTGTTCAAGTGTTCGAACCGTAATGCGTGAGAAATGGTAAGTAAACGCCGTATTTACATATCTGCCACTATGCAGGAGAATCCGTATAGGTATTCGAGTGTTCGAACCGTAATGCGCAAGAAATGGTATGGAAACCCCGTATTTACATATCTGCCACTCTGCAGAAGAATCCGTATAGGTGTTCGAGTATTCGATCCGTAATGCGCAAGAATTGGTATGTAAACCCGTTATTTACATATCTGCCACTGCGCAGGAGAATCCGTATAGGTGTTCGAGTGTTCGACCCGTAATGCGCATGAAATGGTATGGAAACCCCGTATTTACAAATCTACCACTATGCAGGAGAATCCGTATTGGTGTTCGAGTGTTCGAACCGTAAGGCGCAAGAAATGGTATGTAAACCCCGTATTTATATATCTGCCACTGTGCGGGAGAATCCGTATAGGTGTTCGAGTGTTCGAACCGTAATGTGCAAGAAATGGTACGGAAACCCCGTATTTACATATCTGCCACTGTGCAGGAGAATCCGTATAGGTGTTCGAGTGTTCGAACTGTAATGTGCAAGAAATGGTATGTAAACCCCGTATTTACATATCTGCCACTGCGCAGGAGAATCCATATAGGTGTTCAAGTGTTCGAACCGTAATGCGTGAGAAATGGTAAGTAAACGCCGTATTTACATATCTGCCACTATGCAGGAGAATCCATATAGGTGTTCGAGTGTTCGAACCGTAATGCGCAAGAAATGGTATGGAAACCCCGTATTTACATATCTGCCACTGTGCAGGAGAATCCGTATAGGTGTTCGAGTGTTCGAACCGTAATGCGCAAGAAATGGTGTGTAAACCCCGTATTTACATATCTGCCACTGTGCAGAAGAATCCGTATAGGTGTTCGAGTGTTCGAACCGTAATGCGCAAGAATTGGTATGGAAACCCCATATTTACATATCTGCCACTTTGCAGGAGAATCCGTATAGGTGTTCGAGTGTTCGAACTGTAATGCGCAAGAAATGATATGTAAACCCCGTATTTACTTATCTGCCACTGTGCAGGAGAATCCGTATAGGTATTCGAGTGTTCGAACCGTAATGCGCAAGAAATGGTATGGAAACCCCGTATTTACATATCTGCCACTCTGCAGAAGAATCCGTATAGGTGTTCGAGTGTTCGATCCGTAATGCGCAACGCAGGAGAATCCGTATAGGTGTTCGAGTGTTCGAACCGTAATGCGCAAGAAATGGTATGGAAACCCCGTATTTACAAATCTACCACTATGCAGGAGAATCCGTATAGGTGTTCGAGTGTTCGAACCGTAAGGCGCAAGAAATGGTATGTAAACCCCGTATTTACATATCTGCCACTGTGCGGGAGAATCCGTATAGGTGTTCGACTGTTCGAACCGTAATGGGCAAGAAATGGTATGTAAACCCCGTATTTACATATCTGCCACTGTGCAGGAGAATCCGTATAGGTGTTCGAGTGTTCGAACCATAATGCGCAAGAAATGGTGTGTAAACCCCGTATTTACATATATGCCACTGTGCAAAAAATCCGTATAGGTGTTCGAGTGTTCGAACCGTAATGCGCAAGAATTGGTATGGAAACCCCATATTTACATATCTGCCACTGTGCAGGAGAATCCGTATTGGTGTTCAAGTGTTCGAACCGTAAAGCGTAAGAAATGATATGTAAACCCCGTATTTACTTATCTGCCACTGTGCAGGAGAATCCGTATAGGTATTCGAGTGTTCGAACCGTAATGCGCCAGAAATGGTATGGAAACCCCGTATTTACATATCTGCCACTCTGCAGAAGAATCCGTATAGGTGTTCGAGTGTTCGATCCGTAATGCGCAAGAAATGGTATGTAAACCCGTTATTTACATATCTGCCACTGCGCAGGAGAATCCGTATAGGTGTTCGAGTGTTCGAACCGTAATGCGCAAGAAATGGTATGGAAACCCCGTATTTACAAATCTACCACTATGCAGGAGAATCCGTATAGGTGTTCGAGTGTTCGAACCGTAAAGCGCAAGAAATGGTATGTAAACCCCGTATTTACATATCTGCCACTGTGCGGGACAATTCGTATAGGTGTTCGAGTGTTCGAACCGTAATGTGCAAGAAGTGGTACGGAAACCCCGTATTTACATATCTGCCACTGTGCAGGAGAATCCGTATAGGTGTTCGAGTGTTCGAACCGTAATGTGCAAGAAATGGTATGTAAACCCCGTATTTACATATCTGCCACTGTGCAGGAGAATCCGTATAGGTGTTCGAGTGTTCGAACCGTAATGCGTGAGAAATGGTAAGTAAACGCCGTATTTACATATCTGCCACTATGCAGGAGAATCCATATAGGTGTTCGAGTGTTCGAACCGTAATGCGCAAGAAATGGTATGGAAACCCCGTATTTACATATCTGCCACTGTGCAGGAGAATCCGTATAGGTGTTCGAGTGTTCGAACCGTAATGCGCAAGAAATGGTGTGTAAGCCCCGTATTTCCATATCTGCCACTGTGCAGAAGAATCCATATAGGTGTTCGAGTGTTCGAACCGTAATGCGCAAGAATTGGTATGGAAACCCCATATTTACATATCTGCCACTGTGCAGGAGAATCCGTATAGGTGTTCGAGTGTTCGAACCGTAATGCGCAAGAAATGATATGTAAACCCCATATTTACTTATCTGCCACTGTGCAGGAGAATCCGTATAGGTATTCGAGTGTTCGAACCGTTATGCGCAAGAAATGGTATGGAAACCCCGTATTTACATATCTGCCACTCTGCAGAAGAATCCGTATAGGTGTTCGAGTATTCGATCCGTAATGCGCAAGAATTGGTATGTAAACCCGTTATTTACATATCTGCCACTGCGCAGGAGAATCCATATAGGTGTTCGAGTGTTCGAACCGTAATGCGCAAGAAATGGTATGGAAACCCCGTATTTACAAATCTACCACTATGCAGGAGAATCCGTATTGGTGTTCGAGTGTTCGAACCGTAAGGCGCAAAAAATGGTATGTAAACCCCGTATTTATATATCTGCCACTGTGCGGGAGAATCCGTACAGGTGTTCGAGTGTTCGAACCGTAATGTGCAAGAAATGGTACGGAAACCCCGTATTTACATATCTGCCACTGTGCAGGAGAATCCGTATAGGTGTTCGAGTGTTCGAACTGTAATGTGCAAGAAATGGTATGCAAACCCCGTATTTACATATCTGCCACTGTGCAGGAGAATCCGTATAGGTGTTCAAGTGTTCGAACCGTAATGCGTGAGAAATGGTAAGTAAACGCCGTATTTACATATCTGCCACTATGCAGGAGAATCCATATAGGTGTTCGAGTGTTCGAACCGTAATGCGCAAGAAATGGTATGGAAACCCCGTATTTACATATCTGCCACTGTGCAGGAGAATCCGTATAGGTGTTCGAGTGTTCGAACCGTAATGCGCAAGAAATGGTGTGTAAACCCCGTATTTACATATCTGCCACTGTGCAGAAGAATCCGTATAGGTGTTCGAGTGTTCGAACCGTAATGCGCAAGAATTGGTATGGAAACCCCATATTTACATAGCTGCCACTGTGCAGGAGAATCCGTATTGGTGTTCAAGTGTTCGAACCGTAAAGCGTAAGAAATGATATGTAAACCCCGTATTTACTTATCTGCCACTGTGCAGGAGAATCCGTATAGGTATTCGAGTGTTCGAACCGTAATGCGCCAGAAATGGTATGGAAACCCCGTATTTACATATCTGCCACTCTGCAGAAGAATCCGTATAGGTGTTCGAGTGTTCGATCCGTAATGCGCAAGAATTGGTATGTAAACCCGTTATTTACATATCTGCCACTGCGCAGGAGAATCCGTATAGGTGTTCGAGTGTTCGAACCGTAATGCGCAAGAAATGGTATGGAAACCCCGTATTTACAAATCTACCACTATGCAGGAGAATCCGTATAGGTGTTCGAGTGTTCGAACCGTAAAGCGCAAGAAATGGTATGTAAACCCCGTATTTACATATCTGCCACTGTGCGGGACAATCCGTATAGGTGTTCGAGTGTTCGAACCGTAATGTGCAAGAAGTGGTACGGAAACCCCGTATTTACATATCTGCCACTGTGCAGGAGAATCCGTATAGGTGTTCGAGTGTTCGAACCGTAATGTGCAAGAAATGGTATGTAAACCCCGTATTTACATATCTGCCACTGTGCAGGAGAATCCGTATAGGTGTTCGAGTGTTCGAACCGTAATGCGTGAGAAATGGTAAGTAAACGCCGTATTTACATATCTGCCACTATGCAGGAGAATCCATATAGGTGTTCGAGTGTTCGAACCGTAATGCGCAAGAAATGGTATGGAAACCCCGTATTTACATATCTGCCACTGTGCAGGAGAATCCGTATAGGTGTTCGAGTGTTCGAACCGTAATGCGCAAGAAATGGTGTGTAAGCCCCGTATTTCCATATCTGCCACTGTGCAGAAGAATCCGTATAGGTGTTCGAGTGTTCGAACCGTAATGCGCAAGAATTGGTATGGAAACCCCATATTTACATATCTGCCACTGTGCAGGAGAATCCGTATAGGTGTTCGAGTGTTCGAACCGTAATGCGCAAGAAATGATATGTAAACCCCGTATTTACTTATCTGCCACTGTGCAGGAGAATCCGTATAGGTATTCGAGTGTTCGAACCGTTATGCGCAAGAAATGGTATGGAAACCCCGTATTTACATATCTGCCACTCTGCAGAAGAATCCGTATAGGTGTTCGAGTATTCGATCCGTAATGCGCAAGAATTGGTATGTAAACCCGTTATTTACATATCTGCCACTGCGCAGGAGAATCCATATAGGTGTTCGAGTGTTCGAACCGTAATGCGCAAGAAATGGTATGGAAACCCCGTATTTACAAATCTACCACTATGCAGGAGAATCCGTATTGGTGTTCGAGTGTTCGAACCGTAAGGCGCAAAAAATGGTATGTAAACCCCGTATTTATATATCTGCCACTGTGCGGGAGAATCCGTACAGGTGTTCGAGTGTTCGAACCGTAATGTGCAAGAAATGGTACGGAAACCCCGTATTTACATATCTGCCACTGTGCAGGAGAATCCGTATAGGTGTTCGAGTGTTCGAACTGTAATGTGCAAGAAATGGTATGTAAACCCCGTATTTACATATCTGCCACTGTGCAGGAGAATCCGTATAGGTGTTCAAGTGTTCGAACCGTAATGCGTGAGAAATGGTAAGTAAACGCCGTATTTACATATCTGCCACTATGCAGGAGAATCCATATAGGTGTTCGAGTGTTCGAACCGTAATGCGCAAGAAATGGTATGGAAACCCCGTATTTACATATCTGCCACTGTGCAGGAGAATCCGTATAGGTGTTCGAGTGTTCGAACCGTAATGCGCAAGAAATGGTGTGTAAACCCCGTATTTACATATCTGCCACTGTGCAGAAGAATCCGTATAGGTGTTCGAGTGTTCGAACCGTAATGCGCAAGAATTGGTATGGAAACCCCATATTTACATAGCTGCCACTGTGCAGGAGAATCCGTATTGGTGTTCAAGTGTTCGAACCGTAAAGCGTAAGAAATGATATGTAAACCCCGTATTTACTTATCTGCCACTGTGCAGGAGAATCCGTATAGGTATTCGAGTGTTCGAACCGTAATGCGCCAGAAATGGTATGGAAACCCCGTATTTACATATCTGCCACTCTGCAGAAGAATCCGTATAGGTGTTCGAGTGTTCGATCCGTAATGCGCAAGAATTGGTATGTAAACCCGTTATTTACATATCTGCCACTGCGCAGGAGAATCCGTATAGGTGTTCGAGTGTTCGAACCGTAATGCGCAAGAAATGGTATGGAAACCCCGTATTTACAAATCTACCACTATGCAGGAGAATCCGTATAGGTGTTCGAGTGTTCGAACCGTAAAGCGCAAGAAATGGTATGTAAACCCCGTATTTACATATCTGCCACTGTGCGGGACAATCCGTATAGGTGTTCGAGTGTTCGAACCGTAATGTGCAAGAAGTGGTACGGAAACCCCGTATTTACATATCTGCCACTGTGCAGGAGAATCCGTATAGGTGTTCGAGTGTTCGAACCGTAATGTGCAAGAAATGGTATGTAAACCCCGTATTTACATATCTGCCACTGTGCAGGAGAATCCGTATAGGTGTTCGAGTGTTCGAACCGTAATGCGTGAGAAATGGTAAGTAAACGCCGTATTTACATATCTGCCACTATGCAGGAGAATCCATATAGGTGTTCGAGTGTTCGAACCGTAATGCGCAAGAAATGGTATGGAAACCCCGTATTTACATATCTGCCACTGTGCAGGAGAATCCGTATAGGTGTTCGAGTGTTCGAACCGTAATGCGCAAGAAATGGTGTGTAAGCCCCGTATTTCCATATCTGCCACTGTGCAGAAGAATCCGTATTGGTGTTCGAGTGTTCGAACCGTAATGCGCAAGAATTGGTATGGAAACCCCATATTTACATATCTGCCACTGTGCAGGAGAATCCGTATAGGTGTTCGAGTGTTCGAACCGTAATGCGCAAGAAATGATATGTAAACCCCGTATTTACTTATCTGCCACTGTGCAGGAGAATCCGTATAGGTATTCGAGTGTTCGAACCGTTATGCGCAAGAAATGGTATGGAAACCCCGTATTTACATATCTGCCACTCTGCAGAAGAATCCGTATAGGTGTTCGAGTATTCGATCCGTAATGCGCAAGAATTGGTATGTAAACCCGTTATTTACATATCTGCCACTGCGCAGGAGAATCCATATAGGTGTTCGAGTGTTCGAACCGTAATGCGCAAGAAATGGTATGGAAACCCCGTATTTACAAATCTACCACTATGCAGGAGAATCCGTATTGGTGTTCGAGTGTTCGAACCGTAAGGCGCAAGAAATGGTATGTAAACCCCGTATTTATATATCTGCCACTGTGCGGGAGAATCCGTACAGGTGTTCGAGTGTTCGAACCGTAATGTGCAAGAAATGGTACGGAAACCCCGTATTTACATATCTGCCACTGTGCAGGAGAATCCGTATAGGTGTTCGAGTGTTCGAACTGTAATGTGCAAGAAATGGTATGTAAACCCCGTATTTACATATCTGCCACTGTGCAGGAGAATCCGTATAGGTGTTCAAGTGTTCGAACCGTAATGCGTGAGAAATGGTAAGTAAACGCCGTATTTACATATCTGCCACTATGCAGGAGAATCCATATAGGTGTTCGAGTGTTCGAACCGTAATGCGCAAGAAATGGTATGGAAACCCCGTATTTACATATCTGCCACTGTGCAGGAGAATCCGTATAGGTGTTCGAGTGTTCGAACCGTAATGCGCAAGAAATGGTGTGTAAACCCCGTATTTACATATCTGCCACTGTGCAGAAGAATCCGTATAGGTGTTCGAGTGTTCGAACCGTAATGCGCAAGAATTGGTATGGAAACCCCATATTTACATATCTGCCACTATGCAGGAGAATCCGTATAGGTGTTCGAGTGTTCGAACCGTAATGCGCAAGAAATGATATGTAAACCCCGTATTTACTTATCTGCCACTGTGCAGGAGAATCCGTATAGGTATTCGAGTGTTCGAACCGTAATGCGCAAGAAATGGTATGGAAACCCCGTATTTACATATCTGCCACTCTGCAGAAGAATCCGTATAGGTGTTCGAGTGTTCGATCTGTAATGCGCAAGAAATGGTATGTAAACCCGTTATTTACATATCTGCCACTGCGCAGGAGAATCCGTATAGGTGTTCGAGTGTTCGAACCGTAATGCGCAAGAAATGGTATGGAAACCCCGTATTTACAAATCTACCACTATGCAGGAGAATCCGTATAGGTGTACGAGTGTTCGAACCGTAAGGCGCAAGAAATGGTATGTAAACCCCGTATTTACATATCTGCCACTGTGCGGGAGAATCCGTATAGGTGTTCGAGTGTTCGAACCGTAATGTGCAAGAAATGGTACGGAAACCACGTATTTACATATCTGCCACTGTGCAGGAGAATCCGTATAGGTGTTCGAGTGTTCGAACTGTAATGTGCAAGAAATGGTATGTAAACCCCGTATTTACATATCTGCCACTGTGCAGGAGAATCCGTATAGGTGTTCGAGTGTTCGAACCGTAATGCGTGAGAAATGGTAAGTAAACGCCGTATTTATATATCTGCCACTATGTAGGAGAATCCATATAGGTGTTCGAGTGTTCGAACCGTAATGCGCAAGAAATGGTACGGAAACCCCGTATTTACATATCTGCCACTGTGCAGGAGAATCCGTATAGGTGTTCGAGTGTTCGAACCGTAATGCGCAAGAAATGGTGTGTAAACCCCGTATTTACATATCTGCCACTGTGCAGAAGAATCCGTATAGGCGTTCGAGTGTTCGAACCGTAATGCGCAAGAATTGGTATGGAAACCCCATATTTACATATCTGCCACTGTGCAGGAAAATCCGTATAGGTGTTCGAGTGTTCGAACCGTAATGCGCAAGAAATGATATGTAAACCCCGTATTTACTTATCTGCCACTGTGCAGGAGAATCCGTATAGGTATTCGAGTGTTCGAACCGTAATGCGCAAGAAATGGTATGGAAACCCCGTATTTACATATCTGCCACTCTGCAGAAGAATCCGTATAGGTGTTCGAGTGTTCGATCCGTAATGCACAAGAATTGGTATGTAAACCCGTTATTTACATATCTGCCACTGCGCAGGAGAATCCGTATAGGTGTTCGAGTGTTCGAACCGTAATGCGCAAGAAATGGTATGGAAACCCCGTATTTACAAATCTACCCCTATGCAGGAGAATCCGTATAGGTGTTCTAGTGTTCGAACCGTAAGGCGCAAGAAATGGTATGTAAACCCCATATTTACATATCTGCCACTGTGCGGGAGAATCCGTATAGGTGTTCGACTGTTCGAACCGTAATGGGCAAGAAATGGTATGTAAACCCCATATTTACATGTCTGCCACTGTGCAGGAGAATCCGTATAGGTGTTCGAGTGTTCGAACCGAAATGCGCAAGAAATGGTATGGAAACCCCGTATTTACAAATCTACCACTATGCAGGAGAATCCGTATAGGTGTTCGAGTGTTCGAACCGTAAGGCGCAAGAAATGGTATGTAAACCCCATATTTACATATCCGCCACTGTGCAGGATAATCCGTATAGGTGTTCGAGTGTTCGAACCGTAATGTGCAAGAAATGGTATGGAAACCCCGTATTTACATATCTGCCACTGTGCAGGAGAATCCGTATAGGTGTTCGAGTGTTCGAACCGTAATGCGCAGGAAATGGTATGTAAACATCGTATTTACATATCTGCCACTGTGCAGGAGAATCCGTATAGGTGTTCAAGTGTTCGAACCGTAATGCGCAAGAAATGGTATGTAAACCCCGTATTTACATATCTGCCACTCTGCAGAAGAATCCGTATAGGTGTTCGAGTGTTCGATCCGTAATGCGCAAGAATTGGTATGTAAACCCGTTATTTACATATCTGCCACTGCGCAGGAGAATCCGTATAGGTGTTCGAGTGTTCGAACCGTAATGCGCAAGAAATGGTATGGAAACCCCGTATTTACAAATCTACCACTATGCAGGAGAATCCGTATAGGTGTTCGAGTGTTCGAACCGTAAGGCGCAAGAAATGGTATGTAAACCCCGTATTTACATATCTGCCACTGTGCAGGAGAATCCGTATAGGTGTTCGAGTGTTCGAACCGTAATGCGCAAGAAATGGTACGGAAACCCCGTATTTACATATCTGCCACTGTGCAGGAGAATCCGTATAGGTGTTCGATTGTTCGAACCGTAATGTGCAAGAAATGGTATGTAAACCCCGTATTTACATATCTGCCACTGTGTAGGAGAATCCGTATAGGTGTTCGAGTGTTCGAACCGTAATGCATGAGAAATGGTAAGTAAACGCCGTATTTACATATCTGCCACTGTGCAGGAGAATCCGTATAGGTGTTCAAGTGTTCGAACCGTAATACGCAAGAAATGGTATGAAAACCCCGTATTTACAAATCTGCCACTGTGCAGGAGAATCCGTATAGGTGTTCGAGTGTTCGAACCGTAATGCGCAAGAAATGGTATGGAAACCCCGTATTTACACATCTGCCACTATGCAGGAGAATCCATATAGGTGTTCGAGTGTTCGAACCGTAATGCGCAAGAAATGGTATGGAAACCCCGTACTTACATATCTGCCACTGTGCAGGAGAATCCGTATAGGTGTTCAAGTGTTCGAACTGTAATGCGCAAGAATTGGTATGGAAACCCCATATTTACATATCTGCCACTGTGCAGGAGAATCCGTATAGGTGTTCGAGTGTTCGAACCGTAATGCGCAAGAAATGATATGTAAACCCCGTATTTACTTATCTCCCACTGTGCAGGAGAATCCGTATAGGTATTCGAGTGTTCGAACCGTAATGCGCAAGAAATGGTTTGGAAACCCCGTATTTACATATCTGCCACTCTGCAGAAGAATCCGTATAGGTGTTCGAGTGTTCGATCCGTAATGCGCAAGAATTGGTATGTAAACCCGTTATTTACATATCTGCCACTGCGCAGGAGAATCCGTATAGGTGTTCGAATGTTCGAACCGTAATGCGCAAGAAATGGTATGGAAATCCCGTATTTACAAATCTACCACTATGCAGGAGAATTCGTATAGGTGTTCGAGTGTTCGAACCGTAATGCGCAAGAAATGGTATGGAAACCCCGTATTTACATATCTGCCACTGTGCAGGAGAATCCGTATAGGTGTTCGAGTGTTCGAACCGTAATGCGCAAGAAATGGTAAGTAAACCCCGTATTTACATATCTGCCACTGTGCAGGAGAATCCGTATAGGTGTTCGAGTGTTCGAACCGTAATGCGCAAGAATTGGAATGGAAACCCCGTATTTACATATCTGCCACTCTGCAGAAGAATCCGTATAGGTGTTCGAGTGTTCGATCCGTAATGCGCAAGAATTGGTATGTAAACCCGTTATTTACATATCTGCCACTGCGCAGGAGAATCCGTATAGGTGTTCGAGTGTTCGAACCGTAATGCGCAAGAAATGGTATGGAAACCCCGTATTTACAAATCTACCACTATGCAGGAGAATCCGTATAGGTGTTCGAGTGTTCGAACCGTAAGGCGCAAGAAATGGTATGTAAACCCCGTATTTACATATCTGCCACTGTGCAGGAGAATCCGTATAGGTGTTCGAGTGTTCGAACCGTAATGCGCAAGAAATGGTACGGAAACCCCGTATTTACATATCTGCCACTGTGCAGGAGAATCCGTATAGGTGTTCGATTGTTCGAACCGTAATATGCAAGAAATGGTATGTAAACCCCGTATTTACATATCTGCCACTGTGCAGGAGAATCCGTATAGGTGTTCGAGTGTTCGAACCGTAATGCATGAGAAATGGTAAGTAAACGCCGTATTTACATATCTGCCACTGTGCAGGAGAATCCGTATAGGTGTTCAAGTGTTCGAACCGTAATACGCAAGAAATGGTATGAAAACCCCGTATTTACAAATCTGCCACTGTGTAGGAGAATCCGTATAGGTGTTCGAGTGTTCGAACCGTAATGCGCAAGAAATGGTATGGAAACCCCGTATTTACACATCTGCCACTATGCAGGAGAACCATATAGGTGTTCGAGTGTTCGAACCGTAATGCGCAAGAAATGGTATGGAAACCCCGTACTTACATATCTGCCACTGTGCAGGAGAATCCGTATAGGTGTTCAAGTGTTCGAACTGTAATGCGCAAGAATTGGTATGGAAACCCCACATTTACATATCTGCCACTGTGCAGGAGAATCCGTATAGGTGTTCGAGTGTTCGAACCGTAATGCGCAAGAAATGGTATGGAAACCCCGTATTTACAAATCTACCACTATGCAGGAGAATCCGTATAGGTGTTCGAGTGTTCGAACCGTAAGGCGCAAGAAATGGTGTGTAAACCCCGTATTTACATATCTGCCACTGTGCAGGAGAATCCGTATAGGTGTTCGAGTGTTCGAACCGTAATGCGCAAGAAATGGTACGGAAACCCCGTATTTACATATCTGCCACTGTGCAGGAGAATCCGTATAGGTGTTCGATTGTTCGAACCGTAATGTGCAAGAAATGGTATGTAAACCCCGTATTTACATATCTGCCACTGTGCAGGAGAATCCGTATAGGTGTTCGAGTGTTCGAACCGTAATGCATGAGAAATGGTAAGTAAACGCCGTATTTACATATCTGCCACTGTGCAGGAGAATCCGTATAGGTGTTCCAGTGTTCGAACCGTAATACGCAAGAAATGGTATGAAAACCCCGTATTTACAAATCTGCCACTGTGCAGGAGAATCCGTATAGGTGTTCGAGTGTTCGAACCGTAATGCGCAAGAAATGGTATGGAAACCCCGTATTTACACATCTGCCACTATGCAGGAGAATCCATATAGGTGTTCGAGTGTTCGAACCGTAATGCGCAAGAAATGGTATGGAAACCCCGTACTTACATATCTGCCACTGTGCAGGAGAATCCGTATAGGTGTTCAAGTGTTCGAACTGTAATGCGCAAGAATTGGTATGGAAACCCCATATTTACATATCTGCCACTGTGCAGGAGAATCCGTATAGGTGTTCGAGTGTTCGAACCGTAATGCGCAAGAAATGATATGTAAACCCCGTATTTACTTATCTCCCACTGTGCAGGAGAATCCGTATAGGTATTCGAGTGTTCGAACCGTAATGCGCAAGAAATGGTTTGGAAACCCCGTATTTACATATCTGCCACTCTGCAGAAGAATCCGTATAGGTGTTCGAGTGTTCGATCCGTAATGCGCAAGAATTGGTATGTAAACCCGTTATTTACATATCAGCCACTGCGCAGGAGAATCCGTATAGGTGTTCGAATGTTCGAACCGTAATGCGCAAGAAATGGTATGCAAATCCCGTATTTACAAATCTACCACTATGCAGGAGAATTCGTATAGGTGTTCGAGTGTTCGAACCGTAATGCGCAAGAAATGGTATGGAAACCCCGTATTTACATATCTGCCACTGTGCAGGAGAATCCGTATAGGTGTTCGAGTGTTCGAACCGTAATGCGCAAGAAATGGTAAGTAAACCCCGTATTTACATATCTGCCACTGTGCAGGAGAATCCGTATAGGTGTTCGAGTGTTCGAACCGTAATCCGCAAGAATTGGAATGGAAACCCCGTATTTACATATCTGCCACTCTGCAGAAGAATCCGTATAGGTGTTCGAGTGTTCGATCCGTAATGCGCAAGAATTGGTATGTAAACCCGTTATTTACATATCTGCCACTGCGCAGGAGAATCCGTATAGGTGTTCGAGTGTTCGAACCGTAATGCGCAAGAAATGGTATGGAAACCCCGTATTTACAAATCTACCACTATGCAGGAGAATCCGTATAGGTGTTCGAGTGTTCGAACCGTAAGGCGCAAGAAATGGTATGTAAACCCCGTATTTACATATCTGCCACTGTGCAGGAGAATCCGTATAGGTGTTCGAGTGTTCGAACCGTAATGCGCAAGAAATGGTACGGAAACCCCGTATTTACATATCTGCCACTGTGCAGGAGAATCCGTATAGGTGTTCGATTGTTCGAACCGTAATGTGCAAGAAATGGTATGTAAACCCCGTATTTACATATCTGCCACTGTGCAGGAGAATCCGTATAGGTGTTCGAGTGTTCGAACCGTAATGCATGAGAAATGGTAAGTAAACGCCGTATTTACATATCTGCCACTGTGCAGGAGAATCCGTATAGGTGTTCAAGTGTTCGAACCGTAATACGCAAGAAATGGTATGAAAACCCCGTATTTACAAATCTGCCACTGTGCAGGAGAATCCGTATAGGTGTTCGAGTGTTCGAACCGTAATGCGCAAGAAATGGTATGGAAACCCCGTATTTACACATCTGCCACTATGCAGGAGAATCCATATAGGTGTTCGAGTGTTCGAACCGTAATGCGCAAGAAATGGTATGGAAACCCCGTACTTACATATCTGCCACTGTGCAGGAGAATCCGTATAGGTGTTCAAGTGTTCGAACTGTAATGCGCAAGAATTGGTATGGAAACCCCACATTTACATATCTGCCACTGTGCAGGAGAATCCGTATAGGTGTTCGAGTGTTCGAACCGTAATGCGCAAGAAATGATATGTAAACCCCGTATTTACTTATCTCCCACTGTGCAGGAGAATCCGTATAGGTATTCGAGTGTTCGAACCGTAATGCGCAAGAAATGGTTTGGAAACCCCGTATTTACATATCTGCCTCTCTGCAGAAGAATCTGTATAGGTGTTCGAGTGTTCGATCCGTAATGCGCAAGAATTGGTATGTAAACCCGTTATTTACATATCTGCCACTGCGCGGGAGAATCCGTATAGGTGTTCGAATGTTCGAACCGTAATGCGCAAGAAATGGTATGGAAATCCCGTATTTACAAATCTACCACTATGCAGGAGAATTCGTATAGGTGTTCGAGTGTTCGAACCGTAATGCGCAAGAAATGGTATGGAAACCCCGTATTTACATATCTGCCACTGTGCAGGAGAATCCGTATAGGTGTTCGAGTGTTCGAACCGTAATGCGCAAGAAATGGTAAGTAAACCCCGTATTTACATATCTGCCACTGTGCAGGAGAATCCGTATAGGTGTTCGAGTGTTCGAACCGTAATGCGCAAGAATTGGAATGGAAACCCCGTATTTACATATCTGCCACTCTGCAGAAGAATCCGTATAGGTGTTCGAGTGTTCGATCCGTAATGCGCAAGAATTGGTATGTAAACCCGTTATTTACATATCTGCCACTGCGCAGGAGAATCCGTATAGGTGTTCGAGTGTTCGAACCGTAATGCGCAAGAAATGGTATGGAAACCCCGTATTTACAAATCTACCACTATGCAGGAGAATCCGTATAGGTGTTCGAGTGTTCGAACCGTAAGGCGCAAGAAATGGTATGTAAACCCCGTATTTACATATCTGCCACTGTGCAGGAGAATCCGTATAGGTGTTCGAGTGTTCGAACCGTAATGCGCAAGAAATGGTACGGAAACCCCGTATTTACATATCTGCCACTGTGAAGGAGAATCCGTATAGGTGTTCGATTGTTCGAACCGTAATGTGCAAGAAATGGTATGGAAACCCCGTATTTACATATCTGCCACTGTGCAGGAGAATCCGTATAGGTGTTCGAGTGTTCGAACCGTAATGCGCAAGAAATGGTAAGTAAACCCCGTATTTACATATCTGCCACTGTGCAGGAGAATCCGTATAGGTGTTCGAGTGTTCGAACCGTAATGCGCAAGAATTGGAATGGAAACCCCGTATTTACATATCCGCCACTCTGCAGAAGAATCCGTATAGGTGTTCGAGTGTTCGATCCGTAATGCGCAAGAATTGGTATGTAAACCCGTTATTTACATATCTGCCACTGCGCAGGAGAATCCGTATAGGTGTTCGAGTGTTCGAACCGTAATGCGCAAGAAATGGTATGGAAACCCCGTATTTACAAATCTACCACTGTGCAGGAGAATCCGTATAGGTGTTTGAGTGTTCGAACCGTAATGTGCAAGAAATGGTATGGAAACCCCGTATTTACATATCTGCCACTGTGCAGGGGAATCCGTATAGGTGTTAGAGTGTTCGAACCGTAATGCGCAAGAAATGGTAAGTAAACCCCGTATTTACATATCTGCCACTGTGCAGGAGAATCCGTATAGGTGTTCGAGTGTTCGAACCGTAATGCGCAAGAATTGGAATGGAAACCCCGTATTTACATATCTGCCACTGTGCAGAAGAATCCGTATAGGTGTTCGAGTGTTCGATCCGTAATGCGCAAGAATTGGTATGTAAACCCGTTATTTACATATCTGCCACTGCGGAGGAGAATCCGTATAGGTGTTCGAGTGTTCGAACCGTAATGCGCAAGAAATGGTATGTAAACCCCGTATTTACATATCTGCCACTGCGCAGGAGAATCCGTATAGGTGTTCGAGTGTTCAAACCGTAATGCGCAAGAAATGGTATGGAAACCCCGTATTTACATATCTGCCACTGTGCAGGAGAATCCGTATAGGTGTTCGAGTGTTCGAACCGTAATGCGCAAGAAATGGTATGTAAACCCCGTATTTACATATCTGCCACTGTGCAGGAGAATTCGTATAGGTGTACGAGTGTTCGAACCGTAAGGCGCAAGAAATGGTATGTAAACCCCGTATTTACATATCTGCCACTGTGCGGGAGAATCCGTATAGGTGTTCGAGTGTTCGAACCGTAATGTGCAAGAAATGGTACGGAAACCCCGTATTTACATATCTGCCACGGTGCAGGAGAATCCGTATAGGTGTTCGAGTGTTCGAACTGTAATGTGCAAGAAATGGTATGTAAACCCCGTATTTACATATCTGCCACTGTGCAGGAGAATCCGTATAGGTGTTCGAGTGTTCGAGTGTTCGAACCGTAATGCGTGAGAAATGTTAAGTAAACGCCGTATTTACATATCTGCCACTATGTAGGAGAATCCATATAGGTGTTCGAGTGTTCGAACCGTAATGCGCAAGAAATGGTACGGAAACCCCGTATTTACATATCTGCCACTGTGCAGGAGAATCCGTATAGGTGTTCGAGTGTTCGAACCGTAATGCACAAGAAATGATATGTAAACCCCGTATTTACTTATCTGCCACTGTGCAGGAGAATCCGTATCGGTGTTCGAGTGTTCGAACCGTAATGCGCAAGAAATGGTGTGTAAACCCCGTATTTACATATCTGCCACTGTGCAAAAAATCCGTATAGGTGTTCGAGTGTTCGAACCGTAATGCGCAAGAATTGGTATGGAAACCCCATATTTACATATCTGCCACTGTGCAGGAGAATCCGTATAGGTGTTCGAGTGTTCAAACCGTAATGCGCAAGAATTGGAATGGAAACCCCGTATTTACATATCTGCCACTGTGCTGAAGAATTCGTATAGGTGTTCGAGTGTTCGATCCGTAATGCGCAAGAATTGGTATGTAAACCCGTTATTTACATATCTGCCACTGCGCAGGAGAATCCGTATAGGTGTTCGAGTGTTCAAACCGTAATGCGCAAGAAATGGTATGTAAACCCCGTATTAACATATCTGCCACTGCGCAGGAGAATCCGTATAGGTGTTCGAGTGTTCGAACCGTAATGCGCAAGAAATGGTATGTAAACCCCGTATTTACATATCTGCCACTGCGCAGGAGAATCCGTATAGGTGTTCGAGTGTTCGAACCGTAATGCGCAAGAAATGGTATGGAAACCCCGTATTTACATATCTGCCACTGTGCAGGAGAATCCGTATAGGTGTTCGAGTGTTCGAACCGTAATGCGCAAGAAATGGTATGTAAACCCCGTATTTACATATCTGCCACTGTGCAGGAGAATTCGTATAGGTGTTCGAGTGTTCGAACCGTAATGCGCAAGAAATGGTATGGAAACCCCGTATTTACAAATCTACCACTCTGCAGGAGAATCCGTATAGGTGTTCGAGTGTTCGATCCGTAATGCGCAAGAAATGGTATGGAAACCCCGTATTTACAAATCTACCACTATGCAGGAGAATCCGTATAGGTGTTCGAGTGTTCGAACCGTAAGGCGCAAGAAATGGTATGTAAACCCCGTATTTACATATCTGCCACTGTGCAGGAGAATCCGTATAGGTGTTCGAGTGTTCGAACCGTAATGCGCAAGAATTGGTATGGAAACCCCATATTTACATATCTGCCACTGTGCAGGAGAATCCGTATAGGTGTTCGAGTGTTCGAACCGTAATGCACAAGAAATGATATGTAAACCCCGTATTTACTTATTTGCCACTGTGCAGGAGAATCCGTATAGGTGTTCGAGTGTTCGAACCGTAATGCGCAAGAAATGGTGTGTAAACCCCGTATTTACATATCTGCCACTGTGCAAAAAATCCGTATAGGTGTTCGAGTGTTCGAACCGTAATGCGCAAGAATTGGTATGGAAACCCCATATTTACATATCTGCCACTGTGCAGGAGAATCCGTATAGGTGTTCGAGTGTTCGAACCGTAATGCGCAAGAATTGGAATGGAAACCCCGTATTTACATATCTGCCACTGTGCAGAAGAATCCGTATAGGTGTTCGAGTGTTCGATCCGTAATGCGCAAGAATTGTTATGTAAACCCGTTATTTACATATCTGCCACTGCGCAGGAGAATCCGTATAGGTGTTCGAGTGTTCGAACCGTAATGCGCAAGAAATGGTATGTAAACCCCGTATTTACATATCTGCCACTGCGCAGGAGAATCCGTATAGGTGTTCGAGTGTTCGAACCGTAATGCGCAAGAAATGGTATGGAAACCCCGTATTTACATATCTGCCACTGTGCAGGAGAATCCGAATAGGTGTTCGAGTGTTCGAACCGTAATGCGCAAGAAATGGTATGTAAACCCCGTATTTACATATCTGCCACTGTGCAGGAGAATCCGTATAGGTGTTCGAGTGTTCGAACCGTAATGCGCAAGAAATGGTATGGAAATCCCGTATTTACAAATCTACCACTCTGCAGGAGAATCCGTATAGGTGTTCGAGTGTTCGATCCGTAATGCGCAAGAATTGGTATGTAAACCCGTTATTTACATATCTGCCACTGCACAGGAGAATCCGTATAGGTGTTCGAGTGTTCGAACCGTAATGCGCAAGAAATGGTATGGAAACCCCGTATTTACAAATCTACCACTATGCAGGAGAATCCGTATAGGTGTTCGAGTATTCGAACCGTAAGGCACAAGAAATGGTATGTAAACCCCGTATTTACATATCTGCCACTGTGCAGGAGAATCCGTATAGGTGTTCGAGTGTTCGACCCGTAATGCGCAAGAAATGGTAAGTAAACCCTGTATTTACATATCTGCCACTGTGCAGGAGAATCCGTATAGGTGTTCGAGTGTTCGAACCGTAATGCGCAAGAATTGGAATGGAAACCCCGTATTTACATATCTGCCACTCTGCAGAAGAATCCGTATAGGTGTTCGAGTGTTCGATCCGTAATGCGCAAGAATTGGTATGTAAACCCGTTATTTACATATCTGCCACTGCGCAGGAGAATCCGTATAGGTGTTCGAGTGTTCGAACCGTAATGCGCAAGAAATGGTATGGAAACCCCGTATTTACGAATCTACCACTATGCAGGAGAATCCGTATAGGTGTTCGAGTGTTCGAACCGTAATGCGCAAGAAATGGTATGGAAACCCCGTATTTACATATCTGCCACTGTGCAGGGGAATCCGTATAGGTGTTAGAGTGTTCGAACCGTAATGCGCAAGAAATGGTAAGTAAACCCCGTATTTACATATCTGCCACTGTGCAGGAGAATCCCTATAGGTGTTAGAGTGTTCGAACCGTAATGCGCAAGAAATGGTAAGTAAACCCCGTATTTACATATCTGCCACTGTGCAGGAGAATCCGTATAGGTGTTCGAGTGTTCGAACCGTAATGCGCTAGAATTGGAATGGAAACCCCGTATTTACATATCTGCCACTGTGCAGAAGAATCCGTATAGGTGTTCGAGTGTTCGATCCGTAATGCGCAAGAATTGGTATGTAAACCCGTTATTTACATATCTGCCACTACGCAGGAGAATCCGTATAGGTGTTCGAGTGTTCGAACCGTAATGCGCAAGAAATGGTATGTAAACCCCGTATTTACATATCTGCCACTGCGCAGGAGAATCCGTATAAGTGTTCGAGTGTTCAAACCGTAATGCGCAAGAAATGGTATGGAAACCCCGTATTTACATATCTACCACTGTGCAGGAGAATCCGTATAGGTGTTCGAGTGTTCGAACCGTAATGCGCAAGAAATGGTATGTAAACCCCGTATTTACATATCTGCCACTGTGCAGGAGAATTCGTATAGGTGTTCGAGTGTTCGAACCGTAATGCGCAAGAAATGGTATGGAAACCCCGTATTTACAAATCTACCACTCTGCAGGAGAATCCGTATAGGTGTTCGAGTGTTCGATCCGTAATGCGCAAGAAATGGTATGGAAACCCCGTATTTACAAATCTACCACTATGCAGGAGAATCCGTATAGGTGTTCGAGTGTTCGAACTGTAAGGCGCAAGAAATGGTATGTAAACCCCGTATTTACATATCTGCCACTGTGCAGGAGAATCCGTATAGGTGTTCGAGTGTTCGAACCGTAATGCGCAAGAATTGGTATGGAAACCCCATATTTACATATCTGCCACTATGCAGGAGAATCCGTATAGGTGTTCGAGTGTTCGAACCGTAATGCACAAGAAATGATATGTAAACCCCGTATTTACTTATCTGCCACTGTGCAGGAGAATCCGTATAGGTGTTCGAGTGTTCGAACCGTAATGCGCAAGAAATGGTGTGTAAACCCCGTATTTACATATCTGCCACTGTGCAAAAAATCCGTATAGGTGTTCGAGTGTTCGAACCGTAATGCGCAAGAATTGGTATGGAAACCCCATATTTACATATCTGCCACTGTGCAGGAGAATCCGTATAGGTGTTCGAGTGTTCGAACCGTAATGCGCAAGAATTGGAATGGAAACCCCGTATTTACATATCTGCCACTGTGCAGAAGAATCCGTATAGGTGTTCGAGTGTTCGATCCGTAATGCGCAAGAATTGGTATGTAAACCCGTTATTTACATATCTGCCACTGCGGAGGAGAATCCGTATAGGTGTTCGAGTGTTCGAACCGTAATGCGCAAGAAATGGTATGTAAACCCCGTATTTACATATCTGCCACTGCGCAGGAGAATCCGTATAGGTGTTCGAGTGTTCAAACCGTAATGCGCAAGAAATGGTATGGAAACCCCGTATTTACATATCTGCCACTGTGCAGGAGAATCCGTATAGGTGTTCGAGTGTTCGAACCGTAATGCGCAAGAAATGGTATGTAAACCCCGTATTTACATATCTGCCACTGTGCAGGAGAATTCGTATAGGTGTACGAGTGTTCGAACCGTAAGGCGCAAGAAATGGTATGTAAACCCCGTATTTACATATCTGCCACTGTGCGGGAGAATCCGTATAGGTGTTCGAGTGTTCGAACCGTAATGTGCAAGAAATGGTACGGAAACCCCGTATTTACATATCTGCCACTGTGCAGGAGAATCCGTATAGGTGTTCGAGTGTTCGAACTGTAATGTGCAAGAAATGGTATGTAAACCCCGTATTTACATATCTGCCACTGTGCAGGAGAATCCGTATAGGTGTTCGAGTGTTCGAGTGTTCGAACCGTAATGCGTGAGAAATGGTAAGTAAACGCCGTATTTACATATCTGCCACTATGTAGGAGAATCCATATAGGTGTTCGAGTGTTCGAACCGTAATGCGCAAGAAATGGTACGGAAACCCCGTATTTACATATCTGCCACTGTGCAGGAGAATCCGTATAGGTGTTCGAGTGTTCGAACCGTAATGCACAAGAAATGATATGTAAACCCCGTATTTACTTATCTGCCACTGTGCAGGAGAATCCGTATCGGTGTTCGAGTGTTCGAACCGTAATGCGCAAGAAATGGTGTGTAAACCCCGTATTTACATATCTGCCACTGTGCAAAAAATCCGTATAGGTGTTCGAGTGTTCGAACCGTAATGCGCAAGAATTGGTATGGAAACCCCATATTTACATATCTGCCACTGTGCAGGAGAATCCGTATAGGTGTTCGAGTGTTCAAACCGTAATGCGCAAGAATTGGAATGGAAACCCCGTATTTACATATCTGCCACTGTGCTGAAGAATTCGTATAGGTGTTCGAGTGTTCGATCCGTAATGCGCAAGAATTGGTATGTAAACCCGTTATTTACATATCTGCCACTGCGCAGGAGAATCCGTATAGGTGTTCGAGTGTTCGAACCGTAATGCGCAAGAAATGGTATGTAAACCCCGTAATAACATATCTGCCACTGCGCAGGAGAATCCGTATAGGTGTTCGAGTGTTCGAACCGTAATGCGCAAGAAATGGTATGTAAACCCCGTATTTACATATCTGCCACTGCGCAGGAGAATCCGTATAGGTGTTCGAGTGTTCGAACCATAATGCGCAAGAAATGGTATGGAAACCCCGTATTTACATATCTGCCACTGTGCAGGAGAATCCGTATAGGTGTTCGAGTGTTCGAACCGTAATGCGCAAGAAATGGTATGTAAACCCCGTATTTACATATCTGCCACTGTGCAGGAGAATTCGTATAGGTGTTCGAGTGTTCGAACCGTAATGCGCAAGAAATGGTATGGAAACCCCGTATTTACAAATCTACCACTCTGCAGGAGAATCCGTATAGGTGTTCGAGTGTTCGATCCGTAATGCGCAAGAAATGGTATGGAAACCCCGTATTTACAAATCTACCACTATGCAGGAGAATCCGTATAGGTGTTCGAGTGTTCGAACCGTAAGGCGCAAGAAATGGTATGTAAACCCCGTATTTACATATCTGCCACTGTGCAGGACAATCCGTATAGGTGTTCGAGTGTTCGAACCGTAATGCGCAAGAATTGGTATGGAAACCCCATATTTACATATCTGCCACTGTGCAGGAGAATCCGTATAGGTGTTCGAGTGTTCGAACCGTAATGCACAAGAAATGATATGTAAACCCCCTATTTACTTATTTGCCACTGTGCAGGAGAATCCGTATAGGTGTTCGAGTGTTCGAACCGTAATGTGCAAGAAATGGTGTGTAAACCCCGTATTTACATATCTGCCACTGTGCAAAAAATCCGTATAGGTGTTCGAGTGTTCGAACCGTAATGCGCAAGAATTGGTATGGAAACCCCATATTTACATATCTGCCACTGTGCAGGAGAATCCGTATAGGTGTTCGAGTGTTCGAACCGTAATGCGCAAGAATTGGAATGGAAACCCCGTATTTACATATCTGCCACTGTGCAGAAGAATCCGTATAGGTGTTCGAGTGTTCGATCCGTAATGCGCAAGAATTGGTATGTAAACCCGTTATTTACATATCTGCCACTGCGCAGGAGAATCCGTATAGGTGTTCGAGTGTTCGAACCGTAATGCGCAAGAAATGGTATGTAAACCCCGTATTTACATATCTGCCACTGCGCAGGAGAATCCGTATAGGTGTTCGAGTGTTCGAACCGTAATGCGCAAGAAATGGTATGGAAACCCCGTATTTACATATCTGCCACTGTGCAGGAGAATCCGAATAGGTGTTCGAGTGTTCGAACCGTAATGCGCAAGAAATGGTATGTAAACCCCGTATTTACATATCTGCCACTGTGCAGGAGAATCCGTATAGGTGTTCGAGTGTTCGAACCGTAATGCGCAAGAAATGGTATGGAAACCCCGTATTTACAAATCTACCACTCTGCAGGAGAATCCGTATAGGTGTTCGAGTGTTCGATCCGTAATGCGCAAGAATTGGTATGTAAACCCGTTATTTACATATCTGCCACTGCACAGGAGAATCCGTATAGGTGTTCGAGTGTTCGAACCGTAATGCGCAAGAAATGGTATGGAAACCCCGTATTTACAAATCTACCACTATGCAGGAGAATCCGTATAGGTGTTCGAGTATTCGAACCGTAAGGCACAAGAAATGGTATGTAAACCCCGTATTTACATATCTGCCACTGTGCAGGAGAATCCGTATAGGTGTTCGAGTGTTCGAACCGTAATGCGCAAGAAATGGTAAGTAAACCCTGTATTTACATATCTGCCACTGTGCAGGAGAATCCGTATAGGTGTTCGAGTGTTCGAACCGTAATGCGCAAGAATTGGAATGGAAACCCCGTATTTACATATCTGCCACTCTGCAGAAGAATCCGTATAGGTGTTCGAGTGTTCGATCCGTAATGCGCAAGAATTGGTATGTAAACCCGTTATTTACATATCTGCCACTGCGCAGGAGAATCCGTATAGGTGTTCGAGTGTTCGAACCGTAATGCGCAAGAAATGGTATGGAAACCCCGTATTTACGAATCTACCACTATGCAGGAGAATCCGTATAGGTGTTCGAGTGTTCGAACCGTAATGCGCAAGAAATGGTATGGAAACCCCGTATTTACATATCTGCCACTGTGCAGGGGAATCCGTATAGGTGTTAGAGTGTTCGAACCGTAATGCGCAAGAAATGGTAAGTAAACCCCGTATTTACATATCTGCCACTGTGCAGGAGAATCCCTATAGGAGTTAGAGTGTTCGAACCGTAATGCGCAAGAAATGGTAAGTAAACCCCGTATTTACATATCTGCCACTGTGCAGGAGAATCCGTATAGGTGTTCGAGTGTTCGAACCGTAATGCGCTAGAATTGGAATGGAAACCCCGTATTTACATATCTGCCACTGTGCAGAAGAATCCGTATAGGTGTTCGAGTGTTCGATCCGTAATGCGCAAGAATTGGTATGTAAACCCGTTATTTACATATCTGCCACTACGCAGGAGAATCCGTATAGGTGTTCGAGTGTTCGAACCGTAATGCGCAAGAAATGGTATGTAAACCCCGTATTTACATATCTGCCACTGCGCAGGAGAATCCGTATAAGTGTTCGAGTGTTCAAACCGTAATGCGCAAGAAATGGTATGGAAACCCCGTATTTACATATCTACCACTGTGCAGGAGAATCCGTATAGGTGTTCGAGTGTTCGAACCGTAATGCGCAAGAAATGGTATGTAAACCCCGTATTTACATATCTGCCACTGTGCAGGAGAATTCGTATAGGTGTTCGAGTGTTCGAACCGTAATGCGCAAGAAATGGTATGGAAACCCTGTATTTACAAATCTACCACTCTGCAGGAGAATCCGTATAGGTGTTCGAGTGTTCGATCCGTAATGCGCAAGAAATGGTATGGAAACCCCGTATTTACAAATCTACCACTATGCAGGAGAATCCGTATAGGTGTTCGAGTGTTCGAACTGTAAGGCGCAAGAAATGGTATGTAAACCCCGTATTTACATATCTGCCACTGTGCAGGAGAATCCGTATAGGTGTTCGAGTGTTCGAACCGTAATGCGCAAGAATTGGTATGGAAACCCCATATTTACATATCTGCCACTGTGCAGGAGAATCCGTATAGGTGTTCGAGTGTTCGAACCGTAATGCACAAGAAATGATATGTAAACCCCGTATTTACTTATCTGCCACTGTGCAGGAGAATCCGTATAGGTGTTCGAGTGTTCGAACCGTAATGCGCAAGAAATGGTGTGTAAACCCCGTATTTACATATCTGCCACTGTGCAAAAAATCCGTATAGGTGTTCGAGTGTTCGAACCGTAATGCGCAAGAATTGGTATGGAAACCCCATATTTACATATCTGCCACTGTGCAGGAGAATCCGTATAGGTGTTCGAGTGTTCGAACCGTAATGCGCAAGAATTGGAATGGAAACCCCATATTTACATATCTGCCACTGTGCAGAAGAATCCGTATGGGTGTTCGAGTGTTCGATCCGTAATGCGCAAGAATTGGTATGTAAACCCGTTATTTACATATCTGCCACTGCGCAGGAGAATCCGTATAGGTGTTCGAGTGTTCGAACCGTAATGCGCAAGAAATGGTATGTAAACCCCGTATTTACATATCTGCCACTGCGCAGGAGAATCCGTATAGGTGTTCGAGTGTTCGAACCGTAATGCGCAAGAAATGGTATGGAAACCCCGTATTTACATATCTGCCACTGTGCAGGAGAATCCGAATAGGTGTTCGAGTGTTCGAACCGTAATGCGCAAGAAATGGTATGTGAACCCCGTATCTACATATCTGCCACTGTGCAGGAGAATCCGTATAGGTGTTCGAGTGTTCGAACCGTAATGCGCAAGAAATGGTATGGAAACCCCGTATTTACAAATCTACCACTCTGCAGGAGAATCCGTATAGGTGTTCGAGTGTTCGATCCGTAATGCGCAAGAATTGGTATGTAAACCCGTTATTTACATATCTGCCACTGCACAGGAGAATCCGTATAGGTGTTCGAGTGTTCGAACCGTAATGCGCAAGAAATGGTATGGAAACCCCGTATTTACAAATCTACCACTATGCAGGAGAATCCGTATAGGTGTTCGAGTATTCGAACCGTAAGGCACAAGAAATGGTATGTAAACCCCGTATTTACATATCTGCCACTGTGCAGGAGAATCCGTATAGGTGTTCGAGTGTTCGAACCGTAATGCGCAAGAAATGGTAAGTAAACCCTGTATTTACATATCTGCCACTGTGCAGGAGAATCCGTATAGGTGTTCGAGTGTTCGAACCGTAATGCGCAAGAATTGGAATGGAAACCCCGTATTTACATATCTGCCACTCTGCAGAAGAATCCGTATAGGTGTTCGAGTGTTCGATCCGTAATGCGCAAGAATTGGTATGTAAACCCGTTATTTACATATCTGCCACTGCGCAGGAGAATCCGTATAGGTGTTCGAGTGTTCGAACCGTAATGCGCAAGAAATGGTATGGAAACCCCGTATTTACGAATCTACCACTATGCAGGAGAATCCGTATAGGTGTTCGAGTGTTCGAACCGTAATGCGCAAGAAATGGTATGGAAACCCCGTATTTACATATCTGCCACTGTGCAGGGGAATCCGTATAGGTGTTAGAGTGTTCGAACCGTAATGCGCAAGAAATGGTAAGTAAACCCCGTATTTACATATCTGCCACTGTGCAGGAGAATCCCTATAGGAGTTAGAGTGTTCGAACCGTAATGCGCAAGAAATGGTAAGTAAACCCCGTATTTACATATCTGCCACTGTGCAGGAGAATCCGTATAGGTGTTCGAGTGTTCGAACCGTAATGCGCTAGAATTGGAATGGAAACCCCGTATTTACATATCTGCCACTGTGCAGAAGAATCCGTATAGGTGTTCGAGTGTTCGATCCGTAATGCGCAAGAATTGGTATGTAAACCCGTTATTTACATATCTGCCACTACGCAGGAGAATCCGTATAGGTGTTCGAGTGTTCGAACCGTAATGCGCAAGAAATGGTATGTAAACCCCGTATTTACATATCTGCCACTGCGCAGGAGAATCCGTATAAGTGTTCGAGTGTTCAAACCGTAATGCGCAAGAAATGGTATGGAAACCCCGTATTTACATATCTACCACTGTGCAGGAGAATCCGTATAGGTGTTCGAGTGTTCGAACCGTAATGCGCAAGAAATGGTATGTAAACCCCGTATTTACATATCTGCCACTGTGCAGGAGAATTCGTATAGGTGTTCGAGTGTTCGAACCGTAATGCGCAAGAAATGGTATGGAAACCCTGTATTTACAAATCTACCACTCTGCAGGAGAATCCGTATAGGTGTTCGAGTGTTCGATCCGTAATGCGCAAGAAATGGTATGGAAACCCCGTATTTACAAATCTACCACTATGCAGGAGAATCCGTATAGGTGTTCGAGTGTTCGAACTGTAAGGCGCAAGAAATGGTATGTAAACCCCGTATTTACATATCTGCCACTGTGCAGGAGAATCCGTATAGGTGTTCGAGTGTTCGAACCGTAATGCGCAAGAATTGGTATGGAAACCCCATATTTACATATCTGCCACTGTGCAGGAGAATCCGTATAGGTGTTCGAGTGTTCGAACCGTAATGCACAAGAAATGATATGTAAACCCCGTATTTACTTATCTGCCACTGTGCAGGAGAATCCGTATAGGTGTTCGAGTGTTCGAACCGTAATGCGCAAGAAATGGTGTGTAAACCCCGTA
The DNA here is from genome assembly GCF_055761805.1 of Camellia sinensis. Classification (NCBI taxonomy): domain Eukaryota; kingdom Viridiplantae; phylum Streptophyta; class Magnoliopsida; order Ericales; family Theaceae; genus Camellia; species Camellia sinensis. The sequence continues at coordinate 1,348,646 of NW_028128989.1, read as the reverse complement.
TTTACATATCTGCCACTGTGCAAAAAATCCGTATAGGTGTTCGAGTGTTCGAACCGTAATGCGCAAGAATTGGTATGGAAACCCCATATTTACATATCTGCCACTGTGCAGGGGAATCCGTATAGGTGTTCGAGTGTTCGAACCGTAATGCGCAAGAATTGGAATGGAAACCCCGTATTTACATATCTGCCACTCTGCAGAAGAATCCGTATAGGTGTTCGAGTGTTCGATCCGTAATGCGCAAGAATTGGTATGTAAACCCGTTATTTACATATCTGCCACTGCGCAGGAGAATCCGTATAGGTGTTCGAGTGTTCGAACCGTAATGCGCAAGAAATGGTATGGAAACCCCGTATTTACGAATCTACCACTATGCAGGAGAATCCGTATAGGTGTTCGAGTGTTCGAACCGTAATGCGCAAGAAATGGTATGGAAACCCCGTATTTACATATCTGCCACTGTGCAGGGGAATCCGTATAGGTGTTAGAGTGTTCGAACCGTAATGCGCAAGAAATGGTAAGTAAACCCCGTATTTACATATCTGCCACTGTGCAGGAGAATCCCTATAGGAGTTAGAGTGTTCGAACCGTAATGCGCAAGAAATGATATGTAAACCCCGTATTTACTTATCTGCCACTGTGCAGGAGAATCCGTATAGGTGTTCGAGTGTTCGAACCGTAATGCGCAAGAAATGGTGTGTAAACCCCGTATTTACATATCTGCCACTGTGCAAAAAATCCGTATAGGTGTTCGAGTGTTCGAACCGTAATGCGCAAGAATTGGTATGGAAACCCCATATTTACATATCTGCCACTGTGCAGGAGAATCCGTATAGGTGTTCGAGTGTTCGAACCGTAATGCACAAGAAATGATATGTAAACCCCGTATTTACTTATCTGCCACTGTGCAGGAGAATCCGTATAGGTGTTCGAGTGTTCGAACCGTAATGCGCAAGAAATGGTGTGTAAACCCCGTATTTACATATCTGCCACTGTGCAAAAAATCCGTATAGGTGTTCGAGTGTTCGAACCGTAATGCGCAAGAATTGGTATGGAAACCCCATATTTACATATCTGCCACTGTGCAGGGGAATCCGTATAGGTGTTCGAGTGTTCGAACCGTAATGCGCAAGAATTGGAATGGAAACCCCGTATTTACATATCTGCCACTCTGCAGAAGAATCCGTATAGGTGTTCGAGTGTTCGATCCGTAATGCGCAAGAATTGGTATGTAAACCCGTTATTTACATATCTGCCACTGCGCAGGAGAATCCGTATAGGTGTTCGAGTGTTCGAACCGTAATGCGCAAGAAATGGTATGGAAACCCCGTATTTACGAATCTACCACTATGCAGGAGAATCCGTATAGGTGTTCGAGTGTTCGAACCGTAATGCGCAAGAAATGGTATGGAAACCCCGTATTTACATATCTGCCACTGTGCAGGGGAATCCGTATAGGTGTTAGAGTGTTCGAACCGTAATGCGCAAGAAATGGTAAGTAAACCCCGTATTTACATATCTGCCACTGTGCAGGAGAATCCCTATAGGAGTTAGAGTGTTCGAACCGTAATGCGCAAGAAATGGTAAGTAAACCCCGTATTTACATATCTGCCACTGTGCAGGAGAATCCGTATAGGTGTTCGAGTGTTCGAACCGTAATGCGCTAGAATTGGAATGGAAACCCCGTATTTACATATCTGCCACTGTGCAGAAGAATCCGTATAGGTGTTCGAGTGTTCGATCCGTAATGCGCAAGAATTGGTATGTAAACCCGTTATTTACATATCTGCCACTACGCAGGAGAATCCGTATAGGTGTTCGAGTGTTCGAACCGTAATGCGCAAGAAATGGTATGTAAACCCCGTATTTACATATCTGCCACTGCGCAGGAGAATCCGTATAAGTGTTCGAGTGTTCAAACCGTAATGCGCAAGAAATGGTATGGAAACCCCGTATTTACATATCTACCACTGTGCAGGAGAATCCGTATAGGTGTTCGAGTGTTCGAACCGTAATGCGCAAGAAATGGTATGTAAACCCCGTATTTACATATCTGCCACTGTGCAGGAGAATTCGTATAGGTGTTCGAGTGTTCGAACCGTAATGCGCAAGAAATGGTATGGAAACCCTGTATTTACAAATCTACCACTCTGCAGGAGAATCCGTATAGGTGTTCGAGTGTTCGATCCGTAATGCGCAAGAAATGGTATGGAAACCCCGTATTTACAAATCTACCACTATGCAGGAGAATCCGTATAGGTGTTCGAGTGTTCGAACTGTAAGGCGCAAGAAATGGTATGTAAACCCCGTATTTACATATCTGCCACTGTGCAGGAGAATCCGTATAGGTGTTCGAGTGTTCGAACCGTAATGCGCAAGAATTGGTATGGAAACCCCATATTTACATATCTGCCACTGTGCAGGAGAATCCGTATAGGTGTTCGAGTGTTCGAACCGTAATGCACAAGAAATGATATGTAAACCCCGTATTTACTTATCTGCCACTGTGCAGGAGAATCCGTATAGGTGTTCGAGTGTTCGAACCGTAATGCGCAAGAAATGGTGTGTAAACCCCGTATTTACATATCTGCCACTGTGCAAAAAATCCGTATAGGTGTTCGAGTGTTCGAACCGTAATGCGCAAGAATTGGTATGGAAACCCCATATTTACATATCTGCCACTGTGCAGGAGAATCCGTATAGGTGTTCGAGTGTTCGAACCGTAATGCGCAAGAATTGGAATGGAAACCCCATATTTACATATCTGCCACTGTGCAGAAGAATCCGTATGGGTGTTCGAGTGTTCGATCCGTAATGCGCAAGAATTGGTATGTAAACCCGTTATTTACATATCTGCCACTGCGCAGGAGAATCCGTATAGGTGTTCGAGTGTTCGAACCGTAATGCGCAAGAAATGGTATGTAAACCCCGTATTTACATATCTGCCACTGCGCAGGAGAATCCGTATAGGTGTTCGAGTGTTCGAACCGTAATGCGCAAGAAATGGTATGGAAACCCCGTATTTACATATCTGCCACTGTGCAGGAGAATCCGAATAGGTGTTCGAGTGTTCGAACCGTAATGCGCAAGAAATGGTATGTGAACCCCGTATCTACATATCTGCCACTGTGCAGGAGAATCCGTATAGGTGTTCGAGTGTTCGAACCGTAATGCGCAAGAAATGGTATGGAAACCCCGTATTTACAAATCTACCACTCTGCAGGAGAATCCGTATAGGTGTTCGAGTGTTCGATCCGTAATGCGCAAGAATTGGTATGTAAACCCGTTATTTACATATCTGCCACTGCACAGGAGAATCCGTATAGGTGTTCGAGTGTTCGAACCGTAATGCGCAAGAAATGGTATGGAAACCCCGTATTTACAAATCTACCACTATGCAGGAGAATCCGTATAGGTGTTCGAGTATTCGAACCGTAAGGCACAAGAAATGGTATGTAAACCCCGTATTTACATATCTGCCACTGTGCAGGAGAATCCGTATAGGTGTTCGAGTGTTCGAACCGTAATGCGCAAGAAATGGTAAGTAAACCCTGTATTTACATATCTGCCACTGTGCAGGAGAATCCGTATAGGTGTTCGAGTGTTCGAACCGTAATGCGCAAGAATTGGAATGGAAACCCCGTATTTACATATCTGCCACTCTGCAGAAGAATCCGTATAGGTGTTCGAGTGTTCGATCCGTAATGCGCAAGAATTGGTATGTAAACCCGTTATTTACATATCTGCCACTGCGCAGGAGAATCCGTATAGGTGTTCGAGTGTTCGAACCGTAATGCGCAAGAAATGGTATGGAAACCCCGTATTTACGAATCTACCACTATGCAGGAGAATCCGTATAGGTGTTCGAGTGTTCGAACCGTAATGCGCAAGAAATGGTATGGAAACCCCGTATTTACATATCTGCCACTGTGCAGGGGAATCCGTATAGGTGTTAGAGTGTTCGAACCGTAATGCGCAAGAAATGGTAAGTAAACCCCGTATTTACATATCTGCCACTGTGCAGGAGAATCCCTATAGGAGTTAGAGTGTTCGAACCGTAATGCGCAAGAAATGGTAAGTAAACCCCGTATTTACATATCTGCCACTGTGCAGGAGAATCCGTATAGGTGTTCGAGTGTTCGAACCGTAATGCGCTAGAATTGGAATGGAAACCCCGTATTTACATATCTGCCACTGTGCAGAAGAATCCGTATAGGTGTTCGAGTGTTCGATCCGTAATGCGCAAGAATTGGTATGTAAACCCGTTATTTACATATCTGCCACTACGCAGGAGAATCCGTATAGGTGTTCGAGTGTTCGAACCGTAATGCGCAAGAAATGGTATGTAAACCCCGTATTTACATATCTGCCACTGCGCAGGAGAATCCGTATAAGTGTTCGAGTGTTCAAACCGTAATGCGCAAGAAATGGTATGGAAACCCCGTATTTACATATCTACCACTGTGCAGGAGAATCCGTATAGGTGTTCGAGTGTTCGAACCGTAATGCGCAAGAAATGGTATGTAAACCCCGTATTTACATATCTGCCACTGTGCAGGAGAATTCGTATAGGTGTTCGAGTGTTCGAACCGTAATGCGCAAGAAATGGTATGGAAACCCTGTATTTACAAATCTACCACTCTGCAGGAGAATCCGTATAGGTGTTCGAGTGTTCGATCCGTAATGCGCAAGAAATGGTATGGAAACCCCGTATTTACAAATCTACCACTATGCAGGAGAATCCGTATAGGTGTTCGAGTGTTCGAACTGTAAGGCGCAAGAAATGGTATGTAAACCCCGTATTTACATATCTGCCACTGTGCAGGAGAATCCGTATAGGTGTTCGAGTGTTCGAACCGTAATGCGCAAGAATTGGTATGGAAACCCCATATTTACATATCTGCCACTGTGCAGGAGAATCCGTATAGGTGTTCGAGTGTTCGAACCGTAATGCACAAGAAATGATATGTAAACCCCGTATTTACTTATCTGCCACTGTGCAGGAGAATCCGTATAGGTGTTCGAGTGTTCGAACCGTAATGCGCAAGAAATGGTGTGTAAACCCCGTATTTACATATCTGCCACTGTGCAAAAAATCCGTATAGGTGTTCGAGTGTTCGAACCGTAATGCGCAAGAATTGGTATGGAAACCCCATATTTACATATCTGCCACTGTGCAGGAGAATCCGTATAGGTGTTCGAGTGTTCGAACCGTAATGCGCAAGAATTGGAATGGAAACCCCATATTTACATATCTGCCACTGTGCAGAAGAATCCGTATGGGTGTTCGAGTGTTCGATCCGTAATGCGCAAGAATTGGTATGTAAACCCGTTATTTACATATCTGCCACTGCGCAGGAGAATCCGTATAGGTGTTCGAGTGTTCGAACCGTAATGCGCAAGAAATGGTATGTAAACCCCGTATTTACATATCTGCCACTGCGCAGGAGAATCCGTATAGGTGTTCGAGTGTTCGAACCGTAATGCGCAAGAAATGGTATGGAAACCCCGTATTTACATATCTGCCACTGTGCAGGAGAATCCGAATAGGTGTTCGAGTGTTCGAACCGTAATGCGCAAGAAATGGTATGTGAACCCCGTATCTACATATCTGCCACTGTGCAGGAGAATCCGTATAGGTGTTCGAGTGTTCGAACCGTAATGCGCAAGAAATGGTATGGAAACCCCGTATTTACAAATCTACCACTCTGCAGGAGAATCCGTATAGGTGTTCGAGTGTTCGATCCGTAATGCGCAAGAATTGGTATGTAAACCCATTATTTACATATCTGCCACTACACAGGAGAATCCGTATAGGTGTTCGAGTGTTCGAACCGTAATGCGCAAGAAATGGTATGGAAACCCCGTATTTACAAATCTACCACTATGCAGGAGAATCCGTATAGGTGTTCGAGTGTTCGAACCGTAATGCGCAAGAAATGGTGTGTAAACCCCGTATTTACATATCTGCCACTGTGCAGAAGAATCCGTATAGGTGTTCGAGTGTTCGAACCGTAATGCGCAAGAATTGGTATGGAAACCCCATATTTACATATCTGCCACTGTGCAGGAGAATCCGTATAGGTGTTCGAGTGTTCGAACCGTAATGTGCAAGAAATGATATGTAAACCCCGTATTTACTTATCTGCCACTGTGCAGGAGAATCCGTATAGGTATTCGAGTGTTCGAACCGTAATGCGCAAGAAATGGTATGGAAACCCCGTATTTACATATCTGCCACACTGCAGAAGAATCCGTATAGGTGTTCGAGTGTTCGATCCGTAATGCGCAAGAATTGGTATGTAAACCCGTTATTTACATATCTGCCACTACGCAGGATAATCCGTATAGGTGTTCGAGTGTTCGAACCGTAATGCGCAAGAAATGGTATGGAAACCCCGTATTTACAAATCTACCACTATGCAGGAGAATCCGTATAGGTGTACGAGGGTTCGAACCGTAAGGCGCAAGAAATGGTATGTAAACCCCGTATTTACATATCTGCCACTGTGCGGGAGAATCCGTATAGGTGTTCGAGTGTTCGAACCGTAATGTGCAAGAAATGGTACGGAAACCCCGTATTTACATATCTGCCACTGTGCAGGAGAATCCGTATAGGTGTTCGAGTGTTCGAACTGTAATGTGCAAGAAATGGTATGTAAACCCCGTATTTACATATCTGCCACTGTGCAGGAGAATCCGTATAGGTGTTCGAGTGTTCGAACCGTAATGCGTGAGAAATGGTAAGTAAACGCCGTATTTACATATCTGCCACTATGTAGGAGAATCCATATAGGTGTTCGAGTGTTCGAACCGTAATGCGCAAGAAATGGTACGGAAACCCCGTATTTACATATCTGCCACTGTGCAGGAGAATCCGTATAAGTGTTCGAGTGTTCGAACCGTAATGCGCAAGAAATGGTGTGTAAACCCCGTATTTACATATCTGCCACTGTGCAGAATAATCCGTATAGGCGTTCGAGTGTTCGAACCGTAATGCGCAAGAATTGGTATGGAAACCCCATATTTACATATCTGCCACTGTGCAGGAGAATCCGTATAGGTGTTCGAGTGTTCGAACCGTAATGCGCAAGAAATGATATGTAAACCCCGTATTTACTTATCTGCCACTGTGCAGGAGAATCCGTATAGGTATTCGAGTGTTCGAACCGTAATGCGCAAGAAATGGTATGGAAACCCCGAATTTACATATCTGCCACTCTGCAGAAGAATCCGTATAGGTGTTCGAGTGTTCGATCCGTAATGCACAAGAATTGGTATGTAAACCCGTTATTTACATATCTGCCACTGCGCAGGAGAATCCGTATAGGTGTTCGAGTGTTCGAACCGTAATGCGCAAGAAATGGTATGGAAACCCCGTATTTACAAATCTACCACTATGCAGGAGAATCCGTATAGGTGTTCGAGTGTTCGAACCGTAAGGCGCAAGAAATGGTATGTAAACCCCATATTTACATATCTGCCACTGTGCGGGAGAATCCGTATAGGTGTTCGACTGTTCGAACCGTAATGGGCAAGAAATGGTATGTAAACCCCGTATTTACATGTCTGCCACTGTGCAGGAGAATCCGTATAGGTGTTCGAGTGTTCGAACCGTAATGCGCAAGAAATTGTATGGAAACCCCGTATTTACAAATCTACCACTATGCAGGAGAATCCGTATAGGTGTTCGAGTGTTCGAACCGTAAGGCGCAAGAAATGGTATGTAAACCCCATATTTACATATTTGCCACTGTGCAGGAGAATCCGTATAGCTGTTCGAGTGTTCGAACCGTAATGTGCAAGAAATGGTATGGAAACCCCGTATTTACATATCTGCCACTGTGCAGGAGAATCCGTATAGGTGTGCGAGTGTTCGAACCGTAATGCGCAAGAAATGGTATGTAAACATCGTATTTACATATCTGCCACTGTGCAGGAGAATCCGTATAGGTGTTCAAGTGTTCGAACCGTAATGCGCAAGAAATGGTATGTAAACCCCGTATTTACATATCTGCCACTCTGCAGAAGAATCCGTATAGGTGTTCGAGTGTTCGATCCGTAATGCGCAAGAATTGGTATGTAAACCCGTTATTTACATATCTGCCACTGCGCAGGAGAATCCGTATAGGTGTTCGAGTGTTCGAACCGTAATGCGCAAGAAATGGTATGGAAACCCCGTATTTACAAATCTACCACTATGCAGGAGAATCCGTATAGGTGTTCGAGTGTTCGAACCGTAAGGCGCAAGAAATGGTATGTAAACCCCGTATTTACATATCTGCCACTGTGCAGGAGAATCCGTATAGGTGTTCGAGTGTTCGAACCGTAATGCGCAAGAAATGGTACGGAAACCCCATATTTACATATCTGCCACTGTGCAGGAGAATCCGTATAGGTGTTCGATTGTTCGAACCGTAATGTGCAAGAAATGGTATGTAAACCCCGTATTTACATATCTGCCACAGTGCAGGAGAATCCGTATAGGTGTTCGAGTGTTCGAACCGTAATGCATGAGAAATGGTAAGTAAACGCCGTATTTACATATCTGCCACTGTGCAGGAGAATCCGTATAGGTGTTCGAGTGTTCGAACCGTAATACGCAAGAAATGCTTTGAAAACCCCGTATTTACAAATCTGCCACTGTGCAGGAGAATCCGTATAGGTGTTCGAGTGTTCGAACCGTAATGCGCAAGAAATGGTATGGAAACCCCGTATTTACATATCTGCCACTATGCAGGAGAATCCATATAGGTGTTCGAGTGTTCGAACCGTAATGCGCAAGAAATGGTATGGAAACCCCGTACTTACATATCTCCCACTGTGCAGGAGAATCCGTATAGGTGTTCAAGTGTTCGAACTGTAATGCGCAAGAATTGGTATGGAAACCCCATATTTACATATCTGCCACTGTGCAGGAGAATCCGTATAGGTGTTCGAGTGTTCGAACCGTAATGCGTGAGAAATGGTAAGTAAACGCCGTATTTACATATCTGCCACTATGTAGGAGAATCCATATAGGTGTTCGAGTGTTCGAACCGTAATGCGCAAGAAATGGTACGGAAACCCCGTATTTACATATCTGCCACTGTGCAGGAGAATCCGTATAGGTGTTCGAGTGTTCGAACCGTAATGCGCAAGAAATGGTGTGTAAACCCCGTATTTACATATCTGCCACTGTGCAGAATAATCCGTATAGGCGTTCGAGTGTTCGAACCGTAATGCGCAAGAATTGGTATGGAAACCCCATATTTACATATCTGCCACTGTGCAGGAGAATCCGTATAGGTGTTCGAGTGTTCGAACCGTAATGCGCAAGAAATGATATGTAAACCCCGTATTTACTTATCTGCCACTGTGCAGGAGAATCCGTATAGGTATTCGAGTGTTCGAACCGTAATGCGCAAGAAATGGTATGGAAACCCCGTATTTACATATCTGCCACTCTGCAGAAGAATCCGTATAGGTGTTCGAGTGTTCGATCCGTAATGCACAAGAATTGGTATGTAAACCCGTTATTTACATATCTGCCACTGCGCAGGAGAATCCGTATAGGTGTTCGAGTGTTCGAACCGTAATGCGCAAGAAATGGTATGGAAACCCCGTATTTACAAATCTACCACTATGCAGGAGAATCCGTATAGGTGTTCGAGTGTTCGAACCGTAAGGCGCAAGAAATGGTATGTAAACCCCATATTTACATATCTGCCACTGTGCGGGAGAATCCGTATAGGTGTTCGACTGTTCGAACCGTAATGGGCAAGAAATGGTATGTAAACCCCGTATTTACATGTCTGCCACTGTGCAGGAGAATCCGTATAGGTGTTCGAGTGTTCGAACCGTAATGCGCAAGAAATTGTATGGAAACCCCGTATTTACAAATCTACCACTATGCAGGAGAATCCGTATAGGTGTTCGAGTGTTCGAACCGTAAGGCGCAAGAAATGGTATGTAAACCCCATATTTACATATCTGCCACTGTGCAGGAGAATCCGTATAGCTGTTCGAGTGTTCGAACCGTAATGTGCAAGAAATGGTATGGAAACCCCGTATTTACATATCTGCCACTGTGCAGGAGAATCCGTATAGGTGTTCGAGTGTTCGAACCGTAATGCGCAAGAAATGGTATGTAAACATCGTATTTACATATCTGCCACTGTGCAGGAGAATCCGTATAGGTGTTCAAGTGTTCGAACCGTAATGCGCAAGAAATGGTATGTAAACCCCGTATTTACATATCTGCCACTCTGCAGAAGAATCCGTATAGGTGTTCGAGTGTTCGATCCGTAATGCGCAAGAATTGGTATGTAAACCCGTTATTTACATATCTGCCACTGCGCAGGAGAATCCGTATAGGTGTTCGAGTGTTCGAACCGTAATGCGCAAGAAATGGTATGTAAACATCGTATTTACATATCTGCCACTGTGCAGGAGAATCCGTATAGGTGTTCAAGTGTTCGAACCGTAATGCGCAAGAAATGGTATGTAAACCCCGTATTTACATATCTGCCACTCTGCAGAAGAATCCGTATAGGTGTTCGAGTGTTCGATCCGTAATGCGCAAGAATTGGTATGTAAACCCGTTATTTACATATCTGCCACTGCGCAGGAGAATCCGTATAGGTGTTCGAGTGTTCGAACCGTAAGGCGCAAGAAATGGTATGTAAACCCCGTATTTACATATCTGCCACTGTGCAGGAGAATCCGTATAGGTGTTCGAGTGTTCGAACCGTAATGCGCAAGAAATGGTACGGAAACACCATATTTACATATCTGCCACTGTGCAGGAGAATCCGTATAGGTGTTCGATTGTTCGAACCGTAATGTGCAAGAAATGGTATGTAAACCCCGTATTTACATATCTGCCACAGTGCAGGAGAATCCGTATAGGTGTTCGAGTGTTCGAACCGTAATGCATGAGAAATGGTAAGTAAACGCCGTATTTACATATCTGCCACTGTGCAGGAGAATCCGTATAGGTGTTCGAGTGTTCGAACCGTAATACGCAAGAAATGGTATGAAAACCCCGTATTTACAAATCTGCCACTGTGCAGGAGAATCCGTATAGGTGTTCGAGTGTTCGAACCGTAATGCGCAAGAAATGGTATGGAAACCCCGTATTTACATATCTGCCACTATGCAGGAGAATCCATATAGGTGTTCGAGTGTTCGAACCGTAATGCGCAAGAAATGGTATGTAAACCCCGTATTTACATATCTGCCACTGCGCAGGAGAATCCGTATAGGTGTTCGAGTGTTCGAACCGTAATGCGCAAGAAATGGTATGGAAACCCCGTATTTACATATCTGCCACTGTGCAGGAGAATCCGAATAGGTGTTCGAGTGTTCGAACCGTAATGCGCAAGAAATGGTATGTGAACCCCATATCTACATATCTGCCACTGTGCAGGAGAATCCGTATAGGTGTTCGAGTGTTCGAACCGTAATGCGCAAGAAATGGTATGGAAACCCCGTATTTACAAATCTACCACTCTGCAGGAGAATCCGTATAGGTGTTCGAGTGTTCGATCCGTAATGCGCAAGAATTGGTATGTAAACCCATTATTTACATATCTGCCACTACACAGGAGAATCCGTATAGGTGTTCGAGTGTTCGAACCGTAATGCGCAAGAAATGGTATGGAAACCCCGTATTTACAAATCTACCACTATGCAGGAGAATCCGTATAGGTGTTCGAGTGTTCGAACCGTAATGCGCAAGAAATGGTGTGTAAACCCCGTATTTACATATCTGCCACTGTGCAGAAGAATCCGTATAGGTGTTCGAGTGTTCGAACCGTAATGCGCAAGAATTGGTATGGAAACCCCATATTTACATATCTGCCACTGTGCAGGAGAATCCGTATAGGTGTTCGAGTGTTCGAACCGTAATGTGCAAGAAATGATATGTAAACCCCGTATTTACTTATCTGCCACTGTGCAGGAGAATCCGTATAGGTATTCGAGTGTTCGAACCGTAATGCGCAAGAAATGGTATGGAAACCCCGTATTTACATATCTGCCACACTGCAGAAGAATCCGTATAGGTGTTCGAGTGTTCGATCCGTAATGCGCAAGAATTGGTATGTAAACCCGTTATTTACATATCTGCCACTACGCAGGATAATCCGTATAGGTGTTCGAGTGTTCGAACCGTAATGCGCAAGAAATGGTATGGAAACCCCGTATTTACAAATCTACCACTATGCAGGAGAATCCGTATAGGTGTACGAGGGTTCGAACCGTAAGGCGCAAGAAATGGTATGTAAACCCCGTATTTACATATCTGCCACTGTGCGGGAGAATCCGTATAGGTGTTCGAGTGTTCGAACCGTAATGTGCAAGAAATGGTACGGAAACCCCGTATTTACATATCTGCCACTGTGCAGGAGAATCCGTATAGGTGTTCGAGTGTTCGAACTGTAATGTGCAAGAAATGGTATGTAAACCCCGTATTTACATATCTGCCACTGTGCAGGAGAATCCGTATAGGTGTTCGAGTGTTCGAACCGTAATGCGTGAGAAATGGTAAGTAAACGCCGTATTTACATATCTGCCACTATGTAGGAGAATCCATATAGGTGTTCGAGTGTTCGAACCGTAATGCGCAAGAAATGGTACGGAAACCCCGTATTTACATATCTGCCACTGTGCAGGAGAATCCGTATAGGTGTTCGAGTGTTCGAACCGTAATGCGCAAGAAATGGTGTGTAAACCCCGTATTTACATATCTGCCACTGTGCAGAATAATCCGTATAGGCGTTCGAGTGTTCGAACCGTAATGCGCAAGAATTGGTATGGAAACCCCATATTTACATATCTGCCACTGTGCAGGAGAATCCGTATAGGTGTTCGAGTGTTCGAACCGTAATGCGCAAGAAATGATATGTAAACCCCGTATTTACTTATCTGCCACTGTGCAGGAGAATCCGTATAGGTATTCGAGTGTTCGAACCGTAATGCGCAAGAAATGGTATGGAAACCCCGAATTTACATATCTGCCACTCTGCAGAAGAATCCGTATAGGTGTTCGAGTGTTCGATCCGTAATGCACAAGAATTGGTATGTAAACCCGTTATTTACATATCTGCCACTGCGCAGGAGAATCCGTATAGGTGTTCGAGTGTTCGAACCGTAATGCGCAAGAAATGGTATGGAAACCCCGTATTTACAAATCTACCACTATGCAGGAGAATCCGTATAGGTGTTCGAGTGTTCGAACCGTAAGGCGCAAGAAATGGTATGTAAACCCCATATTTACATATCTGCCACTGTGCGGGAGAATCCGTATAGGTGTTCGACTGTTCGAACCGTAATGGGCAAGAAATGGTATGTAAACCCCGTATTTACATGTCTGCCACTGTGCAGGAGAATCCGTATAGGTGTTCGAGTGTTCGAACCGTAATGCGCAAGAAATTGTATGGAAACCCCGTATTTACAAATCTACCACTATGCAGGAGAATCCGTATAGGTGTTCGAGTGTTCGAACCGTAAGGCGCAAGAAATGGTATGTAAACCCCATATTTACATATTTGCCACTGTGCAGGAGAATCCGTATAGCTGTTCGAGTGTTCGAACCGTAATGTGCAAGAAATGGTATGGAAACCCCGTATTTACATATCTGCCACTGTGCAGGAGAATCCGTATAGGTGTGCGAGTGTTCGAACCGTAATGCGCAAGAAATGGTATGTAAACATCGTATTTACATATCTGCCACTGTGCAGGAGAATCCGTATAGGTGTTCAAGTGTTCGAACCGTAATGCGCAAGAAATGGTATGTAAACCCCGTATTTACATATCTGCCACTCTGCAGAAGAATCCGTATAGGTGTTCGAGTGTTCGATCCGTAATGCGCAAGAATTGGTATGTAAACCCGTTATTTACATATCTGCCACTGCGCAGGAGAATCCGTATAGGTGTTCGAGTGTTCGAACCGTAATGCGCAAGAAATGGTATGGAAACCCCGTATTTACAAATCTACCACTATGCAGGAGAATCCGTATAGGTGTTCGAGTGTTCGAACCGTAAGGCGCAAGAAATGGTATGTAAACCCCGTATTTACATATCTGCCACTGTGCAGGAGAATCCGTATAGGTGTTCGAGTGTTCGAACCGTAATGCGCAAGAAATGGTACGGAAACCCCATATTTACATATCTGCCACTGTGCAGGAGAATCCGTATAGGTGTTCGATTGTTCGAACCGTAATGTGCAAGAAATGGTATGTAAACCCCGTATTTACATATCTGCCACAGTGTAGGAGAATCCGTATAGGTGTTCGAGTGTTCGAACCGTAATGCATGAGAAATGGTAAGTAAACGCCGTATTTACATATCTGTCACTGTGCAGGAGAATCCGTATAGGTGTTCGAGTGTTCGAACCGTAATACGCAAGAAATGCTTTGAAAACCCCGTATTTACAAATCTGCCACTGTGCAGGAGAATCCGTATAGGTGTTCGAGTGTTCGAACCGTAATGCGCAAGAAATGGTATGGAAACCCCGTATTTACATATCTGCCACTATGCAGGAGAATCCATATAGGTGTTCGAGTGTTCGAACCGTAATGCGCAAGAAATGGTATGGAAACCCCGTACTTACATATCTCCCACTGTGCAGGAGAATCCGTATAGGTGTTCAAGTGTTCGAACTGTAATGCGCAAGAATTGGTATGGAAACCCCATATTTACATATCTGCCACTGTGCAGGAGAATCCGTATAGGTGTTCGAGTGTTCGAACCGTAATGCGTGAGAAATGGTAAGTAAACGCCGTATTTACATATCTGCCACTATGTAGGAGAATCCATATAGGTGTTCGAGTGTTCGAACCGTAATGCGCAAGAAATGGTACGGAAACCCCGTATTTACATATCTGCCACTGTGCAGGAGAATCCGTATAGGTGTTCGAGTGTTCGAACCGTAATGCGCAAGAAATGGTGTGTAAACCCCGTATTTACTTATCTGCCACTGTGCAGGAGAATCCGTATAGGTATTCGAGTGTTCGAACCGTAATGCGCAAGAAATGGTATGGAAACCCCGTATTTACATATCTGCCACTCTGCAGAAGAATCCGTATAGGTGTTCGAGTGTTCGATCCGTAATGCACAAGAATTGGTATGTAAACCCGTTATTTACATATCTGCCACTGCGCAGGAGAATCCGTATAGGTGTTCGAGTGTTCGAACCGTAATGCGCAAGAAATGGTATGGAAACCCCGTATTTACAAATCTACCACTATGCAGGAGAATCCGTATAGGTGTTCGAGTGTTCGAACCGTAAGGCGCAAGAAATGGTATGTAAACCCCATATTTACATATCTGCCACTGTGCGGGAGAATCCGTATAGGTGTTCGACTGTTCGAACCGTAATGGGCAAGAAATGGTATGTAAACCCCGTATTTACATGTCTGCCACTGTGCAGGAGAATCCGTATAGGTGTTCGAGTGTTCGAACCGTAATGCGCAAGAAATTGTATGGAAACCCCGTATTTACAAATCTACCACTATGCAGGAGAATCCGTATAGGTGTTCGAGTGTTCGAACCGTAAGGCGCAAGAAATGGTATGTAAACCCCATATTTACATATCTGCCACTGTGCAGGAGAATCCGTATAGCTGTTCGAGTGTTCGAACCGTAATGTGCAAGAAATGGTATGGAAACCCCGTATTTACATATCTGCCACTGTGCAGGAGAATCCGTATAGGTGTTCGAGTGTTCGAACCGTAATGCGCAAGAAATGGTATGTAAACATCGTATTTACATATCTGCCACTGTGCAGGAGAATCCGTATAGGTGTTCAAGTGTTCGAACCGTAATGCGCAAGAAATGGTATGTAAACCCCGTATTTACATATCTGCCACTCTGCAGAAGAATCCGTATAGGTGTTCGAGTGTTCGATCCGTAATGCGCAAGAATTGGTATGTAAACCCGTTATTTACATATCTGCCACTGCGCAGGAGAATCCGTATAGGTGTTCGAGTGTTCGAACCGTAATGCGCAAGAAATGGTATGTAAACATCGTATTTACATATCTGCCACTGTGCAGGAGAATCCGTATAGGTGTTCAAGTGTTCGAACCGTAATGCGCAAGAAATGGTATGTAAACCCCGTATTTACATATCTGCCACTCTGCAGAAGAATCCGTATAGGTGTTCGAGTGTTCGATCCGTAATGCGCAAGAATTGGTATGTAAACCCGTTATTTACATATCTGCCACTGCGCAGGAGAATCCGTATAGGTGTTCGAGTGTTCGAACCGTAAGGCGCAAGAAATGGTATGTAAACCCCGTATTTACATATCTGCCACTGTGCAGGAGAATCCGTATAGGTGTTCGAGTGTTCGAACCGTAATGCGCAAGAAATGGTACGGAAACACCATATTTACATATCTGCCACTGTGCAGGAGAATCCGTATAGGTGTTCGATTGTTCGAACCGTAATGTGCAAGAAATGGTATGTAAACCCCGTATTTACATATCTGCCACAGTGCAGGAGAATCCGTATAGGTGTTCGAGTGTTCGAACCGTAATGCATGAGAAATGGTAAGTAAACGCCGTATTTACATATCTGCCACTGTGCAGGAGAATCCGTATAGGTGTTCGAGTGTTCGAACCGTAATACGCAAGAAATGGTATGAAAACCCCGTATTTACAAATCTGCCACTGTGCAGGAGAATCCGTATAGGTGTTCGAGTGTTCGAACCGTAATGCGCAAGAAATGGTATGGAAACCCCGTATTTACATATCTGCCACTATGCAGGAGAATCCATATAGGTGTTCGAGTGTTCGAACCGTAATGCGCAAGAAATGGTATGGAAACCCCGTACTTACATATCTCCCACTGTGCAGGAGAATCCGTATAGGTGTTCAAGTGTTCGAACTGTAATGCGCAAGAATTGGTATGGAAACCCCATATTTACATATCTGCCACTGTGCAGGAGAATCCGTATAGGTGTTCGAGTGTTCGAACCGTAATGCGCAAGAAATGATATGTAAACCCCGTATTTACTTATCTCCCACTGTGCAGGAGAATCCGTATAGGTATTCGAGTGTTCGAACCGTAATGCGCAAGAAATGGTTTGGAAACCCCGTATTTACATATCTGCCACTCTGCAGAAGAATCCGTATAGGTGTTCGAGTGTTCGATCCGTAATGCGCAAGAATTGGTATGTAAACCCGTTATTTACATATCTGCCACTGCGCAAGAGAATCCGTATAGGTGTTCGAATGTTCGAACCGTAATGCGCAAGAAATGGTATGGAAATCCCGTATTTACAAATCTACCACTATGCAGGAGAATTCGTATAGGTGTTCGAGTGTTCGAACCGTAATGCGCAAGAAATGGTATGGAAACCCCGTATTTACATATCTGCCACTGTGCAGGAGAATCCGTATAGGTGTTCGAGTGTTCGAACCGTAATGCGCAAGAAATGGTAAGTAAACCCCGTATTTACATATCTGCCACTGTGCAGGAGAATCCGTATAGGTGTTCGAGTGTTCGAACCGTAATGCGCAAGAATTGGAATGGAAACCCCGTATTTACATATCTGCCACTGTGCAGGAGAACCCGTATAGGTGTTCGAGTGTTCGAACCGTAATGCGCAAGAAATGGTATGAAAACCCCGTATTTACAAATCTGCCACTATGCAGGAGAATCCGTATAAGTGTTCGAGTGTTCGAACCGTAATGCGCAAGAAATGGTATGTAAACCCCGTATTTACATATCAGCCACTGCGCAGGAGAATCCGTATAGGTGTTCGAGTGTTCGAACCGTAATGCGCAAGAAATGGTATGGAAACCCCGTATTTATATATCTGCCACTGTGCAGGAGAATCCGTATAGGTGTTCGAGTGTTCGAACCGTAATGCGCAAGAAATGGTATGTAAACCCCGTATTTACATATCTGCCACTGTGCAGGAGAATCCGTATAGGTGTTCGAGTGTTCGAACCGTAATGCGCAAGAAATGGTATGGAAACCCCGTATTTACAAATCTACCACTATGCAGGAGAATCCGTATAGGTGTTCGAGTGTTCGATCCGTAATGCGCAAGAATTGGTATGTAAACCCGTTATTTACATATCTGCCACTGCACAGGAGAATCCGTATAGGTGTTCGAGTGTTCGAACCGTAATGCGCAAGAAATGGTATGGAAACCCCGTATTTACAAATCTACCACTATGCAGGAGAATCCGTATAGGTGTTCGAGTGTTCGAACCGTAATGCGCAAGAAATGGTACGGAAACCCCGTATTTACATATCTGCCACTGTGCAGGAGAATCCGTATAGGTGTTCGATTGTTCGAACCGTAATGTGCAAGAAATGGTATGAAAACCCCGTATTTACATATCTGCCACTGTGCAGGAGAATCCGTATAGGTGTTCGAGTGTTCGAACCGTAATGCATGAGAAATGGTAAGTAAACGCCGTATTTACATATCTACAACTGTGCAGGAGAATCCGTATAGGTGTTCGAGTGTTCGAACCGTAATGCGCAAGAAATGGTATGAAAACCCCGTATTTACAAATCTACCACTGTGCAGGAGAATCCGTATAGGTGTTCGAGTGTTCGAACCGTAATGCGCAAGAAATGGTATGGAAACCCCGTATTTACATATCTGCCACTATGTAGGAGAATCCATATAGGTGTTCGAGTGTTCGAACCGTAATGCGCAAGAAATCGTATGGAAACCCCGTATTTACATATCTGCCACTGTGCAGGAGAATCCGTATAGGTGTTCGAGTGTTCGAACCGTAATGCGCAAGAAATGGTAAGTAAACCCCGTATTTACATATCTGCCACTGTGCAGGAGAATCCGTATAGGTGTTCGAGTGTTCGAACCGTAATGCGAAAGAAATGATATGTAAACCCCGTATTTACTTATCTCCCACTGTGCAGGAGAATCCGTATAGGTATTCGAGTGTTCGAACCGTAATGCGCAAGAAATGGTATGGAAACCCCGTATTTACAAATCTACCACTATGCAGGAGAATCCGTATAGGTGTTCGAGTGTTCGATCCGTAATGCGCAAGAATTGGTATGTAAACCCGTTATTTACATATCTGCCACTGCACAGGAGAATCCGTATAGGTGTTCGAGTGTTCGAACCGTAATGCGCAAGAAATGGTATGGAAACCCCATATTTACAAATCTACCACTATGCAGGAGAATCCGTATAGGTGTTCGAGTGTTCGAACCGTAATGCGCAAGAAATGGTACGGAAACCCCGTATTTACATATCTGCCACTGTGCAGGAGAATCCGTATAGGTGTTCGATTGTTCGAACCGTAATGTGCAAGAAATGGTATGAAAACCCCGTATTTACATATCTGCCACTGTGCAGGAGAATCCGTATAGGTGTTCGAGTGTTCGAACCGTAATGCAGGAGAAATGGTAAGTAAACGCCGTATTTACATATCTGCCACTGTGCAGGAGAATCCGTATAGGTGTTCGAGTGTTCGAACCGTAATGCGCAAGAAATGGTATGAAAACCCCGTATTTACAAATCTACCACTGTGCAGGAGAATCCGTATAGGTGTTCGAGTGTTCGAACCGTAATGCGCAAGAAATGGTATGGAAACCCCGTATTTACATATCTGCCACTATGTAGGAGAATCCATATAGGTGTTCGAGTGTTCGAACCGTAATGCGCAAGAAATCGTATGGAAACCCCGTATTTACATATCTGCCACTGTGCAGGAGAATCCGTATAGGTGTTCAAGTGTTCGAACCGTAATGCGCAAGAATTGGTATGGAAACCCCATATTTACATATCTGCCACTGTGCAGGAGAATCCGTATAGTGTTCGAGTGTTCGAACCGTAATGCGAAAGAAATGATATGTAAACCCCGTATTTACTTATCTCCCACTGTGCAGGAGAATCCGTATAGGTATTCGAGTGTTCGAACCGTAATGCGCAAGAAACGGTAAGTAAACCCCGTATTTACATATCTGCCACTGTGCAAAAGAATCCGTATAGGTGTTCGAGTGTTCGATCCGTAATGCGCAAGAATTGGTATGTAAACCCGTTATTTACATATCTGCCACTGCACAGGAGAATCCGTATAGGTGTTCGAGTGTTCGAACCGTAATGCGCAAGAAATGGTATGGAAACCCCGTATTTACAAATCTACCACTATGCAGGAGAATCCGTATAGGTGTTCGAGTGTTCGAACCGTAATGCGCAAGAAATGGTATGGAAACCCCGTATTTACATATCTGCCACTGTGCAGGAGAATCCGTATAGGTGTTCGAGTGTTCGAACCGTAATGCGCAAGAAATGGTAAGTAAACCCCGTATTTACATATCTGCCACTGTGCAGGAGAATCCGTATAGGTGTTCGAGTGTTCAAACCGTAATGCGCAAGAATTGGAATGGAAACCCCGTATTTACATATCTGCCACTCTGCAGAAGAATCCGTATAGGTGTTCGAGTGTTCGATCCGTAATGCGCAAGAATTGGTATGTAAACCCGTTATTTACATATCTGCCACTGCGCAGGAGAATCCGTATAGGTGTTCGAGTGTTCGAACCGTAATGCGCAAGAAATGGTATGGAAACCCCGTATTTACAAATCTACCACTGTGCAGGAGAATCCGTATAGGTGTTCGAGTGTTCGAACCGTAATGCGCAAGAAATGGTATGGAAACCCCGTATTTACATATCTGCCACTGTGCAGGGGAATCCGTATAGGTGTTAGAGTGTTCGAACCGTAATGCGCAAGAAATGGTAAGTAAACCCCGTATTTACATATCTGCCACTGTGCAGGAGAATCCGTATAGGTGTTCGAGTGTTCGAACCGTAATGCGCTAGAATTGGAATGGAAACCCCGTATTTACATATCTGCCACTGTGCAGAAGAATCCGTATAGGTGTTCGAGTGTTCGATCCGTAATGCGCAAGAATTGGTATGTAAACCCGTTATTTACATATCTGCCACTGCGCAGGAGAATCCGTATAGGTGTTCGAGTGTTCGAACCGTAATGCGCAAGAAATGGTATGTAAACCCCGTATTTACATATCTGCCACTGCGCAGGAGAATCCGTATAGGTGTTCGAGTGTTCAGACCGTAATGCGCAAGAAATGGTATGGAAACCCCGTATTTACATATCTGCCACTGTGCAGGAGAATCCGTATAGGTGTTCGAGTGTTCGAACCGTAATGCGCAAGAAATGGTATGTAAACCCCGTATTTACATATCTGCCACTGTGCAGGAGAATTCGTATAGGTGTTCGAGTGTTCGAACCGTAATGCGCAAGAAATGGTATGGAAACCCCGTATTTACAAATCTACCACTCTGCAGGAGAATCCGTATAGGTGTTCGAGTGTTCGATCCGTAATGCGCAAGAAATGGTATGGAAACCCCGTATTTCCAAATCTACCACTATGCAGGAGAATCCGTATAGGTGTTCGAGTGTTCGAACTGTAAGGCGCAAGAAATGGTATGTAAACCCCGTATTTACATATCTGCCACTGTGCAGGAGAATCCGTATAGGTGTTCGAGTGTTCGAACCGTAATGCGCAAGAATTGGTATGGAAACCCCATATTTACATATCTGCCACTGTGCAGGAGAATCCGTATAGGTGTTCGAGTGTTCGAACCGTAATGCACAAGAAATGATATGTAAACCCCGTATTTACTTATCTGCCACTGTGTAGGAGAATCCGTATAGGTGTTCGAGTGTTCGAACCGTAATGCGCAAGAAATGGTGTGTAAACCCCGTATTTACATATCTGCCACTGTGCAAAAAATCCGTATAGGTGTTCGAGTGTTCGAACCGTAATGCGCAAGAATTGGTATGGAAACCCCATATTTACATATCTGCCACTGTGATGGAGAATCCGTATAGGTGTTCGAGTGTTCGAACCGTAATGCGCAAGAATTGGAATGGAAACCCCGTATTTACATATCTGCCACTGTGCAGAAGAATCCGTATAGGTGTTCGAGTGTTCGATCCGTAATGCGCAAGAATTGGTATGTAAACCCGTTATTTACATATCTGCCACTGCGCAGGAGAATCCGTATAGGTGTTCGAGTGTTCGAACCGTAATGCGCAAGAAATGGTATGTAAACCCCGTATTTACATATCTGCCACTGCGCAGGAGAATCCGTATAGGTGTTCGAGTGTTCGAACCGTAATGCGCAAGAAATGGTATGTAAACCCCGTATTTGCATATCTGCCACTGCGCAGGAGAATCCGTATAGGTGTTCGAGTGTTCGAACCGTAATGCGCAAAAAATGGTATGTAAACCCCGTATTTACATATCTGCCACTGTGCAGGAGAATTCGTATAGGTGTTCGAGTGTTCGAACCGTAATGCGCAAGAAATGGTATGGAAACCCCGTATTTACAAATCTACCACTCTGCAGGAGAATCCGTATAGGTGTTCGAGTGTTCGATCCGTAATGCGCAAGAAATGGTATGGAAACCCCGTATTTACAAATCTACCACTATGCAGGAGAATCCGTATAGGTGTTCGAGTGTCCGAACTGTAAGGCGCAAGAAATGGTATGTAAACTCCGTATTTACATATCTGCCACTGTGCAGGAGAATCCGTATAGGTGTTCGAGTGTTCGAGCCGTAATGCGCAAGAATTGGTATGGAAACCCCATATTTACATATCTGCCACTGTGCAGGAGAATCCGTATAGGTGTTCGAGTGTTCGAACCGTAATGCGCAAGAATTGGTATGGAAACCCCATATTTACATATCTGCCACTGTGCAGGAGAATCCGTATAGGTGTTCGAGTGTTCGAACCGTAGTGCGCAAGAATTGGAATGGAAACCCCGTATTTACATATCTGCCACTGTGCAGAAGAATCCGTATAGGTGTTCGAGTGTTCGATCCGTAATGCGCAAGAATTGGTATGTAAACCCGTTATTTACATATCTGCCACTGTGCAGGAGAATCCGTATAGGTGTTCGAGTGTTCGAACCGTAATGCGCAAGAATTGGAATGGAAACCCCGTATTTACATATCTGCCACTGTGCAGAAGAATCCGTATAGGTGTTCGAGTGTTCGATCCGTAATGCGCAAGAATTGGTATGTAAACCCGTTATTTACATATCTGCCACTGCGCAGGAGAATCCGTATAGGTGTTCGAGTGTTCGAACCGTAATGCGCAAGAAATGGTATGTAAACCCCGTATTTACATATCTGCCACTGCGCAGGAGAATCCGTATAGGTGTTCGAGTGTTCGAACATGCGCAAGAAATGGTATGGAAACCCCGTATTTACAAATCTACCACTCTGCAGGAGAATCCGAATAGGTGTTCGGGTGTTCGAACCGTAATGCGCAAGAATTGGTATGTAAACCCGTTATTTACATATCTGCCACTGCACAGGAGAATCCGTATAGGTATTCGAGTGTTCGAACCGTAATGCGCAAGAAACGGTATGGAAACCCCGTATTTACAAATCTACCACTATGCAGGAGAATCCGTATAGGTGTTCGAGTGTTCGAACCGTAAGGCGCAAGAAATGGTATGTAAACCCCGTATTTACATATCTGCCACTGTGCAGGAGAATCCGTATAGGTGTTCGAGTGTTCGAACCGTAATGCGCAAGAAATGGTAAGTAAACCCCGTATTTACATATCTGCCACTGTGCAGGAGAATCCGTATAGGTGTTCGAGTGTTCGAACCGTAATGCGCAAGAATTGGAATGGAAACCCCGTATTTACATATCTGCCACTCTGCAGAAGAATCCGTATAGGTGTTCGAGTGTTCGATCCGTAATGCGCAAGAATTGGTATGTAAACCCGTTATTTACATATCTGCCACTGCGCAGGAGAATCCGTATAGGTGTTCGAGTGTTCGAACCGTAATGCGCAAGAAATGGTATGGAAACCCCGTATTTACAAATCTACCACTATGCAGGAGAATCCGTATAGGTGTTCGAGTGTTCGAACCGTAATGCGCAAGAAATGGAATGGAAACCCCGTATTTACATATCTGCCACTGTGCAGGGGAATCCGTATAGGTGTTAGAGTGTTCGAACCGTAATGCGCAAGAAATGGTAAGTAAACCCCGTATTTACATATCTGCCACTGTGCAGGAGAATCCGTATAGGTGTTCGAGTGTTCGAACCGTAATGCGCTAGAATTGGAATGGAAACCCCGTATTTACATATCTGCCACTGTGCAGGGGAATCCGTATAGGTGTTAGAGTGTTCGATCCGTAATGCGCAAGAAATGGTAAGTAAACCCCGTATTTACATATCTGCCACTGTGCAGGAGAATCCGTATAGGTGTTCGAGTGTTCGAACCGTAATGCGCTAGAATTGGAATGGAAACCCCGTATTTACATATCTGCCACTGTGCAGAAGAATCCGTATAGGTGTTCGAGTGTTCGATCCGTAATGCGCAAGAATTGGTATGTAAACTAGGGGTGTTCGCGGATCGGTTTTGTGCGGTTTGCGGTTCGGTTTTGACCCGCCCGCATCTATGCGGTTTGGGAAAAAGTCAACCCGCAACCGCCCACAGTGCGGTTTGCGGTTTGTGCGGATAGGGTTTGCAAATGTGCGGGCAGTTGCGGGCGGTTTGCGGTTTACACTTTTTTTCTTTAAAAATTAATTTTCGAGTTTTTTTTCCCAGCGAATTTAGGCATCAAATTCATTTTATATATTTGTGATAACAATTTTTTGATGAGTTTAAAAATGAAAATTGAATATCAATGCATTAAATGAAAGTACCCAAAACAAAGAGACTCTACACTAGCATTTTTGCCATGAAAAAAATGTATATCAATGCATTGAAGGCTGTACTCAATTAGAATTACCAGTTCAGTAATCAATAATCAAACTATAAGTTCCATCGACCATTAGAAGGAAAATTTTATTAGGAAAAAGTGGATGAATCACCAATGAAAATCATATAAGAAACCAAGTTTAGGACTTGATAATTCTACGGCATTAAGAAAGTTGAGAAATACTTAAAAATAAGGATCATAGTGTCATAGATAATATAATGGTGCTCCTGTAAAAGTTACAAAGTTGGTATATAAAAAAAAAAATAATAGTAATAATAATAATAATAATAATAATAATAATAATAATAATAATAATAATAATAATTAAAGTGCGGGCGGTTTTTGCGGATTGCGGGTTTAATAATAATAATTAGGTGTTAGAGTGTTCGAACCGTAATGCGCAAGAAATGGTAAGTAAACCCCGTATTTACATATCTGCCACTGTGCAGGAGAATCCGTATAGGTGTTCGAGTGTTCGAACCGTAATGCGCTAGAATTGGAATGGAAACCCCGTATTTACATATCTGCCACTGTGCAGAAGAATCCGTATAGGTGTTCGAGTGTTCGATCCGTAATGCGCAAGAATTGGTATGTAAACCCGTTATTTACATATCTGCCACTGCGCAGGAGAATCCGTATAGGTGTTCGAGTGTTCGAACCGTAATGCGCAAGAAATGGTATGTAAACCCCGTATTTACATATCTGCCACTGCGCAGGAGAATCCGTATAGGTGTTCGAGTGTTCAAACCGTAATGCGCAAGAAATGGTATGGAAACCCCGTATTTACATATCTGCCACTGTGCAGGAGAATCCGTATAGGTGTTCGAGTGTTCGAACCGTAATGCGCAAGAAATGGTATGGAAACCCCGTATTTACAAATCTACCACTCTGCAGGAGAATCCGTATAGGTGTTCGAGTGTTCGATCCGTAATGCGCAAGAATTGGTATGTAAACCCGTTATTTACATATCTGCCACTGCACAGGAGAATCCGTATAGGTGTTCGAGTGTTCGAACCGTAATGCGCAAGAAATGGTATGGAAACCCCGTATTTACAAATCTACCACTATGCAGGAGAATCCGTATAGGTGTTCGAGTGTTCGAACCGTAAGGCGCAAGAAATGGTATGTAAACCCCGTATTTACATATCTGCCACTGTGCAGGAGAATCCGTATAGGTGTTCGAGTGTTCGAACCGTAATGCGCAAGAAATGGTAAGTAAACCCCGTATTTACATATCTGCCACTGTGCAGGAGAATCCGTATAGGTGTTCGAGTGTTCGAACCGTAATGCGCAAGAATTGGAATGGAAACCCCGTATTTACATATCTGCCACTGCGCAGGAGAATCCGTATAGGTGTTCGAGTGTTCGAACCGTAATGCGCAAGAAATGGTATGTAAACCCGTTATTTACATATCTGCCACTGCGCAGGAGAATCCGTATAGGTGTTCGAGTGTTCGAACCGTAATGCGCAAGAAATGGTGTGTAAACCCCGTATTTACATATCTGTCACTGTGCAGAAGAATTCGTATAGGTGTTCGAGTGTTCGATCCGTAATGCGCAAGAATTGGTATGTAAACCCGTTATTTACATATCTGCCACTGCGCAGGAGAATCCGTATAGGTGTTCGAGTGTTCGAACCGTAATGCGCAAGAAATGGTATGTAAACCCCGTATTTACATATCTGTCACTGCGCAGGAGAATCCGTATAGGTGTTCGAGTGTTCAAACCGTAATGCGCAAGAAATGGTATGGAAACCCCGTATTTACATATCTGCCACTGTGCAGGAGAATCCGTATAGGTGTTCGAGTGTTCGAACCGTAATGCGCAAGAAATGGTATGTAAACCCCGTATTTACATATCTGCCACTGTGCAGTAGAATTCGTATAGGTGTTCGAGTGTTCGAACCGTAATGCGCAAGAAATGGTATGGAAACCCCGTATTTACAAATCTACCACTCTGCAGGAGAATCCGTATAGGTGTTCGAGTGTTCGATCCGTAATGCGCAAGAAAGGGTATGGAAACCCCGTATTTCCAAATCTACCACTATGCAGGAGAATCCGTATTGGTGTTCGAGTGTTCGAACTGTAAGGCGCAAGAAATGGTATGTAAACCCCGTATTTACATATCTGCCACTGTGCAGGAGAATCCGTATAGGTGTTCGAGTGTTCGAACCGTAATGCGCAAGAATTGGTATGGAAACCCCATATTTACATATCTGCCACTGTGCAGGAGAATCCGTATAGGTGTTCGAGTGTTCGAACCGTAATGCACAAGAAATGATATGTAAACCCCGTATTTACTTATCTGCCACTGTGCAGGAGAATCCGTATAGGTGTTCGAGTGTTCGAACCGTAATGCGCAAGAAATGGTGTGTAAACCCCGTATTTACATATCTGCCACTGTGCAAAAAATCCGTATAGGTGTTCGAGTGTTCGAACCGTAATGCGCAAGAATTGGTATGGAAACCCCATATTTACATATCTGCCACTGTGCAGGAGAATCCGTATAGGTGTTCGAGTGTTCGAACCGTAATGCGCAAGAATTGGAATGGAAACCCCGTATTTACATATCTGCCACTGTGCAGAAGAATCCGTATAGGTGTTCGAGTGTTCGATCCGTAATGCGCAAGAATTGGTATGTAAACCCGTTATTTACATATCTGCCACTGCGCAGGAGAATCCGTATAGGTGTTCGAGTGTTCGATCCGTAATGCGCAAGAATTGGTATGTAAACCCCGTATTTACATATCTGCCACTGCGCAGGAGAATCCGTATAGGTGTTCGAGTGTTCGAACCGTGATGCGCAAGAAATGGTATGTAAACCCCGTATTTACATATCTGCCACTGCGCAGGAGAATCCGTATAGGTGTTCGAGTGTTCGAACCGTAATGCGCAAGAAATGGTATGGAAACCCCGTATTTACATATCTGCCACTGCGCAGGAGAATCCGTATAGGTGTTCGAGTGTTCGAACCGTAATGCGCAAGAAATGGTATGTAAACCCCGTATTTACATATCTGCCACTGTGCAGGAGAATTCGTATAGGTGTTCGAGTGTTCGAACCGTAATACGCAAGAAATGGTATGGAAACCCCGTATTTACAAATCTACCACTCTGCAGGAGAATCCGTATAGGTGTTCGAGTGTTCGATCCGTAATGCGCAAGAAATGGTATGGAAACCCCGTATTTACAAATCTACCACTATGCAGGAGAATCCGTATTGGTGTTCGAGTGTTCGAACCGTAAGGCGCAAGAAATGGTATGTAAACCCCGTATTTACATATCTGCCACTGTGCAGGAGAATCCGTATAGGTGTTCGAGTGTTCGAACCGTAATGCGCAAGAATTGGTATGGAAACCCCATATTTACATATCTGCCACTGTCCAAGAGAATCCGTATAGGTGTTCGAGTGTTCGAACCGTAATGCGCAAGAATTGGAATGGAAACCCCGTATTTACATATCTGCCACTGTGCAGAAGAATCCGTATAGGTGTTCGAATGTTCGATCCGTAATGCGCAAGAATTGGTATGTAAACCCGTTATTTACATATCTGCCACTGCGCAGGAGAATCCGTATAGGTGTTCGAGTGTTCGAACCGTAATGCGCAAGAAATGGTATGTAAACCCCGTATTTACATATCTGCCACTGCGCAGGAGAATCCGTATAGGTGTTCGAGTGTTCGAACCGTAATGTGCAAGAAATGGTATGTAAACCCCGTATTTGCATATCTGCCACTGTGCAGGAGAATCCGTATAGGTGTTCGAGTGTTCGAACCGTAATGCGCAAGAAATGGTATGGAAACCCCGTATTTACAAATCTACCACTCTGCAGGAGAATCCGTATAGGTGTTCGAGTGTTCGATCCGTAATGCGCAAGAATTGGTATGTAAACCCGTTATTTACATATCTGCCACTGCACAGGAGAATCCGTATAGGTGTTCGAGTGTTCGAACCGTAATGCGCAAGAAATGGTATGGAAACCCCGTATTTACAAATCTACCACTATGCAGGAGAATCCGTATAGGTGTTCGAGTGTTCGAACCGTAAGGCGCAAGAAATGGTATGTAAACCCCGTATTTACATATCTGCCACTGTGTAGGAGAATCCGTATAGGTGTTCGAGTGTTCGAACCGTAATGCGCAAGAAATGGTAAGTAAACCCCGTATTTACATATCTGCCACTGTGCAGGAGAATCCCTATAGGTGTTCGAGTGTTCGAACCGTAATGCGCAAGAATTGGAATGGAAACCCCGTATTTACATATCTGCCACTGCGCAGGAGAATCCGTATAGGTGTTCGAGTGTTCGAACCGTAATGCGCAAGAAATGGTATGTAAACCCGTTATTTACATATCTGCCACTGCGCAGGAGAATCCGTATAGGTGTTCGAGTGTTCGAACCGTAATGCGCAAGAAATGGTATGTAAACCCCGTATTTACATATCTGCCACTGTGCAGAAGAATTCGTATAG
Source organism: Camellia sinensis (assembly GCF_055761805.1). Lineage (NCBI taxonomy): Eukaryota > Viridiplantae > Streptophyta > Magnoliopsida > Ericales > Theaceae > Camellia > Camellia sinensis. The sequence continues at coordinate 1,319,445 of NW_028128989.1, read as the reverse complement.
GTGTTCGAGTGTTCGATCCGTAATGCGCAAGAATTGGTATGTAAACCCGTTATTTACATATCTGCCACTGCGCAGGAGAATCCGTATAGGTGTTCGAGTGTTCGAACCGTAATGCGCAAGAAATGGTATGTAAACCCCGTATTTACATATCTGTCACTGCGCAGGAGAATCCGTATAGGTGTTCGAGTGTTCAAACCGTAATGCGCAAGAAATGGTATGGAAACCCCGTATTTACATATCTGCCACTGTGCAGGAGAATCCGTATAGGTGTTCGAGTGTTCGAACCGTAATGCGCAAGAAATGGTATGTAAACCCCGTATTTACATATCTGCCACTGTGCAGTAGAATTCGTATAGGTGTTCGAGTGTTCGAACCGTAATGCGCAAGAAATGGTATGGAAACCCCGTATTTACAAATCTACCACTCTGCAGGAGAATCCGTATAGGTGTTCGAGTGTTCGATCCGTAATGCGCAAGAAAGGGTATGGAAACCCCGTATTTCCAAATCTACCACTATGCAGGAGAATCCGTATAGGTGTTCGAGTGTTCGAACTGTAAGGCGCAAGAAATGGTATGTAAACCCCGTATTTACATATCTGCCACTGTGCAGGAGAATCCGTATAGGTGTTCGAGTGTTCGAACCGTAATGCGCAAGAATTGGTATGGAAACCCCATATTTACATATCTGCCACTGTGCAGGAGAATCCGTATAGGTGTTCGAGTGTTCGAACCGTAATGCACAAGAAATGATATGTAAACCCCGTATTTACTTATCTGCCACTATGCAGGAGAATCCGTATAGGTGTTCGAGTGTTCGAACCGTAATGCGCAAGAAATGGTGTGTAAACCCCGTATTTACATATCTGCCACTGTGCAAAAAATCCGTATAGGTGTTCGAGTGTTCGAACCGTAATGCGCAAGAATTGGTATGGAAACCCCATATTTACATATCTGCCACTGTGCAGGAGAATCCGTATAGGTGTTCGAGTGTTCGAACCGTAATGCGCAAGAATTGGAATGGAAACCCCGTATTTACATATCTGCCACTGGGCAGAAGAATCCGTATAGGTGTTCGAGTGTTCGATCCGTAATGCGCAAGAATTGGTATGTAAACCCGTTATTTACATATCTGCCACTGCGCAGGAGAATCCGTATAGGTGTTCGAGTGTTCGATCCGTAATGCGCAAGAATTGGTATGTAAACCCCGTATTTACATATCTGCCACTGCGCAGGAGAATCCGTACAGGTGTTCGAGTGTTCGAACCGTGATGCGCAAGAAATGGTATGTAAACCCCGTATTTACATATCTGCCACTGCGCAGGAGAATCCGTATAGGTGTTCGAGTGTTCGAACCGTAATGCGCAAGAAATGGTATGGAAACCCCGTATTTACATATCTGCCACTGTGCAGGAGAATCCGTATAGGTGTTCGAGTGTTCGAACCGTAATGCGCAAGAAATGGTATGTAAACCCCGTATTTACATATCTGCCACTGTGCAGGAGAATTCGTATAGGTGTTCGAGTGTTCGAACCGTAATGCGCAAGAAATGGTATGGAAACCCCGTATTTACAAATCTACCACTCTGCAGGAGAATCCGTATAGGTGTTCGAGTGTTCGATCCGTAATGCGCAAGAAATGGTATGGAAACCCCGTATTTACAAATCTACCACTATGCAGGAGAATCCGTATTGGTGTTCGAGTGTTCGAACCGTAAGGCGCAAGAAATGGTATGTAAACCCCGTATTTACATATCTGCCACTGTGCAGGAGAATCCGTATAGGTGTTCGAGTGTTCGAACCGTAATGCGCAAGAATTGGTATGGAAACCCCATATTTACATATCTGCCACTGTGCAAGAGAATCCGTATAGGTGTTCGAGTGTTCGAACCGTAATGCGCAAGAATTGGAATGGAAACCCCGTATTTACATATCTGCCACTGTGCAGAAGAATCCGTATAGGTGTTCGAGTGTTCGATCCGTAATGCGCAAGAATTGGTATGTAAACCCGTTATTTACATATCTGCCACTGCGCAGGAGAATCCGTATAGGTGTTCGAGTGTTCGAACCGTAATGCGCAAGAAATGGTATGTAAACCCCGTATTTACATATCTGCCACTGCGCAGGAGAATCCGTATAGGTGTTCGAGTGTTCGAACCGTAATGTGCAAGAAATGGTATGTAAACCCCGTATTTGCATATCTGCCACTGTGCAGGAGAATCCGTATAGGTGTTCGAGTGTTCGAACCGTAATGCGCAAGAAATGGTATGGAAACCCCGTATTTACAAATCTACCACTCTGCAGGAGAATCCGTATAGGTGTTCGAGTGTTCGATCCGTAATGCGCAAGAATTGGTATGTAAACCCGTTATTTACATATCTGCCACTGCACAGGAGAATCCGTATAGGTGTTCGAGTGTTCGAACCGTAATGCGCAAGAAATGGTATGGAAACCCCGTATTTACAAATCTACCACTATGCAGGAGAATCCGTATAGTTGTTCGAGTGTTCGAACCGTAAGGCGCAAGAAATGGTATGTAAACCCCGTATTTACATATCTGCCACTGTGCAGGAGAATCCGTATAGGTGTTCGAGTGTTCGAACCGTAAGGCGCAAGAAATGGTATGTAAACCCCGTATTTACATATCTGCCACTGTGCAGGAGAATCCGTATAGGTGTTCGAGTGTTCGAACCGTAATGCGCAAGAATTGGTATGGAAACCCCATATTTACATATCTGCCACTGTGCAGGAGAATCCGTATAGGTGTTCGAGTGTTCGAACCGTAATGCGCAAGAATTGGAATGGAAACCCCGTATTTACATATCTGCCACTGTGCAGAAGAATCCGTATAGGTGTTCGAGTGTTCGATCCGTAATGCGCAAGAATTGGTATGTAAACCCGTTATTTACATATCTGCCACTGCGCAGGAGAATCCGTATAGGTGTTCGAGTGTTCGAACCGTAATGCGCAAGAAATGGTATGTAAACCCCGTATTTACATATCTGCCACTGCGCAGGAGAATCCGTATAGGTGTTCGAGTGTTCGAACCGTAATGCGCAAGAAATGGTATGGAAACCCCGTATTTACATATCTGCCACTGTGCAGGGGAATCCGTATAGGTGTTAGAGTGTTCGAACCGTAATGCGCAAGAAATGGTAAGTAAACCCCGTATTTACATATCTGCCACTGTGCAGGAGAATCCGTATAGGTGTTCGAGTGTTCGAACCGTAATGCGCTAGAATTGGAATGGAAACCCCGTATTTACATATCTGCCACTGTGCAGAAGAATCCGTATAGGTGTTCGAGTGTTCGATCCGTAATGCGCAAGAATTGGTATGTAAACCCGTTATTTACATATCTGCCACTGCGCAGGAGAATCCGTATAGGTGTTCGAGTGTTCGAACCGTAATGCGCAAGAAATGGTATGTAAACCCCGTATTTACATATCTGCCACTGCGCCGGAGAATCCGTATAGGTGTTCGAGTGTTCAAACCGTAATGCGCAAGAAATGGTATGGAAACCCCGTATTTACATATCTGCCACTGTGCAGGAGAATCCGTATAGGTGTTCGAGTGTTCGAACCGTGATGCGCAAGAAATGGTATGTAAACCCCATATTTACATATCTGCCACTGTGCAGGAGAATTCGTATAGGTGTTCGAGTGTTCGAACCGTAATGCGCAAGAAATGGTATGGAAACCCCGTATTTACAAATCTACCACTCTGCAGGAGAATCCGTATAGGTGTTCGAGTGTTCGATCCGTAATGCGCAAGAAATGGTATGGAAACCCCGTATTTCCAAATCTACCACTATGCAGGAGAATCCGTATAGGTGTTCGAGTGTTCGAACTGTAAGGCGCAAGAAATGGTATGTAAACCCCGTATTTACATATCTGCCACTGTGCAGGAGAATCCGTATAGGTGTTCGAGTGTTCGAACCGTAATGCGCAAGAATTGGTATGGAAACCCCATATTTCCATATCTGCCACTGTGCAGGAGAATCCGTATAGGTGTTCGAGTGTTCGAACCGTAATGCACAAGAAATGATATGTAAACCCCGTATTTACTTATCTGCCACTGTGCAGGAGAATCCGTATAGGTGTTCGAGTGTTCGAACCGTAATGCGCAAGAAATGGTGTGTAAACCCCGTATTTACATATCTGCCACTGTGCAAAAAATCCGTATAGGTGTTCGAGTGTTCGAACCGTAATGCGCAAGAATTGGTATGGAAACCCCATATTTACATATCTGCCACTGTGCAGGAGAATCCGTATAGGTGTTCGAGTGTTCGAACCGTAATGCGCAAGAATTGGAATGGAAACCCCGTATTTACATATCTACCACTGTGCAGAAGAATCCGTATAGGCGTTCGAGTGTTCGATCCGTAATGCGCAAGAATTGGTATGTAAACCCGTTATTTACATATCTGCCACTGCGCAGGAGAATCCGTATAGGTGTTCGAGTGTTCGATCCGTAATGCGCAAGAATTGGTATGTAAACCCCGTATTTACATATCTGCCACCGCGCAGGAGAATCCGTATAGGTGTTCGAGTGTTCGAACCGTAATGCGCAAGAAATGGTATGTAAACCCCGTATTTACATATCTGCCACTGCGCAGGAGAATCCGTATAGGTGTTCGAGTGTTCGAACCGTAATGCGCAAGAAATGGTATGGAAACCCCGTATTTACATATCTGCCACTGTGCAGGAGAATCCGTATAGGTGTTCGAGTGTTCGAACCGTAATGCGCAAGAAATGGTATGTAAACCCCGTATTTAAATATCTGCCACTGTGCAGGAGAATTCGTATAGGTGTTCGAGTGTTCGAACCGTAATGCGCAAGAAATGGTATGGAAACCCCGTATTTCCAAATCTACCACTATGCAGGAGAATCCGTATAGGTGTTCGAGTGTTCGAACTGTAAGGCGCAAGAAATGGTATGTAAACCCCGTATTTACATATCTGCCACTGTGCAGGAGAATCCGTATAGGTGTTCGAGTGTTCGAACCGTAATGCGCAAGAATTGGTATGGAAACCCCATATTTACATATCTGCCACTGTGCAGGAGAATCCGTATAGGTGTTCGAGTGTTCGAACCGTAATGCACAAGAAATGATATGTAAACCCCGTATTTACTTATCTGCCACTGTGCAGGAGAATCCGTATAGGTGTTCGAGTGTTCGAACCGTAATGCGCAAGAAATGGTGTGTAAACCCCGTATTTACATATCTGCCACTGTGCAAAAAATCCGTATAGGTGTTCGAGTGTTCGAACCGTAATGCGCAAGAATTGGTATGGAAACCCCATATTTACATATCTGCCACTGTGCAGGAGAATCCGTATAGGTGTTCGAGTGTTCGAACCGTAATGCGCAAGAATTGGAATGGAAACCCCGTATTTACATATCTGCCACTGTGCAGAAGAATCCGTATAGGTGTTCGAGTGTTCGATCCGTAATGCGCAAGAATTGGTATGTAAACCCGTTATTTACATATCTGCCACTGCGCAGGAGAATCCGTATAGGTGTTCGAGTGTTCGATCCGTAATGCGCAAGAATTGGTATGTAAACCCCGTATTTACATATCTGCCACTGCGCAGGAGAATCCGTATAGGTGTTCGAGTGTTCGAACCGTGATGCGCAAGAAATGGTATGTAAACCCCGTATTTACATATCTGCCACTGCGCAGGAGAATCCGTATAGGTGTTCGAGTGTTCGAACCGTAATGCGCAAGAAATGGTATGGAAACCCCGTATTTACATATCTGCCACTGTGCAGGAGAATCCGTATAGGTGTTCGAGTGTTCGAACCGTAATGCGCAAGAAATGGTATGTAAACCCCGTATTTACATATCTGCCACTGTGCAGGAGAATTCGTATAGGTGTTCGAGTGTTCGAACCGTAATGCGCAAGAAATGGTATGGAAACCCCGTATTTACAAATCTACCACTCTGCAGGAGAATCCGTATAGGTGTTCGAGTGTTCGATCCGTAATGCGCAAGAAATGGTATGGAAACCCCGTATTTACAAATCTACCACTATGCAGGAGAATCCGTATTGGTGTTCGAGTGTTCGAACCGTAAGGCGCAAGAAATGGTATGTAAACCCCGTATTTACATATCTGCCACTGTGCAGGAGAATCCGTATAGGTGTTCGAGTGTTCGAACCGTAATGCGCAAGAATTGGTATGGAAACCCCATATTTACATATCTGCCACTGTGCAAGAGAATCCGTATAGGTGTTCGAGTGTTCGAACCGTAATGCGCAAGAATTGAAATGGAAACCCCGTATTTACATATCTGCCACTGTGCAGAAGAATCCGTATAGGTGTTCGAGTGTTCGATCCGTAATGCGCAAGAATTGGTATGTAAACCCGTTATTTACATATCTGCCACTGCGCAGGAGAATCCGTATAGGTGTTCGAGTGTTCGAACCGTAATGCGCAAGAAATGGTATGTAAACCCCGTATTTACATATCTGCCACTGCGCAGGAGAATCCGTATAGGTGTTCGAGTGTTCGAACCGTAATGTGCAAGAAATGGTATGTAAACCCCGTATTTGCATATCTGCCACTGTGCAGGAGAATCCGTATAGGTGTTCGAGTGTTCGAACCGTAATGCGCAAGAAATGGTATGGAAACCCCGTATTTACAAATCTACCACTCTGCAGGAGAATCCGTATAGGTGTTCGAGTGTTCGATCCGTAATGCGCAAGAATTGGTATGTAAACCCGTTATTTACATATCTGCCACTGCACAGGAGAATCCGTATAGGTGTTCGAGTGTTCGAACCGTAATGCGCAAGAAATGGTATGGAAACCCCGTATTTACAAATCTACCACTATGCAGGAGAATCCGTATAGTTGTTCGAGTGTTCGAACCGTAAGGCGCAAGAAATGGTATGTAAACCCCGTATTTACATATCTGCCACTGTGCAGGAGAATCCGTATAGGTGTTCGAGTGTTCGAACCGTAAGGCGCAAGAAATGGTATGTAAACCCCGTATTTACATATCTGCCACTGTGCAGGAGAATCCGTATAGGTGTTCGAGTGTTCGAACCGTAATGCGCAAGAATTGGTATGGAAACCCCATATTTACATATCTGCCACTGTGCAGGAGAATCCGTATAGGTGTTCGAGTGTTCGAACCGTAATGCGCAAGAATTGGAATGGAAACCCCGTATTTACATATCTGCCACTGTGCAGAAGAATCCGTATAGGTGTTCGAGTGTTCGATCCGTAATGCGCAAGAATTGGTATGTAAACCCGTTATTTACATATCTGCCACTGCGCAGGAGAATCCGTATAGGTGTTCGAGTGTTCGAACCGTAATGCGCAAGAAATGGTATGTAAACCCCGTATTTACATATCTGCCACTGCGCAGGAGAATCCGTATAGGTGTTCGAGTGTTCGAACCGTAATGCGCAAGAAATGGTATGGAAACCCCGTATTTACATATCTGCCACTGTGCAGGGGAATCCGTATAGGTGTTAGAGTGTTCGAACCGTAATGCGCAAGAAATGGTAAGTAAACCCCGTATTTACATATCTGCCACTGTGCAGGAGAATCCGTATAGGTGTTCGAGTGTTCGAACCGTAATGCGCTAGAATTGGAATGGAAACCCCGTATTTACATATCTGCCACTGTGCAGAAGAATCCGTATAGGTGTTCGAGTGTTCGATCCGTAATGCGCAAGAATTGGTATGTAAACCCGTTATTTACATATCTGCCACTGCGCAGGAGAATCCGTATAGGTGTTCGAGTGTTCGAACCGTAATGCGCAAGAAATGGTATGTAAACCCCGTATTTACATATCTGCCACTGCGCCGGAGAATCCGTATAGGTGTTCGAGTGTTCAAACCGTAATGCGCAAGAAATGGTATGGAAACCCCGTATTTACATATCTGCCACTGTGCAGGAGAATCCGTATAGGTGTTCGAGTGTTCGAACCGTAATGCGCAAGAAATGGTATGTAAACCCCATATTTACATATCTGCCACTGTGCAGGAGAATTCGTATAGGTGTTCGAGTGTTCGAACCGTAATGCGCAAGAAATGGTATGGAAACCCCGTATTTACAAATCTACCACTCTGCAGGAGAATCCGTATAGGTGTTCGAGTGTTCGATCCGTAATGCGCAAGAAATGGTATGGAAACCCCGTATTTCCAAATCTACCACTATGCAGGAGAATCCGTATAGGTGTTCGAGTGTTCGAACTGTAAGGCGCAAGAAATGGTATGTAAACCCCGTATTTACATATCTGCCACTGTGCAGGAGAATCCGTATAGGTGTTCGAGTGTTCGAACCGTAATGCGCAAGAATTGGTATGGAAACCCCATATTTCCATATCTGCCACTGTGCAGGAGAATCCGTATAGGTGTTCGAGTGTTCGAACCGTAATGCACAAGAAATGATATGTAAACCCCGTATTTACTTATCTGCCACTGTGCAGGAGAATCCGTATAGGTATTCGAGTGTTCGAACCGTAATGCGCAAGAAATGGTGTGTAAACCCCGTATTTACATATCTGCCACTGTGCAAAAAATCCGTATAGGTGTTCGAGTGTTCGAACCGTAATGCGCAAGAATTGGTATGGAAACCCCATATTTACATATCTGCCACTGTGCAGGAGAATCCGTATAGGTGTTCGAGTGTTCGAACCGTAATGCGCAAGAATTGGAATGGAAACCCCGTATTTACATATCTACCACTGTGCAGAAGAATCCGTATAGGCGTTCGAGTGTTCGATCCGTAATGCGCAAGAATTGGTATGTAAACCCGTTATTTACATATCTGCCACTGCGCAGGAGAATCCGTATAGGTGTTCGAGTGTTCGATCCGTAATGCGCAAGAATTGGTATGTAAACCCCGTATTTACATATCTGCCACCGCGCAGGAGAATCCGTATAGGTGTTCGAGTGTTCGAACCGTAATGCGCAAGAAATGGTATGTAAACCCCGTATTTACATATCTGCCACTGCGCAGGAGAATCCGTATAGGTGTTCGAGTGTTCGAACCGTAATGCGCAAGAAATGGTATGGAAACCCCGTATTTACATATCTGCCACTGTGCAGGAGAATCCGTATAGGTGTTCGAGTGTTCGAACCGTAATGCGCAAGAAATGGTATGTAAACCCCGTATTTACATATCTGCCACTGTGCAGGAGAATTCGTATAGGTGTTCGAGTGTTCGAACCGTAATGCGCAAGAAATGGTATGGAAACCCCGTATTTACAAATCTACCACTCTGCAGGAGAATCCGTATAGGTGTTCGAGTGTTCGATCCGTAATGCGCAAGAAATGGTATGGAAACCCCGTATTTACAAATCTACCACTATGCAGGAGAATCCGTATTGGTGTTCGAGTGTTCGAACCGTAAGGCGCAAGAAATGGTATGTAAACCCCGTATTTACATATCTGCCACTGTGCAGGAGAATCCGTATAGGTGTTCGAGTGTTCGAACCGTAATGCGCAAGAATTGGTATGGAAACCCCATATTTACATATCTGCCACTGTGCAGGAGAATCCGTATAGGTGTTCGAGTGTTCGAACCGTAATGCACAAGAAATGATATGTAAACCCCGTATTTACTTATCTGCCACTGTGCAGGAGAATCCGTATAGGTGTTCGAGTGTTCGAACCGTAATGCGCAAGAAATGGTGTGTAAACCCGGAATTTACATATCTGCCACTGTGCAAAAAATCCGTATAGGTGTTCGAGTGTTCGAACCGTAATGCGCAAGAATTGGTATGGAAACCCCATATTTACATATCTGCCACTGTGCAGGAGAATCCGTATAGGTGTTCGAGTGTTCGAACCGTAATGCGCAAGAATTGGAATGGAAACCCCGTATTTACATATCTGCCACTGTGCAGAAGAATCCGTATAGGTGTTCGAGTGTTCGATCCGTAATGCGCAAGAATTGGTATGTAAACCCGTTATTTACATATCTGCCACTGCGCAGGAGAATCCGTATAGGTGTTCGAGTGTTCGAACCGTAATGCGCAAGAAATGGTATGTAAACCCCGTATTTACATATCTGCCACTGCGCAGGAGAATCCGTATAGGTGTTCGAGTGTTCGAACCGTAATGCGCAAGAAATGGTATGTAAACCCCGTATTTACATATCTGCCACTGCGCAGGAGAATCCGTATAGGTGTTCGAGTGTTCAAACCGTAATGCGCAAGAAATGGTATGTAAACCCTGTATTTACATATCTGCCACTGTGCAGGAGAATTCGTATAGGTGTTCGAGTGTTCGAACCGTAATGCGCAAGAAATGGTATGGAAACCCCGTATTTACAAATCTACCACTATGCAGGAGAATCCGTATAAGTGTTCGAGTGTTCGAACCGTAAGGCGCAAGAAATGGTATGTAAACCCCGTATTTACATATCTGCCACTGTGCAGGAGAATCCGTATAGGTGTTCGAGTGTTCGAACCGTAATGCGCAAGAATTGGTATGGAAACCCCATATTTACATATCTGCCACTGTGCAGGAGAATCCGTATAGGTGTTCGAGTGTTCGAACCGTAATGCACAAGAAATGATATGTAAACCCCGTATTTACTTATCTGCCACTATGCAGGAGAATCCGTATAGGTGTTCGAGTGTTCGAACCGCAATGCGCAAGAAATGGTGTGTAAACCCCGTATTTACATATCTGCCACTGTGCAAAAAATCCGTATAGGTGTTCGAGTGTTCGAACCGTAATGCGCAAGAATTGGTATGGAAACCCCATATTTACATATCTGCCACTGTGCAGGAGAATCCGCATAGGTGTTCGAGTGTTCGAACCGTAATGCGCAAGAATTGGAATGGAAACCCCGTATTTACATATCTGCCACTGTGCAGAAGAATCCGTATAGGTATTCGAGTGTTCGATCCGTAATGCGCAAGAATTGGTATGTAAACCCGTTATTTACATATCTGCCACTGCGCAGGAGAATCCGTATAGGTGTTCGAGTGTTCGAACCGTAATGCGCAAGAAATGGTATGTAAACCCCGTATTTACATATCTGCCACTGCACAGGAGAATCCGTATAGGTGTTCGAGTGTTCGAACCGTAATGCGCAAGAAATGGTATGGAAACCCCGTATTTACATATCTGCCACTGTGCAGGAGAATCCGAATAGGTGTTCGAGTGTTCGAACCGTAATGCGCAAGAAATGGTATGTAAACCCCGTATTTACATATCTGCCACTGTGCAGGAGAATCCGTATAGGTGTTCGAGTGTTCGAACCGTAATGCGCAAGAAATGGTATGGAAACCCCGTATTTACAAATCTACCACTCTGCAGGAGAATCCGTATAGGTGTTCGAGTGTTCGATCCGTAATGCGCAAGAATTGGTATGTAAACCCGTTATTTACATATCTGCCACTGCACAGGAGAATCCGTATAGGTGTTCGAGTGTTCGAACCGTAATGCGCAAGAAATGGTATGGAAACCCCGTATTTACAAATCTACCACTATGCAGGAGAATCCGTATAGGTGTTCGAGTGTTCGAACCGTAAGGCGCAAGAAATGGTATGTAAACCCCGTATTTACATATCTGCCACTGTGCAGGAGAATCCGTATAGGTGTTCGAGTGTTCGAACCGTAATGGGCAAGAAATGGTATGTAAACCCCTTATTTACATATCTGCCACTGTGCAGGAGAATCCGTATAGGTGTTCGAGTGTTCGAACCGTAATGCGCAAGAAATGGTATGGAAACCCCGTATTTACAAATCTACCACTATGCAGGAGAATCCGTATAGGTGTTCGAGTGTTCGAACCGTAAGGCGCAAGAAATGGTATGTAAACCCCGTACTTACATATCTGCCACTGTGCAGGAGAATCCGTATAGGTGTTCGAATGTTCGAACCGTAATGTGCAAGAAATGGTACGGAAACCCCGTATTTACATATCTGCCACTGTGCAGGAGAATCCGTATAGGTGTTCGAGTGTTCGAACCGTAATGCGCAAGAAATGGTACGGAAACCCCGTATTTACATATCTGCCACTGTGCAGGACAATCCGTATAGGTGTTCGATTGTTCGAACCGTAATCTGCAAGAAATGGTATGTAAACCCCGTATTTACATATCTGCCACTGTGCAGGAGAATCCGTATAGGTGTTCGAGTGTTCGAACCGTAATGCATGAGAAATGCTAAGTAAACGCCGTATTTACATATCTGCCACTGTGCAGGAGAATCCGTATAGTTGTTCGAGTGTTCGAACCGTAATGCGCAAGAAATTGTATGAAAACCCCGTATTTACAAATCTGCCACTGTGCAGGAGAATCCGTATAGGTGTTCGAGTGTTCGAACCGTAATGCGCAAGAAATGGTATGGAAACCCCGTATTTACATATCTGCCACTATGCAGGAGAATCCATATAGGTGTTCGAGTGTTCGAACCGTAATGCGCAAGAAATGGTATGGAAACCCCGTATTTACATATCTGCCACTGTGCAGGAGAATCCGTATAGGTGTTCAAGTGTTCGAACCGTAATGCGCAAGAATTGGTATGGAAACCCCATATTTACATATCTGCCACTGTGCAGGAGAATCCGTATAGGTGTTCGAGTGTTCGAACCGTAATGCGCAAGAAATGATATGTAAACCCCGTATTTACTTATCTCCCACTGTGCAGGAGAATCCGTATAGGTATTCGAGTGTTCGAACCGTAAGGCGCAAGAAATGGTATGTAAACCCCGTATTTACATATCTGCCACTGTGCAGGAGAATCCGTATAGGTGTTCGAGTGTTCGAACCGTAATGCGCAAGAAATGGTAAGTAAACCCCGTATTTACATATCTGCCACTGTGCAGGAGAATCCGTATAGGTGTTCGAGTGTTCGAACCGTAATGCGCAAGAATTGGAATGGAAACCCCGTATTTACATATCTGCCACTCTGCAGAAGAATCCGTATAGGTGTTCGAGTGTTCGATCCGTAATGCGCAAGAATTGGTATGTAAACCCGTTATTTACATATCTGCCACTGCGCAGGAGAATCCGTATAGGTGTTCGAGTGTTCGAACCGTAATGCGCAAGAAATGGTATGTAAACCCCGTATTTACAAATCTACCACTATGCAGGAGAATCCGTATAGGTGTTCGAGTGTTCGAACCGTAATGCGCAAGAAATGGTATGGAAACCCCGTATTTACATATCTGCCACTGTGCAGGGGAATCCGTATAGGTGTTGGAGTGTTCGAACCGTAATGCGCAAGAAATGGTAAGTAAACCCCGTATTTACATATCTGCCACTGTGCAGGAGAATCCGTATAGGTGTTCGAGTGTTCGAACCGTAATGCGCAAGAATTGGAATGGAAACCCCGTATTTACATATCTGCCACTGTGCAGAAGAATCCGTATAGGTGTTCGAGTGTTCGATCCGTAATGCGCAAGAATTGGTATGTAAACCCGTTATTTACATATCTACCACTGCGCAGGAGAATCCGTATAGGTGTTCGAGTGTTCGAACCGTAATGCGCAAGAAATGGTATGTAAACCCCGTATTTACATATCTGCCACTGCGCAGGAGAATCCGTATAGGTGTTCGAGTGTTCAAACCGTAATGCGCAAGAAATGGTATGGAAACCCCGTATTTACATATCTGCCACTGTGCAGGAGAATCCGTATAGGTGTTCGAGTGTTCGAACCGTAATGCGCAAGAAATGGTATGTAAACCCCGTATTTACATATCTGCCACTGTGCAGGAGAATTCGTATAGGTGTTCGAGTGTTCGAACCGTAATGCGCAAGAAATGGTATGGAAACCCCGTATTTACAAATCTACCACTCTGCAGGAGAATCCGTATAGGTGTTCGAGTGTTCGATCCGTAATGCGCAAGAAATGGTATGGAAACCCCGTATTTACAAATCTACCACTATGCAGGAGAATCCGTATTGGTGTTCGAGTGTTCGAACCGTAAGGCGCAAGAAATGGTATGTAAACCCCGTATTTACATATCTGCCACTGTGCAGGAGAATCCGTATAGGTGTTCGAGTGTTCGAACCGTAATGCGCAAGAATTGGTATGGAAACCCCATATTTACATATCTGCCACTGTGCAGGAGAATCCGTATAGGTGTTCGAGTGTTCGAACCGTAATGCACAAGAAATGATATGTAAACCCCGTATTTACTTATCTGCCACTGTGCAGGAGAATCCGTATAGGTGTTCGAGTGTTCGAACCGTAATGCGCAAGAAATGGTGTGTAAACCCCGTATTTACATATCTGCCACTGTGCAAAAAATCCGTATAGGTGTTCGAGTGTTCGAACCGTAATGCGCAAGAATTGGTATGGAAACCCCATATTTACATATCTGCCACTGTGCAGGAGAATCCGTATAGGTGTTTGAGTGTTCGAACCGTAATGCGCAAGAATTGGAATGGAAACCCCGTATTTACATATCTGCCACTGTGCAGAAGAATCCGTATAGGTGTTCGAGTGTTCGATCCGTAATGCGCAAGAATTGGTATGTAAACCCGTTATTTACATATCTGCCACTGCGCAGGAGAATCCGTATAGGTGTTCGAGTGTTCGAACCGTAATGCGCAAGAAATGGTATGTAAACCCCGTATTTACATATCTGCCACTGCGCAGGAGAATCCGTATAGGTGTTCGAGTGTTCGAACCGTAATGCGCAAGAAATGGTATGTAAACCCCGTATTTACATATCTGCCACTGCGCAGGAGAATCCGTATAGGTGTTCGAGTGTTCGAACCGTAATGCGCAAGAAATGGTATGTAAACCCCGTATTTACATATCTGCCACTGTGCAGGAGAATCCGTATAGGTGTTCGAGTGTTCGAACCGTAATGCGCAAGAAATGGTATGTAAACCCTGTATTTACATCTCTGCCACTGTGCAGGAGAATTCGTATAGGTGTTCGAGTGTTCGAACCGTAATGCGCAAGAAATGGTATGGAAACCCCGTATTTACAAATCTACCACTCTGCAGGAGAATCCGTATAGGTGTTCGAGTGTTCGATCCGTAATGCGCAAGAAATGGTATGGAAACCCCGTATTTACAAATCAACCACTATGCAGGAGAATCCGTATAAGTGTTCGAGTGTTCGAACCGTAAGGCGCAAGAAATGGTATGTAAACCCCGTATTTACATATCTGCCACTGTGCAGGAGAATCCGTATAGGTGTTCGAGTGTTCGAACCGTAATGCGCAAGAATTGGTATGGAAACCCCATATTTACATATCTGCCACTGTGCAGGAGAATCCGTATAGGTGTTCGAGTGTTCGAACCGTAATGCACAAGAAATGATATGTAAACCCCGTATTTACTTATCTTCCACTGTGCAGGAGAATCCGTATAGGTGTTCGAGTGTTCGAACCGTAATGCGCAAGAAATGGTGTGTAAACCCCGTATTTACATATCTGCCACTGTGCAAAAAATCCGTATAGGTGTTCGAGTGTTCGAACCGTAATGCGCAAGAATTGGTATGGAAACCCCATATTTACATATCTGCCACTGTGCAGGAGAATCCGCATAGGTGTTCGAGTGTTCGAACCGTAATGCGCAAGAATTGGAATGGAAACCCCGTATTTACATATCTGCCACTGTGCAGAAGAATCCGTATAGGTATTCGAGTGTTCGATCCGTAATGCGCAAGAATTGGTATGTAAACCCGTTATTTACATATCTGCCACTGCGCAGGAGAATCCGTATAGGTGTTCGAGTGTTCGAACCGTAATGCGCAAGAAATGGTATGTAAACCCCGTATTTACATATCTGCCACTGCACAGGAGAATCTGTATAGGTGTTCGAGTGTTCGAACCGTAATGCGCAAGAAATGGTATGGAAACCCCGTATTTACATATCTGCCACTGTGCAGGAGAATCCGAATAGGTGTTCGAGTGTTCGAACCGTAATGCGCAAGAAATGGTATGTAAACCCCGTATTTACATATCTGCCACTGTGCAGGAGAATCCGTATAGGTGTTCGAGTGTTCGAACCGTAATGCGCAAGAAATGGTATGGAAACCCCGTATTTACAAATCTACCACTCTGCAGGAGAATCCGTATAGGTGTTCGAGTGTTCGATCCGTAATGCGCAAGAATTGGTATGTAAACCCGTTATTTACATATCTGCCACTGCACAGGAGAATCCGTATAGGTGTTCGAGTGTTCGAACCGTAATGCGCAAGAAATGGTATGGAAACCCCGTATTTACAAATCTACCACTATGTAGGAGAATCCGTATAGGTGTTCGAGTGTTCGAACCGTAAGGCGCAAGAAATGGTATGTAAACCCCGTATTTACATATCTGCCACTGTGCAGGAGAATCCGTATAGGTGTTCGAGTGTTCGAACCGTAATGGGCAAGAAATGGTATGTAAACCCCTTATTTACATATCTGCCACTGTGCAGGAGAATCCGTATAGGTGTTCGAGTGTTCGAACCGTAATGCGCAAGAAATGGTATGGAAACCCCGTATTTACAAATCTACCACTATGCAGGAGAATCCGTATAGGTGTTCGAGTGTTCGAACCGTAAGGCGCAAGAAATGGTATGTAAACCCTGTATTTACATATCTGCCACTGTGCAGGAGAATCCGTATAGGTGTTCGAATGTTCGAACCGTAATGTGCAAGAAATGGTACGGAAACCCCGTATTTACATATCTGCCACTGTGCAGGAGAATCCGTATAGGTGTTCGAGTGTTCGAACCGTAATGCGCAAGAAATGGTACGGAAACCCCGTATTTACATATCTGCCACTGTGCAGGAGAATCCGTATAGGTGTTCGATTGTTCGAACCGTAATGTGCAAGAAATGGTATGTAAACCCCGTATTTACATATCTGCCACTGTGCAGTAGAATCCGTATAGGTGTTCGAGTGTTCGAACCGTAATGCATGAGAAATGGTAAGTAAACGCCGTATTTACCTATCTGCCACTGTGCAGGAGAATCCGTATAGGTGTTCGAGTGTTCGAACCGTAATGCGCAAGAAATGGTATGAAAACCTCGTATTTACAAATCTGCCACTGTGCAGGAGAATCCGTATAGGTGTTCGAGTGTTCGAACCGTAATGCGCAAGAAATGGTATGGAAACCCCGTATTTACATATCTGCCACTATGCAGGAGAATCCGTATAGGTGTTCGAGTGTTCGAACCGTAATGCGCAAGAAATGGTATGGAAACCCCGTATTTACATATCTGCCACTGTGCAGGAGAATCCGTATAGGTGTTCAAGTGTTCGAACCGTAATGCGCAAGAATTGGTATGGAAACCCCATATTTACATATCTGCCACTGTGCAGGAGAATCCGTATAGGTGTTCGAGTGTTCGAACCGTAATGCGCAAGAAATGATATGTAAACCCCGTATTTACTTATCTCCCACTGTGCAGGAGAATCCGTATAGGTATTCGAGTGTTCGAACCGTAAGGCGCAAGAAATGGTATGTAAACCCCGTATTTACATATCTGCCACTGTGCAGGAGAATCCGTATAGGTGTTCAAGTGTTCGAACCGTAATGCGCAAGAATTGGTATGGAAACCCCATATTTACATATCTGCCACTGTGCAGGAGAATCCGTATAGGTGTTCGAGTGTTCGAACCGTAATGCGCAAGAAATGGTAAGTAAACCCCGTATTTACATATCTGCCACTGTGCAGGAGAATCCGTATAGGTGTTCGAGTGTTCGAACCATAATGCGCAAGAATTGGAATGGAAACCCCGTATTTACATATCTGCCACTCTGCAGAAGAATCCGTATAGGTGTTCGAGTGTTCGATCCGTAATGCGCAAGAATTTGTATGTAAACCCGTTATTTACATATCAGCCACTGCGCAGGAGAATCCGTATAGGTGTTCGAGTGTTCGAACCGTAATGCGCAAGAAATGGTATGGAAACCCCGTATTTACAAATCTACCTCTATGCAGGAGAATCCGTATAGGTGTTCGAGTGTTCGAACCGTAATGCGCAAGAAATGGTATGGAAACCCCGTATTTACATATCTGCCACTGTGCAGGGGAATCCGTATAGGTGTTGGAGTGTTCGAACCGTAATGCGCAAGAAATGGTAAGTAAACCCCGTATTTACATATCTGCCACTGTGCAGGAGAATCCGTATAGGTGTTCGAGTGTTCGAACCGTAATGCGCAAGAATTGGAATGGAAACCCCGTATTTACATATCTGCCACTGTGCAGAAGAATTCGTATAGGTGTTCGAGTGTTCGATCCGTAATGCGCAAGAATTGGTATGTAAACCCGTTATTTACATATCTGCCACTGCGCAGGAGAATCCGTATAGGTGTTCGAGTGTTCGAACCGTAATGCACAAGAAATGATATGTAAACCCCGTATTTACTTATCTGCCACTGTGCAGGAGAATCCGTATAGGTGTTCGAGTGTTCGAACCGTAATGCGCAAGAAATGGTGTGTAAACCCCGTATTTACATATCTGCCACTGTGCAAAAAATCCGTATAGGTGTTCGAGTGTTCGAACCGTAATGCGCAAGAATTGGTATGGAAACCCCATATTTACATATCTGCCACTGTGCAGGAGAATCCGTATAGGTGTTCGAGTGTTCGAACCGTAATGCGCAAGAATTGGAATGGAAACCCCGTATTTACATATCTGCCACTGTGCAGAAGAATCCGTATAGGTGTTCGAGTGTTCGATCCGTAATGCGCAAGAATTGGTATGTAAACCCGTTATTTACATATCTGCCACTGCGCAGGAGAATCCGTATAGGTGTTCGAGTGTTCGAACCGTAATGCGCAAGAAATGGTATGTAAACCCCGTATTTACATATCTGCCACTGCGCAGGAGAATCCGTATAGGTGTTCGAGTGTTTGAACCGTAATGCGCAAGAAATGGTATGTAAACCCCGTATTTACATATCTGCCACTGCGCAGGAGAATCCGTATAGGTGTTCGAGTGTTCGAACCGTAATGCGCAAGAAATGGTATGGAAACCCCGTATTTACATATCTGCCACTGTGCAGGAGAATCCGTATAGGTGTTCGAGTGTTCGAACCGTAATGCGCAAGAAATGGTATGTAAACCCTGTATTTACATATCTGCCACTGTGCAGGAGAATTCGTATAGGTGTTCGAGTGTTCGAACCGTAATGCGCAAGAAATGGTATGGAAACCCCGTATTTACAAATCTACCACTCTGCAGGAGAATCCGTATAGGTGTTCGAGTGTTCGATCCGTAATGCGCAAGAAATGGTATGGAAACCCCGTATTTACAAATCTACCACTATGCAGGAGAATCCGTATAGGTGTTCGAGTGTTCGAACCGTAATGCGCAAGAATTGGTATGGAAACCCCATATTTACATATCTGCCACTGTGCAGGAGAATCCGTATAGGTGTTCGAGTGTTCGAACCGTAATGCGCAAGAATTGGAATGGAAACCCCGTATTTACATATCTGCCACTGTGCAGAAGAATCCGTATAGGTATTCGAGTGTTCGATCCGTAATGCGCAAGAATTGGTATGTAAACCCGTTATTTACATATCTGCCACTGCGCAGGAGAATCCGTATAGGTTTTCGAGTGTTCGAACCGTAATGCGCAAGAAATGGTATGTAATCCCCGTATTTACATATCTACCACTGCACAGGAGAATCCGTATAGGTGTTCGAGTGTTCGAACCGTAATGCACAAGAAATGGTATGGAAACCCCGTATTTACATATCTGCCACTGTGCAGGAGAATCCGAATAGGTGTTCGAGTGTTCGAACCGTAATGCGCAAGAAATGGTATGTAAACCCCGTATTTACATATCTACCACTGTGCAGGAGAATCCGTATAGGTGTTCGAGTGTTCGAACCGTAATGCGCAAGAAATGGTATGGAAACCCCGTATTTACAAATCTACCACTCTGCAGGAGAATCCGTATAGGTGTTCGAGTGTTCGATCCGTAATGCGCAAGAATTGGTATGTAAACCCGTTATTTACATATCTGCCACTGCACAGGAGAATCCGTATAGGTGTTCGAGTGTTCGAACCGTAATGCGCAAGAAATGGTATGGAAACCCCGTATTTACAAATCTACCACTATGTAGGAGAATCCGTATAGGTGTTCGAGTGTTCGAACCGTAAGGCGCAAGAAATGGTATGTAAACCCCGTATTTACATATCTGCCACTGTGCAGGAGAATCCGTATAGGTGTTCGAGTGTTCGAACCGTAATGCATGAGAAATGGTAAGTAAACGCCGTATTTACATATCTGCCACTGTGCAGGAGAATCCGTATAGGTGTTCGAGTGTTCGAACCGTAATGCGCAAGAAATGGTATGAAAACCCCGTATTTACAAATCTGCCACTGTGCAGGAGAATCCGTATAGGTGTTCGAGTGTTCGAACCGTAATGCGCAAGAAATGGTATGGAAACCCCGTATTTACATATCTGCCACTATGCAGGAGAATCCCTATAGGTGTTCGAGTGTTCGAACCGTAATGCGCAAGAAATGGTATGGAAACCCCGTATTTACATATCTGCCACTGTGCAGGAGAATCCGTATAGGTGTTCCAGTGTTCGAACCGTAATGCGCAAGAATTGGTATGGAAACCCCATATTTACATATCTGCCACTGTGCAGGAGAATCCGTATAGGTGTTCGAGTGTTCGAACCGTAATGCGCAAGAAATGATATGTAAACCCCGTATTTACTTATCTCCCACTGTGCAGGAGAATCCGTATAGGTATTCGAGTGTTCGAACCGTAATGCGCAAGAAATGGTATGGAAACCCCGTATTTACATATCTGCCACTCTGCAGAAGAATCCGTATAGGTGTTCGAGTGTTCGATCCGTAATGCGCAAGAATTGGTATGTAAACCCGTTATTTACATATCTGCCACTGCGCAGGAGAATCCGTATAGGTGTTCGAGTGTTCGAACCGTAATGCGCAAGAAATGGTATGGAAACCCCGTATTTACATATCTGCCACTGTGCAGGAGAATCCGAATAGGTGTTCGAGTGTTCGAACCGTAATGCGCAAGAAATGGTAAGTAAACCCCGTATTTACATATCTGCCACTGTGCAGGAGAATCCGTATAGGTGTTCGAGTGTTCGAACCGTAATGCGCAAGAATTGGAATGGAAACCCCGTATTTACATATCTGCCACTGTGCAGGAGAACCCGTATAGGTGTTCGAGTGTTCGAACCGTAATGCGCAAGAAATGGTATGAAAACCCCGTATTTACAAATCTGCCACTATGCCGGAGAATCCGTATAAGTGTTCGAGTGTTCGAAACGTAATGCGCAAGAAATGGTATGTAAACCCCGTATTTAAATATCTGCCACTGCACAGGAGAATCCGTATTGGTGTTCGAGTGTTCGAACCGTAATGCGAAAGAAATGGTATGGAAACCCCGTATTTACATATCTGCCACTGTGCAGGAGAATCCGTATAGGTGTTCGAGTGTTCGAACCGTAATGCGCAAGAAATGGTATGTAAACCCCGTATTTACATATCTGCCACTG
Source organism: Camellia sinensis (assembly GCF_055761805.1). Taxonomy (NCBI): domain Eukaryota; kingdom Viridiplantae; phylum Streptophyta; class Magnoliopsida; order Ericales; family Theaceae; genus Camellia; species Camellia sinensis. The sequence goes on along the minus strand of NW_028128989.1, from coordinate 1,298,024 downwards.
TGCAGGAGAATCCGTATAGGTGTTCGAGTGTTCGAACCGTAATGCGCAAGAAATGGTATGGAAACCCCGTATTTACAAATCTACCACTATGCAGGAGAATCCGTATAGGTGTTCGAGTGTTCGATCCGTAATGCGCAAGAATTGGTATGTTAACCCGTTATTTACATATCTGCCACTGCACAGGAGAATCCGTATAGGTGTTCGAGTGTTCGAACCGTAATGCGCAAGAAATGGTATGGAAACCTCGTATTTACAAATCTACCACTATGCAGGAGAATCCGTATAGGTGTTCGAGTGTTCGAACCGTAAGGCGCAAGAAATGGTATGTAAACCCCGTATTTACATATCTGCCACTGTGCAGGAGAATCCGTATAGGTGTTCGAGTGTTCGAACCGTAATGGGCAAGAAATGGTATGTAAACCCCGTATTTACATATCTGCCACTGTGCAGGAGAATCCGTATAGGTGTTCGAGTGTTCGAACCGTAATGCGCAAGAAATGGTATGGAAACCCCGTATTTACAAATCTACCACTATGCAGGAGAATCCGTATAGGTGTTCGACTGTTCGAACCGTAAGGCGCAAGAAATGGTATGTAAACCCCGTATTTACATATCTGCCACTGTGCAGGAGAATCCGTATAGGTGTTCGAGTGTTCGAACCGTAATGTGCAAGAAATGGTATGGAAACCCCGTATTTACATATCTGCCACTGTGCAGGAGAATCCGTATAGGTGTTCGAGTGTTCGAACCGTAATGCGCAAAAAATGGTACGGAAACCCCGTATTTACATATCTGCCACTGTGCAGGAGAATCCGTATAGGTGTTCGATTGTTCGAACCGTAATGTGCAAGAAATGGTATGTAAACCCCGTATTTACATATCTGCCACTGTGCAGGAGAATCCGTATAGGTGTTCGAGTGTTCGAACCGTAATGCATGAGAAATGGTAAGTAAACGCCGTATTTACATATCTGCCACTGTGCAGGAGAATCCGTATAGGTGTTCGAGTGTTCGAACCGTAATGCGCAAGAAATGGTATGGAAACCCCGTATTTACAAATCTACCACTATGCAGGAGAATCCGTATAGGTGTTCGATTGTTCGAACCGTAAGGCGCAAGAAATGGTATGTAAACCCCGTATTTACATATCTGCCACTGTGCAGGAGAATCCGTATAGGTGTTCGAGTGTTCGAACCGTAATGCGCAAGAATTGGAATGGAAACCCCGTATTTACATATCTGCCACTGTGCAGGAGAACCCGTATAGGTGTTCGAGTGTTCGAACCGTAATGCGCAAGAAATGGTATGAAAACCCCGTATTTACAAATCTGCCACTATGCAGGAGAATCCGTATAAGTGTTCGAGTGTTCGAAACGTAATGCGCAAGAAATGGTATGTAAACCCCGTATTTACATATCTGCCACTGCGCAGGAGAATCCGTATCGCTGTTCGAGTGTTCGAACCGTAATGCGCAAGAAATGGTATGGAAACCCCGTATTTACATATCTGCCACTGTGCAGGAGAATCCGTATAGGTGTTCGAGTGTTCGAACCGTAATGCGCAAGAAATGGTATGTAAACCCCGTATTTACATATCTGCCACTGTGCAGGAGAATCCGTATAGGTGTTCGAGTGTTCGAACCGTAATGCGCAAGAAATGGTATGGAAACCCCGTATTTACAAATCTACCACTATGCAGGAGAATCCGTATAGGTGTTCGAGTGTTCGATCCGTAATGCGCAAGAATTGGTATGTAAACCCGTTATTTACATATCTGCCACTGCACAGGAGAATCCGTATAGGTGTTCGAGTGTTCGAACCGTAATGCGCAAGAAATGGTATGGAAACCCCGTATTTACAAATCTACCACTATGCAGGAGAATCCGTATAGGTGTTCGAGTGTTCGAACCGTAAGGCGCAAGAAATGGTATGTAAACCCCGTATTTACATACCTGCCACTGTGCAGGAGAATCCGTATAGGTGTTCGAGTGTTCGAACCGTAATGGGCAAGAAATGGTATGTAAACCCCGTATTTACATATCTGCCACTGTGCAGGAGAATCCGTATAGGTGTTCGAGTGTTCGAACCGTAATGCGCAAGAAATGGTATGGAAACCCCGTACTTACAAATCTACCACTATGCAGGAGAATCCGTATAGGTGTTCGAGTGTTCGAACCGTAAGGCGCAAGAAATGGTATGTAAACCCCGTATTTACATATCTGCCACTGTGCAGGAGAATCCGTATAGGTGTTCGAGTGTTCGAACCGTAATGTGCAAGAAATGGTATGGAAACCCTGTATTTACATATCTGCCACTGTGCAGGAGAATCCGTATAGGTGTTCAAGTGTTCGAACCGTAATGCGCAAGAAATGGTACGGAAACCCCGTATTTACATATCTGCCACTGTGCAGGAGAATCCGTATAGGTGTTCGATTGTTCGAACCGTAATGTGCAAGAAATGGTATGTAAACCCCGTATTTACATATCTGCCACTGTGCAGGAGAATCCGTATAGGTGTTCGAGTGTTCGAACCGTAATGCATGAGAAATGGTAAGTAAACGCCGTATTTACATATCTGCCACTGTGCAGGAGAATCCGTATAGGTGTTCGAGTGTTCGAACCGTAATGCGCAAGAAATGGTATGGAAACCCCGTATTTACAAATCTACCACTATGCAGGAGAATCCGTATAGGTGTTCGAGTGTTCGAACCGTAAGGCGCAAGAAATGGTATGTAAACCCCGTATTTACATATCTGCCACTGTGCAGGAGAATCCGTATAGGTGTTCGAGTGTTCGAACCGTAAGGCGCAAGAAATGGTATGTAAACCCCGTATTTACATATCTGCCACTATGCAGGAGAATCCGTATAGGTGTTCGAGTGTTCGAACCGTAATGGGCAAGAAATGGTATGTAAACCCCGTATTTACATATCTGCCACTGTGCAGGAGAATCCGTATAGGTGTTCGAGTGTTCGAACCGTAATGCGCAAGAAATGGTATGGAAACCCCGTATTTACAAATCTACCACTATGCAGGAGAATCCATATAGGTGTTCGAGTGTTCGAACCGTAAGGCGCAAGAAATGGTATGTAAACCCCGTATTTACATATCTGCCACTGTGCAGGAGAATCCGTATAGGTGTTCGAGTGTTCGAACGGTAATGTGCAAGAAATGGTATGGAAACCCCGTATTTACATATCTGCCACTGTGCAGGAGAATCCGTATAGGTGTTCGAGTGTTCGAACCGTAATGCGCAAAAAATGGTACGGAAACCCCGTATTTACATATCTGCCACTGTGCAGGAGAATCCGTATAGGTGTTCGATTGTTCGAACCGTAATGTGCAAGAAATGGTATGTAAACCCCGTATTTACATATCTGCCACTGTGCAGGAGAATCCGTATAGGTGTTCGAGTGTTCGAACCGTAATGCATGAGAAATGGTAAGTAAACGCCGTATTTACATATCTGCCACTGTGAAGGAGAATCCGTATAGGTGTTCGAGTGTTCGAACCGTAATGCGCAAGAAATGGTATGGAAACCCCGTATTTACAAATCTACCACTATGCAGGAGAATCCGTATAGGTGTTCGATTGTTCGAACCGTAAGGCGCAAGAAATGGTATGTAAACCCCGTATTTACATATCTGCCACTGTGCAGGAGAATCCGTATAGGTGTTCGAGTGTTCGAACCGTAATGCGCAAGAATTGGAATGGAAACCCCGTATTTACATATCTGCCACTGTGCAGGAGAACCCGTATAGGTGTTCAAGTGTTCGAACCGTAATGCGCAAGAAATGGTATGAAAACCCCGTATTTACAAATCTGCCACTATGCAGGAGAATCCGTATAAGTGTTCGAGTGTTCGAAACGTAATGCGCAAGAAATGGTATGTAAACCCCGTATTTACATATCTGCCACTGCGCAGGAGAATCCGTATCGGTGTTCGAGTGTTCGAACCGTAATGCGCAAGAAATGGTATGGAACCCCGTATTTACATATCTGCCACTGTGCAGGAGAATCCGTATAGGTGTTCGAGTGTTCGAACCGTAATGCGCAAGAAATGGTATGTAAACCCCGTATTTACATATCTACCACTATGCAGGAGAATCCGTATAGGTGTTCGAGTGTTCGAACCGTAATGCGCAAGAAATGGTATGGAAACCCCGTATTTACATATCTGCCACTGTGCAGGGGAATCCGTATAGGTGTTGGAGTGTTCGAACCGTAATGCGCAAGAAATGGTAAGTAAACCCCGTATTTACATATCTGCCACTGTGCAGGAGAATCCGTATAGGTGTTCGAGTGTTCGAACCGTAATGCGCAAGAATTGGAATGGAAACCCCGTATTTACATATCTGCCACTGTGCAGAAGAATCCGTATAGGTGTTCGAGTGTTCGATCCGTAATGCGCAAGAATTGGTATGTAAACCCGTTATTTACATATCTACCACTGCGCAGGAGAATCCGTATAGGTGTTCGAGTGTTCGAACCGTAATGCGCAAGAAATGGTATGTAAACCCCGTATTTACGTATCTGCCACTGCGCAGGAGAATCCGTATAGGTGTTCGAGTGTTCAAACCGTAATGCGCAAGAAATGGTATGGAAACCCCGTATTTACATATCTGCCACTGTGCAGGAGAATCCGTATAGGTGTTCGAGTGTTCGAACCGTAATGCGCAAGAAATGGTATGTAAACCCCGTATTTACATATCTGCCACTGTGCAGGAGAATTCGTATAGGTGTTCGAGTGTTCGAACCGTAATGCGCAAGAAATGGTATGGAAACCCCGTATTTACAAATCTACCACTCTGCAGGAGAATCCGTATAGGTGTTCGAGTGTTCGATCCGTAATGCGCAAGAAATGGTATGGAAACCCCGTATTTACAAATCTACCACTATGCAGGAGAATCCGTATAGGTGTTCGAGTGTTCGAACCGTAAGGCGCAAGAAATGGTATGTAAACCCCGTATTTACATATCTGCCACTGTGCAGGAGAATCCGTATAGGTGTTCGAGTGTTCGAACCGTAATGCGCAAGAATTGGTATGGAAACCCCATATTTACATATCTGCCACTGTGCTGGAGAATCCGTATAGGTGTTCGAGTGTTCGAACCGTAATGCACAAGAAATGATATGTAAACCCCGTATTTACTTATCTGCCACTGTGCAGGAGAATCCGTATAGGTGTTCGAGTGTTCGAACCGTAATGCGCAAGAAATGGTGTGTAAACCCCGTATTTACATATCTGCCACTGTGCAAAAAATCCGTATAGGTGTTCGAGTGTTCGAACCGTAATGCGCAAGAATTTGTATGGAAACCCCATATTTACATATCAGCCACTGTGCAGGAGAATCCGTATAGGTGTTCGAGTGTTCGAACCGTAATGCGCAAGAATTGGAATGGAAACCCCGTATTTACATATCTGCCACTGTGCAGAAGAATCCGTATAGGTGTTCGAGTGTTCGATCCGTAATGCGCAAGAATTGGTATGTAAACCCGTTATTTACATATCTGCCACTGCGCAGGAGAATCCGTATAGGTGTTCGAGTGTTCGAACCGTAATGCGCAAGAAATGGTATGGAACCCCGTATTTACATATCTGCCACTGTGCAGGAGAATCCGTATAGGTGTTCGAGTGTTCGAACCGTAATGCGCAAGAAATGGTATGTAAACCCCGTATTTACATATCTACCACTATGCAGGAGAATCCGTATAGGTGTTCGAGTGTTCGAACCGTAATGCGCAAGAAATGGTATGGAAACCCCGTATTTACATATCTGCCACTGTGCAGGGGAATCCGTATAGGTGTTGGAGTGTTCGAACCGTAATGCGCAAGAAATGGTAAGTAAACCCCGTATTTACATATCTGCCACTGTGCAGGAGAATCCGTATAGGTGTTCGAGTGTTCGAACCGTAATGCGCAAGAATTGGAATGGAAACCCCGTATTTACATATCTGCCACTGTGCAGAAGAATCCGTATAGGTGTTCGAGTGTTCGATCCGTAATGCGCAAGAATTGGTATGTAAACCCGTTATTTACATATCTACCACTGCGCAGGAGAATCCGTATAGGTGTTCGAGTGTTCGAACCGTAATGCGCAAGAAATGGTATGTAAACCCCGTATTTACATATCTGCCACTGCGCAGGAGAATCCGTATAGGTGTTCGAGTGTTCAAACCGTAATGCGCAAGAAATGGTATGGAAACCCCGTATTTACATATCTGCCACTGTGCAGGAGAATCCGTATAGGTGTTCGAGTGTTCGAACCGTAATGCGCAAGAAATGGTATGTAAACCCCGTATTTACATATCTGCCACTGTGCAGGAGAATTCGTATAGGTGTTCGAGTGTTCGAACCGTAATGCGCAAGAAATGGTATGGAAACCCCGTATTTACAAATCTACCACTCTGCAGGAGAATCCGTATAGGTGTTCGAGTGTTCGATCCGTAATGCGCAAGAAATGGTATGGAAACCCCGTATTTACAAATCTACCACTATGCAGGAGAATCCGTATAGGTGTTCGAGTGTTCGAACCGTAAGGCGCAAGAAATGGTATGTAAACCCCGTATTTACATATCTGCCACTGTGCAGGAGAATCCGTATAGGTGTTCGAGTGTTCGAACCGTAATGCGCAAGAATTGGTATGGAAACCCCATATTTACATATCTGCCACTGTGCTGGAGAATCCGTATAGGTGTTCGAGTGTTCGAACCGTAATGCACAAGAAATGATATGTAAACCCCGTATTTACTTATCTGCCACTGTGCAGGAGAATCCGTATAGGTGTTCGAGTGTTCGAACCGTAATGCGCAAGAAATGGTGTGTAAACCCCGTATTTACATATCTGCCACTGTGCAAAAAATCCGTATAGGTGTTCGAGTGTTCGAACCGTAATGCGCAAGAATTTGTATGGAAACCCCATATTTACATATCTGCCACTGTGCAGGAGAATCCGTATAGGTGTTCGAGTGTTCGAACCGTAATGCGCAAGAATTGGAATGGAAACCCCGTATTTACATATCTGCCACTGTGCAGAAGAATCCGTATAGGTGTTCGAGTGTTCGATCCGTAATGCGCAAGAATTGGTATGTAAACCCGTTATTTACATATCTGCCACTGCGCAGGAGAATCCGTATAGGTGTTCGAGTGTTCGAACCGTAATGCGCAAGAAATGGTATGTAAACCCCATATTTACATATCTGCCACTGCGCAGGAGAATCCGTATAGGTGTTCGAGTGTTCGAACCGTAATGCGCAAGAAATGGTATGTAAACCCCGTATTTACATATCTGCCACTGCGCAGGAGAATCCGTATAGGTGTTCGAGTGCTCGAACCGTAATGCGCAAGAAATGGTATGGAAACCCCGTATTTACATATCTGCCACTGTGCAGGAGAATCCGTATAGGTGTTCGAGTGTTCGATCCGTAATGCGCAATAATTGGTATGTAAACCCGTTATTTATATATCTGCCACTGCGCAGGAGAATCCGTATAGGTGTTCGAGTGTTCGAACCGTAATGCGCAAGAAATGGTATGTAAACCCCGTATTTACATATCTGCCACTGCGCAGGAGAATCCGTATAGGTGTTCGAGTGTTCGAACTGTAATGCGCAAGAATTGGTATGGAAACCCCGTATTTACAAATCTACCACTCTGCAGGAGAATCCGTATAGGTGTTCGAGTGTTCGATCCGTAATGCGCAAGAAATGGTATGGAAACCCCGTATTTACAAATCTACCACTATGCAGGAGAATCCGTATAGGTGTTCGAGTGTTCGAACCGTAAGGCGCAAGAAATGGTATGTAAACCCCGTATTTACATATCTGCCACTGTGCAGGAGAATCCGTATAGGTGTTCGAGTGTTCGAACCGTAATGCGCAAGAATTGGTATGGAAACCCCATATTTACATATCTGCCACTGTGCAGGAGAATCCGTATAGGTGTTCGAGTGTTCGAACCGTAATGCGCAAGAATTGGAATGGAAACCCCGTATTTACATATCTGCCACTGTGCAGAAGAATCCGTATAGGTATTCGAGTGTTCGATCCGTAATGCGCAAGAATTGGTATGTAAACCCGTTATTTACATATCTGCCACTGCGCAGGAGAATCCGTATAGGTTTTCGAGTGTTCGAACCGTAATGCGCAAGAAATGGTATGTAAACCCCGTATTTACATATCTGCCACTGCACAGGAGAATCCGTATAGGTGTTCGAGTGTTCGAACCGTAATGCGCAAGAAATGGTATGGAAACCCCGTATTTACATATCTGCCACTGTGCAGGAGAATCCGAATAGGTGTTCGAGTGTTCGAACCGTAATGCGCAAGAAATGGTATGTAAACCCCGTATTTACATATCTGCCACTGTGCAGGAGAATCCGTATAGGTGTTCGAGTGTTCGAACCGTAATGCGCAAGAAATGGTATGGAAACCCCGTATTTACAAATCTACCACTCTGCAGGAGAATCCGTATAGGTGTTCGAGTGTTCGATCCGTAATGCGCAAGAATTGGTATGTAAACCCGTTATTTACATATCTGCCACTGCACAGGAGAATCCGTATAGGTGTTCGAGTGTTCGAACCGTAATGCGCAAGAAATGGTATGGAAACCCCGTATTTACAAATCTACCACTATGTAGGAGAATCCGTATAGGTGTTCGAGTGTTCGAACCGTAAGGCGCAAGAAATGGTATGTAAACCCCGTATTTACATATCTGCCACTGTGCAGGAGAATCCGTATAGGTGTTCGAGTGTTCGAACCGTAATGGGCAAGAAATGGTATGTAAACCCCGTATTTACATATCTGCCACTGTGCAGGAGAATCCGTATAGGTGTTCGAGTGTTCGAACCGTAATGCGCAAGAAATGGTATGGAAACCCCGTATTTACAAATCTACCACTATGCAGGAGAATCCATATAGGTGTTCGAGTGTTCGAACCGTAAGGCGCAAGAAATGGTATGTAAACCCCGTATTTACATATCTGCCACTGTGCAGGAGAATCCGTATAGGTGTTCGAGTGTTCGAACGGTAATGTGCAAGAAATGGTATGGAAACCCCGTATTTACATATCTGCCACTGTGCAGGAGAATCCGTATAGGTGTTCGAGTGTTCGAACCGTAATGCGCAAAAAATGGTACGGAAACCCCGTATTTACATATCTGCCACTGTGCAGGAGAATCCGTATAGGTGTTCGATTGTTCGAACCGTAATGTGCAAGAAATGGTATGTAAACCCCGTATTTACATATCTGCCACTGTGCAGGAGAATCCGTATAGGTGTTCGAGTGTTCGAACCGTAATGCATGAGAAATGGTAAGTAAACGCCGTATTTACATATCTGCCACTGTGAAGGAGAATCCGTATAGGTGTTCGAGTGTTCGAACCGTAATGCGCAAGAAATGGTATGGAAACCCCGTATTTACAAATCTACCACTATGCAGGAGAATCCGTATAGGTGTTCGATTGTTCGAACCGTAAGGCGCAAGAAATGGTATGTAAACCCCGTATTTACATATCTGCCACTGTGCAGGAGAATCCGTATAGGTGTTCGAGTGTTCGAACCGTAATGCGCAAGAATTGGAATGGAAACCCCGTATTTACATATCTGCCACTGTGCAGGAGAACCCGTATAGGTGTTCGAGTGTTCGAACCGTAATGCGCAAGAAATGGTATGAAAACCCCGTATTTACAAATCTGCCACTATGCAGGAGAATCCGTATAAGTGTTCGAGTGTTCGAAACGTAATGCGCAAGAAATGGTATGTAAACCCCGTATTTACATATCTGCCACTGCGCAGGAGAATCCGTATCGGTGTTCGAGTGTTCGAACCGTAATGCGCAAGAAATGGTATGAAAACCCCGTATTTACATATCTGCCACTGTGCAGGAGAATCCGTATAGGTGTTCGAGTGTTCGAACCGTAATGCGCAAGAAATGGTATGTAAACCCCGTATTTACATATCTACCACTATGCAGGAGAATCCGTATAGGTGTTCGAGTGTTCGAACCGTAATGCGCAAGAAATGGTATGGAAACCCCGTATTTACATATCTGCCACTGTGCAGGGGAATCCGTATAGGTGTTGGAGTGTTCGAACCGTAATGCGCAAGAAATGGTAAGTAAACCCCGTATTTACATATCTGCCACTGTGCAGGAGAATCCGTATAGGTGTTCGAGTGTTCGAACCGTAATGCGCAAGAATTGGAATGGAAACCCCGTATTTACATATCTGCCACTGTGCAGAAGAATCCGTATAGGTGTTCGAGTGTTCGATCCGTAATGCGCAAGAATTGGTATGTAAACCCGTTATTTACATATCTACCACTGCGCAGGAGAATCCGTATAGGTGTTCGAGTGTTCGAACCGTAATGCGCAAGAAATGGTATGTAAACCCCGTATTTACATATCTGCCACTGCGCAGGAGAATCCGTATAGGTGTTCGAGTGTTCAAACCGTAATGCGCAAGAAATGGTATGGAAACCCCGTATTTACATATCTGCCACTGTGCAGGAGAATCCGTATAGGTGTTCGAGTGTTCGAACCGTAATGCGCAAGAAATGGTATGTAAACCCCGTATTTACATATCTGCCACTGTGCAGGAGAATTCGTATAGGTGTTCGAGTGTTCGAACCGTAATGCGCAAGAAATGGTATGGAAACCCCGTATTTACAAATCTACCACTCTGCAGGAGAATCCGTATAGGTGTTCGAGTGTTCGATCCGTAATGCACAAGAAATGGTATGGAAACCCCGTATTTACAAATCTACCACTATGCAGGAGAATCCGTATAGGTGTTCGAGTGTTCGAACCGTACGGCGCAAGAAATGGTATGTAAACCCCGTATTTACATATCTGCCACTGTGCAGGAGAATCCGTATAGGTGTTCGAGTGTTCGAACCGTAATGCGCAAGAATTGGTATGGAAACCCCATATTTACATATCTGCCACTGTGCTGGAGAATCCGTATAGGTGTTCGAGTGTTCGAACCGTAATGCACAAGAAATGATATGTAAACCCCGTATTTACTTATCTGCCACTGTGCAGGAGAATCCGTATAGGTGTTCGAGTGTTCGAACCGTAATGCGCAAGAAATGGTGTGTAAACCCCGTATTTACATATCTGCCACTGTGCAAAAAATCCGTATAGGTGTTCGAGTGTTCGAACCGTAATGCGCAAGAATTGGTATGGAAACCCCATATTTACATATCTGCCACTGTGCAGGAGAATCCGTATCGGTGTTCGAGTGTTCGAACCGTAATGCGCAAGAATTGGAATGGAAACCCCGTATTTACATATCTGCCACTGTGCAGAAGAATCCGTATAGGTGTTCGAGTGTTCGATCCGTAATGCGCAAGAATTGGTATGTAAACCCGTTATTTACATATCTGCCACTGCGCAGGAGAATCCGTATAGGTGTTCGAGTGTTCGAACCGTAATGCGCAAGAAATGGTATGTAAACCCCATATTTACATATCTGCCATGGCGCAGGAGAATCCGTATAGGTGTTCGAGTGTTCGAACCGTAATGCGCAAGAAATGGTATGTAAACCCCGTATTTACATATCTGCCACTGCGCAGGAGAATCCGTATAGGTGTTCGAGTGTTCGAACCGTAATGCGCAAGAAATGGTATGGAAACCCCGTATTTACATATCTGCCACTGTGCAGGAGAATCCGTATAGGTGTTCGAGTGTTCGATCCGTAATGCGCAATAATTGGTATGTAAACCCGTTATTTACATATCTGCCACTGCGCAGGAGAATCCGTATAGGTGTTCGAGTGTTCGAACCGTAATGCGCAAGAAATGGTATGTAAACCCCGTATTTACATATCTGCCACTGCGCAGGAGAATCCGTATAGGTGTTCGAGTGTTCGAACCGTAATGCGCAAGAAATGGTATGGAAACCCCGTATTTACAAATCTACCACTCTGCAGGAGAATCCGTATAGGTGTTCGAGTGTTCGATCCGTAATGCGCAAGAAATGGTATGGAAACCCCGTATTTACAAATCTACCACTATGCAGGAGAATCCGTATAGGTGTTCGAGTGTTCGAACCGTAAGGCGCAAGAAATGGTATGTAAACCCCGTATTTACATATCTGCCACTGTGCAGGAGAATCCGTATAGGTGTTCGAGTGTTCGAACCGTAATGCGCAAGAATTGGTATGGAAACCCCATATTTACATATCTGCCACTGTGCAGGAGAATCCGTATAGGTGTTCGAGTGTTCGAACCGTAATGCGCAAGAATTGGAATGGAAACCCCGTATTTACATATCTGCCACTGTGCAGAAGAATCCGTATAGGTATTCGAGTGTTCGATCCGTAATGCGCAAGAATTGGTATGTAAACCCGTTATTTACATATCTGCCACTGCGCAGGAGAATCCGTATAGGTTTTCGAGTGTTCGAACCGTAATGCGCAAGAAATGGTATGTAAACCCCGTATTTACATATCTGCCACTGCACAGGAGAATCCGTATAGGTGTTCGAGTGTTCGAACCGTAATGCGCAAGAAATGGTATGGAAACCCCGTATTTACATATCTGCCACTGTGCAGGAGAATCCGAATAGGTGTTCGAGTGTTCGAACCGTAATGCGCAAGAAATGGTATGTAAACCCCGTATTTACATATCTGCCACTGTGCAGGAGAATCCGTATAGGTGTTCGAGTGTTCGAACCGTAATGCGCAAGAAATGGTATGGAAACCCCGTATTTACAAATCTACCACTCTGCAGGAGAATCCGTATAGGTGTTCGAGTGTTCGATCCGTAATGCGCAAGAATTGGTATGTAAACCCGTTATTTACATATCTGCCACTGCACAGGAGAATCCGTATAGGTGTTGGAGTGTTCGAACCGTAATGCGCAAGAAATGGTATGGAAACCCCGTATTTACAAATCTACCACTATGTAGGAGAATCCGTATAGGTGTTCGAGTGTTCGAACCGTAAGGCGCAAGAAATGGTATGTAAACCCCGTATTTACATATCTGCCACTGTGCAGGAGAATCCGTATAGGTGTTCGAGTGTTCGAACCGTAATGGGCAAGAAATGGTATGTAAACCCCTTATTTACATATCTGCCACTGTGCAGGAGAATCCGTATAGGTGTTCGAGTGTTCGAACCGTAATGCGCAAGAAATGGTATGGAAACCCCGTATTTACAAATCTACCACTATGCAAGAGAATCCGTATAGGTGTTCGAGTGTTCGAACCGTAAGGCGCAAGAAATGGTATGTAAACCCTGTATTTACATATCTGCCACTGTGCAGGAGAATCCGTATAGGTGTTCGAATGTTCGAACCGTAATGTGCAAGAAATGGTACGGAAACCCCGTATTTACATATCTGCCACTGTGCAGGAGAATCCGTATAGGTGTTCGAGTGTTCGAACCGTAATGCGCAAGAAATGGTACGGAAACCCCGTATTTACATATCTGCCACTGTGCAGGAGAATCCGTATAGGTGTTCGATTGTTCGAACCGTAATGTGCAAGAAATGGTATGTAAACCCCGTATTTACATATCTGCCACTGTGCAGGAGAATCCGTATAGGTGTTCGAGTGTTCGAACCGTAATGCATGAGAAATGGTAAGTAAACGCCGTATTTACCTATCTGCCACTGTGCAGGAGAATCCGTATAGGTGTTCGAGTGTTCGAACCGTAATGCGCAAGAAATGGTATGAAAACCTCGTATTTACAAATCTGCCACTGTGCAGGAGAATCCGTATAGGTGTTCGAGTGTTCGAACCGTAATGCGCAAGAAATGGTATGGAAACCCCGTATTTACATATCTGCCACTATGCAGGAGAATCCGTATAGGTGTTCGAGTGTTCGAACCGTAATGCGCAAGAAATGGTATGGAAACCCCGTATTTACATATCTGCCACTGTGCAGGAGAATCCGTATAGGTGTTCAAGTGTTCGAACCGTAATGCGCAAGAATTGGTATGGAAACCCCATATTTACATATCTGCCACTGTGCAGGAGAATCCGTATAGGTGTTCGAGTGTTCGAACCGTAATGCGCAAGAAATGATATGTAAACCCCGTATTTACTTATCTCCCACTGTGCAGGAGAATCCGTATAGGTATTCGAGTGTTCGAACCGTAAGGCGCAAGAAATGGTATGTAAACCCCGTATTTACATATCTGCCACTGTGCAGGAGAATCCGTATAGGTGTTCAAGTGTTCGAACCGTAATGCGCAAGAATTGGTATGGAAACCCCATATTTACATATCTGCCACTGTGCAGGAGAATCCGTATAGGTGTTCGAGTGTTCGAACCGTAATGCGCAAGAAATGGTATGGAAACCCCGTATTTACAAATCTACCACTCTGCAGGAGAATCCGTATAGGTGTTCGAGTGTTCGATCCGTAATGCGCAAGAAATGGTATGGAAACCCCGTATTTACAAATCTACCACTATGCAGGAGAATCCGTATAGGTGTTCGAGTGTTCGAACCGTAAGGCGCAAGAAATGGTATGTAAACCCCGTATTTACATATCTGCCACTGTGCAGGAGAATCCGTATAGGTGTTCGAGTGTTCGAACCGTAATGCGCAAGAATTGGTATGGAAACCCCATATTTACATATCTGCCACTGTGCAGGAGAATCCGTATAGGTGTTCGAGTGTTCGAACCGTAATGCGCAAGAATTGGAATGGAAACCCCGTATTTACATATCTGCCACTGTGCAGAAGAATCCGTATAGGTATTCGAGTGTTCGATCCGTAATGCGCAAGAATTGGTATGTAAACCCGTTATTTACATATCTGCCACTGCGCAGGAGAATCCGTATAGGTTTTCGAGTGTTCGAACCGTAATGCACAAGAAATGGTATGTAAACCCCGTATTTACATATCTGCCACTGCACAGGAGAATCCGTATAGGTGTTCGAGTGTTCGAACCGTAATGCGCAAGAAATGGTATGGAAACCCCGTATTTACATATCTGCCACTGTGCAGGAGAATCCGAATAGGTGTTCGAGTGTTCGAACCGTAATGCGCAAGAAATGTTATGTAAACCCCGTATTTACATATCTGCCACTGTGCAGGAGAATCCGTATAGGTGTTCGAGTGTTCGAACCGTAATGCGCAAGAAATGGTATGGAAACCCCGTATTTACAAATCTACCACTCTGCAGGAGAATCCGTATAGGTGTTCGAGTGTTCGATCCGTAATGCGCAAGAATTGGTATGTAAACCCGTTATTTACATATCTGCCACTGCACAGGAGAATCCGTATAGGTGTTCGAGTGTTCGAACCGTAATGCGCAAGAAATGGTATGGAAACCCCGTATTTACAAATCTACCACTATGTAGGAGAATCCGTATAGGTGTTCGAGTGTTCGAACCGTAAGGCGCAAGAAATGGTATGTAAACCCCGTATTTACATATCTGCCACTGTGCAGGAGAATCCGTATAGGTGTTCGAGTGTTCGAACCGTAATGGGCAAGAAATGGTATGTAAACCCCTTATTTACATATCTGCCACTGTGCAGGAGAATCCGTATAGGTGTTCGAGTGTTCGAACCGTAATGCGCAAGAAATGGTATGGAAACCCCGTATTTACAAATCTACCACTATGCAGGAGAATCCGTATAGGTGTTCGAGTGTTCGAACCGTAAGGCGCAAGAAACGGTATGTAAACCCTGTATTTACATATCTGCCACTGTGCAGGAGAATCCGTATAGGTGTTCGAATGTTCGAACCGTAATGTGCAAGAAATGGTACGGAAACCCCGTATTTACATATCTGCCACTGTGCAGGAGAATCCGTATAGGTGTTCGAGTGTTCGAACCGTAATGCGCAAGAAATGGTACGGAAACCCCGTATTTACATATCTGCCACTGTGCAGGAGAATCCGTATAGGAGTTCGATTGTTCGAACCGTAATGTGCAAGAAATGGTATGTAAACCCCGTATTTACATATCTGCCACTGTGCAGGAGAATCCGTATAGGTGTTCGAGTGTTCGAACCGTAATGCATGAGAAATGGTAAGTAAACGCCGTATTTACCTATCTGCCACTGTGCAGGAGAATCCGTATAGGTGTTCGAGTGTTCGAACCGTAATGCGCAAGAAATGGTATGAAAACCTCGTATTTACAAATCTGCCACTGTGCAGGAGAATCCGTATAGGTGTTCGAGTGTTCGAACCGTAATGCGCAAGAAATGGTATGGAAACCCCGTATTTACATATCTGCCACTATGCAGGAGAATCCGTATAGGTGTTCGAGTGTTCGAACCGTAATGCGCAAGAAATGGTATGGAAACCCCGTATTTACATATCTGCCACTGTGCAGGAGAATCCGTATAGGTGTTCAAGTGTTCGAACCGTAATGCGCAAGAATTGGTATGGAAACCCCATATTTACATATCTGCCACTGTGCAGGAGAATCCGTATAGGTGTTCGAGTGTTCGAACCGTAATGCGCAAGAAATGATATGTAAACCCCGTATTTACTTATCTCCCACTGTGCAGGAGAATCCGTATAGGTATTCGAGTGTTCGAACCGTAAGGCGCAAGAAATGGTATGTAAACCCCGTATTTACATATCTGCCACTGTGCAGGAGAATCCGTATAGGTGTTCAAGTGTTCGAACCGTAATGCGCAAGAATCGGTATGGAAACCCCATATTTACATATCTGCCACTGTGCAGGAGAATCCGTATAGGTGTTCGAGTGTTCGAACCGTAATGCGCAAGAAATGGTAAGTAAACCCCGTATTTACATATCTGCCACTGTGCAGGAGAATCCGTATAGGTGTTCGAGTGTTCGAACCATAATGCGCAAGAATTGGTATGTAAACCCGTTATTTACATATCAGCCACTGCGCAGGAGAATCCGTATAGGTGTTCGAGTGTTCGAACCGTAATGCGCAAGAAATGGTATGGAAACCCCGTATTTACAAATCTACCACTATGCAGGAGAATCCGTATAGGTGTTCGAGTGTTCGAACCGTAATGCGCAAGAAATGGTATGGAAACCCCGGATTTACATATCTGCCACTGTGCAGGGGAATCCGTATAGGTGTTGGAGTGTTCGAACCGTAATGCGCAAGAAATGGTAAGTAAACCCCGTATTTACATATCTGCCACGGTGCAGAAGAATCCGTATAGGTGTTCGAGTGTTCGATCCGTAATGCGCAAGAATTGGTATGTAAACCCGTTATTTACATATCTGCCACTGCGCAGGAGAATCCGTATAGGTGTTCGAGTGTTCGAACCGTAATGCGCAAGAAATGGTATGTAAACCCCATATTTACATATCTGCCACTGCGCAGGAGAATCCGTATAGGTGTTCGAGTGTTCGAACCGTAATGCGCAAGAAATGGTATGTAAACCCCGTATTTACATATCTGCCACTGCGCAGGAGAATCCGTATAGGTGTTCGAGTGTTCGAACCGTAATGCGCAAGAAATGGTATGGAAACCCCGTATTTACATATCTGCCATTGTGCAGGAGAATCCGTATAGGTGTTCGAGTGTTCGATCCGTAATGCGCAATAATGGGTATGTAAACCCGTTATTTACATATCTGCCACTGCGCAGGAGAATCCGTATAGGTGTTCAAGTGTTCGAACCGTAATGCGCAAGAATTGGTATGGAAACCCCATATTTACATATCTGCCACTGTGCAGGAGAATCCGTATAGGTGTTCGAGTGTTCGAACCGTAATGCGCAAGAAATGATATGTAAACCCCGTATTTACTTATCTCCCACTGTGCAGGAGAATCTGTATAGGTATTCGAGTGTTCGAACCGTAAGGCGCAAGAAATGGTATGTAAACCCCGTATTTACATATCTGCCACTGTGCAGGAGAATCCGTATAGGTGTTCAAGTGTTCGAACCGTAATGCGCAAGAATTGGTATGGAAACCCCATATTTACATATCTGCCACTGTGCAGGAGAATCCGTATAGGTGTTCGAGTGTTCGAACCGTAATGCGCAAGAAATGGTAAGTAAACCCCGTATTTACATATCTGCCACTGTGCAGGAGAATCCGTATAGGTGTTCGAGTGTTCGAACCATAATGCGCAAGAATTGGAATGGAAACCCCGTATTTACATATCTGCCACTCTGCAGAAGAATCCGTATAGGTGTTCGAGTGTTCGATCCGTAATGCGCAAGAATTGGTATGTAAACCCGTTATTTACATATCAGCCACTGCGCAGGAGAATCCGTATAGGTGTTCGAGTGTTCGAACCGTAATGCGCAAGAAATGGTATGGAAACCCCGTATTTACAAATCTACCACTATGCAGGAGAATCCGTATAGGTGTTCGAGTGTTCGAACCGTAATGCGCAAGAAATGGTATGGAAACCCCGTATTTACATATCTGCCACTGTGCAGGGGAATCCGTATAGGTGTTGGAGTGTTCGAACCGTAATGCGCAAGAAATGGTAAGTAAACCCCGTATTTACATATCTGCCACTGTGCAGGAGAATCCGTATAGGTGTTCGAGTGTTCGAACCGTAATGCGCAAGAATTGGAATGGAAACCCCGTATTTACATATCTGCCACTGTGCAGAAGAATCCGTATAGGTGTTCGAGTGTTCGATCCGTAATGCGCAAGAATTGGTATGTAAACCCGTTATTTACATATCTGCCACTGCGCAGGAGAATCCGTATAGGGGTTCGAGTGTTCGAACCGTAATGCGCAAGAAATGGTATGTAAACCCCGTATTTACATATCTGCCACTGCGCAGGAGAATCCGTATAGGTGTTCGAGTGTTCGAACCGTAATGCGCAAGAAATCGTATGGAAACCCCGTATTTACATATCTACCACTGTGCAGGAGAATCCAAATAGGTGTTCGAGTGTTCGAACCGTAATGCGCAAGAAATGGTATGTAAACCCCGTATTTACATATCTGCCACTGTGCAGGAGAATCCGTATAGGTGTTCGAGTGTTCGAACCGTAATGCGCAAGAAATGGTATGGAAACCCCGTATTTACAAATCTACCACTCTGCAGGAGAATCCGTATAGGTGTTCGAGTGTTCGATCCGTAATGCGCAAGAATTGGTATGTAAACCCGTTATTTACATATCTGCCACTGCACAGGAGAATCCGTATAGGTGTTCGAGTGTTCGAACCGTAATGCGCAAGAAATGGAATGGAAACCCTGTATTTACAAATCTACCACTATGCAGGAGAATCCGTATAGGTGTTCGAGTGTTCGAACCGTAAGGCGCAAGAAATGGTATGTAAACCCCGTATTTACATATCTGCCACTGTGCAGGAGAATCCGTATAGGTGTTCGAGTGTTCGAACCGTAATGGGCAAGAAATGGTATGTAAACCCCTTATTTACATATCTGCCACTGTGCAGGAGAATCCGTATAGGTGTTCGAATGTTCGAACCGTAATGTGCAAGAAATGGTACGGAAACCCCGTATTTACATATCGGCCACTGTGCAGGAGAATCCGTATAGGTGTTCGAGTGTTCGAACCGTAATGCGCAAGAAATGGTACGGAAACCCCGTATTTACATATCTGCCACTGTGCAGGAGAATCCGTATAGGTGTTCGATTGTTCGAACCGTAATGTGCAAGAAATGGTATGTAAACCCCGTATTTACATATCTGCCACTGTGCAGGAGAATCCGTATAGGTGTTCGAGTGTTCGAACCGTAATGCATGAGAAATGGTAAGTAAACGCCGTATTTACATATCTGCCACTGTGCAGGAGAATCCGTATAGGTGTTCGAGTGTTCGAACCGTAATGCGCAAGAAATGGTATGAAAACCCCGTATTTACAAATCTGCCACTGTGCAGGAGAATCCGTATAGGTGTTCGAGTGTTCGAACCGTAATGCGCAAGAAATGGTATGGAAACCCCGTATTTACATATCTGCCACTATGCAGGAGAATCCATATAGGTGTTCGAGTGTTCGAACCGTAATGCGCAAGAAATGGTATGGAAACCCCGTATTTACATATCTGCCACTGTGCAGGAGAATCCGTATAGGTGTTCCAGTGTTCGAACCGTAATGCGCAAGAATTGGTATGGAAACCCCATATTTACATATCTGCCACTGTGCAGGAGAATCCGTATAGGTGTTCGAGTGTTCGAACCGTAATGCGCAAGAAATGATATGTAAACCCCGTATTTACTTATCTCCCACTGTGCAGGAGAATCCGTATAGGTATTCGAGTGTTCGAACCGTAATGCGCAAGAAATGGTATGGAAACCCCGTATTTACATATCTGCCACTCTGCAGAAGAATCCGTATAGGTGTTCGAGTGTTCGAACCGTAATGCGCAAGAAATGGTATGGAAATCCCGTATTTACAAATCTACCACTATGCAGGAGAATTCGTACAGGTGTTCGAGTGTTCGAACCGTAATGCGCAAGAAATGGTATGGAAACCCCGTATTTACATATCTGCCACTGTGCAGGAGAATCCGTATAGGTGTTCGAGTGTTCGAACCGTAATGCGCAAGAAATGGTAAGTAAACCCCGTATTTACATATCTGCCACTGTGCAGGAGAATCCGTATAGGTGTTCGAGTGTTCGAACCGTAATGCGCAAGAATTGGAATGGAAACCCCGTATTTACATATCTGCCACTGTGCAGAAGAATCCGTATAGGTGTTCGAGTGTTCGATCCGTAATGCGCAAGAATTGGTATGTAAACCCGTTATTTACATATCTGCCACTGCGCAGGAGAATCCGTATAGGGGTTCGAGTGTTCGAACCGTAATGCGCAAGAAATGGTATGTAAACCCCGTATTTACATATCTGCCACTGCGCAGGAGAATCCGTATAGGTGTTCGAGTGTTCGAACCGTAATGCGCAAGAAATCGTATGGAAACCCCGTATTTACATATCTACCACTGTGCAGGAGAATCCAAATAGGTGTTCGAGTGTTCGAACCGTAATGCGCAAGAAATGGTATGTAAACCCCGTATTTACATATCTGCCACTGTGCAGGAGAATCCGTATAGGTGTTCGAGTGTTCGAACCGTAATGCGCAAGAAATGGTATGGAAACCCCGTATTTACAAATCTACCACTCTGCAGGAGAATCCGTATAGGTGTTCGAGTGTTCGATCCGTAATGCGCAAGAATTGGTATGTAAACCCGTTATTTACATATCTGCCACTGCACAGGAGAATCCGTATAGGTGTTCGAGTGTTCGAACCGTAATGCGCAAGAAATGGAATGGAAACCCTGTATTTACAAATCTACCACTATGCAGGAGAATCCGTATAGGTGTTCGAGTGTTCGAACCGTAAGGCGCAAGAAATGGTATGTAAACCCCGTATTTACATATCTGCCACTGTGCAGGAGAATCCGTATAGGTGTTCGACTGTTCGAACCGTAATGGGCAAGAAATGGTATGTAAACCCCTTATTTACATATCTGCCACTGTGCAGGACAATCCGTATAGGTGTTCGAGTGTTCGAACCGTAATGCGCAAGAAATGGTATGGAAACCCCGTATTTCCAAATCTACCACTATGCAGGAGAATCCGTATAGGTGTTCGAGTGTTCGAACCGTAAGGCGCAAGAAATGGTATGTAAACCCCGTATTTACATATCTGCCACTGTGCAGGAGAATCCGTATAGGTGTTCGAATGTTCGAACCGTAATGTGCAAGAAATGGTACGGAAACCCCGTATTTACATATCGGCCACTGTGCAGGAGAATCCGTATAGGTGTTCGAGTGTTCGAACCGTAATGCGCAAGAAATGGTACGGAAACCCCGTATTTACATATCTGCCACTGTGCAGGAGAATCCGTATAGGTGTTCGATTGTTCGAACCGTAATGTGCAAGAAATGGTATGTAAACCCCGTATTTACATATCTGCCACTGTGCAGGAGAATCCGTATAGGTGTTCGAGTGTTCGAACCGTAATGCATGAGAAATGGTAAGTAAACGCCGTATTTACATATCTGCCACTGTGCAGGAGAATCCGTATAGGTGTTCGAGTGTTCGAACCGTAATGCGCAAGAAATGGTATGAAAACCCCGTATTTACAAATCTGCCACTGTGCAGGAGAATCCGTATAGGTGTTCGAGTGTTCGAACCGTAATGCGCAAGAAATGGTATGGAAACCCCGTATTTACATATCTGCCACTATGCAGGAGAATCCATATAGGTGTTCGAGTGTTCGAACCGTAATGCGCAAGAAATGGTATGGAAACCCCGTATTTACATATCTGCCACTGTGCAGGAGAATCCGTATAGGTGTTCCAGTGTTCGAACCGTAATGCGCAAGAATTGGTATGGAAACCCCATATTTACATATCTGCCACTGTGCAGGAGAATCCGTATAGGTGTTCGAGTGTTCGAACCGTAATGCGCAAGAAATGATATGTAAACCCCGTATTTACTTATCTCCCACTGTGCAGGAGAATCCGTATAGGTATTCGAGTGTTCGAACCGTAATGCGCAAGAAATGGTATGGAAACCCCGTATTTACATATCTGCCACTCTGCAGAAGAATCCGTATAGGTGTTCGAGTGTTCGAACCGTAATGCGCAAGAAATGGTATGGAAATCCCGTATTTACAAATCTACCACTATGCAGGAGAATTCGTACAGGTGTTCGAGTGTTCGAACCGTAATGCGCAAGAAATGGTATGGAAACCCCGTATTTACATATCTGCCACTGTGCAGGAGAATCCGTATAGGTGTTCGAGTGTTCGAACCGTAATGCGCAAGAAATGGTAAGTAAACCCCGTATTTACATATCTGCCACTGTGCAGGAGAATCCGTATAGGTGTTCGAGTGTTCGAACCGTAATGCGCAAGAATTGGAATGGAAACCCCGTATTTACATATCTACCACTGTGCAGGAGAACCCGTATAGGTGTTCGAGTGTTCGAACCGTAATGCGCAAGAAATGGTATGAAAACCCCGTATTTACAAATCTGCCACTATGCAGGAGAATCCGTATAAGTGTTCGAGTGTTCGAAACGTAATGCGCAAGAAATGGTATGTAAACCCCGTATTTACATATCTGCCACTGTGCAGGAGAATCCGTATAGGTGTTCGAGTGTTCGAACCGTAATGCGCAAAAAATGGTACGGAAACCCCGTACTTACATATCTGCCACTGTGCAGGAGAATCCGTATAGGTGTTCGATTGTTCGAACCGTAATGTGCAAGAAATGGTATGTAAACCCCGTATTTACATATCTGCCACTGTGCTGGAGAATCCGTATAGGTGTTCGAGTGTTCGAACCGTAATGCATGAGAAATGGTAAGTAAACGCCGTATTTACATATCTGCCACTGTGCAGGAGAATCCGTATAGGTGTTCGAGTGTTCGAACCGTAATGCGCAAGAAATGGTATGGAAACCCCGTATTTACAAATCTACCACTATGCAGGAGAATCCGTATAGGTGTTCGATTGTTCGAACCGTAAGGCGCAAGAAATGGTACGTAAACCCCGTATTTACATATCTGCCACTGTGCAGGAGAATCCGTATAGGTGTTCGAGTGTTCGAACCGTAATGCGCAAGAATTGGAATGGAAACCCCGTATTTACATATCTACCACTGTGCAGGAGAACCCGTATAGGTGTTCGAGTGTTCGAACCGTAATGCGCAAGAAATGGTATGAAAACCCCGTATTTACAAATCTGCCACTATGCAGGAGAATCCGTATAAGTGTTCGAGTGTTCGAAACGTAATGCGCAAGAAATGGTATGTAAACCCCGTATTTACATATCTGCCACTGTGCAGGAGAATCTGTATAGGTGTTCGAGTGTTCGAACCGTAATGCGCAAGAAATGGTATGGAAACCCCGTATTTACAAATCTACCACTATGCAGGAGAATCCGTATAGGTGTTCGAGTGTTCGATCCGTAATGCGCAAGAATTGGTATGTTAACCCGTTATTTACATATCTGCCACTGCACAGGAGAATCCGTATAGGTGTTCGAGTGTTCGAACCGTAATGCGCAAGAAATGGTATGGAAACCTCGTATTTACAAATCTACCACTATGCAGGAGAATCCGTATAGGTGTTCGAGTGTTCGAACCGTAAGGCGCAAGAAATGGTATGTAAACCCCGTATTTACATATCTGCCACTGTGCAGGAGAATCCGTATAGGTGTTCGAGTGTTCGAACCGTAATGGGCAAGAAATGGTATGTAAACCCCGTATTTACATATCTGCCACTGTGCAGGAGAATCCGTATAGGTGTTCGAGTGTTCGAACCGTAATGCGCAAGAAATGGTATGGAAACCCCGTATTTACAAATCTACCACTCTGCAGGAGAATCCGTATAGGTGTTCGAGTGTTCGAACCGTAAGGCGCAAGAAATGGTATGTAAACCCCGTATTTACATATCTGCCACTGTGCAGGAGAATCCGTATAGGTGTTCGAGTGTTCGAACCGTAATGTGCAAGAAATGGTATGGAAACCCCGTATTTACATATCTGCCACTGTGCAGGAGAATCCGTATAGGTGTTCGAGTGTTCGAACCGTAATGCGCAAAAAATGGTACGGAAACCCCGTACTTACATATCTGCCACTGTGCAGGAGAATCCGTATAGGTGTTCGATTGTTCGAACCGTAATGTGCAAGAAATGGTATGTAAACCCCGTATTTACATATCTGCCACTGTGCTCGAGAATCCGTATAGGTGTTCGAGTGTTCGAACCGTAATGCATGAGAAATGGTAAGTAAACGCCGTATTTACATATCTGCCACTGTGCAGGAGAATCCGTATAGGTGTTCGAGTGTTCGAACCGTAATGCGCAAGAAATGGTATGGAAACCCCGTATTTACAAATCTACCACTATGCAGGAGAATCCGTATAGGTGTTCGATTGTTCGAACCGTAAGGCGCAAGAAATGGTACGTAAACCCCGTATTTACATATCTGCCACTGTGCAGGAGAATCCGTATAGGTGTTCGAGTGTTCGAACCGTAATGCGCAAGAATTGGAATGGAAACCCCGTATTTACATATCTGCCACTGTGCAGGAGAACCCGTATAGGTGTTCGAGTGTTCGAACCGTAATGCGCAAGAAATGGTATGAAAACCCCGTATTTACAAATCTGCCACTATGCAGGAGAATCCGTATAAGTGTTCGAGTGTTCGAAACGTAATGCGCAAGAAATGGTATGTAAACCCCGTATTTACATATCTGCCACTGCGCAGGAGAATCCGTATCGGTGTTCGAGTGTTCGAACCGTAATGCGCAAGAAATGGTATGGAAACCCCGTATTTACATATCTGCCACTGTGCAGGAGAATCCGTATAGGTGTTCGAGTGTTCGAACCGTAATGCGCAAGAAATGGTATGTAAACCCCGTATTTACATATCTGCCACTGTGCAGGAGAATCCGTATAGGTGTTCGAGTGTTCGAACCGTAATGCGCAAGAATTGGTATGGAAACCCCATATTTACATATCTGCCACTGTGCAGGAGAATCCGTATAGGTGTTCGAGTGTTCGAACCGTAATGCGCAAGAAATGATATGTAAACCCCGTATTTACTTATCTCCCACTGTGCAGGAGAATCTGTATAGGTATTCGAGTGTTCGAACCGTAAGGCGCAAGAAATGGTATGTAAACCCCGTATTTACATATCTGCCACTGTGCAGGAGAATCCGTATAGGTGTTCAAGTGTTCGAACCGTAATGCGCAAGAATTGGTATGGAAACCCCATATTTACATATCTGCCACTGTGCAGGAGAATCCGTATAGGTGTTCGAGTGTTCGAACCGTAATGCGCAAGAAATGGTAAGTAAACCCCGTATTTACATATCTGCCACTGTGCAGGAGAATCCGTATAGGTGTTCGAGTGTTCGAACCATAATGCGCAAGAATTGGAATGGAAACCCCGTATTTACATATCTGCCACTCTGCAGAAGAATCCGTATAGGTGTTCGAGTGTTCGATCCGTAATGCGCAAGAATTGGTATGTAAACCCGTTATTTACATATCAGCCACTGCGCAGGAGAATCCGTATAGGTGTTCGAGTGTTCGAACCGTAATGCGCAAGAAATGGTATGGAAACCCCGTATTTACAAATCTACCACTATGCAGGAGAATCCGTATAGGTGTTCGAGTGTTCGAACCGTAATGCGCAAGAAATGGTATGGAAACCCCGTATTTACATATCTGCCACTGTGCAGGGGAATCCGTATAGGTGTTGGAGTGTTCGAACCGTAATGCGCAAGAAATGGTAAGTAAACCCCGTATTTACATATCTGCCACTGTGCAGGAGAATCCGTATAGGTGTTCGAGTGTTCGAACCGTAATGCGCAAGAATTGGAATGGAAACCCCGTATTTACATATCTGCCACTGTGCAGAAGAATCCGTATAGGTGTTCGAGTGTTCGATCCGTAATGCGCAAGAATTGGTATGTAAACCCGTTATTTACATATCTGCCACTGCGCAGGAGAATCCGTATAGGGGTTCGAGTGTTCGAACCGTAATGCGCAAGAAATGGTATGTAAACCCCGTATTTACATATCTGCCACTGCGCAGGAGAATCCGTATAGGTGTTCGAGTGTTCGAACCGTAATGCGCAAGAAATCGTATGGAAACCCCGTATTTACATATCTACCACTGTGCAGGAGAATCCAAATAGGTGTTCGAGTGTTCGAACCGTAATGCGCAAGAAATGGTATGTAAACCCCGTATTTACATATCTGCCACTGTGCAGGAGAATCCGTATAGGTGTTCGAGTGTTCGAACCGTAATGCGCAAGAAATGGTATGGAAACCCCGTATTTACAAATCTACCACTCTGCAGGAGAATCCGTATAGGTGTTCGAGTGTTCGATCCGTAATGCGCAAGAATTGGTATGTAAACCCGTTATTTACATATCTGCCACTGCACAGGAGAATCCGTATAGGTGTTCGAGTGTTCGAACCGTAATGCGCAAGAAATGGAATGGAAACCCTGTATTTACAAATCTACCACTATGCAGGAGAATCCGTATAGGTGTTCGAGTGTTCGAACCGTAAGGCGCAAGAAATGGTATGTAAACCCCGTATTTACATATCTGCCACTGTGCAGGAGAATCCGTATAGGTGTTCGAGTGTTCGAACCGTAATGGGCAAGAAATGGTATGTAAACCCCTTATTTACATATCTGCCACTGTGCAGGAGAATCCGTATAGGTGTTCGAATGTTCGAACCGTAATGTGCAAGAAATGGTACGGAAACCCCGTATTTACATATCGGCCACTGTGCAGGAGAATCCGTATAGGTGTTCGAGTGTTCGAACCGTAATGCGCAAGAAATGGTACGGAAACCCCGTATTTACATATCTGCCACTGTGCAGGAGAATCCGTATAGGTGTTCGATTGTTCGAACCGTAATGTGCAAGAAATGGTATGTAAACCCCGTATTTACATATCTGCCACTGTGCAGGAGAATCCGTATAGGTGTTCGAGTGTTCGAACCGTAATGCATGAGAAATGGTAAGTAAACGCCGTATTTACATATCTGCCACTGTGCAGGAGAATCCGTATAGGTGTTCGAGTGTTCGAACCGTAATGCGCAAGAAATGGTATGAAAACCCCGTATTTACAAATCTGCCACTGTGCAGGAGAATCCGTATAGGTGTTCGAGTGTTCGAACCGTAATGCGCAAGAAATGGTATGGAAACCCCGTATTTACATATCTGCCACTATGCAGGAGAATCCATATAGGTGTTCGAGTGTTCGAACCGTAATGCGCAAGAAATGGTATGGAAACCCCGTATTTACATATCTGCCACTGTGCAGGAGAATCCGTATAGGTGTTCCAGTGTTCGAACCGTAATGCGCAAGAATTGGTATGGAAACCCCATATTTACATATCTGCCACTGTGCAGGAGAATCCGTATAGGTGTTCGAGTGTTCGAACCGTAATGCGCAAGAAATGATATGTAAACCCCGTATTTACTTATCTCCCACTGTGCAGGAGAATCCGTATAGGTATTCGAGTGTTCGAACCGTAATGCGCAAGAAATGGTATGGAAACCCCGTATTTACATATCTGCCACTCTGCAGAAGAATCCGTATAGGTGTTCGAGTGTTCGAACCGTAATGCGCAAGAAATGGTATGGAAATCCCGTATTTACAAATCTACCACTATGCAGGAGAATTCGTACAGGTGTTCGAGTGTTCGAACCGTAATGCGCAAGAAATGGTATGGAAACCCCGTATTTACATATCTGCCACTGTGCAGGAGAATCCGTATAGGTGTTCGAGTGTTCGAACCGTAATGCGCAAGAAATGGTAAGTAAACCCCGTATTTACATATCTGCCACTGTGCAGGAGAATCCGTATAGGTGTTCGAGTGTTCGAACCGTAATGCGCAAGAATTGGAATGGAAACCCCGTATTTACATATCTGCCACTGTGCAGAAGAATCCGTATAGGTGTTCGAGTGTTCGATCCGTAATGCGCAAGAATTGGTATGTAAACCCGTTATTTACATATCTGCCACTGCGCAGGAGAATCCGTATAGGGGTTCGAGTGTTCGAACCGTAATGCGCAAGAAATGGTATGTAAACCCCGTATTTACATATCTGCCACTGCGCAGGAGAATCCGTATAGGTGTTCGAGTGTTCGAACCGTAATGCGCAAGAAATCGTATGGAAACCCCGTATTTACATATCTACCACTGTGCAGGAGAATCCAAATAGGTGTTCGAGTGTTCGAACCGTAATGCGCAAGAAATGGTATGTAAACCCCGTATTTACATATCTGCCACTGTGCAGGAGAATCCGTATAGGTGTTCGAGTGTTCGAACCGTAATGCGCAAGAAATGGTATGGAAACCCCGTATTTACAAATCTACCACTCTGCAGGAGAATCCGTATAGGTGTTCGAGTGTTCGATCCGTAATGCGCAAGAATTGGTATGTAAACCCGTTATTTACATATCTGCCACTGCACAGGAGAATCCGTATAGGTGTTCGAGTGTTCGAACCGTAATGCGCAAGAAATGGAATGGAAACCCTGTATTTACAAATCTACCACTATGCAGGAGAATCCGTATAGGTGTTCGAGTGTTCGAACCGTAAGGCGCAAGAAATGGTATGTAAACCCCGTATTTACATATCTGCCACTGTGCAGGAGAATCCGTATAGGTGTTCGACTGTTCGAACCGTAATGGGCAAGAAATGGTATGTAAACCCCTTATTTACATATCTGCCACTGTGCAGGACAATCCGTATAGGTGTTCGAGTGTTCGAACCGTAATGCGCAAGAAATGGTATGGAAACCCCGTATTTCCAAATCTACCACTATGCAGGAGAATCCGTATAGGTGTTCGAGTGTTCGAACCGTAAGGCGCAAGAAATGGTATGTAAACCCCGTATTTACATATCTGCCACTGTGCAGGAGAATCCGTATAGGTGTTCGAATGTTCGAACCGTAATGTGCAAGAAATGGTACGGAAACCCCGTATTTACATATCGGCCACTGTGCAGGAGAATCCGTATAGGTGTTCGAGTGTTCGAACCGTAATGCGCAAGAAATGGTACGGAAACCCCGTATTTACATATCTGCCACTGTGCAGGAGAATCCGTATAGGTGTTCGATTGTTCGAACCGTAATGTGCAAGAAATGGTATGTAAACCCCGTATTTACATATCTGCCACTGTGCAGGAGAATCCGTATAGGTGTTCGAGTGTTCGAACCGTAATGCATGAGAAATGGTAAGTAAACGCCGTATTTACATATCTGCCACTGTGCAGGAGAATCCGTATAGGTGTTCGAGTGTTCGAACCGTAATGCGCAAGAAATGGTATGAAAACCCCGTATTTACAAATCTGCCACTGTGCAGGAGAATCCGTATAGGTGTTCGAGTGTTCGAACCGTAATGCGCAAGAAATGGTATGGAAACCCCGTATTTACATATCTGCCACTATGCAGGAGAATCCATATAGGTGTTCGAGTGTTCGAACCGTAATGCGCAAGAAATGGTATGGAAACCCCGTATTTACATATCTGCCACTGTGCAGGAGAATCCGTATAGGTGTTCCAGTGTTCGAACCGTAATGCGCAAGAATTGGTATGGAAACCCCATATTTACATATCTGCCACTGTGCAGGAGAATCCGTATAGGTGTTCGAGTGTTCGAACCGTAATGCGCAAGAAATGATATGTAAACCCCGTATTTACTTATCTCCCACTGTGCAGGAGAATCCGTATAGGTATTCGAGTGTTCGAACCGTAATGCGCAAGAAATGGTATGGAAACCCCGTATTTACATATCTGCCACTCTGCAGAAGAATCCGTATAGGTGTTCGAGTGTTCGAACCGTAATGCGCAAGAAATGGTATGGAAATCCCGTATTTACAAATCTACCACTATGCAGGAGAATTCGTACAGGTGTTCGAGTGTTCGAACCGTAATGCGCAAGAAATGGTATGGAAACCCCGTATTTACATATCTGCCACTGTGCAGGAGAATCCGTATAGGTGTTCGAGTGTTCGAACCGTAATGCGCAAGAAATGGTAAGTAAACCCCGTATTTACATATCTGCCACTGTGCAGGAGAATCCGTATAGGTGTTCGAGTGTTCGAACCGTAATGCGCAAGAATTGGAATGGAAACCCCGTATTTACATATCTACCACTGTGCAGGAGAACCCGTATAGGTGTTCGAGTGTTCGAACCGTAATGCGCAAGAAATGGTATGAAAACCCCGTATTTACAAATCTGCCACTATGCAGGAGAATCCGTATAAGTGTTCGAGTGTTCGAAACGTAATGCGCAAGAAATGGTATGTAAACCCCGTATTTACATATCTGCCACTGTGCAGGAGAATCCGTATAGGTGTTCGAGTGTTCGAACCGTAATGCGCAAAAAATGGTACGGAAACCCCGTACTTACATATCTGCCACTGTGCAGGAGAATCCGTATAGGTGTTCGATTGTTCGAACCGTAATGTGCAAGAAATGGTATGTAAACCCCGTATTTACATATCTGCCACTGTGCTGGAGAATCCGTATAGGTGTTCGAGTGTTCGAACCGTAATGCATGAGAAATGGTAAGTAAACGCCGTATTTACATATCTGCCACTGTGCAGGAGAATCCGTATAGGTGTTCGAGTGTTCGAACCGTAATGCGCAAGAAATGGTATGGAAACCCCGTATTTACAAATCTACCACTATGCAGGAGAATCCGTATAGGTGTTCGATTGTTCGAACCGTAAGGCGCAAGAAATGGTACGTAAACCCCGTATTTACATATCTGCCACTGTGCAGGAGAATCCGTATAGGTGTTCGAGTGTTCGAACCGTAATGCGCAAGAATTGGAATGGAAACCCCGTATTTACATATCTACCACTGTGCAGGAGAACCCGTATAGGTGTTCGAGTGTTCGAACCGTAATGCGCAAGAAATGGTATGAAAACCCCGTATTTACAAATCTGCCACTATGCAGGAGAATCCGTATAAGTGTTCGAGTGTTCGAAACGTAATGCGCAAGAAATGGTATGTAAACCCCGTATTTACATATCTGCCACTGTGCAGGAGAATCTGTATAGGTGTTCGAGTGTTCGAACCGTAATGCGCAAGAAATGGTATGGAAACCCCGTATTTACAAATCTACCACTATGCAGGAGAATCCGTATAGGTGTTCGAGTGTTCGATCCGTAATGCGCAAGAATTGGTATGTTAACCCGTTATTTACATATCTGCCACTGCACAGGAGAATCCGTATAGGTGTTCGAGTGTTCGAACCGTAATGCGCAAGAAATGGTATGGAAACCTCGTATTTACAAATCTACCACTATGCAGGAGAATCCGTATAGGTGTTCGAGTGTTCGAACCGTAAGGCGCAAGAAATGGTATGTAAACCCCGTATTTACATATCTGCCACTGTGCAGGAGAATCCGTATAGGTGTTCGAGTGTTCGAACCGTAATGGGCAAGAAATGGTATGTAAACCCCGTATTTACATATCTGCCACTGTGCAGGAGAATCCGTATAGGTGTTCGAGTGTTCGAACCGTAATGCGCAAGAAATGGTATGGAAACCCCGTATTTACAAATCTACCACTCTGCAGGAGAATCCGTATAGGTGTTCGAGTGTTCGAACCGTAAGGCGCAAGAAATGGTATGTAAACCCCGTATTTACATATCTGCCACTGTGCAGGAGAATCCGTATAGGTGTTCGAGTGTTCGAACCGTAATGTGCAAGAAATGGTATGGAAACCCCGTATTTACATATCTGCCACTGTGCAGGAGAATCCGTATAGGTGTTCGAGTGTTCGAACCGTAATGCGCAAAAAATGGTACGGAAACCCCGTACTTACATATCTGCCACTGTGCAGGAGAATCCGTATAGGTGTTCGATTGTTCGAACCGTAATGTGCAAGAAATGGTATGTAAACCCCGTATTTACATATCTGCCACTGTGCTCGAGAATCCGTATAGGTGTTCGAGTGTTCGAACCGTAATGCATGAGAAATGGTAAGTAAACGCCGTATTTACATATCTGCCACTGTGCAGGAGAATCCGTATAGGTGTTCGAGTGTTCGAACCGTAATGCGCAAGAAATGGTATGGAAACCCCGTATTTACAAATCTACCACTATGCAGGAGAATCCGTATAGGTGTTCGATTGTTCGAACCGTAAGGCGCAAGAAATGGTACGTAAACCCCGTATTTACATATCTGCCACTGTGCAGGAGAATCCGTATAGGTGTTCGAGTGTTCGAACCGTAATGCGCAAGAATTGGAATGGAAACCCCGTATTTACATATCTGCCACTGTGCAGGAGAACCCGTATAGGTGTTCGAGTGTTCGAACCGTAATGCGCAAGAAATGGTATGAAAACCCCGTATTTACAAATCTGCCACTATGCAGGAGAATCCGTATAAGTGTTCGAGTGTTCGAAACGTAATGCGCAAGAAATGGTATGTAAACCCCGTATTTACATATCTGCCACTGCGCAGGAGAATCCGTATCGGTGTTCGAGTGTTCGAACCGTAATGCGCAAGAAATGGTATGGAAACCCCGTATTTACATATCTGCCACTGTGCAGGAGAATCCGTATAGGTGTTCGAGTGTTCGAACCGTAATGCGCAAGAAATGGTATGTAAACCCCGTATTTACATATCTGCCACTGTGCAGGAGAATCCGTATAGGTGTTCGAGTGTTCGAACCGTAATGCGCAAGAAATGGTATGGAAACCCCGTATTTACAAATCTACCACTATGCAGGAGAATCCGTATAGGTGTTCGAGTGTTCGAACCGTAAGGCGCAAGAAATGCTATGTAAACCCCGTATTTACATATCTGCCACTGTGCAGGAGAATCCGTATAGGTGTTCGAGTGTTCGAACGGTAATGGGCAAGAAATGGTATGTAAACCCCGTATTTACAAATCTACCACTATGCAGGAGAATCCGTATAGGTGTTCGATTGTTCGAACCGTAAGGCGCAAGAAATGGTACGTAAACCCCGTATTTACATATCTGCCACTGTGCAGGAGAATCCGTATAGGTGTTCGAGTGTTCGAACCGTAATGCGCAAGAATTGGAATGGAAACCCCGTATTTACATATCTGCCACTGTGCAGGAGAACCCGTATAGGTGTTCGAGTGTTCGAACCGTAATGCGCAAGAAATGGTATGAAAACCCCGTATTTACAAATCTGCCACTATGCAGGAGAATCCGTATAAGTGTTCGAGTGTTCGAAACGTAATGCGCAAGAAATGGTATGTAAACCCCGTATTTACATATCTGCCACTGCGCAGGAGAATCCGTATCGGTGTTCGAGTGTTCGAACCGTAATGCGCAAGAAATGGTATGGAAACCCCGTATTTACATATCTGCCACTGTGCAGGAGAATCCGTATAGGTGTTCGAGTGTTCGAACCGTAATGCGCAAGAAATGGTATGTAAACCCCGTATTTACATATCTGCCACTGTGCAGGAGAATCCGTATAGGTGTTCGAGTGTTCGAACCGTAATGCGCAAGAAATGGTATGGAAACCCCGTATTTACAAATCTACCACTATGCAGGAGAATCCGTATAGGTGTTCGAGTGTTCGAACCGTAAGGCGCAAGAAATGCTATGTAAACCCCGTATTTACATATCTGCCACTGTGCAGGAGAATCCGTATAGGTGTTCGAGTGTTCGAACGGTAATGGGCAAGAAATGGTATGTAAACCCCGTATTTACATATCTGCCACTGTGCAGGAGAATCCGTATAGGTGTTCGAGTGTTCGAACCGTAATGCGCAAGAAATGGTATGGAAACCCCGTATTTACAAATCTACCACTATGCAGGAGAATCCGTATAGGTGTTCGAGTGTTCGAACCGTAAGGCGCAAGAAATGGTATGTAAACCCCGTATTTACATATCTGCCACTGTGCAGGAGAATCCGTATAGGTGTTCGAGTGTTCGAACCGTAATGTGCAAGAAATGGTATGGAAACCCCGTATTTACATATCTGCCACTGTGCAGGAGAATCCGTATAGGTGTTCGAGTGTTCGAACCGTAATGCGCAAAAAATGGTACGGAAACCCCGTACTTACATATCTGCCACTGTGCAGGAGAATCCGTATAGGTGTTCGATTGTTCGAACCGTAATGTGCAAGAAATGGTATGTAAACCCCGTATTTACATATCTGCCACTGTGCTGGAGAATCCGTATAGGTGTTCGAGTGTTCGAACCGTAATGCATGAGAAATGGTAAGTAAACGCCGTATTTACATATCTGCCACTGTGCAGGAGAATCCGTATAGGTGTTCGAGTGTTCGAACCGTAATGCGCAAGAAATGGTATGGAAACCCCGTATTTACAAATCTACCACTATGCAGGAGAATCCGTATAGGTGTTCGATTGTTCGAACCGTAAGGCGCAAGAAATGGTACGTAAACCCCGTATTTACATATCTGCCACTGTGCAGGAGAATCCGTATAGGTGTTCGAGTGTTCGAACCGTAATGCGCAAGAATTGGAATGGAAACCCCGTATTTACATATCTACCACTGTGCAGGAGAACCCGTATAGGTGTTCGAGTGTTCGAACCGTAATGCGCAAGAAATGGTATGAAAACCCCGTATTTACAAATCTGCCACTATGCAGGAGAATCCGTATAAGTGTTCGAGTGTTCGAAACGTAATGCGCAAGAAATGGTATGTAAACCCCGTATTTACATATCTGCCACTGTGCAGGAGAATCTGTATAGGTGTTCGAGTGTTCGAACCGTAATGCGCAAGAAATGGTATGGAAACCCCGTATTTACAAATCTACCACTATGCAGGAGAATCCGTATAGGTGTTCGAGTGTTCGATCCGTAATGCGCAAGAATTGGTATGTTAACCCGTTATTTACATATCTGCCACTGTGCAGGAGAATCTGTATAGGTGTTCGAGTGTTCGAACCGTAAGGCGCAAGAAATGGTATGTAAACCCCGTATTTACATATCTGCCACTGTGCAGGAGAATCCGTATAGGTGTTCGAGTGTTCGAACCGTAATGTGCAAGAAATGGTATGGAAACCCTGTATTTACATATCTGCCACTGTGCAGGAGAATCCGTATAGGTGTTCGAGTGTTCGAACCGTAATGCGCAAGAAATGGTACGGAAACCCCGTATTTACATATCTGCCACTGTGCAGGAGAATCCGTATAGGTGTTCGATTGTTCGAACCGTAATGTGCAAGAAATGGTATGTAAACCCCGTATTTACATATCTGCCACTGTGTAGGAGAATCCGTATAGGTGTTCGAGTGTTCGAACCGTAATGCATGAGAAATGGTAAGTAAACGCCGTATTTACATATCTGCCACTGTGCAGGAGAATCCGTATAGGTGTTCGAGTGTTCGAACCGTAATGCGCAAGAAATGGTATGGAAACCCCGTATTTACAAATCTACCACTATGCAGGAGAATCCGTATAGGTGTTCGAGTGTTCGAACCGTAAGGCGCAAGAAATGGTATGTAAACCCCGTATTTACATATCTGCCACTGTGCAGGAGAATCCGTATAGGTGTTCGAGTGTTCGAACCGTAAGGCGCAAGAAATGGTATGTAAACCCCGTATTTACATATCTGCCACTGTGCAGGAGAATCCGTATAGGTGTTCGAGTGTTCGAACCGTAATGGGCAAGAAATGGTATGTAAACCCCGTATTTACATATCTGCCACTGTGCAGGAGAATCCGTATAGGTGTTCGAGTGTTCGAACCGTAATGCGCAAGAAATGGTATGGAAACCCCGTATTTACAAATCTACCACTATGCAGGAGAATCCGTATAGGTGTTCGAGTGTTCGAACCGTAAGGCGCAAGAAATGGTATGTAAACCCCGTATTTACATATCTGCCACTGTGCAGGAGAATCCGTATAGGTGTTCGAGTGTTCGAACGGTAATGTGCAAGAAATGGTATGGAAACCCCGTATTTACATATCTACCACTGTGCAGGAGAATCCGTATAGGTGTTCGAGTGTTCGAACCGTAATGCGCAAAAAATGGTACGGAAACCCCGTATTTACATATCTGCCACTGTGCAGGAGAATCCGTATAGGTGTTCGATTGTTCGAACCGTAATGTGCAAGAAATGGTATGTAAACCCCGTATTTACATATCTGCCACTGTGCAGGAGAATCCGTATAGGTGTTCGAGTGTTCGAACCGTAATGCATGAGAAATGGTAAGTAAACGCCGTATTTACATATCTGCCACTGTGCAGGAGAATCCGTATAGGTGTTCGAGTGTTCGAACCGTAATGCGCAAGAAATGGTATGGAAACCCCGTATTTACAAATCTACCACTATGCAGGAGAATCCGTATAGGTGTTCGATTGTTCGAACCGTAAGGCGCAAGAAATGGTATGTAAACCCCGTATTTACATATCTGCCACTGTGTAGGAGAATCCGTATAGGTGTTCGAGTGTTCGAACCGTAATGCGCAAGAATTGGAATGGAAACCCCGTATTTACATATCTGCCACTGTGCAGGAGAACCCGTATAGGTGTTCGAGTGTTCGAACCGTAATGCGCAAGAAATGGTATGAAAACCCCGTATTTACAAATCTGCCACTATGCAGGAGAATCCGTATAAGTGTTCGAGTGTTCGAAACGTAATGCGCAAGAAATGGTATGTAAACCCCGTATTTACATATCTGCCACTGCGCAGGAGAATCCGTATCGGTGTTCGAGTGTTCGAACCGTAATGCGCAAGAAATGGTATGGAAACCCCGTATTTACATATCTGCCACTGTGCAGGAGAATCCGTATAGGTGTTCGAGTGTTCGAACCGTAATGCGCAAGAAATAGTATGTAAACCCCGTATTTACATATCTGCCACTGTGCAGGAGAATCCGTATAGGTGTTCGAGTGTTCGAACCGTAATGCGCAAGAAATGGTATGGAAACCCCGTATTTACAAATCTACCACTATGCAGGAGAATCCGTATAGGTGTTCGAGTGTTCGATCCGTAATGCGCAAGAATTGGTATGTAAACCCGTTATTTACATATCTGCCACTGCACAGGAGAATCCGTATAGGTGTTCGAGTGTTCGAACCGTAATGCGCAAGAAATGGTATGGAAACCCCGTATTTACAAATCTACCACTATGCAGGAGAATCCGTATAGGTGTTCGAGTGTTCGAACCGTAAGGCGCAAGAAATGGTATGTAAACCCCGTATTTACATATCTGCCACTGTGCAGGAGAATCCGTATAGGTGTTCGAGTGTTCGAACCGTAATGGGCAAGAAATGGTATGTAAACCCCGTATTTACATATCTGCCACTGTGCAGGAGAATCCGTATAGGTGTTCGAGTGTTCGAACCGTAATGCGCAAGAAATGGTATGGAAACCCCGTATTTACAAATCTACCACTATGCAGGAGAATCCGTATAGGTGTTCGAGTGTTCGAACCGTAAGGCGCAAGAAATGGTATGTAAACCCCGTATTTACATATCTGCCACTGTGCAGGAGAATCCGTATAGGTGTTCGAGTGTTCGAACCGTAATGTGCAAGAAATGGTATGGAAACCCTGTATTTACATATCTGCCACTGTGCAGGAGAATCCGTATAGGTGTTCGAGTGTTCGAACCGTAATGCGCAAGAAATGGTACGGAAACCCCGTATTTACATATCTGCCACTGTGCAGGAGAATCCGTATAGGTGTTCGATTGTTCGAACCGTAATGTGCAAGAAATGGTATGTAAACCCCGTATTTACATATCTGCCACTGTACAGGAGAATCCGTATAGGTGTTCGAGTGTTCGAACCGTAATGCATGAGAAATGGTAAGTAAACGCCGTATTTACATATCTGCCACTGTGCAGGAGAATCCGTATAGGTGTTCGAGTGTTCGAACCGTAATGCGCAAGAAATGGTATGGAAACCCCGTATTTACAAATCTACCACTATGCAGGAGAATCCGTATAGGTGTTCGAGTGTTCGAACCGTAAGGCGCAAGAAATGGTATGTAAACCCCGTATTTACATATCTGCCACTGCGCAGGAGAATCCGTATAGGTGTTCGAGTGTTCGAACCGTAATGCGCAAGAATTGGAATGGAAACCCCGTATTTATATATCTGCCACTGTGCAGGAGAACCCGTATAGGTGTTCGAGTGTTCGAACCGTAATGCGCAAGAAATGGTATGAAAACCCCGTATTTACAAATCTGCCACTATGCAGGAAAATCCGTATAAGTGTTCGAGTGTTCGAAACGTAATGCGCAAGAAATGGTATGTAAACCCCGTATTTACATATCTGCCACTGCGCAGGAGAATCCGTATAGGTGTTCGAGTGTTCGAACCGTAATGCGCAAGAAATGGTATGGAAACCCCGTATTTACATATCTGCCACTGTGCAGGAGAATCCGTATAGGTGTTCGAGTGTTCGAACCGTAATGCGCAAGAAATGGTATGTAAACCCCGTATTTACATATCTGCCACTGTGCAGGAGAATCCGTATAGGTGTTCGAGTGTTCGAACCGTAATGCGCAAGAAATGGTATGGAAACCCCGTATTTACAAATCTACCACTATGCAGGAGAATCCGTATAGGTGTTCGAGTGTTCGATCCGTAATGCGCAAGAATTGGTATGTAAACCCGTTATTTACATATCTGCCACTGCACAGGAGAATCCGTATAGGTGTTCGAGTGTTCGAACCGTAATGCGCAAGAAATGTTATGGAAACCCCGTATTTACAAATCTACCACTATGCAGGAGAATCCGTATAGGTGTTCGAGTGTTCGAACCGTAAGGCGCAAGAAATGGTATGTAAACCCCGTATTTACATATCTGCCACTGTGCAGGAGAATGCGTATAGGTGTTCGAGTGTTCGAACCGTAATGGGCAAGAAATGGTATGTAAACCCCGTATTTACATATCTGCCACTGTGCAGGAGAATCCGTATAGGTGTTCGAGTGTTCGAACCGTAATGCGCAAGAAATGGTATGGAAACCCCGTATTTACAAATCTACCACTATGCAGGAGAATCCGTATAGGTGTTCGAGTGTTCGAGCCGTAAGGCGCAAGAAATGGTATGTAAACCCCGTATTTACATATCTGCCACTGTGCAGGAGAATCCGTATAGGTGTTCGAGTGTTCGAACCGTAATGTGCAAGAAATGGTATGGAAACCCCATATTTACATATCTGCCACTGTGCAGGAGAATCCGTATAGGTGTTCGAGTGTTCGAACCGTAATGCGCAAGAAATGGTACGGAAACCCCGTATTTACATATCTGCCACTGTGCAGGAGAATCCGTATAGGTGTTCGATTGTTCGAACCGTAATGTGCAAGAAATGGTATGTAAACCCCGTATTTACATATCTGCCACTGTGCAGGAGAATCCGTATAGGTGTTCGAGTGTTCGAACCGTAATGCATGAGAAATGGTAAGTAAACGCCGTATTTACATATCTGCCACTGTGCAGGAGAATCCGTATAGGTGTTCGAGTGTTCGAACCGTAATGCGCAAGAAATGGTATGGAAACCCCATATTTACAAATCTACCACTATGCGGGAGAATCCGTATAGGTGTTCGAGTGTTCGAACCGTAAGGCGCAAGAAATGGTATGTAAACCCCGTATTTACATATCTGCCACTGTGCAGGAGAATCCGTATAGGTGTTCGAGTGTTCGAACCGTAATGGGCAAGAAATGGTACGGAAACCCCGTATTTACATATCTGCCACTGTGCAGGAGAATCCGTATAGGTGTTCGAGTGCTCGAACCGTAATGTGCAAGAAATGGTATGTAAACCCCGTATTTACATATCTGCCACTGTGCAGGAGAATCCGTATATGTGTTCGAGTGTTCGAACCGTAGTGCATGAGAAATGGTAAGTAAACGCCGTATTTACATATCTGCCACTGTGCAGGAGAATCCGTATAGGTGTTCGAGTGTTCGAACCGTAATGCGCAAGAAATGGTATGAAAACCCCGTATTTACAAATCTGCCACTGTGCAGGAGAATCCGTATAGGTGTTCGATTGTTCGAACCGTAATGCGCAAGAAATGGTATGGAAACCCCGTATTTACATATCTGCCACTATGCAGGAGAATCCATATAGGTGTTCGAGTGTTCGAACCGTAATGCGCAAGAAATGGTATGGAAACCCCGTATTTACATATCTGCCACTGTGCAGGAGAATCCGTATAGGTGTTCGAGTGTTCGAACCGTAATGCGCAAGAATTGGTATGGAAACCCCATATTTACATATCTGCCACTGTGCAGGAGAATCCGTATAGGTGTTCGAGTGTTCGAACCGTAATGCGCAAGAAATGGTATGTAAACCCCGTATTTACATATCTGCCACTGTGCAGGACAATCCGTATAGGTGTTCGAGTGTTCGAACCGTAATGCGCAAGAATTGGAATAGAAACCCCGTATTTACATATCTGCCACTGTGCTGGAGAATCTGTATAGGTGTTCGAGTGTTCGAACCGTAATGCGCAAGAAATGGTATGGAAACCCCGTATTTACATATCTGCCACTATGTAGGAGAATCCATATAGGTGTTCGAGTGTTCGAACCGTAATGCGCAAGAAATGGTATGGAAACCCCGTATTTACATATCTGCCACTGTGGAGGAGAATCCGTATAGGTGTTCGAGTGTTCGAACCGTAATGCGCAAGAATTGGTATGGAAATCCCATATTTACATATCTGCCACTGTGCAGGAGAATCCGTATAGGTGTTCGAGTGTTCGAACCGTAATGCGCAAGAAATGATATGTAAACCCCGTATTTACTTATCTCCCACTGTGCTGGAGAATCCGTATAGGTATTCGAGTGTTCGAACCGTAATGCGCAAGAAATGGTATGGAAACCCCGTATTTACATATCTGCCACTCTGCAGAAGAATCCGTATAGGTGTTCGAGTGTTCGATCCGTAATGCGCAAGAATTGGTATGTAAACCCGTTATTTACATATCTGCCACTGCGCAGGAGAATCCGTATAGGTGTTCGAGTGTTCGAACCGTAATGCGCAAGAAATGGCATGGAAACCCCGTATTTACAAATCTACCACTATGCAGGAGAATCCGTATAGGTGTTCGAGTGTTCGAACCGTAATGCGCAAGAAATGGTATGGAAACCCCGTATTTACATATCTGCCACTGTGCGGGAGAATCCGTATAATTGTTAGAGTGTTCGAACCGTAATGCGCAAGAAATGGTAAGTAAACCCCGTATTTACATATCTGCCACTGTGCAGGAGAATCCGTATAGGTGTTCGAGTGTTCGAACCGTAATGCGCAAGAATTGCAATGGAAACCCCGTATTTACATATCTGCCACTGTGCAGGAGAATCCGTATAGGTGTTCGAGTGTTCGAACCGTAATGCGCAAGAAATGGTATGAAAACCCCGTATTTACAAATCTGCCACTATGCAGGAGAATCCGTATAAGTGTTCGAGTGTTCGAACCGTAATGCGCAAGAAATAGTAAGTAAACCCCGTATTTACATATCTGCCACTGTGCAGGAGAATCCGTATAGGTGTTCGAGTGTTCGAACCGTAATGCGCAAGAAATGGTATGAAAACCCCGTATTTACAAATCTACCACTATGCAGAAGAATCCGTATAGGTGTTCGAGTGTTCGAACCGTAATGCGCAATAAATGGTATGTAAACCCGTTATTTACATATCTGCCACTGCACAGGGGAATCCATATAGGTGTTCGAGTGTTCGAACCGTAATGCGCAAGAAATGGTATGGAAACCCCGTATTTACAAATCTACCACTATGCAGGAGAATCCGTATAGGTGCTCGAGTGTTCGAACCGTAATGCGCAAGAATTGGTATGGATACCCCATATTTACATATCTGCCACTGTGCAGGAGAATCCGTATAGGTGTTCGAGTGTTCGAACCGTAATGCGCAAGAAATGATATGTAAACCCTGTATTTACTTATCTCCCACTGTGCAGGAGAATCCGTATAGGTGTTCGAGTGTTCGAACCGTAATGCGCAAGAAATGGTATGGAAACCCCGTATTTACATATCTGCCACTCTGCAGAAGAATCCGTATAGGTGTTCGAGTGTTCGATCCGTAATGCGCAAGAATTGGTATGTAAACCCGTTATTTACATATCTGCCACTACGCAGGAGAATCCGTATAGGTGTTCGAGTGTTCGAACCGTAATGCGCAAGAAATGGTATGGAAACCCCGTATTTACAAATCTACCACTATGCAGGAGAATCCGTATAGGTGTTCGAGTGTTCGAACCGTAATGCGCAAGAAATGGTATGGAAACCCCGTATTTACATATCTGCCACTGTGCAGGAGAATCCGTATAGGTGTTCGAGTGTTCGAACCGTAATGCGCAAGAATTGGTATGGAAACCCCATATTTACATATCTGCCACTGTGCAGGAGAATCCGTATAGGTGTTCGAGTGTTCGAACCGTAATGCGCAAGAAATGGTATGTAAACCCCGTATTTACATATCTGCCACTGTGCAGGACAATCCGTATAGGTGTTCGAGTGTTCGAACCGTAATGCGCAAGAATTGGAATAGAAACCCCGTATTTACATATCTGCCACTGTGCAGGAGAATCTGTATAGGTGTTCGAGTGTTCGAACCGTAATGCGCAAGAAATGGTATGGAAACCCCGTATTTACATATCTGCCACTATGTAGGAGAATCCATATAGGTGTTCGAGTGTTCGAACCGTAATGCGCAAGAAATGGTATGGAAACCCCGTATTTACATATCTGCCACTGTGGAGGAGAATCCGTATAGGTGTTCGAGTGTTCGAACCGTAATGCGCAAGAATTGGTATGGAAACCCCATATTTACATATCTGCCACT
This sequence comes from Camellia sinensis, assembly GCF_055761805.1. NCBI lineage: Eukaryota > Viridiplantae > Streptophyta > Magnoliopsida > Ericales > Theaceae > Camellia > Camellia sinensis. Next base: position 1,254,865 of record NW_028128989.1, on the reverse strand, counting down.
GTGCAGGAGAATCCATATAGGTGTTCGAGTGTTCGAACCGTAATGCGCAAGAAATGATATGTAAACCCCGTATTTACTTATCTCCCACTGTGCTGGAGAATCCGTATAGGTATTCTAGTGTTCGAACCGTAATGCGCAAGAAATGGTATGGAAACCCCGTATTTACATATCTGCCACTCTGCAGAAGAATCCGTATAGGTGTTCGAGTGTTCGATCCGTAATGCGCAAGAATTGGTATGTAAACCCGTTATTTACATATCTGCCACTGCGCAGGAGAATCCGTATAGGTGTTCGAGTGTTCGAACCGTAATGCGCAAGAAATGGCATGGAAACCCCGTATTTACAAATCTACCACTATGCAGGAGAATCCGTATAGGTGTTCGAGTGTTCGAACCGTAATGCGCAAGAAATGGTATGGAAACCCCGTATTTACATATCTGCCACTGTGCGGGAGAATCCGTATAGGTGTTAGAGTGTTCGAACCGTAATGCGCAAGAAATGGTAAGTAAACCCCGTATTTACATATCTGCCACTGTGCAGGAGAATCCGTATAGGTGTTCGAGTGTTCGAACCGTAATGCGCAAGAATTGGAATGGAAACCCCGTATTTACATATCTGCCACTGTGCAGGAGAATCCGTATAGGTGTTACAGTGTTCGAACCGTAATGCGCAAGAAATGGTAAGTAAACCCCGTATTTACATATCTGCCACTGTGCAGGAGAATCCGTATAGGTGTTCGAGTGTTCGAACCGTAATGCGCAAGAATTGGAATGGAAACCCCGTATTTACATATCTGCCACTGTGCAGGAGAATCCGTATAGGTGTTCGAGTGTTCGAACCGTAATGCGCAAGAAATGGTATGAAAACCCCGTATTTACAAATCTGCCACTATGCAGGAGAATCCGTATAAGTGTTCGAGTGTTCGAACCGTAAAGCGCAAGAAATGGTATGTAAACCCCGTATTTACATCTCTGCCACTGTGCAGGATAATCCGTATAGGTGTTCGAGTGTTCGAACCGTAATGCGCAAGAAATGGTATGGAAACCCCGTATTTACATATCTGCCACTGTGCAGGAGAATCCGTATAGGTGTTCGAGTGTTCGAACCGTAATGCGCAAGAATTGGTATGGAAACCCCATATTTACATATCTGCCACTGTGCAGGAGAATCCGTATAGGTGTTCGAGTGTTCGAACCGTAATGCGCAAGAAATGGTATGTAAACCCCGTATTTACATATCTGCCACTGTGCAGGACAATCCGTATAGGTGTTCGAGTGTTCGAACCGTAATGCGCAAGAAATGGTATGGAAACCCCGTATTTACATATCTGCCACTGTGCGGGAGAATCCGTATAGGTGTTAGAGTGTTCGAACCGTAATGCGCAAGAAATGGTAAGTAAACCCCGTATTTACATATCTGCCACTGTGCAGGAGAATCCGTATAGGTGTTCGAGTGTTCGAACCGTAATGCGCAAGAATTGGAATGGAAACCCCGTATTTACATATCTGCCACTGTGCAGGAGAATCCGTATAGGTGTTAGAGTGTTCGAACCGTAATGCGCAAGAAATGGTAAGTAAACCCCGTATTTACATATCTGCCACTGTGCAGGAGAATCCGTATAGGTGTTCGAGTGTTCGAACCGTAATGCGCAAGAATTGGAATGGAAACCCCGTATTTACATATCTGCCACTGTGCAGGAGAATCCGTATAGGTGTTCGAGTGTTCGAACCGTAATGCGCAAGAAATGGTATGAAAACCCCGTATTTACAAATCTGCCACTATGCAGGAGAATCCGTATAAGTGTTCGAGTGTTCGAACCGTAAAGCGCAAGAAATGGTATGTAAACCCCGTATTTACATCTCTGCCACTGTGCAGGATAATCCGTATAGGTGTTCGAGTGTTCGAACCGTAATGCGCAAGAAATGGTATGGAAACCCCGTATTTACATATCTGCCACTGTGCAGGAGAATCCGTATAGGTGTTCGAGTGTTCGAACCGTAATGCGCAAGAATTGGTATGGAAACCCCATATTTACATATCTGCCACTGTGCAGGAGAATCCGTATAGGTGTTCGAGTGTTCGAACCGTAATGCGCAAGAAATGGTATGTAAACCCCGTATTTACATATCTGCCACTGTGCAGGACAATCCGTATAGGTGTTCGAGTGTTCGAACCGTAATGCGCAAGAATTGGAATAGAAACCCCGTATTTACATATCTGCCACTGTGCAGGAGAATCTGTATAGGTGTTCGAGTGTTCGAACCGTAATGCGCAAGAAATGGTATGGAAACCCCGTATTTACATATCTGCCACTGTGTAGGAGAATCCATATAGGTGTTCGAGTGTTCGAACCGTAATGCGCAAGAAATGGTATGGAAACCCCGTATTTACATATCTGCCACTGTGGAGGAGAATCCGTATAGGTGTTCGAGTGTTCGAACCGTAATGCGCAAGAATTGGTATGGAAACCCCATATTTACATATCTGCCACTGTGCAGGAGAATCCATATAGGTGTTCGAGTGTTCGAACCGTAATGCGCAAGAAATGAGATGTAAACCCCGTATTTACTTATCTCCCACTGTGCTGGAGAATCCGTATAGGTATTCTAGTGTTCGAACCGTAATGCGCAAGAAATGGTATGGAAACCCCGTATTTACATATCTGCCACTCTGCAGAAGAATCCGTATAGGTGTTCGAGTGTTCGATCCGTAATGCGCAAGAATTGGTATGTAAACCCGTTATTTACATATCTGCCACTGCGCAGGAGAATCCGTATAGGTGTTCGAGTGTTCGAACCGTAATGCGCAAGAAATGGCATGGAAACCCCGTATTTACAAATCTACCACTATGCAGGAGAATCCGTATAGGTGTTCGAGTGTTCGAACCGTAATGCGCAAGAAATGGTATGGAAACCCCGTATTTACATATCTGCCACTGTGCGGGAGAATCCGTATAGGTGTTAGAGTGTTCGAACCGTAATGCGCAAGAAATGGTAAGTAAACCCCGTATTTACATATCTGCCACTGTGCAGGAGAATCCGTATAGGTGTTCGAGTGTTCGAACCGTAATGCGCAAGAATTGGAATGGAAACCCCGTATTTACATATCTGCCACTGTGCAGGAGAATCCGTATAGGTGTTAGAGTGTTCGAACCGTAATGCGCAAGAAATGGTAAGTAAACCCCGTATTTACATATCTGCCACTGTGCAGGAGAATCCGTATAGGTGTTCGAGTGTTCGAACCGTAATGCGCAAGAATTGGAATGGAAACCCCGTATTTACATATCTGCCACTGTGCAGGAGAATCCGTATAGGTGTTCGAGTGTTCGAACCGTAATCCGCAAGAAATGGTATGAAAACCCCGTATTTACAAATCTGCCACTATGCAGGAGAATCCGTATAAGTGTTCGAGTGTTCGAACCGTAAAGCGCAAGAAATGGTATGTAAACCCCGTATTTACATCTCTGCCACTGTGCAGGATAATCCGTATAGGTGTTCGAGTGTTCGAACCGTAATGCGCAAGAAATGGTATGGAAACCCCGTATTTACATATCTGCCACTGTGCAGGAGAATCCGTATAGGTGTTCGAGTGTTCGAACCGTAATGCGCAAGAATTGGTATGGAAACCCCATATTTACATATCTGCCACTGTGCAGGAGAATCCGTATAGGTGTTCGAGTGTTCGAACCGTAATGCGCAAGAAATGGTATGTAAACCCCGTATTTACATATCTGCCACTGTGCAGGACAATCCGTATAGGTGTTCGAGTGTTCGAACCGTAATGCGCAAGAATTGGAATAGAAACCCCGTATTTACATATCTGCCACTGTGCAGGAGAATCTGTATAGGTGTTCGAGTGTTCGAACCGTAATGCGCAAGAAATGGTATGGAAACCCCGTATTTACATATCTGCCACTGTGTAGGAGAATCCATATAGGTGTTCGAGTGTTCGAACCGTAATGCGCAAGAAATGGTATGGAAACCCCGTATTTACATATCTGCCACTGTGGAGGAGAATCCGTATAGGTGTTCGAGTGTTCGAACCGTAATGCGCAAGAATTGGTATGGAAACCCCATATTTACATATCTGCCACTGTGCAGGAGAATCCATATAGGTGTTCGAGTGTTCGAACCGTAATGCGCAAGAAATGATATGTAAACCCCGTATTTACTTATCTCCCACTGTGCTGGAGAATCCGTATAGGTATTCTAGTGTTCGAACCGTAATGCGCAAGAAATGGTATGGAAACCCCGTATTTACATATCTGCCACTCTGCAGAAGAATCCGTATAGGTGTTCGAGTGTTCGATCCGTAATGCGCAAGAATTGGTATGTAAACCCGTTATTTACATATCTGCCACTGCGCAGGAGAATCCGTATAGGTGTTCGAGTGTTCGAACCGTAATGCGCAAGAAATGGCATGGAAACCCCGTATTTACAAATCTACCACTATGCAGGAGAATCCGTATAGGTGTTCGAGTGTTCGAACCGTAATGCGCAAGAAATGGTATGGAAACCCCGTATTTACATATCTGCCACTGTGCGGGAGAATCCGTATAGGTGTTAGAGTGTTCGAACCGTAATGCGCAAGAAATGGTAAGTAAACCCCGTATTTACATATCTGCCACTGTGCAGGAGAATCCGTATAGGTGTTCGAGTGTTCGAACCGTAATGCGCAAGAAATGGTATGGAAACCCCGTATTTACATATCTGCCACTATGCAGGAGAATCCATATAGGTGTTCGAGTGTTCGAACCGTAATGCGCAAGAAATGATATGTAAACCCCGTATTTACTTATCTCCCACTGTGCTGGAGAATCCGTATAGGTATTCGAGTGTTCGAACCGTAATCCGCAAGAAATGGTATGGAAACCCCGTATTTACATATCTGCCACTCTGCAGAAGAATTCGTATAGGTGTTCGAGTGTTCGATCCGTAATGCGCAAGAATTGGTATGTAAACCCGTTATTTACATATCTGCCACTGCGCAGTAGAATCCGTATAGGTGTTCGAGTGTTCGAACCGTAATGCGCAAGAAGTGGTATGGAAACCCCGTATTTACAAATCTACCACTATGCAGGAGAATCCGTATAGGTGTTCGAGTGTTCGAACCGTAATGCGCAAGAAATGGTATGGAAACCCCGTATTTACATATCTGCCACTGTGCAGGAGAATCCGTATAGGTGTTAGAGTGTTCGAACCGTAATGCGCAAGAAATGGTAAGTAAACCCCGTATTTAGATATCTGCCACTGTGCAGGAGAAGCCGTATAGGTGTTCGAGTGTTCGAACCGTAATGCGCAAGAATTGGAATGGAAACCCCGTATTTACATATCTGCCACTGTGCAGGAGAATCCGTATAGGTGTTCGAGTGTTCGAACCGTAATGCGCAAGAAATGGTATGAAAACCCCGTATTTACAAATGTGCCACTATGCAGGAGAATCCGTATAAGTGTTCGAGTGTTCGAACCGTAAAGCGCAAGAAATGGTATGTAAACCCCGTATTTACATCTCTGCCACTGTGCAGGAGAATCCGTATAGGTGTTCGAGTGTTCGAACCGTAATGCGCAAGAATTGGTATGGAAACCCCATATTTACATATCTGCCACTGTGCAGGAGAATCCATATAGGTGTTCGAGTGTTCGAACCGTAATGCGCAAGAAATGATATGTAAACCCCGTATTTACTTATCTCCCACTGTGCTGGAGAATCCGTATAGGTATTCTAGTGTTCGAACCGTAATGCGCAAGAAATGGTATGGAAACCCCGTATTTACATATCTGCCACTCTGCAGAAGAATCCGTATAGGTGTTCGAGTGTTCGATCCGTAATGCGCAAGAATTGGTATGTAAACCCGTTATTTACATATCTGCCACTGCGCAGGAGAATCCGTATAGGTGTTCGAGTGTTCGAACCGTAATGCGCAAGAAATGGCATGGAAACCCCGTATTTACAAATCTACCACTATGCAGGAGAATCCGTATAGGTGTTCGAGTGTTCGAACCGTAATGCGCAAGAAATGGTATGGAAACCCCGTATTTACATATCTGCCACTGTGCGGGAGAATCCGTATAGGTGTTAGAGTGTTCGAACCGTAATGCGCAAGAAATGGTAAGTAAACCCCGTATTTACATATCTGCCACTGTGCAGGAGAATCCGTATAGGTGTTCGAGTGTTCGAACCGTAATGCGCAAGAATTGGAATGGAAACCCCGTATTTACATATCTGCCACTGTGCAGGAGAATCCGTATAGGTGTTAGAGTGTTCGAACCGTAATGCGCAAGAAATGGTAAGTAAACCCCGTATTTACATATCTGCCACTGTGCAGGAGAATCCGTATAGGTGTTCGAGTGTTCGAACCGTAATGCGCAAGAATTGGAATGGAAACCCCGTATTTACATATCTGCCACTGTGCAGGAGAATCCGTATAGGTGTTCGAGTGTTCGAACCGTAATGCGCAAGAAATGGTATGAAAACCCCGTATTTACAAATCTGCCACTATGCAGGAGAATCCGTATAAGTGTTCGAGTGTTCGAACCGTAAAGCGCAAGAAATGGTATGTAAACCCCGTATTTACATCTCTGCCACTGTGCAGGATAATCCGTATAGGTGTTCGAGTGTTCGAACCGTAATGCGCAAGAAATGGTATGGAAACCCCGTATTTACATATCTGCCACTGTGCAGGAGAATCCGTATAGGTGTTCGAGTGTTCGAACCGTAATGCGCAAGAATTGGTATGGAAACCCCATATTTACATATCTGCCACTGTGCAGGAGAATCCGTATAGGTGTTCGAGTGTTCGAACCGTAATGCGCAAGAAATGGTATGTAAACCCCGTATTTACATATCTGCCACTGTGCAGGACAATCCGTATAGGTGTTCGAGTGTTCGAACCGTAATGCGCAAGAATTGGAATAGAAACCCCGTATTTACATATCTGCCACTGTGCAGGAGAATCTGTATAGGTGTTCGAGTGTTCGAACCGTAATGCGCAAGAAATGGTATGGAAACCCCGTATTTACATATCTGCCACTGTGTAGGAGAATCCATATAGGTGTTCGAGTGTTCGAACCGTAATGCGCAAGAAATGGTATGGAAACCCCGTATTTACATATCTGCCACTGTGGAGGAGAATCCGTATAGGTGTTCGAGTGTTCGAACCGTAATGCGCAAGAATTGGTATGGAAACCCCATATTTACATATCTGCCACTGTGCAGGAGAATCCATATAGGTGTTCGAGTGTTCGAACCGTAATGCGCAAGAAATGATATGTAAACCCCGTATTTACTTATCTCCCACTGTGCTGGAGAATCCGTATAGGTATTCTAGTGTTCGAACCGTAATGCGCAAGAAATGGTATGGAAACCCCGTATTTACATATCTGCCACTCTGCAGAAGAATCCGTATAGGTGTTCGAGTGTTCGATCCGTAATGCGCAAGAATTGGTATGTAAACCCGTTATTTACATATCTGCCACTGCGCAGGAGAATCCGTATAGGTGTTCGAGTGTTCGAACCGTAATGCGCAAGAAATGGCATGGAAACCCCGTATTTACAAATCTACCACTATGCAGGAGAATCCGTATAGGTGTTCGAGTGTTCGAACCGTAATGCGCAAGAAATGGTATGGAAACCCCGTATTTACATATCTGCCACTGTGCGGGAGAATCCGTATAGGTGTTAGAGTGTTCGAACCGTAATGCGCAAGAAATGGTAAGTAAACCCCGTATTTACATATCTGCCACTGTGCAGGAGAATCCGTATAGGTGTTCGAGTGTTCGAACCGTAATGCGCAAGAAATGGTATGGAAACCCCGTATTTACATATCTGCCACTATGCAGGAGAATCCATATAGGTGTTCGAGTGTTCGAACCGTAATGCGCAAGAAATGATATGTAAACCCCGTATTTACTTATCTCCCACTGTGCTGGAGAATCCGTATAGGTATTCGAGTGTTCGAACCGTAATCCGCAAGAAATGGTATGGAAACCCCGTATTTACATATCTGCCACTCTGCAGAAGAATTCGTATAGGTGTTCGAGTGTTCGATCCGTAATGCGCAAGAATTGGTATGTAAACCCGTTATTTACATATCTGCCACTGCGCAGTAGAATCCGTATAGGTGTTCGAGTGTTCGAACCGTAATGCGCAAGAAGTGGTATGGAAACCCCGTATTTACAAATCTACCACTATGCAGGAGAATCCGTATAGGTGTTCGAGTGTTCGAACCGTAATGCGCAAGAAATGGTATGGAAACCCCGTATTTACATATCTGCCACTGTGCAGGAGAATCCGTATAGGTGTTAGAGTGTTCGAACCGTAATGCGCAAGAAATGGTAAGTAAACCCCGTATTTAGATATCTGCCACTGTGCAGGAGAAGCCGTATAGGTGTTCGAGTGTTCGAACCGTAATGCGCAAGAATTGGAATGGAAACCCCGTATTTACATATCTGCCACTGTGCAGGAGAATCCGTATAGGTGTTCGAGTGTTCGAACCGTAATGCGCAAGAAATGGTATGAAAACCCCGTATTTACAAATGTGCCACTATGCAGGAGAATCCGTATAAGTGTTCGAGTGTTCGAACCGTAAAGCGCAAGAAATGGTATGTAAACCCCGTATTTACATCTCTGCCACTGTGCAGGAGAATCCGTATAGGTGTTCGAGTGTTCGAACCGTAATGCGCAAGAATTGGTATGGAAACCCCATATTTACATATCTGCCACTGTGCAGGAGAATCCATATAGGTGTTCGAGTGTTCGAACCGTAATGCGCAAGAAATGATATGTAAACCCCGTATTTACTTATCTCCCACTGTGCTGGAGAATCCGTATAGGTATTCTAGTGTTCGAACCGTAATGCGCAAGAAATGGTATGGAAACCCCGTATTTACATATCTGCCACTCTGCAGAAGAATCCGTATAGGTGTTCGAGTGTTCGATCCGTAATGCGCAAGAATTGGTATGTAAACCCGTTATTTACATATCTGCCACTGCGCAGGAGAATCCGTATAGGTGTTCGAGTGTTCGAACCGTAATGCGCAAGAAATGGCATGGAAACCCCGTATTTACAAATCTACCACTATGCAGGAGAATCCGTATAGGTGTTCGAGTGTTCGAACCGTAATGCGCAAGAAATGGTATGGAAACCCCGTATTTACATATCTGCCACTGTGCGGGAGAATCCGTATAGGTGTTAGAGTGTTCGAACCGTAATGCGCAAGAAATGGTAAGTAAACCCCGTATTTACATATCTGCCACTGTGCAGGAGAATCCGTATAGGTGTTCGAGTGTTCGAACCGTAATGCGCAAGAATTGGAATGGAAACCCCGTATTTACATATCTGCCACTGTGCAGGAGAATCCGTATAGGTGTTAGAGTGTTCGAACCGTAATGCGCAAGAAATGGTAAGTAAACCCCGTATTTACATATCTGCCACTGTGCAGGAGAATCCGTATAGGTGTTCGAGTGTTCGAACCGTAATGCGCAAGAATTGGAATGGAAACCCCGTATTTACATATCTGCCACTGTGCAGGAGAATCCGTATAGGTGTTCGAGTGTTCGAACCGTAATGCGCAAGAAATGGTATGAAAACCCCGTATTTACAAATCTGCCACTATGCAGGAGAATCCGTATAAGTGTTCGAGTGTTCGAACCGTAAAGCGCAAGAAATGGTATGTAAACCCCGTATTTACATCTCTGCCACTGTGCAGGATAATCCGTATAGGTGTTCGAGTGTTCGAACCGTAATGCGCAAGAAATGGTATGGAAACCCCGTATTTACATATCTGCCACTGTGCAGGAGAATCCGTATAGGTGTTCGAGTGTTCGAACCGTAATGCGCAAGAATTGGTATGGAAACCCCATATTTACATATCTGCCACTGTGCAGGAGAATCCGTATAGGTGTTCGAGTGTTCGAACCGTAATGCGCAAGAAATGGTATGTAAACCCCGTATTTACATATCTGCCACTGTGCAGGACAATCCGTATAGGTGTTCGAGTGTTCGAACCGTAATGCGCAAGAATTGGAATAGAAACCCCGTATTTACATATCTGCCACTGTGCAGGAGAATCTGTATAGGTGTTCGAGTGTTCGAACCGTAATGCGCAAGAAATGGTATGGAAACCCCGTATTTACATATCTGCCACTGTGTAGGAGAATCCATATAGGTGTTCGAGTGTTCGAACCGTAATGCGCAAGAAATGGTATGGAAACCCCGTATTTACATATCTGCCACTGTGGAGGAGAATCCGTATAGGTGTTCGAGTGTTCGAACCGTAATGCGCAAGAATTGGTATGGAAACCCCATATTTACATATCTGCCACTGTGCAGGAGAATCCATATAGGTGTTCGAGTGTTCGAACCGTAATGCGCAAGAAATGATATGTAAACCCCGTATTTACTTATCTCCCACTGTGCTGGAGAATCCGTATAGGTATTCTAGTGTTCGAACCGTAATGCGCAAGAAATGGTATGGAAACCCCGTATTTACATATCTGCCACTCTGCAGAAGAATCCGTATAGGTGTTCGAGTGTTCGATCCGTAATGCGCAAGAATTGGTATGTAAACCCGTTATTTACATATCTGCCACTGCGCAGGAGAATCCGTATAGGTGTTCGAGTGTTCGAACCGTAATGCGCAAGAAATGGCATGGAAACCCCGTATTTACAAATCTACCACTATGCAGGAGAATCCGTATAGGTGTTCGAGTGTTCGAACCGTAATGCGCAAGAAATGGTATGGAAACCCCGTATTTACATATCTGCCACTGTGCGGGAGAATCCGTATAGGTGTTAGAGTGTTCGAACCGTAATGCGCAAGAAATGGTAAGTAAACCCCGTATTTACATATCTGCCACTGTGCAGGAGAATCCGTATAGGTGTTCGAGTGTTCGAACCGTAATGCGCAAGAAATGGTATGGAAACCCCGTATTTACATATCTGCCACTTTGCAGGAGAATCCATATAGGTGTTCGAGTGTTCGAACCGTAATGCGCAAGAAATGATATGTAAACCCCGTATTTACTTATCTCCCACTGTGCTGGAGAATCCGTATAGGTATTCGAGTGTTCGAACCGTAATCCGCAAGAAATGGTATGGAAACCCCGTATTTACATATCTGCCACTCTGCAGAAGAATTCGTATAGGTGTTCGAGTGTTCGATCCGTAATGCGCAAGAATTGGTATGTAAACCCGTTATTTACATATCTGCCACTGCGCAGTAGAATCCGTATAGGTGTTCGAGTGTTCGAACCGTAATGCGCAAGAAGTGGTATGGAAACCCCGTATTTACAAATCTACCACTATGCAGGAGAATCCGTATAGGTGTTCGAGTGTTCGAACCGTAATGCGCAAGAAATGGTATGGAAACCCCGTATTTACATATCTGCCACTGTGCAGGAGAATCCGTATAGGTGTTAGAGTGTTCGAACCGTAATGCGCAAGAAATGGTAAGTAAACCCCGTATTTAGATATCTGCCACTGTGCAGGAGAAGCCGTATAGGTGTTCGAGTGTTCGAACCGTAATGCGCAAGAATTGGAATGGAAACCCCGTATTTACATATCTGCCACTGTGCAGGAGAATCCGTATAGGTGTTCGAGTGTTCGAACCGTAATGCGCAAGAAATGGTATGAAAACCCCGTATTTACAAATGTGCCACTATGCAGGAGAATCCGTATAAGTGTTCGAGTGTTCGAACCGTAAAGCGCAAGAAATGGTATGTAAACCCCGTATTTACATCTCTGCCACTGTGCAGGAGAATCCGTATAGGTGTTCGAGTGTTCGAACCGTAATGCGCAAGAAATGGTATGGAAACCCCGTATTTACATATCTGCCACTGTGCGGGAGAATCCGTATAGGTGTTAGAGTGTTCGAACCGTAATGCGCAAGAAATGGTAAGTAAACCCCGTATTTACATATCTGCCACTGTGCAGGAGAATCCGTATAGGTGTTCGAGTGTTCGAACCGTAATGCGCAAGAATTGGAATGGAAACCCCGTATTTACATATCTGCCACTGTGCAGGAGAATCCGTATAGGTGTTAGAGTGTTCGAACCGTAATGCGCAAGAAATGGTAAGTAAACCCCGTATTTACATATCTGCCACTGTGCAGGAGAATCCGTATAGGTGTTCGAGTGTTCGAACCGTAATGCGCAAGAATTGGAATGGAAACCCCGTATTTACATATCTGCCACTGTGCAGGAGAATCCGTATAGGTGTTCGAGTGTTCGAACCGTAATGCGCAAGAAATGGTATGAAAACCCCGTATTTACAAATCTGCCACTATGCAGGAGAATCCGTATAAGTGTTCGAGTGTTCGAACCGTAAAGCGCAAGAAATGGTATGTAAACCCCGTATTTACATCTCTGCCACTGTGCAGGATAATCCGTATAGGTGTTCGAGTGTTCGAACCGTAAAGCGCAAGAAATGGTATGTAAACCCCGTATTTACATCTCTGCCACTGTGCAGGATAATCCGTATAGGTGTTCGAGTGTTCGAACCGTAATGCGCAAGAAATGGTATGGAAACCCCGTATTTACATATCTGCCACTGTGCAGGAGAATCCGTATAGGTGTTCGAGTGTTCGAACCGTAATGCGCAAGAATTGGTATGGAAACCCCATATTTACATATCTGCCACTGTGCAGGAGAATCCGTATAGGTGTTCGAGTGTTCGAACCGTAATGCGCAAGAAATGGTATGTAAACCCCGTATTTACATATCTGCCACTGTGCAGGACAATCCGTATAGGTGTTCGAGTGTTCGAACCGTAATGCGCAAGAATTGGAATAGAAACCCCGTATTTACATATCTGCCACTGTGCAGGAGAATCTGTATAGGTGTTCGAGTGTTCGAACCGTAATGCGCAAGAAATGGTATGGAAACCCCGTATTTACATATCTGCCACTATGCAGGAGAATCCATATAGGTGTTCGAGTGTTCGAACCGTAATGCGCAAGAAATGATATGTAAACCCCGTATTTACTTATCTCCCACTGTGCTGGAGAATCCGTATAGGTATTCGAGTGTTCGAACCGTAATCCGCAAGAAATGGTATGGAAACCCCGTATTTACATATCTGCCACTCTGCAGAAGAATTCGTATAGGTGTTCGAGTGTTCGATCCGTAATGCGCAAGAATTGGTATGTAAACCCGTTATTTACATATCTGCCACTGCGCAGTAGAATCCGTATAGGTGTTCGAGTGTTCGAACCGTAATGCGCAAGAAGTGGTATGGAAACCCCGTATTTACAAATCTACCACTATGCAGGAGAATCCGTATAGGTGTTCGAGTGTTCGAACCGTAATGCGCAAGAAATGGTATGGAAACCCCGTATTTACATATCTGCCACTGTGCAGGAGAATCCGTATAGGTGTTAGAGTGTTCGAACCGTAATGCGCAAGAAATGGTAAGTAAACCCCGTATTTAGATATCTGCCACTGTGCAGGAGAAGCCGTATAGGTGTTCGAGTGTTCGAACCGTAATGCGCAAGAATTGGAATGGAAACCCCGTATTTACATATCTGCCACTGTGCAGGAGAATCCGTATAGGTGTTCGAGTGTTCGAACCGTAATGCGCAAGAAATGGTATGAAAACCCCGTATTTACAAATGTGCCACTATGCAGGAGAATCCGTATAAGTGTTCGAGTGTTCGAACCGTAAAGCGCAAGAAATGGTATGTAAACCCCGTATTTACATCTCTGCCACTGTGCAGGAGAATCCGTATAGGTGTTCGAGTGTTCGAACCGTAATGCGCAAGAAATGGTATGGAAACCCCGTATTTACATATCTGCCACTGTGCGGGAGAATCCGTATAGGTGTTAGAGTGTTCGAACCGTAATGCGCAAGAAATGGTAAGTAAACCCCGTATTTACATATCTGCCACTGTGCAGGAGAATCCGTATAGGTGTTCGAGTGTTCGAACCGTAATGCGCAAGAATTGGAATGGAAACCCCGTATTTACATATCTGCCACTGTGCAGGAGAATCCGTATAGGTGTTCGAGTGTTCGAACTGTAATGCGCAAGAAATGGTATGAAAACCCCGTATTTACAAATCTGCCACTATGCAGGAGAATCCGTATAAGTGTTCGAGTGTTCGAACCGTAAAGCGCAAGAAATGGTATGTAAACCCCGTATTTACATCTCTGCCACTGTGCAGGATAATCCGTATAGGTGTTCGAGTGTTCGAACCGTAATGCGCAAGAAATGGTATGGAAACCCCGTATTTACATATCTGCCACTGTGCAGGAGAATCCGTATAGGTGTTCGAGTGTTCGAACCGTAATGCGCAAGAATTGGTATGGAAACCCCATATTTACATATCTGCCACTGTGCAGGAGAATCCGTATCGGTGTTCGAGTGTTCGAACCGTAATGCGCAAGAAATGGTATGTAAACCCCGTATTTACATATCTGCCACTGTGCAGGACAATCCGTATAGGTGTTCGAGTGTTCGAACCGTAATGCGCAAGAATTGGAATAGAAACCCCGTATTTACATATCTGCCACTGTGCAGGAGAATCTGTATAGGTGTTCGAGTGTTCGAACCGTAATGCGCAAGAAATGGTATGGAAACCCCGTATTTACATATCTGCCACTATGCAGGAGAATCCATATAGGTGTTCGAGTGTTCGAACCGTAATGCGCAAGAAATGATATGTAAACCCCGTATTTACTTATCTCCCACTGTGCTGGAGAATCCGTATAGGTATTCGAGTGTTCGAACCGTAATCCGCAAGAAATGGTATGGAAACCCCGTACTTACATATCTGCCACTCTGCAGAAGAATTCGTATAGGTGTTCGAGTGTTCGATCCGTAATGCGCAAGAATTGGTATGTAAACCCGTTATTTACATATCTGCCACTGCGCAGTAGAATCCGTATAGGTGTTCGAGTGTTCGAACCGTAATGCGCAAGAAGTGGTATGGAAACCCCGTATTTACAAATCTACCACTATGCAGGAGAATCCGTATAGGTGTTCGAGTGTTCGAACCGTAATGCGCAAGAAATGGTATGGAAACCCCGTATTTACATATCTGCCACTGTGCAAGAGAATCCGTATAGGTGTTAGAGTGTTCGAACCGTAATGCGCAAGAAATGGTAAGTAAACCCCGTATTTACATATCTGCCACTGTGCAGGAGAAGCCGTATAGGTGTTCGAGTGTTCGAACCGTAATGCGCAAGAATTGGAATGGAAACCCCGTATTTACATATCTGCCACTGTGCAGGAGAATCCGTATAGGTGTTCGAGTGTTCGAACCGTAATGCGCAAGAAATGGTATGAAAACCCCGTATTTACAAATGTGCCACTATGCAGGAGAATCCGTATAAGTGTTCGAGTGTTCGAACCGTAAAGCGCAAGAAATGGTATGTAAACCCCGTATTTACATCTCTGCCACTGTGCAGGAGAATCCGTATAGGTGTTCGAGTGTTCGAACCGTAATGCGCAAGAAATGGTATGGAAACCCCGTATTTACATATCTGCCACTGTGCAGGAGAATCCGTATAGGTGTTCGAGTGTTCGAACCGTAATGCGCAAGAAATGGTATGTAAACCCCATATTTACATATCTGCCACTGTGCAGGAGAATCCGTATAGGTGTTCGGGTGTTTGAACCGTAATGCGCAAGAAATGGTATGGAAACCCCGTATTTACAAATCTACCACTCTGCAGGAGAATCCGTATAGGTGTTCGATTGTTCGATCCGTAATGCGCAAGAATTGGTATGTAAACCCGTTATTTACATATCTGCCACTGCGCAGGAGAATCCGTATAGGTGTTCGAGTGTTCGAACCGTAATGCGCAAGAAATGGTATGGAAACCCCGTATTTACAAATCTACCACTATGCAGGAGAATCCGTATAGGTGTTCGAGTGTTCGAACCGTAAGGCGCAAGAAATGGTATGTAAACCCCGTATTTACATATCTGCCACTGTGCAGGAGAATCCGTATAGGTGTTCGAGTGTTCGAACCGTAATGGGCAAGAAATGGTATGTAAACCCCGTATTTACATATCTGCCACTGTGCAGGAGAATCCGTATAGGTGTTCGAGTGTTCGAACCGTAATGCGCAAGAAATGGAATGGAAACCCCGTATTTACATATCTGCCACTGTGCAGGAGAATCCGTATAGGTGTTCGAGTGTTCGAACCGTAATACGCAAGAATTGGTATGGAAACCCCATATTTACATATCTGCCACTGTGCAGGAGAATCCGTATAGGTGTTCGAGTGTTCGAACCGTAATGCGCAAGAAATGATATGTAAACCACGTATTTACTTATCTCCCACTGTGCAGGAGATTCCGTATAGGTATTCGAGTGTTCGAACCGTAATGCGCAAGAAATGGTATGGAAACCCCGTATTTACATATCTGCCACTCTGCAGAAGAATCCGTATAGGTGTTCGAGTGTTCGATCCGTAATGCGCAAGAATTGGTATGTAAACCCGTTATTTACATATCTGCCACTGCGCAGGAGAATCCGTATAGGTGTTCGAGTGTTCGAACCGTAATGCGCAAGAAATGGTATGTAAACCCCGTATTTACATATCTGCCACTGTGCAGGAGAATCCGTATTGGTGTTCGAGTGTTCGAACCGTAATGCGCAAGAAATGGTAAGTAAACCCCGTATTTACATATCTGCCATTGTGCAGGAGAATCCGTATAGGTGTTCGAGTGTTCGAACCGTAATGCGCAAGAATTGGAATGGAAACCCCGTATTTACATATCTGCCACTGTGCAGGAGAATTCTTATAGGTGTTCGAGTGTTCGAACCGTAATGCGCAAGAAATGGTATGAAAACCCCGTATTTACAAATCTGCCACTATGCAGGAGAATCCGTATAAGTGTTCGAGTGTTCGAACCGTAATGCGCAAGAAATGGTATGTAAACCCCGTATTTAAATATCTGCCACTGTGCAGGAGAATCCGTATAGGTGTTCAAGTGTTCGAACCGTAATGCGCAAGAAATGGTATGGAAACCCCGTATTTACATATCTGCCACTGTGCAGGAGAATCCGTATAGGTGTTCGAGTGTTCGAACCGTAATGCGCAAGAAATGGTATGTAAACCCCGTATTTACATATCTGCCACTATGCAGGAGAATCCATATAGGTGTTCGAGTGTTCGAACCGTAATGCGCAAGAAATGGTATGGAAACCCCGTATTTACATATCTGCCACTGTGTAGGAGAATCCGTATAGGTGTTCGAGTGTTCGAACCGTAATGCGCAAGAAATGGTGTGTAAACCCCGTATTTACATATCTGCCACTGTGCAGAAGAATCCGTATAGGTGTTCGAGTGTTCGAACCGTAATGCGCAAGAAATGGTATGTAAACCCCGTATTTACATATCTGGCACTGTGCAGGAGAATCCGTATAGGTGTTCGAGTGTTCGAACCGTAATGCATGAGAAATGGTAAGTAAACGCCGTATTTACATATCTGCCACTGTGCAGGAGAATCCGTATAGGTGTTCGAGTGTTCGAGCCGTAATGCGCAAGAAATGGTATGAAAACCCCGTATTTACAAATCTGTCACTGTGCAGGAGAATCCGTATAGGTGTTCGAGTGTTCGAACCGTAATGCGCAAGAAATGGTATGTAAACCCCGTATTTACATATCTGCCACTATGCAGGAGAATCCATATAGGTGTTCGAGTGTTCGAACCGTAATGCGCAAGAAATGGTATCGAAACCCCGTATTTACATATCTTCCACTGTGCAAGAGAATCTGTATAGGTGTTCGAGTGTTCGAACCGTAATGCGCAAGAAATGGTGTGTAAACCCCGTATTTACATATCTACCACTGTGCAGAAGAATCCGTATAGGTGTTCGAGTGTTCGAACCGTAATGCGCAAGAATTGGTATGGAAACCCCATATTAACATATCTGCTACTGTGCAGGAGAATCCGTATAGGTGTTCGAGTGTTCGAACCGTAATGCAAAGGAAATGATATGTAAACCCCGTATTTACTTATCTGCCACTGTGCAGGAGAATCCGTATAGGTGTTCGAGTGTTCGAACCGTAATGCGCAAGAAAAGGTGTGTAAACCCCGTATTTACATATCTGCCACTATGCAAAAAATCTGTATAGGTGTTCGAGTGTTCGAACCGTAATGCGCAAGAATTGGTATGGAAACCCCATATTTACATATCTGCCACTGTGCAGGAGAATCCGTATTGGTGTTCAAGTGTTCGAACCGTAATGCGCAAGAAATGATATGTAAACCCCGTATTTACTTATCTGCCACTGTGCAGGAGAATCCGTATAGGTATTCGAGTGTTCGAACCGTAATGCGCAAGAAATGGTATGGAAACCCCGTATTTACATATCTGCCACTCTGCAGAAGAATCCGTATAGGTGTTCGAGTGTTCGATCCGTAATGCGCAAGAAATGGTATGTAAACCCGTTATTTACATATCTGCCACTGCGCAGGAGAATCCGTATAGGTGTTCGCGTGTTCGAACCGTAATGCGCAAGAAATGGTATGGAAACCCCGTATTTACAAATCTACCACTATGTAGGAGAATCCGTATTGGTGTTCGAGTGTTCGAACCGTAAAGCGCAAGAAATGGTATGTAAACCCCGTACTTACATATCTGCCACTGTGCGGGAGAATCCGTATAGGTGTTCGAGTGTTCGAACCGTAATGTGGAAGAAATGGTACGGAAACCCCGTATTTACATATCTGCCACTGTGCAGGAGAATCCGTATAGGTGTTCGAGTGTTCGAACTGTAATGTGCAAGAAATGGTATGTAAACCCCGTATTTACATATCTGCCACTGTGCAGGAGAATCCGTATAGGTGTTCGAGTGTTCGAACCGTAATGCGTGGGAAATGGTAAGTAAACGCCGTATTTACATATCTGCCACTGTGCAGGAGAATCCGTATAGGTGTTCGAGTGTTCGAACCGTAATACGCAAGAAATGGTATGTAAACCCCGTATTTACATATCTGCCACTGTGCAGGAGAATTCGTATAGGTGTTCGAGTGTTCGAACCGTAATGCGCAAGAAATGGTATGGAAACCCCGTATTTACATATCTGCCACTGTGCAGGAGAATCCATATAGGTGTTCGAGTGTTCGAACCGTAATGCGCAAGAAATTGTATGTAAACCTCGTATTTACATATCTGCCACTGTGCAGGAGACTCCGTATAGGTGTTCAAGTGTTCGAACCGTAATGCGCAAGAAATGGTATGTAAACCCCGTATTTACATATCTGCCACTGTGCAGGAGAATCCGTATAGGTGTTCGAGTGTTCGAACCGTAATGCGCAAGAATTGGAATGGAAACCCCGTATTTACATATCTGCCACTGTGCAGGAGAATCCGTATAGGTGTTCGAGTGTTCGAACCGTAATGCGCAAGAAATGGTATGAAAACCCCGTATTTACAAATCTGCCACTATGCAGGAGAATCCGTATAAGTGTTCGAGTGTTCGAACCGTAATGCACAAGAAATGGTATGTAAACCCCGTATTTACATATCTGCCACTGTGCAGGAGAATCCGTATAGGTGTTCGAGTGTTCGAACCGTAATGCATGAGAAATGGTAAGTAAACGCCGTACTTACATATCTGCCACTGTGCAGGAGAATCCGTATAGGTGTTCGAGTGTTCGAGCCGTAATGCGCAAGAAATGGAATGAAAACCCCGTATTTACAAATCTGCCACTGTGCAGGAGAATCCATATAGGTGTTCGAGTGTTCGAACCGTAATGCGCAAGAAATGGTATGTAAACCCCGTATTTACATATCTGCCACTATGCAGGAGAATCCATATAGGTGTTCGAGTGTTCGAACCGTAATGCGCAAGAAATGGTATGGAAACCCCGTATTTACATATCTGCCACTGTGTAGGAGAATCCGTATAGGTGTTCGAGTGTTCGAACCGTAATGCGCAAGAAATGGTGTGTAAACCCCGTATTTACATATCTGCCACTGTGCAGAAGAATCCGTATAGGTGTTCGAGTGTTCGAACCGTAATGCGCAAGAAATGGTGTGTAAACCCCGTATTTACATATCTGCCACTGTGCAGAAGCATCCGTATAGGTGTTCGAGTGTTCGAACCGTAATGCGCAAGAAATGGTATGTAAACCCCGTATTTACATATCTGGCACTTTGCAGGAGAATCCGTATAGGTTTCGAGTGTTCGAACCGTAATGCATGAGAAATGGTAAGTAAACGCCGTATTTACATATCTGCCACTGTGCAGGAGAATCCGTATAGGTGTTCGAGTGTTCGAGCCGTAATGCGCAAGAAATGGTATGAAAACCCCGTGTTTACAAATCTGCCACTGTGCAGGAGAATCCGTATAGGTGTTCGAGTGTTCGAACCGTAATGCGCAAGAAATGGTATGTAAACCCCGTATTTACATATCTGCCACTATGCAGGAGAATCCATATAGGTGTTCGAGTGTTCGAACCGTAATGCGCAAGAAATGGTATGGAAACCCCGTATTTACATATCTTCCACTGTGCAAGAGCATCTGTATAGGTGTTCGAGTGTTCGAACCGTAATGCGCAAGAAATGGTGTGTAAACCCCGTATTTACATATCTGCCACTGTGCAGAAGAATCCGTATAGGTGTTCGAGTGTTCGAACCGTAATGCGCAAGAATTGGTATGGAAACCCCATATTAACATATCTGCCACTGTGCAGGAGAATCCGTATAGGTGTTCGAGTGTTCGAACCGTAATGCACAAGAAATGATATGTAAACCCCGTATTTACTTATCTGCCACTGTGCAGGAGAATCCGTATAGGTGTTCGAGTGTTCGAACCGTAATGCGCAGGAAAAGGTGTGTAAACCCCGTATTTACATATCTGCCACTGTGCAAAAAATCTGTATAGGTGTTCGAGTGTTCGAACCGTAATGCGCAAGAATTGGTATGGAAACCCCATATTTACATATCTACCACTGTGCAGGAGAATCCGTATTGGTGTTCAAGTGTTCGAACCGTAATGCGCAAGAAATGATATGTAAACCCCGTATTTACTTATCTGCCACTATGCAGGAGAATCCGTATAGGTATTCGAGTGTTCGAACCGTAATGCGCAAGAAATGGTATGGAAACCCCGTATTTACATATCTGCCACTCTGCAGAAGAATCCGTATAGGTGTTCGAGTGTTCGATCCGTAATGCGCAAGAAATGGTATGTAAACCCGTTATTTACATATCTGCCACTGCGCAGGAGAATCCGTATAGGTGTTCGCGTGTTCGAACCGTAATGCGCAAGAAATGGTATGGAAACCCCGTATTTACAAATCTACCACTATGCAGGAGAATCCGTATAGGTGTTCGAGTATTCGAACCGTAAAGCGCAAGAAATGGTATGTAAACCCCGTACTTACATATCTGCCACTGTGCGGGAGAATCCGTATAGGTGTTCGAGTGTTCGAACCGTAATGTGCAAGAAATGGTACGGAAACCCCGTATTTACATATCTGCCACTGTGCAGGAGAATCCGTATAGGTGTTCGAGTGTTCGAACTGTAATGTGCAAGAAATGGTATGTAAACCCCGTATTTACATATCTGCCACTGTGCAGGAGAATCCGTATAGGTGTTCGAGTGTTCGAACCGTAATGCGTGAGAAATGGTAAGTAAACGCCGTATTTACATATCTGCCACTGTGCAGGAGAATCCGTATAGGTGTTCGAGTGTTCGAACCGTAATGCGCAAGAAACGGTATGTAAACCCCGTATTTACAAATCTGCCACTATGCAGGAGAATCCGTATAAGTGTTCGAGTGTTCGAACCGTAATGCACAAGAAATGGTATGTAAACCCCGTATTTACATATCTGCCACTGTGCAGGAGAATCCGTATAGGTGTTCGAGTGTTCGAACCGTAATGCATGAGAAATGGTAAGTAAACGCCGTACTTACATATCTGCCACTGTGCAGGAGAATCCGTATAGGTGTTCGAGTGTTCGAGCCGTAATGCGCAAGAAATGGAATGAAAACCCCGTATTTACAAATCTGCCACTGTGCAGGAGAATCCATATAGGTGTTCGAGTGTTCGAACCGTAATGCGCAAGAAATGGTATGTAAACCCCGTATTTACATATCTGCCACTATGCAGGAGAATCCATATAGGTGTTCGAGTGTTCGAACCGTAATGCGCAAGAAATGGTATGGAAACCCCGTATTTATATATCTGCCACTGTGTAAGAGAATCCGTATAGGTGTTCGAGTGTTCGAACCGTAATGCGCAAGAAATGGTGTGTAAACCCCGTATTTACATATCTGCCACTGTGCAGAAGAATCCGTATAGGTGTTCGAGTGTTCGAACCGTAATGCGCAAGAAATGGTGTGTAAACCCCGTATTTACATATCTGCCACTGTGCAGAAGCATCCGTATAGGAGTTCGAGTGTTCGAACCGTAATGCGCAAGAAATGGTATGTAAACCCCGTATTTACATATCTGGCACTTTGCAGGAGAATCCGTATAGGTTTCGAGTGTTCGAACCGTAATGCATGAGAAATGGTAAGTAAACGCCGTATTTACATATCTGCCACTGTGCAGGAGAATCCATATAGGTGTTCGAGTGTTCGAACCGTAATGCGCAAGAAATGGTATGGAAACCCCGTATTTACATATCTTCCACTGTGCAAGAGCATCTGTATAGGTGTTCGAGTGTTCGAACCGTAATGCGCAAGAAATGGTGTGTAAACCCCGTATTTACATATCTGCCACTGTGCAGAAGAATCCGTATAGGTGTTCGAGTGTTCGAACCGTAATGCGCAAGAATTGGTATGGAAACCCCATATTAACATATCTGCCACTGTGCAGGAGAATCCGTATAGGTGTTCGAGTGTTCGAACCGTAATGCACAAGAAATGATATGTAAACCCCGTATTTAATTATCTGCCACTGTGCAGGAGAATCCGTATAGGTGTTCGACTGTTCGAACCGTAATGCGCAAGAAAAGGTGTGTAAACCCCGTATTTACATATCTGCCACTGTGCAAAAAATCTGTATAGGTGTTCGAGTGTTCGAACCGTAATGCGCAAGAATTGGTATGGAAACCCCATATTTACATATCTACCACTATGCAGGAGAATCCGTATTGGTGTTCAAGTGTTCGAACCGTAATGCGCAAGAAATGATATGTAAACCCCGTATTTACTTATCTGCCACTGTGCAGGAGAATCCGTATAGGTATTCGAGTGTTCGAACCGTAATGCGCAAGAAATGGTATGGAAACCCCGTATTTACATATCTGCCACTCTGCAGAAGAATCCGTATAGGTGTTCGAGTGTTCGATCCGTAATGCGCAAGAAATGGTATGTAAACCCGTTATTTACATATCTGCCACTGCGCAGGAGAATCCGTATAGGTGTTCGCGTGTTCGAACCGTAATGCGCAAGAAATGGTATGGAAACCCCGTATTTACAAATCTACCACTATGCAGGAGAATCCGTATAGGTGTTCGAGTGTTCGAACCGTAAAGCGCAAGAAATGGTATGTAAACCCCGTACTTACATATCTGCCACTGTGCGGGAGAATCCGTATAGGTGTTCGAGTGTTCGAACCGTAATGTGCAAGAAATGGTACGGAAACCCCGTATTTACATATCTGCCACTGTGCAGGAGAATCCGTATAGGTGTTCGAGTGTTCGAACTGTAATGTGCATGAAATGGTATGTAAACCCCGTATTTACATATCTGCCACTGTGCAGGAGAATCCGTATAGGTGTTCGAGTGTTCGAACCGTAATGCGTCAGAAATGGTAAGTAAACGCCGTATTTACATATCTGCCACTGTGCAGGAGAATCCGTATAGGTGTTCGAGTGTTCGAACCGTAATGCGCAAGAAATGGTATGTAAACCCCGTATTTACATATCTGCCACTGTGCAGGAGAATTCGTATAGGTGTTCGAGTGTTCGAACCGTAATGCGCAAGAAATGGTATGGAAACCCCGTATTTACATATCTGCCACTGTGCAGGAGAATCCATATAGGTGTTCGAGTGTTCGAACCGTAATGCGCAAGAAATTGTATGTAAACCTCGTATTTACATATCTGCCACTGTGCAGGAGAATCCGTATAGGTGTTCAAGTGTTCGAACCGTAATGCGCAAGAAATGGTATGTAAACCCCGTATTTACATATCTGCCACTGTGCAGGAGAATCCGTATAGGTGTTCGAGTGTTCGAACCGTAATGCGCAAGAATTGGAATGGAAACCCCGTATTTACATATCTGCCACTGTGCAGGAAAATCCGTATAGGTGTTCGAGTGTTCGAACCGTAATGCGCAAGAAATGGTATGAAAACCCCGTATTTACAAATCTGCCACTATGCAGTAGAATCCGTATAAGTGTTCGAGTGTTCGAACCGTAATGCGCAAGAAATGGTATGTAAACCCCGTATTTACATATCTGCCACTGTGTAGGAGAATCCGTATAGGTGTTCGAGTGTTCGAACCGTAATGCATGAGAAATGGTAAGTAAACGCCGTACTTACATATCTGCCACTGTGCAGGAGAATCCGTATAGGTGTTCGAGTGTTCGAGCCGTACTGCGCAAGAAATGGTATGAAAACCCCGTATTTACAAATCTGCCACTGTGCAGGAGAATCCATATAGGTGTTCGAGTGTTCGAACCGTAATGCGCAAGAAATGGTATGTAAACCCCGTATTTACATATCTGCCACTATGCAGGAGAATCCATATAGGTGTTCGAGTGTTCGAACCGTAATGCGCAAGAAATGGTATGGAAACCCCGTATTTACATATCTTTCACTGTGCAAGAGAATCCGTATAGGTGTTCGAGTGTTCGAACCGTAATGCGCAAGAAATGGTGTGTAAACCCCGTATTTACATATCTGCCACTGTGCTGAAGAATCCGTATAGGTGTTCGAGTGTTCGAACCGTAATGCGCAAGAACTGGTATGGAAACCCCATATTTACATATCTGCCACTGTGTAGGAGAATCCGTATAGGTGTTCGAGTGTTCGAACCGTAATGCACAAGAAATGATATGTAAACCCCGTATTTACTTATCTGCCACTGTGCAGGAGAATCCGTATAGGCGTTCGAGTGTTCGAACCGTAATGCGCAAGAAATGGTGTGTAAACCCCGTATTTACATATCTGCCACTGTGCAAAAAATCCGTATAGGTGTTCGAGTGTTCGGACCGTAATGCGCAAGAATTGGTATGGAAACCCCATATTTACATATCTGCCACTATGCAGGAGAATCCGTATTGGTGTTCAATTGTTCGAACCGTAATGCGCAAGAAATGATATGTAAACCCCGTATTTACTTATCTGCCACTGTGCAGGAGAATCCGTATAGGTATTCGAGTGTTCGAACCATAATGCGCAAGAAATGGTATGGAAACCCCGTATTTACATATCTGCGACTCTGCAGAAGAATCCGTATAGGTGTTCTAGTGTTCGATCCGTAATGCGCAAGAAATGGTATGTAAACCCGTTATTTACATATCTGCCACTGCGCAGGAGAATCCGTATAGGTGTTCGCGTGTTCGAACCGTAATGCGCAAGAAATGGTATGGAAACCCCGTATTTACAAATCTACCACTATGCAGGAGAATCCGTATAGGTGTTCGAGTGTTCGAACCGTAAAGCGCAAGAAATGGTATGTAAACCCCGTACTTACATATCTGCCACTGTGCGGGAGAATCCGTATAGGTGTTCGAGTGTTCGAACCGTAATGCACAAGAAATGATATGTAAACCCCGTATTTACTTATCTGCCACTGTGCAGGAGAATCCGTATAGGTGTTCGAGTGTTCGAACCGTAATGCGCAAGAAAAGGTGTGTAAACCCCGTATTTACATATCTGCCACTGTGTAAAAAATCTGTATAGGTGTTCGAGTGTTCGAACCGTAATGCGCAAGAATTGGTATGGAAACCCCATATTTACATATCTGCCACTGTGCAGGAGAATCCGTATTGGTGTTCAAGTGTTCGAACCGTAATGCGCAAGAAATGATATGTAAACCCCGTATTTACTTATCTGCCACTGTGCAGGAGAATCCGTATAGGTATTCGAGTGTTCGAACCGTAATGCGCAAGAAATGGTATGGAAACCCCGTATTTACATATCTGCCACTCTACAGAAGAATCCGTATAGGTGTTCGAGTGTTCGACCGTAATGCGCAAGAAATGGTATGTAAACCCGTTATTTACATATCTGCCACTGCGCAGGAGAATCCGTGTAGGTGTTCGCGTGTTCGAACCGTAATGCGCAAGAAATGGTATGGAAACCCCGTATTTACAAATCTACCACTATGTAGGAGAATCCGTATAGGTGTTCGAGTGTTCGAACCGTAAAGCGCAAGAAATGGTATGTAAACCCCGTACTTACATATCTGCCACTGTGCGGGAGAATCCGTATAGGTGTTCGAGTGTTCGAACCGTAATGTGCAAGAAATGGTACGGAAACCCCGTATTTACATATCTGCCACTGTGCAGGAGAATCCGTATAGGTGTTCGAGTGTTCGAACTGTAATGTGCAAGAAATGGTATGTAAACACCGTATTTACATATCTGCCACTGTGCAGGAGAATCCGTATAGGTGTTCGAGTGTTCGAACCGTAATGCGTGAGAAATGGTAAGTAAACGCCGTATTTACATATCTGCCACTGTGCAGGAGAATCCGTATAGGTGTTCGAGTGTTCGAACCGTAATGCGCAAGAAATGGTATGTAAACCCCGTATTTACATATCTGCCACTGTGCAGGAGAATTCGTATAGGTGTTCGAGTGTTCGAACTGTAATGCGCAAGAAATGGTATGGAAACCCCGTATTTACATATCTGCCACTGTGCAGGAGAATCCATATAGGTGTTCGAGTGTTCGAACCGTAATGCGCAAGAAATGGTATGTAAACCCCGTATTTACATATCTGCCACTGTGCAGGAGAATCCGTATAGGTGTTCGAGTGTTCGAACCGTAATGCGCAAGAATTGGAATGGAAACCCCGTATTTACATATCTGCCACTGTGCAGGAGAATCCGTATAGGTGTTCGAGTGTTCGAACCGTAATGCGCAAGAAATGGTATGAAAACCCCGTATTTACAAATCTGCCACTTTGCAGGAGAATCCGTATAAGTGTTCGAGTGTTCGAACCGTAATGCGCAAGAAATGGTATGTAAACCCCGTATTTACATATCTGCCACTGTGCAGGAGAATCCGTATAGGTGTTCGAGTGTTCGAACCGTAATGCATGAGAAATGGTAAGTAAACGCCGTACTTACATATCTGCCACTGTGCAGGAGAATCCGTATAGGTGTTCGAGTGTTCGAGCCGTCATGCGCAAGAAATGGTATGAAAACCCCGTATTTACAAATCTGCCACTGTGCATGAGAATCCATATAGGTGTTCGAGTGTTCGAACCGTAATGCGCAAGAAATGGTATGTAAACCCCGTATTTACATATCTGCCACTATGCAGGAGAATGCATATAGGTGTTCGAGTGTTCGAACCGTAATGCGCAAGAAATGGTATGGAAACCCCGTATTTACATATCTTCCACTGTGCAAGAGAATCCGTATAGGTGTTCGAGTGTTCGAACCGTAATGCGCAAGAAATGGTGTGTAAGCCCCGTATTTACATATCTGCCACTGTGCTGAAGAATCCGTATAGGTGTTCGAGTGTTCGAACCGTAATGCGCAAGAATTGGTATGGAAACCCCATATTTACATATCTGCCACTGTGCAGGAGAATCCGTATAGGTGTTCGAGTGTTCGAACCGTAATGCACAAGAAATGATTTGTAAACCCCGTATTTACTTATCTGCCACTGTGCAGGAGAATCCGTATAGGTGTTCGAGTGTTTGAACCGTAATGCGCAAGAAATGGTGCGTAAACCCCGTATTTACATATCTGCCACTGTGCAAAAAATCCGTATAGGTGTTCGAGTGTTCGAACCGTAATGCGCAAGAATTGGTATGGAAACCCCATATTTACATATCTGCCACTGTGCAGGAGAATCCGTATTGGTGTTCAAGTGTTCGAACCGTAATGCGCAAGAAATGATATGTAAACCCCGTATTTACTTATCAGCCACTGTGCAGGAGAATCCGTATAGGTATTCGAGTGTTCGAACCATAATGCGCAAGAAATGGTATGGAAACCCCGTATTTACATATCTGCGACTCTGCAGAAGAATCCGTATAGGTGTTCGAGTGTTCGATCCGTAATGCGCAAGAAATGGTATGTAAACCCGTTATTTACATATCTGCCACTGCGCAGGAGAATCCGTATAGGTGTTCGCGTGTTCGAACCGTAATGCGCAAGAAATGGTATGGAAACCCCGTATTTACAAATCTACCACTATGCAGGAGAATCCGTATAGGTGTTCGAGTGTTCGAACCGTAAAGCGCAAGAAATGGTATGTAAACCCCGTACTTACATATCTGCCACTGTGCGGGAGAATCCGTATAGGTGTTCGAGTGTTCGAACCGTAATGTGCAAGAAATGGTACGGAAACCCCGTATTTACATATCTGCCACTGTGCAGGAGAATCCGTATAGGTGTTCGAGTGTTCGAACCGTAATGCGCAAGAAATGGTATGTAAACCCCGTATTTACATATCTGCCACTGTACAGGAGAATTCGTATAGGTGTTCGAGTGTTCGAACCGTAATGCGCAAGAAATGGTATGGAAACCCCGTATTTACATATCTGCCACTGTGCAGGAGAATCCATATAGGTGTTCGAGTGTTCGAACCGTAATGCGCAAGAAATTGTATGTAAACCTCGTATTTACATATCTGCCACTGTGCAGGAGAATTCGTATAGGTGTTCAAGTGTTCGAACCGTAATGCGCAAGAAATGGTATGTAAACCCCGTATTTACATATCTGCCACTGTGCAGGAGAATCCGTATAGGTGTTCGAGTGTTCGAACCGTAATGCGCAAGAAATGGTATGAAAACCCCGTATTTACAAATCTGCCACTGTGCAGGAGAATCCGTATAGGTGTTCGAGTGTTCGAACCGTAATGCGCAAGAAATGGTATGTAAACCCCGTATTTACATATCTGCCACTATGCAGGAGAATCCATATAGGTGTTCGAGTGTTCGAACCGTAATGCGCAAGAAATGGTATGGAAACCCCGTATTTACATATCTGCCACTGTGCAGGAGAATCCGTATAGGTGTTCGAGTGTTCGAACCGTAATGCGCAAGAAATGGTGTGTAAACCCCGTATTTACATATCTGCCACTGTGCAGAAGAATCCGTATAGGTGTTCGAGTGTTCGAACCGTAGTGCGCAAGAAATGGTATGTAAACCCCGTATTTACATATCTGCCACTGTGCAGGAGAATCCGTATAGGTGTTCAAGTGTTCGAACCGTAATGCGCAAGAATTGGAATGGAAACCCCGTATTTACATATCTGCCACTGTGCAGGAGAATCCGTATTGGTGTTCGAGTGTTCGGACCGTAATGCGCAAGAAATGGTATGAAAACCCCGTATTTACAAATCTGCCACTATGCAGGAGAATCCGTATAAGTGTTCGAGTGTTCGAACCGTAATGCGCAAGAAATGGTATGTAAACCCCGTATTTACATATCTGCCACTGTGCAGGAGAATCCGTATAGGTGTTCGAGTGTTCCAACCGTAATGCGCAAGAAATGGTATGGAAACCCCGTATTTACATATCTGCCACTGTGCAGGAGAATCCGGATAGGTGTTCGAGTGTTCGAACCGTAATGCGCAAGAAGTGGTATGTAAACCCCGTATTTACATATCTGCCACTTTGCAGGAGAATCCATATAGGTGTTCGAGTGTTCGAACCGTAATGCGCAAGAAATGGTATGGAAACCCCGTATTTACATATCTGCCACTGTGCAGGAGAATCCGTATAGGTGTTCGAGTGTTCGAACCGTAATGCGCAAGAAATGGTGTGTAAACCCCGTATTTACATATCTGCCACTGTGCAGAAGAATCCATATAGGTGTTCGAGTGTTCGAACCGTAATGCGCCAAAATTGGTACGGAAACCCCATATTTACATATCTGCCACTGTGCAGGAGAATCCGTATAGGTGTTCGAGTGTTCGAACCGTAATGCACAAGAAATGATATGTAAACCCCGTATTTACTTATCTGCCACTGTGCAGGAGAATCCGTATAGGTGTTCGAGTGTTCGAACCGTAATGCGCAAGAAATGGTGTGTAAACCCCGTATTTACATATTTGCCACTGTGCAAAAAATCCGTATAGGTGTTCGAGTGTTCGAACCGTAATGCGCAAGAATTGGTATGGAAATCCCATATTTACATATCTGCCACTGTGCAGGAGAATCCGTATTGGTGTTCAAGTGTTCGAACCGTAATGCGCAAGAAATGATATGTAAACCCCGTATTTACTTATCTGCCACTGTGCAGGAGAATCCGTATAGGTATTCGAGTGTTCGAACCGTAATGCGCAAGAAATGGTATGGAAACCCCGTATTTACATATCTGCCACTCTGCAGAAGAATCCGTATAGGTGTTCGAGTGTTCGAACCGTAATGCGCAAGAAATGGTATGAAAACCCCGTATTTACAAATCTGCCACTATGCAGGAGAATCCGTATAAGTGTTCGAGTGTTCGAACCGTAATGCGCAAGAAATGGTATGTAAACCCCGTATTTAAATATCTGCCACTGTGCAGGAGAATCCGTATAGGTGTTCGAGTGTTCGAACCGTAATGCGCAAGAAATGGTATGGAAACCCCGTATTTACATATCTGCCACTGTGCAGGAGAATCCGTATAGGTGTTCGAGTGTTCGAACCGTAATGCGCAAGAAATGGTACGGAAACCCCGTATTTGCATAGCTGCCACTGTGCACGAGAATCCGTATAGGTGTTCGAGTGTTCGAACCGTAATGCGCAAGAAATGGTATGGAAACCCCGTATTTACATATCTGCCACTGTGCAGGAGAATCCGTATAAGTGTTCGAGTGTTCGAACCGTAATGCGTGAGAAATGGTAAGTAAACGCCGTATTTACATATCTGCCACTGTGCAGGAGAATCCGTATAGGTGTTCGAGTGTTCGAACCGTAATGCGCAAGAAATGGTATGTAAACCCCGTATTTACATATCTGCCACTGTGCAGGAGAATCCGTATAGGTGTTCGAGTGTTCGAACCGTAATGCGCAAGAAATGGTATGGAAACCCCGTATTTACATATCTGCCACTGTGCAGGAGAATCCGTATCGGTGTTCGAGTGTTCGAACCGTAATGCGCAAGAAATGTTATGTAAACCCCGTATTTACATATCTGCCACTTTGCAGGAGAATCCATATAGGTGTTCGAGTGTTCGAACCGTAATGCGCAAGAAATGGTATGGAAACCCCGTATTTACATATCTGCCACTGTGCAGGAGAATCCGTATAGGTGTTGGAGTGTTCAAACCGTAATGCGCAAGAAATGGTGTGTAAACCCCGTATTTACATATCTGTCACTGTGCAGAAGAATCCGTATAGGTGTTCGAGTGTTCGAACCGTAATGCGCAAGAAATGGTATGTAAACCCCGTATTTACATATCTGCCACTGTGCAGGAGAATCCGTATAGGTGTTCGAGTGTTCGAACCGTAATGCATGAGAAATGGTAAGTAAACGCCGTATTTACATATCTGCCACTGTGCAGGAGAATCCGTATAGGTGTTCGAGTGTTCGAACCGTAATGCGCAAGAAATGGTATGAAAACCCCGTATTTACAAATCTGCCACTGTGCAGGAGAATCCGTATAGGTGTTCGAGTGTTCGAACCGTAATGCGCAAGAAATGGTGTGTAAACCCCGTATTTACATATCTGCCACTGTGCAAGAAATCCGTATAGGTGTTCGAGTGTTCGCACCGTAATGCGCAAGAATTGGTATGGAAACCCCATATTTACATATCTGCCACTGTGCAGGAGAATCCGTATTGGTGTTCAAGTGTTCGAACCGTAAAGCGCAAGAAATGATATGTAAACCCCGTATTTACTTATCTGCCACTGTACAGGAGAATTCGTATAGGTATTCGAGTGTTCGAACCGTAATGCGCAAGAAATGTTATGGAAACCCCGTATTTACATATCTGCCACTCTGCAGAAGAATCCGTATAGGTGTTCGAGTGTTCGATCCGTAATGCGCAAGAAATGGTATGTAAACCCGTTATTTACATATCTGCCACTGCGCAGGAGAATCCGTATAGGTGTTCGAGTGTTCGAACCGTAATGCGCAAGAAATGGTGTGTAAACCCCGTATTTACATATCTGCCACTGTGCAGAAGAATCCGTATAGGTGTTCGAGTGTTCGAACCGTAGTGCGCAAGAAATGGTATGTAAACCCCGTATTTACATATCTGCCACTGTGCAGGAGAATCCGTATAGGTGTTCAAGTGTTCGAACCGTAATGCGCAAGAATTGGAATGGAAACCCCGTATTTACATATCTGCCACTGTGCAGGAGAATCCGTATTGGTGTTCGAGTGTTCGGACCGTAATGCGCAAGAAATGGTATGAAAACCCCGTATTTACAAATCTGCCACTATGCAGGAGAATCCGTATAAGTGTTCGAGTGTTCGAACCGTAATGCGCAAGAAATGGTATGTAAACCCCGTATTTACATATCTGCCACTGTGCAGGAGAATCCGTATAGGTGTTCGAGTGTTCCAACCGTAATGCGCAAGAAATGGTATGGAAACCCCGTATTTACATATCTGCCACTGTGCAGGAGAATCCGGATAGGTGTTCGAGTGTTCGAACCGTAATGCGCAAGAAGTGGTATGTAAATCCCGTATTTACATATCTGCCACTTTGCAGGAGAATCCATATAGGTATTCGAGTGTTCGAACCGTAATGCGCAAGAAATGGTATGGAAACCCCGTATTTACATATCTGCCACTGTGCAGGAGAATCCGTATAGGTGTTCGAGTGTTCGAACCGTAATGCGCAAGAAATGGTGTGTAAACCCCGTATTTACATATCTGCCACTGTGCAGAAGAATCCATATAGGTGTTCGAGTGTTCGAACCGTAATGCGCCAAAATTGGTACGGAAACCCCATATTTACATATCTGCCACTGTGCAGGAGAATCCGTATAGGTGTTCGAGTGTTCGAACTGTAATGCACAAGAAATGATATGTAAACCCCGTATTTACTTATCTGCCACTGTGCAGGAGAATCCGTATAGGTGTTCGAGTGTTCGAACCGTAATGCGCAAGAAATGGTGTGTAAACCCCGTATTTACATATTTGCCACTGTGCAAAAAATCCGTATAGGTGTTCGAGTGTTCGAACCGTAATGCGCAAGAATTGGTATGGAAATCCCATATTTACATATCTGCCACTGTGCAGGAGAATCCGTATTGGTGTTCAAGTGTTCGAACCGTAATGCGCAAGAAATGATATGTAAACCCCGTATTTACTTATCTGCCACTGTGCAGGAGAATCCGTATAGGTATTCGAGTGTTCGAACCGTAATGCGCAAGAAATGGTATGGAAACCCCGTATTTACATATCTGCCACTCTGCAGAAGAATCCGTATAGGTGTTCGAGTGTTCGAACCGTAATGCGCAAAAAATGGTATGAAAACCCCGTATTTACAAATCTGCCACTATGCAGGAGAATCCGTATAAGTGTTCGAGTGTTCGAACCGTAATGCGCAAGAAATGGTATGTAAACCCCGTATTTAAATATCTGCCACTGTGCAGGAGAATCCGTATAGGTGTTCGAGTGTTTGAACCGTAATGCGCAAGAAATGGTATGGAAACCCCGTATTTACATATCTGCCACTGTGCAGGAGAATCCGTATAGGTGTTCGAGTGTTCGAACCGTAATGCGCAAGAAATGGTACGGAAACCCCGTATTTGCATAGCTGCCACTGTGCACGAGAATCCGTATAGGTGTTCGAGTGTTCGAACCGTAATGCGCAAGAAATGGTATGGAAACCCCGTATTTACATATCTGCCACTGTGCAGGAGAATCCGTATAAGTGTTCGAGTGTTCGAACCGTAATGCGTGAGAAATGGTAAGTAAACGCCGTATTTACATATCTGCCACTGTGCAGGTGAATCCGTATAGGTGTTCGAGTGTTCGAACCGTAATGCGCAAGAAATGGTATGTAAACCCCGTATTTACATATCTGCCACTGTGCAGGAGAATCCGTATAGGTGTTCGAGTGTTCGAACCGTAATGCGCAAGAAATGGTATGGAAACCCCGTATTTACATATCTGCCACTGTGCAGGAGAATCCGTATCGGTGTTCGAGTGTTCGAACCGTAATGCGCAAGAAATGTTATGTAAACCCCGTATTTACATATCTGCCACTTTGCAGGAGAATCCATATAGGTGTTCGAGTGTTCGAACCGTAATGCGCAAGAAATGGTATGGAAACCCCGTATTTACATATCTGCCACTGTGCAGGAGAATCCGTATAGGTGTTGGAGTGTTCAAACCGTAATGCGCAAGAAATGGTGTGTAAACCCCGTATTTACATATCTGCCACTGTGCAGAAGAATCCGTATAGGTGTTCGAGTGTTCGAACCGTAATGCGCAAGAAATGGTATGTAAACCCCGTATTTACATATCTGCCACTGTGCAGGAGAATCCGTATAGGTGTTCGAGTGTTCGAACCGTAATGCATGAGAAATGGTAAGTAAACGCCGTATTTACATATCTGCCACTGTGCAGGAGAATCCGTATAGGTGTTCGAGTGTTCGAACCGTAATGCGCAAGAAATGGTATGAAAACCCCGTATTTACAAATCTGCCACTGTGCAGGAGAATCCGTATAGGTGTTCGAGTGTTCGAACCGTAATGCGCAAGAAATGGTGTGTAAACCCCGTATTTACATATCTGCCACTGTGCAAGAAATCCGTATAGGTGTTCGAGTGTTCGCACCGTAATGCGCAAGAATTGGTATGGAAACCCCATATTTACATATCTGCCACTGTGCAGGAGAATCCGTATTGGTGTTCAAGTGTTCGAACCGTAAAGCGCAAGAAATGATATGTAAACCCCGTATTTACTTATCTGCCACTGTACAGGAGAATTCGTATAGGTATTCGAGTGTTCGAACCGTAATGCGCAAGAAATGTTATGGAAACCCCGTATTTACATATCTGCCACTCTGCAGAAGAATCCGTATAGGTGTTCGAGTGTTCGATCCGTAATGCGCAAGAAATGGTATGTAAACCCGTTATTTACATATCTGCCACTGCGCAGGAGAATCCGTATAGGTGTTCGAGTGTTCGAACCGTAATGCGCAAGAAATGGTATGTAAACCCTGTATTTACATATCTGCCACTGTGCAGGAGAATGCGTATAGGTGTTCGAGTGTTCGAACCGTAATGCGCAAGAAATGGTATGGAAACCCCGTATTTACATATCTGCCACTGTGCAGGAGAATCCGTATAGGTGTTCGAGTGTTCGGACCGTAATGCGCAAGAAATGGTATGTAAACCTCGTATTTGCATATCTGCCACTGTGCAGGAGAATCCGTATAGGTGTTCAAGTGTTCGAACCGTAATGCGCAAGAAATGGTATGTAAACCCCGTATTTACATATCTGCCACTGTGCAGGAGAATCCGTGTTGGTGTTCGAGTGTTCGAACCGTAATGCGCAAGAATTGGAATGGAAACCCCGTATTTACATATCTGCCACTGTGCAGGAGAATCCGTATAGGTGTTCGAGTGTTCGAACCGTAATGCGCAAGAAATGGTATGAAAACCCCGTATTTACAAATCTGCCACTATGCAGGAGAATCCGTATAAGTGTTCGAGTGTTCGAACCGTAATGCGCAAGAAATGGTATGTAAACCCCGTATTTAAATATCTGCCACTGTGCAGGAGAATCCGTATAGGTGTTCGAGTGTTCGAACCGTAATGCGCAAGAAATGGTATGGAAACCCCGTATTTACATATCTGCCACTGTGCAGGAGAATCCGTATAGGTGTTCGAGTGTTCGAACCGTAATGCGCAAGAAATGGTATGTAAACCCCGTATTTGCATAGCTGCCACTTTGCAGGACAATCCATATAGGTGTTCGAGTGTTCGAACCGTAATGCGCAAGAAATGGTATGGAAACCCCGTATTTACATATCTGCCACTGTGCAGGAGAATCCGTATAGGTGTTCGAGTGTTCGAACCGTAATGCGCAAGAAATGGTATGAAAACCCCGTATTTACAAATCTGCCACTATGCAGGAGAATCCGTATAAGTGTTCGAGTGTTCGAACCGTAATGCGCAAGAAATGGTATGTAAACCCCGTATTTAAATATCTGCCACTGTGCAGGAGAATCCGTATAGGTGTTCGAGTGTTCGAACCGTAATGCGCAAGAAATGGTATGGAAACCCCGTATTTACATATCTGCCACTGTGCAGGAGAATCCGTATAGGTGTTCGAGTGTTCGAACCGTAATGCGCAAGAAATGGTATGTAAACCCCGTATTTACATATCTGCCACTTTGCAGGAGAATCCATATAGGTGTTCGAGTGTTCGAACCGTAATGCGCAAGAAATGGTATGGAAACCCCGTATTTACATATCTGCCACTGTGCAGGAGAATCCGTATAGGTGTTCGAGTGTTCGAACCGTAATGCGCAAGAAATGGTATGAAAACCCCGTATTTACAAATCTGCCACTATGCAGGAGAATCCGTATAAGTGTTCGAGTGTTCGAACCGTAATGCGCAAGAAATGGTATGTAAACCCCGTATTTACATATCTGCCACTGTGTAGGAGAATCTGTATAGGTGTTCGAGTGTTCGAACCGTAATGCGCAAGAAATGGTATGGAAACCCCGTATTTACATATCTGCCACTGTGCAGGAGAATCCGTATTGGTGTTCGAGTGTTCGAACCGTAATGCGCAAGAAATGGTATGTAAACCCCGTATTTACATATCTGCCACTTTGCAGGAGAATCCATATAGGTGTTCGAGTGTTCGAACCGTAATGCGCAAGAAATGGTGTGTAAACCCCGTATTTACATATCTGCCACTGTGCAGAAGAATCCGTATAGGTGTTCGAGTGTTCGAACCGTAATGCGCAAGAAATGGTATGTAAACCCCGTATTTACATATCTGCCACTGTGCAGGAGAATCCGTATAGGTGTTCGAGTGTTCGAACCGTAATGCATGAGAAATGGTAAGTAAACGCCGTATTTACATATCTGCCACTGTGCAGGAGAATCCGTATAGGTGTTCGAGTGTTCGAACCGTAATGCGCAAGAAATGGTATGAAAACCCCGTATTTACAAATCTGCCACAGTGCAGGAGAATCCGTATAGGTGTTCGAGTGTTCGAACCGTAATGCGCAAGAAATGGTATGTAAACCCCGTATTTACATATCTGCCACTATGCAGGAGAATCCATATAGGTGTTCGAGTGTTCGAACCGTAATGCGCAAGAAATGGTATGGAAACCCCGTATTTACATATCTGCCACTGTGCAGGAGAATCCGTATAGGTGTTCGAGTGTTCGAACCGTAATGCGCAAGAAATGGTGTGTAAACCCCGTATTTACATATCTGCTACTGTGCAGAAGAATCCGTATAGGTGTTTGAGTGTTCGAACCGTAATGCGCAAGAAATGGTATGTAAACCCCGTATTTACATATCTGCCATTGTGCAGGAGAATCCGTATAGGTGTTCAAGTGTTCGAACCGTAATGCGCAAGAATTGGAATGGAAACCCCGTATTTACATATCTGCCACTGTGCAGGAGAATCCGTATAGGTGTTCGAGTGTTCGAACCGTAATGCGCAAGAAATGGTATGAAAACCCCGTATTTACAAATCTGCCACTCTGGAGGAGAATCCGTATAAGTGTTCGAGTGTTCGAACCGTAATGCGCAAGAAATGGTATGTAAACCCCGTATTTACATATCTGCCACTGTGCAGGAGAATCCGTATAGGTGTTCGAGTGTTCCAACCGTAATGCGCAAGAAATGGTATGGAAACCCCGTATTTACATATCTGCCACTGTGCAGGAGAATCCGTATAGGTGTTCGAGTGTTCGAACCGTAATGCGCAAGAAATGGTATGTAAACCACGTATTTACATATCTGCCACTGTGCAGGAGAATCCATATAGGTGTTCGAGTGTTCGAACCGTAATGCGCAAGAAATTGGTATGGAAACCCCGTATTTACATATCTGCCTCTGTGGAGGAGAATCCGTATAGGTGTTTGAGTGTTCGAACCGTAATGCGCAAGAAATGGTATGTAAACCCCGTATTTACATATCTGCCACTATGCAGGAGAATCCATGTAGGTGTTCGAGTGTTCGAACCGTAATGCGCAAGAAATGGTATGTAAACCCCGTATTTACATATCTGCCACTTTGCAGGAGAATCCATATAGGTGTTCGAGTGTTCGAACCGTAATGCGCAAGAAATGGTATGGAAACCCCGTATTTACATATCTGCCACTGTGCAGGAGAATCCGTATAGGTGTTCGAGTGTTCGAACCGTAATGCGCAAGAAATGGTATGAAAACCCCGTATTTACAAATCTGCCACTTTGCAGGAGAATCCGTATAAGTGTTCGAGTGTTCGAACCGTAATGCGCAAGAAATGGTATGTAAACCCCGTATTTACATATCTGCCACTGTGCAGGAGAATCTGTATAGGTGTTCGAGTGTTCGAACCGTAATGCGCAAGAAATGGTATGGAAACCCCGTATTTACATATCTGCCACTGTGCAGGAGAATCCGTATAGGTGTTCGAGTGTTCGAACCGTAATGCGCAAGAAATGGTATGTAAACCCCGTATTTACATATCTGCCACTTTGCAGGAGAATCCATATAGGTGTTCGAGTGTTCGAACCGTAATGCGCAAGAAATGGTGTGTAAACCCCGTATTTACATATCTGCCACTGTGCAGAAGAATCCGTATAGGTGTTCGAGTGTTCTAACCGTAATGCGCAAGAAATGGTATGTAAACCCCGTATTTACATATCTGCCATTGTGCAGGAGAATCCGTATAGGTGTTCAAGTGTTCGAACCGTAATGCGCAAGAATTGGACTGGAAACCCCGTATTTACATATCTGCCACTGTGCAGGAGAATCCGTATAGGTGTTCGAGTGTTCGAACCGTAATGCGCAAGAAATGGTATGAAAACCCCGTATTTACAAATCTGCCACTATGGAGGAGAATCCGTATAAGTGTTCGAGTGTTCGAACCGTAATGCGCAAGAAATGGTATGTAAACCCCGTATTTACATATCTGCCACTGTGCAGGAGAATCCGTATAGGTGTTCGAGTGTTCCAACCGTAATGCGCAAGAAATGGTATGGAAACCCTGTATTTACATATCTGCCATTGTGCAGGAGAATCCGTATAGGTGTTCGAGTGTTCGAACCGTAATGCGCAAGAAATGGTATGTAAACCACGTATTTACATATCTGCCACTGTGCAGGAGAATCCATATAGGTGTTCGAGTGTTCGAACCGTAATGCGCAAGAAATTGGTATGGAAACCCCGTATTTACATATCTGCCTCTGTGGAGGAGAATCCGTATAGGTGTTTGAGTGTTCGAACCTTAATGCGCAAGAAATGGTATGTAAACCCCGTATTTACATATCTGCCACTATGCAGGAGAATCCATATAGGTGTTCGAGTGTTCGAACAGTAACGCGCAAGAAATGGTATGGAAACCCCGTATTTACATATCTGCCACTGTGCAGGAGAATCCGTATAGGTGTTCGAGTGTTCGAACCGTAATGCGCAAGAAATGGTGTGTAAACCCCGTATTTACATATCTGCCATTGTGCAGAAGAATCCGTATAGGTGTTCGAGTGTTCGAACCGTAATGCGCAAGAATTGGTATGGAAACCCCATATTTACATATCTGCCACTGTGCAGGAGAATCCGTATAGGTGTTCGAGTGTTCGAACCGTAATGCAAAAGAAATGATATGTAAACCACGTATTTACTTATCTGCCACTGTGCAGGAGAATCCGTATAGGTGTTCGAGTGTTCGAACCGTAATGCGCAAGAAATGGTGTGTAAACCCCGTATTTACATATCTGCCACTGTGCAAAAAATCCGTATAGGTGTTCGAGTGTTCGAACCGTAATGCGCCAGAATTGGTATGGAAACCCCATATTTACATATCTGCCACTGTGCAGGAGAATCCGTATTGGTGTTCAAGTGTTCGAACCGTAAAGCGCAAGAAATGATTTGTAAACCCCGTATTTACTTATCTGCCACTGTGCAGGCGAATCCGTATAGGTATTCGAGTGTTCGAACCGTAATGCGCAAGAAATGGTATGGAAACCCCGTATTTAGATATCTGCCACTCTGCAGAAGAATCCGTATAGGTGTTCGAGTGTTCGATCCGTAATGCGCAAGAAATGGTATGTATACCCGTTATTTACGTATCTGCCACTGCGCAGGAGAATCCGTATAGGTGTTCGAGTGTTCGAACAGTAATGCGCAAGAAATGGTATGGAAACCCCGTATTTACATATCTGCCACTGTGCAGGAGAATCCGTATCGGTGTTCGAGTGTTCGAACCGTAATGCGCAAGAAATGTTATGTAAACCCCGTATTTACATATCTGCCACTTTGCAGGAGAATCCATATAGGTGTTCGAGTGTTCGAACCGTAATGCGCAAGAAATGGTATGGAAACCCCGTATTTACATATCTGCCACTGTGCAGGAGAATCCGTATAGGTGTTGGAGTGTTCAAACCGTAATGCGCAAGAAATGGTGTGTAAACCCCGTATTTACATATCTGCCACTGTGCAGAAGAATCCGTATAGGTGTTCGAGTGTTCGAACCGTAATGCGCAAGAAATGGTATGTAAACCCCGTATTTACATATCTGCCACTGTGCAGGAGAATCCGTATAGGTGTTCGAGTGTTCGAACCGTAATGCATGAGAAATGGTAAGTAAACGCCGTATTTACATATCTGCCACTGTGCAGGAGAATCCGTATAGGTGTTCGAGTGTTCGAACCGTAATGCGCAAGAAATGGTATGAAAACCCCGTATTTACAAATCTGCCACAGTGCAGGAGAATCCGTATAGGTGTTCGAGTGTTCGAACCGTAATGCGCAAGAAATGGTATGTAAACCCCGTATTTACATATCTGCCACTATGCAGGAGAATCCATATAGGTGTTCGAGTGTTTGAACCGTAATGCGCAAGAAATGGTATGGAAACCCCGTATTTACATATCTGCCACTGTGCAGGAGAATCCGTATAGGTGTTCGAGTGTTCGAACCGTAATGCGCAAGAAATGGTGTGTAAACCCCGTATTTACATATCTGCTACTGTGCAGAAGAATCCGTATAGGTGTTTGAGTGTTCGAACCGTAATGCGCAAGAAATGGTATGTAAACCCCGTATTTACATATCTGCCATTGTGTAGGAGAATCCGTATAGGTGTTCAAGTGTTCGAACCGTAATGCGCAAGAATTGGAATGGAAACCCCGTATTTACATATCTGCCACTGTGCAGGAGAATCCGTATAGGTGTTCGAGTGTTCGAACCGTAATGCGCAAGAAATGGTATGAAAACCCCGTATTTACAAATCTGCCACTCTGGAGGAGAATCCGTATAAGTGTTCGAGTGTTCGAACCGTAATGCGCAAGAAATGGTATGTAAACCCCGTATTTACATATCTGCCACTGTGTAGGAGAATCCGTATAGGTGTTCGAGTGTTCCAACCGTAATGCGCAAGAAATGGTATGGAAACCCCGTATTTACATATCTGCCACTGTGCAGGAGAATCCGTATAGGTGTTCGAGTGTTCGAACCGTAATGCGCAAGAAATGGTATGTAAACCACGTATTTACATATCTGCCACTGTGCAGGAGAATCCATATAGGTGTTCGAGTGTTCGAACCGTAATGCGCAAGAAATTGGTATGGAAACCCCGTATTTACATATCTGCCTCTGTGGAGGAGAATCCGTATAGGTGTTTGAGTGTTCGAACCGTAATGCGCAAGAAATGGTATGTAAACCCCGTATTTACATATCTGCCACTGTGCAGGAGAATCCGTATCGGTGTTCGAGTGTTCGAACCGTAATGCGCAAGAAATGTTATGTAAACCCCGTATTTACATATCTGCCACTTTGCAGGAGAATCCATATAGGTGTTCGAGTGTTCGAACCGTAATGCGCAAGAAATGGTATGGAAACCCCGTATTTACATATCTGCCACTGTGCAGGAGAATCCGTATAGGTGTTGGAGTGTTCAAACCGTAAT
Source organism: Camellia sinensis (assembly GCF_055761805.1). Lineage (NCBI taxonomy): Eukaryota > Viridiplantae > Streptophyta > Magnoliopsida > Ericales > Theaceae > Camellia > Camellia sinensis. The sequence goes on along the minus strand of NW_028128989.1, from coordinate 1,212,735 downwards.
GCGCAAGAAATGGTGTGTAAACCCCGTATTTACATATCTGCCACTGTGCAGAAGAATCCGTATAGGTGTTCGAGTGTTCGAACCGTAATGCGCAAGAAATGGTATGTAAACCCCGTATTTACATATCTGCCACTGTGCAGGAGAATCCGTATAGGTGTTCGAGTGTTCGAACCGTAATGCATGAGAAATGGTAAGTAAACGCCGTATTTACATATCTGCCACTGTGCAGGAGAATCCGTATAGGTGTTCGAGTGTTCGAACCGTAATGCGCAAGAAATGGTATGAAAACCCCGTATTTACAAATCTGCCACAGTGCAGGAGAATCCGTATAGGTGTTCGAGTGTTCGAACCGTAATGCGCAAGAAATGGTATGTAAACCCCGTATTTACATATCTGCCACTATGCAGGAGAATCCATATAGGTGTTCGAGTGTTCGAACCGTAATGCGCAAGAAATGGTATGGAAACCCCGTATTTACATATCTGCCACTGTGCAGGAGAATCCGTATAGGTGTTCGAGTGTTCGAACCGTAATGCGCAAGAAATGGTGTGTAAACCCCGTATTTACATATCTGCTACTGTGCAGAAGAATCCGTATAGGTGTTTGAGTGTTCGAACCGTAATGCGCAAGAAATGGTATGTAAACCCCGTATTTACATATCTGCCATTGTGCAGGAGAATCCGTATAGGTGTTCAAGTGTTCGAACCGTAATGCGCAAGAATTGGAATGGAAACCCCGTATTTACATATCTGCCACTGTGCAGGAGAATCCGTATAGGTGTTCGAGTGTTCGAACCGTAATGCGCAAGAAATGGTATGAAAACCCCGTATTTACAAATCTGCCACTCTGGAGGAGAATCCGTATAAGTGTTCGAGTGTTCGAACCGTAATGCGCAAGAAATGGTATGTAAACCCCGTATTTACATATCTGCCACTGTGCAGGAGAATCCGTATAGGTGTTCGAGTGTTCCAACCGTAATGCGCAAGAAATGGTATGGAAACCCCGTATTTACATATCTGCCACTGTGCAGGAGAATCCGTATAGGTGTTCGAGTGTTCGAACCGTAATGCGCAAGAAATGGTATGTAAACCACGTATTTACATATCTGCCACTGTGCAGGAGAATCCATATAGGTGTTCGAGTGTTCGAACCGTAATGCGCAAGAAATTGGTATGGAAACCCCGTATTTACATATCTGCCTCTGTGGAGGAGAATCCGTATAGGTGTTTGAGTGTTCGAACCGTAATGCGCAAGAAATGGTATGTAAACCCCGTATTTACATATCTGCCACTATGCAGGAGAATCCATATAGGTGTTCGAGTGTTCGAACCGTAATGCGCAAGAAATGGTATGTAAACCCCGTATTTACATATCTGCCACTTTGCAGGAGAATCCATATAGGTGTTCGAGTGTTCGAACCGTAATGCGCAAGAAATGGTATGGAAACCCCGTATTTACATATCTGCCACTGTGCAGGAGAATCCGTATAGGTGTTCGAGTGTTCGAACCGTAATGCGCAAGAAATGGTATGAAAACCCCGTATTTACAAATCTGCCACTTTGCAGGAGAATCCGTATAAGTGTTCGAGTGTTCGAACCGTAATGCGCAAGAAATGGTATGTAAACCCCGTATTTACATATCTGCCACTGTGCAGGAGAATCTGTATAGGTGTTCGAGTGTTCGAACCGTAATGCGCAAGAAATGGTATGGAAACCCCGTATTTACATATCTGCCACTGTGCAGGAGAATCCGTATAGGTGTTCGAGTGTTCGAACCGTAATGCGCAAGAAATGGTATGTAAACCCCGTATTTACATATCTGCCACTTTGCAGGAGAATCCATATAGGTGTTCGAGTGTTCGAACCGTAATGCGCAAGAAATGGTGTGTAAACCCCGTATTTACATATCTGCCACTGTGCAGAAGAATCCGAATAGGTGTTCGAGTGTTCTAACCGTAATGCGCAAGAAATGGTATGTAAACCCCGTATTTACATATCTGCCATTGTGCAGGAGAATCCGTATAGGTGTTCAAGTGTTCGAACCGTAATGCGCAAGAATTGGACTGGAAACCCCGTATTTACATATCTGCCACTGTGCAGGAGAATCCGTATAGGTGTTCGAGTGTTCGAACCGTAATGCGCAAGAAATGGTATGAAAACCCCGTATTTACAAATCTGCCACTATGGAGGAGAATCCGTATAAGTGTTCGAGTGTTCGAACCGTAATGCGCAAGAAATGGTATGTAAACCCCGTATTTACATATCTGCCACTGTGCAGGAGAATCCGTATAGGTGTTCGAGTGTTCCAACCGTAATGCGCAAGAAATGGTATGGAAACCCTGTATTTACATATCTGCCATTGTGCAGGAGAATCCGTATAGGTGTTCGAGTGTTCGAACCGTAATGCGCAAGAAATGGTATGTAAACCACGTATTTACATATCTGCCACTGTGCAGGAGAATCCATATAGGTGTTCGAGTGTTCGAACCGTAATGCGCAAGTAATTGGTATGGAAACCCCGTATTTACATATCTGCCTCTGTGGAGGAGAATCCGTATAGGTGTTTGAGTGTTCGAACCTTAATGCGCAAGAAATGGTATGTAAACCCCGTATTTACATATCTGCCACTATGCAGGAGAATCCATATAGGTGTTCGAGTGTTCGAACAGTAACGCGCAAGAAATGGTATGGAAACCCCGTATTTACATATCTGCCACTGTGCAGGAGAATCCGTATAGGTGTTCGAGTGTTCGAACCGTAATGCGCAAGAAATGGTGTGTAAACCCCGTATTTACATATCTGCCACTGTGCAGAAGAATCCGTATAGGTGTTCGAGTGTTCGAACCGTAATGCGCAAGAATTGGTATGGAAACCCCATATTTACATATCTGCCACTGTGCAGGAGAATCCGTATAGGTGTTCGAGTGTTCGAACCGTAATGCAAAAGAAATGATATGTAAACCACGTATTTACTTATCTGCCACTGTGCAGGAGAATCCGTATAGGTGTTCGAGTGTTCGAACCGTAATGCGCAAGAAATGGTGTGTAAACCCCGTATTTACATATCTGCCACTGTGCAAAAAATCCGTATAGGTGTTCGAGTGTTCGAACCGTAATGCGCCAGAATTGGTATGGAAACCCCATATTTACATATCTGCCACTGTGCAGGAGAATCCGTATTGGTGTTCAAGTGTTCGAACCGTAAAGCGCAAGAAATGATTTGTAAACCCCGTATTTACTTATCTGCCACTGTGCAGGCGAATCCGTATAGGTATTCGAGTGTTCGAACCGTAATGCGCAAGAAATGGTATGGAAACCCCGTATTTAGATATCTGCCACTCTGCAGAAGAATCCGTATAGGTGTTCGAGTGTTCGATCCGTAATGCGCAAGAAATGGTATGTATACCCGTTATTTACGTATCTGCCACTGCGCAGGAGAATCCGTATAGGTGTTCGAGTGTTCGAACAGTAATGCGCAAGAAATGGTATGGAAACCCCGTATTTACAAATCTACCACTATGCAGGAGAATCCGTATAGGTGTTCGAGTGTTCGAACCGTAAAGCGCAAGAAATGGTATGTAAATCCCGTATTTACATATCTGCCACTGTGCGGGAGAATCCGTATAGGTGTTCGAGTGTTCGAACCGTAATGTGCAAGAAATGGTACGGAAACCCCGTATTTACATATATGCCACTGTACAGGAGAATCCGTATAGGTGTTCGAGTGTTCGAACCGTAATGTGCAAGAAATGGTATGTAAACCCCGTATTTACATATCTGCCACTGTGCAGGAGAATCCGTATAGGTGTTCGAGTGTTCGAACCGTAATGCGTGAGAAATGGTAAGTAAACGCCGTATTTACATATCTGCCACTGTGCAGGAGAATCCGTATAGGTGTTCGAGTGTTCGAACCGTAATGCGCAAGAAATGGTATGTAAACCCCGTATTTACATATCTGCCATTGTGCAGGAGAATCCAAATAGGTGTTCGAGTGTTCGAACCGTAAAGCGCAAGAAATGGTATGTAAACCCCGTATTTACTTATCTGCCACTGTGCAGGAGAATCCGTATAGGTGTTCGAGTGTTCGAACCGTAAAGCGCAAGAATTGGAATGGAAACCCCGTATTTACATATCTGCCACTGTGCAGGAGAATCCGTATAGGTGTTCGAGTGTTCGAACCGTAATGCGCAAGAAATGGTATGAAAACCCCGTATTTACAAATCTGCCACAGTGCAGGAGAATCCGTATAGGTGTTCGAGTGTTCGAACCGTAATGCGCAAGAAATGGTATGTAAACCCCGTATTTACATATCTGCCACTATGCAGGAGAATCCATATAGGTGTTCGAGTGTTCGAACCGTAATGCGCAAGAAATGGTATGGAAACCCCGTATTTACATATCTGCCACTGTGCAGGAGAATCCGTATAGGTGTTCGAGTGTTCGAACCGTAATGCGCAAGAAATGGTGTGTAAACCCCGTATTTACATATCTGCCACTGTGCAGAAGAATCCGTATAGGTGTTTGAGTGTTCGAACCGTAATGCGCAAGAAATGGTATGTAAACCCCGTATTTACATATCTGCCATTGTGCAGGAGAATCCGTATAGGTGTTCAAGTGTTCGAACCGTAATGCGCAAGAATTGGAATGGAAACCCCGAATTTACATATCTGCCACTGTGCAGGAGAATCCGTATAGGTGTTCGAGTGTTCGAACAGTAATGCGCAAGAAATGGTATGAAAACCCCGTATTTACAAATCTGCCACTATGGAGGAGAATCCGTATAAGTGTTCGAGTGTTCGAACCGTAATGCGCAAGAAATGGTATGTAAACCCCGTATTTACATATCTGCCACTGTGCAGGAGAATCCGTATAGGTGTTCGAGTGTTCCAACCGTAATGCGCAAGAAATGGTATGGAAACCCCGTATTTACATATCTGCCACTGTGCAGGAGAATCCGTATAGGTGTTCGAGTGTTCGAACCGTAATGCGCAAGAAATGGTATGTAAACCACGTATTTACATATCTGCCACTGTGCAGGAGAATCCATATAGGTGTTCGAGTGTTCGAACCGTAATGCGCAAGAAATTGGTATGGAAACCCCGTATTTACATATCTGCCTCTGTGGAGGAGAATCCGTATAGGTGTTTGAGTGTTCGAACCGTAATGCGCAAGAAATGGTATGTAAACCCCGTATTTACATATCTGCCACTATGCAGGAGAATCCATATAGGTGTTCGAGTGTTCGAACAGTAATGCGCAAGAAATGGTATGGAAACCCCGTATTTACATATCTGCCACTGTGCAGGAGAATCCGTATAGGTGTTCGAGTGTTCGAACCGTAATGCGCAAGAAATGGTGTGTAAACCCCGTATTTACATATCTGCCACTGTGCAGAAGAATCCGTATAGGTGTTCGAGTGTTCGAACCGTAATGCGCAAGAATTGGTATGGAAACCCCATATTTACATATCTGCCGCTGTGCAGGAGAATCCGTATAGGTGTTCGAGTGTTCGAACCGTAATGCAAAAGAAATGATATGTAAACCACGTATTTACTTATCTGCCACTGTGCAGGAGAATCCGTATAGGTGTTCGAGTGTTCGAACCGTAATGCGCAAGAAATGGTGTGTAAACCCCGTATTTACATATCTGCCACTGTGCAAAAAATCCGTATAGGTGTTCGAGTGTTCGAACCGTAATGCGCCAGAATTGGTATGGAAACCCCATATTTACATATCTGCCACTGTGCAGGAGAATCCGTATTGGTGTTCAAGTGTTCGAACCGTAAAGCGCAAGAAATGATTTGTAAACCCCGTATTTACTTATCTGCCACTGTGCAGGCGAATCCGTATAGGTATTCGAGTGTTCGAACCGTAATGCGCAAGAAATGGTATGGAAACCCCGTATTTAGATATCTGCCACTCTGCAGAAGAATCCGTATAGGTGTTCGAGTGTTCGATCCGTAATGCGCAAGAAATGGTATGTATACCCGTTATTTACGTATCTGCCACTGCGCAGGAGAATCCGTATAGGTGTTCGAGTGTTCGAACCGTAAAGCGCAAGAAATGGTATGTAAATCCCGTATTTACATATCTGCCACTGTGCGGGAGAATCCGTATAGGTGTTCGAGTGTTCGAACCGTAATGTGCAAGAAATGGTACGGAAACCCCGTATTTACATATCTGCCACTGTACAGGAGAATCCGTATAGGTGTTCGAGTGTTCGAACCGTAATGTGCAAGAAATGGTATGTAAACCCCGTATTTACATATCTGCCACTGTGCAGGAGAATCCGTATAGGTGTTCGAGTGTTCGAACCGTAATGCGTGAGAAATGGTAAGTAAACGCCGTATTTACATATCTGCCACTGTGCAGGAGAATCCGTATAGGTGTTCGAGTGTTCGAACCGTAATGCGCAGGAAATGGTATGTAAACCCCGTATTTACATATCTGCCATTGTGCAGGAGAATCCAAATAGGTGTTCGAGTGTTCGAACCGTAAAGCGCAAGAAATGGTATGTAAACCCCGTATTTACTTATCTGCCACTGTGCAGGAGAATCCGTATAGGTGTTCGAGTGTTCGAACCGTAAAGCGCAAGAATTGGAATGGAAACCCCGTATTTACATATCTGCCACTGTGCAGGAGAATCCGTATAGGTGTTCGAGTGTTCGAACCGTAATGCGCAAGAAATGGTATGAAAACCCCGTATTTACAAATCTGCCACTATGCAGGACAATCCGTATAAGTGTTCGAGTGTTCGAACCGTAATGCGCAAGAAATGGTATGTAAACCCCGTATTTACATATCTGCCACTGTGCAGGAGAATCCGTATAGGTGTTCGAGTGTTCGAACCGTAATGCGCAAGAAATGGTATGGAAACCCCGTATTTACATATCTGCCAATGTGCAGGAGAATCCGTATAGGTGTTCGAGTGTTCGAACCGTAATGCGCAAGAAATGGTATGTAAACCACGTATTTACATATCTGCCACTGTGCAGGAGAATCCATATAGGTGTTCGAGTGTTCGAACCGTAATGCGCAAGAAATTGGTATGGAAACCCCGTATTTACATATCTGCCTCTGTGCAGGAGAATCCGTATAGGTGTTCGAGTGTTCGAACCGTAATGCGCAAGAAATGGTATGTAAACCCCGTATTTACATATCTGCCACTATGCAGGAGAATCCCTATAGGTGTTCGAGTGTTCGAACCGTAATGCGCAAGAAATGGTATGGAAACCCCGTATTTACATATCTGCCACTATGCAGGAGAATCCGTATAGGTGTTCGAGTGTTCGAACCGTAATGCGCAAGAAATGGTGTGTAAACCCCGTATTTACATATCTGCCACTATGCAGAAGAATCCGTATAGGTGTTCGAGTGTTCGAACCGTAATGCGCAAGAATTGGTATGGAAACCCCTTATTTACATATCTGCCACTGTGCAGGAGAATCCGTATAGGTGTTCGAGTGTTCGAACCGTAATGCGCAAGAAATGATATGTAAACCCCGTATTTACTTATCTGCCACTGTGCAGGAGAATCCGTATAGGTATTCGAGTGTTCGAACCGTAATGCGCAAGAAATGGTATGGAAACCCCGTATTTACAAATCTGCCACTCTGCAGAAGAATCCGTATAGGTGTTCGAGTGTTCGATCCGTAATGCGCAAGAAATGGTATGTAAACCGGTTATTTACATATCTGCCACTGCGCAGGATAATCCGTATAGGTGTTCGAGTGTTCGAACCGTAATGCGCAAGAAATGGTATGGAAACCCCGTATTTACAAATCTACAACTATGCAGGAGAATCCGTATAGGTGTTCGAGTGTTCGAACCGTAAGGCGCAAGAAATGGTATGTAAACCCCATATTTACATATCTGCCACTGTGCAGGAGAATCCGTATAGGTGTTCGAGTGTTCGAACCGTAATGCGCAAGAAATGGTATGTAAACCCCGTATTTACATATCTGCCACTATGCAGGAGAATCCATATAGGTGTTCGAGTGTTCGAACCGTAATGCGCAAGAAATGGTATGGAAACCCCGTATTTACATATCTGCCACTGTGTAGGAGAATCCGTATAGGTGTTCGAGTGTTCGAACCGTAATGCGCAAGAAATGGTATGAAAACCGCGTATTTACAAATCTGCCACTATCGAGGAGAATCCGTATAAGTGTTCGAGTGTTCGAACCGTAATGCGCAAGAAATGGTATGTAAACCGCGTATTTACATATCTGCCACTGTGCAGGAGAATCCGTATAGGTGTTCGAGTGTTCCAACCGTAATGCGCAAGAAATGGTATGGAAACCCCGTATTTACATATCTGCCACTGTGCAGGAGAATCCGTATAGGTGTTCGAGTGTTCGAACCGTAATGCGCAAGAAATGGTATGTAAACCACGTATTTACATATCTGCCACTGTGCAGGAGAATCCATATAGGTGTTCGAGTGTTCGAACCGTAATGCGCAAGAAATTGGTATGGAAACCCCGTATTTACATATCTGCCTCTGTGCAGGAGAATCCGTATAGGTGTTCGAGTGTTCGAACCGTAATGCGCAAGAAATGGTTTGGAAACCCCGTATTTACATATCTGCCACTATGCAGGAGAATCCATATAGGTGTTCGAGTGTTCGAACCGTAATGCGCAAGAAATGGTATGGAAACCCCGTATTTACATATCTGCCACTGTGCAGGAGAATACGTATAGGTGTTCGAGTGTTCGAACCGTAACGCGCAAGAAATGGTGTGTAAACCCCGTATTTACATATCTGCCACTGTGCAGAAGAATCCGTATAGGTGTTCGAGTGTTCGAACCGTAATGCGCAAGAATTGGTATGGAAACCCCTTATTTACATATCTGCCACTGTGCAGGAGAATCCGTATAGGTGTTCGAGTGTTCGAACCGTAATGCGCAAGAAATGATATGTAAACCCCGTATTTACTTATCTGCCACTGTGCAGGAGAATCCGTATAGGTATTCGAGTGTTCGAACCGTAATGCGCAAGAAATGGTATGGAAACCCCGTATTTACATATCTGCCACTCTGCAGATGAATCCGTATAGGTGTTCGAGTGTTCGATCCGTAATGCGCAAGAAATGGTATGTAAACCGGTTATTTACATATCTGCCACTGCGCAGGAGAATCCGTATAGGTGTTCGAGTGTTCGAACCGTAATGCGCAAGAAATGGTATGGAAACCCCGTATTTACAAATCTACCACTATGCAGGAGAATCCGTATAGGTGTTCGAGTGTTCGAACCGTAAGGCGCAAGAAATGGTATGTATACCCCGTATTTACATATCTGCCACTGTGCAGGAGAATCCGTATAGGTGTTCGAGTGTTCGAACCGTAATGCGCAAGAAATGGTATGTAAACCCCGTATTTACATATCTGCCACTATGCAGGAGAATCCATATAGGTGTTCGAGTGTTCGAACCGTAATGCGCAAGAAATGGTATGTAAACCCTGTATTTACATATCTGCCACTGTGCAGGAGAATGCGTATAGGTGTTCGAGTGTTCGAACCGTAATGCGCAAGAAATGGTATGGAAACCCCGTATTTACATATCTGCCACTGTGCGGGAGAATCCGTGTAGGTATTCGAGTGTTCGAACCGTAATGCGCAAGAATTGGAATGGAAACCCCGTATTTACATATCTGCCACTGTGCAGGAGAATCCGTATAGGTGTTCGAGTGTTCGAACCGTAATGCGCAAGAAATGGTATGAAAACCCCGTATTTACAAATCTGCCACTATGCAGGAGAATCCGTATAAGTGTTCGAGTGTTCGAACCGTAATGCGCAAGAAATGGTATGTAAACCCCGTATTTACATATCTGCCACTGTGCAGGAGAATCCGTATAGGTGTTCGAGTGTTCGAACCGTAATGCGCAAGAAATGGTATGGAAACCCCGTATTTACCTATCTGCTACTGTGCAGGAGAATCCGTATAGGTGTTCGAGTGTTCGAACCGTAATGCGCAAGAAATGGTATGTAAACCCCGTATTTACATATCTGCCACTTTGCAGGAGAATCCATATAGGTGTTCGAGTGTTCGAACCGTAATGCGCAAGAAATGGTGTGTAAACCCCGTATTTACATATCTGCCACTGTGTAGAAGAATCCGTATAGGTGTTCGAGTGTTCGAACCGTAATGCGCAAGAAATGGTATGTAAACCCCGTATTTACATATCTGCCACTGTGCAGGAGAATCCGTATAGGTGTTCGAGTGTTCGAACCGTAATGCATGAGAAATGGTAAGTAAACGCCGTATTTACATATCTGCCACTGTGCAGGAGAATCCGTATAGGTGTTCGAGTGTTCGAACCGTAATGCGCAAGAAATGGTATGAAAACCCCGTATTTACAAATCTGCCACAGTGCAGGAGAATCCGTATAGGTGTTCGAGTGTTCGAACCGTAATGCGCAAGAAATGGTATGTAAACCCCGTATTTACATCTCTGCCACTATGGAGGAGAATCCATATAGGTGTTCGAGTGTTCGAACCGTAATGCGCAAGAAATGGTATGGAAACCCCGTATTTACATATCTGCCACTCTGCAGAAGAATCCGTACAGGTGTTCGAGTGTTCGATCCGTAATGCGCAAGAAATGGTATGTAAACCGGTTATTTACATATCTGCCACTGCGCAGGAGAATCCGTATAGGTGTTCGAGTGTTCGAACCGTAATGCGCAAGAAATGGTATGGAAACCCCGTATTTACAAATCTACAACTATGCAGGAGAATCCGTATAGGTGTTCGAGTGTTCGAACCGTAAGGCGCAAGAAATGGTATGTAAACCCCGTATTTACATATCTGCCACTGTGCAGGAGAATCCGTATAGGTGTTCGAGTGTTCGAACCGTAATGCGCAAGAAATGGTATGTAAACCCCGTATTTACATATCTGCCACTATGCAGGAGAATCCATATAGGTGTTCGAGTGTTCGAACCGTAATGCGCAAGAAATGGTATGGAAACCCCGTATTTACATATCTGCCACTGTGTAGGAGAATCCGTATAGGTGTTCGAGTGTTCGAACCGTAATGCGCAAGAAATGGTATGAAAACCCCGTATTTACAAATCTGCCACTGTGGAGGAGAATCCGTATAAGTGTTCGAGTGTTCGAACCGTAATGCGCAAGAAATGGTATGTAAACCGCGTATTTACATATCTGCCACTGTGCAGGAGAATCCGTATAGGTGTTCGAGTGTTCCAACCGTAATGCGCAAGAAATGGTATGGAAACCCCGTATTTACATATCTGCCACTGTGCAGGAGAATCCGTATAGGTGTTCGAGTGTTCGAACCGTAATGCGCAAGAAATGGTATGTAAACCACGTATTTAAATATCTGCCACTGTGCAGGAGAATCCATATAGGTGTTCGAGTGTTCGAACCGTAATGCGCAAGAAATTGGTATGAAAACCCCGTATTTACATATCTGCCTCTGTGCAGGAGAATCCGTATAGGTGTTCGAGTGTTCGAACCGTAATGCGCAAGAAATGGTATGTAAACCCCATATTTACATATCTGCCACTATGCAGGAGAATCCATATAGGTGTTCGAGTTTTCGAACAGTAATGCGCAAGAAATGGTATGGAAACCCCGTATTTACATATCTGCCACTGTGCAGGAGAATCCGTATAGGTGTTCGAGTGTTCGAACCGTAATGCGCAAGAAATTGTGTGTAAACCCCGTATTTACATATCTGCCACTGTGCAGAAGAATCCGTATAGGTGTTCGAGTGTTCGAACCGTAATGCGCAAGAATTGGTATGGAAACCCCTTATTTACATATCTGCCACTATGCAGGAGAATCCGTATAGGTGTTCGAGTGTTCGAACCGTAATGCGCAAGAAATGATATGTAAACCCCGTATTTACTTATCTGCCACTGTGCAGGAGAATCCGTATAGGTATTCGAGTGTTCGAACCGTAATGCGCAAGAAATGGTATGGAAACCCCGTATTTACATATCTGCCACTCTGCAGAAGAATCCGTATAGGTGTTCGAGTGTTCGATCCGTAATGCGCAAGAAATGGTATGTAAACCGGTTATTTACATATTTGCCACTGCGCAGGAGAATCCGTATAGGTGTTCGAGTGTTCGAACCGTAATGCGCAAGAAATGGTATGGAAACCCCGTATTTACAAATCTACCACTATGCAGGAGAATCCGTATAGGTGTTCGAGTGTTCGAACCGTAAGGCGCAAGAAATGGTATGCAAACCCCGTATTTACATATCTGCCACTGTGCAGGAGAATCCGTATAGGTGTTCGAGTGTTCGAACCGTAATGCGCAAGAAATGGTATGTAAACCCCGTATTTACATATCTGCCACTATGCAGGAGAATCCATATAGGTGTTCGAGTGTTCGAACCGTAATGCGCAAGAAATGGTATGTAAACCCTGTATTTACATATCTGCCGCTGTGCAGGAGAATGCGTATAGGTGTTCGAGTGTTCGAACCGTAATGCGCAAGAAATGGTATGGAAACCCCGTATTTACATATCTGCCACTGTGCAGGAGAATCCGTATAGGTGTTCGAGTGTTCGGACCGTAATGCGCAAGAAATGGTATGTAAACCTCGTATTTGCATATCTGCCACTGTGCAGGAGAATCCGTATAGGTGTTCAAGTGTTCGAACCGTAATGCGCAAGAAATGGTATGTAAACCCCGTATTTACATATCTGCCACTGTGCGGGAGAATCCGTGTAGGTGTTCGAGTGTTCGAACCGTAATGCGCAAGAATTGGAATGGAAACCCCGTATTTACATATCTGCCACTGTGCAGGAGAATCCGTATAGGTGTTCGAGTGTTCGAACCGTAATGCGCAAGAAATGGTATGAAAACCCCGTATTTACAAATCTGCCTCTATGCAGGAGAATCCGTATAAGTGTTCGAGTGTTCGAACCGTAATGCGCAAGAAATGGTATGTAAACCCCGTATTTACATATCTGCCACTGTGCAGGAGAATCCGTATAGGTGTTCGAGTGTTCGAACCGTAATGCGCAAGAAATGGTATGGAAACCCCGTATTTACATATCTGCCACTGTGCAGGAGAATCCGTATAGGTGTTCGAGTGTTCGAACCGTAATGCGGAAGAAATGGTATGTAAACCCTGTATTTACATATCTGCCACTTTGTAGGAGAATCCATATAGGTGTTCGAGTGTTCGAACCGTAATGCGCAAGAAATGGTATGGAAACCCCGTATTTACATATCTGCCACTGTGCAGGAGAATCCGTATAGGTGTTCGAGTGTTCGAACCGTAATGCGCAAGAAATGGTATGAAAACCCCGTATTTACAAATCTGCCACTATGCAGGAGAATCCGTATAAGTGTTCGAGTGTTCGAACCGTAATGCGCAAGAAATGGTATGTAAACCCCGTATTTACATATCTGCCACTGTGTAGGAGAATCTGTATAGGTGTTCGAGTGTTCGAACCGTAATGCGCAAGAAATGGTATGGAAACCCCGTATTTACATATCTGCCACTGTGCAGGAGAATCCGTATAGGTGTTCGAGTGTTCGAACCGTAATGCGTAAGAAATGGTATGTAAACCCCGTATTTACATATCTGCCACTTTGCAGGAGAATCCATATAGGTGTTCGAGTGTTCGAACCGTAATGCGCAAGAAATGGTGTGTAAACCCCGTATTTACATATCTGCCACTGTACAGAAGAATCCGTATAGGTGTTCGAGTGTTCGAACCGTAATGCGCAAGAATTGGTATGGAAACCCCTTATTTACATATCTGCCACTATGCAGGAGAATCCGTATAGGTGTTCGAGTGTTCGAACCGTAATGCGCAAGAAATGATATGTAAACCCCGTATTTACTTATCTGCCACTGTGCAGGAGAAGCCGTATAGGTATTCGAGTGTTCGAACCGTAATGCGTAAGAAATGGTATGGAAACCCCGTATTTACATATCTGCCACTCTGCAGAAGAATCCGTATAGGTGTTCGAGTGTTCGATCCGTAATGCGCAAGAAATGGTATGTAAACCGGTTATTTACATATCTGCCACTGCGCAGGAGAATCCGTATAGGTGTTCGAGTGTTCGAACCGTAATGCGCAAGAAATGGTATGGAAACCCCGTATTTACAAATCTACCACTATGCAGGAGAATCCGTATAGGTGTTCGAGTGTTCGAACCGTAAGGCGCAAGAAATGGTATGCAAACCCCGTATTTACATATCTGCCACTGTGCAGGAGAATCCGTATAGGTGTTCGAGTGTTCGAACCGTAATGCGCAAGAAATGGTATGTAAACCCCGTATTTACATATCTGCCACTATGCAGGAGAATCCATATAGGTGTTCGAGTGTTCGAACCGTAATGCGCAAGAAATGGTATGTAAACCCTGTATTTACATATCTGCCGCTGTGCAGGAGAATGCGTATAGGTGTTCGAGTGTTCGAACCGTAATGCGCAAGAAATGGTATGGAAACCCCGTATTTACATATCTGCCACTGTGCAGGAGAATCCGTATAGGTGTTCGAGTGTTCGGACCGTAATGCGCAAGAAATGGTATGTAAACCTCGTATTTGCATATCTGCCACTGTGCAGGAGAATCCGTATAGGTGTTCAAGTGTTCGAACCGTAATGCGCAAGAAATGGTATGTAAACCCCGTATTTACATATCTGCCACTGTGCGGGAGAATCCGTGTAGGTGTTCGAGTGTTCGAACCGTAATGCGCAAGAATTGGAATGGAAACCCCGTATTTACATATCTGCCACTGTGCAGGAGAATCCGTATAGGTGTTCGAGTGTTCGAACCGTAATGCGCAAGAAATGGTATGAAAACCCCGTATTTACAAATCTGTCACTATGCAGGAGAATCCGTATAAGTGTTCGAGTGTTCGAACCGTAATGCGCAAGAAATGGTATGTAAACCCCGTATTTACATATCTGCCACTGTGCAGGAGAATCCGTATAGGTGTTCGAGTGTTCGAACCGTAATGCGCAAGAAATGGTATGGAAACCCCGTATTTACATATCTGCCACTGTGCAGGAGAATCCGTATAGGTGTTCGAGTGTTCGAACCGTAATGCGCAAGAAATGGTATGTAAACCCTGTATTTACATATATGCCACTTTGCAGGAGAATCCATATAGGTGTTCGAGTGTTCGAACCGTAATGCGCAAGAAATGGTATGGAAACCCCGTATTTACATATCTGCCACTGTGCAGGAGAATCCGTATAGGTGTTCGAGTGTTCGAACCGTATTGCGCAAGAAATGGTATGAAAACCCCGTATTTACAAATCTGCCACTATGCAGGAGAATCCGTATAAGTGTTCGAGTGTTCGAACCGTAATGCGCAAGAAATGGTATGTAAACCCCGTATTTACATATCTACCACTGTGTAGGAGAATCTGTATAGGTGTTCGAGTGTTCGAACCGTAATGCGCAAGAAATGGTATGGAAACCCCGTATTTACATATCTGCCACTGTGCAGGAGAATCCGTATAGGTGTTCGAGTGTTCGAACCGTAATGCGTAAGAAATGGTATGTAAACCCCGTATTTACATATCTGCCACTTTGCAGGAGAATCCATATAGGTGTTCGAGTGTTCGAACCGTAATGCGCAAGAAATGGTGTGTAAACCCCGTATTTACATATCTGCCACTGTGCAGAAGAATCCGTATAGGTGTTCGAGTGTTCGAACCGTAATGCGCAAGAAATGGTTTGTAAACCCCGTATTTACATATCTGCCACTGTGCAGGAGAATCCGTATAGGTGTTCGAGTGTTCGAACCGTAATGCATGAGAAATGGTAAGTAAACGCCGTATTTACATATCTGCCACTGTGCAGGAGAATCCGTATAGGTGTTCGAGTGTTCGAACCGTAATGCGCAAGAAATGGTATGAAAACCCCGTATTTACAAATCTGCCACAGTGCAGGAGAATCCGTATAGGTGTTCGAGTGTTCGAACCGTAATGCGCAAGAAATGGTATGTAAACCCCGTATTTACATATCTGCCACTATGCAGGAGAATCCATATAGGTGTTCGAGTGTTCGAACCGTAATGCGCAAGAAATGGTATGGAAACCCCGTATTTACATATCTGCCACTGTGCAGGAGAATCCGTATAGGTGTTCGAGTGTTCGAACCGTAATGCGCAAGAAATGGTGTGTAAACCCCGTATTTACATATCTGCCACTGTGCAGAAGAATCCGTATAGGTGTTTGAGTGTTCGAACCGTAATGCGCAAGAAATGGTATGTAAACCCCGTATTTACATATCTGCCATTGTGCAGGAGAATCCGTATAGGTGTTCAAGTGTTCGAACCGTAATGCGCAAGAATTGGAATGGAAACCCCGTATTTACATATCTGCCACTGTGCAGGAGAATCCGTACAGGTGTTCGAGTGTTCGAACCGTAATGCGCAAGAAATGGTATGAAAACCCCGTATTTACAAATCTGCCACTATGGAGGAGAATCCGTATAAGTGTTCGAGTGTTCGAACCGTAATGCGCAAGAAATGGTATGTAAACCCCGTATTTACATATCTGCCACTGTGCAGGAGAATCCGTATAGGTGTTCGAGTGTTCGAACCGTAATGCGCAAGAAATGGTATGTAAACCCTGTATTTACATATATGCCACTTTGCAGGAGAATCCATATAGGTGTTCGAGTGTTCGAACCGTAATGCGCAAGAAATGGTATGGAAACCCCGTATTTACATATCTGCCACTGTGCAGGAGAATCCGTATAGGTGTTCGAGTGTTCGAACCGTAATGCGCAAGAAATGGTATGAAAACCCCGTATTTACAAATCTGCCACTATGCAGGAGAATCCGTATAAGTGTTCGAGTGTTCGAACCGTAATGCGCAAGAAATGGTATGTAAACCCCGTATTTACATATCTGCCACTGTGCAGGAGAATCCGTATAGGTGTTCGAGTGTTCGAACAGTAATGCGCAAGAAATGGTATGGAAACCCCGTATTTACATATCTGCCACTGTGCAGGAGAATCCGTATAGGTGTTCGAGTGTTCGAACCGTAATGCGCAAGAAATGGTGTGTAAACCCCGTATTTACATATCTGCCACTGTGCAGAAGAATCCGTATCGGTGTTCGAGTGTTCGAACCGTAATGCGCTAGAATTGGTATGGAAACCCCATATTTACATATCTGCCACTGTGCAGGAGAATCCGTATAGGTGTTCGAGTGTTCGAACCGTAATGCACAAGAAATGATATGTAAACCCCGTATTTACTTATCTGCCACTGTGCAGGAGAATCCGTATAGGTGTTCGAGTGTTCGAACCGTAATGCGCAAGAAATGGTGTGTAAACCCCGTATTTACATATCTGCCACTGTGCAAAAAATCCGTATAGGTGTTCGAGTGTTCGAACCGTAATGCGCAAGAATTGGTATGGAAAACCCATATTTACATATCTGCCACTGTGCAGGAGAATCCGTATTGGTGTTCAAGTGTTCGAACCGTAAAGCGCAAGAAATGATTTGTAAACCCCGTATTTACTTATCTGCCACTGTGCAGGCGAATCCGTATAGGTATTCGGGTGTTCGAACCGTAATGCGCAAGAAATGGTATGGAAACCCCATGTTTAGATATCTGCCACTCTGCAGAAGAATCCGTATAGGTGTTCGAGTGTTCGATCCGTAATGCGCAAGAAATGGTATGTAAACCCGTTATTTACATATCTGCCACTGCGCAGGAGAATCCGTATAGGTGTTCGAGTCTTCGAACCGTAATGCGCAAGAAATGGTATGGAAACCCCGTATTTACAAATCTACCACTATGCAGGAGAATCCGTATAGGTGTTCGAGTGTTCGAACCGTAAAGCGCAAGAAATGGTATGTAAACCCCGTATTTACATATCTGCCACTGTGCGGGAGAATCCGTATAGGTGTTCGAGTGTCCGAACCGTAATGTGCAAGAAATGGTACGGAAACCCCGTATTTACATATCTGCCACTGTGCAGGAGAATCCGTATAGGTGTTCGAGTGTTCGAACCGTAATGTGCAAGAAATGGTATGTAAACCCCGTATTTACATATCTGCCACTGTGCAGGAGAATCCGTATAGGTGTTCGAGTGTTCGAACCGTAATGCGTGAGAAATGGTAAGTAAACGCCGTATTTACATATCTGCCACTGTGCAGGAGAATCCGTATAGGTGTTCGAGTGTTCGAACCGTAATGCGCAAGAAATGGTATGTAAACCCCGTATTTACATATCTGCCATTGTGCAGGAGAATCCAAACAGGTGTTCGAGTGTTCGAACCGTAATGCGCAAGAAATGGTATGTAAACCTCGTATTTACATATCTGCCACTGTGCAGGAGAATCCATATAGGTGTTCAAGTGTTCGAACCGTAATGCGCAAGAAGTGGTATGTAAACCCCGTATTTACACATCTGCCACTGTGCAGGGGAATCCGTATAGGTGTTCGAGTGTTCGAACCGTAAAGCGCAAGAATTGGAATGGAAACCCCGTATTTACATATCTGCCACTGTGCAGGAGAATCCGTATAGGTGTTCGAGTGTTCGAACCGTAATGCGCAAGAAATGGTATGAAAACCCCGTATTTACAAATCTGCCACTATGCAGGAGAATCCGTATAAGTGTTCGAGTGTTCGAACCGTAATGCGCAAGAAATGGTATGTAAACCCCGTGTTTACATATCTGCCACTGTGCAGGAGAATCCGTATAGGTGTTCGAGTGTTCGAACCGTAATGCGCAAGAAATGGTATGGAAACCCCGTATTTACATATCTGCCACTGTGTAGGAGAATCCGTATAGGTGTTCGAGTGTTCGAACCGTAATGCGCAAGAAATGGTATGTAAACCCTGTATTTACATATCTGCCACTTTGCAGGAGAATCCATATAGGTGTTCGAGTGTTCGAACCGTAATGCGCAAGAAATGGTATGGAAACCCCGTATTTACATATCTGCCACTGTGCAGGAGAATCCGTATAGGTGTTCGAGTGTTCGAACCGTAATGCGCAAGAAATGGTATGAAAACCCCGTATTTACAAATCTGCCACTATGCAGGAGAATCCGTATAAGTGTTCGAGTGTTCGAACCGTAATGCGCAACAAATGGTATGTAAACCCCGTATTTACATATCTGCCACTGTGCAGGAGAATCTGTATAGGTGTTCGAGTGTTCGAACCGTAATGCGCAAGAAATGGTATGGAAACCCCGTATTTACATATCTGCCACTGTGCAGGAGAATCCGTATAGGTGTTCGAGTGTTCGAACCGTAATGCGTAAGAAATGGTATGTAAACCCCGTATTTACATATCTGCCACTTTGCAGGAGAATCCATATAGGTGTTCGAGTGTTCGAATCGTAATGCGCAAGAAATGGTGTGTTAACCCCGTATTTACATATCTGCCACTGTGCAGAAGAATCTGTATAGGTGTTCGAGTGTTCGAACCGTAATGCGCAAGAAATGGTATGTAAACCCCGTATTTACATATCTGCCACTGTGCAGGAGAATCCGTATAGGTGTTCGAGTGTTCGAACCGTAATGCATGAGAAATGGTAAGTAAACGCCGTATTTACATATCTGCCACTGTGCAGGAGAATCCGTATAGGTGTTCGAGTGTTCGAACCGTAATGCGCAAGAAATGGTATGAAAACCCCGTATTTACAAATCTGCCACAGTGCAGGAGAATCCGTATAGGTGTTCGAGTGTTCGAACCGTAATGCGCAAGAAATGGTATGTAAACCCCGTATTTACATATCTACCACTATGCAGGAGAATCCATATAGGTGTTCGAGTGTTCGAACCGTAATGCGCAAGAAATGGTATGGAAACCCCCTGTTTACATATCTGCCACTGTGCAGGAGAATCCGTATAGGAGTTCGAGTGTTCGAACCGTAATGCGCAAGAAATGGTGTGTAAACCCCGTATTTACATATCTGCCACTGTGCAGAAGAATCCGTATAGGTGTTTGAGTGTTCGAACCGTAATGCGCAAGAAATGGTATGTAAACCCCATATTTACATATCTGCCATTGTGCAGGAGAATCCGTATAGGTGTTCAAGTGTTCGAACCGTAATGCGCAAGAATTGGAATGGAAACCCCGTATTTACATATCTGCCACTGTGCAGGAGAATCCGTATAGGTGTTCGAGTGTTCGAACCGTAATGCGCAAGAAATGGTATGAAAACCCCGTATTTACAAATCTGCCACTATGGAGGAGAATCCGTATAAGTGTTCGAGTGTTCGAACCGTAATGCGCAAGAAATGGTATGTAAACCCCGTATTTACATATCTGCCACTGTGCAGGAGAATTCGTATAGGTGTTCGAGTGTTCCAACCGTAATGCGCAAGAAATGGTATGGAAACCCCGTATTTACATATCTGCCACTGTGCAGGAGAATCCGTATAGGTGTTCGAGTGTTCGAACCGTAATGCGCAAGAAATGGTATGTAAACCACGTATTTACATATCTGCCACTGTGCGGGAGAATCCATATAGGTGTTCGAGTGTTCGAACCGTAATGCGCAAGAAATTGGTATGGAAACCCCGTATTTACATATCTGCCTCTGTGGAGGAGAATCCGTATAGGTGTTTGAGTGTTCGAACCGTAATGCGCAAGAAATGGTATGTAAACCCCGTATTTACAAATCTGCCACTATGCAGGAGAATCCATATAGGTGTTCGAGTGTTTGAACAGTAATGCGCAAGAAATGGTATGGAAACCCCGTATTTACATGTCTGCCACTGTGCAGGAGAATCCGTATAGGTGTTCGAGTGTTCGAACCGTAATGCGCAAGAAATGGTGTGTAAACCCCGTATTTACATATCTGCCACTGTGCAGAAGAATCCGTATACGTGTTCGAGTGTTCGAACCGTAATGCGCAAGAATTGGTATGGAAACCCCATATTTACATATCTGCCACTGTGCAGGAGAATCCGTATAGGTGTTCGAGTGTTCGAACCGTAATGCACAAGAAATGATATGTAAACCCCGTATTTACTTATCTGCCACTATGCAGGAGAATCCGTATAGGTGTTCGAGTGTTCGAACCGTAATGCGCAAGAAATGGTGTGTAAACCCCGTATTTACATATCTGCCACTGTGCAAAAAATCCGTATAGGTGTTCGACTGTTCGAACCGTAATGCGCAAGAATTGGTATGGAAACCCCATATTTACATATCTGCCACTGTGCAGGAGAATCCGTATTGGTGTTCAAGTGTTCGAACCGTAAAGCGCAAGAAATGATTTGTAAACCCCGTATTTACTTATCTACCACTGTGCAGGCGAATCCGTATAGGTATTCGAGTGTTCGAACCGTAATGCGCAAGAAATGGTATGGAAACCCCGTATTTAGATATCTGCCACTCTGCAGAAGAATCCGTATAGGTGTTCGAGTGTTCGATCCGTAATGCGCAAGAAATGGTATGTAAACCCGTTATTTACATATCTGCCACTGCGCAGGAGAATCCGTATAGGTGTTCGAGTGTTCGAACCGTAATGCGCAAGAAATGGTATGGAAACCCCGTATTTACAAATCTACCACTATGCAGGAGAATCCGTATAGGTGTTCGAGTGTTCGAACCGTAAAGCGCAAGAAATGGTATGTAAACCCCGTATTTACATATCTGCCACTGTGCGGGAGAATCCGTATAGGTGTTCGAGTGTTCGAACCGTAATGTGCAAGAAATGGTACGGAAACCCCGTATTTACATATCTGCCACTGTGCAGGAGAATCCGTATAGGTGTTCGAGTGTTCGAACCGTAATGTGCAAGAATTGGTATGTAAACCCCGTATTTACATATCTGCCACTGTGCAGGAGAATCCGTATAGGTGTTCGAGTGTTCGAACCGTAATGCGTGAGAAATGGTAAGTAAACGCCCTATTTACATATCTGCCACTGTGCAGGAGAATCCGTATAGGTGTTCGAGTGTTCGAACCGTAATGCGCAAGAAATGGTATGTAAACCCCGTATTTACATATCTGCCATTGTGCAGGAGAATCCAAACAGGTGTTCGAGTGTTCGAACCGTAATGCGCAAGAAATGGTATGTAAACCTCGTATTTACATATCTGCCACTGTGCAGGAGAATCCATATAGGTGTTCAAGTGTTCGAACCGTAATGCGCAAGAAATGGTATGTAAACCCCGTATTTACATATCTGCCACTGTGCAGGGGAATCCGTATAGGTGTTCGAGTGTTCGAACCGTAAAGCGCAAGAATTGGAATGGAAACCCCGTATTTACATATCTACCACTGTGCAGGAGAATCCGTATAGGTGTTCGAGTGTTCGAACCGTAATGCGCAAGAAATGGTATGAAAACCCCGTATTTACAAATCTGCCACTATGCAGGAGAATCCGTATAAGTGTTCGAGTGTTCGAACCGTAATGCGCAAGAAATGGTATGTAAACCCCGTATTTACATATCTGCCACTGTGCAGGAGAATCCGTATAGGTGTTCGAGTGTTCGAACCGTAATGCGCAAGAAATGGTATGGAAACGCCGTATTTACATATCTGCCACTGTGTAGGAGAATCCGTATAGGTGTTCGAGTGTTCGAACCGTAATGCGCAAGAAATGGTATGTAAACCCTGTATTTACATATCTGCCACTTTGCAGGAGAATCCATATAGGTGTTCGAGTGTTCGAACCGTAATGCGCAAGAAATGGTATGGAAACCCCGTATTTACATATCTGCCACTGTGCAGGAGAATCCGTATAGGTGTTCGAGTGTTCGAACCGTAATGCGCAAGAAATGGTATGAAAACCCCGTATTTACAAATCTGCCACTGTGCAGGAGAATCCGTATAAGTGTTCGAGTGTTCGAACCGTAATGCGCAAGAAATGGTATGTAAACCCCGTATTTACATATCTGCCACTGTGCAGGAGAATCTGTATAGGTGTTCGAGTGTTCGAACCGTAATGCGCAAGAAATGGTATGGAAACCCCGTATTTACATATCTGCCACTGTGCAGGAGAATCCGTATAGGTGTTCGAGTGTTCGAACCGTAATGCGTAAGAAATGGTATGTAAACCCCGTATTTACATATCTGCCACTTTGCAGGAGAATCCATATAGGTGTTCGAGTGTTCGAACCGTAATGCGCAAGAAATGGTGTGTAAACCCCGTATTTACATATCTGCCACTGTGCAGAAGAATCTGTATAGGTGTTCGAGTGTTCGAACCGTAATGCGCAAGAAATGGTATGTAAACCCCGTATTTACATATCTGCCACTGTGCAGGAGAATCCGTATAGGTGTTCGAGTGTTCGAACCGTAATGCATGAGAAATGGTAAGTAAACGCCGTATTTACATATCTGCCACTGTGCAGGAGAATCCGTATAGGGGTTCGAGTGTTCGAACGGTAATGCGCAAGAAATGGTATGAAAACCCCGTATTTACAAATCTGCCACAGTGCAGGAGAATCCGTATAGGTGTTCGAGTGTTCGAACCGTAATGCGCAAGAAATGGTATGTAAACCCCGTATTTACATATCTGCCACTATGCAGGAGAATCCATATAGGTGTTCGAGTGTTCGAACCGTAATGCGCAAGAAATGGTATGGAAACCCCGTATTTACATATCTGCCACTGTGCAGGAGAATCCGTATAGGTGTTCGAGTGTTCGAACCGTAATGCGCAAGAAATGGTGTGTAAACCCCGTATTTACATATCTGCCACTGTGCAGAAGAATCCGTATACGTGTTTGAGTGTTCGAACCGTAATGCGCAAGAAATGGTTTGTAAACCCCGTATTTACATATCTGCCATTGTGCAGGAGAATCCGTATAGGTGTTCAAGTGTTCGAACCGTAATGCGCAAGAATTGGAATGGAAACCCCGTATTTACATATCTGCCACTGTGCAGGAGAATCCGTATAGGTGTTCGAGTGTTCGAACCGTAATGCGCAAGAAATGGTATGAAAACCCCGTATTTACAAATCTGCCACTATGGAGGAGAATCCGTATAAGTGTTCGAGTGTTCGAACCGTAATGCGCAAGAAATGGTATGTAAACCCCGTATTTACATATCTGCCACTGTGCAGGAGAATCCGTATAGGTGTTCGAGTGTTCCAACCGTAATGCGCAGGAAATGGTATGGAAACCCCGTATTTACATATCTGCCACTGTGCAGGAGAATCCGTATAGGTGTTCGAGTGTTCGAACCGTAATGCGCAAGAAATGGTATGTAAACCACGTATTTACATATCTGCCACTGTGCAGGAGAATCCATATAGGTGTTCGAGTGTTCGAACCGTAATGCGCAAGATATTGGTATGGAAACCCCGTATTTACATATCTGCCTCTGTGGAGGAGAATCCGTATAGGTGTTTGAGTGTTCGAACCGTAATGCGCAAGAAATGGTATGTAAACCCCGTATTTACATATCTGCCACTATGCAGGAGAATCCATATAGGTGTTCGAGTGTTCGAGCAGTAATGCGCAAGAAATGGTATGGAAACCACGTATTTACATGTCTGCCACTGTGCAGGAGAATCCGTATAGGTGTTCGAGTGTTCGAACCGTAATGCGCAAGAAATGGTGGTTAAACCCCGTATTTACATATCTGCCACTGTGCAGAAGAATCCGTATAGGTGTTCGAGTGTTCGAACCGTAATGCGCAAGAATTGGTATGGAAACCCCATATTTACATATCTGCCACTGTGCAGGAGAATCCGTATAGGTGTTCGAGTGTTCGAACCGTAATGCACAAGAAATGATATGTAAACCCCGTATTTACTTATCTGCCACTGTGCAGGAGAATCCGTATAGGTGTTCGAGTGTTCGAACCGTAATGCGCAAGAAATGGTGTGTAAACCCCGTATTTACATATCTGCCACTGTGCAAAAAATCCGTATAGGTGTTCGACTGTTCGAACCGTAATGCGCAAGAATTGGTATGGAAACCCCATATTTACATATCTGCCACTGTGCAGGAGAATCCGTATTGGTGTTCAAGTGTTCGAACCGTAAAGCGCAAGAAATGATTTGTAAACCCCGTATTTACTTATCTGCCACTGTGCAGGCGAATCCGTATAGGTATTCGAGTGTTCGAACCGTAATGCGCAAGAAATGGTATGGAAACCCCGTATTTAGATATCTGCCACTCTGCAGAAGAATCCTATAGGTGTTCGAGTGTTCGATCCGTAATGCGCAAGAAATGGTATGTAAACCCGTTATTTACATATCTGCCACTGCGCAGGAGAATCCGTATAGGTGTTCGAGTGTTCGAACCGTAATGCGCAAGAAATGGTATGGAAACCCCGTATTTACAAATCTACCACTATGCAGGAGAATCCGTATAGGTGTTCGAGTGTTCGAACCGTAAAGCGCAAGAAATGGTATGTAAACCCCGTATTTACATATCTGCCACTGTGCGGGAGAATCCGTATAGGTGTTCGAGTGTTCGAACCGTAATGTGCAAGAAATGGTACGGAAACCCCGTATTTACATATCTGCCACTGTGCAGGAGAATCCGTATAGGTGTTCGAGTGTTCGAACCGTAATGTGCAAGAAATGGTATGTAAACCCCGTATTTACATATCTGCCACTGTGCAGGAGAATCCGTATAGGTGTTCGAGTGTTCGAACAGTAATGCGTGAGAAATGGTAAGTAAACGCCGTATTTACATATCTGCCACTGTGCAGGAGAATCCGTATAGGTGTTCGAGTGTTCGAACCGTAATGCGCAAGAAATGGTATGTAAACCCCGTATTTACATATCTGCCATTGTGCAGAAGAATCCAAACAGGTGTTCGAGTGTTCGAACCGTAATGCGCAAGAAATGGTATGTAAACCTCGTATTTACATATCTGCCACTGTGCAGGAGAATCCATATAGGTGTTCAACTGTTCGAACCGTAATGCGCAAGAAATGGTATGTAAACCCCGTATTTACACATCTGCCACTGTGCAGGGGAATCCGTATAGGTGTTCGAGTGCTCGAACCGTAAAGCGCAAGAATTGGAATGGAAACCCCGTATTTACATATCTACCACTGTGCAGGAGAATCCGTATAGGTGTTCGAGTGTTCGAACCGTAATGCGCAAGAAATGGTATGAAAACCCCGTATTTACAAATCTGCCACTATGCAGGAGAATCCGTATAAGTGTTCGAGTGTTCGAACCGTAATGCGCAAGAAATGGTATGTAAACCCCGTATTTACATATCTGCCACTGTGCAGGAGAATCCGTATAGGTGTTCGAGTGTTCGAACCGTAATGCGCAAGAAATGGTATGGAAACCCCGTATTTACATATCTGCCACTGTGCAGGAGAATCCGTATAGGTGTTCGAGTGTTCGAACCGTAATGCGCAAGAAATGGTATGTAAACCCTGTATTTACATATCTGCCACTTTGCAGGAGAATCCATATAGGTGTTCGAGTGTTCGAACCGTAATGCGCAAGAAATGGTATGGAAACCCCGTATTTACATATCTGCCACTGTGCAGGAGAATCCGTATAGGTGTTCGAGTGTTCGAACCGTAATGCGCAAGAAATGGTATGAAAACCCCGTATTTACAAATCTGCCACTATGCAGGAGAATCCGTATAAGTGTTCGAGTGTTCGAACCGTAATGCGCAAGAAATGGTATGTAAACCCCGTATTTACATATCTGCCACTGTGCAGGAGAATCTGTATAGGTGTTCGAGTGTTCGAACCGTAATGCGCAAGAAATGGTATGGAAACCCCGTATTTACATATCTGCCACTGTGCAGGAGAATCCGTATAGGTGTTCGAGTGTTCGAACCGTAATGCGTAAGAAATGGTATGTAAACCCCGTATTTACATATCTGCCACTTTGCAGGAGAATCCATATAGGTGTTCGAGTGTTCGAACCGTAATGCGCAAGAAATGGTGTGTAAACCCCGTATTTACATATCTGCCACTGTGCAGAAGAATCCGTATAGGTGTTCGAGTGTTCGAACCGTAATGCGCAAGAAATGGTATGTAAACCCCGTATTTACATATCTGCCACTGTGCAGGAGAATCCGTATAGGTGTTCGAGTGTTCGAACCGTAATGCATGAGAAATGGTAAGTAAACGCCGTATTTACATATCTGCCACTGTGCAGGAGAATCCGTATAGGTGTTCGAGTGTTCGAACCGTAATGCGCAAGAAATGGTATGGAAACCCCGTATTTACAAATCTGCCACAGTGCAAGAGAATCCGTATAGGTGTTCGAGTGTTCGAACCGTAATGCGCAAGAAATGGTCTGTAAACCCCGTATTTACATATCTGCCACTATGCAGGAGAATCCATATAGGTGTTCGAGTGTTCGAACCGTAATGCGCAAGAAATGGTATGGAAACCCCGTATTTACATATCTGCCACTGTGCAGGAGAATCCGTATAGGTGTTCGAGTGTTCGAACCGTAATGCGCAAGAAATGGTGTGTAAACCCCGTATTTACATATCTGCCACTGTGCAGAAGAATCCGTATAGGTGTTTGAGTGTTCGAACCGTAATGCGCAAGAAATGGTATGTAAACCCCGTATTTACATATCTGCCATTGTGCAGGAGAATCCGTATAGGTGTTCAAGTGTTCGAACCGTAATGCGCAAGAATTGGAATGGAAACCCCGTATTTACACATCTGCCACTGTGCAGGAGAATCCGTATAGGTGTTCGAGTGTTCGAACCGTAATGCGCAAGAAATGGTATGAAAACCCCGTATTTACAAATCTGCCACTATGGAGGAGAATCCGTATAAGTGTTCGAGTGTTCGAACCGTAATGCGCAAGAAATGGTATGTAAACCCCGTATTTACATATCTGCCACTGTGCAGGAGAATACGTATAGGTGTTCGAGTGTTCCAACCGTAATGCGCAAGAAATGGTATGGAAACCCCGTATTTAGATATCTGCCACTCTGCAGAAGAATCCTATAGGTGTTCGAGTGTTCGATCCGTAATGCGCAAGAAATGGTATGTAAACCCGTTATTTACATATCTGCCACTGCGCAGGAGAATCCGTATAGGTGTTCGAGTGTTCGAACCGTAATGCGCAAGAAATGGTATGGAAACCCCGTATTTACAAATCTACCACTATGCAGGAGAATCCGTATAGGTGTTCGAGTGTTCGAACCGTAAAGCGCAAGAAATGGTATGTAAACCCCGTATTTACATATCTGCCACTGTGCGGGAGAATCCGTATAGGTGTTCGAGTGTTCGAACCGTAATGTGCAAGAAATGGTACGGAAACCCCGTATTTACATATCTGCCACTGTGCAGGAGAATCCGTATAGGTGTTCGAGTGTTCGAACCGTAATGTGCAAGAAATGGTATGTAAACCCCGTATTTACATATCTGCCACTGTGCAGGAGAATCCGTATAGGTGTTCGAGTGTTCGAACAGTAATGCGTGAGAAATGGAAAGTAAACGCCGTATTTACATATCTGCCACTGTGCAGGAGAATCCGTATAGGTGTTCGAGTGTTCGAACCGTAATGCGCAAGAAATGGTATGTAAACCCCGTATTTACATATCTGCCATTGTGCAGAAGAATCCAAACAGGTGTTCGAGTGTTCGAACCGTAATGCGCAAGAAATGGTATGTAAACCTCGTATTTACATATCTGCCACTGTGCAGGAGAATCCATATAGGTGTTCAACTGTTCGAACCGTAATGCGCAAGAAATGGTATGTAAACCCCGTATTTACACATCTGCCACTGTGCAGGGGAATCCGTATAGGTGTTCGAGTGCTCGAACCGTAAAGCGCAAGAATTGGAATGGAAACCCCGTATTTACATATCTACCACTGTGCAGGAGAATCCGTATAGGTGTTCGAGTGTTCGAACCGTAATGCGCAAGAAATGGTATGAAAACCCCGTATTTACAAATCTGCCACTATGCAGGAGAATCCGTATAAGTGTTCGAGTGTTCGAACCGTAATGCGCAAGAAATGGTATGTAAACCCCGTATTTACATATCTGCCACTGTGCAGGAGAATCCGTATAGGTGTTCGAGTGTTCGAACCGTAATGCGCAAGAAATGGTATGGAAACCCCGTATTTACATATCTGCCACTGTGCAGGAGAATCCGTATAGGTGTTCGAGTGTTCGAACCGTAATGCGCAAGAAATGGTATGTAAACCCTGTATTTACATATCTGCCACTTTGCAGGAGAATCCATATAGGTGTTCGAGTGTTCGAACCGTAATGCGCAAGAAATGGTATGGAAACCCCGTATTTACATATCTGCCACTGTGCAGGAGAATCCGTATAGGTGTTCGAGTGTTCGAACCGTAATGCGCAAGAAATGGTATGAAAACCCCGTATTTACAAATCTGCCACTATGCAGGAGAATCCGTATAAGTGTTCGAGTGTTCGAACCGTAATGCGCAAGAAATGGTATGTAAACCCCGTATTTACATATCTGCCACTGTGCAGGAGAATCTGTATAGGTGTTCGAGTGTTCGAACCGTAATGCGCAAGAAATGGTATGGAAACCCCGTATTTACATATCTGCCACTGTGCAGGAGAATCCGTATAGGTGTTCGAGTGTTCGAACCGTAATGCGTAAGAAATGGTATGTAAACCCCGTATTTACATATCTGCCACTTTGCAGGAGAATCCATATAGGTGTTCGAGTGTTCGAACCGTAATGCGCAAGAAATGGTGTGTAAACCCCGTATTTACATATCTGCCACTGTGCAGAAGAATCCGTATAGGTGTTCGAGTGTTCGAACCGTAATGCGCAAGAAATGGTATGTAAACCCCGTATTTACATATCTGCCACTGTGCAGGAGAATCCGTATAGGTGTTCGAGTGTTCGAACCGTAATGCATGAGAAATGGTAAGTAAACGCCGTATTTACATATCTGCCACTGTGCAGGAGAATCCGTATAGGTGTTCGAGTGTTCGAACCGTAATGCGCAAGAAATGGTATGGAAACCCCGTATTTACAAATCTGCCACAGTGCAAGAGAATCCGTATAGGTGTTCGAGTGTTCGAACCGTAATGCGCAAGAAATGGTCTGTAAACCCCGTATTTACATATCTGCCACTATGCAGGAGAATCCATATAGGTGTTCGAGTGTTCGAACCGTAATGCGCAAGAAATGGTATGGAAACCCCGTATTTACATATCTGCCACTGTGCAGGAGAATCCGTATAGGTGTTCGAGTGTTCGAACCGTAATGCGCAAGAAATGGTGTGTAAACCCCGTATTTACATATCTGCCACTGTGCAGAAGAATCCGTATAGGTGTTTGAGTGTTCGAACCGTAATGCGCAAGAAATGGTATGTAAACCCCGTATTTACATATCTGCCATTGTGCAGGAGAATCCGTATAGGTGTTCAAGTGTTCGAACCGTAATGCGCAAGAATTGGAATGGAAACCCCGTATTTACACATCTGCCACTGTGCAGGAGAATCCGTATAGGTGTTCGAGTGTTCGAACCGTAATGCGCAAGAAATGGTATGAAAACCCCGTATTTACAAATCTGCCACTATGGAGGAGAATCCGTATAAGTGTTCGAGTGTTCGAACCGTAATGCGCAAGAAATGGTATGTAAACCCCGTATTTACATATCTGCCACTGTGCAGGAGAATACGTATAGGTGTTCGAGTGTTCCAACCGTAATGCGCAAGAAATGGTATGGAAACCCCGTATTTACATATCTGCCACTGTGCAGGAGAATCCGTATAGGTGTTCGAGTGTTCGAACCGTAATGCGCAAGAAATGGTATGTAAACCACGTATTTACATATCTGCCACTGTGCAGGAGAATCCATATAGGTGTTCGAGTGTTCGAACCGTAATGCGCAAGAAATTGGTATGGAAACCTCGTATTTACATATCTGCCTCTGTGGAGGAGAATCCATATAGGTGTTTGAGTGTTCGAACCGTAATGCGCAAGAAATGGTATGTAAACCCCGTATTTACATATCTGCCACTATGCAGGAGAATCCATATAGGTGTTCGAGTGTTCGAACAGTAATGCGCAAGAAATGGTATGGAAACCCCGTATTTACATGTCTGCCACTGTGAAGGAGAATCCGTATAGGTGTTCGAGTGTTCGAACCGTAATGCGCAAGAAATGGTGTGTAAACCCCGTATTTACATATCTGCCACTATGCAGAAGAATCCGTATAGGTGTTCGAGTGTTCGAACCGTAATGCGCAAGAATTGGTATGGAAACCCCATATTTACATATCTGCCACTGTGCAGGAGAATCCGTATAGGTGTTCGAGTGTTCGAACCGTAATGCACAAGAAATGATATGTAAACCCCGTATTTACTTATCTGCCACTGTGCAGGAGAATCCGTATAGGTGTTCGAGTGTTCGAACCGTAATGCGCAAGAAATGGTGTGTAAACCCCGTATTTACATATCTGCCACTGTGTAAAAAATCCGTATAGGTGTTCGAGTGTTCGAACCGTAATGCGCAAGAATTGGTATGGAAACCCCATATTTACATATCTGCCACTGTGCAGGAGAATCCGTATTGGTGTTCAAGTGTTCGAACCGTAAAGCGCAAGAAATGATTTGTAAACCCCGTATTTACTTATCTGCCACTGTGCAGGCGAATCCATATAGGTATTCGACTGTTCGAACCGTAATGCGCAAGAAATGGTATGGAAACCCCGTATTTAGATATCTGCCACTCTGCAGAAGAATCCGTATAGGTGTTCGAGTGTTCGATCCGTAATGCGCAAGAAATGGTATGTAAACCCGTTATTTACATATCTGCCACTGCGCAAGAGAATCCGTATAGGTGTTCGAGTGTTCGAACCGTAATGCGCAAGAAATGGTATGGAAACCCCGTATTTACAAATCTACCACTATGCAGGAGAATCCGTATAGGTGTTCGAGTGTTCGAACCGTAAAGCGCAAGAAATGGTATGTAAACCCCGTATTTACATATCTGCCACTGTGCGGGAGAATCCGTATAGGTGTTCGAGTGTTCGAACCGTAATGTGCAAGAAATGGTACGGAAACCCCGTATTTACATATCTGCCACTGTGCAGGAGAATCCGTATAGGTGTTCGAGTGTTCGAACCGTAATGTGCAAGAAATGGTATGTAAACCCCGTATTTACATATCTGCCACTGTGCAGGAGAATCCGTATAGGTGTTCGAGTGTTCGAACCGTAATGCGTGAGAAATGGTAAGTAAACGCCGTATTTACATATCTGCCACTGTGCAGGAGAATCCGTATAGGTGTTCGAGTGTTCGAACCGTAATGCGCAAGAAATGGTATGTAAACCCCGTATTTACATATCTGCCATTGTGCAGGAGAATCCAAACAGGTGTTCGAGTGTTCGAACCGTAATGCGCAAGAAATGGTATGTAAACCTCGTATTTACATATCTGCCACTGTGCAGGAGAATCCATATAGGTGTTCGAGTGTTCGAACCGTAAAGCGCAAGAATTGGAATGGAAACCCCGTATTTACATATCTGCCACTGTGCAGGAGAATCTGTATAGGTGTTCGAGTGTTCGAACCGTAATGCGCAAGAAATGGTATGAAAACCCCGTATTTACAAATCTGCCACTATGCAGGAGAATCCGTATAAGTGTTCGAGTGTTCGAACCGTAATGCGCTAGAAATGGTATGTAAACCCCGTATTTACATATCTGCCACTGTGCAGGAGAATCCGCATAGGTGTTCGAGTGTTCGAACCGTAATGCGCAAGAATTGGAATGGAAACCCCGTATTTACATATCTGCCACTGTGCAGGAGAATCCGTATAGGTGTTCGAGTGTTCGAACCGTAATGCGCAAGAAATGGTATGAAAACCCCGTATTTACAAATCTGCCACTATGCAGGAGAATCCGTATAAGTGTTCGAGTGTTCGAACCGTAATGCGCTAGAAATGGTATGTAAACCCCGTATTTACATATCTGCCACTGTGCAGGAGAATCCGTATAGGTGTTCGAGTGTTCGAACCGTAATGCGCAAGAAATAGTATGGAAACCCCGTATTTACATATCTGCCACTGTGCAGGAGAATCCGTATAGGTGTTCGAGTGTTCGAACCGTAATGCGCAAGAAATGGTATGTAAACCACGTATTTACATATCTACCACTGTGCAGGAGAATCCATATAGGTGTTCGAGTGTTCGAACCGTAATGCGCAAGAAATTGGTATGGAAACCCCGTATTTACATATCTGCCTCTGTGCAGGAGAATCCGTATAGGTGTTCGAGTGTTCGAACCGTAATGCGCAAGAAATGGTATGTAAACCCCGTATTTACATATCTGCCACTATGCAGGAGAATCCCTATAGGTGTTTGAGTGTTCGAACCGTAATGCGCAAGAAATGGTATGGAAACCCCGTATTTACATATCTGCCACTGTGCAGGAGAATCCGTATAGGTGTTCGAGTGTTCGAACCGTAATGCGCAAGAAATGGTGTGTAAACCCTGTATTTACATATCTGCCACTGTGCAGAAGAATCCGTATAGGTGTTCGAGTGTTCGAACCGTAATGCGCAAGAATTGGTCTGGAAACCCCTTATTTACATATCTGCCACTGTGCACGAGAATCCGTATAGGTGTTCGAGTGTTCGAACCGTAATGCGCAAGAAATGATATGTAAACCCCGTATTTACTTATCTGCCACTGTGCAGGAGAATCCGTATAGGTATTCGAGTGTTCGAACCGTAATGCGCAAGAAATGGTATGGAAACCCCGTATTTACATATCTGCCACTCTGCAGAAGAATCCGTATAGGTGTTCGAGTGTTCGATCCGTAATGCGCAAGAAATGGTATGTAAACCGGTTATTTACATATCTGCCACTGCGCAGGAGAATCCGTATAGGTGTTCGAGTGTTCGAACCGTAATGCGCAAGAAATGGTGTGGAAACCCCGTATTTACAAATCTACCACTATGCAGGAGAATCCGTATAGGTGTTCGGGTGTTCGAACCGTAAGGCGCAAGAAATAGTACTTAAACCCCGTATTTACATATCTGCCACAGTGCAGGAGAATCCGTATAGGTGTTCGAGTGTTCGAACCGTAATGCGCAAGAAATGGTATGTAAACCCCGTATTTACATATCTGCCACTATGCAGGAGAATCCATATAGGTGTTCGAGTGTTCGAACCGTAATGCGCAAGAAATTGTATGGAAACCCCGTATTTACATATCTGCCACTGTGCAGGAGAATCCGTATAGGTGTTCGAGTGTTCGAACCGTAATGCGCAAGAAATGGTATGAAAACCCCGTATTTACAAATCTGCCACTGTGGAGGAGAATCCGTATAAGTGTTCGAGTGTTCGAACCGTATTGCGCAAGAAATGGTATGTAAACCGCGTATTTACATATCTGCCACTGTGCAGGAGAATCCGTATAGGTGTTCACGTGTTCCAACCGTAATGCGCAAGAAATGGTATGGAAACCCCGTATTTACATATCTGCCACTTTGCAGGAGAATCCGTATAGGTGTTCGAGTGTTCGAACCGTAATGCGCAAGAAATGGTATGTAAACCACGTATTTACATATCTGCCACTGTGCAGGAGAATCCATATAGGTGTTCGAGGGTTCGAACCGTAATGCGCAAGAAATTGGTATGGAAACCCCGTATTTACATATCTGCCTCTGTGCAGGAGAATCCGTATAGGTGTTCGAGTGTTCGAACCGCAATGCGCAAGAAAAGGTATGTAAACCACGTATTTACATATCTGCCACTATGCAGGAGAATCCATATAGGTGTTCGAGTGTTCGAACAGTAATGCGCAAGAAATGGTATGGAAACCCCGTATTTACATATCTGCCACTGTGCAGGAGAATACGTATAGGTGTTCGAGTGTTCGAACCGTAATGCGCAAGAAATGGTGTGTAAACCCCGTATTTACATATCTGCCACTGTGCAGAAGAATCCGTATAGGTGTTCGAGTGTTCGAACCGTAATGCGCAAGAATTGGTATGGAAACCCCATATTTACATATCTGCCACTGTGCAGGAGAATCCGTATAGGTGTTCGAGTGTTCGAACCGTAATGCACAAGAAATGATATGTAAACCCCGTATTTACTTATCTGCCACTGTGCAGGAGAATCCGTATAGGTGTTCGAGTGTTCGAACCGTAATGCGCATGAAATGGTATGAAAACCCCGTATTTACAAATCTGCCACTATGCAGGAGAATCCGTATAAGTGTTCGAGTGTTCGAACCGTAATGCGCTAGAAATGGTATGTAAACCCCGTATTTACATATCTGCCACTGTGCAGGAGAATCCGCATAGGTGTTCGAGTGTTCGAACCGTAATGCGCAAGAATTGGAATGGAAACCCCGTATTTACATATCTGCCACTGTGCAGGAGAATCCGTATAGGTGTTCGAGTGTTCGAACCGTAATGCGCAAGAAATGGTATGAAAACCCCGTATTTACAAATCTGCCACTATGCAGGAGAATCCGTATAAGTGTTCGAGTGTTCGAACCGTAATGCGCTAGAAATGGTATGTAAACCCCGTATTTACATATCTGCCACTGTGCAGGAGAATCCGTATAGGTGTTCGAGTGTTCGAACCGTAATGCGCAAGAAATAGTATGGAAACCCCGTATTTACATATCTGCCACTGTGCAGGAGAATCCGTATAGGTGTTCGAGTGTTCGAACCGTAATGCGCAAGAAATGGTATGTAAACCACGTATTTACATATCTACCACTGTGCAGGAGAATCCATATAGGTGTTCGAGTGTTCGAACCGTAATGCGCAAGAAATTGGTATGGAAACCCCGTATTTACATATCTGCCTCTGTGCAGGAGAATCCGTATAGGTGTTCGAGTGTTCGAACCGTAATGCGCAAGAAATGGTATGTAAACCCCGTATTTACATATCTGCCACTATGCAGGAGAATCCCTATAGGTGTTTGAGTGTTCGAACCGTAATGCGCAAGAAATGGTATGGAAACCCCGTATTTACATATCTGCCACTGTGCAGGAGAATCCGTATAGGTGTTCGAGTGTTCGAACCGTAATGCGCAAGAAATGGTGTGTAAACCCTGTATTTACATATCTGCCACTGTGCAGAAGAATCCGTATAGGTGTTCGAGTGTTCGAACCGTAATGCGCAAGAATTGGTCTGGAAACCCCTTATTTACATATCTGCCACTGTGCACGAGAATCCGTATAGGTGTTCGAGTGTTCGAACCGTAATGCGCAAGAAATGATATGTAAACCCCGTATTTACTTATCTGCCACTGTGCAGGAGAATCCGTATAGGTATTCGAGTGTTCGAACCGTAATGCGCAAGAAATGGTATGGAAACCCCGTATTTACATATCTGCCACTCTGCAGAAGAATCCGTATAGGTGTTCGAGTGTTCGATCCGTAATGCGCAAGAAATGGTATGTAAACCGGTTATTTACATATCTGCCACTGCGCAGGAGAATCCGTATAGGTGTTCGAGTGTTCGAACCGTAATGCGCAAGAAATGGTGTGGAAACCCCGTATTTACAAATCTACCACTATGCAGGAGAATCCGTATAGGTGTTCGGGTGTTCGAACCGTAAGGCGCAAGAAATAGTACTTAAACCCCGTATTTACATATCTGCCACAGTGCAGGAGAATCCGTATAGGTGTTCGAGTGTTCGAACCGTAATGCGCAAGAAATGGTATGTAAACCCCGTATTTACATATCTGCCACTATGCAGGAGAATCCATATAGGTGTTCGAGTGTTCGAACCGTAATGCGCAAGAAATGGTATGGAAACCCCGTATTTACATATCTGCCACTGTGCAGGAGAATCCGTATAGGTGTTCGAGTGTTCGAACCGTAATGCGCAAGAAATGGTATGAAAACCCCGTATTTACAAATCTGCCACTGTGGAGGAGAATCCGTATAAGTGTTCGAGTGTTCGAACCGTATTGCGCAAGAAATGGTATGTAAACCGCGTATTTACATATCTGCCACTGTGCAGGAGAATCCGTATAGGTGTTCACGTGTTCCAACCGTAATGCGCAAGAAATGGTATGGAAACCCCGTATTTACATATCTGCCACTTTGCAGGAGAATCCGTATAGGTGTTCGAGTGTTCGAACCGTAATGCGCAAGAAATGGTATGTAAACCACGTATTTACATATCTGCCACTGTGCAGGAGAATCCATATAGGTGTTCGAGGGTTCGAACCGTAATGCGCAAGAAATTGGTATGGAAACCCCGTATTTACATATCTGCCTCTGTGCAGGAGAATCCGTATAGGTGTTCGAGTGTTCGAACCGCAATGCGCAAGAAAAGGTATGTAAACCACGTATTTACATATCTGCCACTATGCAGGAGAATCCATATAGGTGTTCGAGTGTTCGAACAGTAATGCGCAAGAAATGGTATGGAAACCCCGTATTTACATATCTGCCACTGTGCAGGAGAATACGTATAGGTGTTCGAGTGTTCGAACCGTAATGCGCAAGAAATGGTGTGTAAACCCCGTATTTACAAATCTGCCACTGTGCAGAAGAATCCGTATAGGTGTTCGAGTGTTCGAACCGTAATGCGCAAGAATTGGTATGGAAACCCCATATTTACATATCTGCCACTGTGCAGGAGAATCCGTATAGGTGTTCGAGTGTTCGAACAGTAATGCGCAAGAAATGGTATGGAAACCCCGTATTTACATATCTGCCACTGTGCAGGGGAATACGTATAGGTGTTCGAGTGTTCGAACCGTAATGCGCAAGAAATGGTGTGTAAACCCCGTATTTACATATCTGCCACTGTGCAGAAGAATCCGTATAGGTGTTCGAGTGTTCGAACCGTAATGCGCAAGAATTGGTATGGAAACCCCATATTTACATATCTGCCACTGTGCAGGAGAATCCGTATAGGTGTTCGAGTGTTCGAACCGTAATGCACAAGAAATGATATGTAAACCCCGTATTTACTTATCTGCCACTGTGCAGGAGAATCCGTATAGGTGTTCGAGTGTTCGAACCGTAATGCGCAAGAAATGGTGTGTAAATCCCGTATTTACATATCTGCCACTGTGCAAAAAATCCGTATAGGTGTTCGAGTGTTCGAACCGTAATGCGCAAGAATTGGTATGGAAACCGCATAGTTACATATCTGCCACTATGCTGGAGAATCCGTATTGGTGTTCAAGTGTTCGAACCGTAAAGCGCAAGAAATGATTTGTAAACCCCGTATTTACTTATCTGCCACTGTGCAGGCGAATCCGTATAGGTATTCGAGTGTTCGAACCGTAATGCGCAAGAAATGGTATGGAAACCCCGTATTTAGATATCTGCCACTCTGCAGAAGAATCCGTATAGGTGTTCGAGTGTTCGATCCGTAATGCGCAAGAAATGGTATGTAAACCCGTTATTTACATATCTGCCACTGCGCAGGAGAATCCGTATAGGTGTTCGAGTGTTCGAACCGTAATGCGCAAGAAATGGTACGGAAACCCCGTATTTACAAATCTACCACTATGCAGGAGAATCCGTATAGGTGTTCGAGTGTTCGAACCGTAAGGTGCAAGAAATGGTATGTAAACCCCGTATTTACATATCTGCCACTGTGTAGGAGAATCCGTACAGGTGTTCGAGTGTTCGAACCGTAATGCGCAAGAAATGGTATGTAAACCCCGTATTTACATATCTGCCACTATGCAGGAGAATCCATGTAGGTGTTCGAGTGTTCGAACCGTAATGCGCAAGAAATGGTATGGAAACCCCGTATTTACATATCTGCCACTGTGCAGGAGAATCCGTATAGGTGTTCGAGTGTTCGAACCGTAATGCGCAAGAAATGGTATGAAAACCCCGTATTTACAAATCTGCCACTATGGAGGAGAATCCGTATAAGTGTTCGATTGTTCGAACCGTAATGCGCAAGAAATGGTCTGTAAACCGCGTATTTACATATCTGCCACTGTGCAGGAAAATCCGTATAGGTGTTCGAGTGTTCCAACCGTAATGCGCAAGAAATGGTATGGAAACCCCGTATTTACAAATCTGCCACTGTGCAGGAGAATCCGTATAGGTGTTCGAGTGTTCGAACCGTAATGCGCAAGAAATGGTATGTAAACCACGTATTTACATATCTGCCACTGTGCAGGAGAATCCATATAGGTGTTCGAGTGTTCGAACCGTAATGCGCAAGAAATTGGTATGGAAACCCCGTATTTACATATCTGCCTCTGTGCAGGAGAATCCGTATAGGTGTTCGAGTGTTCGAACCGTAATGCGCAAGAAATGGTATGTAAACCCCGTATTTACATATCTGCCACTATGCAGGAGAATCCATATAGGTGTTCGAGTGTTCGAACCGTAATGCGCAAGAAATGGTATGGAAACCCCGTATTTACATATCTGCCACTGTGCAGGAGAATCCGTATAGGTGTTCGAGTGTTCGAACCGTAATGCGCAAGAAATGGTATGAAAACCCCGTATTTACAAATCTGCCACTATGGAGGAGAATCCGTATAAGTGTTCGAGTGTTCGAACCGTAATGCGCAAGAAATGGTATGTAAACCGCGTATTTACATATCTGCCACTGTGCAGGAGAATCCATATAGGTGTTCGAGTGTTCCAACCGTAATGCGCAAGAAATGGTATGGAAACCCCGTATTTACATATCTGCCACTGTGCAGGAGAATCCGTATAGGTGTTCGAGTGTTCGAACCGTAATGCGCAAGAAATGGTATGTAAACCACGTATTTACATATCTGCCTCTGTGCAGGAGAATCCATATAGGTGTTCGAGTGTTCGAACCGTAATGCGCAAGAAATTGGTATGTAAACCCCGTATTTACATATCTGCCTCTGTGCAGGAGAATCCGTATAGGTGTTCGAGTGTTCGAACCGTAATGCGCAAGAAATGGTATGGAAACACCGTATTTACATATCTGCCACTATGCAGGAGAATCCATATAGGTGTTCGAGTGTTCGAACCGTAATGCGCAAGAAATGGTATGGAAACCCCGTATTTACATATCTGCCACTGTGCAGGAGAATCCGTATAGGTGTTCGAGTGTTCGAACCGTAATGCGCAAGAAATGGTGTGTAAACCCCGTATTTACATATCTGCCACTGTGCAGGAGAATCCGTATAGGTGTTCGAGTGTTCGAACCGTAATGCGCAAGAATTGGTATGGAAACCCCTTATTTACATATCTGCCACTATGCAGGAGAATCCGTATAGGTGTTCGAGTGTTCGAACCGTAATGCGCAAGAAATGATATGTAAATCCCGTATTTACATATCTGCCACTGTGCAAAAAATCCGTATAGGTATTCGAGTGTTCGAACCGTAATGCGCAAGAAATGGTATGGAAACCCCGTATTTACATATCTGCCACTCTGCAGAAGAATCCGTATAGGTGTTCGAGTGTTCGATCCGTAATGCGTAAGAAATGGTATGTAAACCGGTTATTTACATATCTGCCACTGCGCAGGCGAATCCGTATAGGTATTCGAGTGTTCGAACCGTAATGCGCAAGAAATGGTATGGAAACCCCGTATTTACAAATCTCCCACTATGCAGGAGAATCCGTATAGGTGTTCGAGTGTTCGAACCGTAAGGCGCAAGAAATAGTATGTAAACCCCGTATTTACATATCTGCCACAGTGCAGGAGAATCCGTATAGGTGTTCGAGTGTTCGAACCGTAATGCGCAAGAAATGGTATGTAAACCCCGTATTTACATATCTGCCACTATGCAGGAGAATCCATATAGGTGTTCGAGTGTTCGAACCGTAATGCGCAAGAAATGGTATGGAAACCACGTATTTACATATCTGCCACTGTGCAGGAGAATCCGTATAGGTGTTCGAGTGTTCGAACCGTAATGCGCAAGAAATGGTATGAAAACCCCGTATTTACAAATCTGCCACTGTGGAGGAGAATCCGTATAAGTGCTCGAGTGTCCGAACCGTATTGCGCAAGAAATGGTATGTAAACCGCGTATTTACATATCTGCCACTGTGCAGGAGAATCCGTATAGGTGTTCGAGTGTTCCAACCGTAATGCGCAAGAAATGGTATGGAAACCCCGTATTTACATATCTGCCACTATGCAGGAGAATCCATATAGGTGTTCGAGTGTTCGAACCGCAATGCGCAAGAAATGGTATGAAAACCCCGTATTTACAAATCTGCCACTATGGAGGAGAATCCGTATAAGTGTTCGAGTGTTCGAACCGTAATGCGCAAGAAATGGTATGTAAACCGCGTATTTACATATCTGCCACTGTGCAGGAAAATCCGTATAGGTGTTCGAGTGTTCCAACCGTAATGCGCAAGAAATGGTATGGAAACCCCGTATTTACATATCTGCCACTGTGCAGGAGAATCCGTATAGGTGTTCGAGTGTTCGAACCGTAATGCGCAAGAAATTGTATGTAAACCACGTATTTACATATCTGCCACTGTGCAGGAGAATCCATATAGGTGTTCGAGTGTTCGAACCGTAATGCGCAAGAAATTGGTATGGAAACCCCGTATTTACATATCTGCCTCTGTGCAGGAGAATCCGTATAGGTGTTCGAGTGTTCGAACCGTAATGCGCAAGAAATGGTATGTAAACCCCGTATTTACATATCTGCCACTATGCAGGAGAATCCATATAGGTGTTCGAGTGTTCGAACCGTAATGCGCAAGAAATGGTATGGAAACCCCGTATTTACATATCTGCCACTGTGCAGGAGAATCCGTATAGGTGTTCGAGTGTTCGAACCGTAATGCGCAAGAAATGGTATGAAAACCCCGTATTTACAAATCTGCCACTATGGAGGAGAATCCGTATAAGTGTTCGAGTGTTCGAACCGTAATGCGCAAGAAATGGTATGTAAACCGCGTATTTACATATCTGCCACTGTGCAGGAGAATCCGTATAGGTGTTCGAGTGTTCCAACCGTAATGCGCAAGAAATGGTATGGAAACCCCGTATTTACATATCTGCCACTGTGCAGGAGAATCCGTATAGGTGTTCGAGTGTTCGAACCGTAATGCGCAAGAAATGGTATGTAAACCACGTATTTACATATCCGCCACTGTGCAGGAGAATCCATATAGGTGTTCGAGTGTTCGAACCGTAATGCGCAAGAAATTGGTATGGAAACCCCGTATTTACATATCTGCCTCTGTGCAGGAGAATCCGTATAGGTGTTCGAGTGTTCGAACCGTAATGCGCAAGAAATGGTATGTAAACCACGTATTTACATATCTGCCACTGTGCAGGAGAATCCATATAGGTGTTCGAGTGTTCGAACCGTAATGCGCAAGAAATTGGTATGGAAACCCCGTATTTACATATCTGCCTCTGTGCAGGAGAATCCGTATAGGTGTTCGAGTGTTCGAACCGTAATGCGCAAGAAATGGTATGTAAACCCCGTATTTACATATCTGCCACTATGCAGGAGAATCCATATAGGTGTTCGAGTGTTCGAACAGTAATGCGCAAGAAATGGTATGGAAACCCCGTATTTACATATCTGCCACTGTGCAGGAGAATACGTATAGGTGTTCGAGTGTTCGAACCGTAATGCGCAAGAAATGGTGTGTAAACCCCGTATTTACATATCTGCCACTGTGCAGAAGAATCCGTATAGGTGTTCGAGTGTTCGAACCGTAATGCGCAAGAATTGGTATGGAAACCCCATATTTACATATCTGCCACTGTGCAGGAGAATCCGTATAGGTGTTCGAGTGTTCGAACCGTAATGCGCAAGAAATGGTATGGAAACCCCGTATTTACAAATCTACCACTATGCAGGAGAATCCGTATATGTGTTCGAGTGTTCGAACCGTAAGGCGCAAGAAATAGTATGTAAACCCCGTATTTACATATCTGCCACAGTGCAGGAGAATCCGTATAGGTGTTCGAGTGTTCGAACCGTAAGGCGCAAGAAATAGTATGTAAACCCCGTATTTACATATCTGCCACAGTGCAGGAGAATCCGTATAGGTGTTCGAGTGTTCGAACCATAATGCGCAAGAAATAGTATGGAAACCCCATATTTACATATCTGCCACTGTGCAGGAGAATCCGTATAGGTGTTCGAGTGTTCGAACCGTAAGGCGCAAGAAATAGTATGTAAACCCCGTATTTACATATCTGCCACAGTGCAGGAGAATCCGTATAGGTGTTCGAGTGTTCGAACCGTAATGCGCAAGAAATGGTATGTAAACCCCGTATTTACATATCTGCCACTATGCAGGAGAATCCATATAGGTGTTCGAGTGTTCGAACCGTAATGCGCAAGAAATGGTATGGAAACCTCGTATTTACATATCTGCCACTGTGCAGGAGAATCCGTATAGGTGTTCGAGTGTTCGAACCGTAATGCGCAAGAAATGCTATGAAAACCCCGTATTTACAAATCTGCCACTGTGGAGGAGAATCCGTATAAGTGCTCGAGTGTCCGAACCGTATTGCGCAAGAAATGGTATGTAAACCGCGTATTTACATATCTGCCACTGTGCAGGAGAATCCGTATAGGTGTTCGAGTGTTCCAACCGTAATGCGCAAGAAATGGTATGGAAACCCCGTATTTACATATCTGCCACTATGCAGGAGAATCCATATAGGTGTTCGAGTGTTCGAACCGTAATGCGCAAGAAATGGTATGAAAACCCCGTATTTACAAATCTGCCACTATGGAGGAGAATCCGTATAAGTGTTCGAGTGTTCGAACCGTAATGCGCAAGAAATGGTATGTAAACCGCGTATTTACATATCTGCCACTGTGCAGGAAAATCCGTATAGGTGTTCGAGTGTTCCAACCGTAATGCGCAAGAAATGGTATGGAAACCCCGTATTTACATATCTGCCACTGTGCAGGAGAATCCGTATAGGTGTTCGAGTGTTCGAACCGTAATGCGCAAGAAATGGTATGTAAACCACGTATTTACATATCTGCCACTGTGCAGGAGAATCCATATAGGTGTTCGAGTGTTCGAACCGTAATGCGCAAGAAATTGGTATGGAAACCCCGTATTTACATATCTGCCTCTGTGCAGGAGAATCCGTATAGGTGTTCGAGTGTTCGAACCGTAATGCGCAAGAAATGGTATGTAAACCCCGTATTTACATATCTGCCACTATGCAGGAGAATCCATATAGGTGTTCGAGTGTTCGAACAGTAATGCGCAAGAAATGGTATGGAAACCCCGTATTTACATATCTGCCACTGTGCAGGAGAATCCGTATAGGTGTTCGAGTGTTCGAACCGTAATGCGCAAGAAATGGTGTGTAAACCCCGTATTTACATATCTGCCACTGTGCAGAAGAATCCGTATAGGTGTTCGAGTGTTCGAACCGTAATGCGCAAGAATTGGTATGGAAACCCCTTATTTACATATCTGCCACTATGCAGGAGAATCCGTATAGGTGTTCGAGTGTTCGAACCGTAATGCGCAAGAAATGATATGTAAACCCCGTATTTACTTATCTGCCACTGTGCAGGAGAATCCGTATAGGTATTCGAGTGTTCGAACCGTAATGCGCAAGAAATGGTATGGAAACCCCGTATTTACATATCTGCCACTCTGCAGAAGAATCCGTATAGGTGTTCGAGTGTTCGATCCGTAATGCGCAAGAAATGGTATGTAAACCGGTTATTTACATATCTGCCACTGCGCAGGAGAATCCGTATAGGTGTTCGAGTGTTCGAACCGTAATGCGCAAGAA
The DNA here is from genome assembly GCF_055761805.1 of Camellia sinensis. Lineage (NCBI taxonomy): Eukaryota > Viridiplantae > Streptophyta > Magnoliopsida > Ericales > Theaceae > Camellia > Camellia sinensis. The sequence continues at coordinate 1,168,217 of NW_028128989.1, read as the reverse complement.
ATGGTATGGAAACCCCGTATTTACAAATCTACCACTATGCAGGAGAATCCGTATAGGTGTTCGAGTGTTCGAACCGTAAGGCGCAAGAAATAGTATGTAAACCCCGTATTTACATATCTGCCACAGTGCAGGAGAATCCGTATAGGTGTTCGAGTGTTCGAACCGTAATGCGCAAGAAATGGTATGTAAACCCCGTATTTACATATCTGCCACTATGCAGGAGAATCCATATAGGTGTTCGAGTGTTCGAACCGTAATGCGCAAGAAATGGTATGGAAACCCCGTATTTACATATCTGCCACTGTGCAGGAGAATCCGTATAGGTGTTCGAGTGTTCGAACCGTAATGCGCAAGAAATGGTATGAAAACCCCGTATTTACAAATCTGCCACTGTGGAGGAGAATCCGTATAAGTGCTCGAGTGTCCGAACCGTATTGCGCAAGAAATGGTATGGAAACCGCGTATTTACATATCTGCCACTGTGCAGGAGAATCCGTATAGGTGTTCGAGTGTTCCAACCGTAATGCGCAAGAAATGGTATGGAAACCCCGTATTTACATATCTGCCACTATGCAGGAGAATCCATATAGGTGTTCGAGTGTTCGAACCGTAATGCGCAAGAAATGGTATGAAAACCCCGTATTTACAAATCTGCCACTATGGAGGAGAATCCGTATAAGTGTTCGAGTGTTCGAACCGTAATGCGCAAGAAATGGTATGTAAACCGCGTATTTACATATCTGCCACTGTGCAGGAAAATCCGTATAGGTGTTCGAGTGTTCCAACCGTAATGCGCAAGAAATGGTATGGAAACCCCGTATTTACATATCTGCCACTTTGTAGGAGAATCCGTATAGGTGTTCGAGTGTTCGAACCGTAATGCGCAAGAAATGGTATGTAAACCACGTATTTACATATCTGCCACTGTGCAGGAGAATCCATATAGGTGTTCGAGTGTTCGAACCGTAATGCGCAAGAAATTGGTATGGAAACCCCGTATTTACATATCTGCCTCTGTGCAGGAGAATCCGTATAGGTGTTCGAGTGTTCGAACCGTAATGCGCAAGAAATGGTATGTAAACCCCGTATTTACATATCTGCCACTATGCAGGAGAATCCATATAGGTGTTCGAGTGTTCGAACCGTAATGCGCAAGAAATGGTATGGAAACCCCGTATTTACATATCTGCCACTGTGCAGGAGAATCCGTATAGGTGTTCGAGTGTTCGAACCGTAATGCGCAAGAAATGGTATGAAAACCCCGTATTTACAAATCTGCCACTATGGAGGAGAATCCGTATAAGTGTTCGAGTGTTCGAACCGTAATGCGCAAGAAATGGTATGTAAACCGCGTATTTACATATCTGCCACTGTGCAGGAGAATCCGTATAGGTGTTCGAGTGTTCCAACCGTAATGCGCAAGAAATGGTATGGAAACCCCGTATTTACATATCTGCCACTGTGCAGGAGAATCCGTATAGGTGTTCGAGTGTTCGAACCGTAATGCGCAAGAAATGGTATGTAAACCACGTATTTACATATCTGCCACTGTGCAGGAGAATCCATATAGGTGTTCGAGTGTTCGAACCGTAATGCGCAAGAAATTGGTATGGAAACCCCGTATTTACATATCTGCCTCTGTGCAGGAGAATCCGTATAGGTGTTCGAGTGTTCGAACCGTAATGCGCAAGAAATGGTATGTAAACCCCGTATTTACATATCTGCCACTATGCAGGAGAATCCATATAGGTGTTCGAGTGTTCGAACAGTAATGCGCAAGAAATGGTATGGAAACCCCGTATTTACATATCTGCCACTGTGCAGGAGAATACGTATAGGTGTTCGAGTGTTCGAACCGTAATGGGCAAGAAATGGTGTGTAAACCCCGTATTTACATATCTGCCACTGTGCAGAAGAATCCGTATAGGTGTTCGAGTGTTCGAACCGTAATGCGCAAGAATTGGTATGGAAACCCCATATTTACATATCTGCCACTGTGCAGGAGAATCCGTATAGGTGTTCGAGTGTTCGAACCGTAATGCGCAAGAAATGGTATGTAAACCACGTATTTACATATCTGCCACTGTGCAGGAGAATCCATATAGGTGTTCGAGTGTTCGAACCGTAATGCGCAAGAAATTGGTATGAAAACCCCGTATTTACATATCTGCCTCTGTGCAGGAGAATCCGTATAGGTGTTCGAGTGTTCGAACCGTAATGCGCAAGAAATGGTATGTAAACCCCGTATTTACATATCTGCCACTATGCAGGAGAATCCATATAGGTGTTCGAGTGTTCGAACAGTAATGCGCAAGAAATGGTATGGAAACCCCGTATTTACATATCTGCCACTGTGCAGGAGAATACGTATAGGTGTTCGAGTGTTCGAACCGTAATGGGCAAGAAATGGTGTGTAAACCCCGTATTTACATATCTGCCACTGTGCAGAAGAATCCGTATAGGTGTTCGAGTGTTCGAACCGTAATGCGCAAGAATTGGTATGGAAACCCCATATTTACATATCTGCCACTGTGCAGGAGAATCCGTATAGGTGTTCGAGTGTTCGAACCGTAATGCGCAAGAAATGGTATGGAAACCCCGTATTTACAAATCTACCACTATGCAGGAGAATCCGTATATGTGTTCGAGTGTTCGAACCGTAAGGCGCAAGAAATAGTATGTAAACCCCGTATTTACATATCTGCCACAGTGCAGGAGAATCCGTATAGGTGTTCGAGTGTTCGAACCGTAATGCGCAAGAAATGGTATGTAAACCCCGTATTTACATATCTGCCACTATGCAGGAGAATCCATATAGGTGTTCGAGTGTTCGAACCGTAATGCGCAAGAAATGGTATGGAAACCCCGTATTTACATATCTGCCACTGTGCAGGAGAATCCGTATAGGTGTTCGAGTGTTCGAACCGTAATGCGCAAGAAATGGTATGAAAACCCCGTATTTACAAATCTGCCACTATGGAGGAGAATCCGTATAAGTGTTCGAGTGTCCGAACCGTATTGCGCAAGAAATGGTATGTAAACCGCGTATTTACATATCTGCCACTGTGCAGGAGAATCCGTATAGGTGTTCGAGTGTTCCAACCATAATGCGCAAGAAATGGTATGGAAACCCCGTATTTACATATCTGCCACTTTGTAGGAGAATCCGTATAGGTGTTCGAGTGTTCGAACCGTAATGCGCAAGAAATGGTATGTAAACCACGTATTTACATATCTGCCACTGTGCAGGAGAATCCATATAGGTGTTCGAGTGTTCGAACCGGAATGCGCAAGAAATTGGTATGGAAACCCCGTATTTACATATCTGCCTCTGTGCAGGAGAATCCGTATAGGTGTTCGAGTGTTCGAACCGTAATGCGCAAGAAATGGTATGTAAACCCCGTATTTACATATCTGCCACTATGCAGGAGAATCCATATAGGTGTTCGAGTGTTCGAACCGTAATGCGCAAGAAATGGTATGTAAACCACGTATTTACATATCTGCCACTGTGTAGGAGAATCCATATAGGTGTTCGAGTGTTCGAACCGTAATGCGCAAGAAATTGGTATGGAAACCCCGTATTTACATATCTGCCTCTGTGCAGGAGAATCCGTATAGGTGTTCGAGTGTTCGAACCGTAATGCGCAAGAAATGGTATGTAAACCCCGTATTTACATATCTGCCACTATGCAGGAGAATCCATATAGGTGTTCGAGTGTTCGAACAGTAATGCGCAAGAAATGGTATGGAAACCCCGTATTTACATATCTGCCACTGTGCAGGAGAATACGTATAGGTGTTCGAGTGTTCGAACCGTAATGCGCAAGAAATGGTGTGTAAACCACGTATTTACATATCTGCCACTGTGCAGAAGAATCCGTATAGGTGTTCGAGTGTTCGAACCGTAATGCGCAAGAATTGGTATGGAAACCCCATATTTACATATCTGCCACTGTGCAGGAGAATCCGTATAGGTGTTCGAGTGTTCGAACCGTAATGCGCAAGAAATGGTATGGAAACCCCGTATTTACAAATCTACCACTATGCAGGAGAATCCGTATATGTGTTCGAGTGTTCGAACCGTAAGGCGCAAGAAATAGTATGTAAACCCCGTATTTACATATCTGCCACAGTGCAAGAGAATCCGTATAGGTGTTCGAGTGTTCGAACCGTAATGCGCAAGAAATGGTATGTAAACCGCGTATTTACATATCTGCCACTGTGCAGGAGAATCCGTATAGGTGTTCGAGTGTTCCAACCGTAATGCGCAAGAAATGGTATGGAAACCCCGTATTTACATATCTGCCACTTTGCAGGAGAATCCGTATAGGTGTTCGAGTGTTCGAACCGTAATGCGCAAGAAATGGTGTGTAAACCACGTATTTACATATCTGCCACTGTGCAGGAGAATCCATATAGGTGTTCGAGTGTTCGAACCGTAATGCGCAAGAAATTGGTATGGAAACCCCGTATTTACATATCTGCCTCTGTGCAGGAGAATCCGTATAGGTGTTCGAGTGTTCGAACCGTAATGCGCAAGAAATGGTATGTAAATCCCGTATTTACATATCTGCCACTATGCAGGAGAATCCATATAGGTGTTCGAGTGTTCGAACCGTAATGCGCAAGAAATGGTATGTAAACCACGTATTTACATATCTGCCACTGTGCAGGAGAATACGTATAGGTGTTCGAGTGTTCGAACCGTAATGGGCAAGAAATGGTGTGTAAACCCCGTATTTACATATCTGCCACTGTGCAGAAGAATCCGTATAGGTGTTCGAGTGTTCGAACCGTAATGCGCAAGAATTGGTATGGAAACCCCATATTTACATATCTGCCACTGTGCAGGAGAATCCGTATAGGTGTTCGAGTGTTCGAACCGTAATGCGCAAGAAATGGTATGGAAACCCCGTATTTACAAATCTACCACTATGCAGGAGAATCCGTATATGTGTTCGAGTGTTCGAACCGTAAGGCGCAAGAAATAGTATGTAAACCCCGTATTTACATATCTGCCACAGTGCAGGAGAATCCGTATAGGTGTTCGAGTGTTCGAACCGTAATGCGCAAGAAATGGTATGTAAACCCCGTATTTACATATCTGCCACTATGCAGGAGAATCCATATAGGTGTTCGAGTGTTCGAACCGTAATGCGCAAGAAATGGTATGGAAACCCCGTATTTACATATCTGCCACTGTGCAGGAGAATCCGTATAGGTGTTCGAGTGTTCGAACCGTAATGCGCAAGAAATGGTATGAAAACCCCGTATTTACAAATCTGCCACTATGGAGGAGAATCCGTATAAGTGTTCGAGTGTCCGAACCGTATTGCGCAAGAAATGGTATGTAAACCGCGTATTTACATATCTGCCACTGTGCAGGAGAATCCGTATAGGTGTTCGAGTGTTCCAACCATAATGCGCAAGAAATGGTATGGAAACCCCGTATTTACATATCTGCCACTTTGTAGGAGAATCCGTATAGGTGTTCGAGTGTTCGAACCGTAATGCGCAAGAAATGGTATGTAAACCACGTATTTACATATCTGCCACTGTGCAGGAGAATCCATATAGGTGTTCGAGTGTTCGAACCGGAATGCGCAAGAAATTGGTATGGAAACCCCGTATTTACATATCTGCCTCTGTGCAGGAGAATCCGTATAGGTGTTCGAGTGTTCGAACCGTAATGCGCAAGAAATGGTATGTAAACCCCGTATTTACATATCTGCCACTATGCAGGAGAATCCATATAGGTGTTCGAGTGTTCGAACCGTAATGCGCAAGAAATGGTATGTAAACCACGTATTTACATATCTGCCACTGTGCAGGAGAATCCATATAGGTGTTCGAGTGTTCGAACCGTAATGCGCAAGAAATTGGTATGGAAACCCCGTATTTACATATCTGCCTCTGTGCAGGAGAATCCGTATAGGTGTTCGAGTGTTCGAACCGTAATGCGCAAGAAATGGTATGTAAACCCCGTATTTACATATCTGCCACTATGCAGGAGAATCCATATAGGTGTTCGAGTGTTCGAACAGTAATGCGCAAGAAATGGTATGGAAACCCCGTATTTACATATCTGCCACTGTGCAGGAGAATACGTATAGGTGTTCGAGTGTTCGAACCGTAATGCGCAAGAAATGGTGTGTAAACCACGTATTTACATATCTGCCACTGTGCAGAAGAATCCGTATAGGTGTTCGAGTGTTCGAACCGTAATGCGCAAGAATTGGTATGGAAACCCCATATTTACATATCTGCCACTGTGCAGGAGAATCCGTATAGGTGTTCGAGTGTTCGAACCGTAATGCGCAAGAAATGGTATGGAAACCCCGTATTTACAAATCTACCACTATGCAGGAGAATCCGTATATGTGTTCGAGTGTTCGAACCGTAAGGCGCAAGAAATAGTATGTAAACCCCGTATTTACATATCTGCCACAGTGCAAGAGAATCCGTATAGGTGTTCGAGTGTTCGAACCGTAATGCGCAAGAAATGGTATGTAAACCGCGTATTTACATATCTGCCACTGTGCAGGAGAATCCGTATAGGTGTTCGAGTGTTCCAACCGTAATGCGCAAGAAATGGTATGGAAACCCCGTATTTACATATCTGCCACTTTGCAGGAGAATCCGTATAGGTGTTCGAGTGTTCGAACCGTAATGCGCAAGAAATGGTATGTAAACCACGTATTTACATATCTGCCACTGTGCAGGAGAATCCATATAGGTGTTCGAGTGTTCGAACCGTAATGCGCAAGAAATTGGTATGGAAACCCCGTATTTACATATCTGCCTCTGTGCAGGAGAATCCGTATAGGTGTTCGAGTGTTCGAACCGTAATGCGCAAGAAATGGTATGTAAATCCCGTATTTACATATCTGCCACTATGCAGGAGAATCCATATAGGTGTTCGAGTGTTCGAACCGTAATGCGCAAGAAATGGTATGTAAACCACGTATTTACATATCTGCCACTGTGCAGGAGAATACGTATAGGTGTTCGAGTGTTCGAACCGTAATGGGCAAGAAATGGTGTGTAAACCCCGTATTTACATATCTGCCACTGTGCAGAAGAATCCGTATAGGTGTTCGAGTGTTCGAACCGTAATGCGCAAGAATTGGTATGGAAACCCCATATTTACATATCTGCCACTGTGCAGGAGAATCCGTATAGGTGTTCGAGTGTTCGAACCGTAATGCGCAAGAAATGGTGTGGAAACCCCGTATTTACAAATCTACCACTATGCAGGAGAATCCGTATATGTGTTCGAGTGTTCGAACCGTAAGGCGCAAGAAATAGTATGTAAACCCCGTATTTACATATCTGCCACAGTGCAGGAGAATCCGTATAGGTGTTCGAGTGTTCGAACCGTAATGCGCAAGAAATGGTATGTAAACCCCGTATTTACATATCTGCCACTATGCAGGAGAATCCATATAGGTGTTCGAGTGTTCGAACCGTAATGCGCAAGAAATGGTATGGAAACCCCGTATTTACATATCTGCCACTGTGCAGGAGAATCCGTATAGGTGTTCGAGTGTTCGAACCGTAATGCGCAAGAAATGGTATGAAAACCCCGTATTTACAAATCTGCCACTATGGAGGAGAATCCGTATAAGTGTTCGAGTGTCCGAACCGTATTGCGCAAGAAATGGTATGTAAACCGCGTATTTACATATCTGCCACTGTGCAGGAGAATCCGTATAGGTGTTCGAGTGTTCCAACCATAATGCGCAAGAAATGGTATGGAAACCCCGTATTTACATATTTGCCACTTTGTAGGAGAATCCGTATAGGTGTTCGAGTGTTCGAACCGTAATGCGCAAGAAATGGTATGTAAACCACGTATTTACATATCTGCCACTGTGCAGGAGAATCCATATAGGTGTTCGAGTGTTCGAACCGTAATGCGCAAGAAATTGGTATGGAAACCCCGTATTTACATATCTGCCTCTGTGCAGGAGAATCCGTATAGGTGTTCGAGTGTTCGAACCGTAATGCGCAAGAAATGGTATGTAAACCCCGTATTTACATATCTGCCACTATGCAGGAGAATCCATATAGGTGTTCGAGTGTTCGAACCGTAATGCGCAAGAAATGGTATGTAAACCACGTATTTACATATCTGCCACTGTGCAGGAGAATCCATATAGGTGTTCGAGTGTTCGAACCGTAATGCGCAAGAAATTGGTATGGAAACCCCGTATTTACATATCTGCCTCTGTGCAGGAGAATCCGTATAGGTGTTCGAGTGTTCGAACCGTAATGCGCAAGAAATGGTATGTAAACCCCGTATTTACATATCTGCCACTATGCAGGAGAATCCATATAGGTGTTCGAGTGTTCGAACAGTAATGCGCAAGAAATGGTATGGAAACCCCGTATTTACATATCTGCCACTGTGCAGGAGAATACGTATAGGTGTTCGAGTGTTCGAACCGTAATGCGCAAGAAATGGTGTGTAAACCACGTATTTACATATCTGCCACTGTGCAGAAGAATCCGTATAGGTGTTCGAGTGTTCGAACCGTAATGCGCAAGAATTGGTATGGAAACCCCATATTTACATATCTGCCACTGTGCAGGAGAATCCGTATAGGTGTTCGAGTGTTCGAACCGTAATGCGCAAGAAATGGTATGGAAACCCCGTATTTACAAATCTACCACTATGCAGGAGAATCCGTATATGTGTTCGAGTGTTCGAACCGTAAGGCGCAAGAAATAGTATGTAAACCCCGTATTTACATATCTGCCACAGTGCAAGAGAATCCGTATAGGTGTTCGAGTGTTCGAACCGTAATGCGCAAGAAATGGTATGTAAACCGCGTATTTACATATCTGCCACTGTGCAGGAGAATCCGTATAGGTGTTCGAGTGTTCCAACCGTAATGCGCAAGAAATGGTATGGAAACCCCATATTTACATATCTGCCACTTTGCAGGAGAATCCGTATAGGTGTTCGAGTGTTCGAACCGTAATGCGCAAGAAATGGTATGTAAACCACGTATTTACATATCTGCCACTGTGCAGGAGAATCCATATAGGTGTTCGAGTGTTCGAACCGTAATGCGCAAGAAATTGGTATGGAAACCCCGTATTTACATATCTGCCTCTGTGCAGGAGAATCCGTATAGGTGTTCGAGTGTTCGAACCGTAATGCGCAAGAAATGGTATGTAAATCCCGTATTTACATATCTGCCACTATGCAGGAGAATCCATATAGGTGTTCGAGTGTTCGAACCGTAATGCGCAAGAAATGGTATGTAAACCACGTATTTACATATCTGCCACTGTGCAGGAGAATCCATATAGGTGTTCGAGTGTTCGAACCGTAATGCGCAAGAAATTGGTATGGAAACCCCGTATTTACATATCTGCCTCTGTGCAGGAGAATCCGTATAGGTGTTCGAGTGTTCGAACCGTAATGCGCAAGAAATGGTATGTAAACCCCGTATTTACATATCTGCCACTATGCAGGAGAATCCATATAGGTGTTCGAGTGTTCGAACAGTAATGCGCAAGAAATGGTATGGAAACCCCGTATTTACATATCTGCCACTGTGCAGGAGAATACGTATAGGTGTTCGAGTGTTCGAACCGTAATGCGCAAGAAATGGTGTGTAAACCCCGTATTTACATATCTGCCACTATGCAGAAGAATCCGTATAGGTGTTCGAGTGTTCGAACCGTAATGCGCAAGAATTGGTATGGAAACCCCATATTTACATATCTGCCACTGTGCAGGAGAATCCGTATAGGTGTTCGAGTGTTCGAACCGTAATGCGCAAGAAATGGTATGGAAACCCCGTATTTACAAATCTACCACTATGCAGGAGAATCCGTATATGTGTTCGAGTGTTCGAACCGTAAGGCGCAAGAAATAGTATGTAAACCCCGTATTTACATATCTGCCACAGTGCAGGAGAATCCGTATAGGTGTTCGAGTGTTCGAACCGTAATGCGCAAGAAATGGTATGTAAACCCCGTATTTACATATCTGCCACTATGCAGGAGAATCCATATAGGTGTTCGAGTGTTCGAACCGTAATGCGCAAGAAATGGTATGGAAACCCCGTATTTACATATCTGCCACTGTGCAGGAGAATCCGTATAGGTGTTCGAGTGTTCGAACCGTAATGCGCAAGAAATGGTATGAAAACCCCGTATTTACAAATCTGCCACTATGGAGGAGAATCCGTATAAGTGTTCGAGTGTCCGAACCGTATTGCGCAAGAAATGGTATGTAAACCGCGTATTTACATATCTGCCACTGTACAGGAGAATCCGTATAGGTGTTCGAGTGTTCGAACCGAAATGCGCAAGAAATGGTATGAAAACCCCGTATTTACATATCTGCCACGGTGCAGGAGAATTCGTATAGGTGTTCGAGTGTTCGAACCGTAATGCGCAAGAAATGGTATGGAAACCCCGTATTTACATATCTGCCACTTTGCAGGAGAATCCGTATAGGTGTTCGAGTGTTCGAACCGTAATGCGCAAGAAATGGTATGTAAACCACGTATTTACATATCTGCCACTGTGCAGGAGAATCCATATAGGTGTTCGAGTGTTCGAACCGTAATGCGCAAGAAATTGGTATGGAAACCCCGTATTTACATATCTGCCTCTGTGCAGGAGAATCCGTATAGGTGTTCGAGTGTTCGAACCGTAATGCGCAAGAAATGGTATGTAAACCCCGTATTTACATATCTGCCACTATGCAGGAGAATCCATATAGGTGTTCGAGTGTTCGAACAGTAATGCGCAAGAAATGGTATGCAAACCCCGTATTTACATATCTGCCACTGTGCAGGAGAATACGTATAGGTGTTCGAGTGTTCGAACCGTAATGCGCAAGAAATGGTGTGTAAACCCCGTATTTACATATCTGCCACTGTGCAGAAGAATCCGTATAGGTGTTCGAGTGTTCGAACCGTAATGCGCAAGAATTGGTATGGAAACCCCATATTTACATATCTGCCACTGTGCAGGAGAATCCGTATAGGTGTTCGAGTGTTCGAACCGTAATGCACAAGAAATGATATGTAAACCCCGTATTTACTTATCTGCCACTGTGCAGGAGAATCCGTATAGGTGTTCGAGTGTTCGAACCGTAATGCGCAAGAAATGGTGTGTAAATCCCGTATTTACATATCTGCCACTGTGCAAAAAATCCGTATAGGTGTTCGAGTGTTCGAACCGTAATGCGCAAGAATTGGTATGGAAACCCCATAGTTACATATCTGCCACTATGCTGGAGAATCCGTATTGGTGTTCAAGTGTTCGAACCGTAAAGCGCAAGAAATGATTTGTAAACCCCGTATTTACTTATCTGCCACTGTGCAGGCGAATCCGTATAGGTATTCGAGTGTTCGAACCGTAATGCGCAAGAAATGGTATGGAAACCCCGTATTTAGATATCTGCCACTCTGCAGAAGAATCCGTATAGGTGTTCGAGTGTTCGATCCGTAATGCGCAAGAAATGGTATGTAAACCCGTTATTTACATATCTGCCACTGCGCAGGAGAATCCGTATTGGTGTTCGAGTGTTCGAACCGTAATACGCAAGAAATGGTATGGAAACCCCGTATTTACAAATCTACCACTATGCCGGAGAATCCGTATAGGTGTTCGAGTGTTCGAACCGTAAGGCGCAAGAAATGGTATGTAAACCCCGTATTTACATATCTGCCACTGTGCAGGAGAATCCGTATAGGTGTTCGAGTGTTCGAACCGTCATGCGCAAGAAATGGTATGTAAACCCCGTATGTACATATCTGCCACTATGCAGGAGAATCCATATAGGTGTTCGAGTGTTCGAACCGTAATGCGCAAGAAATGGTATGGAAACCCCGTATTTACATATCTGCCACTGTGCAGGAGAATCCGTATAGGTGTTCGAGTGTTCGAACCGTAATGCGCAAGAAATGGTATGAAAACCCCGTATTTACAAATCTGCCACTATGGAGGAGAATCCGTATAAGTGTTCGAGTGTTCGAACCGTAATGCGCAAGAAATGGTATGTAAACCGCGTATTTACATATCTGCCACTGTGCAGGAAAATCCGTATAGGTGTTCGAGTGTTCCAACCGTAATGCGCAAGAAATGGTATGGAAACCCCGTATTTACATATCTGCCACTGTGCAGGAGAATCCGTATAGGTGTTCGAGTGTTCGAACCGTAATGCGCAAGAAATGGTATGTAAACCACGTATTTACATATCTGCCACTGTGCAGGAGAATCCATATAGGTGTTCGAGTGTTCGAACCGTAATGCGCAAGAAATTGGTATGGAAACCCCGTATTTACATATCTGCCTCTGTGCAGGAGAATCCGTATAGGTGTTCGAGTGTTCGAACCGTAATGCGCAAGAAATGGTATGTAAACGCCGTATTTACATATCTGCCACTATGGAGGAGAATCCATATAGGTGTTCGAGTGTTCGAACAGTAATGCGCAAGAAATGGTATGGAAACCCCGTATTTACATATCTGCCACTGTGCAGGAGAATACGTATAGGTGTTCGAGTGTTCCAACCGTAATGCGCAAGAAATGGGTATGGAAACCCCGTATTTACATATCTGCCTCTGTGCAGGAGAATCCGTATAGGTGTTCGAGTGTTCGAACCGTCATGCGCAAGAAATGGTATGTAAACCCCGTATGTACATATCTGCCACTATGCAGGAGAATCCATATAGGTGTTCGAGTGTTCGAACCGTAATGCGCAAGAAATGGTATGGAAACCCCGTATTTACATATCTGCCACTGTGCAGGAGAATCCGTATAGGTGTTCGAGTGTTCGAACCGTAATGCGCAAGAAATGGTATGAAAACCCCGTATTTACAAATCTGCCACTATGGAGGAGAATCCGTATAAGTGTTCGAGTGTTCGAACCGTAATGCGCAAGAAATGGTATGTAAACCGCGTATTTACATATCTGCCACTGTGCAGGAAAATCCGTATAGGTGTTCGAGTGTTCCAACCGTAATGCGCAAGAAATGGTATGGAAACCCCGTATTTACATATCTGCCACTGTGCAGGAGAATCCGTATAGGTGTTCGAGTGTTCGAACCGTAATGCGCAAGAAATGGTATGTAAACCACGTATTTACATATCTGCCACTGTGCAGGAGAATCCATATAGGTGTTCGAGTGTTCGAACCGTAATGCGCAAGAAATTGGTATGGAAACCCCGTATTTACATATCTGCCTCTGTGCAGGAGAATCCGTATAGGTGTTCGAGTGTTCGAACCGTAATGCGCAAGAAATGGTATGTAAACGCCGTATTTACATATCTGCCACTATGGAGGAGAATCCATATAGGTGTTCGAGTGTTCGAACAGTAATGCGCAAGAAATGGTATGGAAACCCCGTATTTACATATCTGCCACTGTGCAGGAGAATACGTATAGGTGTTCGAGTGTTCCAACCGTAATGCGCAAGAAATGGGTATGGAAACCCCGTATTTACATATCTGCCTCTGTGCAGGAGAATCCGTATAGGTGTTCGAGTGTTCGAACCGTAATGCGCAAGAAATGGTATGTAAACCCCGTATTTACATATCTGCCACTATGCAGGAGAATCCATATAGGTGTTCGAGTGTTCGAACAGTAATGCGCAAGAAATGGTATGGAAACCCCGTATTTACATATTTGCCACTGTGCAGGAGAATCCGTATAGGTGTTCGAGTGTTCGAACCGTAATGCGCAAGAAATGATATGTAAACCCCGTATTTACTTATCTGCCACTGTGCAGGAGAATCCGTATAGGTATTCGAGTGTTCGATCCGTAATGCGCAAGAAATGGTAAGTAAACGCCGTATTTACATATCTGCCACTGTGCAGGAGAATCCGTATAGGTGTTCGAGTGTTCGAACCGTAATGCGCAAGAAATGGTATGTAAACCCCGTATTTACATATCTGCCACTGTGCAGGAGAATCCGTATAGGTGTTCGAGTGTTCGAACCCTAATGCGCAAGAAATGGTATGTAAACCTCGTATTTACATATCTGCCACTGTGCAGGAGAATCCGTATAGGTGTTCAAGTGTTCGAACCGTAATGCGCAAGAAATGGTATGTAAATCCCGTATTTACATATCTGCCACTGTGCAGGAGAATCCGTATAGGTGTTCGAGTGTTCAAACCGTAAAGCGCAAGAATTGGAATGGAAACCCCGTATTTACAAATCTGCCACTGTGCAGGAGAATCCGTATAGGTGTTCGAGTGTTCGAACCGTAAAGCGCAAGAAATGGTATGTAAACCCCGTATTTACATATCTGCCACTGTGCAGGAGAATCCGTATAGGTGTTCGAGTGTTCGAAACGTGATGCGCAAGAAATGGTATGGAAACCACGTATTTCATATCTGCCACTGTGCAAGAGAATCCGTATAGGTGTTCGAGTGTTCGAACCGTAATGCGCAAGAAATGGTATGTAAACCACGTATTTACATATCTGCCACTGTGCAGGAGAATCCATATAGGTGTTCGAGTGTTCGAACCGTAATGCGCAAGAAATTGGTATGGAAACCCCGTATTTACATATCTGCCTCTGTGCAGGAGAATCCGTATAGGTGTTCGAGTGTTCGAACCGTAATGCGCAAGAAATGGTATGTAAACCCCGTATTTACATATCTGCCACTATGCAGGAGAATCCATATAGGTGTTCGAGTGTTCGAACCGTAATGCGTAAGAAATGGTATGGAAACCCCGTATTTACATATCTGCCACTGTGCAGGAGAATCCGTATAGGTGTTCGAGTGTTCGAACCGTAATGCGCAAGAAATGGTGTGTAAACCCCGTATTTACATATCTGCCACGGTGCAGAAGAATCCGTATAGGTGTTCGAGTGTTCGAACCGTAATGCACAAGAATTGATATGGAAACCACTTATTTACATATCTGCCACTGTGCAGGAGAATCCGTATAAGTGTTCGAGTGTTCGAACCGTAATGCGCAAGAAGTGGTATGTAAACCCCGTATTTACATATCTGCCACTGTGCAGGAGAATCCGTATAGGTGTTCGAGTGTTCGAACCGTAATGCGCAAGAAATGGTATGGAAACCCCGTATTTACATATCTGCCACTGTGCAGGAGAATCCGTATAAGTGTTCGAGTGTTCGAACCGTAATGCGCAAGAAATGGTATGTAAACCCCGTATTTACATATCTGCCACTGTGCAGGAGAATCCGTATAGGTGTTCGAGTGTTCGAACCGTAATGCGCAAGAAATGGTACGGAAACCCCGTATTTACATATCTGCCACTGTGCAGGAGAATCCGTATAGGTGTTCGAGTGTTCGAACCGTAATGTGCAAGAAATGGTATGTAAACCCCGTATTTACATATCTGCCACTGTGCAGGAGAATCCGTATAGGTGTTCGAGTGTTCGAACCGTAATGCGTGAGAAATGGTAAGTAAATGCCGTATTTACTTTTCTGCCACTGTGCAGGAGAATCCGTATAGGTGTTCGAGTGTTCGAACCGTAATGCGCAAGAAATGGTATGTAAACCCCGTATTTACATATCTGCCACTGTGCAGGAGAATTCGTATAGGTGTTCGAGTGTTCGAACCGTAATGCGCAAGAAATGGTATGGAAACCCCGTATTTGCATATCTGCCACTGTGCAGGAGAATCCGTATAGGTGTTCGAGTGTTCGAACTGTAATGCGCAAGAAATGGTACGGAAATCCCGTATTAACATATCTGCCACTGTGCAGGAGAATCCGTATAGGTGTTCGAGTGTTCGAACCATAATGCGCAAGAAATGGTATGGAAACCCCGTATTTGCATATCTGCCACTGTGCAGGAGAATCCGTATAGGTGTTCGAGTGTTCGAACTGTAATGCGCAAGAAATGGTACGGAAATCCCGTATTAACATATCTGCCACTGTGCAGGAGAATCCATATAGGTGTTCGAGTGTTCGAACCGTAATGCGCAAGAAATTGGTATGGAAACCCCGTATTTACATATCTGCCTCTGTGCAGGAGAATCCGTATAGGTGTTCGAGTGTTCGAACCGTAATGCGCAAGAAATGGTATGTAAACCCCGTATTTACATATCTGCCACTATGCAGGAGAATCCATATAGGTGTTCGAGTGTTCGAACCGTAATGCGTAAGAAATGGTATGGAAACCCCGTATTTACATATCTGCCACTGTGCAGGAGAATCCGTATAGGTGTTCGAGTGTTCGAACCGTAATGCGCAAGAAATGGTGTGTAAACCCCGTATTTACATATCTGCCACTGTGCAGAAGAATCCGTATAGGTGTTCGAGTGTTCGAACCGTAATGCACAAGAATTGATATGGAAACCACTTATTTACATATCTGCCACTGTGCAGGAGAATCCGTATAAGTGTTCGAGTGTTCGAACCGTAATGCGCAAGAAGTGGTATGTAAACCCCGTATTTACATATCTGCCACTGTGCAGGAGAATCCGTATAGGTGTTCGAGTGTTCGAACCGTAATGCGCAAGAAATGGTATGGAAACCCCGTATTTACATATCTGCCACTGTGCAGGAGAATCCGTATAAGTGTTCGAGTGTTCGAACCGTAATGCGCAAGAAATGGTATGTAAACCCCGTATTTACATATCTGCCACTGTGCAGGAGAATCCGTATAGGTGTTCGAGTGTTCGAACCGTAATGCGCAAGAAATGGTACGGAAACCCCGTATTTACATATCTGCCACTGTGCAGGAGAATCCGTATAGGTGTTCGAGTGTTCGAACCGTAATGTGCAAGAAATGGTATGTAAACCCCGTATTTACATATCTGCCACTGTGCAGGAGAATCCGTATAGGTGTTCGAGTGTTCGAACCGTAATGCGTGAGAAATGGTAAGTAAATGCCGTATTTACTTTTCTGCCACTGTGCAGGAGAATCCGTATAGGTGTTCGAGTGTTCGAACCGTAATGCGCAAGAAATGGTATGTAAACCCCGTATTTACATATCTGCCACTGTGCAGGAGAATTCGTATAGGTGTTCGAGTGTTCGAACCGTAATGCGCAAGAAATGGTATGGAAACCCCGTATTTGCATATCTGCCACTGTGCAGGAGAATCCGTATAGGTGTTCGAGTGTTCGAACTGTAATGCGCAAGAAATGGTACGGAAATCCCGTATTAACATATCTGCCACTGTGCAGGAGAATCTGTATAGGTGTTCGAGTGTTCGAACCATAATGCGCAAGAAATGGTATGGAAACCCCGTATTTGCATATCTGCCACTGTGCAGGAGAATCCGTATAGGTGTTCGAGTGTTCGAACTGTAATGCGCAAGAAATGGTACGGAAATCCCGTATTAACATATCTGCCACTGTGCAGGAGAATCCGTATAGGTGTTCGAGTGTTCGAACCGTAATGCGCAAGAAATGGTATGTAAACCCCGTATTTACATATCTGCCACTGTGCAGGAGAATCCGTATAGGTGTTCGAGTGTTCGAACCGTAATGCGCAAGAAATGGTATGGAAACCCCGTATTTACAAATCTACCACTATGCAGGAGAATCCGTATAGGTGTTCGAGTGTTCGAACCGTAAGGCGCAAGAAATGGTATGTAAACCCCGTATTTACATATCTGCCACTTTGCAGGAGAATCCGTATAGGTGTTCGAGTGTTCGAACCGTAATGTGCAAGAAATGGTATGTAAACCCCGTTTTTACATATCTGCCACTGTGCAGGAGAATCCGTATAGGTGTTCGAGTGTTCGAACCGTAATGCGTGAGAAATGGTAAGTAAACGCCGTATTTACATATCTGCCACTGTGCAGGAGAATCCGTATAGGTGTTCGAGTGTTCGAACCGTAATGCGCAAGAAATGGTATGTAAACCCCGTATTTACATATCTGCCACTGTGCAGGAGAATTCGTATAGGTGTTCGAGTGTTCGAACCGTAATGCGCAAGAAATGGTATGGAAACCCCGTATTTACATATCTGCCACTGTGCAGGAGAATCCGTATAGGTGTTCGAGTGTTCGAACTGTAATGCGCAAGAAATGGTACGGAAATCCCGTATTTACATATCTGCCACTGTGCAGGAGAATCCGTATAGGTGTTCGAGTGTTCGAACCGTAATGTGCAAGAAATGGTATGTAAACCCCGTATTTACATATCTGCCACTGTGCAGGAGAATCCGTATAGGTGTTCGAGTGTTCCAACCGTAATGCATGAGAAACGGTAAGTAAACGCCGTATTTACATATCTGCCACTGTGCAGGAGAATCCGTATAGGTGTTCGAGTGTTCGAACCGTAATGCGCAAGAAATGGTATGTAAACCCCGTATTTACATATCTGCCACTGTGCAGGAGAATTCGTATAGGTGTTCGAGTGTTCGAACCGTAATGCGCAAGAAATGGTATGGAAACCCCGTATTTACATATCTGCCACTGTGCAGGAGAATCCGTATAGGTGTTCGAGTGTTCGAACCGTAATGCGCAAGAAATGGTATGTAAACCTGGTATTTACATATCTGCCACAGTGCAGGAGAATCCGTATAGGTGTTCAAGTGTTCGAACCGTAATGCGCAAGAAATGGTATGTAAAACCCGTATTTACATATCTGCCACTGTGCAGGAGAATCCGTATAGGTGTTCGAGTGTTCGAACCGTAATGCGCAAGAATTGGAATGGAAACCCCGTATTTACATATCTGCCACTGTGCAGGAGAATCCGTATAGGTGTTCGAGTGTTCGAACCGAAATGCGCAAGAAATGGTATGAAAACCCCGTATTTACAAATCTGCCACTATGCAGGAGAATCCGTATAAGTGTTCGAGTGTTCGAACCGTAATGCGCAAGAAGTGGTATGTAAACCCCGTATTTACAAATCTGCCACTGTGCAGGAGAATCCGTATAGGTGTTCGAGTGTTCGAACCGTAATGCGTGAGAAATGGTAAGTAAATGCCGTATTTACTTTTCTGCCACTGTGCAGGAGAATCCGTATAGGTGTTCGAGTGTTCGAACCGTAATGCGCAAGAAATGGTATGTAAACCCCGTATTTACATATCTGCCACTCTGCAGGAGAATTCGTATAGGTGTTCGAGTGTTCGAACCGTAATGCGCAAGAAATGGTATGGAAACCCCGTATTTACATATCTGCCACTGTGCAGGAGAATCCGTATAGGTGTTCGAGTGTTCGAACTGTAATGCGCAAGAAATGGTACGGAAATCCCGTATTTACATATCTGCCACTGTGCAGGAGAATCCGTATAGGTGTTCGAGTGTTCGAACCGTAGGCGCAAGAAATGGTATGTAAACCCCGTATTTACATATCTGCCACTGTGCAGGAGAATCCGTATAGGTGTTCGAGTGTTCCAACCGTAATGCGTGAGAAACGGTAAGTAAACGCCGTATTTACATATCTGCCACTGTGCAGGAGAATCCGTATAGGTGTTCGAGTGTTCGAACCGTAATGCGCAAGAAATGGTATGTAAACCCCGTATTTACATATCTGCCACTGTGCAGGAGAATCCGTATAGGTGTTCGAGTGTTCGAACCGTAATGCGCAAGAAATGGTATGGAAACCCCGTATTTACAAATCTACCACTATGCAGGAGAATCCGTATAGGTGTTCGAGTGTTCGAACCGTAAGGCGCAAGAAATGGTATGTAAACCCCGTTTGTACATATCTGCCACTGTGCAGGAGAATCCGTATAGGTGTTCGAGTGTTCGAACCGTAATGCGCAAGAATTGGAATGGAAACCCTGTATTTACATATCTGCCACTGTGCAGGAGAATCCGTATAGGTGTTCGAGTGTTCGAACCGTAATGCGCAAGAAATGGTATGGAAACCCCGTATTTACATATCTGCCACTGTGCAGGAGAATCCGTATAGGTGTTCGAGTGTTCGAACCGTAATGCGCAAGAAATGGTATGGAAACCCCGTATTTACATATCTGCCACTATGCAGGAGAATCCGTATAGGTGTTCGAGTGTTCGAACCGTAATGCGCAAGAAGTGGTATGTAAACCCCGTATTTACATATCTGCCACTGTGCAGGAGAATCCGTATAGGTGTTCGAGTGTTCGAACCGTAATGCGCAAGAAATGGTATGGAAACCCCGTATTTACATATCTGCCACTGTGCAGGAGAATCCGTATAGGTGTTCGAGTGTTCGAACCGTAATGCGCAAGAAATGGTACGAAAACCCCGTATTTACATATCTGCCACTGTGCAGGAGAATCCGTATAGGTGTTCGAGTGTTCGAACCGTAATGTGCAAGAAATGGTATGTAAACCCCGTATTTACATATCTGCCACTGTGCAGGAGAATCCGTATAGGTGTTCGAGTGTTCGAACCGTAATGCGTGAGAAATGGTAAGTAAATGCCGTATTTACTTTTCTGCCACTGTGCAGGAGAATCCGTATAGGTGTTCGAGTGTTCGAACCGTAATGCGCAAGAAATGGTATGTAAACCCCGTATTTACATATCTGCCACTCTGCAGGAGAATTCGTATAGGTGTTCGAGTGTTCGAACCGTAATGCGCAAGAAATGGTATGGAAACCCCGTATTTACATATCTGCCACTGTGCAGGAGAATCCGTATAGGTGTTCGAGTGTTCGAACTGTAATGCGCAAGAAATGGTACGGAAATCCCGTATTTACATATCTGCCACTATGCAGGAGAATCCGTATAGGTGTTCGAGTGTTCGAACCGTAATGTGCAAGAAATGGTATGTAAACCCCGTATTTACATATCTGCCACTGTGCAGGAGAATCCGTATAGGTGTTCGAGTGTTCCAACCGTAATGCGTGAGAAACGGTAAGTAAACGCCGTATTTACATATCTGCCACAGTGCAGGAGAATCCGTATAGGTGTTCGAGTGTTCGAACCGTAATGCGCAAGAAATGGTATGTAAACCCCGTATTTACATATCTGCCACTGTGCAGGAGAATTCGTATAGGTGTTCGAGTGTTCGAACCGTAATGCGCAAGAAATGGTATGGAAACCCCGTATTTACATATCTACCACTGTGCAGGAGAATCCGTATAGGTGTTCGAGTGTTCGAACCGTAATGCGCAAGAAATGGTATGTAAACCTGGTATTTACATATCTGCCACTGTGCAGGAGAATCCGTATAGGTGTTCAAGTGTTCGAACCGTAATGCGCAAGAAATGGTATGTAAACCCCGTATTTACATATCTGCCACTGTGCAGGAGAATCCGTATAGGTGTTCGAGTGTTCGAACCGTAATGCGCAAGAATTGGAATGGAAACCCCGTATTTACATATCTGCCACTGTGCAGGAGAATCCATATAGGTGTTCGAGTGTTCGAACCGAAATGCGCAAGAAATGGTATCAAAACCCCGTATTTACATATCTGCCACTGTGCAGGAGAATTCGTATAGGTGTTCGAGTGTTCGAACCGTAATGCGCAAGAAATGGTATGGAAACCCCGTATTTACATATCTGCCACTGTGCAGAAGAATCCGTATAGGTGTTCGAGTGTTAGAACTGTAATGCGCAAGAAATGGTACGGAAATCCCGTATTTGCATATCTGCCACTGTGCAGGAGAATCCGTATAGGTGTTCGAGTGTTCGAACCGTAATGTGCAAGAAATGGTATGTAAACCCCGTATTTACATATCTGCCACTGTGCAGGAGAATCCGTATAGGTGTTCGAGTGTTCCAACCGTAATGCGTGAGAAACGGTAAGTAAACGCCGTATTTACAAATCTGCCAGTGTGCAGGAGAATCCGTATAGGTGTTCGAGTGTTCGAACCGTAATGCGCAAGAAATGGTATGGAAACCCCGTATTTACATATCTGCCACTGTGCAGGAGAATCCGTATAGGTGTTCGAGTGTTCGAACCGTAATGCGCAAGAAATGGTATGTAAACCCGGTATTTACATATCTGCCACTGTGCAGGAGAATCCGTATAGGTGTTCAAGTGTTCGAACCGTAATGCGCAAGAAATGGTATGTAAACCCCGTATTTACATATCTGCCACTGTGCAGGAGAATCCGTATAGGTGTTCGAGTGTTCGAACCGTAATGCGCAAGAATTGGAATGGAAACCCCGTATTCACATATCTGCCACTGTGCAGGAGAATCCATATAGGTGTTCGAGTGTTCGAACCGAAATGCGCAAGAAATGGTATGAAAACCCCGTATTTACATATCTGCCACTGTGCAGGAGAATTCGTATAGGTGTTCGAGTGTTCGAACCGTAATGCGCAAGAAATGGTATGGAAACCCCGTATTTACATATCTGCCACTGTGCAGGAGAATCCGTATAGGTGTTCGAGTGTTCGAACTGTAATGCGCAAGAAATGGTACGGAAATCCCGTATTTACATATCTGCCGCTGTGCAGGAGAATCCGTATAGGTGTTCGAGTGTTCGAACCGTAAGGCGCAAGAAATGGTATGTAAACCCCGTATTTACATATCTGCCACTGTGCAGGAGAATCCGTATAGGTGTTCGAGTGTTCCAACCGTAATGCGTGAGAAACGGTAAGTAAACGCCGTATTTACATATCTGCCACAGTGCAGGAGAATCCGTATAGGTGTTCGAGTGTTCGAACCGTAATGCGCAAGAAATGGTATGTAAACCCCGTATTTACATATCTGCCACTGTGCAGGAGAATTCGTATAGGTGTTCGAGTGTTCGAACCGTAATGCGCAAGAAATGGTATGGAAACCCCGTATTTACATATCTGCCACTGTGCAGGAGAATCCGTATAGGTGTTCGAGTGTTCGAACCGTAATGCGCAAGAAATGGTATGTAAACCCCGTATTTACATATCTGCCACTGTGCAGGAGAATCCGTATAGGTGTTCGTGTGTTCCAACCGTAATGCGTGAGAAACGGTAAGTAAACGCCGTATTTACATATCTGCCACTGTGCAGGAGAATCCGTATAGGTGTTCGAGTGTTCGAACCGTAATGCGCAAGAAATGGTATGTTAACCCCGTATTTACATATCTGCCACTGTGCAGGAGAATTCGTATAGGTGTTCGAGTGTTCGAACCGTAATGCGCAAGAAATGGTATGGAAACCCCGTATTTACATATCTGCCACTGTGCAGGAGAATCCGTATAGGTGTTCGAGTGTTCGAACCGTAATGCGCAAGAAATGGTATGTAAACCTGGTATTTACATATCTGCCACTGTGCAGGAGAATCCGTATAGGTGTTCAAGTGTTCGAACCGTAATGCGCAAGAAATGGTATGTAAACCCCGTATTTACATATCTGCCACTGTGCAGGAGAATCCGTATAGGTGTTCGAGTGTTCGAACCGTAATGCGCAAGAATTGGAATGGAAACCCCGTATTTACATATCTGCCACTGTGCAGGAGAATCCGTATAGGTGTTCGAGTGTTCGAACCGAAATGCGCAAGAAATGGTATGTAAACCCCGTATTTACATATCTGCCACTGTGCAGGAGAATCCGTATAGGTGTTCGAGTGTTCCAACCGTAATGCGTGAGAAACGGTAAGTAAACGCCGTATTTACATATCTGCCACTGTGCAGGAGAATCCGTATAGGTGTTCGAGTGTTCGAACCGTAATGCGCAAGAAATGGTATGTAAACCCCGTATTTACATATCTGCCACTGTGCAGGAGAATTCGTATAGGTGTTCGAGTGTTCGAACCGTAATGCGCAAGAAATGGTATGGAAACCCCGTATTTACATATCTGCCACTGTGCAGGAGAATCCGTATAGGTGTTCGAGTGGTCGAACCGTAATGCGCAAGAAATGGTATGAAAACCTCGTATTTACATATCTGCCACTGTGCAGGAGAATCCGTATAGGTGTTCAAGTGTTCGAACCGTAATGCGCAAGAAATGGTATGTAAACCCCGTATTTACATATCTGCCACTGTGCAGGAGAATCCGTATAGGTGTTCTAGTGTTCGAACCGTAATGCGCAAGAATTGGAATGGAAACCCCGTATTTACATATCTGCCACTGTGCAGGAGAATCCGTATAGGTGTTCGAGTGTTCGAACCGAAATGCGCAAGAAATGGTATGAAAACCCCGTATTTACAAATCTGCCACTATGCAGGAGAATCCGTATAAGTGTTCGAGTGTTCGAACCGTAATGCGCAAGAAGTGGTATGTAAACCCCGTATTTACATATCTGCCACTGTGCAGGAGAATCCGTATAGGTGTTCGAGTGTTCGAACCGTA
Source organism: Camellia sinensis (assembly GCF_055761805.1). Lineage (NCBI taxonomy): Eukaryota > Viridiplantae > Streptophyta > Magnoliopsida > Ericales > Theaceae > Camellia > Camellia sinensis. The sequence goes on along the minus strand of NW_028128989.1, from coordinate 1,144,092 downwards.
ATGCGCAAGAAATGGTATGGAAACCCCGTATTTACATATCTGCCACTGTGCAGGAGAATCCGTATAGGTGTTCGAGTGTTCGAACCGTAATGCGCAAGAAATGGTACGGAAACCCCGTATTTACATGTCTGCCACTGTGCAGGAGAATCCGTATAGGTGTTCGAGTGTTCGAACCGTAATGTGCAAGAAATGGTATGTAAACCCCGTATTTACATATCTGCCACTGTGCAGGAGAATCCGTATAGGTGTTCGAGTGTTCGAACCGTAATGCGTGAGAAATGGTAAGTAAATGCCGTATTTACTTTTCTGCCACTGTGCAGGAGAATCCGTATAGGTGTTCGAGTGTTCGAACCGTAATGCGCAAGAAATGGTATGTAAACCCCGTATTTACATATCTGCCACTGTGCAGGAGAATTCGTATTGGTGTTCGAGTGTTCGAACCGTAATGCGCAAGAAATGGTATGGAAACCCCGTATTTACATATCTGCCACTGTGCAGGAGAATCCGTATAGGTGTTCGAGTGTTCGAACTGTAATGCGCAAGAAACGGTACGGAAACCCCGTATTTACATATCTGCCACTGTGCAGGAGAATCCGTATAGGTGTTCGAGTGTTCGAACTGTAATGCGCAAGAAATGGTACGGAAATCCCGTATTTACATATCTGCCACTGTGCAGGAGAATCCGTATAGGTGTTCGAGTGTTCGAACCGTAATGCGCAAGAAATGGTATGTAAACCCCGTATTTACATATCTGCCACTGTGCAGGAGAATTCGTATAGGTGTTCGAGTGTTCGAACCGTAATGCGCAAGAAATGGTATGGAAAACCCGTATTTACATATCTGCCACTGTGCAGGAGAATCCGTATAGGTGTTCGAGTGTTCGAACTGTAATGCGCAAGAAATGGTACGGAAACCCCGTATTTACATATCTGCCACTGTGCAGGAGAATCCGTATAGGTGTTCGAGTGTTCCAACCGTAATGCGTGAGAAACGGTAAGTAAACGCCGTATTTACATATCTGCCACTGTGCAGGAGAATCCGTATAGGTGTTCGAGTGTTCGAACCGTAATGCGCAAGAAATGGTATGTAAACCCCGTATTTACATATCTGCCACTGTGCTGGAGAATTCGTATAGGTGTTCGAGTGTTCGAACCGTAATGCGCAAGAAATGGTATGGAAACCCCGTATTTACATATCTGCCACTGTGCAGGAGAATCCGTATAGGTGTTCGAGTGTTCGAACCGTAATGCGCAAGAAATGGTATGAAAACCTCGTTTTTACATATCTGCCACTGTGCAGGAGAATCCGTATAGGTGTTCAAGTGTTCGAACCGTAATGCGCAAGAAATGGTATGTAAACCCCGTATTTACATATCTGCCACTGTGCAGGAGAATCCGTATAGGTGTTCTAGTGTTCGAACCGTAATGCGCAAGAATTGGAATGGAAACCCCGTATTTACATATCTGCCACTGTGCAGGAGAATCCGTATAGGTGTTCGAGTGTTCGAACCGAAATGCGCAAGAAATGGTATGAAAACCCCGTATTTACAAATCTGCCACTATGCAGGAGAATCCGTATAAGTGTTCGAGTGTTCGAACCGTAATGCGCAAGAAGTGGTATGTAAACCCCGTATTTACATATCTGCCACTGTGCAGGAGAATCCGTATAGGTGTTCGAGTGTTCGAACCGTAATGCGCAAGAAATGGTATGGAAACCCCGTATTTACATATCTGCCACTGTGCAGGAGAATCCGTATAGGTGTTCGAGTGTTCGAACCGTAATGCGCAAGAAATGGTACGGAAACCCCGTATTTACATGTCTGCCACTGTGCAGGAGAATCCGTATAGGTGTTCGAGTGTTCGAACCGTAATGTGCAAGAAATGGTATGTAAACCCCGTATTTACATATCTGCCACTGTGCAGGAGAATCCGTATAGGTGTTCGAGTGTTCGAACCGTAATGCGTGAGAAATGGTAAGTAAATGCCGTATTTACTTTTCTGCCACTGTGCAGGAGAATCCGTATAGGTGTTCGAGTGTTCGAACCGTAATGCGCAAGAAATGGTATGTAAACCCCGTATTTACATATCTGCCACTGTGCAGGAGAATTCGTATTGGTGTTCGAGTGTTCGAACCGTAATGCGCAAGAAATGGTATGGAAACCCCGTATTTACATATCTGCCACTGTGCAGGAGAATCCGTATAGGTGTTCGAGTGTTCGAACTGTAATGCGCAAGAAACGGTACGGAAACCCCGTATTTACATATCTGCCACTGTGCAGGAGAATCCGTATAGGTGTTCGAGTGTTCGAACTGTAATGCGCAAGAAATGGTACGGAAATCCCGTATTTACATATCTGCCACTGTGCAGGAGAATCCGTATAGGTGTTCGAGTGTTCGAACCGTAATGCGCAAGAAATGGTATGTAAACCCCGTATTTACATATCTGCCACTGTGCAGGAGAATTCGTATAGGTGTTCGAGTGTTCGAACCGTAATGCGCAAGAAATGGTATGGAAAACCCGTATTTACATATCTGCCACTGTGCAGGAGAATCCGTATAGGTGTTCGAGTGTTCGAACTGTAATGCGCAAGAAATGGTACGGAAACCCCGTATTTACATATCTGCCACTGTGCAGGAGAATCCGTATAGGTGTTCGAGTGTTCCAACCGTAATGCGTGAGAAACGGTAAGTAAACGCCGTATTTACATATCTGCCACTGTGCAGGAGAATCCGTATAGGTGTTCGAGTGTTCGAACCGTAATGCGCAAGAAATGGTATGTAAACCCCGTATTTACATATCTGCCACTGTGCTGGAGAATTCGTATAGGTGTTCGAGTGTTCGAACCGTAATGCGCAAGAAATGGTATGGAAACCCCGTATTTACATATCTGCCACTGTGCAGGAGAATCCGTATAGGTGTTCGAGTGTTCGAACCGTAATGCGCAAGAAATGGTATGAAAACCTCGTATTTACATATCTGCCACTGTGCAGGAGAATCCGTATAGGTGTTCAAGTGTTCGAACCGTAATGCGCAAGAAATGGTATGTAAACCCCGTATTTACATATCTGCCACTGTGTAGGAGAATCCGTATAGATGTTCGAGTGTTCGAACCGTAATGCGCAAGAATTGGAATGGAAACCCCGTATTTACATATCTGCCACTGTGCAGGAGAATCCGTATAGGTGTTCGAGTGTTCGAACCGAAATGCGCAAGAAATGGTATGAAAACCCCGTATTTACAAATCTGCCACTATGCAGGGGAATCCGTATAAGTGTTCGAGTGTTCGAACCGTAATGCGCAAGAAATGGTATGTAAACTCGTATTTACATATCTGCCACTGTGCAGGAGAATCCGTATAGGTGTTCGAGTGTTCGAACCGTAATGCGCAAGAAATGGTATGGGAACCCCGTATTTACATATCTGCCACTGTGCAGGAGAATCCGTATAGGTGTTCGAGTGTTCGAACCGTAATGCGCAAGAAATGGTACGGAAACCCCGTATTTACATATCTGCCACTGTGCAGGAGAATCCGTATAGGTGTTCGAGTGTTCGAACCGTAATGTGCAAGAAATGGTATGTAAACCCCGTATTTACATATCTGCCACTGTGCAGGAGAATCCGTATAGGTGTTCGAGTGTTCGAACCGTAATGCGTGAGAAATGGTAAGTAAATGCCGTATTTACTTTTCTGCCACTGTGCAGGAGAATCCGTATAGGTGTTCGAGTGTTCGAACCGTAATGCGCAAGAAATGGTATGTCAACCCCGTATTTACATATCTGCCACTGTGCAGGAGAATTCGTATAGGTGTTCGAGTGTTCGAACCGTAATGTGAAAGAAATGGTATGGAAACCCCGTATTTACATATCTGCCACTGTGCAGGAGAATCCGTATAGGTGTTCGAGTGTTCGAACTGTAATGCGCAAGAAATGGTACGGAAACCCCGTATTTACATATCTGCCACTGTGCAGGAGAATCCGTATAGGTGTTCGAGTGTTCGAACCGTAATGCGCAAGAAATGGTATGTAAACCCCGTATTTACATATCTGCCACTGTGCAGGAGAATCCGTATAGGTGTTCGAGTGTTCGAACCGTAATGCGCAAGAAATGGTACGGAAACCCCGTATTTACATATCTGCCACTGTGCAGGAGAATCCGTATAGGTGTTCGAGTGTTCGAACCGTAATGTGCAAGAAATGGTATGTAAACCCCGTATTTACATATCTGCCACTGTGCAGGAGAATCCGTATAGGTGTTCGAGTGTTCGAACCGTAATGCGTGAGAAATGGTAAGTAAATGCCGTATTTACTTTTCTGCCACTGTGCAGGAGAATCCGTATAGGTGTTCGAGTGTTCCAACCGAAATGCGTGATAAACGGTAAGTAAACGCCGTATTTACATATCTGCCACTGTGCAGGAGAATCCGTATAGGTGTTCGAGTGTTCGAACCGTAATGCGCAAGAAATGGTATGTAAACCCCGTATTTACATATCTGCCACTGTGCAGGAGAATTCGTATAGGTGTTCGAGTGTTCGAACCGTAATGCGCAAGAAATGGTATGGAAACCCCGTATTTACATATCTGCCACTGTGCAGGAGAATCCGTATAGGTGTTCGAGTGGTCGAACCGTAATGCGCAAGAAATGGTATGAAAACCTCGTATTCACATATCTGCCACTGTGCAGGAGAATCCGTATAGGTGTTCAAGTGTTCGAACTGTAATGCGCAAGAAATGGTATGTAAACCCCGTATTTACATATCTGCCACTGTGCAGGAGAATCCGTATAGGTGTTCGAGTGTTCGAACCGTAATGCGCAAGAATTGGAATGGAAACCCCGTATTTACATATCTGCCACTGTGCAGGAGAATCCGTATAGGTGTTCGAGTGTTCGAACCGAAATGCGCAAGAAATGGTATGAAAACCCCGTATTTACAAATCTGCCACTATGCAGGAGAATCCGTATAAGTGTTCGAGTGTTCGAACCGTAATGCGCAAGAAGTGGTATGTAAACCCCGTATTTACATATCTGCCACTGTGCAGGAGAATCCGTATAGGTGTTCGAGTGTTCGAACCGTAATGCGCAAGAAATGGTATGGAAACCCCGTATTTACATATCTGCCACTGTGCAGGAGAATCCGTATAGGTGTTCGAGTGTTCGAACCGTAATGCGCAAGAAATGGTACGGAAACCCCGTATTTACATATCTGCCACTGTGCAGGAGAATCCGTATAGGTGTTCGAGTGTTCGAACCGTAATGTGCAAGAAATGGTATGTAAACCCCGTATTTACATATCTGCCACTGTGCAGGAGAATCCGTATAGGTGTTCGAGTGTTCGAACCGTAATGCGTGAGAAATGGTAAGTAAATGCCGTATTTACTTTTCTGCCACTGTGCAGGAGAATCCGTATAGGTGTTCGAGTGTTCGAACCGTAATGCGCAAGAAATGGTATGTAAACCCCGTATTTACATATCTGCCACTGTGCAGGAGAATTCGTATTGGTGTTCGAGTGTTCGAACCGTAATGCGCAAGAAATGGTATGGAAACCCCGTATTTACATATCTGCCACTGTGCAGGAGAATCCGTATAGGTGTTCGAGTGTTCGAACTGTAATGCGCAAGAAACGGTACGGAAACCCCGTATTTACATATCTGCCACTGTGCAGGAGAATCCGTATAGGTGTTCGAGTGTTCGAACTGTAATGCGCAAGAAATGGTACGGAAATCCCGTATTTACATATCTGCCACTGTGCAGGAGAATCCGTATAGGTGTTCGAGTGTTCGAACCGTAATGTGCAAGAAATGGTATGTAAACCCCGTATTTACATATCTGCCACTGTGCAGGAGAATCTGTATAGGTGTTCGAGTGTTCGAACCGTAATGCGCAAGAAATGGTATGTCAACCCCGTATTTACATATCTGCCACTGTGCAGGAGAATCCGTATAGGTGTTCGAGTGTTCGAACTGTAATGCGCAAGAAACGGTACGGAAACCCCGTATTTACATATCTGCCACTGTGCAGGAGAATCCGTATAGGTGTTCGAGTGTTCGAACTGTAATGCGCAAGAAATGGTACGGAAATCCCGTATTTACATATCTGCCACTGTGCAGGAGAATCCGTATAGGTGTTCGAGTGTTCGAACCGTAATGTGCAAGAAATGGTATGTAAACCCCGTATTTACATATCTGCCACTGTGCAGGAGAATCTGTATAGGTGTTCGAGTGTTCGAACCGTAATGCGCAAGAAATGGTATGTAAACCCCGTATTTACATATCTGCCACTGTGCAGGAGAATCCGTATAGGTGTTCGAGTGTTCGAACCGTAATGCGCAAGAAATGGTACGGAAACCCCGTATTTACATATCTGCCACTGTGCAGGAGAATCCGTATAGGTGTTCGAGTGTTCGAACCGTAATGTGCAAGAAATGGTATGTAAACCCCGTATTTACATATCTGCCACTGTGCAGGAGAATCTGTATAGGTGTTCGAGTGTTCGAACCGTAATGCGCAAGAAATGGTATGTCAACCCCGTATTTACATATCTGCCACTGTGCAGGAGAATCCGTATAGGTGTTCGAGTGTTCGAACTGTAATGCGCAAGAAACGGTACGGAAACCCCGTATTTACATATCTGCCACTGTGCAGGAGAATCCGTATAGGTGTTCGAGTGTTCGAACTGTAATGCGCAAGAAATGGTACGGAAATCCCGTATTTACATATCTGCCACTGTGCAGGAGAATCCGTATAGGTGTTCGAGTGTTCGAACCGTAATGTGCAAGAAATGGTATGTAAACCCCGTATTTACATATCTGCCACTGTGCAGGAGAATCTGTATAGGTGTTCGAGTGTTCGAACCGTAATGCGCAAGAAATGGTATGTCAACCCCGTATTTACATATCTGCCACTGTGCAGGAGAATCCGTATAGGTGTTCGAGTGTTCGAACTGTAATGCGCAAGAAATGGTACGGAAATACCGTATTTACATATCTGCCGCTGTGCAGGAGAATCCGTATAGGTGTTCGAGTGTTCGAACCGTAAGGCGCAAGAAATGGTATGTAAACCCCGTATTTACATATCTGCCACTGTGCAGGAGAATCCGTATAGGTGTTCGAGTGTTCGAACCGTAATGCGCAAGAAATGGTACGGAAACCCCGTATTTACATATCTGCCACTGTGCAGGAGAATCCGTATAGGTGTTCGAGTGTTCGAACCGTAATGTGCAAGAAATGGTATGTAAACCCCGTATTTACATATCTGCCACTGTGCAGGAGAATCCGTATAGGTGTTCGAGTGTTCGAACCGTAATGTGCAAGAAATGGTATGTAAACCCCGTATTTACATATCTGCCACTGTGCAGGAGAATCCGTATAGGTGTTCGAGTGTTCGAACCGTAATGCGCAAGAAATGGTACGGAAACCCCGTATTTACATATCTGCCACTGTGCAGGAGAATCCGTATAGGTGTTCGAGTGTTCGAACCGTAATGTGCAAGAAATGGTATGTAAACCCCGTATTTACATATCTGCCACTGTGCAGGAGAATCCGTATAGGTGTTCGAGTGTTCGAACCGTAATGCGTGAGAAATGGTAAGTAAATGCCGTATTTACTTTTCTGCCACTGTGCAGGAGAATCCGTATAGGTGTTCGAGTGTTCCAACCGTAATGCGTGATAAACGGTAAGTAAACGCCGTATTTACATATCTGCCACTGTGCAGGAGAATCCGTATAGGTGTTCGAGTGTTCGAACCGTAATGCGCAAGAAATGGTATGTAAACCCCGTATTTACATATCTGCCACTGTGCAGGAGAATTCGTATAGGTGTTCGAGTGTTCGAACCGTAATGCGCAAGAAATGGTATGGAAACCCCGTATTTACATATCTGCCACTGTGCAGGAGAATCCGTATAGGTGTTCGAGTGGTCGAACCGTAATGCGCAAGAAATGGTATGAAAACCTCGTATTTACATATCTGCCACTGTGCAGGAGAATCCGTATAGGTGTTCAAGTGTTCGAACTGTAATGCCCAAGAAATGGTATGTAAACCCCGTATTTACATATCTGCCACTGTGCAGGAGAATCCGTATAGGTGTTCGAGTGTTCCAACCGTAATGCGCAAGAATTGGAATGGAAACCCCGTATTTACATATCTGCCACTGTGCAGGAGAATCCGTATAGGTGTTCAAGTGTTCGAACTGTAATGCGCAAGAAATGGTATGTAAACCCCGTATTTACATATCTGCCACTGTGCAGGAGAATCCGTATAGGTGTTCGAGTGTTCGAACCGTAATGCGCAAGAAATGGTACGGAAACCCCGTATTTACATATCTGCCACTGTGCAGGAGAATCCGTATAGGTGTTCGAGTGTTCGAACCGTAATGTGCAAGAAATGGTATGTAAACCCCGTATTTACATATCTGCCACTGTGCAGGAGAATCCGTATAGGTGTTCGGGTGTTCGAACCGTAATGCGTGAGAAATGGTAAGTAAATGCCGTATTTACTTTTCTGCCACTGTGTAGGAGAATCCGTATAGGTGTTCGAGTGTTCCAACCGTAATGCGTGATAAACGGTAAGTAAACGCCGTATTTACATATCTGCCACTGTGCAGGAGAATCCGTATAGGTGTTCGAGTGTTCGAACCGTAATGCGCAAGAAATGGTATGTAAACCCCGTATTTACATATCTGCCACTGTGCAGGAGAATTCGTATAGGTGTTCGAGTGTTCGAACCGTAATGCGCAAGAAATGGTATGGAAACCCCGTATTTACATATCTGCCACTGTGCAGGAGAATCCGTATAGGTGTTCGAGTGGTCGAACCGTAATGCGCAAGAAATGGTATGAAAACCTCGTATTTACATATCTGCCACTGTGCAGGAGAATCCGTATAGGTGTTCAAGTGTTCGAACTGTAATGCGCAAGAAATGGTATGTAAACCCCGTATTAACATATCTGCCACTGTGCAGGAGAATCCGTATAGGTGTTCGAGTGTTCGAACCATAATGCGCAAGAATTGGAATGGAAACCCCGTATTTACATATCTGCCACTGTGCAGGAGAATCCGTATAGGTGTTCGAGTGTTCGAACCGAAATGCGCAAGAAATGGTATGAAAACCCCGTATTTACAAATCTGCCACTATGCAGGAGAATCCGTATAAGTGTTCGAGTGTTCGAACCGTAATGCGCAAGAAGTGGTATGTAAACCCCGTATTTACATATCTGCCACTGTGCAGGAGAATCCGTATAGGTGTTCGAGTGTTCGAACCGTAATGCGCAAGAAATGGTATGGAAACCCCGTATTTACATATCTGCCACTGTGCAGGAGAATCCGTATAGGTGTTCGAGTGTTCGAACCGTAATGCGCAAGAAATGGTACGGAAACCCCGTATTTACATATCTGCCACTGTGCAGGAGAATCCGTATAGGTGTTCGAGTGTTCGAACCGTAATGTGCAAGAAATGGTATGTAAACCCCGTATTTACATATCTGCCACTGTGCAGGAGAATCCGTATAGGTGTTCGAGTGTTCGAACCGTAATGCGTGAGAAATGGTAAGTAAATGCCGTATTTACTTTTCTGCCACTGTGCAGGAGAATCCGTATAGGTGTTCGAGTGTTCGAACCGTAATGCGCAAGAAATGGTATGTAAACCCCGTATTTACATATCTGCCACTGTGCAGGAGAATTCGTATTGGTGTTCGAGTGTTCGAACCGTAATGCGCAAGAAATGGTATGGAAACCCCGTATTTACATATCTGCCACTGTGCAGGAGAATCCGTATAGGTGTTCGAGTGTTCGAACTGTAATGCGCAAGAAACGGTACGGAAACCCCGTATTTACATATCTGCCACTGTGCAGGAGAATCCGTATAGGTGTTCGAGTGTTCGAACTGTAATGCGCAAGAAATGGTACGGAAATCCCGTATTTACATATCTGCCACTGTGCAGGAGAATCCGTATAGGTGTTCGAGTGTTCGAACCGTAATGTGCAAGAAATGGTATGTAAACCCCGTATTTACATATCTGCCACTGTGCAGGAGAATCTGTATAGGTGTTCGAGTGTTCGAACCGTAATGCGCAAGAAATGGTATGTCAACCCCGTATTTACATATCTGCCACTGTGCAGGAGAATCCGTATAGGTGTTCGAGTGTTCGAACTGTAATGCGCAAGAAACGGTACGGAAACCCCGTATTTACATATCTGCCACTGTGCAGGAGAATCCGTATAGGTGTTCGAGTGTTCGAACTGTAATGCGCAAGAAATGGTACGGAAATCCCGTATTTACATATCTGCCACTGTGCAGGAGAATCCGTATAGGTGTTCGAGTGTTCGAACCGTAATGTGCAAGAAATGGTATGTAAACCCCGTATTTACATATCTGCCACTGTGCAGGAGAATCTGTATAGGTGTTCGAGTGTTCGAACCGTAATGCGCAAGAAATGGTATGTCAACCCCGTATTTACATATCTGCCACTGTGCAGGAGAATCCGTATAGGTGTTCGAGTGTTCGAACTGTAATGCGCAAGAAATGGTACGGAAATACCGTATTTACATATCTGCCGCTGTGCAGGAGAATCCGTATAGGTGTTCGAGTGTTCGAACCGTAAGGCGCAAGAAATGGTATGTAAACCCCGTATTTACATATCTGCCACTGTGCAGGAGAATCCGTATAGGTGTTCGAGTGTTCGAACCGTAATGCGCAAGAAATGGTACGGAAACCCCGTATTTACATATCTGCCACTGTGCAGGAGAATCCGTATAGGTGTTCGAGTGTTCGAACCGTAATGTGCAAGAAATGGTATGTAAACCCCGTATTTACATATCTGCCACTGTGCAGGAGAATCCGTATAGGTGTTCGAGTGTTCGAACCGTAATGCGTGAGAAATGGTAAGTAAATGCCGTATTTACTTTTCTGCCACTGTGCAGGAGAATCCGTATAGGTGTTCGAGTGTTCGAACCGTAATGCGCAAGAAATGGTATATCAACCCCGTATTTACATATCTGCCACTGTGCAGGAGAATTCGTATAGGTGTTCGAGTGTTCGAACCGTAATGCGCAAGAAATGGTATGGAAACCCCGTATTTACATATCTGCCACTGTGCAGGAGAATCCGTATAGGTGTTCGAGTGTTCGAACTGTAATGCGCAAGAAATGGTACGGAAACCCCGTATTTACATATCTGCCACTGTGCAGGAGAATCCGTATAGGTGTTCGAGTGTTCGAACCGTAATGCGCAAGAAATGGTATGTAAACCCCGTATTTACATATCTGCCACTGTGCAGGAGAATCCGTATAGGTGTTCGAGTGTTCGAACCGTAATGCGCAAGAAATGGTACGGAAACCCCGTATTTACATATCTGCCACTGTGCAGGAGAATCCGTATAGGTGTTCGAGTGTTCGAACCGTAATGTGCAAGAAATGGTATGTAAACCCCGTATTTACATATCTGCCACTGTGCAGGAGAATCCGTATAGGTGTTCGAGTGTTCGAACCGTAATGCGTGAGAAATGGTAAGTAAATGCCGTATTTACTTTTCTGCCACTGTGCAGGAGAATCCGTATAGGTGTTCGAGTGTTCCAACCGTAATGCGTGATAAACGGTAAGTAAACGCCGTATTTACATATCTGCCACTGTGCAGGAGAATCAGTATAGGTGTTCGAGTGTTCGAACCGTAATGCGCAAGAAATGGTATGGGAACCCCGTATTTACATATCTGCCACTGTGCAGGAGAATCCGTATAGGTGTTCGAGTGTTCGAACCGTAATGCGCAAGAAACTGTACGGAAACCCCGTATTTACATATCTGCCACTGTGCAGGAGAATCCGTATAGGTGTTCGAGTGTTCGAACCGTAATGTGCAAGAAATGGTATGTAAACCCCGTATTTACATATCTGCCACTGTGCATGAGAATCCGTATAGGTGTTCGAGTGTTCGAACCGTAATGCGTGAGAAATGGTAAGTAAATGCCGTATTTACTTTTCTGCCACTGTGCAGGAGAATCCGTATAGGTGTTCGAGTGTTCGAACCGTAATGCGCAAGAAATGGTATGTCAACCCCGTATTTACATATCTGCCACTGTGCAGGAGAATTCGTATAGGTGTTCGAGTGTTCGAACCGTAATGCGCAAGAAATGGTATGTCAACCCCGTATTTACATATCTGCCACTGTGCAGGAGAATTCGTAGAGGTGTTCGAGTGTTCGAACCGTAATGCGCAAGAAATGGTATGGAAACCCCGTATTTACATATCTGCCACTGTGCAGGAGAATCCGTATAGGTGTTCGAGTGTTCGAACTGTAATGCGCAAGAAATGGTACGGAAATCCCGTATTTACATATCTGCCACTGTGCAGGAGAATCCGTATAGGTGTTCGAGTGTTCGAACCGTAATGTGCAAGAAATGGTATGTAAACCCCGTATTTACATATCTGCCACTGTGCAGGAGAATCCGTATAGGTGTTCGAGTGTTCGAACCGTAATGCGCAAGAAATGGTATGTCAACCCCGTATTTACATATCTGCCACTGTGCAGGAGAATTCGTATAGGTGTTCGAGTGTTCGAACCGTAATGCGCAAGAAATGGTATGTCAACCCCGTATTTACATATCTGCCGCTGTGCAGGAGAATTCGTAGAGGTGTTCGAGTGTTCGAACCGTAATGCGCAAGAAATGGTATGGAAACCCCGTATTTACATATCTGCCACTGTGCAGGAGAATCCGTATAGGTGTTCGAGTGTTCGAACTGTAATGCGCAAGAAATGGTACGGAAATCCCGTATTTACATATCTGCCACTGTGCAGGAGAATCCGTATAGGTGTTCGAGTGTTCGAACCGTAATGTGCAAGAAATGGTATGTAAACCCCGTATTTACATATCTGCCACTGTGCAGGAGAATTCGTATAGGTGTTCGAGTGTTCGAACCGTAATGCGCAAGAAATGGTATGTCAACCCCGTATTTACATATCTGCCACTGTGCAGGAGAATCCGTATAGGTGTTCGAGTGTTCGAACCGTAATGCGCAAGAATTGGAATGGAAACCCCGTATTTACATATCTGCCACTGTGCAGGAGAATCCGTATAGGTGTTCGAGTGTTCGAACCGAAATGCGCAAGAAATGGCATGAAAACCCCGTATTTACAAATCTACAACTATGGAGGAGAATCCGTATAAGTGTTCGAGTGTTCGAACCGTAATGCGCAAGAAATGGTATGTAAACCCCGTATTCACATATCTGCCACTGTGCAGAAGAATCCGTATAGGTGTTCGAGTGGTCGAACCGTAATGCGCAAGAAATGGTATGGGAACCCCGTATTTACATATCTGCCACTGTACAGGAGAATCCGTATAGGTGTTCGAGTGTTCGAACCGTAATGCGCAAGAAATGGTATGTAAACCCCGTATTTAAATATCTGCCACTGTGCAGGAGAATCCGTATAGGTGTTCGAGTGTTCGAACCGTAATGCGCAAGAATTAGAATGGAAACCCCGTATTTACATATCTGCCACTGTGCAGGAGAATCCGTATAGGTGTTCGAGTGTTCGAACCGAAATGCGCAAGAAATGGCATGAAAACCCCGTATTTACAAATCTACAACTGTGGAGGAGAATCCGTATAAGTGTTCGAGTGTTCGAACCGTAATGCGCAAGAAATGGTATGTAAACCCCGTATTTACATATCTGCCACTGTGCAGGAGAATCCGTATAGGTGTTCGAGTGTTCGAACCGTAATGCGCAAGAAATGGTATGGGAACCCCGTATTTACATATCTGCCACTGTGCAGGAGAATTCGTATAGGTGTTCGAGTGTTCGAACCGTAATGCGCAAGAAATGGTATGGAAACCCCGTATTTACATATCTGCCACTGTGCAGGAGAATCCGTATAGGTGTTCGAGTGTTCGAACTGTAATGCGCAAGAAATGGTACGAAAATCCCGTATTTACATATCTGCCACTGTGCAGGAGAATCCGTATAGGTGTTCGAGTGTTCGAACCGTAATGTGCAAGAAATGGTATGTAAACCCCGTATTTACATATCTGCCACTGTGCAGGAGAATCCGTATAGGTGTTCGAGTGTTCGAACCGTAATGCGCAAGAAATGGTATGTCAACCCCGTATTTACATATCTGCCACTGTGCAGGAGAATTCGTATAGGTGTTCGAGTGTTCGAACCGTAATGCGCAAGAAATGGTATGGAAACCCCGTATTTACATATCTGCCACTGTGCAGGAGAATCCGTATAGGTGTTCGAGTGTTCGAACTGTAATGCGCAAGAAATGGTACGGAAACCCCGTATTTACATATCTGCCACTGTGCAGGAGAATCCGTATAGGTGTTCGAGTGTTCGAACCGTAATGCGCAAGAAATGGTATGTAAACCCCGTATTTACATATCTGCCACTGTGCAGGAGAATCCGTATAGGTGTTCGAGTGTTCGAACCGTAATGCGCAAGAAATGGTACGGAAACCCCGTATTTACATATCTGCCACTGTGCAGGAGAATCCGTATAGGTGTTCGAGTGTTCGAACCGTAATGTGCAAGAAATGGTATGTAAACCCCGTATTTACATATCTGCCACTGTGCAGGAGAATCCGTATAGGTGTTCGAGTGTTCGAACCGTAATGCGTGAGAAATGGTAAGTAAATGCCGTATTTACTTTTCTGCCACTGTGCAGGAGAATCCGTATAGGTGTTCGAGTGTTCCAACCGTAATGCGTGATAAACGGTAAGTAAACGCCGTATTTACATATCTGCCACTGTGCAGGAGAATCAGTATAGGTGTTCGAGTGTTCGAACCGTAATGCGCAAGAAATGGTATGGGAACCCCGTATTTACATATCTGCCACTGTGCAGGAGAATCCGTATAGGTGTTCGAGTGTTCGAACCGTAATGCGCAAGAAACTGTACGGAAACCCCGTATTTACATATCTGCCACTGTGCAGGAGAATCCGTATAGGTGTTCGAGTGTTCGAACCGTAATGTGCAAGAAATGGTATGTAAACCCCGTATTTACATATCTGCCACTGTGCATGAGAATCCGTATAGGTGTTCGAGTGTTCGAACCGTAATGCGTGAGAAATGGTAAGTAAATGCCGTATTTACTTTTCTGCCACTGTGCAGGAGAATCCGTATAGGTGTTCGAGTGTTCGAACCGTAATGCGCAAGAAATGGTATGTCAACCCCGTATTTACATATCTGCCACTGTGCAGGAGAATTCGTATAGGTGTTCGAGTGTTCGAACCGTAATGCGCAAGAAATGGTATGTCAACCCCGTATTTACATATCTGCCACTGTGCAGGAGAATTCGTAGAGGTGTTCGAGTGTTCGAACCGTAATGCGCAAGAAATGGTATGGAAACCCCGTATTTACATATCTGCCACTGTGCAGGAGAATCCGTATAGGTGTTCGAGTGTTCGAACTGTAATGCGCAAGAAATGGTACGGAAATCCCGTATTTACATATCTGCCACTGTGCAGGAGAATCCGTATAGGTGTTCGAGTGTTCGAACCGTAATGTGCAAGAAATGGTATGTAAACCCCGTATTTACATATCTGCCACTGTGCAGGAGAATCCGTATAGGTGTTCGAGTGTTCGAACCGTAATGCGCAAGAAATGGTATGTCAACCCCGTATTTACATATCTGCCACTGTGCAGGAGAATTCGTATAGGTGTTCGAGTGTTCGAACCGTAATGCGCAAGAAATGGTATGTCAACCCCGTATTTACATATCTGCCGCTGTGCAGGAGAATTCGTAGAGGTGTTCGAGTGTTCGAACCGTAATGCGCAAGAAATGGTATGGAAACCCCGTATTTACATATCTGCCACTGTGCAGGAGAATCCGTATAGGTGTTCGAGTGTTCGAACTGTAATGCGCAAGAAATGGTACGGAAATCCCGTATTTACATATCTGCCACTGTGCAGGAGAATCCGTATAGGTGTTCGAGTGTTCGAACCGTAATGTGCAAGAAATGGTATGTAAACCCCGTATTTACATATCTGCCACTGTGCAGGAGAATTCGTATAGGTGTTCGAGTGTTCGAACCGTAATGCGCAAGAAATGGTATGTCAACCCCGTATTTACATATCTGCCACTGTGCAGGAGAATCCGTATAGGTGTTCGAGTGTTCGAACCGTAATGCGCAAGAATTGGAATGGAAACCCCGTATTTACATATCTGCCACTGTGCAGGAGAATCCGTATAGGTGTTCGAGTGTTCGAACCGAAATGCGCAAGAAATGGCATGAAAACCCCGTATTTACAAATCTACAACTATGGAGGAGAATCCGTATAAGTGTTCGAGTGTTCGAACCGTAATGCGCAAGAAATGGTATGTAAACCCCGTATTCACATATCTGCCACTGTGCAGAAGAATCCGTATAGGTGTTCGAGTGGTCGAACCGTAATGCGCAAGAAATGGTATGGGAACCCCGTATTTACATATCTGCCACTGTACAGGAGAATCCGTATAGGTGTTCGAGTGTTCGAACCGTAATGCGCAAGAAATGGTATGTAAACCCCGTATTTAAATATCTGCCACTGTGCAGGAGAATCCGTATAGGTGTTCGAGTGTTCGAACCGTAATGCGCAAGAATTAGAATGGAAACCCCGTATTTACATATCTGCCACTGTGCAGGAGAATCCGTATAGGTGTTCGAGTGTTCGAACCGAAATGCGCAAGAAATGGCATGAAAACCCCGTATTTACAAATCTACAACTGTGGAGGAGAATCCGTATAAGTGTTCGAGTGTTCGAACCGTAATGCGCAAGAAATGGTATGTAAACCCCGTATTTACATATCTGCCACTGTGCAGGAGAATCCGTATAGGTGTTCGAGTGTTCGAACCGTAATGCGCAAGAAATGGTATGGGAACCCCGTATTTACATATCTGCCACTGTGCAGGAGAATTCGTATAGGTGTTCGAGTGTTCGAACCGTAATGCGCAAGAAATGGTATGGAAACCCCGTATTTACATATCTGCCACTGTGCAGGAGAATCCGTATAGGTGTTCGAGTGTTCGAACTGTAATGCGCAAGAAATGGTACG
This sequence comes from Camellia sinensis, assembly GCF_055761805.1. Taxonomy (NCBI): domain Eukaryota; kingdom Viridiplantae; phylum Streptophyta; class Magnoliopsida; order Ericales; family Theaceae; genus Camellia; species Camellia sinensis. Next base: position 1,127,075 of record NW_028128989.1, on the reverse strand, counting down.
AAAATCCCGTATTTACATATCTGCCACTGTGCAGGAGAATCCGTATAGGTGTTCGAGTGTTCGAACCGTAATGTGCAAGAAATGGTATGTAAACCCCGTATTTACATATCTGCCACTGTGCAGGAGAATCCGTATAGGTGTTCGAGTGTTCGAACCGTAATGCGCAAGAAATGGTATGTCAACCCCGTATTTACATATCTGCCACTGTGCAGGAGAATTCGTATAGGTGTTCGAGTGTTCGAACCGTAATGCGCAAGAAATGGTATGGAAACCCCGTATTTACATATCTGCCACTGTGCAGGAGAATCCGTATAGGTGTTCGAGTGTTCGAACTGTAATGTGCAAGAAATGGTACGGAAATCCCGTATTTACATATCTGCCACTGTGCAGGAGAATCCGTATAGGTGTTCGAGTGTTCGAACCGTAATGCGCAAGAAATGGTATGTAAACCCCGTATTTACATATCTGCCACTGTGTAGGAGAATTCGTATAGGTGTTCTAGTGTTCGAACCGTAATGCGCAAGAAATGGTATGTAACCCTCGTATTTACATATCTGCCACTGTGCAGGAGAATCCGTATTGGTGTTCGAGTGTTCGAACCGTAATGCGCAAGAAATGGTGTGTAAACCCCGTATTTACATATCTGCCACTGTGCAGGAGAATCCGTATAGGTGTTCGAGTGTTCGAACCGTAATGCGCAAGAATTGGAATGGAAACCCCGTATTTACATATCTGCCACTGTGCAGGAGAATTCGTATAGGTGTTCGAGCGTTCGAACCGAAATGCGCAAGAAATGGTATGAAAACCCCGTATTTACAAATCTGCCACTATGCAGGAGAATCCGTATAAGTGTTCGAGTGTTCGAACCGTAATGCGCAAGAAATGGTATGTAAACCCCGTATTTACATATCTGCCACTGTGCAGGAGAATCCGTATAGGTGTTCGAGTGTTCGAACCGCAATGCGCAAGAAATGGTATGGAAACCCCGTATTTACATATCTGCCACTGTGCAGGAGAATCCGTATAGGTGTTCGAGTGTTCGAACCGTAATGCGCAAGAAATGGTAAGGAAACCCCGTATTTACGTATCTGCCACTGTGCAGGAGAATCCGTATAGGTGTTCGAGTGTTCGAACCGTAATGTGCAAGAAATGGTATGTAAACCCCGTATTTACATATCTGCCACTGTGCAGGAGAATCCGTATAGGTGTTCGAGTGTTCGAACCGTAATGCGTGAGAAATGGTAAGTAAATGTCGTATTTACTTTTCTGCCACTGTGCAGGAGAATCCGTATAGGTGTTCGAGTGTTCGAACCGTAATGCGCAAGAAATGGTATGTAAACCCCGTATTTACATATCTGCCACTGTGCAGGAGAATTCGTATAGGTGTTCGAGTGTTCGAACCGTAATGCGCAAGAAATGGTATGTAAACCTCGTATTTACATATCTGCCACTGTGCAGGAGAATCCGTATAGGTGTTCAAGTGTTCGAACCGTAATGCGCAAGAAATGGTATGTAAACCCCGTATTTACATATCTGCCACTGTGCAGGAGAATCCGTATAGGTGTTCGACTGTTCGAACCGTAATGCGCAAGAAATGGTACGGAAACCCCGTATTTACATATCTGCCACTGTGCAGGAGAATCCGTATAGGTGTTCGAGTGTTCGAACCGTAATGTGCAAGAAATGGTATGTAAACCCCGTATTTACATATCTGCCACTGTGCAGGAGAATCCGTATAGGTGTTCGAGTGTTCGAACCGTAATGCGTGAGAAATGGTAAGTAAATGCCGTATTTACTTTTCTGCCACTGTGCAGGAGAATCCGTATAGGTGTTCGAGTGTTCCAACCGTAATGCGTGATAAACGGTAAGTAAACGCCGTATTTACATATCTGCCACTGTGCAGGAGAATCAGTATAGGTGTTCGAGTGTTCGAACCGTAATGCGCAAGAAATGGTATGGGAACCCCGTATTTACATATCTGCCACTGTGCAGGAGAATCCGTATAGGTGTTCGAGTGTTCGAACCGTAATGCGCAAGAAACTGTACGGAAACCCCGTATTTACATATCTGCCACTGTGCAGGAGAATCCGTATAGGTGTTCGAGTGTTCGAACCGTAATGTGCAAGAAATGGTATGTAAACCCCGTATTTACATATCTGCCACTGTGCATGAGAATCCGTATAGGTGTTCGAGTGTTCGAACCGTAATGCGTGAGAAATGGTAAGTAAATGCCGTATTTACTTTTCTGCCACTGTGCAGGAGAATCCGTATAGGTGTTCGAGTGTTCGAACCGTAATGCGCAAGAAATGGTATGTCAACCCCGTATTTACATATCTGCCACTGTGCAGGAGAATTCGTATAGGTGTTCGAGTGTTCGAACCGTAATGCGCAAGAAATGGTATGTCAACCCCGTATTTACATATCTGCCACTGTGCAGGAGAATTCGTAGAGGTGTTCGAGTGTTCGAACCGTAATGCGCAAGAAATGGTATGGAAACCCCGTATTTACATATCTGCCACTGTGCAGGAGAATCCGTATAGGTGTTCGAGTGTTCGAACTGTAATGCGCAAGAAATGGTACGGAAATCCCGTATTTACATATCTGCCACTGTGCAGGAGAATCCGTATAGGTGTTCGAGTGTTCGAACCGTAATGTGCAAGAAATGGTATGTAAACCCCGTATTTACATATCTGCCACTGTGCAGGAGAATCCGTATAGGTGTTCGAGTGTTCGAACCGTAATGCGCAAGAAATGGTATGTCAACCCCGTATTTACATATCTGCCACTGTGCAGGAGAATTCGTATAGGTGTTCGAGTGTTCGAACCGTAATGCGCAAGAAATGGTATGTCAACCCCGTATTTACATATCTGCCGCTGTGCAGGAGAATTCGTAGAGGTGTTCGAGTGTTCGAACCGTAATGCGCAAGAAATGGTATGGAAACCCCGTATTTACATATCTGCCACTGTGCAGGAGAATCCGTATAGGTGTTCGAGTGTTCGAACTGTAATGCGCAAGAAATGGTACGGAAATCCCGTATTTACATATCTGCCACTGTGCAGGAGAATCCGTATAGGTGTTCGAGTGTTCGAACCGTAATGTGCAAGAAATGGTATGTAAACCCCGTATTTACATATCTGCCACTGTGCAGGAGAATTCGTATAGGTGTTCGAGTGTTCGAACCGTAATGCGCAAGAAATGGTATGTCAACCCCGTATTTACATATCTGCCACTGTGCAGGAGAATCCGTATAGGTGTTCGAGTGTTCGAACCGTAATGCGCAAGAATTGGAATGGAAACCCCGTATTTACATATCTGCCACTGTGCAGGAGAATCCGTATAGGTGTTCGAGTGTTCGAACCGAAATGCGCAAGAAATGGCATGAAAACCCCGTATTTACAAATCTACAACTATGGAGGAGAATCCGTATAAGTGTTCGAGTGTTCGAACCGTAATGCGCAAGAAATGGTATGTAAACCCCGTATTCACATATCTGCCACTGTGCAGAAGAATCCGTATAGGTGTTCGAGTGGTCGAACCGTAATGCGCAAGAAATGGTATGGGAACCCCGTATTTACATATCTGCCACTGTACAGGAGAATCCGTATAGGTGTTCGAGTGTTCGAACCGTAATGCGCAAGAAATGGTATGTAAACCCCGTATTTAAATATCTGCCACTGTGCAGGAGAATCCGTATAGGTGTTCGAGTGTTCGAACCGTAATGCGCAAGAATTAGAATGGAAACCCCGTATTTACATATCTGCCACTGTGCAGGAGAATCCGTATAGGTGTTCGAGTGTTCGAACCGAAATGCGCAAGAAATGGCATGAAAACCCCGTATTTACAAATCTACAACTGTGGAGGAGAATCCGTATAAGTGTTCGAGTGTTCGAACCGTAATGCGCAAGAAATGGTATGTAAACCCCGTATTTACATATCTGCCACTGTGCAGGAGAATCCGTATAGGTGTTCGAGTGTTCGAACCGTAATGCGCAAGAAATGGTATGGGAACCCCGTATTTACATATCTGCCACTGTGCAGGAGAATTCGTATAGGTGTTCGAGTGTTCGAACCGTAATGCGCAAGAAATGGTATGGAAACCCCGTATTTACATATCTGCCACTGTGCAGGAGAATCCGTATAGGTGTTCGAGTGTTCGAACTGTAATGCGCAAGAAATGGTACGAAAATCCCGTATTTACATATCTGCCACTGTGCAGGAGAATCCGTATAGGTGTTCGAGTGTTCGAACCGTAATGTGCAAGAAATGGTATGTAAACCCCGTATTTACATATCTGCCACTGTGCAGGAGAATCCGTATAGGTGTTCGAGTGTTCGAACCGTAATGCGCAAGAAATGGTATGTCAACCCCGTATTTACATATCTGCCACTGTGCAGGAGAATTCGTATAGGTGTTCGAGTGTTCGAACCGTAATGCGCAAGAAATGGTATGGAAACCCCGTATTTACATATCTGCCACTGTGCAGGAGAATCCGTATAGGTGTTCGAGTGTTCGAACTGTAATGTGCAAGAAATGGTACGGAAATCCCGTATTTACATATCTGCCACTGTGCAGGAGAATCCGTATAGGTGTTCGAGTGTTCGAACCGTAATGCGCAAGAAATGGTATGTAAACCCCGTATTTACATATCTGCCACTGTGTAGGAGAATTCGTATAGGTGTTCTAGTGTTCGAACCGTAATGCGCAAGAAATGGTATGTAACCCTCGTATTTACATATCTGCCACTGTGCAGGAGAATCCGTATTGGTGTTCGAGTGTTCGAACCGTAATGCGCAAGAAATGGTGTGTAAACCCCGTATTTACATATCTGCCACTGTGCAGGAGAATCCGTATAGGTGTTCGAGTGTTCGAACCGTAATGCGCAAGAATTGGAATGGAAACCCCGTATTTACATATCTGCCACTGTGCAGGAGAATTCGTATAGGTGTTCGAGCGTTCGAACCGAAATGCGCAAGAAATGGTATGAAAACCCCGTATTTACAAATCTGCCACTATGCAGGAGAATCCGTATAAGTGTTCGAGTGTTCGAACCGTAATGCGCAAGAAATGGTATGTAAACCCCGTATTTACATATCTGCCACTGTGCAGGAGAATCCGTATAGGTGTTCGAGTGTTCGAACCGCAATGCGCAAGAAATGGTATGGAAACCCCGTATTTACATATCTGCCACTGTGCAGGAGAATCCGTATAGGTGTTCGAGTGTTCGAACCGTAATGCGCAAGAAATGGTAAGGAAACCCCGTATTTACGTATCTGCCACTGTGCAGGAGAATCCGTATAGGTGTTCGAGTGTTCGAACCGTAATGTGCAAGAAATGGTATGTAAACCCCGTATTTACATATCTGCCACTGTGCAGGAGAATCCGTATAGGTGTTCGAGTGTTCGAACCGTAATGCGTGAGAAATGGTAAGTAAATGTCGTATTTACTTTTCTGCCACTGTGCAGGAGAATCCGTATAGGTGTTCGAGTGTTCGAACCGTAATGCGCAAGAAATGGTATGTAAACCCCGTATTTACATATCTGCCACTGTGCAGGAGAATTCGTATAGGTGTTCGAGTGTTCGAACCGTAATGCGCAAGAAATGGTATGTAAACCTCGTATTTACATATCTGCCACTGTGCAGGAGAATCCGTATAGGTGTTCAAGTGTTCGAACCGTAATGCGCAAGAAATGGTATGTAAACCCCGTATTTACATATCTGCCACTGTGCAGGAGAATCCGTATAGGTGTTCGACTGTTCGAACCGTAATGCGCAAGAATTGGAATGGAAACCCCGCATTTACATATCTGCCACTATGCAGGAGAATCCGTATGGGTGTTCGAGTGTTCGAACCGTAATGCGCAAGAAATGGTATGAAAACCCCGTATTTACAAATCTGCCACTATGCAGGAGAATCCGTATAAGTGTTCGAGTGTTCGAACCGTAATGCGCAAGAAATGGTATGTAAACCCCGTATTTACATATCTGCCACTGTGCAGGAGAATCCGTATAAGTGTTCGAGTGTTCGAACCGTAATGCACAAGAAATGGTATAGAAACCCCGTATTTATATATCTGCCACTGTGCAGGAGAATCCGTATAGGTGTTCGAGTGTTCGAACCGTAATGCGCAAGAAATGGTATGTAAACCACGTATTTAAATATCTGCCACTTTGCAGGAGAATCGATATAGGTGTTTGAGTGTTCGAACCGTAATGCGAAAGAAATTGGTATGGAAACCCAGTATTTACGTATCTGCCTCTGTGCAGGAGAATCCGTATAGGTGTTCGAGTGTTCGAACCGTAATGCGCAAGAAATGGTATGTAAACCCCGTATTTACATATCTGCCACCATGCAGGAGAATCCATATAGGTGTTCGAGTGTTCGAACCGTAATGCGCAAGGAATGGTATGGAAACCCCGTATTTACATATTTGCCACTGTGCAGGAGAATCCGTATAGGTGTTCGAGTGTTCGAACCGTAATGCGCAAGAAATGGTATGTAAACCTCGTATTTACATATCTGCCACTGTGCAGGAGAATCCGTATAGGTGTTCGAGTGTTCGAACCGTAATGTGCAAGAAATGGTATGTAAACCCCGTATTTACATATCTGCCACTGTGCAGGAGAATCCGTATAGGTGTTCGAGTGTTCGAACCGTAATGCGCAAGAAATGGTACGGAAACCCCGTATTTACATATCTGCCACTGTGCAGGAGAATCCGTATAGGTGTTCGAGTGTTCGAACCATAATGTGCAAGAAATGGTCTGTAAACCCCGTATTTACATATCTGCCACTGTGCAGGAGAATCCGTATAGGTGTTCGAGTGTTCGAACCGTAATGCGTGAGAAATGGTAAGTAAACGCCGTATTTACTTTTCTGCCACTGTGCAGGAGAATCCGTATAGGTGTTCGAGTGTTCGAACCGTAATGCGCAAGAAATTGGTATGGAAACCCAGTGTTTACGTATCTGCCTCTGTGCAGGAGAATCCGTATAGGTGTTCGAGTGTTCGAACCGTAATGCGCAAGAAATGGTATGTAAACCCCGTATTTACATATCTGCCACTCTGCAGGAGAATCCATATAGGTGTTCGAGTGTTCGAACCGTAATGCGCAAGAAATGTTATGGAAACCCCGTATTTACATATCTGCCACTGTGCAGGAGAATCCGTATAGGTGTTCGAGTGTTCGAACCGTAATGTGCCAGAAATGGTATGTAAACCACGTATTTACATATCTGCCACTGTGCAGGAGAATCCATATAGGTGTTCGAGTGTTCGAACCGTAATGCGCAAGAAATGGTATGTAAACCCCGTATTTACATATCTGCCGCTGTGCAGGAGAATCCGTATAGGTGTTCGAGTGTTCGAACCGTAATGTGCAAGAAATGGTATGTAAACCACGTATTTACATATCTGCCACTGTGCAGGAGAATCCATATAGGTGTTCGAGTGTTCGAACCGTAATGCGCAAGAAATGGTATGTAAACCCCGTATTTACATATCTGCCACTGTGCAGGAGAATCCGTATAGGTGCTCGAGTGTTCGAACCGTAATGCGCAAGAAATGGTATGGAAACCCCGTATTTACATATATGCCACTGTGCAGGAGAATCCGTATAGGTGTTCGAGTGTTCGAACCGTAATGCGCAAGAAATGGTGTGTAAACCCCGTATTTACATATCTGCCACTATGCAGCAGAATCCGTATAGGTGTTCGAGTGTTCGAACCGTAACGCGCAAGAATTGGTATGGAAACCCCTTATTTACATATCTGCCACTGTGCAGGAGAATCCGTATAGGTGTTCGAGTGTTCGAACCGTAATGCGCAAGAAATGATATGTAAACCCCGTATTTACTTATCTGCCACTGTGGAGGAGAATCCGTATAGGTATTCGAGTGTTCGAACCGTAATGCGCAAGAAATGGTATGGAAACCCCGTATTTACATAACTGCCACTCTGCAGAAGAATCCGTATAGATGTTCGAGTGTTCGATCCGTAATGCGCAAGAAATGGTATGTAAACCCGTTATTTATATATCTGCCACTGCGCAGGAGAATCCGTATAGGTGTTCGAGTGTTCGAACCGTAATGCGCAAGAAATGGTATGGAAACCCCGTATTTACAAATCTACCACTATGCAGGAGAATCCGTATAGGGGTTCGAGTGTTCGAACGGTAAGGCGCAAGAAATGGTATGTAAACCCCGTATTTACATATCTGCCACTGTGCAGGAGAATCCGTATAGGTGTTCGAGTGTTCGAACCGTAATGCGCAGGAAATGGTACGGAAACCCCGTATTTACATATCTGCCACTGTGCAGGAGAATCCGTATAGGTGTTCGAGGCTTCGAACCGTAATGTGGAAGAAATGGTATGTAAACCCCGTATTTACATATCTGCCACTGTGCAGGAGAATCCGTATAGGTGTTCAAGTGTTCGAACCGTAATGCGCAAGAAATGGTATGTAAACCCCGTATTTACATATCTGCCACTGTGCAGGAGAATTCGTATAGGTGTTCGTGTGTTCGAACCGTAATGCGCAAGAAATGGTATGGAAACCCCGTATTTACATATCTGCCACTGTGCAGGAGAATCCGTATAGGGGTTCGAGTGTTCGAACCGTAATGCGCAAGAAATGGTATGTAAACCCCGTATTTACATATCTGCCACTGTGCAGGAGAATCCGTATAGGCGTTCAAGTGTTCGAACCGTAATGCGAAAGAAATGGTATGTAAACCCCGTATTTACATATCTGTCACTGCGCAGGAGAATCCGTATAGGTGTTCGAGTGTTCGAACCGTAATGCGCAAGAATTGGAATGGAAACCCCGTATTTACATATCTGCCACTGTGCAGGAGAATCCGTATAGGTGTTCGAGTGTTCGAACCGTAATGCGCAAGAAATGGTATGAAAACCGCGTATTTACCAATCTGCCACTATGCAGGAGAATCCGTATAAGTGTTCGAGTGTTCGAACCGTAATGCCTGAGAAATGGTAAGTAAACGCCGTATTTGCATATCTGTCACTGTGCAGGGGAATCCATATGGGTGTTCGAGTGTTCGAACCGTAATGCCTGAGCAATGGTAAGAAAACGCCGAATTTACATATCTGCCACTGTGCAGGAGAATCTGTATGGGTGTTCGAGTGTTCGAACCGTAATGCATGAGAAATGGTAAGTAAACGCCGTATTTACATATCTGCCACTGTACAGGAAAATCCGTATAGGTGTTCGAGTGTTCGAACCGTAATGTGTGAGAAATGGTAAGTAAACGCCGTATTTACATATCTGCCACTGTGCAGGAGAATCCGAACAGGTGTTCGAGTGTTCGAACCGTAACGCGTCAGAAATGGTAAGTAAACGCCGTATTTAGATATCTGCCACTGTGCAGGAGAATCCGCATAGGTGTTCGAGTGTTCGAACCGTAATGCATGAGATATGGTAAGTAAACACCATATTTACATATCTGCCACGGTGCAAGATAATTCGTATAGGTGTTTGAGTGTTCGAACCGTAATGCTTGAGAAATGGAAAGTAAACGCCGTATTTACATATCTGCCACTGTGCACAAGAATCCGTACGGGTGTTCGAGTGTTCGAACCGTAATGCGTGAGATATGGTAAGTAAAGGCCGTATTTACATATCTATCACTGTGCAGAAGAATCCGTATAGGTGTTCGGGTGTTCGAACCGTAATGCCTGAGAAATGGTAAGAAAACGCCGTATTTACATATCTGCCATTGTGCAGGAGAATCTGTATAGGTGTTCGAGTGTTCGAACCGTAATGCATTAAAAATGGTAAGTAAACGCCGTATTTACATATCTGCCGCTGTATAGAAGAATCCGTATAGGTGTTCGAGTTTTCGAATCATAATGCGTGAGAAATGGTAAGTAAACGCCGTATTTAAATATCTGCCACTTTGCAGCAGAATCCGTGTAGGTGTTCGAGTGTTCGAACCGTAATGCATGAGAAATGGTAAGTAAACGCCGTGTTTACATATCGGCCACTATGCAGGAGAATCCATGTAGGTGTTCGAGTGTTCGGACCGTAATGCATGAGAAATGGTAAGTGAACGCCATATTTACATATCTGCCACTGTGCGGGAGAATCCGTATAGGTGTTCGAGTGTTCGAACCGTAATGCATGAGAAATGGTAAGCAAACGCCGTATTTACATATCTGCCACTATGCAGAAGAATCCGTATAGGTGTTCGAGTGTTCGAACCACAATGCGTGAGAAATGGTAAGTAAACGCCGTATTTAAATGTCTGCCACTTTGCAGGAGAATCCGTGTAGGTGTTCGAGTGTTCGAACCGTAATGCATGAGAAATGGTAAGAAAACGCCCTATTTACATATCTGCCACTGTGCAGGATAATCCGTATAGGTGTTCAAGTGTTCGAACCGTAATGCATGAGATGAGGTAAGTAAACGCCGTATTTACATATCTGCCACTGTGAAGGCTTATCCGTATAGGTTTTCGAGTGTTCGAACCGTAATGCATGAGAAATGGTAAGTAAACGCCGTATTTCGATATCTGCCACTGTACAGGAGAATCCGTATAGGTGTTCGAGTGTTCGAACCGTAATGCATGAGATGTGGTAAGTAAGCGCCGTATTTATATATCTGCCACTGGGCAGGAGAATACGTATAGGTGTTCGAGTGTTCGAACCGTAATGCATTAGAAATGGTAAGTAAACGCCGTATTTAAATATCTGCCACGGTGCAGGATAATTCGCATAAGTGTTTGAGTGTTCGAACCGTAATGCGTGAGAAATTGTAAGTAAACGCCGTATTTACATATCTGCCACTGTGCAGAAGAATCCGTATAGGTGTTCGAGGGTTCGAACCATAATGCGTGAGAAATGGTAAGTAAACGCCGTTTTTAAATATCTGTCACTTTGTAGGAGAATCCGTATAAGGTGTTCGAGTGTTCGAACCGTAATGCATGAGATATGGTAAGTAAACTACATATTTACATATCTGCCACTGTGTAGGAGAATCCGTATAGGTGTTCGAGTGTTCGAACCGTAATGCATGAGAAATGGTAAGTAAACACCGTATTTACATATCTGCCACTGTACAGGAGAATCCGTATAGGTGTTCGAGTGTTCGAACCGTAATGCGTGAGAAATAGTAAGTAAACGCCATATTTACATATCTGCCACTGTGCAGGCTTATCCGTATAGGTGTTCGAGTGTTCGAACTGTAATGCATGAGTTATGGTAAGTAAACGCCGTATTTACATAGCTGCCACTGTGTAGGATAATCCGTATTGGTGTTCGAGTGTTCGAACCCCAATGTGTGAGAAATGGTAAGTAAACGCCGTATTTACATGTCTGCCACTGTGCATGAAAATCCGTATAGGTCTTCGAGTGTTCGAACCGTAATGCATGAGAAATGCTATGTAAACGTCATATTTACATATCTGCCACTGTGTAGGAGAATCCGTGTAGGTGTTCGACTGTTCGAACCGTAATGCGTGAGAAATTGTAAGTAAACAACGTATTTACATATCTTCCCCTGTGCAGGATAATCCGTATAGGTGTTCGAGTGTTCGAACCGTAATGCGTGAAAAATGGTAAGTAAACGCCGTATTTATAAATCTGCCACTGTGCAGGAGAATCCGTATAGGTGTTCGATTGTTCGAACCGAATTGCACGAGAAATGGTATGTAAACGCCGTATTTACATATCTGCCATTGTGCAGGAGAATCCGTATAGGTGTTCGAGAGTTCGAACCGTAATGCGTGAGAAATTGTAAGCAAACAATATAGTTACATTTCGGCCACTGTGCAGGAGAATCCGTATAGGTGTTCGAGTGTTCGAACCGTAATGCATGAGAAATGGTATGTAAACATCGTATTTACATATCTGCCACTGTGCAGGACAATCCGTATAGGTGTTCGAATGTTCGAACCGTAATGCGTGAGAAATTGTAAGTAAACACCGTATTTACATATCCGCCACTGTGCAGGAGAATCCGTATAGGTGTTCGAGTGTTCGAACCGTAATGCGTGAGAAATGGTAAGTAAATGCCGTATTTACATATCTGCCACTGTGCAGGAGAATCCGTATATGTGTTCGAGTGTTCGAACCGTAATGCGTGAGAAATGGTAAGTAAACGCCGTATTTACATATCTGCCACTGTGCAGGATAATCCGTATAGGTGTTCGAATGTTCGAACCGTAATGCATGAGATATGGTAAGTAAACGGCGTATTTACATATCTGCCACTGTGCACGAGACTCCGTATAGGTGTTCGAGTGTTTGAACCGTATTGCTTGAGAAATGGTAAGTAAACGCCGTATTTACATATCTGCCACTGTGCAGAAGAATCCGTACGGGTGTTCGAGTGTTTCAACCGTAATGCGTGAGATATGGTAAGTAAACGCCGTATTTGCATATCTGTCACTGTGCAGGAGAATCCGTATAGGTGTTCGAGTGTTCGAACCGTACTGCCTGAGCAATGGTAAGAAAACGCCGTATTTACATATCTGCCACTGTGCTGGAGAATCTGTATGGGTGTTCGAGTGTTCGAACCGTAATGCATGAGAAATGGTAAGTAAACGCCGTATTTACATATCTGCCGCTGTGCAGAAGAATCCGTATAGGTGTTCGAGTCTTCGAACCATAATGCGTGAGAAATGGTGAGTAAACGCCGTATTTCAATATCTACCACTTTGCAGGAGAATCCGTGTAGGTGTTCGGGTGTTCGAACCGTAATGCATGAGAAATAATAAGAAAACGCCGTATTTACTTATCTGCCGCTGTGCAGGATAATCCGTATAGGTGTTCGAGTGTTCGAACCGTAATGCGTGAGAAATGGTAAGTGAACGCCGTATTTACATATCTGCCACTGTACAGGAAAATCCGTATAGGTGTTCGAGTGTTCGAACCGTAATGCGTGAGAAATGGTAAGTAAACATCGTATTTACATATCTGCCACTGTGCAGGACAATCCGTATAGGTGTTCGAATGTTCGAACCGTAATGCGTGAGAAATTGTAAGTAAACACCGTATTTACATATCCGCCACTGTGCAGGAGAATCCGTATAGGTGTTCGAGTGTTCGAACCGTAATGCGTGAGAAATGGTAAGTAAATGCCGTATTTACATATCTGCCACTGTGCAGGAGAATCCGTATATGTGTTCGAGTGTTCGAACCGTAATGCGTGAGAAATGGTAAGTAAACGCCGTATTTACATATCTGCCACTGTGCAGGATAATCCGTATAGGTGTTCGAATGTTCGAACCGTAATGCATGAGATATGGTAAGTAAACGGCGTATTTACATATCTGCCACTGTGCACGAGACTCCGTATAGGTGTTCGAGTGTTCGAACCGTATTGCTTGAGAAATGGTAAGTAAACGCCGTATTTACATATCTGCCACTGTGCAGAAGAATCCGTACGGGTGTTCGAGTGTTTCAACCGTAATGCGTGAGATATGGTAAGTAAACGCCGTATTTGCATATCTGTCACTGTGCAGGAGAATCCGTATAGGTGTTCGAGTGTTCGAACCGTACTGCCTGAGCAATGGTAAGAAAACGCCGTATTTACATATCTGCCACTGTGCTGGAGAATCTGTATGGGTGTTCGAGTGTTCGAACCGTAATGCATGAGAAATGGTAAGTAAACGCCGTATTTACATATCTGCCGCTGTGCAGAAGAATCCGTATAGGTGTTCGAGTCTTCGAACCATAATGCGTGAGAAATGGTGAGTAAACGCCGTATTTCAATATCTACCACTTTGCAGGAGAATCCGTGTAGGTGTTCGGGTGTTCGAACCGTAATGCATGAGAAATGATAAGAAAACGCCGTATTTACTTATCTGCCGCTGTGCAGGATAATCCGTATAGGTGTTCGAGTGTTCGAACCGTAATGCGTGAGAAATGGTAAGTGAACGCCGTATTTACATATCTGCCACTGTACAGGAAAATCCGTATAGGTGTTCGAGTGTTCGAACCGTAATGCGTGAGAAATGGTAAGTAAACGCCGTATTTACATATCTGCCACTGTGCAGGAGAATCCGAACAGGTGTTCGAGTGTTCGAACCGTAATGCGTCAGAAATGGTAAGTAAACGCCGTATTTACTTATCTGCCACTGTGCAGGAGAATCCGTATAGGTGTTCGAGTGTTCGAACCGTAATGCATGAGATATGGTAAGTAAACACCGTATTTACATATCTGCCACGGTGCAGGATAATTCGTATAGGTGTTTGAGTGTTCGAACCGTAATGCTTGAGAAATGGTAAGTAAACGCCGTATTTACTTATCTGCCACTGTGCAGGAGAATCGATGTAGGTGTTCGAGTGTTCGAACCGTAATGCATGAGATGTGGTAAGTAAACGCCGTATTTACATATCTGCCACTGTGAAGGCTTATCTGTATAGGTGTTCGAGTGTTCGAACCGTAATGCATGAGAAATGGTAAGTAAACGCCGTATTTAGATATCTGCCACTGTACAGGAGAATCCGTATAGGTGTTCGAGTGTTCGAACCGTAATGCATGAGATGTGGTAAGTAAGCGCCGTATTTATATATCTGCCACTATGCAGGGGAATACGTATAGGTGTTCGAGTGTTCGAACCGTAATGCATTAGAAATGCTAAGTAAACGCCGTATTTAAATATCTTCCACGGTGTAGGATAATTCGCATAAGTGTTTGAGTGTTCGAACCGTAATGCGTGAGAAATTGTAAGTAAACGCCGCATTTACATATCTGCCACTGTGCAGAAGAATCCGCATAGGTGTTCGAGTGTTCGAACCATAATGCGTGAGAAATGGTAAGTAAACGCCGTTTTTAAATATCTGTCACTTTGTAGGAGAATCCGTATAAGGTGTTCGCGTGTTCGAACCGTAATGCATGAGATACGGTAAGTAAACTACATATTTACATATCTGCCACTGTGTAGGAGAATCCGTATAGGTGTTCGAGTGTTCGAACCGTAATGCATGAGAAATGGTAAGTAAACACCGTATTTACATATCTGCCACTGTACAGGAGAATCCGTATAGGTGTTCGAGTGTTCGAACCGTAATGCGTGAGAAATAGTAAGTAAACGCCATATTTACATATCTGCCACTGTGCAGGCTTATCCGTATAGGTGTTCGAGTGTTCGAACTCTAATGCACGAGTTATGGTAAGTAAACGCCGTATTTACATAGCTGCCACTGTGTAGGATAATCCGTATTGGAGTTCGAGTGTTCGAACCCCAATGCGTGAGAAATGGTAAGTAAACGCCGTATTTACATATCTGCCACTGTGCATGAGAATCCGTATAGGTGTTCGAGTGTTCGAACCGTAATGCGTGAGAAATTGTAAGCAAACTATATAGTTACATATCGGCCACTGTGCAGGAGAATCCGTATAGGTGTTCGAGTGTTCGAACCGTAATGCATTAGAAATGGTATGTAAACATCGTATTTACATATCTGCCACTGTGCAGGACAATCCGTATAGGTGTTCGAATGTTCGAACCGTAATGCATGAGAAATTGTAAGTAAACATCGTATTTACCTATCCGCCACTGTGCAGGAGAATCCGTATAGGTGTTCGAGTGTTCGAACCGTAATGCGTGAGAAATGGTAAGTAAATGCCGTATTTACATATCTGCCACTGTGCAGGAGAATCCGTATAGGTGTTCGAGTGTTCGAACCGTAATGCGTGAGAAATGGTAAGTAAACGCCGTATTTACATATCTGCCACTGTGCAGGATAATCCGTATAGGTGTTCGAGTGTTCGAACCGTAATGCGTGAGAAATGGTAAGTAAACGCCGTATTTACATATCTGCCACTGTGCAGGAGAATCGATGTAGGTGTTCGAGTGTTCGAACCGTAATGCGTGAGAAATTGTAACTAAACACCGTATTTACATATCTGCCACTGTGCACAAGACTCCGTATAGGTGTTCGAGTGTTCGAACCGTAATGCGTGAGAAATAGTATGTAAACGCCGTATTTACATATCTGCCACTGTGCAGGCTTATCCGTATAGGTGTTCGAGTGTTCGAACTGTAATGCATGAGTTGTGGTAAGTAAACGCCGTATTTACATATCTGCCACTGTGCAGCATAATCCGTATTGGTGTTCGAGTGTTCGAACCCCAATGCGTGAGAAATGGTAGGTAAATGCCGTATTTACATATCTGCCACTGTGCATGAGAATCCGTATAGGTGTTCGAGTGTTCGAATCGTAATGCATGAGAAATGGTATGTAAACGTCATATTTACATATCTACCACTGTGTAGTAGAATCCGTGTAGGTGTTCGAGTGTTCGAACCGTAATGCGTGAGAAATTATAAGTAAACAACGTATTTACATATCTTCCACTGTGCAGGATAATCCGTATAGGTGTTCGAGTGTTCGAACCGTAATGCGTGAAAAATGGTAAGTAAATGCCGTATTTATAAATATGCCACTGTGCAGGAGAATCCGTATAGGTGTTCGAGTGTTCGAACCGTAATGCATGAGAAATGGTATGTAAACGCCGTATTTACATATCTGCCACTGTGCAGGAGAATCCGTATAGGTGTTCGAGTGTTCGAACCGTAATGCGTGAGAAATTGTAAGCAAACAACATAATTACATATCGGCCACTGTGCAGGAGAATCTGTATAGGTGTTCGAGTGTTCGAACCGTAATGCATGAGAAATGGTATGTAAACGTCATATTTACATATCTGCCACTGTGCAGGACAATCCGTATAGGTGTTCGAATGTTCGAACCGTAATGCGTGAGAAATTGTAAGTAAACACCGTATTTACATCTCCGCCACTGTGTAGGAGAATCCGTATAGGTGTTCGAGTGTTCGAACCGTAATGCGTGAGAAATGGTAAGTAAATGCGGTATTTACATATCTGCCACTGTGCAGGAGAATCCGTATAGGTGTTCGAGTGTTCGAATCGTAATGCGTGAGAAATGGTAAGTAAACGCCGTATTTACATATCTGCCACTGTGCAGGATAATCCGTATAGGTGTTCGAGTGTTCGAACCGTAATGCATGAGATATGGTAAGTAAATAGCGTATTTACATATCTGCCACTGTGCACGAGACTCCGTATAGGTGTTAGAGTGTTCGAACCGTAATGCTTGGGAAATGGTAAGTAAACGCCGTATTTACTTATCTGCCACTGTGCAGAAGAATCCGTACGGGTGTTCGAGTGTTCGAACCGTAATGCGTGAGATATGGTAAGTAAACGCCGTATTTGCATATCTGTCACTGTGCAGGACAATCTGTATAGGTGTTCGAGTGTTCGAACCGTAATGCCTGAGCAATGGTAAGAAAACGCAGTATTTACATATCTGCCACTGTGCAGGAGAATCTGTATGGGTGTTCCAGTGTTCGAACCGTAATGCATGAGAAATGGTAAGTAAACGCCGTATTTACATATCTGCCGCTGTGCAGAAGAATCCGTATAGGTGTTCGAACCATAATGCGTGAGAAATGGTGAGCAAACGCCGTATTTAAATATCTACCACTTTGCAGGAGAATCCGTGTAGGTGTTCGAGTGTTCGAACCGTAATGCATGAGAAATGATAAGAAAACGCCGTATTTACTTATCTGCCGCTGTGCAGGATAATCCGTAAAGTTGTTCGAGTGTTCGAACCGTAATGCATGAGATATGGTAAGTAAACGACGTATTTACATATCTGCCACTGTGTAGGAGAATCCGTATAGGTGTTCGAGTGTTCGAACGGTAATGCATGAGAAATGGTAAGTAAACGCCGTATTTACATATCTGCCGCTGTACAGGAAAATCTGTATAGGTGTTCGAGTGTTCGAACCGTAATGCGTGAGAAATGGTAAGTAAACGCCGTATTTACATATCTGCCACTGTGCAGGAGAATCCGAACAGGTGTTCGAGTGTTCGAACCGTAATGCGTCAGAAATGGTAAGTAAACGCCGTATTTACATATCTGCCACTGTGCACGAGAATCCGTATAGGTGTTCGAGTGTTCGAATCGTAATGCGTGAGAAATGGTAAGTAAACGCCGTATTTACATATCTGCCGCTGTGCAGGATAATCCGTATAGATGTTCGAGTGTTTGAACCGTGATGCATGAGATATGGTAAGTAAATGACGTATTTACATATCTGCCACTGTGCAGGAGAATCCGTATAGGTGTTCGAGTGTTCGAACCGTAATGCCTGAGAAATGGTAAGTAAACGCCGTATTTACATATCTGCCACTATACAGGAGAATCCGTATAGGTGTTCGAGGGTTCAAACCGTAATGCGTGAGAAATGGTAAGTAAACGCCGTATTTACATATCTGCCACTGTGCAGGCTAATCCGTATAGGTGTTCGAGTGTTTGTAGACACCCAATTTTGACCGTCCTCAAGACTTGGACGTCACCGTTTGAACACACGGTGATCTTCCATGTTTGTGTTCGTTTGGAGTTCCCGGAGGTCTCGGCTCGCGCGCCTTGCCTCAGGATCCCCGAACTCGACCATTTAGTGTCTGGTTTTGCACCAAACACTTGCATCTTGCCCTTGAGAGGCAGGGTGGGGCTTGTAGACCATCCCCACCCACCACCGGCAGTGGCTAGAGGCCACCGGCTGGTGTTTTGCTGCCACCGGCAATTTTTATTGCCGGCCGGCACTTTTTGTTGCCGGTCAGCACTATTTTGTGCCGGTCGGCACTCTTTTTGGCCAAGATGGCATTTTTGGCCGGCCGATTACTGTTCATCTGCTTTTGCAGATATTTTTAGACAGCTGTCTTACTTTTGCATCCCTTCATACACGTGTATGGAGGGATCTCCCTCTTGTAAAGCTTGTCTTGTAAGCTTTACAAGACATATAGAGGAGCTCTCTCTCTTGTTGCAAGGGTTGGAGATTTTGGACATTGGAGGGAAAGAAAACACAGACCAAGCTCTGGTTTTTCTAGGGTTAGGGTTAGATACACACTCTATCTCTCTTTCCCTCTCTTTTGTGCTCTTGTGTGTGTTTTAGTCCATACTATTGCACACAAGCACCTAGTGTTTCACCTTCCTCTTGGAGCTGAGGTTCTAAAGGGTTTGTTTTGAGGTTTTGGTGTTGGATTCAAGCTAAAGGAGGCCATTGGAGCACCATTTGTAAAGGGGTCATCAAGGGTGAGAATCTAGACCCATTTTCCCCCATTTTTGCATTGATTTTATACCTATCTTAGAGCTATTTTTGTGCTTATTGTATAACATAAAAAAGTTCTGTTTTTAGACCCTCTTTGTTGTTTATTAAGAGTGTTTTGTTGTTTGAGGGTTGTTGACCACCCTTAGGCCTTAAAAGGCCTCATTTTGAGCCATTTTGTGCTAGCTCCGGGATTTTGGTGTTGGGGTCTCTTCACCACTGAAATCTTGAGGGATTTCAGTGGTGAAGATGATGCCTTGAAGTCCCAAGAAGGAGAGGGCCACCCCCTCTCCTTCTTGTCCTTGAAAATGGCATGTTTTGGCCTCTTGAGAGAGCATTATGCTTGAGTGTGTGTTGAGCATGTTTGGGCTGTTTTTCATGCTTATATATCCTTAATATAACATGACTTTAAGTTGGTTTTGGTATTCCATGCATGCTTAGCATAGTTGCCTTGTAATGCCATGTTTATGCCTTAATGTGCCTTAGGTTGTTAGCCTTTGTGGGAGCATGTTTTAGGCTTAGTCTTGTGAAGATGTAGACACCCCATTTTTGACCGACCTTAAGACTCAGACGTCACTGATTGAGCACTTGGTGATGTTGCATAATGTGCTCGTTCAGAAGTTTCAGAGTTGCGGCCGTGAGCCCTGCCTCCGGACTTCCGAACCCTCTTTTGTACTTTGCCTCGGTTTGCGAACCAGGCTCGGTTTTCTTTGTTTCTTTTCCTGAGGGAAGGGAGAGGTCCCGTAGACCATCTCTTAATGTCCGTGGGCTACATTTGGTGGTCGTAGGCCATTTTGCCCATTTCGGAGTCCGGTTTTCGGTTTTTCGGGATCGTTGGCCGTGTGCCTCAGTTCGGGACCGCCTAACCATCTCCGTTTGTTCTGATTTTTGGCATACTCCCTTTCTACTCCCTTTTGAGGAACACTGGGGTCTGAGAAACCCACTTCGTGGCCGAATGCCACTTTCGGTGCTTAACAGCCATTTTCGGGACCTCGAACTGCGCGTTTTGGTCCCCGAACATTTGTTTTGCAACGGTTCTCGTTCATTTTTGGCAGGTACCTCTGTTTTATCACCGGGGAGGTCACTGAAGGGTGGGAGGCCAGTAATTGTTGCAGCAACCAGTTATACATCCTCTGACGCCCTCCGGCGCCCGTTTTTCACACTTCCGGGCTAATGTTGAACACCTTGGACCCACTTTCTTGAACTTTCAACCACATATTTGTGATGTACACACTTGGGAGGACCCTAAAAGTTGGTGGCCGGCCAGTAATTCCATTTGACCCTTTTGAACCCCTCCTTCCGGGCTAATGTTGAACACCTTAGACCCACTTTCTTGGACTCCAAACCACATATTTGTGATGTACACACTTGGGAGGACCCTAAAAATTGGTGGCCGGCCAGTAATTCCACCTGACCCTTTTGAACCCCTCTTTCCGGGCTAATGTTGAACCCCTTGGACCCACATTCTTGAACTTTCAACCACATATTTGTGATGTACACACATGGGAGGACACCATCATGTGGTGGCCGGCCACTAAATCTGCTTGACCCTTTTGACCCCTAGCCGGCCGGCTAGGGGGTGTGGCCGGCCGGCCACCTGCAGCAAAAGTAACTGGCCGGCCGAGTTCCTTGCACTGTTCACTTTACAGCTGTATAGCTTTATCCCCCAGAAAATATCAATATCCGGGGGATATTTTGTGGGGGAAAGTTGCCCTCCTTTTCCCCCACCTTTACACCCTCTTTTTGGCCCTTATAACCAGCAAGCTATATCACATGTTGGGGTTAGAAAAAATGGTCTTCAAGCTTCCATAGAAAAATCCCTCTCTATCCCTCTCATTTCCTAAAAAACTTCCAAGTCCCTAATCACCATTTCTTCTACACCACCAAGCTCTACCATCACCACTTCATTTCCAGCAAGAAGGAGGGCTTCTCAAAGGCTAAAGGAGCTGAAAATTGGTCCAAGAAGCAACAAAAGCTTTAGTCTTCAAGGGTGAGTGACATTTTTACTTTTTTGACCCTTTTTCTTGATCCATTTGTAAGCCCTATATGATTTTTGTTTCAAGATCCGACCCTAACTGAAAGTGGCACTCTTTTGAGC
The DNA here is from genome assembly GCF_055761805.1 of Camellia sinensis. NCBI lineage: Eukaryota > Viridiplantae > Streptophyta > Magnoliopsida > Ericales > Theaceae > Camellia > Camellia sinensis. Next base: position 1,105,883 of record NW_028128989.1, on the reverse strand, counting down.
TTATCTTTACTTTTCATTAAGGGCTCAACCCTGTTTGAGCCCTCCATGATGCACTTGCTTCATTGATCCTCTTATATGTCATAATCTTGCATGATATTTTTGGCCCATGATTAATCTGTTTTTGAGCATGTTGTAAACTGATATTAGGCTTATTTTGAGCCCCTCTTCAACATTGAAGAAGGGATCAACACCATTTGGGACTTCCATGTTGTACTTACCTTTATACTCCCCTTTTGGTCCCATTTTTGCATGCAATGGCAGCCTACCATGATTTTGTTTTTGGCCATTTTACAGTTCTGAAAAAGTGCTTATTTTGGTCCATTCTTCATGTTTCATTTAGGTCCCTTCATGGTTTGGGACCTCCATATGCCACTTCATGTTATATCTCTCTTTTATTCCCCATTCTTGCATGTTTAGTTAGCCTATCATGCTTTTGTTTTTGGCCATTTTACAGTTCTGTAAATAGTCCTATTTTGGCCCATTCTACATGTTTTATTAAGGGTCTTTGGCTGTTTAGTGAATATTTTGCATACCTCATGTTATAGCCACTTTTGAGCCTCATTTTGCATCACATTTCTATCATGTTTGTATACTGATTTTGAGGCTTCCATAAACTGTAAATGTGCATATTTTTGGTCCGTCTTCAGTGTTGTAGAAGGGAATTTTTCAGTTTGGATTTTTCTTATATCACTTGCTTCATTACCCCTCTCTTGGCCCCTATTCTTGCATGCCATTTTTGCCCTACCAATGCTTGCTGTTTGGCCATGTTTATGACTGTGAAAATCCCTTTTTTGGGACTGCCTAGCTTCTGTCTTTGCATTACATGTCCATATTGTGCATGTTTGGCATAGCTATAGGCCATTTCGGGTGCCTAAATTCGCATTTCGGGACAATTCCATGCATTTAGTGTCATTTCGCCTCATTTCGGGACTGTTTTCCCCCATATTTTAGTGCTGAAATTCTATTAGAATGATTGCTTTCCATTTCATGTCATTTGCATCGCATTATATCATCGCCTCGGTTTGCGTGCCCGTGTGCACGCATTTCGAGGCGCCTCATTTTCAACCATCGGCATCCTATGTGAGTGTGGCTGAGGCTCATTCATGTTGGTATAAGCCCATATCGCATTTCCATATCATTTGCATCGTATTCTATCATCGCCTCGGTTTGCATGCCTGTGTGCACGCATTTCGAGGCAATTCATTTTCATCCACCGGCATCCTATGTGAGTGTGGCTGAGGCTCTCTCATGTTGGTATAAGCCCATATCTTGTTTCCATGTCATTTACATTGCGTATACCATCGCCTCGATTTGCGTGCCCGTGTGTACGCATTTCGAGGCATCTCATTTTCACAGCTTAGTGCATGCTAGGTTGTATCTTAGATTGCATTCTGTTATTTTCTCGGTTTGCGTACCCGTGTGCACGTATTTCGAGGCATCTCATTTTCACAGCTTAGTGCATGCTAGGTTGTATCTTAAATTGCATTCTGTCATTTTCTCGATTTGCGTGCCCGTGTGCACGCATTTCGAGGCATCTCATTTTCACAGCTTAGTGCATACTAGGTTGTATCTTAGATTGCATTCTGTCATTTTCTCGGTTTGCGTGCCCTGGTGCACGCACTTCGAGGCATCTCTTTTTCATAGTATGGTGTATGTTAGGATTGCATCTTAGTTGCATGTCATGCATATTGCATCGTGTTCGGGATAGGAGTTAACCCGGGCACGGGAAACGAGGTACATTTCGTACTCCGAGTGACGGAATGTGTTTCAATTCCCAGTCACCGACACTCCGAATTATCCATGATGGAGTTAGGTTTTAGCTGTGTTTTCATGAGCATTCATTCTATATTGAGTTGTGCAATTCGACTCCTCGGCCATCATGCCTCGGTATGCGTGATTGGTGGCACGAGGATCGAGGCATGCATATATTTGTGAAAATACATTGCTATGCCCCCTTCCTGCTCTCTGTTGTAGCAAAATGAAGAATCAGCAACTTTTCGGAGTCTGGCACGCTTTCCAAGAACAACTGCTAAACAGAGGCTAATTGGGGCATCCCGGTGGATTTCCGCGCAAAGCAGCCGGACATGCATCATCCATCAGAAGCAAGGCAGTCCCTGGCTTGCATGCCAGTTTTATTTACTTTCTTAGTTAATTTGTTAATTAATTAGGAATTTGTATATTATTCGGACTGTATTATTTGGACTGTAATATTTTTTCATTCGGGACTGTATATTTATTCGGACCCTCTGCGCGAGGGCACAACTGTAATAAGTGTGCGTGAGTGTGATGTATGTCTTCCAATCCCACGTCTTTCTCCCTTTTATTTATCCGCTTACGATGGTTAGATTAGGGCATATTTTGATTAGCATACAGTATGATAACATGTTTGCATCATTCATCTGTTTTGCATGCACCGGGCTCGGCGCATCATACTAACTGCATTGTACCTTCAATTCCAAATTGAATACATGATAGTTGTAGCATTTCATATGCCATCTTAGAATAGCCGAGCCTGCTATAATTGCATTTTTGCATGTGTTGCATTAGGCATTTCTGTGTACTTAGGTTTCATGCATGATTTCTAATGAAGTTTCTATTTTGGCTTGGAGTACTCGGTAAGTTTTATGCTTTAGCATCCTTGCATGCATGTGAGTGACTGCCATGAATAGCATGCTTACTATGAGGCTATGTGCTTATATGATATATCTGCCTGAATGCCTGTGGGTGAAGGTTGGGTTACTTAAATTGGAATAAATCATCAAATGTTTTAAGCCTACTTGCGAGTAGCGAACCATCTTCCAAATAAACAAGCATGAAATGTTTTGTTCCAATTTGGGCGACCCAGTCTATACTTATATGCTGCGTGCATCACATAGTAACCTAGGCTAATAACCGGAATAAGGACACACAAAGTTTTCAAAAATTGATATCATGGTTAGTAGAGGCTGGTCTATGACCGGGCGAGCGGGGGTGCTCACGAAGTGACCTTCCCCAATCGTACCCAAGTTCCCGAGCCGAGGCAACTTTGGTGATGACGGACACGTGGCCTTTTGGCACCGAGTCAAGGTTTCCTAAATTTCCCAAAATAAAATATTTAGGTGGCGACTCTGTATCTGGCAAAGCAGTCCATGTTTGGCACTTCTTTCAAAAATCTTTTTTTCTCAAAACGATTTGCCGGATTTGGACTCTTTGGTTCAGACTTAGAACCGTGACTACAAAGTCGAGTCCGAGCTGTAGCGAGGTCTCCCGCGGGCTTGTTACAGTTTCTGGCGACTCTGCTGGGGATTTAGAGAACTTGACTCGAACTCATGATATCTGTTTTTGACTACACTTGTGTGTTTCTTTGCATTGCATTTGCATTGGTGCGCCTAGGACACCGTGTTTGCCATCTGCTATTCCTGAACGGTTTGCCGGAGGCTTGTCTTGTCAAGGCATGACCATAAGGCTGACCGGTTGTGGGCTCTGCCAGTATGGGAACACAAACCCCGATTTTACCGGGGCACCCTCTTTGGCCATTCGACCTAGTGCATATTCGGACCCATAGTGACCATTCCAAATTAGGACAGGTTGCTTACCCGTTTATAGGTTGTTTGAAACCGCTCTGTGCGTAGTAAAGCCCTAGTTCCTGACAAAATAGGACAGGGAAACCCTACCCCAACATAGGGGTGTTTTGGCTCTCACTTATCTATTATGTGCTTTAGAGTGCGTCTCTACAGGAATGCATGTATCAGTATATGAGTTTGGGTATCAGGCCTGCGGGCATCAGTTCAGTATTGACAGTATCAGGCCTGCGGGCATCAGTTCAGTATATGAGTTTGGGTATCAGGCCTGCGGGCATCAGTTCAGTATTGTCAGTATCAGGCCTGCGGGCATCAGTTCAGTATTATGGGCATCAGGCCTGCGGGCATCAGCCAGTATTTGAGAATCAGCTATCTGCGGGTATCAGATTCTGTTTTAGGAGACAGTGATACAGGGATAATAATCAGTGTTTGAGGACAGTGTGTGTTCAGCTTATTGACTGTGTGTTGATTATGCCCGGCTGTGTGTCATGCATTTTATTTTAAGCTGTTATACTGCCCGTTTATCTGTTTATTTATTTCCTTTTCGCTTTATTTATCTTTTGCTAGGTCAGTTCTAGCACAATTGCTTCCAACCCAGCAGGCATTCCCCAAGCACTTTGGACACGAGGTCGTCGACTCCATCGATCTGAGGATCTAATCGACGGACAGCCAGTGTTCCATTCTCTACCCCCTGTTACCAGAAGGAAGCAGAAAAAGCGCAGTGTATCTGAACAGAGATCACCAGAACAGTGGTTTCCCCCATCAGTGGACAGTCGGATTGAGATCCCCATTGAGACAGATCTGCCAGTAGTTCAGACAAATCAAAACAGTATGACGGCACCAACAGGAGTTGAGGAGATGATGCGCCAAATGCAAGAAACCATGCGAGCCATGCAACAGGATGCCGTTCGCCGGGATGAACTCGCTAAGCAACAAGCTGAGATTATGACCCAGCAGGCTGAGCTGATTACCAGACTGCAACAACAGAATACAACATCTGCTTCACAACAAATTCCTCCTCCGGCGAGGGCTCCATTACCTGAGCAGACACCTGTTGTTCAGAACGCTCCTCCAAACACCCAGAATACTGTGCCGACTATCCAGAATCTACAAGAGAACACAAATCTTCCAACGGGGCCAGCTCCGCCCCCGCTTCCGCCACAATTGTCCAAGGTTCATACACCCAATCACCGGGACTCTCCCTTCGAGGTCGAGGTTAATCATACAGCTCTGAAATTGAGCAAACTTGAGAAACTCTTTAAGAAATCCCAAGGGGTCAAGGCTATGCCGGATATCGAAGACGGATATACCGAGGAGGCCGTAACACTCCCCGATAGGTTCAAAATGCCACAAATCGACCGCTTTGATGGGTCCGGCGACCCCATGGTCCATCTCCGACTGTTTGCAGACATCTTGCGGCCAATGGGCCTAACACGACCACAGAAGCTCTCACTATTCGGTCGAACCCTGTCGGGTGTGGCCGCCCACTGGTACGCAAAGTTACAAGATAAAGTGAAAAGGAATTGGGATGAAATGGCTGAGGCCTTTGTCGCGCAATATTCATACAACACTCAGATCGAGATCACAACTCGTGATCTTGAAACGACAAGGCAAGAGCCCAAGGAAACTTTCTCGGACTTTGTAATCCGATGGAGGGCAAAGGCGTCAATGATGACCTTATGGCCCACTGACAAAGATCAAATCCAGATGATTGTGCGCAATCTCCACCCAAAGTTAATGCAGAGAATGATTGTAGTCCCCTTCCCTACTTTCGCAGATTTACACGAGATGGGGGTGCAAATCGAAGACGTAATGAAACAAGGTCTGTTTGACCACGACAGAGAACAACCGAGGAGGACGTTCAACCGTAACAACAATGCGGGCCCGAGTGGCGCTGCAAATACAAGAGCCTCAGAAGTTAGTATGGTCACCACCACTCCCCCTCCCCCTCCAAGGCCCATGGCTGCCACACCCTTCTCCGGCGCGTCCAGAAGCAACACACAAACCAACAGATTCCAACCGCGAGGCCAAAGAACCTTTACCCCACTATATATGCCCCTGACCAAAGTTCTGGGAATATTGATCAGAAAAAATCATTTGAAACCCCTGGAGCCAAAGCCATTACCGAATCCACTCCCCCCCTCTTATGACCCAGCAAAATATTGTGCGTATCACCAACAACACGGTCATGACACCGACCGTTGTTACAGATTGCGTCATGAGATCCAAGATCTTATTGACAAACAGGTGATCGCGCCTCCTGATAAACCCAATGTCACAACCAACCCTCTCCCACCACATAACCAACCTCCCCCTCCCAACAGAATTAATTTTATCCAGACTGGGGTCGCATCTTACGATCCTAGTATCTATATTACGCCCACCCACCTACCCAAGCCGGAGGTGCTCCTCCTCGATTGCACTGATTTCTTGTGCATGGTGGACATCTCCAAAACCCAACCAGAACCGATGGTGGTGACCGTCGAAGACGGGGCAGGGCAGATTTTGGGAGAGAATGAGATTGTTGAATCTGGGACTGGACAGAGTTTTGCTGGGGGAGCCTATGATCCAAGCAAGTACATCCTATCAACGAGCCGAATTGGGCTAGGTATAGAATTGCCAGAGACAGGAGAGCTATGCATGATCCGGGGGGATGAATCTGGGCTATGGGCAGATGATCTGACAGCCGTAGAGGAGGACTTTGCCAACTTGCAATTTTTCGATGACCAAGAACTGGGGGATACGTCAATCAACTGGTACGATTATGAGGGATCAGCGGAGGCCACTGGATGGCTCGAGGATCAACCAGATGCAGTGGGGGAAGCCCAACCAGAACAGAGCCCGGCAGGGGCAGAGGTATCAGTTGTGGCCGGAATGGCCGAAAGTCAAGTTGTATCGCCGGAGAGCGCCGGTGCTAAGAATTCCGCTCGAGACATGGGCATTATGGATACAGGAATTGTTGAACAAACAGCTGTACTGATGCAGCTGGAACGAGAAAAGTTTGAGGAGGCTGAGAGAATTAGGAAAGCTAAAGGCCCTGAGGGGACTGAAAGTGCTGTGTGCACGAAGATAGAGAATGCTGCGAGCATGTGGACAGGGAGTACTGCGAGTGCAACTAAATCGGAGCCAGACAGGTGTCTGTTGGCTACCGACGGAATGTGGTGGGAAGACGATGACTTATGTCTTGCCCACACGGATGAAGACTGGGGGAATAATCAACCGGATGACACTTGGTACCTCGATGAGGTTGACCATATGACAAGAAGTGGGTGGTACTTCAAACCCCCACACCTGGACCAACCCGAGGCATCCGGGAAGGATAGAGAAGCGGAGAAACAGAAAGAGAAGCAGATTGAAGAGAAAGCTGTACTGAAACAATTAAAGAAGATACAAGCAGACATCTCCATCTGGGGACTGCTAATGGCATCACGAGTACATAGAGAAGCTGTCCTATCTGCTATGGACAAGTCCAAACTCTCCATAGACACCACGCCTGAACAACTGGTTGGGCTGGTTTTTCCGGGAGGAGGTTCCCCGGCATTAACCTTTTCGGACAAGGAACTACCGCCTGAGGGCACAAATCATAACAAACCTCTCTATATTTCTGCGGAATGTAGAGATAAGTGGATACCGGTGGTACTTGTTGATACCGGGTCTGCGATTAATGTCTGCCCGACCAGAACGACATATGCAATCGGGTTAAAACCCGCGGACTTCGTCCCAACTACCCAAGTGATCAGAGCATACGACAATACCAGCAGAGAAGTGATGGGGACTATTAAAATTCAAACCAAGGTTGGTCCAGGACAACACAGCATTGAATTTCATATCTTGGACGTTCCCGCAACCTTTAACCTACTTTTGGGGCGACCGTGGTTGCACCAGGTCAAAGCAGTCTCTTCCACTCTACATCAGATGCTAAAGTACCCTCACGGGAAAGGGGTAGCGATCGTTTTTGGGAATTCATCAATCCATCCGCCGCCGGAAGTGTCCACACCTGTCTTGGAGATCGAGCACGGCACGGAGGATGTGTTTTTGTCGGGGTTCACTTTGGCCGAGGCTCAAGTGGTGCAGAATGTCATGGCTGTGAATGAGGGTATGTACGTTAGTGCTCAATCTATCTACCTCATGAACAAGCTAAAACATACTCCCGGGATGGGATTAGGGAGAAGTGGCCGGAAGGGCGTCTCAGTGTTGGCCGAAGTGCCACACAACCCTCACGCCTTTGGACTGGGTTATCTGCCCACCAAAGAGGACTGGGTGAGGAAAGGGAAAGAAATGGCCGGAAGGGCCAGAGCAAAGAAGGCCAGGAAGCCATTTGAGTTAATGCATAGGCCCATCTGGGGTACCCTAAACGGACGCTTCGTCCGGGAGGGGGAAGATTTTCCATTCTGTGGCTTCCCGGAGCCATGGCTAAACGCGGAGGGGAAGCGCGTGCCTGGTTTTGAAATCTTCTTCGACATACAATTATCTGGGGATGACGTTGCCGAAGCGCAGACAGACCCACCAACTGAGGTTGAACAATGTGAAGCAGTGGAGCCTGAGAGCACAGAGCTTGAAATGGGGGTAGCACTGGCGAGTCTACTATCAGATCCTCCGATTGACCAAGAGTGCTTGGGGAATAACTCTTCGGTTTCTATGATTGGAGATGAAATAGCTGCGGGCTTTCCAGCACCGATCTTGGATGCATCTATCACACCTTCTCTCATCTGGCAATATGAAGAAGGCTTTTTATCTAGCAGCTCCGGGTCAGGTAGTGAGCCGGAATCTGATTCCACCGAATCTTGTGCATCGGAATCAGATTCCAGCTCGACTGAGTCTGAGTCCGGTATTCCTGGGGGTGATAACCCGGATACCACAGTCCTGTCTAGGTCGTCATTTTCATTTTCTTTTGAGTCTGTTGTAACAGAGGAATCTGACGGCTTGGAAATATTTAATGAGAATGATATGGATGTGGTTTTTGAGTATTTTTCTGTGCCTTTGATTTATTGCTTAAATCAGGATTTTCAAAATTTTGATGAAAACAACGAGGGAGAAATTCTCCCAGTTTTGCAACGATTAATTGATCAAGAGCAGGAAAGATTTGTTAAACCTTTAATGGATGAAATCACTACTGTGAATGTTGGTACTGAGAAGGACCCGCGGCTGGTCCAGATCGGGTCCACATTGTCTTCAGAGGAGCGCGAGCGCTTAGTCGCTTTATTAAAAGATTTCAAAGATGTTTTCGCGTGGTCCTACGAAGACATGCCTGGAATCGATCCTGAGATTGTACAGCACCGGATCCCTCTTGATCCCGAGGCCCGCCCTGTCAAACAGAAACTCAGAAGGATTCGCCCGGACTGGGCTCTCAAAATTAAGGAAGAGGTCACCAAGAAAATTGACGCAGGGTTCCTGCTGGTATCTGAATACCCAACTTGGTTGGCCAACATTGTTCCGGTGCCAAAGAAGGACGACAGAATTCGGGTCTGTGTAGACTTCAGAGATTTGAACAGGGCCAGCCCGAAGGACGACTTTCCCTTGCCACACATTGATGAATTGGTGAATTTCACAGCGGGACACGCCTTGCTTTCGTTTATGGATGGTTTCTCAGGCTATAATCAGATAGTAATGGCACCCGAAGACCGGGAGAAGACTGCGTTCACTACCCCGTGGGGTACATATTGTTATAGAGTGATGCCATTCGGGTTGAAAAATGCTGGAGCTACGTATCAACGGGCAGCAACTACAATATTGCATGATATGATCCATAAAGAGGTCGAGGTGTATGTGGACGACATGATTGTCAAGTCCAAAGAAAGAGAGGGCCACTACACCGCCTTACAAAAATTCTTTCAGAGGATCAAAGAGTTTCGGCTGCGACTGAATCCCCAGAAATGCACGTTTGGTGTTACAGCAGGGAAGATGCTAGGGTTTCTGATTACACAAAGGGGCATCGAGGTCGACCCTTCCAAAATCAAGGCCATCTTAGAAATGCCACCACCAAGGACTGAAAAGGAGGTGCGAGGCTTTCTGGGTAAAGTGCAATTCATAAGAAGGTTTATTTCTAAATTAACCTTGACTTGTGAACCACTTTTTGGTCTCCTGAAGAAAGGAAAGAAATTCCAATGGGACAGCCGATGTCAAGCAGCTTTTGAGCAGATCAAAGAGTATCTACAGAACCCGCCCGTGTTGTCACCACCAGAGCCGGGGAGACCGTTGATATTGTACCTTTCGGTAACTGAGACTACCATGGGCTGCATGCTCGCGCAGGAGTCAGAAGACAAAGTGGAAAGAGCCATTTACTATCTGAGCAAAAAGATGCTGGATTACGAGACCCGCTATACACCGCTGGAGAAGGCTTGTTTGGCCTTGGTATGGGCAACCAGGAAGCTGCGGCACTACCTGTTAGCTCACTCTGTAATGTTGGTTTCGCGTTTGGATCCCATCAAATATCTTTTCGAGAAACCGGCACTTACGGGTAGGCTAGCTCGTTGGCTGCTGTTGCTCTCTGAATTTGATTTGAAGTATGTAACGCGCAAATCAGTAAAAGGGAGAGCGGTAGTGGAGTTCCTTGCCGACCACCCGGTTGAGGGGGATGAAGCGGTTGAGTATCTATTCCCAGATGAAGCCATTCTGCACGTCGAAGATGAAACTTGGACGATGTACTTTGACGGAGCGTCAAACCAGTATGGGTATGGGATAGGGGTGTTGCTAATAGCGCCTGACGATTCTCGTATCCCTTTAGCATTCAAGCTCCAGTTCAAAGTCTCGAACAATGAGGCAGAGTATGAGGCATGTATTGCTGGCCTGGAAGCGGCCCTAGAACTGGGGGCAAGATGGTTGGACGTCATTGGGGACTCGAACCTTGTTGTGTCTCAAGCAAAAGGAGATTGGAGAGTCAAGGAGGAAAGGATGATAATTTACCACCAAACCTTGGACTTGTTAATTCCTCGATTTGAGAAGCTAAATTTCACCCACCTCATAAGAGAGAACAACAGGTTTGCAGATTCACTGGCAACTCTATCTTCTATGATAGACATCCCGTCCGGAGTCCGGATGCGTCCAGTCATTATTGATCAAAAGTTTACGCCAGCATACGAGTCAATTTCCGCCATAGATGAGGTTCAAGACGGCAACCCCTGGTATTACGACATCTGGAACTTCTTGGAAAAGGAGACATATCCACTAGGGGCAAATGCCAAGGATAAGAGGGCCATCAGAAGAATGGCTGCTCAGTTCATTATATGCGGGGGTAAGCTATACAAAAGGGGTCATCTGGGAATGCATAAGCTCTGTGTAGAAGCTGAAGAGTCGAAACGCCTGATGGAAGCCATCCATGGGGGGGAGTGCGGTGCACACATGAATGGAGTAATGCTGGCCAGAAAGATCCTCAGACAAGGCTACTACTGGTCAACCATGGAGGAGGATTGTATTAGTTTTGTTCGGCGATGCCACAAGTGTCAAATTCATGCAAACCGCATGAACATCCCGCCGTCAAAGCTGTACAACATGACTTCACCATGGCCTTTTTCGGTCTGGGGAATTGATGTGATCGGAGCTGTTACCCCGAAGGGGTCAAACGGGCATGAGTTTATCCTAGTAGTGATAGATTATTTCACAAAGTGGGTCGAGGCCCAATCATACGCGGTGTTGAAGGCGTCGCACGTCGCAAAGTTCATCAGAAACAACATCATCTGTCGCTACGGGGTGCCAAACGAGATAATTTCAGATAATGGTTCCCACTTCAAGAAAGAAGTGATAGACTTGTTGGAGAAATACAATGTGGCTTTCCATAAGTCATCTACATACCGGCCGCAGACCAACGGAGCGGTTGAGGCCGCCAACAAGAATATCAAGCATATACTGCAGAAGATGGTGGGAACCTATCGGGATTGGCCAGACAAGCTGCCATTTGCTCTGTGGGGCTACAGGACTTCAATCAGAACTTCTACTGGAGCAACTCCATATTCATTGGTCTATGGAATGGAGGCTGTTCTACCCATTGAGATTGAGGTTCCGTCGTTACGAATATTGGCTGAATGCCAGATAGCCGAAGCAGATTGGCAGCAAAGCAGATTCGAAGAACTCATGCTCTTTGATGAAAGAAGACTGAAAGCACTGTACCACATCCAAGGCTATCAACGCAGAATTGCCCGGGCTTTCAACAAGAAGGTTAAGTCCAGGAATCTGAAAGAAGGAGATTTGGTGCTCAAAGACAACCGAGCTCCCATCCACGACCCAAGGGGCAAGTTCAAACCCAATTGGACTGGTCCTTACATCATCAAAGCTATCTGGTCAGGTGGAGCTGTGGTTCTGATGGATCTAGATGGCTTGGAGTTCTCACAACCGATCAATATGGACAAGTTGAAGAAATACTACCCTTGAGAGGCTCGCTAGGCCGAAAACCCGAAAGGGCGACCTAGGCAAAAGTCAGAGCACAAAAAATTAGAAAATATAAAAACTGAGCTCGCAAGGTTGAAATCCCGCAAAGGGCGGCCTTGGCAAAAGTTAGAGCGCAAAAGGAGAGTGAAAATACTCGAGTGAACCTCGGCCTGAACTACGTAAGGCTTGATTCCCATCTTTGGGATACGTAGGCAACTTCACCTTGAAGTTCAGCCATAAACTCTTCCCCGATCAACTCTGTCCATTTCGATCATCTCAGTCATCTTTGTCCATCAGCATTTATCGCGATCTCCGGTACAGTGCTGTTCAGACTAGGGGCAACTTTCCGTTGCCGCGACGGTGCAAAGTTACTCAGACAAGGGGCAACTTTCCGTTGCTATGAAGTGCCGCATTGTTCTTCAGACTAGGGGCAACTTTCCAGTTGCGAGGATCTGGGGTTGTGCATTTCAGTGACAGATCTTCGGCGTGTCCAGTTTTGATCCGCATCGAAAATAGTTTTGAAAAGTTTTAATAAAAGTTGACTTTGTTCAAATCAATCTTTTTACGACTAAGACCATTTTTGGACCAAAAGCGGAAAATTTTCAGTACCACAACTTTCAATTTCATTGATTTCAAAACTGAGTTCTCCTGCTCTTGCATTACAATCGAGGTTGCTTTTTTTTAGTACATTCATAAGGAAAACTTGAAAATGCTAAATAAGCAATAAATTTGGGGCATAGTTGAATCAAGTATCTCTGTGTCCCCTCCCAGAGCTGGACGAAGCATCTGATGCCAAGCTAGGCCCAACCTGTGCCTCCTCATTGAGCCAATCCAAGCACTCATCGGACAAAGTGCAACTGAAAGTGGAAGCAGGGGCCAGGAGCTCTCTAGTCCTCCATGCTGTGGCATATCGGGCAAGGTGTGCAACCCGGATCGGGAAAGCGGCTGGGTACTCAATCCCCTCCGGTGGGCAGGTCTGATCATGACCAAACTGACGCAGAAACCGGAACGGAAAATAGAATACGCAGTGGGTTAGACCAATCAATTGGATCCCAATCAGCCGAGACATACTATAGCTCATTGCCGGGAGGTTGCGCCAAGGACAACGCCAAGTAATGCCGTCTGCGGATAAATTGCACATCCAATCGAACCACCACCTTTCGTCAAGAGCATTGACTAGGTGCTGCCGAAAGAAGTAGCCTCGAGCTGAATAGGCCGGGCAAGAGTCCACAACCTGCAACTTATCCATTAACCATACCTAGGGGAGGGATGGAAAATGAGAGAATAAAGAATAGAGAGATGTACGATGAGAGAAAAGTAAGACAAGGGTCTTGTGAGAAAAATCGAGCCTGAGGGTCGAGTGATGTGAGCAAATATATATGTGAGGTCGGGTGGGAAATATTACCTGCAGCAGCAGTGGACTCCCGGCAAACCTAGTCGCCTCCCGGCGATAGACAGAATCTAAGCCCATCAGTGTCTCGGCCAAGGTCATGGCAATACAACTCTTTCCTTCTCTCAAGCCTTGGGCGACTTCAATCAGGCGAATGCTAGCCTCGCCGAAGCCCGAGGAAAGCAGAAAGTGAGACAACAAACATAAGCAGAGGGCGTGTTGCCGGAAACCCTGCCAATAATGGTTGCTGCGGTCACCGGCGTCGGAAAAACGGTGGATCAAGCCGAGGATGTCCAGTTCCCCACTGCAGATCAGAGATCGAGCGTCATGCGCCGTGAGCCCACACATCCGCCCTAAAACCTGAGCATGGCCAAAACGGAGCTGGGGCAAGATCACTTCAGAGCATTCAGACTCCATCAAAACCTGAAAATCTTCGAAAGTGGGACACATCTCTTGGCCGCCAAAGCTAAAAACGTGCGTCACTAGATTCCAGAACCTTGCCGCGGCATGGAGAAAAGGGAGCTGTAGCGGAGTACGACTCAGCGTTAATAGTGCATTCAAGCCGAAACCCCGGAAGTTCAGCTTTTCCGAGCCATCCAAAGAAGAGATCCAAGATATGAGATTTTCTGCGAGAAACGCTTCCATCTTTGTCTAAAACTAAGATGAAATGAATGTTCCCGAAGTTAAGGCTTTTATAGAGGGAAAAACACTATTCACGGGGACACGTGTCAAAAATCAGGTGGCTGCAGGACTAAGTGGCCGGCCGGCCACCTTTTCTGGCTGGCCAGCCATTTACTTTTTACAAAACTGGCCGGCCAGCTGTCTCTCTCCACAAATTTGGCCGGCCGGCTCCCAAAGGTGGCCGGCAATGCTGCAGTGTATCTCCTTGGCCCTGTTTTACTCTTCGAGAGAAAGTTTCAAGCATTTCCATGCAACGGGAGAGTCAAAGACCTTCATTTCCCTCTGTTTCGGATGCGTTCCGGTGCCCAGATCGTCAGAAGTACGCTCTGTTGTTGCTGAGTTTTGTTTATCGAGTTGTTGTTTTGCTTATCGAGTTGTTTGTCGAGCGGACGTGTTTCGTGTTTTTGAGTCATTGCGCTCTGTTTAAGCAATCTTTGTTTAAGTCTTGTTTATTTGCGTTGTCAATGTTATTGCATTTTGTTTATCGAGTTGTAAACTTGCTAAAGGTTCTGTTATATCTTAGTAAGTTGAGTTGCTTAGTTTGTTGCGTCGGTTCACTACCTAACTTGGTGATTACACAATGCACATTCCCATTCAAATTCTTTTTTTTGTGCGAAATAAATGATGCGATACGATGCTAAAAGTTTAAAATACGAACACCTTTTCAAAAGCTATTTCATTCCATCATGCTTTACAACGAACAAAGGTACAAGTTTTACAAAAAATAAAACTGCCTAACAATGTGCAAAGTGCTACAAACTACTAGTAAAAGAAAAATAAAGCAGGAAATAGCAGCATCAATGTCCTCGGGAGCGGGAACGAGAAGCACTCCTCATCCTCTTCTGCGGGACAACCTCTGCACCATCATCATCATCTGAGTCGGAGCTGTCATCCTCAGGATCCCCCTCAGCCTCGCCTCTGTTCCCCGAACCAAGACCGGAGCCCCCCTCCTCAGCAGATGTCTCTGACTAACGGTCGGTAGCCTCCTCCTCCTCCTCCTCAGCGTCCTCCTCCTCCTCATCAGGCTCCGCCTCTACAATGTGAGCCCTGCGTCTGCGGACAGGCCCTCCTCGAGCTCCTCGAAAAGGTCTAGATGGCCCGGCTCCTCGGAAAGGCCGGGATGGCCCCGCCCCCTGAAAAGGCCCGGGTGACCCAACTCCCTGAAAAGGTCCAGATGACCCAGCTCCCCAAGGAGGCCCAGGTGGCCTGGCCTGCGGCTGACCGGACCATGAAGGCATCTGAAAACAAAGAGTTCAATTCAAATACATCAATCCAAATATATACATCAGATACAGATACAAGCAAAGGCTACGTGAAGTGGGTGCATGTAAATACAGTGTACAAGTGGGGTGTGTGTCAGATGTGCTCTACACAAGTAGTCTATCGATGCAGTAGAAATCAGCATGTCATCAGAAGTATGATAAATGCCAGAAAACTGAAGGGTACCTGAATGCCCGCGACAGACAACTGTGCCTCCCTACGCAGGACCATGCCCTCGAGTGTGGCCACCAGTCCAACCACCTCCTCCATGTATCCTCGCGATGGCTGCAAATATGAGCTCATAATCATCAGTGAACGAAAGAATGTCTAAACATCTGAATGATGAATGAAAAACAGTGGAGCATACCAGCGGTGAGTCAGGATCAATGGCGTATCGATCACTGGGCATCGGAGGCTCTAGCGGGATCGGGGTCGGAGAGATAGCCCCATACTGCCACGCCATCAACTCAGTCGGCATATCTGGCCATCCAGGATGAGGATAAGTCGACGAAATCAGAGGAATCGGTCTACCCCCACCTCTAGATGTACCAGCCCTACTAGTAGAAGGGGCGTCTGCAGCCCGAGCCCGGGCCTGGCCCGAGGATGACATACCAGCAGGCCTCGTCATCGGGGTGCGAGCTCCCGTCAATGGAGGCATCAAATATATGTGACGGTAAGTGGTGTAGTCCCCCTCCTCAAGATATAATAAAGCATCGCTACCCAGCATAGCGCCGACTACCTCCGAGTAAGAGAGCCTGTCAGCAGTCCGCATACTGACTGGGGGTACTGCGGGAGGATCCTGAGAAAGATACCCCCATACCTGGTGCAGAAAGCGTTCCCCCAGAAACCATGCCCTGCCAACCGGCCCCTCGAGCAGGACCCTATACTGGGAGATGTCCGACCCTCCGGTATACTGAAGTCGGAGACCATCACCCAGGGGCGCCCAAGGCTGCCATGAGATCTGCGGATGATAAATGCATAAACCAATCAGAGAGTGGGAATATACAGAGCAAATCAAAGATGAAAATGAAAGGAATTGAAAGTTCTGAAGTACCTCCGAATGCCGCACAGTGTCAAAGTACTGTCGCAGGTAAATGAGGGTCTCTCGGGGTCTCGGCCGGTGCGGGCCCTCGAACACTAGTGAGTATGGGGTCATGGGAAGCCCTGCCACCTCCAACTCTGGGGCCAATGCTGGGAAGTATACATAGACCCATAGCTGAGAAAAGCAGTGCAGAATGTAAGTACGAAATGCTGAGAGCAAAATACAGACTGTAAAAGTGCGCTGTGTGTGCAATGTACAAGTAATGAAGAGCAGAAATGTAAATCAAGAGGACAGAAAAGTACCTCCCAGGCTCTCCAGTAGCCGCCAAGTAAATAGCCTCGCCCGCGGGAGGTCGCGCTCATATAAAAGTAAAGGGTAGCCAGGCCGGCGCCACCCCAGTCATATCGATAGACCTGTGATAGGTCAACCAGAGCACTCAGGAGGTATAGCCCGACTGTGTTCCCTCTATCGGCGAACAGGGTAGTCCCAAAGAGGAACATAAGGAAACCACGGGCGTACTGCTCCGTCTCCTCAGGAGTCTCGGGCACCATCTCCGCCCGCCGGAAGTGGGAAGAGAACCAAGTGTATCGGACTCTCCCAGAAACCCTGTCAACAGGCGGGCGAGCCCCCAATAGATACATCCAAGCGGCCTCCCACTCGCCCATATCCTCATCATAGGGGATAGACCAATCTCCTATGTCTAAGCCAGTCAACACAGCGAAGTCTAGAGGCGTCATGGTCATGTCCCCGGTAGCAGAGAAATGAAAGGAGTTGGTGGTGTCCCACCATCTCTCTACCAAGGCCGCCATCAGAGTCCTCCTGGCCGAACAACGTGACAACCCAACGCAGAAGGGCCCGAACCCTGCCAAGTCTATCAAATCTCGGACAGCCTCCGGGAGCTCAGCGTACCAGTCCCGTGCGGCGGTGGAACCATACCCCCGTACGCTGCGGGAACCAACCTGCATTCAGAATGAATACATGTGTCAATAACGAAATGAATAGGCTGTGTGCCAATGAGATGAAATGGGCTGTGTGCCAATGGAATGAAATGGGCTGTGTGCCGATGAAGTGAAATAAGCTACATGCAAATTTAATCTGGGCTGCGTGTTCAGAAAATTTGAAGTTTGGGCTGCGTGTTCAACTTTCTATCAGTGTGGGCTGCGTGTTCACTATTTAATCTGGGCTGCGTGTTCAGAAAATTTCAAGTTTGGGCGGCGTGTTCAACTTCCTATCAGTGTGGGCTGCGTGTTCACTATCTAATCTGGGCTGCGTGTTCAGAAAATTTGAAGTTTGGGCTGCGTGTTCAACTTTCAACTACTGTGGGCTGCGTGTTCACTATGTAATCTGGGCTGCGTGTTCAGAAAATTTAAAGTTTGGGCTGCGTGTTCAACTTTCTATCAGTGTGGGCTGCGTGTTCACTATTCTAATCTGGGCTGCGTGTTCAGAAAATTTAAAGTTTGGGCTGCGTGTTCAACTTCTTATCAGCGTGGGCTGTGTGTTCACTATCTAATCTGGGCTGCGTGTTCAGAAAATTTGAAGTTTGGGCTGCGTGTTCAACTTTCAACTACTGTGGGCTGCGTGTTCACTATCTAATCTGGGCTGCGTGTTCAGAAAATTTAAAGTTTGGGCTGCGTGTTCAACTTTCTATCAGTGTGGGCTGCGTGTTCACTATTCTAAATCTGGGCTGCGTGTTCAGAAAATTTAAAGTTTGGGCTGCGTATTCAACTTTCTATCAGTGTGGGCTGCGTGTTCACTATTCTAAATCTGGGCTGCGTGTTCAGAAAATTTGAAGTTTGGGCTGCGTGTTCAAATTTCAACTACTGTGGGCTGCGTGTTCACTATCTAATCTGGGCTGCGTGTTCAGAAAATTTAAAGTTTGGGCTGCGTGTTCAACTTTCTATCAGTGTGGGCTGCGTGTTCACTATTTAATCTGGGCTGCGTGTTCAGAAAATTTAAAGTTTGGGCTGCGTGTTCAACTTCCTATCAGTGTGGGCTGCGTGTTCACTATCTAATCTGGGCTGCGTGTTCAGAAAATTTGAAGTTTGGGCTGCGTGTTCAACTTTCAACTACTGTGGGCTGCGTGTTCACTATCTAACCTGGGCTGCGTGTTCAGAAAATTTAAAGTTTGGGCTGCGTGTTCAACTTTCTATCAGTGTGGGCTGCGTGTTCACTATTTAATCTGGGCTGCGTGTTCAGAAAATTTGAAGTTTGGGCTGCGTGTTCAACTTTCTATCAGTGTGGGCCGCGTGTTCACTATTCAATCTGGGCTGCGTGTTCATAAAATTTGAAGTTTGGGCTGCGTGTTCGAATTTCAACTAGCGTGGGCTGCGTGTTCACTATCTAACCTGGGCTGCGTGTTCAGAATATTTAAAGTTTGGGCTGCGTGTTCAAATTTCAACTAGTGTGGGCTGCATGTTCACTATTCTAAATCTGGGCTGCGTGTTCAGAAAATTTAAAGTGTGGGCTGTGTGTTCACTTTCGAATTCGGGCTGTGTGTTCGACAAATCGGTGTTTGAGCCGTGTGTTCACCTCTAAACTAATGTGTACTGTGTGTTCGCAATTAATTAATGAGCCGAGTGTTCAGAAATTCGAGTGTTGAAACTACATGTTCAGGATGCAAGCAAAGTACTATGTCATAAGCTAAACTGCGTGTTCAAGCATGGCAAAGGTGCGAAATGTACAAAAAATACAGAAAATGAAGTAAATACCTCTCGGGCCTCATGAGAGAGGTGATGGTCTGGCTCTCGGAGAAGCAGATCCCCGGGTGCTCGCTCGTCAAAGCTAGTGAAGTGACGGAAGACGGCACGAGGGAGGACATGTGCTGGCGGATGGTACCTCCCGGGAATAAAAGGTCGGGTCCTCGGGGGTAGAGTCATGGGATCAAAATCGTCTCCGGCACCTGGAAAGCCTCCGCCGTGGGGAGAATTGCCCGCCATTTTCAAAGAATCTGTAAAATGAGCAAAAATGAGCGAAAATGAGCCAAAATTGGAAAAAGTCAACAAAAGTCAACTCTCGGGAAATGAAAAAGTCAACAAAAGTCAACTCCCGAGAAAATCTTCCAAATATTGAGACAAACTTACCTCAAGTGGCGAAAATGAGAAATGAAGCTCCGAAACCGAAATTTAATCGCTTCAAAGTGTTTAAAACTGAATGTTTTTGCGGAAACAATTTGCGTGGGGCGTTGGAAAACGCGTATAGAACTCAGATCTGGAGAAAAAAGTGGTGTAGAAGGTGAGAAAGGGGAAGATCTCGGCTGCCTTATATAGGCTCAAGGTCTTGGTTGAAGGAGCATAAAGAAAGAAGGTAAAAAGACCAAAGTGCCCCCGGATTTGGGCAGATGGCCGGCCGGCCACATTTACTAGCCGGCCAGCCATTTCCTTTTTGGAAAACCGGCCGGCCAGCCTTTTACTTTATGGAAAACCGGTCGGTGGCCTCCCCTTGGGAAGATAAACGGCCGGCCATGTCCCTCACAGGGTCACCTAGCTCCCTGCAAATTTTGAGGAAGATCGGAGTTCCCGGGACCTGAAAAAGTTTAAGAAAAGTACACTTCCGGTCGCGAAATGATCCGCCGGGACTTCAGCTTCGAGATCTGACATGTGCCTCATCATCATTCATCAAAATCAAAGTGTATCCTTTTTGAATGAGTTGTAGCCATTCCGGGAAGCGGATCGAAGGCCGCGATCGAATTGCCTTCGCCGAAACACGCGTTTCCGTGCTCGTTATTTCATGACAAACGGGCACCCTGATTCATGCTCATTTTGTACTATCATGCACATAACTTGCATTCTCATGAGCATACTCACATTTTTATGCACATTTCTTGATATTGGCATACCTCTATGTTTGAGCATACGTTGTCACGCATGTTCCACTCTTGCATTGCGATGCATTCACTCACCGGCACTGCGTGTGTCGAACTTTCGGAATCACATTAAATATATGTTGTTAGCATATTATGATCGTTGAGTTTCTCTCTTTTACAGGCACGATATTGTATGCACGGTTCAATTGAGGCTGGTGCGACCAGACGAATCGCGCAGGTATCGTATCTTCTCCGTGTGAGATGTGGCGGGGATTGAATAATCCTCCGCAGTCTTAACTGCATGAAATGTAGTTGTTGCTTTGCATTCTTGCTTAAAACTGTTGCATCTATTTGCGAATACTTGCTTCATTACAGCTTGCTGCATTTGCATGATCATTGAGTTATGTTCGGCTTCTTGCATATCATTTGCATTTTGCCCCTGCCTGCGGGCATGCCTGCGGGCACATCTCTGTTTATCTTGTACGTTTGTCTAAGTCTTCGGCCTTGTCAAAAATGGGTCGTCTCTGGGCTTTGACATTCACTCCCGTCACTTGTGACTTCCGAGTTTTGTCAAAGAGGGGCAACTGTAGACACCCCCTTTTTGACCGACCTTAAGACTCAGACGTCACTGATTGAGCACTTGGTGATGTTGCATAATGTGCTCGTTCAGAAGTTTCAGAGTTGCGGCCGTGAGCCCTGCCTCCGGACTTCCGAACCCTCTTTTGTACTTTGCCTCGGTTTGCGAACCAGGCTCAGTTTTCTTTGTTTCTTTTCCTGAGGGAAGGGAGAGGTCCTGTAGACCATCTCTCAATGTCCGTGGGCTACATTTGGTGGTCGTAGGCCATTTTGCCCATTTCGGAGTCCGATTTTCAGTTTTTCGGGATCGTTAGCCGTGTGCCTCAGTTCGGGACCGCCTAACCATCTCCGTTTGTTCTGATTTTTGGCATACTCCCTTTCTACTCCCTTTTGAGGAACACTGGGGTCTGAGAAACCCACTTCGTGGCCGAATGCCACTTTCGGTGCTTAACAGCCCATTTTCGGGACCTCGAACTGCGCGTTTTGGTCCCCGAACATTTGTTTTGCAACGGTTCTCGTTCATTTTTAGCAGGTACCTCTGTTTTATCACCGGGGAGGTCACTGAAGGGTGGGAGGCCAGTAATTGTTGCAGCAACCAGTTATACATCCTCTGACGCCCTCCGGCGCCCGTTTTTCACACTTCCGGGCTAATGTTGAACACTTTGGACCCACTTTCTTGAACTTTCAACCACATATTTGTGATGTACACACTTGGGAGGACCCTAAAAGTTGGTGGCCGGCCAGTAATTCCATTTGACCCTTTTGAACCCCTCCTTCCGGGCTAATGTTGAACACCTTGGGCCCACTTTCTTGGACTCCAAACCACATATTTGTGATGTACACACTTGGGAGGACCCTAAAAATTGGTGGCCGGCTAGTAATTCCACCTGACCCTTTTGAACCCCTCTTTTCGGGCTAATGTTGAACCCCTTGGACCCACATTCTTGAACTTTCAACCACATATTTGTGATGTACACACATGGGAGGACACCATCATGTGGTGGCCGGCCACTAAATCTGCCTGACCCTTTTGACCCCTAGCCGGCCGGCTAGAGGGTGTGGCCGGCCGGCCACCTGCAGCAAAAGTAACTGGCCGGCCGAGTTCCTTGCACTGTTCACTTTACAGCTGTATAGCTTTATCCCCCAGAAAATATCAATATCCGGGGGATATTTTGTGGGGGAAAGTTGCCCTCCTTTTCCCCACCTTTACACCCCCTTTTTGGCCCTTATAACCAGCAAGCTATATCACATGTTGGGGTTAGAAAAAATGGTCTTCAAGCTTCCATAGAAAAATCCCTCTCTATCCCTCTCATTTCCTAAAAAACTTCCAAGTCCCTAATCACCATTTCTTCTACACCACCAAGCTCTACCATCACCACTTCATTTCCAGCAACAAGGAGGGCTTCTCAAAGGCTAAAGGAGCTGCAAATTGGTCCAAGAAGCAACAAAAGCTTTAGTCTTCAAGGGTGAGTGACATTTTTACTTTTTTGACCCTTTTTCTTGATCCATTTGTAAGCCCTATATGCTTTTTGTTTCAAGCTCCGGCCCTAACTGAAAGTGGCCCTCTTTTGAGCTCATCTTCACTTTTCATTAATGGCTCAACCCTGTTTGAGCCCTCCATGATGCACTCGCTTCATTGATCCTCTTATATGTCATAATCTTGCATGATATTTTTGGCCCATGAGTAATCTGTTTTTGAGCATGTTGTAAACTGATATTAGGCTTATTTTGAGCCCCTATTCAACATTGAAGAAGGGCTCAACACCATTTGGGACTTCCATGTTATACTTACCTTTATACTCCCCTTTTGGTCCCATTTTTGCATGCAATGGCAGCCTACCATGCTTTTGTTTTTGGCCATTTTACAGTTCTGAAAAAGTGCTTATTTTGGTCCATTATTCATGTTTCATTTAGGTCCCTTCATGGTTTGGGACCTCCATATGCCACTTCATGTTATATCTCTCTTTCATTCCCCATTCTTGCATGTTTAGTTAGCCTATCATGCTTTTGTTTTTGGCCATTTTACAGTTCTGGAAATAGTCCTATTTTGGCCCATTCTACATGTTTTATTAAGGGTCTTTGTCTGTTTAGTGAATATTTTGCATACCTCATGTTATAGCCACTTTTGAGCCTCATTTTGCATCGCATTTCTATCATGTTTGTATACTGATTTTGAGGCTTCCATAAACTGTAAATGTGCATATTTTTGGTCCCTCTTCAGTGTTGTAGAAGGGAATTTTTCAGTTTGGATTTTTCTTATATCACTTGCTTCATTACCCCTCTCTTGGCCCCTATTCTTGCATGCCATTTTTGCCCTACCTATGCTTGCTGTTTGGCCATGTTTATAACTGTGAAAATCCATTTTTTGGGACTGCCTAGCTTCTGTCTTTGCATTACATGTCCATATTGTGCATGCTTGGCATAGCTATAGGCCATTTCGGGTGCCTAAATTCGCATTTCGGGACAATTCCATGCATTTAGTGTCATTTCGCCTCATTTCGGGACTGTTTTCCCCCATATTTTAGTGCTGAAATTCTATTAGAATGATTGCTTTCCATTTCATGTCATTTGCATCGCATTATATCATCGCCTCGGTTTGCGTGCCCGTGTGCACGCATTTCGAGGCGCCTCATTTTCATCCATCGGCATCCTATATGAGTGTGGCTGAGGCTCATTCATGTTGGTATAAGCCCATATCGCATTTCCATATCATTTGCATCGCATTCTATCATCGCCTCAGTTTGCGTGCCTGTGTGCACGCATTTCGAGGCAATTCATTTTCATCCACCGGCATCCTATGTGAGTGTGGCTGAGGCTCTCTCATGTTGGTATAAGCCCATATTGCATTTCCCATGCCATTGCATCGCATTCTGTCATCGCCTCGGTTCGCGTGCCCGTGTGCACGCATTTCGAGGCACGTCATTTTTCATCCTCCGGCATCCTATGTGAGTGTGGCTGAGGCTCTCTCATGTTGGTATAAGCCCATATCCTTTTTCCATGTCATTTGCATTGCGTATGTCATCGCCTCGGTTTGCGTGCCTATGTGCACGCATTTCGAGGCAATTCATTTTCATCCACTGGCATCCTATGTGAGTGTGGCTGAGGCTCTCTCATGTTGGTATAAGCCCATATCTTGTTTCCATGTCATTTACATTGCGTATACCATCGCCTCGGTTTGCATGCCCGTGTGCACGCATTTCGAGGCATCTCATTTTCACAGCTTAGTGGATGCTAGGTTGTATCTTAGATTGCATTCTGTCATTTTCTCAGTTTGCGTGCCCGTGTGCACGCATTTCGAGGCATCTCATTTTCACAGCTTAGTGCATGCTAGGTTGTATCTTAGATTGCATTCTGTCATTTTCTCGGTTTGCGTGCCCGTGTGCACGCATTTCGAGGCATCTCATTTTCACAGCTTAGTGCATACTAGGTTGTATCTTAGATTGCATTCTGTCATTTTCTCGGTTTGCGTGCCCGGGTGCACGCACTTCGAGGCATCTCTTTTTCATAGTATGGTGTATGTTAGGATTGCATCTTAGTTGCATGTCATGCATATTGTATCGTGTTCGGGATAGGAGTTAACCCGGGCACGGGAAACGAGGTACATTTCGTACTCCGAGTGACGGAATGTGTTTCAATTCTCAGTCACCGACACTCCGGATTATCCATGATGGAGTTAGGTTTTAGCTGTGTTTTCATGAGCATTCATTCTATATTGAGTTGTGCAATTCGACTCCTCGGCCATCATGCCTCGGTATGCGTGATTGGTGGCACGAGGATCGAGGCATGCATATATTTGTAAAAATACATTGCTATGCCCCCTTCCTGCTCTCTGTTGCTGCAAAATGAAGAATCAGCAACTTTTCGGAGTCTGGCACGCTTTCCAAGAACAACTGCTAAACAGAGGCTAATTGGGGCATCCCGGTGGATTTCCGCGCAAAGCAGCCGGACATGCATCTTCCATCAGAAGCAAGGCAGTCCCTGGCTTGCATGCCAGTTTTATTTACTTTCTTAGTTAATTTGTTAATTAATTAGGAATTTGTATATTATTCGGACTGTATTATTTGGACTGTAATATTCTTTCATTCGGGACTGTATATTTATTCGGACCCTCTGCGCGAGGGCACAACTGTAATAAGTGTGCGTGAGTGTGATGTATGTCTTCCAATCCCACGTCTTTCTCCCTTTTATTTATCCGCTTACGATGGTTAGATTAGGGCATATTTCGATTAGCATACAGTATGATAACATGTTTGCATCATTCATCTGTTTTGCATTCACCGGGCTCGGCGCATCATACTAACTGCATTGTACCTTCAATTCCAAATTGAATACATGATAGTTGTAGCATTTCATATACCATCTTAGAATAGCCGAGCCTGCTATAATTGCATTTTTGCATGTGTTGCATTAGGCATTTCTGTATACTTAGGTTTCATGCATGATTTCTAATGAAGTTTCTATTTTGGCTTGGAGTACTCGGTAAGTTTTATGCTTTAGCATCCTTGCATGCATGTGAGTGACTGCCATGAATAGCATGCTTACCATGAGGCTATGTGCTTATATGATATATCTGCCTGAATGCCTGTGGGTGGAGGTTGGGTTACTTAAATTGGAATAAATCATCAAATGTTTTAAGCCTACTTGCGAGTAGCGAACCATCTTTCAAATAAACAAGCATGAAATGTTTTGTTCCAATTCGGGCGACCCAGTCTATACTTATATGCTGCGTGCATCACATAGTAACCTAGGCTAATAACCGGAATAAGGACACACAAAGTTTTCAAAAATTGATATCATGGTTAGTATTGGCCGGTCTATGACCGGGCGAGCGGGGGTGCTCACGAAGTGACCTTCCCCAATCGTACCCAAGTTCCCGAGCCGAGGCAACTTTGGTGATGACGGACACGTGGCATTTTGGCACCAAGTCAGGGTTTCCTAAATTTCCCAAAATAAAATATTTAGGTGGCGACTCTGTATCTGGCAAAGCAGTCCATGTTTGGCACTTCTTTCAAAAATCTGTTTTTCTCAAAACGTTTTGCCGGATTTGGACTCTTTGGTTCAGACTTAGAACCGTGACTACAAAGTCGAGTCCGAGTTGTAGCGAGGTCCCCCGCGGGCTTGTTACAGAAGATTATGTGCTTATTTTGCCATGTTTTAGGTCTGTCCATAAGTGTTTGGGTCGATTTTTGGCATGCTTGATATAGCTCCTTTGTATTTGGGCTTGTTAGCCTTGAGTATGTGCATGTGTAGCATGACATCTTTGCATCGAATTGGTGATTTGGGGTCCCTCCACATGTTATTTCAGTCCCATTTCCATGCATGTTTGATTGCCTTGCATGCCTCTTTAATGCTTTGGAAGCTTGTGTAGCAATGCTCCATGTTTTGGTGTTTATGCATGCCTTTGTTTTTGGGTCATTTAGATGTCATCTAAGTGGTCCTTAGGCCTTGTATTGATGCCCCAAAACTCTGTTTTTGGTTGATAAGCTCATACCATGTTTGGTCTTGTAAGTGTATTTCAATGCTCCTTGGATTTGCTTTGAACACTTAGACTATTTGTTGCATGTTTAGCTTGACTTATTGCTTGGTTTGGTACCATGTATTAGCATGATTTTCAGAGCTTATGTTGCATGCTTTTAGTCCATGAATGTCTCTTTCAAGTGTGCTTGAATGTTGCTTGCTTTGTGCCTAAGTGTTGGGTCTTAACATGTGTATGTGTGCATGTGTGTTTAGCATTCATTTTGGGCATTAATGGCTACTGTTTTAGGCCTATTTGGAGCTGCCTAATTCATGCATAAGTCCATCTTTCCATTAGTTTGCATTGCCATATGTATGCTTGTATGCTTGCATAAGCTTGTCACCATGCCATGTTGCATCCTTAGTTTGTATGCTTAGGTTGCATTGCATGTTGCATGCATTCCATGCCCCTTGATTTGGTGATAGGGATTAGGACTTTGATTTGATTTGGTTTGCATTTCATTTGAAATCAAAGTTGCATACTTGGTTCTTTGGGCCATCATGCATGGATATGCGTGATTGATGGTCCGAGAATCGAGGCACATGCCCCTTTGAGTCATTATCATGATAAGGGACATGGTTGGTGCATATATGCCTTGAATTGTGCTGCCATGCTTTGTCTTGCCCTCTGTTGCTGTGAGTTGCAGGTTCTGCAGGCTTTCTTTGCCGACCAGCAGTGTAAGGTGCCGGCCGGCAATCTTTTCTCTGCCGATAACTCCATTTTGTGCCGATGGCCACACACCAGTGCCGGTGGTAATTCCACTCAGCCGGTGGCACTCCCCAGTGTCCAGGAATGCAGTCCTGAGGTTTAGACAGCCTCCAGAGGAGCAGAGGAAAGAAAACAGAAGCAGCCTATGCATGGCAGCGCGTTTCCCGAGGCGATTTTTCTGTTTTAATTAATTTATTTAATTTATTAAATTAATTAATTTGTAATATTAATTAGCTTGCGTAGTTAATTAATTTGTAATATTTATTTCCCCCCCCCTCCGAGCGAGGGCAAATCTGTAATAAGTGTGCGTGGGTGGTGTGTATGTCTTCCAATCCACACTTCTTTCTTCCCTTTTACTTACCTGCTTTGATGGTTAGTATTAGGGCACGTTTAATTTAGTATACCTTATGCTATGCATGTGTGCATCCGTGCATTTGTATTGCATGCATTGGGCTCGGTACATCACGCTAACTGCATTTGTACTTCAATTCAAAAATTGACTATGTGATAGTTGATTGCATTTCACATGCCATGTTTAAGATTAGCCGAGCCCATCTAATTGCATCCTGTATGTGTTGCATTAGACAAATTAGCATGAACTAGGACACGCATGTTTTGCTAACTAGTTTACTGTTTTGGCACGGAGTACGATATAAGTATTTATGCTTTAGCATCTCGCATGTGTGTGAATGTTAACATGACAGTATGCTTGCCATGCGGCTAAATGCTTATGTGTTAAACTGTTTGAAATGCCTGTGGGTGAAGGTTGGATTGTTTGAGTTGGAAAAACTCATTAAAATCCGTGTTTTAGCCTACTTGCGAGTAGCAAATTCCAAAGCATTTTCCAAAACAAACGGATATGCAATGTTTGTTTCCAAATTAGGCAATCTAGTCTATACTTGTTTGCTGCGCGCATAACATAGTAATTCTAAGCTAATAAATGGAATAAGAACACATAAAGTTTTCAAATACGGATATCATGGTTAGTAGAGGCCGGTCTTCGGACCGGGCGAAAGGGGGTGCTCATAGCTGACCTTCCCCGATCGTACCCAAGCTCCCGAGCCGAGACAACTCCGGTGATGACGGACATGTGGCCTTCGGCACCGAGTCAGGGTTTCCTAAATTTCCCATTTTAAAAATATTTAGGTGGCGACTCTATATCTAGCAAAGCAGTCCATATTTAGGTGGCGACTCTGTTTCTCAAAACGATTTGCCAGATTTGGACTCTTTGGTTCAGATTAAGAACCGTGACACAAATCGAGTCCGAACTGCAGCATGAGGCCCACGGGCGCGTCTACAGTTTCTGGCGACTCTGCTGGGGACTTTAGAGAGCTTGACTTGAACTCGTGATATCCTGTTTTGATTTCGCTTATGTGTTTCTTTGCATTGCATGTGCATTGGTGCGCCTAGGAACACAGTGTTTGCCATCTGCCATTCCTGAACGGTTTGCCGGAGGCTTGTCTTGTCAAGACATGTCCATAAGGCTGACCGGCTATGGGCTCTGTCAGCATGGGAACACAAACCCCGATTTACCGGGGCACCCCTTTTGACCATTCGACCTAGTGCATATTCGGATCCATAGTGACCATTCCAAGTTAGGACAGGTTGCTTACCCGATGTTAGGTTGTTTGAAAACTGCTGTGTGCATAGCGAAACCCTAGTTCCTGACAAAATAGGACAGGGAAACCCTACCCCAACATAGGTGTGTTTTTGGCTCTCACTTACTTGCTATGTGCTTTTAGAGTGTATCTCTACAGGAACGCATATACCAGTTTGCAAGTTTGAGTATCGGGCCCGAGGGCACCAGAATCAGTATTGTTGAGAATTAGTTATCAGGAATCAGTTATCTGCGGGCATCGGGTTCAGTTCGTGGGAACAGAAATCTGGGAATAGCGATTAGCAGTAGGGTACAGTTGTCTGGCTACACCCGTGTTTGATCAGTTTGGGCTGAAATGCTGTCTATTTTTCCTTTCAGTTCAGAAAGTTGCAGAGTTGATACAGAATAGCCAGTGTCTCCCCTTTGCTGAGGCAGGATTTATGGCGGCACAAAATTCAGAAGAAATTGTGGTTATGACGGCTGCATTGGAGCAAGGGACTGCTTCGCAGAGTGAGGCCAGCATCAGTATGTCATACCCGCCCAGGTCGCCCGTTGTGCACCCGGTTTGGGCTCCCCAGTTATATCAGGCTCGTGAGCCCACCACCTTCGAATTGATGGGAATGATAGGGGACCTCCAGAGGACCGTGGCCGATCTAGCTTATGGAATGTCGGCTTCACCGCCTGCGGCGCCATATGCCAGGAATTTCGTACCACAGGAGCCCCCGCTACTGGGGCGGATTGTGATAGAGCTCAGCCAGCCAGAGGTGGCTTCCAGCTACAGCCGCGACATGCCAGCATCAACCCCGACCCTTGATCAGGCTGAGGCCAAAGGAAAAGACAAGGTGAAGGTAGACGCCGACCCTATTGAGCAACTGCTGTGGGCGGTCGAGGCCCTGAAAGTCAGAGGGATGAACAAGCAACAAACATCCGCAATCGTGATCAAAGCTGTGGATGATGCTTTCCCCGCTCTAAACGAAGGCAGTTCAAGCCAGGTAGAAAACCGGGATGGGCCCCGTCATGCCCAGACAATTCCCGTAGTTCCCAACCCTGCACCGGGAAAGGTTCAAAAAGCCAAGGCAGCGCCAGCCGATCCTTTCGCCAGCGCATCTGGCAAGAATCCTCAAACTGCAAAGTACCTGCCCCGAGGGCGTAGGGTCTTTCACGACCTCCACATGCCTTTGTCTAGGGCATTGCTAATATTGGCGAAGAATGGGCATGTTAAGCCTTTGGAGCCCTGGCCACTCCCGAAGAATCTCCCCGCCACCCATGATGCCACCTTGTACTGCGCGTACCATCAACAGTCCGGTCACAGTACCGATGGATGTTCCCGCCTTCGTCATGACATGCAGGATTTGATCGATAACAAGGTTATCCTACCACCCACCTCAGGCAAGCCCGTCACCACTCAGTTGTTGGATTTCGAGGGCTCAGATATTGCGAGTATGTAAAGTGAGCCGCCTGCGGGCAACATTTGGTGTATTTTTGAAGCGTCTGGCATGCATTTTTGAGCATCGGTGAAACCGAGTTTTGTAAATCCTGGCTTGGATGTTGAGTCGGTCTTTTGTTTTGGGTCTGTCTCTTTGTCTTGAGTCAGTCTTTTTTTTTTTTTTTTTTTTTGCTTAAGGGTCTGTCTGGTTGTATCGAGTCAGTCCCCGTTGTATATAATACTAGGTGATTCTGGGGTTGTTGTCCCGAACACCATTTTGTTATTATTTGTTTTTGTTTTGAGTCTGTTTCTGCCGAGGGGCCAGTTGCACCAACAAAGCCGATTGAAACAGCTGTTGCTATCTCAAACTTCATGCTTGCTTTCAGCATAAGTGCCAGAGAAGTTGATTGGGCTGACAGTACATCTCGCCTGCTCTCCTGCGCGCCAAACTCATTGCATTAACCTAAGTTTTCCAAAAACAAACTTTTTGAACACTGCGGTGATGAAAACGAAGAGGAAGGAATTCCTCGGGTTTTGCAAAATTTTGATCATTTTGAGAGAGAGAAAGGCGTGCTAAGCCTTTTATGAATGGAATCATGCTTGTCGGCATGAGTACTGGAAAGGACCCTAGCTTGATCCAGATTGGTTCCACACTATCTGCGGCGCGAGCGATTCGTCGCTTTCTTAAAAACTTTCAAAAACAAATGTTTTATGCGGCCCTGTGAAGACCTGTGTGGAACCACTCTTGAGATTGCGCAGCTTAGGATCGCTCTCAGCCTCAAGATTCAACCCGTTCAAACTTTGAACCCATTCAGAACGTTCAGAAAGTTCAACGGTCAAACATCATGCAAGGTCTGTATGACCAATTCTGAAGCAGCCCTCGAGCAAGAGGCACCCAAACCGAAGCAGAAAGAGTAGATCTCGCCGGAAGAAGCTTGTGGAGCAACCGGGATGGATTCTCCCACAAATCGTTGCAACAGCCGCTCTCCTAGACACAGAGAGGCTTCGACTCCAAAAACCATTTGGCATGGACTCGCTACACTTTTACCCTTGAGAGGCTCGCTGGGCCGAAAACTCGGAAGGGCGGTCCAGGCAAAAGTTAGAGCAAGAGAAAAATACAAAGAAAAGAAGCGAAAAAAAAAATGCAAAAGAAAAGAAAAAAAAGAGAACAAAAAAGAAAAATACAAAGAAAAGAACAAAAAAGAAAATCAAAAAGAAGAAAAGAAAAGAAATGAAAAGAGAAAAGAAGAGAGGAAAAAAGGAAGAGCAAAAAAAGAAAAAATACAAAAAAGGAGAATAAAAAGAAGCTCGCAAGGTCGAAAACCCGCATTGGGCGCCTTGGCAAAAGTGAGAGCCTAAGGAAAGTGAAGGTTAAAATACCCGAGTGTACCTTAACCGGAACTACGTAAGGCTTGATTCCCATGTTTGGGATACGTAGGCAACTTCATCACGAAGTCCAGCCCCCAACGCTTTCATAGCGTCTCAGTCCATGCAATGGTTTCGATTTCATCCCAAAGTCCAGTGGCCAACACCCTTCAAGGTGATTGTGTCCATATATGTGTTGTGACCGTCTTCGTCATCTCTGTGTCTGAGAGTTCGACCACCGCCAAATGAAGACTGTCTGCCAATTGCTGCGGCACCATCCCAAACAAGGGGCAACTTTCCGTTGCCACAAGCCGTCGTGAGACGCCATTCAAACTAGGGGCAACTTTCCGTTGCCTCCCACCCCCTTCAAACCGGGGGAAATTTTCCATTGCCTCCGATCCGAGGTTGTGCGTCTCAAAGAGTAAGCTCCATGCTTGTTGAGCATCAGCTGTTTGAAAAATAGTTTTTGAAATTTTTTACTGAGGTTGACTATTTTCTCGAAAACTATTCCATTTTCCAAAACTGGACCGTTGTCTTGGATCCAAAAAAGGAAAATTTTCAGTGTTTACTGCCTGACTTGCACGCTTTTCAAATCAAAAATCGAACAAGTACGTTAATCCAACTCTCATTTTGATTAAAACTGTTTTAGTAGAAAGCAAAAACAAAGAATGGTTAAAATGATGAACTAGGGGCACAGTTGAGTCAGGCATTCTGTCTTTCCCCGTCGTTGACGTACTTGCCAGAAGAGCGCTCTACCCGCCAGAAGAAATAGCCGTGAGCTAACGGTGTTGAGCATGAACCCGCACCTTTCTATTTATCCATCAATCACCCCAGGGAGGGATGAAAAATGAGAGAATGAAGAATAGAGAGGTGTGAGTTGAGAGAAAAGTGAAGAAAAGGGGTTTTGAGAAAAAAAAATCTGAGCTCGAGAGCCGAGTGATGTGAGAATCACAAATCAGACAGGGTGGGAAACAATACCCAGTTTGAACTGGCTCCTCGTGGTCCGAGGTCCCCCCATCGTCGTTTACGCGTCTGTGTGTCGTGTCTCTTTCATTAGACGGTCTCGTCTTTTGTTTGTAGTCTTTCCCGAGCATGTCTCGTTGTGTTTAGGTCGTGTACCTCTTTGTTTGAGTCCTCCCCGCTGTGTTCAGTTGTAGGCTCGATATCCCGGTTTGAAAAACCCCCATTCGATTTCAAAAAATCATTTATGGTCAAGAATGTTGTGCCATTCTCTACATTTGAGCGTGTTTCGGCTCCAACCGGTTCCATCTTTGAGGTCCGTCCTGTCAGATTGGGCTGTTTGTTTGAGAATTGCCGTGTGCAGAATGAACCGAATGCTGTGCTAAGGGCTGTATACAGATTAATCCCCAGTAGAGCAAGGGCTGTGTGTCCAGGATCAGGCAGTGGACTGCTTGGGTTATTTTGCTGTTGGCTGTTTTAGTTATCTGATTATTACAGTGCGAGTGTTCAATTTTCAGACAACCAATCAATTTCATTTACATTGAGGTGTAACATGATGAGATGTGATGCAATGCATGAAATGTGTAAATGTAAACACTTTTTTCAGATGAAAAGTCCGTTTCATTTCATTATCTTTTCAAATGTACAAGTTTTGGAAACAAAATCTGCCTGTGGCAGTACAAGGTAATCTATCTACCAACAAAAAGAAAAGTACAAGAAAGAAGAAAGATAACAAAAATCCGCATCTCTGTCGAGCAGTCCAAGGGCTGTCAGTCCGTCCTGGTCCTCTTCCTGGACGAGGGTCCAGGAGCATCATCAGCGTCGTCGATAGAGCCCGAGCTAGTACCGTCTCCGGTCTCCTCCTCCGATGACTCGGACTCCGCCTCTGCCTCCGCCTCTGACTCCTCGTCGTCGTCATCATCCGGGACTGGAGCTCGCGAGCTGCTCCCGACGTGAGTACGCCCTCCCCTGGTACGGGGAAATATCCTGCCCTCCTCATCTCTCCCCCGAGCAGGGACGGAAGGTCCCGCTGGAGCACCTCCCGCCATGGGAATCTGGAAAGGAGGCTGAAAGAGCACATAAAAAGGGAAATGCATCAGTATACTGTAGACAGTTTATCAATGCAGAATGCAATGCCGAGTACAGTATGAGAATGCCGTGAGCAGTTTATCAGTACAGAGTACGGTGCAGAATACAGCGTATGCAGTGTGTCAGATACTGTGAGATCAGTGTATCAGGTGTTGTGCCGTGCGTCAGATTATGCAAAGCAGTGTATGAGTGGTTTGAGGCCAATGTCAGAAGAACATACCGGTATGCTGTAGAGGGCCAGGAGATCAAAGGTCCGCTGGAGCATCCCCATCATGGAGGCATTCATCTCCAATGA
This sequence comes from Camellia sinensis, assembly GCF_055761805.1. Classification (NCBI taxonomy): domain Eukaryota; kingdom Viridiplantae; phylum Streptophyta; class Magnoliopsida; order Ericales; family Theaceae; genus Camellia; species Camellia sinensis. Next base: position 1,072,256 of record NW_028128989.1, on the reverse strand, counting down.
CTGCCGGGTGTACGCAGAAGAAGCCTGCAAAAGTATTAGATGCATCAGTATTTTGTGGAATATCAAATAAACTGAAATGAAATGACTGTACGAAGTGCAGTGATACGTACCGGTGGTAAGTCGGGGACGTCGATGAACTCATGGCCAGCCGGTGGAGGGGCGAAGGGGATCTGATAGGTCGACCCACCCTGCCCCTGGAAAGTCAGTACGGCGGGCAGGGCAGGCCAGCCAGCTCTCCGTCCTCCCTGCACTCCACCCTTACCACGGACCCGGGCCCTCCTCGAAGATCCAGCTCCAGCTCCCGCTCCGGCCCCAGCCGCCGATGCCACAGGCCTAGCCCCCTCTGCTCGATGGCCGCTCAAGGGGCGCATCAGGTACATCCGCACGTACTCCTGATAGTCGCCGGTGCCTCGGAAGCCGGCCTCCTCCCAGCCGATGGAGTAATCATCCAGCTGCTCAGTGGTGAGCCCCTCGGTCTCCCTCATGTCTGTAGGAGGGGGAACCGGGACTATCTGCTCAGGTAACCCTAGGGTCTGGCGTAGAAAACGCTCCCCCAGGTACCAAGCCCGACAGACCGGGCCCTCAAGCAAAATCCGGAAACGCGAGGTCTCCTCCGCACCAAGGAACCGACCCCGCATCGCCGCCGGCATAGGAGCCCACGGCCGCCATGTGATCTGAAAATGACAGACAGTTTGTTATCTACTGTTATTGAAATATACAGTTGGAAAGCGAAGCTTAAATGAATTGAAAGTAAAGCATACCTCCGCGGGGGTGATGGTGTCGAAATATCGGCGGAAGAAGCCGAATGTCTCCCGTGGTCGCCGGGTGCATCTCCCGTCGAAGCGACTCGAAAAGGGGACGGCCAGGGGAGTCTCTGCAACTGGCACGGGGGCAAGCCTAGGAAAGTAGGCGTAAACCCACAACTGCAAAACAGATGTCAGTATGACCGTCAGATAAAGCAGAAATGGCAGAGCCGTGTGTTGTGCAGTGTATTGTGTGCAGTGTACAGTGTAAGCAGTGTACAGTCAGTGTAAAGCAGAATGTATGTGTGTGCCGTGTGTACAGTATACAACAAGTGTAAAGTGGACTACAGTGTGTGCAGTGTACAGAGTACAGAAAGTACGAGACAGGAATGAAAAAGCGGAAAAGAAGTGTACCTCCCAAGCCCGCCAATAGCCTCCAAGCAGCTGGCCGCTGCCGCGAGAAGCCGAACTCATGTACCCGTAGAGAGTGGACAGAGCCGCGCCGCCCCAGTCATAGTGTAAAATGTCCCGGACGTCCGCCAGTGCGCTGAGAAGACAGAGAGGCACGGTGTTCGCCCGGTCGGCGAAGATGGTAGTCCCGAACAGGAACATGAGGAAGCCGCGAGCATACCTCTCCACGTCCTCCTGGGTCATCTGCGCCTCCTCCTCCAACGCGGGCTGGACCCGAAACTGTACCTCGAACCAGGAGTATCGGACGAAACCTGGGCGAGCTAGGGGTGGCGCCTCCCCCAGTAGATGGACCTGAGCTGCGGTCCACTCATCCATCGCGATGTCAAATGGGATCGGATCACCTCCCACCCCGATGCCTATGAGCATCGAGAAATCATGAGGGGTCATCGTCATATCCCCTGCAGCAGAGAAATGAAAAGAATCGGTGGTGTCCCACCACCTCTCCGCCAGAGCGGCGAGGAGAGGTCTGCATGTGGACAATCTGGAGAGCCCTCGGCAGAAGGCGCCGAAGCCCGCCCGGTCCACGATGCGTCGGACTGCGTCGGGGAGCTCATCATACCACTCCCGTGCACCAGTATTCCCATACCCGCGAATGGTATGGGAACCCTCCTGTAAACAGAGCATAACAATTGCAAGACAACATTCAAAATGCAGTTTTGAAAGGACAGATATAGCATGTATGCAAGTTTGTCGGATTCAGACGAATACCGGGTGCCGGTGTGCTTGCAGTGAAATACGTGTGATGTGTCAGCGTGTTCGAGTGTTTCAGAACAGATATAGCATGCATGCAGGTTTGACAGATTCAGACAAATACTGGGTGCCAGTGCGTACGCAGTGAAAAACAGTGAGTGCAGTGTGTTTGAGTGATTCAGGGCTAGTGCAGTGTGTGTGCATGTGTCAGTCTCAAACAGATATCAGTTGTATGTATGTTTACAGTCAACTACAGTCTACAGCATATCAGTTTTCAGTAGTTAAAGAATACAACTAACTATGACAGTTTTTGTATCCTACATTGCGGAAAGTAAAGCAGAAGAAAGAGAGTTACCTCAGAAGTGCCGAATGAAAGGTGGAAGGTAGGCTCACGCAGTAGTAGCTCAGGCGCCACATGCCTCTCGAAGCTCCGGAACTGACGCAGGCCGTCGGGGGGGCAGAACATGGATCGCCGGCCGGTAGGTTGCCGGGTCGAACGGGCGCTCGCTCAGTGGTAAGAGCTCGACCCCGGGATCCGTTTCGTGGTCCGGGGGAGTCCCGCCACGTGGAATGTCGTCCGCCATGTAGAGAATGGTGTGAAAATGGCCGGGAAAAGGAAAACCGGGCAGGAATACGAAGAGTCAACCGGAAAGTCAACTCCTGAGAGGGTCGGAAATGACCGGGAAGGCCGGAATGTGAAAAGGCACAAGAATGAAAAGGAAAATGAGGGGAACAAACCCCGAAAAGGCGAGAACGCCAAACGAGGCACCGAAACAAAAATGTGATCGGTGGAAAATGTCCGAAACGCGAAGAAAATCGCGAATCCGACGACGAAACGGGCGTAGAACGCGAAGAAACGGGCGAAAAAAGAGAGAGAAACACTCTAGAGAGAGAGAGCAAGAGTTTTCGGCAGTGGAAAAGTGAGGAATAGGGTTTTGAAACCCTATTTTATAACACCCAAGGTGAAAAGTCAAAACTGCCCCGCATCAGCAACTGTTTGCCGGTCGGCAATGTTTTGTGCCGGCTGGCACTTTTTTGTGCCGATGGAATTATTTTGATGCCGGCGGCCAGCCGGTGGCCTCCCCTCCCGGCCGGTGATGTTCCCACAGCCTTGTTTAGGCCATGTGAGGAGTTTTTGGTCTTCATAGCTCAAGAAGGTGCAAGAAAGTGCATTCCCGACGCTCAACCGGCCTCCGTTCTGACTTCGGACTGCATCCGCCGTGCGTAGCACTCCAACTCATGCAGGGTGTATCCTTTTCGTATCCTTTTGACTTTTACAGGATTCAAAAGTTGCCCCATGTTTATCGCATAACAATCGCACTGTTTTGTGCATTTCAATCAATCGCACTGTTTTGTGCAGTTTATTGCTCGCGCTGTTTTGCGCGTCGCACTGTTTTGTGCATTTCAAACAATCGCACTGTTTTGTGCATTTCAAACCGTCGCACTGTTTTGTGCATTTCAAGTCGTCGCACTGCTTTGTGCATTTCAAACCGGCGCACTATTTTGTGCATTTCAAACCATCACGCTGTTTTGTGCATTGCATTCTGTTGCGCGGTTTCGCGCATCTCGTTGCATTTTTACCTGCGTAGACCGCATGTTAATTACACTACCTGCGTAGACCGCATGTTTGTAATCGTTTCCTTACCTGCGTAGACCGCATGTTAATTACATTACCTGCGTAGACCGCATGTTTGTAATCGTTTCCTTACCTGCGTAGACCGCATGTTAATTACATTACCTGCGTAGACCGCATGTTTGTAATCGTTTTCTTACTTGCGTAGACCGCATGTTAATTACATTACCTGCGCAGACCGCATGTTTGTAATCATTTCTTTACCTGCGTAGACCGCATGTATTGCTTGCGTAGACCGCATAATTGTTCAATTTCTTTCTTTGCGTAGACCGCATGTTTAATTTCATTACCTGCGTAGACCGCATGTTTTGATTGCGTAGACCGCATGTTTAATTTCATTACCTGCGTAGACCGCATGTTTTGATTGCGTAGACCGCATGTTTAATTTCAATACCTGCGTAGACCGCATGTCTTGATTGCATAGACCGCATACTTGTCAATTTCATTACTTGCGTAGACCGCATGCTTATGATCAATTTCGTTGCCTGCGTAGACCACATGCTTCACTTACATGTTCGTATTTTCACAGCATTGTTATGCTCCCCACTTGCTTTGCGCTGTCACGCATTTCGAGTACACTATTATGCATATTGCTAACAATATTGTACCTATTTAGTTTATTTTCTTTGCAGGCACGATATTGTATGTACGGTTCATTTGAAATTGGTGCAACCAGATGAGCCGGACAGGTATTTCACGGTCTAGGAGACCTTAAATCCTTGGAAGGTGCAAGACCTTTAATGCATTGGTGTGCACACTATTGCTTTGTACATGTCTTAAGCCGCGTGTTGTCGCGCATTCCATACAACATGCATTTCTTGCATCATGTGCATCTCAAAAAAAAAAAAAAAAAAAAAACAATCATAGTGCATTGTCATGCATTTCCATTGTAGCTTGCATGCATCCATTGCATTTTTCCCAGTAGATCGCATCACACTGCATTGTCATGCATTTTTGTATAAACATCCATCCCAGTGCATATTTGTAGATATTGCATTGTAGATTGCATGCATTCATTGCATCACCTTCCGCCTATGGCTTGCGCCTTTCCAGGTTGAGCTTCGTTTGGTATGTGTCCTTACTTTTCATGTTAAAACACAGTTCTGCATGTGTATCGCGCCGATTCCACGCTGATATGTTGGTTGAGGGTTGCGGCACCTTTTCTGTGTTACACATGGCTCGTACGTGTACATGCCCTTCCTAGGCAAGATTTGGTTTGGCCTGCGTGCCATATCCATTGCCATCTTCCTAGCATATCCATATATATTACATTGTAGTGTAATTTTTGCATCCGGCATTAGGATCGTAGTCCTTTCTCCAGCGGGTCGTTTCCCCACTTATGTCAATTCCACCCAATACTTGTTCTTGGGTCTGTCTACAATACTCATAGTTCAGTTGACCGTTCTATGGTAGACAGACTTGTTATCTCCATCAATCTATTTGACATAGGTGTGGTTTCAAACCGCTCGTGATTGGATCACGATTCAAATGCTTCGCATGTAGCTTGCATTGTTTCAATTACATTGCATCTTCATTTGCATTGTTTATACATTGTTTTGTATACATTGCATTTCGTTTTGCATCCACATTTGCATTGTTATACATGTTGCTAACAATATTGTACTTGTTAAGTTTGTTTTCTTTTCAGGCACGATATTGTATGTACGGTTCATTTGAGGCTGGTGCAACCAGACGAGCCGCACAGGTATTGTATCCTCCGAGTGAGACGTATTGAGAATTGCATAATTCTCTTACATCCTTTCTGCATTGTAGTGTAGTTCGTTGTATGCTAGCTTAAAACTGTCGCATGTATGCTTCGTTACAACTTTATTTGCATGATCATAAGTTATGCCCGGCTCTGTGCATTGTCTTGCATTTTGCCCCCGCCTTCGGGCGCATATCTTGATTGTCTTGCATGTTTGTCTAAGTCTTCGGCCTTGTCAAAAATGGGTCGTCTCTGGGCTTTGACATTCACTCCCGTCATTGTTATGACTTTCGAGTTCTGTCAAAGAGGGGCAACTGTAGACACCCCATTTTTGACCGTCCTGAAGACTTGGACGTCACCGTTTGAACACACGGTGATCTTCTATGTTTGTGTTCGTTTGGAGTTCCCGGAGGTCTCGGCTCGTGCACCTTGCCTCAGGATCCCCGAACTCGACCGTTTAGTGTCTGGTTTTGCACCAAACACTTGCATCTTGCCCTTGAGAGGCAGGGTGGGGCTTGTAGACCATCCCCACCCACCACCGGCAGTGGCTAGAGGCCACCGGCTGGTGTTTTGCTGCCACCGGCAATTTTTATTGCCGGCCGGCACTTTTTGTTGCCGGTCAGCACTATTTTGTGCCGGTCGGCACTCTTTTTGGCCAAGATGGCATTTTTGGCCGGCCGTTTGCTGTTCATCTGCTTTTGCAGATATTTTTAGACAGCTGTCTTACTTTTGCATCCCTCCATACACGTGTATGGAGGGATCTCCCTCTTGTAAAGCTTGTCTTGTAAGCTTTACAAGACATATAGAGGAGCTCTCTCTCTTGTTGCAAGGGTTGGAGATTTTGGACATTGGAGGGAAAGAAAACACAGACCAAGCTCTGGTTTTTCTAGGGTTAGGGTTAGATACACACTCTATCTCTCTTTCCCTCTCTTTTGTGCTCTTGTGTGTGTTTTAGTCCATACTATTGCACACAAGCACCTAGTGTTTCACCTTCCTCTTGGAGCTGAGGTTCTAAAGGGTTTGTTTTGAGGTTTTGGTGTTGGATTCAAGCTAAAGGAGGCCATTGGAGCACCATTTGTAAAGGGGTCATCAAGGGTGAGAATCTAGACCCATTTTCCCCCATTTTTGCATTGATTTTATACCTATCTTAGAGCTGTTTTTGTGCTTATTGTATAACATAAAAAAGTTCTGTTTTTAGACCCTCTTTGTTGTTTATTAAGAGTGTTTTGTTTTTTGAGGGTTGTTGACCACCCTTAGGCCTTAAAAGGCCTCATTTTGAGCCATTTTGTGCTAGCTCCGGGATTTTGGTGTTGGGGTCTCTTCACCACTGAAATCTTGAGGGATTTCAGTGGTGAAGATGATGCCTGAAGTCCCAAGAAGGAGAGGGCCACCCCCTCTCCTTGTTGTCCTTGAAAAGGGCATGTTTTGGCCTCTTGAGAGAGCATTATGCTTGAGTGTGTGTTGAGCATGTTTGGGCTGTTTTTCATGCTTATATATCCTTAATATAACATGACTTTAAGTTGGTTTTGGTATTCCATGCATGCTTAGCATAGTTGCCTTGTAATGCCATGTTTATGCCTTAATGTGCCTTAGGTTGTTAGCCTTTGTGGGAGCATGTTTTAGGCTTAGTCTTGTGAAGATTATGTGCTTATTTTGCCATGTTTTAGGTCTGTCCATAAGTGTTTGGGTCGATTTTGGCATGCTTGATATAGCTCCTTTGTATTTGGGCTTGTTAGCCTTGAGTATGTGCATGTGTAGCATGACATCTTTGCATCGAATTGGTGATTTGGGGTCCCTCCACATGTTATTTCAGTCCCATTTCCATGCTTGTTTGATTGCCTTGCATGCCTCTTTAATGCCTTGGAAGCTTGTGTAGCAATGCTCCATGTTTTGGTGTTTATGCATGCCTTTGTTTTTGGGTCATTTAGATGTCATCTAAGTGGTCCTTAGGCCTTGTATTGATGCCCCAAAACTCTGTTTTTGGTTGATAAGCTCATACCATGTTTGGTCTTGTAAGTGTATTTCAATGCTCCTTGGATTTGCTTTGAACACTTAGACTATTTGTTGCATGTTTAGCTTGACTTATTGCTTGGTTTGGTACCATGTATTAGCATGATTTTCAGAGCTTATGTTGCATGCTTTTAGTCCATGAATGTCTCTTTCAAGTGTGCTTCAATGTTGCTTGCTTTGTGCCTAAGTGTTGGGTCTTAACATGTGTATGTGTGCATGTGTGTTTAGCATCCATTTTGGGCATTAATGGCTACTGTTTTAGGCCTATTTGGAGCTGCCTAATTCATGCATAAGTCCATCTTTCCATTAGTTTGCATTGCCATATGTATGCTTGTATGCTTGCATAAGCTTGTCACCATGCCATGTTGCATCCTTAGTTTGTATGCTTAGGTTGCATTGCATGTTGCATGCATTCCTTGCCCCTTGATTTGGTGATAGGGATTAGGACTTTGATTTGATTTGGTTTGCATTTCATTTGAAATCAAAGTTGCATACTTGGTTCTTTGGGCCATCATGCATGGAAATGCGTGATTGATGGTCCGAGAATCGAGGCACATGCCCCTTTGAGTCATTATCATGATAAGGGACATGGTTGGTGCATATATGCCTTGAATTGTGCGGCCATGCTTTGTCTTGCCCTCTGTTGCTGTGAGTTGCAGGTTCTGCAGGCTTTCTTTGCCGACCGGCAGTGTAAGGTGCCGGCCGGCAATCTTTTCTCTGCCGACAACTCCATTTTGTGCCGATGGCCACACACCAGTGCCGGTGGTAATTCCACTCAGCCGGTGGCACTCCCCAGTGTCCAGGAATGCAGTCCTGAGGTTTAGACAGCCTCCAGAGGAGCAGAGGAAAGAAAACAGAGGCAGCCTATGCATGGCGGCGCGTTTCCCGAGGCGATTTTTCTGTTTTAATTAATTTATTAAATTAATTAATTTGTAATATTAATTAGCTTGCGTAGTTAATTAATTTGTAATATTTATTTCCCACCCTCCGAGCGAGGGCGAATCTGTAATAAGTGTGCGTGGGTGGTGTGTATGTCTTCCAATCCCCACTTCTTTCTTCCCTTTTACTTACCTGCTTTGATGGTTAGTATTAGGGCACGTTTAATTTAGCATACCTTATGCTATGCATGTGTGCATCCGTGCATTTGTATTGCATGCATTGGGCTTGGTACATCACGCTAACTGCATTTGTACTTCAATTCAAAAATTGACTATGTGATAGTTGATTGCATTTCACATGCCATGTTTAAGATTAGCCGAGCCCATCTAATTGCATCCTGTATGTGTTGCATTAGACAAATTAGCATGAACTAGGACACGTATGTTTTGCTAACTAGTTTACTGTTTTGGCACGGAGTACGATGTAAGTATTTATGCTTTAGCATCTCGTATGTGTGTGAATGTTAACATGACAGTATGCTTGCCATGCGGCTAAATGCTTATGTGTTAAACTGTTTGAAATGCCTGTGGGTGAAGGTTGGATTGTTTGAGTTGGAAAAACTCATTAAAATCCGTGTTTTAGCCTACTTGCGAGTAGCAAATTCCAAAGCATTTTCCAAAACAAACGGATATGCAATGTTTGTTTCCAAATTAGGCAATCTTGTCTATACTTGTTTTCTGCGCGCATAACATAGTAATTCTAAGCTAATAAATGGAATAAGAACACATAAAGTTTTCAAATACGGATATCATGGTTAGTAGAGGCCGGTCTTCGGACCGGGCGAAAGGGGGTGCTCATAGCTGACCTTCCCCGATCGTACCCAAGCTACCGAGCCGAGACAACTCCGGTGATGACGGACATGTGGCCTTCGGCACCGAGTCAAGGTTTCCTAAATTTCCCATTTTAAAAATATTTAGGTGGCGACTCTGTATCTGGCAAAGTAGTCCATGTTTGGCACTACTTTTTCAAAGATCTGTTTCTCAAAACGATTTGCCAGATTTGGACTCTTTCGTTCAGATTAAGAACCGTGACACAAATCGAGTCCGAACTGTAGCATGAGGCCCACGGGCGCGTCTACAGTGTTCGAACTGTAATGCATGAGATATGGTAAGTAAACGCCATATTTACATATCTGCCGCTGTGCAGGATAATCCGTATTGGTGTTCGAGTGTTCGAACCCCAATGCGTGAGAAATGGTAAGTAAATGCCGTATTTACATATCTGCCACTGTGCAGGAGAATCCGTATAGGTGTTCGAATGCTCGAACCGTAATGCATGAGAAATGGTATGAAAATGTCATATTTACATATCTGCCACTGTGCAGGAGAATCCGTATAGGTGTTCGAGGGTTCGAACCGTAATGCGTGAAAAATGTTAAGTAAACGCCGTATTTACAAATCTGCCACTGTGCAGGAGAATCCTTATAGGTGTTCGAGTGTTCGAACCGTAATGCATGAGAAATGGTATGTAAACGTCGTATTTACATATCTTCCACTGTGGAGGAGAATCCGTATAGGTGTTCGAGTGTTCGAACCGTAATGCGTGAGAAATTGTAAGTAAACACCGTATTTACATAGCTGCCACTGTGCACGAGAATCCGTATAGGTGTTCGAGTGTTCGAACCGTAATGCAGGAGAAATGGTATGTAAACGCCGTATTTACATATCTGCCACTGTGCGGAGAGAATCCGTATAGGTGTTCGAATGTTCGAACCGTAATGCGTGAGAAATTGTAAGTAAACACCGTATTTACATATCTGCCACTGTGCAGGAGAATCCGTATAGGTGTTCGAGTGTTCGAACCATAATGCGTGAGAAATGGTAAGTAAACGCCGTATTTACATATCTGCCACTGTGCAGGAGAATCCGTATAGGTGTTTGAGTGTTCGAACAGTAATGCGTGAGAAATGGTAAGTAAACGCCGTATTTACATATCTGTCGCTGTGCAAGATAATCCGTATAGGTGTTCGAGTGTTCGAACCGTAATGCATGAGATATGGTAAGTAAACGGCGTATTTACATATCTGCCACTGTGCAGGATAATCCTTATAGGTGTTCGAGTGTTCGAACCGTAATGCGTGAAAAATGGTAAGTAAACGCCGTATTTACATATCTGCCACTGTGCACGAGAATCCGTATAGGTGTTCGAGTGTTCGAACCGTAATGCATGAGAAATGGTATGTAAACGCCGTATTTACATATCTGCCACTGTGCTGGAGAATCCGTATAGGTGTTCGAGTGTTCGAACCGTAATGCGTGAGAAATTGTAAGTGAACACTGTATTTACATATCTGCCACTGTGCAGGAGAATCCGTATAGGTGTTCGAGTGTTCGAACCTGTAATGCGCGAGAAATTGTAAGTAAACGCCGTATTTACATATCTGCCAATGTGCAGGAGAATCCGTATAGGTTTTCGAGTGTTCGAACCGTAATGCGTGAGAAATGGTAAGTAAACGCTGTATTTACATATCTGCCACTGTGCAGGATAATCCGTACAGGTGTTCGAGTGTTGGAACCGTAATGCATGAGATATGGTAAGTAAACGGCGTATTTACATATCTGCCACTGTGCAGGATAATCCTTATAGGTGTTCGAGTGTTCGAACCGTAATGCGTGAAAAATGGTAAGTAAACCCCGTATTTACATATCTGCCACTGTGCACGAGAATCTGTATAGGTGTTCGAGTGTTCGAACCGTAATGCGTGAGAAATTGTAAGTAAACGCCGTATTTACATATCTGCCACTGTGCACGAGAACCCGTATAGGTGTTCGAGTGTTCGAACCGTAATGCTTGAGAAATGGTAAGTAAACACTGTATTTACATATCTGCCACTATGCAGGGAAATCCGTACAGGTGTTCGAGTGTTCGAACCGTAATGCATGAGATATGGTAAGTAAATGTTGTATTTACATATCTGCCACTGTGCAGGATAATCCGTATAGGTGTTCGAGTGTTCGAACCGTAATGCATGAGAAATGGTACCATTTCTTGTGCATTAGGGTTCGAACACTCAGATATGTAATTATGGTGTTTACTTACCATTTCTCATGCGTCGGGGTTCGAACACTCCGACACTTATTCGGATCCTTTTGCATGATGGTAGATATGTAATTATGGTGTTTATTTACCATTTCTCTTGCATTAGGGTTCCAACAGTCGGACACTTATTCGGATCCTCTTGCATGATGGCAGATATGTAATTATGGTGTTTACTTACCATTTCTCATGCATTAGGATTCGAACACTCGGACACTTATTCAGATTCGCTTGCATGATGGCAGATATTTAATGACGGTGTTTACTTACCATTTCTCATGCATTAGGGTTCCGACACTGGAACACTTATTCAGAACCTCTTGCCTGATGGCAGATATGTAATTATTGTGTTTAGTTACCATTTGTCATGCATTAGGGTTCGAACACTCGGACAGTTATTCAGATTCGCCTGCAAAATGGCAGATATGTAATTACGGTGTTTACTTACCATTTCTCTTGCATTAGGGTTATAACACTAGCATACTTGTTCGGACCGTCTTGCATGATGGCAGATATGTAATTACGGTGTTTACTTACCATTTCTCACGCATTAGGGTTCGACCACTCGGACACTTATTGGTATTCTCCTGCATGATGGCAGATATGTAATTTCTGTGTTTACCTACAATTTCTCGTGGATTCGGGTTCAAACACTCAGACACTTATTCGGATTCCTCTGCATGATGGTAGATATGTAATTATGGTCTTTATTTACCATTTCTCATGCATTATGGTTTGAATACTCGGACACTTATCTGGATTCTCCTGCATTATGGCATATATGTAATTACGGTGTTTCCTTACCATTTCTTGTGCATTAGGGTTCGAATACTCGGACACTTATCCGGATTCTCCTGCATGATGGCAGATATGTAATTACAATGTTTCCTTACCATTTCTCGTGCATTACGGTTCAAACACTCGGACACTTATTCGAATCCTCTTGCATGATGGCAGATAAGTAATTATGCCATTTACTTACAATTTCTCATGCATTACGGTTCGAACATTTGGACACTTATTCGGACCCTCTCGCATGATGGAGGATATGTAATTTTGCTGTTTACTTACCATTTTTCATGCATTACGGTTCGAACACTCGAACACTTATTTGGATTCTCTTGTATGTTGGCAGATATGTAATTACGTTGTATACTTACCATTTCTCATGCATTAGGGTTCGAACACTCGGACACTTATTCGGATTCTCCTGCATGATGGCAGATATGTAATTATTGTGTTTACCTACCATTTCTCATGCATTCGGGGTCGAACACTCGGACACTTATTCGGATTCTCCTGCATGATGGTAGATATGTAATTATATTGTTTATTTGACATTTCTCATGCATTATTTTTCGAACACTCGGACACTTATGCGGATTCTCCTGGACGATGACAGGTGTGTAATGACGATGTTTAGTTACCATTTCTCATGCATTCCAGTTCGAACACTCGGACACTTATTCAAACCCTCTTGCGTGATGGCAGATATGTAATTATTCTGTTTAGAGACGGACATGACCTCGTGATGGCAGATGTTTAGTTACCACTTGTCACACCCTAAACCCGCCCCTAAAAGTTTGGGCATGACCTCTTTAGAGACAGACATGTAACCTGGTAATATAACATACGGGGCCTTATCGGAAGCACAAAAATAAATAGATAAATAATAATGAACAATTAAACTCCATTGAGCTACTCCTACATGCCAGGATCTCATTCATCACATGCATTATACCGGATAAATAAAGTTCCAAACTATATCCCAGAGTATGTACATACACATTTACAGTTCCAGCCCTAAAGTCGGGTGTATACAAAAACAAACATGAAAGGTATATACAACAACCTTAGATGGACACTCATAAGCAAACCAACATCTTGACAACTTAAGAAATTAAATGACTTAAACAGTGCCTGAACATATGAAGGTTGACAAAAGGAAGCGGCGTCTTGGCTAGGACTGACCGCCTGATTAGTGACCTATAGAAACAGACATAACAGAGGGTGAGCCGGGCTCAGTGAATAGTAATACATAAATAAACCAATGCTTAACTTGAAACATAATTCATATCAATGAATAAAAAGGTGCAGAGTTCACATAGTTAGTCTGAATCTGTGCAAAGTACATAACGGCCTTAGGCCCAATCCTGCAACATGAACATAATGGCTATAAAGCCTTTGAAACATGGTGGCACGAGGCCCTTGAAACGTGTGGCACGAGGCCCTTGTAACTTGTGGCATAAAGCCCTTGTAACATATGGCACTAAGGCCCTTGAAAATGGCATGAAGCCCTTGCAAACATATTGGCATTAAAGCCCTTGAAAATGGCATAAAGCCCTTGAAAGTGGCATAAAGCCCTTAAAAATGGCATGAAGCCCTTGTAAACATATTGGAATTAAAGCCCTTGTAAATGGCATGAAGCCCTTGAAACATGCATGTATGAACCCAAGAGGTGTCTCACACGGATTCTAGAGGTGACTCACATTGTAGCACTTAGTTCCGTGTAGCACTTTGTTTCATTTCATAACAACTTATATAGATGGCCATAAGCCTCATAACTTTCACGGAATGGCTTTCAGCCTCATAATTTTCACATATGTATGGACTTAAGAGGTGGCTCATACAGATTCTAGAGGTAACTCGCACTGCAGCACTTAGTTCCGTATAGCACTTTGCTCCATACCAGAAATTAATAGGTTTTCTAGACCAAACCGTACATATCATGTCATATTATAAACGGAATCAAATCATACATATTTTTTTATACTTAAATCATAAGCAGAAATCAAAAGTCATATTCGTAACATACTTGAATTTGTAACATACATGAACTTGTACCATGTGTAAACTTATAACATACTTGAACTTGTACCATACTTAAACTTAAAACATACGTAAACTTGTAACATACCTATACTTGTAACATGCTTAAATCTGTAACATACTTAAACTTGTAATGTACATAAACTTGTAACTTAATTACTTAAATTTATAACATGCGTGAACTTGTAACATGCTTATACTTGTAATATACTTGAACTTGTAACGTACATACAATTGTAACTTAATTATTTAAACCATGGTATTATTACCCCAGGGTAAGGGCCATGTGCTAAGGATATCATGAATTCATTAATTCAAACGTAACAGATCATAACTAGAGCATTTCATGATTATTTAGACCTGTTGGCCTTTAGCTCTTACATATATTGGCATTAAACTTGTTGGCATTTAGCCCAAACATTATCATAGCAAACTTATTTCAGAGTCTTACAGAATTCCAGAATCACAGGAGGGTTGTTTCATTCTTTCTCTTACTTATGCACTTTCCTTGAATCATTTACACAAACACATAACATTTATCTTCCTTGAATCATTTATATACATATAACATTTATCTTCCTTGAATCATTTACATACATATAACATTTATCTTCCTTGAATCATATACATACATAAGTAACGGAATTAACAGAATACTAATGGCAAGCATTAGCGGTGGTAAAGCGTACTACTACTCACAGTGTTCAGGTGCGTGGTCCGTCCTTGTAGCTAATCCTACACAAGTCACGTAATTCAAACATAATTCATCATAGTGCAACATCATTTAGTTCATTAACACCATTTGCAATTCAACATAATACAAAATAAACCCTTGAATCTCATTTTAACATTCCAAAACCGAGTTCATGTCATCCATATCCTTACTAAATTATTCCCCTAATTTTTCCTTTCCATGATAGCATGAATTCCAACATTTATAACAAAGTTCATTCGCAAATTTTAAACATAATTTCCAAATATTTCCAAATTCCAATTAAACTTGAACACATCTAATTCAACACCTCAATTTCATTATTCTACTTTCAATTTGGGCCAAAACATTGGGTATCATTATTAATCAACCTAGGGTTTCAAGAAAAATGAGGATTTTTAACAAAAATTCACACTTATTAAATCGCCACTTTTAATTCCAATTTTCCCAATGATTCTACATCTAGGATTCACAATTCATCATTTTAACCCACCAATTTAACTTCCAATATCTTAAACTCTAAATCTCCAAATCTCATAATATGCCCTAGATGATAAAAATGAAGATTTTTGTATTAATATAACGAAGTTACCATAAATCTATCCATAGATGTAAGTATTGAGGAGATCTAGAACCCCTACCTCGAAGAACAAACAAAGGAGCGAGCTTGGATGAGATTCCACCTCAATTTTGAAATTCAATCGGTTGGAAATGTTGACACTTTCTTGTTCTCCATCCTTGATACAAGATCCATGGAGGATTTGTTGATAAAAGTGGAGGAAATCAAGGTTTTGGAAGCTAGGGTTTCGGACATGGAAGAGGGGAGAAGAAGAGAGGAAAAGAAATTGAAAGAAATGGTCAAAAATCCCGTTTTTAGAGCTGCTGTCCCGCACAGACCGCACGTGCGGCGCTATTCCCCGCACGTGCGGCTCTGCTTCCAGCACAGATGTGAAAACTTCAAACGGGTATAACTCTCTCATTGGGACTCCGTTCTAGGTCGTTCTTGTGTCCAAATCGAAGCCTCGGAAATAAAATTTCCAATGGTTCTAACCTCACATTCAAATTCAAAGTGTGGAAAAAGAAAAGGACAAATGAATGATGGCTGATCGTAGGTTAATTATTCGAATTAAATTCGTTGGTCCAATCTTACTTTACCATCATACCACCACCTCAAACAATACCCCAAAATAAGGTATGAACATTCCAAATACACTATTAAGAATGTCAAAAATGAGCCCATGCTCGAGCGGAGGGTAAAAAAATTCCAAGCCGATACAATAAAGGTCGCCATAACTCAGCAGATAAGTCTTTAATTCCGATAGATATAGTTGAATTAAAACACATTAACCCCTAATTAAATAAGGATGACTTTATATACGCATTTTGGGGTCATTACAGGTTTACTTGGTGATGAAAGATGTGCAAGGAAAATGTTCGATTTCTTCAGCAACGAGAGAGTCAAATCGCAACTTCACGCCCCTTTTTGGACCAAAACTATTTTGAATGGTTTTTAGACCTTAAAACCCTCTCTTTCACAACATTTTTGAAAATAGGATTCTACGATGTTCCGACGCTCGCATTTTGTTAAATGTCGCGCTTCTCGGTAAATCGAGCAAGGACAACGTGGAAATGAATGAAGGAGAGATGAACTCTTTTGGAGAATCTTTCAAAACACCTTGTTTAGGGGTTTGGAGTTGAAGAAAGGAAGAGGAGAGGGAAGAAACCCAGTTGGGGAAGGAGTTGGGCTTGAACCACTAAGAGAGAGTCGAGCGGCCCTCGTTAAATCGGGCCTATCCATTTGTACACTTGGAGTTCAGCTGTGACACCAATATCGTTGAAAAGACGATTTCTGGGGCTTCATTTTGCACTCAAGAATCTCCTAAGCCGAGTCCAGATGGGGGAGATATGCTTGTTGGAAGTTGGGTATCAATCCGGTTGGACCGAAACTGAGCAGTCTTCACTAAAAGAGGGATATCTCTTGGAACACTTGGAATTTTGATGCAAGGAAGGCACCATTGGAAAACTTACTTCCGGGGCTTCAATTTTCACACAAGAATGACCTAAAAAGGCATCCAGATGAAGGAGTTAGGCTTTCTTCAAGTCAGGGACCAAGGCTGATTTTTGCTGCCGGATTCTATGGGAGTATGCTGGCCATGAATGGCCAATGCCGGCCCTATGCCATCCAAAAGTGACCCCTACCGGCCATAAGTGAGCCACTTCTGGCCACAACTGATGGCCAGCAGAACACTTTGTCTCAGCAGATTTCATGCTAGATCTTTTAAGCCAGCTGGTTTCCACTCATCCCTCCTCCATACACGTGTATGGAGGGATGAAGCCCTTTCCAAGCTTGTTGAATGAGCTTTACATTGCATTCTTCTATATAAGGAGAGGCTCTTCCTCTCTATTAGAGGTTCAGCATTTTTGGAGGAGTTGTATCTCTCTCTCTATATTTCTCACTCTCTCTCTCTATGTTGCTTCGAATAGTGTTGTAAAGTCCATTTTTCTTACACTTTTGCACTACAACACATAGAGATACACCACCATCTCTGAGCTGAGGTTCTTGGGGGTGTTACTTGAGCTCTGAAACTTGGTTTCTAGCCTCTGAGGTTACTGGTTTCGAAGTAGGTCTTCAAGGGTGAGTATATTCCCCATTTTAGCATTTATTTGTACCTCATTTTGGCCACCCTTGATATTATTTTAGGCCTTACTTTCAACTGAAATTTTTTTTTTTAAAGCGTTTTTGATGATTGTTTACGGTCTTTTTGGTTCTAGGGGTGTGCAACTCTCTTGTATGCCTTGTTAGGCCTTATTTTGGGCCATGCCTTAAGCCCTTTGAGGTAGTCTTGGTTTGGCCTTTTAGCCACTGAAATCCAGTGGATTTTTAATGGTAGGCATGTGGTTTTAAGGCCTAAAACCAGAGGGGGATGACCACCCCCCAAATTTTTGTTTTCTTTGCTTGAGTTTTTGGCCTATCAAAGGAGCATGTATCCCTTTACTTTTGAGGCTTGGTTCAGGCCTTTTTTTTGTGACTTTTAGGACCTTCCTTGACTCTTTCCATGGCTGGTTTGGTCACTTTTGCATGCTTCTTGTATGTGTAGTGTAATCCCATTTGTGGCTCATCAAAGTAGCATGTTTGCCTAGCTTATGTTGAGTCCATTTCAGCATGCTTTTGGTGATGTTTTTCCATGACATAACCCTATCTAAAGTGGGTTTGGCCATCTTTTGCATGCTCCATAGACTTGTAGAACAAATCTTGCTTACTAGCTTTATGTGCATGATGGTTTGACTCATCATTCCAGCATGTTTTGGCTTTGCTCCAACATGATTTTATTCTTATCTTGGGCTGCTCTGGGACTATTTTAGGTTGCCGTGGTCATATCACTCATGTTTTGTATAGCTATAGTGTAAATGCTTCGGCTAGTCTTGGGTTTCGAGGCCCCTACCATGCCATGCATGTGATGTTTCCATGCTTTGCCATCATTTCGAATGTTATTTCAGCCCATGAAATGTGCTCATACACCTACATTTGACATGCTTTCAATGTCTTAGAGAGTTTGTGTTTTATGCCTCATGAATGGATCATTGTGCATGCCTCTATGCTTAGGTCTTTGGGATTTCATTTCAGTGGGTTTTGGGGCTTATTTTGACATACCATAGCTCTGATTTTCATTGGTTAAGTCATGCCATGTTTGGTTGTAATAGGTGTAGTGCAATCCCCCTTGTTGGCCTTACTTGCACCATGCTTTATGCCTTTCATGTTGACTTGTTTTTGGCCTTGGTCCATGCATGTTTTAGATTCATTTTGGCATGATCTAGGACTATTTTGGTTGTCCTTGGCCCTTTGGGGTTCGATTCATGTGGCCTTGGTACAAGTTCCTTGGTTATTCTTAAGCTTTGAACATCCTAGCATGCTATGCTTGCATTGTTTAGTTGATTTGGCCTCAATTTACATGAGATTTCAGAGCTTTTCTCATTGCCACATTATCATGATTATCACTCCTTGCTCATGTTTGAGAGTTGTGTCCTTATGCCTTAATTCTTGGGTCATTGGCTTGCATGCTTGTATATGCTTTTTTTTATGCCATTAATTCATCATTTTGGCCACTGTTTTGGGCACGGCTGAGGTCTTCCCATTTCAGTTTAAGTCCATCTCTACATGTTGTTGCATGTTTGTCTTGCATGTTGTTACATGCTTGTTGCGTACTTGTTACGTTGCATGTTGTCGCATGCTAGTTCCATTACATGTTGTTGCATGTTTGATTCTTGAATTTTGTTGCATGCTTGGCACATTGCATGTTCACATGTTTAGCTTGCATTGCATTTGGCATGCTTGGTACCTTAGCCTTGTGTGCATGCTTGAGTCATATTGCATTTGGCATGCTCATATGGCATTGCATAACATTTCCATTGTATATGCCATCCTTGCATTGCATTATTGTTTGGATTAAGTGTTAATCTGAGCACGAGAAACGAGGGGAATTTCATACTTCAAGTGATGAAACGTATCTCAATTCTCGGTCGCCAACGCTCTTGATTATCCATGAAAGAGTTCTAGGCATTTGTGTGTTGTTGTGCATTCATTTTACATTGATTTGCACAAGTTGGATCTTTGGTCATCATGCATCGGGATGCGTGATTGGTGGTCTTGGATCCGACTATACCTCTCCCTTGATGTTTCGAGGTGATATGGGGTGGCATAATGCGTACATACCCTTGGGAGACCCTCTCCTTTCCTTATTTTGTGCTCTGCTGCAACTTGGTGACCCAGCACATTAGTGGCCGGCAGTGCCTTCCAGATGGCCGGCAGTGCTTCATTATTGGCCGGCAGTGCCCACTCTTGGCCGACAATATGGTCGGCAAATAACTCCCCATGGCCGGCAGGTCACTGATACACTGCCCAGGCCGGTTTTGGTAAGATCCAGCAACAAGTTCTCAAAGACACCCTGCAGACAGAGCCTCTAAAGAGCAACCGGAGAGCTTTTCGGGATAGCAACTGAGCATGCATCCTCTTCTCCTTCAACCAGAGCTGGAACAACATTATTTACTGTTTCGCTTACTTGTTAGTAGTATTCGGTTTTGTAATTTAATTAGTTAAATTGTTAATTAATTAAGTTTTGTAATAATTATTGTAGCTAGTTATTCATTCGGTTATGTAATAATTAATTAGCTTGTTAGTTAGTTAAATTAGTCGGTCTGTGTTATTCATTCGGACCCTCCGTCGAGAGGGCGAATTTTGTAATAAGTGTGCGTGCGTGTGTGCATGTCTTCCAACCCCCATTTCTTTCTCCCTTTTACTTACCTATTTTCAGTGGTTAGTTTTAGGGCATGTTTCAATTAGCATACTTATGCTTCGCATGTTTGCATCCGTTCATCTGTCTTGCATGCACCGGGCTCGGCGCATCATACTAACTGCATCGTATTTCAATCCCTATTTGAATACGTGTATCAATCGTTGCATTTCATATGCCATCTTAGGATAGCCGAGCCTATTTCTAGTTGCATTTTGCACGTGTTGCATTAGCCATCTTAACATGAACTAGGATCATGCATTGATTACTAACTAGTTTCTGTTTTGGCTCGGAGTACTCGGTGAGTGTTTATGCTTTAGCATCCTTGCATGTGTGTGAGTGATTGCCATGATAGCATGCTTACCATGAGGCTAACTACTTATGTGACATAACTGTCTGAATGCCTCTGGGTGAAGGTTGGATTACCTGAATTGGAATAATTCATCGAAATGCGAGTTTTAAGCCCACTTGCGAGGGACAAAATCATGTTTTCTAAGCCCACCTGAGAGTGGCAAATCCACGTCTTAGTCTACTTGCGAGTAGCAACTTCAAACCATTTTCAAACAAACATGAGATGTTTTATTCCAATTTGGGCGATCTAGTCTATACTTGTATGTTGTGCGCATCACATAGTAATTCTAGGCTAATACACCGGAATAAGAACACATGTGTTTTCAAAAACAATATATCATGTTAGTAAAGGCCGATCTTCGATCAGGCGAGGGGGCGTGCTCATTGCATGACCTTCCCCTCTCGTACCCAAGTTTCCCAGCCGAGGCAACTTTGGTGATGACGAACACGTGGCCTTAGGCACGAGTTTCCTAAATTCCCTCAAAATAAAATATTTAGGTGGCGACTCTGTATCTGGCAAAGCAGTCCATGTTTGGCACTTCTTTATAAAAATTTGTTTTCCAAAACGATTTGCCGGATTTGAACTCTTTGGTGATTTATCAGTCTTGCATTGTACTTTGTTAGCTCAGATGAAGAATCGTGACATTTGAGTCCGAACTGTAGTAGTGAGCTCTTTATGGGCGCGTCTACAGTTTCTGGTGACTCTGCTGGGGATTTAGAGAACATGACTCAAACTCATGATATCTTGTTTTGTTTACACTTTTGTGTTTGTTTGCATTGCATTTGCATTGGTGCGCCTAGGACACCATGTTTGCCACCTGCTATTCCTGAACGGTTTGTCGGAGGCTACATGCCACAAGGCTGACCGGTTACGGGCTCTGCCACGATGGGAACACAAACCCCGATTTTTACCAGGGCACCCCTTTTGACCATTCGACCTAGTGCATATCGGAATCCATAGTGACTATTCCAAACTAGGACAGGTTGCTTACCCGGTTATAGGTTGATTGAAACCGCTGTGTGCGTAGTGAAACCCTAGTTCTTGACGAAACTAGGACAGGGAAACCCTACCCCAACATATGAGTGTTTTGGTTCGTACTTACTTGCTATGTGCTGCCAGGAGTGTGTCTCTACAGGTTGCATGTATCAGTTGCAAGTCTGGGTATCAGGACTGAGGGCGTTAGTATTTTGAGGGAAATCAGTTTTACCTGAGGGTATCAGTTTACATGCGGAATTTTGGGCAGAATTCTGTAGAAAGTGCAGTTATTCAGCTATGCTCGTATCTGTTCCAGTGAATTGGGCTGAGATGCTGTCTATTTTTTCTTTTGCAAGGTAGTCGTGGAACCGTAGCTTCAGAAGGCTTCGATATCCCCGAGGATTCATTGGACTTGTGCCGATAGACTTTGTCAGGTCAGAGATTCAGTTCAGAGCAACCAGTATTTTCCTTCGTTGAGGCAAGGTAGAGAAAGGCCAGTCAAAGTTCAGCGGTTCGTCCGGTCCGTTAGTCACCAATCACGACATCAGCAGACCCGTGATGGCACAGGGTTCGGAAGAATTTGTGGCCATATAAGCAGCGTTAAATCAGGGAACTACCATGCAGGATTAGACCAGTGCTAAAACGTAACGCCTATCTGGGGCATCTGCCTTACATCCAGCTTCGGGACCCCAACCAAACTTTGACCCACTTCCGTCAGCTAAAGATTTGCAGTGTCCAGATCCTCGAGAAGGATTGGTTCAAGCTCGAGTTTTCAGACCCCTGGTACAGCCTAATGAGAGGCTTTATCCCTTTGATGCTAATGACCTCGATCCGACTGCGGTGAAAATTGCGAACCTTGAGAAGCAATTCAAAAAGGCACTGGGCCTTAACTTCATTCCCGACATTGAGGATGGGTACACCGAGGCTGCCGTATAGCTCCCAGACAGATTCAAAATGCCACATATTGACCGTTTCGACGGGTCTGGAGATCCTATGGTACTTATCCGGCTTTTCTTAGATGTCCTGAAGTCGATGGGTCTGACTAAGCCACAGAAACTCTCTCTGTATGAAAGAACTCTATCGGGTGTAGCAGCCGCTTGGTATGCCAAGTTGGAGAATACAGTGAAGCAAAACTGGGAAGAATTGGCTGAGGCCTTCGTTGATCAGTATTCTTACAATACCCAAGTTGAAATGACCATCCAAGAGCTTGAAGCAACCCGCCAGAACCTGACAGAGCCTTTTGTGAAATTTGTTGCAAGGTGGAGAACAAAGGCAGCACAAATGATAGATCGCCCTTCTGAGAGGGATCAAGTGCGGATAGTGGTGCGAAACCTCGAGCATGATATGTTGCAAAAGTTGATAGTCGCTCTGCTATTCACTTTCAAAAGTTTGCATGAATTGGGGGCTTAGATCAAGAATGCGTTCAACACAAGGATTATTCCCAAAACAAGTGAACCGATAAGGAGGGTTTTTGCAGGGAGTACCAATGCTGGTAGTAGCACTATTCCCAAACCGATTGAGATTAATACAGTCGTCACAGCCGACCCTTTTGCCAATCCAAGCCTACAAACGGCCGACCCAACCCGAGCTCAGGGTAGAACCTTCACCCCCCTTTATATGAGCTTGACTAGAGCACTAAAAGTCTTGATGGAAAGAGGGTATCTCAAACCCCTCGATCCTCAACCTCTGCTTGACCCACTCCCAGCCAGACATAATTTCTCCAAGTACTGTGTGTACCATCAGCAGCGCGGTCATGGCACTGATCGTTGCTACCGCCTTCGTCATGAGGTCCAGAATCTCATCGACAATCGGACGATAGCTCCACCTCCAGATCCCAATGACCAAACATCTCCTGCCTACCTCAACCTCATCCATATGTTCCCATCTGCCTATAACCCGAGCATATACATTACCCCGGCCCATTGACCCAAGCCTGAGGCATTTATCCCGAAAAGCATGGACTTATGCATGATGGGTACATCTGAACCCCAATCATCTCAAACCCGTGAGCCCACTACTTCTGAGCTGATAAGAATGATTGAAGATCTTTAGAGAACTAGGACAGATCTGGCCTTTGGGATATTGGCTCCGTCATCGACCACATCACATGCCAGAAATTTCATGCCAAGAGGCTCTCTAATCTTGGGGCAAGCTGCAATTGAAAATGTTCAACTTCAAGCCATCTCAGATCTGGGTGGTGGCGTGTCGACAACAACCGGGCCCCACTCTGATATAGCAACCTAATCCTTTGGCAAAGTGGAGGCGAGTGGAAAGAACACAGTAAGGGTAGGCATTGATCCCTATGAACACCTTCTATGGGCCGTTGAGGCTTTGAAAGCCGAAGGACTGAACAAACAACAAGTGCTTGTAGTGGTTGCAAAAACTGTGGATGATACTTTTGCCACTCAAGTTGGGGGCAGTCTGGATCAAGGGGCAAACCGAGACAAGGGATGTCGTACCAAAAATGTTTCCTTCAGCTCTAATCCCGCACTCAGAAGAGATCAGCAAACCCAGTCAGCACCCATCAATCTCTTTGCTAGTGCATCCAGTAAAAAATCGCAAGCTTCGAAGTGCCCACCCCGAGGCCAGAGGGCCTTCAATCCCCTCTACATGACTTTGTCCAAAGCTTTCCAAATCCTCATTGGACAAGGCCATCTCAAACCCCTTAAGCCTCAGCCTCTCCTTGGTCGTCTTCCAGCCAGTCATGATGCTGCCAAGTACTGTGCCTTTCATCAACAAGCTGGCCACGACACTGACATGTGTTTTTGTCTTCGCCATGAAATACAAGATTTGATTGACAACGGGGTCATTGTCGCACCAGGTCCAGCAAAGTCTATCGGCACTGGATCAGTGAGCTTGGGAGATAATGTGACTATGTGATCGGGGGATGAACCACTTGCGGATGGCACTCAGTTTACTCCAGATATGGAGGATGGCACGCACAGTTTTGAGCAATGTGCAAATGCTTTTTATCGTGCTTTCTAACTTAGGTATTGAGTCAGTTCTGTTGTATTGTTTTGAGTCAGTCCTTTTGTACTGAGTTAATCGAGTCTGTCTTGTTGTATCGAGTCAGTCTTGTTGTGTTGGAGTCGGGTGATTTCGGGGATGTTACCTCGGACATTACTATCTTGTTTTGGTGTTTGTCTTTTACACCCTTTCTTTTGAGTCTATTTCTGACTTGGAGCTAGTTACGCCAAAAGATCTGAGTGAAACAACACTGATTTTCACGCTTGTGTGGTTGCTTCTGCCATTGCGCTAGTTGTGCCAGAAATTTGTATGAAACGACAGTGCTTTTCACCTGTTTTTTTTGTGCCTTGAAATCATTGCGTTGACCTAAGTTTTTCAAAACTTTTTAAACAATGTGTTAAAAACAAAGAGGAAGGAATTCCTCAGGATTTGCAAAATTTGATCAACTAAGAGAAAGAGAGGCATGCTTAGCCCTTAATGAATGAGATCATGTTTATTAATGTGAGTACTGAGAAGGATCCTAGCTTGATCCAGATTGGTTCTACATTGTCTTCAGCGCGAGCGATTAGTCGCTTTCTTAAAAGATTTCAAAAATGTTTTGCGTGGTTCTGCGAAGACCTGTGTAGAATCGCTCTTGAGATTGTGCAACCTAGGATCGCTCTCAGCCTCGAGACTCGACCCCTTGCTTTCAAACCTTGAACTCGGATTCAGAATGTTCAATGGTCAACCACAATGTGAGGCTTGCATGGCCAGATCAGAAGCAGCCCTCAAACTAGGGACAAGAAAGTCAGATCTAGAATGTCAGACGTCATCCAAAGAAGCTTGCAAAGCTCGAACAGAAGTAGCCTTGAACTAGGGGCAAAAAAATGTCAGATGTGCTCGAAGAGTCAAAAATTGGGGTCATTCTGCAAACCAATGAAGGCTAGCGAGAAGGAAAGAAGAAAGTATTGCTGGAGGACATTTAGGTTCCTATCCACAACAATGGGGGCAGTTCAGCCCCTATTGGATGGACCTCTACATTATCAACAAACAACAGCCACTCTCCTGGATTCAGATGGCTTCGAGATCTCAAACCATTTGACATAAACAAAGCTACACTTTTACCCTTGAGAGGCTCGCTAGGCCGAAAACCCGAAAGGGCGACCCAGGCAAAAGTTAGAGCAAAGAAAAGAAAAGAAAAAGATGAAAAGAAATAAGAAAAAAAAAGAGAAAAAGAAATGAAAAGAAAAATAAAGATAAAAAGAAATGAAAAGAAAATGAAAGATAAAAAAGAAATGAAAAAATGAAAAGAATTGAAAAGAAAAGAGAAACAGAGCTTGCGAGATTGAAAACCCAGAAGGGCAGCCTTGGCAAAAGTTAGAGCGTAAAAGGAGAGGTTAATACCCGAGTGTACCTTAACCCGGAACTATGTACGGCTTGATTCCCATGTTTGGGATACGTAGGCAACTTCATTCTGAAGTCCAGCCATAAACAGTTCCAAAATCGACTATGTCCATGTAATGGTTCTGATCATCTTTGTCTTCGCTGTATCCGAGAGTTCAGTTGTGGTTGTAACTATGCGAACTGGTTACTGTGTGCTATGGTGCTATTCAAACAAAGGGCAACCTTCCGTTGCCGTTCAGTGCGCTACGGTGCTATTCTGACAAGGGGGCAACTTTCCGTTTCCGTGCAGTGCCGTTCAAACAAGGGGCAATTTTTCATTGTTTTTGATCTGAGGTTGTGCATCTCAAAGAGTAAATTCTGTGTTGGTCGAGCAGTGGCCATTTGCAAAAACAGTTTTTGAGAATTTTTATTGAAGTTGACTAATTTTCTCAAAAATTTGCTTCATTTGTTTTCAAAAAACTAGACCATATCTTGGACGCAAAAAAGGAAAATTTTCAATACTCGTAGCCTGACTTGCATGATTTTAAATCAGAAAATTGAACAAGTGTGCTAATCTAACTCTCTTTTTTTTGGTCAAAATTGTTTTAACAGAAAGAAAAAACAAAAAAATGTTCAAAATGATGATCTAAGGGCACAGTTAAGTCAGGAGTTCTGTCTTTTCCCCATTGTCGACATACTTGGCAGAAAGGGCACTTTACTTGCCAGAAAGGGCATTCTATTTGCCAGGAAGGGCACAACTGAAGCTAACAACAAAAGGGCCGAAAGCTATCTCACCCTCCAAGCAGCGAGGTATCAAGCCAAGTGCAAATTACGAATTGGAATGGATCAGGATATTCCACTCCCCCATCTGGACACATCTGACCATGTCTAAACTCTCCAACAGAGCATCGTCAACCGATGTCAACTGCAGATTGGCTACACACCTAGTTGCAGCACAACTCCTCTGTGGGAAAATTCACTGGCTGTGCGCAGAAGAATGAGAATCTAGCAGAATGCTAGGAGACGAGAGCCCACAACTTCGTGCTTATTCATCAACCACCTAGGGGAGGGATAAAAAATGAGAGATTGAAGAATAGAGAGATGTGCGCTGAAAGAAAAAGTGAGGAAAAAGGCTTTTTTAGAAAAACAGAGATTAAGGGCCAAGTGATGTAAGAATCACAAATGAGAAAGGGTGGGAAACAATACTCAGAGAAACTGGCTCCTCGTGAACTGAGAGGTCTCTCGCCGTTGGAACACATATGAGTGTTGCGCGTGTGTTTTTTGGTTTGTTTCGGTTCTTGTCTTGAGTCATTTTGATTGTCAACAGATGTTGTTCAGGTTGTTTTACCTTTGTCTTTCCCTTTGTTGAGTCGTGGTATGTTGTGTTCAGTCGTAGGCTCAATACCCGGTCAAAAAACTCATCTCTCGATTTCAAAAAATAAATCGTTTTGTGCTCAGAGTGCTGTGCCATTCTCCATATTTGTGCAAAACAGGATTTGTTCTTTCATGAACCGTAGGGTTCAACCCAGGTCATGTGAGAATAGTAGAACAAGGACCTATCTGAAGCTATATAGGTTCTGGACTGCAAAGCAAAAGGAAAGAGGGAAAATTTGGAGCATCTTACTGTGTTTCAACTCCAGCAAATTTCGAGACTGCATTTTCGGTGCATCTTGTCAAGCCTTGCCTTTCTCTAGAGTATGAGTGTATCTCGACCCTAAGCTTAAGCCTGCTTCAAGTCATAATGGCAATTAAAGCAACATCAGATATTATCTCTCGCCAATATGAACAGGGTGTGCCCTTTTTGAGCTGAGTGTGTTGCAAAGTCCTCTGAGAGGTAAATCGGTGGCACCAAAGCACATATTTGATGCCCCTCGCTTGAATAGAATGTGCATTTTCAAACACTTCTGTTGCATGCATGACGTGCATCGTTATGATTCATGCATAGAATATGCTTTGAATGTTGCATAGAATGTGCTTGCTTTCAAGTTTGCATAGAACATGCCTGTCTTTTGCATAGAAAATGCCTCCCATGCTTGTATAGAAAATGCTCGTATCTCTTGCATAGAAAATGCATTCTTCCTCATTTGCATAGAAAATGCATTTTATCGCACTTCTTTTGTGCACCCTCATCACACTGTTTTGTGCAGTTTACACTCGTGCTTTCTTGCGCACCGCACTATGTTGTGTAGTTTACACTCGCGCTTTCTTACGCATCACACTGTTTTGTGCAGTTTACACTTGCGCTTTCTTGCGCATCGCACTATCTTGTGCATTTCATTACATGCTCTCATCTTGCATAGAAAATGCTTATAGCACTTGTTAGTGCATTACTCGCGCTTTCTTGCGCACTTTACCTGCACTCATTAGTGCATTGCTTGCGCTTTCTTGCGTACCTTACCTGCACTTGTTTATGCATTGCATCGCGCTATCTTGCGCACTTTACCTGTACTTGTTAGTGCATTGCATCGCACTGTTTTGTGCATTTAATCCACATCGCACTGTCTTGTGCACCAGTATAGCACTGTTTTGTGCCTTCACTCTTGCTTCGCACTGTTTTGTGCATCTTGTTAGCATTGTCTTGTGCATTTTAACCTGCATCATATTGTTTTGTGCATCTTCTTAGCACTGTTTTGTGCATTCACTCTCCACTCACACTGTCTTGTGCACTCCTCTGGCCTGGGAGACCTTAAATCCTCTGGCCTAGGAGACCTTAAATCTTGCATCTCTACTTCGCACTGTCTTGTGCACTCTCCGGTCTAGGAGACCTCAAATCCTCTAAAGGTGCAATTCCTTTAGTGTTTGTCATGCCCGAATGACTTCCAGTGGTCTGGTATAGCCACCTGCCTGTGTTTGCGGTGAGTTCCTAGGAGATCAACTGAGACTGTGGAAACTAGAGTTCGAATGGCTCATGCCTAGAATGCAAAGGTTTGGGATTTTCGAGACTAAATTCTGGTTTAAATACCCAGGGGTATATCCTCGGCTTGAAATCTGCATGGCAGCCCCATAGATTGAGATAGCATGTGTATGCACCTCAATTCTGGATACTGGACGAACCTAGTCTGTCACCCTGTTGGAGAATAGGGAAAGCTGCGACCATGGCCAGGGAGAAAAGTAGTACCTGCGGTTCGGAAATGCAAGATGCAGAAACGGGAGATTTCCCAGTAGCATGAGGTGAGTCATCACTAATCGCCCCTGTAAGGTACCTTCACTTCCTAGCTATTACATTGCATTTTAGTTATTACATTGCATAAATCCTGAATTTTC
Organism: Camellia sinensis; assembly: GCF_055761805.1. NCBI lineage: Eukaryota > Viridiplantae > Streptophyta > Magnoliopsida > Ericales > Theaceae > Camellia > Camellia sinensis. The sequence continues at coordinate 1,043,280 of NW_028128989.1, read as the reverse complement.
AACCCGGCTTCGATTAGCGTATAAGTCCAATTATCAAACCGGCTTTGCTTAGCGTATAAGTCCAATTTTCAACCTGGATTCGCTTAGCGTATAAGACCAATTATCAAACCGGCTTCGCGTAGCGTATAAGTCCAATTATCAAAATCTTCCTACATGTCATTTGCATCCTACCCCTGAACTACGCTGGTTTGACTCCTTGCAAAGGGATACGTAGGCAGCCTGTGGGCGCAACCATTTATTTATCTGTATTTTGTTTGTTTGTCCAAGTTTTCAACCTTGTCAAAAATGGGTCGTCTCTGGGCTTTGACATTCACTCATGTCATTTCATGACTCTGAGCTCTATCAAAGAGGGGCAACGGTAGACACCCCATTTTTGACCGCCCTTAAGACATGGGCGTTACTGATGGTTTACTTGGTGATGAAAGATGTGCAGGGCAAATGTTCAATTTCTTCGGCAAGGAGAGAGTCAAATCGCAACTTCACACCCCTTTTTGGACCAAAACTATTTTGAACGGTTTTTAGACCTTAAAACCCTCTCTTTCAAAACATTTTTGAAAATAGGTTCCTACGATGTTCCGACGCTCGCATTTTGTTAAATGTCGCGCTTTTCGGTAAGCCGAGCAAGGACAACGTGGAAATGAATGAAGGAGAGATGAGTTATTTTGAAAAATCTTTCAAAACATCTTGTTTAGGGGTTTGGAGTTGAAGAAAGGGAGAGGATAGGGAAGAAACCCAGTTAGGGAAGGAGTTGGGCATGAACTGTTAAGAGAGAGTCGAGTGACCCTTGCCGAATCGGGCCTATCCATTTGTACACTTGGAGTTCAGCTGTGAGGCAGCCACCGTTGAAAATAGGATTTCTGGGGCTTCATTTTGCACTCAAGAATCTCCTCAAGCCGAGTCCGGATGGGGGAGAAATGCTTGTTGGAAGTTGGGTATCAATCCGGTTGGACCGAAACTAAGCAGTCTTCACTAAAAGAGGGATATCTCTTAGCACACTTAGAATTTTGATGCAAGGCTTCCGCCATTGGAAAGCTTACTTCCGGGGCTTCAATTTGCGCAGAAGAATGACCTAAAAAGGCATACCGATGAAGGAGTTAGGCTTTCTTCAAGTCGAGGACTAGGGCTGATTTTTGCTACCGGATTCTATGGCAGTATGCCGGCCATGAATGGCCAATGCCGGCCCTATGCCATCCAAAAGTGACCCCTGCCGGCCATAAATGAGCCACTGCTGGCCACAACTAATTGCTGGCAGAACACTTTGTCTCAGCAGATTTCACGCCAGATCTTTTGAGGCAGCTGGTTTCCACTCATCCCTCCTCCATAGATGTGTATGGAGTGATGAAGCCCTTTCCAAGCTTGTTGAACAAGCTTTACATTGCATTCTTCTATATAAGGAGAGGCCTTTCCTCTCTATCAGAGGTTCAACATTTTTGGAGGAGTTGTATCTCTCTCTCTCTCTATTTCTCACTCTCTCTCTCTCTATATTGCTTTGAATAGTGCTCTAAAGTCCATTTTTCTTGCACTTTTGCACTACCACACAGAGAGATACACCACCATCTCTGAGCTGAGGTTCTTGGGGGTGTTACTTGAGCTCTGAAACTTGGTTTCTAGCCTCTGAGGTTGCTGGTTTCGAACTTGCTCTTCAAGGGTGAGTATATTCCCCATTTTAGCATTTATTTGTACCTCATTTTGGCCATCCTTGCATATTGTTTTAGGCCTTGCTTTCAACTGAAATTTTTTTTTTAAAGTGTTTTTGAAGATTGTTTAAGGTCTTTTTGGTGCTAGGGGTGTGCAACCTTCTTGTATGCCTTGTTAGGCCTTGTTTTGGGCCACGCCTTAAGGCCTTCGAGGTAGTCTTGGTTTGGCCTTTTAGCCACTGAAATCCAGTGTATTTTTATTGGTAGGTATGTACTTTTGAGGGCTAAAACCAGAGGGGGATGACCCCCTCCCTTTTTGTTTTGTTTGCTTGAGTTTTTGGCCTATCAGAGGAACATGTATCCCTTTACTTTTGAGGCTTGGTTCAGGCCCTTTTTTGTGACTTTTAGGAGCTACCTTGACTCTTTCCATGGCTGGTTTGGTCACTCTTTGCATGCTTTTTGTATGTGTAGTGTAATCCCATTTGTGGCTCATCAAAGTAGCATGTTTGCCTAGCTCATGTTGAGTCCATTTTAGTATGCTTTTGTTGATGTTTTGCCATGACATAACCCTATCTAAAGTCGGTTTGGTCATCTTTTGCATGCTCCATATACTTGTAGAACAAATCTTGCTTACTAGCTTTATGTGCATGATGTTTTGACTCATCATTCCAGCATGTTTTGGCTTTGCTCCAACATGATTTTATTCTTATCTTGGGCTGCTCTAGGACTGTTTTGGGCTGCCATGGTCATATCACTCATGTTTTGTATAGCTATAGTGTAAATGCTTTGGCTAGCCTTGGGTTTTGAGGGCCCTACCATGCCATGCATGTGATGTTTCCATGCTTTGCCATCATTTCGAATGTTATTTCAGCCCATGAAATGTGCTCATACACCTACATTTGACATGCTTTCAATGTCTTAGAGAGTTTGTGTTTTATGCCTCATGAATGGATCATTGTGCATGCCTCTATGCTTAGGTCTTTGGGATTTCATTTCAGTGGGTTTTGGGGCTTATTTTGACATACCATAGCTCTGATTTTCATTGGTTAAGTCATGCCATGTTTGGTTGTAATAGGTGTAGTGCAATCCCCCTTGTTGGCCTTACTTGCACCATGCTTTATGCCTTTCATGTTGACTTGTTTTTGGCCTTGGTCCATGCATGTTTTAGATTCATTTTGGCATGATCTAGGACTATTTTGGTTGTCCTTGGCCCTTTGGGGTTCGATTCATGTGGCCTTGGTACAAGTTCCTTGGTTATTCTTAAGCTTTGAACATCCTAGCATGCTATGCTTGCATTGTTTAGTTGATTTGGCGTCAATTTACATAAGATTTCAGAGCTTACCTCATTGCCACATTATCATGATTATCACTCCTTGCTCATGTTTGAGAGTTGTGTCCTTATGCCTTAATTCTTGGGTCATTGGCTTGCATGCTTGTATATGCTTTTTTTTTATGCCATTAATTCATCATTTTGGCCACTATTTTGGGCACGGTTGAGGTCTGCCCCATTTTAGTTTAAGTCCATCTCTACATATTGTTGCATGTTTGTCTTGCATGTTGTTACATGTTTGTTGCGTACTTGTTACATTGCATGTTGCCGCATACTAGTTCCATTACATGTTGTTCCATGTTTGATTCTTGAATTTTGTTGCACGCTTGGCACATTGTATGTTCACATGTTTAGCTTGCATTGCATTTGGCATGCTTGGTACCTTAGCCTTGTGTGCATGCTTGAGTCATATTGCATTTGGCATGCTCATATTGCATTGCATAACATTTCCATTATGTATGCCATCCTTGCATTGCATTGTTGTTTGGATTAAGTGTTAATTCGAGCACGAGAAACGAGGAGCATTTCATACTTCAAGTGATGAAACGTATCTCAATTCTCAGTCATCGACGCTCTTGATTATCCATGATAGAGTTCTAGGCATTTGTGTGTTTTTGTGCATTCATTTTACATTGATTTGCACAAGTTGGATCTTTGGCCATCATGCATCGGGATGTGTGATTGGTGGTCTTGGATCCGACTATACCTCTCCCTTGATGTTTCGAGGTGATATGGGGTGGCATAATGTGTACATACCCTTGGGAGACCCTCCCCTTTCTCTATTTTGTGCTCTGCTGCAGCTTGGTGTCCCTGCAAATCAGTGGTCGGCAGTGCCTTGCAGATGGTCGGTAGTCCTTCATTATTGGCCGGCAGTGCCCACTCTTGGCCGACAATATGGTCGGCAAATAACTCCCCATGGCCGGCAGGCCATTGTTACACTGCCCAGACCGGTTTTGGTAAGATCGAGTAACTAGTTCTCAAAGACACCCTGTAGACAGAGCCTCTAAAGAGCAATCGAAGAGCTTTTCAGGACGACAACCGAGCATGCATCCTCTTCTCCTTCAACCAGAGCTGGAACAACATTATTTACTGTTTTGCTTACTTGTTAGTTAGCATTCGGTTTTGTAATTTAATTAGTTAAATTGCCAATTAATTAAGTTTTGTAATAATTAGTTGTAGCTAGTTATTCATTCGGTTATGTAATAATTAATTAGCTTGTTAGTTAGTTAAATTAGTCGGTCTGTATTATTCATTTGGACCCTCCGTCGAGAGGGTGAATTTTGTAATAAGTGTGCATGCGTGTGTGCATGTCTTCCAACCCCCATTTCTTTCTTCCTTTTATTTACCTGCTTTCAATGGTTAGTTTTAGGGCATGTTTCAATTAGCATACTTATGCTTCGCATGTTTGCATCCATTCATCTGTCTTGCATGCACCGGGCTTGGCACATCATACTAACTGCATCGTATTTCAATCCCTATTTAAATATGTGTATCAATTGTTGCATTTCATATGCCATCTTAGGATAGCCGAGCCTATTTCTAGTTGCTTTTTACATCTGTTGCATTAGCCATCTTAACATGAACTAGGATCATGCATTGATTACAAACTAGTTTCTGTTTTGGCTCGGAGTACTCGGTGAGTGTTTATGCTTTAGCATCCTTGCATGTGTGTGAGTGATTGCCATGATAGTATACTAACCATGAGGCTAACTGCTTATGTGATATAACTACATGAATGCCTGTGGGTGAAGGTTGGATTACCTAAATTGGAATAATTCATCGAAATGCGAGTTTGAAGTCCACTTGCGAGTGGCAAAATCATGTTTTCTAAGCCCACCTGAGGGTGGCAAATCCACGTCTTAGTCTTCTTGCGAGTAGCAACTTCAAACCATTTTCAAACAAACATGAGATGTTTTATTCCAATTTGGGCGATCTAGTCTATACTTGTATGTTGTGCGCATCACATAGTAATTCTAGGCTAATACACCGGAATAAGAACACATGTGTTTTCAAAAACAAGATATCATGTTAGTAAAGGCCAACCTTCGGTCAGGCGAGCGGGGGTGCTCATTGCATGACCTTCCCCTCTCATACCCAAGTTCCTGAGCCGAGGCAACTTTGGTGATGACGGACACATGGCCTTAGGCACAAGTCAGGGTTTCCTAAATTCCCGCAAAATAAAATATTTAGGTGGCGACTCTGTATCTGGCAAAGCAGTCCATGTTTGGCACTTCTTTATAAAAATCAGTTTTCCAAAACGATTTACCGGATTTGGAATCTTTGGTAATTTATCAGTTTTGCATTGCACTTTGTGAGATCAGATTAAGAACCGTGACATTTGAGTCCAAACTATAGCAGCGAGATCCTCAGGGGCGCGTCTACAACCTGAATGATGGCAGATATGTAATTACGGTGTTTACTTACCATTTCTGATGCAGTAGGGTTCCAACACTCGAACACATATTCGGACCCTCTTGCATGATGGCAGATCTGTAATTATGGTGTTTACTTACCATTTCTCATGCATTAGGGTTCGAACACTTGGACACTTATTCAGATTTGCCTGCATGATGGCTGATATGAAATTATGGTATTTATTTACCATTTCTGTTGCATTAGGGTTCTAACACTCGAACACTTATTCAGACACTCTTCCATGATGGCAGATATATAATTATGGTGTTTACTAACCATTTCTCATGCATTAGGGTTCGAACACTCGGACACTTATTCGCATTCTCTTGCATGATGGCAGATATGTAATTACGGTGTTTACTTATCATTTCTCATGCATTAGGGTTTGAACACTCGCATACTTGTTCGGACCCTCTTGCAAGATGACAAATATATAATTATGGTGTTTACTTACCATTTCTCATGCATTTGGGTTCGAACACAACGACATTTGTTGGTATTCTCCAGCATGATGGCAGATATGTAATTACTATGTTTATCTACCATTTCTCATGCATTCGGGTTCGAACACTCAGACACTTATTCAGATTCTTCTGCATGGTAATAGATTTGTAATTATGGCATTTATTTGCCATTTCTCATGCATTATGGTTCGAACACTCGGACACTTATTCGGATTCTCTTGCACGATGGCAAATATGTAATTACGGTGTTTACTTACCATTTCTCATGCATTACGGTTCGAACACTCTGACACTTACTCGAACCCTCTTGCGTGGTGGCAGATATGTAATTATTCTGTTTACTTACCATTTCTCATACATTACGGTTCGAAAACTCGGATACTTATTTGGACCCTCTTGCATGATGGAGGATATGTAATTATGCTGTTTACTTACCATTTTTCATGCATTAGGGTTTGAATACTCAGACACTTATTCGGATTCTCTTGCATGATGGAAGATATGTAATTACGGTGTTTACTTACCATTTCTCATGCATTAGGGTTCGAACAATCGGACACTTATTCAGATTTTCTTGTATGATGGCAGATATGTAATTACGATGTTCACTTACCATTTCTCAAGCATTAGGGTTCGAATGCTCGGACAGTTATTCGGATTCTCCTTCATGATGGCAGATATGTAATTACTGTGTTTACCTACCATTTCTCATGCATTCGGGATCGAACACTCAGACACTTGTTCGGATTCTCTTGCACAATGGTAGATTCGTAATTACGGTGTTTATTTGACATTTCTCATGCATTATCGTTCGAACACTCGGACGCTTATCCGGATTCTCTTGCATGATGGCAGATGTGTAATTAAGGTGTTTAGTTACCATTTCTCATGCATTACGGTTCGAACACTGGGACACTTATTCAGACCCTCTTGCATGATGGTAGATATGTAATTATGGTGTTTACTTACCATTTCCCACGCATTAGGGTTAGAACACTCAGACATTTATTTGGATTCTCTTGCAAGATGGCAGATATGTAATTACGGTGTTTACTTACTATTTCTCATATATTAGAGTTCGAACACTCGGACAAATATTCGGACCCTCTTGCATGATGGCAGATATGTAATTATGGTGTTACTTACCATTTCTCACGCATTAGGGTTCGAACACTTGGACACTTATTTGGATTCTCTTGCATGATGGCAGATATGTAATTACGGTGTTTACTGACGATTTCTCATGCATTTGGGTTCGAACACGTGGACACTTATTCGGACCCTCTTGCATGATGCCAGATATGTAATTATAGTGTTTACTTACCATTTCTCCTGCATTAGGGTTCGAGCACTCAGATACTTATTCAGATTCACCTGTATGATTGCAGATATGTAATTTTGGCATTTACATACCATTTCCCATGTGTTATGGTTCGAACACTCAGACGCTTATTCGGACCCTCTTGCATGATGAAAAATATGTAATTACGGTTTTTATTTACCATTTCTCATGCATTTGGGTTCGAACTCTCGGACACTGATTTGGATTCTCCTGCACAATGGCAGATACGTAATTTCAGTGTTTACTTACTAGTTCTCATGCATTTGGGTTTGAACACTCGGACACTTATTCGGACCCTCTTGCATGATGGCAGATATGTAATTATGGTGTTTACTTACCATTTCTCATGCATTAGGGTTCGAACATTCAGACACTTATTCAGATTCTCCTACATGATGGCAGATATGAAATTACAGTGTTTATTTACCATTTCTCAAGCATTAGGGTTCATACACTCGGATACATATTCGGACCCTCTTGCATGATGGCAGATATGTAATTACGGTGTTTACTTACCATTTCTCATACATTAGGGTTCAAACACTCGGACACCTATTTGGATTCTCCAGCATGATGGCAGATATGTAATTATGATGTTTACATACCATTTTTCACGCATTAGGGTTCGAACAGTCGAACACTTATTCGGATTCTTCTGCACGGTGGCAGATATCTGGTTACGGTGTTTACTTACCATTTCTCATGCATTCGGGTTCTAACACCCGGATACTTATTCGGACTCTCTTGCATGATCCCAGATATGTAATTATGGTGCTTACTCACCATTTTTCATGCATTAGGGTTCGAACACTCAGACACATATTCGGATTCTCTTGCATGATGGTAGATATGTAGTTACGATGTTTACTTACCATTTCTCACACATTAGGGTTCGAACACTCGGATACTTATTCGGATTCTCCTGGATGACGATAGATATGTAATTATGGTGTTACTTACCATTTCTCATGCGTTAGGGTTCGAACAATCAGACACTTATTCGGACCCTCTTGCATGACGGCAGATATGTAATTATGGTGTTTATTTACCAGTTCTCATGCATTAGGGTTCGAACACTCGGACACTTATTTGGATTCTCCAACATGATGGAAGATATGTAATAATAGTGTTTACTTACCATTTCTCATGCATTAGGGTTCGAACACTCGGACACTTATTTAGATTCTCCTGCATGATGGCAGATATGCATTTATGGTGTTTACTTATCATTTCGCATGCATTAGGTTCGAACCCTCGGATACTTTTTCGACCCCTCCTACATTGTGGCAGATAGGTAGTTACTGTGTTTACTTACCATTTCTCATGCATTAGGGTTCGAACACTGGGACACTTATTTGTATTCTCCTACATGATGGCAGATATATAATGTAATACCCCTGTTCTGTAGTTTACTAATTGGTCCTTAATACGAGTATGATGATGTGTTTAATATGATTTTATGTGTCGTTTTGTGAATATATGTGATTTCGAAGTTCTATCTATTCACCGTTGGAATATCTGTTTGAATAATCTGCTTTGGAAATTAAATTGGAGGCCTTATCGGCCACAAAACCCGAAATCGATTACGCCATTGTGATTGGCATAATTTTTAGAACCTACGGTGAAATTTAATTGGAAATTGATTCGGATCAAAATAATTAGATTCAAAACGATTAATTAGTGCCCCATTACCTTATTATTATTATAATGCCAATAGTGGGTTTTGTTGGGTAAGGGCACTACACCCTCTATTTTCCCTTCTTGCTTCATTTGACTGATTTGGGACTCAAATTAGAGGAGAGTCGGCTGTAGAGAGGGAGAGAGGAGAGAATTGTGCAAATTGTATCTTAAAGCTTGGGAACCTTGAAGATAATCCAAGAATTGTTATAGATTGTGAGAATCAAAGCTTCTAGGTGAGTAATTCTTGGATTATAGTTTGTAATTTTGTGTGTTCAAGCTAATTGGGTGATCAAGAGTAAGATTGAAATGAAATTGGGTTGGTTTTGTTGAATTAAAGCTTGACATATGCATGCATGTACGAAATTGTGTTGAAATAGCGTGTATAAGCTTGAAGTACATGATTCAAGTAGAGTTTTGGTTGAAACTCATGTTTTGATCACCATTTGTGTTGTCTAAGTTGAGAATGTGGCTAATTCATCACATGCATGTACAATTCATGAAGATATGACCTTGAATGTATGAATTTGTTATGTTAGAATGAGTTTGATGGGAGATTGGGGCATGCATGTGAATTAATTGTGAATTGAGCTCCATTGGGTTGAGATTTGGGGTTTACATCATATTAGTATACTTATATTTGAGAATTGAGCCATAACATGCATGATTTGTTGGTTGAAACTCGAGTTGAAACTCGAATTGGAACTCCAGAACTCAATCTGGAAAACCCAGATTTTTGATGTTTGCTCGAGCTGGTTAAGTGCCGCTCGAGCGGAAAAATCGTGCTCCCAGCACTTTTTGTAGACATGGTTACCGCTCGAGCGGGGAAGTTGACGCTCGAGCGGGGAGCTATGTAGACAGGCCATCCGCTCAAGCAGCAGAGTTAACGCCTGAGAGTGATTTTGATGTAACCAATATTTTTGCAGGCCTTAAGTGTCCGCTCGAGCGGGGACCTTATTTTCTGAAATTTTGAAATTGCATTCTGTGCTCTATTTTCCATTCTCTTTCACTTGTAAGCACTCTTAGGCATGCATTAAGCATTGTAAATGAGTTAACGAGATAAGAATAAAGCCGAAAGAGGAATATGTGAATTAAAGAACGGATTGAACTGTTAGTGACCCTTTTGTGTTCATGAAATGTGTAGGGTCAAGCTCCAAGGCAAATCCACAAGCCGATCACTGTGAGTAATATCGATATTTGAAAGCTTAGCGATGTCCAATTGTTTATTCCCTTATAAGCTTTATGAGTTGCTAATTGGGATTGTGGACACAAGTCTGACATGAACGAATGAATGGACCGAAGGTCGTTTCGATATGAATAAATGGACCTAAGGTCATTTTGATAGAAATAAATGGACCTAAGGTCGTTTTGACATAAATGAGTGGGCTGAAGGCCGTTTTGACACAAATGTATGGGCCGAAGGCCGTTTTGACGTAAATGAATGGACCAAAGGTCGTTTTGATAGAAATAAATGGACCTAAGGTCGTTTTGACATAAATGAGTGGGCCGAAGGCCGTTTTGACGTAAACGAATGGACTGAAGGTTGTTTTGACAGAAATGAATGGATCGAAGGTCGTTTTGATAGAAATGAGTGGACCGAAGGTCGTTTGGACATGTATGAATGGACCTAAGGTCGTTTTGACATGAATGAGTGGGCCGAAGGCCGTTTTGACACGAATGTATGGGCCGAAGGCTGTTTTGACGTAAACGAATGGGCCGAAGGCCATTTTGACAGAAATGAATGGACCGAAGGCCGTTTTGACATAAATGAATGGGCTGAAGGCGTTTTGACATGAATGAAAATCTAAATTGGCCAAAGGCCGTTTGGAACATGTTGTTCTACATTGTTATGTAACTTCTGTATTTGATTTGATATTATTCACTGGGCCTTCGCTCACGCTCATTCATGTGTTTGTAGGTGAGCCAAGAGAAGTCCAAACCTAGCCTCAGTGAAGTCTGTATGGAACAACTAAGGTTTTGAGAGAGTCAGCCCTTGTGTCTCACGCACGAGACCCGTCTTCGCCTTTTTGTTATGTATTTACATTTTTTCAGGTTGGCGAAGTTTTGAATACATCTGTATACAGTTTTCATGGGTTGACTTAGTTTGGATGATCCTGTCTGTATAGAATCTTATGTCATTACACTTTCTGTTGTGAGTTATTAACATATGTACATATGGAATGTTATGGTGTGCATATAAGCACGGCTTTATGGACAAAGTTTTAAATTTGTTTCCATTTGGCCCCTTTTACTCTGATGAGTCTTTGTCTTATTTGGTTTGAGGCCGTAGGTAATCTCGTGATTACTGGCCGGTTATGGCCTTAACCGATAGAGGCGGGTTCGGGTCGTGACATGTAATTACAGTGTTTACTTATCATTTCTCAAGCATTGGGGTTCTAACGCTTGGACACTTATTCAGATTCTTTCGCATGATGGTAGATATGTAATTACGGGATTTATTTACCATTTCTTAGGCATTATGGTTCGAACACTCGGACACATATTCGGAATCTCCTGCATGATGGCAGATATGTAATTACGGTGTTTACTTACCATTTCTCATGCATTAGGGTTCGAACACTCGAAGACTTATTCAGACTCTCTTGCATGATGGCAGATATGTAATTATGGTGTTTACTTACGATTTCTCATGCATTAGGCTTTGAACACTCAGACACTTATTCAGACCCTCTTGCATGATGGCAGATATGTAATTATGGTGTTTACTTTTCATTGCTTATGCATTAGGGTTCGAACACTCGGACACTTATTCAGATTCTCTTACATGATGGCAGATATGTAATTACGGTGTTTACTTACCATTTTCACGCATTAGGGTTCCAACACTTGAACACTCGGACACTTATTCAGATTCTCTTACGTGATGGCAGTTATGTAATTACGGTGTTTACTTACCATTTTCACGCATTAGGGTTCCAACACTCGGACACTTATTCGAACCCTCTTGCATGATAGCAGATATGTAATTCTGGTGTATACTTACCATTTCTCATGCAGTAGGGTTCGAACACTTGGACACTTACTCAGATTCGCCTGCATGATGGCAGATATGTAATTACGGTGTTTACTTACCATTTTTCATGCATTAGGGTTCTAACATTCGAACTCTTATTCGGACCCTCTTGTATGATGGCAGGTACATCAATATGGTGTTTACTTACCATTTCTCCTGCATTCGGATTCTTTTGCATGATGGCAGTTATGTAATAATGTTGTTTTTTTACCATTTCTCATGCATTAAGGTTCAAACACTCGGACAATTATTCGAATTCTCCAACAAGATGGCAGATATGTAATTATGGTGTTTACTTGCCATATCTCATGCATTAGGGTTCGAACACTCTGACATTAATTCTGGTTCTCCTACATGATGACAGATATGTAGTTACAGTGTTTACTTACCATTTCTCATGTATTAGTGTTCTAACAGTCGGATACTTATTCGGATTCTCCTGCATGATGGCATATATGTAATTATGTTGTTCGCTTACCAATTCTCATGCATTACGGTTCAAACACTTGGACACATATTCGGACCCTCTTGTATGATGGAAGATATGTAATTATGCTATTTACTTACCATTTTTCATGCATTAGTGTTCGAACATTCGGCCACTAATTCCGATTCTTCTGCATGATGGCAGATATGTAATAATGGGGTTTTTCTTTACCATTTCTCATCCATTAAGGTTCAAACACTCGAACACTTATTTGGATTCTCCGGCAAGATAGCAGATATGTAATTATGGCGTTTACTTGCCATTCCACACGCATTAGGGTTCTAACACTCGAACACTTATTCGTACCCTCTTGCATGATGACAGAAATGTAATTATGGTGTTTACTTACCGTTTCTCATGCATTAGGGTTCAAACACTCGGACACTTATTCGGATTCTTCTGCATGATGGCAGATATGTAATAATGGTGTTTTTTTACCATTTCTTATGCATTAAGGTTCAAACACTCGGACACTTATTCGAATTCTTCTGCAAGATGGCAGATATGTAATTATGGTGCTTTCTTGCCATTTTTCATGCATTAGGGTTCGAACACTCAGACATTTATTCAGATTCTCCTGCATGGCGACAGATATGAAGTTACGGTGTTTACTTACCATTTCTCATGCATTAGGGTTCCAACACTCAGACACTTATTCGGATCCTTTTGCATGATGGCAGATATGTAATTATGGTGTTTACTTACCATTTGTCATGCATTAGGGTTCAAACACTCGGACACTTATTCAGATTCGCCTGCACGACGGCAGATATGCAATTACGGTGTTTACTTACCGTTTCTCATGCATTAGGGTTCTAACACTCGAACACTTATTCGGACGCTCTTGTATGATGCCAGATATGTAATTATGGTGTTTACTTACCATTTCTCATGCATTAGGGTTCAAACACTAGGACACTTATTCGGATTCCTCTGCATGATGGCAAATACGTAATAATGGTGTTTTTTCACCATTTCTCACACATTAAGGTTCAAACACTCGGACACTTATTCAGATTCTCCTGCAAGATGACAGATATGTAATTGTGGTGTTTACTTGTCATTTCTCATACATTAAGGTTCGAGCACTCGGACAATTATTTGGATTCTCCTGTATGATGACAGATATGTAGTTACAGTGTTTGCTTACCATTTCTCATGCATTAGGGTTCAAACACTCGGATACTTAGTCGGATTCTCCGGCATGATGGCAGATACGTAATTATGGTGTTTACTTACCATTTCTCTTGCATTAGGGTTTGAACACTCGTACACTTATTCAGATTTTCCTGCATGATGACAGATATGTAATTACGGTGTTTACTTACCATTTCTCATGCATCAGGGTTCTAACACTCGAACACTCATTCGGACCCTCTTGCATGATGACAGATTTGTAATTATGGTGTTTACTTTCTATTTCTCATGCATTAGGGTTCGAACACTCAGACACTTATTCGGATTCTTCTGCATGATGGCAAATAAGTAATTACGGTGTTTACTTACCATTTCTCATGCATTAGGGTTCTAACACTCGGATACGAATTCGGATTCTCCTACAAGATCGCAGATACGTAATTATGGTGTTTAGTTACCATTTCTGATGCATTAAGGCTCAAACACTCGGACACTTATTCGGATTCTCCTGCCAGATGGCAGATATGTAATTAAGGTGTTTACTTGCCAATTCTTAGGCATTAGGGTTCGAACACTCAGGCATTTGTTCGGATTCTCCTGCATGATGACAGATATGTAGTTACGGTGTTTACTTTCCATTCCACATGCATTAGGGTTCCAACACTCAGACACATATTCGAACCCTTTTGCATGATAGCAGATATGTAATTATGGTGTTTACTTACCATTTCTCATGCATTATGGTGAGAACACTCAGACACTTATTCAGATTCGCCTGCACGATGGTAGACATGCAATTACGGTGTTTATTTATTGTTTCTCATGCATTAGGGTTCTAACACTCGAACACTTATTCGGATGGTCTTGTATGATGGCAGATATGTAATTATGGTATTTACTTACCATTTCCCATGAATTAGGGTTCTAGCACTGAGACATTTATTCAAATTCTCCTGCAAGATGGCAGATATGTAGTTACAATGTTTACTTACCTTGTCTCATGCATTAGGGTTCTAACACTCGGACACTTATTCTGATTCTCCTGCAAGATGGCAGATATGTAATTATGGTGTTTACTTGCCATTCCTCATGTATTAGGGTTCGACCACTGGGACATTTATTCGGATTCTCCTGCATGATGACAGATATGTAGTTACGGTGTTTACTTACCATTTCTCATGCATTAGGGTTCGAACACTCGGATACTTATTCGGATTCTCCAGCATGATGGCAGATATGTAATTATGGTGTTTACTTACCATTTCTCATGCATTAGGGTTCGAACACTCGAACACTTATTCAGATTTTCCTGCATGATGGCAGATATGTAATAACGGTGTTTACTTATCATTTCTCATGCATTTGGGTTCTAACACTCGAACACTTATTCGGATCCTCTTGCATGATGGCAGATTTGTAATTATGGCGTTTACTTTCCATTTCTCATGCATTAGGGTTCGAACACTCGGACACTTATTTGGATTCTTTTGCATGATGGCAGATAAGCAGTTACGGTGTTTACTTACCATTTCTCATGCATTGGGGTTCAAACACTTGGATACTTATTCGGATTCTCTGGTATGATGACAGATATGTAATTATGGTGTTTACTTACCATTTCTCATGCATTGGGGTTCGAACACTCGGACACTTATTCAGATTTTCCTGCATGATGGCAGATATGTAATTACGGTGTTTACTTTCCATTTCTCATGCATTTGGGTTCTAACACTCGAACACTTATTCGGACGCTCTTGCATGATGGCAGATTTGTGATTATGGCGTTTACTTTCCATTTCTCATGCATTAGGGTTCGAACACACGGACACTTATTTGGATTCTTCTGCACGATGGCAGATAAGTGTTACGGTATTTACTTACCATTTCCCATGCATTAGGGTTCTAACACTCGGAAACGAATTCAGATTCTCCTACACGATCGCAGATATGTAATTATGGTGTTTGGTTACCATTTCTCATGCTTTAAGGTTCAAACACTCGGACACTTATTCGGATTCTCCTGCAAGGTGGCAGATATTTAATTAAGGTGTTTACTTGCCCATTCTCAGGCATTAGGGTTCGAACACTCTTATATTTATTCAGACCCTCTTGCATGATGTGCGATATGTATTTATGGTGTTTAGTTACCAATTCCCATGCCTTAGGATTCGAACACTCGGACACTTATTCGGATTCTCCTGCATGATGGCAGATATGTAATTATAGTGTATACTTACCATTTCTCACGCATTAGGGTTTGAACACTCGGACACTTATTCAGACCCTCTTGCTTGATGGCAGATATCTAATTATGGTGCTTACTTTCGATTTCCCACGCATTAGGGTTCGAACACTTCGGCACCTATTCAGATTCTCCTGCATGATGGCAGATATGTGATTACAGTGTATACTTACCATTTCTCTGGCATTAAGGTTCAAAAACTCGGACACTTATTCGGATTCTCCTACAAGATGGCAGATATGTAATTAAGGTGTTTACTTGCTAATTCATAGGCATTAGGGTGTAACAAGCCCGCGGGGGACCTCGCTACAGCTCGGACTCGATTTGTGTCACGGTTCTAAATCTGAACCAAAGAGTCCAAATCCGACAAATTGTTTTGAGAAAACAGATTTTTGAAAGAAGTGCCAAACATGGATTGCTTTGCCAGATACAGAGTCGCCACCTAAATATTTTATTTTGGGAAATTTAGGAAACCCTGACTCGTTGCCAAAGGCCACGTGTCCGTCATCACCAAAGTTGCCGCGGCTCGGGAACTTGGGTACGATTGGGGAAGGTCACTTCGTGAGCACCCCCGCTCGCCCGATCATAGACCGGCCTCTACTAACCATGATATCTATTTTTGAAAACATTGTATGTTCTTATTCCGGTTATTAGCCTAGGTTACTATGTGATGCGCACAGCATACAAGAATAGACCAGGTCGCCTGAATTGGAACAAAACATCTCATGTTTGCTTGTTTGAAAGGTGGTTTGCTACTCGCAAGTAGGCTAAAAATGCAGATTTTGCCACCCTCGGGTGGGGTTAGAAAAGATGGTTTTGCTACTATCTAGTGGGCTTAAAACAAATAGTTGATGATTTTTTCCAATTCAAGTAACCCAACCTTCACCCACAGGCATTCAGGCAGTTATATCATATAAGCACATAGCCTCATGGTAAGCATGCTATTCATGGCAGTCACTCACACGCATGCAAGGATGCTAAAGCATAAAACTTACCGAGTACTCCAAGCCAAAACAAAAACTGTATTAGAAATCATGCATGAATCCTAAGTATACAGAAATGCCTAATGCAACACATGCAGAAATGCAAACTATAGCAGGCTCAGCTATTCTAAACATGGCATATGAAATGCTACAACTAACATGTATTCAATTTAGAATTGAAAAATACAATGCAGTTAGTATGGTGCGCCGAGCCCGGTGCATGCAAAACAGATGAATGAATGCAAACATGTTATCATACTGTATGCTAATTGAAATATGCCCTAATCTAACCATCATAAGCTGGTAAATAAAAGGGAGAAAGACGTGAGGTTGGAAGACATACAACACACACACGCACACTTATTACAGTTATGCCCTCGCGCAGAGGGTCCGAATAAATAACACAGTCCCAAATAAAAGAATATTACAGTCCAAATAATACAGTCCGAATAAGGTACAAATTCCTAATTAACTAACAAATTAACTAAGAAAGCTGTAAAACTGGCATGCAAGCCAGGGACTGCCTTGCTTCTGATGAATGATGCATGTCTGGGCTGCCTTGCACGGAAATCCACTGGGATGCCCCAATTAGCCTCTGTTTTGTGATTTTTCTTGGAAAGTGCGCCAAACTCCGGAAGTTTGCTGATTCTTCATTTGCTGCAACAGAGAGCAGGAAAGGGGCATAGTAATGTATTTTCACAGATATATGCATACCTCGATCCTCGTGCCACCAATCACGCATATCAATGCATGATGGCAGAGGAGTCGAAATGTGCAATTCAATATAGGATGAATGCACATGAAAACACAATAAAACCTAACTCCATCATGGATAATCCGGAGTATCGGTGACTGGGGAATTAGACACGTTCTATCACTCGGAGTACGAAACGCATCTCGTTTCTCGTGCCCGGGCTAACTCTTATCCCGAACAAGATGCAATATGCATGATATGCATGAATGTAACTAAGATACAGCCTAGCATGCACAATGCTATGAAAATGAGATGTCTCGAAATGCGTGCACACAGGCACGTAAACCGAGGAAACACATAAATGCGATCTAAGATACAACCTAGTATGCACTATGTTGTGAAAATGAGATGTCTCGAAATGCGTGCACACGGGCACGCAGACCGAGGAAATGACGTACGCAATGCAAATGACATGGAAATATGATGTGGGCTTACACTAACATGAGAGAGCCTCAGCCATACTCACATAAGAGGCCGATAGATGAAAATGAAGTGCCTCGAAATGCGTGCACACGGGCACGCAAACCGAGGCCATGGCATACGCAATGCAATGGCATGGAAATGACATATAGAATGCAACATGGACTTATACTAACATGAGAGAGCCTCAGCCACACTCACATAAGAGGCCGATGGATGAAAATGAAGTGCCTCAAAATGCGTGCACGTGAGCACGCAAACCGAGGCAATGGCATACGTAATGCAATGGCATGGAAATGACATATAGAATGCAACATGGACTTATACTAACATGAGAGAGCCTCAGCCACACTCACATAAGAGGCCGATGGATGAAAATGAAGTGCCTCGAAATGCGTGCACGCGAGCACGCAAACCGAGGCAATGGCATGGAAAATGATATGGAAGCATGCTAATGGATTTTCAGCAATGAAATGTGGGGGAAAACAGCCCCGAAATGAGGCGAAAACACACCCGATGCATGGAATCTCTCCCGAAATGCAAATTAGGCGCATAGAATGAACTACAGCTATACAAAGCATGCATAATTGGTACACGAGATGAAAATACAGAAGCAAGGCAGCCTCAAAATAAGCATTTTTACAGTACAAATCATGGCCAAATAGCAAGCAAAGATAGGGCAACAATGGCATGCAAAAATGGCCCTAAACATGAGATTATGAAGCAACTCACAGCTGCTAACTCCAAATAGGTTAGGGCCCTTCAACAACATTGAAGAGGGGCCAAAAATAAGCCACTTTACAGAACTGTAAAAACCTCAAAAACAAACATAGATATGGCTAAGCTCTTATGCAAGAAAATGGGCCAAAAGGTGGCCAAAGAAGCAAGTGGTATATGCAAAGCCCAAACTGAAAAATTCCCTTCTACAACATTGAAGAGGGACCAAAAATATGCATATTTACAGAACGGTAAAAACCCCAAAAACAAATATAGATATGGCTAAGCTCTTATGCAAGAAATGGGCCAAAAGATGGCCAAAGCACAAAGTATACTAAATATCCATCAAACAGCCAAAGGCCCTTAATGAAACATGAATAATGGGCCAAAATAAGACTATTTCTAGCTCTGTAAAATGACCAAAAATGGAAGCATAATGGGCTGCCAAAGCATGCAAGAAAACAGCATTCAAGGAAGATATTGAAGCAAGTGCAAGATGGGGGGCTCAAACAGGGTTGAGCCCTTAATGAAACATGGAATATAGCTCAAAAAAATGGCATTTTATGTTTTGGTCGGAGCTCAAAACAGCAACCAAAGAGGCTAAAAAAATGAGGCAAAAATGAGCTAGAAAGAGGGAGAAGAGTGCTCACCCTTGAAGACCCAACCTTTGCTGCCTCTAGGACTGAAAAATGTTGCCTCTTAGCTGCTGAAAAGCCACTCCTATCTGCTGGAATGGAGTAGTGGTGGTGGTGCTTGGTGGTGGTGAAGAAATGGGTGTAGGAACTTAAGGATTTTGAAGCTTAGAATTATAGAGAGATAGAGATACAACATAGGAGCTCCAAATAGTTTTTTTTTTCTAACCCTTAATACAGACCTGGGGTGATGTATATATAGGCAAAAGGGGGGAAAAAATGGAGGGAAAAAAATGGAGGGAAAACAATCCAAGTTTCCCTCCAAAAAAGCCAAAAAGTGGGATATAAAGGCAAGTGGTAGCTGCTGGACTCAAATGACCGAGAGCCCTTCAACAAAGTTGAAGAGGGGCTCAAAACAAGACACTTTGTAGTTTACGACGAAGTCCAAAACAGCTCACAAGTAAGCCTAACATACCGCGCAAAAATAGGCCTAAAAGAGCGTTAAAGAAGCAAGTGATAGGAAGAGATCTCAAACAACAAAAGGTCCTTAATCAAACACGAAACGGACCTCAAAATATGACTATCTCAAGTTCGGGTCGGAGCCCAAAAATGCAAAATGAAAGTTCGGGAGTCAAAACACGCAGTTCGGGGCCCCGAAAGTGGGCTGTTAGGCACCGGAAGTGGTGTCCGACCACGAAGTTGGTCTCTCGGACCACAGTGTCCCTCAAAAGGGAGAAAATAATACGCATGCCAAAAACCGGAGCAAATGGAAGTGGTTAGGTGGTCCCGAACCGAGGCACACGGCCTGACGGCTCCGAAAACCAGGCTCCGAAACGGACAAAATGGCCTACGACCACGAAATGTAGCCCACGGCCACTGAGAGATGGTCTACGGGACCTCTTCCTCCCCTCAGGAAAAGAAACAGAGAAAACCGAGTCTGGTTCGCGAACTGAGGCAAGGTACAAAAGAATCCGGAAGTCCGGAGGCAAGGCTCGCAGCCGAGACTCTGAAACTTCTGAACGAGCACAATATGCAACATCACCGAGCGCTTAATCGATGACGTCTGAGTCTTAAGGTCGGTCAAAAATGGGGTGTCTACATAGGGTCCGAACACTCTTACATTTATTCAGACCCTCTTGCATGATGGCAGATATGTATTTATGATGTTTACTTACCAATTCCTATGCCTTAGGATTCGAATACTCGGACACTTATTCGGATTCTCCTACGTGATGGCAGATATGTAATTACAGTGTATGCTTACCATTTCTCATGCATTAGGGTTCGAACACTAGGACACTTATTCAGACCCTCTTGCCCGATGGCAGATATGTAATTATGGTGTTTACTTACCATTTCCCACGCGTTAGGGTTCGAACACTCGGACACTTATTCGGATTCTCCTACATGATGGCAGATATGTAATTACGGTGTATACTTACCTTTTCTCATGCATTAGGGTTTGAGCACTCGGATAATTATTCGGATTCTCCAGCACGATAGCAGATATGTAATTATAGTGTTTACATACCATTTCTCATGCGTTGGGGTTCGAACACTGGGACACTTAATTGGACACTGTTGCATGATGGCAGATATGTAATTATGGTGTTTATTTGCCATTTTCCATGCATTAGGGTTTCAACACGCGAACACTTATTCAGATTCTCCTACATGATGACAGATATGTAGTTACGGTGTTTAGTTACCTTTTCTCATGCATTTGGGTTCTAACACTCGTATACTTATTCGGATTCTTCTACATGATGGAAGATATGTAATTTTGGTGTTTACTTACCATTTCTCATGCATTAGGGTTCGAACACTCAGACATTTATTCGGATTCACTTACATGATGGCAGATATGTAATTACGATGTTTACTTACCATTTCTCATGCATTAGGGTTCGAACACTCGGACAATTATTCGGACCCTCTTGTATGATGGCAAATATGTAATTATCGTGTTTACTTTCCATTTTTCATGCATTAGGGTTCGAACTCTCGGACCCTTATTCGGATTCTCCTGCATTATGGCAGATATGTAATTACGGTGTTTACTTACCATTTCACATACATTAGGGTGCGAACACTTGGACAATTATTCGGACCCTCTTGTATGATGGAAAATATGTAATTATCGTGTTTACTTACCATTTCTCATGCATTAGGGTTCGAACAGTCGGACACTTTTTCGGATTCCCCTACATGGTGGCAGATATGTGATAATGTTATTTTTTTACCATTTCTCGTGCATTAATGTTCAAACACTCTGACACTTATTCGAATTCTCCAAAAAGATGGCAGATATGTAATTATGGTGTTTACTTGCTATTTCTCATGCATTTGGGTTCGAATACTCGGACATTTATTCTGATTCTCCTACATGATGGCAGATATGTAGTTACGGTGTTTACTTACCATTTCCCATGTATTACTATTCTAACAGTCGGATACTTATTCGGATTTTCCTGCATGATGGCAGATATGTAATTATGGTGTTTTCTTACCATTTCACATGCATTAGGGTTCGAACACTCGAACACTTATTCAGATTCCCCTCCATGATGGCAGATATGTAATTATGGTGTTTAGTTATGATTTCTCAAGCATTCAGGTTTGAACACTCGGACACTTATTCGGATTCTTCTGCATAATGGCAGATATGTAATAATGGTGTTTTTTTTACCATTTCTCATCCATTAAGGTTCAAACACTCGAACACTTATTCAGATTCTCCAGCATGATGACAGATATGTAGTTACGGTGTTTACTTACCATTTCTCATGCATTTGGGTTCTAACACTCGGACACTTATGCGGATTCTCCGACATGATGGCAAATTTGTAATTATGGTGTTTACTTACCATTTCTCAAGCATTAGGATTCGAACACTTAGACATTTATTCGGATTCTCTTACATGATGGCAAACATGTAATTACGGTGTTTACTTACCATTTCTCATGCATTAGGGTTCGAACACTTGGACAATTATTCGGACCCTCTTGTATGATGGCAAATATGTAATTATGGTGTTTACTTACCATTTCTCATGCATTAGGGTTCGAGCACTCGGACATTTATTCAGATTCTCCTGCATGATGACAGATATGTAGTTATAGTGTTTACTTACCATTTGTCATGCATTAGGCTTCTAACACTCAGATACTTATTCGGATTCTCTGGCATGTTGGCAGATATGTTGTTATGGTGTTTACTTATCATTTCTCATGCATTGGGGTTCGAACACTCGGACACTTATTAAGATTTTCCTGCATTATGGTAGATATGTAATTACAGTGTTTACTTACCGTTTCTCATGCATTTGGGTTCTAACACTCGAACACTTATTCAGACCCTCTTGCATGATGACAGATTTGTAACTATGGCGTTTACTTTCCATTTCTCATGCATGAGGGTTTGAACACTCGGACACTTATTCGGATTCTTCTACATGATGGCTGATAAGTCGTTACGGTGTTTACTTACCATTTCCCATGCATTAGGTTTCTAACACTCTGATACGAATTCGGATTCTCCTACATGATCGCAGATATGTAATTATGGCGTTTGGTTACCATTTCTCTTGCATTAAGGTTCAAACACACGGACACTTATTCAGATTCTCCTGCAATGTGGTAGATATGTAATTAAGGTGTTTACATGCCAATTCTCAGGCATTAGGGTTCGAACACTCTTACATTTATTCAGGCCCTCTTGCATGATGGCAGATATGTATTTATGGTGTTTACTTACCAATTCGCATTCCTTAGGATTCGAACACTTAGACACTTATTCGGATTCTCCTACATGATGGCGTATATGTAATTACAGTGTATACTTACCATTTCTCACGCATTAGGGTTCGAACACTCGGACACTTATTCAGACCCTCTTGCATGATGGCAAATATGTAATTATGGTGTTTACTTACCATTTCCCACGTATTAGGGTTCGACCACTCGGGCACTTATTCGGATTCTCCTGCATGATGGTAAATATGTAATTACAGTGTATACTTACGATTTCTCAGGCATTAAGGTTCAAACACTCGGACACTTATTCGGATTCTCCTGCAAGATGGCAGATACGTAATTAAGGTGTTTACTTGCCAATTCTAAGGCATTAGGGTTTGAACACTCATACATTTATTCTGACCCTCTTCCATAATGGCAGATATGTATTTATGGTGTTTACTTACCAATTCCCACACCTTAGGATTCGAACACTCGGACACTTATTCGGATTCTCCTACATGATGGCAGATATGTAATTACAGTGTATACTTACCATTTCTCATACATTAGGGTTCGAACACTCAGACACTTATTCAGACCCTGTTGCACGATGGTAGATATGTAATTATGGTTTTTACTTACCATTTCCCACGCATTAGGGTTCGAATACTCGGACACTAATTCGGATTCTCCTACATGATGACAGATATGTAATTACGGTGTATACTTATGATTTCTAACGAATTAGGGTTCGAGCACTTGGATAATTATTCGGATTCTCCTGCACGACAGCAGATATGTAATTATGGTGTTTACATACCGTTTCTCATGCGTTGGGGTTCGAACACTCGGACACTTATTCGAACCCTGTTGGATGATGGCAGATATGTAATTATGGTGTTTATTTACCATTTCTCATGCATTAGGGTTCCAACACGTAAACACTTATACAGATTCTACTGCATGATGACAGATATGTAGTCACGGTGTTTACTTACCATTTCTCATGCATTTGGGTTCTAACACTCGGATACTTATTCGGATTCTCCTACATGATGGCAGATATGTAATTATGGTGTTTACTTGTCATTTCTCATGCATTAGGGTTCAAACACTCAGACATTTATTCAGATTCTCTCACATGATGGCAGACATGTAATTACGGTGTTTACTTACCATTTCTCATGCATTAGGGTTCGAACACTCGGACAATTATTCGGACCCCCTTGTATGATGGCAAATATGTAATTATCGTGTTTACTTACCATTTTTCATGCATTACGGTTCGAACACTCGGACACTTTTTCAGATTTCCCAACATGAAGGCAGATATGTAGTAATGTTGTTTTTTTACCATTTCTCATGCATTAAGGTTCAAACACTCGGACATTTATTCTGATTCTCCTACATGATGACAGATATGTAGTTTCGGGGTTTACTTACCATTTCTCATGCATTACTGTTCTAACAGTCGGATACTTATTCGGATTCTCCTGCATGATGGCAGATATGTAATTATGGTGTTTACTTACCATTTCTCATGCATTAGGGTTCGAGCACACGGACATTTATTCGGATTCTCCTGCATGATGACAGATATGTAGTTATAGTGTTTACTTACCATTTGTCATGCATTAGGCTTCTAACACTCAGATACTTATTCGGATTCTCTGGCATGATGGCAGATATGTTGTTATGGTGTTCACTTATCATTTCTCATGCATTGGGGTTCGAACACTCGGACACTTATTAAGATTTTCCTGCATTATGGCAGATATGTAATTACAGTGTTTACTTACCGTTTCTCATGCATTTGGGTTCTAACACTCGAACACTTATTTGGACCCTCTTGCATGATGACAGATTTGTAACTATGGCGTTTACTTTCCATTTCTCATGCATGAGGGTTTAAACACTCGGACAGTTATTCGGATTCTTCTCCATGATGGCTGATAAGTCGTTACGGTGTTTACTTACCATTTCCCATGCATTAGGTTTCTAACACTCTGATACGAATTCGGATTCTCCTACATGATCGCAGATATGTAATTATGGCGTTTGGTTACCATTTCTCTTGCATTAAGGTTCAAACACACGGACACTTATTTGGATTCTCCTGCAATGTGGTAGATATGTAATTAAGGTATTTACATGCCAATTCTCAGGCATTAGGGTTCGAACACTCTTACATTTATTCAGGCCCTCTTGCATGATGGCAGATATGTATTTATGGTGTTTACTTACCAATTCGCGTTCCTTAGGATTCGAACACTCAGACACTTATTCGGATTCTCCTATATGATGGCAGATATGTAATTACAGTGTATACTTACCATTTCTCACGCATTAGGGTTCGAACACTCGGACACTTATTCAGACCCTCTTGCATGATGGTAAATATGTAATTATGGTGTTTACTTACCATTTCCCACGTATTAGGGTTCGACCACTCGGGCACTTATTCGGATTCTCCTGCATGATGGTAAATATGTAATTATAGTATATACTTACGATTTCTCATGCATTAAGGTTCAAACACTCGGACACTTATTCAGATTCTCCTGCAAGATGGCAGATACGTAATTAAGGTGTTTACTTGCCAATTCTAAGGCATTAGGGTTTGAACACTCTTACATTTATTCAGACCCTCTTCCATAATGGCAGATATGTATTTATGGTGTTTACTTACCAATTCCCACGCCTTAGGATTCGAACACTCGGACACTTATTCGGAGTCTCCTACATGATGGCATATATGTAATTACAGTGTATACTTACCATTTCTCATACATTAGGGTTCAAACACTCAGACACTTATTCAGACCCTGTTGCACGATGGTAGATATGTAATTATGGTGTTTACTTACCATTTCCCACGCATTAGGGTTCAAATACTCGGACACTTATTCGGATTCTCCTACATGATGGCAGATATGTAATTACAGTGTATACTTATGATTTCTCACGAATTAGGGTTCGAGCACTTAGATAATTATTTGGATTCTCCTGCACGACAGCAGATATGTAATTATGGTGTTTACATACCATTTCTCATGCGCTGGGGTTCGAACACTCGGACACTTATTCGGACCCTGTTGGATGATGGCAGATATGTAATTATGGTGTTTATTTACCATTTCTCATGCATTAGGATTCCAACACGTAAACACTTGTACAGATTCTCCTGCAGGATGACAGATATGTAGTCACGGTGTTTACTTACCATTTCTCATGCATTTGGGTTCTAACACTCGGATACTTATTCGGATTCTTCTACATGATGCCAGATATGTAATTATGGTGTTTACTTGTCATTTCTCATGTATTAGGGTTCGAACACTCAGACATTTATTCAGATTCTCTCACATGATGGCAGACATGTAATTACGGTGTTTACTTACCATTTCTCATGCATTATGGTTCGAACACTCGGACAATTATTCGGACCCCCTTGTATGATGGCAAATATGTAATTATTGTGTTTACTTACCATTTTTCATGCATTAGGGTTCGAACACTCGGACACTTTTTCTGATTTCCCAACATGAAGGCAGATATGTAGTAATGTTGTTTTTTTACCATTTCTCATGCATTAAGGTTCAAACACTCGGACATTTATTCTGATTCTCTTACATGATGACAGCTATGTAGTTTCGGGGTTTACTTACCATTTCTCGTGTATTACTGTTCTAACAGTCGGATACTTATTCGGATTCTCCTGCATGATGGCAGATATGTAATTGTGGTGTTTACTTACCATTTCTCATGTATTAGGGTTCGAGCACACGGACATTTATTCGGATTCTCCTGCATGATGACAGATATGTAGTTATAGTGTTTACTTACCATTTGTCATGCATTAGGCTTCTAACACTCAGATACTTATTCGGATTCTCTGACATGATGGCAGATATGTAATAATGGTGTTTTTTTTACCATTTCTCATCCATTAAGGTTCAAACACTCGGACACTTGTTCAGATTCTCTTGCAAGATGGCAGATAAGTAGTTATGGTGTTTATTTGCCATTTCTCATGCATTAGGGTTCTAAAACTCAAACACTTATTCGGACCCTCTTGCATGATGGCAGAAATGTAATTATGGTGTTTACTTACCGTTTCTCATGCATTAGGATTCAAAGACTCGGACACTTATTCGGATTCTTCTGCATGATGGCAGATATGTAATTATGGTGTTTTTTACCATTTTTCATGCATTAAGGTTCAAACACTCGGACACTTATTCGAATTCTCCTGCCAGATGGCAGATATGTAATTATCATGCTTTCTTGTCATTTTTCATGCATTAGGGTTCGAACTCTCGGACATTTATTCGGATTCTCCTATATGATGACAGATATGTTGTTACGGTGTTTAAATACCATTTCTCATGCATTTGGGTTCTAGCACTCGAACACTTATTCGGACTCTCTTGTATGGTGGCAAATTTGTAATTATGGCGTTTATTTTCCATTTCTCATGCATTAGGGTTCAAGCACACGGACACTTATTCGGATTCTTCTGCATGATGGCCGATAAGTAGTTACAGTGTTTACTTACTATTTCCATGTATTATGGTTCTAACACACGGATACGAGTATGGATTCTCGTACATGATGGCAGAAATGTAATTATGGTGTTTGGTTACCATTTCTCATGCATTAAGGTTCAAACACTCGGACACTTATTCGGATTCTCCAGCAAGGTGGCAGATATGTAATTATGGTGTTTACTTGCCAATTCTCAGGCATCAGGGTTCAAACACTCTTACAATTATTCAGACCCTCTTGCATGATGGTTGATATGTATTTATGGTGTTTACTTACCAATTCCCATGCCTTAGGATTCGAACACTCGGACAGTTATTCGGATTCTCCTACATGATGGCAGATATGTAATTACAGTGTATACTTACCATTTCTCACGCATTGGTGTTCGAACACTCGGACACTTATTTAGACCCTCTTACATGATGGCAGATACATAATTATGGTGTTTACTTACCATTTTCCACGCATTAGGGTTCGAACACTCGGGCACTAATTCGGATTCTCTTGCATGATGGCAGATTTGTAATTACGGTGTATGCGTACCCTTTCTTACGCATTAGGGTTCGAGCACTCAGATAATTATTCGGATTCTCCTGCACGATAGCAGATTTGTAATTACGGTGTTTACATACCATTTCTCATGCGTTGGGGATCGAACACTCGGACACTTATTCGGACCCTGTTGCATGATGGCAGATATGTAATTGTGGTGTTTATTTACTATTTCTCCCGCATTAGGGTTCCAACACGCGAACACTTATTCAGATTCTCCAGCATGATGACAAATATGTAGTTACGGAGTTTACTTACCATTTCTCATGCATTTGGGTTCTAACACTCGGACACTTATTCAGATTCTCCTACATGATGGCAGATATGTAAATACGGTGTTTATTTACTATTTCTCATGCATTAGGGTTCGGACACTTAGACAATTATTCGAACCCTCATGTAGTATGGCAAATACGTAATTATCGTGTTTACTTACCATTTCTCTTGCACTAGGGTTCGAACACTCGGACACTTATTCAGATTCTCCTGCATGATGATAGATAAGTAATTACTGTGTTTACCTACCACTTCTCATGCACTCGAGTTCGAACACTCAGACAGTTATTCGGATTCTTCTGCACGATGGTAGATATGTAGTTATGGTGTTTATTCACCGTTTCTCATGCATTATGGCTCGAATACTCGGACACCTATTCGGATTCTCCTGCATGATGGCAGATCTATAATTGCGGTGTTTACTCACAATTTCTCATGCATTACGGTTAGAACACTCGGACACTTATTCGGATTCTTCTGCATGATGGCAGATATGTAATAATGGTGTTTTTTTACCATTTCTCATGCATTCCGGTTCAAACACCCAGACACTTATTCGGATTCTCCTATAAGATGGCAGACATGTAATTATGGTGTTTGCTTGCCATTTCTCACGCATTAGGATTCAAACACTCGGACATTTATTCGGATTCTCCTGCATGATGACAGATATGTAGTTACGGTGTTTACTTACTATTTCTCATACATTAGGGATCCAAGACTCGGACACTTATTTGAACCCTCTTGCATGATGGCAGATATGTAATTATGGTGTTTACTTACCATTTCTCATGCATTAGGGTTCGAACACTAGAACACTTATTTAGATTCGCCAGTATGCTGGATGATATGTAATTACGGTGTTTACTTACCATTTCTCATGCATTAGGGTTCTAACACTCGAACACATATTCGGACCCTCTTGTATGATGGTCGATTTGTAATTATGGTGTTTACTTCCCATTTCTCATGCATTAGGGCTCGAACACTCTTACACTTATTCGGATTCTTCTACATGATGGCAGATATGTAATAATGGTGTTTTTTCACCATTTCTCATGCATTAAGATTCAAACACACGGACACTTATTCGGATTCTCCTGCAAGATGGCAGATATGTAATTATGGTGTTTACTTGCCATTTCTCATTCATTAGGGTTCGAACACTCGGAGATTTATTCGGATTCTCCTGCACGATGACAGATTTGTAGTTACGGTGTTTACTAAGCATTTCAAATGCATTTGCCTTCTAACACTCAGATACTTATTCGGATTCTCCGTCATGATGGCAGATATATAATTATGGTGTTTACTTACCGTTTCTCACGCATTAGTGGCCGAATACTCGGACACCTATTCAGATTCTCCTGCATGATGGCAAATATGTAATTACGATGTTTACATACCATTTCTCATGCACTAGGGTCCTAACACTCGAACACTTATTCGGACCCTTTTGCATGATTGAAGATATGTAATTATGGTGTTTACATATAATTTCTCATGCATTAGGGTTCGAACACTCGGACACTTATTCAGACCCTCTTGCATGATGGCAGATATGTAATTATGCAGTTTACTTACCATTTGTCATTCATTACGGTTCGAACACTCGGCCACTTATTCGAACCCTCTTGCATGATGGAAGATATGTAATGATATTGTTTACTCACCATTTTTCTTGCATTAGTGTTTAAACACTCGGACACTTATTTAGACCCTCTTGCATGATGGCAGATATGTAGTAATGGGGTTTTTTTTACCATTTCTCATCCATTCAGGCTCAAACACTCGGACACTTATTCGGATTCTCCTGCAAGATAGCAGATATGTAATTATGGTGTTTATTTGCCATTTCACATACATTAGGGTTCTAACACTCGAACACTTATTTGGACCCTCTTGCATGGTGGTAGATATGTAATTATGGTGTTTACTTATCATTTATCATGCATTAGGGTTCAAACACTTGGACACTTATTCAGATTCTTCTACATGTTGGCATATATGTAATAATGGTGTTTTTTTTTCCGTTTCTCATGCATTCAGGTTCAAACACACAGACACTTGTTCAGATTCTCCTGCAAGATGGCAGACATGTGATTATGGTGTTTGCTTGCCATTTCTCACGCATTAGGATTCGAACACTCCGACATGTATTCGGATTCTCCTGCATGATGACAGATATGTAGTTACGGTGTTTACTTACCATTTCTCATGCATTAGGGATCCAACACTCGGACACTTATTCGGACCCTCTTGCATGATGGCAGATATGTAACTATGGTGTTTACTTACCATTTCTCGTGCATTAGGGTTCGAACACTCGACACTTATTCAAATTCGCCAGCATGATGGATGATATGTAATTACAGTGTTTACTTACCATTTCTCATGCATTAGGGTTCTAACACTCGAACACTTATTCTGACCCTTTTGCATGATGAAAGATATGCAACTATGGTGTTTGCATATCATTTCTCATGCATTAGGGTTCTAACACTCGGACACTTATTCAGACCCTCTTGCATGATGGCAGATATGTAATAATGGTGTTTTTTCACTATTTCTCATGCATTAAGATTGAAAGGCACGTACACTTATTCGGATTCTCCTGCAAGATGGCAGATATGTAATTATGGTGTTTACTTGCCAATTCTCATGCACTAGGGTTTGAACACTCCGACATTTATTCGGATTCCCCTGCATGATGACAGATAAGTAGTTACGGTGTTTACTAACCATTTCTCATGCATTTGGGTTCTAACACTCAGATACTTATTCGGATTCTCCGTAATGATGGCAGGTATGTAATTATGGTGTTTACTTACCGTTTCTCATACATTAGGGTCCGAACACTCGGACACCAATTCAGATTCTCCTGCATGATGACAGATATGTAATTACGGTGTTTACTTACCATTTCTCATGCATTAGGGTTCTAAAACTCGAACACTTATTCGGACCCTCTTGCACGATGGAAGATATGTAATTATGGTGTTTACATATCATTTCTTATGCATTAGGGTTCGAACACTCGGACACTTATTCAGACCGTCTTGCATGATGGCGGATATGTAATTACGGTGTTTACTTACCATTTCCCACGCATTAGGGCTCGAACACTCGGACACTTATTCGGACTCTCCTGTATGATGGCAGATATGTAATTACGGTGTATACTTACCATTTCTCACGCATTAGGGTTAGAGCACTCGGATAATTATTCGGATTATCCTACACGATAGCAGATTCGTAATTATGATGTTTACATACCATTTCTCATGCGTTGGGGTTCAAACACTCGGACACTTATTCGGACCCTGTTGAATATGGTAGATATGTAATTATGGTGTCTATTTACCATTTCTCATTCATTAGGGTTCCAACATGCGAACACATATTCAGATTCTCCTGCATGATGACCGATATGTAGTTACGGTGTTTACTTGCCATTTCTCATGCATTTGGTTTCTAACACTCGGATACTTATTCGGATTCTCCTACATGATGGCAGATATGTAATTATAGTGTTTACTTACCATTTGTCATGCATTAGGGTTCGAACACTCAGACATTTATTCGGATTCTCTTACATGATGGCAGACATGTAATTACGGTGTTTACTTACCATTTCTCCTGCATTAGGGTTCGAACACTCGGACAATTATTCGGACCCTCTTGCATGATGGCAAATATGTATTTATCATGTTTAGTTACCATTTCTCATGCATTAGGGTTCGAACACTCTAGCACTTATTCGAATTCTCCTGCATTGAGGTAGATATGTAATTACGGTGTTTACTTACCATTTCTCATGCATTAGGGTTCGAACACTAGCATACCTATTCGAACCCTCTTGCTTGATGGCAGATATGTAATTACGGTGTTTACTTACCATTTCTCAGGCATTGGGGTTCGAACACTCGGACACTTATTCGGATTCTCCTGTATGATGGCAGATATGTAATTACTGCGTTTACCTACCACTTCTCATGCATTTGGGTTCGAACACTCAGACACTTATTCGGATTTTCTGCACGGTGGTAGATATGTAATTATGGTGTTTATTTACCATTTCTCATGCATTATGGCTCGAACACTCGGACACCTTATCAGATTGTACTGCATGACGGCCGATCTGTAATTGCGGTGTTTACTCGCCATTTCTCATGCATTACGGTTCGTACACTTGGACACTTATTCGGACACTCTTCCATAATGACAGATATGTAATTATGCAGTTTACCTACTGTAGCACGCGCCCGCGAGGGACTCTCGCTACAGTTCGGACTCGATTTGTGTCACGATTCTTAATCTGAACCAAAGAGTCCAAATCCGGCAAATCGTTTTGAAAAACAGATTTTTGAAAAGAAGTGCCAAACATGGACTGCTTTGCCAGATACAGAGTCGCCACCTAAATATTTTATTTTGGGGGAATTTAGGAAACCCTGACTCGGTGCCAAAGGCCACGCGTCCGTCATCACCAAAGTTGCCTCGGCTCGGGAACTTGGGTACGATTGGGGAAGATCAGCTATGAGCACCCCCTTTCGCCCGATCAGATGATCGGCCTCTACTAACCGTGATATCCGTTTTTGAAAACGTTATGTGTTCATATCCTGATTATTAGCCAAGAATTACTATGTTATGCGCACGGCAAACAAGTATAGACTAGATTGCCTAATTTGAAAATAAGCATTGCATATCCGTTTGTCTTAAAAAGCACTTTGGAATTTGCTACTCGCAAGTAGGCTAAAATACGGATTTCAACAAGTTTTTCGAGCTCAGACAATCCAACCTTCACCCACAGGCATTCAAGCAGTTATATCACATAAGCAGCTAGCCTCATGGTAATCATGCTATCATGGCAACACTCACACGCATGCAAGGATGCTAAAGCATAAATACTTACATCGTACTCCGTGCCGGAACAAAGAACTCGTTAGCAATCAATGCATGATCCAAGTCCATGTTTAAATGTCTAATGCAACGCATACGGAATGTCACTAGAGTAGGCTCGGCTAGTCTATGAATGACATGTGAAAATGCACAAGTAGCATGTATTCAAGTTAGATTTGAAATACTAATGCAGTTAGCATGATGCGCCGAGCCCGGTGCATGCAATACTGATGAATGATGCACGCATGCAAAGCATAAGGTACGCTAAATTAAACATGACCTATTACTAACCATCAAAGCAGGTAAGTAAAAGGGAGAAAGAAGTGGGGGTTGGAAGACATGCACACACACGCACCTACACTTATTACAGATTCGCCCTCGCCCGGAGGGACCAAATAAATATTACAGATAATTAACCTACAAGCTAATTAAATATTACAGGCCATCTAATTAGCTAAGCAAATTAACTAATCTAGGGAAGACAGATAAACCGCCTCGGGAAGAGAGCCCAATGCAATGCATGTTCGGTCCTGCTCGGAAGTGTACTGCCATGCATAGACTGCCTCTGTTTTCCCTACCCTGCCCCTCTGAAGATTGCCAAAGTCTCAGAATTGCTTCCCTGGACATTGGGAGACACCACCGGCTGAGTAGAATTGCCACCGGCAGTAGGATGTGGTCATCGGCTGTTGATGAAGCTATCGGCCACCAATGAATTGCCGGTCGGCACTGAACACTGCCGGTCGGCAAAGAATGCCTGCAAAACCTGCAATTGACAGCAACAGAGGACAAGGCATAGCATGGCAATGCAATTCAGGCAATGTATGCACCAACCAAGCCCCTTATCATGTGTATGACTCAAAGGGACATGGTCCTTGGTTCTCGAAACACCAATCGCGCATTTCAATGCGTGATGGCCCAAGAGACCAAGTGTGCATTTTCATGTCAAATGAAATGCAATGCACACAATTAAACCAAGGGGCTTCTACCTCCATCATGACTTGGTCAAGAGGTAGAGCATGCATGTCAATGCAATGCAATCCTAATCATGTGAGCTAGCATGCGACATTAGCAGACAAGCAAGTGATGTACACTAGGTACACAAACTAAGCAAACAAGCAAACAAGCATGCCATAACTATGCAAACTACTAAAGCATGCAAGATGCAATCTAATCATGCGACATGCTAGCAACTTGACCAAGGGAATGTATGCCAAATGCGAGTGATTTCAAGCATGCAACACATGCAACCAAAGCATGCAAACATGGGATAATGTAACAACACTTGAATGGCATGCAAGGGATGGACTTACACTAATTGGACAGCTCTAAGTTAGGTCCAAAACAGTGGCCAAAGTGCCCAAAATGAAGGACTAACACAAACGCGCACATGCATACAAAGGGTGTCCAATACTTCAAGCATTTAAAAGCAATTCTCAAGCACACTTAAGAGGATGCGAACATGGACTAATGTCATGCATTAAGCTCTGAAAATCATGCAAGAATATGGTGCCAAACCAAGCAAACAAGATAGACTAAGCATGTGACAATGGTCCAAGATTCAAGGCAAGCTAAAAGGGGTATTTGACCACACTTAGCAAGATCAAACATGGCATGAATTTAATGACCAAAAACAGAGTTTTAGTACATAAAACAAAGCCAAAAAGACCACTTAGACGGCATCTAAATGGCTTGAATTCAAAAACATGTACAAATGCACTTTCAAGGAGCATACAACACAAGCTCATATGGCATCAAGGAAGCATCCAAGGCAAGCATACAAGCATGCTAAAGGGACTGAAATGATGCTACAAATGGTGCCAAACCATTAAATCAAAGCAAGTAATGCATGCTACACACTCACACACTTAAGGCCAACAAGCCAAAATGCAAAGGGGCTATACTAAACATGTCATGGCCGACCAAAATGACTAAGGACAGACCTCTAACACGGCAAAATAAGCACAAAAGCTTCACAAAGCTAGACCTAAAACATGCTTGAACAATGGTTTACAACCTAAGGCATGTTAAGGCCTAAACATGGCATTACAAGGTAGGTATGCTAAGCATGCATGGTGTACCAAAACCAACTAAAAACAGAGGCATATTATGACATAATAAGCACAAAAAACAACTAAGGCATGGGCAATAAGAGCCTAAGCTAGGTGCTCCCTCAAGAGGCCAAATATGGTCCTTTTCAAGGACAACAAGGAGAGGGGGTGGCTCTCTCCTTCTTGGGACCTCAAGGCACCATCCTTACCTCTGAAATCCCTCAAGATTTTAGTGGTGAGGAGGCCCAAACACCAAGGTCTTAGAGCTTACTCAAAATAGCACAAAATGGAGCCTCTTAAGGCTTAAGAGGGGTCAAACACCTCCAAACCACAAAACACTCTAAACAAACTATTTAGAGGGCCCAAAAACAGAACTTTTTTATATTATACACTAAGCTCAAAAACAGTTCTAAGATAGGCAAAAATAGTATGCAAGAATGGGGTAAAAAGGGGTAAGATTGTTACCCTTGTTGACCTTCTTCACAAATGGTGGACCAGCCCCTTCCTTGAGCTCAAAACAGCTCCAAAGCTTCAAGAACAAACCTCTGGCCCTTCAAGAACCAAGAAAAGGTGTAACACTATGTGTTTGTGTGCAATAGTAAGACACAAACACACTTATACACACACTAAACACAAGAGGAAGAGAGATACAGAACTAGGATATGTATGAAACCCTAACCCTAGAACTCAAACCCTAAAATGGCTGTCTAAAATGTCTCACCTCTTCAACAAGAGAGAAGACCTCTCTTTATAGAGCTTTTTTGTCTTGTAAAGCTTACAAGACAAGCTTCCAAAGAGGGAGATCCCTCCATATGCAAAATGCAAGACAGCTGTGTCAAAATATTTGCAAAACCAGATGCACAGTAGTCGGTCGGTCAAAGATGCAATTGACCAAAAAAAGATAGCCGACCGGCCATCTATAGTGCCGGCCGGCCAATTGGCCACAAAACACAGCCGGTGGCCTCAAGCCACGGCCGGTGATGGGTGGGGATGGTCTACAAGCCCTACCATGCCTCTTAAAGGCAAAACACAAGTGTTTGGTGTCAAACCAAGCACAAAACAATCGAGTCGAGAGGTCTTGCGACGAGGCGCGCTGCCAAGGCTTTCGGGAACTCAAGACGAACACAAACATGGATAATCACCAAGTGTTCCAACGGTGACGTCCAAGTCTTGAGGACGGTCAAAAATGGGGTGTCTACAGTTGCCCCTCTTTGACAGAACTCGAAAGTCATAACAATGACGGGAGTTAATGTCAAAGCCCAGAGACGACCCATTTTTGACAAGGCCGAAGACTTAGACAAACATAAAAGAGAAACAAGGTATGCGCCCGAAGGCGGGGGCAAAATGCAAGACAATGCATGAAGCCGAGCACAACTTATGATCATGCAAAGAAAGCTGTAAGGAAACACACATGCAACAGTTTTAAGCTAGCATACATCAAACTACACTACAATGCAGAAAGGATGTAAGAGAATTATGCAATTCTCAATACGTCTCACTCGGAGGATACAATACCTGTGCGGTTCGTCTGGTTGCACCAGCCTCAAATGAACCGCACATACAATATCGTGCCTGTAAAGAAAACAACTCAACAGGTACGATATTGTTAGCAACATGCATGATAATGCAAGAATGAATGCAAAATAACATGCAATATATACAAAACAATGTATAAAAAATGCAAATGAAAATGCAATGCAATTGAAACAATGCGAACTATGTGCAAAGCAATTGAATCACGATCCAATCATAAGCGGTTCAAAACCATACCTATGTCAAATAGATTGATGGAGGTAACAAGTCTGTCTACCATAGAACGGTCTACTGAACTATGAGTAATGTAGATGGACACAAGAACAAGTATTGGGGGGGGGGGGATTGACACAAGTGGGGAAACGACCCGCTGAAGAAAGGACAATGATCCTAATGCCGGATGCAAAAATTACACTACAATGTAATATATATATATGTGGATATGCTGGGGAGATGATAATGGATATGGCACGCGGGCCAAACCAAATCTTGCCTAGGAAAGGCATGTATACATACAAGCCATGTTTAACATAGAACGGTCTACTGAACTATGCTTCGACACGAGAAGTATGGGCACATACCAGACCAAGCTCAACATGGAAAGGCGCGAGCCATGGATGGAAGTGATGCAGTGAATGCATGCAAGCTACAATGCAATATGCACTAATATTCTAATGATGCAATGGATATGGCACGCAGGCCAAACCAAATCTTTGCCTAGGAAGGGCATGTACACGTACAAGCCGCGTCTAACATAGAACGGTCTACTGAACTATGCTTCGACACGAGAAGTATGGGCACATACCAGACCAAGCTCAACATGGAAAGGCGCGAGCCATGGATGGAAGTGATGCAGTGAATGCATGCAAGCTACAATGCAATATGCACTAATATTCTAATGATGCATGACAATGCAACTATTTACGATGATGCATGACAATGCAATTATATTTTTGCTTTTGTTTTCGTTTTTTAAAATGCAAATGATGCATGAAATGCATGCTGCATGGAATGCGCGACAACACGCGGCTTTTAAGATACATGACAATGTAAATGGACTGTGCACATCAATGCACTAAAGGTCTTGCACCTTCCAAGGATTTAAGGTCTCCTAGACCGTACAATACCTGTGCAGCCCGTCTGGTTGCACCTGCCTTAAATGAACCGTATATACAATATCGTGCCTGCAAAGAAAACAAACTTAACAGGTACAATGTGATTAACAACATGCATATTAATGTTCTTGAAAATGCGTGACAACGTAAAGCAAGTGGGAAGCATAACAATGCTGTGAAGGCACAGACATGTAAGTGGAGCACGCGGCCTACGCAGGCAATCAAACTGATCATAAGCATGCGGTCTACGCAAGCAATGAAATTGGTTACAAACATGCGGTCTACGCAAGTAAAACATTGATTACAAACATGCAGTCTACGCAAGCAAAACATGTGGTCTACGCAAGTAATGAATTTGAACAAACATGCGGTCTACGCAAGCAAAACATGCGGTCTACGCAAGTAATGAATTTGAACATAAGAATGCGGTCTACACTAGCAAAACATGCGGTCTACGCAAGTAATGAATTTGAACAAACATGCGGTCTACGCTAACAAAACATGTGGTCTAGGCAAGTAATGAAATTGAACAAACATGCGGTCTACGCTTGCAAAACATGCGGTCTACTCAAGTAATGAATTTGAACAAACATGCGGTCTACGCAAGCAAAACATGCGGTCTACGCAAGCAAAACATGCGGTTTATGCAAGTAATGAAATTGAACAAACATGCGGTCTACGCAAGCAAAACATGCGGTCTACGCAAGTAATGAAATTGAATGCAAACATGTGGTCTACGCTAGCAAAACATGCGGTCTACGCAAGTAATGAAATTGAACAAACATGCGGTCTACGCAAGCAAAACATGCGGTCTACGCAAGTAATGAAATTGAACAAACATGCGGTCTACGCAAGCAAAACATGCGGTCTACGCAAGTAATGAAATTGATTGCAAACATGCGGTCTACGCAAGCAAAACATGCGGTCTATGCAAGTAATGAAATTGAATGCAAACATGTGGTCTACGCAAGCAATGCAATTGAACAAATATGCGGTCTACGCAAGTAATGCAATTGAACAAATATACGGTCTACGCAAGTAATGAATTTGATTGAATGCATACAAAATGCAGTGAGATCCGCAAAATTGCGCGATGCGTTTTAGACAATGCGAGCGCACGAGACAGTGCGAATGATATGCGATACGCATGGTGCAACTTTTGAGTTTTGTAAAAGCCAAAAGGATACGAAAAGTATACACCTTGCACGAATTCGAGTGCCACGCACAGAAGACACGACCCGAGGTCACAACGGAGGCCGGTTGAGTGTCGGAGATGCACTTTCTTGTACTTCTTTGAGCTATGAAGACCCAAAACTACAGATCTGACCTAAACAAGGATGCAGGAGGCTCACCGGCCGGAAGAGGAGGCCACCGGCTGTCCATCGGCCACAAATACATTCCACCGGCCAAATATTTGGCCGACCGGCCAAAAATGCCTGAATCGGGGCAAATCTGACTTTTCACCTCGGGTCTTTTAAAATAGGGTTCCAAACCCTGTTTTCTTCACTTCCTCTTGCTCGAAATTTCTCCCCCCTCTCTCTACAGCATTTTTCTCTCTTCTTTTCTCCGTTTCCTTGCGTTTCACGCCCGTTTCATCTTTCGATTCGCGTATATCTTCGCGTTTTGAACATTTTCATCCGAATAGTTCTTCATTTCGGTGCTTCCTTTGCCATTTCCACCTTTTGGGGTTTATTCCCCTCGAGTTTTTCTCGACTTGCGTGCCTTTTTCACTTCCCAACTTCTCGGGCCACTTTTCACCCTCTTGGGTTGACTTTCCACATTTTCGCCCGGTTTTCCCCTTTCCGGCTATTTTCTTACCGTTTTTTATATGGCCGACGATATTCCATAGGGCGGGACTCCCCCGGATCACAAGATAGATCCCGGGGTTGAGCTCCTTCCGTTGAGCGTCCGCCCGTTCGACCCGGCGACCTACCAGCCGGCGATTCATGTGCTACCTCCTGACGGACTTCGCCAGTTTCGGAGTTTCGACAGAGCGATGCCACCAGAGCTCCTCCTGCGTGAGCCTACGTCTCACTTATGCTTCGGCACTTCCGAGGTAACATTCCTTTTTCTGTTTTATTTTTCGCAATGTAGAATATAAAAACTTCCATAGCTGATTACATTCTTTAACTGCTTGACTCAGATACACTGACACACTGTGCACCGTAGTTGATCACAACCACACTGGCAACTGATACCTGTTTGAGGCTGACATGTGCACACACTGTAGTTTATTGCAATCACACCGATACCCAATATCTGTTTGAATCTGAAAAGCTTGCACACGTGCTATATTTGTACTGAACCATGCCAATACGCTGACACATCGCACGTTGTAGTTCACTATAAGCACACCAGCACCCGGGATCTGTTTGAATCTGAAAAACTTGCACGCATGCTATATTTGTACTGAATTCTAAATGCCCTTCAAAACTAGTATATTCAGTATTGCCTCGCAATTATTTGTTTGAAAACAGTGAGATTCCCATACCGTCCGCGGGTATGGGAACATTGCCGCTCGGGACTGGTATGCTGAGCTTCCCGATGCGGTTCGCCACATCGTGGACCAGGCGGGCTTCGGCGCTTTCTGCAGGGGATTATCCAAACTCACCGCGAGCAGGCCTCTCCTTGCTGCTCTAGCGGAGAGGTGGTGGGACACCACCGACTTGTTCCATCTATCTGCGACGGAGACATGACGATGACTCGCTATGATTTCTCGATGCTCACAGGCATCGGGGTAGGGGGTGATCCGATCCCCTTCGACACTGATATGGACGAGTGGACTACCGCTCAGATCCATCTGCTTGGCGAGGTGCCACCTCTCGCCCGTCCACGTTTTGTTCGTTACTCCTGGTTCGAGGTGCAGTTCAGGGTCCAACCCGCGCTGGTGGAGGAGGCTCTGATGACTCCGGAGGCTGTGGAGAGATATACGCGTGGCTTTCTCATGTTCCTGCTGGGGACGACCATTTTCGCCGACCGGGCGAACACCGTGCCCCTCTGCCTGCTTAGTGCACTGGTGGACGTCAGGCCTATCTTGCACTATGATTGGGGTGGAGCCGCTCTGGCCACCCTCTACGAGTATATGAGCTCGGCTTCCCGTGGCAGCGGACAGTTGCTCGAGGGCTACTGGCGTGCTAGGGAGGTACATTTCTTTTCCGCTTTTCATTTATGCTTTTCTATCTTCTGTACTCTGTATTGTATTCTGTATTGCACACACTGTAGTCTACTTTTCACTAACTGTATATTGCACACACGGCACACACATACACTCTGTTCTACACTGTTCACACTGTACACTGTACACAATACACTGTTTGTGCAACACACTGCACAATATGTGGCCCTGTTATTCCTGTTTTACTTTGCCTTCCGCTCTTATCTGATAATCATATTGATGTTTTCTCTACAGTTGTGGGTCTATGCCTACTTTCCCAGGCTTGCACCCGTGCCAGACACGGAGACCCCCCTCGTCATCCCATTCTCGCGACGCTTCGACGGGAGATGCGTGCAGAGGCCACGAGAGACATTTAGCTTCTTTCGCCGCTACTTCGATACTATCACCCCTGCCGAGGTATGTTTTATTTCAGAATTTATCTAAGCTTCGCTTTTCACTGTATATTTCAATAATGATAGATAACGAATTGTATGTCATTTTCAGATCACTTGGCAGCCTTGGGCTCTGTTGCCGGCGACGATTCGGGACCGATTTGCCGGTGCTGAGGAGACCTCGCATTTTCGGATCTTACTAGAGGGCCCGGTCTGTCGAGCTTAGTACCTGGGTGAGCGTTTCCAACGCCAAACCCTAGGGTTACCAGAGCAGATAGTCCCGGTTCACTCTCCTGAGGACATGAGGGAGACCGAGAGACTCACTACCGAGCAGATGGCCGATTATACTATCGGCTGGAAGGAGACCCGCTTGAGAGGCGTCGACGACTACAGAGAGTACGTGTAGACGTACATTATGCGGTCTCTGAGCGGCGGCCGTCGAGCTGAGGGAGCCAGGCCCGTGGCGCAAGCAGCTAGGACAGGAGCGGGAGCTGGAGCAGGAGCATCGAGGAGGGCTCGAGTCCGTGGCAGGGGCGGAGTTTAGGGAGGACGAGGGACCGGTTGGCCTGCTCTGCCCACTTTACTGACATACAGAGGGCAGGATGGGGCGACCTACTAGATCCCCTTTGCTCCTCCCCCGGCCGATCATGAGTTAGCCGGTATCCCCGACTTGCCTCCGGTATGGATTACTTCATTTTGCATCTTGCATTGTCATTTCATTTTAGTTTATTTGATATTCCGCGGAATACTGATATATCTTGTACTCTTGCAGGCGTCCTCCGAGTACACCCGGCAGTCCGTGGAGTTGAATGCCTCTATGATGGGGATGCTA
Organism: Camellia sinensis; assembly: GCF_055761805.1. NCBI lineage: Eukaryota > Viridiplantae > Streptophyta > Magnoliopsida > Ericales > Theaceae > Camellia > Camellia sinensis. The sequence continues at coordinate 1,000,922 of NW_028128989.1, read as the reverse complement.
CAGCGGACCTTTGACCTCCTGGCCCTCTACAACATTCCGGTATGTTCTTCTGATCACGGCCTCAAATCGCTCACAAGCTGATTCACGTAATCTGATGCACGACACAACACCTGACACACTGATCTCACAGCGTCTGATACACTGCATACACTGCATTCTACACTGTACTCTGCACTGATAAACTGCTCACGGCATTCACACATTGTACTCATACACCGCATTCTACACTGATAAACTGCTCACGGCATTCACACACTGTATTCATACACTGCATTCTGTACTAATAAACTGTCCACAGTGTTCACACACTGTACTCATACACTGCATTCTACACTGATAAACTGCTCACGGCATTCACACACTGTATTCATACACTGCATTCTGTACTAATAAACTGTCCACAGTGTTCACACACTGCATTCTACACTGATAAACTGCTCACGGCATTCACACACTGTATTCATACACTGCATTCTGCACTGATAAACTATCCACTGTGTACTGATGCACTTGCCTTTTATGTACTTTTTCAGCCTCCCTTCCAGATTCCCGTTGTAGGAGGTGCTCCAGCTGGACCTTCCGTCCCCGTCCGAGGGAGAGATTAGGAGGGCAGTGTATTCCCCCGCACCAAGGCGGGACGCACTCATGCCGGGAGTAGTTCGCGGGCTCCAGTCCCTGATGATGATGACGAGGAGTCGAAGGCGGAGGCAGAGTCGGAGGCGGAGTCATCGGAGGAGGAGACCGGAGGCGGCACTAGCTCGGGCTCTGATGACGATGCTGATGATGCTCCTGGACCTTCGTCCAGGAAGAGGACTAGGACAGACCGATAGCCTTCGAAGCCGCTTGACATGGATACAGATTTTTGTTATTTTTCTTCTTTCTTGTACTTTTCCCTTTTGTTGGTAGTTAGGATACTTTGTACTGCCGCAGGCAGGTTTTTGTTTCCAAAACTTATGTACTTGAAAAGATGATGAAATGAAACAGGCTTTTTATCTGAAAAAGTGTTTACATCCGTATATCTTTACATTTCATACTTTGCATTGCATTACCTCAATGTAAATGAAATTGATTGGTTGTCTGAAAATTGAACACTTGCACTGTAATAATCAGATAACTAAACAGCCAACAGCAAAATAACCCAAGCAACCCACTGCTTGATTCTGGACACACATCCCTTACTCTACTGGGGATTAATCTGCATACAGCCCGTAACACAGCATTTGGTCCATTTTGCACACAGCAAATCCTGAACAAACAGCCCAATCTGACAAGACGGACTATGGAGGTGAAACCAGCTGGAGTTGAAACACAATCAAATATAGAGAATGGCACAGCATTCTGACTATAAACGATTTTTGAAATTAAATAAGGGTTTTTCAAACCAGGGTATCGAGCCTACAACTGAACACAGCGGGGAGGACTCAAACAAAAGGGTACACACGCTCGGAAGAGACCTAAAACAAAGGTTGAGATAAACAAAACAAAAGACACGACATACAGACGCGTTAACGAAGACGGGGGACCTCACGAGGAGCCAGTTTCTCTGGGTATTGTTTTCCACTCTTTTCTCATTTGTGATTCTCACATCACTCTGGCACTCAAGCTCAGTTTTTCTTTCAAAACCCTTTGGCTCTCTTTTTCTCTCAACTTACACCTCTCTATTCTTTATTCTCTCATTTTTCGTCCCTCCCCAAGGCGATTAATGGGTGCATAGGAAGTTGCGGGTTCATGCCCAACGCCGTTAGCTCACAGCGATTTCTTCTGGTGGGTAGAGTGCCCTCCTGGCAAGTATGTTGACGACGGGGGAAAGACAGAACGTCTGACTCAATTGTGCCCCTAGTTCATCATTTTGACCATTTTTTTTGTTCTGGTTTTCTACTAAAATAGTTTTGATCAAGATGAGAGTCGGATTAACGTACTTGTTCGATTTTTGATTTGAAAGCCATGCAAGTCAGGCTGTAAGCACTGAAAATTTTCCTTTTGGGGTCCAAGAAAATGGTCCAGTTTTGGAAAATGGAATAGTTTTCGAGAAAATAGTCAACCTCAGTAAAAATTCTCAAAAACTATTTTGCAAACAGTCAATGCTCAACGAGCATGGAACTTACTCTTTGAGATGCGCAACCTTGGATCGGAGGCAATGGAAAATTGCCCCTTGTTTGAAGGACGCGGCATGGCAACGAAAAGTTGCCCCTGGTTTGAACGGCGACTCATGGCAACGTAAAGTTGCCCCTTGTTTGGATGATGCCGCAGCGTATTGTAACCAGTCCCTACCAGTGATGATCACGACCAAACTTTCTCGGGTACAGAGAAGACAAAGATGGTCAAAACCAATATATGGACACAATCACTTTGGAAGCGTTGGCGACTGGACTTTGGGATGAAATCGAAACCATTGTATGGACCGAGACGCTATGAAAGCGTTGGGGCCTGGACTTCAGGATGAAGTTGCCTACGTATCCCAAACATGGGAATCAAGCCTTACGTAGTTCCGGTTAAGGTACACTCGGGTATTTTAACCTTCACTTTTCAGGCTCTAACTTTTGCCAAGGTGCCCGATGCGGGTTTTCGACCTTGCGAGCTTCTTTTCATTTCTTTTTTCTTTTCTTGATTTTTTGTATCTTTTCATTCTCTTTTTTCTTTCTTTTTTTGTTCTTTTCTTTTGTATTTTTTTGCTTTTTTTTTGTATTTTTTTCTCTTGCTCTAACTTTTGCCTGGGTCGCCCTTCTGGGTTTTCGGCACAGCGAGCCTCTCGAAGGGTAAAAGTGTAACAAGTTCATGCCAAATGGTTTTTGAAGTTGAAGCATCTCTGTATCTAGGGGAACGGCTGTTGCAATGATTTGTAGGAGAATCCATCATGGCTGCCCCACGAGCTTCTTCTGGTGAGATCTACTCTTTTTTATTCGACTTCGGTGCCTCTTGTTCGAGGGCTGCTTCTAATCTGGCCATACAGACCTTACATGGTGTTTGACAGTTGAACTTTCTGAACGGGTTCAAGGTTCGAAACAGACGGGTTGAATCTTGAGGCTGAGAGCGATCCTAGGCTGCACAATCTCTAGAGCGATTCCACACAAGTCTTCACAGGGCCGCGCAAAACATTCGTTTTTGAAAGTTTTTAAGAAAGCGACAAATCGCTCGCGCGGAAGATAGTGTGGAACCAATCTGGATCAAGCCAGGGTCCTTCCCAGTACTCACGCTGACAAGCATGATTTCATTCGTTAAGGGCTTAGCATGCTTCTCTTTCTCTCAATTGATCAAATTTTTGCAAAACCCGAGGAATTCCTTCCTCTTCATTTTTATCACCGCAGTGTTCAAAAGGGGTTTTTGAAAAACTTAGGCTAATGCAATGAGTTTGGCGCGCAGGAGAGCAGGCGAGATGTACTGTCAGCCCTTTCAAATCCTCTGGCACAACTAACTTACACTGAAAGCAAGCATGAAAATGAGATAGCCATAGCTGTTTCATTCAGATTTGTTGGTATAACAGGCCCCTCGGCAGAAACAGACTCAAAAACAAAAACGGGTAATTACAAGACAAAACGGTGTTCGAGGCAACAACCCCGGAATCACCTGGTATTCTATACAAAGGGGACTGACTCGCTACAACAAGACAGACCCTTAAGCAAAAAGACTGACTCAAGACAAAGAGACAGACTCAAAACAAAAGACTGAGTCGATACCCAAGCCATAATTTACAAAGCTAGCGTTCACAGATGCTCAAAAATGCGTGCCAGACGCCACATCCAAAATATACCAAATGTCGCCCGCAGGTGGTTCACTTTCTGATTACATACTTGCAGTATCTGTGTCCTCAAAATCCAATAACTGGGTGGTAATGGACTTGGCTGAGGTGGGCGGGAGGATAACCCCGTTGTCAATCAAATCTTGCACCTCATGACAGAGGCGAAAACAATTGTCAGTAGCATGGCCTGTCTGCTGGTGGTACGCGCAGTACTGAGCAGCATCATGCGTAGTAGGGAGATTCTTCGGGAGAGGCCAAGGCTCCAAGGGTTTAAGGTGTCCCCTCTCGGCAAGGATCTAAAGTACCTTAGATAGAGGCATGTAGAGAGCATGAAAGGTCCTGCGCCCTCGGGGCAGGTACTTCAAAGTCTGAGTATTCTTACTAGACGCACTAGCAAAAGGGTCAGCAGGCACTGCCTTGGCTTTCTGATCTTTCCCAGGTGCAGGGGCGGGAATAGAAGGAACTGTTCTGGCATGACGGGTCCTATCCCGATTTTCCGACTGACTTGAACTACCCTCAGGTGGAGTGGGGAAAGCATCCTCCACAGTTTTTGCCACAACTGTGGATATCTGTTGCTTGTTCATCCCTCCGGCCTTCAAAGCCTCGACTGCCCGCAGCAGTTGTTCACTAGGATCGACATCTGCCTTCACTTTGTCTTTTCCGCTGGCCTCAGCCTGATCGAGGGTTTGGGTTGATGTTGATATGTCATTACCATAGTTGGAGGCCATCTCCGGTTGGCTAAGTTCAATCACAATTCGCCCCAACAGCGGGGGCTCCTGGGGTACAAAACTCCCGGCATATGGTGCGGCTGGAGGTGAAGCTAACATTCCGTAGGTGTGATCCGCCACAGACCTCTGGAGATCACCTATCATCCCCATTAGTTCAAATGTAGTAGGCTCGCGAGCCTGGTATAGCTGGGGGCCCAGACCGGGTGCGCAACTGGCGGCCTGGGTGGATGCGGCATATCAATATTGGTCTCACTCTGCAGAGTGATCCCTTGATCTAATGCAGCTGTCATAAACACGATCTCTTCTGAATTCTGCGTCATCATAAGTCCTGCCTCAGCAAGGGGGAACACTAGCTATTCTGTACCAACTGTCCGAACTGAAAGAGACAACAAGCAGCATTTCAGCCCAAATGAATCAAATACGGGTGTAGCTGAACAACTATACTCTACTGCTGATCACTGTTCCCTAGAAATCACTGTCCCAAAACTGAACCTGATACCCGCAGATAACTGATTCTCAACAACACAGATACTGGTGCCCTCGGCCCCGATACTCAAACTTGCAAACTGGTATGTACGTTCCTGTAGAGATACACTCTAAAGCACATAGCAGGTAAAGAAAGCCAAAACACCCCTATGTTGGGGTAACGTTTCCCTGTCCTATTTTGTCAGGAGCTAGGGTTTTACTATGCACGCAGCGGTTTTCAAACAACCTAACATCGGGTAAGCAACCTGTCTTAATTTGGAATGGTCGCTATGGATTTCGATATGCACTAGGTCGAATGGTCGAAAAGGGTGCCCCGGTAAAAACCGAGGTTTGTGTTCCCATACTGTCAGAGCCCATAACCGGTCAGCCTTATGGTCATGCCTTGACAAGGCAAGCCTCCGGCAAACCATTCAGGAATGGCAGATGGCAAACACGGTGTCCTAGGCGCACCAATGCACATGCAATGCCAAGAAACACATAAGTGTAATCAAAACAGGATATCACGAGTTCGAGTCAAGCTCTCTAAATTCCCCAGCAGAGTCGCTAGAAACTGTAGCACGCGCCCGCGAGGGACTCTCGCTACAGTTCGGACTCGATTTGTGTCACAGTTCTTAATCTGAACCAAAGAGTCCAAATCCGGTAAATCGTTTTGAGAAACAGATTTTTGAAAAGAAGTGCCAAACATGGACTGCTTTGCCAGATACAGAGTCGCACCTAAATATTTTATTTTGGGGGAATTTAGGAAACCCTGACTCGGTGCCAAAGGCCACGCGTCCATCATCACCAAAGTTGCGTCGGCTCGGGAACTTGGGTACGATTGGGGAAGGTCAGCTATGAGCACCCCCTCTCGCCCGATCCGAAGATTGGCCTTTACTAACCGTGATATCCGTTTTTGAAAACGTTATGTGTTCTTATCCCGATTATTAGCCTAGAATTACTACGTTATGTGCATGGCAAACAAGTATAGACTAGATTGCCTAATTTGGAAATAAGCATTGCATATCCGTTTGTCTTAAAAAGCACTTTGCAATTTGCTACTCGCAAGTAGGCTAAAATACGGATTTCAATGAGTTTTTCCAACTCAGACAATCCAACCTTCACCCACAGGCATTCAAGCAGTTATATCACATAAGCAGCTAGCCTCATGGTAATCATGCTATCATGGCAACACTCACACGCATGCAAGGATGCTAAAGCATAAATACTTACATCGTACTCCGTGCCGGAACAAAGAATTCGTTAGCAATCAATGCATGATCCAAGTCCATGTTTAAATGTCTAATGCAACGCATACGGAATGTCACTAGAGTAGGCTCGGCTAGTCTATGAATGACATGTGAAAATGCACAAGTAGCATGTATTCAAGTTAGATTTGAAATACTAATGCAGTTAGCATGATGCGCCGAGCCCGGTGCATGCAATACTGATGAACGATCCACGCATGCAAAGCATAAGGTACCCTAAATTAAACATGACCTATTACTAACCATCAAAGCAGGTAAGTAAAAGGGAGAAAGAAGTGGGGGTTGGAAGACATGCACACACACGCACCCACACTTATTACAGATTCGCCCTCACCCGGAGGGACCAAATAAATATTACAGATAATTAACCTACAAGCTAAATAAATATTACAGGCCATCTAATTAGCTAAGCAAATTAACTAATCTAGGGAAGACAGATAAATCGCCTCGAGAAGAGAGCCCAATACAATGCATGTTCGGTCCTGCTCGGAAGTGCACTGCCATGCATAGACTGCCTCTGTTTTCCCTACCTTGCCCCTCTGAAGACTGCCAAAGTCTCAGAATTGCTTCCCTGGACATTGGGAGACACCACCGGATGAGTAGAATTGCCACCGGCAGTAGGATGTGGTCATCGGCTGTTGATGAAGCTATCGGCCACCAATGAATTGCCGGTCGGCACTGAACACTGCCGGTCGGCAAAGAATGCCTGCAGAACCTGCAATTGACAGCAACAGAGGACAAGGCATAGCATGGCAATGCAATTCAGGCAATGTATGTACCAACCAAGCCCCTTATCATGTGTATGACTCAAAGGGACATGGTCCTTGGTTCTCGGACCACCAATCGCGCATTTCAATGCGTGATGGCCCAAGAGACCAAGTGTGCATTTTCATGTCAAATGAAATGCAATGCACACAATTAAACCAAGGGGCTTCTACCTCCATCATGACTTGGTCAAGAGGTAGAGCATGCATGCCAATGCAATGCAATCCTAATCATGTGAGCTAGCATGCGACATGAGCATACAAGCAAGTGATGTACACTGGGTACACAAACTAATCAAACAAGCAAACAAGCATGCCATAACTATGCAAACTACTAAAGCATGCAAGATGCAATCTAATCATGCGACATGCTAGCAACTTGACCAAGGGAATGTATGCCAAATGCGAGTGATTTCAAGCATGCAACACATGCAACCAAAGCATGCAAACATGGGATAATGTAACAACACTTGAATGGCATGCAAGGGATGGACTTACACTAATTGGACAGCTCTAAGTTAGGTCCAAAACAGTGGCCAAAGTGCCCAAAATGAAGGACTAACACACGCGCGCACATGCATGCAAAGGGTGTCCAATACTTCAAGCATTTAAAAGCAATTCTCAAGCACACTTAAGAGGATGCGAACATGGACTAATGTCATGCATTAAACTCTGAAAATCATGCAAGAATATGGTGCCAAACCAAGCAAACAAGATAGACTAAGCATGTGACAATGGTCCAAGATTCAAGGCAAGCTAAAAGGGGTATTTGACCACACTTAGCAAGATCAAACATGGCATGAATTTAATGACCAAAAACAGAGTTTTAGTACATAAAACAAAGCCAAAAAGACCACTTAGACGGCATCTAAATGGCTTGAATTCAAAAGCATGTACAAATGCACTTTCAAGGAGCATACAACACAAGCTCATATGGCATCAAGGAAGCATCCAAGGCAAGCATACAAGCATGCTAAAGGGACTGAAATGATGCTACAAATGGTGCCAAACCATTAAATCAAAGCAAGTAATGCATGCTACACACTCACACACTTAAGGCCAACAAGCCAAAATGCAAAGGGGCTATACTAAACATGTTATGGCCGACCAAAATGACTAAGGACAGACCTCTAACATGGCAAAATAAGCACAAAAGCTTCACAAAGCTAGACCTAAAACATACTTGAACAATGGTTTACAACCTAAGGCATGTTAAGGCCTAAACATGGCATTACAAGGTAGGTATGCTAAGCATGCATGGTGTATCAAAACCAACTAAAAATAGAGACATATTATGACATAATAAGCACAAAAAACAACTAATTCATGGTCAACAAGTGCCTAAGCTAGGTGCTCCCTCAAGAGGCCAAAAATGATCCTTTTCAAGGACAACAAGGAGAGGGGGTGGCCCTCTCCTTCTTGGGACCTCAAGGCACCATCCTTACCTTTGAAATCCCTCAAGATTTTAGTGGTGAGGAGGCCCAAACACCAAGGTCTCGGAGCTTACTCAAAATATCACAAAATGGAGCCTCTAAAGGCTTAAGAGGGGTCAAACACCTCCAAACCACAAAACACTCTAAACAAACTATTTAGAGGGCCCAAAAAAAGAACTTTTTTATATTATACACTAAGCTCAAAAATAGTTATAAGATAGGAAAAAATAGTATGCAAGAATGTGATAAAAAGGGGTAAGATTGTTACCCTTGTTGACCTTCTTCACAAATGGTGGACCAGCCCCTTCCATGAGCTCAAAACAGCTCCAAAGCTTCAAGAACAAACCTCTGGCCCTTCAAGAACCAAGAAAAGGTGTAACACTATGTGTTTATGTGCAATAGTAAGACACAAACACACTTATACACACACTAAACACAAGAGGAAGAGAGATATAGAACTAGGATATGTATGAAACCCTAACCCTAGAACTCAAACCCTAAAATGGCTGTCTAAAATGTCTCACCTCTTCAACAAGAGAGAAGACCTCTCTTTATAGAGCTTTTTTGTCTTGTAAAGCTTACAAGACAAGCTTCCAAAGGGAGAGATCGCTCCATACACGTGTATGGAGGGGAGCCAAATGCAAGACAGCTGTGTCAAAATATCTGCAAAACCAGATGCACAGAAGTCGATCGGCCAAAGATGCAATTGACCAAAAAAAGATAGCCAACCGGCCATCTATAGTGCCGGCCGGCCAAATAATTGGCCAGTGGCCATAAAACACAGCCGGTGGCCTCAAGCCACGGCCGGTGATGGGTGGGGATGGTCTACAAGCCCTACCCTGCCTCTTAAAGGCAAAACACAAGTGTTTGGTGTCAAACCAAGCACAAAAAATTCGAGTCGAGAGGTCCTGCGACGAGGCACGCTGCCAAGGCTTCCGGGAACTCAAGACGAACACAAACATGGATAATCACCAAGTGTTCCAACGGTGACGTCCAAGTCTTGAGGACGGTCAAAAATGGGGTGTCTACACCTACCATTTGTCATGCATTACGATCGAACACTCGGCCACAGATTCGGACCCTCTTGCATTATGGAAGATATGTAAATATGTTGTTTACTTACCATTTTTCATGCGTTAGTGTTTGAACACTCGGACACTTATTTAGACCCTCTTGCATGATGGCAAATTTGTAAATAATGGGGTTTTTTCCACCATTTCTCACCCATTAAGGTTAAAACACTCGGTCACTTATTCAGATTCTCCTGCAAGAAGGCAAAAATGTAATGGGGTGTTTACTTGCCATTTCTCACGCATGAGGATTCGAACACTTATTCGGGCCCTCTTACATGCTGGCAGATATGTAATTATGGTGTTTACTTACCATTTCTCATGCATTAGGGTTCGAACACTCAGACACTTATACGGATTCTTCTGCATGATGGCAGATATGTAAAAATGATATTTTTTTACCATTTCTCATGCATTCAGGTTCAAACAGCCAGACACTTATTCAGATTTTCCTACAAGATGGCATAATTGTAATTATGGCGTTTACTTGTCATTTCTCACGCATTACGATTCGAACACTCGGACATTTATTGGGATTCTCCTGCATGATGACAGATATATAGTTACGGTGTTTACCTACCATTTCTCATGCATTAGGGTCCCAACAATTGGACACTTATTCGGACCCTCTTGCATGATGGCAGATATGTAATTATGGTGTTTACTTACCATTTCTCATGCATTAGGGTTCGAACACTCGGACACTTATTCAGATTTGCCACCATCATGGATCATATGTAATTGTGGTGTTTACTTACCATTTTTCATGCAATAGGGTTCTAACACTCGAACACTTATTCGGACCCTCTTGTATGACGGCCGATATGTATTTATGGTGTTTACTTACCATTTCTCATGCATTAGGGTTCGAACACTCTTACACTTATTCGGATTCTTCTGCATGATGGCTGATATGTAATAATGGTGTTTTTTCACCATTTCTCATGCATTAAGATTCAAACAGACGGGCACTTATTCGAATTCTCCTACAAGATGGCAGATATGTAATTATGGTGTTTACTTGCCATTTCTCCTGCATTAGGGTTCAAACACTCGGACATTTATTCAGATTCTCCTGCATGATGACCGATATGTAGTTACGGTGTTTACTAATCATTTCTCATGCATTTGGGTTCTAACACTCGGATACTTATTTGGATTCTCCATCATGATGGCAGATATGTAATTATGGTGTTTACTTACCATTTCTCATGCATTAAGGTCCGAACACTCGGACACCTGTTCAGATTCTCCTACACGATGGCAAATATGTAATTACGGTGTTTACTTACCATTTCTCATGCATTAGGGTTCTAACACTCGAACACTTATCCGGACCCTCTTGCATGAGGGAAGATATATAATTATGGTGTTTGCTTACCATTCCTCATGCATTAGGGTTCGAACACTCGAACACTTATTCGGATTCTCCTGCATGATGGCAAATACGTAATTACGGTGTTTACTTACCATTTCTCATGCATTAGGGTTCGAAAACTCGCATACTTATTCAGACCCTCTTGCAGGATGGCAGATATGTAATTACGGTGTTTACTTATCATTTCTCATGCATTAGGGTTCGAAACTCGGACACTTACTTGGATTCTCCTGCATGGTGGCAGATTTGTAATTACTGTGTTTACTCACCATTTCTCAGGCATTTGGGTTCGAACACTTAGACACTTATTCGGATTCTTCTACACAATGGTAGAAATGTAATTATGGTGTTTATTTACCATTTCTCCTGCATTATGGTTCTAACACTCGGACGCTTATTCGGATTCTCCTGCATGGTGGCAGATCTGTAATTACGGTGTTTACTCACCATTTCTCATACATTACGATTCGAACACTCGGACACTTATTTGGACTCTCTTGCATGATGAAAGATATGTAATTATGCTGCTTACTTACCATTTCTCATGCATTACGGTTCGAACACTCGGACACTTATTCGGACCCTCTTGCATGATGGAAGATATGTAATTATGCTGTTTACTTACCATTTTTCATGCATTAGTGTTCAAACACTCGGACACTCATTCGTATTCTTCTGCATGATGGCAGATATGTAATAATAGGGTTTTTGTTTACCATTTCTCATCCATTAAGGTTCAAACACTCAGACACTTATTCGGATTCTCCTGCAAGATGGCAGATATGTAATTATGGTGTTTACTTGCCATTTCTCATGCATTAGGGTTCTGACACTTGAACACTTCTTCGGACCCTCTTGCATGATGGAAGATATGTAATTATGCTGTTTACTTACCATTTTTCATGCATTAGTGCTCGAACACTCAGACACTTATTCGGATTCTTCTGCATGATGGCAGATATGTAATAACGGTGTTTTTTTACTATTTCTCATGCATTAAGGTTCAAACACTCGGACACTTATTCGGATTCTCCTGTAAGATGGCAGATATGTAATTATGGTATATACTTGCCATTTCTCGTGCATTAGGTTTAGACACTCGAACAGTAATTCGGACCCCCTTGCATGGTGGCAGATATGTAATTTTCTTGTTTACTTACCATTTCTCATGCATTTGTGTTCGAACACTCGGGCACTTGTGTAGACACCCCATTTTTGACCGTCCTCAAGGCTTGGACGTCATCGTTTGAACACGCGATGATTATCCATACTTGTGTTTGTTTTGAATTTCGAAAAGTCTTGGCTGCTCGCCTTGCCTTAGAATCTCTTAACTTCTCTGTTTTGTGCCTGGTTTTGCACCAAGAGCTTGTTGATGTGTTCCTGAGGGAAGGGGGGTAGCCTGTCGACCAAGTCTCCTGCCCACCGGCCACCTTGATTTTCAATCGACCAAATGTGATGGCCGGCCGGCCAATTTGACTGCCGGTCGACCACTTTGATGGTCGGCTGGCCAAGTGTGGTTTTCAACAGATATCTCTGTAGACAGCTGGCAGCTGTCATTCTAGGCCATACCCCAGCCCATACCTGGACGTGGGTGTTCTGAGGAGCTGCAGATTGATATATTTCTATATCAATCAAGCTCTTTTACAACAACAACAACAAGAGAGATATACAACTTTGAGCAAAAATCTCTCTCTCTCTCTCTACATTTTCTGCCTCTCTCTCTAAGGTTTAGGGCTTGTTTGTGCTCAAAAGTACATTTTCTTTGCACTTTTGGACACAAACACCTAGTTCTCTACTCCCTTTATTAAGCCGAGGTCCTTGGAGGTGATTTTTGGGGTGATTTGAAGCTTTCTTTTGGTCCAAAAGTTGCTGATTTGCTGCTGTGCTTCAAGGGTGAGCTTTTGCCTCTTTTAAGCCTTGTTTTCATAGCTTGTTTTGCCATATTTGTAACTATTTTTGAGATTAACATATAACACAGAAAAGTCTTGTTTTTATCTGCCCTAAATAGTTTCTTAAGGGTGTTTTAAGCTTTGGGGTTGTTTGACCCCTCTTAAGGCTTGTTTGGCCCTTGTTTTGTGCCATTTCGGTTGAGCTCCGAGACCATTGTGTTTGGGCCTCCTCACCACTGAAATCTTGAGGGATTTTAGTGATGAGGATGGTTCCTTGAGGTCCTAAGAAGGAGAGGTCCACCCCCTCTCCTTGTTGTCCTTGAAAAGGGCCATTTTTTGCCTCTTGAGGGAGCATCTTGTTTAAGTGTATGTTGGCCATGCTTTAACTAATTTTTGTGCTTATTATGTCATAATATAGCTCTGTTTTCAGTTGGTTTGGACACACCATGCATGCCTTGCATACATGTCTTGTAATGCCACATTTTTGCTTTAACATGCTTTAGGTGTAGACCCTTGTTCTAGCATGATTTAGGCTTAGCTTTGTGAAGCTTACATGCATATTTTGACGTGCTAAGGGACTATTTTAGGTCATTTGAGTCACTCATGTCTTGCTTTGTATAGCTACCATGCAATCCCTCTTGAATGCCTTAAGCTTTGGCCTCTCTAGCATGCATTACTTGCATTGTTTCAGTGGTTTGGAACCACTTACCATGTTATTTCAGTCCTTATAACATGCTTGTATGCTTGCCTTTGATGCCTCTTTGATGCCTTATGAGGTTGTGCCTTGTGCTTCATGTTTGGTCATTGTGCATGCCCTTGAATTTAAGTCATTTAGATGCCATCTAAGTGGTCTTTAGGCTTTGTTTTAATATGTTAAAACTCTGTTTTGATCATTCAATTCATGCCATGTTTGGTTTTGCTAAGGGTAGTTCAATACCTCCTTAGCTTGCCTTAAGTACTTGGACCATTATTGCATGCTTTGCTTGTTTTGATTACTTGGTTTGGCACCTCTCTTTCATGCAATTTCAGAGCTTATGATACATGCCATATGCCCATGTTTGTCTTCCTTTAAGTGTGCTTAAAGGTTGCTTATTTGATGTTCAAGTGTTAGCCCATTTGCTTGCATGTGTGTGTGTGTGTTTTGGTTATCATTTCCATAGCATTGGCCACTGTTTTAGGCTTGTTTAAGGGCTGCCTAATTTAATTTAGGTCCACCCCTTGGCATGTTGTTGCATGCTTAGCTTATGACATGTTGTTGCATGTTGAAAGGATGTTGCATTTGGCACGTATTCTCCTCCTTGTTTTGGTTGCTTAACATGCCATATGTTTTGCATGCTTGTGTGTTGACATTGTGCCTTGTATGCTCATTTAACTTGCATGTTTGTTATATGCCTTGCATGCTTCCCATATGCTCATGTTGCATGCCTAGTTAACATACTTAGGTTGCATTGCATTTGCATGCATCTTTCACCTCTTGATCAAGCCATAATAGAGGTTAAAAGCCCCTTTGTTTGCTTATTTGCATTGCATTTCATTTAAAATCAAAGTGCATACTTGGTTTCTTGGGCCATCATGCATTGAAATACGCGATTGATGGTCCGAGAATCGAGAACCGTGTCCCTTTGAGTCATAAACATGATAGGGGATATGTTGGTGCATACATTTGCTTGAAATACATTACCATGCCTTGCCTGCCCTCTGCTGCTGTCAAACAGGTTTCTGCAGGAAGTTTTGGCCGACCGGCCATATATACTACCGACCGACCAAATATATTTGGCCGAGAGCTCAATGGATGGTCGATGACCACTTCAAAATGGCCGGTGATGATCCCACTCAGCCAGTGGTGTTCCACAATACTCAGAGAAGCAACATTGGGAGTTGTGCAATTTTCAGAGAAGCAGAGCAGTCAGAGCAGAGGCAAACTTGTGCATGGCGTTGGATTTATGGGCAAACCCGAGCACGCACGCATTGGATCCTCTTCCCGAGGCCTTTACTGCTTTCTTAGCTTAGTTAATTTGCTTAATTAATTAGGTGGTCTGTAATAATTAATTAGCTTGTAGGTTAATTAATTTGTATTATTCTTTTGGTCCCTCCGAGCGAGGGTGAATTTGTAATAAGTGTGGGTGCGTGTGTGCATGTCCTCCAACCCCCACTTCTTTCTCCCTTTTACTTATCTGCTTTGATGGTTAGTATTAGGACACGTTTACTTGAGCATACCTTATGCTATACATGCGTGCATCATTCATTAGTCTTGCATGCACCAGGCTCGGCGCATCATACTAACTGCATAAGTATTTCAAATCTAACTTGAATACATGCTACTTGTGCATCATCACATGCCATCTTAGAATAGCCGAGCCTATTGTAGTTGCATCTTGTATGTTTTGCATTAGCCATTTTTAAGATGAGCTAGGATCATGCATTGATTACTAACTAGCTATTGTTTTAGCTCGGAGTACTAGGTAAGCATTTACACTTTAGCATACCGCATGCGTGTGAGTGTTGCCATAATAACATGATTACCATAAGGTTAGCTGCTTATGTGATATGAACTGCTTGAATGCCTGTGGGTGGAGGTTGGATTGTTTGAGTTGGGATAACTCGTTGAAATCCGTATTTTAGCCAACTTGTGAGTAGCAAATTCCAAAGCGTTTTCCAAACAAACGGATATGCAATGTTTTGTTCCAATTTAGGCGATTTGGTCTATACTTGTTTGCTGTGCACATAACATAGTAAATCTAGGCTAATAACTGGAATAAGAACACATAACGTTTTCAAAAACGGATATCACGGTTAGTAGAGGCCGATCTTCGGATCGGGCGAGAGGGGGTGCTCATAGCTAACCTTCCCCAATCGTACCCAAGCTCCCGAGCCGAGGCAACTATGGTGATGACGGACACGTGGCCTTTGGCACCGAGTCAAGGTTTCCTAAGTTCCCCATAAAAAAAAATATTTAGGTGGCGACTCTGTATCTGGCAAAGCAGTCCATGTTTGGCACTTCTTTTCTAAAAATCTATTTTTCTCAAAATGATTTGCCGGATTTGGACTGTTTGGTTCAGATTAAGAACCGTGACAATTCGAGAGTCCGAACTGTAGTGAAACCAAACGAACGTAACGGGACTCGTCCTCCTGGGGCGTTCGGGTACGTCTACAGTTTATGGCGACTTCGCTGGGGATTTTAGAGAGGTTGACTCGAACTCATGATATCCTGTTTTGATTTCATTTATGTGTCTCTTTGCATTGCGTGTGCATTGGTGCGCCTAGGACACCGTGTTTGCCATCTGCCATTCCTGAACGGTTTGCCGAAGGCTTGACTTTGTCAAAGCATGCCATAAGGCCGACCAGTTGTGGGCTCTGACAGTATGGGAACACAAACCCCGGTTTTACTGGGGCACCTTTTTCGACCATTTGACCTAGTGCATATCGAAATCCATAGTGACTATTCCAAACTAAGACAGGTTGCTTACCCGATGTTAGGTTGTTTGAAAACTGCTACGTGCATAGTGAAACCCTAGCTCCTGACAAAAATAGGACAGGGAAACCCTACCCCAACTTAGGGGTGTTTTGGCTCTCTTTTACTTGCTATGTGTTTTTAGAGTGTATCTATGCAGGGAACACATATATTAGTTCGCAAGTCTGAGTGTCAGGCCTGCGGGCACCAGCATCAGTATTTTGGGGCAATCAGTTCTACCTGAGGGTATCAGTTTACAAGTAGAACTTTGGGGCAGAATTCAGTAAAGAGTCAAATCTGTTTTGGTGAAATTAGGCTGAGATGCTGCATGTTTTCTCTTTTTCTAGGTAGTCTTATAGCTTCAGAAGGCTCCGATATCCCCCGGGTACATTGGGCTAGTGCTGATAGACTTTGTTAGGTCAGAAATTCAATTCAAGGGCAACCAGTGTTCTTTCGCTGAGGCAAGGCAAAGAGAGGCCAGTCAGGGCTCACCGATCCATCTGATCCGTCAGTCGCCAGTCACATGACCTTTGTTCAAACTCAGCAGACCATGATGGCACAGGGTTCGGAAGAATTTGTGGCCGTGATAGCAGCATTAAATCAGGGAACTGCCATGCAGGCTGAGACCAGTATTGAAATGCAGCGTCCATCTGAGGCACCTGCCTCACATCCAGCTTTGGGACCCCAGCCAAACTTTGACCCACTTCTGACAGTTGAAGATTTGCAGTGTCTGAATCCTCGAGAAAGGTTGACTCAAGCTCAGGTGCTCAGACCCCTGGTGCAGCCTAATGAGAGGCTTTATTCCCTTGATGTTAATGAGCTCAATCCGACTACAGTGAAGATTGCGAACCTTGAGAAGCAATTCAAAAAGGCATAGGGCCTTAACTCCATTCCCGACATTGAGGATGGGCACACCAAGGCTGCTGTTCGGCTCCCAAACAGATTCAAAATGCCATATATTGACCGTTTCGACAGGTCTGGAGATCCAATGGTACATATCCGACTTTTCTTGGATATCCTGAAGCCGATAGGTCTGACCAAGCCACAAAAACTCTCTCTGTATAGAAGAACCCTGTTGGGTGTAGCAGCCACTTAGTACACTAAGTTGGAGGACAAAGTGAAGCAAGACTGGGAAGAATTGGGTGAGGCCTTTGTCGATCAGTATTCCTACAATACCCAAGTTGAAATGACCATGCAAGAGCTTGAAACAACCTGCCAGAACCCAACAGAGCCTTTTGTGGAATTTGTTGCCAGGTGGAGGGCAAAGGCAGCACAGATGACAGATCGCCCTTCTGAGAGGAATCAAGTGCAGATGATGGTGCGAAACCTCGAGCATGATATGTTGCAAAAGTTAATAGTCGCTCCGCTATTCACTTTCAAAAGTTTGCATGAATTGGGGGTTCAGATCGAGAATGCATTCAACAGTGGGATCATTCCCAGAACAAGTGAACCGACAAGGAGAGTGATTTCAGGGAGTACCAATGCTGGTAGTAGCACTATTCCCGAACCCACCGAAATCAATACAGTCGCCACCACCGACTCTTTTGCCAATCCAAGCCTACAAACAGCCGGCCCAGCCCGGGCTCAGGGCAGAACTTTCACCCCCTCTATATGAGCCTGACTAGCGCACTAAAAGTCCTGATGGAAAGAGGGCATCTCAAACCCCTCGATCCTCAACCTCTTCCTGACCCACTCCTAGCCAGACATAACCCCTCCAAGTACTGTGTGTACCATCAACAGCGCGGTCATGGCACCGACCATTGCTACCGCCTTCGTCATGAGGTCCAAAATCTCATCGACAACCGGACGATAACTCCACCTTCAGCCCCCAATAACCAACTACCTCATCCACATCTCAATCTGATCCACATATTGGCCGTCCCTTACGACCCCAGCGTATACATCACCCCAGTCCATCTACCCAAGCCTAATGTGTTTATCCCAGAGAGCCTGGACTTATGCATGATGAGTGCATCTGAACCCCAATCATCTCAAACCCCCGAACCCACTACTTCTGAGCTGATGAAAATGATTGAAGACCTTTAGAGAACTGTGGCAGATCTGGCCTTTGGGGTTTTGGCCCCATCATCGACCACATCACGCACCAGGGAGTTCATGTCTAAAGGCTCCCCAACCTTGGGACAAGTTGCATTGGAAGAAGGCCAGTTCCTTGGCAAAGTGGAGACAAGTGGTAAGAACAAGGTAGGGGCAGGCATTGGTCCCCATGAACACCTTCAGTGGGATATTGCAGCTTTGAAAGCCGAAGGGCTGAACAAACAGCAAGTACTCACAGTTGTTGCAAAAACTGTGGATGACACTTTCACCACTCGAAATGAGAGCAGTTCAAATCAAGGGGCAAGCCGGGAGAAGGGCCGTTGTACCAGGAATGTTCCTTTCAGCTCTAAACCCTCACTCAGAAGAGATCAGCAAACCCAGTCAGCGCCTACCAATCCCTTTGCTGGTGCATCCAGCAAAACTCCACAAACCTCAAAACACCCACCTCGAGGCCAGAGGGTGTTCGCACCACTGTACATGTCTCTATCAGTGGCCTTGAGGGTTCTGATTAAAGAGGGGGATCTGAAACCCCTGGAGCCGCGACCACTGCCAGATAGACTTCCTCCCTCCCATGATCCGGCCAAGTACTGTGCTTTTCATCAGCAAGTCGGCCATGTCACTAATAGTTGTTTCCGTCTTCGCCACGAAATACAAGATCTGGTTGACGATAAGGTCATCGTCGAACCAACTCAGCAAAGTCTATCGTCATTGGATCAGTGAACTTGGGGGATAATGTGAATATGTGATCGGGGGATGAACCAGCTGCGGGTGGCACTCGATTTACTCCAGATGTGGCGTATGGCACGCACTGTGTTGAGCATTTGCGAATGCTAATTTCTGACTCGGGTATTTAGGTCAGTTTTGTTGTGTTGTTTGGAGTCTGTCTCTTTGTTTTGAGTCAGCCTTTTTTTTGTTTCGAGTCTGTCTTGTTGTATCGAGTCAGTCCTGTTTGTTAGAGTCAGGTGATTCCAGGGGTGTTACCTCGGGCATCACTATTTTGTTTTGTGTTTGTCTTTTCACTTTGTTTTGAGTCTATTTCTTCCATGGAGCCAGTTACACCAACAGTTATGAATAAAACAGCAGTGGTTTTTCATGCTTTTGTGCTTACTTCTACCTTGTGCCAGCTGTGCCAGAAAGTCGAATGGAACGACAGTGCATTTCACCTGCTTTTCTGTGCTTTTAAGTCATTGTGTTGACCTAAGTTTTTCAAAGCTGTTTTTGAACATTGTGAGGAAAACGAAGAGGAAGGAATTCCTCGGGTTTTTGCAAAAAATTGATCATTTGAGAGAAAGAGAGGCATGCTAAGCCTTTAATGATTGAAATCATGCTTGTCGACGTGAGTACTGAGAAGGACCCTGGCTTGATCCAGACTGGTTCCACACTATCTTCAGCGCGAGCGATTTGTCGTTTCTTTAACAACTTTCAAAAACAAAATGTTTTGCACGATCTTGTGAAGACCTGTGTGGAATCGCTCTTGAGATTGTGCAGCTTAGGATCGCTCGCAGCCTCAAGACTTAAGCCCTTGCTTTAAAACCTTGAACCACAATTCGAAGTGTTCAACGATCGACCATCAAGGGAGGCCTGTGTGGCCAGATTGGAAGCAGCCCTCGAACAAGAGGCACCAAAGTCAGATCAAGAAGATCAGATCTCATCAGAAGAAGCCTGTAAAGCTAGAACAGAACCACCCCTTCAAACTAGGGGCAAAAATGTCCGATTTGCTCGAAGAGCTAAAGATGGGTCCTTCAGTAAGTCAATGCAACAACCACTCTCCTGGATACGAATGGCTTCAAAACCCTAAAACCATTTGGCATGGACTTGTTACACTTTTACCCTTTGAGCGGCTTGCTGGGCCGAAAACCCGGAACGGCGACCCAGGCAAAAGTTAGAGCAAAAGAAAATATATACAAAAAAAAAAGAGAAAAAATATACAAAAGAGAGAAAAAAGAGAAAAAAATATACAAAAGAGAGAAAAATACAAAAAAGAAAAAAATAAAATATACAAAAGAGAGGAAAAAAAAAAGAAAGAGAAGAAAGAAAAAGGAAAGAAAAGCTCGCAAGGTCGAAAACCTGCATCGGGCGCCTTGGCAAAAGTTAGAGCCTAAAAGGTGAAGGTTAAAATACCTGAGTGTACCTTAGCCGGAACTACGTAAGGCTTGATTCCCATGTTTGGGATACGTAGGCAACTTCATCCTGAAGTCCAGCCCCCAACGCTTTCATAGCGCCTCAGTCCATGTAATGGTTTTGATTATTCTTGCCCTCCCCGAATCCGATAGTTCGGTTGTGACAACCGAATACGTAGGTAACTTCATCCCAAAGTCCAGCCCCCAACACCTTCAAAGTGACTGTGTCCATATATTGGTTTTGACCATATTCGTCTTCTGTATCCGAGAGAGTTCGGTCGCGATCATCACTAGTGAGGACTGTTTACAATATGCTGCGGCATCATCCAGACAAGGGGCAACTTTCCGTTGCCATGAGTCGCCATTCAAACCAAGGGCAACTTTCCGTTGCCGTGCAGCATCCTTCAAACAAGGGGCAATTTTCCATTGCCTCCGAACCGAGGTTGCGCATCTCGAGGGTAGGTTCCGTGCTTGTTGAGCATTGGCCGTTTGCAAAAATAGTTTTTGAGAATTTTTACAGAGGTTGACTGATTTTCTCGAAAAGTATTCCATTTTTTTTAAAAAAAAAACTGGACCATTTCTTGGATCCAAAAAAGGAAAATTTTCAGTGCCCATAGTCGGACTTGCATGATTTTAAATCAGAAAATTCAACAAGTATGTTAATCTGACTCTCATTCTGGTCAAAATTGTTTTAGTAGAAAACCAAAACAAAAAAGGGTCAAAATGATGAACTAGGGGCACAGTTGAGTCAGGTGTTCTGTCTTTTCCCCATTATTAACATGCTTGCCAAGAAAGGCACCATACCTGCCGGAAAAAGGCACCACTAAAGCTAACCGCAAAAGGGCAGAAAACTCTCACATCTTCCAAGCAACGAGGTATCAAGCCAAGTGTGAAGCACGAACCGGAATGGGACAAGATATCCCATTCCCTCATCTGGGCAGATCTGATCACGTCCAAACTCCCTAGCAGAGCATCGTCAACCAATGTCAGCTGCAGATTTGCTACACACCCAATTGTAGCGCAGCCCCTCTGTGGAAGAAACTCACTGTTATGAGCAGAAGAAGAGAATCTAGCAGAATGCTAGGGGTAAGAACCCGCAACTTCCTGTTTATTCATCAACCACCCTAGGGAGGGATGAAAAATGAGAGATTAAAGAATAGAGAGATGTGCGCCGAGAGAAAAAGCAAGCAAAGGGTTTTGAGAGAAAAATCGAGCTTGAGGGCCGAGTGATGTGAGAATCACAAACGGAGAATGGGCGGGAAACACTACCCGGAGAAACTGGCTCCTCGCGAACTGAAAGGTCTCTTGTCTTTGTAACACGTCTGTGTGTCGTGTCTTTTGTTTTGTTTACCTCAACTTTTGTTTTGAGTCTTTTTCGAGTGTTACTCGATGTGTTTAGGTCGTGTACCTTTTGTTGAGTCATAGTATGCTGTGTTCAGTTGTAGGCTCAATACCCGGTTGAGAACCCTTTTCTCATTTTTAAAAAATCGTTTTGTGCTCAGAGTGCTGTGCCATTATGCACATTTATGCAAAACAAGATTCTTTCTTTCATAAACCGCGAGGTTCAACCTAGGTCATGTGAGAACAGTAGAACAAGGACCTATCTGAAGCTATATAGGTTCCGGACTGCAAAGCAAAAGAAAAGAGGGAAAATTTGGAGCATCTTAGTCTGTTTCAACTTCGGCAAATTCCGAGACTGCACTCCAGGTGCACCTTCTCAGGCCTCACCATTTCTCTGGAGTATGAGTGTATCTCGACCCTAAATGTAAGCCTGCTTCAAGTTAGAATGGCAGTCCAAGCAGCACCCGAGGGTTTCACATGCAGATGTTATCTCTCGCCAATATAAACAGGGTGTCCCCTTTTGAGCTGAGCGTATTGCCAAGCCCTCCGAGAGATAAATCGGAGGCACCAGAGTACATGTTTGATGCCCTTCCATTGCATAGAATGTGCACTTTCATATACACTTCTGTTACATGCGTGCCGCGCATCGTTATGATTCATGCATAGAATATGCTTGCTTTCGATTCTGCATAGAATATACTTTCAATATTGCATAGAATATGCTCCTGTTTTTTGCATAGAAAATGCTCATATCTTTTGCATAGAAAATGCACTCTTCCATACTTGCATAGAAAATGCACCTCATTTGCATAGAACATGCATTCACTCGCACTGTCTTTTGCACTTACACTTCGTATCTCACTAGCACTGTCTTGTGCATCTTGTGGTTGTATCTCACTCGCACTATTTTGTGCATTGCATATCAATCGCGCTGTTTAGCGTATCGCATTGTTTAGTGCATTTCAAATCAATCGCACTGTCATGTTCATTTCAAATCACTCGCGCTGTTTAGTGTATCGCACTGTCTTGTGCATATCAAAATCATTCGCGCTGTTTAGCGTATCGCACTTTCTTGTGCATTTCAAATCAGTCGCGCTGTTTAGCGTATCGCACTGTCTTGTGCATTTCAAATCACTCGCGCTTTCTTGCGCATCGCACTATTTTGTGCAGTTTATCACTCGCGTTGTTTAGCGTATCGCACTGTCTTGTGCATTTCAAATCACTCACGCTTTCTTGCGCATCACACTATTTTGTGCAGTTTATCACTCGCGTTGTTTAGCGTATCGCATTGTCTTGTGCATTTCAAATCACTCGCGCTTTCTTGCGCATCGCACTATTTTGTGCAGTTTATCACTCGCGCTGTTTAGCGTATCGCACTGTCCTGTGCATTTCAAATCACTCGCGCTTTCTTGCACATCGCACTATTTTGTGCAGTTTATCACTCGCGCTCTCTTGCACATCGCACTATTTTGTGCAGTTTACGCTCGCGCTCTCTTGCGCATCGCACTATCTTGTCCATTTCATTACATGCTCTCTCTCATCATGCATAGAAAATGCTTGTAGCATTTGTAAGTGCATTGCGTCGCACTGTTTTGTGCACCTTACTTGCATTGTGCACGCATTCTATCACGCTTTCTTGCGCACCTAACCTGTACTTGTTAGTACGTTGCATCGCACTGTTTCGTGCATCTTCTTAGCATTGTTTTGTGTATTCACTCTTCACTCGCACTTTCTTGTGCACTCTCCGGTCTAGGAGACCTTAAATCCTCTGAAGGTGTAAGTCCTTCGGTGTTTGTCGTGCCCAAACGACTTTTGATAAGTTGCATTATATATGTATTTCAAGCGATTCGCGTCGTCGCATATTCAAGTTCATGTGCATCTCAAAAGCCGCACATTGCCGCGCATTTCAAAATCATGCATCCTCATGCATTTGCATTTCAAAAACAAAACAAAACAAAAAAAACATGCATATGTCATGCATCATTGTAAATAGTGCATATGTCATGCATCATCGTAAATAGTGCATATGTCATGCATACCACTGTAAATAATGCATATGTCATGCATCTTACTGCAAATATTACATTTACGCCCATCCATTGCATATTGTAGATATTGCATTGTAGCTTGCATGCATTCATTGCATCACTTCCATCTAGGGTCTGCGCCTTTCCTTGTTGAGCTTGGTCTGGTATGTGCTCATACTTTTTACGTCTGTACACTCATAGTTCTGTATGGCCATTCTATGTTAGACGTGATTTGTTCGTGTCCATGCCTTTCCTAGGAAAGATACGGCTTGGCCGTAGGCCTTATTCCACTGTATCCATTCCATTGCATATTTGTAAATAGTGCATTGTAGCTTGCACGCATCGACTGCATCCCCCCATCTATGGCTTGCGCCTTTCCATGTTGAGCTTGGTCTGGTATGTGCTCATACTTTTCATGTCTATACACTCATAGTTCTGTGTGACCGTTCTATGTTAGACGTGGTTTGTGTGTGTCCATGCCTTTCCTAGGCAAGATTTGGTTTGGCTGCTTGCCATATCCATTATATATATATTATTGTAGACACCCCATTTTTGACCGTCCTCAAGACTTGGACGTCACCGTTTGAACACTCGGTGATTATCCATGTTTGTGTTCGTTTGGAGTTCCCGGAGGTCTCGGCTCGCGCGCCTTGCCTCAGGATCTCCGAACTTGACTGTTTAGTGTCTGGTTTTACACCAAACACTTGTGTTTTGCCTTGGAGGGGCAAGGAATGCCTTGTGAGGCATCCCCACACATCACCGGCAGTGGCTAGAGGCCACCGGCTGGTTTTTGCTTCCATCAGCACTTTTTATTTCCGGTCGGCACTATTTGTTGCCGGTCAACACTATTTAGTGCCGGTCGGCACTCCTTTTGGCCAAGATGGCATTTTTGGCCGGCCGACTACTGTGCATCTACTTTTGTAGATATTTTAAGCCAGCTGTCATGCTTTTGCTCCCCTCCACACACGTGTATGGAGGGATCTCCCTCTTATGAAGCTTGTCTTGTAAGCTTTACAAGACAAAAAGCTTCTATATAGAGAGGGGCTCTCTCTTGTTGCTAAGGTTAGACACTTGAGATATTGTGGAGAGCTTAGACAGCCATTGTTAGGGTTTGAGTTCTAGGGTTAGGGTTAGATACACATTATCTCTCTCTTTTTCCCTCTTGTGTGTGTTTTAGTGTGTTTAGTCCATACTGAGGTTCTAAGGGACTGATTTTGAAGTTTTGGTGTTGGATTCAAGCCAAGGGAGGCCATTGGAGCACCATTGTTGAAGGGGTCATCAAGGGTAAGAAACTAACACCTTTATTCCCCATTTTTGCATTGATTTTCTACCTATCTTAGAGCTATTTTCGTGCTTATTGTATAACACAAAAAAGTTCTTTTTTTTAGTCCTCTTGATTGTTTATTAAGGGTGTTTTGTGGTTTGAAGGTGTTTGACCCCTCTTAGGCCTTGAAAGGCCTCATTTTGTGCTAGTTTCGGGACTTTGGTGTTTGGGCCTCTTCACCACTGAAATCTTGACGGATTTCAGTGGTGGAGATGGTGCCTTGAAGTCTCTAAAGGGAGAGGGCCACCCCCTCTCCTTGTTGTCCTTGAAAAGGGCATGTTTTGGCCTCTAAAGGGAGCCTACGTTTGAGTGTGTGTTTGAGCATGTATAGACTGTTTTTCATGCTTATCTTTCCATAATATAACATGATTTTAAATTGGTTTTGGTACTCCATGGATGCTTAGCATAGTTGCCATGTAATGCCTTGTGATCCCTTAACATGTCTTAGGTTGTGTGCCTTTGTTTCTAGCATGTTTTAGGCTTACATTTGTGAAGCTTTTGTGCATATTTTGCCATGTTCTAGGTCTGTCCTAGGTTGTATGGGTCGGATTTGGCACGCATCATATATCCCTTTTGCATTTTGGCTTGTTGGCCTTAAGTGTGTGAGTGTGTAGCATGCCATTCTTACATTGATTTGGTGATTTGGGACCATCCACCATGTCATTTCAGACTTTATAGTATGCTTGCATGCTTGCTTTAGTTGTCCCTTTAATGCCTTGTAAGGTTGTCATCTCATGCTCCATGTTTTGGTGATTATGCATGCCTTTGTTTTTGAGTCATTTGGATGCCATCTAAGTGATCCTTAGGCCTTGTATTAATGTCCTAAAACTCTGTTTTTTGTCAATGAGTTCATGCCATGTTTGGTCTTGCTAAGTGTAGTTCAATACTCCATTGGTTTGTTTTGAGCACTTAGGCCATTTGTTGCATGCTTGGCTTGATTTATTGCTTGGTTTGGCACCATGTTTTAGCATGATTTTAGAGCTCATTTTGCATGCTAATTATCCATGAAATCCCTTTGCGAGTGTGCTTGAATGTTGTTTGCTTAATGCTTGATGCTTGGACCATAACATGTGTATGTGTGCATGTGTGTTTAGCCTCCATTTTTGGGCATTTTGGCCACTGTTTTAGGCCTATTTAGGGCTGCCTAATTCATGTTTAAGTCCACCCTCTATTTGGTTTGCATGGCCCCATGCTTGCTTGTATGCTTGCATAAGTTTGTTGCCATGCCATGTTGCATCCTTAGCTTGCATGCCTAGGTTACATTGCATCTTGCATGCATGCCTTGTTCCTTGACTTGATGATAGGAATTGGGCCTTAGTTTGTTTGATTGGTTTGCATTTCATTTGACATGAAAGTTGCATACTTGATTCCTTGGGCCATCATGCATGGAAATGCGTGATTGGTGGTCCGAGAATCGAGGCATATGCCCCTTTGAGTCATTACCACGATAAGGGACATGGTTGGTGCATATATGCCTTGAATTGTGCTGCCATGCTTTGCCTTGCCCTCTGTTGCTGTCATTTGCAGATTCTGCAGGAACACTCTGCCGACCGGCAGTGTAAAGTGCCGACCGGCAATCATTTCTCTGCCGACAGTTTCACTTTGTGCCGGTGGCCACATCCCACTGCCGGTGGCAATTCCATGCAGCCGGTGATGTCTCCCAGCATCCAAGGAAGCCGTTCTGAGGTTTTGACAGCCTCCAGGGGAGTGAAGGAAGGAAAACAGAGGCAGCCTATGCATGGCGGTGCATTTCCCGAGGCGATTTTACTGCTTTTCTTAGCTTATTTAATTTGTTAATTAATTAGGCAATTTGTAATATTAATTATCTTGCGTAGTTAATTAATTTGTAATATTTATTCGGTTCCCTCTGAGTGAGGGCAAATCTGTAATAAGTGTGTGTGAGTGGAGTGTATGTCTTCCAATCCCCACTTCTTTCTTCCCTTTTATTTACCTGCTTATGATGATAGATTAGGGCATCTTTAAAATTAGCATACCTTATGCTATGCATGCGTGCATCCATACATTTGTATTACATACATTAGGCTCGGTACATCACGCTAACTGCATCTGTACTTCAATTCACAAATTGAATATGTGGTAGTTGATCGCATTTCACATGCCATGTTTAGGGTTAGCCGAGCGTACCTAGATCGCATTTTTGTATGTGTTGCATTAGACAATTTAACATGAGCTAGGATCACGCATGTTTTCTAACTAGTTTATTGTTTTGGCATGGAGTACGATGTAAGTGTTTACGCTTTAGCATCCCTCATGCGTGTGAATGTTGCCATGACCGTATGCTTGCCATGCGGCTAAATGCTTATATGTAAACTGTTTGAAATGCCTGCGGGTGGAGGTTGGATTGTTTGAGTTGGAAAAACTCTTTGAAATCCGTATTTTAGCCTACTTGCGAGTAGCAAATTCCAAAGCACTTTTCAAAACCGAACGGATATGCAATGCTTATTTCCAAATTAGGCAATCTAGTCTATACTTGTTTGATGTACGCATAACATAGTAATTCTAGGCTAATAAATGGAATAAGAACACATAACATCTTCAAAATCGGATATCATGGTTAGTAGAGGCCGGTCTTTGGACCGGGCGAAAGGGGGTGCTCATAGCTGACCTTCCCCGATCGTACCCAAGCTCCCGAGCCGAGACAACTCCGGTGATGACGGACATGTGGCCTTCGGCACCGAGTCAGGGTTTCCTAAATTTCCCCATTTAAAAAATATTTAGGTGGCGACTCTGTATCTGGCAAAGCAGTCCATGTTTGGCACTACTTTTTCAAAAATCTGTTTCTCAAAACGATTTGCCAGATTTGAACTCTTTGGTTCAGATTAAGAACCGCGACAACAAAATCGCGAGTCCGAACTGTAGTAGCATAAGGCCCCCCTCCGCGGGCGCGTCTACAGTTTCTGGCGACTTTGCTGGGGACTTAGAGAGCTTGACTCGAACTCGTGATATCCTGTTTGGATTTCACTTATGTGTTTCTTTGCATTGCATGTGCATTGGTGCGCCTAGGACACCATGTTTGCCATCTGCCATTCCTGAACGGTTTGCCGGAGGCTTGTCTTGTCAAGGCATGACCATAAGGCTGACCGGCTATGGGCTCTGACAGTATGGGAACCCAAACCCCGGTTTTTACCGGGGCACCCTTTTCGACCATTCGACCTAGTGCATATTCGGATCCATAGTGACCATTCCAAGTTAGGACAGGTTGCTTACCCGATGTTAGGTTGTTTGAGAACTGCTGTGTGCATAGTAGAACCCTAGCTCCTGACAAAATAGGACAGGGAAACCCTACCCCAACATAGGGGTGATTGAGCTCTCTTTACTTGCTATGTGCTTTTAGAATGTATCTCTACAGGAAAGTATATATCAGTTTGCAAGTTTGAGTATCAGAACTGAGGACACCAGTATCAGTGTCAGTTATAAGAATCAGTTATCTGCGGGTATCGGGTTCAGTTTTTGGGGACAGTGATTTCTGGGAACAGTGATCAGTAGTGGAATACAGTTGTTCGGCTACACCTGTGTTTGATCCGTTTGGGGCTGAAATGCTGTTTGTTTCTCCTTTCAGTTCAGAGAGTCGGAGAGTTGATACAGAATAGCCAGTGTCTCCCCTTGCTGAGGCAGGACTTATGACGGCACAGAATACAGAAGAGATCGTGGTTATGACAACTGCATTGGATCAAGGGATCGCTCTACAAAGTGAGACCAACTTGGATATGCCATATCCGCCCAGGCCGCCCATTGTGCACCCAGTCTGGGCCCCCCAGTTGTATCAGGCTCGCGAGCCTACTACATTTGAGCTAATGGGGATGATAAGTGATCTCCAGAGGTCTGTGGCGGATCTCGCCTACGGAATGTCAGCTTCACCCCCAGCGGCACCGTATGCCGGGAATTTCATACCACAGGAGCCTCCGCTGCTGGGGCGGATTGTGATAGAGCTCAGCCAGCCAGAGGTGGCTTCCGGCTACAGCCACGACATGTCAGCAACAACCGGGCTTTGCTCTGAAGTAGCAACCCAAACCCTTGACCAGGCTGAGGCCGAAGGAAAAGACAAAATGAAGGTAGATGCCGATCCTATCGAACAACTGCTGTGGGCAGTCGAGGCTTTGAAAGCCGGGGGGATGAACAAGCAACAGATATCCGCAGTTGTAGCAAAGACTGTGGAGGATGCTTTCTCCACTCCACCTGAGGGTAGTTCAAGCCAGTCAGAAAATCAGGATAGGCCCCGTCATGCCAAGGCAGTTCCTCCTATTCCCGCCCCTGCACCCGGGAAAGATCAGAAAACCAAGGTGGCGCCTGCCGACCCCTTCGCCTGTTCAGCTAGTAAGGGCGCTCAAAAGTACTTGCCCCGGGGGTGCAGGACCTTTCATGTTCTCTACATGCCTTTGTCCAAGGCACTTCAGATCCTTGCCGAGAAGGGGCACCTTAAACCCTTGGAGCCTCGGCCTCTCCCGAAAAATCTCCCTACAACGCATGATGCTGCTCAGTACTGCGCGTACCACTAGCAGACAGGCCATGCTACCGACAATTGCTTTCGCCTCCGTCATGAGGTGCAAGATTTGATTGATAACGAGGTTATCCTCCCGCTCACCTCAGCCAAGTCCGTTACCACTCAGCTATTGGACTTTGAGGACACAGATACTGCAAGTATGTAATCAGAAGATGAACCACCTGCGGGCGGCATCTGGATGTGTTTTGAATGTGGCGTCTGGCACGCATTTTTGAGTGGCTGTGAACGCTAACTTTGTAAATCCTGGCTTGGGTATCGAGTCAGTCTTTTGTTTTGAGTCTGTCTCTTTGTCTTGAGTCAGTCTTTTTGCTTAAGGGTCTGTCTTGTTGTATCGAGTCAGTCCCCTTTGCATATAATACTAGGTGATTCTGGGGTTGTTGCCTCGAACACCGTTTTGTCTTGTAATTATCTGTTTTTGTTTTGAGTCTGTTTCTGCCGAGGGCCAGTTGCACCAACAAATCCGAACGAAACAGCTGTTGCTATCTCAACTTCATGCTTGCTTTCAGCATAAGTGCCAGAGAATTTGATCGGGCTGACAGTACATCTCGCCTGCTCTTCTGTACCTTGAAGTCATTACATTAACCTAAGTTTTTCAAAAAAAAAACCTTTTGAACACTGCGGTGATAAAAATGAAGAGGAAGGAATTCCTCGGGCTTTGCAAAATTTTGATCATTTCGAGAGAAAGAGAAGCATGCTAAGCCTTTTTATAAATGAAATCATGCTTGTCGGCGTGAGTACTGAGAAGGATCCTGGCTTGATCCAGATTGGTTCCACACTATCTTCGGCACGAGCGATTCGTCGCTTTCTTAAAAACTTTCAAAAACAAATGTTTTACACGGCCCTGCGAAGACTTGTGTGGGATCGCTCTTGAGATTACGCAGCCTAGGATCGCTCTCAGCCTCAAGATTCAACCCATCCGTTTCAAACCTTGAATCCGTTCAGAAAGATCAAACGGTCAAACATCATGCAAGGTCTGTATGGCCAGATTGGAAGTAGCCCTCGAGAAAGAGGCACCAAAGCCGAATCAAAGGAGTAGATCTCGCCGGAAGAAGCTCGTGGAGTAACCGGGAGGGATTCTTCCGCAAATCATTGCAACAACCGTTCTCCTAGACACAGGGAGGCTTCAACTCCAAAAACCATTTGGCATGGACTTGTTACACTTTTACCCTTTGAGAGGCTCGCTGGGCCGAAAACCCGGAAGGGCGACCCAGGCAAAAGTTAGAGCAAGCGAAAATACAAAAAAAAATAAAAAACAAAAAAAGAAAAAGAAAAGAAAAATGCAAAAATAAAAAAAGAAGAAAAATTCAAAAAAGAAGAGAAAAGAAAAGTTCGCAAGGTCGAAAACCCGCATTGGGCGCCTTGGCAAAAGTGAGATCCTAAAAAAAGTGAAGGTTAAAATACCCGAGTGTACCTTAACCGGAACTACGTGAGGCTTGATTCCCATGTTTGGGATACATAGGCAACTTTATCATGAAGTCCAGCCCCCAACGCTGTCATAGCGTCTCAGTCCATGCAATGGTCTCGATTTCATGTCAAAGTCCAGTTGCCAACACCTTTCAAGGTGATTGTGTCCATATATTTGTTGTGACCGACTTCGTCATCTCTATGTCCAAAAGCTCGACCACCGCCAATGAAGACCGTT
Source organism: Camellia sinensis (assembly GCF_055761805.1). Classification (NCBI taxonomy): domain Eukaryota; kingdom Viridiplantae; phylum Streptophyta; class Magnoliopsida; order Ericales; family Theaceae; genus Camellia; species Camellia sinensis. The sequence goes on along the minus strand of NW_028128989.1, from coordinate 969,712 downwards.
TGCGGACTGCTGCGGCATCATCCAAACAAGGGGCAACTTTCCGTTGCCACGAGCCGCCGTGAGCCGCCATTCAAACTAGGGGCAACTTTCCGTTGCCTCCCACCCCTTTCAAACCAGGGGCAATTTTCCATTGCCTCCAATCCGAGGTTGCGCATCTTAAAGAGTAAGTTCCATGCCCGTTGAGCATTGACTGTTTGCAAAATAGTTTTTGAAAATTTTTACTGAGGTTGACTATTTTCTCGAAAACTATTCAATTTTCCAAAATTGGACCATTGTCTTGGACCCAAAAAGGAAAATTTTCAGTGCTTGCAGCCTGACTTGCATGATTTTCAAATCAAAAATCGAACGAGTACGTTAATCCGACTCTCATTTTGATCAAACTTGTTTTAGTAGAAAACCAAAATGAAAAGCGTGGTTAAAAATGATGAACTAGGGGCACAGTTGAGCTAGGCGTTCTGTCTCTCCCCCCCCCGGTCATCGACGTACTTGCCAGAAGAGCGCTCTACCCGCCAGGAGAAATGGCCGTGAGCTAACGGTGTTGAGCATGAACCCACACCTTTCTATTTATCCATCAATCACCCCGGGGAGGGATGAAAAATGAGAGAATGAAGAATAGAGAGGTGTAAGTTGAGAGAAAAGTGAGGAATAGGGTTTCGAGAGAAAATTCGAGCTTGAGAGTCGAGTGATGTGAGGATCACAATCAGACAGGGTGGGAAACAATACCTAGACTGAACTGGCTCCTCGTGGTCCGAGGTCCCCCCATCTTCGCTAACGCGTCTGTGTGTCGTGTCTTTTGTTTTGTTTATCTCAACCTTTGTTTTAGGTCTTTTTCGAGCGTGTCTCGTTGTGTTTAGGTCGTGTACCTTTTTGTTCGAGTCCTCCCGCTGTGTTCAGTTGTAGGCTTGATACCCCGGTTTGAAAAACCCTCATTGAATTTCAGAATTGTTTATACCCAGAATGCGGTGCCATTCTCTACATTGAAGCATGCTTCAACTCCAACCGGTTCCGCCTTTGAGCTCCGTCTTGTCAGATTGGGCCGTTCACTCAGGTTTGCTGTGTGCAGAATGAACCGAATGCTGTGTTGTGGGCCGTATGCAGATTAATCCCCAACAGAGTAAGGGCTGTGTATCCAGAATCAGGCAGTGGATTGCTTAGGTTTATTTTGGTGTTGGCTGTTTAGTTATCTGGTTATTACAGTGCAAGTGTTCAATTTTCAGACAACCAATCAATTTCATTTACATTGAGGTGTAACATGATGGAATGCGATGCAATACATGAGATATGTAAATGTAACACTTTTTAAGCAAAAATCTGTTCATTTCATAATTTTTCTCGAGTACAAAGTTTTGAGGAAAACAAAATCTGCCTGCAGCAGTACAAGGTAATCTAACTACCAAAGAAAAGAGGAAAAGTACAAGAAAGAAGAAAAATAACAAAAATCCGCATCTGTGTCGAGCACTCCAAGGGCCGTCAGTCTGTCCTGGTCCTCTTCCTGGACGAGGGTCCAGGAGCATCATCAGCATCGTCGTAAGAGCCCGAGCTAGAACCGCCTCCGGTCTCCTCCTCCGATGACCCGGACTCCGCCTCTGCCTCCACCTCTGACTCCTCGTCATCATCATCATCTGGGACTGGAGCTCGCGAGCTGCTCCCGACATGAGCACGCCCCACCTTGGAGCGGGGGAATACTCGGCCCTCCTCATCTCTCCCCCGGGCAGGGACGGAAGGTCCAACTGGAGCACCTCTTGCCATAGGAATCTGGAAAGGAGGCTGAAAAAGTACATAAAAAGGGAAATGCATCAGTATATCGTGCACAGTTTAACAGTGCAGAATGCAGTGTATGAGTACAGTGTGTGTATGCCGTGAGCAGTTTAACAGTGCAGAATGCAGTGTATGAGTACAGTGTTAATGCCGTGAGCAGTTTATCAGTGCAGAGTACAGTGCAGAATGCAGTGCATGCAGTGTATCAGATGCTGTGAGATCAGTGTATCAGGTGTTGCTCAGTGCATCAGATTTTGTGATGCAGTGTATGAATGGTTTGAGGCCAGTGTCAGAAGAACATACCGGAATGTTGTAGAGGGCCAGGAGATCAAAAGTCCGCTGGAGCATACCCATCATGGAGGCATTCATCTCCAATGACTGCCGGGTGTACGCAGAAGAAGCCTGCAAAAGTACCAGATGCATCAATATTCTGTGGAATATCAAATAAACCGAAATGAAATGGCTGTACAGAAATACAGTAATACATACCGGAGGTAAGTCGGGGACACCGACGAACTCATGATCAACTGGCGGAGGGGCGAAGGGGATCTGATAGGTCGCCCCACCCTGCCCCTGGAAAGTCAGTACAGCAGGCAGGGCAGGGCAGCCAGTCCCCCGTCCTCCTTGAACTCCGCCCCTGCCACGGACTCGGGCCCTCCTCGCAGCCCCTACTCCAACTCCCGCTCCGGCCCCAGCCGCCGATGCCACAGGCCTGGCCTCTTCTGCTCGACGGCCGCCGCTCAGAGGTCGCATCAGGTATGTCTGCACATACTCCCGGTAGTCGCCGATGCCTCTGAAGCCGGCCTCCTCCCAGCCAATGGTGTAATCCTCCATCTGCTCGGTCGTGAGCCTCTCGGTCTCCCTCATGTCCGCAGAAGGGTGAACCGGGACTATCTGCTCAGGTAACCCCAGGGTCTGGCGTAGGAAACGCTCACCCAGGTACCAAGCCCGACAGACCGGGCCCTCCAGTACGATCCGGAAACGTGAGGTCTCCTCAGCACCTGCAAACCGACCCCGCGTCGCCGCCGGCAACGGAGCCCACGGCCGCCAAGTGATCTGAAAGTGACAGACAGTTTGTTATCTACTGTTTTTTAAATATGCAGTGGGAAAGGCAAAGCTTAAATAAACTGCAAGTAAAACATACCTCAGCAGGGGTAATGGTGTCGAACTATCAGCGGAAAAAGCCGAATGTCTCTCGTGGTCGCCGGGTGCACCTCCCGTCAAAGCGTCGTGAGAAGGGGACGACCAGAGGGGTCTCTGTGACTGGTACAGGGGCAAGCCTAGGAAAGTAGGCGTAAACCCACAACTGCAAAACAGATGTCAGTATGACTATCGGATAAAGCAGAATACAGAATAAAGCAGAAATGGCAGAGCCATGTGTTGTGCAGTGTATTGTGTGCAGTGTACAGTGTGAGCAGTGTACAGTAAGTGTGAAGCAGAATGTATGCGTGTGCCGTGTGTACAGTATACAGCAAGTATAGAGCAGACTACAGTGTGTGCAGTGTACGGAGTACAGAAAATATAAGGCAAAATTGAAAAGCGGAGAAGAAATGTACCTCCCAAGCCCGCCAATAACCTCCGAGCAACTGGCCGCTGCCGCGCGAAGCCGAGCTCATGTACCCGTAGAGAGTGGCCAGAGCGGCGCCACCCCAGTCATAGTGCAAAATGTCCCGGACGTCCACCAGTGCGCTGAGAAGACAGAGAGGCACGGTGTTCGCCCGGTCGGCGAAGATGGTCGTCCCGAATAAGAACATCAGGAAGCCGCGGGCGTACCTCTCCACGTCCTCCTGAGTCATCTGCGCCTCCTCCTCCAACACGGGCTGGACCCTAAACTGTACCTCGAACCAGGAGTACCGCACGAAGCCTGGACGAGCGAGAGGTGGGGCCTCCCCCAGCAGATGGACCTGGGCGGTGGTCCACTCATCCATGTCGATATCAAAGGGGATCGGATCACCCCCTACCCCGATGCCAGTGAGCATCGAGAAATCGTAAGGGGTCATCGTCATGTCCCCTGCAGCGGAAAAGTGAAACGAATCGGTGGTGTCCCACCATCTCTCCGCCAGAGCGGCAAGGAGAGGTCTGCAGGTGGAAAGCAGGAGAGTCCTCGGCAGAAGGCACCAAAGCCCGCCCGGTCCACTATGCGTCGGACCGCGTCAGGGAGCTCATCGTACCACTCCCGAGCGCCAGCGTTCCCATACCCGCGGATGGTATGGGAACCCTCCTGTAAATAGAAAATAACAATTGCAAGACAACATTCAAAAATGAAGCTTTGAAAAAGCAGATGTAGCATACGTGGAAGTTTGACAGATTCAGACAAATATCGGGTGCCGGTGTGCTTACAGTGAACTACAGTGTGTGATGTGTCAGCATGTTTGGGTGGTTCCGAACAGATGTAGCATGCGTGCAAGTTTGACAGATTCAGACAAATACCGGGTGCCGGTGTGCTTACAGTGAACTACAGCGTGTGATGTGTCAGCGTGTTTGGGTGGTTCCGAGCAGATAAAGCATGTGTGCAAGTTTGTCAGATTTAAACAAATACTAGGTGCCGGTGTGCTTACAGTGAAATACGTGTGATGTGTCAGCGTGTTTGGGTGTTTCAGAACAGATATAGCATGTGTGCAAATTTAACAGATTCAGACAAATACTGGGTGCCAGTGCGTATGCAGTGAAATACAGTGAGTGCAGTGTGTTTGAGTGATTCAGGGCTAGTGCAGTGTGTGTGCATGTGTCAGTCTCGAGCAGATATCAGTTGTATGTATGTCTACAGTCAACTACGGTGTATAGCATGTCAGATTCAAGCAGTTAAAGAGTACAACTAACTGACAGTTTTGTATCCTAAATTGCGGAAAGTAAAGCAGAAGAAAGGGAGTTACCTCGGAAACGCTGAAGAAAAGGTGGGAGGTAGGCTCGCGCAGTTGTAGCTCAGGCGCCACGTGCCTCTCGAAGCTCCGGAACTGACGCAGGCCGTCGGGGGGCAGAACATGGATCGCCGGTCGGTAGGTCGCCGGGTCGAACGGGCGCTCGCTCAACGGTAGGAGCTCGACCCCGGGATCCATCTCGTGGTCCGGGGGAGTCCCGCCACGCGGAATGTTGTCCGCCATGTCAGGAATGATGTGAAAATGGCCAGAAGAAAGGAAACCGGGCTGGAATGCGAAGAGTCAACCGAAAAGTCAACTCCCGAGAGGGTCAGAAATGATCGGAAAGGCCGGAATGTGAAAAGGCACGGGAATGAAGAGGAAAGCAAGGGGAACAAACCCCGAAAAGGCGGGAACGCCAAACGAGGCACCGAAACAAAGATGTGATCGGTTGAAAATGTCCGAAACGCGAAGGAAATCGCAAATCCGACGACGAAATGGGCGTAGAACGCGAAGAAACGGGCGAAAAATGAGAGAAAAACACTCTAGAGAGAGAGTGTGGGATTTCGGCGGTGGAGGAAGTGAGCAAATAGGGTTTGAAACCCTATTTTAAAACACCCGAACTGAAATCTCGAAACTGCCCCGACTCAGCAACTTTCTCCCGGTCGGCAATATTCTGTGCCGGCCGGCATTATTTTGTGCCGATGGAGTTATTTTGCAGCCAATGGACAGCCGGTGGCCTCCCCTCCCGGCCGGTGGTGTTCCCACAGCCTTGTTTGGGCCATATGAGTAGTTTTTGGTCTTCATAGCTCAAGAAACTGCAAGAAAGTGCATCTCCGACGGTCAACCGGCCTCCGTTGTGACCTCGGGTCGTGTCTTCTGTGCGTGGCACTCAAATTTGTGCAAGGAGTATCCTTTTTGTATCCTTTTAAATTCAAAAGTTTCCCCATATGCGTTGCACGCGTTCATCGCACTAACTTCGGTGCATTATATCGCGCTGTCATGCGCCTCACAGTTGCATTGTTATGCACATACTGCATGCGTTGCAACACGCACCCCTTGCATTGTCATGCACATCCCTCATGCATTGTTATTGCATTTTCATTACTAGCATTGTCGCGTATTTCAAGACATACGTCGTCTCGCGCATCGTCTGCATTGTCGTGCATCTCGAAACACGTGCGTTGTTACGCATTTAAGTCCATTTACATTTCCTATGGCATGCGTGTCACACTTCGCATCATTTCGTGTTTTATAAGGCATGCATGTCTCATTTGTATCGTTTGCATCGGCACGTGTGCCTCATTTCTATCGGCACATGTGCCTCATTCGCATCAGCACGTGTGCCTCATTCGCATCGGCACGTGTGCCTTGTTTTCATCGGCACGTATGCCTCACTTGCATTGGCATGCGTGCCTCATTTGCATTGTCTTACATCCCTTCCGACCTGCATTGTCTTGCATTCATTGTGCATGCTAATTTTATTATCTGCGTAGACCGCATGTTTGTAATTAATTTTATTATTTGCGTAGACCGCATAATTGTTCAATTTCTTTACCTGCGTAGACCGCATGTATTGCTTGCGTAGACCGCATAATTGTTCAATTTCTTTCCTTGCGTAGACCGCATATTTATTGTTCAATTTCTTTACCTGCGTAGACCACATGTATTGCTTGCGTAGACCGCATAATTGTTTAGTTTCTTTCCTTGCGTAGACCGCATATTTATTGTTCAATTTCTTTACCTGCGTAGGCCGCGTGTATTGCTTGCGTAGACCGCATAATTGATCAATTTCTTTACTTGCGTAGACCGCATATTTATTGTTCAATTTCTTTACCTGTGTAGACCGCATGTATTGCTTGCGTAGACCGCATAATTGTTCAATTTCACTACTTGCGTAGACCGCATGTTTTGATTGCGTAGACCGCATTATTATTTTCATTACCTGCGTAGACCGCATGTTTTGATTGCGTAGACCGCATTATTATTTTCATTACCTACGTAGACCGCATGTTTTGATTGCGTAGACCGCATTATTTCTTTACCTGCGTAGACCGTATGCTTTGATTACGTAGACCGCATCATTGTTCAAATTCATTACTTGCGTAGACCGCATGTTTTGCTTGCGTAGACCGCATGATTGTTTAATATCATTACCTGCGTAGACCGCATGTTTCGTTTGGGTAGACCCCATATTAATTTCATTGCTTGTGTAGACCGCATGTATTGCTTGCGTAGACCGCATAATTTGTTGATTTCATTACCTGCGTAGACCGCATGCTTATGATCAATTTCGTTGCCCGCGTAGACCGCATGCTCCACTTACATGTTTGTACTTCCACAGCATTGTTATGCTCCACACTTACTTTGCGCTGTCACGCATTTCAAGTATACTACTATGCATGTTGCTAACAATATTGTACCTGTATAGTTTGTTTTCTTTGCAGGCACGATATTGTATGTACGGTTCATTTGAAACTGGTGCAACCAGACGAACCGGACAAGTATTCCACGGTCTAGGAGACCTTAAATCCTTGGAAGGTGTAAGACCTTTAGTGTTCACATTGTTGTACATCTCGAAAGCCGCGTGATTGTCGCGCATTTCATGTAACATGCATTTCATACATCATTTGCATTTCAAAAAAAAAAAAAAAAAAAAAAACATGCATTGTCACACATCATCGTAAATAGTTGCATTGTCATGCATCATTGCATATTTGTAAATACTGCACTGTAGGTCGCGTGCATTCATTGCATCACCTTCCATTTATGGCTCGCGCCTTTCCATGTTGAGTTTGGCCTGGTGTAGACACCCCATTTTTGACCGTCCTCAAGACTTGGACGTCACCGTTTGAACACTCGGTGATTATCCATGTTTGTGTTCGTTTGGAGTTCCCGGAGGTCTCGGCTCGCGCGCCTTGCCTCAGGATCCCCGAACTCAACCGTTTAGTGTCTGGTTTTGCACCAAACACATGCATCTTGCCTTTGAGAGGCAGGCTGAGGCTTGTAGACCATCCCCACCCACCACCGGCAGTGGCTAGAGGCCACCAGTTGGTGTTTAGTGCCACCGGCAATGTAGTTTGCCGGCCGGCACTATTTGTTGCCGGTCAGCACTATTTTGTGCCGGTCGGCACTCTTTTTGGCCAAGATGGCATTTTTGGCCGGCCGATTACTGCGCAGTTGCTTTTTGAGATATTTTTAGGCAGCTGTATTGCAGTGACTTTCCCTCCATACACGTGTATGGAGGGATGGCCCTCTAGTTTTGCTTAACTTGTAAGTTTTGCAAGTTTTGGTAAAAGGGGAGATAGAGGCTCTCTCTTGTGGGTAAGGTGAGAGACTTTAGACATTTTAGAGAGGGAAAAACACAGAGAGAAGCTCTGGTTTTAGGGTTTGAGTTGCATACATATCCTATCTCTATATTTACTCTTGTGTGTGTTTTAGTCCATACTATTGCACACAAGCACCTAGTGTTTCACCTTCCTCTTGAAACTAGGGTTCTAAGGGCTTGTTCTTGAGTTTCTTGACTGGTTTGGAGCCAAAGGAGGCCATTGGAGCATCATTTGTGAAGGAGGCTTCAAGGGTGAGAATCTAGTCCCATTTTCCCCCTTTTTTGCATTGATTTTATACCCATCTTAGATCTATTTTTGTGCTTATTGTATGACATAAAAAAGTTCTATTTTTAGACCCTCTTTGTTGTTTATTAAGAGTGTTTTATTGTTTGAGGGTTGTTGACCACCCTTAGGCCTTGAAAGGCCTCATTTTAGGCCATTTTGTGCTAGCTCCGGGATTTTGGTGTTGGGGTCTCTTCACCACTGAAATCTTGAGGGATTTCAGTGGTGAAGATGATGCCTTGAAGTCCCAAGAAGGAGAGGGCCACCCCCTCTCCTTGTTGTCCTTGAAAAGGGCATATTTTGGCCTCTTGAGAGAGCATTATGCTTGAGTGAGTGTTGAGCATGTTTGGTCGGATTTTCATGCTTATATATCCATAATATAACATGATTTTAAGTTGGTTTTGGTATTCCATGCATGCTTAGCATAGTTGCCTTGTAATGCCATGTTTATGCCTTAATGTGCCTTAGGTTGTTAGCCTTTGTTGGAGCATGTTTTAGGCTTGGTCTTGTGAAGATTTTGTGCATGTTTTGCCATGTTCTAGGTCTGTCCTAGGTTGTTTGGGTCGAATTTGGCATGCTTGATATAGCTCCTTTGTATTTGGGCTTGTTGGCCTTGAGTATGTGCATGTGTAGCATGACATCTTTACATTATTTTGATGACTTGGGATCATCCTACATGCCATTTCAGTCCCATTTCCATGCTTGTTTGATTGCCTTGCATGTCTCTTTAATGCCTCATAAGCTTGTATAGCAATGCTCCATGTTTTGGTGCTTATTCATGCTTTTGTTTTGAGTCATTTGAATGCCATTTAAGTGATTCTTGAGGTTTGTTTTAGCATGATTTTAGAGCTCATGTTGCATGTTAATTGTTCATGATTGCCCCTTTCAAGTGTGCTTGAGGGTTGTCTAATTTGCGCCTAAGTGTTGGGCCTTAATCGTGTGTACGTGTGCATGTGTTTTGGTTTCTTGTTTTGGTCATTATGGCCACTGTTTTAGGCCTTATTAGAGCTGCCTAATTCATGCATAAGCCCATCTTTCCATCCATTTGCATTGCCACATGTATGCTTGCATAATTGCATAAGTTCATTGCCATGCCATGTTGCATTCCTAGCTTGTATGCCTAGGTTGCATTGCATCTTGCATGCATTCCTTGTCCCTTGACTTGGGTGATAGGGATTGGGAGTTTTGTTTGATTGGTTTGCATTGCATTTGAAACCAAAGCTGCATACTTGATTCTTTGGGCCATCATGCATGGAAATGCGTGATTGGTGGTCCGAAAATCGAGGCACATGCCCCTTTGAGTCATTATCATGATAAGGGACATGGTTGGTGCATACATGCCTTGAATTGTGCTACCATGCCTTGTTTTGCCCTCTGTTGCTGTGAGTTGCAGGTTCTGCAGGCTTTCTTTGCCGACCGGCAGTGTAACGTGCCGGCCGGCAATCTTTTCTCTGCCGACAGCTTCAATTTTGTGCCGATGGCCACATACCAGTGCCGGTGATGATCCCACTCAGCCGGTGGTACTCCCCAGTGCCCAAGGATGTAACCCTGAGGTTTTGACAGCCTCCAGAGGAGTGAAGGAAGGAAAACAGAGGCAGCTTGTGCATGGCGGCGCGCTTCTCGAGGCGTTTTACTATTTTTCTTAGTCTATTTAATTTGTTAATTAAATTAGGCAATTTGTAATATTAATTAGCTTGCGTAGTTAATTAATTTGTAATATTTATTCGGTCCCTCCGAGCAAGGGCAAATCTGTAATAAGTGTGGGTGAGTATGTGTATGTCTTCCAACCTCACGTCTTTCTTCCCTTTTATTTACCTGCTTATGATGGTAGATTAGGGCATGTTTAAATTCAGCGTACCTTATGCTATGCATGCGTGCATTCATGCATTTTGTATTACATGCATTAGGCTCGGTACATCACGCTAACTGCATTCGTACTTCAAATCAAAAAGTGAATATGTGATAATTGTGCATTTTCACATGACATGTTTAGGATAGCCGAGCCTATTCTAGCAACATTTTGTATGCGATGCATTAGACACTCAACATGGACTTGGATCATGCATGTTTGCTAACGAGTTCTTTATTTTGGCACGGAGTACGATGTAAGTATTTCCGCTTTAGCATATCGCATGAGTGTGAATGTTGCCATGACAGCATGCTTAACATGTGGCTAGATGCTTATGTGTTATAAACTGCTTGAATGCCTGTGGGTGAAGGTTGGATTGTTTGAGTTGGAAGAACTCATTGAAATCCGTGTTTTAGCCTACTTACGAGTAGCAAATTCCAAAGCATTTTCAAAATGAACGAATATGCAATGTTTCTTTCCAAATTAGGCAATCTAGTCTATACTTGTTTGCTGCGCGCATAACGTAGTAATTCTAGGCTAATAATTGGTTTAAGAACACATAAATTTTTCAAAAACGGATATCACGGTTAGTAGAGGCCGGTCTTCAGACCGGGCGAAAGGGGGTGCTCATAGCTGACCTTCCCCGATCGTACCCAAGCTCCCGAGCCGAGACAACTCCGGTGATGACGGACATGTGGCCTTCGGCACCGAGTCAGGGTTTCCTAAATTCTCCCATAAAAAAAATATTTAGGTGGCGACTCTGTATCTGGCAAAGCAGTCCATGTTTGGCACTACTTTTTCAAAAATCTGTTTCTCAAAACGATTTGCCAGATTTGGACTCTTTGGTTCAAGATTAAGAACCGCGACACAAAATCGAGAGTCTGAACTGTAGCGAGGTCCCCCCCGCGGGCTTGCTACACCTGGTATGTGCCCATACTTCTCGTGTCGAAGCATAGTTCAGTAGACCGTTCTATGTTAGACGTGGCTTGTATGCGTACATGCCCTTCCTTGACAAGATTTGGTTTGGCCTGCGTGCCACATCCATTGCATCGTAGATCGCATGCATTCATTGCATCACCTTCCATTTATGGCTCGCGCCTTTCCATGTTGAGTTTGGTCTGGTATGTACCCATACTTCTCGTGTCGAAGCATAGTTCAGTAGACCGTTCTGTGTTAGACGTGGCTTGTATGCATACATGCCCTACCTAGGGAAGATTTGGTTTGGCCCGCTTGCCATATTCATTTCCATTACATTGTAGTGTAATTTTTCCATCCGGTATTAGGATCATTGTCCTTTCTCCAGCGGGTTGCTTCCCCACTTATGTCAATCCCCCCCAATACTTGTTCTTGTGTCTTTCTACAATGCTCACAGTTCAGTTGACCGTTCTGTGGTAGACAGACTTGTTACCTCCATCAATCTATTTGACATAGGTATGGTTTCAAACCACTCGTGATTGGATCGTGATTCGATTTTCTTTGCATATAGTTTGCATTATTTCAATTACATTACATCTTCATTTGCATTGTTTATACATTGTTTTGTATATATTGCATATCATTTTGCATCCATTCTTGCATTGTCATGCATGTTGCTAATGATATTGTACCTGTTAAGTTTATTTTCTTTTCAGGCACGATATTGTATGTACGGTTCATTTGAGGCTGGTGCAACCAGACGAGCCGCACAGGTATTGTATCTCCCGAGTGAGACGTATTGAGAATTGCATAATTCTCTTACATCCTTTCTGCATTGTAGTGTAGTTCGGTGTATGCTAGCTTAAAACTGTCGCATGTGTGCTTCGTTACAGCTTTCTTTGCATGATCATAAGTTATGTCCGGCTCTGTGCATTGTCTTGCATTTTGCCCCTGCCTTCGGGCGCATATCTTGATTGTCTTGCATGTTTGTCTAAGTCTTCAGCCTTGTCAAAAATGGGTCGTCTCTGGGCTTTGACATTCACTCCCGTCATTGCTATGACTTTCGAGTTCTGTCAAAGAGGGGCAACTGTAGACACCCCATTTTTGACCGTCCTCAAGACTTGGACGTCACCGTTTGAACACTCGGTGATTATCCATGTTTGTGTTCGTTTGGAGTTCCCGGAGGTCTCAGCTCGCACGCCTTGCCTCAGGATCTCCGAACTTGACTGTTTAGTGTCTGGTTTTACACCAAACACTTGTGTTTTGCCTTGGAGGGGCAAGGAATGCCTTGTGAGGCATCCCCACACATCACCGGCAGTGGTTGGAGGCCACCGGCTGGTTTTTGCTTCCATCGGCACTTTTTATTACCGGTCGGCACTATTTGTTGCCGGTCAGCACTATTTAGTGCCGGTCGGCACTCCTTTTGGCCAAGATGGCATTTTTGGCCGGCCGACTACTGTGCATTTGCATTTGCATTTGCAGATATTTTAAGGAAGCTGTCTTACTTTTGCTCCCCTCCATACACGTGTATGGAGGGATCTCCCTCTTATGAAGCTTGTCTTGTAAGCTTTACAAGACAAAAAGCTTCTATATAGAGAGGGGCTCTCTCTTGTTGCTAAGGTTAGACACTTGAGATATTTTGGAGAGCTTAGACAGCCATTGTTAGGGTTTGAGTTCTAGGGTTAGGGTTAGAGACACATTATCTCTCTCTTTTTCCCTCTTGTGTGTGTTTTAGTGTGTTTAGTCCATACTATTGTACACAAACACCTAGTGTTTCACCTTCACTTAGCTACTGAGGTTCTAAGGGACTGATTTTGAAGTTTTGGTGTTGGATTCAAGCCAAGGGAGGCCATTGGAGCACCATTGTTGAAGGGGTCATCAAGGGTAAGAAACTAACACCTTTATTCCCCATTTTTGCATCGATTTTCTACCTATCTTAGAGCTGTTTTCGTGCTTATTGTATAACACAAAAAAGTTCTATTTTTTAGTCCTCTTGATTGTTTATTAAGGGTGTTTTGTGGTTTGAGGGTGTTTGACCCCTCTTAGGCCTTGAAAGGCCTCATTTTGTGCTATTTTGTGCTAGTTTCGGGACTTTGGTGTTTGGGCCTCTTCACCACGGAAATCTTGAGGGATTTCAGTGGTGGAGATGGTGCCTTGAAGTCTCTAAAGGGAGAGGGCCACCCCCTCTCCTTGTTGTCCTTGAAAAGGGCATGTTTTGGCCTCTAAAGGGAGCCTATGTTTGAGTGTGTGTTTGAGCATGTATAGACTTTTTTTCATGCTTATCTTTCCATAATATAACATGATTTTAAATTGGTTTTGGTACTCCATGCATGCTTAGCATAGTTGCCATGTAATGCCTTGTGATCCCTTAACATGTCTTAGGCTGTGTGCCTTTGTTTCTAGCATGTTTTAGGCTTACATTTGTGAAGCTTTTGTGCATATTTTGCCATGTTCTAGGTCTGTCCTAGGTTGTATGGGTCGGATTTGGCACGCATCATATATCCCCTTTGCATTTTGGCTTGTTGGCCTTAAGTGTGTGAGTGTGTAGCATGCCATTCTTACATTGATTTGGTGATTTGGGACCATCCACCATGTCATTTTAGACCTTATAGTATGCTTGCATGCTTGCTTTAGTTGTCCCTTTAATGCCTTGTAAGGTTGTCATCTCATGCTCCATGTTTTGGTGATTATGCATGCCTTTGTTTTTGAGTCATTTGGATGCCATCTAAGTGATCCTTAGGCCTTGTATTAATGTCCTAAAACTCTGTTTTTTGTCAATGAGTTCATGCCATGTTTGGTCTTGCTAAGTGTAGTTCAATACTCCATTGGTTTGTTTTGAGCACTTAGGCCATTTGTTGCATGCTTGGCTTGATTTATTGCTTGCTTTGGCACCATGTTTTAGCATGATTTTAGAGCTCATGTTGCATGTTAATTATCCATGAAATCCCTTTGCGAGTGTGCTTGAATGTTGCTTGCTTAATGCTTGATACTTGGACCATAACATGTGTATATGTGCATGTGTGTTTCGCCTCCATTTTTGGGCATTTTGGCCACTGTTTTAGGCCTATTTAGGGCTGCCTAATTCATGTTTAAGTCCACCCTCTATTTGGTTTGCATGGCCCCATGCTTGCTTGTATGCTTGCATAAGTTTGTTGCCATGCCATGTTGCATCCTTAGCTTGCATGCCTAGGTTGCATTGCATCTTGCATGCATGCCTTGTTCCTTGACTTGATCATAGGAATTGGGCCTTAGTTTGTTTGATTGGTTTGCATTTCATTTGACATGAAAGTTGCATACTTGATTCCTTGGGCCATCATGCATGGAAATGCGTGATTGGTGGTCCGAGAATCGAGGCACATGCCCCTTTGAGTCATTACCATGATAAGGGACATGGTTGGTGCATATATGCCTTGAATTGTGCTGCCATGCTTTGCCTTGCCCTCTGTTGCTGTCATTTGCAGATTCTGCAGGAACACTCTACCGACCGGCAGTGTAAAGTGCCGACCGGCAATCATTTCTCTGCCGACAGCTTCACTTTGTGCCGGTGGCCACATCCCACTGCCGGTGGCAATTCCATGCAGCCGGTGATGTCTCCCAGCATCCAAGGAAGCAGTCCTGAGGTTTTGACAGCCTCCAGGGGAGTGAAGGAAGGAAAACAGAGGCATCCTATGCATGGCGGTGCATTTCCCGAGGCGATTTTACTGCTTTTCTTAGCTTATTTAATTTGTTAATTAATTAGGCAATTTGTAATATTAATTAGCTTGCGTAGTTAATTAATTTGTAATATTTATTCGGTTCCCTCTGAGTGAGGGCAAATCTGTAATAAGTGTGTGTGAGTGGAGTGTATGTCTTCCAATCCCCACTTCTTTCTTCCCTTTTATTTACCTGCTTATGATGGTAGATTAGGGCATCTTTAAAATTAGCATACCTTATTCTATGCATGCGTGCATCCATACATTTGTATTACATACATTAGGCTCGGTACATCACGCTAACTGCATCTGTACTTCAATTCACAAATTGAATATGTGGTAGTTGATCGCATTTCACATGCCATGTTTAGGGTTAGCCGAGCCTGCCTAGATCACATTTTTGTATGTGTTGCATTAGACAATTTAACATGAGCTAGGATCACGCATGTTTTCTAACTAGTTTATTGTTTTGGCACGGAGTACGATGTAAGTGTTTGCGCTTTAGCATCCCGCATGCGTGTGAATGTTGCCATGACAGTATGCGTGCCATGCGGCTAAATGCTTATATGATAAACTGTTTGAAATGCCTGTGGATGGAGGTTGGATTGTTTGAGTTGGAAAAACTCGTTGAAATCCGTATTTTAGCCTACTTGGGAGTAGCAAATTCCAAAGCACTTTTCAAAACCGAACGGATATGCAATGCTTATTTCCAAATTAGGCAATCTAGTCTATACTTGTTTGCTGTACGCATAACATAGTAATTCTAGGCTAATAAATGGAATAAGAACACATAACCTCTTCAAAATCGGATATCATGGTTAGTAGAGGCCGGTCTTCGGACTGGGCGAAAGGGGGTGCTCATAGCTGACCTTCCCTGATCGTACCCAAGCTCCCGAGCCGAGACAACTCCGGTGATGACGAACATGTGGCCTTCGGCACCGAGTCAGGGTTTCCTAAATTTCCCCATTTAAAAAATATTTAGGTGGCGACTCTGTATCTGGCAAAGCAGTCCATGTTTGGCACTACTTTTTCAAAAATCTATTTCTCAAAACGATTTGCCAGATTTGGACTCTTTGGTTCAGATTAAGAACCGCGACAACAAAATCGCGAGTCCGAACTGTAGTAGCATAAGGCCCCCCTCCGCGGGCGCGTCTACAATTATATTGTAGTGTAATTTTTGCATCCAGCATTAGGATCATTGGTCTTTCTTCAACGGGTCATTTCCCTACCTATGTCATTCCACCCAATTACTTGTTCTTGTGTCCGTCTACATCACTCATAGTTCTGCATGTGTACGCGCCTATTCCACGTTGGTATGTTGGTTTGAGGGTTGCGGCACCTTTTTTATGGTAGACGGACTTTGCATCTCCATCAATCTATTTGACATTTGTGTGGTTTTGAACCGCTCATGATTTGATCATGATTCAATTGCATTGCATTTTCATTTGCATTATTATACATAGTTTTGTATATATCGCATATCATTTTGCATTCATTTTGCATGTTGTGCATATTGCTAACGATATCTTTACCTGTTAAGTTTTCTTTCAGGCACGATATTGTATGTACGGTTCATTTGAAGCTGGTGCAACCAGGCGAACCGCGCAGGTATTGTATTCTCCGAGTGAGACGTATCGAGAATTCTCTTACATCCTTTCTGCATTGTAGTGTAGTTTGGTGTATGCTAGCTTAAAACTGTCGCATGTTATGCTTCGTTACAGCTTTCTTTGCATGATCATAAGTTATGTTCGGCTCCTTGCATTGTCAGTTGCATTTTGCCCCTCCCTTCGGGCGCATATCTTTGCTTGTCTTGCATGTTTGTCTAAGTCTTCGACCTTGTCAAAAATGGGTCGTCTCTGGGCTTTGACATTCACTCCCGTCATTGTTATGACTTTCGAGTTCTGTCAAAGATGGGCAACTGTAGACACCCCATTTTTGACCGTCCTTAAGGCTTGGACGTCATCGTTTGAACACGCGATGATTATCCATGCTTGTGTTTGTTTTGAGTTTTGAAAAGTCTTGGCTACGCGCCTTGCCTTAGAATCTCTTAACTTCTCTGTTTTCTGCCTGGTTTTGCACCAAGAGCTTGTGGATGTGTTCTTGAGGGAAGGGGGGTAGCCTGTCGACCAAGTCTCCTGCCCACCGGCCACCTTGATTTTCAATAGGCCAAATGTGATGGCCGGCTGGCCAATTTGACTGTCGGTCGACCACTTTGATGGCCGGCCGGCCAAGTGTGGTTTTCAACAGATATCTCTGTAGACAGCTGGCAGCTGTCATTCTAGGCCATACCCCAGCCCATACCTGGACGTGGGTGTTCTGAGGAGCTGCAGATTGATATATTTCTATATCAATCAAGCTCTTTTACAACAACAACAACAAGAGAGATATACAACTTTGAGCAAAAATCTCTCTCTCTCTCTCTCTCTACATTTTCTGCCTCTCTCTCTAAGGTTTAGGGCTTGTTTGTGCTCAAAAGTGTATTTTCTTTGCACTTTTGGATACAAACACCTGGTTCTCTACTCGCTTTATTGAGCTGAGGTCCTTGGAGGTGATTTTTGGGGTGAATTAAAGCTTTTTTTTGGTCCAAAAGTTGTTGATTTGCTGTTGTGCTTCAAGGGTGAGCTTTTACCTCTTTTAAGCCTTGTTTTCATAGCTTGTTTTGCCATATTTGCAACTATTTTTGAGCTTAACATATAACATAGAAAAGTCTTGTTTTTATCTTCCCTAAATAGTTTCTTAAGGGTGTTTTAAGCTTTGGGGTTGTTTGACCCCTCTTAAGGCTTGTTTGGCCCTTGTTTTGTGCCATTTCGGTTGAGCTCCAGGACCATTGTGTTTGGGCCTCCTCACCACTGAAATCTTGAGGGATTTTAGTGATGAGGATGGTGCCTTGAGGTCCTAAGAAGAAGAGGGCCACCCCATCTCCTTGTTGTCCTTGAAAAGGGCCATTTTTTGCCTCTTGAGGGAGCATCTTGTTTAAGTGTATGTTGGCCATGCTTTAACTGATTTTTGTGCTTATTATGTCATAATATAGCTCTGTTTTCAGTTGGTTTGGACACACCTTGCATGCCTTGCATACATGTCTTGTACTGCCACATTTTTACTTTAACATGCTTTAGGTGTAGACCCTTGTTCTAGCATGATTTAGGCTTAGCTTTGTGAAGCTTACATGCATATTTTGATGTGCTAAGGGACTATTTTAGGTCATTTGAGTCATTCATGTCTTGCTTTTAATAGCTACCATGCAATCCCTCTTGAATGCCATAAGCTTTGGCCTCTCTAGCATGCATTACTTGCATTGTTTCAGTGGTTTGGAACCACTTACCATGTTATTTCAGTCCTTATAACATGCTTGTATTCTTGCCTTTGATGCCTCTTTGATGCCTTATGAGGTTGTGCCTTGTGCTTCATGTTTGGTCATTGTGCATGCCCTTGAATTTAAGTCATTTAGATGCCATCTAAGTGATCTTTAGGCTTTGTTTTAATATGTTAAAACTCTATTTTGATCATTTAATTCATGCCATGTTTGGTTTTGCTAAGGGTAATTCAATACCTCCTTAGCTTGCCTTAAGTACTTGGACCATTATTGCATGCTTTGCTTGTTTTGATTACTTGGTTTGGCACCTCTCTTTCATGCAATTTCAGAGCTTATGATACATGCCATATGCCCATGTTTGTCTTCCTTTAAGTGTGCTTAAAGGTTGCTTATTTGATGTTCAAGTGTTAGCCCATTTGCTTGCATGTGTGTGTGTGTATTGGTTATCATTTCCATAGCATTGGCCACTATTTTAGGCTTGTTTAAGGGCTGCCTAATTTAATTTAGGTCCACCCCTTGGCATGTTGTTGCATGCTTAGCTTATGACATGTTGTTGCATGTTGAAAGGATGTTGCATTTAGCACGTATTCTCCTCCTTGTTTTGGTTGCTTAACATGCCATATGTTTTGCATGCTTGTGTGTTGACATTGTGCCTTGTATGCTCATTTAACTTGCATGTTTGTTATATGCCTTGCATGCTTCCCATATGCTCATGTTGCATGCCTAGTTAACATACTTAGGTTGCATTGCATTTGCATGCATCTTTCACCTCTTGATCAAGCCATGATAGAGGTTGAAAGCCCCTTTGTTTGCTTATTTGCATTGCATTTCATTTAAAATCAAAGTGCATACTTGGTTTCTTGGGCCATCATGCATTGAAATGCGCGATTGATGGTCCGAGAATCGAGAACCGTGTCCCTTTGAGTCATAAACATGATAGGGGATATGTTGGTGCATACATTTGCTTAAAATACATTGCCATGCCTTGCCTGCCCTATGCTGCTGTCAAACAGGTTTCTGCAGGAAGTTTTGGCCGGCCGGCCATATATACTGCCGACCGACCAAATATATTTGGCCGAGAGCTCAATGGATGGTCGATGACCACTTCAAAATGGCCGGTGATGATCCTACTCAGCCGGTGGTATTCCACAATACTCAGAGAATCAACCTTGGGAGTTGTGCAATTTTTAGAGAAGCAGAACAGTCAAAGCAGAGGCAAACTTGTACATGGCGTTGGATTTTCGAGCAAACCCGAGCACGCGCGCATTGGATCCTCTTCCCGAGGCCTTTACTGCTTTCTTAGCTTAGTTAATTTTTTTAATTAATTAGGTGGTCTGTAATAATTAATTAGCTTGTAGGTTAATTAATTTGTATTATTCTTTTGGTCCCTCCGAGCGAGGGTGAATTTGTAATAAGTGTGGGTGCGTGTGTGCATGTCCTCCAACCCCCACTTCTTTCTCCCTTTTACTTATC
This sequence comes from Camellia sinensis, assembly GCF_055761805.1. NCBI lineage: Eukaryota > Viridiplantae > Streptophyta > Magnoliopsida > Ericales > Theaceae > Camellia > Camellia sinensis. Next base: position 950,246 of record NW_028128989.1, on the reverse strand, counting down.
TGCTTTGATGGTTAGTATTAGGACACGTTCACTTTAGCATACCTTATGCTATGCATGAGTGCATCATTCATTACTCTTGCATGCACCAGGCTCGGCGCATCATACTAACTACATAAGTATTTCAAATCTAACTTGAATACATGCTACTTGTGCATCATCACATGCCATCTTAGAAGAGCCGAGCCTATTGTAGTTGCATCTTGTATGTTTTGCATTAGCCATTTTTAAGATGAGCTAGGATCATGCATTGATTACTAACTAGCTTTTGTTTTGGCTCGGAGTACTAGGTAAGCATTTACACTTTAGCATACCGCATGCATGTGAGTGTTGCCATAATAACATGATTACCATGAGGCTAGCTGCTTATGTGATATGAACTGCTTGAATGCCTGTGGGTGGAGGTTGGATTGTTTGAGTTGGGATAACTCGTTGAAATCCGTATTTTAGCCTACTTGTGAGTAGCAAATTCCAAAGCGTTTTCCAAACAAACGGATATGCAATGTTTTGTTCCAATTTAGGCGATTTGGTCTATACTTGTTTGCTGTGCGCATAACATAGTAAATCTAGGCTAATAACCGGAATAAGAACACATAACGTTTTCAAAAACGGATATCACGGTTAGTAGAGGCCGATCTTCGGATCGGGCGAGAGGGGGTGCTCATAGCTGACCTTCCCCAATCGTACCCAAGCTCCCGAGCCGAGGCAACTTTGGTGATGACGGACACGTGGCCTTTGGCACCGAGTCAGGGTTTCCTAAATTCCCCATAAAAAAAAATATTTAGGTGGCAACTCTGTATCTGGAAAAGCAGTCCATGTTTGGCACTTCTTTTCTAAAAATCTATTTTTCTCAAAACGATTTGCCGGATTTGGACTCTTTGGTTCAGATTAAGAACCGTGACAATTCGAGAGTCCGAACTGTAGTGAACCCAAACGAACGTAACGGGACTCGTCCTCCCGGGGCGTTCGGGGACGTCTACAACTTGCCATTTCTCACGCATTAGGATTCGAAGACTCGGATATTTATTCGGATTCTCCTGCATGATGACAGATATGTAACAATGTTATTTTTTTACCATTTCTCATGCATTAAGGTTCAAACACTTGGACAGTTATTCGGATTCTCCAGCAAGATGGCAAATATGTAATTATGGTGTTTAGTTACCATTTCTCATACATTAGGGTTCGAACACTCAGACATTTATTTGGATTCTCTTACATGATGGCAGACATGTTATTATGGTTTTTACTTACCATTTCTCATGGATTAGGGTCCGAACACTCGGACAGTTATTCAGGCCCAATTGTATGATGGAAAATATGTAATTATCGTGCTTACTTACCATTTTTCAGGCATTAGAGTTTGAATACTCGAACACTTATTTGGATTCTACTGCATTATGGCAGATATGTAATTACGGTGTTTACCTACCATTTCACATGCATTAGGGTTCGAACAATTGGACAATTATTCGGACCCTCTTATATGATGGAAAATACGTAATTATCGTGTTTACTTACCATTTCTCATGCATTACGGTTTGAACACTTGGACACTTATTTGGATTCTCCAGCATTATGGTGGACATGTAATTACGGGGTTTACTTACCATTTCTCATGCATTAGGGTTCGAACACTCGCATACTTATTCGGACTCTCTTGCTTGATGGCAGATATGTAATTACGGTGTTTACTAACCATTTCTCATGCATTGGACTTCGAACACTCGGACACTTATTCGGATTCTCTTGCATGATGGCGGATATGTAATTACTGTGTTTACCTACCACTTCCCATGCATTCGGGTTCGAACACTCAGACACTTATTTGGATTCTTCTGCACGATGGTAGATATGTAGTTATGGTGTTTATTTACCATTTCTCATGCATTATGGCTCGAACATTCGGACACCTATTCGGATTCTCCTGCATGATGGCAGATCTGTAATTGCGGTGTTTACTCACCATTTCTCATGTGTTACGGTTCGAACACTCGGACACTTATTCGGACCCTCTTGCACGATGGCAGATATGTAATTATGCAGTTTACTTACCATTTTTCATGCATTACGGTTCGAACATTCGACCACTTATTCGGACCCTCTTGCATGATGGAAGATATGTAATTATCATGTTTACTTACAATTTTTCATCCATTAGTGTTTGAACACTCGGACACTTATTCAGACCCTCTTGCATGATGGCAGATATGTAATAATGGCATTTTTTTACCATTTCTCGTCCATTAAGGTTCAAACACTCAGACACTTATTCGGGTTCTCCTGCAAGATGGCAGATATGTAATTATGGTGTTTACTTGCCGTTTCTCATGCATTAGGGTTCTAACACTCGAACACTTATTCGGACCCTCTTGCATGGTGGCAGATATGTAATTATGGTGTTTACTTACCATTTCTCATACATTAGTGTTCGAACACTCGGACGCTTATTCGGATTCTTCTGCATGATGGCAGATATGTTATAATGGTGCTTTTTTTTCCATTTCTCATGCATTCAGGTTCAACCACCTACACACTTATTCGGATTCTCCTGCAAGATGGCAGACATGTAAACATGGTGTTTGTTTGCCAGTTCTCACGCATTAGGATTCGAACACTCGGACATTTATTTGGATTCTCCTGCGTGATGACCAATATGTAGTTTTGGTGTTTACTTACCATTTCTCATGCATTAGGGATCCAACAGTCGGACACTTATTCGGACCCTCTTGAATCACGGCAAATATGTAATTATGGTGTTTACTTACCATTTCTCATGCATTAGGGTTCGAACACGCGGACACTTATTCAGATTCGCCAGCATGATGGACGATATGTAATTACGGTATTTACTTACCATTTCTCATGCATTAGGGTTCTAACATTCGAACACTTATTCGGACCCTCTTGTATGATGGCCAATATGTAATTATGGTGTTTACTTACAATTTCTCATGCATTAGGGTTCGAACACTCTTACACTTATTCGGATTCTTCTGCATGATGTCAGATACGTAATAATGGTGTTTTTTCACCATTTCACATGCATTATCATTCAAACACACGGACACTTATTCAGATTCTCCTGCAAGATGGCAATCATGTAATTGTGGTGTTTACTTGCCATTTCTCATGCATTAGGGTTCGAACACTCGGAAAATTATTCAGATTCTCTTGCATGATGACAGATATGTAGTTACGGTGTTCACTAACCATTTCTCATGCATTTGGGTTCTAACACTCAGATACATATTCAGATTCTCCGTCGTGATGGTAGATATGTAATTATGGTGTTTACTTACCGTTTCTCATCCATTAGGGCCCGAACACTTGGACACCTATTCAGATTCTGCTGCATGATGGCAGATATGTAATTACGGTGTTTACTTACCATTTCTCATGCATTAGGGTTCTAACACTCGAACACTTATTCGGACCCTCTTGCATGATAGAAGATATGTAATTATGGTGTTTACAAATTATTTCTCATGCATTAGGGTTCGAACACTCGGACATATATTCTGACCCTCTTGCATGATAGCAGATATGTAATTATGGTGTTTACTTACCATTTCCCACGCATTAGGGTTCGACCACTCGGACACTTATTCGAATTCTCCTGCATGATGGCAGATATGTAATTACGGTGTATACTTACCATTTCTCACGCAGTAGGGTTCGAGCACTTGGATAATTATTCGGAGTCTCCTGCACGATAGCAGATATGTAATTATGGTGTTTACATACCATTTCTCATGCGTTGGGGTTCGAACACTCAGACACTTATTCAGACCATCTTGCATGATAGCAAATATGTTATTATGGTGTATACTTACCATTTCTCACGCATTAGGGTTCGAACACTCGGACACTTATTAGGATTTTCCTACATGATGGCAGATATGTAATTATGGTGTATACTTACCATTTCTCACGCATTAGGGTTCGAGCACTCGAATAATTATTCGGATTCTATTGCACGATAGCAGATATGTAATTGTGGTGTTTACATGCCATTTCTCATGCGTTGGGGTTCGAACACTCGGACACTTATTCGGATCTTGTTGCATGATGGCAGATATGCAATTATGGTGTTTATTTACCATTTCTCATGCATTAGGGTTCCAACACGCGAACACATATTCAGATTCTCCTGTATGATGACAGATATGTAGTTACGGTCTTTACTTACCATTTCTCATACATTTGGGTTCTAACACTCGGATACTTATTCGGATTCCCCTACATGATGGCAGATATGTACTTATGGTGTTTACATACTATTTCTCATGCATTAGGGTTCGAACACTCAGACATTTATTTGGATTCTCTTACAAGATGGCAGACATGTAATTACGGTGTTTACTTACCATTTCTTGTGCATTAGGGTTCGAACACTCGGGCACTTATTCGGATTCTCCTACGTTGTGGCAGATATGTAACTACGATGTTTACTTACCATTTCTCACGCATTAGGGATCGAACACTCGCAGACTTATTCGGACCCTTTTGCTTGATGGCAGATATGTAATTACTGTGTTTACTTACCATTTCTCATGCATCGGGGCTCGAACACTCTGACACTTATTCGGATTCTCCTGCATGATGGCAGATATGTAATTACTGCGTTTACCTACCACTTCTCATGCATTTGGGTTCGAATACTCAGACACTTATTTGGATTTTCTGCACGATGGTAGATATATAATTATGGTGTTTATTTACCACTTCTCATACATTATGCCTCGAACACTCGGACACCTATTCGGATTCTACTGCATGATGGCAGATCTGTAATTGCGGTGTTTACTCACCATTTCTCATCCATTACTGTTCAAACACTCGGACACTTATTCGGACCCTCTTGCATAATGGCAGATACGTAATTATACTGTTTACTTACCATTTGTCATGTATTACGGTTCGAACACTCGGCCACTTATTCGGACCCTCTTGCATGATGCCACTTATTCGGACCCTCTTGCATGATGGAAGATATGTAATTATGTTGTTTACTTACCATTTTTCATGCATTAGTGTTTGAACACTCAGACACTTATTCAGACCCTCTTGCATGATGGCAGATATGTAATAATGGGGTTTTTTTACCGTTTCTCATCCATTAAGGTTCAAACACTCGGACACTTATTTGGATTCTCCTGCAGGATGGCAGATATGTAATTGTAGTGTTTACTTGCCATTTCTCATGCATTAGGATTTGAACACTTATTCGGACCCTCTTACATGGTGGCAGATATGTAATTATGGTGTTTACTTACCATTTCTCATGCAATTGGGTTCGAACACTCGGACACGTATTCGGATTCTTTTGCATGATGGCAGATATGTAATAATGGTGTTTTTTTACCATTTCTCATGCATTTAGGTTCAAACACCCAAACACTTATTCGGATTCTCCTCCAAGATGGCATACATGTAATTATAGCGTTTACTTGCCATTTCTCACGCATTAGGATTCGAACACTTGGACATTTATTTGGATTCTCCTGCATGATGACAGATATGTAGTTATGGTGTTTACTTGCCATTTCTCATGCATTAGGGTTCAAACGCTCAGACACTTATTCGGACCCTTTACGTGATGGCAGATATGTAATTATGGTGTTTACTTACCATTTCTCATACATTAGGGTTCGAACACTCGGACACGTATTCAGATTCTCCAGCATGATGGATGATATGTAATTACGGTGTTTACTTACCATTTCTCATGCATTAGGGTTCCAACACTCGAACACTTATTCGGACCCTCTTGTATGAGGGCCGATATGTAATTGTGGTGTTTACTTTTCATTTCTCATGCATTAGGGTTCGAACACTCTTACACTTATTCGGTTTTTTCTGCATGATGGCTGATATGTAATAATTGTGTTTTTTCACCATTTCTCATGCATTAAGATTCAAACACACGGACACTTGTTCGGATTCTCCTGCAAGACGGCAGATATTTAAGTATGGTGTTTGCTTGCCATTTCTCATGCATTATGGTTCGAACACTCGGACATTTATTCGGATTCTCCTGCATGATGAAAGATTTGTAGTTATGGTGTTTACTAACCGTTTCTCATGCATTTGGGTTCTAACACTCGGATATGTATTCGGATTCTCCATCATGATGGCAGATATGTAATTATGGTGTTTACTTTCTACTTCTCTTGCATTATGGTCCGAACACTAAGACACCTATTCAGATTCTCTTGCATGATGGCAGATATGTAATTACGATGTTTACTTACCATTTCTCATGCATTTGGGTTCTAACACTCAAACACTTATTCGGACCCTCTTGCATGATGGATGATATGTAATTATGTGTTTGCTTACCATTTCTCTTGCATTAGGGTCCGAACACTCGAACAGTTATTCGGATTCTCCTGCACGATGGCCAATACGTAATTACGGTGTTTACTTACCATTTCTCATGCATTGGGATTCAAACACTCGCATATTTATTCAGACCCTCTTGCAGGATGGCAGATATGTAATTACGGTGTTTACTTACCGTTTCTCATGCATTAGTGTTCGAACACTCAGACACTTATTTGGATTCTCCTGCATGGTGGCAGATATGTAATTACTGTGTTTACCTACCATTTCTCGGGCATTCGGGTTCGAACACTCAGACACTTATTCGGATTCTTCGGCACGATGGTAGAAATGTAATTATGGTGTTTATTTACATTTCTCCTGCGTTATGGTTCGAACACCTGAACGCTTATTCGGATTCTCCTGCATAGTGGCATATTTGTAATTACGGTGTTTACTCACCATTTCTCATGCATTACGGTTCGAACACTCGGACACCTATTTCGACTTTTGCATGATGGCAAATATGTAATTATGTTGTCTACTTACCAATTCCCATGCATTACGGTTCGAACACTCGGACAAATATTCGGACCCTCTTGCATAATGGAAGATATACAACTATGCTGTTTACTTACCATTTTTCATGCATTAGTGGTCGAACATTCGAACACTAATTCGGATTCTTCTGCATGATGGCAGATATGTAATAATGGGGTTTTTTTTACCATTTCTCATCCATTAAGGTTCAAACATTGTAACACTTATTCGAATTCTCCTGCAAGATGGCAGATATGTAATTATGGTGTTTACTTGCTATTTCTCATGCATTAGGGTTCTAACACTTGAACACTTATTCGGACCCTCCTGCATGATGGAAGATATGTAATTATGTTGTTTACTTACCATTTTTCATGCATAAGTGCTCGAACAGTCGGACACTTATTCGTATTCTTCCGCATGATGGCAGATATGTAATAACGGTATTTTTTTTACTATTTCTCATCCATTAAGGTTCAAACGCTCGAACCCTTATTCGGATTCTCCTGTAAGATGGCAGATATGTAATTTTGGTGTTTACTTGCCATTTCTCACGCATTTGGGTTCTAACACTCGAACACTTATTCGGACCCCCTTGCATGGTGGCAGATATGTAATTATGTTGTTAACTTACCATTTCTCATGCATTAGGGTTCGAACACCCGGACACCTATTCAGATTCTTCTGCATGATGGCAGATATGTAATAATGGTGTTTTTTACCATTTCTCATGCATTAAGGTTCAAACACTCGGACACTTATTAAAATTCTCCTGCAAGATGGCAGATATGTAATTATGGTGCTTTCATGCCATTTTTCATGCATTAGGGTTCGAACACTCGGACATTTATTCAGGTTCTCCTACATCATGACAGATATGTAGTTACAGTGTTTACTTACCATTGCTCATGCATTAGGGTTCTAACACTCAGACACTTATTCGGACCCTTTTGCATAATGGCAGATATGTAATTACGGTGTTTACTTACCATTTCTCATGCTTTAGGGTTCGAACAATCTGACACTTATCCAGATTCGCCTGCACGATGGCAGATATGCAATTACGGTGTTTACTCACCGTTTCTCAAGCATTAGGGTTCTAACACTCGAAGACCTATTTGGACCCTCCTGTATGATGGTAGATATGTAATTATGGTGTTACTTACCATTTCTCATGCATTAGGGTTCGAACACTAGGACACTTATTCGGATTCTTCTGCATGATGGCAAATACGTAATAACGGTGTTTTTTTACTGTTTCTTATGCATTAAGGTTCAAACACTTGGACACTTATTCAGATTCTCTTGCAAGATGGCAGATATGTAATTATGGTGTTTACTTGCCATTTCTCATGCATTAGGGTTCAAGCACTCAGACATTTATTCGGATTCTCCTGTATGATGACAGATATGCAGTTACAGTGTTTACTTACCATTTCTCATGCGTTAGGGTTCTAACACTCGGATACTTATTCGGATTCTCCGGCATGATGGCAGATATGTAATTATGGTGTTTACTTACCATTTCTCATGCATTAGGGTTTGAACACTCGGATAATTATTCAGATTTTCCTGCATGGTGGCAGATATGTAATTACGGTGTTTGCTTACCATTTCTCATGCATTAGGGTTCGAACACTCGGACACTTATTCGGATTCTTCTGCATGATGGCAGATAAGTAGTTACGGTGTTACTTGCCAATTCTCAAGCATTAGGGTTCGAACACGCTTACATTTATACAGACCCTCTTGCATGATGGCAGATATGTACTTATGGTGTTTACTTACCAATTCCCATGCCTTAGGATTCGAACACTCGGACACTTATTCGGATTCTCCTACATGATGGCGGATATTTAATTGTTGTGTATATTTACCATTTCTCGTGTATTAGGGTTCGAACACTCGGACAGTTATTCAGACCCTCTTGCATGGTGGCAGATATGTAATTGTGGTGTTTACTTACCATTTCCCATGCATTAGGGTTCGAATACTCGTACACTTATTTGGATTCTCCTACATGATGGCAGATATGCAATTACGGTGTATACTTACCATTTCTCACTGTAGACACCCCATTTTTGACCGTCCTCAAGACTTGGACGTCACCGTTTGAACACTCGGTGATTATCCATGTTTGTGTTCGTTTGGAGTTCCCGGAGGTCTCGGCTCGCGCGCCCCACCTCAGGATCCCCGAACTCGACCGTTTAGTGTCTGGTTTTGCACCAAACACTTGCATCTTGCCTTTGAGAGGCAGAGTGGGGCTTGTAGACCATCCCCACCCATCACCGGCAGTGGCTAGGTGCCACCGGCTGGTTTTTGCTGCCACCGGCAATTTAGTTTGCCGGTCGGCACTATTTGTTGCCGGTCAGCACTTTTTTGTGCCGGTCGGCACTTTGTTTGGCCAAGATGGCATTTTTTGCCGGCCGATTGCTGTTCATCTGCTTTTGCAGATATTTTTGGACAGCTGTATAACTTTTGCTCCCCTCCATACACGTGTATGGAGGGATCTCCCTCTTGCAAAGCTTGTCTTGTAAGCTTTACAAGAGGCTTATAGGGAGAGCTCTCTCTAAGGCAAAAAGGAGGGAGGCTTAGACATTTTTGAGAGAGAGAAGACAGAGGAGAGCTCTGGTTTTCTAGGGTTAGGGTTAGATACACTCACCTATCTCTCTTTCCTTCTCATTTTGCACACTAGGTGTTTTGTGTCTCATTATTGCACACAAACACCTAGTGTTTCACCTTCCTCTAGGAGCTGAGGTTCTAAAGAGTGTGTTTTGAAGTTTTGGTCTTGGATTCAAGCTCAAGGAGGCCATTGGAGCACCATTGTTGAAGAAGGCATCAAGGGTGAGAAACTAGTCCTTTTTTTCCCCTTTTTTGCATCAATTTTCTACTAGTCTTAGAGCTGTTTTTGTGATTATTGTATAACATAAAAAAGTTCTATTTTTAAGCCCTCTTTATTGTTTATTAAGAGTGTTTTGTTGTTTGAGGGGTGTTGACCACCCTTAGGCCTCAAAAGGCCTCATTTTGAGCCATTTTGTGTTAGCTCCGGGATTTTAGTGTTGAGGTCTCTTCACCACTGAAATCTTGAGGGATTTCAGTGGTGAAGATGATGCTTTGAAGTCCCAAGATGGAGAGGGCCACCCCCTCTCCTTGTTGTCCTTGAAAAGGGCATATTTTGGCCTCTTAAGGAAGCCTATGCTTGAGTGTGTGTTGAGCATGTTTGGTTTGTTTTTCATGCTTATATATCCATGATATAACATGATTTCAAGTTGGTTTTGGAACTCCATGCATGTTTAGCATAGTTGCCTTGTAATGCCATGTTTATGCCTTAATGTGCCTTAGGTTGTTAGCCTTTGTTGGAGCATGTTTTAGGCTTGCATTTGTGAAGATTATGTGATTATTTTGCCATGTTTTAGATCTGTCCATAAGTATTTGGGTTGATTTTAGCATGCATTATATAGCTCCTTTGTATTTGGGCTTGTTGGCCTTGAGTATGTGCATGTGTAGCATGCCATCTTTGCATTGTTTTGGTGATTTGGGATCATTCTACATGCCATTTCAGTCCCATTTCCATGCTTGTTTGATTGCCTTGCATGCCTCTTTAATGCTTTGAAAGCATGTTTTGCAATACTCCATGTTTTGGTGCCTTTGCATGCCTTTGAATTTGAGCCACTTAGATGCCATCTAAGGAGTCCTTTGGCCTTGTTTTAACATGCTAAAAACCTGTTTTTAGTTGTTTAATGCATGCCATGTTTGGTCATGTTAAGTGTAGTTCAATGCCTCGTTGATTCGCTTTGAACACTTGGGCTATTCGTTGCATGTTTTGGCTTGATTTATAACTTGATTTGGCATCATTTTATAACATAATTTTAGGGCTCATGTTGCATGCTAATTAGTCCATGATCCCTCCTTTCAAGTGTGCTTGAATGTTGTTTGATTCATGCTTAAGTGTTGGTCCTTATGTGCATGTGTGTGTGCATGCCATTTAGCCCTCACCTTTTAGCACAATGGCTACTGTTTTAGGCCTATTTTAGAGCTGCCTAATTCATGTATAAGTCCGTCTTGCCATCCATTTGCATTGCCCTATGTATGCTTGCATGATTGCATAAGTGCATTGCCATGCCATGTTGCATTCCTAGCTTGTATGCCTAGGTTACATTGCATTTTGCATACATGCCTTGTTCCTTGAATTGGTGATAGGAATAGGGCCTAATTTGTTTGATTGGTTTGCATGCATTTGAAATCAAAGTTGCATACTTGGTTCCTTGGGCCATCATGCATGGAAATGCGTGATTGGTGGTCTGAGAACCGAGGCACATGTCCCTTTGAGTCATCACAATGATAAGAGACATGGTTGATGCATACATGCCTTGAAATATGCTGCCATGCCTTGTTTTTCCCTTTGTTGCTGTGACTTGCAGGTTCTGCAGGAATACTCTACCGACCGGCAGTTTAATGTGCCGACCGGCACAATTTTCTCTGCCGACAGACCCTATTTTGTGCCGATGGACATACTACACTGCCGGTGGAAGTTTCATTCAGCCGGTGATGATCCCTCCTGTCCAAGGATGCAGTCCTGAGGCTTTGACAGCCTCCAGAGGAGGAAATGGAGGAAAACAGAGGCAGCTTGCGCATGGTGGCGCGTTTCCCACTTAGTTAATTTTTAATATTTAATTAGCTTGCGTAGTTAATTAATTTGTAATATTTATTCGGTCCCTCCGAGCGAGGGCAAATCTGTAATAAGTGTGTGTGGGTGTGTGAATGTCTTCCAATCCCCACTTCTTTCTTCCCTTTTACTTACCCGCTTTAATGGTTAGTATTAGGGCACGTCTAATTTAGCATACCTTATGCTATGCATGTGTGCATCCATGCATTTGTATTGCATGCATTAGGCTCGGTACATCACGCTAATTGCATCAATACTTCAATTTTCAAACTGAATACGTGATAATTGTGCATTTTCACATGACATGTTTAGGATAGCCGAGCCTATTCTAGCAACATTTTGTATGCGATGCATTAGGCACTTCACATGGACTTGGATCATGCATGTTTGCTAACAAGTTCTTTGTTTTGGCACGGAGTACTAGGTAAGTATTTCCGCTTTAGCATATCGCATGAGTGTGAATGTTACCATGACAGCATGCTTAACATGTGGCTAGATGCTTATGTGTTAAACTGTTTTGGATGCCTGTGGGTGAAGGTTGGATTGTTTGAGTTGGAAGAACTCGTTGAAATCCGTATTTTAGCCTACTTGCGAGTAGCAAATTCCAAAGCATTTTCAAACCAAACGGATATGCAATGTTTATTTCCAAATTAGGCAATCTAGTCTATACTTGTTTGCTGTGCGCATAACATAGTAATTCTAGGCTAATAAATGGAATAAGAACACGTAAAGTTTTCAAAAACAGATATCACGGTTAGTAGAGGCCGGTCTTCGGACCGGGCGAAAGGGGGTGCTCATAGCTGACCTTCCCCGATCGTACCCAAGCTCCCGAGCCGAGACAACTCCGGTGATGACGGACATGTGGCCTTCGGCACCGAGTCAGGGTTTCCTAAATTCTCCCATTTTAAAATATTTAGGTGGCGACTCTGTATCTGGCAAAGCAGTCCATGTTTGGCACTACTTTTTCAAAAATCTGTTTCTCAAAACGATTTGCCAGATTTGGACTCTTTGGTTCAAGATTAAGAACCGTGACACAAATTGAGTCCGAACTGTAGCACGAGGCCCGCGGGCGCGTCTACACTCACGCATTAGGGTTCGAGAACTCAGATAATTATTCGGATTCTCCTACACGATAGTAGATATGCAATTATGGTGTTTACATACCATTTCTCATGCGTTGGGGTTCGACCACTCGGACACTTATTCGGACCCTCTTGCATGGTAGCAGATATGTAATTATGGTGTTTATTTACCATTTCTCCTGCATTAGTCCAACACGCGAACACTTATTCAGATTCTCCTGCTTGATGACAGATATGTAGTTACGGTGTTTACTTACCATTTCACATGCATTTGGGTTCTAACACTCGGATACTTATTCGGATTCTCCTACCTGATGGCAGATATGTAATTATGGTGCTTACTTACCATTTTTCATGCATTAGTTTTTGAACGATCAGACACTTATTCAGACCCTCTTGCACGATGGCGGATATGTAATAATGGCGTTTTTTTACCATTTCTCATCCATTAAGGTTCAAACACTCGAACACTTATTCGGATTCTCCGGCAAGATGGCATATATGTAATTATGGTGTTTACTTGCCATTTCACACGCATTAGGATTCTAACACTCGAACACATATTCGGACCCTCTTGCATGGTGGCAGATTTGCAATTATGGTGTTTACTTACCATTTCTAATGCATTAGGGTTCGAACACTCAGACACTTACTTTGATTCTTCTGCATGATGGCAGATATGTAATAATGGTGTTTTTTTACCATTTCTCATGCGCTCAGCTTCAAATACCTAGACACTTATTCGGATTCTCCTGCAAGATAGCAGACATGTAATTATGGTGTTTGCTTGCCATTTCACACGCATTAGGATTCGAACACTCGGACATTTATTCGGATTCTCCTACATGATGACAGATATGTAGTTACGGTGTTTCTTACCATTTCTCATGCTTTACGGTTCCAACACTCGAACCCTTATTCGGAACCTCTTGTATGATGGCAGATATGTAATTACGGTGTTTACTTACCATTTCTTATGCATTAGGGTTCGAACACTCGGACACTTATTCAGATTCACCAGCATGATGGATGATATGTAATTACGGTGCCTACTTACCATTTCTCATGCATTTGGGTTCTAACACTCGAAATCTTATTCGGATCCTCTTGTAGGACGGCCGATATGTAATTATGGTGTTTACGTACCATTTCTCGTGCATTAGGGTTCGAACACTCTTACACTTATTCGGCTTCTTCAGCATCATGACAGATATGTAATAATGGTGTTTTTTCACCATTTCTCATGCATTAAGATTCAAACACACAGACACTTATTTGGATTCTCATGCAAGATGGTAGATATGTAATTATGGTGTTTACTTGCCATTTCTCATGCATTAGGGTTCGAACACTCGGATATTTATTCGGATTCTCCTGCATGATGACAGATATGTAGTTACGGTGTTTACTAACCATTTCTCATGCATTTGGGTTCTAACGCTCGGATATTTGTTCGGATTCCCCGTCATGATGGCAGATATGTAATTATGGTGTTTACTTACCATTTCTCACACATTAGGGTCCGAACACTCGGACACTTATTCAGATTCTCCTACACGATGGCAAATATGTAATTACGGTGTTTACTTACCATTTCAAATGCATTAGGGTTTTAACACTCGAACACTTATTTGGACCCTCTTGTACGAGGAAAGATATGTAATTATGGTGTTTACTTACCATTTCTCATGCATTAGGGTTCGAACACTCGAACACTTATTCGGATTCTCCTGCATGATGGAAAATACGTAATTACGGTGTTTACTTACCATTTCTCATGCATTAGGGTTTGAACACTCGCATACTTATTTAGACCCTCTTGCAGGATGGCAGATATGTAATTACAGTGTTTACTTACCATTTCTCATGCATTAGGGTTCAAACACTCGGACACTTATTTAGATTCTCCTGCATGGTGGCAGATTTGTAATTACTGTGTTTACCTACCATTTCTCTGGCATTCGGGTTCGAACACGCAGACACTTATTCGGATTCTTCTGCACGACGGTAGAATTGTAATTATGGTGTTTATTTACCATTTCTCCTGTATTATGGTTTGAACGCTCGGACGCTTATTCGGATTCTCCTGCATGGTGGCAGATCTATAATTACGGTGTTTACTCACCATTTCTCATACAATATGGTTCGAACACTCGAACACTTATTTGGACTCTCTTACATTATGGAGGATATGTAATTATGTTGCTTACTTACCATTTCTCTTGCATTACGGTTCGAACATTCGGACACTAATGCGGACCCTGTTGCATGATGGAAGTTATATAATTATGTTGTTCACTTACCATTTTTTATGTATTAGTGTTCAAACACTCGGACACTTATTCAGATTTTTCTACATGATGGCAGATATGTATTAATGGGTTTTTTTTTTACCATTTGTCATCCATTAAGGTTCAAACACTCTGACACTTATTCGGATTCTCCTGCAAGATGGCAGATATGTAATTATGGTGTTTACTTGCCATTTCTCATGCATTAGGGTTCTACCACTCGAACACTTATTCCGACCCTCTTGCATGATGGTAGATATGTAATTATGGTGTTTGCTTGCCATTTCTAATGCATTTGGGTTCGAACACTCGCACACTTATTCGGATTCGTCTGCATAATGGCAGATATGTAATAATGGTGTTTATTTACTATTTCTCATGCATTAAGGTTCAAACACTCGGACACTTATTCAGATATGTAATTTTGGTGTTTGCTTGTCATTTCTCACGCATTAGGGTTCAAACACTCGCATACTTATTTGGACCCTCTTGCTTGATGGCAGATATGTAATTATGGTGTTTACTTACCATTTCTCATGCATTGGGGTTCGAACACTAGGGCACTTATTCGGATTCTCCTGCATGATGGCAGATACGAAATTACAGTGTTTACCTACCACTTCACATGCATTCGGGTTCGAACACTCAGACACTTATTCTGAATCTTCTGCACGATGGTAGATATGTAATTATGGTGTTTATTTACCATTTCTCGCGCATTATGGATCTAACACTCGGACACCTATTTGGATTCTCCAACATGATGGCAGATCTGTAATTGCAGTGTTTACTCACCATTGCTCATGCATTACGGTTCGAACAATCGGACACTTATTCGGACCCTCTTACATGATGGAAGATATGTAATTATGTAGTTTACTTTCCATTTGTCATGCACTACGGTTCGAACACTCGGCCACCTATTCGGACCCTCTTACATGATGGAAGATATGTAATTATGCGGTTTACTTACCATTTTTCATGCATTAGTGTTCAAACACTCGGACACTCATTCGGATTCTTCTGCATGATGGCAGATATGTAATAATAGGGTTTTTTTTTACCATTTATCATCCATTAAGGTTCAAACACTCAGACACTTATTCGGATTCTCCTGCAAGATGGCAGATATGTAATTATGGTGTTTACTTGCCATTTCTTACGCATTAGGGTTCTAACACTCGAACACTTATTCGGACCCTCTTGCATAGTGGCAGATATGTAATTATGGGGTTTACTTGCCATTTCTCATGCATTACGGTTCGAACATTCGAACATTTATTTAGATTCTTCTGCATGATGGCAGATATGTAATAATGGTGTTTTTTTACCATTTCTCAAGCGTTCAGGTTCAAATACCCAGACACTTATTTGGATTCTCCTGCAAGATAGCAGACATGTAATTATGGTGTTTGCTTGCCATTTCTCACGCATTAGAATTCGAACACTCGGACATTTATTCGGATTCTCTTGCATGATGAAAGATATGTAGTTACGGTGTTTACTTACCATTTCTCATGCATTTGGGTTCCAACACTCGGGCACTTATTCAGACCCTCTTGCATGATGGCAGATATGTAATTATGGTGTTTACTTACCATTTCTCATGCATTAGGGTTCGAACACTCGGACACTTAATTCAGATTCGCCAGCAAGATGGATGATATGTAATTACGGTGTTTACTTACCATTTCTCATGCATTAGGGTTCTAACACTCGAACACTTATTCGGACCCTCTTGTATGGCGGCCGATATGTAATTATGGTGTTTACTTATCATTTCTCATGCATTAGGGTTCGAACACTCTTACACTTATTCGGCTTCTTTTGCATGATGGCAGATATGTAATAGTGGTGTTTTTTCACCATTTCTCATGCTTTAAGATTCAAACGCACGGACACTTATTCGGATTCTCCTGAAAAATGGTAGATATGTAATTATGGTGTTTACTTGCTATTTCTTATGCATTAGGGTTCGAACACTCGGACATTTATTCGGATTCTCCTGCATGATGACAGATATGTAGTTACGGTGTTTACTAACCATTTCTCATGCATTTGGGTTCTAACGCTTGGATACTTATTCGGATTCTCCATCACGTTGGCAGATATGTAATTATGGTGTTTACTTACCATTTCTCATGCATTAGGGTCCGAACACTCAGACACCTATTCAAATTATCCTACACGATGGCAGATATGTAATTACGGTGTTTACGTACCATTTCTCATGCATTAGGGTTCTAACACTCGAACACTTATTCGGACCCTCTTGCATTATGGAAGATATGTAATTATGGTGTTTACTTATCATTTCTCATGCATTAGGATTTGAACACTCGAACACTTATTCAAATTCTCCTGCATGATGGCAAATACATAATTACGGTGTTTACTTACCATTTCTCATGCATTTGGGTTCGAACACTCGCATACTTATTCAGACCCTCTTGCAAGATGGCTGATATGTAATTACGGTGTTTACTTACCATTTCTCATGCATTAGGGTTTGAACACTTGGCACTTACTTGGATTTTCCTGCATGGTGGCAAATTTGTAATTACCGTGTTTACCTTCCATTTCTCAGGCATTCGGGTTTGAACACTCAGACACTTATTCAGATTCTTTTGCATGATGGTAAAAATGTAATTATGGTGTTTATTTACCATTTCTCCTGCATTTTGGTTCGAACACTCGGACGCTTATTTAGATTCTCCAACCTGGTGGCAGATCTGTAATTACGGTGTTTACTCACCATTTCTCATACATTACGGTTCGAACACGTGGACACTTATTTGGACTCTCTTGCATGATGGAAGATATGTAATTATGCTGCTTACTTGCCATTTCTCATGCGTTACGATTCGAACACTCGGAGACTTATTCAAACTCTCTTGCATGATGGAAGATATGTAATTATACTGCTTACTTACCATTTCTCATGCATTACTGTTCGAACACTCGGACACTTATTCGGACCCTCTTGCATGATGGAAGATATGTAATTATGCTGTTTACTTACCAGTTTTCATGCGTTAGTGTTCAAACACTCGGACACTTATTCGGATTCTTCTGCATGATGGCAGATTTGTAATAATGCGTTTTTTTTTACCATTTTTCATCCATTATGGTTCAAACACTCGGACACTTTTTCGGATTCTCCTGCAAGATGACAGATACGTAATTATGGTGTTTACTTGCCATTTCTCACGCATTTGGGTTCTAATACTCGAACACTTATTCGGACCCACTTGCATGATGGTAGATATGTAATTATGGTGTTTACTTGCCATTTCTCATGCATTAGGGTCCGAACACTCGGACATTTATTCGGATTCTCCTGCAAGATGACAGATATGTAGTTACGGTGTTTACTAACCATTTCTCAAGCATTTGGGTTCTAACGCTCGGATACTTATTCGGATTCTCCGTCATGATGGCAGATATGTAATTACGGTGTTTAGTTACCATTTCTCATGCATTAGGGTCCAAACACTCGGACACCTATTCAAATTATCCTACACGATGGTAGATATGTAATTACAGTGTTTACTTACCATTTCTCATGCATTAGGGTTCTAACATTCGAACACTTATTTGGACCCTCTTGCATGAGGGAAGATATGTAATTATGGTGTTTACTTATCATTTCTCATGCATTTGGGTTCGAACACTCGCATACTTATTCAGACCCTCTTGCAAGATGGCTGATATGTAATTACGGTGTTTACTTATCATTTCTCATGCATTAGGGTTCGAACACTCGCATACTTATTCAGACCCTCTTGCAAGATGGTAGATATGTAATTACAGTGTTTACTTACCATTTCTCATGCATAATTATTCGAACACTCGGCACTTACTTGGATTCTCCTGCATGGTAGCAGATTTGTAATTACTGTGTTTACCTTCCATTTCTCAGGCATTCGGGTTCGAACACTCAAACACTTATTCAGATTCTTCTGCATGATGGTAAAAATGTTATTATGGCGTTAGTTTACCATTTCTCCTGCATTTTGGTTCGACCACTCGGTCGCTTATTCGGATTCTCCTGCGTGGTGGCAGATCTGTAATTACGGTGTTTACTCACCATTTCTCATACATTACGGTTCGAACACGCGGACACTTATTTGGACTCTCATGCATGATGGAAGATATGTAATTATGCTGCTTACTTACCATTTCTCATGTGTTACGGTTCGAACACTCGGACACTTATTCAGACTCTCTTGCATGATGGAAGATATGTAATTATGCTGCTTACTTACCATTTCTCATGCATTACGGTTCGAGCACTCGGACCATTATTCAGACCCTCTTGGATGGTGGAAGATATGTAATTATGCTGTTTACTTACCATTTTTCATGCATTAGTGTTAAAACACTCGGACACTTATTCGGATTCTTCTGCATGATGGCAGATTTGTAATAATGGGTTTTTTTTCCCATTTCTAATCCATTAAGGTTCAAACACTCGGACACTTTTTCGGATTCTCCTGCAAGATGACAGATAAGTAATTATGGTGTTTACTTGTCATTTCTCATGCGTTAGGGTTCTAACACTCGAACACTTATTCGGACCCACTTGCATAATGCTAGATATGTAATTATGGTGTTTACTTGCCATTTCTCATGCATTAGGATTCAAACACCCGCATACTTATTCGGATTCTTCTACATAATGGCAGATATATAATAATGGTGTTTATTTACTATTTCTCATGCATTAAGGTTCAAACACTCGGACACTTATTCGGATTCTCCTGCAAGATGGCAGATATGTAATTTTGGTGTTTGCTTGTCATTTATCATGCATTAGGGTTTGAACACTCGCATACTTATTCAGTCCCTCTTGCATGATGGCAGATATATAATTACTGTGTTTACCTACCATTTCTCATACATTCGGGTTCGAACACTCAGACACTTATTCGGATTTTTCTGCAAGATGGTAGATATGTAATTATGGTCTTTATTTGCCATTTCTCAAGCATAATGGTTCGAACACTCGGACACTTATTCGGATTCTCCTGCTGATGGCAAATCTATAATTACGGTGTTTACTCACCATTTCTCATGCATTACGGTTCGAACACTTGGACACTTATTCGAACTCTCTTGCATGAAGGAAGATATGTAATAATGCTACTTACTTACCATTTCTCTTGCATTATGGTTTGAACACTCGGACACTTATTCGGATCCTCTTGCATGATGGAATATATGTAATTATGCTGTTTACTTACCATTTTTCATGCATTAGTGTTCAAACACACGGACATTTATTCGGATTCTTCTGCATGATGGCAGATATGTAATAATGTGGTTTTCTTTACTGTTTCTCATTCATTAAGGTTCAAACACTCGGACATTTATTCGGATTCTCCTGCAAGATGGCTGATATGTAATTATGGTATTTACTTGCCATTTCTCATGCATTAGGGTTCTAACACTCGAACACTTATTCAGAACCCCTTGCATGGTGGTAGACATGTAATTCTGGTGTTTACTTACCATTTCTCATGCATTAGGATTCGAACACTCGGACACTTATTTGGATTCTTTTGCATGATGGCAGATATGTAATAATGGTATTTTTTTACCATTTCTCATGCGTTCAGGTTCAAATACCCAGACACTTATTCGTATTCTCCTGCAAGATAGCAGACATGTAATTGTGGTATTTGCTTTCCATTTCTCATGCATGAGGATTCGAACACTCGGACATTAATTCGGATTCTTCTCCATGATGCCAGATATGTAGTTACTGTGTTTTACTTACAATTTCTCATGCATTAGGTTCCAACACTTGGACATTTATTCCGACCCTCTTTCTTGATGACAGATATGTAATTATGATGTTTACTTACCATATCTCATGCATTAGGGTTCAAACATTCAGACACTTATTCAGATATGCCAGCATAATGGATGATATGTAATTATGATGTTTACTTACCATTTCTCATGCATTAGGGTTCTAACACTCAAACACTTATTCGCACCCTCTTGTATGACGGCCGATATGTAATTATGGTGTTTAATTACCATTTCTCATGCATTAGGCTTCGAACACTGTTAGACTTATTCGGCTTCTTCTGCATGATGGCAGATATGTAATAATGGCTTTTTTTCATCATTTTTCATGCATTAAGATTCAAACACACGGGCACTTTTTCAGATTCTCCTGGAAGATGGTAGATATGTAATTATGGTGCTTACTTGCCATTTCTCATGCATTAGGGTTCGAACACTCAGACACTTACTTGGATTCTCCTACATGGTGGCAGATTTGTAATTATTGTGTTTACCTATCATTTCTCAGGCATTCGGGTTCGAACACTCAGACACTTATTCGGATTCTTCTACACGATGGTAGAAATGTAATTGTGGTGTTTATTTACCATTTCTCCTGCATTATGGTTCTAACACTCAGATGCTTATTCGGATTCTTCTGCATGGTGGTAGATCTGTAATTACGGTGTTTACTCACCATTTCTCATACATTACGATTCGGACACTCGGACACTTATTTGGACACTCTTGCATGATGGAAGATATGTAATTATGCAGCTTACATACAATTTCTCACGCATTACGGTTCGAACACTCGGACACTTATTCGGACCCTCTTGCATGATGGAAGATATGTAATTATGTTGTTTACTTACCATTTTTCATGCATTAGTGTTCAAACACTCGGACACTTATTCGGATTCTTCTGCATTATGGCATATATGTAATAATAGGTTTTTTTTTTTTTTACCATTTCTCATCCATTAAGGTTCAAACACTCGGACACTTATTCGGATTCTCCTGCAAGATGATAGATATGTAATTATGGTGTTTACTTGTCATTTATCATGCATTAGGGTTCTAACACTCGAACACTTTTTCGGATTCTCCTGCATGATGGCAAATACGTAATTACGGTGTTTACTTGCCATTTCTCAGGCATTTGGGTTCCAACACTCGCACACTTATTCGGATTCTTCTGCATAATGGAATATATGTAATAATGGTGTTTATTTACTATTTCTCATACATTATGGTTTAAACACTCGGACACTTATTCAGATTCTCCTTCAAGATGGCAGATATGTAATTTTGGTGTTTGCTTATCATTTCTCATGCATTAGGGTTCGAACACTCGCATACTTATTCAGACCCTCTTGCATGATGGCAGATATGTAATTACGGTGTTTACTGACCATTTCTCATGCATTAGGGTTTGAACACTCAGACACTTATTTGGATTCTCCTGCATGATAGTAGATATGTGATTACTGTGTTTACTTACCATTTCTCATGAATTCGGGTTCAAACAATCAGGCACATATTCGGATTCTTCTGCACGATGGTAGATATGTAGTTATGGTGTTTATTTACCATTTCTCAAGCATAATGGTTCGAACACTCGGACACTTATTCAGATTCTCCTACGTGATGGCAGATCTGTAATTACGGTGTTTACTCACCATTTTTCATGCATTACGGTTCGAACACTTGGACACTTATTCGGACTCTCTTGCATGATGGAAGATGTGTAATTATGCTGTTTACTTACCATTTCTCATGCATTACGGTTCGAACACTCGGAAAGTTATTCGGACCCCCTTGCATGATGAAAGATATGTAATTATGATGTTTACTTACCATTATTCATGCATTAGTGTTCAAACACTCGGGCACCTATTCGGATTCTTCTGCATGATACCAGATTTGTAATAATGCGTTTTTTTTTACCATTTCTCTTCCATTAAGGTTCAAACACTCGGACACTTTTTCGGATTCTCCTGCAAGATGACAGATACGTAATTATGGTGTTTACTTGCCATTTCTCATGCATTAGGGTTCTAACACTCGAACACTTATTCGGACCCACTTGCATGATGGTAGATATGTAATTATGGTGTTTACTTGCCATTTCTCATGCATTAGGGTTCGAAGACTCAGACATTTATTCGGATTCTCCTGTATGATGACAGATATGTAGTTACGGTGTTTACTAACAATTTCTCATGCGTTTGGATTCTAACGCTCAGATACTTATTCAGATTCTCCGTCATGATGGAAGATATGTAATTATGGTGTTTACTTACCATTTCTCATCCATTAGGGTCCGAACACTCGGACACTTATTCAAATATTCCTATACGATGGCAGATATGTAATTACGGTGTTTACTTACCATTTCTCATGCATTAGGGTTCTAACACTGGAACACTTATTCGGACCCTATTGCATTAGGGAAGATATGTAATTATGGTGTTTACTTATCATTTCTCATGTTTTAGGGTTCGAACACTCGAACACTTATTCGGATTCTCCTGCATGATGGCAAATACGTAATTACGGTGTTTACTTACCATTTCTCATGCATTAGGGTTCGAACACTCGCATACTTATTCAGACCCTCTCGCAAGAGGGAAGATATGTAAGTACGGTGTTTACTTACCATTTCTCATGCATTATGGTTCGAACACTCGGCACTTACTTGGATTCTCCTGTATGGTGGCAAATTTGTAATTACTGTGTTTACCTTCCATTTCTCAGGCATTCGGGTTCGAACACTCAGACACTTATTCAGATTCTTCTACATGATGGTAAAAATGTAATTATGGTGTTTATTTACCATTTCTCCTGCATTTTGGTTCGAACACTCGGATGCTTATTCGGATTCTCCTGCATGGTGGCCGATCTGTAATTACGGTGTTTACTCACCATTTCTTATACATTACGGTTCTAACACGCAGACACTTATTCGGACTCTCTTGCATGAGGGAAGTTATGTAATTATGCTGCTTACTTACCATTTCTCATGCGTTACGGTTCGAACATTCGGACACTTATTCAGACTCTCTTGCACGATGGAAGATATGTAATTATGCTGCTTACTTACCATTTCTCATGCATTACGGTTCGAACACTCGGACACTTATTCGGACCCTCTTGCATGATGGAAGATATGTAATTATGCTGTTTACTTACCATTTTTCATGCATTAGGGTTCGAACACCCGCATACTTATTCGGATTCTTCTACATAATGGCAGATATATAATAATGATGTTTATTTACTCTTTCTCATGCATTAAGGTTCAAACACTCGGACACTTATTCAGATTCTCCTGCAAGATGGCAGATATGTAATTTTGGTGTTTGCTTGTCATTTATCATGCATTAGGGTTCGAACACTCTCATACTTATTCAGTCCCTCTTGCATGATGGCAGATATGTAATTACGGTGTTTACTTACCATTTCTCATGCATTAGGGTTTGAACACTCAAACACTTATTCGGATTCTCCTGCGTGATGGCCGAGATGTGATTACTGTGTTTACCTACCATTTCTCATACATTCGGGTTCGAACACTTAGACACTTATTCGGATTTTTCTTTAAGATGGTAGATATGTAATTATGGTCTTTATTTGCCATTTCACAAGCATAATAGTTCGAACACTCGGACACTTATTCGGATTCTCCTACATGATAGCAAATTTATAATTACGGTGTTTACTCACCATTTCTCATGCATTACGGTTCGAACACTTGGACACTTATTCGAACTCTCTTGCATGATGGAAGGTATGTAATTATGCTACTTACTTACCATTTCTGATGCATTATGGTTCGAACACTCGGACACTTATTCGGATCCTCTTGCATAATGGAATATATGTAATTATGCTGTTTACTTACCATTTTTCATGCATTAGTGTTCAAACACTCGAACATTTATTCGGATTCTTCTGCATGATGGCAGATATGTAATAATGGGGTTTTTTTTAACATTTCTCATTCATTAAGGTTCAAACACTCGGACATTTCTTCGGATTCTCCTACAAGATGGCAGATATGTAATTATGGTGTTTACTTGCCATTTCTCATGCATTAGGGTTCTAACACTCGAACACTTATTCAGAACCTCTTGCATGGTGGCAGACATGTAATTCTGGTGTTTACTTACCATTTCTCATGCATTAGGGTTCGAACACTCAGACACTTATTTGGATTCTTTTGCATGATAGCAGATATGTAATAATGGTGTTTTTTTACCATTTCTCATGCGTTCAGGTTCAAATACCCAGACACTTATTCGGATTCTCCTGCAAGATAGCAGACATGTAATTATGGTATTTGCTTTCCATTCCTCATGCATTAGGATTCGAACACTCGGACATTTATTCGGATTCTCCTACATGATGACAGATATGTAGTTACTGTGTTTTACTTACAATTTCTCATGCATTAGGTTCCAACACTTGGACACTTATTCGGACCCGCTTGTATGATGACAGATATGTAATTATGATGTTTACTTACCATTTCTCATGCATTAGGGTTCGAACACTCAGACACTTATTCAGATTCGCCAGCATAGTGGATGATATGTAATTACGATGTTTACTTACCATTTCTCACGCATTAGGGTTCTAACACTCGAACACTAATTCGCACCCTATTGTATGACGGCCGATACGTAATTATAGCGTTTACTTACCATTTCTCATGCATTAGGCTTCGAACACTGTTACACTTATTCGGCTTCTTCTGCATGATGGCAGATATGTAATAATGGTGTTTTTTCGCCATTTTTCATGCATTAAGATTCAAACACACGGGCACTTTTTCGGATTCTCCTGCAAGATGGTAGATATGTAATTATGGTGTTTACTTCCCATTTCTCATGTATTAGGATTCGAACACTCGGATATTTATTCAGAAAATCTGGCATGATGACAGATATGTAGTTACGGTGTTTACTAACCAATTCTCATGCGTTTACGGATACTTATTCGGATTCTCCGTCATGATTGCAGATATGTAATTATGGTGTTTACTTACCATTTCTCATGCATAAGGTCCGAACACTCAGACACCTATTCAGATTTTCCTACACGATGGCAGATATGTAATTACGATGTTTACTTACCATTTCTCGTGCATTAGGATTCTAACACTCGAACACTTATTTGGACCCTCTTGCATGAGGGAAGATATGTAATTATGGTGTTTACTTACCATTTCTCATGCATTAAGGTTCGAACACTCGAACACTTATTCGGATTCTCCTGCATGATGGCAAATACGTAATTACGGTGTTTACTTACCATTTCTCGTGCATTAGGGTTCGAACACTCGCATACTTATTCAGACCCTCTTGCAGGATGGCAGATATGTAATTACGGTGTTTACTTACCGTTTCACATGCATTAGGGTTCGAACACTCGGACACTTACTTGGATTCTCCTACATGGTGGCAGATTTGTAATTACTGTGTTTACCTACCATTTCTCTGGCATTCGAGTTCGAACACTCAGACACTTATTCGGATTCTTCTACATGATGGCTAAAATGTAATTGTGGTGTTTATTTACCATTTCTCCTCCATTATGGTTCTAACACTCGGACGCTTATTCAGATTCTCCTGCATGGTGGCAAATCTGTAATTACAGTGTTTACTCACCATTTCTCATACATTATGATTCGGACACACAGACACTTATTTGGACTCTCTTGTATGATGGAAGATATGTAATTATGCAGCTTGCTTACAATTTCTCATGCATTACGGTTCGAACACTCGAACATTTATTCGGACCCTCTTGCATGTTGGAAGATATGTAACTATGTTATTTACTTACCATTTGTCATGCATTAGTGTTCAAACACTCGGACACTTATTCGGATTCTTCTGCATTGTGGCATATATGTAATAATAGGTTGTTTTTTTTTTACCATTTTTCATCCATTAAGGTTCAAACACTCGGACACTTATTCGGATTCTCCTGCAAGATGGTAGATATGTAATTATGGTGTTTACTTGTCATTTATCATGCATTAGGGTTCTAACACTCGAACACTTATTCGGACCCTCTTTTATGATGGTAGATATGTAATTATGGTGTTTACTTACCATTTCTCAGGCATTAGGGTTCGAACACTCGCACACTTATTCGGATTCTTCTGCATAATGGCAGATATGTAATGATGGTGTTTATTTACTATTTCTCATGCATTATGGTTCAAACACTCGGACACTTATTCGGATTTTCCTGCCAGATGGCAGATATATAATTTTGGTGTTTGCTTGTCATTTCTCATGCATTAGGGTTCGAACAATCGCATACTTATTCAGACCCTCTTGCATGATGGCAGATATGTAATTACGGTGTTTACTGACCATATCTCAGGCATTTGGATTCCAATACTTGGACCCTTATTTAGACCCTCTTGCATGGTGCAGATATGTAATTATTGTGCTTACTTACCATTTCTCATGCATTAGGGTTCGAACACTCGAATATTTATTTGGATTCTCCTGCATGATCGCAGATATGTAATTATGGTGTTTAGTTATCATTTTTCATGCATTAGGGTTCGAACACTCGGTCACTTATTCGGATTCTCTTGCATGATGGTAGATATGTAATTACAACGTTTAGTTACCATTTCTCATGCATTAGGGTTCGAACACTCGGACACTAATTCGGACCCTCTTGCATGATGTCAGATATGTAATTATGGTGTTTACTTACCATTAATCAAGCGTTAGGGTTCGAACACATGGACCCTTATTCGGATTCTCCCGTATGATGGCAGATATGTAATTACGGTGTTTACTTACCATTTCTCCTGTATTAGGGTTCGAACACTTAGATACTTATTCGGACTCCCCTGCATGATAGCAGATATGTGATTATGGTGTTTGCATACCATTTCTCATGCGTTAGGGTTCGAACACTCGGACGCTTATTTGGACCATCTTGCACTATGGTAGATATGTAATTAGGGTTTTTATTTACCATTTCTCATGCATTTGGATTCGAACACTCGGACACTTATTCGGATTCTGTTGCATGATGGTAGTTATGTAATTATGGTATCACTTACCATTTCTCATGCATTACGGTTCGAACACTTGGACACTTATTCAGACCCTCTTGTATGATGGCAGATATGTAATTATGGGGTTTACTTACCATTTGTCATGCATTAAGGTTCGAACACTCGGACAGTTATTTGGATTCTTCTGCTGGTGGCATATATGTAATAATGGTGTTTTTTTACCATTTCTCATGCATTAAGGTTCAAACACTCGGGCACTTATTCGGATTCTCCTGCAAGATGGCAGATATGTAATTATGGTGTTTACTTGCCATTTCTCATGCATTAGGGTTCGAACACTCGGACGTTTATTGGGATTCTCCTGCAAGATGACAGATATGTAGTTACGGCATTTACTTTCAATTTCTCATGCATTTGGTTCTAACACTCGGATACTTATTCGGATTCTCCTGCATGATGGCAGATATGCAAATATGGTGTTTACTTACCATTTCTCATGCATCAGGGTTCGAACACTCGGACACTTATTCGGATTCTGTTGCATGATGACAGATATGTAATTACAATGTTTACTTGCCATTTCTCATGCATTAGGGTTCGAACACTCGGACACTTATTCAGACCCTCTTGCGTGACGGCAGATATGGAATTATGCTGTTTACTTGTCATTTCCCACGCATTAGGGTTTGAACACTCAGACACTTAGTTGGATTCTCCTGCACGATGGCAGATATGTAATTACGTTGTATACTTACCATTTCTCATGCATTAGTGTTTGGACACTCGGACAATTTTTCTGATTCTCCTGCGTGATAGCGGATATGTAATTATTATGTTTACTTGTCATTTCTCATGCGTCGGGGTTCGAACATTCGGACACTTATTCGGATCCTCTTGCGTGATGGCCGATATGTTATTATGGTGTTTATTTACAATTTCTCATGCATCAGGGTTCCAACACTCGGACACTTATTCGGACCCTCTTGCATGATGGTAGATATGTAATTATGGTGATTACTTACCATTTCTCATGCATTAGGGTTCGAACACTCAGACATCTATTCGGATTCTCTTACATGATGGCAAATAAGTAATTACGGTGTTTACTTTCCATTTCTAATGCATTAGGGTTCGAACACTCGCACACTTATTCGGATTCTTCTGCATAATGGCAGATATGTAATAATGGTGTTTATTCACTATTTCTCATGCATTAAGGTTCAAACACTCGAACACTTATTCGGATTCTCCTGCAAGATGACAGATATGTAATTTTGGTGTTTGCTTGTCATTTCTCATGCATTAGGGTTTGAGCACTCGCATACTTATTCAGACCCTCTTCCATGATGGCAGATATGTAATTACGGTGTTTGCTGACCATTTCTCGTGTATTAGGGTTTGAACACTCAGACACTTATTTCGATTCTCCTGCTTGATGGCAGATATGTGATTACTGTGTTTACTTACCATTTCTCATGAATTCGGGTTCGAACAATCAGACACATATTCGGATTCTTCTGCACGATGGTAAATATGTAGTTATGGTGTTTATTTACCATTTCTCAAGCATAACGGTTCGAACACTCGGACACTTATTCGGATTCTCCTACATGATGGCAGATTTGTAATTACGATGTTTACTCACCATTTCTCATACATTACGATTCGAACACTTGGGCACTTATTCGAACTCTCTTGCATGATGGAAGATATGTAATTATGCTGCTTACTTACCATTTCTCATGCATTACGGTTCGAACACTCGGACACTTATTCGGACCCTCTTGCATGACGGAAGATATGTAATTATGTTGTTTACTTACCATTTTTCATGCATTAGTGTTCAAACACTCGGACACTTATTCGGATTCTTTTGCATGATGGCAGATATGTAATAATGGGGTTTTTTTTTACCATTTCTCATCCATTAAGGTTCAAACACTCGGACACTTACTCGGATTCTCCTGCAAGATGGCAGATATGTAATTATGGTGTGTACTTGCCATTTCTGATGCATTAGGGTTCTAACACTCGAACACTTATTCGAACCCTCTTGCATGATGGTAGATATGTAATTATGGTGTTTACTTGCCATTTCTTGTGCATTAGGATTCGAACACTTGTACACTTATTCAAATTCTTCTGCATAATGGCAGATATGCAGTAATGGTGTTTATTTACTATTTCTTATGCATTAAGGTTCAAACACTCGGACACTTTTTCGGATTCTCCTGCAAGATGGCATATATGTAATTTTGGTGTTTTCTTGTCATTTCTCATGCATTAGTGTTCGAAAACTCGGACATTTATTCGGATTCTCCTACATGGTGATGGATATATAGTTACGGTGTTTACTTACCATTTCTCATCCATTAGGATTCCAATACTCGGACACTTATTCGGATTCTCCTGCAAGATGGCAGATATGTAATTATGGTGTGTACTTGCCATTTCTCATGAATTAGGGTTCTAACACTCGAACACTTATTCGAACCCTCTTGCATGATGGTAGATATGTAATTATGGTGTTTACTTGCCATTTCTTATGCATTGGGATTCGAACACTTGCACACTTATTCAGATTCTTCTGCATAATGGCAGATATGCAGTAATGGTGTTTGTTTACTATTTCTTATGCATTACAGTTCGAACACTCGGACACTTATTCGGACCCTCTTGCATGGTGGCAGATATGTAATTATTGTGTTTACTTACCATTTCTCATGCATTAGGGTTCGAACACTTGAACATTTATTCGAATTCTCCCGCATGATCGCAGATATGTAATTATGGTGTTTAGTTATCATTTCTCATGCATTAGGGTTCGAACACTCGGTCACTAATTTGGATTCTCTTGCAAGATGGTAGATATGTAATTACGACGTTTACTTACCATTTCCCATGCATTAGGGTTCGAACACTCGTACACTTATTCGAACCCTTTTGCATAATGTCAGATATGTAATTATGGAGTTTTCTTACCATTAATCATGCATTAGGGTTCGAACACACGGACACTTATTCGGATTCTCCTGCGTGATGGCAGATATGTAATTACGGTGTTTACTTACCATTTCTCATGTATTAGAGTTCGAACACTCAGATACTTATTCGGACTCCCCTGCATGATGGCAGATATGTAATGATGGTGTTTGCATACCATTTCTCATGTGTTAGGGTTCGAACACTCGGACGCTTATTCAGACTCTCTTGTATGATGGCAGATACATAATTATGGGGTTTAGTTACCATTTCGCATGCGTTACGGTTCGAACACTCGGACACGTATTCAGATTCTTCTGATGGTGGCATATATGTAATAATGGTGTTTTTTTACCATTTCTTATGCATTAAGGTTCAAACACTCGGACACTTATTTGGATTCTCCTGCAAGATGACAGATATGTAATTAAGGTGTTTACTTGCCATTTCCCATGCATTAGGGTTCGAACACTCGGACATTTATTCGGATTCCCCTGCAAGATGATAGATATGTAGTTACGGTGTTTACTTACCATTTCTCCTGCATTTGGTTCTAACACTCGGATACTTATTCAGATTCTCCTGTATGATGGCAGATATGCAATTATGGTGTTTACGTACCATTTCTCATGCATTAGGGTTCGAACACTTGGACACTTATTCGGATTCTCGTGCATGATGGCAGATATGTAATTACCGTGATTACTTGCCATTTCTCATGCATTAGGGTTCGAACACTCGGACACTTATTCAGACCCTCTTGCGTGATAACAGATATGGAATTACGGTGTTTACTTGCCATTTCCCACGCATTACGGTTTGAACACTCGGACACTTAGTCAGTTTCTCCGGCATGATGGCAGATATGCAATTACGGTGTGTACTTTCCATTTCTCATGCATTAGTGTTCGGACAGTCGGGCGGATTCTCCTACATGATAGCAGATATGTAATAATGGTATTTACTTACCATTTCTCATGTGTTGGGGTTCGAACACTCGGACACTTATTCGGACCCTCTTGCGTGATGGCAGATATGTTATTATGGTGTTTATTTACCATTTCTCATGCATCAGGGTTCCAACACTTGGACACTTATTCGGACCCTCTTGCATGATGGCAGATATGTAATTATGGTGTTTACTTACCATTTCTCTTGCATTAGGGTTCGAACACTCAGGCATCTATTCAGATTCTCTTACATGATGGCAGATATGTATTTATGGTGTTT
Organism: Camellia sinensis; assembly: GCF_055761805.1. Lineage (NCBI taxonomy): Eukaryota > Viridiplantae > Streptophyta > Magnoliopsida > Ericales > Theaceae > Camellia > Camellia sinensis. Next base: position 918,278 of record NW_028128989.1, on the reverse strand, counting down.
ACTTACCATTTCTTATGTATTTGGGTTCGAACACTCAGACAATTATTCGGACCCTCTCGCATGATGGTAGATATGTAATTATGGTGTTTACTTACCATTAATCTTGCCTTAGGGTTTGAACACACGGACACTTATTCAAATTCTCCTGCATGATGGCCGATATGTAATTACGGTGTTTATTTATCATTTCTCATGCATTAGGTTCGACCACTCGCATACTTATTCGGACCCTCTTGCATGATGGTAGATATGTAATTACGGTGTTTACTTACCAATTCCCATGCATTAGGTTCGAACACTCGGACACTTATTCGGATTCTCTTGCATGATGGCAAATATGTAATTACTGTGTTTACGTGGCATTTTTCATGCACTCGGGTTCGAACACTCAGACATTTATTTGGATTCTTCTGCGCGATGGTAGATATGTAATTATGGTGTTTATTTACCATTTCTTATGCGTTATGGTTCGAACACTCGGACACTTATTCGGATTCTCCTACATGATTGCAGATCTGTAATTACGTTGTTTACTCACCATTTCTCATGCATTACGGTTCGAACACTCGGACACTTATTCGGACCCTCTTGTATGATGGCATATATGTAATTAAGGTGTTTATTTTCTATTTCTCATGCATCAGGGTTCCAACACTCAGACACTTATTCAGAACCTCTTGCATAATGGCAGATATGTAATTATGGTGTTTATTTGTCATTTCTCATGCATCAGGGTTCTAACACTCGGACACTTATTCGGACCCTCTAGCATGATGTCAGATATGATATTACGGGGTTTACTTTCCATTTCTCATGCATTATGTTCGAACACTCCGATACATATTTGGACTCCCCTACAAGATGGCAGATATGTAATTATGGTATTTACATACCGTTTCTCATGCGTTAGGGTTCGAACAGTAGGACGCTTATTCGGACCGTCTTGCATGATGGCTGATATGTAGTTAGGGTTTTTATTTACCATTTCTAATGCATTAGGGCTCGAACACTCGGACACTTATTCCGATTCTCCTGTATGATGGCAGACATGTAATTACGGTGTTTACTTACCATATCTCATGCATTAGGGTTCGAACACTCGGACACTTAGTCAGATTCTCCTACATGATGGCAGATATGTAATTACGGTGTTCACTTACCATATCTCATCCATTGGGGTTCGAACACTCGGACAATTATTCGGACCCTCTCGCATGATGGCCGATATGTGATTATGGTGTTTACTTACCAGAAATCAAGCCTTATGGTTCGAACACACGGGCACTTATTCACATTCTCCTGCATGATGGCAGATATGTAATTACGGTGTTTACTTACCATTTCTCATGCATTAGGGTTCGAACACTCGGACACTTATTCGGATTCTGCTGTATGCTGGCAGATATGTAATTACTGTGTTTACCTGCCATTTTTCATGCACGCGGGTTTGAACACTCAGACATTTATTCGGATTCTTCTGCATGATGGTAGATATGTAATTATGATGTTTATTTACCATTTCTCATTCATTATGGTTCGAACACTCGGACACTTATTCGGATTCTCCTGCATGATGGCATATTTGTATTACGGTGTTTACTCACCATCTCTCATGCATTACGGTTCAAACACTCGGACATATATTTGGACCCTCTTGCATGATGGCGGATATGTAATATTGTGTTTATTTTCCATTTCTCATGCATCAGGGTTCCAACACTCGGACACTTATTCGGACCCTCTTGCATGAAGTTAGATATGTAATTATGGGGTTTACTTACCTTTTCTCATGCATTAGGGTTCGAACACTCGGACACTTATTCGGATTCTCCTGCATGATGGCGGATATGAAATTACGGTGTTTACTTACCATTTCTCATGTATTATGGTTCGAACACTCAGATACTTATTCGGACTCCCCTGCATGATGACAGATATGCAATTATGGTGTTTACATACCATTTCTCATGCATTAGGGTTCGAACAGTAGGACGCTCATTCAGACCGTATTGTATGATGGCAGATATGTAATTAGGGTTTTTATTTAGCATTTCTCATGCATTACGGTTCAAACACTCGGACACTTATTTGGATTCTCCTACATGATGGCAGTTATTCAATTATGGTGTTAGTTACCATTTCTCATGCATTAGGGTTCGAACACTTGGACACTTATTCAGAGCCTCTTGTATGATGGCAGATATGTAATTATGGTTTTACTTACCATTTCTCATGCATTAAGGTTTGAACACTCAGACACTTATTTGGATTCTTCTGATGGTGGCATATATGTAATAATGGTATTTTTTTACCATTTCTCATTCATTAAGGTTCAAACACACGGACATTTATTCGGATTCTCCTGGAAGATGGTAGATATATAATTAAGGTGTTTACTGCCATTTCTCATGCATTTGGTTCAAACACTCGGACATTTATTCGGATTCCCATGCAAGATGACATATATGTAGTTACGGTGTTTACGTACCATTTCTCTTGCATTTGGTTCTAACACTCGAATACTTATTCGGATTCTCTTCCATGATGGCAGATATATAATTATGGTGTTTACTTGCCATTTCTCATGTATTAGGGTTCGAACACTCAGACACTTATTTGGATTCTCTTGCATGATGGCAGATATGTAATTACGGTGTTTACTTGCCATTTCTCATGCATTAGGGTTCGAACACTCAGACACTTATTCAGACCCTCTCGCATGATGCCAGATATGTAATTACGGTGTTTACTTACCATTTTCCACGCATTAGGGTTCAAACACTCGGACACTTAGCCGGATTCTCCGGAACGATGGCAGATATGTAGTTACGGTGTATACTTACCATTTTTCATGCATTAGTGTTCAAACACTTGGATACTTAATCGGATTCTCCTGCATGATGGTAGATATGTAATAATGGTGTTTACTTACCATTTCTCATGCGTTGTGGTTCAAACACTTGGACACTTATTCGGACCCTCTTTGTGATACCCCTGTTCAATAATATGCTAATTGGTCCCTAATACGTGTGTGATTATATGTTTTGATATAATTGTTGTGTGCCATTATGTGAATATATGCGACTTTGGAATTCTACCTATTCACTGTAGGAATATCTGTTTGAATAATCTGCTCTGGAAATTAAATTGAGGGCCTTATCGGCCACAGAACCCGAAATTGATTACGCCACTGTGATTGGCATAATTTTTAGAGCCTACGGTGAAATTTAATTAGAAATTGATTCTGGTCAGATTAAACTGATTAAATTGATGAATTAAGTGCCCAAATATTTTATATTAAAATATTATATTAGTGGGGCTTGTTGTATGATAGCACTACACTCCCCTTTAACTCTTATAAACTCAAAAAAAATCTAAGGGATTCAATTGTGAGAGAGTGAGGGCCGGCCTTAGTGAGAGAAAGGGAGAGAAATTGTGCAATTTGGCTTAAAGCTTGGAAATTTTGGGGATTTAGCTCAAGAATTGACTAGAGCTTAGAAGATCAAAGCCTCTAGGTGAGTAATTCTTGTATTATAGTTCGTAATTTTGTGTGTTCAAGCTAATTTGGTGATCAAGAGTAAGATTGAAATGAAATGGTGTTGGAATTGTTGAATTGAAGCTTAATATGTGCATGCATGTAAGAAATTGCTGTGAAATTGCATGTTTGAGCACAAATGTGTGTAATCCATATGTAATGTTAAAGGAAACTCATGTTTTGATCACCATTTGGGTTATCCAAGTTGAGGATGTGGCTAATTCATCACATGCATGTGCAATTTGAGAAGATATGAGCTTGAATGCATGAATTTGTTATGTTGGTGTTGAGTTTGACATATTTTGGGCCATGCATGTAGATAAATCAAGAAATTGAGCTTCATAATGTTATAATCTTGCATTGGTACCATGTTGGTATGATTATATTTGAGATTTGAGCCATTGCATGCAAGTAATGTAGCTGGAAAATCGAAGTGGAGCTCAAGAACACAGTTCTGGGTTTTCCAGAATTTTTAGGTCCGCTCGAGCGGGGAACCTGACGCTCGAGCGGGAAATGCGTGCTCCCAGTACTTTTTGCAGACTTGATGTCCGCTCGAGCGGGGTAATTCACGCTCGAGCGGGGGAGCTATTTTGACAGGCCTTCCGCTCGAGCGTCCTATTTCACGCTCGAGCGTATTTTTGATGCAACCAGCACTTTTGCAGGCCTATAGGGTCCGCTTGAGCGGGGAAGTCCACGCTCGAGCGGGGACCCTGTTTTCTGAAATTTTGTTCATGCGTTCTGTGTTTCGTTTTCCGTTCTCTTTCACTCGTAAGCACTCTTAGGCATATGTTAAGCATTGTAAATGAGTTAATGAGATAAGAATAAAGCCTAAAGAGGAATATGTGAATTAAGGAACAGATTGAATTGTTAATGACCCTTTTGTGTTCATGGAATGTGTAGGGTCAAGCTCCAGGGCGAATCCACAAGCCGATCACTGTGAGTAATATCGATGTTTGAATACTTGTAAATGTCCAATGGTTTACTCCCTTATAAGCTGTATGAGTGGCTAATTGGGATTCTGGACAAAAGTCTGACATTAATAGATAAATGGACCAAAGGTCGTTCTGATAAACATAAATGGACCAAAGGTCGTTCTGATAAACATAAATGGACCAAAGGTCGTTCTGATAAACATAAATGGACCAAAGGTCGTTCTGATAGAAATGAGTGGACCGAAGGTCGTTTTGACATGAACGAGTGGGCTGAAGGCCGTTTTGACACGAACGTATGGGCCGAAGGCCGTTTTGACAGAAATGAATGGACCGAAGGTCGTTTTGATAGAAATGAGTGGACCGAAGGTTGTTTTGACATATATGAACGGACCTATGGTCGTTTTGACATGAATGAGTGGGCCGAAGGCCGTTATGACACGAAAGTATGGGCCGAAGGCCGTTTTGACGTAAACGAATGGGCCAAAGGCCATTTTGACAGAAATGAGTGGGCCGAAGGCCGTTTTGACGTAAATGAACGGGCCGAAGGCTGTTTTGACGTGAATGGAAATCTGAATGGGCCAAAGGCCAGAATGTTTGGAACTACAGTCACTTGATTTGAATTTCGTATAGTTATATATCTGTGAAATAGAAATAGGAATTGGGCCTAAGGCCGTTTGGAACATGTTGTTCTACATTGTTATGTAACTTCTGTATTTGATTTGATATTATTCACTGGGCTTTCGCTCACGCTCGTTCATGTGTTTGTAGGTGAGCCAAGAGAAGTCCAGACCCAGTCTCAGTGAAGTCTGTATGGAGCAACTATGGTTTTGAGAGAGTCAGCCCTTGTGTCTCACGCACGAGACCCGTCTTCGCCCTTTTGTTATATATTTACATTTTGTTAGGTTGGCGAAGTTTTGAATACGTCTGTATATAATTTTCATGGGTTGACTTAGTTTGGATGATCCTGCTTGTACAGAACCTATGTTTCTGTTGTGAGTTATTAACGTACATATGTATGGTTTATTTTGATGTGCCATGTAAGCACAGCTCTATGGACAAAGTTTTAAATTTGGCTTCCCTTTTGGCCCCCTTTACTCTGATGTGTTAAGTCTATTTTGGTTTGAGGCGGTAGGTAATCTTAGGATTACTGGCCGGTTACGTCCTTAACCCATGGGGGCGGGTTCGGGTCGTGACAGAGTGGTATCAGAGCACGAGTTAATAACTCACGCACTTGTCCAAAAGAGCAATAAGCGTCTAGAAATGATCTAGGATGCATTCGTGTGATAAGTATGAATTCGAAAGCATCGAGAATATGCTTAAGTGTTTTGATTTGGGCAATTACGTGCTATAAGTTGTGCTGTACTTGCATTGCAAATTGTTTGACTACATACGCTCTCTAGTATATGCATATTTGTAGAATCTTTTGTATATTGTATAATGCAAGTTTAATCAGATGGTGAGTAAGAACTCCTTAAGGTAATGTTTAACTTTAAATATTTGTTGATGATATGAAATGACAAGTACCCTGGAATGCTTTGTTTTGTATGAATGATTGTCCAAATTTTCCTGGAACGTAATTGTGGTATCCTTAGCAGAGGCCCTCGCCCAGGGGACATAATACTGTGGCTTATGGTCATGAGGCCCTAGCCCGGGGGAAATAATACCGTGGCCTATGTATGAGACATGTTGCCGGTACCGAAGGTTCCATTATGGAACTTGATATGCTTGACCAGTATGATATGTTATGCTAAAGGGAGTACCACACATGATTTGAATGTGAGATATGAATTGTTACACTAACGTGTACAACAAGGTTGTTTTGTTATAATGCGCATACATGAATATATGAATCATGAAAAGTTGTTTATGTGCATTCAATTCTGCCTACGGGTGTCTATGTGAAACATTAACATGATTTGAGTATATAATTACTTAGTAAATGTTTAGCATACGATATCTGATAAGTACGCAATTATCTGTTACGTATGTAATTAATTACGTACGATATGTGAAATGAGAATATAAAGACGTGCCTATGTGTGACTATGTGTTTATTTTTGTATTGGACATCCTCGTATTTGGCATGATTTAATAAGGGTTCGTGTAGAACGTGGTTAAAGTAAGGGCATACGAGTTGGCAGACTCTTTTACAGCCCGACCTGATAGACTGGGAAGAATGGTACAAGAAATGGCAGAGATCTTAAGACAACAACGTCAGTTGCTGTTATGGTAAGAACTTTTGCCACCACCAGTGTAAGAAACGCCAAGGAGTCGTAGTCGGATTTCGGGGGCTTGTCATAGGTGTGGTAAATGGACCATATGGTAAGGAATTGTCCCCGAACTGAACAAATGCGAGTAAATCTTCTGCCTCAGTTGAATTCGTACCAATGGTGGGAATTGCTAATTAAGATAGAGTAATTGTACTCGTCCCAGAAAGCACTCAGAATACTGGAACCGTTATCCCAGGTATCTATACTGTTTATAAACAAATGCCTATGTGTTGATTGATTATGAACTAGTACGTTTGTACATCTTTGCTTGGGATATTATTTGATTCGAATCGGCATATTTTTCCATATCTGCTGCATGTGTATCTGGATTGGTTAGACCTACATGATCGAGACCGTTGTAGACACCCCATTTTTGACCGACCTTAAGACTCAGACGTCACCAGTTGAGCGCTTGGTGATGTTGCATATCGCGCTCGTTCAGAAGTCTCAGAGTCGCGGCCATGAGCCCTGCCTCCGGACTTCTGAACCCTCTCCTGTGCCTTGTCTCGGTTTGCGAACCAGACTCGATTTTCTCTGTTTCTTTTCCTGAGGGAAGGGAGAGGTCCTGTAGACCATCTATCAGTGGCCGTAGGCTACGTTTTGTGGTCATAGGCCATTTTGCCCATTTCGGAGCCCGGTTTCCGGTTTTTCGGGACTATTGGCCGTGTGCCTCGGTTCGGGACCGCCTAACCATCTCCGTTTGCTCTGAATTTTGGCACACTTATTATTTGCTCCCTTTTGAGGGACACTGGGGTCTGAGAAACCCACTTCATGGCCGAACGCCACTTTCGGTGCTTAGCAGCTCATTTTCGGGACCCCGAACTACGTGTTTTGGCCCCCAAGGGTTCGTTTTGCATCGGTTTTCGTTCATTTTTGGCAGGTGGCTCTGTTTCATCACCAGGAAGGTCACTGGAGGGTGGGAGGCCAGCAATTATCTTGGCAACCAGTTATATTCCATTTTCGCCCTCCGACACTCGTTTTTCGCACTTCCGAGCCAATGTTGAACACCTTGGAGCCACTTTCTTCACCCCCAAACCACATATTTGTGATGTACACACATGGGAGGACCCTAAAAGTTCATGGCCGGCCACTAATGTTGCTTGACCTTTTTGAACCCCTCCTTCCGGGCCAATGTTGAACAACCTGGGCCCTTTTTCTTGAACTTTGAACCACATATTTGTGATGTACACACATGGGAGGACCCTAAAAGTTTATGGCCGGCCACTAATTCCATTTGACCCTTTTGAACCCCTCCTAAAATTGGCTTGTTCTCTCTCCTGTTTTAGAATTTCCAAATTCGAACCACAGGGTTGTGAAGAGGAGACCTGGGAGGCCACCAATATGTGGTGGCCGGCCACTATTTCAAGTTGACCTTTTTGACCCCTAGCTGGCCGGCTAGGGGGGGTGGCCGGCCGGCCACCTGCAGCAAAAGTAAGGGGCCGGCCATGTTCCTCATGCTTGGTACTTTACAGCTGTGCAGCTGTTTCCCCCAGAAAATATCCCAATCCGGGGGATATTTTGTGGGGGAAAGCTTACCTCCTTTTTGCCCCACCTTTACACCCTCCTTTTGGTCCTTATAACCAGCTGCCATGGTTTATTTTGGAGGTTGGAAAATTTCATCTTCAAACTTGCATACAAAAATCCCTCTCCATCTCCCTCATTTCCTTAAAAACCTTCAAGCTCTACACCTCATTTTCTTCATCACCACCAAGCTCTACCACCACCACTCCATTCCAGCAGCAAGGAGAGGAATTCCAGCAGCTAAGAGGCAACAAATTTGGTCCAAGAAGCAACAAAAGTATTGATCTTCAAGGGTGAGTTGCATCTTTCCCTTTTTGGCCCATTTCTTGTATCTTTTGTAAGCCATCTATGCTTTTTTCTTTGACCTCCGGCCATAACTGAAAGTGGCCTTATTTTGAGCTCATTTTCTTGTTTCATTAAGGGCTCAACCCTGTTTGAGCCCTCCATATTGCACTTGCTTCAATATCCTCCTTAAATACCGTTTTCTTGCATGCTTTGGCAGCCTATCATGATTCCATTTTTGGACGATTTACAGGCCTAGAGATGGCCTTATTTTGACCTTATTAACATGTTTCATTGAGGGTCTTTGGCTGTTTGGTGAATATTTTGCATACTTCATGTTATAGCCTCTTTTGAGCCTTATTTTGCATTGCATTTCTAGCATGTTTGTATACTGTTTTTGGGTTTTTACAGTTTTGTAAACATGCTTATTTTTGGTCCCTCTTCAATGTTGTATAAGGGAATTTTTCAATTTGGGCTGTGTATATACCACTTGCCTCTTTGGCCACCTTTTGGTCCGTTTTCTTGCATAAAAGCTTAGCCTTATCTATGTTTATTTTTGAGGTTTTTACAGTTCTGTGAAAGTGCTTATTTTTGGCCCCTCTTAAATGTTGTTGAAGGGTCCTAACCTGTTTGAGGACAGCAGCTATGAGTTGCTTCTTAATCCCATGTTTAGGGCCATTTTTGCATGCCATTGTTGCCCTATCTTTGTTTGCCTTTTGGCCATGATTTGTACTGGTAAAATGCTTATTTTGGGGCTGTCTTGCTTCTGTCTTTTCATTCCATGTACCAATTATGCATGCTTTGTATAGCTGTAGTTCATTCTATGCGCCTAATTCGCATTTCGGGACAATTCCATGCATTTAGTGTCATTTCGCCTCATTTCGGGACTGTTTTCCCCCATATTTTAGTGCTGAAATTCTATTAGAATGATTGCTTTCCATTTTTATGTCATTGCATCGCATTCTATCATCGCCTCGATTTGCGTTCCCGTGTGCACGCATTTCGAGTCACCTCATTTTCATCCTTCGGCATCCTATGTGAGTGTGGCTGAGGCTCACTCATGTTGGTATAAGCCCATATCACATTTTCATGTCATTTGCATTGCGTATGTCATCGCCTCGTTTTGCGTGCCTGTGTGCACGTATTTCGAGGCAATTCATTTTCATCCATCGGCATCCTATGTGAGTGTGGCTGAGGCTCCCTCATGTTGGTATAAGCCCATATCATGTTTTCATGTCATTTGCATTGCGTATGCCATTGCCTCGGTTTGCGTGCCCATGTGCACGCATTTCGAGGCACTTCATTTTCATTCATCGGCCTCTTATGTGAGTGTGGCTGAGGCTCACTCATGTTGGTATAAGCCCATATCATGTTTGCATGTCATTTACATTCCGTCATCGTCTCGGTTTGCGTGCCTGTGTACACGCATTTTGAGGTATCTCATTTTCATAGCATAGTGCATACTAGGGTGTATCTTAGATTGCATTCTGTCATTTTCTCGGTTTGCATGCTTGTGTGCACACATTTCGAGGCATCTCATTTTCATAACATAGTGCATACTAGGTTGTATCTTAGATTGCATTCTGTCATCGTCTCGGTTTGCGTGCCTGTGTGCACGCATTTCGAGGCATCTCATTTTCATAGCACAGTGCATACTAGGGTGTATCTTAGATTGCATTTTGTAATTTTCTCGGTTTGCGTGCCCGTGTGTACGCATTTCGAGGCATCTCACTTTCATAGCATGGTGTATGTTAGGATCGCATCTCATGCATGTCATGCATATTGCATCGTGTCCGGAATAGGAGTTAGCCCGGGCATGGGAAACGAGGTGCATTTCGTACTCCGAGTGACGGAATGTGTCTCAAATCCCCAGTCACCGACACTCCGGATCATCCATGATGGAGTTAGGTCTTGTTGTGTTTTCATGTGCATTCATCCTATATTGAATTGTGCATTTCGATTCCTCGGCCATCATGCCTCGGTATGCGTGATTGGTGGCACGAGGATCGAGGCATGCATATATTTGTGAAAATACACTGCTATGCCCCTTTCCTGCTCTCTGTTGCAGCAAAATCAGGAATCAGCAACTTTCCGGGACTTGGCACGCTTTCCAAGAAAAATCACAAAATAAGAGGCTAATTGGGGCATCTCGGTGGATTTCCGCGCAAGACAACCCGGACATGCATCATCCATTAGAAGCAAGGCAGTCCCTGGCTTGCATGCCCGTTTTATTTATTTTCTTAGTTAATTTGATTAATTAGGAATTTGTATATTATTTGGATTGTAATATTTGGACTGTAATATTCTTTTATTCGGGACTGTATATTTATTCGGACCCTCTGCGTGAGGGCACAACTGTAATAAGTGTGCGTGTGTGTGTTGTATGTCTTCCAACCCCACGTCTTTCTCCCTTTTATTTATCCGCTTTTGATGGTTAGATTAGGGCATGTTTAAATTAGCATACAGTATGACAGCATGTTTGCATTCGTTCATCTGTTTTGCATGCACCGGGCTCGGCGCATCATACTAACAGCATTGTACTTTCAATTTCAAATTGAATACATGTTAGCTGTAGCATTCCATATGCCATGTTTAGAATAGCCGAGCCTGCTATAGTTGCATTTTGCATGTGTTGCATTAGGCATTTCTGTATACTTAGGATCATGCATGATTTCTAATGTAATTTCTATTTTGGCTTGGAGTACTCGGTGAGCTTTATGCTTTAGCATCCTTGCATGCGTGTGAGTGACTGCTATGATAGCATGCTTACCATGAGGCAATATGCTTATGTGATATAACTGCCTGAATGCCTGTGGGTGAAGGTTGGGTTACTTGGATTGGAATAAATCATCAAATGTTTTAAGCCCACTAGATAGTGGCAAAACCATCTTTTCTAAGCCCACCTGCGGGTGGCAAAATCTGCATTTTAAGCCTACTTATGAGTAGCAAACCATTTTCAAAACAAACATGAAATGTTTTGTTCCAATTCAGGCAACCCAGTCTATACTTGTATGTTGTGTGCATCACATAGTAAATCTAGGCTAATAATCGGAATAAGAACACACAATGTTTTCAAAAATAGATATCTTGGTTAGTAGAGGCCGATCTTTGATCGGGCGAGCGGGGGTGCTCACGAAGTGACCTTCCCCAATCGTACCCAAGTTCCCGAGCCGAGGCAACTTTGGTGATGACGGACACGTGGCCTTTGGCAACGAGTCAGGGTTTCCTAAATTTCCCATTAAAAAAACATTTAGGTGGCGACTCTGTATCTGGCAAAGCAGTCCATGTTTGGCACTTCTTTCAAAATCTGTTTTCTCAAAACGATTTGCCGGATTTGGACTCTTTGGTTCAGACTTAGAACCGTGACTACAAAGTCGAGTACGAGCTGTAGCGAGGTCCCCCGCGGGCTTGTTACAACCGTGTTCATTGGAGTTATATGCCCCGTTTGGGAAATTTGTGAAATACGTTTTGGGATATTGATTGACTCTGCACATGCACATGTATATCTAAACCTATGCTCCGGTTGATTTGCTATTTTACTGTCTTCAATGACTAAACCACTGGAATTGTGACTTTGTGTTTGTATAATTGAGTTGAGCACCCCAAATAATAAACTCTGCAAGTTACGAGACCATGCATTTTGATTGGTAGAAAATTGACTGGATTATGTGACTATACTGGGCTCGACTCATAAACCTACATTTTGTGATTAATTTGGAACTTTTGTGTAACAAACCCTATCTTATGTACAACCGAGAAACTCTGTTTAATGTGTTACTGTGCACTATGTGCTTGTATATAAGACTTGTTTGGGAACTGTTGTATTGATTATGGTACATACCTCCTGATCTGAATAACTGCACGTTTATGCAACTACCCCCGAATTTATGTAGTCGATGCCATATTGTATATGACTTGAAATGCTTTGATATGAACAGTTGTGATGAATAATTCTAATATGACTTTGAGAACTGATGAACTTGGGGCAGTTGAGAAACTATCAACCATGTACCTAAGCAAACGAAGTATGCCTTACAGAACCGAATGTGCCCTATTTGAGAAATTTTTTTTTTCTGATTCGGTCCGATAGAACCTTTTCCTGATATTGTTCCGATGGAACCCTCATTTGATATAATGTGATGGAACCTTTGTTTGATTAAATTTGACAAGACCTTTGCTTGGGTTGATTTGATAAGAGTCTCTATCTGAGTTGATTCTGTTAAGAGGGATCACTGATGGTTTATAAATAAATGGCCAGATTATTCTTGGCAGAAAAAATGATAGATCCAAAACTTGAATCCGTTAGAATACTTGACTTATTTGAAATACCCTTGTGGACTATCAACAGATTGATCTAACCATGAATACCACTGAGAACCAACCTTCAACTGTTGAGGACATATGTGTCATAAATGAACTGAATTGTGCAAACCCCATGATGGGTGTCGCAAGGAGTATTGTCTCATCTTTGTTTGTTTGACGCTATGGGAACCGATGACGGTAGATTGATTTGATTTCGAGCAGTACTGAACATTTGTCTTTGACTGATCAGAACATGTTTTGTAAGGGAGAGTGGTTGCTTCAGTGTTACCAGATTTTGGGAAAATCAGGTTATAGTGAATGGTGTTGTGTTGCTTTGATGACATTCTTAGAGTGTCCTTTCGTGCTAGGGGACGTTAAGCCTATGTAGCACCTTTGATTGAGATACCTTTTGCCACCGACGGTTTCGTACGGGTGGGTTTGAATAATCAATCTGGAATCGGCCACCGACGGTCGCGAACGGGTGTGCTTCGATTCCGAGACGATTATTCCTTTGTTTTGTTTGGAATGTCATCCCTTGGTATTATATAGATGTTATTAACATCCAAAAAGCTTTGAAAAACCCTGATTATCCGGGAATGTGCGAATTCAGTACGTCTTGTGAATAACTACTCAGTGCCATTATATTCTGTGATTGGGGCTCTGAGGATGTGTAAATTGGGTCTAACATGTGACTAACTGTTTTGATATTATCTTTGACATCATGGGGATTAATATATGAATTGCTTTCTGCTTTGGCGACTATGAAATAGTGTGGAAAGACTCGATGGAGCAGGAAATTGAATATTGAACTGAATTGTAGACCGTAACCTGTTGAATAAATTGAGAACACGTGTATTGTGTTAGAAATTTACTGTTTCGATGTTATTATATCTTACAATCAGTATTATGCGGATATACGGACTATGTGTGTTGTATGGGTAATTACTTCGATACTGCCTTTGTTGATTCGAGAAATAGTATCTGGATCCACCTTATATTCCTGTAGACTTTTGATTGACTTTGGATAACCGTGATAAGTCACTGAGCTAAATACCGAATTGGATTGTGGATTGTGGGATTGTTAGAGAATGAGTCGAATTTTTGTGACAAGGAAATAGACCAACCGTCTGTGGTAAAGTTAGTTGGCATTTGAAACATCTAATGTTGGCGACCAATTGTGAAGAAGGAAATTGTTGAATTTGTGTCTAAATAATTTCGGTATCTATAAGTCGAAGTTGAACATCAGGTATAGACGGGGCTACTTCGACCTCCCTCTATTTCGGAATGGGATTAGGGATATGTGACTATGAATTTCATTGTTGGGCTACCTTAAATACTCAAGGTGGAAGTCCCATTTGGGTTATTGTATGAAGGATTACTAAATTGCTCGTTTCCTCCCTGTGAAAGTTTTGTATAATGCTTGTAGAGTAGCCGCTGTTACATCGATAAGGTTGCTTGTTTGCATGGGGTCCCAATATCTATTGTTTAAACAGGAACCCAAAAATGTGTTTGAATTCTGACAAACCTTCAAGAGGCAATGGGGGCTCAACTTCTGTTCTGTTCTGTTACCTGGATCCGGAGGTTCCTTTATGGAACTGGTTATTCGTAACCTCACGTGTATATGTTCTGTTCTATTATGTTCGGTTCTGATCTGTTAATGCTAATGGATGTATCACGTAAACTTAATCATGACTTATGATTTCTGTATATGATCTGGACAAATTATGAATTTGATACGAAACCGAATTATGATTCGGTGCTGTTTTCCTTCCGCAAATTGATGTATGCTCAGAAAGAACTGTTTAGATTTTTGGGAGAAATGCTCCAAAGATATGCATTAGATTTTTCAGGGGAGTTGGAAAGATCTATCCATCATTGGCAAACTTTACTCCCAACAACAGCTCACACTCTAGTTTTGGCATGGCACCATACAAGCCTTGTATGGAGGAAAAAGGTAAATCTATGACTGATTGAGAATAGAGCGTTGCTTGATTTCGAGACTAAGTGAATGACTATTAAGAAGGATTGGAACCGTTGAATGAAAAGTGTTCTGATTTGTTTCTACTGAAGGTAAAATAAGTTTGGAGGACCAAACTTCCTAAAGGGGGGAAGACTGTGATACCCCTGTTCAATAATATGCTAATTGGTCCCTAATACGTATGTGATTATATGTTTTGATATAATTGTTGTGTGCCATTATGTGAATATATGAGACTTTGGAATTCTACCTGTTCACCGTAGGAATATCTGTTTGAATAATCTGCTCTGGAAATTAAATTGAGGGCCTTATCGGCCACAGAACCCGAAATTGATTACGCCACTATGATTGGCATAATTTTTAGAGCCTACGGTGAAATTTAATTAGAAATTGATTCTGGTCAGATTAAACTAATTAAATTGATGAATTAAGTGCCCAAATATTTTATATTAAAATATTATATTAGTGGGGCTTGTTGTATGATAGCACTACACTCCCCTTTAACTCTTATGAACTCAAAAAAAATCTGAGGGATTCAATTGTGAGAGAGTGAGGGCCGGCCTTAGTGAGAGAAAGGGAGAGAAATTGTGCAATTTGGCTTAAAGCTTGGAAATTTTGGGGATTTAGCTCAAGAATTGACTAGAGCTTAGAAGATCAAAGCCTCTAGGTGAGTAATTCTTGGATTATAGTTCGTAATTTTGTGTGTTCAAGCTAATTCGGTGATCAAGAGTAAGATTGAAATGAAATGGTGTTGGAATTGTTGAATTGAAGCTTAATATGTGCATGCATGTAAGAAATTGCTGTGAAATTGCATGTTTGAGCACAAATGTGTGTAATCCATATGTAATGTTAAAGGAAACTCATGTTTTGATCACCATTTGGGTTATCCAAGTTGAGGATGTGGCTAATTCATCACATGCATGTGCAATTTGAGAAGATATGAGCTTGAATGCATGAATTTGTTATGTTGGTGTTGAGTTTGACATATTTTGGGCCATGCATGGAGATAAATCAAGAAATTGAGCTTCATAATGTTATAATCTTGCATTGGTACCATGTTGGTATGATTATATTTGAGATTTGAGCCATTGCATGCAAGTAATGTAGCTGGAAAATCGAATTGGAGCTCAAGAACACAGTTCTGGGTTTTCCAGAATTTTTAGGTCCGCTCGAGCGGGGAACCTGACGCTCGAGCGGGAAATGCGTGCTCCCAGTACTTTTTGCAGACTTGATGTCCGCTCGAGCGGGGTAATTCACGCTCGAGCGGGGGAGCTATTTTGACAGGCCTTCCGCTCGAGCGTCCTATTTCACGCTCGAGCGTATTTTTGATGCAACCAGCACTTTTGCAGGCCTATAGGGTCCGCTTGAGCGGGGAAGTCCACGCTCGAGCGGGGACCCTGTTTTCTGAAATTTTATTCATGCGTTCTGTGTTTCGTTTTCCGTTCTCTTTCACTCGTAAGCACTTTTAGGCATATGTTAAGCATTGTAAATGAGTTAATGAGATAAGAATAAAGCCTAAAGAGGAATATGTGAATTAAGGAACAGATTGAATTGTTAATGACCCTTTTGTGTTCATGGAATGTGTAGGGTCAAGCTCCAGGGCGAATCCACAAGCCGATCACTGTGAGTAATATCGATGTTTGAATACTTGTAAATGTCCAATGGTTTACTCCCTTATAAGCTGTATGAGTGGCTAATTGGGATTCTGGACAAAAGTCTGACATTAATAGATAAATGGACCAAAGGTCGTTCTGGTAAACATAAATGGACCAAAGGTCGTTCTGATAGAATGAGTGGACCGAAGGTCGTTTTGACATGAACGAGTGGGCCGAAGGCCGTTTTGACACGAACGTATGGGCCGAAGGCCATTTTGACAGAAATGAATGGACCGAAGGTCGATTTGATAGAAATGAGTGGACCGAAGGTCGTTTTGACATATATGAACGGACCTATGGTTGTTTTGACATGAATGAGTGGGCCGAAGGCCGTTTTGACGCAAACGAATGGGCCGAAGGCCATTTTGACAGAAATGAATGGGCCGAAGGTCGTTTTGACGTAAATGAACGGGCCGAAGGCCGTTTTGACATGAATGGAAATTTGAATGGGCCAAAGGCCAGAATGTTTGGAACTACAGTCACTTGATTTGAATTTTGTATAGTTATATATCTGTTAAATAGAAATAGGAATTGGGCCTAAGGCCGTTTGGAACATGTTGTTCTACATTGTTATGTAACTTTTGTATTTGATTTGATATTATTCACTGGGCTTTCGCTCACGCTCGTTCATGTGTTTGTAGGTGAGCCAAGAGAAGTCTAGACCCAGTCTCAGTGAAGTCTGTATGGAGCAACTAAGGTTTTGAGAGAGTCAGCCCTGTGTCTCACGCACGAGACCCATCTTCGCCCTTTTGTTATATATTTACATTTTGTCAGGTTGGCGAAGTTTTGAATACGTCTGTATATAGTTTTCATGGGTTGACTTAGTTTGGATGATCCTACTTATACAGAACCTATGTTTCTGTTGTGAGTTATTAACGTACATATGTATGGTTTATTTTGATGTGCCATGTAAGCACAGCTCTATGGACAAAGTTTTAAATTTGGCTTCCCTTTTGGCCCCCTTTACTCTGATGTGTTAAGTTTGTTTTGGTTTGAGGCCGTAGGTAATCTTTGGATTACTGGCCGGTTACGTCCTTCACCCATGGGGGCGGGTTCGGGTCGTGACACTCTTACATGATGGCAGATATGCAATTATTGTGTTTACTTACCGTTTGTCATGCATTAGGGTTCGAACACTCAAACATCTATTCAGATTCTCTTACGTGATGGCAGATACGTAATTATGGTGTTTACTTACCATTTCCAATGCATTAAGGTTCGAACACTCGGACAGTTATTCGGACCCTCTCGCATGATGGCAGATATGTAATGATGGTGTTTACTTGCCATTAATCATGCATTAGGGTTCGAACACACGGACACTTATTCGAATTCTCCTACATGATGGTAGATATGTAATTACGGTGTTTACTTACCATTTCTCTTGCATTAGGGTATGAACACTCCCATACTTATTCGGACCCTCTTGCATTATGGCATATATGTAATTACTGTGTTTACCTGCCATTTTTCATGCATTCGGGTTCGAACACTCAGACTTTTATTCGGATTCTTCTGCACGATGGTAGATATGTAATTATGGTGTTTATTTACCATTTCTCATGCATTATGGTTCGAACACTTGGACACTTATTCGGATTCTCCTGCACGATGGCAGATTTGTAAGTACGGTGTTTACTCACCATTTCTCATGCATTACGGTTCGAACACTTGGACACTTATTCGGACCCTTTTGCATGATGGCAGATATGTAATTACTCTGTTTACTTACCATTTCTCGTGCATTACGGTTCGAACATTCAGACTCTTATTCGGACCCTCTTGCAAGATGGAAGATATGTAATTATACTGTTTTCTTGTCATTTTTCATGCATTAGTGTTCAAACACTCGGACACTTATTCGGATTCTGTTCCATGATGGCAGATATGTAATTACGGTGTTTATCTTCCATTTCTCATGCATTAGGGTTCGAACACTCGAACACTTATTCGGATTGTCCTACATGATGGTAGATATGTAATTACGGTGTTTACTTACCATTTCTCATGCATTAGGGTTCAGACACTCAGATACTTATTCTGACCCTCTTGAATGATGGAAGATATGTAATTATGCTGTTTAGTTACCATTAATCAAGCATTAGGGTTCAAACACTCGGACACTTTTTCGGATTTTCATGTATGATGGAAAATATGTAATTATGGTGTTTACTTACCATTTCTCATGCGTTAGGGTTCAAACACTTGCATACTTGTTTGGACCCTCTTGCATGATGGCAGATATGTAATTACGGTGTTTAGTTACTATTTCTCATGCATTAGGATTCGAACACTCAGACACTTATTCAGATTCTCCTGCATGATGGCAGATATGTAGTTACAGTGTTTACTTACCATTTCTCATGCATTAGGGTTCAAACACTCGCATAATTATTCTGAGCTTCTTGCATGATGGAAGATATGTAATTATGCTGTTTAGTTACCATTAATCAAGCATTAGGGTTCGAACACTCGGACACTTATTCTGATTTTCATGCGTGATGGCAAATATGTAATTACGGTATTTACCTACCATTTCTCTTGCATTAGGGTTCGAACACTCGCATACTTATTCGGACCATCTTGCATGATAGCAGAAATGTAATTACGTTGTTTACTTATCGTTTCTCTTGCATTAGAGTTCGAGCACTCGGACACTTATTCAGATTCTCCTACATGATGGCAAATATGTAATTACTGTGTTTACCTACCATTCCTCAGGCATTCGGGTTCGAACACTCAGACACTTATTCAGATTCTTCTGCACGATGGTAGATATGTAATTACGGTGTTTATTTACCATTTCTCATGCATTATGATTCGAACACTTGGACACTTATTCAGATTCTCCTGCATGATGGCAGATCTATAATTACGGTGTTTACTCACCATTTCTCATACATTACGGTTCGAACACCCGGACACTTATTTGGACCCTCTTGCATGGTGGCAGATATGTAATTATGCTGTTTACTTACCATTTCTCATGCATTACGGTTCGAACACTCGGACACTTATTCGGACTCTCTTGCATGATGGAAAATATGTAATTATACTGTTTACTTACCATTTTCTTACATTAGTGTTGTAGACGTCCCCAAACGTCCCGGGGGAGAATCCCCCCCATTTTGTTCGTCTTGGGCTTACTACAATAGCGAACTCAAATGTCACTGTTCTGAATCTAGTCTCGCAAAGTGCAATGCAAGATCGATTAATCACCAAAGAGTCCAAATCCGGCAAATCGTTTTGGAAAACAGATTTTTAAGAAAGAACTGCCAAACATGGACTGCTTTGCCAGATACAGAGTCGCCACCTAAATATTTTATTTTGGGGAATTTAGGAAACCCTGACTCGTGCCTAAGGCCACGTGTCCGTCATCACCAAAGTTGCCTCGGCTCGAGAACTTGGGTACGATTGGGGAAGGTCATGCAATGAGCACCCCCGCTCGCCCGATCAAAAATCGGCCACTACTAAACATGATATCTTGTTTTTTAAAACACGTGTTCTTATTCCGATTATTAGCCTAAAATTTACTACGTGATGCGCAGAGCATACAAGTATAGACTGAATCGCCTAAATTGGAACAAAACATCTCATGTTTGTTTGAAAATGGTTTGATGATGGTACTCGCAAGTAGGCTAAGATGTGGATTTGCCACCCTCAGATGGGCTTTAGAAAACATGATTTTGCCACTCGCAAGTGGGCTTAAAACTCGCATTTTGATGAACTGGTCCAATTCAAGTAACCCAACCTTCACCAACAAGCATTCAGGTAGTTATATCACATAAGCAGTTTGCCTCATGGAAAACATGCTATCATGGCAACACTTACACTCATGCAAGATGCTAAAGCATAAAAGCTTACCAAGTACTCCGAGCCAAAACATAAAACTAGTTAGTAATCAATGCATGATCCTAGTTCATGTTAAAAATGGCTAATGCAACACATGCAGAAATGCAACTAGAAAATAGGCTCGGCTATCCTAAGATGGCATACGAAATGCAACATTTGGTACATGTATTCAACTTTGAATTGAAGTACAATGCAGTTAGTATGATGCGCTGAGCCCGGTGCATGCAAGACAGATGAATGGATGCAAACATGCGAGCATAAGTATGCTAATTTAAACATGCCCTAAACTAAACATCATAAGCTGGTAAATAAAAGGGAGAAAAACGTGGGGTTAGAAGACATTCACACACACACGCACACTTATTACAACAAATGGCCCTCTCTCGGAAGGTCCGAAAAAATAATACAAATTGAATAATGAATCAACTATCCTAGCTAATTAAATATTACAGAACCCTAATTAATTAACAAATTAATTACAAAAGAAGGCGGCCGCAGCCCTACCTCGGAATGATTGGATGATGCATGCTCGATCGCCTCACTCGGAAACCCGTTCCCATGCCACATGTTGCCTCTGTTTGCACTGTTCTGCACCTCTGGAAACTACACAAGTCCCAAGAATGCTTTTGAACCACTCCCTGAGCACTGTGGGATGCCACCGGTCAAAAGGAAAGGCCACCGGCTAAGTGAAACTGGTCATCGACCATTTGTGGGACAACCGGCTAGGCTTTTGCAGTCGGCCGGCACTGAAGATGGCCGACCGGCCATAACTTCCTACAGAACCCTGTTTTGCTACAGTAGAGGACAGACAGTGCATGGCAAGGTATTTACAAGACAATGTATGCACGACCGCCCTCCCTATCATGCTATGAACTCAAGGGAGTATGGCTCTCGACCCTCGGGCCACCAATCACGCATTTCAATGCATGATGGCCAAAGGTGCCAAGTATACAAATCAATGTAGAATGAATGCAACAAAACAAATGAATGCTACACACTCTATCATGTTGAATCAAGAGTGCCGGCGATTGAGGCACGTTTCATCACTTCAAGTATGAAACGCCCCCCATCCCTCGTGTTTGGTTTAACACCCAAACCAAACACAATGCAATGCAAGTATGCCAAATACAATGCAATGCATGCAAGATCAACTTAACAAAGCAACACAAGCATGCAAAAAATGAGGCAATGTAACAAACATGCAATAACATGCAATGCAATAAGCATGCAACAACATGCAAACCACATACTCAACGGACTTAAACCAAGAATGGATAGACCTCAGCCATGCCAAAAGCAGTGGCCAAGACACCAAGACTAAGGCACCAAAATGCAAGCCAAACATGCACACATATTGATCCATCACTTAGGCCTAAAAGCACAACTCTCAAGAGTGCTCAAAGAGTGACAAAAGTGGAAGTGTAACAACACTATAAGCTCTAAAAATAAGCATGGAATGATGCCAAATCAACCAAACAATGCAAGCATGGTATGCAAGAAGGCTCAAGGCTTAAGGCTAGCCAAGGAGCTTATACTAAGGCCGCATGAACCAAGCCACAAACAGCCAAGGACAACCAAAGTAGTCCTAAATCATGCTAAAAGGAGCCTAAAACATACAAGGGTCAAAGCTAAAACAAGCCAACACAAATGGCATAAGGCATGAGACATGCAAAGCTAACAGAGAGGTGTTATACTACACCCATTACAACCAAACATGGCATGGCTTAACCAATGAGAATCAGGGTTATGGCATGTCAAAATAAGCCCAAATACCTACTGAGACGGCATCCTAAAGGCCTAAGCATGGAGGCATGCACAATGACCTATTCTTAAGGCATAAAACACAAACTATCCAAAGCATGGAAATGATGGAAAATGCAAGCATACGAGCATGAAACATAGACTAAAATAACATGAAAAGTGATGTCAAATCACTGAAATAGCCCAAGTAAAGCATGCTAATGACTCACACACACAAAGCTAACAAGCTAGAATGCGTGGTGGCTGTGCAAAGCATGGCATTTATGATCAAATCAACACCAAACAGAGCTAAAACATGGTAAAACATGACTAAAACTTCTCAAAGTTAAGTCAAAGCTTGTAAGCATGATGGTCTAAATGCATGATACATATTTAGGCAAATGGGAGGATTGCAAAGCAAGTATATGATGCATGCAATAGGCCAACAAACCAACCTAAAACAGAGGTATAACATGACCAAATAACACCAAATACCCTCTGAAATGGAGCCAAATAGAGCTAAACAAACATGCTACCCTTATGAGCCCTAAATGCAAGCAAATGAGACAAAAAGGGAGAGGGGTGTCCCTCCCCTATACAAGGCCTCAAAACCACTTCTCCACCACTGAAAATTCTCTGGATTTCAGTGGTGAGAAGGTTAATACACGAAGGTACCAAAACTCAAAAAGAAATGGCACAAAAAGAGGCCAAACAAGGCCTAAGAGGGGGTAGACAACCCCAAACACAAAAGTGATGTTAATGAAACATCTTAAGCATGAAAAATCAGAACTTTTATTAGTAGAACACTAACCCTAAAATAGTATACAAGATAGGCTAAAAGCTTATGCAAAAATGGAAAATATAAAGTAAAAGTGCTCACCTTTGAAGAACACTTCCAAGAACACAAAACCAGCACCTCTCTATGATCAAAACCACCTCAAGAACTTCAAAAACAACCTCTTAAGACCTCTGTACCTCAATGATGGTGTATCACTAGGTGCTTTCGTGCAAAAATATGAACAAAACACACTTTTGATCACCAAAACACACACAAATATATATATAAAGAGAGAGAGATATAGAGAGAGATATATATGAACTCTATATATCAGATCATTCAACCCCTGGAAAGGGAGAGGCCCTCTTCTTATAGAAAAATCAATTCAAAGCTTCCAAGAGAAGCTAAGCTCAGGGATGAAATCCCTTCAAAGTGGTCGATCGGCCAAAACAATGGCCGACTGACCAACAAGAGTGCCGATCAGCCAACACTCTTGCCCGATGGACTAAAAACAAGGCCGGTGGCCTCAGGCCTTGGCCGGTGGGTTGAGGGAATGGCTAACAAGCCACCCTCTTCCATCAGAAACAAAAACACAAGCCTTTGGTCCACAACCAAGGACAAAACAGTCAAGTTGAGAGATCTTGAGACAAGGCGCGCATCCGAGTCCGTCGGGAACTCTAAACGAACAACATCATGGATGATCACCGAGTGTTCAAGTGGGGATGTCCAAGTCTTGACGACGGTCAAAAATGGGGCGTCTACAAGTGTTCGAACACTCGGACACTAATTCGGCATTCTCTTGTATGATGGCAGATATGTAATTAAGGTGCTTACTTACCATTTTTCATGCATTACGGTTCAAACACTCGGACACTTATTCGGATTCTCTTGCATGATGGCTGATATGTAATTACGGTGTTTACTTACCATTTCTCGTCCAATAGGGTTCGAACACTCGGACAATTATTCGGAATCTCCTACATGATAGCAGATATGTAATTACTGTGTTTACCTACCATTTCCCATGCATTTGGGGTCGAACATTCGAACATTTATTCAGATTTTCCTACATGATGTTAGATATGTAATTATGGTGTTCATTT
The DNA here is from genome assembly GCF_055761805.1 of Camellia sinensis. Lineage (NCBI taxonomy): Eukaryota > Viridiplantae > Streptophyta > Magnoliopsida > Ericales > Theaceae > Camellia > Camellia sinensis. The sequence goes on along the minus strand of NW_028128989.1, from coordinate 894,330 downwards.
GTCATTTCTCATCCATCATGGTTCGAACCCTCGGACACTTATCCGGATTCTCGTGCATGATGGCAGATGCATAATTATGGTGTTTACATACCATTTCTCATGCATTACGGTTCGAACACCCGGACACTTGTTCAGACCCACTTGCATGATGGCTGATATGTAATTATGGTGTTTACTTAGCATTTCTTATGCATTAGGGTTCGAACACTCGGACAATTATTCGGACCCTCTTGCATGATGGGAGATATGTAATTATGGTGTTTACTTACCATTTCTCATGCATTAGAACCATAATGCGTGGGAAATGGTAAATAAACAACAAAATTACATATCTACCATCATGCCGAAGAATCCAAGTGTCCAAGTGTTTCAACCCTACTGCATGAGAAATGGTAAGTAAACATCGTAATTACATATATGCCATCATGTAGGAGAATCCGAATAAGTGTCTGAGTGTTCGAACCTAATGCATGAGAAATGATAAGTAAACAACGTAATTACATATCTGTTATCATGCAAGAGGGTCCGAATAAGTATCCGAGTGTTCGAACCCTTACGCACGAGAAACGGAAAGTAAATACCATAATTACATATCTGCCATCATGTCGGAGAATCCAGATAAGTGTCCGAGTGTTCAAACCCTAATGCATGAGAAATGGTAAGTAAACACCATAATTACATATCTATCATCATGCAGCAGAATCCGAATAAGTGTCCGAGTGCCTGAAGCCTAATGCATGAAAAATGGTAAATAAACATCATAATTACATATCTGCCATCATAAAAGGGGTCCGAATAAGTGTCCGAGTGTTCGTACCCTAACGCATGAGAAATGGTATGTAAATGCCGCAATAACATATCTGCCATCATGCAGGAGAATCCGAATAAGTATCCGAGTGTTCGAACCCTAATGCATGAGAAATGGTAACTAAAACCGTAATTACATATCTGCCACTGTGTAGGAGAATCCGAATAAGTGTCCGAGTGTTCGAACACTAATGCATGAGAAATGGTAACTAAACGCCATAATTACATATTTGTCTTCATGCAAGAGGGTCTGAATTGCTGTCCGAGCGTTCGAACCCAAATGCATGAGAAATGGTAAGTAAACACCGTAATTACATATCTGTCATCATGCAAGAGAATCTGAATAAGTGTCCGTGTGCTGGAACCCTAACGCATGAGAAATGGTAAATAAACACCATAATTGCCTTTCTGCCATCATGCAGGAGAATCTGAAGAAGTTTCTGATTGTTTGAACCCTAATGCATGAGAAATGGTAAATAAACACCATATTTACATATCTGCCGTCATGCAGACGAATCCGGTTAAGTGTCCGAGTGTTCGAACCCTAATGCATGAGAAATGGTAAATAAAAACCATAATTATAGATCTGTCATCATGCAAGAGGGTCCGAATAAGTGTCCAAGTGTTCGAACCCTAAGGCATGAGAAATGGTAAGTAAATACCATAATTACATATCTGTCATCAAGGAAGAGAATCAGAATAAGTATCCGATTGTTCGAATCGTAATGCATGAGAAATGGTAAGTAAACACAGTAATTACATATCAGCCATTATGCAGGAGATTCCAAATAAGTGTCCGAGTGTTAGAACTCTAATGAATGAGAAATGGTAAGTAAACACCACAATTACATTTCTGCCATCTTGCAAGAGGGTCTGAATAAGTGTCTGAGTGCTCGAACCCTAATGCATGAGAAATGGTAAGTAAACACCGTAATTACATATCTGCCATCATGCAAAAGAATCCGAATAAGTGTCCGAGTGTTCGAACCCAAATGTGTGGGAAATGGTAAGTAAACACCATAATTACATATCTGTCATCGTGTAGGAGAATCCAAATAAGTGCCCGAGTGTTCAAACCCTAATGCAAGAGAAATGAAAAGTGAACACTGTAATTCCATATCTACCATCATGCAGGAGAATTTGAATAAGTGTCCTAGTGTTCGAACCATAATGCATGAGAAATGGTAAATAAACAGCATAATTGCATATAGGCCTACATGCAGGGGAATCCAAGTAAGTGTTCGAGTGCTCGAACCCTAATGCATGAGAAATGGTAAGTAAACACCATAATTAAATCTCTATAATCATGTAGGACAATCCGAATAAGTACCCGAATCTTAGAACCCTAATGCATGAGAAGAGGTAAGTAAACACCGTCACTACTTATTTGCCATCATGGAGGAGAGTCCAAATAAGTGTCCGAGCGTTGGAGCCCTAATGTATGAAAAATGGTAAGTAAACCCCATAATTACATATCTGCCATCATGCAGGAGGGTCCGAATAAGTGTCCGAGTGTTCGAACCCAAACACATGAGAAATGGTATGTAAACACCATAATTACATATCTACCATCATGTAGGAGAATCTGAATAAATATCCGAGTGTTCAAACCCCAATGCATGAATAATGGTAAGTAAACACTGTAATTACATATCTGCCATCATGTAGGAGAATTCGAATAAGTGTCCGAGTGTTCAAACCCTAATGCATGAGAAATGATAAGTAAACACCATAATTACATATTTTCCATCATGCAAGAGGGTCCGAATTGCTATCCGAGTGTTCGAACCCTAATGCATGAGAAATGGTAAGTAAACACCATAATTACATATCTGCCATCATACAAGAGAATCCAAATAAGTGTCCGAGTGCTCGAACCCTAATGCATTAGAAATGGTAAGTAAACACCATAATTAAATCTCTGTAATCATGTAGGACAATGCGAACAAGTACTAGAATGTTAGAACCCTAATGCTTGAGAAAAGGTAAGTGAACACCGTCACTACATATTTGCCATCACGCAGGAGAGTCCAAATAAGTGTCCGAGCGTTTGAGCCCTAATGTATGAAAAATGGTAAGTAAACCCCATAATTACATATCTGCCATCATGCAGGAGGGTCCGAATAAGTGTCCGAGTGTTCGAACCCGAACACATGAGAAATGGTATGTAAACACCATAATTACATATCTAATATCATGTAGGAGAATCTGAATAAATATCCGAGTGTTCGAACCCCAATGCATGAATAATGGTAAGTAAACACCGTAATTACATATCTTTCATCATGTAGGAGAATTCGAATAAGTGTTCGAGTGTTTGAACCCTAATGCATGAGAAATGGTAAGTAAACACTATAATTACATATTTGTCATCATGCAAGAGGGTCCGAATTGCTGTCCAATTGTTCGAACCCTAATGCATGAGAAATGGTAAGTAAATACCGTAATTACATATCTGCCATCATACAAGAGTTTCTGAATAAGTGTCCGAGTGCTCGAACCCTAATGCATGAGAAATGGTAAGTAAACACCATAATTACATTTCTGCCATCATGTAGGAGAATCTGAAGAAGTTTCTGAGTGTTTGAACCCTAATGCATGTGAAATGGTAAATAAATACCATAATTACATATTTACCGTCATGTAGACGAATCCGGATAAGTGTCCGAGTGTTCGAATCCAAATGCATGAGAAATGGTAAATAAAAACCGTAATTATAGATCTACCATCATACAAGAGGGTCCGAATAAGTGTCCAAGTGTTCGACCCCTAACGCATGAGAAATGGTAAGAAAACACGATAATTACATATCTGCCATCATACAGGAGAATCCGAATAAGTTTCCGATTGTTCGAACCCTAATGCATTAGAAATGGTAAGTAAACACAGTAATTACATATCTGTCATTATGCAAGAGATTCCGAATAAGTGTCCGGGTGTTAAACACTAATGCATGAGAAATGGTAAGTAAACACCATAATTACATATCTGCCATCTTGCAAGAGGGTTTGAATAAGTGTCCGAGTGTTCAAACCGTAATGCATGAGAAATGGTAAGTAAACACCGTAATTACATATCTGCCATCTTGCAAGGGAATCCGAATAAGTGTCCGAGTGTTCGAACCCAAATGCATGAGAAATGGTAAGTAAACACCGTAATTACATATCTGCCATCATGCAAGGGAATCCGAATAACTGTCCGAGTGTTCGAACCCTAATGCATGAGAAATGGTAAATAAAACCATAATTACATAATTGCCATCAAGCTAGAGGGTCCGAATATGTGTCCGAATGTTCGAACCCTAACACATGAGAAATGGTAAGTATACACCGTAATTACATATCTGCCGTCATGTAGTCGAATCCGAATAAGTATATGCGTGTTCGATCCCTAATGCATGAGAAATGGTAAGTAAATATAATAATTATATATCTGCCATCATGCAGGAGAATCCGTATAAGTGTCCGAGTATTCGAACCCTAATGCATGAGAAATGGTGAGTAGACGCCATAATTACATACCTGTTGTCATGCTAGAGGGTCCGAATAGGTGTCCGAGTGTTCGAACCATTATGCATGAGAAATGGTAAGTAAACACCGTAATTACATATCTCTTATCATGCAAGAGAATTCAAATAAGTGTCCGAGTGTTTGAACCCTAATGCAAGAGAAATGGTAAGTAATTACCATAATTACATATCTGCCACCATGCAAGAGGGTCAAAATAAGTGTCCAAGTGTCCGAACCCTAATGCATGAGAAATGAAAAGTAAACACCGTAATTACATATCTACCATCATGTAGGAGAATCTGAATAACTGTCTGAGTGTTTGAAACATAATGCATGAGAAATGGTAAATAAACAGCATAATTGCATATCTGCCATCATGCAGGGGAATCCAAATAAGTGTCTGAGTGTTTGAATCCTAATGCAGGACAAATGGTAAATAAACACCATAATTACATATCTACCATTATGCAGAAAAATCCGAATGAGTGTCCGAGTGTTTAAACCCTAATGCATGAGAAATAGTAAGTAAACACCGTAATTACATATCTGCCATCATGCAAGAGAATCTGAATAAGTGTTCGAGTGTTCGAACCCTAATGCATGAGAAATGGTAAGTAAACACCGTAATTACACATTTGCCACCATGCAGGAGAATCCGAACAGGTGTCCGACTGTTCAAACCGTAATGCATGAGAGATGGTAAATAAACACCATAGTCACATATCTACCATCATGCAGAAGAATCTGAATAAGTGTCCGAGTGTTCGAACACGAATACATGATAAATGGTAAGTAAACATAGTAATTACATATCTGCCGTCGTTCATGAGAATCCGAATAAGTGTCCGAGTGTTCGAACCCTAATGGATGAGAAATGGTAAGTAAACACCATAATTACATATCTGCTATCATGCAATAGGGTCCGAATAAGTATCCGAGTGTTCGAACCCTAATGCATGAGAAATGGTAAGTAAACACCGTAATTACATATCTGCCATCATGAAGGACAATCCGAATTAGTGTCCGAGTGTTCGAACCCTAATGCAAGAAAAAAGGTAAGTAAACAGCAAAATTACATATCTGTCATCGTACAGGAGAATCCAAATAAGTGTCTGAGTGTTGGAACCCAAATGCATGAGAAATGGTAAATAAACAACATAATTACATGTCTGCAATCATGCAAGAGGGTCCGAATAAGTGTCCGATTGTTCGAACCCTAACGCATGAGAAATGGTAAGTAAACACCATAATTACATATCTGCCATCATACAGGAGAATCCGAATAAGTATCCGAATGTTCGAACCCTAATGCATGAGAAATGGTAAGTATACACCGTAATTACATATATGGCATCATGCAGGAGAATCCGAACAAGTATCCGAGTTTTCGAACCGTAATGAATGAGAAATGGTAAGTAAACACCATAATTACATATATACCATCATGCGAGAGGGTCCGAATAAGTGTCCGAGTGTTCGAACCCTAATGCATGAGAAATTATAAGTAAACACCGTAATTAAATATCTGTCATCATGCAGGAGAATCTGAATAAGTCGCCAAGTGCTCGAACCCTAATGCATGAGAAATGGTAAGTAAACACCATAATTACATATCTGCCATCATGCGGAAGAATCCGAATAAGTGTCCGAGTGTTCGAACCCTAATGCATGAGAAATGGTAAGTAAACACCATAATTACATATCTACCGTCATGCAAGAGAATCCGAGAAAGTATCCAATTGTTCGAACCCTAATGGATGAGAAATGGTAAGTAAACAAAGTAATTACATATCTGCCATTATGCAGGAGAATCTAAATAAGTGTCTGAGTGTTAGAACCCTAATGCATGAGAAATAGTAACTAAAACCATAATTACATATCTGTCATCTTGCAAGAGGGTCCAAATAAGTGCTCGAATTTTCGAACCTTAATGCATGAGAAATGGTAAGTAAACACCGTAATTACAAATCTGTCATCATGTAAGGGAATCTGAATCAGTGTCCAAGTGTTCGAACCCTAATGGATGGGAAATGGTAAGTAAACACCATAATTACACATTTGCCATGATGCAGGAGAATCCGAATAAGTGCCCGAGTGTTTGAACCCTAATGCATGAGAAATGGCAAATAACACAATAATTGCATATCTGCCATCATACAGAATAATCAGAATAAATGTCTGAGTGTTCGAACCCTAACGTATGAGAAATGGTACGTAAACGCCATAATTACATATCTCCCACAATGGAAGAGCGTCCGAATAAGTGTCCGAGTGTTCAAACCCCAATGCATGAGAAATGAAAAGTGAACACCGTAATTACAGATCTGCCATAATGCAGGAGAATCCGAATAAGTGTCCCAGTTTTCGAACCCTAATGCCAGAGAAATGGTAAGTAAACACTATAATCACATATCTGCCATCACGCAAGAAGGCCCGAATAAGTGCCCGAGTGTTCGAACTCTAATGCATGAGAAATGGTAAGTAAACAACATAATTACTTATCTGCCATCATGGAGGAGACTCTGAATAAGTGTCCGAGTGTTCGAACCCTAATGCATGAGAAATGGTAAATAAAAACTATAATTACATATCTGCCATCAAGCAAGAGGGCCCGAATAAGTGTCCGAGTGTTCGAACTGTAACGCATGAGAAATGGTAAGTAAACACCATAATTACATATCTGCCTTCCTGCAGGAGAATCCGAATAAGTATCCGCGTGTTCGATCCCTAATGCATGAGAAATGGAAAGTAAACATCGTAATTACATTTCTACCATCATGCAGGAGAATCCAACTAACTGTCCGAGTGTTCGAACCCTAATGCATGAGAAATGGCAAGTAAACACCATAATTACATATCTGCCACCATGCAAGAGCGTACAAATAAGTGTCCAAGTGTTCGAACCCTAATGCATGAGAAATGAAAAGTAAACACCGTAATTACATATCTACCATCATGCAGGAGAATCCGAATAAGTGTCCGAGTGTTCGAATCATAATACATGAGAAATGGTAAATAAACGGCATAATTGCATATCTGCCATCATACTGGGGAATCCAAATAAGTGTGTAAGTGTTTGAACCCTAATTTATTAGAAACGGTAAATAAACACCATAATTGCATATATGCCATCATGCAGAAGAATCCGAATAACTGTCCGAGTGTTCGACCCCAAATGCATGAGAAATGGCAAGTAAACACTGTAATTACATATCTGCTCTCGTGCAAGAGAATCCAAATAAGTGTATGAGTGTTCGAACTCCAATGCATGAGAAATGATAAGTAAACACCGTAATTACATATTTGCCACCATGCAGAAGAATCCGAATAAGTATCTGAGGGATCGAACCCGAATACATGAGAAATGGTAAGTAAATACCGTAATTACATATCTACCATCATGCAGGAGAATCCGAATAAGTGTCCGAGTGTTCGAACCCTAATGCATGAGAAATGGTAAATAAACACCATAATTACATATCTACCATCGTACAGGAGAATTCGAATAAGTGTCCGAGTGTTGGAAACCTAAGGCATGAGAAATGGTAAATAAACACCATAATTACATATCTACCATCATGCAAGAGGGTTCGAATAAGTGTCTGAGTGTTCGAACCCCAACGCGTAAGAAATGGAATGTAAACACCATAATTACATATCCACCATCATGCAGGAGAATCCGAATAAGTATCCGGGTGTTCGAACCCTAGTACACGAGAAACGAAAAGTATACACCGTAATTACATATCCGCCATCATGCAGGAAAATCCGAGTAAGTATCCGAGCGTTCAAACCGTATTGCATGAGAAATGATAAGTAAACATCATAATTACATATTTGCCATCGTGCAAGATGGTCTGAATGAGTGTCCAAGTGTTCGAACCCTAATGCATAAGAAATGGAAAGTAAACGCCGTAATTACATGTCTGTCATCATGCAGGAGAATTCGAATAAGTGTCCGAGTGATTGAACCGTAATGCATGAGAAATGGTAAGCAAACACTATAATTACATATCTGCCATCATGGAGAAGAATCCGAATAAGTGTCCAACTATTCGAACCCTAATACATGAGAAATGTTAAGTAAACACCATAATTACATATCTGTCATCATGCAAGATGGTCTAAATAAGTATCCGAGTGTTCGAACCCTAATGCATGAGAAATGTTAAGTAGACACCATAATTACATATCCGCCATCATGCAAGATAATCCGAAAAGTGTCCGAGTGTTCGAACTCTAATGCATGAGAAATGGTAAATAAAAACCATAATTACATATCTGGCACCAGGTAAGAGGGTCCGGATAAGTGCCCGAATGTTCAAACCCTAACACATGAGAAATGGTACGTAAACCCCAAAATTACATATCTGCAATCATGCCGGAGAATCCAAATAAGTGTTCGAGTGTTCGAATCCTAATGCATGAGAAATGGTAAGTAAACACCATATTTACATATCTGCCATCAAGCACAAGGGCCCAAATATGTGTCCGAGCGTTCAAACCCTAATGCATGAGAAATGGTAAGTAAACACCGTAATTACATATCTGCCATCATGCAAGAGAATCCGAATAATTGTCCGAGTGTTCGAAGCCTAATGCATGAGAAATGGTAAGTAAACACCGTAATTCCATATCTACCATCATGCAAGAGAATCCGAATAAGTGTCCGAGTGTTCGAGCCGTAATGCATGAGAAATGGTAAGTAAACACCGTAATTACATATCTGCCATCATGCAGGAGAATCCGAATAAATGTCCGAGGGTTTGACCCTTAATACATGAGAAATGGTAAGCAAACGCCATAATTGCGTATTTGTTATCTTGCCAGAGGGTCCGAAGAAGTATCCGAGGTTCAAACCGTAACGCATGAGAAATGGTAAGTGAACACCGTAATTATGTATCTAACATCATCCAAGAGGATCCGAATAAGTGTCCGAGTGTTAGAACCCTAACGCATGAGAAATGGTAAATAAACACCATAATTACATATCTGTCATCATGCAGTAGAATCTGAATAAGTGTCCGAGTAGGTGAACCCTAATGCATGAGAAATGGTAAAGAAACACCATAGTTATATATCTGCCATTATGCCGAAGAATTCGAATAACTGTCCCCATGTTCGAACCCTAATGCATGGGAAATGGTATCTAAACGCCATAATTACATATCTGCCATCATGCAAAAGGGACCGAATAAGTGTCCGAGTGTTTGAAGCCTAATGCCTCAGAAATGAAAAGTAATCACCGTAATTACATATCTGCTATCTTGCAGGAGAATCCGAATAAGTATCCCAGTGTTCGAACCATAATGCATGAGAAATGGTAAATAAGCAGCATAATTACATATCTGAAATCATGCCGGAGAATCCGAATAAGTGTCCGAGTGTTCGAACCCTAATGCATGAGAAATGGTAATAAACACCACAATTTTATATCTATCATCATGCAAAAGAATCCGAATAAGTGTCCGAGTGTTTGAACCCTAATGCATGAGAAATGGTAAGTAAACACCGTAATTACATATATGCTGTCATGCAGAAGAATTCGAATAAGTGTCCAAGTGTTCGAACCCTAATGCATGAGAAATGTTAAATAAAAATCATAATTACATATCTGCCATCATGCAAGAGGGTGCGAATAAGTGTCCAAGTGTTCGAACCCTAGCGTATGAAAAATGGCAAGTAAACACGATAATTACATATCTGCCATCATGCAGGAGAATCCGACCAAGTATCCGAGTGTTCGATCCCTAATGCATGAGAAACGGTAAGTAAACATCGTAGTTACATATCTGCCATCATGCAAGAGCATCCGAATAAGTGTCCAAGTGTTCGAACCCTAATGCATGAGAAATGGTAAGTAAACACAATAATTACGTATAAGCCATCATGCAAGAGGGTCCGAATAAGTGTCCGAGTGTTCGAACCCTAATGCATGAGAAATGGTAAGTAAACACCATAATTACATATCTGCAACCATGCAAGAGAATCCGAATAAGTGTTCGAGTGTTTGAACCCTAATGCATGAGAAATGGAAGGTAAAAACCATAATTACATATCTGCCATCATGCAGGAGAATCCGAATAAGTGTCCGAGTGTCTGAATCCTAATGCCTGAGAAATGGTAAATAAACACCGTAATTACATATCTACCATCATTCAAAAGGGTCCGGATAAGTGTCCGAGTGTTTGAACCCTAACACAATAGAAATGGTATGTAAACACCACAATTATATATCTGTCATCATGCAGGAGAAACCAAATAAGTCTCCGAGTGTTCGAACCCTAATGCATGAATAATGGTAACTAAACACCCTAATTACATATCCGCCATCATGCAGGAGAATCCAAATAAGTGTCCGAGTGTTCGAACCCTAATTCATGAGAAATGTTAAGTAAGCACCATCATTACATATCTGCCACCATGCAAGAGAATCTGAATAAGCGTCCGTGTGTTCGAACTCTAATGCATGAGAAATGGTAAGTAAATACTGTAATTACATATCTGTCATCAAGCAAGAGAATCTGAATAAGTGTCTGAGTACTCGAACCCTAATGCTTGAGAAATGGTAAGTAAGCCCCATAATTACATTTCTGACATCATTCAGGATAATCCGAATAAGTATCCGAGTGTTAGAACACTAATGCATGGGAAATGGTAAATAAACACCGTAACTACATATCGGCCATCATGTAGGAGAGTGCGAATAAGTGTCCAAGTGTTTCAACCATAATGCATGAGAAATAGTAAGTAAACACCATAATTACATATTTGCCACCACGCAGGAGAATCCGAATAAGTGTCCGAGTGTTCGAATGCTACTGCAAGAGAAATGGTAAATAAACACTATAATTACATATCTGCCATCTGCAGAAGAATCCGAATAAGTGTTCGAGTGTTCGAACACTAATGCAAGAGAAATGGTAAATGAAATCCATAATTATAGATCTGTCATCATGCAAGGTGGTCCGAATAAGTGTTCAAGTGTTCGAAACCTAACACATGAAAAATGGTAAGTAAACACCTTAATTACATTTCTACCATCACGTAGGAGAATCCGAATAAGTATCTGATTGTTCAAACCCTAATGCATGAGAAATGGTAACGAAACACTGTAATTACATATTTGCCGTTATACAGGAGAATCGAAAGAAGTATCCGAGTGTTAGAACCCAAATGCAAGAGAAATGGTAAGTAAACAGCATAATTACATTTCTGTCATTTTGCAAGAGAATCTGAATAATTGTCCGAGCGTTCAAACCCTAATGCATGAAAAATGGTAAGTAAACATTATAATTACATATCTGCCATCATGCAGGAGAATCCGAATAAGTGTCCGAGTGTTTGAACGCTAATGCATGAGAAATGGTAAATAAATACAATAATTCCATATCTACCACCATGAAGAAGAATCCGAATAACTGTCCGAGTGTACGAACCCTAATACATGAAAAATTGTAAGTAAACACCACAATTACATATCTGCCACCATGCAAGAGGGTCCTAATAAGTGTCTGAGTGTTTGAACCTTAATGCATGACAAATGAAAAGTAAACACCATAATTACATATCTACCATCATGCAGGAGAATCCGAATAAGTGTCCCAGTGTTCGAACCATAATGATTAAGAAATGGTAAATAAACAACATAATTACATATCTGCCACCATGCAGGAGAATCCAAATAAATGTCCGAGTGTTTGAACCCTAATGCATGAGAAATAGTAAATAAACACCATAATTACATATCTGCCATCATGCAGAAGAATCCGAATAAGTGTCCGAGTGTTCGAATCCAAATGCATGAGAAATGGTAAGTAAACACCGTAATTACATATCTGCCATCATGCAGGAGAATCCGAATAAGTGTCCGAGTGTTCGAACCCTAATGCATGAGAAATAGTAAGTAAACATCGAAATTACAGATCGGCCATCATGCTAGAAGGTCCGAATAAGTGTCCGAGTGTTCGAACCCTAATGAATGAGAAATGGTAAGTAAACACCGTCATTAGATATCTGCCATCATGCAAGAGAATCGGAATAAGTGTCCGAGTGCTCGAATCCTAATGCATAGGAAATGATAAGTTAACCCCATAATTGCATTTCTGCCACCATGCAGGACAATCCGAATAAGTATCCGAGTGTTAGAACACTAATGCATGGGAAATGGTAAGTAAACACTGTAACTACATATCGGCCATCATGCAGGAGAGTTCGAATAAGTGTCCGAGTGTTTCAATCCTAATGCATGAGAAATGGTAAGTAAACACCATAATTACATATTTGCGATCATGCAGGAGAATCTGAATAAGTGTCCGAGTGTTCGAATGCTACTGCAACAGAAATGGTAAATAAACACCATAATTACGTATCTATCATCTGCAGAAGAATCCGAATAAGTGTCCTAGTGTTCGAACCCTAATGCAAGAGAAATGGTAAATGAAATCCATAATTATAGATCTGCAATCATGCAAGGTGGTCCGAATAAGTGTTCAAGTGTTCGAAACCTAACGCATGAGAAATGGTAAGTAAACACCTTAATTACATTTCTACCATCACGTAGGAGAATCCGAATAAGTATCTGATTGTTCAAACCGTAATGCATGAGAAATGGTAAGTAAACACCGTAATTACATATCTGCCGTTATGCAGGAGAATCCAAAGAAGTATCCGAGTGTTAGAACCCAAATGCATGAGAAATGGTAAGCAAACAACATAATTACATATCTGCCATCTTGCAAGAGAATCCGAATAATTGTCCGAGCGTTCAAACCCTAATGCATGAAAAATGGTAAGTAAACACTATAATTACATATCTGCCATCATGCAGGAGAATCCGAATAAGTGTCCGAGTGTTTGAACGCTAATGCATGAGAAATGGTAAATAAATACAATAATTCCATATCTACCATCATGAAGAAGAATCCGAATAACTGTCTGAGTGTACGAACCCTAATGCATGAGAAATGGTAAGTAAACACCACAATTATATATCTGCCACCATGCAAGAGGGTCCGAATAAGTGTCCGAGTGTTTGAACCCTAATGCATGACAAATGAAAAGTAAACACCGTAATTACATATCTACCATGATGCAGGAGAATCCGAATAAGTGTCCCAATGTTCAAACCATAATGATTAAAAAATGGCAAATAAACAGCATAATTACATATCTACCACCATGCAGGAGAATCCAAACAAATGTCCGAGTGTTTGAACCCTAATGCATGAGAAATAGTAAATAAACACCATAATTACATATCTGCCATCATGCAGAAATATCCGAATAAGTGTCCGAGTGTTCGAATACCAATGCATGAGAAATGATAAGTAAACACCGCAATTACATATCTGCCATTATGCAGGAGAATCCGAATAAGTGTCCGAGTGTTCGAACCCTAATGCGTGAGAAATAGTAAGTAAACATAGAAATTACAGATCGGCTATCATGCTAGAGGGTCCGAATAAGTGTCCGAGTGTTCGAACCCTAATGGATGAGAAATGGTAAGTAAACACCGTCATTAGATATCTGCCATCATGCAAGAGAATCGGAATAAGTGTCCGAGTGCTCGAATCCTAATGCATGGGAAATGATAAGTTAACCCTATAATTACATTTCTGCCATCATACAGGACAATCCGAATAAGTATCCGAGTGTTAGAACACTAATGCATGGGAAATGGTAAGTAAACACCGTAACTACATATCGGCCATCATGCAGGAGAGCTCGAATAAGTGTCCAAGTGTTTCAACCCTAATGCATGAGAAATGGTAAGTAAACACCATAATTACATATCTGCCATCATGCAGGAGAATCTGAATAAGTGTACGAGTGTTCGAATGCTACTGCAAGAGAAATGGTAAATAAACACCATAACTACGTATCTATCATCTACAGAAGAATCCGAATAAGTGTCCTAGTGTTCGAACCCTAATGCAAGAGAAATGGTAAATAAAATCCATAATTATAGATCTGCAATCATGCAAGGTGGTCCGAATAAGTGTCGAAGTGTTCGAACCCTAACCCTTGCGAAATGGTAAGTAAACACCTTAATTACATATCTACCATCACGTGGGAGAATCCGAATAAGTATCTGATTGTTCGAACCCTAAAGCATGAGAAATGGTAAGTAAACACCGTAATTACATATCTGCCATTATGCAGGAGAATCCGAAGAAGTGTCCGAGTGTTAGAACCCAAATGCATAACAAATGGTAAGTAAACACCCTAATTACATATCTACCATCTTGCAAGAGAATCCGAATAAGTGTCCGAGCGTCTAAACCCTAATGCATGAGAAATAGTAAGTAAACACCATTATTACATATCTACAATCATGCAGGAGAATCCGAATAAGTGTCTGAGTGTTTGAACTCTAATGCATGAGAAATAGTAACTAAACACAATAATTACATATCTACCATCATACAGAAGAATCCAAATAACTGCCAGAGTGTTCGAACCCTAATGCATGAGAAATGGTAAGTAAACACCACAATTACATATCTGCCACCACGCAAGAGGGTCCGAATAAGTGTCCGAGTGTTTGAACCCTAATGCATGAAAAATGAAAAATAAACACCGTAATTACATATCTACCATCATGCAGGAGAATCCGAATAAGTATCCCAGTGTTCGAACCATAATGATTGAGAAATGGTAAATAAACAACATAATTACATATCTGTCACCATACAGGAGAATCTAAATAAATGTCCGAGTGTTTGAACCCTAATGCATGGGAAATGATAAATAAACACCATAATTACATATCTGCCATCATGCAGAAGAATCCGAATATGTGTCCGAGTGTTCGAATCCTAATGCATGAGAAATGGTAAATAAACACCGTAATTATATATCTGCCATCATGCAGTAGAATCTGAATAAGTGTCCGAGTGTTCGAACCCTAATGCATGAGAAATGGTAAATAAAAATCATAATTACATATCTGCCATTAAGCAAGAGGGTCCGAATAAGTGTTGGAGTGTTCGAACCCTAACACATGAGAAAAGGTAAGTAAACACCATAATTACATATCTGCCATCCTGTAGGATAATCCGAATAAGTATCTGAGTGTTCGATCCGTAATGCATGAGAAATGGTAAGTAAACATTGTAATAACATATCTGCCATCATGCTGGAGAATCTGAATAAGTGTCCGTGTGTTCGAACCCTAATGCGTGAGAAATGGTAAGTAAACACCATAATTACATATCTGCCATCATGCTAGAGGGTTCGAATAAGTGTCCAAGTATTCGAACCCTAATGGATGAGAAGTGGTAAGTAAACACCATAATTACATATCTGCCATCATGCAAGAGAATCTGAATAAGTGTCTGAGTGTTCGAACCCTAATGCATGAGAAATGGTAAGTAAACACCATAATTATATATCTGTCATCATCCAAGAGGGTATGAATAAGTGTCCGAGTGTTCGAATCGTAATGCATGAGAAATGATAAGTAAACACCGTAATTATATATTTGCCGCTATGCAGGAGAATCTGAATAAGTGTCCGACTATTCGAACCATAATGCATGAGAAATGGTAAATAAATATCATAATTAGATATCTACCATCATGCAGAAGAATCCGAATAAGTGTCCTATTGTTCAAACCCAAATCCGTGAGAAATGGTTAGTAAACATAATAGTTACATAGCTGCCATCATATAGGAGAATCCAAATAAGTATCCGAGTGTTCGAACCCTAATGCATGAAAAATGGTAAGTAAACACCGTAATTACATATCTGCCATCATGCAAGAGGGTCGGAATAAGTATCTGAGTGTTCGAACCCTAATGCATGGGAAATGATAAGTAAACACCGTAATTACATATCTTCCTTCATACAAGAGGGTCTGAATAGGTATCCGGGTGTTCGATCCATGACTTCAACAAAAAAGGCCTTTGGTGGCAGGTTGTTTTTGTCTCCAAACATCAAATTTTCATCACTAAAGTGATCTGCGACGAAAAAAAATTTGTCAGCACGTTCGTGGCCTGTACGTCGTCGCTAAAAGTACCTGGTGACGAAAAACAGTTTCGTCGCCTATTTTTGATTTTTAGCGACAAAATGTTTCGTCTCTAAATGTTGAATTTTTCATCCTCTATAACATTAATTTCGTCGCCAAAACTAAATAATATTTTATTTTAATTGTTTTTCACGACGAAATATTTCGTCACCAAATAGATTTTAGTGGCGAAAGTTTTCCTCACCAACAATATAGATTAAGGTGGCAAAAAAATCCATCACTAAAATGAGCAGAAAAGAAAATTCTTCAGTGACAAACATTTTTGTCAGCAAATATTTCAATTTAGCGACGAAATATTCGGCAAATGTGACAAAATTATTTGTTTGGTATTATATTATTAGTGACAAAATTATTCGTCATGTTTGAAAACTAATAGCGACATTTTTATTTCGTCACTAATAAAAATTAAAAAATTTGATAATGGGGGTACTTATTTTCTTCCGAAATTTTTTCTTTTCAGTAACAATTTCCTGCGCATTTCAATAACCTATTCAATAAAATATCTATTACAAATCAATATAGAAATCTGTTCATTTTCATAAACATCACAATCGAATTTCAGCACTATCCACAAAAATACAATATGAACTGTATGCGGATTATAAACATGTCTGCTAATATCTATAAAAAACGTTTACTAATATCTACAAAAATATAATATCAACCGCATGCGAATTACCAAACACATCTCCTAATACCCAACAAAAAACATGTCTACTAATATCAACAAAAATAAAATATCAAGGGCGGATTACCCAATATGCCTCGTAATACCAACAAAAATAGAAAATTTACAACGCAACCAAAATATACGTAAGGTAATATGAACAAAAACACAAAATGAGCTACCATCTTCCCTCCAAATTACCAAACATGTCCATATCAAATCTGCAAAAAAATGAAACACAAAAAAAAAAAAAAAAACAAAAAATTCAAGTTATTATCTTATCTATAAAATATACAATTTAATATGCATTTTTCGAATTAGTTTTCAAATCGAGAGTCCGGTGCAAGTTCCGTAATTTTACACAACTTACATTGGTCCCTCCTGATGTGTTCGAGATTTTCCCCAGGCCGTCCCGTGGCTATCGCATAATTTTGGCCCCTGAAGGTCTATTTTCAAACTTGAGTGTGAAAAAGTGCAATTTTAGATTTAGTTTTCAAACCGAGAGTATCGTGCTAGTTCCGTAAATTTCCACAACTTACATTGGCCCCTCCCGAGGTGTTCGAGGGGTTCCCCAGGCCGTCTCGTGGCTGTTGCAGGATTTTGGCATCCGATGGCCTAGTTTCAAGCTTAAGGGTGAAAAAGTGCATTTTTGGACTTAGTTTTCAAACTGGGAGTCCCGTGCTAGTTCCGTAAGTTTCCACAACTTACATTGGTCCCTCCTGACGTGTTTGAAGTGTTCCTTGGGCCGTCCTGACACTGTCGCACGATTTTGGCCCCCGAAAATCTATTTTAAAGATTAAGTGTGAAAAAATACAATTTTGGACTTAGTTTTCAAACCGAGAGTCTCGTGCTAGTTTCGTAAGTTTTCACAACTCACATTGGTCCCTCCCGAGGTGTTTGGGGTGTTCCCCGGGCCGTCTCGTGGCTGTTGCACGATTTTGGCATCCGGTGGCCTATTTTCAAACTTAAGTGTGAAAAAGTGACTTTTTGGACTTAGTTTTCAAACCGGGAGTCCCGTGCTAGTTCCGTAAGTTTTCACAACTTACATTGGTCCCTCCTGACGTGTTTGAGGTGTTCCCTGGCCGTCCCGTGGCTGTTGCACGATTTTGGCCCCTGAAGGTCTATTTTCAAGCTTAAATGTGAAAAAGTGTCTTTTTTGACTTAGTTTTCAAACTAAGAGTCCCGTGCCAGTTCCGCAAGTTTCCACAACTCACATTGGTCCCTTCCGAGGTGTTTGAGGTGTTCCCCAAGCTGTCTCGTGGCTTTTGCACGATTTTGGCATCCGGTGGCCTATTTTCAAGCTTAGGGGTGAAAAAGTGTTTTTTCGGACTTAGTTTTCAAACCGGGAGTCCCGTGCTAGTTCCGTAAGTTTTCACAACTTACATTGGTCACTCCCGATGTGTTTGAGGTGTTCCCTAGACCGTCCTGACGTTGTTGCACGATTCTGGCCCTCGAATGTCTATTTTCAAAATTAAGTGTGAAAAAGTACAATTTTGGACTTAGTTTTCAAACCGAGAATCCCGTGCTAGTTCCGTAAGTTTTCACAACTCACATTGGTCCCTTCTAAGGTGTTTGAGGTGTTTCTTGGGTCGTCTCGTAGCTATTGCACGATTTTGGCATCCGATGGCCTATTTTCAAGCTTAAGTGTGAAAAAGTGACTTTTTGGACTTAGTTTTCAAACCGGGAGTCCCGTGCTAGTTTCGTAAGTTTTCACAACTTACATTAGTCCCTCCCGACGTGTTTGAGGTGTTCCCCGGCCGTCCCGTGGCTGTTGCAAGATTTTGGCCCCTGAAGGTCTATTTTCAAGCTTAAGTGTGAAAAAGTACCTTTTTGGACTTAGTTTTCAAACCGAGAGTCCCATGCTAGTTCTATAAGTTTCCCAACTCACATTGGTCCCTCCCGAGGTGTTTGAGGTGTTCCCTAGGCCGTCTCATGGCTGTTGCACGATTTGGCCTCCAGTAGCCTATTATCAAGCTGAAGTGTGAAAAAGTGCCTTTTTATACTTAGTTTTCAAACCGGAAGTCCCGTGGTAATTCCGTAAGTTTTCACAACTCACATTAGTTCCTCGCAAGGTGTTTGAGGTGTTCCCTAGGCCATCTCATGGCTATTGCACGATTTTGGCCTTCGATGGCATATTTTCAAGCTTAAGTGTGAAAAAAGACATTTTTGGACTTAGTTTTCAAATCGGGAGTCCCGTGCTAGTTTCGTAAGTTTCCAAAACTCACATTGATCCCTCCCGAGATTTTTGAGGTGTTCCCCGGGCTGTCTCGTGGTTGTTGCACGATTTTGGCCTCCGGTGGCCTATTTTCAAACATAAGTGTGAAAAAGTGTCTTTTTGGACTTAGTTTTCAAATTGGGAGTCCCGTGCTAGTTCTATAAGTTTCCACAACTCACATTGGTCCCTAGTTCCATAAGTTTCCATAACTCACATTGATCCCTCCTGAGGTGTTTGAGGTGTTCTCCAGGCCGTCTCGTGACTGTTATACGATTTTGGCTTCCGGTGACCTATTTTCAACCTTAAGAGTGAAAAGTGCCTTTTTGGATTTAGTTTTCATATCAGGAGTCCTGTGCCAGTTCCGTAAGTTTCCACAACTCACATTAGTTTCTCCCGAGGTGTTTGAGGTGTTCCTTGGGCCGTCTCATGGCTGTTGTACGATTTTGGCCTCCGGTGGCCTATTTTCAAGCTTAAGTGAGAAGAAATGTCTTTTTGGACTTAGTTTTCAAACTGGGAGTTCTGTGCTAGTTCTGTAAGTTTTCACAGCTCACATTAGTCCCTCCCGAGGTATTTGAGGTGTTCCCTGGACCGTCTCGTGGCTGTTGCATGATTTTAGCCTCCGATGGCCTATTTTCAAGTTTAAGTGTGAAAAAATGTCTTTTTGGACTTAGTTTTCAAGTCGGGAGTCCCATGCTAGTTCCGTAAGTTTCCACAGCTTACATTGGTCCCTCCCGACGTGTTTGAGGTTTTCCCCAGGCCGTCTCGTTAATGTTGCACGATTTTGGCCCATGAATGTCTATTTTCAAGCTTAAGTGTGAAAAAGTGCAATTTTGAACTTAGTTTTCAAACCAAGAGTCCCGTGCTAGTTCCGTAAGTTTTCACAACTCACAGTGGTCCCTCCTGAGGTGTTAGAAGTGTTCCCAGGCCGTCTCGTGGCTGTTGCACGATTTTGGCCTCTCGTGGCCAATTTTCAAGGTTAAATGTGAAAAAGTGCCCTTTTGGACTTAGCTTTCAAACCGGGAGTCCTGTGCTAGTTCCGTAAGTTTCGACAACTCACATTGGTCCCTCCCGAGATGTTTAAGGTGTTCCTCAGCCCATGTCATGGCTGTTGCACTATTTTGGCATCTGATGGCCTATTTTCAAGCTTAAATGTGAAAAAGTATATTTTTGGACTTAGTTTTCAAACCGGGAGTCCCGTGCTAGTTCCGTAAGTTTCCACAACTCATATTGGTCCCTACCGAAGTGTTTTAGGTGTTCCATAGGCCGTCTCGTGACTGTTGCACGATTTTGACCTCTGGTGGCCTATTTTCAGGCTTAAGTGTGAAAAAGTGCATTTTTTTTACCTTAGTTTTCAAACCGGGAGTCCCGTGCTTGTTCCGTAAGTTTCCACAACTCACATTGGTAATCCAGATAGTAACTTCCATCCATCCAATTTTAGTAACATGAATAGATGCTTGCAAAGTCAATGAAGCATTCCCGGCACAATTTTTGAAGGGCGTATGGTATAAGAGTTTACTGAGGTGGTGAAGGTTTTTTTGACGTGATGAAGCAGTGTTGCTAATTGAGTCTTTTGAAGCTTGTGGCTGCAGTTTTGCTGGGTGTGGCTATGGTCTCTCCTACTTATTTCCATGTTGCTGCTGATTGCTCTTTGTTCTTAGTTGTAATACTTTGTTGTGGAGTGGGATGTTTTCTCTATAATGAGTGAAGAATGTGATGCATTTTTAAGATTTGTTGTTGGCCTCTCTAGTCAGATTGTCTCACTGTGTTACTGTCAAATTGTCAATTTAGGGCATGTTTGATTGGATAGATTAGAGTATGAAATTGGGATTATTAATTTGTAGATCCAATTATCCTATGTTTGTTTTAACATTTTAGTTTAGGATAATTAATCCAATAAATTTATAGGATTATTAGTAATGGGGTAGGGGTGGGATTATTAATCCAATGGATATTAATCTAATTGGATAGTGAATACCACACTAATTTAATAGGATTATTAATACTTCACTATTAGTCTTGTGAATCAAACATGACCTTAGAAGACTACTCAACATATGCACAACATTCATACGAAATAGTTTGCATAAGATTCTTGCCATTTGAGAAAATAACTATAAATTATAACCAAGAAAATAAACAGAACTATGATTTTAGAAGGCAAAAATTCATGATAAATGGATGTAGGCTAAATTGATCAAAATCATAAAATGGGGAAAAAAATGCTTATAGTAGTAACAGAGTTCAAACACCCCATTCAAACAGATTAGTAAGTCAGTTTGCTTGGATTTGCAATAATGCCTTGTCCATCATACAAATTCTAACAGTGATTGTCAAGCTAGAGGACTTCGCATTACTTCACCTCATCCATGTAATCTACTAAAAAATTTGGTGAATCAAGTGAATGATGATATGATTTGACCTAAGTTATTTGTTGGAGGAATTCAAATTCAAATATATTTTAAGTTTCATGATGATGCACATGCACCCGTCCTAAATGACTAAAGCTTAGACTACGGGCTTTCATCTTTAGAATATATCCAAACAGACCATTCTCCTAGAGACTTACTAATTGTTTTTCTTATTCAGAAAGGCCTTTATCCATCTGTTCAAATAGAGCACCCCATCTAGCTTGATGCACATCAACATGCACACTCGTATTGTTAGAGCATCCAGCAGCAGAATTTTTCATAACATATGGATCATTCTTTTTATTACATGAGAATTCCCGTGACATTAGCAAAGGCAATTCTGTATGAATCATAGATTGATCTCTCTTCTTACTGCGTCAAAATGCTGCAAGTACAGAAAGCAGTACATAACCATACATGTATAAAGGAGTTCTAATCAAAGATGAGTAAAATCTTCCCTGATAAGCATTACATTACCAGCAAGATGCCCTTTAGTGTCTTGATGAAGGAGTTCCAACCATTGAGAAGCTACACTAGCGGCTGACAATCAAAGAAACATTCATATCAGAAGGTGTGAAAGCTTAATTTTAATTAACATTATTCATCTAACATATTAATGTTGCTCAACTTTTCACCATGCAAAAGAACATAGCTTCAAATTTCTTTGAACATGTCCTTTAAAGTTTCTATTCAATTTCTTACTATTTTCTAGAATTTCCTGCAGATTGCAAAGTCTGATACACATATAGAACA
Organism: Camellia sinensis; assembly: GCF_055761805.1. Lineage (NCBI taxonomy): Eukaryota > Viridiplantae > Streptophyta > Magnoliopsida > Ericales > Theaceae > Camellia > Camellia sinensis. The sequence continues at coordinate 871,939 of NW_028128989.1, read as the reverse complement.
AGAGCAGAGCAACAGCAGCCATAGCAGCAGCCAAATCTAAGCAAATCTAAAACATACAAATAAAATCAGTTACAGTAGCCAGATAAAAAGAGCATTGCCCACACATACCAGCAGCAACTCATAGCAGTAGAAAGAGGATATCAAAAAAGAAAAAAAAAAAAACAGCAACAACAGATTCCAACAGGGCCAAAACATTGCTAACAGATTCCAACATCAACCAGCAAGAACTAAGCATGGCTGAGTAGCCAAGAAGCAAAACACCCATCAGCCAAGAAGCAAAAACACCCTACAAACAAAACACCCACATCAAAACACCCATCAACACACCAGAGACCATCGCACAATACATTTCGGCCAATCGGCCAACTATTTGCTCGCAAAGAGAAAATTACACAAAATCTTTTCAATCTCTTAAGGAAAATAAAATTAAATTAAATTAAAAAAACCAAGATATTTGGACCTCATTCAAATTAAACCTCTTTTTTTTTTTTTATATATACAAAACAAAAACATCTCAATTAGGATAAAAAACATGTGCCAACCTCCCAATGCAAATGCTGACTCTCTCACTAGTGCTTGTGGGATTGAAGCATCTCAATTAGTTGTTGGACAACACCTTTTTGAACAATGTGCACCTGCACAAATCATATATAAAACTATAAGAGTGTATAACAGTGGATGGGATGTGTTCAAAAAATTTAAAATTAATTTTAACTATTTCGTTCCACTTTATAGTCTTTATGGCAGCAAATTGCCCAAGTAGCAAAGTTGCTTGTCTTTGACTCTCTAACCAGCAAGAACTGTAATTGAAATCAAAATATTATTAAAATACAAAAATTGAAGGAAAAGTAGGAGAGGGGCAGCAAGCTCCAAATTATTTAGAGGCCTAGTTCCTACAATATGAATTTGTTGATTTGCTTGCAGCCAACTAAGGATTGTGTAGCCAAAACACTAAAAATAATATCATAGCAGAAAATTTATGGGCCATTGAATGAGTTATCTTTTATTTTATTTTCTTTCTCTTACTAGTTTCTTTGGCTGCTTGTTCTTTCTCTATGAACACCAAACTAGTTTCAAATTTTTAGTTTCACCAAACCATTCAAGGTACACCTAGTTTTTTCACCAAACTAGTGTGTAGTTATTTGGAAAACATATTCTAAAAAAACCAAATAGTGTTTTAGTATAATAAAATGGACCATCTATAAAAATCCAGTAGCTATTCCCACTATAAAAATGCGAGGAAAACAAAGTTCCCAAACTGACTTCTTTTACTTTTCTTCTCTGTGACTTCTTAGCATCACAAGTAATAACATTTAAAGTTTTTAGCAATAACATTTTCAGATATATCATCTTAAAGTGACAAGTAAACTTTCTTCAACAATTCTAAATATAAGAGGTTACCACATTATGTCATGGTTAAACCTCAACACACAATCAGAAATTAAGAGGGGGGGGGGGGGGGGGGGTGGTTGTAAACACAATAATAGCAATGAAAAAGGCATCATTTAATAAGGGAAGAGATTAAAAAAGAGACATGCTATCACTAAGTCGTGGACACTACATTTAGAACATCAACAAATTAAGCTTCTTCTTCTTCTTCAATTATATTATTATATATTATATAAATATAAAATGAATGAAATCTAAATTTTGGATTTTAACAGTTTGATTGGTTTAATCATACAAACCAATCCAACAAAAATCCTATTACTAATATCGAATAGATGATTTGCATTTCCCCAATATAACGAACCGGAAAAAGGGAAGTCCTCTTGGTTTTTTGTTTTGCTTTTTTTTTTTTTTTATTTTTTTATTTTTTTAATTTTTAATTATGATACAAATCAACTAAATTTATCAATCATTGAATAAAAATGATGATGAATTAGGCAAAATAATGTACCTCTGGAACATGGAAGAAAACCACCCTTTCTTCTTTGTACCTCTATTCTTTTTTGTTATCTTTTTCTTTGGCTCTTCTTTGGAAATCATGTTAACAATAGTATCAAAGTCAAAAGGAGCAAAATATTAAAGGGAAAAAAAAATGCACCCAAATGTTGATTGTTGACAAGTAACCAGATGTTGTTTACGATACTTGTCTTAAGGAGAAAATAAATAATACATTTTCCAGTATTTCTAACAAATATACAAAATCTAACTCTATCAAGGAATATGTAAAAGTTTATGTTCCTTTTCTCTGGTAAATATGCATCTAAAGGGAGAAGCTAATTCTCTCTTCCTTTTTTCTTCTTTCTCTTCTTCTTCTTTTTTAAAAAAACAAAAAATAAACTAGAGGAAGAAGTTAGGGATGTTTGCACTATAAAATTGATTAGGGAAAATCTGCACATAAACAACTAAACCTAATGATTTAGCTCCTAAATATATTGACATTGCACAAACCACGGAATCTAAAAGCTAGCTATATTTCACAATCGTAATTCTGTCACGATCTAGATCACCGATTTTGACTCTGAAATGGGCTACACGTAGTCGTCACAAGCCAAAATGATAGTCAAAGATTTAGTAAATCTCGCTTCAAACGAATCGCAAAGTGTCGTAGATCACAAAAACAAAGACAACAGAAACTGAAAATGGATCAAGAAATTGAGAAATTCACCTTCAATGGGTGGGAAATCCTTGCACAAATCGCTGGCCACGGAGCGAATTTCAGTCGTGAGGCAAGAAACATCGTCGGAGAGGGGAGTGAAGGGTTACTTGTCGTAATAAGAAGCGAGAAAAGCCCTAGTTATCGAAACCAGACCGTCCATGGAAGCCATTGAAGAGACGACTATGAAGAGATCGCTCGAACTGTGAAGAAGAAGAACTGAGTGCTGTCGATCGATCTCTCGAACTGTGAAGAAGAAGAACCGATTTCGGTCTATCTGCTTCTATAGCTGCCAATACATTTTTATTTCCCTCTAAAATATTTTTAGCAACTACACCATTTATTGGTGACAAAAATAATTTTGTCACTAAATAATATTAAAATATTAAAAATTAATTGTGACAAAAATATATTTTTCATTAATAATTTTATAATTGGTGACCAATTTTTTCGTCACCAAAAATTTCAATTTTGGTGCCCTCCGAAAAAATTAGTGGGAAAAATCTTCACTAACAAAAAATATATAAATAGCGACAACAAATAATTTCGTCACTTAATTTTTTTTATTATGATTTAGATTGGTGACAAAATTTTATTTTTGTCTTTAAAAATTGTACATTTGAGAGGAAACATTATTTTCGTCAATAAAAGATACGTATTTCGTGACAAAATTTATTTTCGTCATTAGTTTTCGTCTTTAAAAACTATTTTTAATGTAGTGCCAAATGCATGAGAAATGGTAAGTAAACATCGTAATTACATATCTGCCATCATACAGGAGAATCCGAATAAGTGTCCGAGTGTTCGAACCCTAACGCATAAGAAATGGTAAGTAAACACTGTAATTACATATCTGCCATCATGCAAGAGGGTCCGAATAAATATCCGAGTGTTCGATCCCTAATCCATGAGAAATGGTAAGTAAATACCGTAATTACATATCTGCCATCATGCAAGAGGGTCCGAATAAATGTCCGAGTGTTCGAACCCTAATGCATGAGAAATGCTAAGTCAACACCGTAATTAAATATCTGACATCATGCAAGAGGGTCCGAATAAGTGTCCGAGTGTTCGACCCAAAATGCATAAGAAATGGTAAGTAAATACCGTAATTACATATCTGCCATCATGCAAGAGGGTCTGAACAAGTATCCGAGTGTTCGATCCCTAATGCATGAGAAAAGGTAAGTAAACATCATAATTACATATCTGCCATCATGCAGGAGAATCTGAATAAGTGTTCGAGTGTTCGAACCCTAATGCATGAGAAATGGTAAATAAACACCATAACTATATATCTGCTATCATGCAGGAGAATCCGAATAAGTATCTAAGTGTTCGAACCCTAACGCATGAGAAATGGTGAGTGAACATCGTAATTACATATCTACTATCATAAAAGAGAATCCTTATAAGTTTCCGAGTGTTCGAACCCTAATGCATGAGAAATGGTAAATAAACACAATAATTACATATCTGCCATCATGCAAGAAGGTTCGAATAAATGTCCAAGTGTTCGAACCCTAATGCATGAGAAATGGTACGTAAAAACAATGTAATTACATATCCGCGATCATGCAAGAGAATCCGAATAATTGTCCGTGTGTTCGAACCCTAATGCATGAGAAATGGTAAGTAAACACTATAATTACATATCTGCCATCATCATCGAAGAGGGTCCGAATAAGTGTCCGAGTGTTCGAACTGTAACGCATTGGAAATGATAAGTAAACACCGTAATTACATATCTGCCACCATGTAGGAGAATCCGAACAAGTGTCCGAGTGTTCGAACCATAATGCATGAGAAATGGTGAATAAACACCGTAATTACATATCTACCACCACGCAGAAGAATCTGAATAAGTGTATGACTGTTCGAACCCGAATGCATGAGAAATGATAAGTAAACATAGTAAATGCATACCTGCCATCATACAGGAGAATCCGAAAAAGTGCAAGGGTGTTCGAACCCTAACGCATGAGAAATGGTAAGTAAACACCGTAATTACATATCTGCCGTCATGCAAGAGGGTCCGAATAATTATCCGAGTGTTTGAACCCTAATGCATGTGAAATGGTAAGTAAACACCGTAATTACATATCTGCCCTCATGCTAGAGCGTCTGAATAACTATCTGAGTATTTGATCCCTAATGCATGAGAAATGGTAAGTAAACATCTTAATTACATATCTGCGATCCTGCAAGAGAATCCGAATAAGTGTCCGCGTGTTCGAACCCTAATGCATGAGAAATGGTAAGTAAACACCGTAATTACATATATGCGATCATGCAAGAGAATCCGAATAAGTGTCCATGTGTTCGAACCCTAATGCATGAGAAATGGTAATTAAACACCGTATTTACATATCCGCTATCATGCTGGAGAATCCGAACAAGTGTCCGAGTGTTCGAACCCTAATGCATGGGAAATGATAGGTAAACACCGTAATTGCATATCTGCCATCATGCAAGAGAGTCCGAATAAGTGTTTGAGTGTTAGAACCCTAATGCATGAGAAATGGTAAGTAAACACCGTAAATACATAACTACCATCAACCAGGATAATCCGAAGAGGTGTCCAAGTATTTAAACCCTAATACATGAGAAATGGTAAATAAACACCATAATTATATATCTGCCATCTTACAGAAAAATGCAATTAAGCGTCCGAGTGTTCGAACCCTAATACGTGAGAAATGGTAAGTAAAGACAATAATTACACATCTGACATCATGCAAGAGGGTCGGAATAAGTGTCCGAGTGTTCGAACCCAAATGCATGAGAAATGGTAAGTAAACACCATAATTACATATCTGCCATCATGCAGGAGAATCCGAATAAGTGTCCGAGTGTTCGAACCCTAACGCATGAGAAATGGTAATAAAAACCATAGTTACATATCTGCCATCACGCAAGACGGTCCGAATAAGCGTCCGAGTGTTCGAACTCTAACGCATGAGTGTAGATACCCCATTTTTGACCGTCCTCAAGACTTGGACGTCACCGTTTGAACACTCGGTGATTATCCACGTTTGTGTTCGTTTGGAGTTCCCGGAAGTCTCGGCTCGCGTGCTCTGCCTCAAGATCTCCAAACTTGACTGTTTAGTGTCTGGTTTCACACCGAACACTTGTGTTTTGCCTTGGAAGGGCAGGGAATGCCTTGTGAGGCATCCCCACACACCATCGGCTATGGCTAGAGGCCACCGGCTGGTCGTTTGCTGCCATCGGCACTTGTTGTTGCCGGTCGGCACATTTTATTGCCGGTCGGCATATTTTGTTGCCGGTCGGCACTCTTTTTTGTCGAAATGACATTTTTGGGCAGCCGACCACTGTTCATCCACTTTATAGAGATATTTTGTGCCAGCTGTGATAGCTGGCACCAACTCTGCCTCCCTCCATACACGTGTATGGAGGGATCTCCCTCTAAGCAAGCTTGTTGTATAAGCTTTGCAAGAGGGAGTCTTATAAGAGGAAGGGTCTTCCTCTTTGATCTAGGTTAGAATTTTGGAACCAAAAACCAGAGCTTTGAGATATAGATACACTCTATCTCTATATCTCCCTCTCTCCCCTCCTGTGTGTGTTTCCTTGGCCTAAAGTTGGATTTTACCTTACTTTTGCACCATTACACACACTATTACACCTTACTCCAAGATTGAGGAACTTGGGGGGTTGATTCTTGAGTTTTTGGACTGGTTTTGATCAAAAGAAGAGGGCTAGACCATTTGTTCTTCAAAGGTTCTTCAAGGGTGAGCATCTTGCTTTATATTCCCCAAACTTGCAATAGTTTTTTTACCTATCTTGCTTGCTGTTTTAGCTCTTGTGTATAACATAAAAAGGGCTTGTATTTTCATGCTTTAGAACTTTCATTAAGGTCGTTTTGTGGTTTGAGTGCAAACTCACCCTTCTAGGCCTTGTTTGGTCCATTTTGGTGCCTCTTTGGTATGGCTTTGTTCACTTCAGTGTTTTGGTCCTTTCACCACTAAAAAAAATAGTTGATTTTCAGTGTTAAAAAAGGTGGTTTGAAGTCTTGCATAGGGGAGGGACACCCCTCTCCCTTCATTGTTTTGTTTCCTTGCTTTTTGGCTTAAAAGGGTAGCATGTGTGCTTGATCATTCTTGGCCTCATTTCAGAAGTTTTTTAGGTGTTTTAGGTCATATGTAACCTCTGTTTTGGGCCGGATTTGTGCCTCCTTGCATGCTTGTAGTACTTGCTTTGTATTGCTCCATTTTGCTTAGAAGTGCATCTCGTGATTAGGCCATGATTCTTGTGTGTGTTGGCTTAGTTCCATGAAGCTTTTAGTATTGTTTTTCCATGCTTAAAGTCTGTTGGTTATCCATTTGGTCATGCTTGACATGTTTGTTATGGGTGTTATGTATTTTGGCTTGAAAGCTTTGAGCATGTTGACTTCTAGCATGCATGATTGTGATCACCCTCATGATTTAACATCATTTAGGACCACATTTTAGTCCAAGAATCATGTTTGTATGTGTGCATGCATGACCTCTTTTATGCCTTGAGGGTGTACCCTCTTATGCCTAGGAATGAGCCTTGGTGCACATGCCTCTTGGGAGTCACCTTAGCTGCCATATTAGGAGGATTTCGAGTCCTATCTTGGTCTGTAAAATTCTGTTTTTACTTGTTTTAATCATGCCATGAGAGGTCATGTTGGTGGGGGTAAAATGTCTTTTTTTGTACCTTAAACTTGGGACCATTAGTTTGCTTGTTAGCATGAGATATTGGCCCACCTTTTAGACATCTTTTGGCCACTGTTTTGGGGCGGATTAAGGTCTGTCCCTTTATGGCTTAAGGCCCCATTGCATGCTTGTTCCATGTTTGTCGCATGGTTGCTTCATTAAGCCTCGTAGCATGTTAATCCCATTCTCAAATTGGTCCATGTTTGCATCATATTTGTACCTTGTATGCTTGGCATTACACATTTGTCATGTTGGTTGCATAATGCTTGTTGTGCTTTACATCTTGGTATCATGTTGCATTTTGAGCCATGTTTGCATAACATGCATTGCATTTACTTGGTTTGGGGTGTCAAACCAAATGTGGGAATCAAGGAACATTCATACTTCAAGTGATGTAATGTGCCTTGATTCTCGGTCACCGGGGTCTTTGACTCCAACTTGATAAGGCTTCGGTTTTCATTTTGTTTGTTGCATGCATCTTTATATCAAATGGCAAATTTGATTCTTTGAGCCACCATGCACCATTGATGGTTCGAGGATCGAGGGACATGCTTCCTTGAGTTCAAAACATGATAGGAAGTATGACCATGCTTACATGTGCCTGAAAACCCCATGCCATGCACTGTCTATTCTCTGTTTGCTGTCAAAACTGTCTCTGCAGGAAGTTTCTGCCGACCGGCAGAATTCAGTGCCGCCCGGCAATATTTTAAGTGCCGATTATCAATTCAACAGCCGATGGAAATTCTGGAGTGCCGGTAGGTATTCTGTCTGGCCGGTGGTGCTCTTCAGTGTGTAAGGAACCTTCTCCAGAACTTGGGCAATTTTCAGAGAGATAAGGCAATACAAACAGAAGTGGCAGGGGTATGGTACAGGTTTTTCGGGCGAGCCAAATTCCGAGCATGCATCATCTGCGCATCCCGAGGCAGAGGCTGTGGCCACCCTCTTCTTTCTTTTGCATCCTTCCTTTTAATTAATTAAGAATTCTGTAATAATTTTATTTGTTTATTATTTGGGACTGTAATATTTATTTGGGCCCTCCGAGTGAGGGCAAATCTGTAATAAGTGTGGGTGAGTGTGTGTATGTCTTCCAATCCCCATTTCTTTCTTCCCTTTTATTTACCTGCTTATGGTGGTAGATTAGGGCATTTTTGAAATTAGCATACCTTATGCTATGCATGCGTGCATTCATGCATTTGTATTGCATGCATTAGGCTCGGTACATCATGCTAACTGCATTCGTATTTTCAAATTCCAAATTGAATACATGAATCAATTGGTTGCATCTCATATGCCATATTTAGGTTAACCGAGCCTTTTCTAATTACATTTTTGCATGCGATGCATTAGTCATTTTAACATGGACTAGGACATGCATATTTGCTAACTAGTTTACTGTTTTGGCACGGAGTTCAATGTAAGTAGTTATGCTTTAGCATCCCGCATGCGTGTGAATGTTGTCATGATAGCATGATTACCATGAGGCTAGCTGCTTATGTGATATAACTGCTTGAATGCCTGTGGATGGAGGTTGAATCACCTAAATTAGAATAAAGCATTAAAACTGTGAGTTTTTTAAGCCCACTAGATAGTGGCAAAATCATCTTCTCTAAAAGCCCACTTAAGGGTGGCAAAATCTGCATTTTAGCCTACTTGCGAGTAACAAACCATTTTCAAAACAAACATGAAATGTTTTGTTCCAATTTGGGCGATTTGGTCTATACTTGTTTGCTGCGCGCATAACATAGTAATTCTAGGCTAACAATTGGTTTAAGAACACATAAACGTTCTCAAAACAGAATATCACGGTTAGTAGAGGCCGGTCTTCAGACCGGGCGAAAGGGGGTGCTCATAGCTGACCTTCCCCGATCGTACCTAAGCTCCCGAGCCGAGACAACACCGGTGATGACGGACATGTGGCCTTCGGCACCGAGTCAGGGTTTCCTAAATTTCCCCATTTTAAAAATATTTAGGTGGCGACTCTGTATTTGGCAAAGCAGTCCATGTTTGGCATTACTTTTTCAAAAATCTGTTTCTCAAAATGATTTGCCAGATTTGGACTCTTTGGTTCAGATTAAGAACCGTGAAACAAAATCGAGTCCGAACTGTAGCATGAGGCCCACGGGCGCGTGTACAACGAGAAATGGTAAGTACACACCAGAATTACTTATCTACAATCATCCAAGAGAATCCGAATAAGTGTCCGAGTGTTCGAAACCTAATGCATGAAAAATGGTAAAGTAAACACCGTAATTACATATCTGCCATCATGCAGGAGAATCCGAATAAGTGTCCAAGTGTTCGAACCCCAATGTATGAGAAATGGTAAATAAAAACCATAATTAAATATCTGTCATTATGCAAGACGGTTTGAGTAAGCGTCCGAGTGTTCGAACCCTAACATATAAGAAATGGTATGTAAAAACCATAATTACATATCTGCCATCATGCAGGGGAATCCGAATAAGTATCTGAGTGTTCGAACCCTAATACATGAGAATATGGTAAGTAAACGCTGTAATTACCCATTTGCCATCATGCTGGACAATGCGAATAAGTGTCCGAGTGTTTGAACCCTAATGCATGAAAAATGGAAAGTAAAAACCATAATTATATATCTGCTCTCATGTAAGAGGGTCCGAATAAGTGTCCGAGTGGTCGAACCCTAATGCAAGAGAAATGGTCAGTATACACCAAAATTACATATCTACCATCATGTAAGAGAATCCGAATAAGTGTCCGAGTGTTCGAACCTTAATGCATGAGAAATGGTAAGTAAACACCATAATTACATATCTGCCATCATGCAGGACAATCCGAATAAGTGTCCAAGTGTTCGAACCCTAACGCATGAGAAATGGAAAATGAAAACCATAATTACAAATCTGCCATAATGCAAGACGGTCCCAATAAGCGTCCCTGTGTTCGAACCCTAACGGATGAGAGATGGTATGTAAACAACATAGTTACATATCTGCCATCATGCAAGACGGTCCGAATAACCGTACGAGTGTTTGAACCCTAACGTATGAGAAATGGTATGTAAACACCATAATTACGTATCTGCCACCATGCAGGGGAATTTGAAAAAGTATCCGAGTGTGCGAACCATAATACATGAGAAATGGTAAGCAAATACCGTAATTTCATATTTGCCATCATGCAGGAGAATCCGAATAAGTGTCCGCGTGTTCGAACCATACTGTATGAGAAATGGTAAGTAAAAACCATAATTACATATCTGCCATCATGTAAGAGGGTCCGAATAAGTGTCCAAGTGTTTGAGCTCTAATGCATGAGAAATGGTAAGTAAACACCAAAATTACATATCTACCGTCATGCAAGAGAATCCGAATAAGTGTCTGAGTGTTCGAACTCTAATGCATGAGAAATGGTAAGTAAACACCGTAATTACATATCTAGCATCATGCAGGAGAATCTGAATGCGTGTTCGAGTGTTCGAACCCTAATGCAAGAGAAATGGTAAATAAAAACCATAATTACATATCTGCCATATTGCATAACGGTCCGAATAAGCGTCCGAGTGTTCAAACCCTAACGCTTGAGAAATGGTATGTAAACACCATAATTACATATCTGCCATCATCCAGGGGAATCTGAATAAGTATCCGAGTGTTCGAACCCTAATACATGAGAAATGGTAAGTAAACACTGTAATTATATATCTGCAATCGTGGAGGAGGATCCGAATTAGTGTCCAAGTGTTCCAACCCTATTTAATGAGAAATGGAAAGTATACACCACAATTACATATCTGCCATCAGGTAAGAGAGCCCAAATAAGTGTCCGAGTGTTCGAACCCTAATGCATAAGAAATGACAAGTAAAAACTGTAATTACATAACGGCAATCATGCAAGAGAATCCGAATAAGTGCCCGAGTGTTTGAACCCTAATGCATGAGAAATGGTAACTAAACACCATAATTACATAACTGCCATCATGCAGGAGAATCCGAATATGTATCTGAGGGTTAGAACCCTAATGCTTGAGAAATGGTAAGTAAACACCATAACTACTTATCTGCCATCATGCAGAAGATTCTGAATAAGTGTCAGAGTGTTCTAACCCTAATGCATGAGAAATTGTAAGTAAACACCATAATTACATATTTGTCATCATGTAGGAGAATCCGAATAGGTGTCCGAGGGTTTGAACCCTAATGCATGAGAAATGGTAAATAAACACCATAATTACATATCTGCCATCATGCAAAAGAATCCGAATACGTGTCCGAGTGTTCAAACCCTAATGCATTAGAAATGGTAGGTAAACACCATAATGAAGAGGGTCCGAATAAGTGTCTGAGTGTTCGAACCCTAATGCATGAGAAATTGTAAAGAAAAACCATAATTTCATATTTGTCATCATGCAAAAGAATCCGAATAAGTGTCCGAGTGTTCAAACCCTAATGCATAAGAAATGGTAGGTAAACACCATAATGCAAGAGGGTCCGAATAAGTGTCCGAGTGTTCGAACCCTAATGCATGAGAAATTATAAAGAAAAACCATAATTTCATATCTACCATCATGCAAGATGGTCCGAGTAAGCGTACAAGTGTTCGAACCGTAACGCATGAGAAATGGTATGTAAACACCATCATTACATATCTACCATCATGCAGGGGAATCCGAATAGGTATCTGAGTGTTCGAACCCTAATACATGAGAATATGGTAAGTAAGCGCCATAATTACATATCTGCCGTCATGCACGAGAATGCGAATAAGTATCCGTGTGTTCGAACCTTAATGCATGAGAAATGGAAAGTAAAAACCATAATTATATATCTGCCATCATGTAAGAGGGTCCGAATAAGGGTCTAAGTGTTTGAACCCTAATGCATGAGAAATGGTAAGTATACACCAAAATTACATATCTACCATCATGCAACAGAATGCGAATAAGTGTCCGAGTGTTCGAACCCTAATGCATGAGAAATGGTAAGTAAACATCGTAATTACATATCTACCATCATGGAGGAGAATCTAAATAAGTATTCGAGTGTCCGAACCCTAATGCACAAGAAATGGTAAGTAAAAACTGTAATTACATATCTGCCATCATGTCGGGGAATCCGAATAAGTGTCCAACTGTTCGAACCCTAATACATGTGAAATGGTAGGTAAACACCGTAATTATATATTTGCCATCATGCAGGAGAACCCGAGTAAGTGTCCAAGTATTCGAACCCTAATGCATGAGAAATGGTAAATAAAAACCATAATTACATATCTTTCATCATGCAAGATGGTCCAAATAACCATCCAAGTGTTTGAACCTTAACGCATGAGAAATGGTATGTAAACACCACAATTACATATCTGCCATCATGCAGGGAAATCCAAAAGAGTATCCGGGTATTCGAACCGTAATACATGAGAAACGGTATGCAAACACCGTAGTTTCATATCTGCCACCATGCAGGAGAATACGAATAAGTGTCCGCGTGTTCGAACCCTAATGCATGAGAAATGGTAAGTAAAAACCATAATTACATATCTGCCATCATCTAAGAGGGTCCGAATAAGTGTCTATGTGTTCGAACCCCAATGCATGAGAAATGGTAAGTAAACACCAAAATTACATATCTACCATCATGCAAGAGAATCCGGATAAGTGTCTGAGTGTTCAAACCCTAATGCATGAGAAATGGTAAATAAACACCGTAATTACATATCTACCATGATGGAGGAGAATCTGAATAATTATCCGAGTTTTCGAACCCTAATGCACAAGAAATGGTAAGTAAAAACTGTAATTGCATATCTGCGATCATGCACGAGAATCCGAATACGTGTCTGAGTGTTCGAACACTAATGCGTGAGAAATGGTAAGTAAACACCAAAATCACATAACTGCCATCGTGCAGGAGAATCCGAATATGTATCTCAGAGTCAGAACCCTAATGCAAGAGAAATGGTAAGTAAATACCGTAACTACTTATCTGCCATCATGTAGAAGATTCCGAATAAGCGTCCGAGTGTTCGAACCCTAATGCCGGAGAAATCGTAAGTAAACACCATAATTACATATCTACCATCATGCAGGAGAATCCGAATAGGTTCCGAGTGTTTGAACCCTAATGCATGAGAAATGGTAAATCAACACCATAATTGCATATTTGCCATCATGCAGAAGAATCTGAATAAGTGTCCGAGTGGTCGAACCCTAATGCATGAGAAATGGTATGTAAACACCATAATTACATATCTGTAATCATGCAATAGGGTCTGAATAAGTGTCCGAGTGTTCGAACCCAATTGCATGAGAAATGGTAAGTAAACATTGTATTTACATATCTGCTATCATGCAAGAGAATCTGAATAGTGTCCGAGTGTAAACAGTAATGCATGAAAAATGGTAAATAAAAACCATAATTACATATCTGTCATCATGCAAGAGTGTCCGAATAAGTGTCCGAGTGTTCGAACCCTAACGCATGAGAAATGACAAGTAAAGACCATAATTACATATCTGCTATAATGTTGAAGAATCTGAAAAAAGTATCCGAGTGTTCGAACCCTAATACATGAGAAATTGTAAGTAAACACTGTAATTACATATTTGTCATCATGCAAGAGAGTCCGAATAAGTATCCGAGTGTTCGAACCCTAATGCATGAGAAATGGTAAGTAAACACCGTAATTACATATCTGTCACCATCTAAGAGGATCCGAATAACTATCCGAGCATTCGATACCTAATGCATGGGAAATAGTAAGTAAACATCTTGATTACATATCTGCCATCATGCCGGAGAATCCGAATAAGTGTCCAAGTGTTCGAACCCTAATGCATGAGAAATGGTAATTAAACACCGTATTTACATATCCGCTATCATGCTGGAGAATCCGAACAAGTGTCCGAGTGTTCGAACCCTAATGCATGGAAAATGGTAGGTAAACACCGTAATTGGATATCTGCCATCATGCAAGAGAGTCCGAATAAGTGTTTGAGTGTTTGAACCCTAATGCATGAAAAATGGTAAGTAAACACCGTAATTACATAACTACCATCAAGCAAGATAATCTGAAGAGGTGTCCGAGTATTTAAACCCTAATACATGAGAAATGGTAAATAAACACCATAATTATATATCTGCCATCTTACAGAAGAATGCAATTAAGTGTCCGAGTATTCGAACCCTAATACATGAGAAATGGTAAGTAAAGACAATAATTACACATCTGACATCATGCAAGAGGGTCGGAATAAGTGTCCGAGTGTTCGAATCCAAATGCATGAGAAATGGTAAGTAAACACCGTAATTACATATCTGCCATCATGCAGGAGAATCCGAATAAGTGTCCGAGTGTTCGAACCCTAATGCATGAGAAATAGTAAATAAAAACTATAATTACATATCTGTCATCATGCAAGACGGTCCGAATAAGCGTCCAACTGTTCGAACCCTAACGCATGAGAAATGGTATGTAAACACCATAATTACATAGCTGCCATAATGTAGGGGAATCCAAATAAGTATCGGAGTGTTTGAACCCTAATACATGAGAAAAGGTAAGTAAACACCGTAATCCCATATCTGCCATCATGCAGGAGAATCCGCGTAAGTGTCTGAGTGTTCGACCCTTATGCATGAGAAATGGTAGTAAAAGCCATAATTACATATCTGCCATCATGTAAGAGGGTCCGAATAAGTGTCCGAGTGTTCGAACCCTAATACATTAGAAATGGTAAGTAAAGAACATAATTACATATCTGCCATCATGCAGGGGAATCTGAATAAGTATCCAAGTATTCGAGCCCTAATAAAAGAGAAACGGTAAGTGAACATTGTAATTACATATCTGCCATCATGCAGGAGAATCCGAAAAAGTGTCTGAGTGTTCAAACGCTAATGCATGAGAAATGGTAAATATAAACCATAATTACATATCTGCCATCATGCAAGATGGTACGAATAACCGTCTGAGTGTTTGAACCCTAACGCACGAGAAATGGTATATAAACACCGTAATTACATATCTGCCATCATGTAGGGGAATCCAAATAAGTATCCGGGTGTTCGAACCCTAATACATGAGAAATGGTAAGTAAACACCGTAATTACATATCTGCCATCATGCAGGAGAATCCGAATAAGTTTCCGAGTGTTCAAACCCTAATGCATGAGAAATGGTAAGTAAAAACCATAATTGCATATCTGCCATCTTGTAAGAGGGTCCAAATAAGTGTCCGAGAGTTCGAACCCTAATGCATGAGAAATGGTAAGTACACACCAGAATTACATATCTACAATCATCTAAGAGAATCCGAATAAGTGTCCGAGTGTTCGAAACCTAATGCATGAAAAATGGTAAGTAAACACCGTAATTACATATCTGCCATCATGCAGGAGAATCCGAATAAGTGTCCAAGTGTTCGAACCCCAATGTATGAGAAATGGTAAATAAAAACCATAATTAAATATCTGTCATTATGCAAGATGGTTTGAGTAAGCGTCCGAGTGTTCGAACCCTAACGTATAAGAAATGGTATGTAAAAACCATAATCACATATCTGCCATCATGCAGGGGAATCCGAATAAGTATCCGAGTGTTCGAACCCTAATACATGAGAATATGGTAAGTAAACGTTGTAATTACCCATTTGCCATCATGCTAGACAATGCGAATAAGTGTCCAAGTGTTTGAACCCTAATGCATGAAAAATGGAAAGTAAAAACCATAATTATATATCTGCTCTCATGTAAGAGGGTCCGAATAAGTGTCCGTGTGTTCGAACCCTAATGCAAGAGAAATGGTCAGTATACACCAAAATTACATATCTACCATCATGCAAGAGAATCCGAATAAGTGTCCGAGTGTTCGAACCTTAATGCATGAGAAATGGTAAGTAAACACCATAATTACATATCTGCCATAATGCAGGACAATTCGAATAAGTGTCCAAGTGTTCGAACCCTAACGCATGAGAAATGGAAAATGAAAACCATAATTACAAATCTGCCATAATGCAAGACGGTCCCAATAAGCGTCCGTGTGTTCGAACCCTAACAGATGAGAGATGGTATGTAAACACCATAGTTACATATTTGCCATCATGCAAGACGGTCCGAATAACCGTACGAGTGTTTGAACCCTAACGCATGAGAAATGGTATGTAAACACCATAATTACGTATCTGCCACCATGCAGGGGAATTTGAAAAAGTATCCGGGTGTGCGAACCATAATACATGAGAAATGGTAAGCAAATACCGTAATTTCATATTTGCCATCATGCAGGAGAATCCGAATAAGTGTCCGCGTGTTCGAACCAAACTGCATGAGAAATGGTAAGTAAAAACCATAATTACATATCTGCCATCATGTAAGAGGGTCCGAATAAGTGTCCAAGTGTTCGAGCCCTAATGCATGAGAAATGGTAAGTAAACACCAAAATTACATATCTACCGTCATACAAGAGAATCCGAATAAGTGTCCGAGTGTTCGAACTCTAATGCATGAGAAATGGTAAGTAAATATCGTAATTACAACTCTAATGCATGAGAAATAGTAAGTAAATATCGTAATTACATATCTACCATCATGCAGGAGAATCTGAATACGTGCTCGAGTGTTCGAACCCTAATGCATGAGAAATGGTAAATAAAAACCATAATTACATATCTGCCATATTGCATAACGGTCCGAATAAGCGTCCGAGTGTTCAAACCCTAACGCTTGAGAAATGGTATGTAAACACCATAATTACATATCTGCCATCATCCAGGGGAATCCGAATAAGTATCTGAGTGTTCGAACCCTAATACATGAGAAATGGTAAGTAAACACTGTAATTACATATCTGCAATCATGGAGGATAATCCGAATTAGTGTCCAAGTGTTCCAATCCTATTTATTGAGAAATGGAAAGTATACACCACAATTACATATCTGCCATCAGGTAAGAGGGCCCAAATAAGTGTCCGCGTGTTCGAACCCTAATGCATAAGAAATGACAAGTAAAAACTGTAATTACATAACTGCGATCATGTAATAGAATCCGAATAAGTGCCCGAGTGTTTGAACCCTAATGCATGAGAAATGGTAACTAAACACCATAATTACATAACTGCCATCATGCAGGAGAATCCGAATATGTATCTGAGGGTTAGAACCCTAATGCTTGAGAAATGGTAAGTAAACACCGTAACTACTTATCTGCCATCATGCAGAAGATTCCGAATAAGTGTCAGAGTGTTCGAACCCTAATGCATGAGAAATTGTAAGTAAACACCATAATTACATATTTGTCATCATATAGGAGAATCCGAATAGGTGTCCGAGGGTTTGAACCCTAATGCATGAGAAATGGTAAATAAACACCATAATTACATATCTGCCATCATGCAAAAGAATCCGAATAAGTGTCCGAGTGTTCAAACCCTAATCCATGAGAAATGGTAGGTAAACACCATAATGCAAGAGGGTCCGAATAAGTGTCTGAGTGTTCGAACCCTAATGCATGAGAAATTGTAAAGAAAAACCATTATTTCATATCTGTCATCATGCAAAAGAATCTGAATAAGTGTCCGAGTGTTCAAACCCTAATGCATAAGAAATGGTAGGTAAACACCATAATGCAAGAGGGTCCGAATAAGTGTCTGAGTGTTCGAACCCTAATGCATGAGAAATTATAAAGAAAAACCATAATTTCATATCTGCCATCATGCAAGATGGTCCGAGTAAGCGTCCAAGTGTTCGAACCCTAACGCATGAGAAATGGTATGTAAACACCATCATTACATATCTACCATCATGCAGGGGAATCCGAATAGGTATCTGAGTGTTCGAACCCTAATACATGAGAATATGGTAAGTAAGCGCCATAATTACATATCTGCCGTCATGCACGAGAATGCGAATAAGTATCCGTGTGTTCGAACCTTAATGCATGGGAAATGGAAAGTAAAAACCATAATTATATATCTGCCATCATATAAGGGGGTCCGAATAAGGGTCTGAGTGTTCGAACCCTAATGTATGAGAAATGGTAAGTATACCCCAAAATTACTTATCTACCATCATGCAACAGAATGCGAATAAGTGTCCGAGTGTTCGAACCCTAATGCATGAGAAATGGTAAGTAAACATCGTAATTACATATCTACCATCATGGAGGAGAATCTGAATAAGTATTCGAGTGTTCGAACCCTAATACACAAGAAATGGTAAGTAAAAACTGTAATTACATATCTGCCATCATGTCGGGGAATCCGAATAAGTGTCCGACTGTTCGAACACTAATACATGCGAAATGGTAGGTAAACACCGTAATTATATATTTGCCATCATGTAGGAGAACCCGAATAAGTGTCAAAGTGTTCGAACCCAAATGCATGAGAAATGGTAAATAAAAACCATAATTACATATCTTTCATCATACAAGATAGTCCAAATAACCATCCAAGTGTTTGAACCGTAACGCATGAGAAATGGTATGTAAACACCACAATTATATATCTACCATCATGTAGGTGAATCCGAAAAAGTATCCGGGTGTTTGAACCGTAATACATGAGAAACAGTAAGCAAACACCGTAATTTCATATCTGCCATCATGCAGGAGAATACGAATAAGTGTCCGCGTGTTCGAACCCTAATGCATGAGAAATGGTAAGTAAAAACTATAATTACATATCTGCCATCATCTAAGAGGGTCCGAATAAGTGTCCATGTGTTCGAACCCTAATGCATGAGAAATGGTAAGTAAACACCAAAATTACATATCTACCATCATGCAAGAGAATCCGAATAAGTGTCTGAATGTTCGAACCCTAATGCATGAGAAATGGTAAATAAACACCGTAATTACATATCTACCATCATGGAGGAGAATTTGAATAATTATCCGAGTTTTCGAACCCTAATGCACAAGAAATGGTAAGTAAAAACTGTAATTGCATATCTGCGATCATGCACGAGAATCCGAATACGTGTCTGAGTGTTTGAACACTAATGCGTGAGAAATGGTAAGTAAACACCAAAATTACATAACTGCCATCGTGCAGGAGAATCCGAATATGTATCTCAGAGTCAGAACCCTAATGCATGAGAAATGGTAAGTAAATACCGTAACTACTTATCTGCCATCATGTAGAAGATTCCGAAGAAGCGTCCGAGTGTTCGAACCTTAATGCATGAGAAATCGTAAGTAAACACCATAATTACATATCTACCATCATGCAGGAGAATCCGAATAGGTGTCCGAGTGTTTGAACTCTAATGCATGAGAAATGGTATAAACACCATAATTACATATTTGCCATCATGCAGAAGAATCTGAATAAGTGTCCGAGTGGTCGAACCCTAATGCATGAGAAATGGTATGTAAACACCATAATTACATATCTGTAATCATGCAAGAGGGTTTGAATAAGTGTCCGAGTGTTCAAACCCAATTGCATGAGAAATGGTAAGTAAACATTGTACTTACATATCTGCCATCATGCAAGAGAATCTGAATAAGTGTCCGAGTGTAAACCGTAATGCATTAAAAATGGTAAAAAAAACCATAATTACATATCTGTCATCATGTAAGAGTGTCCGAATAAGTGTCCGAGTGTTCGAACCCTAACGCATGAAAAATGACAAGTAAAGACCATAATTACATGTCTGCTATAATGTTGAAGAATCTGAAAAAAGTATCCAAGTGTTCGAACCCTAATACATGAGAAATTGTAAGTAAACACTGTAATTACATATCTGTCATCATGCAAGAGAGTCCGAATAAGTATCTGAGTGTTCGAACCCTAATGCATGAGAAATGGTAAGTAAACACCGTAATTACATATCTGTCACCATCCAAGAGGATCCGAATAACTATCCGAGCATTCGATCCCTAATGCATGGGAAATAGTAAGTAAACATCTTGATTGCATATCTGCCATTATGCCGGAGAATCCGAATAAGTGTCCAAGTGTTCGAACCATAATGCATGAGAAATGGTAAGTAAACACGATAATTACATATCTGCCACTATGCAAGAGGGTCCGAATAAGTATACGAGTGTTCGATCCCTAATGCATGAGAAATGGTAAGTAAACACCGTAATTGCATATCTACCATCATGCAAGAGGGTCCGAATAAGTGTCCGAGTGTTCGAACCCTAATGCATGAGAAATGGTAAGTAAACACTATAATTACATATTTATCATCATGCAAGAGAGACCAAATAACTGTCTGTGTGTTCGAACCCTAATGCATGAGAAATGGTAAGTAAACACCGTAATTACATATCTGCCATCATGCAAGAGAGTCCGAATAAGAATTCGAGTGTTCGATCCCTAACGCATGAGAAATGGTAAGTACACATCGTAATTACATATTTGCCATCACGTAGGAGAATCTGAATAAGTGTCCGAGTGTTTGAACCTTAATGCACGAGAAATGGTAAGTAAACACTATAATTACATATCTGCCATCATGCAGGAGAATCCGAATAGGTATCCGAGTGTTTGAACCCTAAGGCATGAGAAATGGTAAGTAAACACCATAATTACATATCTGCCACCATGCAAGAGAATCTGAATAAGTTTCCGAGTGTTCGAACCCTAATTGTAGACACCCCATTTTTGACCGTCCTCAAGACTTGGACGTCATCGTTTGAACACTCGATGATCACCCTTGTTCGTGTTCGTCTTGAGTTCCCGGAGGTCTCGGCTACGCGCCCTGCCTCAGGAACTCTCGATTCGACTGTTTTGTGTCTGGTTTTTCACCAAACACTTGTTGTTTTGCTTCTGAGGGTGGGAAGTAGCTTGTAGGCCATCCCCACACCTCACCAGCCATGGCTTGATGCCACCGGCCTTGTTTCCTTGCCACCAGCCATTGGTGATGGCCGGTCGGCACTATTGATGGTCGGTCGGCATTGTGTTTGGTCGGCCGGCCACTGTTTTTGATCAATCGGCCACTTGTCCTGACCGAGACCTTTTCTTGAGGGAGCTTGACCCTTTTGAACCTTTTTTTAGCTTCTCCAAGAAGCTTGAACCTTTTGACCCTTTTTAGCTTCTCCAAGAAGCTTGACCCTTTTTAGCTTCTCCAAGAAGCTTGACCTTTTTTTAGCTTCTCCAAGAAGCTTGACCCTTTTTAGCTTCTCCAAGAAGCTTGACCTTTTTTAGCTTCTCCAAGAAGCTTGACCTTTTTTAGCTTCTCCAAGAAGCTTGACCCTTTTTGGCTTCTCCAAGAAGCTTGACCTTTTTTAGCTTCTCCAAGAAGCTTGACCCCTTTTTTTAAAAGCTTCTTGAAGAAGCTTGAACCTCTTGACCCTTTTGCCTAGCTTCTCCAAGAAGCTTGGCCCTTTTGCTCTAAGCTTCTAAGAGAAGCTTGCCCTTTTTGGTCAAAGCTTCTAAGAGAAGCTTTGCCCCCTTGGTTTCTCTATATAAGGAGAGCCTCTCCTTCCATTTTAGGGGTTAGAAAAATCTGATATATATCATATATATATCACTCCCTCTCTATATCTCCCCCTCTCTCTACATTTGTGTGGGTTAGAGGGTGCAAAAGGGTCTTGTTCTTGGCCTATTGCACACCACTTCATAGCCACACACTTCTATTATCACTTGGAGGTTCTTGGAGCTTGTTTTCAGAGGTTGAGGATTGCATTTTTGGGTCTAAAGGCTGCTGGTTCTTGCTGGTCTTCAAAGGTAACCCCTTTTCCCTCTTTATTTCCCGTTTTTGCACACCCTTTTAGCTTGTCTTGCTTGCAGATTTGGGCTGTGTACAACATAAAAAAGTTCTTTTTTTTTTGTGTTTAAGATACTTCATTAAGGTCACTTTTGTGTTTGGGGTCGTTTACCCTCTCTTATGCCTTGTTTGGCCCCATTTTGTGCTATTTTTGGTGAGCTTCGGGACCACCTTGTTTGGGCCTCCTCACCATTGAAATCTTGAGGGATTTCAGTGGTGAGGATGGTGGTTTAAGGTCCTAAGAAGGAGAGGGCCATCCCCTCTCCTTGTTATCTTCAAAAAGTGCCATTTTAGCCTCATGTGTGAGCACCATTTTTAAGTTCATGTTGGCCATGTCTTAAGTATTATTTGTGCTTATTTTGCCATGATATAGCACTGTTTTTACTTGGTTTAGACACACCATGCTTGCCTTGCATACTTGTCTTGTAATGCCATGAATTGCCTTAGCATGTGCCTAGCATTTAGACAACCATGCTTGCATGTTTTGGCTTAGCTTTGTGTAGCTTTTATGCATGTTTTAGTGTGCTTAAGGTCTGTTTTTGGTCATTTGGGTCATCCATGCTTTGCTTTGTATAGCTACCATGCAATCTCCCTTGTAGGCCTTGAGTGTTGACCCCCTTAGCATGCTTTACTTGCTTTGTTTCAGTGGTTTGGAACCACTTATCATGCCATTTTAGTCCTTATAGCATGCTTGTATGCTTGCATTTGATACTCCTTTAATGGTTTAAGAGGTTGGTATCTTATGCTCCATGTTTGGCCCTTTTTGTATGCTTCCATGTATAGGCCATTTAGATGCCATCTAGGTGTGTCTTTGACCTTAATTTGGCATGATTTGGGACTGTTTTGATTCACTTTGATCATTTGCTTCATGTGTCATATGATCATAGTTTAAGTCCTTGGGCTTGGATGCATGCTTTGCTTGCATTGGTAGGTTGATTTGGCATCATCTTCTACATGTTTTTCAAAGCTTATCATGTATGCTATGTGCCAATGTTTGCCCCTTTTAAGTGTGCTTGAAAGTTGCTTCTATATGCTTAGGTATTCAACCATGTTTGCATGCATGTTTGTATGCTTAGGTACTTGGCTCATGACATTTTGTTGCATGTTTAAATGGTGTTGCATTTGGCATGCATTTCTTGCTAAGTTTCCTAACATGTTACATGCCTTGCATGTGTGCATGGTTAAGATTACACTTTGCATGTTTGCTAACTTGCATACTTGTCCTCATGTTCATGTTGCATACTTAGCCTCCATGCCTAGGTTGCATAACATTAAGCATGCATCTCTTGCCTCTTGAATTGATTATGATGGAGGTTGGGGCCCATTGTTTGTTTTGTGCATTTTATTCCATATTGAAATTGCACACTTTGACTCTTTGGGCCACCACGCATTGAAATGCGCGATTGGTGGACCGAGAATCAAGGAATATATCCCTTTGAGTCACAAACATGATAAGGGATGTGTTGGTGCACACACTTGCTTGAAATACATTGCCATGCCTTGTTTTGCCCTCTGATGCTGTCAGCTGCAGGTTTCAGCAGGAAGAATTGGCCAGCCGGCCGTGTTGGGTGCCGACTGGCAAAACAGGTTTGGCCGAGAGCATAACGTTTAGCCGATGACCATTCTAAATGGCCGGTGATGATCTCACTTAGCCGGTGGTGTTCAGAAGTGTACATAGAGTGCTCCTTGGGACTTGTGCAATTTTCAGAGGAGCAGAACAGTCAAAGCAGAGGCAAACTTGTGCATGGCAGTGTCTTTCCGAGCGGAGCCGAGCGCGCATTGCATTGGGCCCTCTTCCCGAGGCCGTTTACTGCTTTCATTAGATTAGTTAATTTGTTAATTAATTAATTGGTCTGTAATAATTAATTAGCTTATAGGTTAATTAATTTGTATTATTCTTTTGGTCCCTCCGAGCGAGGGTGAATTTGTAATAAGTGTGGGTGCGTGTGTGCATGTCTTCCAACCCCCACTTCTTTCTCCCTTTTACTTACCTGCTTTCGATGGTTAGTATTAGGACATGTTTACTTTAGCATACCTTATGCTATGCATGCGTGCATCATTCATCAGTATTGCATGCACCAGGCTCGGCGCATCATACTAACTACATAAGCATTTCAAATCTAACTTGAATACATGCTACTTGTGCATTTTCACATATCATATATAGACTAGTCGAGCCTACTCTAGTGACATTCTGTATGCGTTGCATTAGCCACATAACATGGACTTGGATCATGCATTGATTGCTAACATGTTTTTGTTTTGGCTCGGAGTACTAGGTAAGCATTTATGCTTTAGCATACCGCATGCGTGTGAGTGTTGCTATAATAGCATGATTACCATGAAGCTAGATGCTTATGTGATATAAACTGCTTGAATGCCTGTGGGTGAAGGTTAGATTGTTTGAGTTGGAACAACTCGTTGAAATCCGTGCTTTAGCCTACTTACGAGTAGCAAATTCCAAAGTGTTTTTCAAGACAAACGGATATGCAATGCTTATTTCCAAATTAGGCAATCTAGTCTATACTTGTTTGCTGTGCGCATAACATAGTAACTCTAGGCTAATAACCGGAATAAGAACACATAACGTTTTCAAAATCGAATATCACGGTTAGTAGAGGCCGATCTTCGGATTGGGCGAGAGGGGGTGCTCATAGCTGACCTTCCCCAATCATACCCTAGCTCCCAAGCTGAGGCAACTTTGGTGATGACGGACACGTGGCCTTTGGCACAGAGTCAGGGTTTCCTAAATTCCCCCATAATAAAATATTTAGGTGGCGACTCTATATCTGGCAAAGCAGTCCATGTTTGGCACTTCTTTTCAAAAATCTGTTTCTCAAAATGATTTGCCGGATTTGGACTCTTTGGTTCAGATTAAGAACCGTGACACAAATCGAGTCCGAACTGTAGTGAGGCCCACGGGCGCGTCTACAGTTTCTGGCGACTCTGCTGGGGATTTTAGAGAGCTTGACTCGAACTCATGATATCCTGTTTTGATTTCATTTATGTGTCTCTTTGCATTGCATGTGCATTGGTGCGCCTAGGACACCGTGTTTGCCATCTGCCATTCCTGAACGGTTTGTCGGAGGCTTGTCTTGTCAAGGCATGACCATAAGGCTGACCGGTTATGGGCTCTGACAGTATGGGAACACAAACCCCGGTTTTACCGGGGCACCCTTTTCGACCATTCGACCTAGTACATATCGAAATTCGTAGTGACCATTCCAAACTAGGACAGGTTACTTACCCGATGTTAGGTTGTTTGAAAACTGCTGCGTGCATAGTGAAACCCTAGCTCCTGACAAAATAGGACAGGGAAACCCTACCCCAACTTAGGGTGTTTTGGCTCCCTTTACTTGCTATGTGCTTTTAGAGTGTAACTCTACAGGGAATGCGCATAACAGTTTGCAAGTCTGAGTATCCGGCTTGTGGGCATCAGCATCAGTATTTAGGGAATCAGTTTTACCCGAGGGTATCAATTTTGGGACAGATATTTGGGGAACAGTTATCAGTATTGAGCACAGTCGTTCTGCTATCTGTTCCAGTGAAATTGAGCTGAGATGCTGTCTGTTTTCTCTTTTGCAAGGTAGTCCTGAAACTATAGCTTCAGAAGGCTCCACTATCCCCCAGGTACATTGGACTTTTGCTGATAGACTTTGTCGGGTCAGAGATTCAGTTCAAGGGCAATCAGTGTTCCTTCACTAGAGGCAGGGTAAAAACGCCAGTGAGGCACAGATCATCAGTTCAACAGTCTTCGAATCAGCGGTCATTATCCATCTCACCTGTGCGCAGTTGGGTTGAGATATCTGTTTTACCTCAGGGAGGTATACCGGTTGCTTAGTTAGATCAGAACAATATGTCGAGTCTGGAAGAGATGGTGCGCCAACTCCAGGATAGTATGAAAGCCATACAGCAAGACGCTGTCCATCAAGCAGAATTCGCCAAGCAACAAGCTGTGGTCATAGCCCAACAAGCAGAGACAATTGCCAGGTGAGAGCAGCAAACTGGAGTATCTACTTCACACCAGGCTCCTCCTCCACCAAGAGTTCCAACACTCGGGGAGACAGCTAATGTCCAGGAAGATACGGACATTCCGACAGGGCTAGCTCCGCCCTCGGTTCTACCCCAGCTATCTAAAACACCCACCAACCTACCAGACCTCCCCTTTAATGTCGAGACAGACCGCACAGCATTGAAAGTGAGCAAGCTTGAGAAATTGTTCAAGAAGTCTCAGGGGGCCCACTCCATTCCTGATATTGAAGATGGGTATACAGACTCAGCTGTGACGCTGCCGGACATATTTAAGATGCCGCACATCGACCGCTTTGATGGATCTGGGGATCCCATGGTACATTTGCGGCTGTTTTCAGACATACTAAGGCCGATGGGCCTCACCAGATTACAGAAGCTATCATTGTTTGGCCGGACCCTGTCTGGGATAGCCGCAATCTGGTATGCAAAATTGGAAAACTCTGTGAAACAGAATTGGGAAGAGATGGCTGAGGCCTTCGGTGATCAATACTCATACAACACACAGATTGAGGTCACAACTGGTGATCTTGAAGTCACCCGCCAAGAGCCAAAGGAGGGTTTTTTAGAGTTTGTGGCGAGGTGGAGAGCAAAGGCCTCGATGATGGCTACAAGGCCTTCCGACAAAGACCAGATAAGGATGGTTGTGCGCAACCTCCAACCCAAACTGATGCAGAAAATGATCGTGCTCCCCTTCCCTACCTTTTCAGATTTGCATGAGATGGGAGTACAGATCGAGGACGCTATGAAGCAGGGCCTCATTGACCAGGAGAAGGAGCAGCCCAGGAGGGCGTTTACCCGTAGTTCGAATGCGACCACCAGCAGTGATGCAGCTGCTAGGACTTCAGACGTGGGCATGGTCACCACCACCACACCAAGAGTAGCCATCCCCTTTGTTGGTACATCCACTTCAAACCCCCGAACTTCAGACTATCTACCCCGAGGCAAGAGGGCTTTCACCACACTCTATATGCCTTTGTCTAAAGCCCTAGGGGTCCTACTCAGGAAAGGACATCTGAAACCGTTGGAACAACGGCCTCTACCCGATCCTCTCCCTCCGAAGCATGACCTGACTAAGTACTGTGCTTTTCATCAATAGACCGGTCATGACACCGACAGTTGCGTCCGTCTCCGCCACGAGATACAAAATTTGATTGACAATAGGATCATCCCCACACCGGGTCCTGCATAGTCTATCGGCACTTGATCAGTGAACTTGTGGGGGATAATGTGATGAGATCGAGGGATGAACCACCTGCGGGCGGCGCTCAGTTTACTCCGGATGTGGCGTATGGCACGCACTGTTTTAAGCATTTGTGAATGCTGGGTTTTGTACGTTCTGGCTTGGGTATTGAGTTAGTTCTGTTGTTTTGAGTCTGTCTCTTTGTTTTGAGTCAGTCTTTTCATATCGAGTCAGTCCTGTTGGGTCTGTCTCGTTGTATTGAGTCAGTCGGGTCTGTCTTGTTGTATCGAGTCAGTCCTGTTGTGTAGGAGTCGGGTGATTCCGGGGGTGTTACCGCGAACATCACTATCTTGTTTTGTGTTTGTCTTTTTGCTTTCTTTTGAGTCTGTTTCTGCCTTGGAGCCAGTTATGCCAACAGATTTGAATGGAACAACAGTGATTTTCACACTCTTGTGCCGTGTGCCAGTTGTGCCAGAAGTTTGAATGAAATGACAGTGCTCTTCGCCTGCCTTTTCTATGCCTTTGAAGTCATTGTAATGACCTAAGTTTTTCAAAACTTTTTTCGAAACATTGTGATAAAAACGAAGAGGAAGGAATTCCTTAGGTTTTGCAAAACTTGATCAATTGAGAGAAAGAGAGGCATGCTAAGCCCTTAATGATCAAGATCATGCTTGTTAATGTGAGTACTGAGAGGGATCCTGACTTGATCCAGATTGGTTCTACATTGTCTTCAGCGCAAGCGACTAGTCGCTTTCTTAAAAAATTTCAAAAAATATTTTGCGCGGTCCTGCGAAGACTTCTGTGGGATCGCTCTTGAGATTGTGCAGCTTAGGATCGCTCTCAGCCTCGAGATTCGACCCCTCACTTTCAAACCTTGAACCTGAGTTCAGAACGTTCAACGGTCAACCACAACGTGAGGCCTGTGTGGCCATTTTGAAGCAGCCCTCGAACAAGAGGCACCAAAGTCAGATCAAGAAGATCAGATCAAAGGAAGCTTGCAAAGCTAGATTAGAAGCCCCCCCTCAAACTAGGGGCAAAAATGTCAGATATGCTCGAAGAGCCGAAGATGGATCATTCCACAAATCAAAGAAGGTCGGCAAGAATGCCAAATCCCAGAAGGGAGCAAAGAAGACAGTTTCTGCTGAAGAACAACTGAGTTCCTATCCGCAACACTAAGGGCAAATTCAACCGTCTATTGGATGGACTCCTGCGCCGTCAGCAAACAACAGCCATTTTCCTGGACTCAGATGACTTCAGGGTCTCAAAACCATTTGACATGGACTTGTTACACTTTTACCCTTTGAGAGGCTCGCTGGGCCGAAAACCCGGAAGGGCGACCCAGGCAAAAGTTAGAGCAAGAGAAAAGAACAAAAAACAAGAAAAAAAAAGAGAAAAAAAAAAGAAAAATAAAAAAAGAATGAAAAGATACAAAAATTAAAAAAAAAAGAGAAGAACAAAGCTCGCAAGGTCGAAAACCCGCAACGGGCGCCTTGGCAAAAGTTAGAGCCTAAAAAGGAGAGGTTAATACCCGAGTGTACCTTAACCCCAAACTACGTAAGGCTTGATTCCCATCCTTGGGATACATAGGCAACTTCATTCTGAAGTCCAGCCCTAAAACACTTCAAATTCGATCATGTCCATGTAACGGTTGTGATAATCTTTGCCTTCTCTGTATCCGAGAGTTCGGTTACAATCATCGTTTCGAGGACTAATTATAATGCGCCGTGGTGCCATTCACACAAGGGGCAACTTTCCGTTGCCATTCAATGCACTGCGGTGCCGTTCAAACAAGGGGCAACTTTCCGTTGCCATGCAGCTCTCTTTGAGCAAGGGGCAATTTTCGTCCAGATCCGAGGTTGTACGTCTTAAGAGTAAGTTCCGCGCTTGTTAAGCATCGGCCGTTTGCGAAAATAGTTTTTGAGAATTTTTACTGAGGTTGACTAATTTTCTCAAAAATTGTTTCATCTTTTCCAAAAACTGGACCATTTCTTGGACCCAAAAAAGGAAAATTTTCAGTGCTCATAGCCTGACTTGCATGATTTCAAATCAAAAATCGAACAAGTGTGTTAATCTAACTCTCATGTTGGTCAAAATTGTTTTAGTAGAAAACCAAAACAAAAAATGGTCAAAATAATGAACTAGGGGCACAGTTGAGTCAGGCTTCCTGTCTTTTCCCTGTTGTCAATGCATTTGCCAGAAAGGGCACTCTACTTGCCAGAAAAGGGCACAACTGAAGTCAACAACAAAGGGCTGAAAGCTCTCTCATCCTCCAAGCAACGAGGTATCAAGACAAGTGTGAAGCACGAACTGGAATGGGGCGAGATATTCCACTCCCTCATCTGGACAGATCTGATCATGTCCGAACTTCCCAGCAGAGCATCATCAACTGATGTCAGCTACAGATTTGCTACATACCCAGTTGTAGCGCAACCCCTCTGTGGGAGGAATTCACTGTTGTGAACAAGAATCAAAAGCTGGTAGAATACCAGGGGCAAGGGCCCACGACTTCCTGTTTATCCATCAACCACCCAGGGGAGGGATTGAAAAAATGAGAGATTGAAGAATAGAGAGATGTACGATGAGAGAAAAAGTGAGAAGAGGGCTTTTTCAGAAAAATAGAGCTTGAGGGCCGAGTGATGTGAGGATCACAAATGAGAAAGGGTGGGAAACAATACCCGATGAAACAGGCTCCCTGTGCACGTCTGTGTGTCGTGTCTTTTGTTTTGTTTGTCTCGATTCTTGCTTTGAGTCGTTCCGAGCCTGTCTCGATGTGTTTAGGTTGTTTACCTTTTGTTTTCCGTTGTTGAGTCGTAGTGCGCTGTGTTCAGTCGTAGGCTCAATACCCGGTTAAAAACTCATTTCTTAACTTCAAAAATAAAATCGCTTTGTGCTTAGAGTGCTGTGCCATTCTTCACATTTGTGCAAAACAAGATTCGTTCTTTCACAAAACTGCAGGGTTCAACCCAAGTCATGTCAGAACAGTAAAACACGGACCTATTTGAAGCTACATGGGTTCCAGACTACAAAGCAAAAGAAAAGAGGGAAAACCTAAGCATCTGAGTGTGTTTCACCTTCAGCAAACTCCGTGATTGTGCTCCGGATGTACCTCTTCAGGCCTTGTCAGTGCTCCGAAGAATGAGTGTGCCTCTACTCCAAGCTTAAGCCTGCTTCAAGTCAGAATGGCCATTAAAGCAGCAGCAGAGGTCATCTCTCGCCAATGTAAACAGGGTGTCCCTTTTTCGAGCAGAGTTGTGTTGCCAAGTCCTCTGAAAGGTAAATCGGAGGCACCAGTGTACATGTTTGATGCCCTTCCATTGCATAGAATGTGAACTTTCATATACACTTCGGTTGCGTGCGTGCCGCGCATCGTTATGTTTCTGCATAGAATATGCTTTTAATGTTGCATAGAAAATGCCCCCATACTTGCATAGAAAATGCATTTTGTCGCACTGTCTTGTGCACTTGCATTGCATTGTTTTGCGCGCTCCTTTGTTTGAAAACACTGGGATACGTCCTTTTGTTTCTTATACCTTTCTGAAACACCGGGATATGTCCTTGTGTTTCTCCTACCTTTCCAAAGCACCGGGATGCGTCCCTATGTTTCTCTTTCCATTCCGAAACTCCGGGATACGTCCCTATGTTTATCTCCTCCTCTCCGAAACACCGGGATACGTCCCTATGTTTCTTCTCCTTTGTCGGAACACCGGGATACGTCCCTATGTTTCTCCTCCTTGTTCGTAACACTGGGATACGTCCCTAATCCTTGGGATACGTCCCTAATCTTTGGGATACGTCCCTAATCACTGGGATACGTCCCTAGTCCTTGGGATACGTCCCTAATCTTTGGGATACGTCCCTAACCTTTGGGATACATCCCTAATCTTTGGGATACGTCCCTAACCCTTGGGATACGTCCCTAACCTTTGGGATACGTCCCTAACCCCTGGGATACGTCCCTATGTTTCTCCCTTTTCGGTTAAAAGCATTCGGAATACGTTCCAATGCTCACACCATTCCGAAACACCGGGACATGTCCCTACATTTCTCCCTGTCCCCTTTCCCCACACGATTTCAGTGTATTTGGAATTCATCTTAGGTTGCATTGTCATGCACACCTCTTCACTTGCGTTGTCGCGCACATTCTACTTGCATTGTTGTGCATGCTCTCTTATCCAGAAACACAGGGATACGTCCTTATGTTTTCCCTTCCGAATTCGAAACACCGGGATACGTCCCTAGTTTTCTTCTCCTTTTTTTGAAACACTGGGATATGTCCCTATGTTTCTTTTTCTTTCTGAAACATTGGGATACGTCCCTATGTTTCTCATTCCTTCCGAAACACCGGGATACGTCCCTATGCTTTTCTTTCTTTCCGAAACTCCGGGATATGTCCCTATGTTTCTCCTTCTTTCGGAAACACCAGGATACGTCCCTATGTTTCTCATTCCCTCTGGAACACCGGGATACGTCCCTATTCTTTTCTTTCTTTCCGAAATACCGGGATACGTCCCTATGTTTCTTCTCTTTTTCTGAAACACCGGGATACGTTCTCCTTCCCTTTCTGAAACACCTGGATACGTCCCTATGTTTCTTCCACTTTTTTGAAACACAAGGATGCGTCTCTATGTTCCTCCCTCTTTGGTTAAGAGCATTTCGAATACGTTCCAATGCTTATACCTTTCCGAAACACCGGGATACGTCCCTATGTTTCTTTGCATGATCATAAGTTATGTTCGGCTTCTTGTATTGTCAGTTGCATTTTGCCCCTGCCTTCGGGCGCATATCTTTATCTGTAGCTTGTATGCTTTGTCTAAGTCTTCGATCTTGTCAAAAATGGGTCGTCTCTGGGCTTTGACACTCACTCCCGTCATTGTTATGACTTTCGAGTTCTGTCAAAGAGGGGCAACTGTAGGCACCCCATTTTTGACCGTCCTCAAGACTTGGACGTCATCGTTTGAACACTCTATGATCATCCTTGTTCGTGTTCGTCTTGAGTTCCCGGAGGTCTCGGCTACGCGCCCTGCCTCAGGATCTCTTGACTCGACTGTTTTGTGTTTGGTTTTGCACCAAACACTTGTTGTTTTGCTTCTGAGGGTGAGAAGTAGCTTGTAGGCCATCCCCACACCTCATCGGCCATGGCTTGATGCCACCGGCCTTGTTTCCTTGCCACCGGCCATTGGTGATGGCCGGTCGGCACTATTGATGGTCGGTCGGCATTGTGTTTGGTCGGCCGGCCACTGTTTTTGATCAATCGGCCACTTGTCCTGACCGAGACCTTTTCTTGAGGGAGCTTGACCCTTTTGAACCTTTTTTTAGCTTCTCCAAGAAGCTTGAACCTTTTGACCCTTTTTTAGCTTCTCCAAGAAGCTTGACCCTTTTTAGCTTCTCCAAGAAGCTTGACCTTTTTTTAGCTTCTCCAAGAAGCTTGACCCTTTCTAGCTTCTCCAAGAAGCTTAGCCTTTTTAGTTTCTCCAAGAAGCTTGACCCTTTTTAGTTTCTCCAAGAAGCTTGACCTTTTTTAGCTTCTCCAAGAAGCTTGACCCTTTTTGGCTTCTCCAAGAAGCTTGACCTTTTTTAGCTTCTCCAAGAAGCTTGACCCCTTTTTTTAAAAGCTTCTTGAAGAAGCTTGAACCTCTTGACCCTTTTGCCTAGCTTCTCCAAGAAGCTTGGCCCTTTTGCTCTAAGCTTCTAAGAGAAGCTTGCCCTTTTTGGTCAAAGCTTCTAAGAGAAGCTTTGCCCCCTTGGTTTCTCTATATAAGGAGAGCCTCTCCTTCCATTTTAGGGGTTAGAAAAATCTGATATATATCATATATATATCACTCCCTCTCTATATCTCCCCCTCTCTCTACATTTGTGTGGGTTAGAGGGTGCAAAAGGGTCTTGTTCTTGGCCTATTGCACACCACTTCATAGCCACACACTTCTATTATCACTTGGAGGTTCTTGGAGCTTGTTTTCAGAGGTTGAGGATTGCATTTTTGGGTCTAAAGGCTGCTGGTTCTTGCCGGTCTTCAAAGGTAACCCCTTTTCCCTCTTTATTCCCCGTTTTTGCACACCCTTTTAGCCTATCTTGCTTGCGGATTTGGGCTTTGTGTATAACATAAAAAAGTTCTATTTTTTTTGTGTTTAAGATACTTCATTAAGGTCACTTTTGTGTTTGGGGTCGTTTACCCCCTCTTAGGTCTTGTTTGGCCCCATTTTGTGCTATTTTTGGTGAGCTTCGGGACCACCTTGTTTGGGCCTCTTCACCACTGAAATCTTGAGGGATTTCAGTGGTGAGAATGGTGGTTTAAGGTCCTAAGAAGGAGAGGGCCATCCCCTCTCCTTGTTGTCTTCAAAAAGTGCCATTTTAGCCTCATTTGTGAGCACCATTTTTAAGTTCATGTTGGCCATGTCTTAAGTGTTATTTGTGCTTATTTTGCCATGATATAGCACTATTTTTACTTGGTTTAGACACACCATGCTTGCCTTGCATACTTGTCCTGTAATGCCATGAATTGCCTTAACATGTGCCTAGCATTTAGACCACCATGCTTGCATGTTTTGGCTTAGCTTTGTGAAGCTTTTATGCATGTTTTAGTGTGCTTAAGGTCTGTTTTTGGTCATTTGGGTCATCCATGCTTTGCTTTGTATAGCTACCATGCATTCTCCCTTGTAGGCCTTGAGTGTTGACCCCCCTAGCATGCTTTACTTGCTTTGTTTCAGTGGTTTGGAACCACTTATCATGCCATTTCAGTCCTTATAGCATGCTTGTATGCTTGCATTTGATGCTCCTTTAATGCTTTAAGAGGTTGGTATCTTATGCTCCCTGTTTGGCCCCTTTTGTATGCTTCCATGTATAGGCCATTTAGATGCCATCTAGGTGTGTCTTTGACCTTAATTTGGCATGATTTGGGACTGTTTTGATTCACTTTGATCATTTGCTTCATGTGTCATATGATCATAGTTTAAGTCCTTGGGCTTGGATGCATGCTTTGCTTGCATTGGTAGGTTGATTTGGCATCATCTTCTACATGTTTTTCAAAGCTTATCATGTATGCTATGTGCCAATGTTTGCCCCTTTTAAGTGTGCTTGAAAGTTGCTTCTATATGCTTAGGTATTCAACCATGTTTGCATGCATGTTTGTATGCTTAGGTACTTGGCTCAAGACATTTTGTTGCATGTTTAAATGGTGTTGCATTTGGCATGCATTTCTTGCTAAGTTTCCTAACATGTTACATGCCTTGCATGTGTGCATGGTTAAGATTACACTTTGCATGTTTGCTAACTTGCATACTTGTCCTCATGTTCATGTTGCATACTTAGCCTCCATGCCTAGGTTGCATAACATTAAGCATGCATCTCTTGCCTCTTGAATTGATTATGATGGAGGTTGGGGCCCATTGTTTGTTTGTGCATTTTATTCCATATTGAAATTGCACACTTTGACTCTTTGGGCCACCACGCATTGAAATGCGCGATTGGTGGTCCGAGAATCAAGGAACATATCCCTTTGAGTCACAAACATGATAAGGGATGTGTTGGTGCACACACTTGCTTGAAATACATTGCCATGCCTTGTTTTGCCCTCTGCTGCTGTCAGCTGCAGGTTTCAGCAGGAAGAATTGGCCAGCCGGCAGTGTTGGGTGCCGACTGGCAAAACAGGTTTGGCCGAGAGCATAACGTTTAGCCGATGACCATTCTAAATGGCCGGTGATGATCTCACTTAGCCGGTGGTGTTCCAAAGTGTCCATAGAGTGCTCCCTAGGACTTGTGCAATTTTTAGAGGAGCAAAACAGTCAAAGCAGAGGCAAACTTGTGCATGACAGTGACTTTCCGAGTGGAGCTGAGCACGCATTGCATTGGGCCCTCTTCCCGAGGCCATTTACTTCTTTCATTAGATTAGTTAATTTGTTAATTAATTAATTGGTCTGTAATAATTAATTAGCTTGTAGGTTAATTAATTTGTATTATTCTTCTGGTCCCTCGGAGCGAGGGTGAATTTGTAATAAGTATGGGTGCGTGTGTGCATGTCTTCCAACCCCCACTTCTTTCTCCCTTTTACTTACCTGCTTTCGATGGTTAGTATTAGGACATGTTTACTTTAGCATACCTTATGCTATGCATGCGTGCATCATTCATCAGTATTGCATGCACCAGGCTCGACGCATCATACTAACTGCATAAGCATTTCAAATCTAACTTGAATACATGCTACTTGTGCATTTTCACATATCATCTATAGACTAGCCGAGCCTACTCTAGTGACATTCTGTATGCGTTGCATCAACCACTTAACATGGACTTGGATCATGCGTTGATTGCTAACATGTTTTTGTTTTGGCTCAGAGTACTAGGTAAGCATTTACGCTTTAGCATACCGCATGCATGTGAGTGTTGCCATAATAGCATGATTACCATGAGGTTAGATGCTTATGTGATATAAACTGCTTGAATGCCTGTGGGTGAAGGTTAGATTGTTTGAGTTGGAACAACTCGTTGAAATCCGTGCTTTAGCCTACTTACGAGTAACAAATTCCAAAGTGTTTTTCAAGACAAACGGATATGCAATGCTTATTTCCAAATTAGGCAATCTAGTCTATACTTGTTTGCTGTGCGCATAACATAGTAACTCTAGGCTAATAACCGGAATAAGAACACATAACGTTTTCAAAATCGGATATCACGGTTAGTAGAGGACGATCTTCGGATCGGGCGAGAGGGGGTGCTCATAGCTGACCTTCTCCAATCGTACCCTAGCTCCCGAGCCGAGGCAGCTTTGGTGATGACGGACACGTGGCCTTTGGCACCGAGTTAGGGTTTCCTAAATTCCCCCATAATAAAATATTTAGGTGGCGACTCTGTATCTGGCAAAGCAGTCCATGTTTGGCACTTCTTTTCAAAAATCTGTTTCTCAAAACGATTTGCCGGATTTGGACTCTTTGGTTCAGATTAAGAACCGTGACACAAATTGAGTCCGAACTGTAGTGAGACCCACGGGTGCGTCAACACTAATGCATGAGAAATGGTAAGTAAACACCATAATTGCATATCTACCATCATGTAGAGGAATCCAAATAAGGATCCCGGTGTTCGAACCCAAATGCATGAGAAAAGGTAAGTAAACACAATAATTACATAGCTGCGATCATGCAAGAGAATCCGAATAAGTGTCCGCGTGTTCGAACCCTAATGCATGAGAAATGGTAACTAAACACCATAATTACATATCTGCCATCATACGGGAGAATCCGAATAAGTGTCCGAGTGTTCCAAACCGTAATGCATTGGAAATGGTAAGTAAACAACGTAATTACATATCTGCCATCGTGCAGGGGAATCCAAATAAGTGTTCGAGTGTTCGAACCATAATGCATGAGAAATGTTAAATAAACACTATAATTACATATCTATCATAATGCAGAAGAATCTGAAGAAGTGTCCGACTGTTCGAACCCGAATGCATGTGAAATGGTAACTAAACACAGTAATTACATATCTGCCATCACGCAAGAGAATTCGAATTTGTGTCCGAGTGTTCGAACCCTATTACTTGAGAAATAGTAAGTAAATACCGTAATTACATATCTGCCAGCATGTAAGAGGGTCCAAAAAAGTATTTGAGTGTTCGAAACCTAATGCTGGAGAAATGGTAAGTAAACACCGTATTTACATATCTGCTATCATGCAGGAGAATCCGAACAAGTGTCCGAGTGTTTGAACCCTAATACATGAGAAATGGTAGGTAAACACCCTAATTGCATATCTGCCATCGTACAAGAGGGTCCGAATAAGTGTTTGAATGTTAGAACCCAAATGCATGTGAAATGATAAGTAAACACCATAATTACACATCTGCCATCATACAGGAGAATCCGAATAGGTGTCCTAGTGTTTGAACCATAATGCATGAGAAATGGTAAATAAACATCATAATTACATATCTGCCATCATGCAGAAGAATCCAGTTAAGTGTCAGCGTGTTCGAATCCTAATACATGAGAAATGATAAGTAAACACTATAATTACATATCTGCCATCATGCAAGAGGATCAGAATAAGTGTCCGAGTGTTCAAACCAATATGCAAGACAAATGGTAAGTAAACACCATAACTACATATCTACCATCATGCAGGAGAATCCGAATAACTATTCGAGTGTTTGAACCCTAATGCATTAGAAATGGTAAGTAAATACCATAATTACATATCTCCCATCATGCAGGGGAATCTGAATAAGTATCCGAGTGTTCGAGCCCCAATACAGCAGAAATGGTAAGTAAACACTGTAATTGCATATCTGCCATCATCCAGGAGAATCCGAATAAGTGTTTGAGTGTTCTAACCCTAATGCATGAGAAATGGTGAATAAAAACCATAATTACATATCTGCCATCATGCGAGACGGTTCGAATAAGCGTCCGAGTGTTCGAACCCTAACGCATGAGAAATCGTATGTAAACACCATAATTACATATCTGCCATCATGCAGGCAATCCGAATAAGTATCCGAGTGTTCGAACCTTAATACATGAGAAATGGTAAGTAAACTCAGTAATTACATATCTGCCATCATGTAAGAGGGTTCGAATAAGTGTTCGAGTGTTCAAACCCTAATGCGTGAGAAATGGTATGTAAACACCAAAATTACATATCTACCATCATGCAAGAGAATTCGAACAAGTGTCCGAGTGTTCGAACCCTAATGCATGAGAAATGGTAAGTAAACACCGTAATTACATATCTCCCATCATGCAGGAGAATACGAATAATTGTCCGAGTGTTCGAACCCTAATGCATGAGAAATGGTAAGTGAAAACCATAATTATATATCTGCCATCATGTAAGAGTGTCCGAATAAGTGTCCGAGTGTTCGAACCCTAATGCATGAAAAATGGCAAGTAAATACCAAAATTATATATCTACCATCGTGCAAGACAATCCGAATAAGTGTCCGAGTGTTAGAACCCTAATGCGTGAGAAATGGTAAGTAAACACCGTAATTACATATCTGCCATCGTGCATTAGAATCCGAATAAGTGCCCGAGTGTTTGAACCCAAATGCTTGAGAAATGGTAAATAAAAACCATGATTACATATCTAACATCATGCAAGACGGTCCGAATAAGAGTCCGAGTGTTCGAACCCAAACGCATGAGAAATGGTATGTAAACACCATAATTACATATTTGCCACCATGCAGGGGAGTATCCGACTGTTCGAACCCTAATACATGAGAAATGGTAAGTAAAGTCCGTTATTACATATCTGCCATCGTGTAAGAGAATCCGAATAGGTATCCAAGTGTTCGAACCCTAATGCATGAGAAACGGTAAGTTAAAACCATAATTACATATCTGCCATCATATAAGAGGGTCCGAATAAGTGTTCGAGTGTTCGAACCCTAATGCATGTGAAATGGTAAGTAAACGTCCAAATTACATATCTACCATCATGCAAGAGAATCCGAATAAGTGTTTGAGTGTTCGAACCCTAATGCATTAGAAATGTTAACTAAATACCATAATTACATAACTGTCATCATGCAGGAGAATCCGAATATGTATCTGAGTGTTAGAACCCCAATGCATGAGAAATGGTAAGTAAACACCGCAATTACATATCTGCCATCTTGTAGAAGAATCCGAATATGTGTCCGAGTGTTCGAACCCTAATGCATGAGAAATGGTAAGTAAACGCCATAATTACATATCTACCATCATGCAGGAGAATCTGAATAGGTGTCCGAGTGTTTGAACCGTAATGCATGGGAAATGGTAAATAAACACCATAATTACATATCTGCCATCATGCAGAAGAATCCGAATAAGTGTCCGAGTGTTCAAACCTTAATGCATGAGAAATGGTAAGTAAACACCATAAGTACATATCTGCAATCATGCAGGAGGGTCCGAATAAGTGTCCAAGTGTTCGAACCTTAATGCATGAGAAATGGAAAGTAAACACCGTAATTACATATCTGCCACCATGCAAGAGAATCCAAATAAGTGTCCGAGTGTTCGAACACTAATGCATGAGAAATGGTAAGTAAACACCACAAGTACATATCTACAATCATGCAAGAGTGTCCGAATAACTGTCTGAGTGTTCGAACCTTAATGCATGAGAAATGGTAGGTAAACACCGTAATTACATATCTGTCATCATGCAGGAGAATCCGAATAAGTGTCCGAGTATCTGAACCCTAATGCCTGCGAAATGGCAAATAAACATCGTAATTACATATCTACCATTAGGCAAAAGGGTTTGAATAAATGTCTGAGTGTTCGAACAATAATGCCTGAGAAATGGTAAATAAGCACCATAATTACATGTCTACGATCTTGCAGAAGAATCCGAATAAATGTCCGAGTGTTCGAACCCAAATGCATGAGAAATGGTAACTAAACACAGTAATTACATATCTGCCATCATGCAAGAGGGTCCGAAAAAGTATCCGAGTGTTCGAACCCCAATGCTTGAGAAATGGTAAGTAAACACCGTAATTACATATCTGTCACCATGAAGGAGAATCCGAATAGGTGTCCGAGTGTTTGAACCCTAATGCATGAGAAATGATAAATAAACACCATAATTACATATCTGTCATCATGTAAGAGGATCCGAATAGGTGTCCGAGTGTTTGAACCCTAATGCATGAGAAATGAAAAATAAAAACCATAATTACATATCTGCCATCATGCATAAGAATCCGAATAAGTGTCTGAGTGTTCGAACCATAATGCATAAGAAATGGTAATTAAACACCATAATTACATATCTGCCATCATGTAGGAAAATCCGAATAAGTATCCGAGTGTCTGAACCCTAATGCCTGAGAATTTGTAAATAAACGCCATAATTACATATCTACCATCATGCAAGAATGTCTGAATAAGTGCTCGAGTGTTCGAACCGTAACGCATGATAAATGGTATGTAAACACCATAATTACATATCTGCCATCATGCAGGAAAATCCAAAGAAGTATCCGAGTGTTCGAACCTAATGCATGAATAATGGTAAGTAAACACCGTAATTATATATCTGCCATCATGTAGGAGAATCTGAATAAGTGTCCGAGTGTTCGAACCCTAATGCAAGAGAAATGATAGGTAAACACCATAATCGCATATCTGCCATCATGCAAGAGGGTCCGAATAAGTGTTCGAGTGTTAGAACCCAAATGAATGAGAAATGGTAAATAATCACAATAATTACATATCTGCCATCATTCAGGGGAATCCGAATAGGTGTCCGAGTGTTCGAACCCTAATGCATGTGAAATGGTAAATAAACGCCAAATTACATATCTACCATCATGCAACAGGGTCCGAATAAGTGTCCGAGTGTTCGAACCCAAATGCATGAGAAATGGTAAGTCAACATCGTAATTACATTTCTGCCATCATGTAGGAGAATCTGAATAAGTGACCGAGTGTTCGAACCCTAATGCATGCGAAATGTTAAGTGAACTATAAAATTACATATCCACCATCATGCGAGAGAATCCGAATAAGTGTCTGTGTGTTCGACCCTATTGCATGAGAAATGGCAAATAAAAATCATAATTATATATCTGCCATCATGCAAGATGGTCCAAATAAGCGTTCGAGTGTTCGAACCCTAACGCATGAGAAATGGTATGTAAACACCATAATTACATAGCTGCCATCATGCAGGGGAATTCGAATAAGTATCCGAGTGTTCAAACCCTAATATAAGAGAAATGGTAAGTAAACACTGTAATTACATATCTGTCATCATGCAGGAGAATCCGAATAAGTGTCCGAGTGTTCGAACCCTAATGCATGAGAAATGGTAAATAAAAAATTTAATTACATATTTGCCATCTTGCAAGACCGTCCGAATAAGCGTCCGAGTGTTCGAACCCTAACGCATGAGAAATGGTATGTAAACACCAGAACTACATATCTGCCATCATGCAGGGGAATCCGAATAAGTATCCGTTTGTTCGAACCCTAATGCATGTGAAATGGTAGGTAAATACCGTAATTACATATCTGCCATCATGCAGGAGAATGTGAATAAGTGTCCGAGTGTTAGAACCCCAATGCATGAGAAATGGTAAGTAAACACCGCAATTACATATCTGCCATCTTGTAGAAGAATCCGAATATGTGTCCGAGTGTTCGAACCCTAATGCATGAGAAATGGTAAGTAAACGCCATAATTACATATCTACCATCATGCAGGAGAATCTGAATAGG
The DNA here is from genome assembly GCF_055761805.1 of Camellia sinensis. NCBI lineage: Eukaryota > Viridiplantae > Streptophyta > Magnoliopsida > Ericales > Theaceae > Camellia > Camellia sinensis. Next base: position 830,516 of record NW_028128989.1, on the reverse strand, counting down.
TGTCCGAGTGTTTGAACCGTAATGCATGGGAAATGGTAAATAAACACCATAATTACATATCTGCCATCATGCAGAAGAATTTGAATATCTGTCCGATTGTTCGAACCCTAATGCATGGAAAATGGTGAGTAAACACCGTAATTACATATCTACTATCATGTTGGGGAATCCGAATTAGTGTCTGAGTGTTCGAACCCTAACGCATGAGAAATGGTAAATAAAAACCTTAATTACAGATCTGCTACAAAGCAAGAGGGTCTGAATAAGTGTCCAAGTGTTCGAACCCCAACGCATGAGAAATGGTAAGTAAACACCATAATTACATATCTGCCATCATCTAGGAGAATCCGAATAGGTGTCCGAGTGTTTGAACCCTAATGCATGAGAAATGGTAAATAAACACCATAATTACATATCTGCCATCATGCAGAAGAATCCAAATAAGTGTTCGAGTGTTCAAACCCTAATGCATGAGAAATGGTAATTAAACACCGTAATTACATATCTACCATATTGCAGGAGAATCCGAATAAGTATCCGAGGGTCTGAACCCTAATGTTTGAGAATTGGCAAATAAACACCACAATTACATATCTGCCATCATGCAAGAGGGTCTGAATAATTGTTCGAGTGTTCGAATCCTAACGCATGAGAAATGGTGTGTAAACACCATAATTACATATCAGCCATCATGCAGGAAAATCCGAACAAGTATCTGAGTGTTCGAACCCTAATGCATGAATAATGGTAAGTAAACACCGTAATTACATATCTGCCATCATGTAGGAGAATATGAAAAAGTGTCTGAGTGATCGAACCCTAATACATGAGAACTGGTAGGTAAACACCATAATTCCATATCTGCCATCATGTAGGAGGGTTCGAATAAGTGTTTGAGTGTTAGAACCCAAATGCATGAGAAACGGTCAGTAACCACTATAATTACATATTTGCCATCATGCACGGGAATCCGAATAGGTGTCCGAGTGTTTGAACACTAATGCATGAGAAATGGTAAATAAACACCATAATTACGTATCTGCCAACATGCAGAAGAATACAATTAAGTGTCCGAGTGTTCGAACCGTAATGCTTGAGAAATGGCATGTAAACCTCATAATTACATTTCTGCCATCATGCAACAGGGTCCGAATAAGTGTCCGAGTGTTCGAACCCAAATACATGAGAAATGGTAATTAAACATCGTAATTAAATTTCTGCCATCATGCAGGAGAATCCGAATAAGTGTCCGAGTGTTCGAACCCTAATGCATGAGAAGTGGTAAACAAAAACCATAATTACATATCTGCTATCATGCATGACGGTCCGAATAAGCGTTTGAGTGTTTGAACCCTAACGCATGAGAAATGGTATGTGAACACCATAATTACATAACTGCCATCATGCAGGGGAATCCGAATAAGTATCCGAGTGTTCGAATCCTAATACATGGTAAATGGTAAGTAAACACCGTAAATACATATCTGCCATCATGCAGGAGAATCCGCATAAGTGCCCGAGTGTTCGAACCCCTATGCATGAGAAATGGTAAGTAAAAACCATATTTACATATTTGCCACCATATAAGAGGATCCGAATAAGTTTCCGAGTGTTCGAAACCCAATGCATGAGAAATGGTAAGTAAAAACCATAATTACATATCTGTCATCTGGCAGGCGAATACGAATAAGTTTCCGAATATTCGAACCCTAATACAAGTGAAATGGTAAGTAAACACTGTAATTGCATATCTGCCATCATGCAGGAGAATCCGAATAAGTGTCTGAGTGTTCGAACCCTAATGCATGGGAAATGGTAAATAAAAATCATAATTACATATCTGCCATCTTGCAAGACCGTCCGAATAAGCGTCTGAGTGTTCAAACCCTAACGCATGAGAAATGGCACGTAAACACCATGACTACATATCTACCATCATGCAAGGGAATCCGAATAAGTATCCGGATGTTCGTACCCTAATTCATGAGAAATGGTAAGGAAATACCGTAATTACATATCTACCATCATGCAGGAGAATCCGCATAAGTGTCCGAGTGTTTGAACCCTAATGCATGAGAAATGGTAAGTAAAAATCATACTTACATATCTGCCATCATGTAAGAGGGTCCGAATAAGTGTCCTAGTATTCGAACCCCAACGCATGAGAAATGCTAAATAAAAACCATAATTATAGATCTGCCATCATGCAAGATGGTTCGAATAAGTGTCCATGTGTTCGAACCGTAACGTATGAGAAATGGTAAGTAAACACCATAATTATATATCTACCATCATGCAGGAAAATCCAAATATGTATCCAGTTGTTCGAACCCTAATGCATGAGAAATGATAAGTAAACACTGTAATTACATATCTGCCGTCATGAATGAGAATCCGAATTAGTGTTTGAGTGTTCGAACCCTAACACATGAAAAATGTTAAATAAAAACCTGAATTACAGATCTGCCATGATGCAGGAGGGTCCGAATAAGTGTCCAAGTGTTCGAACCCCAACGCATGAGAAATGGTAAGTAAACAACATAATTACATATCTACCATCATGGAGGAGAATCCGAATAACTATACGATTATTCGAACCCTAATGCATGAGAAACAGTGAGTAAACACCATAATTACATATCAGCTATCTTGCAAGATGGTCCGAATAAGGATCTGAGTATTCGAACCCTAATGCACGAGAAATGGTAAGTAAATGCCATAATTACATATCGGCCATCATCCAAGAGGATCTGAATAAGTGTCCGAGTATTCGAACCCTGATGCATGAGAAATGCTAAGTAAACACCATAATTACATATCTGCCATCATGCAGGAAAATCTGAATAAGTGTCCGAGTGTTAGAACCCTAATGCCTGAGAAATGTTAAGTAAGCTCCATAATTGTATATCTGCTATCTTACAAGAGGGTCCGAATAAGTGTCCGAGTGTTCGAACCCTAATGCATGAGAAATGGTAAGTGTAGACACCCCATTTTTGACCGTCCTCAAGACTCAGACGTCACCGTTTGACCTCTCTTAGGCCTTGTTTGGCCCCCATTTTGTGCTATTTTGGTGAGCTCCGGGACCACCTTGTTTGGGCCTCCTGACCACTGAAATCTTGAGGGATTTCAATGTTGAGGATGGTGGTTTAAGGTCCTAAGAAGGAGAGGGCCATCCACTCTCCTTGTTGTCTTCAATGTTGGCCATTTTTGCCTCATGTGTGAGCACCCTTTTTTAAGACCATGTTGGCCATGTCTTAAGTGTTGTTCATGCTTATTTTTCCATGATATAGCACTGTTTTTACTTGGTTTAGACACACCATGCTTGCTTAGCATACTTGTCTTGTAATGCCATGAATTTGCCTTAGCATGCTTTGTGCTTTGAGCCTTGTTCTAGCATGATTTCGGCCAAGCTTTGTGAAGCTTTTATGCATGTTTTAGTATGCTTTAGCTCTGTTTTTAATTGTTTCGGCCATGCTTAACATGCTTTGTATAACCACCTTGCATTTTGGCTTGTTAGCCTTGGGTGTGTGAGTGTTGAGCATGTATTACTTAGTTTGTTTCAGTGGTTTGGCACCACTTATAGCATCATTTTAGTCCCCATGGTATGCTTGTATGCTTGCATTTGATGCTCCTTTAATGCTTTAAAAGGTTGTAATCTTGTGCTCCATGTTTGGCCTCTTTTGTATGCTTCCATGTATAGGCCACTTAGATGCCATCTAGGTGTGTCCTTAGCTTTGTTTAGGTCTTCCTTGGGACTATTCTAAGTCCTCTTAGCCTTGTGAGGCTTGGTAGGCATGGCCATGGTTTAGGCCCCTTGGCTTGCCTTGAGTTTTGGGCATTGTTGCATGCTTGGCTTGTCTTGTTTACTTGGTTCGGCACCTTTATAACATGATTTTCAGAGCTTTGTATGCATGCCATATGTCCATGTTTGTCTCTTTTAAGTGTGCTTAAAAGTTTCTCTTTAATGCCTAAGTGTTGAACCATGTGTGCATGCATGTTTGTATGTCATTTTGCCCTCATTTCCTTGGCATTTGGCCACTGTTTTGGGCTTATTTGAGAGCTGCCCAAATTAGTATAAGACCATCCATCGCATGTTGTGGCATGCTCACCTTGTGTGTTGATTGCATACTTGGCTTATCACGTGTTGTTGCATGTTTAAGTGACATTACATTTGGCATGCATCTTATGTTAAGTTGCCTTGCATACTTGCATGTGTTATGCCTCACATGTTGTCACGTGATTGAATGAAGTCATACGCTTGTTTGCGTGCTTGTCCTTGCATCTTGTAACATGCTAGTTGCCTTGGTAGCATCATTGCTTGTTTGCATGTTCATATGGCATGCTAGGCTTGCATGCTTAGGTTGCATCTTGCATGCATTCCTCGCCTCTTGATTGACCATGATAGAGGTTAGGATTTATTGGGTGTTTGGTGTGCATTACATTTGATATCAAATTGCACAACTCGACATCTTTGGCCATCACGCATTGGAATGCGCGATTGGTGGTCCGAGGGCCGAGTACCAAACTCCTTTGAGTCATAAATATGATAAGGAGTGTGGTTGGTGCAAACATTGCTTGAAATGCATTGCTATGCCATGTTTTGCCCTTTGCTGCTGTCAAAACAGGTTTCTACAGGCAGACATGGTTGGCCGACCATCTCTACTGCTGACCGACCAAATATTGATGGCTGAGAGCTCAACCAATGGTCGGTGACCATCCTTCCATGGCCGGTGATGATTCCCCTTGGCCGGTGGTGTTCCACGGTGTTCATAAAGTGTTCCTTGGGACTTGTGCAATTTCCAGAGGAGTAGAGCAGGGTAAACAGAGGCAACTTGTGCATGGCATTGGATTTTCGGGCAAAGCCAATCCGAGCATGCGTGCATCCCTCTTCCCGAGGCCTTTTACTGCTTAATTGATTTGTTAATTAATTAGGTGGTCTGTAACTTATTTAATTAGGTTGTAGGTTAATTAATTTGTATATTCTTTTGGTCCCTCCGAGCGAGGGCGAATGTGTAATAAGTGTGGCTGCGTGCGTGCATGTTTTCCAACCCCCACTTCTTTCTCCCTTTTACTTACCTGCTTTTGATGGTTACTACTAGGGCATATTTAATTTAGCATACCTTATGCTATACATGCGTGCATTCATCCATCTGTATTGCATGCGTCGGGCTCGGCGCATCACGCTAACTGCATAATATTTCAAATCTAACTTGAATATATGCTATCTGTCGCATTTCACATGCCATCCATAGATTAGCTGAGCCTATTCTAGTGACATTTTGTATGCGATGCATTAGCCATTTTGAACATGAACTAGGATCATGCATTTGATTACTAACTAGTTTCTGTTTTGGCTTGGAGTACTAGGTAAGCATTTACGCTTTAGCATCTTGCATGCGTGTGAATGTTAAACATGACAGCATGCTTACCATGTGGCTATATGCTTATGTGATATAAACTGCCTGAATGCCTATGGGTGAAGGTTGGATTGTTTGAGTTGGAACAACTCATTGAAATCCGTGTTTTAGCCTACTTGCGAGTAGCAAATTTCAAACCATTTTCAAACAAAACGAATATGTGATGCTTTGTTCCAAATTAGGCGATCTAGTCTATACTTGTGTGTTGTGCGCATCACATAGTAATTCTAGACTAATTAACCGGAATAAGAATACATAACGTTTTCAAAACTAGATATCATGGTTAGTAGCGACCGATCTTCGGATCGAGCGAGAGGGGTTGCTCATAGCTGACCTTCCCCAATCATACCCAAGTTCCCGAGCCGAGGCAACTTTGGTGATAACGGACATGTGGCCTTAGGCATGAGTCAGGGTTTCCTAAATTTTCCAAAATAAAATATTTAGGTGGCGACTCTGTATCTAGCAAAGCAGTCCATGTTTGGCCCTTTTTTCGAAAAATCTGTTTTCAAAAACGATTTGCCGGAGTTAGACTCTTTGGTTCAGATTTGGAACCGTGACGATTTGAGTCTGAACTATAGTAAGCCCATAAAAGGACGAAACGAGAATTTTCCTCCCGGGGCGTTCGGGGATGTCTACAGTAAGTAAACGCCACAATTACATATCTGCCATCATCCAAGAGAATCCGAATAAGTGTTCGAGTGTTCGAACCCTAATGCATGAGAAATGGTAAGTAAACACCATAATTATATATACGCCATCATGTAGGAGAATCCGAATGAGTGTCCGAGTGTTTGAACGCTAATGCATGAGAAATGGTAAATCAACACCATAATTACATATCTGCCATCATGCAGAAGAATCCGAATAACTGTCCGCGTGCTCAAACCCTAATGCATGAGAACTGGTAAGTAAACGTCATAATTACATATCTGCCATCATGCAAGAGGGTCCGAATAAGCGTCCGAGTGTTCGAACCATAATGCATGAGAAACGGTAAATAAACAGCGTAATTACAAATTTGATATCATGTAGGAGGATCCGAATAAGTCTCCTGGTGTTTGAACCCTAATGCATGAGAAATGGTAATAAACACCACAATTACATATCTATCATCATGCAGAAGAATCCGTATAAGTGTCCGAGTGTTCGAACCCTAATGCATGAGAAATGGTAAGTAAACACCGTAATTACATATCTGTTATCATGCAAGAGAGTCCAAATAAGTGTCCGAGTGTTCGAACCGTAACGCATGAGAAATGCTATGTAAACACCATAATTACATATCTACCATCATGCAGGAGAATCCGAATAAGTATCCGAGTGTTCGAACCCTAATGCATGAATAATGGTAAGTAAACACCGTAATTACATATCTGCCATCATGCAGGAGAATCTAAATAAGTGCTCGAGTGTGTGAACCTTAATGCGTGAGAAATGATAGGTAAACACCATAATTGCATATCTGCCATCATGCAGGAGGGTCTGAATAAGTGTTCGAGTGTTAGAACCCAAATGTATGAGAAATGGTAAGTAAACACCATAATTACATATCTGCCGTCATGTAGGAGAATCCAAATAGGCGTCCGAGTGTTTGAACCCTAATGCATGTGAAATGGTAAATAAGCCCCATAGTTACATATTTGTCGTCATGTAGAAGAATACAATTAACTGTCCGAGTGTTCGAACCCTAATGCATGAGAAATGGTAAGCAAACACCATAATTACAACTCTGCCATCATGCAACAGGATCCGAATAAGTGTCCGAGTGTTCGAACCCAAATGCATGGGAAATGGTAAGTAAATACCACAATTACATATTTGCCATCATGCGGGAGAATCCGAATAAGTTTTTCAGTTTGTAAGTCTGTAATTTTCTTTCAACCGTTTGAAGTATAATAAAAGCATAGTTACAGTACTGATTTGTGTAATTTTCTTTCAACCGTTTGAAGTGTAATAAAAGCATAGTTGCAGTACTGATTGTAAGTATTTCTTACTCTTCTTTATAATGTATGTCTACTTATACTCTTGTTTTATTAAATGATATATTAGCTTTTCATATTAAAAGAAGAAATAATTTTTTAGCAAACTTTTTATCTATTTGGCCTAATGACCCTTAGGGTCTCCAGCAATTAGAAGAAACTAATCGCTAGATTAACCAAGTCCAGTTGTAAATCCAGGAACAAATCTGCCTTTTGGTTACGGCCGTCAGGCCTCCCCTTCCAGCACAGTAGACCATGTGACCATAGATGTGATAATTAAGATAAAATAAAATAAAACTATGATTAATGATTATTCTTGGGTTAGTGCTTAATGATGGGTAGTACGGTGCTAGGGTTAGTGGGATGTCAACCAAATCGCGTAGAGTCAAACCGTTAGCAGTGATTGCGGTTAGGTCATTCTCGTAAGCCGTTGACAGACGTGCTGGCTTTATCCTGTGTCAAGCACCATTATTGGTATCAGAGCCAGTTTAATGTTGATTATAGTTAGTTTTATTTTATTTTAATTATACATTTACGGTCATCATACAACTCTATGTCTACCACTCTTACAGAAGATGTTACATTTACAGTAGCCAACACAGTGGCCAATACTATAGCTTCTACATCAGAAGCTAGAGAATTAGTTGCTTATCAAGATGTCAAGGAGGCACTTGATAAGTGGACCATACCGAAAGTAAAACCAGATACCATCTATAAGATAGGTAAGCTTGATTTCTCCAGTCGAAGAATCATTAAAACTTTTGAACATGCAGCTTTAGTCCAGAATAATGATGAATTTATGTATTTAATACAACTTCAGGATCTTTACCTTTTCTTCGAGAAATACAAATACGTCCACATAAGACTTGTCTAGGTTGCTTTTAAGCCTTTGACTCTTTTAGGTCAAAATACCAGTATCCAGTGTACACTACGAGATGGTAGATGTACCAATTGGAGAACTTCACTCATGGGAGCCATAGAAACCAGCCTAGCTCATGGACCAATATATTTTTACATATATCCCAACCTGAGTGTAGCCCTATTAGATCAAAACCTATCTAAGGTTTTAGAACTGAGAATCTTATCTCATGGTTATGAGTATCTTCCAGGATCACCACCTTTTACAGTAATATCTAGAATTTATTTAAAGGTGCTATCAACTTTAAATCCTTATATTAGAAAGCAGAGTGACCAAGTTCCACAGTGCTTATTGACACCAATCTTTACAGTAGTCAAGTTGCTGTTCCTAAGATGATTGAATGGGAAAAAATTACTTTTCCAGAAAAATGGCAAATAACTAATGCTGTTCCTCCTAGACCAATTGTTCGACACAATTTGGACGATGTTATACAAACAGAAGGAGGTAATGTTTACCTTTGTTTCCAAAGACCTCAAAGGCAATTATCCAGAAGTATGTCAATTGCTAGTATCAGATCTACTCCTTCTTTTAGAGAAGCATATAGGGTAGACTTTCCTGAGTCATCCAGACACTCTAGTGCTGAACCAGTAGAATCTGTCATACAAGGTATGCCATCCAGACCACCAAACAATCCAGACCACATTGACCCTATGGATCCAGTTGTACAAGGACTATAGTTTTCAACCAATAGAATCCCTCATGGTATTTATGAACCTAGGGAATCCAGTAGCAAAGGACCCTATGGTCCTACTGCCAGCGATATGAATTTTGAAGTTTAATGGATTTTAGTCCCGGAAGTGAAACCAGGAAAATCCTAAATCAGGATTTCTACCAGGAAAAATATGCAAAGTTCAGAGAATGGTATTTTGCAAATCACACTTCAGAACAATTAACAGAAATTAAAATCCAGTACTATAAATACTTGGAAGAAACCCAAAAACTTCAACCTTTTCCATCATGGTATATGGAAAATGGCAATATATCAAATTCACAAATAAATGTCTTAGAAAATATCCAGAAAAATTGGGTAACTACTGATGGAAATATTATTACGTCAGTACATCCTCCTGCCAAATCTTTAGAATTACTGCCTAGTGATTCTACTACCAGCCAACCCTTAGTTATTACTGCTTTTGTAGAACCTCCTGCAAAAAGCACTAATGTGGTGACAGTTAAGGAAATTATTCCTATTTTAAAACAGAATAATTATACTAATCTTTTCTGTCAAACTATGGGAAAACAGTTAACCAGAATTGAAGAAACAGTTGTTCATATTAAGGACACCTGCTATCTCCAACCTAAGACTCCAGACATTCGACCTATAGTTTTTAAGCCTACTCCTACAGTAATCAATTTTAATGTAAAACCTAAAAAAGATAATACAGAATTCATGGATACTCTATTAAACAAGATTAAAGATCTTCATATAGGAGAATCCTCACAAGTTAATATGTTATCCAGAAATCATTTTCAGGAGATAGATGAAAATTATCAGAATTTGGATCCCCACCAAATATCTGAAATCCAGGCTAATTTCTAGAATGAACCCTCGTCTGTTAATAAAGTTCATTATGGAACAAATATAGAAAGAACTGCTTATACTGCACCAAGCAGATATTATTCCAGACCTAGCCCTATGGATCTTCTTTATGAAGAAGATTTCCTCCATAGTCAGAAATCTTACCACAGTAGAACCATTTATGAATGGAATATTGATGGACTTACAGAATATCAAATCTTCGAAGTCCTCCACCGTATGCAAGCAAAATGAAAATACTGACCATCAAGTAGCTCGATTTATAGTCAGTGGCTTTACTGGATTACTTAAAGGATGGTGGGATAATATTCTCACTACAGCACAAAATAATGAAATTTTAGATTCTACTCGTATAAAAACTGATCCAGACACCAGAGCTGAAAATACTGAGCAAGATGCTGTTTACACTTTGGTAAACACTATAGTTCTCCATTTCAGTGGTACTATAACATGTATTGAAGATCGAAGTAGAGAACTATTACAAAAATTTAGATTCCAAAGGTAAACGAAAGCATTCTAGAAAAAAATCTAAATCTACAATTAAATGCTATAAGTGTGGACAGATAGGTCATTATGCTAATCGTTGTAAATCAAAATTGCAACAGAAGCTTAATGAATTATCAATAGATAATGATATCCAGCAATACATTCTTAGAATACTTTCTGATGAATCAAACACTTCTTCTAATGAAGACGATGAAATTGCAGCTTTGTATTCCTCAGAAACTGAAAATGAGTCTGATGACTCTCTAGAAATTTGTGAATGTGAAACTCACATCAATCAGATATCTGTTAAAGTCAACCATTGGAAAGCCATAGTTGAAATGAATGGACTTGATATTGGAGGACCCAGTATCAATGTTCTTACCAAAGAAGAACAGAATATGATTACTTTTGCCGATCAAATTTCTAATCTAGAAATGAAACCAAAATTCTTAGAATTATTTTTTGCAGCATCAGAAGAAGGAAGAAATTCTTCCTCCTCAACATTACAGTATGAAAGAAGTTTTTCAAAGACTTCAAACTGTTACCGAAGAAAAGCCTTTAACAATCCAGGACTTAAAAATGGAAGTCAATGCTTTAAAAGTTGAAATTAAACATTTGCAAACTTCTAATATCATTATTAATTCTGAAATTAAAAAGATTAATAGTAAGATCCAGAATAAGGAGAAGGGAAACATAAATAATGAATCCACTTCCGAATCCATTCTCATTTCAGAAAACAAAGAGCCTGATTATCTCATGCTCATGAATACAGTTACTTTTCAAAAATGGTATATCAGAATTACTTTTATGATAAAACCATATTTTATTATAAAAGATGCCATTGCCCTTGTTGACAGCGGAGCGGATATGAATTGTATTCAGGAAGGATTAATTCCTACTAAATACTTTCATAAAACAACCTAGTCACTTACAAGTGCAAGTGGTAATTCTTTATATATCCAGTATAAACTTCCAGAAGTATTAATTTGTAATCAAGGATTATGTCTTCCGACTTCTTTTGTTCTTATTAAGAATATGTCCCAGGCTATAATCCTAGGAACACCTTTTCTGTGCTTACTTATGCCAATCTCTAAAATTGATTCTATTGGCATACATACAACCTTAAATAATCAACCGATTATTTTTCAGTTCATTACAGAACCTTATACCAAAGAATTAGATCAGATTAAGGATCTAGTTAATTTCAAAGAAAAAAAAATTAATTTCCTACAAAAGGAAATTAGTTTTTTAACTACAGAACAACGACTTCAACAGTGTTCTTTCCAGCAAAAAATCAAATCACTTGAACAAGAATTTCAACATGAAATCTGCAGTGATATTCCAAATGCCTTTTGGAGTAGAAAGAAATACATAGTTTCTCTTCCTTATGAACCAGGTTACGATGAGCGGAAAATCCGTACTCGCGCTCGACCAAGTCAAATGAAAAAGAGTATTTAGAACAATGTAAATCAGAGATTAATACTCTTCTCCAGAAAAAGCTTATTCGACCCAATAGGTCTCCTTGGAGTTGTACAGCCTTTTATGTAAACAAAAATGCCGAAATCGAGAGAGGTGTACCAAGATTGGTTATCAACTATAAACCTCTCAATGAAGCCTTACAATGGATAAGGTATCCAGTTCCCAATAAGAAGGATCTTTTAGATCGCCTTCAGGATGCCGTCATATTTTCTAAATTTGACATGAAATCAGGATATTGGCAAATCCAAATCGCTGAAGTTGATAGATACAAAACTGCTTTTACAGTACCTTTTGGGCATTTTGAATGGAATGTTATGCCATTTGGATTAAAAAACGCACCTTCTGAATTCCAGCATATTATGAATGATATTTTTAATCCTTATACAGAATTTTCCATTTGTTACATTGATAATGTTTTAATCTTTTCCTCATCAATTGATCAACATATGAAACATCTTAACATTTTTAAGCATGTTATTATTAAAAATGGCTTAGTTGTTTCTGCATCAAAAATGCAACTTTTTCAGACAACAATTAGATTTTTGGGTCATAATATCCATAATGGTACCATTATTCCCATAAATAGAAGCATAGAATTTGTATCTAAATTTCTAGATGAACTTAAAGACAAAACTCAATTACAGAGATTTTTAGGAAGTTTAAATTATATCCATGATTACTATCCTAATCTTGCTACGAATGCAGCTATTCTATATTCTCGACTTCGGAAAAATCCTCCTCCATGGGGTCCAGAACATACAGAAGCTGTTCAGAAGATTAAGGCTAGAGTTAAAACTCTACCCTGTCTTTCTTTAACAAATCCCGAATGGAACAAAATTGTAGAGACTGATGCCTCCGACGTAGGTTATGGTGGCATACTTAAACAATTTAATCCTACCAGTAAAAAAGAAGAACTTTTAAGGTTTACTTCTGGTTTTTGGCATCAAGTTGCTAAAAATTATCCTACAATTAAACAGTTTAGCTATTGTTAAATGTGTCTTAAAATTCCAGGATGATCTTTTAAATCAACATTTTCTAATAAGAGTTGATTGTTCAGCAGCAAAACAAATTTTTAAAAAAGATGTTAAAAACCTGGCTCAAAAACAATTTTTGCCGCCGGGTAGGGCCAACTTTCAGTATTTGATTTTGATATTGAATATATTAAAGGAGAAGCTAATTCTCTTCCAGACTTTCTAACCCGTGAATATTTGCAGGGTTCAAATAATGCAGACTAGAGGCCGGGGCCCGGGCAGACGGGGCTGTGGCAGGGCTCAAACCCTTATCATACAGAATTTCCAGGCTTATATGCCTCATCCAGTAAAAAAGGGGAATCTAGCCATACGGCTAAAGATGTCCTTCTTGCTCCTCCAGTACTGTATGTCCAGAATTTCATTACTGAGGAAACAGTCCTCTATACTGAAAATACAGATATCCAGTGGATGAAAGATTCATGGGAAATTAAAAGGAGGTATTTGATAACTCAACATTCTTTACCTTACTTTGATCAATACAGATACATTTACGAGCAGATCCTTGTTGATATTGCCTCTGTCGACTTCAAACATACTCTTGCTGAGCCTAATCGCACCGCAAGCCCCATTAATTATAGCAAAGCTACTATCCAGCAGATCTTGCCAATGCCGGCTTGGGGCATGCATCCCCATGTTACCAGGACTCTTGAGATTCGTAATAAGGAATCTCGTTATAGTTATTGGGATTATATTAATGCTTTTTCTCAAGCCTTTTACTATATGAATCCCCCTCGGAACCATTCTTGGTTCATCCATGTCCTTCCAGAACTTTTACAAAACGATCTCACCAACTGGTTTCTCATTTGGTGGGATACGTTTGGCATTCAAATTGATGCTTTTCCAGAAGATGTTCGCAATACATTCAAAGAATGGCAAATTGCATACAATCACCTTCCAGGATATAAGGACATATCTATGTGCAAATCTACAGTTCATTTTGTAATCCACTTCGGAATCCCTTGGATTTGGAAGTGGGATTTTCAATGTGATTTTTAGAATAAAATTCCCCGTTTAAAAAGAGTTTTCTTTTATAAGTGGTGGAATAAGATGGATGATCCAAAACCCCATCAAGAATTGCTCCAGAAAATTAAAGGTCATACTTAGGCCTGCTGGGATGCTACTCCTAAGCTTATTCCAGCTGCACCTACAATCCAGAATTCATTTGTCCAAATTCAAAATGAATTGCGACAAAAATATCCCGCACTTTCAGAACATGAATTAGTCATCAAAAGCATGGATTACATGAAAGAACAATTTCTCCAGTCATTTAACCGTGATGATACTAGCATGAAATCTGGTATCAGCCATGACGATCCAGATGAAGGTCATACTGATCCCTATGAGGATGAAAATGAGTTTACAGTACTGGCAAGTGAATCACAAGAGCCAACAGATGCCGATCCAAATTTTGGAGATTTTTGGGACTCACTCACAGGATTGATTGCCGACAAGATGAGTCAAGAAAAAGACAAAAAAGGAAAAGGAAAAGAGGAATAATGCGCCACTTTTGACAGACGTGCTAGCTTTATCCTGTGTCAAGCACCATTATTGGTATCAGGGCCACGTTTAATGTTGATTATAGTTAGTTTTATTTTATTTTATTTATATATTTATGGTCATCATACAACTTTATGTCTACCACTCCTACAGAAGATGTTACATCTACAGTAGCCAACACAGTGGCCAATACTATAGCTTCTGCATCAGAAGCCAGAGAATTAGTTGCTTATCAAGATGTCAAGGAGGCACTTGATAAGTGGACCATACCGAAAGTAAAACCAGATACCATCTATAAGATAGGTAAGCTTGATTTCTCCAGTCGAAGAATCATTAAAACTTTTGAACATGCAGCTTCAGTCCAGAATAATAATGAACTTATGTATTTAATACAACTTCAGGATCTTTACCATTTCTTCGAGAAATACAAATATGTCCACATAGGACTTGTCCAGGTTGCTTTTAAGCCTCTGACTCTTTTAGGTCAAAATACCAGTATCCAGTGTACACTACGAGATGGTAGATGTACCAATTGGAGAGCTTCGCTCATGGGAGCCATAGAAACCAGCCTAGCTCATGGACCAGTATATTTTGACATATATCCCAACCTGAGTGTAGCCCTATTAGATCAAAACCTATCTAAGGTTTTAGAACTGAAAATCTTATCTCATGGCTATGAGTATCTTCCAGGATCACCACCTTGTACAGAAATATCCAGAATTTATTTAAAGGTTCTATCAACTTTAAATCCTTATATTAGAAAGCAGAGTGACCAAGTTCCACAGTGCTTATTGACACCAATCTTTACAGCAGTCAAGTTGCTGTTCCTAAGATGATTGAATGGGAAAAAATTACTTTTCCAGAAAAATGGCAAATAACTAATGCTGTTCCTCCTAGACCAATTGTTCGACACAATTTGGACGATGTTATACAAACAGAAGGAGGTAATGTTTACCTTCGTTTCCAAAGACCTCAAAGGCAATTATCCAGAAGTATGTCAACTGCTAGTATCAGATCTACTCCTTCTTTTAGAGAAGCATATAGGGTAGACTTTCCTGAGTCATCCAGACACTCTAGTGCTGAACCAGTAGAATCTGTCATACAAGGTATGCCATCCAGACCACCAAGCAATCCAGACCACATTGACCCTATGGATCCAGTTGTACAAGGACTACAGTTTTCAACCAATAGAATCCCTCATGGTATTTATGAACCTAGGGAATCCAGTAGCAAAGGACCAGTAGAGATATGCTAAACACAGTATGAGCAATGACTAAGACATTAGCAATTAATAAATGTTCAATTCCATAAATCAATTCATAACTCATTTCCATTTTCATGACAACCATGTTCATGTTTCATTTCAATTTCCATTTCTTATCAATTTCACAATTTACATCAATGGCTCAGAACCTGGCCAACCACTTATATGAGACAGTGACTCATATTAAACTTTTCCCATTTTTACAATAGATAAACATACTAGTTGTATCAACATCTCAACAGATAAGCACACAAGCTGTATCCATATTTCAACAAATATGCACAATAGCTATATCAACACTTCCAAAGATAAGCATATGAGCTATATCAACATATTATCTGACAAGCATATGACCTGTATCAGTGGAGTCCATCCCCTATCTCCTCCCAAACAACATCCGGTTTAGAGATCCATCCTATATCTTCCCCTAAACCGTGGAGTACATCCCCTATCTCCTCCCACACACACAACGTATATACACAAAGGTCATATACACAATCAATCAATACATAACGTTAATGTATTCTATCAACCGTCATACTCTATGACATATCCAATTGATTAGTTTTAGTTTGCCTAATCATAATGCATTGTCTACAACAATCGAAACTACCCTCCACCGGTAGCCCAAGTAATTATTTCAAAAGTGAGCGATTAATAATTCTAACTCCACTATTCAACCATATAATGAGTCAATTTCATTATTTCCAACTCAATTCCATATAACCACTATTTTCTCAAATTAATCATACCAATTAATTTATACAACCAATTAGGGTTTTCTACCCCATTTCCCAATATTGACCCAATGGTCTATATTTCAACAACCAACAACAATATCATTATTTTGAAACTCAAAATACACATTCATGAAATCAAAATAACAAAACCCTTTTTTAACATTTTGAAACCCTAAGTCCCAAAATTACCCAACTTCAACACTTTATCAAAACAACCAAAAATCTATGTCAAAGACCATAAGAGTGAGTAGGAATCCCTACCTCAAATTCGGAGCTCAAGGAAAGAAGGTGAAGAAACTCAACGTGCTCCAAAACTGAATATTCTCGGATCAATGAGTAGCCCTCGACGATCAACCCAACTTTTACAAAGGCCGAAGGAAAAGAAAACACTCTAACTAGATCAAACCCTAGAGAGAAGGGAGTTTCTAGAGAGAGGAACTCTCAAAAAGTCTTTTTAGAAAGTAAGAGAGAGAGAGAGAGAATGTAAAAAGTGATTTTAAAATGCCCAGCTGCCAACTGATATAGGACATTCCCGCTCGAGCGGAGAACACAACGCTCGAGCGTCAAAAACAAAAAACTAGGTCCGCTCGAGCGCCAAGACACAAGAATAAAGTACATCCGCTCGAGCGCGAAATCCAGTCCGCTCGAGCGTAGATTTCCCCCTCCCAGAACTTACACCCAAAAGTACTACCCGCTCGAGCGCCGAAGTACCCGCTCAAGCGCCGCCGCTCGAGCGTAAAGAAACCCGCTCGAGCGTCAAAATCACACCTGCAGAAGTTTTGCAGGGACTCCAAAAACTGGGAGCGTGCAATCTCCGCTCGAGCGCAAGAAGACCCGCTCGAGCGAACCTCCTAAAAACTGGGCAACAAAGAATTGAAACCAAAGCCTAACCAACCTGTAAAAACTCTATCCAATACATCCTAAAACTCAATCAAGTGGAGTTAAAGGATGACAACAAGGTATACCACCACCAACATCACGGAACCGAGTCCGGAATACAACAGAACAGTAAAGGGACAACCGGGATCCGTATAACCTCCCCCCTTAAAGAATTTCGTCCCCGAAATTAAACACAAGTTTTTTATTTTATTTTATTTTTTATTTAAAAAAAAAGAAGGTTTTCTCCATTTTCAACAATGTTACAACATAATATTAAACAATCCGACCCATTACCGGTCAATCCCATCTCTTTTCAAGAGGCATAAGACATTATCCATAACAACCTGCATTATCAACATGCATTCTTTTGAAATTTAGCAATTTAAACCCATTTTCCACAATTCCATAACACATGCAACATTAACATCATGCCTGCATTTCCACAATACATTGAACATATGCAATGTTATAACAAATTTCCATTAACCCAAAACATTCACAATATTTTACAACTTAAGACACATATGATGTTCTTAAAGTTCAACGATATTACAAAATTACCAATACATGGTTACATATCAACAAACAAGTCTGGATATTTCTCGCGGACTTCCAACTCACGTTCCCAAGTGGCTTCCTCCACTCCGTGATGTTTCCACAAAACCTTCACCAAAGGAATGGTCTTGCCACGCAGGACTTGATCCCGCCTATCCAAGACCCGAACCGTCTCTCCTTATACGAGGCATCCTCATCTACCTCCAAGTCGGTCCAATCTAATACATGGGACGGATCTGGCTCATACTTCCGAAGCATACTCACATGAAACACGTCATGCACTCCAGACAATTGCGGCGGTAAAGCTAAACGATAAGTAACCTCGCCAATCCTCTCAAGGATCTCAAAGGGACCAATAAACCGAGGGGATAACTTCCCACTCTTCCCGAACCTCATCAAACCTCGCCTAGGTGATATTTTCAAGAAGACATGATCACCTACCTCAAACGCCAAAGGCCTCCTCCCACGGTCGGCATAACTCTTTTGGCGACTCTGGGTTGTAACAAGCCTCCTACGGATAAGCTCAACTTTCTCCGTCGTCTCCCTAACTAACTCCGGACCCAACAAAGGTGTATCACCCACCTCGGCCCAACACACTGGAGACCTACACGGTTGGCCATACAAGGCCTCAAACGGTGCCATATCAATGCTAGATTGAAAACTGTTGTTGTAGGCAAACTCCACCAAGGGCAAGTGCCTCTCCCACGTCCCACTAAAGTCAAGGACACAATCTCGAAGCATATCCTCAAGGATCTGAATAGTACACTCGGACTGCCCGTCAGTCTGAGGATGATAAGCCGTACTAAAGGTCAACCTACCCAAGGCACTCTGCAAACTCTACCACAACCTAGCAGTAAAACGAGGATCTCTATCTGAGACAATCGTCACTGGGACCTCGTGCAATCTCACTATGTCCCGAATATACAAGTCGGCGAGATGATCTACCGAATCTCTCACGCGCATAGGAATGAAGTATGCCGACTTAGTCAACCGGTCTACAACCACCCAAATGGCATCACTACCTCGCTGAGTCCTCGGAAGACCTACAACGAAGTCCATAGTGACATGCTCTCACTTCCACTCGGCAATAGGCAAGGGTTGGAACAAACCCGCTGGCCTTTGATGCTCGGCCTTCACTTGCTGGCAAGTAAGGCACTTCGATACGAAAACAGCCACATCTCTCTTCATACCCCGCCACCAAAACTGGCGACCCAAATCCCGATACATCATATTGCCTCCCGGATGCACCGCAAGACGTGAATGATGGAACTCTCGGAGTACTTCCTATCGGCAAGACTCCGGCACAAGAAAACGGTCTCGGTATCTCACACTCAGGTCGGGATACACCGTCAAACCCTTCTCAACCTTCCCATTTGAGATCTTCTCTCGGAGGGATTCTATCTCAAGGTCACCTCTCTGTGCCTCTAACACTCGGGTCACAAGTGTAGGCTGCGCAACAACAGAAAACAAGGCCTCAGCCTCAGCTGATTCACCCAGAAGCAAGTCAAACTCGCCAAGTGCACCCAACATCTCCCATTCCCGGATGGCTATACAAGCTACATCACTAATGGATTTCCTACTAAGGGCATCGGCCACAACATTGGCCTTTCCCGGGTGATAGTGCAACTCAAAATCATAGTCCTCAATGAACTTCATCCATCTCCTCTGCCTCAAATTCAAGTCTCTCTGTGTAAACAGATACTTCAAACTTTTGTGGTCCGAGAACACCTCGTACCTCTCACCATAAAGGTAGTGCCTCCAAATCTTCAAGGCAAAGATCACTGCTGCTAACTCTAGGTCGTGTATAGGGTAATTCTTCTCGTGTATTTTCAACTGACGTGAGCCATAAGCTACCACTTTCCCCTCTTGCATCAACACATAACCCAAACCCTCTCGTGAGGCATCACAATAAACCGCATAACCCAACCTTCTCTCCGGAATAATCAAAACTAGAGCGGTGGTCAATCTAACCTTCAACTCTTGGAATGACTTTTCGCAAGTCTCACTCCACACAAATTTGACTCCTTTTCGCATCAATCTCGTCAACGGCGAAGCTAGCCTGGAGAAATCTCTCACAAACCGATGGTAATACCCAGCTAATCCCAGAAAACTGCAGATCTCAAACACACTCTTAGGCTGTGCCCAATCTTGCACTGCCTCTACCTTGGATGTATCAACAGACACCCCTTCCCCGGATACCACATGGCCTAAGAATTTGACCTCTCCTAGCCAGAACTCACACTTCCCAAACTTGGCATACAGCCTATGGGCTCTAAGCAACTCGAGCACCACTCTCAAGTGTTCCTCGTGCTCCTCCTCAGAAGGCGAATAGATAAGAATGTCATCCACGAAAACGACTACAAATCGATCCAAGAATTCCTGGAAGATCCGGTTCATCAAGTCCATAAAGACTGCCAGTGCATTGGTAAGCCCGAATGGCATCACCAGAAACTCATAATGGCCATACCGCGTACGAAATGCCGTCTTAGGAATATCCTTCTCCCTGACCCTCAACTGGTGGTAACCCGATCTCAAGTCTATCTTAGAGAAACAACGGGAACCCTTCAACTGGTCAAACAGATCATCTATACGGGGCATAGGGTACTTATTCTTGACCGTAGCCCGATTCAACTTCCGGTAGTCTATACACAATCTCAAGGCACCATCTTTCTTTTTAGCAAAGAGGGCCAGTGCTCCCCACAACGAAACACTAGGGCGAACAAAACCCTTATCTAGCAATTCCTGGAGCTGAATCTTCAACTCACTCAACTCGGCTGGGGCAAAACGATAAGGTGCCATAGAAATCGGCGCTGTGCCGGGCACTAAATCAATAGGGAACTCTATCTCTCGGTGAGGTGGCAAACTAACGAGATCCTCGAGAAAAACATCCGAATACTCACAAACCACCCTTGGCAATACAATCTGGGTCTCATCACACTCACCACTCATAAAGCTAGCAAGTAGACCACTAAGCTTATTCCGCCCTCGCAGATCATACATCGGTGGCAACACACTACCAACCCGATTCCCCAAGAAATGGAAACACTCCCCGCTCAAGGTACAGACTGTGACCCTCTGGCGGTAGCAATCAATAACAGCCCGGTATGACGATAGCCAGTCCATACCCAAAATAACATCAAAACCCTTCATGGGCATGACAACAAAAGGAAAAGGAAGCCTATGGTCGGCGACCTCTATATCACAACCTCTAACACCTTGTTTCAAGATCAACTCACCACCAACAGGCGATACTACACATATAGGAGTTGCTAACTGTGCCAACTCCAATTCCAAAACAGATACAAATGCAGCAGACACAAAAGAATGAGATGCACCCGTATCAATCAATACATTAGCAACCGAGTTGCAAAACAAGAAGGTACCTCTCACAACTGATGGAGCCGGTACTAGATCTTGTGTGGTAACAGCATACACGCGCCCTGTAGGCCCCTGATCTACCTGCTCACCTCTAGGAGCAAAAGACTGCTGTACTGACTGGGATGACGAAGCTCCCGGATTGGCCCTCGAGGCCTGCACAGACTGAGCTGGCTGATAACTCTGCGTCTGCCTAGAACCAGACGCTCCTGAAGTAGCACTCAACTGTGGGCAAAACCTCTTCAGGTGCCCACGCTGACCACACTGATAGCAACATAAAGATTGGCCCCTGCCCTGACTCTGGCCCTGAGGTCTAGCTGAAGAAGAAGCAGCTCCCTGACCCCCTCCCTTCTGTGGGCAAACCGAAGATTTGTGACCCAGCTGGCCACACGCAAAACAAATCAAGCCTCCCTGACTACCTCTCCCAGAGCCCGCGCTCAGTACTGGAAAGGTCGATCTAGCCAAACCACCCTGAGACTGCTGAGGGTTTGCCGTCACCCTGACCATCTTGGCTCCTCTTGGAACCTCTCTGCCCCTCGTCTTCCTCCCGTAACATAATCTCCATATGAGCAGCAACATCAACCAAACGTCTGTACTCTCGGACAAAGGACCCTCCAACCCTCAACTTGAGTGCATGCCTCAACTTCCGCTCAAACTCAAAACAACGGCGTTCCTCGGACGCCACCAGTTCAGGTGCAAACCTGGACAGACTAGTAAAAGTAGCCTCAAACTTGGCCACTGACAAGCCCTGCTGTCTAAGCTGGCAAAACTGCTCTCTCAGCTTCTCCCTAGCAGCTGAAGATAAAAACTTCTCCTGGAAAGCATTCACAAACGCCTCCCATGCACCACCAACACTGCCCTTCTCATACTTCCACCATTGACCCGCATCTCCCTTCAGTAGGAAGGATGCCAAGGTCACCTTTAAAGCCCCGTCCTCGATGCCAAGCATCTCGAACGTCTTCTCCATCTGTTCCAACCACTCGTCAGCCTTAAGTGGCTCCTTCGGATCCCCAACAAACTCGTCCGGATTGGATCAGAAGAATTCCCTCTTCAAGAAGGAAGGCCCTGCCTCAACAACCTGGGCCTAAATTGGAGCCTGAACTGGATTCTCAGTTCGAAAAATACCCACAGACTCCCTCAAAGCATCGGCTATGCCTCGGGCTAGAGCGCCCATAGCCTCTTGACCTGCCGGCTCGGCCACATTGGCCTGGCCAACCCCCTCATACTGTGCCAGAATATCATCCGGTAAAGGCATCTCCTGCCTACCACGTCTGCCTCGTCTACCACGTCCTCGTCCTGACATCCTAATAAAGGTAACGAAGAACGTTAGCACATTCATAAATGTGCCAAAACTAAACACTCGCGTCCTAATACATGGACAACTGTAATTCACTCCACGTAAGCACATAAACACATAAGCACTTACGAATTTCATTTCCGGATAATGATAGTCCCGAGGCGTTACTAGAGTTCCGGTTAGAAACAGCATTGATCAAGTGCTTTTCCAACAAGACTCCCAGAAACCCAAGGATCCAATCAACATCCTAGAAACTACATTCCATACCCACATAGTCACATAAGCATGTTATCAATTTAGCACATAGCATATGACACTACATCTAAGTCTCTATCAAGCGAGACAAACCCATTGTGATCCTAATCACTTCCCACGTACCCAAAGTATTCGAACCCGGTACGCTCTGATACCAAGTTGTAACACCCTCAAAATAATACATAAAACCCATTACTTTAAGCATGCATTAATATAAAAGAAATCAACCATTTCTATTCATCAGAGTAATTCTTACACTGTATTACATGTTAACAACAAAAGCAAATGCCCTATGGGCTTACAGTTTTCCAAGTCAACACTTGGTTACTCAAAAGAAGAGTACTAACTCTATACAAAATAAGCCCTTGGCTTGATATGCATGTAATACAAACAAAATAAACAAAAGGAGTCTTCAACTCTCATCATCATCCAAGCTATGTCCTTGGAGGTGGCATACTACCTGTACCTGAAAATAATGTCCCATAAAGGGTGAGCCAACGCCCAGTAGAGATATGCTAAACACAGTATGAGCAATGACTAAGACATTAGCAATTGATAAATGTTCAATTCCCATAAATCAATTCATAACCCATTTCCATTTTCATGACCACCATGTTCATGTTTCATTTCAATTTCCATTTCTTATCAATTTCACAATTTACATCAATGGCTCAGAACCTGGTCAACCACTTATATGAGACAGTGACTCATATTAAACCTTTCCCATTTTTACAATAGATAAACATACTAGTTGTATCAACATCTCAACAGATAAGCACACAAGTTGTATCCACATTTCAACAGATATGCATAATAGCTATATCAACACTTCCAAAGATAAGCATATGAGCTATATCAACACATTATCTGACAAGCATATGAGCTGTATCAGTGGAGTCCATCCCCTATCTCCTCCCAAACAACATCCGGTTTAGAGGTCCATTCCATATCTTCCCCTAAACCGTGGAGTACATCCCCTATCTCCTCCCACACACACAACGTATATATACACAATCAATCAATACATAACGCTAATGTATTCTATCAACCGTCATACTCTATGACATATCCAATTGATTAGTTTTAGTTTGCCTAATCATCATGCATTGTCTACAACAATCGAAACTACCCTCCACCGGTAGCCCAAACAATTATTTCTAAACAGATAACAAAAGCCCCAACAGATAAAATATCAATGTTTTCAAAAGTGAGCGATTAATAAATCTAACTCCACTATTCAACCATATAATGAGTCAATTTCATTATTTCCAACTCAATTCCATATAACTACCATTTTCTTAAATTAATCATACCAATTAATTTATACAACCAATTAGGGTTTTCTACCCCATTTCCCAATATTGACCCAATGGTCTATATTTCAACAACCAACAACAATATCATTATTTTGAAACTCAAAATACACATTCTTGAAATCAAAATAACAAAACCCTTTTTTAACATTTTGAAACCCTAAGTCCCAAAATTACCCAACTTCAACACTTTATCAAAACAACCAAAAATCTATGTCAAAGACCATAAGAGTGAGTAGGAATCCCTACCTCAAATTCGAAGCTCAAGGAAAGAAGGTGAAGAAACTCAACGTGCTCCAAAACTCAATATTCTCGGATCAATGAGTAGCCCTCGACGATCAACCCAACTTTTACAAAGGCCGAAAGAAAAGAAAACACTCTAACTAGATCAAACCCTAGAGAGAAGGGAGTTTCTAGAGAGAGGAACTTGCAAAAAGTCTTTTTAGAAAGTAAGAGAGAGAGAGAGATTGTAAAAAGTGATTTTAAAATGCCCAGCTGCCAACTGATATACGACATTCCCGCTCGAGCGGAGAACACAACGCTCGAACGTCAAGAACAAAAAACTAGGTCCGCTCGAGCGCAATAAGGCCTGCTCGAGCGCCAAGACACAAGAATAAAGTACATCCGCTCGAGCGCGAAAACCAGTTCGCTCGAGCGTAGATTTCCCCCTCCCAGAACTTACACCCAAAAGTACTACCCACTCGAGCGCCAAAGTACCCGCTCAAGCGCCGCCGTTCGAGCGTAAAGAAACCCGCTCGAGCGTCAAAATCACACCTGCAGAAGTTTTTCAGGGACTCAAAAAACTGGGAGCATGCAATCTCCGCTCGAGCGCAAGAAGACCCGCTCGAGCGGACCTCCTAAAAACTGGGCAACAAAGAATTGAAACCAAAGCCTAACCAACCTGTAACAACTCTGCACAATATATCCTAAAACTCAATCAAGTGGAATTAAAGGATAACAACAAGGTATACCACCACCAACATCACGGAACTGAGTCTGGAATACAACAGAACAGTAAAGGGACAACCGGGATCGCTATACTTTTCATATTGACAGAAGAAATAATTTTTTAGCAAACTTTTTATCTATTTGGCCTAATGACCCTTGTGGTCTCCAGCAATTAGAAGAAACTAATCGCCAGATTAACCAAGTCTAGTTGCAAATCCAGGAACAAATCTGCCTTTTGGTTACGGCCGTCAGGCCTCCCTCTCCAGCACAGTAGACCATGAGACCATAGATGTGATAATTAAGATAAAATAAAATAAAACTATGATTAATGATTATTCTTGGGTTAGTGCTTAATAATGGGTAGTACAGTGCTAGGGTTAGTGGGACGTCACCCAAGTCGCGTAGAGTCAGACCGTTAGCAGTGATTGCGGTTAGGTCCTTCTCGTAAGCTGTTGACAGACGTGCTAGCTTTATCCTGTGTCAAATACCTCCTTTTAATTTCCCATGGATCTTTCATCCACTGGATATCTGTATTTTCAAAATAGGGGACTGTTTCCTTAGTAATGAAATTCTGAACATACGGTACTGGAGGTGCAAGAAGGACATCTTTAGTTGTGTGGCTAGATTCCCCTTTTTTACTGGAAGAGGTATATAAGCCTGGAAATTCTGTATGATAAGGGTTTGAGCCCCTGCCACAGCCCCGTCTGCCCGGGCCCCGGCCTCTAGTCTGCATTATTTGAACCTTGGAAATATTCGCTGGTAAGAAAGTCTGGAAGAGAATTAGCTTCTCCTTTAATATATTCAATATCAAAATCAAATACTGAAAGTTGGCCTTGCCAGGCGGCAAAAATTTGTTTTTGAGTCAGGTTTTTAACATCTTTTTAAAAAATTTGTTTTGCTGCTGAACAATCAACTCTTATTAAAAAAATGTTGATTTAAAAGGTCATCCTGGAATTTTAAGACACATTTAACAATAGCTAAACATTCTTGTTTAATTGTAGGATAATTTTTAGCAGCTTGATGCCAAAAGCCAGAAGTAAAGCTTAAAAGTTCTTCTTTTTTACTGGTAGGATTAAATTGTTTAAGTTTGCCACCATAACCTAGGTCAGAGGCATCAGTCTCTACAATTTTGTTCCATTCTGGATTTGGTAAAGAAAGACAGGGTAGAGTTTTAACTCTAGCCTTAACCTTCTGAACAGCTTCTGTACGTTCTGGACCCCATGGAGGAGGATTTTTCCGAAGTCGAGAATATAGAATAGCTGCATTTGTAGCAAGGTTAGGATAGTAATCATGGATATAATTTAAACTTCCTAAAAATCTTTGTAATTGGGTTTTGTCTTTAAGTTCATCTGGAAATTTAGATGCAAATTCCATGCTTCTATTTATGGGAATAATGGTACCATTATGGATATTATGACCCAAAGATCTAATTGTTGTCTGAAAAAGTTACATTTTTGGTGCAGAAACAACTAAGCCATTTTTAATAATAACATGCTTAAAAATGTTAAGATGTTTCATATGTTGATGAATTGACGAGGAAAAGATTAAAACATCATCAATGTAACAAATGAAAAATTTTATATAAGGATTAAAAATATCATTCATAATATGCTGGAATTCAGAAGGTGCATTTTTTAATCCAAATGGCATAACATTCCATTCAAAATGCCCAAAAGGTACTGTAAAAGCAGTTTTGTATCTGTCTGCTTCAGCGATTTGGATTTGCCAATATCCTGATTTCATGTCAAATTTAGAAAATATGACGGCATCCTGAAGGCGATCTAAAAGATGCTTCTTATTGGGAACTGGATACCTTATCCATTGTAAGGCTTCATTGAGAGGTTTATAGTTGATAACCAATCTTGGTACACCTCTCTCGATTTCGGCATTTTTGTTTATGTAAAAGGCTGTACAACTCCAAGGAGACCTACTGGGTCGAATAAGCTTTTTCTGGAGAAGAGTATTAATCTCTGATTTACATAGTTCTAAATACTCTTTTTTCATTTGACTTGGTCGAGTGCGAGTAGGGATTTTCCGCTCATCGTAACCTGGTTCATAAGGAAGAGAAACCATGTGTTTCTTTCTA
Source organism: Camellia sinensis (assembly GCF_055761805.1). Classification (NCBI taxonomy): domain Eukaryota; kingdom Viridiplantae; phylum Streptophyta; class Magnoliopsida; order Ericales; family Theaceae; genus Camellia; species Camellia sinensis. The sequence goes on along the minus strand of NW_028128989.1, from coordinate 803,459 downwards.
CTCCAAAAGGTATTTGGAATATCACTACAGATTTCATGTTGAAATTATTGTTCAAGTGATTTGATTTTTTTGCTGGAAAGAAGACTGTTGAAGTCGTTGTTCTATAGTTAAAAAACTAATTTCCTTTTGTAGGAAATTAATTTGTTTTTCTTTGAAATTAACTAGATCCTTAATCTGATCTAATTCTTTGGTATAAGGTTCTGTAATGAACTCAAAAATAATCGGTTGATTATTTAAGGTTGTATGTATGCCAATAGAATCAATTTTAGAGATTGGCATAAGTAAGCACAGAAAAGGTGTTCCTAGGATTATAGCCTGGGACATATTCTTAATAAGAACAAAAGAAGTCGGAAGACATAATCCTTGATTACGAATTAATACTTCTGGAAGTTTATACTGGATATATAAAGAATTACCACTTGCACTTGTAAGTGACTGGGTTGTTTTATGAAAGTATTTAGTAGGAATTAATCCTTCCTGAATACAATTCATATCCGCTCCGCTGTCAACAAGGGCAATGACATCTTTTATAATAAAATCTGGTTTTATCATAAAAGTAATTCTGATATACCATTTCTGAAAAGTAACTGTATTCATGAGCATGAGATAATCAGGCTCTTTGTTTTCTGAAATGAGAATCGATTCGGAAGTGGATTCATTATTTATGTTTCCCTTCTCCTTATTCTGGATCTTACTATTAATCTTTTTAATTTCAGAATTAATAATGATATTAGAAGTTTGCAAATGTTAAATTTCAACTTTTAAAGCATTGACTTCCATTTTTAAGTCCTGGATTTTTAAGGGCTTTTCTTCGGTAACAGTTTGAAGTCTTTGAAAAACTTCTTTCATACTGTAATGCTGAGGAGGAAGAATTTCTTCCTTCTTCTGATGCTGCAAACATAATTCTAAGAATTTTAGTTTCATTTCTAGATTGGAAATTTGATCAGCAAAAGTAATCATATTCTGTTCTTCTTTGGTAAGAACATTGATACTGAGTCCTCCAATATCAAGTACATTCATTTCAACTATGGCTTTCCAATAGTTGACTTCATCAGATATCTGATTGATGTGAGTTTTACATTCACAAATTTTGGGAGAGTCATCAGAGTCATTTTCAGTTTCTGAGGAACACAAAGCTGCAATTTCATCTTCTTCATTAGAAGAAGTGTCTGATTCATCAGAAAGTATTCTAAGAATTTGTTGCTGGATATCATTATCTATTGATAATTCATTAAGCTTCTGTTGTAATTTTGATTTACAACGATTAGCATAATGACCAATCTGTCCACACTTATAGCATTTAATTGTAGATTTAGATTTTTTTCTGGAATGCTTTGGTTTACCTTTGGAAGGTATTTGTGGCTGAATTGGATTTTTAACATATTTATGTTTTCTGGATTTTTTGGAATAATACTTTGAAAATTTTCCAATTTTATGTCTTTTCTGTTTGTGAGGATACTGTAATTTTGTGTCATAGGCGAATTGTTCACAAAACTCACCTAATTCTCTTTTTCTTGTAAGATGTTGGTGTTTCATCTGTTGCTGTAACTTGAGATCATTGCATAAAGCAAGACCTTCATCAGTTATTAATCCTACAAGTTGACCGTAGGTATATCTACTGTATGGAATAGCCAATTGGTTATGGCAGTCCCTTAACTTCTTTCTGACCCTTTCAGCAAAAAGAGTAGGAAGACCATCAATAAATTTGGTTTTCCAATGATCGGAATTAGCATCGGCTCTACGATGTACTTTCATCAGGAATACATCTTTATACCATCTAAAATGGGATAAAGATGAACATCTTAATTTCTGTAATAGTTCTTTACTTCGATCTTCAATACCTGTTACAGTACCAATGAAATGGAGAACTATAGTGTTTACCAAAGTGTAAACAGCATCTTGCTCAGTATTTTCATCTCTGGTGTCTGGATCAGTTTTTATACGAGTAGAATTTAAAATTTCATTATTTTGTGCTGTAGTGAGAATATTATCCCACTATCCTTTGAGTAATCCAGTAAAGCCACTGACTATAAATCGGGCTACTTGATGGTTAGTATTTTCATTTTGCTTGCATACGGTGGCAAACATAAGCATATGTTGGAGGACTTCGAAGATTTGATATTCTGTAAGTCCATCAATATTCCATTCATAAATGGTTCTACTGTGGTAAGATTTCTGACTATGGAGGAAATCTTCATCATAAAGAAGATCCATAGGGCTAGGTCTGGAATAATAATATTTGCTTGGTGCAGTATAAGCAGTTCTTTCTATATTTGTTCCATAATGAACTTTATTAACATAAGAGGGTTCATTCTGGAAATTAGCCTGGATTTCAGATATTTGGTGGGGTTCCAAATTCTGATAATTTTCATCTATCTCTTGAAAATGATTTCTGGATAACATATTAACTTGTGAGGATTCTCCTATATGAAGATCTTTAATCTTGTTTAATAGAGTATCCATGAATTTTGTATTATCTTTTTTAGGTTTTAAATTAAAATTGGTTACTGTAGGAGTAGGCTTAAAAGCTACAGGTTGAATGTCTGGAGTCTTAGGTTGGAGATGGCAGGTGTCCTTAATATGAACAACTGTTTCTTCAATTCTGGTTAACTGTTTTCCCATAGTTTGACAGAAAAGATTAGTATAATTATTCTGTTTTAAAATAGGAATAATTTCCTTAACTGTCACAACATTAGTGCTTTTTACAGGAGGTTCTACAAAAGCAGTAATAACTAAGGGTTGGCTGGTAGTAGAATCACTAGTCAATTGTAGACACCCCATTTTTGAACGTCCTCAAGACTTGGACGTCACCGTTTGAACACTCGGTGATCATCAATGTTCGTGTTTTTTTTGAGTTTCCGGAGGTCTCGGCTACGCGCCTTGCCACAGGATCTCTCGACTTGCTTGTCCTGTGCTTGGTTTTACACCAAGGACTTGTGTGTTTTGTACCTGAGGGTAGAGAGTAGCTTGTTAGCTACCCCTGGCACCCACAGGCCTTGGATTGAGGCCATCGGCCGTGTATTCTTGCTACTGGCCATTGGTGAAATATACCATTGGCCGGTCGGCACTTAGTGTGGTCGGCCGATCATCTGTTTGGCCGATGGCCTCCTTTTCTGGCCGGTGCCACATTTTTACCTTTTTCAGGCATGGTGCAAGCCAGCTGTGCCAGCTGGAATGCACGAACCCTCTTCCCCATGCACGAGTGTGGCTGTTTTTCCCCTTTTGTACCTTTTTGGTCTAGTTTCTTGAGGAAGCTTGGACCTTTGTCTTAGCTTCCTCAAGAAACTTGGACAATTGTCCCGGCTTCCTAAGGAAACCTTGCACCCTTAGCTTAGCTTCCCTTAGAAGCCTTGATCCTTTTTGAATAGCTTCCCTTGGAAGCTTAGTCTTTGCATTGTCTATATAAGAGACCCCTCTTCTCCTTTGATGGGTTCAGCAAAAACCAGAGCAAAATACATAAATATAGATATCTGATATACATCTTCTCTCTCTATATCTTCTTCTTTCTCTTCATTTGTGTGTGTCTAAGGGCCTAAAAGGGTGATTTGTTCTTACTTTTGCACTAAAACACACACCATCACACCATGCTTCGACTTGGGAGGTCTTGAGGGTTTGTTCTTGAAGTTTTGAGGTGGTTTTGATCATAAGGAAGAGGCTGAGCTTGCTGTTCTTGAAGTGTTCTTCAAGGGTAACACTTTTGCTTTAGATTCCCCAATCTTGTACTAGTCTTTAACCTATCTTTCTTACTGATTTAGACTTTGTGTATAACTAAAAAAAGTCTTGTATTTGCATGCTTAAGATACTTCATTAAGGTTGTTTTGGTTTTGGGGGTCGACCTCCCCCTCTAAGGCCTTGTTTGGCCCTTTTTGTGCTTCCATTGTTAAGCTTTGGTTACTTTGGTGTATTGGCCTTCTCACCACTGAAATCTAGTGGATTTTCAGTGGTGAAGAAGGGGGTTTGAAGTCTTGTATAGGGGAGGGACACCCCTCTCCCCTTTGTGTCTCATTTGTCCATGTTTTGGCCCATAAGGGTAGCATATGTGCTTGGTTGTTTTTGGCCCCATTTAAGAGGTTCTTGAATATTATTTGGTCATATGTTGCCTCTTTCTTTGGTCGGATTTATGGCCATTTACATGCATATTGTACTTGCCTTCCATTCCCCCATTTTGCCTAGAAATGTGCCTTGCATTTAAGCCATGATGCTTTCATGTTCTAGCTTAACTTCATGAAGGGTTTAGCATTATTTTGCCATGATCAAGGACTATTGGGTGCTGATTCGACCATGTTTTCCATGTTTGGTATAGTTTCTATGTGTTTTGGCTTAAGAGCCTTGAGTGTGTAAGCCATAAGCATGCCTCATTTGGTCTATTTTTGGTGATTTAGAATCATTTGCCATGCCATTTCAGTCCATGTTTGATGCTTGCATACTTTGATTTGTTCACCTTTCAATGCCTTAAAGAGGTGTAGTCATGTGCTCCATGTTTTGGCTTTGGTGTATGCCTCTTTGCTTGAGTCACTTGGGATGCCATTTATGTGGGTTTTGGGGCTTATTCTACCATACCATATCTCTGATTTTGTAGGTTTTGATATCCATGCTTACCCTTTCTTGGGTGCTCTTGAAAATTGTCTTCCATGCCTTAGCTTTAGGCCCTTTGGTTTGCATATTTGTTTTGCATGTAGGCACCTCCATTTTTGGGCATTTTTGGCCACTGTTTTGGGGTGGGCTGAGGCCTTCTCATTTCAGTATAAGTCCATCGTTGCATACTTTGCATGTTTGACATGTTGCATTGCATTGGTTGCATGCTTATATTGCATCATGATTGCATGTTTGCATGTTACTTAGCTAAGTTGCATTATATAGTCTTGTTGCATGCTTGACATGTTCATATTGCATTAGTGTAGCCTTGCATGAGTTGCATCACTTTGCATTGTATATGGCATACATGTATGGCATCACTTAGTTTGGGGTGTCAAACCAAGCATGAGGGGAGAGGTGTGTTCGTACCCGAAGTGACGAAACACATCTCAACCCTCGGTCGCCAACACCCTTGATCTCAACATGATAGGGTGTTAGCCCTCATTTGTTTGTTGCATGCATCTACATTAAGTTGCTAACTTGGCTTCTTAGGCCATTATGCATCGAATTACGTAGTTGATGGCCTGAGGGTCGAGGGCCATGCTCCCTTGAGTCCATTGCATGATAGGGAGTGTGGCCATGCTCACATATGCTTGAAAATTCCATGCCATACACTGCTTGCCCTCTGCTGCTGTCAACTGCAGGGTTCTGCAGGAAGTAATGGCCGGCCGGCCACCTACAGTGCCGACTGACCATCAGTGGCTGGCCGGTGGTACAACAGTTGGCCGATAAGCCCATTACCATGGTCGGTGAACTTTAATTCTGGCCGGTGACATCCCAGAGCACTCAAAGGATGATTCAAAAGTAGTCTGGAGACTTTCAGAATTTTTAGAGGAGCAAGGCAGTGAAAACAGAGGCAGCAGTGCTATGGTAGCGAGTTTCCGAGTAAGACAAGTCAAGCATGCATCATTCACACATTCTAAGGCAGGGCCACAGCCACCTTTCTTCTGCATTTAATTTGTTAATTAGTTAGGAATTCTATAATAATTAATTTAGCGGTATTCATTTGGTTGTGTAATATTTATTCGGACCCTCTGAGTGAGGGCAATTGTATAATAAGTGTGCGTGAGTGTGTGTATGTCTGCCAACCCCACGTCTTTCTTCCCTTTTATTTAGTAGCTTTCGATGGTTAGTCTAGGGCATGTTTCAATTAGCATACAGTACGATAGCATGTTTGCATCCATTCATTCGTTTTGCATGCACCGGGACAGACGCATCATTCTAACTGCATTTGTATTTCAATTCCAAATTGAATACGTGTTAGTTGTAGCATTTCACATGTCATTATAGATTAGCCGAGCCTATCTTAGTTGTATTTTGCATGTGTTGCATTAGCAATCTTAACATGAACTAGGATCATGCATATGATTACTAACTAGTTTCTGTTTTGGCTCAGAGTACTCGGTAAATTCTTATGCTTTAGCATCCTTGCATGCGTGTGAGTGTTGCCATGACGGCATGCTTACCATGAGGCTATTTGCTTATGTGATATAACTGCTTGAATGCCTGTGGATGGAGGTTGAATTACCTAAATTGGAATAATGCATTAAAATTGTGAGTTTTAAAGCCCACTTGAGGGTGGCAAAACCTGCATTTTAGCCTACTTGTGATTAGCAAACCATTTTCAAAACAAACATGCAATGTTTTGTTCCAATTTAGGCGATTTGGTCTATACTTGTTTGCTGTGTGCATAACATAGTAAGCCTAGGCTAATAACCGGAATAAGAACACATAATGCTTTCAAAACAAGATATCACGGTTAGTAGAGGCAGATCTTTGATCGGGCGAGAGGGGGTGCTCATAGTTGACCTTCCCCAATCGTACCCAGGTTCCCGAGCCGAGGCAACTTTGGTGATGACGGACATGTGGCCTTTGGCACCGAGTCAGGGTTTCCTAAATTTCCCGAAATAAAATATTTAGGTGGCGACTCTGTATCTGGCAAAGCAGTCCACGTTTGGCACTTCTTTTCTAAAAATCTATTTCTTTTTCTCAAAATGATTTTCCGAATTTGGACTCTTTGGTTCAGATTAAGAACCGTGACAATTGGAGTTCCGAATTGTAGTGAGCCCAAAATGAACAGAACGGGGATCTCTCCCGGGACGTTCGGGGACGTCTACAGTTTCTGGCGACTCTACTGGGGAGTTAGAGAGCTTGACTCGAACTCATGATATCCTGTTTTGACTACACTTATGTGTTTCTTTGCATTGCATGTGCATTGGTGCGCCTAGGGCACCGTGTTTGCCATCTGCCATTCCTGAACGGTTTGCCGGAGGCTTGTCTTGTCAAGACATGACCATAAGGCTGACCGGTTATGGGCTCTGACAGTATGGGAACACAAACCCCGGTTTTACCGAGGCACCATTTTTGACCATTCGACCTAGTGCATATTCGGAATCCATAGTGACCATTCCAAACTAGGACAGGTTGCTTACCCGATGTTAGGTTGTTTGAAACCGCTGTGTGCATAGTGAAACCCTAGCTCCTGACAAAATAGGACAGGGAAACCCTACCCTAACATAGGGGTGTTTTGGCTCTCACTTATCTGCTATGTGCTTTAGAGTGTGTCTTTACAGGAATGCGTGTATCAGTTTGCAAGTTTGGGCATCAGGCCTGCGGGTGCCAGTTCAGTGTTTGAGAATCAGTTATTGACGGGTATCAGGTTCAGTTTTGGGAACAGTGATTCGGGGACAATAATCAGTATTGAGGAATAGTGTATTCAGCTTATCAACCATGTGTTGTGATACTCGACTGTGTGTTGTGTGTATTTATTTTACGCTGTTATGCTGCCTGTTTGTCTGGTTATTTATTTCCTTATTGCTTTATTTATCTTTTGCTAGGTAGTTTAGCACGATTGCTTCTGACCCAGTAGATATTCCCCAAGCACTCTGTAGACACCCCATTTTTGACCGACCTTGAGACTCAGACGTCACTAGTTAAGCACTTGGTGATATTGCATAATGTGCTCGTTCAGAAGTTTCAGAGTCGCGGCCGTGAGCCCCGCCTCCGGACTTCCGAACCCTCTTCTGTGCCTTGCCTCGGTTTGCGAACCAGACTCGGTTTTCTTTGTTTCTTTTCCTGAGGGAAGGGAGAGGTCCCGTAGACTATCTCTCAATGTCCGTAGGCTACATTTGGTGGCCGTAGGCCATTTTTCCCATTTCGGAGTCCGGTTTCCGATTTTCGGAGCCGTCAGGCCGTGTGCCTCGGTTCGGGACCGCCTAACCATCTCCGTTTGTTCTAATTTTTGGCATACTTCCTATTTTCTCCCTTTTGAGGGACACTGGGGTCCGAGAAACCCACTTCGTGGCCGAACGCCACTTTCAGTGCTTAACAGGCAGTTTTGGGGGCCCCGAACTGCGTGTTTTGGCCCCCGAACATTCGTTTTGCATCGGTTTTCGTTCGTTTTTGGCAGGTACCTCTGTTTCATCACTGGGAAGGTCATGGAATGGTGGGAGGCCAGCAATTGTTTCAACAACCAGCTTTTTACTCCTCCGGCGCCCTCCGACGCCCGTTTTTCGCACTTCCGGGCCAATGTTGAACACCTTGGAGCCATTTTCTTCAAACCCAAACCACATATTTGTGATGTACACACTTGGGAAGATCCTAAAAAGTGGTGGCCGGCCATTAATTCAATTTGACCCTTTTGAACCCCTCCTTCCGGGCTAATGTTGAACACCTTGGGGCCATTTTCTTGAACTTTGAACCACATATTTGTGATGTACACACATGGGAGGACCCTAAAATTTTATGGCCAGCCATTAATTCATTTTGACCCTTTTGAACCCCTCCTAAAATTGGCTTGTTCTCTCTCCTGTTCTAGAATTTCCAAATTCGAACCACAGGGTTGTGAAGAGGAGACCTGGGAGGCCACCAATATGTGGTGGCCGGCCACTAATTATACTTGACCCTTTTGACCCCTAGCTGGCCGGCTAGGGGGGGTGGCTGGCCAGCCACCTGCAACAAAAGTAAAGGGCCGGCCTGCTTCCTCTCAACTTGCACTTTACAGCTGTGCAGCTGTTTCCCCCAGAAAATATCCCAATCCGGGGGATATTTTGTGGGGAAAAGCTTACCTCCTTTTTGCCCCACCTTTACACCCTCTTTTTGTCCATATAACCACCTGGTGGCATCACATTCAAGGGTTAGAAAATTTGTTCTTCAAGCCTCAAGATCCATATCTCCCTCCATCCTTCTCATTTTCTTAAAAAACCTTAAGTCCTACACCTTGTTTTCTTCATCACCTCCAAGCTCTACCATCACCACTTCATTTCCAGCAGCAAGGAGGGCTTCTCAAAGGCTAAAGGAGCTGCAAATTGGTCCAAGAAGCAACAAAAGACTTGTCTCCAAAGGTGAGTTGCCATTTTCTCTTTTTTTGAGCTTTTCTTTGCAATATTTCTTAGCCTCTCCTTCTTATACATTTGAGCTCCGACCAAAACTGAAAGTGACCCTCTTTTGAGCTCATCTTCACTCTTCATTAAGGGCTCAACCCTGTTTGAGCCCTCCATGATGCGCTTGCTTCATTAATCCTCTTATATGTCATAATTTTGCATGCTATTTTTGGCCCATGAGAAATCTGTTTTTGAGCATGTTGTAAACTGATATTAGGCTTATTTTGAGTCCCTCTTCAACATTGAAGAAGGGCTCAACACCATTTGGGACTTCCATGTTATACCTACCTTTATACTCCTCTTTTCTTCCCCATTCTTGCATGCAATGGCAGCCTATCATACTTTTGTTTTTGGCCATTTTACAGTTCTGAAAAAGTGCTTATTTTGGTCCATTCTTCATGTTTAATTTAGGTATTTTCATGGTTTGGGGCCTCCATAGGTCACCTCCTGTTATATCTCTCTTTTATTCCCCATTCTTGCATGTTTAGTTAGCCTACCATGCTTTTGTTTTTGGTCATTTTACAGTTCTGGGAATAGTCCTATTTTGGCCCATTCTACATGTTTTATTAAGGGTCTTCGGCTGTTTGGTGAATATTTTGCATACTTCATGTTATAGCCACTTTTGAGCCTCATTTTGCATCACATTTCTATCATGTTTTTATACTGATTTTGAGGCTGCCATATACTGTAAATATTCATATTTGTGGTCCCTCTTAAATGTTGTAGAAGGAAATTTTTCAGTTTGGGTTTTGCTTATATCACTTGCTTCATTACCCCTCTTTTGGCCCCTATTCTTGCATGCCATTTTTACCATACCTATGCTTGCTGTTTGGCCATGTTTATAACTGTGAAAGTGCCTTTTTTGGGACTGTATAGCTTCTGTCTTTGCATTGCATGTCCATGTTGTGCATGTTTGGCATAGCTATAGGCCATTTCGGGTGCCTAAATTCGCATTTCGGGACAATTCCTTGCATTTCATGTCATTTTGCCTCATTTCGGGACTGTTTTCCCCCATATTTTAGTGCTGAAATTCCATTAGAATGATTGCATGCCATTTTCATGCCATTTCATCGCATTTGTCATTGCCTCGGTTTGCGTGCCCGTGTGCACGCATTTCGAGGCACCTTTTTTTTATCCACCGGCTTCTTATGTGAGTGTGGCTGAGGCTCACTCATGTTGGTATAAGCCCATATCATGTTTCCATGTCATTACATCGCATTTTGTCATTGCCTCGGTTTGCGTGCCCGTGTGCACGCATTTCGAGGCATCCCATTTTCATTCACCGGCATCCTATGTGAGTGTGGCTGAGGCTCACTCATGTTGGTATAAGCCCATATCATGTTTCCATGTCATTACATCACATTTTGTCATTGCCTCGGTTTGCGTGCCTGTGTGCACGCATTTCGAGGCATTTCATTTTCATCAACCGGCTTCTTATGTGAGTGTGGCTGAGGCTCTCTCATGTTAGTATAAGTCCATGTTGCCTTTTCCATGCCATTTTAGTCATATTGTATTGCGTATACCATCGCCTCAATTTGCGTGCCCATGTGCACGCACTTCGAGGCATCTCATTTTTATAGCATTGTGCATACTAGGTTGTATCTTAGATTGCATTCTGTCATTTTTCTCAGTTTGCGTGCCCGAGTGCACGCACTTCGAGGCATCTCATTTTCATAGCATTGTGCATACTAGGTTGTATCTTAGATTGCATTCTGTCATTTTTCTCAGTTTGCGTGCCCGTGTGCACGCACTTCGAGGCATCTTATTTTCATAGCATTGTGCATACTAGGTTGTATCTTATATTGCATTCTGTCATTTTTCTCAGTTTGCGTGCCCGAGTGCACGCACTTCGAGGCATCTCATTTTCATAGCATTGTGCATACTAGGTTGTATCTTAGATTACATTCTGTCATTTTTCTCAGTTTGCGTGCCCGTGTGCACGCACTTCGAGGCATCTCATTTTCATAGCATTGTGCATACTAGGTTGTATCTTATATTGCATTCTGTCATTTTTCTCAGTTTACGTGCCCGAGTGCACGCACTTCGAGGCATCTCATTTTCATAGCATTGTGCATACTAGGTTGTATCTTAGATTGCATTCTGTCATTTTTCTCAGTTTGCGTGCCCGTGTGCACGCACTTCGACGCATCTCATTTTCATAGCATTGTGCGTGCTAGGCTGTATCTTAGTTGCATTTCATGCATATCATGCATATTGCATCGTGTCCGGAATAGGAGTTAGCCCGGGCACGGGAAACGAGGTACATTTCGTACTCCGAGTGACGGAATGTGTCTCAATTCCCCAGTCACCGACACTCCGGATTATCCATGATCGAGTTAGGTTTTAGCTGTAGTTTCATGTGCATTCATCCTATATTGAGTTGTGCATTTCGACTCCTCGGCCATCATGCCTCGGTATGCGTGATTGGTGGCACGAGGTTCGAGACATGCATATATCTGTGAAAATACATTGCTATGCCCCTTTCCTGCTCTCTGTTGCAGCAAAATGAAGAATCAGCAACCTTTTGGGGTTTGGCCCGCATTTCAAGAACAGGTGTAAACAGAGGCTAATCGGGGCATTCCGGTGGATTTCCGCGCAAGACAACCCGGACATGCATCATCCATCAGAAGCAAGGCAGTCCCTGGCTTGCATGCAAGTTTTATTTGCTTTCTTAGTTAATTCATTAATTAATTAGGAATCTGTATTATTTTGGACTGTAATATTCTTTTATTCGGGACTGTAATATTGGGACTGTATATTTATTTGGACCCTCTGCGCGAGGGCACAACTGTAATAAGCGTGCGTGAGTGTGATGTATGTCTTCCAACCCCACGTCTTTCTCCCTTTTATTTATCCACTTATGATGGTTAGATTAGGGCATATTTAAATTAGCATACAGTATGACAGCATGTTTGCATCATTCATCTGTATTGCATGCACCGGGCTCGGCGCATCATACTAACTGCATTGTACTTTCAATTCCAAACTGAATACATGATAGTTGTAGCATTTCATATACCATCTTAGAATAGCCGAGCCTGCTATAATTGCATTTTGCATGTGTTGCATTAGGCATTTCTGTATAGTTAGGATCATGCATGATTTCTAATGTAGTTTCTATTTTGGCTTGGAGTACCCGGTAAGTTTTATGCTTTAGCATCCTTGCATGCGTGTGAGTGACTGCCATGATAGCATGCTTACCATGAGGCTATGTGCTTACATGATATATCTGCCTCAATGCCTGTGGGTGAAGGTTGGGTTACTTAAATTGGAATAAATCATCAAATGTTTTAAAGCCTACCTGCGGGTAGCAAACCACTTTCAAAAACAAGCATGAAATGTTTCGTTCCAATTCAGGCGACCCGGTCTATATTTGCATGTTGTGCGCATCATATAGTAACCTAGGCTAATAAACCGGAATAAGAACCCACAAAGTTTTCAAAACTAGATATCATGGTTAGTAGAGGCCGGTCTATGACCGGGCGAGCGGGGGTGCTCACGAAGTGACCTTCCCCAATCGTACCCAAGTTCCCGAGCCGAGGCAACTTTGGTGATGACGGACACGTGGCCTTTTGGCACCGAGTCAGGGTTTCCTAAATTTCCCAAAATAAAATATTTAGGTGGCGACTCTGTATCTGGCAAAGCAGTCCATGTTTGGCACTGCTTTTTCAAAAATCAGTTTCTCAAAACGATTTGCCGGATTTGGACTCTTTGATTCAGATTAGGAACCGTGACATTTTAAGAGTCCGAGCTGTAGGGACCCCAAATGAACAGAACGGGACTTAACCCTCCCGGGGCGTTCGAGGACGTCCACAGTTTCTGGCGACTCTGCTGGGGATTTAGAGAACTTAACTCGAACTCATGATATCTGTTTTTGACTACACTTGTGTGTTTCTTTGCATTACATTTGCATTGGTGTGCCTAGGACACCGTGTTTGCCATCTGCTATTCCTGAACAGTTTGCCGGAGGCTTGTCTTGTCAAGGCATGACCATAAGGCTGACCGGTTGTGGGCTCTGCCGGTATGGGAACACAAACCCCGGTTTTACCGGGGCACCCTCTTTGACCATTCGACCTAGTGCATATTCGGATCCATAGTGACCATTCCAAATTAGGACAGGTTGCTTACCCGTTTATAGGTTGTTTGAAGCCGCTGTGTGCGTAATGAAACCCTAGCTCCTGACAAAATAGGACAGGGAAACCCTACCCCAACATAGGGGTGTTTTGGCTCTCACTTATCTGTTATGTGCTTTAGAGTGCGTCTCTACAGGAATGCATGTATCAGTATATGAGTTTGGGCATCAGGCCTGCGGGCACCAGTTTGCGAATTTGGGCATCAGGCCTGCGGGCATTACTATCAGTATTTGGGAGTCAGCTTTACCTGTGGGTATCAGACTCAGATTTTGAGGCCGAATTTTGGGCAGAATTCAGTAGAGGGCACACTTATTCAACTATGCTCGTATCTATTCAGATGGAATCAGGCTGAGATGCTGTCTGTTTTCTCTTTTGCTAGGGGTAGTCTTGGAACTATCGCTTCAGAAGGCTCCGATATCCCCCGAGGTTCATCGAACTTGTGCTGATAGACTTTGTTAGGTCAGAAATTCAATTCAAGGGCGACCAGTGTTCTTTCGCTGAGGCAAGGTAAAGAAAAGCCGGTCAGGGCTCATCTGTTCGTCTAATCCGTCAGTCGCCAGTCACATCACCGTTGTTCAGACTCAGCAGACTGTGATGGCACAAGGTTCGGAAGAGTTTGCGGCCGTGACAGCAGCGCTAAGTCAGGGAACTGCCATGCAGGCTGAGACCAGTATTGAAACGTAGCGCCCATCTGGGGTATCTGCCTCACATCCAGCTTTGGGACCCCAGCCGAACTTTGACCCAATTCCGCCAGTTGAAGATTTGCAGGATCCAGATCCTCGAGAAGGGTTGGCTCAAGCTCAAGTTTTTAGACCCCTGGTGCAGCCTAATGAGAGGTGTTATCCCCTTGATGCTAATGACCCCGATCTGACCGCAGTGAAAATTGCAAACCTTGAGAAGCAATTCAAAAAGGCACAGGGCCTTAACTCCATTCCTGGCATTGAGGATGGGCACACCGAGGCTTCCATCCGGCTCCCAGACAGATTCAAAATGCCATATATCGATCGTTTCGACGGGTCTGGAGATCCAATGGTACATATCCGACTTTTCTTAGATGTCCTGAAGCCGATGGGTCTGACTAAGCCACAGAAACTCTCTCTGTATGGAAGAACCCTGTCGGGTGTAGCAGCTACTTGGTATACCAAATTGGAGGATACAGTGAAGCAAAACTGGGAAGAACTGGCTGAGGCCTTTATCGATCAGTATTCCTACAATACCCAAGTTGAAATGACCATCCAAGAGCTTGAAGCAACCCGCCAGAACCCAACAGAGCCTTTTGTGGAATTCGTTGCAAGGTGGAGAGCAAAGGCAGCGCAAATGACAGATCATCGCCCTTCTGAGAAGGATCAAGTGCAGATGATGGTCCGAAACCTCGAGCATGATATGTTGCAAAAGTTGATAGTCGCTCCACTATTCACTTTCAAAAGTTTGCATGAACTGGGGGTTCAAGTCGAGAATGCGTTCAACAGCGGGATCATTCCCAGGACAAGGGAACTGACAAAGAAGGTGATTTCAAGGAGTACCAACGCTGGTAGTAGCGCTATTCCCAAACCCACCGAAATCAATATGGTCGCCACAGCCGACCCTTTTGCCAAACCGAGCATACAAACAGCTGGCCCAGCCCGAACTCAGGGTAGAACTTTCACCCCCCTCTTTATGACCCTGACTAGCACACTAAAAGCCTTGATGGAAAAAGGGCATCTCAAACCCCTCGATCCTCAACCTCTTCCCAACCCACTCCCAGCCAGACATAACCCCGCCAAGTACTGTGTGTACCACCAGCAGCGCGGTCATGGCACTGACCGTTGCTACCGCCTTCGTCATGAGGTCCAAAATCTCATCGACAACCGGACGATAGCTCCACCTTCGAACCCCAATGACCAAACATCTCCTGCCTACCTCAATCACATCCACATACTGCCATCCACCTTTGACCCCAGCATATACATCACCCCGGCCCATCTACCCAAGCCTGAGGTGTTTATCCCAGAAAGCATGGACTTATGCATGATGGGTACACCCGAACCTCAACCATTTCAAACCTGTGAACCCACTACTTCTGAGTTGATGGGAATGATTAAAGATCTTCAAAAAACCGTGACGGATCTGGCCTCCGGGACATTGGCTCCATCATCGACCACACCACATACCAGGAACTTCATGCCAAGAGACTCCCCGATGTTGGGACGGGCTGCATTTGAGGAAAGCCAATCCCTTGGCAGAATGAAGGTGAGTGGGAGGAACAAGATAGGGGCAGACATGGATCCCAATGAACGTCTTCTGTTGGCTGTTGAGGCCTTGAAAGCCGAGGGACTGAACAAAGAGCAAGTCCTCGCAGTTGTTGCAAAAGCTGTGGATGACACTTTCGCTGCTCAAGTTGGGGGCGGTCTGAATCAAAGGGAACATCGGGAGAAGGACTGTCATACTAGAGACAATCCTGCTATCTCTAATCCTCCACTCGGAAGAGATCGGCAAACCAGGCCAGCACCTGCTAATCCCCCTGCTGGTGCGTCCAGCAAAAATCCACAAGCCTTGAAGTACCAACCCCGAGGTTGGAGGGTCTTCCATGCCCTCTATGTGCCTTTGTCCAAAGCTCTCCAAATCCTTGTTGGACAAGGCCATCTCAAACCCCTTGAGCCTCGGCCTCTCCCGAACCCTCTTCCGGCTACACATGATACTACCCAGTACTGCGCGTACCATCAATAAACTGGCCATACTACCAACGCCTGCTTCCGTCTTCGCCATGAAGTACAGGATCTATTTGACAATGGGGTTATCCCCGCACCAGGTCCTGCAAAGTCTATCGGCACTTGATCAGTGAATTTGTAGGGGATAATGTGATGTGATTGGAGGGATGAACCACCTGCGGGCAGCGCTCAGTTTACTCCAGATATGGTGGATGGCATGCACTGTTTTGAGCATTGGCGAATGCCGGTTTCCGACTCGGGTATTGGGTCAGTCTTGTTGTTTTGTTTTGAGTCTGTCTTTTTGTTTTGAGTCAGTCTCTTTTTATTTTGGATCTGTCTTGTTGTATCGAGTCAGTCCTGTTGTACAGGAGTCAGGTGATTCCGGGGGGTGTTACCTCGGGCGTCACTATTTTGTTTTGTGTTTGTCTTTTCGTTTTGTTTTGAGTCTGTTTCTGCCAGGGAGCCAGTTGTACCAACAGATTTGAATGAAACAGCAGTAATTTTTGCACTTCTATGTTCGCTTTTGCCGTGTGCTAGTTGTGACGGAATCTGAATGAAATGGCAGTACATTCCACCTGCTCTCTTCTGCACCCCAAAATCATTGCATTTAACCTAAGTTTTTCAAAACTTTTTGAACACTGCGGTGAAAACGAAGAGGAAGGAATTCCTCGGGATTTGCAAAACTTTGATCATTTGAGAGAAAGAGAGGCATGCTAAGCCCTTAATGAATGAAATCATGCTTGTTAGCGTGAGTACTGTGAAGGACCCTGGCTTGATCCAGACTGGTTTCACACTACCTTCAGCGCGAGCGATTGGTCGCTTTCTTAAAAACTTTCAAAAACAAAATGTTTTGCGCGGTCTTGCGAAGACCTGTGTGGAATCACTCTTGAGATTGTGCAGCCTAGGATCGCTCTCAGCCTCGAGACTCAACACCTTTGCTTCCAAACCTTGAAACTTGAATTCAGAAGGTTCAACGGTCAACTATGATGTGAGGCCTGTGCGGCCGGATTTGAAGCAGCCCTCGAACAAGAGGCCAGGAAAGTCAGGTCAAGAAGATCAGATCTCACCAGAAGAAGCTTACAAAGCAAAACAGCAGCCATTCCCCTGGATTCAGATGACTTCAGGATCTCAAAATCATTTGACATGGACAAAGCTACACTTTTACCCTTGAGAGGCTCGCTGGGCCGAAAACCCGGAAGGGCGACCCAGGCAAAAGTTAGAGCAAGAGAAAAATACAAAAAAAAAGAAGAAGCAAAAAATGCAAAAAGAAAAAAAGAGAACAAAAGAGAAAGATGCAAAGAAAAGAATGAAAAAATCAAAAAAGGAAAAAGAAATGAAAAGAATTGAAAAGAAAAGAAGAACAAAGCTCGCAAGGTCGAAAACCCGCAACGGGCGCCTTGGCAAAAGTTAGAGCCTAAAAAGGAGAGGTTAATACCCGAGTGTACCTTAACCCCGAACTACGTGAGGCTTGATTCCCATCTTTGGGATACGTAGGCAACTTCATTCTGAAGTCCAGCCGTAAAACACTTCAAACTCAATCATGTCCATGTAATGGTTCTGATAATCTTTGCCTTCTCTATATTTGAGAGTCTGGTTACGTTCGTCGCTCTGAGTACTGACTACAATACACTACGGTGCCATTCAGACAAGGGGCAACTTTCCGTTGCCATTCAATGCACCGCGGTGTCATTCAAACAAGGGGCAACTTTCCGTTGCCATTCAATGCGCTGCGGTGCTATCCAAACAAGGGGCAACTTTCCGTTGCCATTCAGAACGCCGCGGTTCCATTTCAAACAAGGGGCAACATTCCGTTGCCATGCAGTGTCCTTCAGACGAGGGGCAATTTTCCATTGCCATGGATCCGAGGTTGCGCATCTCAAGAGTAGGTCCCATGCTCGTTGAGCAGTGGTCGTTTACGAAAATAATTTTTGAGAATTTTTGCTGAGGTTGACTAATCTTCTCGAAAAGTATTCCATTTTCAAAACTGGACCATTTCTTGGACCCAAAAAAGGAAAACTCTCAGTGCTCACTGCCTAACTTGCATGATTTTAAATCAGAAAATTGAACAAGTATGTTAATCTAACTCTCATTTTGGTCAAAATTTTTTTTTAGGAGAAAACTAAAACTAAAAAATGGTCAAAATGATGAACTACGGGCACAGTTGAGTCAGGCTTCCTGTCTTTTCCCCATTGCCAACATACTTGCCAGAAAGGCCACTCTACCCGCCAAAAAAAAAGGGGGGGGGGATGACCGAAGTTAACAACAAAGGGCTGAAAGCTCTCTCATCCTCCAAGCAGCGAGGTATCAAGCCGAGTGCGAAGCACGAATTGGAATGGATCAAGATGCTCCATTCCCTCATCCGGCGCATCGACAGATGTCACCGAAGGAAATAGCCGTGAGCTGATTATGTTGGGCGTAAGCCCGCAACTTCCTGTTCATCCATCAACCACCCAGGGGAGGGATGAAAAACGAGAGATTGAAGAATAGAGAGATGTACGATGAGAGAAAAAGTGAGAAATGAGCTTTTTCAGAAAAAACAGAGCTTGAGGGCCGAGTGATGTGAGAACCACAAATAAGAAAAGGTGGGAAACACTACCCGGTGAAACAGGCTCCCTGTACACATTTGAGTGTCGTGTCTTTTTGTTTTATCTCGATTCTTGTTTTGAGTCGTTTCGAGTGTTACCCGATGTGTCTAGGTTGTGTGCCTTTTATTTCCGTGTTGAGTTGTCTTGCTGTGTTCAGTCGTAGGCTCGATACCCGGTCGAGAGCTCATTTATCAATTCCAAAATAAAATCGTTTTGCGCTCCGAGTGCCGTGCCGTTCTCCACATCTGTGCAAAACGAGATTCATTCTTTCATAAAACTGCAGGGTTCAACCCAGGTTATGTCAGAACAGCAAAACCAGGACCTATCTGAAGCTATATAAGTTCCGAACTGCAAAGCAAAAGAAAATAGGGAAAATTTTGAGCATCTGAGTGTGTTTCACCTTCAGAAACTTCTGAGATTGCATTCCATATGTACCTCTTCAGGCCTTGCCAGTGCCCTGAAGAATGAATGTGCCTCTACTCCAAGCTTAAGCATGCTTCAAGTCAGAACAGCAATTAAAGCAGCAGCAGCAGATGTTATCTCTCGCTAATATGAACAGGGTGTGCCCCTTTTTGAGCTGAGTGTGTTGCAAAGTCCTCTAAGAGGTAAATCAGAGGCACCAGAGTACATATTTGATACTCCTCAACTACATAGAATATGAATTTTCATATACACTATTGTTGCATGCGTGCCACACATCGTTATGATTCACGCATAGAATATGCTTGCTCTCGATTCTGCATAGAATTTGCTTTCAATATTGCATAGAATATGCTCCTGTTTCTTGCATACAAAATGCACCTCATTTGCATAGAACATGCATTCACTCGCACTATCTTGTGCACTTTCACTTTGTATCTCACTAGCACTGTCTTGTGCATCTTGTGGTTGTATCTCACTCGTACTATTTTGTGCATTGCATTTCAAATCAATCGCGCTGTTTAGCGCATCGCACTGTCTAGTGCATTTCAAATCAATCGCGCTGTTTAGCGCATCGCACTGTCTAGTGCATTTCAAATCAATCGCGCTGTTTAGCGCATCGCACTGTCTAGTGCATTTCAAATCAATCGCGCTGTTTAGCGCATCGCACTGTCTAGTGCATTTCAAATCAATCACGCTGTTTAGCGTATCGCACTGTCTAGTGCATTTCAAATCAATCGCGCTGTTTAGCGTATCGCACTGTCTAGTGCATTTCAAATCAATCGCGCTGTTTAGCGTATGGCACTGTCTAGTGCATTTCAAATCAATCGCGCTGTTTAGCGCATCGCACTGTCTAGTGCATTTCGAATCAATCGCACTGTTTAGTGCATTTCAATCGCGCTATTTAGTGTATCGCACTGTCCTGTGCATTTCAAATCACTCGCGCTTTCTTGCGCATTGCACTGTTTTGTGCACCTTACTTGCATTTTGCATGCATTCCATCGCGCTATCTTGCGCATCTCACCTGTACTTGTTAGTGCATTATATCGCGCTATCTTGCGCACCTTATTGGTATCGCACTGTTTTGTGCATTCACCTTGCTCGTACTGTTTTGTACACCTTTAGCATCGCACTATTTTGTGCATCTGTTTAGCACTGTTTTGTGCATTCACTCTGCATCGCACTGTCTTGTGCACTCCCCGGTCCAGGAGACCTTAAATCCTCCGGTCTGCGGAGACCTTAAATCCTGCATCTTTATTCGCACTATCTTGTGCACTCCCGGTCTAGGAGACCTTAAATCCTCTAAAGGTGCAATTCCTTTGGTGTTTGTCGTGCCCGAACGACTTCCGGTGGTCTGGTATAGCCACCCGCCTGTGTTTGCAGTGAGTTCCTAGGAGACCAACTGAGACGGTGGAAACTAGAGTTCGAATGGCTGATGCCTAGAACGTAAAGGTTCGGGATTTCCGTGACTAAAGTCTGGTTTAAATACCCAGAGGCGTGTCCTCGGCTTGAAATCAGTATGGAAGCCCCATAGGTTGAGATAGCGTGTATGCACCTCAATTCTGGATACTGAACCAACCTAGTCTGTCACCCCGTTGGAGAATAGGGAAAGCTGCGGCCATGGTCAGGGAGAAAAGTTGTACCTGCAGTTCAACCAAAAGAAGCGGAAGATCCCCAGTAGCATGAGGTAAGTCATTGCCAATTGCCCCTGTAAGGTACCTTTACCTCTTAGCTATTACATTGCATTTTAGCCACTACGTTACAGTGCATTGCATGAATCCCCAACTTTCAAATCGGCTTCGCGTAGCGTATAAGTCCAACTTTCAAAAACCGGATTCGCGTAGCGTATAAGTCCAATCTTCAAAATCTTCTTGCATTATCATTTCGCATTTTGCCCCCTGCCTGCGGGCACATTTCTGTTTATCTTGTATGTTTGTCTAAGTCTTCGGCCTTGTCAAAAATGGGTCGTCTCTGGGCTTTGACATTCACTCCCGTCACTTGTGACTTCCGAGTTCTGTCAAAGAGGGGCAACTGTAGACACCCCATTTTTGACCGACCTTGAGACTCAGACGTCACTAGTTAAGCACTTGGTGATATTGCATAATGTGCTCGTTCAGAAGTTTCAGAGTCGCGGCCGTGAGCCCCGCCTCTGGACTTCCGAACCCTCTTCTGTGCCTTGCCTCGGTTTGCGAACCAGACTCGGTTTTCTTTGTTTCGTTTCCTGAGGGAAGGGAGAGGTCCCGTAGACTATCTCTCAATGTCCGTAGGCTACATTTGGTGGCCGTAGGCCATTTTTCCCATTTCGGAGTCCGGTTTCCGATTTTCGGAGCCGTCAGGCCGTGTGCCTCGGTTCGGGACCGCATAACCATCTCCGTTTGTTCTAATTTTTGGTATACTTCCTATTTTCTCCCTTTTGAGGGACACTGGGGTCCGAGAAACCCACTTCGTGGCCGAACGCCACTTTCGGTGCTTAACAGGCAGTTTCCGGGGCCCCGAACTGCGTGTTTTGGCCACCGAACATTCGTTTTGCATCGGTTTTCGTTCGTTTTTGGCAGGTACCTCTGTTTCATCACTAGGAAGGTCATGGAAGGGTGGGAGGCCAGCAATTGTTTCAACAACCAGCTTTTTACTCCTCCGGCGCCCTCCGACGCCCGTTTTTCGCACTTCCGGGCCAATGTTGAACACCTTGGAGCCATTTTCTTCAAACCCAAACCACATATTTGTGATGTACACACTTGGGAGGATCCTAAAAAGTGGTGGCCGGCCATTAATTCAATTTGACCCTTTTGAACCCCTCATTCCGGGCTAATGTTGAACACCTTGGGGCCATTTTCTTGAACTTTGAACCACATATTTGTGATGTACACACATGGGAGGACCCTAAAAGTTTATGGCCGGCCATTAATTCCTTTTGACCCTTTTGAACCCCTCATAAAATTGGCTTGTTCTCTCTCCTGTTTTAGAATTTCCAAATTCGAACCACAGGGTTGTGAAGAGGAGACCTGGGAGGCCACCAATATGTGGTGGCCGACCACTAATTATACTTGACCCTTTTGACCCCTAGCTGGCCGGCTAGGGGGGGTGGCTGGCCGGCCACCTGCAACAAAAGTAAAGGGCCGGCCTGCTTCCTCTCAACTTGCACTTTACAGCTGTGCAGCTGTTTCCCCCAGAAAATATCCCAATCCGGGGGATATTTTGTGGGGGAAAGCTTACCTCCTTTTTGCCCCACCTTTACACCCTCTTTTTGTCCATATAACCACCTGGTGGCATCACATTCAAGGGTTAGAAAATTTGTTCTTCAAGCCTCAAGATCCATATCTCCCTCCATCCTTCTCATTTTCCTAAAAAACCTTAAGTCCTACACCTTGTTTTCTTCATCACCTCCATGCTCTACCATCACCACTTCATTTCCAGCAGCAAGGAGGGCTTCTCAAAGGCTAAAGGAGCTGCAAATTGGTCCAAGAAGCAACAAAAGACTTGTCTCCAAAGGTGAGTTGCCATTTTCTCTTTTTTTGAGCTTTTCTTTGCAATATTTCTTGGCCTCTCCTTCTTATACATTTGAGCTCCGACCAAAACTGAAAGTGACCCTCTTTTGAGATCATCTTCACTCTTCATTAAGGGCTCAACCCTATTTGAGCCCTCCATGATGCACTTGCTTCATTAATCCTCTTATATGTCATAATTTTGCATGCTATTTTTGGCCCATGAGAAATCTGTTTTTGAGCATGTTGTAAACTGATATTAGGCTTATTTTGAGTCCCTCTTCAACATTGAAGAAGGGCTCAACACCATTTGGGACTTCCATGTTATACCTACCTTTATACTCCTCTTTTCTTCCCCATTCTTGCATGCAATGGCAGCCTATCATACTTTTGTTTTTGGCCATTTTACAGTTCTGAAAAAGTGCTTATTTTGGTCCATTCTTCATGTTTCATTTAGGTATTTTCATGGTTTGGGGCCTCCATAGGTCACTTCCTGTTATATCTCTCTTTTATTCCTCATTCTTGCATGTTTAGTTAGCCTACCATGCTTTTGTTTTTGGTCATTTTACAGTTCTGGGAATAGTCCTATTTTGGCCCATTCTACATGTTTTATTAAGGGTCTTCGGCTGTTTGGTGAATATTTTGCATACTTCATGTTATAGCCACTTTTGAGCCTCATTTTGCATCACATTTCTATCATGTTTTTATACTGATTTTGAGGCTGCCATATACTGTAAATATTCATATTTTTGGTCCCTCTTCAATGTTGTAGAAGGAAATTTTTCAGTTTGGGTTTTGCTTATATCACTTGCTTCATTACCCCTCTTTTGGCCCCTATTCTTGCATGCCATTTTTGCCATACCTATGCTTGCTGTTTGGCCATGTTTATAACTGTGAAAGTGCCTTTTTTGGGACTGTCTAGCTTCTATCTTTGCATTGCATGTCCATGTTGTGCATGTTTGGCATAGCTATAGGCCATTTCGGGTGCCTAAATTCGCATTTCGGGACAATTCCTTGCATTTCATGTCATTTCGCCTCATTTCGGGACTGTTTTCCCCCATATTTTAGTGCTGAAATTCCATTAGAATGATTGCATGCCATTTTCATGCCATTTCATCGCATTTGTCATTGCCTCGGTTTGCGTGCCCGTGTGCACGCATTTCGAGGCACCTTTTTTTTATCCACCGGCTTCTTATGTGAGTGTGGCTGAGGCTCACTCATGTTGGTATAAGCCCATATCATGTTTCCATGTCATTACATCGCATTTTGTCATCGCCTCGGTTTGCGTGCCCGTGTGCACGCATTTCGAGGCATCCCATTTTCATTCACCGGCATCCTATGTGAGTGTGGCTGAGGCTCACTCATGTTGGTATAAGCCCATATCATGTTTCCATGTCATTACATCGCATTTTGTCATTGCCTCGGTTTGCGTGCCCGTGTGCACGCATTTCGAGGCATTTCATTTTCATCAACCGGCTTCTTATGTGAGTGTGGCTGAGGCTCTCTCATGTTAGTATAAGTCCATGTTGCCTTTTCCATGCCATTTTAGTCATATTGTATTGCGTATACCATCGCCTCAATTTGCGTGCCCGTGTGCACGCACTTCGAGGCATCTCATTTTCATAGCATTGTGCATACTAGGTTGTATCTTAGATTGCATTCTGTCATTTTTCTCAGTTTGCGTGCCCGAGTGCACGCACTTCGAGGCATCTCATTTTCATAGCGTTGTGCATACTAGGTTGTATCTTAGATTGCATTCTGTCATTTTTCTCAGTTTGCGTGCCCGTGTGCACGCACTTCGAGGCATCTCATTTTCATAGCATTATGCATACTAGGTTGTATCTTATATTGCATTCTGTCATTTTTCTCAGTTTGCGTGCCCGAGTGCACGCACTTCGAGGCATCTCATTTTCATAACATTGTGCATACTAGGTTGTATCTTAGATTGCATTGTCATTTTTCTCAGTTTGCGTGCCCGTGTGCACGCACTTCGAGGCATCTCATTTTCATAGCATTGTGTGTGCTAGGCTGTATCTTAGTTGCATTTCATGCATATAATGCATATTGCATCGTGTCCGGAATAGGAGTTAGCTTGGGCACGGGAAACGAGGTACATTTCGTACTCCGAGTGACGGAATGTGTCCCAATTCCCCAGTTACCGACACTTCGGATTATCCATGATGGAGTTAGGTTTTAGCTGTAGTTTCATGTGCATTCATCCTATATTGAGTTGTGCATTTCGACTCCTCGGCCATCATGCATCGGTATGCGTGATTGGTGGCACGAGGTTCGAGACATGCATATATCTGTGAAAATACATTGCTATGCCCCTTTCCTGCTCTCTGTTGCAGCAAAATGAATAATCAGCAACCTTTTGGGGTTTGGCACGCATTTCAAGAACAGGTGTAAACAGAGGCTAATCGGGGCATTCCGGCGGATTTCCGCGCAAGACAACCCGGACATGCATCATCCATCAGAAGCAAGGCAGTCCCTGGCTTGCATGCCAGTTTTATTTGCTTTCTTAGTTAATTCATTAATTAATTAGGAATCTGTAATATTTTGGACTGTAATATTCTTTTATTCGGGACTGTAATATTGGGACTGTATATTTATTCGGACCCTCTGCGCGAGGGCACAACTGTAATAAGCGTGCGTGAGTGTGATGTATGTCTTCCAACCCCACGTCTTTCTCCCTTTTATTTATCCGCTTATGATGGTTAGATTAGGGCATATTTAAATTAGCATACAGTATGACAGCATGTTTGCATCATTCATCTGTATTGCATGCACCGGGCTCGGCGCATCATACTAACTGCATTGTACTTTCAATTCCAAACTGAATACATGATAGTTGTAGCATTTCATATACCATCTTAGAATAGCCGAGCCTGCTATAATTGCATTTTGCATGTGTTGCACTAGGCATTTCTGTATAGTTAGGATCATGCATGATTTCTAATGTAGTTTCTATTTTGGCTTGGAGTACCCGGTAAGTTTTATGCTTTAGCATCCTTGCATGCGTGTGAGTGACTGCCATGATAGCATGCTTACCATGAGGCTATGTGCTTACATGATATATCTGCCTCAATGCCTGTGGGTGAAGGTTGGGTTACTTAAATTGGAATAAATCATCAAATGTTTTAAAGCCTACCTGCGGGTAGCAAACCACTTTCAAAAACAAGCATGAAATGTTTCGTTCCAATTCAGGCGACCCGGTCTATATTTGCATGTTGTGCGCATCATATAGTAACCTAGGCTAATAAACCGGAATAAGAACCCACAAAGTTTTCAAAACTAGATATCATGGTTAGTAGAGGCCGGTCTATGACCGGGCGAGCGGGGGTGCTCACGAAGTGACCTTCCCCAATCGTACCCAAGTTCCCGAGCCGAGGCAACTTTGGTGATGACGGACACGTGGCCTTTTGGCACCGAGTCAGGGTTTCCTAAATTTCCCAAAATAAAATATTTAGGTGGCGACTCTGTATCTGGCAAAGTAGTCCATGTTTGGCACTACTTTTTCAAAAATCAGTTTCTCAAAACGATTTGCCGGATTTGGACTCTTTGGTTCAGATTAGGAACCGTGACATTTTAAGAGTCTGAGCTGTAGGGACCCCAAATGAACAGAACGGGACTTAACCCTCCCGGGGCGTTCGGGGACGTCTACACACTCTAGACTAGAGGTCGCCGGCTCAATCGATTTGAGGATCTGGTTGACGGACAACCAGGGTTTTATTCTCTACCCCCGGTTATCAGACGAAAGTCGAGAAGACGCAGTGTGTCTGAACAGAGATCGCCAGAGCAGTGGTCGACCCTACCAGTGGACAATCAGGCTGAGGTCTCAATTTTCACCATAGAGAGGGAATATATACCAGTAATTCAATCAAAACAAAGCAGTATGGCAAGCTTAGAGGAGATGCTGCGCCAGCTCCAGGAGAGCATGAAAGTTATGCAGCAAGATGCTGTCCGACAGGCGGAGTTCGCCATGTAACAAGCCACGGTTATGCCTGAACAAGTAGAGTTAATCATAAGGCTACAGTAGCAAGCCGGGGCATCTGCTTCGCATCAAGCCCCTCCCCTACCAAGGGTTCTGATACCCGAGGAGACACCAAATGTTCAAAATGTCCAAGAGGATACAGACATTCCAACGGGGCCGGCTCTGCCCCCGATTCCACTGTAACTATCCAAGGCGCCAACGCCTGTCAATGTACTGGACTCTCCCTTCGAGTTCGAAATGGACCCCACAGCGCTGAAGCTGAGTAAGCTAGAAAAAATATTTAAGAAATCCCAAGGAGTCAAGTCCATTCTCGACATTGAGGACGGATATACGGACGCAGCTGTGACGCTGCCAGATCGGTTCAAGATGCCACAAATTGACCGATTTGATGGGTCCGGGGACCCCATGGTGCACATGAGGTTGTTTTCAGATATCTTAAGGTCGATGGGCCTCACCAGATTACAGAAGCTGTCTCTGTTTGGCCGGACCATGTTGGGTGTGGCGGCCATCTGGTACGCAAAATTGGAGGATGATGTTAAGAGGAACTGGGATGAGATAGCTGAGGCCTTCGTCGCACAATACTTGTATAACACACAAATCGAGATTACGACCCATGATCTTGAGACGACGAGACAAGAGGCTAAGGAGAGCTTCTCAGAATTCGTGACCCGATGGAGGGCAAAGGCCTCAATGATGACCATTAGGCCAACAGATAAGGATCAAATACGGATGGTTGTGTGCAACCTCCAACCCAAGTTGATGCAAAAGATGATCGTGCTCCCCTTCCCTACCTTTTCAGATCTGCATGAGATGGGAGTACAAATTGAGGATGCCTTGAAGCAAGGATTGATCAATAATGACAGAGAGCAACCCAGAAGAACCTTTAACCGCAACACTAATGCGGGCCCGAGTGGTGCTACAACTACAAGAGCCTCCGAAGTGAGCATGGTCACCACCATTCCCCCTCCAAGAACCATGGCAGCTATGCCATTCTTCGGTGCATCCGAAAGCAACACATAGACAGCCAAATTCCAACCCAAAAACCAAAGAACCTTCGCTCCACTATATATGCCCCTGTCCAAAGCTCTAGGGGTTTTAATCAGAAAAGGACACTTGAAGCCCCTAGAGCCGAGACCATTTTCGGAAAAACTTCCCCTTACCCACAACCCAACCAAATATTGCGCATTCCACCAACAGCACGGTCACGACACCGACCAATGCTACTGATTACGTCATGAGATCCAGGATCTCATTGATAATGGAGTGATTGTGCCTCCAAAAATGCCCAATGTCACGACAAACCCTCTCCCACCGCACCACCAAGCTCCACCTCCCAAAAGAATCAATTTCATCCAGACTGGGGTTGTGTCTTACGATCCTAGCATATATATCACTCCTTCCCACCTACCCAAGCCGGAGGTGCTCCTTCATGACTGCACCGACTTGTGCATGATAGACATCTCTGGAACCCAACCCAAACCAATGGTGGTGACTGTCGAAGACAGAATAGGGGAGTTTGCCGAGGAGAATGAGATTGTTGGGATAGAATTTGAGGAGTCTGGGATTTTTGTCAGGAAAGTGTACAGTCTAAGCGACTACATTTGGTCGGCAGGCCAAGATAGATCGAGTGTGGAGTCGCCAGAAAGGGCGGAACTTTGTGTGATACAGGGAGATGCGTTGGATCAGAGATCAGAGGACTTAGTGGCCATGGAAGGAGACTTTGCTGACTTCCAATTTTTCAACGAGCAAGGCCCAGAGGACATGGCAGTCAACTGGTCAGATTTCGAGGAATCAGTGGAAGTTACCGGATGGCTTGACGACCTACTAGACATTGTTGAAGAATCTCAGTTGGGACAGGGCCCGGCAGGGGCAAGAATAACTGTTGTGGCCGGAAGGGTCGGAAATCAGGATACATCGCCGGGGAGCGCCAGTGTCAAGAATTTCGCTCAGGGTCTAAGTAGTTTGAATACAAGAATCGTTGAACAGACAGCAGTACTGATGCAGTTGGAACAGGAAAGGTTTGGGGATTTTGAGAGGATCAGGAAAGCTAAAGCCAATGTGGGAACTGAAACTACTATGTGCACAGGGACAGAGAATGCTGTGAGCATGTGGATGGAGGGTATTGTGAGTACGAGAACAGTCATACCGGAGCAGGACAGCTGTCTGTCGGCTGCCGATGGAATGTGGTGGGAGGACGATGATTTATGTCTTGCCCACACGGACGAGGATTGGGGAAGTAACCAACCAGATGATACCTGGTATATCGGCGAAGTCGATCACATGACTAGGAGTGGACAGTATTTCAAGTCTCCACACCTAGATCAACCAGAGGCGTCTGGGAAAGATAGGGAAGCAGAGAAGCAGAAAGAAAAGCAACTTGAAGATGAGGCTGTGCTCAAACAATTGAAAAAGATACAGTCAGACATCTCCATCTAGGGACTGCTTATGGCATCGCGAGTGCATCGACAAGCTATCTTATCGGCCATGGACAAGGCCAAGCTCTCAATAGACACCACGCCCGAGCAGTTGGTGGGCTTAGTTTTTCCGGGAGGAGCTACCCCGATGTTAACTTTCTCCGACAAGGAATTGCCACCTGAGGGTCCGAATCACAACAAGCCACTCTACATCTCTATGGAGTGTAGAAACAAATAGATACCTGTGGTACTTGTCGACATAGGATCCGCCATCAATGTGTGTCCGGCAAGAACTGCATATGCAATCGGTTTAAAGACCGCGGACTTTGTGCCGACAGCCCAGGTGATTTGGGCATATGACAACATGAGCAGAGAAGTAATGGGAACAGTGAAAATTCAGACCAAGGTTGGGCCGGGATAGCATGAAATTGACTTTCACGTCCTAGAGGTCCTCGCCACTTTCAATCTACTCTTGGGGCGGCCGTGGCTGCACCAAGTGAAGGTAGTTTCTTCTACCTTGCATCAGGTGGTGAAATACCCCCATGGAAAGGGAGTAGCCATTGTTTTTGGAAATTCGTCGATCCATCCACCGCTGGAAGTATCTATGCCAGTTTTGGAAATTGAGCACGGTATGGAGGATGTGTTCATATCGGGTTTTACCTTGACCGAGGCTCGGGTGGTTCAGAACATCATAACAGTTAATGAGGGGGTGTATGTCAGTGGTCAATTAGTATACCTCATGAATAAGCTCCAACACATCCCCGAGATGGGATTGGGAAAGAGTGGCCGGAAGGGCGTCGCAGCATTGGCCGAAGTGCCACACAACCCACATACCTTTGGCTTGGGTTATTTGCCCACCAAAGAGGATTGGATAAGGAAAGGCAAGGAGATGGCTGGGAGAGCCAAAGCAAAGCCGGCAAGGAAGCCTTTTGAATTAATGCACCGGCCCATCCAGGGTACCCTGAACGGACATTTCGTCCGGGAGGGGGAGGATTTTCCATTTTGTGGCTTTTTAGAGCCATGGCTGAATGCGGAGAGGAAGCGCGTGCCAGGTTTTGAGATATTCTTTGACCTGCAATTATCTGGGGATGATGTTGCCGAAGAGCAGACAGACCCAACAGTTGAGATTAAGCAGAGCGAGAAAGTGGAGTCTGAGGACACCGAAAGTGAAATGGGGGTAGCACTGGCTTGTCTACTTTCAGATCTTCCGATCGAACAGATCTACTTGGGGGATAACTTCTCAGTGTCCATGATCGGGAATGAAATGGCTGCGGGCCCACCAGCAAACATTTTGGATGCATCTATTGCACCTTCTCTCATTTGGCAGTATAAAGAGGGATTTTTGTCAAGCAGCACCGGGTCAGGTAGTGAGCCGGAATCTGATTCCACCAAGTCTTGTGAGTCAGAATCAGGTTCCAGCTCGACTGAGTCTAAGTTTGGTATTTCTGGGGGTGATAACCCGGATGCCACAGTCCTATCTAGGTCCTCTTTTTCTTTCTCTTTCGAGTCTGTTGTAACGAAAGAATCGGATGGTTTGGAAGTGCTTAATGAGAATGATGTGGATGTGGTTTCTGAGTACTTTTCTGTACCTTTGATTTATTGCTTGAATCAGGACTTTCAAAATTTTGACAAAAACGACGAGGAAGAAATTCCTCCGGTTTTGCAACGATTAATTGATCAAGAGCAGGAAAGATTTGTTAAACCTTTAGTTGATGAAATCACTACTGTGAATATTGGTACTGAGAAGGACCCGCGGCTGGTCCAGATCGGGTCCACGTTGTCTTCGGAGGAACGCGAGTGCTTAGTTGCTTTATTAAAAGATTTCAAAGATGTTTTCGCGTGGTCCTACGAAGACATGCCTGGAATCGATCCTGAGATTGTACAGCACCGGATCCCTCTTGACCCCGAGGCCCAACCTATCAAACAGAAACTCAGAAGGATCCGCCCCGACTGGGCCATCAAGATTAAGGAAAAGGTCAACAAGCAAATTGACGCAGGTTTCCTACTGGTATCCGAATATCCGACTTGGTTGGCCAACATTGTTCCAGTGCCGAAGAAGGATGGCAGGATCCGGGTATACGTGGATTTTAGGGACTTGAACAGAGCCAATCTGACGAACGGCTTTTCCTTTCCCCATATCGATGAGTTGGTGGACTTCACAGCGGGGCATGCTTTGCTTTCATTCATGGATGGCTTCTGAAGCTACAATCAGATAGTGATGGCACCTGAAGATTGGGAGAAGACTGCTTTCACCACCCCATTGGGGACATACTGCTACAGAGTGATGCCGTTTGGGTTGAAGAATGCTGGAGCTACGTATCAACGGGTTGCGACCACAATATTGCATGACATGATCCACAAAGAGGTTGAGGTGTACGTGGACGACATGATTGTCAAATTGAAAGAAAGAGAGGGCCACTACACCGCCTTACAAAAGTTCTTTCGAAGGATCCGAGAATTTTGGTTGCGGCTGAATCCTCAGAAATGTACGTTTGGTGTTATAGCGGGAAAGATGCTGGGGTTTCTGATTACACAGAGGGGCATCGAAGTCGACCCTTCCAAAATCAAGGCCATCTTAGAAATGCCACCACCAAGGACTGAAAAGGAGGTGCGAGGCTTTCTGGGTAAAGTGCAATTCATAGGACGGTTTATCTCAAAATTAACCTTGACTTGTGAACCACTTTTTGGTCTCCTGAAGAAAGGAACGAAGTTCCAGTGGGACGGCCGATGCCAAGCTACTTTTGAACATATCAAAGAATACTTATAGAACCCACCTGTGTTGTCACCGCCAGAGCTGGGGAGACCGTTGATATTGTACCTTTCAGTGACTGAGGCTACAATGGGCTGCATGCTCGAGCAAGAATCAAAGGACAAGGTGGAGAGAGCCATCTATTACCTGAGCAAGAAGATGCTAGAGTATAAGACCCGTTACACACCGTTGGAAAAGGCTTGCTTAGCCTTGGTATGGGCTACCAGGAAGCTGCGGTACTACCTGTTAGCTCACTCCGTAATGTTGGTTTCCAGACTGGATCCCATCAAATATCTTTTCGAGAAACTAGCACTTACGGGTAGCCTGGCTCGTTGGCTGTTGTTGCTTTCTGAGTTCGATCTAAAATATGTGACGCGCAAGTCAGTTAAAGGAAGAGCAGTGGCAGAATTCTTAGCCGATCACCCGGTGGAAGAGGGTGAAACAGTTGAGTGCTTATTCCCAGATGAGGCCATTTTTCATATCGACGATGAAACTTGGACGATGTCCTTTGACGGAGCGTCAAACCAGCACAGGTATGGGATAGGGGTGTTGCTGATAGCACCTGACAATTCCCGTATCCCTCTAGCCTTCAAACTCCGATTCAAAGTCTCAAACAACGAAGCAGAATATGAGGCGTGCATTGCCGGTTTAGAAGCAGCCCTGGAACTAGGGGCAAAACGGTTGGACGTCATCGGGGACTCGAACCTTGTTGTGTCTCAAGCGAAAGGAGATTAGAAACTCAATGAAGAAAAGATGATAATGTACCACCAGACCTTGGACTTATTGATTTCTCAGTTTGAGAAGCTAAACTTTGCTCATCTAGTAAGAGAGAACAACAGGTTCACAGATTCACTAGCAACCCTATCTTCCATGATAGACATCCCGTTTGGAGTCCGGATGCGTCCAGTCATCATTGACCAGAAATTTACGCCAGCCAACGAGTCAATTGCTGCTATAGATGAGGTTCAGGACGAGAACCCCTGGTATTACGACATTTGAAACTTCTTGAAAAAGGAGGCGTATCCACCAGGGGCAAATGCAAAAGATAAAAGGGCAATCAGAAGAATGACCGTTCAATTCATCATCTGCGGGGTTAAGCTGTATAAGAGAGGTCATCTGGGAATGCATAAGCTATGTGTTGAAGCTAAAGAATCGAAGCGCCTGATGGGGGCCATCCATGGAGGGGAATACGGTGCACATATGAACGGGGTAATGCTAGCTCGGAAAATCCTCAGACAGGGTTACTACTGGTCTACCATGGAGGAGGATTGTATCGGTTTTGTTCGGCGATGCCACAAATGTCAGATCCATGCAAACCGCATGAACATCCCGCCATCAAAGCTGTACAACATGACTTCGCCATGGCCATTTTCAGTTTGGGAAATCGATGTGATTGGGGCTGTCACCCCAAAGGGGTCAAATGGGCATGAGTTCATCCTGGTCGCAATAGATTATTTCAGGAAATGGGTTGAGGCCCAATCCTATGCGGTGTTGAAGGCTTCACATGTTGCGAAGTTCATCAGAAACAACATCATCTGCCGCTATGGGGTCCCAAACAAGATTATTTCAGACAATGGTTCCCACTTCAAGAAGGAAGTGATTGATTTGTTGGAGAGGTACAATGTGGCTTTTCATAAGTCATCCACATATCGGCCGCAAACCAACGGAGCAGTTGAGGCCGCTAACAAGAATATCAAACACATTTTACAGAAGATGGTGGAAACCTACCGGGACTGGCCAGATAAGTTGCCGTTTGCTCTGTGGGGCTACCGGACTTCAATTAGAACTTCTACCGGGGCGACTCTGTATTCATTAGTCTATGGGATGGTGCCCGTTCTACCTATCAAAATTGAGGTTCCGTCATTGTGAGTACTGGCCGAGTGTCAGATAGCCGAAGCAGATTGACAGCAGAGCAGATTTGAAGAACTCATGCTCTTTGATGAAAGAAGACTGAAAGCACTATACCATATTCAAGGTTATCAGCGCAGAATTGCCCGG
This sequence comes from Camellia sinensis, assembly GCF_055761805.1. NCBI lineage: Eukaryota > Viridiplantae > Streptophyta > Magnoliopsida > Ericales > Theaceae > Camellia > Camellia sinensis. The sequence goes on along the minus strand of NW_028128989.1, from coordinate 769,980 downwards.
GCTTTCAACAAAAAAGTTAAATCCAGGAACCTAAGAGAAGGAGATTTGGTGCTCAAGGATAACCAAGCTCCCATCCACGACCCTAGGGGCAAGTTCAGACCCAATTGGACTGGTCCCTACATCATCAAGTCCATCTGGTCGGGTGGAGCTGTGGTTCTGATGGACCTAGATGGCCTAGAGTTCTCACAACCGATCAACATGGACAAGTTGAAGAAATATTACCCCTGAGAGGTTCGCTAGGTCGAAAACCCGAAAGGGCGACCTAGGCAAAAGTTAGAGCATAGAAATTTTGAAATTATAAAAACTGAGCTCGCAAGGTTGAAAACCCGCAAAGGGCAGCCTTGGCAAAAGTTAGAGCGCAAAAGGAGAGTGAAAATACTCGAGTGAACCCGAGCCGAACTACGTAAGGCTTGATTCCCATCTTTGGGATACGTAGGCAACTTCATCCTGAAGTCCAGCCATAAACTTTTTCCCCGGTCAACTTTGTCCATGTGATCATCTTGGTCATCTTTGTCTATTCAGTATTCAAGAGCTTTGGTTGTAATCTTCGGTACAGTGCTACTTAAACTAGGGGCAACTTTCCAGTTGCTGGAATCCAATGTTGTGCATCTCACTGATAGATTTCAGGCATGTCCAGTTCTGATCCATATTGAAAATGGTTTTGAAAAGTTTTAATAAAAGTTGACCTTGTTCAAATTAATCTTTTTACAACTAAGACCATTTTTGGACCAAAGCGGAAAAATTTCAGTACCCACAACCTTCAATTTCATTGATTTCAATACAGAGTTCTCCTGCTCTTGCATACAAATTGAAGTTGTTTTTTATTACATTCATAAGGAAAACTTGAAAGTACTAATAAAGCAATAAATCTGGGGCATAGATAAGTCAGGTGTCCCTGTGCCCCCTCCCAGAGCTGATCGAAGCCCTGATGCCAAGCTGGGCCCAATCTGCGCCTCTTCATTGAGCCAATCTATGCACTCGTTAGACAAAGTGCAACTGAAAGTGGGAGCGGGGGCCAGGAGCTCTCTAGTCCTCCACGCTGCGGCCTGCCGAGCAAGCTACACACCTCGGGCTGGGAACGCAGCTGGATACTCTATCCCCTCTGCCGGGCAAGTCTGATCATGGCCGAACTGGCGCTGGAACCAGAATGGGAAATAGAACACACAGTGAGTAAAGCCAATCAACTGAATCCCAGTCTGTCGGGACATGCTATAACTCATTGCCGGTAGATTGAGCCAGGGGCACCGCCAAACATTACGGTCTGCGGACAAGCGGCACATCCAATTGAACCACCATCCCTCATCAAGGGCATTGACTAGGCGTTGCCGGAAGAAGTAACTGCGAGCTGAGTATGCTGAGCAAGAGTCCACGACCTGCAGCTTATCCATCAACCATACCTGGGAAGGGATGAAAAATGAGAGAATAAAGAATAGAGAGATGTACGATGAGAGAAAAGTGAGAAAAGGGTTTTGTGAGAAAAACTGAGCTTGAGGGCCGAGTGATGTGAGCAATACATGTGTAAGATTGGATGAGAAACATTACCTGCAGTAGTAGTGGACTCCCTGCAAATCTGGTCGTCTCTCAGCGATAAAAGGCGTCCAAGCCAATCAACGTCTCAACCAGAGTCATGGCGATGCAGCCCTTGCCCTCCTTCAAGCCTTGGGCAACCTCAATCAATCGGACGTTAGATCCTCCGGAGCCCGGGGCAAAAAAGAAATGAGATAGCATGCACAAACAAAGAGCATATCGTCAGAAGCCTTGCCAAAGATGGTCGCTGCGGTCACCGGCATCAGAAAACCGATGAATCAAACTCGGAATATCCAGCATTCCGTCACAAATCAGAGACCGAGTGTCGTACATAGTGAGTCCACACATTCGCCCTAAGGTTTGAGTGTGGCCAAAGTCAAGCTGGGGTAAGATCTCCTCATTGTGCTCGGATTCCATTAAAGCTTGGAAATCTTCGAAGGTAGGACATACCTCTTGCCCGCTAAAGCTAAAGACATGTGTCACCGGATTCCAAAACCTCGCCACGGCGTGAAGAAACGGAAAGTGCAACGGGGTGCGACTCAGAGTGAATAGCGCATTTATGTCGAAGCCTCAGAAATTCAGCTTTTCCAAGCCGTCTAAGTGGGCAATCCAAGTTGTGAGATTTTGGGCAAGAGACTCTTCCGTTTGGAGAAAATCAGTGTTGAATTGAGAAAAACTACGAAGCTGAGGCCTTTTGTAGAGGATAAGGTGTGCGTAGAGGACAACTGTCAGCATTCTGGTGGTCCTCCCCATACATGGCCAATCGGCCAAAGATAGTGCCGACCGACCACCATTTTTGGTCAATTGGTCAAGACTGTTGGCCGATGGAAATTTATCAAGGCCGGTGGCTTTCCCCTGTGGCCGGTGGTCTCCCTTCTTGTTCCCTGAGCTGTTTATGTGTTGAACATACTGAGAATTTGAGGACTGGCACCACTTCCAATGCCCTCCGATGATGATTTCTGCGGAGTCACGCCCATTTGCTTATCGAGTTGTTGTACATTTGCTTATCGAGTTGTATTTCACTCTCTTTAAGTCTTTGTTTTGCTTATCAAGTTGTACTCAGGCTCGGTTAACTTATCGAGTTTCTTTGTTTTGCTTATCGAGTTGTAAGTCGGTTCACTACCTGATTATTACGATGCGAGTGCTTAATTTTCAAACAAATTTCAATTTCATTCACATTGTTATGTGATACCGCGCGATGCGATGCATAGAACAACAAATGTAACTCCTTTTTGAACAAAATAGCTGTTTCATTTCCATCATGCCTTTTGAAAAAGGTAAAACCTGCCGAGGCAGTGCAATGTGCTAAAAACTAACAGTGAGAGCAGGGCAGCAGAGTATCGGGATTGATACCGGTAACCTCCCCTTACGGTCGATGCACCTCCTGCGCCCTTGTTCAGGTCAATTATACGGTTTGGCACCTTCATTACTCGAGATAGTGCAAGAAAGTGCGCTTTGGAATGTTAACTGGTCTTCGTGGTTGACCTTGAGCCATGTCTTCTATGTGCGATGTTCGGTGCATGTAAGGAGCATCCTTTCCCCACGATCGTTACGCGTCTTGCTTTCAACAAATGCCTCGTCTTGATTTGGTTACATCTCAACAAATGCGAGTAGCATGCCTTCACTATACTTATGCTGAAAATGTGTTCATTCTTGCTATACACATTGCCCGCATTATTGCATGCTTTACTTACATGTGTATATGTATTCTCAGGTGGTTACACATTGCATACGTTGTCGCATTATGCTTTACTTACATGTGTCCAAGTTTCTTTCTATACACATTGCATGCGTTGTCGCGTTATGCTTTACTTACATGTGTTCAAGTTTCTTTCTATACACATTGCATACGTTGTCGCGTTATGCTTTACTTGCATGTGTTCAAGTTTCTTTCTATACACATTGCATGCGTTGTCGCATTATGCTTTACTTACATGTGTCCAAGTTTCTTTCTATACACATTGCATGCGTTGTCGCGTTATGCTTTGCTTACATGTGTCCAAGTTTCTTTCTATACACATTGCATGCGTTGTCGCGTTATGCTTTACTTACATGTGTTCAAGTTTCTTTCTATACACATTTCATACGTTGTCGCGTTATGCTTTACTTACATGTGTTCAAGTTTCTTTCTATACACATTGCATACGTTGTCGCGTTATGCTTTAGTTACATGTGTTCAAGTTTCTTTCTATACACATTGCATGTGTTGTCGCGTTATGCTTTACTTACATGTGTCCAAGTTTCTTTCTATACACATTGCATGCGTTGTCGCGTTATGCTTTACTTACATGTGTTCAAGTTTCTTTCTATACACATTGCATGTGTTGTCGCGTTATGCTTTACTTACATGTGTTCAAGTTTCTTTCTATACACATTGCATACGTTGTCGCGTTATGCTTTACTTACATGTGTTCAAGTTTCTTTCTATACACATTGCATGCGTTGTCGCGTTATGCTTTACTCACATGTGTTCGAATTCCTTTTATACACATTGCATGCGTTGTCGCGTTATGCTTTACTTACATGTGTTCAAGTTCCTTTTTATACACATTGCACGCGTTGTCACGTATTGCTTTACTCACATGTGTTCAAGTTCCCCACCACACACATTGTACACATTGTCACGTGTTCTTTACTTACATTTGTTTATGCCTTCATAACATTGTTATGCTTGCCCCAAATTACATTGTTATGCATCTTACTCGACTTGCGTTGTCACGCACTTTCAATTGCATTGATTGCATACTGCTAACAATATTGTACCTGTTAAGTTTTCTTTCTCTTTCAGGTGCGACATTGTATGTACGGTTCATTTGAAGCTGGTGCAACCAGACGAACCGCACAGGTATTGTATTCTTCGCGTGAAACGTAGCGAGAATTACATGATTCTCTTACATCCTTTCTGCATTGTAATGTAGTTGGATTTGTGTTAATTGCTTAAAACTGTTGCATGTTATGCTTCGTTACAGCTTTCTTTGCATGATCATAAGTTATGTTCGGCTTCTTGCATTGTCAGTTGCATTTTGCCCCCGCCTTCGGGTGCGTATCCTATCTGTAGCTTGTATGTTTGTCTAAGGCTTCGGCCTTGTCAAAAATGGGTCGTCTCTAGGCTTTGACACTCACTCCCGTCATTGTTATGACTTTCGAGTTCTGTCAAAGAGGGGCAACTGTAGACACCCCATTTTTGACCATCCTTAAGACTTGGACGTCACCATTTGAACACTCGGAGGTCTCGGCTACGCGCCTTACCTCAGGATCTCTCGACTTGCTTGTTTTGTGCCTGGTTTTACACCAAGGACTTGTGTGTTTTGTACCTGAGGGTAGAGAGTAGCTGGTTAGCTAAACCTGACACCCACCGGCCTTGGATTGATGCCATCGGCCGTGTATTCTTGCTACCGGCCATTGGTGAAATATACCATTGGCCGGTCGACACTTAGTGTGGTCGGCCGATCATCTGTTTGGCCGATGGCCTCCTTTTCTGGCCGGTGTCACATTTTTGCCTTTTTCAGGCATGGTGCAAGCCAGCTGTGCCAGCTGGAATGCACGGACCCTCCTCCCCATGCACGAGTGTGGCTGTTTTGCCTCTTTTGCACCTTTTTGGTCTAGCTTCTTGAGGAAGCTTGGACCTTTGTCTTAGCTTCCGCAAGAAGCTTGGACACCTGTCCCAGCTTCCTAAGGAAGCCTTGCACCCTTAGCTTAGCTTCCCTTAGAAGCCTTGACCCTTTTTGAATAGCTTCCCTTGGAAGCTTAGTCTTTGCATTGTCTATATAAGAGACCTCTCTTCTCCTTTGATGGGTTCAACAAAAACCAAAGCAAAATATATATATATGTATATATATATCTGATATACATCTTCTCTCTCTATATCTCCCTCTCTCTCTTCATTTGTGTGTGTCTAAGGGCCTAAAAGGGTGATTTGTTCTTACTTTTGCACTAAAACACACACCATCACACCATACTTCGACTTGGGAGGTCTTGAGGGTTTGTTCTTGAAGTTTTGAGGTGGTTTTGATCATAAGGAAGAGGCTGAGCTTGCTGTTCTTGAAGTGTTCTTCAAGGGTAACACTTTTGCTTTAGATTTCCTAATCTTGCACTAGTCTTTAACCTATCTTGCATACTGATTTAGACTTTGTGTATAACTAAAAAAAGTCTTGTATTTGCATGCTTAACATACTTCATTATGGTTGTTTTGGTGTTGGGGGTCGACCTCCCCTTTTAAGGCCTTGTTTGGCCCTTTTTGTGCTTCCATTGTTAAGCTTTGGTTACTTTGGTGTATTGGCCTTCTCACCACTGAAATCCAGTGGATTTTCAGTAGTGAAGAAGGGGGTTTGAAGTCTTGCATAGGGGAGGGACACCCCTCTCCCCTTTGTGTCTCATTTGTCCATGTTTTGGCCCATAAGGGTAGCATATGTGCTTGGTTGTTTTTGGCCCCATTTCAAAAGTTCTTGGATATTATTTGGTCATATGTTGCCTCTGTCTTTGGTCGGATTTATGGCCCTTTACATGCATATTGTACTTGCCTTCCATTCCCCCATTTTTCCTAGAAATGTGCCTTGCATTTAAGCCATGATGCTTGCATGTTCTAACTTAACTTCATGAAGGGTTTAGCATTATTTTGCCATGATCAAGGACTGTTGGGTGTTGATTCGACCATGTTTTCCATGTTTGGTATAGTTTCTATGTGTTTTGGCTTGTGAGCCTTGAGGGTGTAAGCCATAAGCATGCCTCATTTGGTCTATTTTCGGCGATTTGGAATCATTTGCCATGCCATTTCAGTCCATGTTTGATTCTTGCATACTTGGATTTGTTCACCTTTCAATGCCTTAAAGAGGTGTAATCTTATGCTCCATGTTTTGGCTTTGGTGTATGCCTCTTTGCTTGAGTCACTTGGGATGCCATTTATGTGGGTTTTGGTGCTTATTCTACCATACCATATCTCTGATTTTGTAGGTCTTGATATCCATGCTTACCCTTTCTTGGGTGCTCTTGAAAATTGCCTTCCATGCCTTAGCTTTAGGCCTTTTGGTTTGCATATTTGTTTTGCATGTAGGCACCTCCATTTTTGGGCATTTTTGGCCACTGTTTTGGGGTGGGCTGAGGCCTTCTCATTTCAGTATAAGTCCATCCTTGCATACTTTGCATGTTTGACATGTTGCATTGCATTGGTTGCATGCTTATATTGCATCATGATTGCATGTTTGCATGTTACTTAGCTAAGTTGCATTATATAGTCTTGTTGTATGCTTGACATGTTCATATTGCATTAGTGTAGCCTTGCATGAGTTGCATCACTTTGCATTGTATATGGCATACATGCATGGCATCGCTTAGTTTGGGGTGTCAAACCAAGCATGAGGGGAGAGGTGTGTTCGTACCCGAAGTGACGAAAAACGTCTCAACCCTTGGTTGCCAACACCCTTGATCTCAACATGATAGGGTGTTAGCACTCATTTGTTTGTTGCATGCATCTACATTAAGTTGCTAACTTGGCTTCTTAGGCCATCATGCATCGAATTGCGTAGTTGATGGCCCGAGGGTCGAGGGCCATGCTCCCTTGAGTCCATTGCATGATAGGGAGTGTGGCCATGCTCACATTTGCTTGAAAGTTCCATGCCATACACTGCTTGCCCTCTGCTGCTGTCAACTGCAGGATTCTGCAGGAAGCAATGGCCGGCCGGCCACCTACTGTGCCGACCGACCATCAGTGGCTAGCCGGTGGTACAACAGTTCGCCGATAAGCCCATTACCATGGTCGGTGAACTTTAATTCTGGCCGGTGACATCCTAGAGCACTCAGAGGATGATTCAAAAGGGGTCTGGAGACTTTCAGAATTTTTAGAGGAGCAAGGCAGTGAAAACAGAGGCAGGAATGCTATGGTAGCGAGTTTCCGGGCAAGACAAGTCAAGCATGCATCATTCACACATTCCGAGGCAGGGCTGCGGCCACCTTCCTTCTGCCTTTAATTTTTTAATTAGTTAGGAATTCTATAATAATTAATTCAGCGGTATTCATTTGGTTGTGTAATATCTATTTAGATCCCCCGAGTGCGGTAATTGTGTAATAAGTGTGCATGAGTGTGTGTATGTCTCCCAACCCCACGTCTTTCTTCCCTTTTTATTTACTAGCTTTCGATGGTTAGTCTAGGGCATGTTTCAATTAGCATACAGTACGATAGCATGTTTGCATCCATTCATTCGTTTTCCATGCACCGGGCTCGGCGCATCATTCTAACTGCATTTGTATTTCAATTCCAAATTGAATACGTGTTAGTTGTAGCATTTCACATGTCATTATAGATTAGCCGAGCCTATCTTAGTTGCATTTTGCATGTGTTGCATTAGCCATCTTAACATGAACTAGGATCATGCATATGATTACTAACTAGTTTCTGTTTTGACTCGGTGTACTCGGTAAATTCTTATGCTTTAGCATTCTTCCATGCGTGTGAGTGTTGCCATGACAGCATGCTTACCATGAGGCTATTTGCTTATGTGATATAACTGCTTGAATACCTGTGGATGGAGGTTGAATTACCTAAATTGGAATAATGCATTAACACTGTGAGTTTTAAAGCTCACTTGAGGGTGGCAAAACCTGCATTTTAGCCTACTTGTGATTAGCAAACCATTTTCAAAACAAACATGCAATGTTTTGCTCCAATTTAGGCGATTTGGTCTATACTTGTTTGCTGTGCACATAACATAGTAATTCTAGGCTAATAACCGAAATAAGAACACATAATGATTTCGAAAAAAGATATCACGGTTAGTAGAGGCAGATCTTTGATCGGGCGAGAGGGGGTTCTCATAGTTGACCTTCTCCAATCGTACCCAGGTTCCCGAGCCGAGGCAACTTTGGTGATGACGGACACGTGGCCTTTGGCACCGAGTCAGGGTTTCCTAAATTTCCCGAAATAAAATATTTAGGTGGCGACTCTGTACCTGGCAAAGCAGTCTATGTTTGGCACTTCTTTTCTAAAAATATGTTTCTTTTTCTCAAAACGATTTGCTAGATTTGGACTCTTTGGCTCAGATTAAGAACTGTGACAATTTGAGTTCCGAACTGTAGTGAGCCCAAAATGAACAGAACGAGGATCTCCCCCGGGACGTTCGGGGACATCTACAGCAGTAATTCTAAAGATTTGGCAGGAGGATGTACTGACGTAATAATATTTCCATCAGTAGTTACCAATTTTTCTGGATATTTTCTAACGCATTTATTTGTGAATTTGATATATTGCCATTTTCCATATACCATGATGGAAAAGGTTGAAGTTTTTGGGTTTCTTCCAAGTATTTATAGCACTGGATTTTAATTTCTGTTAATTGTTCTGGAGTGTGATTTGCAAAATACCATTCTCAGAACTTTGCATATTTTTCCTGGTAGAAATCCTGATTTAGGATTTTCCTGGTTTCACTTCCTGGACTAAAATCCATTAAACTTCAAAATTCATATCGCTGGCAGTAGGACTATAAGGTCCTTTGCTACTGGATTCCCTAGGTTCATAAATACCATGAGGGATTCTATTGGTTGAAAACTTTAGTCCTTGTACAACTAGATCCATAGGGTCAATGTGGTCTGGATTGGTTGGTGGTCTGGATGGAATACCTTGTATGACAGATTCTACTGGTTCAGCACTAGCGTGTCTGGATGACTCAGGAAAGTCTACCCTATATGATTCTCTAAAAGAAGGAGTAGATCTGATACTAGCAGTTGACATACTTCTGGATAATTGCCTTTGAGGTATTGGGAAACGAAGGTAAACATTACCTCCTTCTGTTTGTATAACATCGTCCAAATTGTGTCGAACAATTGGTCTAGGAGGAACAGCATTAGTTATTTGCCATTTTTCTGGAAAAGTAATTTTTTCCCAGTCAATCATCTTAGGAACAACAACTTGACTACTGTAAAGATTGGTGTCAATAAGCACTGTGTGACCTTGGTCACTCTGCTTTCTAATATAAGGATTAATAGTTGATAGAACCTTTAAATAAATTCTGGATATTACTGTAAAAGGTGGTGATCCTGGAAGATACTCATAACCATGAGACAAGATTCTCAGTTCTAAAACCTTAGATAGGTTTTGATCTGATAGGGCTACACTCAGGTTGGGATATATGTCAAAATATACTGGTCCATGAGCTAGGCTGGTTTCTATGGCTCCTATGAGCGAAGCTCTCCAATTGGTACATCTACCATCTAGTAGTGTACACTGGATACTGGTATTTTGACCTAAATGAGTCAGAGGCTTAAAAGCAACCTGGACAAGTCCTATGTGGACATATTTGTATTTCTCGAAGAAAGGGTAAAGATCCTAAGTTCTATTAAATACATAAGTTCATCATTATTCTGGACTGAAGCTGCATGTTCAAAAGTTTTAATGATTCTTCGACTGGAGAAATCAAGCTTACCTGTCTTATAGATGGTATCTGGTTTTACTTTCGGTATGGTCCACTTATCAAGTGCCTCCTTGACATCTTGATAAGCAACTAATTCTCTAGCTTCTGATGTAGAAGCTATAGTATTGGCCACTGTGTTGGCTACTGTAGATGCAACATCTTCTGTAGGAGTGGTAGACATAGAGTTGTATGATGACCATAAATGTATAATTAAAATAAAATAAAACTAACTATAATCAACATTAAACGTGGCTCTGATACCAATAATGGCGTGTGGCACATGATAAAGCTAGCACGTTTGTCAACGGCTTACGAGAAGGACCTAACCGCAATCACTGCTAACGGTCTGACTCTGCGCGACTTGGGTGACGTCCCACTAACCCTAGCCCTGTACTACCCATCATTAAGCACTAACCCAAGAATAATCATTAATCATCGTTTTATTTTATTTTATCTTAATTATCACATCTATGGTCTCATGGTCTACTGTGCTGGAGGGGGAGGCCTGACGGCCGTAACCAAAAGACAGATTTGTTCCTGGATTTGCAACTGGACTTGGTTAATCTGGCGATTAGTTTCTTCTAATTGCTGGAGACCCTAAAGGTCATTAGGCCAAATAGATAAAAAGTTTGCTAAAAAATTATTTCTTCTTTCAATATGAAAAGCTAATATATCATTTAATACAACAAGAGTATAAATAGACATACATTATAAAGAAGAGTAAGAAATACTTACAATCAGTACTGCAACTATACTTTTATTATACTTCAAACGGTTGAAAGAAAATTACACATTGAGAGAGAGAGAGGGAGAGAGTACAGACTTATAAACTAAAAAACTTAAAACATTCAAAAGCATGCCTTCAACAAGGGTGAGGCATCCCATATATAATACAATAAAAGATAATGGATAAGGATGATCAAGACAAGTGGCGTGTCCTGGTTGGCTTTGGAGTTATCTTCTCGGGATTCCCTTATCGCTTGGTGTCGGTAGAGAGAGACATCTGATAGCCAGCAGTAATGATGGATGGACTAAGAATCTACTTTAGCCGAAAGTAGATTTGTCGTGATATGGAGCTGGAAAGTGATGCTGGATTAATGGAGGACAAAGTGGCGCATTATTTCTCTTTTCCTTTTCCTTTTTTGTCTTTTTCTTGACTCATCTTGTCGGCAATCAATCCTGTGAGTGAGTCCCAAAAATCTCCAAAATCTAGATCGGCATCTGCTGGCTCTTGTGATTCACCTGCCAGTACTGTAAACTCATTTTCATCCTCATTGGGATCAGTATGACCTTTATTTGGATCGCCATGGCTGGTACCAGATTTCATGCTAGTATCATCACGGTTAAATGACTGGAGAAATTGTTCTTTCATGTAATCCATGCTTTTGATGACTAATTCCTGTTCTGAAAGTGTAGGATATTTTTGTCGCAATTCATTTTGAATTTGGACAAATGGATTCTGGATTGTAGGTGCAGTCGGAATAAGCTTAGGAGTAGCATCCCAGCAGGCCTGAGTATGACCTTTAATTTTCTGGAGCAATTCTTGATGGGGTTTTGGATCATCCATCTTATTCCACCACTTATAAAAGAAAACTCTTTTTAAACGGGGAATTTTATTCTGAAAATCACATTGAAAATCCCACTTCCAAATCCAAGGGATTCCGAAGCGGATTACAAAATGAACTGTAGATTTGGACATAGATATGTCGTTATATCCTGTAAGGTGACTGTATGCAATTTTCCATTCTTTGAAAGTATTGCGAACGTCTTCTGGAAAAGCATCAATTTGAATGCCAAATGTATCCCAACAAACGAGAAACCCGTTGGGGAGATCATTTTGTAAAAGTTCTAGAAGGACACGGATGAACCAAGAATGGTTCCAAGGGGGATTCATATAATAAAAGGCTTGAGAAAAAGCATTAATATAATCCCAATAGCTGTAACGAGAAGGACCTAACCGCAATCACTGCTAACGGTTTGACTCTACGCAACTTGGGTGACGCCCCACTAACCCTAGCACTGTACTACCCATCATTAAGCACTAACCCAAGAATAATCATTAATCATAGTTTTATTTTATTTTATCTTAATTATCACATCTATGGTCTCATGGTCTACTGTGCTGGAGAGGGAGGCCTGACGGCCGTAACCAAAAGGCAGATTTGTTCCTGGATTTGCAACTGGACTTGGTTAATCTGGCGATTAGTTTCTTCTAATTGCTAGAGACCTCAAGGGTCATTAGGCCAAATAGATAAAAAGTTTGCTAAAAAATTATTTCTTCTTTCAATATGAAAAGCTAATATATCATTTAATATAACAAGAGTATAAATAGACATACATTATAAAGAAGAGTAAGAAATACTTACAATCAATACTGTAACCATGCTTTTATTATACTTGAAACGGTTAAAAGAAAATTACAGACTAAGAGAGAGAGAGAGAGAGAGAGAGAGAGAGAGGGAGAGAGTATAGACTTATAAACTGAAAAACTTAAAACATTCAAATGCGTGCCTTCAACAAGGGTGAGGCATCCCATATATAATACAATAAAAGATAATGGATAAGGATGAGGAAGACAAGTGGCGTGTCCTGATTGGCTTTGGAGTCGATCGTCTTATCTTCTCGGGATTCCCTTATCACTTGGTGTCGGTAGAGAGAGACAGTTGATAGCCAGCTGTAATGATGGATGGACTAAGAATCTACTTTACCCGAAAGTATATTTGTCATGATATGGAGCTGGAAAGTGATGCTGGAATTCAGAAGGTGCATTTTTTAATCCAAATGGCATAACATTCCATTCAAAATGCCCAAAAGGTACTGTAAAAGCAGTTTTGTATCTGTCTGCTCCAGCGATTTGGATTTGCCAATATCCTGATTTCATGTCAAATTTAGAAAATATGACGACATCGTGAAGGCGATCTAAAAGATCCTTCTTATTGGGAACTGGATACCTTATCCATTGTAAGGCTTCATTGAGAGGTTTGTAGTTGATAACCAATCTTGGTACACCTCTCTCGATTTCGGCATTTTTGTTTACGTAAAAGGCTATACAACTCCAAGGAGACCTACTGGGTCGAATAAGCTTTTTCTGGAGAAGAGTATTAATCTCTGATTTAGATAGTTCTAAATACTCTTTTTTCATTTGACTTGGTCGAGCGCGAGTAGGGATTTTCCGCTAATCGTAACCTGGTTCATAAGGAAGAGAAACTATGTGTTTCTTTCTACTCCAAAAGGCATTTGGAATATCACTGTAGATTTCATGTTGAAATTCTTGTTCAAGTGATTTGATTTTTTGCTGGAAAGAAAACTGTTGAAGTCGTTGTTCTGTAGTTAAAAACCTAATTTCCTTTTGTAGGAAATTAATTTGTTTTTCTTTGAAATTAACTAGATCCTTAATCTGATCTAATTCTTTGGTATAAGGTTCTGTAATGAACTCAAAAATAGCCGGTTGATTATTTAAGGTTGTATGTATGCCAATAGAATCAATTTTAGAGATTGGCATAAGTAAGCACAGAAAAGGTGTTCCTAGGATTATAGCCTGGGACATATTCTTAATAAGAACAAAAGAAGTCAGAAGACATAATCCTTGATTACAAATTAATACTTCTGGAAGTTTATACTAGATATATAAAGAATTACCACTTGCACTTGTAAGTGACCGGGTTGTTTTATGAAAGTATTTAGTAGGAATTAATCCTTCCTGAATACAATTCATATCCGCTCCGTTATCAACAAGGGCAATGGCATCTTTTATAATAAAATCTGGTTTTATCATAAAAGTAATTCTGATATATCATTTCTGAAAAGTAACTGTATTCATGAGCATGAGATAATCAAGCTCTTTGTTTTCTGAAATGAGAATGGATTCGGAAGTGGATTCATTATTTATATTTCCCTTCTCCTTATTCTGGATCTTACTATTAATCTTTTTAATTTCAGAATTAATAATGATATTAGAAGTTTGCAAATGTTTAATTTCAACTTTTAAAGCATTGACTTCCATTTTTTAGTCCTGGATTGTTAAAGGCTTTTCTTCGGTAACAGTTTGAAGTCTTTGAAAAACTTCTTTCATACTGTAATGTTGAGGAGGAAGAATTTCTTCCTTCTTCTGATGCTACAAACATAATTCTAAGAATTTTAGTTTCATTTCTGGATTAAAAATTTGATCAGCAAAAGTAATCATATTCTGTTCTTCTTCGGTAAGAACATTGATACTGGGTCCTCCAATATCAAGTCCGTTCATTTCAACTATGGCTTTCCAATAGTTGACTTCATCAGATATCTGATTGATGTGAGTTTTACATTCACAAATTTCTAGAGAGTCATCAGACTTATTTTCAGTTTCTGAGGAATACAAAGCTGCAATTTCATCTTCTTCATTAGAAGAAGTGTCTGATTCATCAGAAAGTATTCTAAGAATCTGTTGCTGGATATCATTATCTATTGATAATTCATTAAGCTTCTGTTGTAATTTTGATTTACAACGATTAGCATAATGACCTATCTGTCCACACTTATAACATTTAATTATAGATTTAGATTTTTTTTTGGAATGCTTTGGTTTACCTTTGGAAGGTATTTGTGGTTGAATTGGATTTTTAACATATTTATGTTTTCTGGATTTTTTGGAATAATACTTTGAAAATTTTCCAATTTTATGTCTTTTCTGTTTGTGAGGATACTGTAATTTTGTGTCATAGGCGATTTGTTCACAAAAGTCACCTAATTCTCTTTTTCCTGTAAGATGTTGGTGTTTCATCTGTTGCTGTAACTTGAGATCATTGCATAAAGCAAGACCTTCATCAGTTATTAATCCTACAAGTTGACCGTAGGTATATCTACTGTATGGAATAGCCAATTGGTTATGGCAGACCCTTAACTTCTTTCTGACCCTTTCAGCAAAAAGAGTTGGAAGACCATCAATAAATTTGGCATTACAATGATCGGAATTAGCATCGGCTCTACGATGTACTTTCATCAGGAATACATCTTTATACCATCTAAAATGGGATAAAGATGAACATCTTAATTTCTGTAATAGTTCTCTACTTCGATCTTCAATACCTGTTACAGTACCAATGAAATGGAGAACTATAGTGTTTACCAAAGTGTAAACATCATCTTGCTCAGTATTTTCAGCTCTGGTGTCTGGATAAGTTTTTATACGAGTAGAATTTAAAATTTCATTATTTTGTGCTGTAGTGAGAATATAATCCCACCATCCTTTGAGTAATCCGGTAAAGCCACTGACTATAAATCAGGCTACTTGATGGTCAGTATTTTCATTTTTCTTGCATACGGTGGCAAACATAAGCATATGCTGGAGGACTTCGAAGATTTGATATTCTGTAAGTCCATCAATATTCCATTCATAAATGGTTCTACTGTGGTAAGATTTCTGACTATGGAGGAAATCTTCTTCATAAAGAAGATCCATAGGGCTAGGTCTGGAATAATATCTGCTTGGTGCAGTATAAGCAGTTCTTTCTATATTTGTTCCATAATGAACTTTATTAACATAAGAGGGTTCATTCTGGAAATTAGCCTGGATTTCAGATATTTGGTGGGGTTCCAAATTCTGATAATTTTCATCTATCTCCTGAAAATGATTTCTGGATAACATATTAACTTGTGAGGATTCTCCTATATGAAGATCTTTAATCCTGTTTAATAGAGTATCCATGAATTCTGTATTATCGTTTTTAGGTTTTAAATTAAAATTGGTTACTGTAGGAGTAGGCTTAAAAGCTACAGGTTGAATGTCTAGAGTCTTAGGTTGGAGATGGCAGGTGTCCTTGATATGAACAATTGTTTCTTCAATTCTGGTTAACTGTTTTCCCATAGTTTGACAGAAAAGATTAGTATAATTATTCTGTTTTAAAATAGGAATAATTTCCTTAACTGTCACAGCATTGGTGCTTTTCGCAAGAGGTTCTACAAAAGAAGTAATAACTAAGGGTTGGCTGGTAGTAGAATCACTGGGCAGTAATTCTAAAGATTTGGCAGGAGGATGTACTCACGTAATAATATTTCCATCAGTAGTTATCCAATTTTTCTGGATATTTTCTAAGACATTTATTTGTGAATTTGATATATTGCCATTTTCCATATATCATGATGGAAAAGGTTGAAGTTTTTGGGTTCTTCCAAGTATTTATAGTACTGGATTTTAATTTCTGTTAATTGTTCTGGAGTGTGATTTGCAAAATACCATTCTCTGAACTTTGCATATTTTTCTTGGTAGAAATCCTGATTTAGGATTTTCCTGGTTTCACTTCCTGGACTAAAATCCATTAAACTTCAAAATTCATATCGCTAGCAGTAGGACTATAAGGTCCTTTGCTACTGGATTCCCTAGGTTCATAAATACCATGAGGGATTCTATTGGTTGAAAACTGTAGTCCTTGTACAACTGGATCCATAGGGTCAATGTGGTCTGGGTGGCTTGGTGGTCAGGATGGCATACCTTGTGTGACAGATTCTACTGGTTCAGCACTAGTGTGTCTGGATGACTCAGGAAAGTCTACCCTATATGCTTCTCTAAAAGAAGGAGTAGATCTGATACTAGCAGTTGACATACTTCTGGATAATTGCCTTTGAGGTCTTTGGAAACGAAGGTAAACATTACCTCCTTTTGTTTGTATAACATCGTCCAAATTGTGTCGAACAAATGGTCGAGGAGGAACAGCATTAGTTATTTGCCATTTTTTTGGAAAAGTAATTTTTTCCCATTCAATCATCTTAGGAACAGCAACTTGACTACTGTAAAGATTGGTGTCAATAAGCACTGTGTGACCTTAGTCACTCTGCTTTCTAATATAAGGACTTAAAGTTGATTGAACCTTTAAATAAATTCTGGATATTACTGTAAAAGGTGGTGATCCTGGAAGATACTCATAACCATGAGACAAGATTCTCAATTCTAAAACCTTAGATAGGTTTTGATCTGATAGGGCTACACTCAGGTTGGGATATATGTCAAAATATACTGGTCCATGAGCTAGGCTGGTTTCTATGGCTCCCATGAGCGAAGCTCTCCAATTGCTACATCTACCATCTGGTAGTGTACACCAGATACTGGTATTTTGACCTAAAAGAGTCAGAGGCTTAAAAGCAACCTGGACAAGTCCTATGTGGATATATTTGTATTTCTCGAAGAAAGGGTAAAGATCCTGAAGTTATATTAAATACATAAATTCATCATTATTTTGGACTGAAGCTGCATGTTCAAAAGTTTTAATGATTCTTCGACTGGAGAAATCAAGCTTACTTATCTTATAGATGGTATCTGGTTTTACTTTCGGTATGGTCCACTTATCAAGTGCCTCCTTGACATCTTGATAAGCAACTAATTCTCTGGCTTCTGATGTAGAAGCTACAGGATTGGCCACTGTGTTGGCTACTGTAGATGTAACATCTTCTGTAGGAGTGGTAGACATAGAGTTGTATGATGACTATAAATGTATAATTAAAATAAAATAAAACTAACTATAATCAACATTAAACGTGGCTCTGATACCTATAATAATGCTTGACACAGGATAAAGCTAGCACGTCTATCAACGGCTTACGAGAAGGACCTAACCACAATCACTGCTGACGGTCTGACTCTACACGACTTGGGTGACGTCCCACTAATGCAAGCACTGTACTACCCATCAACAATAATCATTAATCATAGTTTTATTTTATTTTATCTTAATTATCACATCTATGGTCTCATGGTCTACTGTGCTGGAGGGGGAGGCCTGACGGTTGTAACCAAAAGACAGATTTGTTCCTGGATTTGCAACTGGATTTGGTTAATTTGGCGATTAGTTTCTTCTAATTGCTGGAGACCCCAAGGGTCATTAGACCAAATAGATAAAAAGTTTGCTAAAAAATTATTTCTTCTTTCAATATGAAAAGCTAATATATCATTTAATATAACAAGAGTATAAATAGACATACATTATAAAGAAGAGTAAGAAATACTTACAATCAGTACTGCAACTATGCTTTTATTATACTTCAAACAGTTGAGAGAAAATTACACAAATCAGTACTGCAACTACGCTTTTATTATACTTCAAATGGTTAAAAGAAAATTACACACTGAGAGAGAGGGAGGGAGAGAGTACAGACTTATAAACTGAAAAACTTAAAACATTCAAAAGCGTGCCTTCAACAAGGGTGAGGCATCCCATATATAATATAATAAAAGATAATGGATAAGGATGAGCAAGACAAGTGGCGTGTCCTGGTTGGCTTTGGAGTCGATCGTCTTATCTTCTCGGGATTCCCTTATCGCTTGGTGTCGGTAGAGAGAGACAGCTGATAGCCAGCAGTAATGATGGATGGACTAAGAATCTACTTTAGCCGAAAGTAGATTTGTCGTGATATGGAGCTGGAAAGTGATGCTGGATTAATGGAGGACAAAGTGGCGCATTATTTCTCTTTTCCTTTTCCTTTTTTGTCTTTTTCTTGACTCATCTTGTCGGCAATCAATCCTGTGAGTGAGTCCCAAAAATCTCCAAAATCTAGATCGGCATCTGCTGGCTCTTGTGATTCACCTGCCAGTACTGTAAACTCATTTTCATCCTCATTGGGATCAGTATGACCTTTATTTGGATCGCCATGGCTAGTACCAGATTTCATGCTAGTATCATCACGGTTAAATGACTGGAGAAATTGTTCTTTCATGTAATCCATGCTTTTGATGACTAATTCCTGTTCTGAAAGTGTAGGATATTTTTGTCGCAATTCATTTTGAATTTGGACAAATGGATTCTGGATTGTAGGTGCAGCTGGAATAAGCATAGGAGTAGCATCCCAGTAGGCCTGAGTATGACTTTTAATTTTCTGGAGCAATTCTTGATGGGGTTTTGGATCATCCATCTTATTCCACCACTTATAAAAGAAAACACTTTTTAAACGGGGAATTTTATTATGAAAATCACATTGAAAATCCCACTTCCATATCCAAGGGATTCCGAAGCGAATTACAAAATGAACTGTAGATTTGGACATAGATATGTCCTTATATCCTAGAAAGTGACTGTATGCAATTTTCCATTCTTTGAATGTATTGCGAACATCTTCTGGAAAAGCATCAATTTGAATGCAAGAGAGTCCGAATAAGTGTCCGAGTGTTCGAACCGTAACACATGAGAAATGATATGTAAACACCACAATTACATATCTGCCATAATGTAGGAGAATTTGAATAAGTATCCGAGTGTTCGAACCCTAATCCATGAATAATGGTAAGTAAACACCGTAATTACATATCTGCCATCATGCATGAGAATCTAAATAAGTGCCTGAGTGTTTGAACCTTAATGAGTGAGAAATGGTAGGTAAACACCATAATTGCATATCTGCCATCATGCAGGAGGGTCAGAATAAGTGTTCGAGTGTTAGAACCCAAATGTATGAGAAATGGTAAGTAAACACCATAATTACATATCTGCCGTCATGCAGGAGAATCCGAATAGGTGTCCGAGTGTTTGAACCCTAATGCATGAGAAATGGTAAATAAACCCTATAGTTACATATCTGCTGTCATGCAGAAGAATACAATTAACTGTGCGAGTGTTCGAACCCTAATGCATGAGAAATGGTAAATAAACACCATAATTACAACTCTGCCATCATGCAACAGGATCCGAATAAGTGTCCAAGTGTTCGAACCCAAATGCATGAGAAATGGTAAGTAAACACCGCAATTACATATTTGCCATGATGCGGGAGAATCCGAATAAGTGTTCGAGTCTTCGAACCCCATTGCATGAGAAATGGTATGTAAACACCATAATTACATAGCTGCCATCATGTAGGGGAATCTGAATAAGTATCCGAGTGTTCGAACCCTAATACTTGAGAAATGGTAAGTAAACAACGTAATTACAAATCTGTCATCATGCAAGAAATCCGTATAAGTGTCTGAGTGTTCGAACCCTTACGCATGAGAAACGGTAAGTGAAAATCATAATTACATAGCTGTCGTCATGTAAGAGGGTCTGAATAAGTGTCCAAGTGTTCGAACCCTAATGCATGAGAAATGGTAAGTAAACACCATAATTACATATCTGCCATCATGCAGGGAAATCCGAATAACTATCTGAGTGTTCGAACACTAATACAAGAGAAATGGTAAGTAAACAATGTAATTACATATATGCCATCATGTAGGAGAACCCGAATAAGTGTCCAAGTGTTTGAACCCTAATGCATGAGAAATGCTAAATAAAAACCATAATTACATATCTGCCGTTATGCAAGATGGTTCGAATAAGTGTCCGAGTGTTCAAACCCAAACGCATGAGAAATGGTAAATAAAAACCATAATTACATATCTGCCATCGTCTATGAGAGTCTGAATAAGTGTCCGAGTGTTCGAACCCTAATGTATGACAAATGGTATGTAAAAACCATAATTACGTATCTGCAATCATGCAAGAGAATCCGAATAAGTGTCCCAGCGTTGGAACCCTAATGCATGAGAAATGGGAAGTAAACACCGTAATTACATATCTGCCATCATGCAGAAGAATCTGAATATGTGTCCGAGTGTTCGAACCGTAATGCATGAGAAATGGTAAATAAAAACCATAACTACATATTTGTCATCCTGCAAGAGGGTCTGAACAAGTGTCGGAGTGTTCGAACCGTAAAGCATGAGAAATGATAAGTAAACACCATAATTAGATATCTGCCATCATGCAGGAGAATCCAAATAAGTATCCGAGTGTTCGAACCCTAATGCATGAGAAATGATAAGTAAACATCATAATTACATATCTTCCATCATGCAAGAGAATCCGGATAAGTTTCCGAGTGTTCAAACCCTAATGCAAGAGAAATGGCAAGTGAACACCATAATTACATATCGCCACCATGCAAGAGAGTCCGAATAAGTGTCCGAGTGTTCAAACCCTAATGCATGAGAAATGATAAGTAAACACTGTAATTACATATCTGCGATCATGCAAGAGAATTCGAATAAGTGCCCGCGTGTTCGAACCATAATGCATGAGAAATGGAAACTAAACAGCATAATTACATATCTGTCATCATGCAAGAGGGTCTGAATAAGTGTCCAAGTGTTCGAACCGTAATGCATTGGAAATGGTAAGTACACACCGTAATTACATATCTACCATCATGCAGGAGAAGCCGAATAAGTGTACGAGTGTTCAAACCGTAATCCATGAGAAATGGCAAATAAAGACCATAATTACATATCTACCATCATGAAGAAGAATCCGAATAAATGTCCGAGTGGTCGAACCTGAATGCATGAGAAATGGTAACTAAACACAGTAATTACATATCTGCTATAATGTCGAGAATCCGAATATGTGTCCGAGTGTTCGAACCCTAATGCGCGAGAAATGGTAAGTAAACAATGTAATTACATATCTGCCATCATGCAATAGGGTCTGAATAAGTATCCGAGTGTTCGAACCCTAATGTCTGAGAAATGGTAAGTAAACCCCGTATTTAGATATCTGCCGTCATGTAGGGGAATCCGAACAAGTGTCCGAGTGTTAGAACCCCAATGCATGAGAAATGGTAAGTAAACACCATAACTACATATCTGCCATCATGCAGAAGAATCCGAATAGGTGTCCGAGTGTTTGAACCCTAATGCATGAGAAATGGTAAATAAACACCATAATTACATATCTGCCATCAAGCAGAAGAATCCAATTAAGTGTCCGAGTGTTTGAACCATAATGCATAAGAAATGGTTAGCAAACACCATAATTACATATCTGTCATCATGTAAGAAGTTCGAATAAGTGTCCGAGTGTTCGAAGCCAAATGCGTGAGAAACGGTAAATAAACACCGTAATTACATATCTGTCATCACGCCAGAGAATCCGAATAAGTGTCCGAGGGTTCGAACCCTATTGCATAAGAAATGGTAAATAAAAACCATAATTACATATCTGCCATCGTGAAAGACGGTCCGAAGAAGCGTCCGAGTGTTTGAACCATAATGCATAAGAAATGGTAAGCAAACACCATAATTACATATCTGCCATCATGTAAGAGGTTCAAATAAGTGTCCGAGTGTTCGAAGCCTAATACATGAGAAATGATAAGTGAACACCGTAATTACATATCTGCCATCATGCAGGAGAATTTGAATAACTGTCCGAGTGTTCAAAACCTAATGCATGAGAAATGGTAAGTGAAAACCATAATTACAAATCTGCCATCATGTATGAGGGTCTGAATAAGTGTCCGAGTGTTCGAACCCTAATGTGTGAGAAATGGTAAGTAAACACCAAAATTACATATCTACCATCATCCAAGAGAATCCAAATAAGTGTCTGAGTGTTGGAACCCTAAAGCATGAGAAATGGTAAGTAAACACCGTAATTACATATCTGCCATCAAGCATTATATTCTGAATATGTGTCCGAGTGTTCGAACCCTAATGCATGAGAAATGGTAAATAAAAACCATAATTACATGTCTAACATCATGCAAGACGGTCCGAATAAGCATCCGAGTGTTCGAACCCTAACACATGAGAAATGGCATGTAAACACTGTAATTACATATATGTCATCATGCATGGGTATATCCGAGTGTTCGAACCCGAATACATGAGAAATGGTAAGTAAACCCAGTAATTACATATCTGCCATCATGCAGGAGAATTTGAATAAGTGTCCGAGTGTTCGAACCCTAATGCACGAGAAATGGTAAGTAAAAACCACGATTACATATCTGCCATCATGTAAGAGGGTCCGAATAGGTGTCCGAGTGTTCGAACCCTAATGCATGAGAAATGGTAAGTAAATGTCATGATTACATATCTACCATTATGCAAGAGAATCTGAATAAGTGTCCGAGTGTTCGAACCCTAATGCATGAGAAATGTTAATTGAGCGCCATAATTACATAACTGCCATCATGCAAGATAATCCGATTATGTATCTAAGTGTTAGAACCGTAATGCATGAGAAATGGTACGTAAACACTGTAACTACTTATCTGCCATCATGTAGAAGAATCTGAATATGTGTCTGGCTGTTGGAACCCTAATGCATAAGAAATGGTAAGTAAAAACCATAATTACATATCTACCATCTTGCAGGAGAATCCAAATAGGTGTCTGAGTGTTGGAACCCTAATGCATGGTAAACGGTAAATAAACACCATAATTGCAAACCTGCCATCATGCAAGAGAATGCGAATAAGTGTCCGAGTGTTCGAACCGTAATGCATGGAAAATGGTAAGTAAACACCGTAATTACATATCTACCATCATGCTGGAGAATTCGAATAAGTGTCCGAGTGTTCGAACAATAATGCATGAGAAAGGGTAAATAAACACCACAATTACATATCTACCATCATGCAGGAGAATTCGAATAAGTATCCGAGTGTTCGAATCCTAATGCATGAGAAATGGTAAATAAAAACCAAAATTACATATCTACCATCGTGCAAGAGGGTCCGAATAAGTGTCCCAGTGTTCGAACCCTAACGCATGAGAAATGGTAAGTAAACACCATATTTACATATCTGCTATCATGCAAAAGAATCCGAATAAGTATCCGACTGTTCGAACCATAATGCATGAGAAATGGTAAATAAACACCAGAATTACATATCTACTATCATGCCGAAGAATTTAAATAAGTGTCCGAGTGTTTGAATCCAAATGCATGAGAAATGGTAAGTAAACATAGTAATTCCACATGTGCCGTCATGCAGGAGAATTCGAATAAGTGTCCGAGTTTTCGAAGCCTAATGTATCAGAAATGGTAAGTAAACACCGTAATTACATATCTGCCATCATGCGAGAGGGTCCGAATAAGTATTCGAGTGTTTTAACCCTAATGCATGGGAAATGGTAAGTAAACACCATAATTACATATCTGCCATCATGCAAGAGGGTCCGAATAAGTATTCGAGTGTTTTAACCCTAATGCATGGGAAATGGTAAGTAAACACCATAATTACATATCTGCCATCATGCAAGAGGGTCCGAATAAGTATTCGAGTGTTCAAACCCTAACGCATAAGAAATGGTAAGTACATACAGTAATTACATATCTGCTATCATGCAAGAGAATTCGAATAAGTGTCCGAGTGTTCGAACCTTAACGCATGAGAAAAGGTAAGTAAACACCATAATTACGTATCTGCCATCTTGCAAGAGGGTTCGAATAAGTGTCCGAGTGTTCGAAACGTAATGCATGAGAAATGGTAAGTAAACACTGTAAATTACATATCTGCCATCATGCCGGAGAATTCGAATAAGTGTCCGAGTGTTCGAACCATAAAGCATGAGAAATGGTAAATAAACACCATAATTACATATCTACCATCATGCAGAAGAATCTGAATAAGTGTCCGAGTGTTTGAATAGAAATGCATGAGAAATGGGAAGTAAACATAGTAATTACATGTGTGTCGTCATGCAGGAGAATCCGAATAAGTGTCCCAGTTTTCGAAGCCTAATGCATTAGAAATGGTAAGTAAACACCGTAATTGCAAATTTGTCATCATGCGAGAGGGCCCGAATTAGTATCCGAGTGTTTTATCCCTAATGCATGGGAAATGGTAAGTAAACACCATAATTACATATCTGCCATTATGCAGGAGAATCCAAAAAAGTGTTCGAGGGTTCGAACCCCAATCCATGAGAAATGGTAGGTAAACACCATAATTGCATATCAGCCATCACGCAAGAGGGCCCGAATAAGGTTCGAGTGTTAGAACCCTAATGCATGAGAAATGGTAGGTAAACACTGTAATTACATATATGCCATCATGCAGGAGAATCCGAATAAGTGTTCGAGTGTTCGAATCCTAATGCATGAGAAATGCTAAGTACACACCATAATTTCATATCTTCCATCATGCAGGACAATGTGAATCATTGTCCAAGTGTTGCAACCCTAATGCAAGAGAAATAGTAAATAAACACCATAATTACATATCTGCCATCATGCAAGAGGGTTCGAATATGTGTCCGAGTGTTTGAACCCTAGCGCATGAGAAATGATAAGTAAACACCATATTTACATATCTGCCATCTTGCAGGAGAATCCGAATAACTATTCGAGTGTTCAAACCCTAATACTTGAGAAATGGGAAGTATACACCGTAATTATATATCTGCCATCATGCAGGAGAATCCGAATAAGCATCCAAGTGTTTGAACCCTCATGCATGAGAAATGGAAAGTAAACACCGTAATTGCATATCTACCATCTCGCAAGACGGTACGAATAACTGTCTGAGTGTTCGAACCCTAATGCACGGGAAATGGTAAGTAAACACCATAATTACATACCTGCCATCATGCAAGAGAGTCCGAATAATTTCCCAATTGTTCGAACCCTAATCCATGAGGAATGGTAAGTAAACACCTTAATCACGTATCTGCCATCATACAGGAGAATCCGAATATGTATCCGAGCGTTAGGGCCCTAATGCATGAGATATGGTAAGCAAACACCGTAACTACATATCTGTCATCATGTAGGAGAATCTGAATATGTGTCTGAGTGTTCGAACCCTAATGCATGAGATATGTCAAGTAAATACCACAATTACAAATCTGCCATCGTGTAGGAGAATCAGAATAGGTGTGCGAGTGGTTGAACCCTAATGCATGAGAAATGGTAAATAAACAACATTATTACATATCTGCCATCACGCAGAAGAATCCGAATAAGTGTCCGAGTGTTCGAACCCTAATGCATGACAAATAGTATATAAACACCATAATTACATATCTACAATCATTCAAGAGGGTCCGAATAAGTGTTCGAGTATTCGAACCCAAATGCATGAGAAATGGTAAGTAAACACCATAATTACATATCTGCCATCATGTAAGAGGGTCCGAATAAATGTCCGAGTGTTCGAACCGTAATGCATTGGAAATGGTAAGTAAACACCGTAATTACATATCTGCCATCATGCACTAGAATCCAAATAAGTGTCCGAGTGTTCGACCCTTAATGCATGAGAAATGGTAAATAAATACTGTAATTACATATCTGCCATCATGCAGAAGAATCTGAATAAGTGTCCAAGTGTTCGAACCTGAATGCATGAGAAATGATAACTAAACACAATAATTACATTTCTGTCATCACGCAGGAGAATTCGAATATGTGTCTGAGTGTTTGAACCCTAATGCATGAGAAATGGTAACTAAACACCGTAATTACATATCTGCCATCATGCAAGATGGTCCGAATAAGTATCTGAGTGTTCGAACCCTAATGTTTGAGAAATGGTAAGTAAACACCGTATTTACACATCTGCCATCTTGTAGGAGAATCTGGAGAAGTGTCCGAGTGTTCGAACCCTAATGCATGAGAAACAGTAGGTAAATAACATAATTGCATACCTATCATAATGTAAGAGAGTCCGAATAAGTTTTTGAGTGTTTGAACACTAGTGCATGAGAAATGGTAAGTAAACACCATAAGTACATATCTGCCATCATGTAGGAGAATGCGAATTGGTGTCTGAGTGTTTGAACCCTAATACATGAGAAATGTTAAATAAACACCATAATTACATATCTGCCATCAAGCAGAAGAATCCAATTAAGTGTCCGAGTGTTTGAACCCAAATGCATGAGAAATGGTAAGTAAACACCATAATTACATATCTGCGACCATGCAAGAGGTCCGAATAAGTGCCCGAGTGTTTGATGCCAAATGTATGAGAAATGATAAGTAAACACCGTAGTTACATATCTGCCATCATGTCGGAGAATCTGAATAAGTGTCCGAGTGTTCGAACCCTAATGCATGAGAAATGGTAAATAAAAACCATAATTACATATCTGCCATCATGCAAGACGGTCCGAATAAGCGTCCGATTGTTCAAACCCTAACGCATGAGAAATGGTATGTAAACACCAAAATTACATATCTGCCATCACGCAGGGGAATCTAAATAAGCATCCGAGTGTTCAAAGCCTAATATATGAGAAATGACAAGTGAACACCGTGATTACATATCTGCCATCATGCAGGAGAATCTGATTAAGTGTCAGAGTGTTCAAACCCTAATGCATCAGAAATGGTAAGTGAAATCAATAATTACATATTTGCCATCATGTAAGAGGTTCTGAATAAGTGTCCGTGTGTTTGAACCCTAATGTATGGGAAATGGAAGGTAAACACCAAAATTACATATCTACCATCAAGCAAGAGAATCTGAATAAATGTCCGAGTGTTGGAACCCTAATGCATGAGAAATGGTAAGTAAACACCGTAATTACATATCTGCCATCATGCATTAGAATCCGAATAAGTGTCCGAGGTTTCGTACCCTAATGCTTGAGAAATGGTAAATAAAAATCATAATTACATATCTAACATCATGCAAGACGGTCCGACTAAGCGTCTGAGTGTTCGAACCCTAACGCATGAGAAATGGTATGCAAACACATAATTACATATCTGCCATCATGTAAGGGAGTATCCGAGTGTTCGAACCCTAGTACATAGGAAATGGTAAGTAAACACCGTAATTACATATCTGCCATCATGCAGGACAATCCGAATAAGTGTCCGAGTGTTTGAACCCTAATGCATGAGGACTGGTAAGTGAAAACCATAATTACATATGTGCCATCATGTAAAAGGGTCCGAATAAGTATCTGACTGTTCGAACCCTAATGTTTTAGAAATGGTAAGTAAACACCGTATTTACAAATCTACCATCATGTAGGAGAATCCGAACAAGTGTCCGAGTGTTCGAATCCTAATGCATGAGAAACAGTAGGTAAACAACATAACTGCTTACCTGTCATCATGTAAGAGAGTCCAAATAAGTGTTCGAGTGTTTGAACACTAATGCATGAGAAATGGTAAGTAAACACCGTAACTACATATCTGCCATCATGCGGGAGAATCCGATTTGGTGTATGAGTGCTTGAACCCTAATGCATGAGAAATGGTAAATAAACACCATAATTACATATCTTCCATCAAGCACAAGAATCCAATTAAGTGTCCGAGTGTTTGAACCCGAATGCATGACAAATGGTAAGTAAACACCAAAATTACACATCTGTCATCATGCAAGAGGTCCGAATAAGTGCCCGAGTGTTCGAAGTCAAATGCATGAGAAATGGTAAGTAAACACCGTAATTACATATCTGTCATCATGTAGGAGAATCTGAATAAGTGTCCGTGTGTTCGAACTCTAATGCATGAGAAATGGTAAAGAAAAACCATAATTACATATATGCCATCATGCAAGATGGTCCAAATAAGCGTTCGACTGTTCGAACCCCAACGCATGAGAAATGATATGTAAACACCAAAATTACATATCTGCCATCATGCAGGGGAATCTGAATAAGTATCCAAGTGTTCGAAGCCTAATACATGAGAAATGTTAAGTGAACACCGTGATTACATATCTGCCATCCTGCAGGAGAATCTGATTAAGTGTCCAAGTGTTGAAACCCTAATGCATGAGAAATGGTAAGTGAAATCCATAATTACATATTTGCCATCATGTAAGAGGTTCCGAATAAGTGTCCGCGTGTTCGAACCCTAATGTATGGGAAATGGAAGTAAACACCAAAATTACATATCTACCATCAGGCAAGAGAATCCGAATAAGTGTCCGAGTGTTGGAACCCTAATGCATGAGAAATGGTAAGTAAACACCGTAATTACATATCTGCCATCATGCATTAGAATCCGAATAAGTGTCCGAGGTTTTGCACGCTAATTCTTAAGAAATGGTAAATAAAAATCATAATTACATATCTAACATCATGCAAGACGGTCCGACTAAGCGTCTGAGTGTTCAAATCCTAACGCATGAGAAATGGTATGTAAACACCATAATTACATATCTGCCATCATGCAAGGGAGTATCCGAGTGTTCGAACCCTAGTACATGGGAAATGGTAAGTAAACACCGTAATTACATATCTGCCATCATGTAGGAGAATCCGAATAAGTGTCCGAGTGTTTGAACCCTAATGCATGAGAAATGGTAAGTGAAAACCATAATTACATATGCGCCATCATGTAAGAGGGTCCGAATAAGTGTCCGAGTGTTCGAACCCTAATGCATGAGAAATTGTGAGTAAACGTCGTAATTACATATCTACCATCATGCAAGGGAATTCGAATAGGTGTCTGAGTGTTCGAACCCTAATGCGTGAGAAATGTTAACTAAACACCATAATTACATAACTGCCATCATCCAAGAGAATCCGAATATGTATCTGAGTGTTAGAACACTAATGCGTGAGAAATGGTAAGTAAACACCGTAACTACTTATCTTCCATCATGCAGAAGAATCCGAATATGTGTCCGAGTGTTCGAGCCCAAATGCATGAGAGACGGTAAGTAAACACCATAATTACATATCTGCCATCATACAGGAGAATCCGAATAGGTGTCCGAGTGTTTAAACCCTAATGCATGGATAATGGTAAATAAACACCATAATTACACACCTGTCATCATGCAAGAGAATCCGAATAAGTGTTCGAGTGTTCAAACTGTAATGCAAGGGAATGGTAAGTAAAGACCGTAGTTACATATCTGCCATCACGCTGGAGAATTTGAATAAGTGTCCGAGTGTTCGAACAATAATGCATGAGAAATGGTAAATAAACACCATAATTACATATCTACCACCATGCAGAAGAATCCGAATACGTGTCCGAGTGTTCGAACCCGAATACGTGAGAAATGGTAACTAAACACAGCAATTACATATCTGTCATCGCGTAGGAGAATCCGAATATGTGTCTGAGTGTTCAAATCCTAATGCCTGAGAATTGTTAAGTAAACACCGTAATTACATATATGCCATCATGCAAGAGGGTCCGAGTAAGTGTCCGAGTGTTCGAACCCTAATGCTTGAGAAATGGTAAGTAAACACCGTACTTACATATCCGCCATCATGAAGGAGAATGCGACATGTGTCTGAGTGTTCGAATCCTAGTGCATGAGAAATGGTATGTAAACGTCATAATTGCAAATCTGCCATCATGCAAGAGAATCCGAATAAGTGTTCGAGTGCTAGAACCCTAATGCATGAGAACTGGTAAGTAAACACCATAATTACATATTTGCCATCATGTAGGAGAATCCGAATAGGTGTCCGAGTGTTTGAACCCTAATGCATGAGAAATGGTATATAAATATCATTGTTACAAATCTGCCATCATGCAGAAGAATCCAATTAAGTGTCGGAGTGTTCGAACCCTAATGTATGAGAAATAGTAAGTAAACACCATAATCACATATCTGCCATCATGGAAGTGGGTCTAAGTAAGTGTCCGAGTGTTCGAACCCAAATGCATTAGAAATGGTTAGTAAACACCATAATTACAGATCTGCCATCATGCCGTAGAATCCGAACAAGTGTCCGAGTGTTCGAATCCTAATGCATGAGAAATGGTAAATAAAATCCATAATTACATATCAGCCATCATGCAAGAGGGTTCGAATAAGCGTCCGAGTGTTTGAACCCTAACGTATGAGAAATGGTAAGTAAACCAAAAAATTACATAGCTACCATCATGCAGGAGAATCCGAATAAGTATCCGAGTGTTCGATCGCTAATGCATGAGAAATGATAAGTAAACATCCTAATTACAGATCTGCCATCATGCAGGAGAATCCGAATAAGTGTCCAATCGTTCGAACCCTAATGCATGAGAAATGGCAAGTAAACACCATAATTATATATCTGCCATTGTGCAAGAGGGTCTGAATAAGTGTCCGACTGTTGAAAGCCTAATGAATGAGAAATGGTAAGTAAATACCGCAATTATAGATCTGCCATAATGCAAGAGAATCCGAATAAGTGTCCGATTGTTCAAACACTACCGCCTGAGAAATGGTAAGTAAACACCACAATTACATATCTGCCATCTTACAAGAGGGTTCGAATAAGTGTCTGAGTGTTCGAATCGTAATGCATGAGAAATGGTAAGTAGACACCACAATTACATATCTACCGTCATGCAGGAGAATTTGAATAAGTGTCTGACTGTCCGAACCATAATGCAAGGGAAATGGTAAATGAACAACGTAATTACATTTCTACCATCATGTAGAAGAATCTGAATAAGTATTCGAGTGTTTGAACCCAAATGCATAAGAAATGGTAAGTAAATGCAGCAATTACATATCTGCCGTTATACAGAAGAATCCGAATAAGTGTCCGAGTGTTCGAAGCCTAATGCATAAGAAATGGTAGGTAAACACTGTAATTACATATCCGCCATCATGCAGGAGAATTCGAAAAAGTGTCCCACTGTTCGAACCCTAATGCATGAGAAATGGTTGGTAAACGCCATAATTACATATCAGCTATCAAGCAAAAGGGTGTAAATAAGTGTTCGAGTGTTAGAACCCTAATGCATGAGAAATGGTAAGCAAATACCCTAATTACAAATTTTCCATCATATAGGAGAATCCGAATAATTGTCCGAGTGTTGGAACCCTAATGCACGAGAAATGGTAAATAAACACCACAATGACATATCTGCCATCATACAAGAGGGTTCGAATAAGTGTCGGAGTGTTCGAACCCTAACGCATGAGAAACGGCAAGTAAACACCATAATTACATATCTGTCATCATGTACGAGAATCCGAATAAGTATCCGAGTGTTCGAACCCTAATACATGAGAAATGTAAGTATACACCGTAATTACATATCTGCCATCATGCAGGAGAATCTGAATAAGTATCCGAGTATTCAAACCCTAATGCATGAGAAATGGAAAGCAAACCCTATAATTACGTACCTGCCATCATGCAAGAGAATCCAAATAATTGTCCGATTGTTCAAACCCGAATGCATGAGAAATGGGTAGTAAACACCATAATTATGTATCTGCCATCATAAAGGAGAATCCGTATATGTATCCGAGCATTAAAGCCCTAATACATGAGAAATGGTAAGTAAACACCGTAACTGTATATCTACCATCATGCAGGAGACTCTGCATAAGTGTCTGAGTGTTCGAGCCCTAATGCGTGAGAAAAGGTAAGTAAACACCATAATCACATATCTGCCATCATGCAGGAGAATCTGAATAAGTGTCTAAGTGTTTGAACCCTAATGCAAGAGAAATATTAAATAAACACCATAATTACATATCTGCCATCGTGCAGGAAATCCGATTAAGTATCCGAGTGTTCGAACCCTAATACATGAGAAATGGTAAGTAAACACCGTAATTACATATCTGCCACCATATAGGAGAATCCGAATAAGTGTCCGAGTGTTCGAACCATAATGCATGAGAAATGGTAAGTAAAATCCATATTTACATATCTGCTACCATGCAAGAGGGTACGAATAAGTGTCTGAGCGTTCGAACCCCAATGAATGAGAAATGGTAAGTAAACACCGTAATTATATATCTACCATCATGCAAGAGAATCCGAATAAGTGTCCGAGTGTTCGAACCCTAATGCAAGAGAAATGGTAAGTAAACACCATAATTATATATCTGCCATCATGCAGGGGAATCCGAATAAGTGTTTGAGTGTTTGACCCCTAATCCATGAGAAATGGAAAATAAACGCCACAATTACATATCTGTCATCGTGTAGAAGAATTCGAATAAGTGATCGAGTGTTCGAACCCCAATTCATGAGAAATGGTAAGTAAATACCATAATTACATATCTGTAATCATGCAAGCGGGTCCGAATAAGTGTCCGAGTGTTAAATCCCAAATGCATGAGAACTGGTAAGTAAACCCTGTAATTACATATCTGCCATCATACAGGAGAATCCGAATAAGTATCCGAGTGTTCGAACCCTAATGCCTGAGAAATGGTAAGTAAACATCGTATTTACATATCTGCCATCATGCAGGAGAATCCGAATAAGTGTTCGAGTGTTCGAACCCTAAGGCATGAGAAATGGTAAGTAAACACCATACTTACATATCTGGCATCATGCAAGACGGTCTGAGTAAGTGTCCGAGTGTTCGATCCCCAATGCACGAGAATTGGTAAGTAAACACCGAAATTACATATCTGCAATCATGTAAGAGAATCCGAAGAAGTGACCGACTGTTCGAAGCCTAATGCATGAGAAATGTTAAGTAAACACCATAATTATATATCTGCCATCAAGCAAGAGGGTCCGAATAACTGTCCGAGTGCTCGAACCGAAACACCTGAGAAATGGTAAGTAAACAGCATAATTGCATCTCTGCTATCATGTATAGGAGTCCGAAAAAAGTGTCCGATCATTCAGGCCCTAATGCATGAGAAACGGTAAGCAAAGACCATAGTTACATATCTGTCATCATGCAAGAGGGTTCGAATAAGTGTCCGAGTGTTCGAACCCTAATGCATGAGAAACGGTAAGTAAAGACCATAATTACATATCTGCCATCATGTAAGAGGGTCTGAATAAGCGTCCGAGTGTTCGAACCCTAATGCGCGAGAAATGGTAAGTAAACACCACAATCGCATATCTGCCATAATGCAGAAGAATCTGAATAAGTGTCTGAGTGCTTGAACCCTAATGCAAGAGAAATTGTAAATAAACACCGTAATTACATATCTGCCATCGTGCAGGGAATCCGAATAAGTATCTGGGTGTTCAAACCCTAATACATGAGAAATCGTAAGTAAACGCCATAATTACATATCTGCCACCATGCAGGAGAATCTGAATAAGTGTCCGAGTGTTCGAACCATATTGCATGAGAAATGGTAAGTAAACACCACAATCACATAACTGCCATCATGTAGAAGAATCTGAATAAGTGTCTGAGTGTTTGAACCCTAACGCAAGAGAAATTGTAAATAAACATCGTAATTACATATCTGCCATCGTGCCGGGAATCCGAATAAGTATCTGAGTGTTCGAACCCTAATACATGAGAAACGGTAAGTAAATGCCATAATTACATATCTGCCGCCATGCCGGAGAATTCGAATAAGCGTCCGAGTGTTCGAACCATATTGCATGAGAAATGGTAAGTAAAATCCATAATTACATATCTGCCACCATGCAAGAGGGTACGAATAAGTGTCTGAGTGTTCGAACCCCAGTGAATGAGAAATGGTAAGTAAACACCGTAATTACATATCTACCATCATGCAAAAGAATCCGAATAAGTGTCCGAGTGTTCGAACCCTAATGCAAGAGATATGGTAAGTAAACATCATAATTACATATCTGCCATAATGTTGGAGAATTCGAAAAAGTGTCCGAGTGTTTGAACCCTAATCGACGAGAAATGGGAAATAAACACCATACTTACATATCTGCCATCATGTAGAAGAATCCGAATAAGTGACCGAGTGTTCGAACCCTAATTCATGAGAAATGGTAAGTAAACACCATAATTACATACCTGCAATCATGCAAGAGGGTCCGAATAAGTGTCCGAGTGTTCAAACCCAAATCCATGAGAAATGGTAAGTAAACTCTGTAATTACATATTTGCAGTCATATAGGAGAATCCGAATAAGTATCCGAGTGTTCGAACCCTAATGCCTTAGAAATGGTAAGTAAACATCGTATTTACATATCTGCCATCATGCAGGAGAATCCGAATAAGTGTTCGAGTGTTCGAACCCTAAGGCATGAGAAATGGTAAGTAACCACCATACTTACATATCTGGCATCATGCAAGACGGTCTGAGTAAGTGTCCGAGTGTTCGATCCCCAATGCACGAGAATTGGTAAGTAAACACCGAAATTACATATCTGCAATCATGTAAGAGAATCCGAAGAAGTGACCGATTTTTCAAAGCCTAATGCATGAGAAATGTTAAGTAAACACCATAATTATATATCTGCCATCAAGCAAGAGGGTCCGAATAACTGTCCGAGTGCTCGAATCGAAACACCTGAGAAATGGTAAGTAAACACCATAATTGCATCTCTGCTATCATGTATAGGAATCCGAAAAAAGTGTCCGATCATTCAGGCCCTAATGCATGAGAAACGGTAAGCAAAGACCATAGTTACATATCTGTCATCATGCAAGAGGGTTCGAATAAGTGTCCGAGTGTTCGAACCCTAATGCATGAGAAACGGTAAGTAAAGACCATAATTACATATCTGCCATCATGTAAGAGGGTCTGAATAAGCGTCCGAGTGTTCGAACCCTAATGCGCGAGAAATGGTAAGTAAACACCACAATCGCATATCTGCCATCATATAGAAGAATCTGAATAAGTGTCTGAGTGTTTGAACCCTAATGCAGGAGAAATTGTAAATAAACACCGTAATTACATATCTGCCATCGTGCAGGGAATCCGAATAAGTATCTGGGTGTTCAAACCCTAATACATGAGAAATGGTAAGTAAACGCCATAATTACATATCTGCCACCATGCAGGAGAATCTGAATAAGTGTCCGAGTGTTCGAACCATATTGCATGAGAAATGGTAAGTAAGCACCACAATCACATAACAGCCATCATGTAGAAGAATCTGAATAAATGTCTGAGTGTTTGAACCCTAACGCAAGAGAATTTGTAAATAAACACCGTAATTACATATCTGCCATCGTGCCGGGAATCCGAATAAGTATCTGAGTGTTCGAACCCTAATACATGAGAAACGGTAAGTAAATGCCATAATTACATGTCTGCCACCATGCAGGAAAATCCGAATAAGCGTCCGAGTGTTCGAACCATATTGCATGAGAAACGGTAAGTAAAATCCATAATTACATATCTGCCACCATGCAAGAGGGTACGAATAAGTGTCCAAGTGTTCGAACCCCAATGAATGAAAAATGATAAGTAAACACCGTAATTACATATCTACCATCATACAAAAGAATCCGAATAAGTGTCCGAGTGTTCGAACCCTAATGCATGAGAAATGGTAAATAAAAACCATAATTACATATCTGCCATCATGCAAGACGGTCCGAAAAAGCGTCCGATTGTTCGAACCCTGACGCATGAGAAATGGTATGTAAACACCAAAATTACATATCTGCCATCACGCAGGGGAATCTGAATAAGCATCCGAGTGTTCGAAGCCTAATACATGAGAAATGGTAAGTGAACACCGTGATTACATATCTGCCATCATGCAGGAGAATCTGATTAAGTGTCCGAGTGTTCAAACCCTAATGCATGAGAAATGGTAAGTGAAATCCATAATTACATATCTGCCATCATGTAAGAGGTTCCGAATAAGTGTCCGCGTGTTCGAACCCTAATGTATGGGAAATGGTAAGTAAACACCAAAATTACATATCTACCATCAGGCAAGGGAATCCGAATAAGTGTCCGAGTGTTGGAACCCTAATGCATGAGAAATGGTAAGTAAACACCGTAATTACATATCTGTCATCATGCATTAGAATCCGAATAAGTGTCCGAGGTTTTGTACCCTAATGCTTGAGAAATGGTAAATAAAAACCATAATTACATATCTAACATCATGCAAGACAGTCTGAATAAGCGTCTGAGTGTTCGAACCCTTACGCATGAGATGTGCAGATTAACAAGATCAATGCAATGTGCAGATTAACTGGTTCGATTTGAATGGACCAACGAACAACTCTGGGTGGTTAAGTGATGAATCGGACAGGAGGAAGAAACTGAAACAAAATGGGAGAAAAAGAAAGCAGGAATTGTTGTAATGGTCGGAATGGCCGATGAAAAAGGGAAGCTGAACATCGGCATGAAAAATTTAACTAAGGAACTGGGCATTGTGAGTATTGTGGACACAGAACAGGAAGCTGTGCTAAAGCAATTTGCACAAGAAAGAGTTGTAGACAACCAGGAAGCTGTAATGGCCCAACACCCTACGGGGGATACCTGTAATGTGAAAATGATCCAAACGGAGCCAAACAACTATTTGTCGGCTACCGGAGGTGTATGGTGGGATGATGAGGATTTGCATCTGGCTCACATCGACGAAGACTGGGATGAGTGGCTTCCAGACAATACGTGGTACATTGAAGAGATTGACCATATGATAAGAAGTGGGTTGTATTTTAAGCCACCGCACTTAGGCCAAGCTGAGGCATCTAGGAAAGACAAAGAGGTGAGAAACAGAAAGAGAAGCAGCTGGAAGAAGAGGCAGTGTTGAAGCAATTGAAGAAAATCAAAGCTGACATCTCAATTTGGGGTCTTCTCATGGCCTCCTAGGTACATCGACAGGCTATACTATCAGCGATGGACAAAGCTAAATTGTTCATTGACATTACCTCTGAACAGCTTGTGGGATTAGTCTTCCCAGGTGGTGCCGAGCCAACCCTAACCTTTTCCAACAAAGAACTGCCGCTGGAAGGCTCATTTCACAACAAACCCCTATACATATCTATTAAGTGCAAGGAAAAATGGGTATCGGTGGTGATGATAGACATTGGTTCGGCTATTAATGTCTGTCCTTCTCGCATAGCTTATGCAATCAGCCTTAGACCGGCAGACTTTGTGCCCACATCCCAAGTAATTCAGGCATATGATAATACGAGCAGGAAGGTTATGGACATGGTATAAATCAGAGTCTAGGTAGGCCCAGCTCAGTAGGATGTTAAGTTCCATGTCTTGGATGTCCCGGCCACCTTCAACTCACTGCTAGGGAGGCCCTGGTTGCATCATATGAAAGCTATCTCCTCCACCCTCCAACAAATGCTGAAATACCCTCACAAGAATGGAGTGGTGATTGTTTTCAAGAATTCATCCATTCACCCGCTGCCGGAGGTAACTACACCTGTGTTGGAAATCACACATGGCAAGGAGGATGTTTTCCTCTCAGGGTTTACTCTGGCTGAGGCCCGCGTAGTGTAGACCATCTTGGTAGCAAAAGAGTGCATGTATACTAGTGCCCGATCCGTTTATTTCATGAATAAATTACAGCATGTTCCAGGAATAGGACTTGGAAGAAGTGGCCGGAAAGGTGTCACAGCATTGGCAGACGTATCGCACAATCCACATCCTTTGGTCTGGGTTATGTACCTACCAAAAAGGATTGGATCAGGAAAAGGGAAGAGATGACAGGCAGAACTAGAGCCAAGCAGGCCGGGAAATACTATGAGCTTATCCACAGGCCAATCTAGGGAACGTTGAATGGCCACTTTGTTTAGAAGGGAGAAGACTTCCCCTTTTGCGCCTTTCCCGAGCCCTGGATGAATTCTGCGAAGCAGTGTGTTCCTAGATTCGAAATTTTCTTTGACTTGCAGCTACAACATAGTGATGCCAAGGAAAAGGCAGAACCAAGTACTGAAGCTGAACAGAGCATAAAAAATGACTCAGACAACAACGAACTTGAAGTAGGGGCAACACTGGCATTTCTCCTTATAAATCCTTTGGCTGACTCAGAGAACTTGGGGGATAACCTTACCAACACCATGATCGGGACCAACCGGGTGTGAACCCATCCAACAGCATTTTGGATGCATCGGAGGCACCATCTCTTATCTGGCAACTGGAGGAGGGCTACCTGTCTAGTTTTGAGTCGGGTGATGAGCTAGAATCAGATTCCACAAAGTCTGTGGAATCGGAATCAGATTCCGGTTCTTTTGAGTCTGAGTCTAGTATTCCTATGGGTGATAACCCGGATACCAAGGTCTTGTCCAGGTCCTCTTTTTCTTTTATTTTTAAGTCAGTTGTAACTAAAGAGCTGGATCTTATGAATGAGAACGCTGCTAATTCCGAGTATTTCTTTGTGCCGCTTGTTTATTGTATTGACCAAGATTTTCGAAATTTTAATGAAAATGAAGAGAAAGGAATTCCTCTGGTTTTGAAAAACTTGATTAATCGAGAAGATGAGAGGTTTGCAAAACCCTGTGCTGATAAAATCATTGATATTAATGCGGGTACTGAGAAGGATTCGCGTCTGGTCCAGATCGGGTCCACATTGACTTCGGAGGAGCGCGAGCGCTTACTCGCTTTATTAAAAGATTTCAAAGGTGTTTTCACGTGGTCCTACAAAGATATGCCTGGAATCGATGCTGAGATTGTACAGCATCGGATCCCTTTTGACCCCGAGGCTCGACCCGTCAAACAGAAGTTGTAAAGAATCTGTCTAGATTGGGCTCTGAAAATCAAGGAGGAGGTCACCAAGCAAATCGAGGCAGGTTTTTTGTTAGTATTTGAATATCTGACTTGGTTGGCCAATATCGTCCTAGTGCCGAAAAAGAATGGTAGAATCCGAGTGTGTGTGGACTTCCAGGACTTGAACAGAGCCAGTTTGAAAGACGACTTTCCTTTGCCGCATATTGATGAGTTAGTGGACTTCACTGCAGACCATGAATTTCCATCCTTCATGGATGGGTTTTTCGGGTATAACCAGATTCTAATGGCGCCCAAGGGCAGAGAGAAAAATGCATTAACTACGTCATGGGGTACCTACTACTATCGGGTTATGCCATTTGGGCTGAAGAATGTCGGGGCTACCTATCAAAGGGTCGCAACCACCATTCTGCAAGACATGATCCACAAAGAGGTTGAGGTGTACGTGGACGACATGATTGTCAAGTCTAAAGAAAGAGAGGGCCACTACACACCCTTGAAGAAATTCTTTTAATAGATCTGGGAATACAGACTGAGGTTGAACCCGCAGAAATGTACTTTTGGCATAACAACAGGGAAAATGCTAGGCTTTTTGATCACACAGAGGGGCATCGAAGTAGATCCTTTCAAAATCAAGGCCATCCTAGAAATACCACCGCCAAGGACTGAAATTGAGGTGCGAGGCTTTCTAGGTAAAGTGCAATTCATAAGACAGTTTATTTCCAAATTAACCTTGGCTTGTGAATCGCTATTTGGTCTCCTAAAAAATGGAATGAAATTCCGATGGGATGATCGATGTCAATTTGCTTTTGAGCAGATTAAGCAGTACTTCTAGAATTCGCCAGTATTGTCGCCACCAGAGCTGGGGAAGCCTTTGATTCTGTATCTGTCAATAACAGACACAACAATGGGATGTATGCTTGCTCAGGAATCTGAAGATAGGGTAGAGAAAGCTATCTACTACTTGAGTAAGAAAATGCTAGATTATGAGACTCGCTATACTCCGTTGAAGAAAGCTTGCCTAGCCTTGGTATGGGTTACCAAGAAGTTGAGGCACTACTTGTTAGCTCACTCTATAATCTTGATTTCGAGATTAGATCCCATCAAATATCCCTTTGAGAAACCA
The DNA here is from genome assembly GCF_055761805.1 of Camellia sinensis. NCBI lineage: Eukaryota > Viridiplantae > Streptophyta > Magnoliopsida > Ericales > Theaceae > Camellia > Camellia sinensis. Next base: position 729,939 of record NW_028128989.1, on the reverse strand, counting down.
ATGCTTACAGGTAGGCTAGCCCGTTGGTTACTTCTCCTCTCCAAATTTGATCTCAAGTATGTCATCCGCAAGTCGGTCAAGGGAAGACCTGTAGCGGAGTTCCTGGTAGATCACCTAGTAGAAAGGGATGAGGCGGTGGAATACTTGATCCCAGATGAAGCCATTCTGCAAGTTGAGGAGGATACTTGGACAATATACTTTGATGGAGCGTCCAAACAGTACGGTTATGGGATAGGCGTGTTGGTAATAGCATCCGACGGCTCTCATATACCTTTAGCCTTTAAATTCTGATTCAAGATGTTCAATAACGAAGCAGAACATGAAGCATGTATTGTTGGTTTAGAAGCCGCCCTGGAACTAGGGGCAAAAAGGGTTGGATGTTATCGGGGACTCGAACTTAGTTGTTTCTCAAGCAAATGGAGACTGGAAAGTCAAAGAAGAAAAGATGAAGGTTTATCACCAGACCTTGGACGTTTTGATTCCTTGGTTTAAAAAGCTGACTTTCACGCATCTACTGAGAAAGAACAACAGGTTTGTTGATGCTTTAGCAACTCTATCATCTATGGTAGACATCCCATTTGGAATCCGGATGCGTTCAATTATCATTGAGCAGAAATACACACTGGCCTATGAAACTATCACCGTAATAGATGAAGTGTAAGATAAAAACCCTTGGTACGACGATGTTTAGAACTTCTTGGAAAAGGAGATTTATCCACCAAGGGCAAATGCCAATGACAAAAGGGGAATACGGTGAATGGCCGTCCAATTTATCATTTGCGGAGGTAAACTGTATAAAAGAGGTCATCTAGGAATGCACAAGTTGTGAGTTGAAGAAGAGGAATCAAAGCGCCTGATAGAGGCCATCCATGGGGGAGACTGCGGAGCGCACATGAACAGAGTGATGTTAGCCCGAAAGATTATTAGGCAAGGTTACTACTAGTCCACTATGGAGGAAGATTGTATTGGTTTTGTTCGGCGATGCCACAAATGTTAAATTAATGCTAATCGCATGAATATTCCCCCGTCAAAACTGTATAACATGACTTCGCCATGACCATTCTCAGTCTGGAGAATTGACGTCATCAGCGCAGTCACACCAAAAGGGTCGAATGGGCATGAATACATCTTGGTGGCAATTGATTACTTTACAAAGTGGGTGGAAGCTCAGTCTTATGCAGTGTTGAAAGCATCACATGTGGCCAAGTTCATTAGGAACAATATCATTTGCCGATATGGAGTCCTAAACGAGATCATATTAGATAATGGCTCCCACTTCAAGAAGGAGGTGATAGACTTGTTGGAGAAATACAATGTGGCTTTTCATAAGTCATCTACATATAGGCCGCAAACCAACAGAGCTGTTGAAGCTGCCAACAAGAACATCAACAATATCATACAAAAGATGGTGGAGACCTACAGGGACTAGCCAGATAAATTGCCATTTGCACTCTGGAGTTATAGAACTTCAAGCCGGACATCTATAGGGGCAACTCCTTATTCTCTTGTCTATAGGATGGAGGCTGTTTTGCCAATTGAAATAGAAGTCCCGTCGCTACAGGTTATGGCTGAGTGTTAGATAACAGATGCGGACTAGCAACAAAGTAGATTTGAAGAGTTAATGTTATTTGATGAGAGAAGGCTGAGAGCATTGTATCACGTTTAGGGCTACCAGCATAGAATTGCTAGGGCTTTAAACAAGAAAGTTTAGTCCCAGAATCTCAAAGAGGGAGATATGGTGCTGAAAGACAACTGAGCTCCTATTCATGACCCTAGGGGCAAGTTCAGACCCAATTGGACTGGTCCTTACATCATCAAAGCTATATGGTCAGGTGGAGCTGTTATTCTCATGGACTTAGATAGCCTAGAATTTTCACAACCGATCAACATGGACAAGTTGAAGATATACTATCCCTGAGAGGCTCACTAGGCCGAAAACCCGGAAGGGCGACCTAGGCAAAAGTTAGAGCATGAAAAATTAGAAAAAAGAAAAACCAAGCTCGCAAGGTTGAAAACCCTAAAGGGCGACTTTGGAAAAAGTTAGAGTGCAAAAAGAGAGAGTAAATGCTCAAGTGAACCTTAACCGAACTACGTAAGGGCTGATTCCCATCTTTGGGATAAGTAGGCAACTTCATCCTCAAGTTCGGCTATAATCACTTCCAACTCAACTGTTCTGTCCATGTGTCTGATCATCATCTTTGTCTGTCTTTTACTTGGGAGTTCGGTCGTGATCTTCATTTTAAGAGAAGAGTTGGTTACAATGCATAGCAGTGGTGTTCAATCAGGGGCATTTCTGATCCTTCGATTCGGGGTTGTACATCTCGAGGATTGATTCTGTGCATGTCAGGTGGTGATCCTTTTTGAAAATGGTTTTGGAAAGTTTTAATAAAAGTTGATTTTGTTCAAAATTTTTCCTTTTAGAACTTATACTATTTTTGGACAAAAGGAAAATTTTCAGTACTCGCAACTTTAATTTCATTGATTTCAAACATAAAGTTCTCCAACTCTCTAATACAAATCAAAGTTGCTTTTATTACATTAAAAAAAATTGAAAATAAAGGTCAAAGCAATAAACTAGGGGGCATAGGTGAGTCAGGTCCTCCTGCGTCCTCTGCTCATGCTTGTGGAAGCTTTTAAAGCCAAAGTGGGCCCGGTTTGTGCCTCATCCTTGAGCCAAGCCAAGCATTCGCCAGAAAGGGCATAGCTGAAACTAGGGGCAGGGGCCAGAAGCTCTCTCGTCCTCTAAGCAATGAGGTACCTAGCCAAGTGTGAACCATAGATGGGGAATGAAACCGGGTACTCTATCCCTTCCTCTGGGTGGATCTGATCATGCCCGAACTGACGTCTGAACCGAAAAGAAAAATAAAACACGCAATGCGTGAGGCCAATTAACTAAATGCCAGGTTGTTAAGCCATGCTGTAACTCATCTCGGTTAGATTAAGCCAATGGCAACGCCAAACTATGTTAGCAGCAGACCTGTTGCACATCCAATTGCACCACCATCCCTCATTCAGGAAATCCATTAGTCGGTGGCAGAAGAAATAACCTTGAGCTAAGTACTCAGGGCAAGAGTCCACTACCTTCAACTTATCCATAAGCCACACTTGGGAAGGGAGGAAAGAAAAGAGAGATTAAAGAATAGAGATATGTATGTTGAGAGAAAAGGTGGGAAAAGGGCTTTGAGAGAAAAATAGAGCGTGAGTGCCAAGTGATGTGAGAAACACATATGAGAAAGGGTGGGAAACATTACCTGAAGAAGTAGTGGACTCCCTGTGAATCTGGTAGTCTCTTGCCGATGAAAGGCGTCTAAGCCCATCAAAGTCTCGGCCAGTGCCAAACCAATGCAACTCTTGCCTTCTTTCAGACCTTGGGCCACTTCGATCAATCGAATGCTGGATCCACAAAAACTAGGGGCAAGAAGGAAATGACCACTCTCGCCAGAAAAGGTCACCTCTGTCACCGACATCGGAAAATCGATGAATCAAGCTGGGAATGTCCAGCTCTCCGTTGTGGGCTAAAGATCGACCCTCGTGTAGAGTGAGCCCACACATCCGTCCCAAAGCTTGGGTGCAACCAAAACAAGGATGAGGTATGATTTCCTCATCATGCCAGGATTCCATTAATGCCTAAAATTCTTCAATTGTCAGGCACATTTCTTGTCCCCCGAAGCTAAAGACATGTGTAATCGGCTCCTAGCATCAAGCCACGACATGAAGGAATGAAAAACAAAGTTGAGTACGGCTCAACGAAAAAAGTACATTTATGCCAAAACCCCAAAAATTTACCCTTTTCGTGCTGTCTAAAGTCGTAATCTAATCCAAGAGCTTTTCAGCAAAAAATAGCTCCATTTGTGGAAGAAATTACAGCTGAAATAAGGTTCTGAAGAGAAATCACGAAGCTAAACCCTCTTGCAGAAGATAAGGCTATGAGTGGAACCCAACTGTCAACAATATGACGATTCTCACATTTGTGGCCGGCACACCTCTATAGCCTGCAGGCGACCCTCTCTGGCCGGCAAGCTCTATCTCTGACTGACAACCGTCTTTTCAAGCCTGCCGTCCACCTGTGTCCTAACCAGTGCTGGAAGCTTGTGTTTTGTCTTGATCGTTAAGTGTTTTAAAGTCTTGTTTTGAGTCTTTTTGGTTTTAGCAAGTTTGCTTATTTGTATTTGAGTTATTTTTGCTTTGTTTATCGAGTTGCATGTTGTATTTTGCTTGTTAGTTGTTGGTCAGCTCATTAACCGATTAAGAACATTGTTTCAATATAGTGCTCTATTGGCCAATTCGATTCCATGTCCATTTCATGCAAATATGGTGTTCATGATGCAAAAATGACAACACTTTTTATAAAAACTATGAGGTTTTATTCCGATCATGGTTTTTTTACAAAAGAGGAGTACAAGTTTCAAAGAAAAATAACACCTATATGAAGCTATACATGTGCTAATGCTACCAAACAAAAAGAAACTAAGCAAAAAAGTATAAAAAAATAGCATCAGTCGCCTCAGGCCTAAGAGGTCCTCTTTGTCCTTTTCCTCGGAAAGGAGGCCTTGGGGGCACTATCTCCATCGGCACCGCTATCTAAATCAATCTTTGAACCAGAATCCGAGCCAGTATCATCTCTGCTCTCTGCCTCAGAGTCCGCATCGGCGTCACCTCCGCTCTCGAATCCTAAGCCAGCACCATCGTCTCCACTCTCAGCCGACTTAGAATTCTGACTCACTACCTCCTCAGAGTCACTGGTCTCAGCATCGTCATCACTCAAGATGAACTCTAAAGGGCTACTCTGGCCTCGAGTGCCCCTACCTCTACCTCGACTGTGGCTCATATCTTGGCCACGAGCTAGGGCCCACTCATCTCTCCTCCCTACTGCTGGAAGAGGTACTCTCGGTGCTGGTGCGGATGAGATCAGAAAAGATAGTTGTCAATATATCAGCTACAATGTGTGTATCAGATGCAAGCATAGTATACAGAATGAGTATATGTAGAAATTAGTTACAGTGTATGAATACAGTGTGTGAGTACAGCGTACCAATGCAGTGTATCAGTGCAGTTTGGAAAAGACTACAGTTGAATTGCCAATGTATCCGTGGAAATATGAAAGCATGAAGCGCAAATTGATGAAATTACCTGGATATCGTAGAGACCAAGCAGCGTCTCCTTTCTCTGTACCATGCCTATCAAGGAAGCTATCAACTCGAGACAGCTCCCCGTGTACTCTATGGATGCCTGCAAATGCATTTGAATGATCAGTGTTCGCAATAAACATATCTGAAATGAAATGTGGGGTGCAAATGGTAAAGTGTGGTCCATACTTGGGTCGAGCCTCGAACTCCGAAAAGCTCGTGCCCAGTCATTGCAGGCTCAATTGGGATCTAGTAAACAGCCCCAGTATGCCGCTAGCATGTGAGCATAGTGGGAAGCTCTAGCCAACAAATGCTCTGCTTCGCAGGGAGAGCCCCTCTAGTATAGGCCCTAGTCACCCTAATCACCTATCTCGCCACAGGAGCCCTCGCCCCCTCGCCTCCGTGAATGCCTGTCAGAGGTGGCATGAGGTGGGTCTGAATAAAGGTCGCGTAGTCCCCCTTGTCTCTGAAGTAATTAGCATCCAAGCCTACCATGAACTATGTAACGGCATCAATAGATAGGCTATTTGCCGACCTTATAGACTCCGAAGGTGGCATCGAAACTACTGGATCCGGCAAGCCCACGATCTGTTGAACAAGCCATTCAGTCAAGAACCAGGCCCAGCAAACTAGGCCCTCTAGGAAAATTCAAAAGCGGGACGTGGCCCAAGCCCCGGCATGCTGGTCCTTCACTCCAACTGGCATCATGGCCCAAGGCTACCACGTAATCTACAAACAGAGGATGTACAGATTGTTAGTTGCTGTTAGTTGTTAAAGTGTGAATCAGAACAGTTGTATAGACAAAATGACTGTGTTTCGAGTTACCCCGTGGGCGGCCACAGTATCGAAGTAGTGGCAGAAGAAGGCAAAGGACTCACAACTCCGACACTGGCATCGACTATCATACTGCCTCGAGTAAGGGACCATCAGAGAAAGCTCCTCTATGAGCTTTGGAGCGAGGACTGGGAAATATGCATAAATCCACAACTGCAAGTAAAATGTAGTGATATGTGATCAACAATGTATGAACAGATGCAAAAAGTGCAAAGCAGAAAGGATGCAGCCTGAACAAATATAAAAAGTGCAAAGCAGAAAGCACAATGTATGAACAGATGCAGAAAGTGCAAAGCATAAAGCACCGATGTTGAACAGATATAAAGCAGAAAATGTAAAGCAGAAAGTGTAAAGTGCAAAGAGGGAATTGAAATGCATACCTCCCAGGCTCGCCAGTAGCCTCCGATCAACTCTCCCCTCAGGCGGGAGGTAGAGTTCATATAGCCGTACAGGGTGGCGAGGCCATGTCACGACCCAAACTCGCCCCTAAAAGTTTGGTCCATGACCGGCCTGTACGTAGGCCTCAAAACAGAAATTTTAGAAAAAATGTAACCACATACGGGGCCTTAAGCGGAAGCAATATCAATAAAAGGCAACATCCATTGAGCTTGTGCGTACATGATGGCTTAATTAATTTAGCATTTAAATACATTCCCATAATTACATATACAATCACAGAATTATGTAGATCTCACACAAACTTAAATAAGACTCCAAAAATTACATAACTCCCAATAATCAAAATTAAAGCCTCAACACAGAGGCGTACCCCAGGCGGCTTGGCAAACAGGTTGACCCCAATACAATTCTAGTGTCAATCCCCGATGGCTCACCTACATAAACATACATAAAAACAGAGTGAGCAAGGCTCAATGAATAATAGTACGTGGTAATCCAATAACTAACTTGAATCACATGGTATATAAATGCAGAGAACTTATAGTTAATCTGATTCTGTACTAATTTCAAAATGGCCTTAGGCCCAGTCTTTAAACAGAGTGGCTTTAAGCCCTTGAACAAAGTGGCATTAAGCCCTTAAACAGAATGGCATTAAGCCCTTTAACAGAGTGGCATTAAGCCCTTAAACAGAATGGCATTAAGCCCTTTTCATGCATGTATGAACTCAAGAGGTGGCTTGCATGGATTCTAGAGGTGACTTGCATTGCAGGACTTAGTTCCGTGCAGCACTTTGTTTCATACTAACAGATCATACAAAATGGCCATAGGCCCAGATGTCACAGATTGGCCATAGGCCTCACACATGTCACAGATCGGCCATAGGCCTCTTAACTTTCACAGAACGACCATAGGCCTCAGTTCATATATGTATGGACTCAAGAGGTGGCTCGTACGGATTCTAAAGGTGACTCGCATATCAGCACTTAGTTCCGTACAGCACTTTGTTCCATACCAAAAATCCTTAGGTCTTAAAGATCGAATCATCCATATGGTGTCAAAGTATAGCATAACATACATGAACCACGGTATTATTAGGTCTCGTATATCAGTACTTAGTTCCGTACAGCACTTTGTTCCATACCAAAAATCCTTAGGTCTTAAAGATCGAATCATCCATATGGTGTCATAGTATAGCATAACATACATGAACCACGGTATTATTACCCCCGGGCAAGGGCCATAAGACCACGGTATTTTTACCCCCGGGTAAGGGCCTTGTGCTAAGGATGCCATGAATACTTATATATATGTGGACAATCATTCATTTACATTCTTTGAATCATTCACGTAGTTACATAATTGACATGTGATAACAGAATGCTAATGGCCATCATTAGTTGTAAGTAGTGCGTATGTTATAGATGGACACAGTTGTCTTGCGTATAATTGAGCATTAATAATAATTGTTTACAGAAACACATGCGTCATTACAGTACTATTCATGAGAGCGGACCAATTCACACCATAACATGGGTCATATAACAATGTTGTTGATATTTAATTCTTTGACGTATAAGGCAACCCATGGTTCTATCCGATTATTCATTTCGATTAGCCATCCTAGGCAGATATATATGTCATAAAACATGCGTCGAATCAACCAGATTATAGGAGTCCATAATGGGACATTCAAAATATCATGTTTCTGTAAGCGGGGTTTACATTCCCAATTCCTTCTTCATTAATCAATTGCACAGTATTAATAATTCGTATGTAATTCTTATACGGAGTCATAAGTAACTTACAGGTTGTAGCACATTAATGCTAACTATTAATCGTAACCAGAATGCAGAGTAGTACTAGAGTCATGCCAATGTACACAACATCTTTCAACGTTCTCACCGATTTCCAAACAACATAAACGTTAACGTAATTACTTGTAAAGAGCAGAGTTAATAATAAGAATTATTAATGGTAGCAAACATACGATTACAGTACTACTACTCACAGTGATCAGCTCCCGGTAATAATGGGACGATGTCCTCGTCTTGACCTACAAGTACAGTGCACAACACATAATATGAGATTACACTCAATCCTTTACTTATTCTCTTTGATCGTTCAATCAATTAGCCATGGTGGTACTAAGCTCATTATTTTTTAATAAGTTATAATCCATGTCTCAAAAAACAGGAGAAATCGATGGAAAATGGTTTAGGTGAAGAAATGGTACAAAATTGGTTGACAGAAAGTGAATAGTCGTCACTAATTTGGGAATAACTATTTATGTATTTCGAATTTAGGAGTGAGACTACCATCATTGGAAACTAGACTTCCGGGGCTTGATTTTAGGCTCAAGAATCACTCAAAACGGAGTCTGGAGGTAAAAGATATGCTTATTCAAAGTTGGCTGAATAGAGCTGTCTCCCGCACATGCGGGAAATAGAGCCGCACGTGCGGGAATGGGGCCGCACGTGCAGGAGAACGTGCTTTTTTAGCAGATTCAACTTTGGTTATGGGACTGTGCTGTCACACGTGCGGGAAGACCGGCCGCACGTGCGGCTCTGGGCAATTTGGAGTCCGAAAATGGCTCTTTTTGCTCCAACACTTGGTTCTTCCATTCTTAAGCTTGGTTTCTAATATAAATCACTTAAAAACATGTAAAATTGCCCCATAACATGATAATTTAACATCAACCAAATGTATTTTCATCTCAAACAAATCAATCTTTGCTTCAAGGTTCAAGATTCATGCTTAATCTTTCATGATCTTCAAGGGTCTTAGAACACAACCCACAACTCACAAATTCACTTAATTCTTGCTTGATTTTATTCTTTGGACAATTCTAAAGTGCATTTCATATGGTACTCATAAGATTGAGCCCCAATCATAAACAAGCCATAGAACCCAAGGTCTCATTCCTTACATTGAATTCAATAAAATACATGCTTAGAACCTTAACTCAAATGGTCTCAAATCTTTCCATATCATCATGATTTCATGAAATTAATGTCTTAAACACAAGGATTCAAGATAAATTATCATACCTTAGTTCAATCTTGGTCTTCCTCTCAATTCTCCTCCATTTCCTCAAGCATCCATGGTTGATTCCCCTTCCCTTTCTTCAATTCCCTTTAATCATCTCCAAACCCCCATGATTGTTGAGTTTTTTTTTCTTGAAGAATCTTGGTCTCTTTCCCTCTTTCTCTCTCACGTTTCTCTTCTCTTCTACCTTAGATATTTTTGGCTCAAATATCTTGAGTTCTCAACACACATAACATGCCTCCATATATATAAATATACACACACTTAAGCTTTTCACAATAAGGAGGCCAAACACACCCTTATGAATCGCACAAAATCAAATTTCAATTGAACTTCCCAAGTGACTATAAAAATTGAGTTGATCATAAATATGTCCTCTGTTCTAGTTTCTGAAGCCTCTGAGGCCTTCAATTGGCAGTATTAAGTTAACTACCTAAACGTACATTAACGAATCAGACAAGTTGGATTTCCAATTAATTTTCCAAAATAGGTCTAAAAATTCGCATTAACATACCCAAGTACTCAATTGTGATTTTTGAACCCGTAAAGGTCAGTAATTTCAATTTTAAAGTCGTGGCTCAATAGATAATTCCTCAATTTGAACAGATATCATTAAATTAAAATGCATTAAGCCATAAGGCCATAAGGGTAATCTCTAATACGGATTTTGGGATCATTACAAGCCAGCTCTGCCCTAATCGTAGAAGTGCACCAGGGGAAGAGTCACCAGGGCACTCAACAGATATAAGCCCACGGTGTTCCACTATTCAAAAACATGGTGGTACCGAGGACAAACATCAAGAAGCCCTGGGTGTACTACTCAGCGAACCAACTATATTTGACCATAGCTGACCGGCACAAGGGTGGGCGTACTGCCAGCAGCTTAATCCAGGTTGCCTCTCACTACCTCATGTCGGTGTCAAAAGGGATCGGATTGCCCATTACTCCTAAACCTATGATCATGGTGAAGTCGTAGGGAGTCATCGTCATCTCCTCAGTAGTAAAAAATGGAAGGAGTTGGTGGTGTCCCACCACCTCTCCACGAGCGCTCCCATAAGAGGACGGCTCGCAATGACCCATGTCAGGCCCGAGCAGAAGAGGCCGAAACCAGTCTCGTCGATAATGTCACGGACTCCAGTTGGGAGCTCATCATACTAACCTCTCACTATCATGGCTTCGTATCCTCTATAGGCACGAGACTCTCCCAGTGGCCAAGAACAGATGAATCAGATCAAGCAGTGATGAAAAAGTACAGTCAGATGAAAGGCGGTGCAAGAGATTTAGTGAAAAGACAAGCATGAATGCATGAAAACAGAGTTCCTACCTCAGTGGCACTGGATGACAGGTGGGTGGCCGGCTTTCTTAACAGGAGGTCCTCTAGTACACCGCGAGCAAAGTCGCTGAAGCGCCTAATGCCTTCGGAAGGCAATATATGCGTACAGGGATGATATCTCGATAGATCAAAAGGGCGTACTCTTAATGGTAGCGGCTCTAGCTCAAACTCAGGCTCAAACTCCACCTCGAGATCGGCCTCAATGCCCTCAGCCGCCCACCAGCCTTGGTAACTACCGGCTTCTCTGCCTCAGCAATGGGTGGGAATACATGTGAAACCTCTGGAGGAGCTCCGTCATGTGGTATATCATCTGCCATCTGGAAAATGGGTGAAAAGTAGGTGAAAAATGAAGAACAATGGAGAAAATAGGGTAAACTTTGAAAAAGTCAACCCTAGGGGAGAGAAAATGGGAGAAAAAGTCAAAGCCCAAAAAAGTTCATGAAACTCGAGAGAAACTTGAGGAGAACAAGCCCAGAGGGGTGAAAATGAGGAAAAAAGCGTCAAAAAGAAATTTTGATCGGTTCAAAATGTTGAGAATCAAGAGGGTTTAACGAATAAAGTGTGTGGGGGGCATTGGAAAACGCGTGTAAAGCTCGGATCTGAATAGGGAAAGTGTCTAGAGCGAGAGAGAGAGAGAAGATTTGAAGTTAATTATGTTGGAGTATAACAAAAAGATGGTTTAATTAATTGTGTGACTGTATGTAATAAAATATTTGAACAAATGAAATATTCCCCACATTTTAAGTAGGTGTAGATATACTGATGTGAAAAGAAAAAGTGAAGGGGGATCTGTGTTTGGTTGTTATGCTGGTGGTATATTCTAACGGGTTTGATTTGACTGGGTAAAACAAACAGAGAATATTTGTTATTACATGCAGAGGCTTTTTGTTCATGCTTTTAGTAGTTTTATAAATAATTATAAGGACTTGTTTGTTAATTATATATTTTAATTAAAAAGTTAAAAAGTCATTATAAATTACTATATTATTATATTTTATTTTTTTGTATGTTTTTTTATAAGAAGACAAAAAATTAATAAAATAACTTATTTTTAAATGAGACCTAAATTTATAAAAAAAAATTAAAAATTTTAATTATTAATATACATAAATTTTATAACTGATCTGGAATTATTTTTAAAAATTTATAGTAAATAGTAATTGTCTTAAATTATTAAAAGGTTAAATTACACTCACCTGAAAAAATATAATTAATCATATATTTTTTATGGGTCTTGCTAACAAGTACTTTTAGGGCACAAATAAAAGATAGTAAAAAACTTTAAAAATACAAGATAACTTTTATTAAATTCAATACATTTTTATTGAAATCAATACATTTTTTTAATATTTTCACATATCTTTAAGACACTTTTACACACTTTTTTAACATTAAACAATACTTAGGGAATACTAGTTAGTATTTTCCCTTTTTTTATATAATTAAATTAATTTTTTTAGTATAGTTAAAATATTGAAACTAATATAAATCATAATATAATTAAAATAAATAAAAATAAATATACATTTTAACAAGAAAGACATGATAGCATCATTTTTATTTTATTTTATTTATACGTCTAATAAAAGAAAATGAATTTAACTTCTATACAAATTTAAACGTTTAAGGACAACAAAATGATATAATTACATCAAATGTGTCAAACTAACTGTATTTATTTTAAATTTCATGTATATAACAATTAAAAGATGTGAAAACGAAAGAAATTCTAAAGAGTGTTGGATTTGCGTAGAGTTTGGGGAGGAAGAAGAAGGTGATGTTTGATTGTGAGGGTCAGCTAGTGTTTGGTTTTGGGGATTGGAAATTATATTTTAGCAGATTAAAAATGGTCCCTAACTCATTAATAAAAATCCATGAAATATTTTGTCATAGGTTTTTTGTTAGATAATGTCTCAATGGGACCACATAATTAAATGTGGTGTTATCATTTATAAGAAGCCTACAATTTAAATGATTCAATTTAGTTAATAGGCTTAAGGGTATATGTGTTATGAACCTAATGTGTAGATACTAGTTGTATAATTTCTATTTCTATGAGGGGCAGAAATAGAAATTAAAACATATTGGTTAAAGTTGGTTTTCATTACCTTTCAGTTTTAAAACCAATAATGGTTAATTTATTGGTTTTCATTACCTTTCAGTTTTAAAACCAATAATGGTTAATTTATTGGTTTTCATTACCTTTCAGTTTTGAAAACCAATTACAACCTTTAAAAGGTTATGGTCCCTATTCCTTCCCAAGTGAGAAAATAAGAACACTGTTTGTTTTTCTAAATCCTCTCAAGGAGAAACATAAGGCACCAAAGGGAAAGATTAGAAGGCTCTAACAAAATCAATATCAAATGTTTTATTGACAATCAGACGCTTCCGTTTAACCGTTCATCGATGGATTCAGGTATGTCATTTTTCTTGATTTCTTGATAATACACATGGTAAATGATCCAAAGTGTAAGGTTCATGTTCTGAAATTTATGTTAACAAGTGGTATTAGAGCAGTTATATCATGTGTATTATCAGAATAAATATGCTTTTATTCATCCTATTTAGTTTCCTGGAATCAGATTCTGTTTTTTGTATTTCTGTTTTTTCCTCTGCTGCAAATTCTGTTTTGTTTTCTGGAAATGGAACATAATTCGAATGGGCGGTTCATTTTTCAAATGGATTCAGATTATATAACATATACGGGGTCACAAATTTAGAAATCTTTAAATTTAATGTAATTTCATACAACGTCTACAAAAATTTAATTTTCTAACACTCTTAATATAAGTCAATTAAAACAAGATGTCACAAAAGTGATCTCTCTTGTCTAGATTGTTTTATATGGAATGTTTTGATGTTCATGTATGTGTATCTCATGCGGGTATTTATCGGTCCAAAGACATGATTAATACTTGGCAGAATTACACACACATTTTGTGGTGATAAACATGTGCCAATTGTCAAGGAAACCTAATGTGAATAATAAATCCATCAAAAGATAGATTTGTTATTTGACATAACTTATTGTCAATGTTTGATCATTACAACAAGAATACCACTTACAGTTAATATCACTACCCAAAGGCTTGGTATTAATGTTGTGCTAGGTATCTTGAGATGTTGTCATTAAATTAATTTATTTAGAGATTATCTGTTTGGTAACATTGTCTTTGAGAAGGAAGCAGGAGTAATCCCACTTCCTACTACTACTTTTGACCAATCACAGGTTCCTATACCTGTCATTGCTCGAGAAGTAATTTCGGATCCTCAACCAGACAATGTTGTTCAAGATAATATAGTTCAAACCCCCATTCAAGATGAGGTAATTGTTCCTGAGGAACAAACTCTACAACCTCAACCTCAAGAATCTGTGCCATTAAGGCGATCCACCAGAGAAAGGAGATTTGCATTTTCAGATGATTATATTGTATATCTCCAGGAACATGAGGTAGAAAATGGAATGTCGAAAGATGATCCAATCAACTTCCGTCAAGCCATGGAAAGTTTCAACTCTCATAAGTGGATAGAAGCCATGAATGAAGAATATAAGTCTATGCAAGACAATAAAGTTTGGGAACTTGTCTCATTACCAGTTGGTGCGAAGCCCGTAGGTTGTAAATGGATATTTAAAACCAAAAGGGATTCAAATGGTAATGTGGAGAGGTATAAGGCACGTCTTGTAGCCAAAGGCTTTACTCAAAAAAGAAAGAGTGCAGAGTGGACAGATTTCCATAGAGCACATTGGGACAAACTCCATGATAGCGGATCCACTTACGAAGGGACTACCACCCAAGGTCTTTCATGAGCACACTGCTCAGATGGGTGTTGTTCTATTTGAGAACATTCTGGTTTAGTGGGAGTTTGTATTTATATTACTGCTTTATGTCAGCCTTGAGTTTTATCTATGTAATTAGATTAATTTCTGCAGAAATGAAATATTCAGTTTATCTATGTCATTTAGCTGTATTAGTATACGTGACCATTGGTGGGTCGAGTTACGATTGATGTAACGAAGACCGCTTTGATCCTATGTTAATATAGTTAATGGACAAGATTGTTTGGATACCCTCAAGTTATGATAACAAATTTCTGAGCTCACTAAAGTTAAGCACATTTTTCAGGATACATATGTGGTCTAGTGGGAGATTGTTAGATAATGTCTCAGTGGGACCACATAATTAGATGTGGTGTTATCATTTATAAGAAGCCTACAATTTAAGTGATTCAATTTAGTTAATAGGCTTAAGGGTATATGTGTTATGAACCTAATGTGTAGATACTAGTTGTATAATTTCTATTTCTATGAGGGGCAGAAATAGAAATTAAAACATATTGGTTAAAGTTGGTTTTCATTACCTTTCAGTTTTAAAACCAATGATGGTTAATTTATTGGTTTTCATTACCTTTCAGTTTTAAAACCAATAATGGTTAATTTATTGGTTTTCATTACCTTTCAGTTTTGAAAACCAATTACAACCTTTAAAAGGTTATGGTCCCTATTCCTTCCCAAGTGAGAAAATAAGAACACTGTTTGTTTTTCTAAATCCTCTCAAGGAGAAACATAAGGCACCAAAGGGAAAGACTAGAAGGCTCTAACAAAATCAATATCAAAGGTTTTATTGACAATCAGGCGCTTCCATTTAACCGTTTATCGATGGATTCAGGTATGTCATTTTGTCTTGATTTCTTGATAATACACATGGTAAATGATCCAAAGTGTAAGATTCATGTTCTGAAATTTATGTTAACATGTTTGAGATGTGCTATATAAGTGTATTTTTTGACTTTTTAACTACAAAAAGTAGAGAAAAAATATATGTATGTTTGGGATAATTTTTTGATTTTTTACGAAAAAATGTGTAATAAAATTAAAATGTCCATTATACCTTTATTGACTTTTTGATTTCAAACTTCTTAATTTTTGGATAGTTGAATTGAATAACCAAATAATAATTTTACCATCTAAACTTCTCTCACAAACTTCTGCCGAATAGTATGAATTTTTTAATTTTTTTAAATAACTTTTTCATTTTTAACTTTTGTAAATTATTCCAAACAAAGCCTTATCAATCATGGGTGTAATATGATTAGTTTCTAGTTTATTAATGGTCCCTAACATTTTTTTGGTACCAAAAACTTTTTGTAGCCAACCTACAATTTCGTGTGGGTGAGATGTGACTAACTAGGGTAATTTTACTTATATCACAGCATTATCTCCTTAAATTTTTTAAATTTTATTTTTTTACAATTTTTATAATACTTTTCACCATGTTTGTTTTCCATTTATTAAAATACTTTTCAAAAAATTCTATTTTCTTGCTTTTCGCATTTTTTTATTGAATTTTTTTAATAGTTTAAATAATTTTTTTTAATTTTTAGACACACCTAACATAAATATATTTTAAAAATATAATTTTTGTGAATTTTTTTTTTAAAATTCACTAAATACCAAAAATACAAATACTCAATATATTTTTCATATTTTTATATATTTTTTAAAAATATTTTACGTTTTAAATACATCTAAGCAAGGTGTATCTAATAAAAAAAATGCTTGAAATATTAAAAACATTCACTAAAAACAAAAAAATACGAAAAATAAAAAACTCAATTTTCAGAAAACTAAATTCAAAAAATTGAGATCAAAAGTTTTGTACATCTCATAAATTAATTCTTGAAATTAAAATTAACAAAACAGTTATGAAAATGCGATTTCTTAATCTAGGAAAAGTGATTGTATAAAAAATTAGATCGTTAAAATACTACCATTATAAAATATGATTATCCCAAAATTGATGATTTAAAAAATATGATAATTGACAATAGAAATAAAAAAAAACAAATAAAAAAGCAAATAGAGAGAGACAAAGACAAATCGCGCGCGCGCGAGAGAGAGAGAGAGAGAGAGAGAGAGAGAGAGAGAGAGAGAGAGAGAGAGAGAGAGAGAGAGATTGCGATTGAGAGATGGCGATGGTAGCAGTGGACGCTAGGGTTTTGAGACAAGGGGAGGGGAGTTGAGGAGGGTTCTGCGACTGAATGGGAGGGGCGGCGGTGAAAGGATGAGTCGATGACGAAGGGCTCAAATTGTTTTTTCCAGGTAAGTTGTCTTCCCTCCCTCCCTCCCTCCCTCCCTCTCCTCCTCCACACAATAAGAAGTATGAAGTATGAGTTGTTTTCCAGGTGAGTTGTTTTTTCAAGATTATCAAATATTAAGAAGTATGAGATATTTTTTTTACTACAAACAACGCACATAACAAAGAAAAAACAATGAAATCCCTCACCGAAGTAGCTTCTGAAGTGGTTAGTGGTTGGTGGAGGAGATCAATCCGATGAAAGATGAGAATTTTTTTTTTTTTGGAACGATACTGAAAGATGAGAATTTGAGAAATGAGAGATCAAAGTTGTTGAGAGTATTGAGATTATATATATTCACTTCTCTTTTAATTTGGTGTTAATGTGATCCTTGCTAGCTAAAGCTCCGATCTCTGGCACCAGCTTGACATTCTATAAAAGATTATCAAATAAACTACATTCACAACAAAACAGGAAAATAATAAATAAATAAATCTTCATAGTTTTTTTTGAGAGATTGCCTAAATGTGTTCAACCATCCCCACGAAAGTCGACCCATATTGTTAAAAGGAAAATTATTCAAAATTTATACAAAACTTTATACCATAATAATGTGGCAAACGGCTTTCCTATGGGTTTTTGTTTTTAAAAAGAAAAAACCAGATGCACAATAATAAATGGCAAATATCTCATTCAAATTTCAACTTATGGGCACTGGTTAAAATGATAATAAAAATAGCATCATGAAAGTGATTATCAACCCTCATGAAGGAATTGAACAACTTTTGTTCAAGGCTTCAAGTAAAGACTGGTACACCATTTCATATTAGATAATATCCAAGAATTCGAAACCTTGATAAATTGAAATAAGCATAGCACGGTTTTCGTACGGTAAACGAACCCATCTCAGGTTATATGGGGGTGGGGGGGAGGGTATAAAGCGATCCCGATTTTCCCTTTTCGTATCTGTTGTTTTCCAGACTTTGGTTCCGTGATGTTGGTGGTTGTATACCCTATTGTCATCTTTTAAATCCATTTGTTTGAATTTTAGGATGTGTTGGGCTTGGTTGTTACAGGTTGGTAGAGCCTTGGCTCCCATTGTTGTTGCCCAATTTTTGAATGATTCGCTCGAGCGGGTCATTTTACGCTCGAGCGGGGTTTACGCCCTTCCAGCATTTCGAGTCCCTGCAAAACTTCTGTAGGTGTGTTTTCTATGCTCGAGCGGGTTTCTTGCGCTCGAGCGGGTTGCGCTCGAGCAGGATTGTTGCCCTAATTAGTTGGATAAATTAATTTGTACAATTAATTTTGAGAAATGAGGAATTGAATTGAGAGTATTCAAATTGAAAAGATTATGGGATTAACGGGTGTAGTTGGACTCATTTAATCGTTCACCCAGGTTGAATATTGATAATATATCCATTGGTGCATTTATTTCCTGTTTAGAAATAACTGTTTTGGGCTATCGGTGGAAGATAGCTTTGATCGTTGTAGACGATGCATGATGATTAGGCAAACTAAAACTAATCGATTGGGTATGCTATCGAATATAGCAGTTGGAATAATACATCGACGTTATGTGTTGATTGTTTATGTATATGATCTACGTTTATATACATTGTGTGTGTGGGAGGAGATAGGGGATATACTCCACGGTTTAGGGGAAGGTAGGGGATGGACCTCTAAGCCGGGTTGTGTGTGACATTGATACATCACTACAATGTGTATCAAGTGTTGATTATGGAAATCTTTAAATTGGTTTGATATAGCACTAAAATGTATATCGTCATCAATTGTGAAGTATAGAAGTGTTTCTATGTTATGTTGATACAGCACCAAAATGTGTATCATTCGTATAGTATGGAAATGGGTTATGTGTTTTTGATACAGCATCAAAATGTGTATCCATCATGAATTTTGAAAGTGTTTTAAAGGATGAGTCTTATTCTCATCAAGTCATTTGGCTAAGTTTTGAGCCTTGTTTTCGAACTCAAAGTTGAAAAAGAAATGAGAAATAAAATGTAACATGGACTTAAATGTCATGAAACTAGAATGTGATATAAGTGAGTGTATCAGTGTTGACCATCTATTAACTGCTAATCTTTTAGTCATTGTTCACAGCTGGTTTAGCGTATTTCTGCTGGGCTGTGGCTCACCCTTTATGGGACATCATTTTCAGGTACAGGTAGCATGCCGCCTCCAAGGACATAGCTTGGGAGGCTAGAGGCAGACAGACTGCTTTTGTTGTTTGCTTTCTTTTGATGTATTACATGTAAATTCAAGCGCAGGGCTTAATATGTTTTGAGTTAGCACTCTTCTCTTTGTAACCAAGTGTTAACTTGGAAAGCTGTAAGCCCGTAGGACATTTGCTTTTGTTGTTAACATGTAATACTTTTGTAAGAACTACTTTGATTAATGGAAAGATGGTTGGTTTCTTTGTATCAATGCATGACTAAAGAGATGGATTTTATATATTTTTTAAGGGCGTTACAACTTGGTATCAAAGCGTACCGGGTTCGAATACTTTGGGTACGTGGGAAGTGATTAGTATCACAATGGGTTTGTCTCACTTGTTAGAGACTTTTGTGTGACATTATGTGTTTATTTGATAACATTTTTATGTGACTACTTGGGTATGGGATTTAGTTTCTAGGATGTTGATTGGATCCTTGGGTTTCTGTGAGTCTTGTTAGAAAAGCACTTGATCAATGCTGTTTCTAACTGGAACTCTAGTAACGTCTCGGGACTATCATTATCCGGAAATGAAATTCGTAAGTGCTTATGTGATTGTGTGCTTATGTGGAGTGAATTACAGTTGTCCATGCATTAGGACGTGAGTGTTATAGCTTCGGCACATTTGTGAATGTGCTAATAGTCTTGGTTACCTTTATTAGGATGTCAGGACGAGGACGTGGTAGGCGTGGCAGGTGTGGTAGGCAGGAGATGCCTTTACCGGATGATGTTCCGGCACAGCAGGAGGGGGTTGGCCAGGCCAATATGGCCGAGCCAGCGGGTCAGGAGGCTATGGGCGCTTTAGCCCGAGGGATAGCCGATGCTTTGAGGGAGTCTGTGGGTATTTTCAGAGCTAAGAATCCAGTTCAAGCTCCAGTGCAGGCCCAAGTTGTTGAGGCAGGGCCTTCTTTCTTGAAAAGGGAGTTCTTCCGGTCTAACCCAGACGAGTTTATTGGGGATTCGAAGGAGCCACTGAAGGCTGACGAGTGGTTAGAGCAAATGAGTAAGACGTTCGAGATGTTTGGCATCGAGGACGGAGCATTGAAAGTGACCTTGGCATCCTTCCAGCTAAAAGGGAGTGTGGTTCAATGGTGGAAACACATGAGGGGCCGTATTGCTGGCACGTGGGAGGCTTTTGTGGAGGCTTTTCAAGAGAAGTATTTATCTCCAGCAGTCAGGGAGAAGCTAAGAGACCAGTTCTGTCAGCTTTTACAGTTGAGTTCTTCAGTAGTCGAGTATGAGGCTGCTTTCACTAGCTTGTCCAGGTTCGCACCTGAACTTGTGGCATCCGAGGAACGCCGCTGTATCGAGTTCGAGAAGTGGTTGAGGCGCGGCCTCAAGATGAGGGTTGGAGGTTCGATGATCCGAGACTATGGGCGCTTGGTTGATGCTGCAGCCCATATGGAGATCATGATGTAGGAAGAGGAGGCACAGAGAGGCTCCAAGAGGAGCTAGGATGGTCAGGGTGATGGCAAGAGACAGAGGAGTGCTAACCCTCAGCAGTCTCAGGGGGGTGTTGCTAGATCAACCTTTCAGGTGCCGAGTGCAGGCTCGGGGAGAGGTAATTAAGGAGATTTCACCTGTTACAAGTGTGGTCAGTTGGGCCGCAAGGCTTCAGTTTGCCCACAGAGGGGAGGAGGTCAAAGAGCTGCTTCATCTTCAGCTAGACCGCAGAACCAGAGTCAGGACAGGGGCCAGCCCTTGTCTTGTTATCAGTGTGGTCAGCCTGGGCACCTGAAGAGGTTTTGCCCACAGTTGAGTGCCACTTCGGGCGCATCTGGTTCTAGGCAGACACAAGGTTTTCAGCTAGCTCAGTCTGTGCAGGCCTCGAGGGCCAATCTGGGAGCTTCGTCGTCCCAGTCAGTGCAGCAGTCGTTTGCTCCGAGGGGTGAGCAGTTAGATCAGGGGACTACAGAGCGCGTGTATGCTGTTACCGCACAGGATCTTGTACCTGCTCCGTCAGTTGTGAGAGGTACCTTCTTATTTTGCAACTCGGTTGCTAGTGTATTGATTGATACGGGTGTATCTCATTCTTTTGTATCTGTTGCATTTGCATCTATTTTGGAATTGGAGTTGGCACAGTTAGCATCTCCTATATGTGTAGTATCGCCTATGGGTGGTGAGTTGATCTTGAAACAAGGTGTTAGAGGTTGTGATATAGAGGTCGCCGACCATAGGCTTCCTTTTCCTTTTGTTGTCATGCCCATGAAGGGTTTTGATGTTATTTTGGGTATGGACTGGCTATCGTCATACCGGGCTGTTATTGATTGCTACCGCCAGAGGGTCACAGTATGTACCTTGAGCGGGGAGTGTTTTCATTTCTTGGGGGATCAGGTTGGTAGTGTGTTGCCACCGGTGTATGATCCGCGAGGGCGGAATGAGCTTAGTAGTCTACTTGCTAGCTTTATGAGTGGTGGGTGTGATGAGACCCATATTGTATTGCTGAGGGTGGTTTGAGAGTATTCGGATGTTTTTCCCAAGGATCTCGTCAGTTTGCCACCTCACCGAGAGATAGAGTTCTCTATTGATTTAGTGCCCAGCATAGCGTCGATTTCTATGGCACCTTATCGTTTTGTTCCAGCCGAGTTGAGTGAGTTGAAGATTCAGCTCCAGGAATTGCTGGATAAGGGTTTTGTCCGCCCTAGTGTTTCGCCGTGGGGAGCACCGGCCCTCTTTGTTAAAAAGAAAGATGGTGCCTTGAGATTGTGTATCGACTATCGAAAGTTAAATCGGGCTACGGTTAAGAATAAGTATCCTATGCCTTGTATAGATGATTTGTTTGACCAGTTGAAGGGTTCCCGTTGTTTCTCTAAGATAGACTTGAGATCGGGTTACCACCAGTTGAGGGTTAGGGAAGAGGATATTCCTAAGACGGCATTCCGTACGCGGTATGACCATTTATGAGTTTCTGGTGATGCCATTCGGGCTTACCAATGCACCGGCAGTCTTTATGGACTTGATGAGCCGGATCTTCCGGGAATTCTTAGATCGATTTGTGGTCGTTTTCGTGGACGACATTCTTAGCTATTCGCCTTCTGAGGAGGAGCACGAGCAACACTTGAGAGTGGTGCTTGAATTGCTTAGAGCCCATAGGCTGTATGCCAAGTTTGGGAAGTGTGAGTTCTGGCTAGGAGAGGTCAAATCCTTAGGCCATGTGGTGTCTGAGGAATGGGTGTCTGTTGATACATCTAAGGTAGAGGCAGTGCAAGATTGGACACAGCCTAAGAGTGTGTTTGAGATCCGCAGTTTTCTGAGATTAGTTGGGTATTACCGTCGGTTTGTGAAAGATTTCTCCAGGCTAGCTTCGCCGTCGACTAGATTGACGCGGAAAGGGGTCAAGTTTGTGTGGAGTGAAACTTGCGAAAAGTCATTCCAGGAGTTGAAAGTTAGATTGACCACCGCTTCGGTTTTGATTATTCCGGAGAGAGGGTTAGGTTATGCGGTTTATTGTGATGCCTCACGAGAGGGTTTGGGTTGTGCGTTGATGCAAGAAGGGAAAGTGGTAGCTTATGGCTCACGTTAGTTGAAAATACACGAGAAGAATTACCCTACGCATGACCTAGAATTAGCAGCAGTGATCTTCGCCTTGAAAATTTGGAGGCACTACCTTTATGGTGAGAGGTTCGAGGTGTTCTCAGACCACAAGAGTTTGAAGTACCTGTTTACACAGAGAGACTTGAATTTGAGGCAGAGGAAATGGATGGAGTTCATTGAGGACTATGATTTTGAATTGCACTATCACCTGGGAAAGGCCAATGTTGTGGCCGATGCCCTTAGTAGGAAACCTATTAGTGATGTAGCTTGTATAGCCATCCGGGAATGGGAGATGTTGGGTGCACTTAGCGAGTTTGATTTGCTTCTGGGCGAATCTGTTGAGGCTTCGGCCTTGTTTTCTATTGTTGCGCAGCCTACACTTGTGACCCGAGTGTTAGAGGCACAGAGAGGTGACCTTGAGGTAGAGTCCCTCCGAGAGAAGATCTCCAGTGGGAAGGTTGAGAAAGGTTTGACGGTGTATCCCGACTTGAATGTGAGATATCGAGACCGTTTGTTTGTGCCGGAGTCTTGCCGAGAGGAAGTACTCCGAGAGTTCCATCATTCGCGCCTTGCAGTGCATCCAGGAGGCACTAAGATGTATCGGTTGGGTTGCCAGTTTTGGTGGCGGGGTATGAAGAGAGATATGGCTGTTTTCGTATCAAAGTGCCTTACTTGCCAGCAAGTGAAGGCCGAGCATCAGAGGCCAGCGACTTTGTTGTAACCCTTGCCTATTGCCGAGTGGAAGTGGGAGCATGTCACTATGGACTTCGTTGTAGGTCTTCCGAGGACTCAATGGGGTAGTGATGCCATTTGGGTGGTTGTAGACTAGTTGACTAAATCGGCGCACTTCATCCCTATGCGCGTGAGAGATTCCGTAGATCATCTCGCCGATTTGTATATTCGGGACATAGTGAGATTACACGGGGTCCCAGTGACCATCGTGTCAGATAGAGATCCTCGTTTTACTGCTAGGTTGTGGCAGAGTTTGCAGAGTGTCTTGGGCACTAAGTTGACCTTTAGTACGGCTTATCATCCTCAGACTGACGGGCAGTCCGAGCGTACTATTCAGATCCTTGAGGATATGCTTCGAGGTTGTGTCCTTGACTTTAGTGGGATGTGGGAGAGGCACTTGCCCTTGGTGGAGTTTCCCTACAACAACAGTTTTCAGTCTAGCATCGGTATGGCACCGTTTGAGGCCATGTATGGCCAACCGTGTAGGTCTCCAGTTTGTTGGGCCGAGGTGGGTGATGCACCTTTGTTGGGTCCGGAGTTGGTGAGGGAAACGACAGAGAAAGTTGAGCTTATCCGTAGGAGGCTTGTTACAGCCCAAAGTTGTCAGAAATCTTAAGCCGACCGTAGAAGGCGACCTTTGGTTTTTGAGGTGGGTGATCATGTCTTTCTGAAGATATCACTTAGGCGGGGATTGATGTTGTTTGGGAAGAGTGGGAAGTTGTCCCCTCGATTTATTGGCCCTTTTGAGATCCTTGAGAGGATTGGCGAGGTTGCCTATCGTTTAGCTTTGCCGCCGCATTTGTCCGGAGTTCATGACGTGTTTCATGTGAGTATGCTTCGGAAGTACGAGCCGGATCCATCCCATGTATTGGATTGGACGGACTTAGAGGTTGATGAGGATGCCTCGTATGAGAAGAGACCGGTTCGGGTCTTGGATAGGAGGGATCAAGTCTTGTGAGGCAAGACCATTCCCTTGGTAAATGTTTTGTGGAAACATCACGGAGTGGAGGAAGCCACTTGGGAACGTGAGGCGGATGTCCGTGAAAATTATCCGGACTTGTTTGTTGATGTATAATTATGTATTGAGATTTTGTAATATTATTGGGCCTTAAGAGCATTGTATATGTCTTAGGTTGTAAAATATAGTGATGTTTTGGGTTATGGAAATGTGGTAGAACTTGCCTTAAAACTGGAAGTTTGTTTTAACATCTTGCATGTATTAAATGTATTGTGGACATACAAGCATGATATTAATGTTGCATGTATTATGGAATTGTGGAAAATGAGTTGAAATTGGTAAATTTCAAAGGATTGCATGTTGATAATGCAGGGTGTTATGTATATGTAGTATGCCTCTTAAAAAGAGATGGGATTGACCGGTAACGGGTCGGATTGTTTAACATTATGTTGTAATATTGTTGGGAATGGAGAAAACTTGTTTTTGATAAACTTGTATTTAATTTCGGGGACGAAATTCTTTAAGGGGAGAAGGTTATAGCGATCCCGGTTTTCCCTGTTCGTATATGTTGTTTTCCAGACTTTGGTTCCGTGATGTTGGTGGTTGTATACCCTGTTGTCATCTTTTAAATCCATTTGTTTGAATTTTAGGATGTGTTGGGCTTGGTTGTTACAGGTTGGTAGAGCCTTGGCTCCCATTGCTGTTGCCCAGTTTTTGAGTGGTCCGCTCGAGCGGGTCATTTTACGCTCGAGCGGGGTTTACGCCCTTCCAGCATTTCGAGTCCCTGCAAAACTTCTCCAGGTGTGTTTTCTACGCTCGAGCGGGTTTCTTGCGCTCGAGTGAGTTGCGCTCGAGCGGGATTGTTGGCGCTCGAGCGGATAGTACCTCGTTGGTGAAAGTTCTGGGAGATGAAAATCTACGCTCGAGCAGACTGGTCTTTCGCGCTCGAGCGGGTGTGTTTTGTCTTTGTGTCTTGGCGCTCGAGCTGGAATTCTTGCGCTCGATCGAACCTAGTTTTTCGTTCATGACGCTCGAGCGTTGTGTTTTCCGCTCGAGCGGGAATGTCGTGTAACAGAGGACAGCTGGGCATTTTTGAATCATTCTCTACACTTCCTCTCTCTCTCTTACTTTTCTAAAAACACTTTTGAGAGTTTCTCTCTCTAGGATCTCCCTTCTCTCTAGGGTTTGATCTAGTTAGAGTGTCTCCCTATCCTCCGGCCTTTGTAAAAAGTGTGTTGATCGTCGAGGGCTTCGTTTTGATCCGAGAATCGTGGTGTTTGAAGCATTTTCACTTTCTTCAACTTCCCTATTTGAGCTCTAACTTCAAGGTAGGGATACCCTACTCCTCTTTATGAGCTTTGTCTTTAAATTTTAGCATTTTGACATGTTGGGGGTTGTTGGGTAATTTTGAGAAAGTTTGGGTCTTTGTGTAATTTTACAAAAGATGGGGTTTTATTTATAATTAAACCTATATGCATGCTTGGCATAGAGAAATGATATTGATGATGAGCTACGGATGAAAGTGGAACCTTAGGATTGTTATGTTAATTATAGGAAAATGCCCTAATTAGTTGGATAAATTAATTTGTATAATTAATTTTGAGAAATGAGGAATTGAATTGAGAGTATTCAAATTGAAAAGATTTTGGGATTAACGGGTGTAGTTGGACTCATTTAATCGCTCACCCAGGTTGAATGTTGATAATATATCGATTTGGTGCATTTATTTCCTGTTTAGAAATAACTGCTTTGGGCTATCGGTGGAGGATAGCCTTGATTGTTGTAGACAATGCATGATGATTAGGCAAACTAAAACTAATCGATTGGGTATGCTATCGAATATAGCGGTTGGAATAATACATTGACGTTATGTATTGATTGTTCATGTATATGATCTATGTTTATATACATTGTGTATGTGGGAGGAGATAGGGGATGTACTCCACGGTTTAGGGAAAGATAGGGGATGGACCTCTAAGCCGGGTTGTGTGTGACATTGATACAACACTACAATGTGTATCAAGTGTTGATTATGGAAGTGTTTAAATTGGTTTGATATAGCACTAAAATGTATATCGTTATCAATTGTGAAGTATAGAAGTGTTTTTATGTTATGTTGATACAGCACCAAAATGTGTATCGTTCGTATAGTATGGAGGTGAGTTATGTGTTTTTGATACAGCATCAAAATGTGTATCCATCATGAATTTTGAAAGTGTTTTAAAGGATGAGTCTTATTCTCATCAAGTCATTTGGCTAAGTTTTGAGCCTTGTTTTCAAACTCAAAGTTGAAAAAGAAATGAAAAATAAAATGTAACATGGACTTAAATGTCATGAAACTAGAATGTGATATAAGTGAGTGTATCGGTGTTGACCATCTATTAACTGCTAATCTTTTAGTTATTGTTCATAGCTGGTTTAGCGTATTTCTGCTGGACTGTGACTCACCCTTTATGGGACATCATTTTCAGGTACAGGTAGCATGCCACCTCCAAGGACATAGCTTGGGAGGCTAGAAGCAGACAGACTGCTTTTGTTGTTTGCTTTCTTTTGATGTGTTACATGTAAATTCAAGCACAGGGCTTAATATGTATAGAGTTAGCACTCTTCTCTTTGTAACCAAGTGTTAACTTGGAAAGCTGTAAGTCCGTAGGACATTTGCTTTTGTTGTTAACATGTAATACTTTTGTAAGAACTACTTTGATTAATGGAAAGATGATTGGTTTCTTTGTATCAATGCATGTCTAAAGAGATGGATTTTATGTATTTTTTAAGGGCGTTACAGGGTACGTACCAGTGTACTTATTAGATGATTCATATTGACAAAATTGTAACAAAAAAAAAAAAAAAACCCATGAGTATTATTACATCATCAAGGATCCTTCTACCATACATATTTGGTTACAAGCAAGAAAATTGAAATTTTCTAGTAAAAGAACTTTTAAGTTCCATGCACAACCATAATCGAAAAAATATAAAAGGAAAAGTACATTACACCTGGAGGTTCTTTTCGTTTCACTTAACAACCAACAAAACTCAAGCAGAGAGGACATGCTTGCTATGTAGATAGATATCTTCCAGACACCAGCTTATTATAAATGAAGGCCCTTAGTTAACATTTCACATCCCTTCCTGCAAACAAAATCAAATCAAATCATATCGGAGAGTCACTAACAGCATCACCAGGATTCATCATAGTTGTTCTTACAGGCTTTCGCAAGAAGAATTCTTTCCACTTGCTAACTGCTTCTCGCAATTCAATATGTTGTTTTTGCCTCTCTTGCAGTCAAATGTTGTTGGGGCTATGAACATGTCACTTCTACTTAAGGAGAGTCTAAACTCTTGATTCAGCTAGTAACTTCAACAACCTCAGCTTCACTATCACTGTAATCTCCCCAACACATACTCGGGTTTTCCTTGGCTGCTGTGTTGTCGCAACTTTTATTTGCCACAACCACATCTCCAGGCACCATCACAACTCTGTTCGCAGGCTTTTCTTCAATTTCAGGATTAGCAGACTCATTTGAATTCAATTCAATTCAATTCTCAAGAATTCAATTCAATTCTAATTTTTGAACTCAAATTTCTTGAGAATTGAATTTTTTATTTTTAGTGAATGTTTTTAGTAATTTAAACAAATTTTTTACTTTTAAAATGCACCTAACCTATATTTACCTTAAAAGCGAAATATTTGTAAAAAAAATATTTTAAAAAATCAATAAATACACAAGAATATGAAAATATATTAAATTTTTGTATTTTTTTGTATTTAGTGAATTTTTAAAAGATGTTTTAAGTGTATTTATGTTATGTGTATTTAAAAACTAAGATATTTGCGTCAAATATTAAAAAAATTCAATAAAAACAAAATAATATAAAAAATAAAAATAAAAACTCAATTTCCTAAGAAGTGGGTTTAAAATTATGAGACCAAACAAGGTGGTATTCTTGTACTTTTTGGTGGGCACTACTGCAAGCCCATCAAAATGATGTAAATCATTTATATTGTAGAACACGGTAAATAAATTAAGAAAAATATTTAAAAGATAGGAAGTAGAAAAAATAATTGTAAATTTATAAATTACAATACTTATTTGCATAATTTAGTACATAAATTATTTGTACTTTTATGAATTTATAATTATTATTTTTAACTTCTCACCTTTTTTTCTTTTTTCTTTTTATATTTTCCCAATAAATTATTCATATAGTATCGATATAAAAAAACATATTAATTAAATATTGATAATTGCATAATCAAATTACATTCTTAATTTTCTAAGATTAATGTGATATAATTATGTAAGAATGATGTACAATCAATCTGATAAATGCGATATAATTAGACCATGCTGAGCTTACTGGAACCATGGATGAGGACACAACTATCCTCATTCCATCTACGCCTTATGTCTAGCCCAGTCTTAGACCAACTCATCAATTCAAAATGCTGACTTGGATCTACTCGGCTTCAATTGTTTTTTTAATTTTTTAGATAGGACTCGGCTTCACTTGTTGGTCGGCCTATCCATCAGACAAACTCATTATTTACTTTTATTTTTTAAAATAAAAATATACATTTAAAAGAACAAATGCAACCAACAATTGAATCACATAGTTATTAATTTTTAATTTTGTAACAGTTATTTTTATTTTTATTTTTGCCAAAAAACATTTGTTTTTTTATTTAATAAATTTTTTTAGATGTGCTTATACTGTAATATAATTTTAATATCAATTTTTTTTATTAAAAAAAATTAAGCCTATTAATTTTTTTTTAACATCTATGGTATGGACTCAAATCTGGAACAATGCTAATTTATACAATATTTATATGATGAGGGTAGAAACCACACGCTACAAGACTTATATTATGTGTAAATATTATGTAAAAAATGTAATAATTTTTTTAGTGTATAGCATTCACCACTAAATTTGCACTCTTAACACTTTTTTTACCATATATGTGAGTAAAGTATTTAAAACGGCGAAAAACAATGAATGTAAATGTGAATAAGTCAAATTTACACTAAAACACTTCAAATGTGAATGTGAAAACATTGACGCATTTTAGAATAACGAAAAATGACTAACTTCTTCACATAATCCGACAGGTACGAGGTCCAAGACTGAACGATTCGGTGGAGGTTGTGTCTCTCAAACCATTCCACCTCAGCATGGTAGAAGGTAATGTGTTTTGATAGACGGTTAAAAACAACCCTACTTTATGCAAGAAGTATTTTTATATTTATATATTTAAAAAAAAAAAACTTAAAAACAGTTACCTCCTCTCCATTTATTTTTTAATTTCAGAAATCCTAAGTCTACAGTTGAATCCAAGTCTACAGCTCGAATCCTAGAACCAAGACATCTGATCCCCTAAAGTTTATAGTTTCAGTTTATAGTTTCGGTTCTTCCAAATTCAAAATGAAACCTTCATAGTTTAACTAAAAAAGTTAAGTAAAAATACATTTCTTTTATTATTTTATAAATCACAAGTTAAATAAAATAAATTGGTGAATTTTTCAAATGAAATTGTTTTAACAAAAGGTGAAGCCTTATGAGTTGTAATAATGAATTGATTGCACTATTATATTACAAAGGATTTTAAGTAATGTTTGAAATGAAATAACAGAAAATATATTGCAAGGTGGAGTTTAGGATGTGGATTTGAGGCTAAAATAGTTAATAATAATAATATGTCACATTCAATTTTTTTTTTCCCTCACAATCATCAAATCAATTAAAAAAAAATCAACTATCATCCTATATATAACTTTAATAAATATATTAAAATAGTTAAAAAAATTAACTAAAATAACTAAGTTTCCAAACGAGCCCTAAATAAAATTATCATTTCTCATTATAAAAGAATGACTATTCTATATAGGAGTTTAAGGAATAATCATTATACTTAATTATATCTCATTTTAATGTTGCTGATAGATAAAAATATAATTATCTAATCAATGAATCACATGTGTAAAATAAAAAAATGAATATTACATTAAATATCATATAATTGTGTCTCATCCCGCCAATAGACTCATTCGACCGGAGATTTTAGACTAACCAAAAGAGGTGGTACACGCGACGATGTCTAGGAGTCGTCTCACGTGTGCAATGGCCAGCTCTTCCCTGTACTCCTCTGCACGCACAATTTATATTGTAATATGCCTTTTTTAAGTTTCTCATGCTCGTAGTAATAATCATGTATGTAAACTCCAAAAACATCTAAGATTTGTAGTAATACTTACCCTCCCTTTGAACTTCAAATTGTCAAAGTTAAATAAATACTACATAAAAATATCTTCTTCTTTTTTTTTTTAATTTAAAAATAAACCTAAACAATTTATTTTTTATTACAAACTATTTTATGGTATCAAATAAAAGAGAGAAAAAAAGAAAAGAAAAAAGTACACTGGCAGGATAAGACACAATTATATGATATGTAATGTAATATTCATTTTTTTTATTTTACACATGTAATTCACTGATTAGATAATTATATTTTTATCTACTAGCAACATTAAAATGAGATAGAATTAAGTATAATGGTTATTCCTTAAACGCCTATATAGAATGGTCATTCTTTTAAGTATAATGCTACTTTTATTACCATTTTAACCAGTGCCCATAAGTTGAAATTTGAATAAGATATTTGCCATTTATTATTGTGCATCTGGTTTTTTCTTTTTAAAAACAAAATCCCATAAGAAAGCCGTTGTCACATTATTATGGTATAAAGTTTTGTATAAATTTTGAATAATTTTCCTTTTAACAATATGGATCGACTTTCGTGGGGATGGTTTAACACATTTAAGTAATCTCTCAAAAAAAACAATGAAGATTTTTTTATTTATTATTTTCCTGCTCTGCTGTGAATGTAGTTTATTTGATAATCTTTTATAGTATGTCAAGTTGGTGCGAGAGATCGGAGCTTTAGCTAGCAAGGATCACATTAACACCAAATTAAAAGAGAAATGAATATATATAATCTCAATAATCTCAACAACTTTGATCTCTCATTTCTTAAATTCTCATCTTTTAGTATCGTTCCAAAAAAAAAAAAAAAAAAAAAAAATTTCATCTTTCATCGGATTGATCTCCTCCACCAACCACCAACCACTTCAGGAGCTATTTCGGTGAGGGATTTCATTGTTTTTTCTTTGTTATGTGTGTTGTTTGTAGTAAAAAAAATATCTCATACTTCTTAATATTTGATAATCTTGAAAAAACAACTCACCTGGAAAACAACTCATACTTCATACTTCTTATTGAGTGGAGGAGGAGAGGGAGGGAGGGAGGGAGGGAAGACAACTCACCTGGAAAAAAAAATCTGAGCCCTTCGTCATCGACTCATCCTTCATGTGTTTTTTTTTTTGTTACAATTTTGTCAATATGAATCATCTAATAAGTACACTGGTACGTACCCCCCCTCCTCCCCATTTATTTTTAAATTTCAGAAATCCCAAGTCTGCAGTTGGAATCCAAGTCTACAGTTCGAATCCTAGAACCAAGACATCTGATCCCCTAAAGTTTATAGTTTCGGTTCTTCCAAATTCAAAATGAAACCTTCCTAGTTTAACTAAAAAAGTTAAGTAAAAATACATTTCTTTTATTATTTTATAAATCACAAGTTAAATAAAATAAATTGGTGAATTTTTCAAATGCAATTGTTTTAACAAAAGGTGAAGACTTATGAGTTGTAATAAAGAATTGATTGTACTATTATATTACAAAGGATTTTAAGTAATGTTTGAAATGAAATAATAGAAAATATATTGTAAGGGGGAGTTTAGGATGTGGATTTGAGGCTAAAATAGTTAATAATAATAATATGTCACATTCAATTTTTTTTTTCTTCACGATCATCAAATCAATTAAAAAAAAAAAAATCAACTATCGTCCTATATATAACTTTAATAAATATATTAAAATAATTAACTAAAATAACTAAGTTTTCAAATGATTGTCATTATAAAAGAATGACCATTCTATATAGGAGTTTAAGGAATAATCATTATACTTAATTCCATCTCATTTTAATATTGCTGGTAGATAAAAAAGGAATTATCTAATCAATAAATCACATGTGTGAAATAAAAAAAATGAATATTAAATATCATATAATTGTGTCTCATCCTGCCAGTGGACAAATTCGGCCAGAGATTTTAGACTAACCAAAAGAGGTGGTACACGCGACGATGTCTAGGAGTCGTCTCGCGTGTGCAATGGCCAGCTCTTTCCTGTACTCCTCTGCACGCACAATTTATATTATAATATGCCTTTTTTAAGTTTCTCATGCTCATAGTAATAATCATGTATGTAAACTCCAAAAACGTCTAAGATTTGTAGTAATACTTACTCGCCCTTCAAACTTCAAATTGTCAAAGTTAAATAAATACTACATGAAAATATCTTCTTTTTTTTAATTTAAAAATAAACCTAAATAATTTACTTTTTATTACAAACTATTTTATGGTA
This sequence comes from Camellia sinensis, assembly GCF_055761805.1. NCBI lineage: Eukaryota > Viridiplantae > Streptophyta > Magnoliopsida > Ericales > Theaceae > Camellia > Camellia sinensis. The sequence goes on along the minus strand of NW_028128989.1, from coordinate 697,187 downwards.
TCAAATAAAAAGGAGAAAAAAAGAAAAGAAAAAAAGTACACTGGCAAGATGAGACAGAATTATATGACATGTAATGTAATATTCATTTTTTTATTTTACACATGTGATTCATTGATTAGATAATTATATTTTTATCTACCGGCAACATTAAAATGAGATAGAATTAAGTATAATGGTTATTCCTTAAACGCCTATATAGAATGGTCATTCTTTTAAGTATAATGCTATTTTTATTACCATTTTAACCAGTGCCCATAAGTTGAAATTTGAATGAGATATTTGTCATTTATTATTGTGCATCTGGTTTTTTCTTTTTAAAGACAAAAACCCATAGGAAAGCCGTTGTCACATTATTATGGTATAAAGTTTTGTATAAATTTTGAATAATTTTCCTTTTAACAATATGGATCGACTTTCGTGGGGATGGTTTAACACATTTAGGCAATCTCTCCAAAAAAACTATGAAGATTTATTTATTTATTATTTTCTTGTTTTGCTGTGAATGTCGTTTATTTGATAATCTTTTATAGTATGTGAAGCTGGTGCCAGAGATTGGAGCTTTAGCTAGCAAGGATCACATTAACACTAAATTAAAAGAGAAATGAATATACATAATCTCAATAATCTCAACAACTTTGATCTCTCATTTCTCAAATTCTCATCTTTCAGTATCGTTCCAAAAAAAAAAAAAAAAATCTCATCTTCCATCGGATTGATCTCCTCCACCAACCACCAACCACTTCAGAAGCTATTTCGGTGAGGGATTTCATTGTTTTTTCTTTTTTATGTGCGTTGTTTGTAGTAAAAAAAATATCTCATACTTCTTAATAGTTGATAATCTTGAAAAAACAACTCACCTGGAAAACAACTCATACTTTATACTTCTTATTGTGTGGAGGAGGAGGGGGAGGGAGGGAGGGAGGGAAGACAACTCACCTGGAAAAAACAATCTGAGCCCTTCGTCATCGACTCATCCTTTCACCGCCGCCCCTCCCATTCAGTCGCAGAACCCTCCCCAACTCCCCTTCCCTTGTCTCAAAACCCTAGCGTCCACTGTCGCCATCGCCGTCTCTCAATCGCGATCTCTCTCTCTCTCGCGCGCGATTTGTCTTTGTCTCTCTCTATTCGCTTTTTTATTTGTTTTTTTTTTATTTCTATTGTCAATTATCATATTTTTTAAATCATCAATTTTGGGATAATCATATTTTATAATGGTAATATTTTAACGATCTTATTTTTTATACAGTCACTTTTCCTAGATTAAGAAATCGCATTTTCATAACTGTTTTGTTAATTTTAATTTCAAGAATTAATTTATGAGATGTACAAAAACTTTTGATTTCAATTTTTTGAATTTAGTTTTCTGAAAATTGAATTTTTTATTTTTCGTATTTTTTTATTTTTAGTGAATGTTTTTAAAATTTTAAGCATTTTTTTTATTAGATACACCTTACTTAGATGTATTTAAAAAGTAAAATATTTTAAAAATATATAAAAATATGAAAAATATATTGAGTATTTATATTTTTAGTATTTAGTGAATTTTTTTAAAAACAATTCACAAAAATTATATTTTTAAAATATATTTATGTTAGGTGCGTCTAAAAATTAAAAAAATTATTTAAAATATTAAAAAAATTCAATAAAAAAATGCGAAAAGCAAGAAAATAGAATTTTTTAAAAAGTATTTCAAAAAATGAAAAATGAACATGGTGAAAAGTATTATAAAAATTGTAAAAAAATAAAATTTAAAAAATGTAAGGAGATAATGATGTGATGTAAGAAAAATTACCCTAGTTAGTCACATCTCACCCACACCAAATTGTAGGTTGGCTACAAAAAGTTTTTGGTACCAAAAAAATGTTAGGGTCCATTAATAAACTAGAAACTAATCATATTACACCCATGATTGATAAGGCTTTCACTACAAGAAATAACACCTTTGTCGACCAAAAAATTGGTCGCTAAAAGCCCATTTTTAGTCGGCAAAAGTTATCTGCGACCAATTTTTTTGGTCGCTACTTTGGCCGCCAATTGAGGGTCGGCAAAAGTAATTCGCGACCAAATTTTTTGTTTGTCGGGGAAAGTTAGATATGCCGACTAAATATTTGGTCCCTAAATATATCATTACTGCCACTAATCCATTTTGTCGCTAAAACACTTTGGTCGCAAAAAATGATAATTTTGCGACCAAATATCTTAGTCGCTAATTGTCACATTCTATGACCAAACAAATTAGTTGCCAAAAGTCGAAGAATCGCCGACTAACAATTTAGTCGCCAAAAGGTAAGGAATTGCCGACCAATGATTTTAGTCGCAAAAGCGTAGAATTTGCCGACCAATTTTTTAGTCGCCAAATCTCTTTTTTCTTTTCTTTGAGAACAATCAACTTTTGTTTATAAACATTCAATCCAATATCGAACAAAATTCATTCAACCCAACCACAATTAATGAACAATAACATTTTTTTTTTCAAAAATGCTTAGGAACAATAATTAACAAATTTCCTTTCTTGTAATTTCACTAAATCATCAAACAATAATTGAATTTCATTTAAAATAATGATGAAAATATGTAACCGTAGTGCAACACAAGGCATATTCAAGTCAAATTGAATTTAGTAAGCATATATCTCAAAAGTTATATCCTCTTTGAAGTCCAACATGACACAAAACTTGAAGCCTTTCACCTTCTATAGCGATCCCGGTTTTCCTTCTTTTGATTGTTGTATTCCGGACTTAGGTCCCGTGGAGTTGGTTGTTATATATATCTTGTTGTCATCCTTTAATTCCCTATGTTTGAGTTTTAGGATGTATTGGGCGTGTTTTGAACAGGTTGGTTGAGCCTTGGTCTCATTCCTTGTTGCCCAGATTTTTGGTGGTCCGCTCGAGCGGGTCCTTTTGAGCTCGAGCGGAGTTTGTTTTGTTGTTGGTCTGCTCGAGCGGGTCCCTTTGCGCTCGAGCGGAACTTTCAGATTCCCAGTATCTCGTGCTTCTGCAAAACTTCTGCAGGTGTGATTTTCACACTTGAGCGGGTTTCCTTACGCTCGAGCAGGTAGCGCTCGAGCGGGTCTGTTGTCGCTTGAGCGGGGTGTACATTGTCAGTGTAGATTCTGGGAAGGGGAAATCTACGCTCGAGCAAACTGGTTTTCACGCTCGAGCGGATGTGTTTTATTTTTGTGTCTGATGCTCGAGCGGGTCTTCTTGAGCTCGAGCAGGTCTTCTTGTGCTTGACGCTTGAGCATTCTATTCTCCGCTCGAGCAGACATGTCGTATAATAGATATCAGCTGGGCATATTTTGAATCATTTTTACACTTTCTCTCTCTCTCTCTCTCTTACTTTCCCAAAAACGATTTTGAGAGCTCCTCTCTCTAGAATCTCCCTTCTCTCTAGGGTTTGATCTAGCTAGAGTGTTTTCCTAACCTTTAGCCTTTGTAAAAAGTGTGTTGATCGTCGCGGGCTTTCTTTTGATCCAAAAATTTATGGATTTGGAGCACTTTGGTTTTGGTCTTCTTCTCCATTTGAGCTCTAATTTCGAGGTAGGGATATCCTACTCCATCTTATGAGCTTTGTCTTGAAATTTTAGCATTTTGATATGTTGGGGGTTGTTGAGTAATTTTGATAAAGTTTGGGGTCATTGTGTAATTTTCGAAAGATAGGGTTTCATATATATAAACCCATATGTATGTAATGCATTGAGGATAATGGAATTGGAAAGATATAGGATTAAAGGGTGTAGTTGGAATTGTTTTTCACTCACCTAGTTAAAATGTCGATATTATATCCATTTGATGCATTTATTTTCTGTTTAGAAATAACTGATTTGGGCTATCGGTGGAGGATAGTCTTGATTGTTGTAGACAATGCATGATGATTAGGCAAACAAAAACTAATCAATTGAATGTGTCATCGAATATGACGGTTGGAATAATACATTAACCTTATGTATTGATTGATTATGTATATGATAATTGTTTATATGCATTGTGTTGTGTGGGAGGAGATAGGGGATGTACTCCACGGTTTAGGGGAAGATAGGGGATGGACCTCTAAACCGGAAACGGTTTCACATTGATACAGCACTACAATGTGTATCAATTGTGAAGTATGGAAATGTTTGTTTCATTTGATATAGCACTAAAATGTATATCAATATCAATTGTGAAGTATAGAAGTGTTTCTATGTTTATTTGATACAGCACCAAAATATGTATCATGTGTGAAGTATGGAAGTGATTTTACGTGTTACTGATACAGCACCAAAATGTGTATCCGTCATTATTTTCGAAAGTATTTTAATGATGAATTATAATCTCATTAAACTGGTTGGCCAGGATCTGTGCCTTGTTTTCAAACCTAAAGTCGATTGAGAAATGGAAAAGGAAGTGTAGCATGGACATGATTGTCATGAAACTGTAATATGATATGGGTTGGAATATAAGTGTTGACCATCTATTAACTGCTAATCTTTTAGTCATTGTTTATAGTTGGTTTAGTATATTTCTACTAGATTGTGGCTCACCCTATATGGGACATCATTTTCAGGTACAGGTAGCATGCCACCTCCAAGGACATAGCTTGGGAGGCTAGAGGCAGACAGACCTTTTTGTTATTTTGCTTTCTTTTGATGTATTACGTGTAAATTCAAGCCAAGGGCTTAATATGTATTTGAGTTAGCACTCAATTCTTGTATCCAAGTGTTGGCTTGGAAAGTTGTAAGCCCATAGAGCATTTACTTTTGATGTCAACATGTAATACTTTTGTAAAGAACTACTCTGATGAATAGAAAGATGTTATTTCTCTTATGTAAATGCATGTCTTGAATGGTGGGTTTTATGTATATTTTTTAGGGCGTTACAACTTGGAATCAGAGCGGACCGGGTTTGAATACTTTGGGTACGTGGGAAGTGATTAGTATCACAATGGGTTTGTCTCGCTTGTTAGAGATTTATGTATGATAGTATGTGTTTATTTGATAACATTCTTATGTGACTATATGAGTATGGGATTTAGTTTCTAGGATGTTGATTGGATCCTTGGGTTCCTATGAGTCTTGTCAGAAAAGCACTTGATCAATGCTATTTCTAACCGGAACTCTAGCAACGCCTCGGGACTATGATTATCCTGAAATGAAATTCGTAAGTGCTTATGTGATTATGTGCTTACGTGGAGTGAATTACTATTGTCCATGTATTAGGACGCGAGTGTTATAGCTTCGGCACATTTGTGAATGTGCTAACGTCTTTGTTACCTTTATTAGGATGTCAGAATGAGGACGAGGTGGTAGGCGTGGTAGGCCTAGGAGGCAGGAAGTGCCTATACCGGAGGAGATTCCGGCGATGCAGGAGGGTGTTGGCCAGGCCAATGTGGCCGAGCCAGCAGGTCAGCAGGTTATGGGCGCTTTACCCCAAGGGATAGACGATGCCTTGAGGGAATCTATGGGCATTCTCAGAGCTGAGAATCCAGTTCTGGCCCAGGTTGTGGATGCAGGGCCTTCCTTTCTGAAGAGGGAGTTCTTCCGATCTAATCCAGACGAGTTTGTCGGTGATCCGAAGGAGCCACTTAAGGTAGATGAGTGGTTGGAACAGATGAGTAAGATGTTTGAGATGCTTGGCATCAAAGACGGAGCATTGAAAGTGACCTTGGCATCTTTCCAGCTAAAGGGGAATGCGGGTCAGTGCTGGAAGTATACTAGGGGTTGTATTGGTGGCACATGGGAGGCTTTTGTGAATGCCTTCCAAGAGAAGTACTTATCTCCAGCTGTCAGAGAGAAGCTGAGAGACCAGTTTTGCCAGCTCAATCAATTGAGCTTGTCTGTGGCCGAGTTTGAGGCTACTTTTACTAGTTTGTCCAGGTTTGCACCTGAGCTTGTGGCGTCTGAAGAACGTCGTTGCATTGAGTTTGAGCGGAAGTTGAGGCGCGGCCTCAAGATGAGAGTTGGCGGGTCTATGACTCGAGACTATGGGCGTCTGGTCGATGCTGCAGCCCATATGGAGATCATGATGCAGGAAGAGGAGGGACAGAAAGGCTCCAAGAGGAGTCAGGATGGTCAGGGTGATGGCAGAAGACAGAGGGGTTCACACCCACAGCAGTCTCAAGGAGGTTTGGCTAGATCTACCTTTCCAGTGCCGCGTGCAGGCTCTGGGAGGGGTAGTCAGGGAGACGTGACTTGTTTCAAATGTGGCCAGCTGGGTCACAAGTCTCCAGCTTGCCCATAGAGGGGAGGAGGTCAAAGAGCTGCTTCATCTTCAGCTTGACTGCAAGGCTAGAGTCAGGGCAGGGGTCAGCCACTGTCTTGTTATCAGTGTGGTCAGGCGGGGCACCTAAAGAGGTTCTGCCCGCAGTTGAGTGCCACATCTAGGCAGAGGCAGAGTTTTCAGCCAGCTCAGTCAGTTTAGGCCTCGAGGGCCAATCAGGGGGCTTCATCATCCCAGTCTGTGCAGCAGTCCTTTGCTCCTAGAGGCGAGCAGGTTGATCAGGGGCCTACAGGGCGCGTGTATACTATTACCGCGCAGGATCTTGTACCGACTCCATCAGTTGTGAGAGGTACCTTCTTGTTTTGCAACTCGGTTGCCAATGTGTTGATTGATACGGGGGCATCCCATTCTTTTTATATCTGCTGTATTTGCATCTATTTTGGGTTTGGAGTTGGCACAGTTAGCATCTCCTATTTGTGTAGTATCACCTGTTGGGGGTGAATTGATTTTGAAACAAGGGTGTAAAGGGTATGATATAGAGGCAGCAGATCTTCGGCTTCCGTTTCCTTTTGTAGTTATGCCCATGTCGGGATTTGATATTATTTTGGGTATGGACTAGTTATCGTCATACCGAATAGTTATTGATTGTTACCGCCAGAGGGTCACAGTATGTACCTTGAGCGGGGATTGTTTCCATTTTCTGGGAGATCGGGTTGGTGGTGTGTTGCCACCGGTGTATGATCCGCGAGGGCGGAGTGAGCATAGTGGTCTTCTTGCTAGCCTTTCGAGTAGTGAGTGTAGTGAGACCCAGACTGTATTGCCGAGAGTGGTTTATGAGTACTCGGACGTCTTTCCCGAGGATCTTGTCAGTTTGCCACCTCACCGAGAGATCGAGTTCTCTATTGATTTAGTGCCCGGCACGGCGCCGATTTCTATAGCACCTTATCATTTTGCCCCAGCCGAGTTGAGTGAGTTGAAGATTCAGCTCCAGGAGTTGCTAGATAAGGGCTTTATTTGCCCTAGTGTTTCGCCGTGGAGAGCACCAACCCTCTTTGCTAAAAGAAAAGATGGTGCCTTGAGACTTTGCATTGACTACCGAAAATTGAATCGGGCTACAGTTGAGAATAAGTACCCTATGCCCCGTATAGATGATCTGTTTGACCAGTTGAAGGGTTCCCATTGTTTATCTAAGATAGATTTGAGATCGGGTTACCACCAGTTGAGGGTCAGGGAGAAGGATATTCCGAAGACGGCATTCCGTATGCGGTATGACCATTATGAGTTTCTGGTTATGTCGTTTGGGCTCACCAACGCACCGGCAATGTTTATGGATTTGATGAACCAGATATTCCGGGAATTCCTAGATCGTTTTGTGGTTGCTTTTGTGGATGACATTTTGATTTATTCACCTTCTGAGGAGGAGCACGAAGAACACTTGAGAGTGGTGCTTGAGTTGCTTAGAGCCCATAGGTCGTATGCCAAGTTTGGGAAGTGTGAGTTCTGGCTAGAAGAAGTCAAGTTCTTAGGCCATGTAGTTTCCGGGGAAGAGGTGTCTGTTGATACATCCAAGATAGAGGCAGTGCAGAATTGGGCACAGCCTAAGAGTGTATTTGTATGGAGTGAGACTTGTGAAAAGTCGTTCCAAGAGTTGAAAGTTAGATTGACCACCGCTCCAGTTTTGATTATTCCGGAGAGAGGTTTGGGTTATGCTGTTTATTGCGATGCCTCACGAGAGGGTTTGGGTTGTGTGTTGATGCAAGAGGGGAACGTGGTAGCTTATGGCTCACATCAGTTGAAAATACACGAGAAGAATTACCCTACACATGACCTAGAGCTAGCATTTGTGATCTTTGCCTTGAAGATTTGGAGGCACTACCTTTATGGTGAGAGGTTCGAGGTGTTCTCGGATCATAAGAGTTTGAAGTACCTGTTTACACAGAGGGACTTGAATTTGAGACAGAGGAGGTGGATGGAGTTTATTGAGGACTACGACTTTAAGTTGCACTATCACCCGGGAAAGGCCAATGTTGTGGCTGATGCCCTTAGCAGGAAATCCATTAGTGATGTAGCTTGTATAGCCATCCGGGAGTGGGAGATGTTGGGTGCACTTGGAGAGTTTGATTTGCTTCTGGGCGAATCTGTTGAGGCTGCGGCCTTGTTTTCTGTTGTTGCGCAGCCTACACTTGTGACTAGATTGTTAAAGGCACAGAGAGGTGACTTTGAGGTAGGTTGTCTAAGTCCTCCTCAAGTTCCACCAAATCATCTAAACCTTGGCTCGGGTTATCCTCCCTAACCACATTGACCTCCACTACAATGGGCAATACCACTTCCGGCTTGACTTGATCAATCGGCACAATGTAGCAACTTGGATCGTACACCCCCTCAGACAAGTCCTCAGAGCACTTAGGCAATGGACTAATACTCTCTTCTAAGGCCAGCCTCCCTTCTATTGCAATTGTCACCACCACAGGCTTAGGTTGAAGTGCAGACGTGTCCATCATGCACAAATATGTGATTTTAGGAATGAACAACGTGGTCTTGGTAGGTGGGAAGGGGTAATATAAACGCTGGGGTTGTAGGGGATGGCCAATATATGGATTAGGTTTAGATTTTGAGGTAGGGGAACTTGATTATAGGCCGAGAGAGGGTTGGCAGTTACATTTGGTTTATGGGGTGGTGCAATGACCTTATTGTCAATGAGGTCTTGAATCTCACGACGCAGCCTGAAGCATTGATCGGTATCGTGACCATGTTGTTGGTGAAACGCACAATACTTCGCTGGGTTGTGTTTAGGTAGGAGACGATTTGGTAGTAGGCAAGGCTCTAATGGTTTGAGGTGTCCTTTTTTGACCAAAAACCTTCATGGCTTAAGATAGGGTCATGTAGAGTGGAGTAAAGGTCCTCTGAGATCGAGCATATTTAGTTGAAGTTTGTGGAGCTATGTTAGCAAAGGGATTGGCAATCTTGGTTATGGTGGTGACAACACTCACATCAGATGGCCACGCAGCTATATGTAGACACCCCATTTTTGACCGCCCTTAAGACTTGGGCGCTTCAGGTTAATCACCTGGTGATAAAAGTTGTGATATGCAAATGTTCGATTTCTTTAGCTAGAAGAGCTTCTAACTCCTAACCTTACACCCCATTTTGGAACAAAACTATTTTGACCAAAATTATTTTAGACCTTAAAACCCTCTCTTTCAAAATATTTTTGAAAATGTTTCTATGATGTTTTGAGGCTCTCATTTCGTTAAATGTTGCACTTTTCAGTAAACTGAGCAAGGACAGATTAGAAATAAATGAAAGAGAGGTGAAATCTTTGAAAAATATTTCAAAACATCTTATTTTTAGGTTTGGAGCTGAAGAAAATACGAGATGAGGGGAGAAAACTAGTTTGGGAGAAGTTAGGGATGAATCCGGTTAGGACAAAACTGAGCAGCCTTGACTAAAATAGGCATATCTTTTTCACTTAGAATTTAGATGTGAGGCTACCCTCATTGGAAATTCGACTTCCGGGACTTCAATTTGGATTGAAGAATGACCAGAAAAGGATTTCGGATGACGGAGATATACCTGTTTGAAATCGGCCCAAAAAACAAATTTTTGTGGCCGACCACTAATGTGTCCTGCCGGCCACTAGTGAAAATTGTGACCTCCTTTTGAGTTGATTGACCTACTTTTGGGATGGGGGGGGTGCCATCCAATAATGTATTTTTTCGTCCGCCATTGATGGCCGGCCACTGGTGCAAAAAAACAAATATTCTCGTGCCAACTGTTGCCAGCTGCTTCTAGATTGCTCCACCTATCCCTATATAGATATTTTGACCTGAAGCTCATATATTTCTATATATGCTTGACCTTCTCTATTGGTTTAAAGGTTAGAAAATTTGGAACCAAAATATCTCTCTCTCTAGATTTCTCTCTCTCTCTCTCTCTTCTCTTGCAATTTTGTATACATTTGCTCACAAATCCTATACTTTTGCATATACTTCATTGACCAAAGTTGCTTCTCTTTGGGCTGAGGTTACTTGAGAGCCTTTTTGAGCTTTAGAAGGTGTTTTTGACTTGAATTTGTGCCTAAAATCGTTGCATGCTTCAAGAGGTATAACACTTGTTTTGCTAGCTTGTTTTACATACTTGCTTTGCCATCTTCTTCTACTGTTTTTGTGCTGATTTTAAATTGTAAAAAAATGTATTTTTGTGGCCTAAAGGTGGTGGTTTGAGGCCATTTTCAGTTAGGGGGTGGTTCATGCTTCTTACTTCTTTGTTTGTAAATCTTTTGTACCTTTGTTCACCACTTTCAAACCAACTTTTTTGGGCTTTTTAACTACTGAATTTTAGAGGTTTTTTAGTGGCAAAAAATTCATTTTGAAGTCTAAATTTGGAGGGGCTAGCCTCCCCTCCTTGTTATTTGCATGCTTAATTAGCTTTATATGTTAGCATGTTTTTCTAGCTTAACTTAGCTCAAGTCCAACATGTTTTAGCCATTGAAATAGCCTTCTTTAGCTCTGTTTTGGGCTGGTGAGTTCATTTGAGTCTTGTTTTGCATGGTTGTAGTGTAATAGTCTTCACAAGTTGGTGTTTTAGGGTCTTAGACACCTTTTGTTTGAGTTAATAGCATCTTTTGGTGTTGTTTTTCACTCTATTTCAGCACTATAAACTTTACAACCTCCCTCTTTGCTTCACTCTTTCATTTTGTTTTGAGGGTTGTTTCAAGCTTGGGATCCTTTAAGCTTGAGATTGAGGTCATGCTTAATGGTTTAATCCTTTTTGAGGATGCACTATCAATGGCATGATCTCTCTCATGCCTTACATTATCCTTTGGTTGACACTTCTTTCATCTTAGGGGACACTCACTAATAGACAAATTGATTAAAGAATGATTTGGTAACTAAAATGTGCAAACAAAATTGGCAAGTAAAAGTGGCAAAGATAAGTATTTCTTTGTGTTGCATTGCGTGTGTTCAAATCGGACGTTAATTTGAACACAAGGAAAATGGGACATTTCATACTCAAAAGTGATGAAACGTGTCACTTTCCTAGGTCTCCATTGCCCTTGATCATGCATGATAAGGTGATGGCATTTGAGTCTTGTTTTGTATTCATTGAACTTGTTCAATTATGCATGGAAATTGCTTGATTGATAGTTTAAGGGCCAAATGTATCACTCCTTTGAGCTTGTGTTGATGATAAGGAGTGATACATGGTACAAATAACCTGTGAATACCCCCTCTTTGCCCTGTTTGCTCTCTCTGTTACAGCAAAAATGGTGTCTCATCAGTGGCCGGTCAGCCACTGTTACTAGCCGACAACCCCCCAGTGTTAGACGACAACCCCTCAGTGGTGGCTTGCGGACCACTAGTGATTTTTGGGCAGGGTGCTTGTGAAGTATGGTAGAGTTAATATGAAGAAGGAAACAATGTAAGTGTTGTGCAACAGAGGCAATTAGTGGCAGACAGTGGATGCTCTTCGGGTGAAAAACCGAGCATGCATGCATCCCTTGTTTCCCGAGGTCGTTTAGTTAATTTGCTTAGTTAATTAGTTGTAGCTAATTCATGCAAATGTTGTAACTATTTAAGTAGATTAGTTAATGAATTCATGTTGTAATTAATTAACTTAGTTGCTTTGTAATTAATTAGTTAACTATTTAGTTAATTAGTTTGCTCTGTAATATTTAATTAACTTAGATAGTTAATAATTTAATTGTTTTACTTAATTAGCTTAGATAGTTAATTAGTTCATGTTGTGTAATTAATTAAATAAATAACTTAATCTAATTGATTAATTAGTTAAGTGTTTGTAATAATTAATTAGCTTAGAGTAAGCTTTTTTGTTATTTATTCAAAGCGTTGTAATAATTAGTTTAATTAGCTTAGCTTTTAGCTAGTTAGTTAGTTTCATTCGGACCCTCCTTCGCGAGGGCGTAATGTTGTTGTGGTGATGTGGTTTGGAAATACTCTCTGGATCCAGAGAGACGCTCGTGATCCTCAGCTGTTAACCTGAAAAAGAATGAACACTCCGGTCGGGGGTGCTGGAATTAGCACTCCGACGGATAAGTTAGTGTATACTCTCTTGATTGCTTGTATCTTAAGTTAAGCACACTAATTCTCACATACCTCTCTCTCTGGATGATGTCCTTCTATTTATATCTTTTTCTTTCCTGGGCTTCAGGGTTGGGCCCACCTTCAATTTGTCGTATAACTATTTACTTGGCTCATTTTGTTGCAAACCGCTCCTCACACGGCCCCTTACTCAACTGGTTATTTGGACGAATAGGGTACTGCTGGATGTGCATGTATAAGATGGGGCCGAATGCGATATATCAATTTCGACTCTCCGGGTCCAACTATTCGGCCTCCTTACGTGTCCTAGTATTCGGCCCCTGTAATTAGCTGGTGTGTTTGGTTTTGAACTCGAAAAATCAGAGCCGAAATCCGGCGGCTAACCTCATTCCAACGCTGATGTCAGGGCACGCGCCTTTTGGTCATCATTTCAACTTCCAGCCCCTTCGTACGCTCCCATTTATTGTGATTTAAAATTTTGTCGTCTTTTCGAATATATTCACATTTTTGGGTGCTTGAAGTTTTTGGACTGCCTCCCGACTCACCTTTGCAACTTCCTTTTATCCTTCATTGCCCTCTCTGTCTCTTGTCAGTTCTTTTCCTCTCTGCCTTGAATCCTCTTTCCTGGTTTGTTTTTAGTTTAGTATACTCTTATAGGCTGACGAAAATGGCAAAGCATTTGAAAGACCTCCTCTCTGCGGATCGAGTCTCTGGCTTTCGATGCCATTTTTCTATTTCTGATGACGTTCACCCTTGATATGGAGAGGGCTGATGAGAGCACTATCGTCTTCCCTCTCTTATCAATCGCAGAAGGCGGAGTTCGTTTCCCCCTTCACCCTTTCCTTAGGGCTGTCCTTCGTCATTGGGGTCTAATCCCTTCCCAACCTAATGTCAACTTTTTTAGAATCGTAATGGGGATTATAGAGTTAAATCGTCACCTTAGGCTTAATCTCGGCATATCTGCTATTCGGCATTGTTGTGCCTTGGCCAAGTCTTCTAGCCGGCATGGACGCTACTTCCTTAGGACCAAGGACACCGACCATCAATTAGTGACTATGCTTTCCAGCTCTGGCAAGCGAGTCGATGATGTCATGGTCATTGTCCATGGTAACTGGGAATTCGGTGAAGGCGAGGACCGCCTAGATCCTATTCCTAGACGGAGGGGCGAACCAGGTGGCTGTATAGCTCCTTGCGTTTATTTTTCTTATATTTACAATGCTTTATTTTTGCGGTCTCATGGTTTTGCTTGTGCAGGAAACGATTTGAAGAAAGTTTTGATTTCAACCGACGACGCCGTCCTTAAAGAAATTAAAATCGTGCTCAAATACTTCGGCAGTGCAAGCCTTCAGAAACAAAGGATGGCGGCCCACATTCTTCTTCGATACAAGCCGACGTATACGACGTTTTCGGCGGCAGAAAATATCCCAATTCTGAGGGGTGAAGAGTTCCTTATGGCTCTTGTTTTAACTAATTTCAAAAACTTGCAGCAAGTTGGTTTTGATAGATCCGTCTCGGAGCGGGCGGAGGTAGCCGAGGACGTCGCTGAAGAGTCTGACTAGTCCGAAACCGAAGTAGACGAGGCTTTGAAGTTGGCCTTTGAGGAAGTCGGCCTCAATTCAACCAAACCCCCGTCCACTTCGGGCTGAGGAAACCTTCCCTTTGACGGCATCTTTACTGGTTTAGAAGACCTTCCCGGTGCGTACACTGAAGACATGACCGGGTTGTCACTCAGACAACTCGCCAAAAAGAGAAACGCGGAAAGAATGGCCGCGCGGCAGAGAGTAGAGGCCATTCGATCTGAAGTGCCACCAGTCGCCGATGCTGAGCCCTCCTTGCCTGTTATCGAGGAGGAGACAGTTCAAACCCGAAATGCCGAGTTGGAGCCGGTTGCGCAGGTGAATCAGGAGGCTGAGGCAAAATTAGAAACCAACTATAGTTGTTCAGTGATTTACCAAACAATGATTTGTGAGAGGGAGATTTTGACCAGAATAATGGGCCGGGGTAGGCTTGCACACACTTCCCAAAGTCTGTGACTGAGCAAAGTTGGTCCATGCCAAACCTTCGGTCCATAAGGCAAGTAATTGGCGAGCTAGGGATAATCTAGCCCGACAAATATTGTGGGTGTTTAGAAAGTTGTTATTTTAGTAGGTTATTTTAGTTTTTGGCTATTTTAGTAGGTTAAAATTTTTGTGTTTGGAAAGATGATTGGATTTTTTTGTAGTTGGATATGATGTTTGTGATAGAAAAAGTGAAATGATTATGGGTTTCATGTGATATTTTGTCTTATTGACTATTTTAGCCTATTTTGTTTTTTTTGTTTTTTTTGTGAATTTTAACCTAAAAGAGGCTAAAATCTTTCTTCCCAAACACCCCCATTGTTAACTGGGCAGAAGTAAACTAGGTTGTGAGTCATCAAGCTTAAGTAAGGCCCAACATGGATCTTTAGTCCGCAGCTCGGATGCCTCCGGGCAAACATGAGAGGAAAACGACTGAGTGCTCGTTTGTCAATGATTTTTTTAGTTGATTTTTTGATTGTTTTTTGATTGTTTTAGTCGTTTGATATTTTTATTTGGCTTTTTCGACTTTTTGGTTTTGGAATGACAGATTTTTTTGTCTTTTTGTGATTTTTGTCCTTTTGTCCTTTGGTGATTTTTTGACTTTTTTTTGTTCTTTTGTGATTTTTTAGCCTAACTCAAAAACCAAATGACCCCCACGTGTGTGACGGTCGCAAGAGCAACTAAGGTGAGCTTGTGAGCACAGTCCTATCCGTATTATTCGTAATAGATAAGCTTCACTAGAGATCTATGTGGTCTAGAATGTTTAGGATAAGGATTATCTTAAAAGAAGTAGAGTCCTAGTGGGTTGAGAAGATAATTAGGAATTATGAACCCACTAGAATTCAATCGATCGGAAAAAGATATAAAAGGAGCAAGCCACGACAAGTAAAAGGTAATGCTATTTTGATATTCTAGCTCTTTTGCTTCGTTTACCTAATTTTGATCCTAAAGCTTACTTAGGCATTGGAGGGAGTTTTGTGCACAAACTTGCCAGTAGTTCATCCATTATGTTTTGCAAAAGGAACAGCGTCGTTCATACATTCTTGAAACTTAGTCATGAGTTGTTTAGGTGTAGAGAAATTCAGTATTCATACAATTTATCAAATAGGGATGAGCTTCTCTCTAGACCTTTATCTCCCAATACTTGTTTTGTAGGTCTCAACTCAAACTCATACTAATTATCCAAATCGTTTCCTTCGTAAGTCCCGCAAAAAAGTTATCCATACCCAAAAATTAACTTCGTCGGACATTTATAAACACAAAAATCAATTACATTTTATTTTATAAAATGAACAACAAATATAATTGTAAACTTAAACCATCCATTTTATAACAACAAATATAATTGTAAACTTAAACCATCTATTTTATAAACAAAATGTAATTTGTTCCTGTGTTTATAGTTATTCAATAAAATTAATTTTTTATATGAATAACATTTACTACAAGACTTACGAGATGGGAAATTCGAATCTACTTGAGTTAGGACCCACAAAAAAAACATAAAGAGATGTGGAGATATGAGGTATAGAAAGGAGCTAATCCCTCATGAAATAATCTTTTCACTTTGATTTGTTTATAAATCACTGATGTAAGTAGGATTTTGCTCTAGTGACATTAGTCAAATTACACCATATACCAGCACTCTCCTAGGAAGCAAGACAAATAATTTTACCTTTCAAATGAAATGACATTTAACTTTTCTCACATCGAGCTAGTCTCTTATTGAACTAGCCTTCAAACCAAAGGAAATACTTGTTTCTCTAACAATTGGTTTGTAATGTAATTGCTTACTGGCTAGGGTTCATCTTCATAGTAGGCATAACATAATTTTCCTTAGGAATTGAGTTAAAACTCTAATTATTTCAGTGAGTTACTGTTAGAAATGAGTTTTGGAAGTTTTGAAAAAATAGAAATTTTCCTCAATTTTGGTTTAATTTTTAAGTGGGACCCATGTGCCGAATTTCGCCGATCAAGGTGATAACGCGTTCTATGCCGCGTTGTGATTCACGTGGTATATTTGATTGCTCAAAACATTATCGGGTGAATAGGAAATTGAAGCCAAAGTGAGCTCCATGGAAATGGAATTTTTGGTGGAAATTCCTTAAGGTTTGAATAAAGGCTTGTCCCATATTGGTTTGGTGGGAAGAAATTTATGGGTTTATAAAGTTTGAGAAAATAACTTGGGGAGAGCCCAAGGGGCATCCCAAGCTTGTAAAAGGGAGAGATTATGGGCAAATTGATGTGAGGTTGGGTTGGGCTTGTCCGGCCCAATACCTTTCTTTTTGGGCCAAAAACATTTGAATTTAATTTTATTTTTTGGTAAAATACCATGGATTCGTGGTCCGAGATCCAGCTCAAGAAAATGGAGTCTGGAGGTAACAAGAAGCTCAATAGCTTCCTCTCTCAGTACGTCATCCCTTCCTCCACACAGTTAATCGCTTCCTGATATAAAACATTGTATTGCGAATTCTTGCCTCTTGGAGCATTTTCGTGCGTCTCAACAGAGGGTATTACATCCAACATTGCCTCATCCTTGGCATTTGTTGTCCATCGAGTCATCATATAGTGTGGTGGAAGCATAAAGATGTTTGTGGCTTTGAATACTGCAAGCACGTGCCCATATAGTATTCCTTCAAATTCAAACATTAGGCAACTAAAAGTAACTTTTTGCTCAAATAGATCAAAATCAACGAAAAACACTTTATGTTCCTTATCAATTCTGATTTGAACTAAATTTTCTCTAGGTTGGTCCAGAGAAATTCTTTGGTTTGGACTGAATTTTTTTTTTATTTGAACTGAATTTTCTCTGGGTTAAAGAGAATTTCTCTAGAAATGTTTCTTTAGGAATTTCATTGATTTTGAGAGAATTTCTCTGGCTTAAAGTGATCCAGAGAAATTCTTCATTCATTTTCTCTGGAAAAAATTTCTATCCAGAGAAATTCTGGACCAGAGAAATTTGAATTTTCTCTGGGTTGAACCCAGAGAAATTCATAGTATTAAGTTTAAAGAAAATCTATCACAAACTCATAGAAAAACTATTAAACATGGAAATTGTTTATACATATTATGTATATTTCATAGATTTCACACTCACATATACCTGTACCCATGTGTGTATGTTTAATTTCATTCCTTCAATAGTTGTGCTTCTTATTCTGCAAATTCCACTGATGTTATTGCTTCTTCTTTTTTTTTTTGGTAATCAGCTCGATGTTGTATGCACTTTCTGTCCTCCATCAACCACTCCTCCACCGTCTCTTCCCCCAACGAGTGCAACCTCTTATTTTCCAACTTTCTCTAGATTTCCAACAAGAGCTAAGGTTGCTTGAAGAAAGGGTTGCTATCTGGACCAATTTTCTCTATGATGTGAATTTTCTCTGGACTAATTTTCTCTGGATCAACTTGAGGGACCTTAGACATTGTGAAAATATTAGATGTCCTTCATGCTATAAAATTTTAATACGAGGGACCTTAAAAAAAAAACCCTAACTATTTTGATAAATAGTTACATTTATCTGTATATATAGTGAAGATATAATATATGGGACTCTCATCAACTCGAGACCCTAGGCGAGAACCTAAGCTACTAACCCCTTGTGCCACTACTGATTCTGGCAATTCTTTTTTTACTATTATATATATAATGCTGCATTATGTTCATTAATATCACATAAGAGTTTAATTCTAATTTTATCGCAATTATACACATTTTTAAAGGACAAATTGCTCCTACAAAACCAACTAAACCAAGTAAAAAAGTTACTTCACATATCTTTGTTTGGTAAATCACTAAACAATTTTGAATTAGCTTCTAATTTTATCTCTTTCTTAAACACTACGATGAATGTATAGGTATTTATGGCATTTCATGTTGAATCTCAACCTTTGGATTGTATTATAAACATGTAACCATGTCCATTTAGATAATAACAGCAATATATTTAATACTATTTAAAGCAGCAATGTTAATTTAACAATACATATGTGTGTATAAGTTTTAAGTTGTTTAGATTCTTGTAATCTAAATGTGGGAGTCATGTACTCATCCATATTTATGAGATATGGTCATGTCTAATCCACTCTTTAGACTGGCCAGTTTAATTTAACTCATTATATTTGGCCTATTTTGGAAAGATGGTTATAATCAGCTTTTTGGTGAAAAGCTACTTATAAGAAGCTTTTTTTGTGAGAGAGGAAGTGGGTTATAATCTGGGAAGTGGATTGTAACACACTTCCCAAAATAGGCCAGATTTAAATCGTTTAAGTTGTCTCCCTTTTTTCTTTTTCTTTTTCTTTTTGTTTTTCTTTTTTGGGTACAATAGAAGTGATTTTTTTTCTTTTTTAATTTTATTTAGTGCCTCCCGAATAGATTATTAATGAAACAAAATCAAGTTGAACAAATATAGATAGTCACATGTTTGGATTACATTTCAAAAGTAGATTCTCTCTTTTTTTTTCTTTTTTCTAAAGACAAATGTGGCCTAAACATGTGTCTACTGATATCCAATCGATCTAATTTTTGTGTGATAATCTACTCAAAATGCATTAATAACTGAAATGTTCGAATCAACAAAGTGAACTTGTGGTGGCCCATAATGGGCTAAACTAGATCCTTCAATCCAAATAATGGATTAGAGGAAAACTAAATCCATATTTATGAGTCTCATTAGTAGTGCTTCAATGAGTTTTGATTAATAAAATTTAAAACAGTCGTACATTCCTTATGTTACACATTTTCGTAAAAAAAAAATACAATTATTTTATTTATTAACAAATGCTCTTATTGTGAAGGCTCCTTAAAAAATGAACTTGGAGTAGGTGTTGTGCTAGCACCCTTGTTGTGAGGCCTGTCAAGGCGTGTTTCACGTTTATTTCATAGTCTGAATTGTTTATGTTATAAAATTCATTAGATCATACATTAAAAAAATCTAATCAATTGGACATCTGTGACCATATAACAAAAAAACATTTGTTTTAAAAACAAAATCATAGTTGGTATAATTTTGATAATTTTCTTAAAAATAATTAGTACTGAATTTTGTTATGAATAATGTACTCGATAAACCTTATAATATATACGATTTAAATCATTAAAAAAGACTCAAAACACGCCCTCATGGAGTCTAACGGCATGGGAGCCGTTTGGTCCAGTTTTTTTCACCAAACTTATAACTTTTAGCTTTAAAAAAAAGGGTAAAATTAGCTGTTTGTTTCAACTTTATCATACCAACTTCAACTTCTAATAGCCTGTTTTGAAGGCAAATAATCAGAATCTGAGAAGCAGTCCCATGGGTGCTTCTGATTCTCAGATTAAGCAGAGGGCTAGCTTTGAGGAGTAAAATTACTTAAATGCCTTTCACCAATTTGAAGTATTACCAAATTGTCACTATATAAACCACAAAAGGTCACTGTTCACTCTAAGAGAAAGAGAAAGAGAGTGGCGATTTCTGGCATGAGAATGGTGATTTTTGGCATGACGATCGACGATTTTCGGCATTGTGAACCAGAGCTCTCTCTCTGTCTTTCTCTCCCTTCCTCCGGCATTGTGAACCAGAGTTCTTTCTTATAAATCACCAAAGAGTCCAAATCCGGCAAATCGTTTTGGAAAACAAATTTTTAGAAAGAAGTGCCAAACATGGACTGCTTTGCTAGATACAGAGTCGCCACCTAAATATTTTATTTGGGGGGAATTTAGGAAACCCTGACTCGTTTGCCTAAGGCAACGTGTCCGTCATCACCAAAGTTGCCTCGGCTCGGGAACTTGTGTACGATTGGAGAAGGTCAGCTATGAGCACCCCCGCTCGCCCGATCAAAGATCGGCCACTACTAAACATGATATCTCGTTTGTGAAAACACATGCATTCTTATTCTAATTAATTAGCTAGAATTACTATGTGATGTGCGCAGCAAAACAAGTATAGACTAGATCACCTAATTTGGAACAAAGCATCGCATATCCGTTTGTATGGAAAATGGTTCGAGGTTTGCTACTCGAAGTAGGCTAAAACACGGGTTTTGACGAATTATTCCAACTCAAGCAACCTAACCTTCACCCACAGGCATTCAGGCAGTTATATCACATAAGCATATAGCCTCATAGTAAGCATACTGTCATGGCAACACTCACCCTCATGCAAGGATGCTAAAGCGTAAATGCTTACCTAGTACTCCAAGCCAAAACAAAAACTAGTTAGTAATCAAATGCATGATTCTAGTTCATGTTAAGATGGCTAATGCAACACATGCAAAATGCAACTAGAAATAGGCTCGGCTATTCTAAGATGTCATGTGGAATGCAACTTGATACATGTATTCAAATTGGAATTGAAATACAATGCAGTTTGCATGATGCGCCGAGCCTGGTGCATGCAATACAGATGAATGATGCAAACATGCTATCATAAGTATGCTAATTGAAATGTGCCCTAATCTAACCATCATAAGCGGTTCAATAAAAGGGAGAAAGACGTGGGGTTGGAAGACATGCATCACACACACGCACGCTTATTACAACAGTTGTGCCCTCTCTCGGAGGGACCGAAAGAATAATACAAATTAACTAACTAACAAGCTAATTAATTATTACACAACACTTAACTAATTAAATGAATTAATTAAGCTAAGAAAGCAGTAAAGAGGCCTCGGGAAGAAGGATGAATGCATGCATGTTCAGTTTCGCTCGGAAATCCATTGCCACACTCATGTTGCCTCTGTTTACACTGCTCTGCACTTTTGCAAACTGCACAAGTCTCTAGGATGTTTCTGAACCACCTTCTGAGCACTGTGGAAGGTCGCCGGCCAAAACGCAAGGCCACCGGCCATGGGAAACTGGTTATCGACCATGTGTGAGGCTCTCGGCCAACAATGCATAGCCGGCCGACATAGAAGATGGCCGACCGGCCATCTCTTCCTACAAAATCCTGTTTGATAGCAGCAGAGGACAGACAGAGCATGGCAAAGCATTTTCAAAGCAATGTTTGCACCACCACACTCCTTATCATGTTTACGACTCAAAGGAGTATGGTTCCCGACCCTCAGACCATCAATCACGCGTTTCAATGCATGATGGCCAAAGGAGCCAAGTGTGCAACTCAATATGAAATGAAATGCACAAAACACATAACGGGCCCCAACCTCTATCATGATTGATCAAGAGGCAAGAGATGCTCACACAATGCAATGCAACCTAGGCAAGCAAGCAAGCATGCAAATAACTCAAGTGTGCAACAAATCTAATGCAACATGAGCATGTTAACATGCAATATGCAATAGGCATACAACCTAAACATGTGGACATGTATAGCATGCAACAACATGCAAAAGGAGACAAGCATGCAACAACATGGTGAGATGGACTTACACTAACATGGGTAGCTCTCAAGCATGCCAAAATCAGTGGCCAAAAAGGATGAAAATGAGGCTCAAGACTCACGCAAACATGCACAATGCAATGGCTCCAAGCCTAAGGCACAAAATGAAACTCTCCAAGAGCATGGCAAGGATGGAACATGAGGTACAATGGCATACACTCCAGCTATGAAATAGCATACAAAACGACTTCGAAATAATGCAACAACTCATGCAATGCATGTAGGAAGGCTCCAATACCGAAACTATTGAAGCACATTACAATAGAGGTATGCAAAGAAATGCACAAATGATGAAACCAACTCCTAACAGACCTCATGCAGTCCCTAAACAGTGGCAAAATGAGCTAAAATGAGGGCTTGAAATGCACCAAAATGAAGCTCATGCAAAGGCTCATAAACAAGGCATAATGATGCAACTCTCAAATGCATCGAAGGCATGCTAAACATGAGAATATGGAACACATATAAGATTTGAAATAGCATTCCCTATGATACCAAAACATGCAAACACCTCAAGCAACGCATGCAAGGGGCTTCAAAACTCAAAGGTAAGCAAGGCTATTACACTACAACCATGCATGGCAAGCACCAATCGACCAAGAGGCCTAAAAAAAGAGCTAAATCATCCTAAAATATGAATAAAACATGTTTGAAACATGGCCAAAATATGCTAGAATGGAGGGCCAAAACAACATGCAATGTGAGCTAGTAAGCATGGTTTACACTACAAGCATGTGAAGCAAATGAGGGACCACCAAACCAGCCAAAAATAGATTCATGGCATGCCAAAATATGGCTAAAAACCCACTAAAACATGGTCAATTCATGCAAGAATGACATGCTCTTTTGATAGGCTATAAGGAGGGTTGTTCTACACATGAAAAAGGGACATCTAATATGACAAAACCAGCACTTGACCGAGCTTATACAGGTCCTAAAACTCACTGAAAAAGGCCTGAACCAAGCTTAGGAAACATGCAAGTAAGGGCTCCTTTGTAAGGCCAAAAATGCAAGTAAACAAGACAATAAGGAGAGGGGATGGACCTCTCCTTCTTAGGATCTCAAAACATCATCCCCACCACTAAAATCCCTCTAGATTTCAGTGGTGAGAAGGCCAATACAAGGTGGTCCCGAAGTTCACAAAAAAGGCACAAAAATGAGGCCAAACAAGGCCTAAGAGGGGGGAAACAACCTCAAACACAAAAGTGACCTTAAATAAAGTTCAATAGGAGCTCAAAATAAGACTTTTTTCAGTTTATGACAAAGCTCAAATATGCTTACAAGTAAGGCTATAATATGGAGCAAAACAATGCTATAAAGAGGGAATAGAGAGTTACCCTTGTAGCCAAATGGACCAGCAGCTTCTGGACCAAAACAGCAAGCCTTCAACCTCTGAAAACCAACTCCAAAGTTCTTAGAGGGATGGTGGAGGTGTTAGGATAGGAGGTGATGTGTAATGGGCCAAGAACAATGGACTTTTGGAGCTCAAATGTAGAGATAGAGAGAGAGGTGTATGTATAAGCCTTAGACCAAAATTCTCAACCTTTGCTCATGAGGGAGAGGCTCCCTTTTATAGAAGAAGAGGTCCAAAGCTTCTCTTAGAAGCTTGGAGCAAAGGGACCAAGCTTCTGATGGAAGCTAAAGCAAAAAGGACCAAGCTTCCTGAGGAAGCAAGAGCAAAGGGGTCAAGCTTCCTCAAGAAGCCAAGAAAGGTCCAAGCTTCTCTTAGAAGCTTAGAGCAAAAGGGTCAAGCTTCTTGGAGAAGCTAAAAAAGGTTCAAGCTTTTCTTAGAAGCTTTAGAGCAAAGGGTTCAAGCTTCTTGGAGAAGTTAGAGCAAAGGTTCAAGAGGTTCAAGCTTTCTCAAGAAGCTAAAAGCAAGGGTTCAAAAGGTTCAAGCTTCCTCAAGAAGCTAAAACGAGGGGTTCAAAAGGTTCAACCTTCCTCAAGAAACTAAAGCAAAGGTTCAAAAGGTTCAAACCTCCTCAAGAAAAGGTCTTGCCAGAAAAAGTGGCCCATTGATCAAAACAATGGCCGGTCGACCAAAAACATTGTCGACCGGCCAACACCTTTGGCCGGTAGCAAGAAAACAGAGCCGGTGGCCTCAAGCCATGGCCGGTGAGGTGTGGGGATGGCGAACAAGCCATTCCCTGCCCTTAGAAGCAAAAACACAAGTGTTTGGTCCATAACCAAGCACAAAACAAACAAGTCCAGAGATCTTGAAGCAAGGCACGCGGCCGAAACCTCCGAGAACTCAAGACGAACACGAACATGGATGATCATCGAGTGTTCAAACGATGACGTCTAAGTCTTAAGAACAGTTAAAAATGGGGTGTCTACAGTTACCCCTCTTTGACAGAACTCGAAAGTCATAACAATGACGGGAGTGAATGTCAAAGCCTAGAGACGACCCATTTTTGACAAGGCCGAAGACTTAGACAAAGCATACAAGCCACAGATGAAGATATGCGCCCGAAAGCAGGGGTAAAATGCAAGAACAATGTACAAAGCCAAGCATAACTTATGATCATGCAAAAAAAGCTGTAACGAAGCATAACATGCAACAGTTTTAATCAAGAACCAAGCTACATTACAATGCAGAAAGGATGTTAGAGAATTATACAATTCTCACTGCGTCTCACGTGGAGAATATAATACCTGTCCGGTTCGTCTGGTCGCGCCAGCTTCAAATGAACCGTACATACAATATCGTGCCTAAAAGAGGAAGAAACTCAACAAGTACAATATCGTTAGCAACATGCATAGTAATGCAAGTGAAAAGTGTGTGATAACGCAAGCAAAGTATGGATACATGACAATGCAACCTAAGTGTGACGCATAACAATGCGGGTTGGATGCAAGAAAATGCAACCTAAGTGCGACGCATAACAATGCGGATAAAAGATGTAAAATGATATGCAATACTACAAAACAATGTAATAATATATAATGTATTGAAACAATACGAATGATATGCAATTGAATCAATCAAACCATAGGCAATACAAAACCACACAAATATCATGAAGGGATGGAGATGCAAAATCAAACTACGTCTGACATAGAAATGGCGCCGACACCCTCAACACTAGGCGAACACACATAATCTCATAACTATGCGTTTCGTAGATAAAACAAGTAATTGGGTGGCATGATATAAGTGAGGAATGATCTGCTGAGGAAAGATTGTGATCCTAAATGCTGGATGCAACATACTACACTACAATGCAATGAATGCAATGGATAAGGTGCGCGGCCAAATCATATTTTGCCTAGGAAAGGCATGGACACAAACAAACCACGTTTAACACGGAAACGGTGCCGTCACCCTCAACACTAGGTGCGTACACATAATATCATAACCATGCTTCATCGCGAAAAGTATGGACACATACCAGACCAAGGTCAACATGGAAAGGCGCAAGTGATAGAATGGATATACAGTGAATGCATGCAAACTACAATGCAATATATATTCTATATGCAATGGATGGAGCGGATAAGGCATGCGGCCAAACCGTATCTTTCCTAGAACAGGTATGGACACAAACAAACCACGTCTAACACGGAAACGGTGCCGTCACCCTCAACATTGGGTACGTACACATAATATCATAACCATGCTCTGGCGCGAAAAGTATGGGCACATACCAGACCAAGCTTAACATTGGAAGGCGCAAGCGACAGATGGAGGTGATACAATGGATATGCAGCAAATGCATGTAATATATACTATGTACTATGCAATGTACATACTAGAATGCAATGGATGCAATGAATGGAGTGAGTAAGGCACACGGCCAATCCACGTTTTACCTAGAGAAGGCATAAACACAAACAGACCACGTCTAACACGGAAATGGTGCCGTCACCCTCAACACTAGGTGCGTACACAAAATCTCATAACCATGTGTAGACGCGCCCGCGTGGGGGCCCTCGCTACAGTTCGGACTCGATTTGTGTCACGGTTCTTAATCTGAACCAAAGAGTTCAAATCCGGCAAATCATTTTGAGAAACAGATTTTTTTGAAAGAAGTGTCAAACATGGACTACTTTGCCAGATACAGAGTTGCCACCTAAATATTTTTTAAGGGGGAAATTTAGGAAACCCTGACTCGGTGCCAAAGGCCACGTGTCCGTCATCACCAAAGTTGCCTCGGCTCGGGAACTTGGGTACGATTGGGGAAGGTCAGCTATGAGCACCCCCTCTCGCCCGATCCGAAGATCGGCCTCTACTAACCGTGATATCCAGTTTTGAAAACGTTATGTGTTCTTATTCCATTTATTAGCCTAGAATTACTATGTTATGCGCACAACACACAAGTATAGACTAGATTGCCTAATTTGGAAATAAACATTGCATATCCGTTTGTCTTGAAAAACACTTTGGAATTTGCTACTCGCAAGTAGGCTAAAATACGAATTTCAACGAGTTTTTCCAACTCAGACAATCCAACCTTCACCCACATGCATTCAAACAGTTTATCACATAAGCATCTAGCCGCATAGTAAGCATGCCGTCATGATAGCATTCACACGCATGCGATATGCTAAAGCATGAAAATACTTACATCGTACTCCGTGCCAAAACAATAAACTAGTTAGCCAACATGCATGATCCTAGTTCATGTCAAATTGACTAATGCAACACATACAGGATGCAATTAGAGTAGGCTCGGCTAACCTAAACATGGCATGTGAAATGCGATCAATTGATGCACGTATTCAATTTGGAATCGAAGTACAAATGCAGTTAGCATGATGTACCGAGCCTGGTGCATGCAATACAAATGTATGGATGCACGCATGCATAGCATAAGGTATGCTAATTTAAAAAAATGCCCTATTACTAACCATCAAAGCAGGTAAGTAAAAGGGAGAAAGAAGTGGGGGTTGGAAGACATGCACACACTCACCCACACTTATTACAGATTCGCCCTCGCTCGGAGGGACCAAATAAATATTACAGATAATTAACATACAAGCTAATTAAATATTACAGGCCATCTAATTAGCGAAGCAAATTAACTAATCTAGGGAAAACAGATAAACTGCCTCGAGAAGAGAGCCCAATGCAATGCATGCTCGGTCCTGCTCGGAAGTACACTGCCATGCGCAAGCTGCCTCTGTTTTCCCTGTTATACTCCTCTGAAGACTGTCGAAGTCTCAGAATTGCTTCTCTGGATATAGGGGGACACCACCGGCTGAGTAGGATGGCCACCGGTAGTGGTATGTGATCACCGGCCATTGGTGAAGCTATCGGCCTAGGAAGGATTGCCGGTCGGCACTGGACACTGCCGGTCGGCAGAAAGTTCCTACAGAATCTGCAATTGACAGCAACAGAGGACAAGGCAAAGCATGGCAATGCAATTCAAGCAATGTACGCACCAATCATGTCCCTTATCATGTTAGCGACTCAAAGGGGCATGCTCCTTGGTTCTCGGAGCATCAATCGCGCATTTCCATGCGTATGGCCCAAGGGACCAAGTATGCACATTTTGATGTCAAATGCAATGCAAACCAACAAACCAAAGCCCAATTCCTATCACTAGATCAAGGGACAAGGCATGCATGCTAGATGGAATGCAATCCTAAGCATGCAAACTAGCATGCAAGCATGAACATGGGCAATGCACAAACATGCAACAACATGTTAAGTGGCTAAAGGAGAGAATACATGCCAAATGTATTACAACCTAAGCATACAACAACATATCATGCAACTCAAGCACTGCAACAAAATGCAATTACGCATGGCATGCAACACAAGGTGAAATGGAGCGAATATGTGATGATATGCAAGGCATGTATGCAATAACATAAGAGGATGGTCTTACACTAATTTGGACAGCCCTATGCTAGGCCCAAAACAGTGGCCAAAGTGCTATGAAATGAAGGCTAAATGACATGCAAACATGCATGCACACAAGGAACAACACTTAAGCATTAAAGAGCAATTCTCGAGCACACTCAAGAGGGTGCAAACATGGACAAATGACATGCATTAAGCTCTGAAAATCATGCGAGAACATGGTGCCAAACCAAGCAAACAAGATAGGCTAAACATTAGCATACAAATGGCCCAAGTACTTGAAGCAAGTCAAGGGGGGTTAAACCATGGTTAAGCCAACCAAGCCTCACAAGGCCAAGAGGGCTTAAAACAGATCCAAGGCAGACCTAGACCATGCAAAGGGGAACCCTAGATGGCATCTAAGTGGCTCAAATTCAAAAGCATGCACCATGGCCAAAACATGGAGCATGCAAGACAAGCTTTCAAAGCTTCAAAGAGGCATCCAAGGCAAGCATACAAGCATGTTAAAGGGACTGAAATGATGCCATAAATGGTGCCAAACCATTGGAATAAAGCAAGTAGTGCATGCTACACACTCACACACTTAAGGCCAACAAGCCAAAATGCAAAGGGGGCATATAATGCATGGCAAAGTCGACCCAAACAACTATGGACAGACTTCAAACATGGCAAAATAAGCACAAAAGCTTCACAAAGCTAGACCTAAAACAT
This sequence comes from Camellia sinensis, assembly GCF_055761805.1. Classification (NCBI taxonomy): domain Eukaryota; kingdom Viridiplantae; phylum Streptophyta; class Magnoliopsida; order Ericales; family Theaceae; genus Camellia; species Camellia sinensis. Next base: position 668,978 of record NW_028128989.1, on the reverse strand, counting down.
GCTTGAACAATGGTTTACAACCTAAGGCATGTTAAGGCCTAAACATGGCATTACAAGGTAGGTATGCTAAGCATGCATGGTGTACCAAAACCAATTAAAAACAGAGGCATATTATGACATAATAAGCACAAAAATCAACTAAGGCATGGTCAACATGAAGCTTAGCTAGGTGCTCCCTCAAGAGGCCAAAAATGGTCATTTTCAAGGACAACAAGGAGAGGGGGTGACCCTCTCCTTTTTGGGACTTCAAGGCACCATCCTTACCCCTGAAATCCCTCAAGATTTCAGTGGTGAGGAGGCCCAAACACCAAAGTCCCGGAGCTCACTCAAAATGGGGCCTTTCAAGGCCTAAGAGGGGTCAAACACCTCCAAACCACAAAACACTCTAAATAAACTATTTAGAGGGCCTAAAAACAGAACTTTTTTATGTTATACACTAAGCTCAAAAACAGTTCTAAAATAGGCAAAAACAATATGCAAGAATGGGGAATAAAAGGGCAAGATTGTTACCCTTGAAGACCTCTTCAACAATAGTGGACCAGCTGCTCCTCCAAGCTCAAAACCACCCAAGACCCTCAAGAACAACCTCTTAGAACCTCAGTAGCCAAGGGAAGGTGTAACACTATGTGTTTGTGTGCAATAGTAAGACACAAATACACTTATACACACACAAAGGTAAAAAGAGAGAGAGAAATAGGGATAGGTGAGACACAAACCCTAACCCTAATCCAGAGCTCTCCTCTGTATATTTTCTAACCTTTTTGTCCAACCTAAAGCCAAGAGGGGAGGGCTCCTCTTATAGAGGAGCCAATCTTGTAAAGCTTACTCAAGAAGCTAACAAGGAAGCCATCCCTCCATACACGTGTATGGAGGGGAACAAAATGCCATACAGCTGTATTAAAATATCTGCAAAAGCAGATGAACAATAGTTGGCTGCTCAAAATTGCCATTTTGGCAAAATGGACTGCCGACCGGCAACAAAGAATGCCGACCGGCAGTACACATTGCCGATGGCAACAAAACACCAGCCGGTGGCCTCTAGCCATGGCCAGTGATGTGTGGGGATGCCTCACAAGGCATTCCCTGCCCCTCCAAGGCAAAACACAAGTGTTTGGTGCAAAACCAGACACTAAACAGTCGAGTTCGGAGATCCTAAGGCAAAGCGCGTAGCTGAGACCTCCGGGAACCCCAAACGAACACAAACATGGATGGTCACCGGGTGTTCAAACAGTGACGTCCAAGTCTTGAGGACGGTCAAAAATGGGGTGTCTACAGTTGCCCCTCTTTGATAGAACTCGAAAGTCATAACAATAACGGGAGTGAGTGTCAAAGCCCAGAGATGACCCATTTTTGACAAGGTCGAAGACTCAGACAAACATGCAAGACAAACAAGGTATGCACCCGAAGGCGGGGCAAGATGCAAGACAATGCACAGAGCCGGACATAACTCATGATCATGCAAAGAAAGCTGTAATGAAGCATACATGTGACAATTTTAAGCTAGCATACACCAAACTACACTACAATGCAGAAAGGATATAAGAGAATTATGTAATTCTCGATACATCTCACTCGGAGGATACAATACCTGTGCGGCTCGACTGGTTGCACCAGCCTCAAATGAACCGTACATACAATATCATGCCTGCAAAGAAAACAACTCAACAGGTACGATGTTATTAGCAACATGCATGACAATGCAAAAGTGGATGCAAAATGATATGCAATGTATACAAAACAATGTATAAACAATGCAAATGAAGATGCAATGTAATTGAAACAATGCAAACTATATGCAAAGCAATTGAATCATGATCCAATCACGAGCGGTTCGAAACCACACCTATGTTAAATAGATTGATGGAGGTAACAAGTCTGTCTACCATAGAACGGTCAACTGAACTATGAGTAATGTAGACAGATGCAAGAACAAGTATTGGGGGGGATGACAAAGGTGGGGAAACGACCCGCTGGGGAAAGGACAACGATCCTAATGCCGGATACAAAAATTACACTATAATGTAATATATATGGATATGCTGGGGAGATGGCAATGGATATGGCACGCGGGCCAAACCAAATCTTGCCTAGGCAAAGCATGTACGCATACAAGCCATGTTTAACATAGAACAGTCTACTGAACTATGCTTCGACACGAGAAGTATGGGCACATACCAGACCAAGCTCAACATGGAAAGGCGCAAGCCATAAATGGAAGGTGATGCAATGAATGCATGCAAGCTACAACGCAATATCTACAAATATGCAATGGAATGGAAATGCAATATAATGGATATGGCCTGCGGGCCAAACCAAATCTTGCCTAGGAAGGGCATGTACACGTACAAGCTGCGTTTAACATAGAACGGTCCACTGAACTATGCTTCGACACGAGAAGTATGGGCACATATCGGACCAAGCTCAATCATGGAAAGGCGCGAGCCCTAGGCGGAGGTGATGCAATGAATACATGCAAGCGACAATGCAATATCCACTATATTCTAATGATGCATGACAATGCAACTATTTACGATGATGCATGACAATGCAATTATATGTTTTTGTTTTTGTTTTTGTTTTAGAAATGCGAATGATGCATGAAATGCATGTTGCATGGAATGCGCGACAACACGCGGCTTTTAAGATACATGACAATGTAAATGGACTGTGCACATCAATGCACTAAAGGTCTTGCACCTTCTGAGGATTTAAGGTCTCCTAGACCATCTAATACCTGTGCGGCTCGTCTGGTTGCACCAGCCTTAAATGAACCGTACATACAATATCGTGCCTGCAAAGAAAACAAACTTAACAGGTACAATGTGATTAACAATATGCATATTAATGTATTTGAAAATGCGTGACAGCGCAAAGCGAGTGGGAAGCATAACAATGTTGTGAAGGTACAGACATGTAAGTGGAGCGCGCGGTCTACGTAGGCAACAAAATTGATCAAAAACATGCGGTCTACACAAGCAATGAGATCGAACATAAGCATGCGGTCTACGCAAGTAGAATATGCGGTCTACGCGAGTAAAACATGCGGTCTACACAGGTAATGAAATTTGAACAAGCATGCGGTCTAAGCAAGCAAAACATGCGGTCTACGCAGGTAATGAAGTTGAACAAATCATGCGGTCTACGCAAGCAAAATATGCGGTCTACGCAAGTAATGAAGTTGAACAAATCATGCGGTCTACGCAAGCAAAACATGCGGTCTACGCAGGTAATGAAATTGAGCAAATATGCGGTCTACGCAAGTAATGAATTTGAACAAACATGCGGTCTACGCAAGTAATGAATTTGAACAAACATGCGGCCTATGCAAGCAAAACATGCGGTCTACGTAAGTAATGAAATTGAACATAAGCATGCAGTCTACGCAAGCAAAACATGCGGTCTACGCAAGTAATGAATTTGAACAAACATGCGGTCTACGCAAGCAAAACATGCGGTCTACGCAAGTAATGAAATTGAACAATCATGCGGTCTACGCAGGTAATGAAATTGAACAATCATGCGGTCTACGCAAGCAAAACATGCGGTCTACGCAAGTAATGAAATTGAACATTCATGCGGTCTGCGCAAGCAAAACATGCAGTCTACGCAAGTAATGAATTGAACAAATATGCGGTCTACGCAAGCAAAACATGCGGTCTACGCAAGTAATGAAATTGAACAATCATGCGGTCTACGCAAGCAAAACATGCGGTCTACGCAAGTAATGAATTTGAACAAGCATGCGGTCTACGCAAGTAATGAAATTTGAATAATCATGCGGTCTACGCAATCAAAACATGCGGTCTACGCAGGTAATGAATTTGAACAATCATGCAAAATGCAATGAGATGCGCAAAACCATGCGATGCATTTTAGACAACGTGAGCGCACAAGACAGTGCGATTGATATGCGATACGCATGGGGCAACTTTTGAGTTTTGTAAAAGCCAAAAGGATACGAAAAGGATACACCTTGCACGAATTCGAGTGCTACGCATAGAAGACACGACCCGAGGTCAAAACGGAGGCTAGTTGAGCATCGGAAATGCACTGTTTTGCAATGTTTTGAGCACTAAAGACCCTGGACCCCACACATGACTCAAACAAGGGTTCAGAAGGCTCCAAAATCACTGTAGGAGACCACCGAATGTCCACCGGCCATCAGAATGCACCACCGGCAGTCTATCGGCCTTCATAAAATTCCATCGGCACAATATATTGCCGACCGGCAAAGAGTGTGGCCGACCGGCAAAAACTCCCTGTATCGGGGCAGTTTTGTCAATTGGCCACGGGTCTTTTAAAATAGGGTTTCTAACCCTATTTTCTTCACTTCTCTTTGGTCGAAAATTGCCTCTCTCTCTCTCTAGAGTGTTTTCCTCCCTTGATTCTCTCCTTTTCTTGCGTTCTAGCTCCCATTTCGTTCTTCGATTCGCAATCTCCTTCGCGTTTCGGACATTTTCAACTGAACGAAACTTCGTTCGGTGTTTCTTTCTTGATTTTCGCCACTCGGGGCTTGTTTCCCTCGAGTTTTTCTCGATACCCGTGCCTTTTCCGTATTCCAACTTTTCTGGCCTTTTTCGACCCTCTCGGGGTTTGACTTTTTGTTGACTTTTCACCTTCTTGCCCAGTTTTTCGTCTTCCGGCCATTTTCGCATTCTCTTCGAGATGGCGGACGACCTTCCACAAGGCGGGGCCCCTCCAGAGCACGAGATAGACCCTGAGGTCGAGCCCTTGCCACTCCGTGTCCGGCCGTTCGATCCAGAGACCTACAGGCCTACGGTTCATGAGATGCTTCCTGACGGACTACGCCAGTTTAGGAGCTTTGATAGGCACGTGCCACCCGAGCTACTACTGCGTGAGTCTACCTCCCACCTGTCCTTCGGCGCTTCCGAGGTAACTTTCCGTCTTTGCTGTACTTTCTGTAATGTAGGATGCAAAACTGTCATAGCTGGTTATGCTCTTTAACTACTTAACTCTGATATGCTGTATACTGTAGTTGATCGTAAACATACGTGCAACTGATATCTGTTTGAGACTGATACATGCACACACACTGCACTGACCCCGAATCACCCAAACACACGACGCACACTGTATTTCACTGCATACACACTGGTACCCGTTATTGGCTTGAGTCTGAAAACATGCACGCATGCCGTATTTGCACTGAACCATTCGAACTCACTGACGCATCATACGTCGTAGTTCACTGTAAGTACACCGGCACCCGGTATTTGTTTGAATCTGTTAAAACTAGCACGCATGCTACATCTGCCCTGAACCACCCAAACACGCTGACACATCACACGTTGTAGTTCACTCTGAGTGCACCGGCACCCGGTATTTGTTTGAATCTGTTAAACCTTGCACGCATGCTACATCTGCCCTGAACCAACCAAACACGCTGACACACCACACGCTGTAGTTCACTGGCAAGCACACCAGCACCCGGTATCTGTTTGAATCCGAAAACATACACACATGCTGTATACCTATATGCTTCTTAGAACTGCATTTTGAATATTGCCTTACAATTGTTGTTTTTGATTACAGAGGGATTCCCATACCATCCGCGGGTATGGGAACACCGGCGCTCGGGACTGGTACCTTGAGCTGCCAGATGCGGTTCGTGACATCGTCGACGAGGCCGGCTTTGGCATCTTCTGCAGGGGGTTCTCTCGACTGACTACCTGCAGGCCCTTGCTCGCTGCTCTAGCGGAGAGGTGGTGGGATACCACCGACTCCTTCCACTTCTCTGTCGCAGGGGACATGATGATGACCCCTTACGACTTTTCAATGCTTACTGGCATTGGGGTAGGGGGTGATCCGATCCCCTTCGACACGGATATGGACGAGTGGGACGCTGCCCAGCTGTACCTGCTCGGTACTCAGCCTCCCCTCGCTCGAGCGGGGTTCGTTTGGTACTCGTGGTTTGAGAGCCACTTCCGGATCCAGCCGGCCTTGGTAGAGGAGGCGCAGATGTCCCCAGAGGAGGTGGACCAGTATGCGCGGGGCTTCATCATGTTCCTCTTCGGGACGACTCTTTTCGCCGATCGGGCGAACACCGTGCCCTTATGCCTGTTGAGCGCGCTGGTGGACGTTAGGCACATCTGTCATTATGACTGGGGTGGCGCCGCTCTGGCCACTTTGTATGGTTATATGAGCTCTTCTTCCCGCCTCAGCGGACAGCTCCTTGGTGGCTACTGGCGAGCCTGCGAGGTACGTCTTCTTCCCCTTTTACATTTCTGCTTCCTGTTTTTTGTATTCTGTACACTGCACATATACTGTACACTGCCCACACTGACTGTACACTGCACACCTGGCACACATATACTCTGCTTTACACTGACTGCACACTGCACACACTGTACACTCTGCACAATACACTGCACAACACACGGTTCTGCTATTTCTACTTTATTCTGTATTCTGCCTTATCTGATAGTCATACTGATATCTGTTCTGCAGTTGTGGGTGTATGCCTACTTTCCTAGGCTTGCTCCAGTACCCGATGAGGAGATCCCACTCGGCGTCCCCTTCTCTCATCGCTTCGATGTGCGATGCGTACGGAGACCACGGGAGTCTCTCATTTTCTTTCGTCGATACTTCGACACCATCACCGCTGCGGAGGTATGTTCAACTTTAGAGTTTATTTTTTGGCTTTGCTTAGCACTATATGTTTTCAATAACAGATAGATAATAAACTGCATTTCATTTTCAGATCACCTGGCAGCCCTGGGTTCCATTGCCGGCCGTGGTGAGGGATCATTATGAGGGCTCAGGGGAGGCTGCCCGTTGTCGGATCCTGTTGGAGGGCCCGGTCTGTCGGGCTTGGTACCTGGGCGAGCGTTTCTTGCGTCAGACCCTAGGTTTACCGGAGCAGATAGTGCCGGGTCCACCTCCTGCCCACATGAGAGACACAGAGAGGTTCACCGTCCGGGAGATGAGGAACTACACCATCGGCTGGAGAGCAAAGCATCATCGAGGCGAGGGCGACTACGCAGAGTACGTCCGGACCTATATTATACGACCCTTGAGCGGTGGTCGTCGAGCTGAGGGGGAGAGGCCCGCGGCGCCGGCAGCTGGAGCGGGAGCTGGGGCTGGAGCGGGCACATCGAGGAGGGCTCGAGGGCATGGTAGGAGCGGAGCTCGGGGGGGACGGGGGACTGGCTTGCCCACCCTGCCCACTGTACTGTCATATAGAGAGCAGGATGGGGCGACCTACCAGATCCCCTTTGCTTCTCCCCCGGCTGGTCATGAGTTAGCCGGCATCCCCAACTTGCCTCCGGTATGTATTACTTCATTTTGCATCTTGTATCTAGCATTTGATTTCAGTTTATTTGATATTCCGCAGAACACTGATGTATCTTATACTCTTGCAGGCGTCCTCCGGGTACACCCGGCAGTCCGTGGAGTTGAATACCTCCATGATGGGGATGCTGCAGCGGACCTTCGACCTTCTGGCCCTCTACAGTATTCCGGTATGCCCTTCTGACGATAGTCTCAAACCATTCATAAGCATGATTCGCATAATCTGATGCACGACACAACACCTGATACACTGATCTCACAGCATCTGATACACTGCATACAGTGCATTTATACACTGTACTCTGCAATGATAAACTGCCCACGGCATTCACACACCGTATACTGCATTCTGCACTGCTACACTGCTCTCGGCATTCACACACTGCACTCATACTGCACTGATACACTGCTCACAGTATTCTGATGTGTTTACCTTTTTATACTTTTCAGCCTCCCTTCCAGATTCCTCCGGTGGGCGGTGCTCCAGCTGGGCCTTCTATTCCTGCTCGAGGAGGCGTGGAGATACTGCACGTCCCCGTACCAGGGGAGGGCGTACTCATGTCGGGAGTAGTTCTCGGGTGCCGACCCCTGATGACGATGACGATGATGATGACGAGTCCGAGGCAGAGGCAGAGGCCGGGTCATCTGAGGAGGCTGGAGACGACTCAAACTCAGGCTCAGATGGTGACGCTGATGATGATGCCCCTGGACCTTCGTCCAGGAAGAGGGCGAGGGCAGATCCCCGGGCCCGAGACTACTGATGATGACCCAGATTGCTGTTTTTCTTCCTTTTGTACTTTTTTGTTTTCACTTTCTTTTTTTTTTCTCTTCGCTGGTAGTTAGATTACCTTGTACTGCCGCAGGCAGATTTTTGTTTTCCTCAAAACTTTGTACTTAAAAAAGATTATGAAATGAACAAACTTTTTGTTTAAAAAGTGTTACATTTACATATCTCATGTATTGGATCGCATCACATCATGTTACACCTCAATGTAAATGTAATTGATCTGTGGTCTGAATGTTGAACACTTGCATTGTAATAACAAGATAACCAAACCAAGTAACAGCAAAGCAACCCGCACAAACCACTGCTTAACCTGAACACACGACCCATACTCTGCTGAGGATTAATCTGCATACAGCCCATAACCCAACACTTGGTTTATTCTGCACACGACAAACTTTAAACAAAACAGCCCAATCTGACAGGACGACCTTCAAAGGTGAAACCGGCTAGGGTTGAAACATGCTCGGATGCCCCAACTTTTCCCTTCCTTCTTTTGGTTCACCCAAATGTAGAGAATGGCATAGCATTCCGAGCATAAATGATTAACTTTCGAAATTAAATAAGGGTTTTCAACCGGGGTATCGAGCCTACAACTGAACATAGTGGGGAGGACTCAAACAAAAAGGGTACACGACCTAAACACAATGAGACACGCTCGGAAGAGACCTAAAACAAAGGTTGAGGTAGACAAAACAAAAGACACGACATACAGACGCGTTAACGACAACGGGGGACCTCAGATCACGAGGAGCCAGTTTCTCTGGGCATTGTTTCCCACCCTTTTCTCATTTGTGATTCTCACATCACTCTGGCACTCAAGCTCGGTTTTTCTCTCAAACCCCTTTGGCTCGCTTTTTCTCTCAACTTACACCTCTCTATTCTTTATTCTCTCATTTTTCGTCCCTCCCCAAGGTGATTAATGAATGAATAGGAAGTTGCGGGTTCATGCCCGATGCCGTTAGCTCACAGCTATTTCTTCTGGTGGGTAGAGTGCCCTCCTGGCAAGTACGTTGACGACAAGGAAAAGACAGAACGCCTGACTCAACTGTGCCCCTAGTTCATCATTTTGACTATTTTTTGTTTTAGTTCTACTTAAAACAGTTTTGATCAAGATGAGAGTCGGATTAACGTACTTGCTCGATTTTTGATTTGAAAACCATGCAAGTCAGGCTGTAAGCACTGAAAATTTTCCTTTTTGGGTCCTAGAAAATGGTCCAGTTTTGGAAAACGAAATAGTTTTCGAGAAAATAGTCAACCTCAGTAAAAATTTTCAAAAACTATTTTTGCAAACGGATGATGCTCAACGAGCATGGAACTTACTCTTTGAGATGCGCAACCTCGGATCGGAGGCAATGAAAAATTGCCCCTGGCTTGAAGAACGCCGCACGGCAACGGAAAATTGCCCTTGGTTTGAATAGCGGCTCACGACGACTCGTGGCAACGAAAAGTTGCCCCTTGTTTGGATGGTGCCGCAGCAGTCCGCAAACAGTCTTCATTGGTGGTGGTCGAACTCTTGGACACAGAGATGATGAAGACGGTTATAACAGACATAAGGACACAATCACCTTGGAAGGTGTTGGCGACTAGACTTTGGGATGAAGTCGAAACCATTGCATGGACCGAGACGCTATGAAAGCTTTGGGGGCTGGACTTCAGAATGAAGTTTCCTACGTATCTCAAACATGGGAATCAAGCCTTACGTAGTTCCGGTTAAGGTACACTCGGGTATTTTAACCTTCACTTTTCAGGCTCTAACTTTTGCCAAGGTGCCCGATGCGGGTTTTCGACCTTGCGAGCTTCTTTTCATTTTCTTTTGTGTTCATTTCTTTTTCTTTTCTTTTTCGCATTTTTTCTTTTCTTTTCTGTATTTTTTTGTATATTTTTTTTGCTTTTTGTATTTTCTCTTGCTCTAACTTTTGCCTGGGTCGCCCTTCCGGGTTTTCGGCCCAGCGAGCCTCTTAAAGGGTAAAAGTGTAACAAGTCCATGTCAAATGGTTTCTGAAGTTGAAGCCTCTCTGTATCTAGGAGAACGGCTGTTGCAATGATTTGTAGAAGAATCCATCTCGGTTGCTCCACAAGCTTCTTCCGGCGAGATCTAATCCTTCTGATTCGGCTTTGGTGCCTCTTGCTCGAGGGCTGCTTCAGAACTGGCCACGCGGGCCTCCCCCGACAGTTGACCGTTGAATGTTCCGGATGAGTTCGTGGTTCAAAACAAACAGGTCGAATCTTGAGGCTGAGAGCGATCCTAGGCTGCACAATCTCAAGAGCGGTTCCACACAGGTCTTCACAGGACCGTGTAAAACATTTGTTTTTGGAAGTTTTTAAGAAAGCGACGAATCGCTCGTGCCGAAGATAGTGTCGAACCAATCTGGATCAAGCCGGGGTCCTTCCCAGTACTCACGCTGACAAGCATGGTTTCATTCGTTAAAAAAAGGCTTAGCATGCTTCTCTTTCTCTCAAAATGATCAAAATTTTGCAAAACCCGATGAATTCTTTCCTCTTTGTTTTTATCACCGCAGTGTTCAAAAGGGGTTTTTGAAAAACTTAGGCTAATGCAATGAGTTTGGCGCGCAGGAGAGCAGGCGAGATGTACTGTCAGCCCATTCAAGTCCTCTGGCACAACTAACTTACACTGGAAGCAAGCATGAAAATGAGATAGCCACCGCTATTTCATTCAGATTTGTTGGTATAACTGGCCCCTCGGCAGAAACAGACTCAAAAACAAAAACGGGTAATTACAAGACAAAACGGTGTTCGAGGCAACAACCCCGGAATCATCTGGTATTCTATACAAAGGGGACTGACTCGATACAACAAGACAGCCCCTTAAGCAAAAAGACTGACTCAAGACAAAGAGACAGACTCAAAACAAAAGACTGACTCGATACCCAAGCCAGAATTTACAAAACTAGCGTTCACCGATGCTCAAAATTGCGTGCCAGATGCCACATCCAAAATATACCGAATGCTGCCCGCAGGTGGTTCACTCTCTGATTACATACTTGCAGTATCTGTGTCCTCAAAATCCAATAACTGGGTGGTAACGGACTTGGCTGAGGTGGACGGGAGGATAACCTCGTTGTCGATCAAATCTTGCACCTCATGACGGAGGCGGAAACAATTTTCGGTTGCATGGCCTGTCTGCTGGTGGTACGCGCAATACTGGGTAGCATCATGCGTGGTAGGGAGATTCTTCAGGAGAGGCCGAGGCTCCAAGGGTTTAAGGTGCCCCCTCTCGGCAAGGATCTGAAGTGCCTTAGACAGCGGCATGTAGAGAGCATGAAAGACCCTGCGCCCTCGGGGCAGGTATTTTGAAGTCTGAGCGTTCTTACTAGACGCAAGAGCGAAAGGGTCGGCAGGCGCCACCTTGGCTTTCTGATCTTTCCCGGGTGCCGGGCAGGGAATAGGAGGAACTGTTCTGGCATGACGGGGCCTATCCCGATTTTCAGGCTGACTTGAACTACCCTCAGGTGGAGTGGGGAGAGCATCCTCCACAATTTTTGCCACAGCTACGGATATCTGTTGCTTGTTCATCCTCCCGGCTTTCAAAGCCTCGACTGCCCGCAACAGTTGTTCAATGGGATCGGCATCTGCCTTCACTTTGTCTTTTCCTCTAGCCTCAGCCTGATCGAGGGTTTGGGTTGATGTTGGTATGTCATTACCATAGCTGGAGGCCATCTCCGCTTGGCTAAGTTCAATCACAATTCTCCCCAACAACGGGGGCTCCTGGGGTACAAAACTCCCGGCATATGGTGCGGCTAGAGGTGAAGCTGACATTCCGTAGGCGAGATCCGCCACAGACCTCTGGAGATCACCTATCATCCCCATTAGTTCAAATGTAGTAGGCTCGCGAGCCTGGTATAGCTGGGGGGCCCAGACCGGGTGCGCAACAGGCGACTTGGGTGGATGTGACATATCAATGTTGGTCTCACTTTGTAGAGCGATCCCTTGATCTAATGCAGCTGTCATAACCACGATCTCTTCTGAATTCTGCGTCGTCATAAGTCCTGCCTCAACAAGGGGGAGCACTAGCTATTTTGTACCAGCTGTCCGAACTGAAAGAGACAAGAAGCAGCATTTCAGCCCAAATGGATCAAACACGGGTGTAGCGGAACAACTGTACTCTACTGCAGATCACTGTTCCCCAGAAATCACTGTCCCCGAAACTGAACTAATACCCGCAGATATAACTGATTTCTCGACAACACTGATACTGATGCCCTCAGGTCTAATACTCAATCTTGCAAACTGATAAGTACGTTCCTGTAGAGATACACTCTAAAAGCACATAGCAAGTAAAGAGAGCCAAAACACCCCTATGTTGGGGTAGGGTTTACCTATCCTATTTTGTCAGGAGCTAGGGTTCCACTATGCACGCAGCAGTTTCAAACAACCTAACATCGGGTAAGCAACCTGTCCTAGCTTGGAATGGTCACTATGGATCCGAATATGCACTAGGTCGAATGGTCGAAAAGGGTGCCCCGGTAAAAACCGGGGTTTGTATTCCCATACTGTCAGAGCCCATAACCGGTCAGCCTTATGGTCATGCCTTGACAAGACAAGCCTCCGGCAAACCGTTCAAGAATGCCAGATGGCAAACACGGTGTCCTAGGCGCACCAATGCACATGCAATGCAAAGAGACACATAAATGAAATCAAAACAGGATATCATGAGTTCGAGTCAAGCTCTCTAAACTCCCCAGCGGAGTCGCCAAAAACTGTAGACGCGCCCGCGTGGGGGCCCTCGCTACAGTTCAGACTCAATTTGTGTCACGGTTCTTAATCTGAACCAAAGAGTCCAAATCCGGCAAATCGTTTTGAGAAACAGATTTTTTTGAAAGAAGTGCCAAACATGGACTACTTTGCCAGATACAGAGTCGCCACCTAAATATTTTTTAAGGGGGAAATTTAGGAAACCCTGACTCGGTGCCAAAGGCCACGTGTCCGTCATCACCAAAGTTGCCTCGGCTCGGGAACTTGAGTACGATTGGGGAAGGTCAGCTATGAGCACCCCCTCTCGCCCGATCCGAAGATCGGCCTTTACTAACCGTGATATCCAGTTTTGAAAACGTTATGTGTTCTTATTCCATTTATTTGCCTAGAATTACTATGTTATGCGCACAACACACAAGTACAGACTAGATTGCCTAATTTGGAAATAAACATTGCATATCCGTTTGTCTTGAAAAACACTTTGGAATTTGCTACTCGCAAGTAGGCTAAAATACGGATTTCAACGAGTTTTTCCAACTCAGACAATCCAACTTTCACCCACAGGCATTCAAACAGTTTATCACATGAGCATCTAGCCGCATAGTAAGCATGCCGTCATGATAGCATTCACACGCATGCGATATGCTAAAGCATGAAAATACTTACATCGTGCTCCGTGCCAAAACAATAAACTAGTTAGCCAACATGCATGATCCTAGTTCATGTCAAATTGACTAATGCAACACATACATGATGCAATTAGAGTAGGCTCAGCTAACCTAAACATGGCATGTGAAATGCGATCAATTGATGCATGTATTCAATTTGGAATCGAAGTACAAATGCAGTTAGCATGATGTACCGAGCCTGGTGCATGCAATACAAATGCATGGATGCACGCATGCATAGCATAAGGTATGCTAATTTTAAAAAATGCCCTATTACTAACCATCAAAGCAGGTAAGTAAAAGGGAGAAAGAAGTGGGGGTTGGAAGACATGCACACACTCACCCACACTTATTACAGATTCGCCCTCGCTCGGAGGGACCAAATAAATATTACAGATAATTAACCTACAAGCTAATTAAATATTACAGGCCATCTAATTAGCTAAGCAAATTAACTAATCTAGGGAAAACAGATAAACCGCCTCGGGAAGAGAGCCCAATGCAATACATGCTCGGTCCTACTCGGAAGTACACTGCCATGCGCAAGCTGCCTCTGTTTTCCCTGTTATACTCCTCTGAAGACTGTCGAAGTCTCAGAATTGCTTCTCTGGATATTGGGGGACACCACCGGCTGAGTAGGATGGCCACCGACAGTGGTATGTGATCACCGGCCGTTGGTGAAGCTATCGACCTAGGAAAGACCTCAAACATGGCAAAATAAGCACAAAAGCTTCACAAAGCTAGACCTAAAACATGCTTGAACAATGGTTTACAACCTAAGGCATGTTAAGGCCTAAACATGGCATTAGAAGGTAGGTATGCTAAGCATGCATGGTGTACCAAAACCAATTAAAAACAGAGGCATATTATGACATAATAAGCACAAAAATCAACTAAGGCATGGTCAACATGAAGCTTAGCTAGGTGCTCCCTCAAGAGGCCAAAAATGGTCATTTTCAAGGACAACAAGGAGAGGGGGTGACCCTCTCCTTTTTGGGACTTTAAGGCACCATCCTTACCACTGAAATCCCTCAAGATTTCAGTGGTGAGGAGGCCCAAACACCAAAGTCCCGGAGCTCACTCAAAATGGCTCAAAATGGGGCCTTTCAAGGCCTAAGAGGGGTCAAACACCTCCAAACCACAAAACACTCTAAATAAAATATTTAGAGGGCATAAAAACAGAAATTTTTTATGTTATACACTAAGCTCAAAAACAGTTCTAAAATAGGCAAAAACAATATGCAAGAATGGGGAATAAAATGGCAAGATTGTTACCCTTGAAGGCCTCTTCAACAATGGTGGACCAGCTGCTCCTCCAAGCTCAAAAGCACCCAAGAACCTCAAGAAAAACCTCTTAGGGAAGGTGTAACACTATGTGTTTGTGTGCAATAGTAAGACACAAATACACTTATACACACACAAAGGTAAAAAGAGAGAGAGAGAAATAGGGATAGGTGAGACACAAACCCTAACCCTAATCCAGAGCTGTCCTCTGTATATTTTCTAACCTTTTTGTCTAACCTAAAGCCAAGAGGGGAGGGCTCTTCTTATAGAGGAGCCAATCTTGTAAAGCTGACACAAAAAGCTAACAAGGAAGCCATCCCTCCATACACGTGTATGGAGGGGAACAAAATGCCATACAGCTGTATTAAAATATCTGCAAAAGCAGATGAACAGTAGTCGGTTGCTCAAAATTGCCATTTTGGCAAAATGGACTGCCGACCGGCAACAAAGAATGCCGACCAGCAGTACACATTGCCGATGGCAACAAAACACCAGCCGGTGGCCTCTAGCCATGGCCGGTAATGTGGGGGGATGCCTCACAAGGCATTCCCTGCCCCTCCAAGGCAAAACACAAGTGTTTGGTGCAAAACCAGACACTAAACAGTCGAGTTCGGAGATCCTGAGGCAAAGCGCGTAGCTGAGACTTCCGGGAACCCCAAACGAACACAAACATGGATGATCACCAGGTGTTCAAACGGTGACGTCCAAGTCTTGAGGACGGTCAAAAATGGGGTGTCTACACTATGCTTTAACGTGAAAAGTATGGGCACATGCTAGACTAAGCTTAACATGGAAAGGATGCAAGCAATAAATGGACAATGCAGTACGTGCGCGCAATATATGCTATATGCAATGCAATAGACATACTAGATGATGTAGTAGTTTGGAAGTGAAGATACCTTACAAGGGCAATTGGCAATGACCTACCTCATGCTGCTGGGGATCTTTCGCTTCTTCTTGGTTGAACCACAGGTACTACTTTTCTCCCTGGCCATGGTCGCAGCTTTCCCTATTCTCCAACATGGTGACAGACTAGGTTGGATCAATATCCAGAATTGAGGCGCATACAGATGCTATCTCAATCTATGGGGCTGCCATACAGATTTCAAATCGAGGATATACCTCTGGGTATTTAAACCAGACTTTAGTCTCGGAAATCCCAAACCTTTGCGTTTTAGGCATAAGCCATTCGAACTTTAGTTTCCACCGTCTCAGTTGGTCTCCTAGGAACTCACCGCGAACACAGGCAGGTGGCTATACCAGACCACTGGAAGTCGTTCGGGCACGACAAACACCAAAGGAATTGCACCTTTAGAGGATTTAAGGTCTCCTAGACTGGGAGAGTGCATAAGACAGTGCGAATAAAGATGCAGGATTTAAGGTCTCCTAGACTAGACGATAAAACAGATATGATGCAATGAATGTAACAGATGTAATGCAATAGATAATATAGTAGATGTAAAGGAGGTAACGCACTCCAACCACGCTGGAAATGTGAGAGGAGGAAGAACAAAGAAAACCAATCAGGAGCGCGTTCTACGCAACCTGAGATAAATTCCAAACACGCCGAACTCGTGTGAGGAAAGGAACACTCAAACCACGTTGAAATCGTGAGAAGAGGCCCGAAAACAACCGCCCAGGTGCGCACTCGACGCAACCTGAGATGAATTCCAAACACGCTAAAATCGTGTGAGGAAAAGAACACTCTAACCATGTTGAAATCGTGAGAAGAGGCCCGAAACCTCTCAGGTGTGCACACAACGCAACCCGAGATGAATTCCAAACACGCTGAAATCGTGTGAGGAAAAGAACACTCTAACCATGCTGAAATCGTGAGAAGAGGCCCAAAACCGCTCAGGTGTGCACACAACGCAACCTGAGATAAATTCCAAACACGCTGAACTCGTGTGAGGAAAGGAACACTCAAACCACGTTGAAATCATGAGAAGAGGCCCGAAAACAACCGCCCAGGTGCGCACTCGACGCAACCTGAGATGAATTCCAAACACGCTAAAATCGTGTGAGGAAAAGAAGACTCTAACCACACTGAAATCATGAGAAGAGGCCCGAAACCGCTCAGGTGTGCGCACAACGCAACCTGAGATAAATTCCAAACTGGCCGAACTCGTGTGATGAAAGAAACACTCAAACCATGCTAAAATCGTGAGAAGAGGCCCGAAAACAACCGCCCAGGTGTGCACTCAATGCAACCTGAGATGAATTCCAAACAAGCTGAAATCGTGTGATGAAAAGAACACTCTAACCACGCTGAAATCATGAGAAGAGGCCCGAAACCGCTCAGGTGTGCGCACAACGCAACCCGAGCTGAATTCCAAAAACGTTGAAATCGTGTGAGGAAAAGAACACTCTAACCATGCTGAAATCGTGAGAAGAGGCCTGAAAATAACCGCCCAACGCATCTACAACGCAACCTGGGATAAATTCCAAACACGCTGAAATCGTGTGAGGAAAAGAACACTCTAACCACGCAGAAATCGTGACAAGAGGTCAGAAACCGCTCGGGCTCACGCTTCATGAGCCCCGAGATAAGTTCCAAACATGCTGAAATCGTGTGAGGAAAGGGACACTCAAATGATGCTGAAATCATGAGAGGAGGTCCGACACAAATTAGCAGGCGCATGCTCGGCGTAACTTGAGAAGGTCCCGGAGGACAAAGATCCTAAACGTAGCTCGACGTAAAAAGATAAACGATAGAAGATAACACAAGATGCAAATAATGCAAGTAAGGTGTGCATGACAATACAAGTGGAAGAGTGCATAACAATGCGGGTGGAAGGGTGCATAACTTTGAAGCAGGCTTGATCTTGTGCTTGAGGTAAAGGCACACTCATACTTCGGAGCGTTGACAATGCTTGACAAGGTACATCCGGAATACAATCACGAAATTTTCTGAAGTTGAAGCACACTCAGATGCTTCGATTTTCGCTCTTTTTCTTTTGCTTTGTAGTCCGGAACCAATATAGCTTTAGATAGGTCTTGGTTCTACTGTTCTCACATGACCTGGGTTGAACCCTGCAGTTTATGAAAGAACCAAATGCTGTTTTGCACAAACATGGAGAACAACACAGCACTCTGAGCACAAAACGATTCATTTTTGAAATTGAAATGAGAAAAGGGTTCTTAACCGGGTATTGAGCCTACAACTAACCACAGCCAAAACGACTCAACAACGAAAAACAAAGGTAGAACAACCTAAATACAACTCAACAAAGGGAAAACAAGATAAAAAAAAAAAAAAAAAACCTAAACACATCTATTGGCACTCAAACGACTCAAAACAAGAATCGAGACAAACAAAACACACAGACACAACACTCAGCTGTGTTACAAAGGCAAGAGACCTCTCGATGCACGAGGAGCCAATTTCTCCGGGCATTGTTTCCCACCCTTTCTCATTTGTGATTCTCACATCACTCGGCCCTCAGGCTCTGTTTTTCTAAAAAGCCCTTTCCCTCACTTTTTCTCTCAGCGTACATCTCTCTATTCTCCAATCTCTCATTTTTTATCCCTCCCCTGGGTGGTTGATGGATAAACAGAAAGTTGCGGGCTCTTGCCCCTAGCATTTCGCTAGTTTCTTTTTCTTCTACGCACAGCTAGTGAGTTCCTCCCACAGAGGAGTTGCGCTACAACTGGGTGTGTAGCAAATCAGTAGCTGACACTAGTTGACGATGCTCTGCTCAGGAGTTTGGATGTGATCAGATCTGTCCAGATGAGGGAGTGGAATATCTTGATCCATTCCAGCTCGTGCTTCGCACTTGGCTTGATATCTCGTTGTTTGGAGGATAAGAGAGCTTTCAGCCCTTTACTGACAGCTTCAGTTGTACCTTTCTAGCAAGTGCGTTGATAAAGGGGAAAAGACAGAAAGCCTGACTCAACTGTGCCCCTAGTTCATCATTTTGACCATTTTTTGTTTTTTGTTTTTTTTTGCTTTTGCTAAAACCATTTTAACCAAAATGAGAGTTAGATTAACACGCTTGTTCGATTTTCTGATTTGAAATCATTCAAGTCACGTTATGAGCATTGAAAATTTTTCTTTTTTGGGTCCAAGAAATGGTCCAGTTTTGAAAAATGGAATACTTTTCGAGAAAATTAGTCAACCTCAATAAAAATTCTCAAAAACTGTCTTTGCAAATAGCCACTGCTCGACGAGCACAGAACCTACTCTTTGAGATGCACAACCTCAGATCCATAGCAGTGGAAAATTGCCCCTTGTCTAAATGGCACTGCACGGCAACGAAAAGTTGCTCTTTGTCTAAATGGCACTGCAACGCGCTGTATGGCAATGGAAAGTTGCCCCTTGTTTGAATAGCACCGCAACACACTGTACTCAGTTTTCAAAGTGACGATCACAACCGAACTCTCAGATAACAAGAAGACAAAGATGACCAGAACCATCACATCGACACAATCGAATTTGACGTGTTTTACGGCTAGACTTTAGAATGAAGTTGCCTGTGTATCCCAAACATGGGAATCAGACCTTACGTAGTTCGGGGTTAAGGTACACTCGGGTATTAACCTCTCCTTTTGCGCTCTAACTTTTGCCAAGACCGCCCTTCCGGGTTTTCAACCTTGCAAGCTATGTTCTTCTTTTCTTTTCAATTCTTTTCATTTCTTTTCTACTTTTTTCTTTTTCATTTTTTCCTTTCCTTTTCTTCATTTTTCTTCTTTTCTTCTTTTTTTTATTCTTTGCATTTTTCTTTTTTTTCTTTTTCTTCTTTTTCTTGCTCTAACTTTTGCCTGGGTCACCCTTCCGGGTTTTTAGCCCAGCGAGCCTCTCAAGGGTAAAAGTGTAGCTTTGTCCATGCTAAATGGTTCTGAGATCTCGAAGCCATCTGAATCCGGGAGAATGGCTGCTGCTTGCTGATGATGTTGGAGTCCATCCTATGGGGGTTGAATTTGCCCATAGTGGATAGGAACTCAGTTGTCCTTCAGTAATACTTTCTTCTTTCCTCCCCTCTGGGATTTGGCATTCTTGCCGATCTTTGTTGACTTGCAGAATGATCCATCTTCGGCTCTTTGAGGGCATCAGACATTTTTGCCCCTAGTTCGAGGGGAGGCTTCTGGCCTAACTTCACAAGCTCGTTGATCTAACTTTCTGACCTTGTTGATCTGACTTTCTTGCCCCTAGTTCGTGGGCTGCGTCAAATCTGGCCACACAGGCCTCCTTTGATGGTTGACCATTGAACATTCTGAATTCAAGTTCAATGTTTGAAAGCAAAAGGGATCGAGTCACGAGGCTGAGAGCAATCCTAAGGTGTACAATCACAAGAGCGATTCCATACAGGTATTCGCAGAACCACGCAAAATATTTTTTTTTGAAATCTTTTAAAAAAATGACTAATCACTCGCGCGGAAGACAATGTAGAACTAATCTGGATCAAGCCAGGATCCTTTTCAGCACTCACATTAACATACATGATCTCATTCATTAAAGGCTTAGCATGCATCTCTTTCTCTCAATTGATCAAAGTTTTGCAAATCCCAAGGAATTCCTTCCTCTTTGTTTTTATCACAATGTTCAAAAGGTTTTGAAAAACTTAGGTCAATGCAATGAGTTCAAGGCACAGAAAAGACAAAGTTTTTAGTCAAATACCGCCACCTCATTTAGAACTTCTGGCACAACTGGCACAAGGTAGAAGCAAGCACAAGAGCGCGAAAAAACACTGCTGTTCCATTCAAAACTGTTGGCACAACTGGCTCCAAGGCAGAAATAGTGTCAAAAAGAAAGCAAAGAGACAAACACAAAACAAAATAGTGACATCCGAGGTAACACCCCCGGAATCACCCGACTCCAACGCAACAGGACAGACTCAATACAACAAGACAAACTCAACAGGACTGACTCGATACAACGAGACAGATTCAATAGGACTGACTCGATACAACAAGACAGACTCGACAGGACTGACTCGATACAACAAGACAGACTCAATACCCAAGTCAGAAAGTAGAATAAACAGCATTCGCAAATGCTCAAAATAGTGCGTGCCATCCATCACATCTGGAGTAAACTGGGCACCGACAGCAAGTGGTTCATCCCCTGATCACATAACAACACAGGTCCAGAGTACCCGAGGGATATCAGACCCTTCTAGAGCTATGGTTCCAAGACTACTTAGCAAGAGAGAAAACAGACAGCACCTACGCCTGATTTCACCAAAACAGATATGAGCAAAGAAGAATGACCCTTGCTCTCTACTGAATTCTGCCCAAAACTCTGCCTGTAAACCGATACCCTCAGGTAAAACTAATTCTCCAAATACTGATACTGGTGACCTCAGGCCGGATACCCAGACTTGCAAACTGATACATGCATTCCTGTAGAGACGCACTATAAAAGCACATAACAGATAAGTGAGAGCCAAAACACCTCTATGTTGGGATAGGGTTTCCCTGTCCTATTTTGTCAGGAGCTAGGGTTTCACTACGCACGCAGCGGTTTCAAACAACCTATCGGGTAAGCAACCTGTCCTAGTTTGGAATGGTCACTATGGATTCCGAATATGCACTAGGTCGAATGGTCAAAAAGGGTACCCCAGTAAAACCGGGGTTTGTGTTCCCATACTGACAGAGCCCGTAACCAATCAACCTTATGGCACACAGCCTCAGGCTAACCGCTCAGGAATAGTAGATGGAAAACACGGTGTCCTAGGCGCACCAATGCAAAACGCGATGCAAAGAAACACATAAGTGTAGTCAAAACAAGATATCATGAGTTTGAGTCAAGCTCTCTAACTCCCTAGCAGAGTCGCTAGAAACTGTAGATGTCCCATAACGTCCCGGGGGAAAATCTCTCGTTTTGTTCGTTTTGGGCTTACTACAGTTCGGACTCAAATGTCACGGTTCTTAACCTGATTTTGCAAAGTGCAATGTAAGATTGATAAATCACCAAAGAGTCCAAATCCAGCAAATCATTTTGGCAAATAGATTTTTAGAAAGAAGTGCCAAACATGGACTGCTTTGCCAGATACAGAGTTGCCACCTAAATATTTTATTTGGGGAGAATTTAGGAAACCTTGACTCGTTTGTCTAAGGCCACGTGTCCGTCATCACCAAAGTTGTCTCGGCTCGAGAACTTGGGTACGATTGGGGAAGGTCAGCTAGGAGCACCCCCGCTCGCCTGATCAAAGATCGGTCAATACTAAACATGATATCTCGTTTTTGAAAACACATGCATTCTCATTCCGATTAATTAGCTAGAATTACTATGTGATGCGCACAGAAAAACAAGTATAGACTAGATCGCCTAATTTGGAACAAAGCATCGCATATCCGTTTGTATGGAAAATGGTTCGAGGTTTGCTACTTGTAAGTAGGCTAAAACACGGGTTTCGACGAATTATTCCAACTCAAGCAACCCAACCTTCACCCACAGGCATTCATGCAGTTATATCACATAAGCATATAGCCTCATGGTAAGCATGCTGTCATGGCAACACTCACACTCATGCAAGGATGCTAAAGTCTAACCATAATAAGCGGTTAAATAAAAGAGAGAAAGACGTGGGGTTGGAAGACATGCATCACACATGCGCATGCTTATTACAACAGTTGTGCCCTCTCTCGGAGGGACCGAAAGAATAATACAAATTAACTAACTAACAAGCTAATTAATTATTACACAACACTTAACTAATTAATGAATTAATTAAGCTAAGAAAGCAGTAAAGAGGCCTCAGAAAGAAGGATGAATGCAAGCATGTTCGGTTTCGCTCGGAAATCCATCGCCATACTCATGTTGCCTCTGTTTACACTACTCTGCATTTCTGAAAACTGCACAAGCCTCTAGGATGTTTCTAAACCACCTTCTGAGCACTGTGGAAGGTCACCAGCCAAAAGGCAAGGCCACCGGCCATGGGAAACTAGTCATCGACCATGTCTGAGGCTCTCGGCCAACAATGCATAGCCGGCCAGCACTGAAGATGGCCAACCGGCCATCTCTTCTTGTAGAATTCTGTTTGACAGCAGCAGAGGACAGACAGTGCATAGAAAAGCATTTTCAAAGCAATGTTTGCACGACCACACTCCTTATCATGCTTACGACTCAAAGGAGTATGGTTCTCGACCCTCAGGCCATCGATCACGCATTTCAATGCATGATGGCCAAAGGAGCCAAGTGTGCAACTCAATATGAAATGAAATGCACAAAACACATAAAGGGCCCCAACCTCTATCATGATTGATCAAGAGGCAAGAGATGCTCACACAATGCAATGCAACCTAGGCAAGCAAGCAAGCATGCAAATAACTCAAGTATGCAACAAATCTAATGCAACATGAGCATGTTAACATGCAATATGCAGTAGCATTACAGCCTAAACATGTGGACATGTACAGCATGCAACAACATGCAAAAGGATACAAGCATGCAACAACATGGTGTGATGGACTTACACTAACATGGGTAGCTCTCAAGCATGCCAAAATCAATGGCCAAAAAGGATGAAAATGAGGCTCAAGACTCATGCAAACATGCACAATGCAATGGCTCCAAGCCTAAGGCATAAAATGCAACTCTCCAAGTGCATGGCAAGGATGGAATATGAGGTACAATGGCATACACTCCAGCTCTGAAATAGCATACAAAATGACTTCGGAATGATGCAACAACTCATTCAATGAATGTAGGAAGGCTCCAATACCGAAACTAGTGAAGCACATTATACTAGAGGTATGCAAAGCAATGGGCAAATGATGAAACCAACTCCTAACAGACCTCATGAAGTCCCTAAACAGTGGCAAAATGAGCTAAAATGAGGGCTTGAAATGCACCAAAATGAAGCTCATGCAAAGGCTCATAAACAAGGCATAATGATGCAACTCTTAAACGCATCGAAGGCATGCTAAACATGAGAATATGACACACATATAAGCTCTAAAATAGCATTCCCTATGACACCAAAACATGCAAACACCTCAAGCAACGCATGCAAGGGGATTCAAAACTCAAAGGTAAGCAAGGCTATTACACTACAACCATGCATGGCAAGCATCAATCGACCAAGAGACCTAAAAAAAGAGCTAAGGCAGCCCAAAATATGAACAAAACATGTTTGAAACATGGCCAAAATATGCTAGAATGGAGGGCCAAAACAACATGCAATGTGAGCTAGTAAGCATGGTTTACACTACAAGCATGTGAAGCAAATGAGGGACCACCAAACCAGCCAAAAATAGATTCATGGCATGCCAAAATATGGCTAAAAACCCACTAAAACATGGTCAATTCATGCAATAATGACATGCTCTTTTGATAGGATATAAGGAGGGTTGTTCTACACATGAAAGAGGGACACCTAATATGAAAAAACCAGCTCTTGGCAGAGCTTATACATGTCCTAAAACTCACTGAAAAAGGCCTGAACCAAGCTTAGGAAACATGCAAGTAAGGGCTCCTTTGTAAGGCCAAAAATGCAAGTAAACAAGACAATAAGGAGAGGGGATGGACCTCTCCTTCTTAGGACTGAAAACATCATCCCCACCACTAAAATCCCTCTAGATTTCAGTGGTGAGAAGGCCAATACAAGGTGGTCCCAAAGTTCACAAAAAAGGCACAAAAATGAGGCCACACAAGGCCTAAGAGGGGGGAAACAACCTCAAACACAAAGGTTTCCTTAAACAAAGTTCAAGAGGAGCTCAAAATAAGAATTTTTTCAGTTTATGACAAAGCTCTAATATGCTTACAAGTAAGGCTAAAATATGGAGCAAAACAAATCTACAAAGAGGGAAATAGAGAGTTACGCTTGTAGCCAAAGGGACCGGCAGCTTCTGGACCAAAACAGCAAGCCTTCAACCTCTGAAAACTAGCTCCAAGGTGCTTAGATGGATGGTGGAGGTGTTAGGATAGGAGGTGGTGTGTAATGGGCCAAGAACAATGGACTTTTGGATCTCAAATGTAGAGATAGAGAGAGAGGTGTATGTATAAGCCTTAGACCAAAATTCTCAACCTTTGCTCATGAGGGAGAGGCTCTCTCTTATAGAAGAAGAGGTCCAATGCTTCTCTTAGAAGCTTGGAGCAAAGGGGCCAAGCTTCTTAAGGAAGCTAAAGCAAAAAGGGTCAAGCTTCTTGAGGAAGCTAGAGCAAAGGGGTCAAGCTTCCTCAAGAAGCCAAGAAAGGTCCAAGCTTCTCTTAGAAGCTCAGAGCAAAAGGGCCAAGCTTCTTGGAGAAGCTAAAAAAGGTTCAAGCTTCTCTTAGAAGCTTTAGAGCAAAGGGTTCAAGCTTCTTGGAGAAGCTAGAGCAAAGGTTCAAGAGATTCAAGCTTCCTCAAGAAGCTAAAAGCAAGGGTTCAAAAGGTTCAAGCTTTCTCAAGAAGCTAAAACGAGGGGTTCAAAAGGTTCAAGCTTTCTCAAGAAGCTAAAACAATGTTCAAAAGGTTCAAACCTCCTCAAGAAAAGGTCTCGGCCAGAAAAAGTGGCCGATTGATCAAAACAATGGCCGGCCGATCAAAAACATTGCCGACTGGCTAACACCTTTGGCCGGTAGCAAGAAAACAGAGCTGGTGGCCTCAAGCCATGGCCGGTGAGGTGTGGGGATGGCCAACAAGCCATTCCCTGCCCTCAGAAGAAAAAACACAAGTGTTTGGTCCGTAACCAAGCACAAAACAAACAAGTCGAGAGGTCTTGAGGCAAAGCGTGCGGTCGAAACCTCCGAGAACTCAAGACGAACACAAATAGGGATGATCATCGAGTGTTCAAACGATGACGTCTAAGTCTTAAGGATAGTAAAAAATGGGGTGTCTACACCATGCCATAAATTCGACTCATGAATATAAGCAAAAGATGTGTTATTCTTATTAATAGCAAGTTTTGGTACAATCGTCATTACATTCAACTTGAAGAGACCATCACTCATGTATCCCTTACCAACATGCATACCACTCTTTGTTAATACAAATTTATCAAACTAAAAAATAAGCCTAAAACCATTTTTACTTAACAAAGAACTAGAAACTAAACTCTTTCGGATGTGTGGTACATGCAGTACGTTGTTGAGGGTAAGTTCTTTCCCTGATGTCATCTTTATGATCACCTTTCCTTGTCCCGCCACAGTAGAAGTAGAAGAATTTTCCATGAAAAGTTATTCACCACTTGCAGCCTCATTGTAAGTTGTGAACATCTTCTTGTCCGTACAAATGTAATGAGTTGCCCCAGTGTCAACCCACCATTCCTTGGGATTTCCAACCAAATTAGCCTCAGACATCACAATAGAGAGATTGATGTCATTTACCCCATCAGAGATGTAATCTAATTCTGTCACATTGGCTTGATTGGTGGTCTTCTTGTTTGTACTTTCGCAATCCTTCTTAAGGCAGTAACAATCAAAAGCTCAATGTCCGGTCTTGCCACAGTTATAGCATTTACCTTTGAACTTTTTATTGCCATTATTGTCACCTTGTTTAGGATCATCTCCAGTAAACTTCCTCTTTTTTGTTATATGGTTTGTGCACTTGTTCAACCACATTAGCTTTGGACTCAATGGGATTTTTACCATTTCTCTTTTCATCCTTTCAGTTATCTTCCTCAATGCTTAGTCTTACAATCAATTTATCAATGGTCATCTCCTTACGTTTATGTTTTAAATAATTTTTGAAATCTTTCCAAGCCGGTGGTAACGTTTCCACTAAAGCAAAGGCTTGGAAAGACTTGCTAAGAGACATACCTTCAGAATGAATATCATGCAAAATTAATTGAAAATTTTGAACTTGAGAAATTATTGTTTGGGATTCTATCATAACGAAGTCCAGAAATTTACCGACAACAAATTTCTTTCTGTCGGCATTCTTTATCTTGTATTTTTTCTCCAAAGAATCCTACATTTTTTTTGCTATTTTCAGAGAGCTATAAACATTATACAGCATGTTGTCAAGGCCATTGAGGATGTAATTTCTGAATAGGAAATCAGAATGCTTCCAAGGGTCTACAGCGACAACAACTTGCTGATCACTTTCATCTTCTCTAAGTACTAGAGCCTCTTCACGGAGAAACCGAGCCAAATTTAGAGTTGTAAGATAGAACAGCATTTTCTACTACCATCTCTTAAACTCAGTGCCATTAAATTTTTTTGATTTTTCTTCATGATTTATCGGAACTTGAACATGGTTCTGGATAAGGATCGAAGTCGTTGTAACGATCGGATTTGAAATATTACTTTCAACAGCCATAATATCCGATTACAAAAATCAGAAAAAAACCAAAACACAACTTAATTTTGTAGTTACTAGAACTAGAAAATCAATTATAATACAAAATAATTTTAGTTTCCTTGTTACTAAAACTAGAAAAATAAAATACAACAATAATTTTTTGTAACACAAATCAATATTCTATAATTGTTAATGACACTAGTATATTACTACCAGTTGTCAAAGAAAATAAACAGTATATTACTACTATTTATATTTTTCAACTAGCATATCACTTTGTGAAAGCACAAAAAATTAAATACAACAAAGACACCAAAGAATAATCTGTCTTAAGATTGTAGGACAATCTTCACTGTATTTAATGAAATAAATTCTATTTGTGTACTAAACAAGAAACAGAATACAAAAGAAATATAGGAAACGAGAGAATTTGTTTGATTACAAAAATCAAACAAGAAAATGAAATAAAATAAATAAAACAGATTTTTATTTTGTTACAAAAACAAAATCAAAACCTGAAATAGAAAAAATAATAAAACATAAAAGTAAATTAATTACTTACCAAATTAATTTGTTGAACAAATTTTCTAATCAAGTCCAGTGTTTAATATTGTGTTCTTAAGACAGATTCGTCCTCTCAACGATGCTTTCAGAATGTGGACGTCTATCTCTCAGGATAAAATGATCAACAACAAACAATAGCAGCACTACAAATTGTTTGCACAACGAATACACTTCGTGTTTACACTATTTCTCAACAAAAAAAAAAAAAACAACGCACAATGAAGCAAAATACAGAGAGAGTAGGCAGAGTTAGGGACGAAATTAGAGTGAAAGAATCAAATGAGAGGCTGCCTACTTATAAATGGAATGGTGACTGTTTAGTTTGAATCCAACAGGTATGGTACCTGTTTGATTTAAATTTAAATAGATACAAATCTGTTTGAATTTAAATTAAACAGGTAAGGAAGTGTTTGGACAGATTTGAAATCTATATAGAAATTTGCAAATTTTTGAAACAAAATTTGAGTTTAAACGGTCAGATTTTCATAATTAATTTCCAAATCCTAGACAGATTACGAAGCTGATGTGAACTCTGAGACCACGGTGCTTCCCCGAGCACTCCAAGCACATGAACATGTCGTACGACACTGACGCCCATTGCGGATTCTTTTGAGCATAGTCGACGCAGATCTTGTTCCCCGATTGCGCTTGTAGATCTCGGAGGCGTCTCGATGCCGCCATTTTCTGATTCCGATCAGATCGTAGATAATTAAGAACCCTCTTCAATTGAATCTACAGAAACTGAAATCAAACATTGAAATTGATGTGTGTATAGATAAAGATTTGAGGTGATCAGATCACATTTGGATTTATTCTAGAAGAGAAAGAGAATGAGAGAGAGATTACATCTAAAGGTGGAAGTGAAAAGTTTAGAAATGTGTTCATGTGTGTCGAAGGAGAAAGCAAGAGACTGGAATTTCTCTGGATATATTGGTGTAGGATTAAGGGACCTTAGATATCACAAAATAATATTGTGGATCTCTTCCATCACCAAAACTGAAAGAGCGATCTTAAACTAAGTTTCCCAAATAGTTATTGGAAAATAAAAAAAGTAATCAAAAAAAATCTCTTCAAGTGAATACAAAATGGTTAAATCTCAAATTATCAAAACGAAAAATGATAATAATAATAATACCTTGTCAATTATTTTTTACTGAATATAAAAAAGATTTCATCATTAAATTTACATTTCTTTCATTTTCTCGGTAAAAATAATAAAATAAAAAAATCTCTTTATCAAAATTGTAGTACCCATCAAAATAATCAAAATTGTATGGGGAAATAACAAATTAGGGGCAGTTTGAAAAAATAATTACCAATTCATAAAAAAAATTATAATTATAATTATTAATATTTATATGATTTATCACTGATTGGTATTAATTTTTTGCAAATATCACTGATGTGATATTTTGACAAACTGTATTATACTTTTTTTTCCCAATGTTTATACGGGTTTTTCTCATGTTGCTTCGAGTTAACTAGAAGTCTAATGGAGAATCAAATTGAGTTGGTCGGTTTTGGAAATCTTGGACCCAAAACTGAATTGAGCCCATGCAAAACGCAAACCAAATCAGCCCAACCCATAAGGGTTGGATTTGATTTTAATATGCAAGTGTATCAATTCTATTGTGCAAGCTTTTTTTTTTTTTCTTTTTTTTTTCTTTTTTTCATATGGAAATTCATATTAGGGTAAAAGAATATGTGTTACTCACGACTCGTTTGGAAATAGCTTTCATAGTGTTTTTTGATTAAGTGTATTTTTTTTTTTTTTGGGTTGTTGGGCTTCACACTGGTATTGATTTGGATTTGGGAGGCCTTGTCAAAGACTGGTGAAACTCCTTATAAATCTTATTTTAATTATTTAAATTGTTTATTTTTAAGGCTTTTTACGTATATCATCCAAAAATAAATAAATTGATTGAATAATTTATACAACATTTTTATTTTATCATACTTGGTTTAAAAAATTAAAAATAATTATTTTTAAAAATAAACCTTTCCATATCATAATTATAGATGCAATCCAAAGTACAGCCACACCTAGTTCCAATCCTTGGTTAAGATTTTTGGATAAACTATCAATAGATTCTAATAGTTGAACTTAATTCCCATCAAATCTTATTGAAAATAAAATTTGATAAATTGTCGCTAAAAATTGACAATTAGTGACTTTTTTATCATGACTTTTATAAATTATCACTGAAACTTATAATTAATGACTTTTTTATGACAAATTTTTTTCATAAGACCTATTAGACAATAAGTCCACTAATTAATACCTACACGTAAATACCCCAAATTTCTTTACGCTGTGTTAAAAAGTAAGATAAATGTAAATAAAATATAAATTAAATTTTTCCTCAATTTTCATCTCCTCTATCCAAATCTATGATTTAAAGACAATGGTAGCAAGTTAGATTTGAATCATAGAATTTGATATAGATTTAAAAAGAGTAGAAAAGTAAGAGAAATGAATGAAAAATTTAACTTTAATTTTTTTCACTTTTTGTAAATTTATTATCCAAACACAACCTTAAAAACCCTACAATAAAAATACAAATCAATCAATCATCTCTGAACAAAACAATTAAATATGAAAAATGATTGAGACACCTAATTTATCACTTTTAAAAATCACTTCTAATGATGCGTCTGGCAAGTGTCAAATTTGATTTATCAAATATTTCATCATTTGAGATCTAACCTCCATACTACATCATTAATGTTGTGTTTGGTTGGAGGATTTGGGGAGGGATTTGGAAAGGGAAAGGGAAAAGGTGTTTGAAACTAGGTGAAATGTAGGTATATTTTATTTACATTTCACCTAACTTTTTCCTTTCTCTTTCCAAATCCCTCCTCAAATCCTCCAACCAAACACAGCATAAGGGTGGTCTAGGGATGGTAAATTAAGGGAGGTAGCATTGTTGTTAAAAGAGATTGGACTGCCTCTGGTCTGTAATCAGACTTGACCATCCAACCTAGCCCATTGGGTCTCCTTTTAGGTCTTGTTTCAATAATCCAAATCGTTCACATTTTAGAATTCATTGAGTACATCATTTTTACAAAAAATCAATTCGATCGAATAACAAAAACCATGTAACGTCCTGCCGAGGTCGAGGCCGGCTCTGAAGAAAACTCGGCTGACAAACGGCCGCGTTTATAGGAGCGGATGTGGTTGTGCCTTTCGTCTTTCAACCAAAGATAAAAAACACATGCCAATCTCCTCTGACTCGTCGGCTTTGAAAGACCCAGTCGTGGCGTTGAGCATGGCTTCGTCGATCTCATTGCCGGTTGACAAGGCGGATTTCCAGGCGAAGCCAGATCTGTTGGCTATTGCATTGGCCACTCAATCGGCTCTTCTGGTATATAACTTGATCTTGTCTTTCCCTTTTATACATATATTGTTTTGGTTTTAACTTCCTGTTTTGCAGACGGTTGGAAGGATAGCCGAGATAGGCCGTCGCCAGCATGACGCCATCGAGCGAATTGGCCATTTACAAGCGGAAGTTGAGGGCCCGAGGAGCAAGGCCGAGTTCGAAGCAGCGAGGGTGAAGATGGAAGGCGCAAGGGCTGAGGCTGAGATGGAAAGGGCGAGAAATTCAGACCAGCTCAGGTTGGCTACCGAGGAGAGGGCAAATGCAAGTGAAGAATTGCTCAAGTTAGCCTAACAGGCGATTGCCAAGCCGGAGGCTGAATTGAAAGAATCGAAGAAGGCGAAGGAAGTAACCGACCCTGAGGCTTCCAAGGCGTATGAGGCTGGGCAAAGCGCTCCCCTCACAAATTATGTGAAAAGAAGTCTCCAAATTTGAGAATCGGGGATTCAAACACGGCTGGCTCAAAGCCCTTGTTGTTGCTAATGTGGCATTGGCTATGCCGATTCCATACTAGCAAGTGGATGTTGAGCTGCTGGAGTCTGACTCCGATGATTGATTAAGGCGACACTTTAGTTATTTTTTATTAGGATTTTGAATGTATTGGTGTAACTTTTCGTTTAATAGTTTTCATGTGTAAAATGGCTATAGTTTTTAAGTTTTTGCTAGGCATTTCCATGCAAACTTGTAGCTTTTCGTTTAGTAGTTTTCACATGTAAAATGTCTACAGTTTGTGCCCAATTTACTAATGAAAATTTCCTTTGTACTTTGCTATTATTTGTGTTTGATTTTGCTGCTGATGAATAGTGTTGCTTTTCACTACTTTGGATAAAACATTCATGTACACTTGCTGATTAGGTAACTAGGCAATTTAGTAGTTTAACCTCGTTGAATAGCCGATCGGATTAATAAATCTGCCCTTGCCTTAACCATTGCATGAACTCTAAAAGTCGAATATCATTAGTTCATCCGGTAGCTGCGGCACAGATCGATAGGCACCGAGCCTAGATATTTGGCCGATCAGATTAACAAATCTGCCCTTGCCCCACCCAATGCATGAACTCCGAAAGCCGAATATCATTAGTTCATGCGGTGGCTGCGGCACAGATTGATCGGCATCGAGCCTAGATATTTGGCCGATCAGATTAATAAATCTGCCCTTACCCCAGCCAATGTATGAACTCCGAAAGTCGAATATCATTAGTTCATGCGGTGGCTGCGGCACAGATCGATCGACACCAAGCCTAGATATTTGGCCGATTAGATTAATAAATCTGCCCTTGCCCTTCCAATGTATGAACTCCGAAAGCCGAATATCATCAGTTCATGCGGTAGCTGTGGCACAGATCGATCGGCGCCGAGCCTAGATATTTGGCCGATCAAATTAATAAATATGCCCTTGCCCCAGTCAATGTATGAACTCTGAAAGCCAAATATCATTAGTTCAAGCGGTGGCTGCAACACAAATCGATCGGCACCGAGCCTAGATATTTGGCCGATCAGATTAACAAATCTACCTTTGCCCTGCCAATGTATGAACTCCGGAAGCCGAATATAATTAGTTCATGTGGTGGCTGCAGCACAAATCAATTGGCATCGAGCCTAGGCAATTTAGTAATTTAACCTCGTCGAATAGCTGATCAGATTAATAAATGTCGATCGTCATCGGCCTTTTGGAGCAGCATTAATGAAATAGCCTCGGGGGTGCTCCATGCATTAGGAATAAATACGGTGAGTTCTTCGCACCCGTAATTCTACTTATTGTGTTCAGACTCAATTTAAACCAGTTTGTTGTGGAAGGTTAGACAAGTGCGAATGTCAAATAGACTGTTCCTCAATAGTAGAGGAGAATGACGGACATTGGCTAAACTTGACGCTGAAATCAATCGTAACAACGAGCCCACACGCACGGGAAGTAGGACGTCCAGGGAACGGGAAAAACGTCAGCCACCAAGTCGTCGAAGCAGGTCACCCTGAAGGGAAAAATAGCAACGGGGCAGCTCCCCTCGACCGCGACCGAGAAATGAGTCCGATGCGACGCCGCGACCTTTGAGCTTTGCGGTTTTTGTAGGGAATAAATCGATGATGGAGGTGGATTCTATTTTTAATGACCCAGGTGTAGCAGTCGAGTTCGCTCAACAGATTTTTCTACCGGAAGTTCAGCAGTCGATGGTTTGTCGACAGGATTTCAAAGTTTTTCGGGAGGGCATCCATGGAGCGGTGAGAGGCCTGTATACCGCCTATGAAGTTGTCATACGTCTGCGCGCCACGCAGCGGGAAATAGAGAAGAAGGACGAACGAATTTGACACTTGGAGGCTCGTGCGGAGAAGGCCGAGCGTGAGCTTAGGAAGGCCCAAACTGCCGAGCCGCGTGCAGCCGGTCAATCTAACCCGGTCGTGGAGGAGAGAGTGACCCAACGGCTGATAAGTCATGTGATTGCCAATCGAGATACGGCAAGCATGTTTGCCATAGAAAATGTAAGGTCCATGGGTTATGAAAAAGGCTTCCACGATGACCGAAAAGTTGGGATAGACAAGACCAAAGATAAACTCACAGAGGAGGTCTGCTGATGCGAGAACCGGGGCTTTAGGCACAGGTGGATTAAGGCCCTTCAAGCCGCAGAGGCTCTCCAAGAAGTAGGAGTTGAATCGGCGTCGCCATTATACCAACGTCATCATTTTTCTTTTGGCGCTTTTGAAATTGAGAAGAGCGATGATGAGGATGACGCTGAATAGAATTGAACGTATTGTAAACGCTTCAACGCAGATTGGGCGTCAACTATGTATTTATTTGTTATATTGATTAATTTAATAAAATACTATGTTTTAAATGTTTGCGTGTTTGAAGCATTTAATGAAATACAGTTTGTGCCAGCTCAAAGAAATTAAGCATTTCATTTTGAACGTTTGCATGCTTTAATGTGTATATAGTTTTTGCTGACTCAATCTTAATGAAGCATTTCATTTTGAATGTTTATGCTTTAATTTTCACCGTGTATTACGAAGGACGCTCTGAATCTGGAGTCTTTTTGTCTTGGCCAATCGTGATATCCACGAAGGGCGCTCTGAATCCGGAGGTTTTTTGTCTTGGCCAATCGTGATATCCACGAAGGGCGCTCCGTATCTGGAGTCTTATTCGGCAAAACGCGACCTGCACAGATGGGGCTCCGAATTCTGAGGCTTTTTGTATTGGTCAATCGTGATATCCGCGAAGGGCGCTCCGAATCCGGAGTCTTATTTGGCCCAAACGTGACCTGCACGGGCGGGGCTCCAAATTTGAAGGCTTTTTCGCTTGGCCAATCATGATATCCACGAAGGGCACTCCGAATCCGGAGTCTTATTCGGCCCAAACGTGACCTGCACGGATGGGGCTCCAAATTCGAAGGCTTTTTGTCTT
Organism: Camellia sinensis; assembly: GCF_055761805.1. Classification (NCBI taxonomy): domain Eukaryota; kingdom Viridiplantae; phylum Streptophyta; class Magnoliopsida; order Ericales; family Theaceae; genus Camellia; species Camellia sinensis. Next base: position 634,713 of record NW_028128989.1, on the reverse strand, counting down.
GGCCAATCGTGATATCCGCGAAGGGCGCTTCGAATTCGGAACCTTATTCGGCCCAAACGTGACCTGCACGGATGGGGCTCCGAATTTGGAGCCTTTTTGTCTTAGCCAATCGTGATATTCATGAAGGGCGCTCCGAATCCGGAGTCTTATTCAGTCCAAACGTGACCTGCACGGATGGGGCTCCAAATTCGTAGGCTTTTTGTCTTGGCCAATTGTGATATCCACGAAGGGCGCCCTGAATCCGGAGTCTTATTCGGAAGGCTTGAAGTGAATACGAAACTTTGCATTGCAAAAGTAAAATCTGTACATAGCGAATCATTCGAAACGAACATCATACCCCACAGGTCGGGTCTAATGATAGAATTTACGCAAATGGGAAGAGTTCTAATGGCGTGGCAAACTCCTGCCAGACATGTTTTTGAGCCGATAAGCCCATGTTCCCGCGATTGAGTCGATCTGGTAGGGGTCGTCCCAGTTAGGACCCAATTTTCCATCAGCTAGCTTTCTGACAGCTGGAAGCACCTTTTTTAGGACTAATTCACCTGGTAAATAGTGGCGTAGCTGTGCGCATTGTTTATACGACTTAGCATGCTGCTGCTGGTATCGTGCCATGGATGCAAGGGCACGGTCTCTTCGTTCTTCAATTAGGGTCAAATCCAAGGCCAGCATCATGTTGTTTCGGCCCATGTCAAAAACTTTTGATTTTAAGGTTGGGAGGACGATCTCCAAGGGGATAATTTCCTGCGTTCCGAAGCACAAGGTGAACGGCATTTCTCCGGTGGACTGTCTCGGGGTAGTGTGATGAGCCCACAATACGCTCGGCAATTCCTCTACCCATCGGCCTTTTGCCTTCTCTAGCCTCTTTTTGATACCGTCTAAAATGGTTTTATTGAAGGCTTCGGCTTGGCTGTTACTCTGTGGATAGGCTGGGGTGGAGAAGTAGGGCCGAATACCATACTTGCTGCAAAGCTCTCGATAGACACTGCAATCGAACTGGGTGCCGTTGTCTAATATAAGTGCTCTTGGAATGCCGAATCGTGTTATGATATTTGTCCATACGAAACACTTCACGTCGGTATCTCGGATGTGTGTTAGTGCCTCCACTTTTACCCATTTTGTGAAATAATCTGTCGCTACAATCAAAAATCGCTTGTTACCCAGGGCACGAGGCAGTGGTCCGACGATGTCAAGTCCCTATTGGGCGAACGACCAAGGATTGGTTATAGAGCTTAACTCTTCAGCAGGCAAGTGGGTCAGAGGGGAAAAGTTCTGGCACTGTTCACACTTCTTCACATAGCACTCGGCATCGGCCTTCATTGTTGGTCAGTAATACCCCTGTGTCATAGCTCGATAAGCCAAAGAGCGCCCGCCAGAATGGGCCCCACAACTGCCTTCATGTATTTCAGTTAGAAGTTCGTCGACTTTGTCCAGATGAACGCGTTCCAGGTATGGACCAGAAAGGAATTTTTTATGAAGTTTTCGTTGTGGATCCAAATAGTATCGCAGGGCTTTGTTTCGCAACTTGTGTGCTTCTTTCTTGTTCGCTTGGAGCTGTTCGAAAGACAGGAATGCAGCAATGGGGTCCATCCAAATTGGTCCTGACCTTATGACATTGACCTGGACTTCCACCGAAGGGCCAATGCTCGACTCCGGGATGAAACCAACTTCAATGGTCCATTTAATTTTTGAGTTAATGGCGTAGGCTAGGCAGGCTAGGGCATCTGCATGTGTGTTCTGGTCATGGGTTATTTAGTTTAATTCATGGTGGTCAAATTTTTCCAACAAGGAATTTGCCGCTTTCATATAAGCTGCCATATGGTCATTTTTGGCAGCGTACTCCCCCTTTAGCTGATTGATCACCAACTTTGAATCGCAAAATACAAGCAAACGCCGAGCACCCAACAGATGTGCATTCCGCAAGCCAGTTAGCAGGGCTTCGTATTCAGCCTCATTGTTCGATACTTTGAAGCCGAGTTTAATGGCCTGCTCAATTATTGCTCCGTTGGGAGACATGATCACTACCCCGACTCCACTGCCCCGTTTGTTGGATGACCCGTTGCAATACAACTTCCAAATGCCGCCAACATAAAATCTCCAGTTTGGCTTGGGTTGAATTTGTTCAGACTTGAAGTTGGCAAGACCCCCCGTGAATTCGGCCATAAAATCAGCAAGCACTTGCCCCTTGATCAAGGTTCTAGGCAGAAACTGACCGAGCTCGAGAGCTCACTTTGAAACGTGCCCTGATGCTTTTGCACTACATAATACTGACCGGAGAGGATAATCTGTTAGTACCCTGATGCTATGCCCTTGTACGTAATGCATCAGTTTTCTTGCTGCCATGACGAGGGCTAGGATGAGTTTTTCCAATGGAAGGTAACGTGTTTCGACATCAACCATTGCCTTGCTCACATAATACATGGGTCACTGCTCCCCAAGCTCTTCCTTTAGCAGTATGGCGTTGACGACCCGGTCGAAGACGGCTAGATATAAAATGAGCGGGTCGCTTGCCAATGGTGTTGTTAATGGTGGAGCTGATCGGAGATAAGCCTTTAGACCGTTGAAAGCGGCTTTGCACTCAGAGGTCCATTCAAAAGCTTTACCCTACCGTAGGGTATGAAAGAATTGTCGGCAACGGTCCGTGGAACGACTGATGAACCTATTGAGTGCAGTGGCCATCCCTATCAACTTCTGAACCTCCTTGACCGATCGGGGGGAGCCGAGTTCCAAGATTGCTGTGATTTGCCTCAGGTTTGCTTCGATTCCTCGGTGGTTGACGATGTAACCCAAGAATTTGCCAGAGCCGATCCCAAACGCGCATTTGGAAGCGTTCAGCTTCATCCGGTATTTGCGTAAAATGCCGAATGTCTCTTCCAGATCGGCTTGATGAGTTTGCTCTTCTTTGGATTTGACCACCATATCGTCAATGTACACTTCCATAGTGTGGCCGAGTTGCTCCTTGAACATGACTGTGACTAGTCTTTGGTAAGTTGTCCCTGCATTCTTCAGCCCAAAAGGCATAACCTTATAGCAATATGTCCCTCTTGGGGTGAGGAATGCAGTTTTGTCTTGGTCCTCCGGGTGCATGGCAATCTGATGGTAGCCTCTATAGGCATCGAGGAAACTCATACATTGATGACGTGCCGTCGCATCTATAAGTTGGTCTATTTTGGGGAAGGGAAAACAATCTTTGGGACAAGCTTTGTTTAGGTCGGTGAAATTGACGCAGACATGCCAAGTCCCATTTTTGTTCTTCACAACCACAGTATTCGAGAGCCATGTAGGGTAGGTCACTTCTCTGATTGCCCCGGCGTCAAGCAGCCGGTCAACCTCTTGAACAACGGCGGCAGTTTGCTCTACGGTTGACCGCCGACTTTTATGTATAATCGACTTACATTTGGGGTCAACATTTAAACGGTGCTGTGAGATAGATGGATCTACCCCCGGCATTTCATACGGTGACCATGCAAATACATCCATATTGTCGAGCAATAAGGTAATTAGCTGCTTTCTATCGACTTCATTTAGGAAGGCACCGATCATGAAGAACCTGTCATGATTTCCATCAATTTTCACTCGATCCAGGGCTTCTGTGGCCTTTTTGCTTGAAAGCCGTCCAACTTCGTCGAGGCTCTCCCGATCTAGAACCTCAATATAATTCACTTCCAACTCTCTTGGTGTCTTTGCGGCAAGGAGATAACATGCTTTTGCCGATTTCTGGGAACTGCAAATTTGTTCAACGCTGCGATCAGTCGGGAAGCGGAGCAATTGATGATAGGTGCTCGGCACGGCTTGCATGGTGTGCAGCCAAGTTAGTCCCATGATGAGACTATAGCGAAGGTAGCTTGACAACCAAGAATTCCATGTCCACTGTTCTCAAGCTAGCTCGAACTGGTAGTGTGATTTTGCCCAACTGGCCGAATAGTGGATAAGGAGTTGGGGAAAGATCAGATTTGGTGAAGCCAAGTTTGGTGAATGTCTTGTAATACATAACTTCCAATGTGCTCCCCGGATCAATGAGTACGCGCTCAACGGTGAATCCGTTTACGCGTAACTCGATTACCAAGGGATCGGTGTGAGAAAGTGTCACTCCGGCCAAATCTGAATCATCAAAAGCAATGCTCGCAGCTTCATGGAGTCGTTTGGCCAGAGTGAGTTGATTTTGAAGGTTGGGATGCGACCTAATCGTATGCACCGCGGAGGCCATTGGAAGGCTGTATATCATGTGGATCACGCCGAGTGGAGGTGAATCCTGCCATAAGGCTATTACTTTGGTTGATTTACCTTTTCGGACATACTGTTTTAGCCGTCCGTCTTTTATCAATTCCTCCAAGTGATCCTTCAATGCATAACAACTCTCAGTATCATGGCTGTGATCTTTGTGATACTAGCATCGTCTATCCCATCGTCTCGTGTCGAGAGGTCCCACCATTTTGGATGGCTACTTGAAGAACGGAAGGTATTGGACTTTAGACATAATCATGTTGATCGGCTCTGACAACTCCGTATATTTCTTGTCCGCGTGCCTTCTGCGCCTGCTATCTACTTGAAGTTGTTCACTAGCTCGGTGGGAACATTGGTCGTTTGATCAGCGTGAATCCCGTCTCCTGTCTCGTTTAGCCCGATGCCGCGGTTCGGGGCTTCGAGGGGGTACAAAATTCACTGGCAGAACAATTTCTGAAAGGGCAGTCTTGTTGGCGTTGTTCCCGGCTTTAACCCACAAGGCGTCATCTTCCATTTTGCAGTATTCCTTGACTTTCTTCATCAACGACCAGAATGTTTTGGGGGGCCTTCTGGTCAAGAAACAGCGGAGAGCACTATCAGGATGCAAACCCATTTTAAAGGTAGTGATGGCCATGGAGTCGTTGCAAGCATCATCGACAAGATTAAAGCACTCCCAATAGTGCACCAAATACGCTCTTAAGGTTTCTCCTGGCTGGATTTGTATTGCCCAGAGAGAGTTGGCTTGCTTCGGCTGAACCTCGTTGGTGATGAATCTTGCCCTGAAGGATTTTTGTAAATGATGGAAACTCTTAATCGATGCCGGTTCTAACTTATAATACCATCTGACGACCAATGGTCACAGACTGCTTGGAAATATTCTACACATGAGAGCCTCGTCATCTGCATGCAGCGTCATGGCTTGCTTATAATGACGGATATGATTAGTGGGGTCTGATTTTTCATCGTACAGGGTGAGCGACGGGGCCTTGAACTTCTTGGGTAATACTGTCTTTGCGATCCATCACACAAAGGGATCATGCTGGTCTTCTTCGTCTGAACCATTTCGTCTTTGCTTGTGCCTTACACGTGGACTCTCTTCTGAGGAACTGGTAGTGTCGAGTCGTCCATTCTTTTTGGGCTCTGGGAATAATGAGTCAGAGTCACTGTCACTATCTTGTCTCCGAACTTGAGGTCTTTGATCATCCGCTCTCGAAGGTAGTCCCGAACCTTGGCGCGTGACTTGTGTAAACTTTGCCACTTCCAAAGCCAAATCCTGCCAGAGGCGCTCATTCTCAGCAATCATGTTTTCCAACCTCTGTTCGTTTTGCTTCGCCTGTTCCATGATTGCTTGCATTGTCTCATGTGCTGAAGTTGAGGGTGAGGTATGGGCAACGAGGTCAAAGTTCAAGGCGCGTCTCGCGGTGATGTTCTCCGGTCCCAGCATGTTCATTCGAGTGAGGTCATCTCTCTAGTTGGTTTCGTCAGCGACTATCGAAGGATCTTCTGTTACGCCCGCCATGGATGTAGTTGAGTATTCCCACAGACGACACCAATTGTGGTGATGTGGTTTGGAAATACTCCCTGGATCTAGGGAGACGCTCGTGATCTTCAGTTGTTAACCTGATAAAGAATGAACACTCTGGCCGGCGGTGCCGGAATTAGCACTCCGACGGATAAGTTAGTGTATACTCTCTTGATTGCTTGTATCATAAGTTAAGCACACTAATTCTCACATACCTCTCTCTGGATGATGTCCTTCTATTTATACCTTTTTCTTTCCTGGGCTTCAGGGTTGGGCCCACCTTCAATTCGTCGTATAACTATTTACTCGACTCCTTTTGTTACAAACCGCTCCTCACTCGGCCCTTTACTCAACTGGTTATTTGGCCGAATAGGGTACTCCTGGATGTGTATGTATAAGATGGGGCCAAATGCGATATATCAATTTCGACTCTCCAGGTCCAACTATTCGGCCTCCTTGTGTGTCCCAGTATTCGGCCCCTACAGTTGTAAGAAGTGTGTGTGTGTGTGTGTGTATGTCTTCCAACCCCACGTCTTTGTCCCTTTTATTTAAATCGCTTTTGATGGTTAGATTAGGGACATATTTCGATTAGCATATCTTATGCTTGCATCCATTCATTCGTATTGCATGCACCGAGGCTCGATGCATCATTCAAACTACATTGTCATTTCAATATCTTATTTGAATACGTGTTTAACCGCATGTTATCAAATTGCTTCATATGTCATATTAGTAGCCGAGCATATTAATTGCATATTGTATGCATTGCATTAGACATCTTGTATAGTTAGGAATCATGCATATTTTTCTGACTCATATCTTCTTAGCTTGGAGTACTAGGTGAGTTTTATGCTTTAGCATACTCTCATGAATGTGAGCGTTTCCATGATTAGCATGCTTGCCATGAGGCTAAATGCTTATTTGATAAACTGCTTTGAATGCCTATGGATGAAGGCTTGTTGTTTGAATAGAAACGATTCAACAAATGTAAGTTTTAAGTCCACTTTGTTAAGTGGCAAATCAGTTTTAAGCCCACTATATTTGGTGGCAAATTCGCAAACTTTAAGCCCCCTTGAGGTGAAAAATTCAACCCCTTTTCCAAAACAAACATGAGTTGAATTGTTCCAACTTGAGCAAACTAGTCTATACTTGCTTGTGAGCATCACATAATAAAGCTAGCTTAATAACCAGAACAAGAGTATATAATGTAAATAAAAATCATATCATGATTAGTAGAGTCCAATCTTTGATCGGGTGAGCGGGGTTGCTCAATTCATGACCTTCTTCTCTCGTACCTAAGTTCCCGAGCCAAGGCAACTTTGGTGATGACGGACATGTGGCCTTTGGCACAAGTCATGGGTTTCCTAAATTTTTCCAAAAATAAAATATTTAGGTGGCGAGTCTGTATCTGGCAAAGCAATCCAATTTTGGCACTTTTTTATTCAAAATCGATTTTCCAAAACGATTTGCCGGACTTGGACTCTTTGGTGATTATCAGTTTAACATTGCACTTGTGAGATTAGATTCAGAACCACGGGAGTCCGAATTGTAGGGCTTCTTTCAAGCCTTCCAAAAGGGGGTACGAAAAAGGCGAGCTACACTATGCTACCACTGGTGGTTGCATTGGAACTGCGCACAAAAGGCCCTTTTGCTTGCTCTTTCTTATTGGTGATCAGCCCTTGTTTCATGGCATCTTCAATCTGAACCCCCATTTCATGGAGCTCGATGAATGTGAACAGAGGTAGGACGATCATTTTATGTATCAACTTCCCGTGTAGATTGTGGACTACTATCCTTATCTAGTCTTTCTCGGAAGGTCGTGTGGTCATCATTGAAGCCTTAGCCCTCCACCTCGTCACAAATTTTGAAAAGCCCTCATTCGGTTCCTGTCGCGTTACCTCAAGATCACGGGTTCTGACCTCGATTTGTGTGTTGTATGAGTATTGAGCAACAAAGGCCTCAGCCATTTCCTCTAAACTTTGCTTCACAAAATCTTCTAACTTCACATACTATATGGCTGTTATTCCTGACATGGTTCGGCCAAAGAGAGAGAGTTTCTGCAATCTGGTCAGGCCCATCGGCTGCAGGATGTCTAAAAATAGTCGAAGATGAACCATGGGATCTCCAGAGCCATCAAATTGATCGATGTGTGGCATTTTGAACTGATCTGGCAATGTCACTACAGAGTCGGTATACCCATCTTCTATGTCGAGGATGGGTTTAACACCGTGTGCTCTCTTGAATAGCTTCTCCAGCTTGTTAACCTTAAGTACAGTTAGGTCAACCTCAAATTAAAATGGAGCCTCGATTTGATACACAGGTGTTTTGGTGGCTTGTAGAGGGATCGACTCCGCCAGATTACCCTGATTTTCAGCATGGGTAGTGGCTTCGGGTGCTGGAATACCTGTAAGAGGTGCATGAGATGTAGAAGCTGCTGCCAGCTGCGGTTGTTGTTGTTGCAGCCTGTTTATTACCTCAGCCTGACGAGCTGTGACCTCGGCCTGTCGAGTAGCGCCTTACTGTAGGGTTTTGACTGTTTGTTGAAGGTGATAAATCAATTCCTCCATACTGACAGGGGGATACTGCGCCATCATAATGGGCGAATGATCTCGTACTAGACTAGATGTAGAAGACTGTCCCTAAGCCTGACTAGATGCAGGCGAAGTGAGGGATGATTGTTGTAGAAACTGGACTGCTGAACTCTGCCTGACTCTCCTCCGTCTAGTAACCGATGGGAGCGAAGTAAACACGGGCTGTTCCCTAACAAGATCTCCAGCTTTGCAAAGCTTTATGACTCGGATCCAGAGCACTTGGGGGATATCCGAACTTTCCGAAGCTATGTTGTTAAACTACCTAGCAAAAAGAAATAAAGCAAACAGAAAACAATAATTAGAAACCGCACAGTACCTCAGCTAATGATGTTACCAACAAAGATGTAATCAAAGTTGTAGGACTACACTCAACATTGAATTATGCCCCTAAAATGGATACTCAACTTGCAACTGATGCACACATTCCTGTACAGTTTCACTGTAAAGCACATACCAGTTAAGTGAGAGCCAAAGCACCCCTATGAGAGGGTAAGGTTACCCTGTCCTAGTTTCGTCAGGAACTAGAGTTCACTATTCAAACAAAGCGGTTTCACACAATCCTATATTCGGGTAAGCATCTTGTCTTAGTTTGGTACAGTCTCTACAACTTTTCGATATGTAACTAGGCCAAATGGTTGAGAGGGTACCTCAGCAAGACTACCTAATATACCTCTTACACCTAACACTAAAAATTGAAAGGAGAATCAAACAGTACAGCGATAATCCAGATCCAAGGGTTGTGTTCTCATCGTGGCAGAGCCCGTGACCGGCTACCTTTTTGGCAAGCTTTTCAGGCAAGCCTCCGACAAACCGTCCAGGAATAGCAGATGGCAAACACAATGACTTAAACGTACCAATGCAAAGGAACATATAAGTGTAGATAAACTTTCACATCATCAAGTTCAAGTCAAGTTCTTTAATTTCTCCATCCTGAATGATTAGGATGCCGAATCTGTTAGTAAGGCCGAATATCAAGATATCCGTAGATCCGAATAAACATGAACATAGTGAGTAAAAAGTAGGCCCTGGCCCCGAGGCCCAAAAAACCAGTATAAAGATAAGGACTATAGATTTAGAAAGGAAGGCAACAATCACTTTATTTAAACTTAGAGCATAAGCTATCTTGAGCAGAAGGACTGACTTGGCCGTTGGAGTGCTAATTCCGGCACCCCCGACCGGAGTATTTATGTCCTTTCAGGTGACTAGCTGAGGACCATTGGCGTCTCCCAGGATCAAAAGAGTATTTCCAAACCACTTCTCCACAATTGGCGCCGTCTGTGGGAAATACTCAAATACATCCATGGCAGGCGTGACTGAAGATCCTCCGATAGCCACTGACAAGACCACACAGCGAGACGACCTCACTCCAACAAACACGCTCGAACCAAAAGCCGTCGCAGTAAAACCTGCCTCAAATCTCTGCTCATCTTCAACTCCAATGCAAGAGACAATACGAGCGACCATGGAACAAGCCAGGCAAACCAAACAGAGTTTGGACTACATCATCGCTGAGAATAAACGCCTTCGTCGCGATTTGGCCCTGGAAATAGCAAAGTTCACACAAACAGTTCGCCAGGCTTCTGAGCGAGCCCCGAGGGCAGCTAATCGACGATCTTGAGCTCGACTGCGAGACACTGACGGTCGCTATACCTCAGCAGACCACCTCGAGGAATTGGCAAAGGATGGACGTCTCCAGCAGTGCGTCTGGGGGACTGTGACCGAAACACCTTCCCTTCTGAAGGATTCACTTCCGCTCAACACCGTCCACATGATATACAGCCTGCCAGCAGCCCCGGCCGTGCATGCAATCCAATCACTTCCAAGCCCCCGACAGCAGCACACACCAGCAAAGTTGTCCCGGGAAGCACCAAGTATCACCTTTGACTACTCTGATCTGATCGGCGTAACACTCCCTCACATCGATCCATTGGTTGTTGAGCTATGCGTAAACCGGTTCACTGTCGAACGCGTTTGTAGACACCCCATTTTTGACCGTCCTCAAGACTTGGACGTCACCGTTTGAACACTCGGTGATTACCCATGTTTGTGTTCGTTTGGAGTTCCCGGAGGTCTCGGCTCGCGCGCCCCGCCTCAGGATCCCCGAACTCGACCGTTTAGTGTCTGGTTTTGCACCAAACACTTGCATCTTGCCTTTGAGAGGCAGGGTGGGGCTTGTAGACCATCCCCACCCATCACCGGCAGTGGCTAGATGCCACCGGCTGGTTTTTGCTGCCACCGGCAATATAGTTTGCCGGCCGGCACTATTTGTTGCCGGTCAGCACTATTTTGTGCCGGTCGGCACTTTGTTTGGCGAAGATGGCATTTTTTGCCGGCCGATTGCTGTTCATCTGCTTTTGCAGATATTTTTGGACAGCTGTATAACTTTTGCTCCCCTCCATACACGTGTATGGAGGGATCTCCCTCTTGCAAAGCTTGTCTTGTAAGCTTTACAAGAGGCATATAGAGAGGAACTCTCTCTAAGGCAAAAAGAGAGGCTTTAGACATTTTTGAGAGAGGAAAATACAGAGGAGAGCTCTGGTTTTCTAGGGTTAGGGTTAGATACACTCACCTATCTCTCTTTCCCTCTCATTTTGCACACTAGGTGTTTTGTGTCTCACTATTGCACACAAACACCTAGTGTTTCACCTTCCTCTAGGAGCTGAGGTTCTAAAGAGTGTGTTTTGAAGTTTTGGTCTTGGATTCAAGCTCAAGGAGGCCATTGGAGCATCTTTGTTGAAGAAGGCATCAAGCGTGAGAAACTAGTCTTTTTTTTTTCCCCTTTTTTGCATTGATTTTCTACTAGTCTTAGAGCTGTTTTTGTGATTATTGTATAACATAAAAAAGTTCTATTTTTAAGCCCTCTTTATTGTTTATTAAGAGTGTTTTGTTGTTTGAGGGTTGTTGACCACCCTTAGGCCTCAAAAGGCCTCATTTTGAGCCATTTTGTGCTAGCTCCGGGATTTTGGTGTTGAGGTCTCTTCACCAGTGAAATCTTGAGGGATTTCAGTGGTGAAGATGATGCTTTGAAGTCCCAAGAAGGAGAGGGCCACCCCCTCTCCTTGTTGTCCTTGAAAAGGGCATATTTTGGCCTCTTAAGGAAGCCTATGCTTGAGTGTGTGTTGAGCATGTTTGGTTTGTTTTTCATGCTTATATATCCATGATATAACATGATTTCAAGTTGGTTTTGGAACTTCATGCATGTTTAGCATAGTTGCCATGTAATGCCTTGTTTATGCCTTAATGTGCCTTAGGTTGTTAGCCTTTGTTGGAGCATGTTTTAGGCTTAGTCTTGTGAAGATTATGTCCTTATTTTGCCATGTTCTAGGTCTGTCCATAAGTATTTGGGTTGATTTTAGCATGCATTATATAGCTCCTTTGTATTTGGGCTTGTTGGCCTTGAGTATGTGCATGTGTAGCATGCCATCTTTGCATTGTTTTGGTGATTTGGGATCATTCTATATGTCATTTCAGTCCCATTTCCATGCTTGTTTGATTGCCTTGCATGTCTCTTTAATGCTTTGAAAGCATGTGTTGCAATGCTCCATGTTTTGGCCATGGTGTATGCCTTTGTATTTGGGCCATTTAGATGCCATCTAAGGAGTCTTTTGGCTTTGTTTTAACATGCTAAAAATCTGTTTTTAGTTGTTTAATGCATGCCATGTTTGGTCATGATAAGTGTAGTTCAATGCATTATTGATTTGCCTTGAACACTTGGACTACTCTTTGCATGTTTTGGCTTGATTTATAACTTGATTTGGCATCATTTTATAACATAATTTTAGGGCTCATGTTGCATGCTAATTAGTCCATGATCCCTCCTTTCAAGTGTGCTTGAATGTTGTTTGATTTATGCTTAAGTGTTGGTCCTTATGTGCATGTGTGTGTGCATGCCATTTAGCCCTCACCTTTTAGCACAATGGCTACTGTTTTAGGCCTATTTTAGAGCTGCCTAATTCATGTATAAGTCCATCTTGCCATCCATTTGCATTGCCCTATGTATGCTTGCATGATTGCATAAGTGCATTGCCATGTCATGTTGCATTCCTAGCTTGTATGCCTAGGTTGCATTGCATCTTGCATGCATGCCTTGTTCCTTGAATTGGTGATAGGAATAGGGCCTAATTTGTTTGATTGGTTTGCATGCATTTGAAATCAAAGTTGCATACTTGGTTCCTTGGGCCATCATGCATGGAAATGCGTGATTGGTGGTCCGAGAACCGAGGCACATGTCCCTTTGAGTCATCACAATGATAAGAGACATGGTTGATGCATACATGCCTTGAAATATGCTGCCATGCCTTGTTTTGCCCTTTGTTGCTGTGAGTTGCAGGTTCTGCAGGAATACTCTGCCGACCGGCAGTGTAATGTGCCGACCGGCACAATTTTCTCTGCCGACAGACCCTATTTTGTGCCGATGGCCATACTACACTGCCGGTGGAAGTTTCATTCAGCCGGTGATGATCCCCTCTGTCCAAGGATGCAGTCCTGAGGCTTTGACAGCCTCCAGAGGAGGAAAGGAAGGAAAACAGAGGCAGCTTGCGCATGGTGGCACGCTTCCCGAGGCGTTTTCCTGCTTTAATTAATTAGTTAATTTGTTAATTAATTAATTTGTAATATTTAATTAGCTTGCGTAGTTAATTAATTTGTAATATTTATTTGGTCCCTCCGAGCGAGGGCAAATCTGTAATAAGTGTGTGTGGGTGGTGTGAATGTCTTCCAATCCCCACTTCTTTCTTCCCTTTTACTTACCTGCTTTGATGGTTAGTATTAGGGCACGTCTAATTTAGCATACCTTATGCTATGTATGTGTGCATCCATGCATTTGTATTGCATGCATTAGGCTCGGTACATCACGCTAATTGCATCAATGCTTCAATTCCAAACTGAATATGTGATAACTGTGCATTTTCACATGACATGTTTAGGATAGCCGAGCCTATTCTAGCAACATTTTGTATGCGATGCATTAGGCACTTCACATGGACTTGGATCATGCATGTGTGCTAACAAGTTCTTTGTTTTGGCACGGAGTACTATGTAAGTATTTCCGCTTTAGCATATCGCATGAGTGTGAATGTTGCCATAACAGCATGCTTAACATGTGGCTAGATGCTTATGTGTTAAACTGTTTTGAATGCCTGTGGGTGAAGGTTGGATTGTTTGAGTTGGAAAGACTCGTTGAAATCTGCATTTTAGCCTACTTGCGAGTAGCAAATTCCAAAGCATTTTCAAACCGAACGGATATGCAATGTTTATTTCCAAATTAGGCAATCTAGTCTATACTTGTTTGCTGTGTGCATAACATAGTAATTCTAGGCTGATAATGGAATAAGAACACATAAAGTTTTCAAAAACGGATATCACGGTTAGTAGAGGCCGGTCTTCGGACCGGGCGAAAGGGGGTGCTCATAGCTGACCTTCCCCGATCGTACCCAAGCTCCCGAGCCGAGACAACTCCGGTGATGACGGACGTGTGGCCTTCGGCACCGAGTCAGGGTTTCCTAAATTTCCCATTTTAAAAAATATTTAGGTGGCGACTCTGTATCTGGCAAAGCAGTCCATGTTTGGCACTACTTTTTCAAAAATCTGTTTCTCAAAACGATTTGCCAGATTTGGACTCTTTGGTTCAGATTAAGAACCGTGACACAAATCGAGAGTCCGAACTGTAGTAGCATCGAGGTCCCACGCGGGCGCTGTTACAGTTTCTGGCGACTCTGCTGGGGAGATTTAGAGAGTTTGACTCGAACTCGTGATATCCTGTTTTGATCTCATTTATGTGTTTCTTTGCATTGCATGTGCATTGGTGCGCCTAGGAACACAGTGTTTGCCATCTGCCATTCCTGAACGGTTTGCCGGGGGCTTGTCTTGTCAAGACATGTCCATAAGGCTGACCGGCTATGGGCTCTGACAGCATGGGAACACAAACCCCGGTTTTACCGGGGCACCCATTTTGACCATTCGACCTAGTGCATATTCGGAATCCGTAGTGACCATTCCAAACTAGGACAGGTTGCTTACCCGATAGGTTGTTTGAAACCGCTGTGTGCGTAGTGAAACCCTAGCTCCTGACAAAATAGGACAGGGAAACCCTACCCCAACATAGGGGTGTTTTGTTCTCTTTACTTGCTATGTGCTTTTAGAGTGTTGCTCTACAGGAACGCACATGTCAGTTTGCAAGTTTGAGTATCAAACCTGGGGACATCAGTATCAGTATCAGTTGTGAGAATCAGTTATCCGCGGGTATCGGTTCAGTTTTCGGGAACAGTAATTTCTGGGAACAGTGATCAATAGAAGGGTACAGTTGTGTAGCTACACCCGTGTTTGATCAGTTTGGGCTGAAATGCTGTCTGTTTTTCCTTTCAAGGTTCAGAGAGTTGCAGAGCTGATACAGAATAGCCAGTGTTTCCCCTTGCTGAGGCAAGATTTATGGCGGCACAAAGTTCAGAAGAAATTGTGGTTATGACAGCCGCACCAGAGCAGGGGACCGCTCCGCAGAGTGAGGCCAATATCAGTATGTCACACCCGCCCAGGATGCCCGTTGTGCACCCGGTTTGGGCTCCCCAGTTATATCAGGCTCGTGAGCCCACCACCTTCGAATTGATGGGGATGATAGGCGATCTCCAAAGGTCTATGGCAGACCTCGCCTATGGAATGTCGGCTTCACCGCCAGCGGCGCCGTACGCCGGGAATTTTGTACCACAGGAGCCCCCGCTACTGGGGCGGATTGTGATAGAGCTCAGCCAGCCAGAGGTGGCTTCCGGCTATAGCTACGACATGTCAGCACCAACCCAGACCCTCGATCAGGCTGAGGCCAAAGGAAAGGACAAGGCAAAGGTAGACGCCGACCCTATTGAGCAACTGCTGTGGGCAGTCGAGGCTTTGAAGGCCAGAGGGATGAACAAGCAACAAACATCTGCAATAGTGACCAAAGCTGTAGATGATGCTTTCCCCGCTCCAATCAAAGGCAGTTCAAGCCAGACAGAAAACCGGGATGGGCCCCGTCATGCCCAGACAATTCCAGTAGCTCCCACCCCTGCATCGGGAAAGGTTCAAAAAGCCAAGGCAACGCCAGCTGATCCTTTCGCCAGCGCATCTGGCAAGAATCCTCAAACTGCAAAGTACCTGCCCCGAGGACGCAGGGTTTTTCATGACCTCCACATGCCTTTGTCTAGGGCATTGCTGATATTGGCAAAGAATGGGCATCTTAAGCCTTTGGAGCCCCGGCCACTCCCGAAGAACCTCCCCGCCACTCATGATGCTACCTTGTACTGCGCGTACCATCAACAGTCCGGTCACGGCACCGATGGATGTTCCCGCCTTCGTCATGAAGTGCAGGATTTGATTGATAACAAGGTTATCCTACCACCCACCTCGGGCAAGCCCGTCACCACTCAGTTGCTGGATTTCGAGGGCTCAGATACTGCGAGTATGTAAAGTGAACCGCCTGCGGGCAACATTTGGTACATTTTTGGATGAAGCGTCTGGCACGCATTTTTGAGCATCGGTGAAACCGAGTTTTTGTAAATCCTGGCTTGGATATCGAGTCGGTCTTTTGTTTTGAATCTGTCTCTTTGTCTTGAGTCAGTCTTTTTTGCTTAAGGGTCTGTCTTGTTGTATCGAGTCAGTCCCCGTTGTATATAATACCAGGTGATTCTGGGGTTGTTGCCTCGAACACCGTTTTGTTTTGTAATTATCTGTTTTTGTTTTGAGTCTGTCTCTACCG
Source organism: Camellia sinensis (assembly GCF_055761805.1). NCBI lineage: Eukaryota > Viridiplantae > Streptophyta > Magnoliopsida > Ericales > Theaceae > Camellia > Camellia sinensis. The sequence continues at coordinate 618,656 of NW_028128989.1, read as the reverse complement.
AGGGGCCAGTTGCACCAACAAATCCGAATGAAACAGCTGCTGCTATCTCAAACGTTATGCTTGCTTTCAGCATAAGTGCCAGAGAATTTGATTGGGCTGACAGTACATCTCGCCTGCTCTCCTGTGCGCCAAACTCATAGCATTAACCTGAGTTTTTCAAAAAAAAAACTTTTGAACACTGCGGTGATAAAAACGAAGAGGAAGGAATTCCTCGGGTTTTGCAAAATTTTGATCATTTTGAGAGAAAGAGAGGCGTGCTAAGCCTTTTTATGAATAAAACCATGCTTGTCGGCGTGAGTACTGAGAAGGACCCTGGCCTGATCCAGATTGGTTCCACACTATCTTCGGCGCGAGCGACTTCTCGCTTCCTTAAAAACTTTCAAAAACAAATATTTTACGCGGCCCTGCGAAGACCTGTGTGGAATCGCTCTTGAGATTGCGCAGCCTAGGATCGCTCTCAGCCTCAAGATTCAACCTATTTGTTTTCCGAGTCTGAACCCGTTCAGAATGTTCAGAAAGTTCAACGGACAAACGCCATGGAGGCCTGTGTGGCCAGTTTTGAAGTAGCCTTCGATCAAGAAGCATCAAAGCCGAATCAGAAGGAGTAGATCTCGCCGGAAGAAGCTCGTGGAGTAACCAGGATGGATTCTCCGCAAATCAGTGCAACAGCCGTTCTCCTAGACACAGAGAGGCTTCAATTTCAAAAAAAAACCATTTGGAATGGACTCGCTACACTTTTACCCTTTGAGAGGCTCGCTGGGTCGAAAACCCGGAAGGGCGGCCCAGGCAAAAGTTAGAGCAAGAGAAAGATACAAAAAAAGAGAAAAATACAAAAAGAAAGATTGAAAAAGAAAAAAAGAAAAAAAAAGCAAAGAAAAAAAAGAAAAGAAAAAGAAACGAACAAAAGAAAATGAAAAGAAGCTCGCAAGGTCGAAAACCTGCATTGGGCGCCTTGGCAAAAGTGAGAGCCAAACAAAGTGAAGGTTAAAATACCCGAGTGGACCTTAACCGGAACTACGTAAGGCTTGATTCCCATGTTTGGGATACGTAGGCAACTTCATCATGAAGTCCAGCCCCCAACGCTTTCATAAGCATCTCAGTCCATGCAATGGTTTCAATTTCGTTCCAAAGTCCAGTGGCCAACACCCTTCAAGGTGATTGTGTCCATATATGTGTTGTAACCGTCTTCGTCATCTCTGTGTCCAAGAGCTCGACCACCGCCGATGAAGACTGTCTGCGGATTGCTGCGGCACCATCCCAAACAAAGGGCAACTTTCCGTTGCCACCAGCCGCCGTGAGCCGCCATTCAAACTAGGGGCAACTTTCCGTTGCCTCCCACCCTCCTTCAAACCAGGGGCAATTTTCCATTGCCTCCGATCCGAGGTTGCGCATCTCGAAGGGTAAGTTTCATGCTTGTTGAGCATCAGCTGTTTGAAAAATAGTTTTTGAAAATTTTTACTGAGGTTGACTATTTTCTCGAAAACTATCTCATTTTCCAAAACTAGACCATTGTCTTGGACCCAAAAAGGAAAATTTTCAGTGCTTGCTGCCTGACTTGCATGCTTTTCAAATCAAAAATCGAACAAGTACGTTAATCCGACTCTCGTTTTGATCAAATCCGTTTTAGTAGAAAGCAAAAACGAAAAAATGGTTAAAATGATGAACTAGGGGCACAGTTGAGTCAGGCGCTCTCTTTCCCCCGTCATCAACGTACTTGCCAGAAGAGCACTCTGCCTGCCGGAAGAATAGCTGTGAGCTAACGGCATCGGGCGTGAACCCACACCTTGCTATTTATCCATCAATCACCCCGGGGAGGGATGAAAAATGAGAGAATGAAGAATAAAGAGGTGTGAGTTGAGAGAAAAGAGAGGAAAAGGGTTTTGAGAGAAAAATCCAGCTTGAGAGTCGAGTATTGTGAGGATCACAAATCAGAAAGGGTGGGAAACAATACCCAGATTGAACTGGCTCCTCGTGGTCCGAGGTCCCCCATCTTCGTTTACGCGTCTGTGTGTCGTGTCTCTTTCATTTGACGGTCTCGTCTTTTGTTTTGAGTCTCTCCCGAGCGTGTCTCGTTGTGTTTAGGTCGTGTACCTCTTTGTTTAAGTCCTCCCCGCTGTGTTCAGTGGTAGGCTCGATATCCCGGTTTGAAAAACCCTCATTTGATTTCAAAAATCATTTATGCTCAGAATGCTGTGCCATTCTCTACATTCGAGCGTGTTTCGACTCCAACCGGTTCCGTCTTTGAGCTCCGTCTTGTCAGATTGGGCCGTTTGTTCAGAGTTTGCTGTGTGTAGAATGAACCGAATGCTGTGTTTTGGGCTGTATGCAGATCAATCCCCAACAGAGTAAGGGCTGTGTGTTCAAGAATCAGGCAGTGGGTTGCTTGGGTTATTTTGCTGTTGGCTGTTTAGTTATCTGATTATTACAGTGCAAGTGTTCAATTTTCAGACAACCAATCAATTCCATTTACATTGAGGTGTAACATGATGAGATGCGATGCAACGCATGAAATGTGTAAATGTAAACCCTTTTTCAGATAAAAAGGCTGTTTCATTTCACTATCTTTTCAAATGTACAAGCTTTGGAAACAAAATCTGCCTGCAGCAGTACAAGGTAATCTATCTACCAACCAAAAAGAAAAGTACAAGGAAAGAAAGAAAAGGTAGCAAAAATCTGCATCTATGTCAAGCACCCCAAGGGCTGTCAGTCGGTCCTGGTCCTCTTCCTGGACGAGGGTCCAGGAGCATCATCAGCAACGTCGTCAGAGCCAGAGCTAGAACCGTCTCCGGTCTCCTCCTCCGATGACCCTGCCTCCGCCTCTGACTCCTCGTCGTCATCATCGTCCGAGGCTGGAGCTCGCGAGCTGCTCCCGACGTGAGTACGCCCACCCCTAGTGCGGGGAAATATCCTGCCCTCCTCGTCTCTCCCCCGAGCAGGGACATCAGGTCTAGCTGGAGCACCTCCTGCCATGGGAATCTGGAAAGGAGGCTGAAAAAGTGCACAAAAGTGAAATGCATCAGTATACTGTAGACAGTTTATCAGTGCAGAATGCAATGTTGAATACAGTGTATGAATGCCGTGAGCAGTTTATCAGTGCAGAATGCAATGTTGAATACAGTGTATGAATGCCGTGAGCAGTTTATCAGTGCAGAATGCAGTGTGTGAATACAGTGTATGAATGCCGTGAGCAGTTTATCAGCACAGAGTACAGTGCAGAATGTAGTGTATGCAGTGTATCAGATGCTGCGAGATCAGTATGTCGGGTGTTGTGCCGTGCATCAGATTATGTGAATCAGTGTATGAATGGTTTGAGGCCAGTGTCAGAAGGACATACCGGTATGCTGTAGACAGCCAGGAGGTCAAATGTCCGCTGGAGCATCCCCATCATCGAGGCATTCATCGCCAACGACTGACGGGTGTACTCAGAAGAAGCCTGCAAAGGTATCAGATGCATTAGTATTCTGTGGAATATCAAGTAAACTGAAATGAAATAACTGTACGAAGTGCAGTGATACATACCGGCGGAAGGTCGGGGATGTCAGTGAACTCATGCCCAGCCGGTGGAGGGGCGAAGGGGATCTGATAGGTCGCCCCACCCTGCCCCTGGAAAGTCAGCACAGCGGGTAGGGCAGGCCACCCAGCTCCTCGTCCACCCCGCACTCCGCCCCTGCCACGGACTCGGGCCCTCCTCGAATATCCGGCCCCTACTCCTGCTCCGGCCCCAGCCGCTGATGCTACAGACCTAGCCCCCTCTGCTCGACGGCCGCTCAAAGGTCGCATCAGGTATGTCCGCACGTACTCCTGATAGTCGCCGGTGCCTCGGAAGCCGGCCTCCTCCCAGCCGATGGAGTAATCATCCAGCTGCTCAGGGGTCAGCCCCTCGGTCTCCCTCATCTCTGCAGGAGGGTGAGCCGGGACTATCTGCTCAGGTAACCCGCGGGTCTGGCGTAGAAAACGCTCCCCCAGGTACCAAGCCCGACAGACCGGGCCCTCAAGCAGAATCCGGAAACGCGAGGTCTCCTCAGCACCAGGGAACCGACCCCGCATCGCCGACGGCAGCAAAGCCCATGGCCGCCATGTGATCTGAAAGTGGCAGACAGCTTGTTATCTACTGTTATTGAAATATGCAGTGGGAAAGCGAAGCCTAAATGAACTGTAAGTAAAGCATACCTCAGCCGGGGTGATGGTGTCGAAATATCGGCGGAAGAAGCCGAACGTCTCCCATGGTCGCCGGGTGCATCTCCCGTCAAAACGACTCGAAAAGGGAACAGCCGGAGGAGGCTCCGCAACTGGCACGGGTGCAAGCCTAGGGAAGTAGGCGTAAACCCACAACTGCAAAACAGATGTCAGTATGACCATCAGATAAAGCAGGATATACAGAATGAAGCAGAAATAGCAGAACCGTGTGTTGTGCAGTGTATTGTGTACAGTCTACAGTGTGAGCAGTGTACAGTCAGTGTAAAGCAGAATGTATGTGTGTGCCGTGTGTACAGTATACAGCAAGTGTAAAGCAGACTACAGTGTGTGCAGTGTACAGAGTACAGAAAGTACGAGACAGAAATGAAAAAAGTGGAGAAGAAATGTACCTCCCAAGCCCGCCAGTAGCCTCCGAGCAGCTGGCCGCTGCCGCGAGAAGCCGAGCTCATATAGCCGTACAGGGTGGCCAGAGCAGCGCCGCCCCAGTCATAGTGCAAGATGTCTCGGACGTCCACCAGTGCGCTGAGAAGGCAGAGAGGCACGGTGTTCGCCCGGTCGGCGAAGATAGTAGTCCCGAACAGGAACATGAGGAAGCCGCGGGCATACCTCTCCACGTCCTCCTCGGTCATCTGAGTCTCCTCCCCCAGTGCGGGCTGGACCCTGAACTGTGCCTCGAACCAGGAATATCGGACGAAGCCTGGACGAGCTAGCGGTGGGGCCTCCCCCAGTAGATGGACCTGAGCTGCGGTCCACTCATCCATGTCGGTGTCGAAGGGGATCGGATCCCCCCTACCCCGATGCCTGTGAGCATCGAGAAGTCATAAGGGGTCATCGTCATATCCCCCGCAGCAGAAAAGTGGAAAGAATCGGTGGTGTCCCACCACCTCTCCGCCAGAGCGGCAAGAAGAGGTCTGTAGGTGGACAACCTGGAGAGCCCTCGGCAGAAGGTGCCGAAGCCCGCCCGATCCACGATGCGCTGGACCGCATCAGGGAGCTCGTCATACCACTCCCGCGCACCAGTATTCCCATACCCGCGAATGGTATGGGAACCCTCCTGCAAACAGAAAACAACAATTGCAAGACAACATTCAAAATGCAGTTTTGGAAGGACAGATATAGCATGTATGCAAGTTTGTCAGATTCAGGCAGATACCGGGTGCCGGTGTGCTTACAGTAAAATACGTGTGCTGTGTCAGCATGTTTGGGCGTTTCAGAACAGATATGGCATGTATGCAAGTTTGACAGATTCAGACAAATACTGGGTACCAGTGTGTGTGCAGTAGAATACAGTGTGTGCCGTGTGTTTGGGTGATTCAGGGCTAGTGCAGTGTGTGTGCATGTGTCAGTCTCAAGCAGATATCAGTTGTATGTATGTTTACAGTCAACTACGGTCTACGGCATATCAGATTTCAGCAATTAAAGAATACAGCTAACTATGGCAGTTTTGTATCCTACATTGCAGAAAGTAAAGCAGAAGATGAAGAGTTACCTCGGGAGTGCCGAATGAAAGGTGGGAGGTAGGCTCGCGTAGTAGTAGCTCAGGGGCCGCGTACCTCTCAAAGCTCCGGAACTGACGCAGGCCGTCTGGGGGCAGAACGTGGATCGCCGGCCGGTAGGTCGCCGAGTCGAACGGGCGCTCGCTCAGTGGTAAGAGCTCGACCCCGGGATCCATCTCGTGGTCCGGGGGAGTCCCGACACGTGGAATGTCATCCGCCATGTAGAGAATGGTACGAGAATGGCCGGAAAAGGAAAACCGAGCCGGAATACGAAGAGTCAACTGAAAAGTCAACTCCCGAGAGGGTCGGAAATGGCCGGGAAGGCCGGAATGTGAAAAGGCACGGAAATGAAGAGGAAAGTGAGGGGAACGAACCCCGAAAAGGCAAGAACGCCAAACGAGGCACCGAAATGAAAAAAGTGATCGGTGGAAAACGTCCGAAACGCGAAGAGAAACGCGAATCCGACGACGAAACGGGCGTAGAACGCGAAGAAACGGAGAAACGGGGAAGAGAAAAAGCTCTAGAGAGAGAGAGCAAAGGATTTCGGCGGTGGAGAAGTGAAGAAATAGGGCTTGAAGCCCTATTTTATAACACCCGAGGCGAAAAGACAAAACTGCCCCGATTCAGCAACTGTTTGCCGGTCGGCACCTTTTTGTGCCGGTCGGCACTTTTTTGTGCCGATGGAATTGTTTTTGTGCCGATGGCCAGCCGGTGGCCTCCCCTTTCGGCCGGTGGGGTTCCCACAGCCTTGTTTAGGCCATTTGAGTTGTTTTTGGTCTTCATAGCTCAAGAAAGTGCAAGAAAGTGCATCCCCGATGCCCAACCGACCTCCGTTTTGACCGCAGGCCATGTCTCCAGTGCGTGGCACTCGAATTCATGCAAGGTGTATCCTTTTTGTATCCTTTTGAATTCAAAAGTTACCCCATGTGTGTTGCACAAGTTCATCACACTACTTCGGTGCATTACATCGCGCTGTCGCGCGCCACACATTTGCATTGTTTTGCATACTACATGCGTTGTATCACGCACCCCTTGCATTGTCGTGCACATTTTTCATGCATCATCATTGCATTTCCATTCTATGCATTGTCATGCATTCCGGAATACGTGCGTTGTTGCGCATTTAAGCCCGTCTACATTCCGTGTGGCATGCGTGTCACACTTAGCCTCGCACTGTTTTGTGCATTGTATCGATCGCACTGTCTTGTGCATTTCAAACCATCGCACTGTTTTGTGCATTTCAAACCATCGCACTGTTTTGTGCATTTCAAACCTCGCGCTGTTCTGCGCATCGCACTATTTTGTGCATTTCAAAATTGTTCGCGCTGTTCTGCACATCGCACTGTTTTGTGCATTGTATTGTCCGCGCTGTTTTACGCATCGCACTGTTTTGTGCATTGTATTGTTCGCGCTGTTCTGCGCATCGCAGTGTTTTGTGCACCTCAATTGCATCTAGCATGTATCCCCTCGCGTTATCTTGCGCGCCTCACTTGTACTTGTTAGTACATTGCATTGTTTTGCATACAAACCGGCTTCACGTAGCGTGTAAGTCCAATTTTCAAAATTTCACATTTCATGTGGCATACGTGTCACACTTGCATACATTCTGCATCACGGTCTGGCGAGACCTTAAACACGCGCGCCGGTCTGGCGAGACCTTAAACACGCACGGTCTGGCGAGACCTTAAACACGCGCGCCGGTCTGGCGAGACCTTAAACACGCGCGGCGGTCTGGCGAGACCTTAAACACGCGCGTCGGTCTGGCGAGACCTTAAACACGTATGGTCTGGCGAGACCTTAAACACGCACGGTCTGGCGAGACCTTAAACACGTACGGTCTGGCGAGACCTTAAACACGCACGGTCTAGGAGACCTTAAATCCTTTGGAGGTGCGAAACCTTCAGCGCATTGTCACGCGTCTTGTAAATACCCCAGTGGTCTGGCGAGACCTTAAACACGCATGGTCTGGCGTGACCTTAAACACGTACGGTCTAGGAGACCTTAAATCCTTGGAAGGTGCAAGACCTTTATTGCATTGGTGTGCACACTATTGCTTCGTACATATCTTAAGCCGCGTGTTGCCGCGCATCTCATGCAACATGCATTTCACTTGCAACATTTGCATTTCAAAAAAAAAACAAACAAAAAACATGCATTGTCATGCATACATTTTGCATCCCGGTCTAGGAGACCTTAAATCCTCTGAAGGTGCAATTCCTTCGGTGTTCGTCGTGCCTGAACGACTTTTCGGTGGTCTGGTAAAGCCACCAGTCTGTGCTTGCGATGAGTTCCTAGAAGACCAACTGGGACGGTGGAAACTAGAGTTCGAACGGCTTATGCCTAGAACGCAAAGGTTCGGGAGTTCCGAGACTAAAGTCTGGTTTAAATACCCAGAGGTTTACCCTCGGCTTGAAATCTGTATGGAAGCCCCAAAGGTTGAGGCGGCATGTCTACGCCTCAGTTCTGGATACTGAACCAACCTAGTATATCACCCTGTTGGTAAGATAGGGAAAGTTGCAATCATAGTCATTGCATCATAGTGCATTGTCATGCACTTGCATTGTAGTTTGCATGCATTCATCGCATCACCTTCCATCCATGGCTTGCGCCTTTCCGGGTTGAGCTTGGTCTGGTATGTGTCCTTACATTTCATGTTAAAACACAGTTCTGCATGTGTATCGCGCCGATTCCACGCTGATATGTTGGTTGAGGGTTGCGGCACCTTTTCTGTGTTACACATGGCTCGTATGTATACATGCCTTTCCTAGGCAAGATTTGGTTTGGCTTGTATGCCATATCCATTGTATCCATTCCATTGCATATTTGTAAATATTGCATTGTAGATTGCATGCATTCATTGCATCACCTTCCGCCTTTGGCTTGCACCTTTCCAGGTTGAGCTTGGTCCGGTATGTGCTCTTACTTTTCATGTTAAAACACAGTTCTGTATGTGTATCGCGCCGATCCCACGTTGATATGTTGGTTGAGGGTTGCGGCACCTTTTCTGTGTTACACATGGCTTGTATGTATGCATGCCTTTCCTAGGCAAGATTTGGTTTGGCCTGCGTGCCATATCCATCCATTACATTGTAGTGTAATTTTTGCATCCGGCATTAGGATCGTAGTCCTTCCTCCAGCGGGTTGTTTCCCCACTTATGTCAATTCCACCCAATGCTTGTTCTTGCGTCTGTCTACAATACTCATAGTTCAGTTGACCGTTCTATGGTAGACAGACTTGTTACCTCCATCAATCTATTTGACATAGGTGTGGTTTCGAACCGCTCGTGATTGGATCACGATCCAAATGCTTTGCATGTAGCTTGCATTGTTTCAAATACATTGCATCTTCATTTGCATTGTTTATACATTGTTTTGTATATATTGCATTTCATTTTGCATCCATCTTGCATTGTCATGCATGTCGCTAACCATATTGTACCTGTTAAGTTTGTTTTCTTTGCAGGCACGATATTGTATGTACGGTTCATTTGAAGCTGGTGCGACCAGACGAACCGGACAGGTATTGTATCTCCCGAGTGAGACATTTTGAGAATTCCGTAATTCTCTTACATCCTTTCTGCATTATAGTGTAGTTTGGTATGCTAGCTTAAAACTGTTGCATGTTTGCTTCGTTACAGCTTTCTTTGCATGATCATAAGTTATGCTCGGCTCCGTGCATTGTCTTGCATTTTGCCCCTGCCTCCGGGCGCATATCTTATTTGTATTGCATGTTTGTCTAAGTCTTCGGCCTTGTCAAAAATGGGTCGTCTCTGGGCTTTGACATTCACTCCCGTCATTGTTATGACTTCCGAGTTCTGTCAAAGAGGGGCAACTGTAGACACCCCATTTTTGACCGTCCTCAAGACTTGGACGTCACCGTTTGAACACTCGGTGATTACCCATGTTTGTGTTCGTTTGGAGTTCCCGGAGGTCTCGGCTCGCGCGCCCCGCCTCAGGATCCCCGAACTCGACCGTTTAGTGTCTGGTTTTGCACCAAACACTTGCATCTTGCCTTTGAGAGGCAGGGTGGGGCTTGTAGACCATCCCCACCCATCACCGGCAGTGGCTAGATGCCACCGGCTGGTTTTTGCTGCCACCGGGAATATAGTTTGCCGGCCGGCACTATTTGTTGCCGGTCAGCACTATTTTGTGCCGGTCGGCACTTTGTTTGGCCAAGATGGCATTTTTTGCCGGCCGATTGCAGTTCATCTGCTTTTGCAGATATTTTTGGACAGCTGTATAACTTTTGCTCCCCTCCATACACGTGTATGGAGGGATCTCCCTCTTGCAAAGCTTGTCTTGTAAGCTTTACAAGAGGCATATAGAGAGGAACTCTCTCTAAGGCAAAAAGAGAGGCTTTAGACATTTTTGAGAGAGGAAAATACAGAGGAGAGCTCTGGTTTTCTAGGGTTAGGGTTAGATACACTCACCTATCTCTCTTTCCCTCTCATTTTGCACACTAGGTGTTTTGTGTCTCACTATTGCACACAAACACCTAGTGTTTCACCTTCCTCTAGGAGCTGAGGTTCTAAAGAGTGTGTTTTGAAGTTTTGGTCTTGGATTCAAGCTCAAGGAGGCCATTGGAGCATCTTTGTTGAAGAAGGCATCAAGGGTGAGAAACTAGTCTTTTTTTTTTTCCCCTTTTTTGCATTGATTTTCTACTAGTCTTAGAGCTGTTTTTGTGATTATTGTATAACATAAAAAAGTTCTATTTTTAAGCCCTCTTTATTTTTTATTAAGAGTGTTTTGTTGTTTGAGGGTTGTTGACCACCCTTAGGCCTCAAAAGGCCTCATTTTGAGCCATTTTGTGCTAGCTCCGGGATTTTGGTGTTGAGGTCTCTTCACCACTGAAATCTTGAGGGATTTCAGTGGTGAAGATGATGCTTTGAAGTCCCAAGAAGGAGAGGGCCACCCCCTCTCCTTGTTGTCCTTGAAAAGGGCATATTTTGGCCTCTTAAGGAAGCCTATGCTTGAGTGTGTGTTGAGCATGTTTGGTTTGTTTTTCATGCTTATATATCCATGATATAACATGATTTCAAGTTGGTTTTGGAACTTCATGCATGTTTAGCATAGTTGCCATGTAATGCCTTGTTTATGCCTTAATGTGCCTTAGGTTGTTAGCCTTTGTTAGAGCATGTTTTAGGCTTAGTCTTGTGAAGATTATGTGCTTATTTTGCCATGTTCTAGGTCTGTCCATAAGTATTTGGGTTGATTTTAGCATGCATTATATAGCTCCTTTGTATTTGGGCTTGTTGGCCTTGAGTATGTGCATGTGTAGCATGCCATCTTTGCATTGTTTTGGTGATTTGGGATCATTCTATATGTCATTTCAGTCCCATTTCCATGCTTGTTTGATTGCCTTGCATGTCTCTTTAATGCTTTGAAAGCATGTGTTGCAATGCTCCATGTTTTGGCCATGGTGTATGCCTTTGTATTTGGGCCATTTAGATGCCATCTAAGGAGTCTTTTGGCTTTGTTTTAACATGCTAAAAATCTGTTTTTAGTTGTTTAATGCATGCCATGTTTGGTCATGATAAGTGTAGTTCAATGCATTATTGATTTGCCTTGAACACTTGGACTACTCTTTGCATGTTTTGGCTTGATTTATAACTTGATTTGGCATCATTTTATAACATAATTTTAGGGCTCAAGTTGCATGCTAATTAGTCCATGATCCCTCCTTTCAACTGTGCTTGAATGTTGTTTGATTTATGCTTAAGTGTTGGTCCTTATGTGCATGTGTGTGTGCATGCCATTTAGCCCTCACCTTTTAGCACAATGGCTACTGTTTTAGGCCTATTTTAGAGCTGCCTAATTCATGTATAAGTCCATCTTGCCATCCATTTGCATTGCCCTATGTATGCTTGCATGATTGCATAAGTGCATTGCCATGTCATGTTGCATTCCTAGCTTGTATGCCTAGGTTGCATTGCATCTTGCATGCATGCCTTGTTCCTTGAATTGGTGATAGGAATAGGGCCTAATTTGTTTGATTGGTTTGCATGCATTTGAAATCAAAGTTGCATACTTGGTTCCTTGGGCCATCATGCATGGAAATGCGTGATTGGTGGTCCGAGAACCGAGGCACATGTCCCTTTGAGTCATCACAATGATAAGAGACATGGTTGATGCATACATGCCTTGAAATATGCTGCCATGCCTTGTTTTGCCCTTTGTTGCTGTGAGTTGCAGGTTCTGCAGGAATACTCTGCCGACCGGCAGTGTAATGTGCCGACCGGCACAATTTTCTCTGCCGACAGACCCTATTTTGTGCCGATGGCCATACTACACTGCCGGTGGAAGTTTCATTCAGCCGGTGATGATCCCCTCTGTCCAAGGATGCAGTCCTGAGGCTTTGACAGCCTCCAGAGGAGGAAAGGAAGGAAAACAGAGGCAGCTTGCGCATGGTGGCACGCTTCCCGAGGCGTTTTCCTGCTTTAATTAATTAGTTAATTTGTTAATTAATTAATTTGTAATATTTAATTAGCTTGCGTAGTTAATTAATTTGTAATATTTATTTGGTCCCTCCGAGCGAGGGCAAATCTGTAATAAGTGTGTGTGGGTGGTGTGAATGTCTTCCAATCCCCACTTCTTTTTTCCCTTTTACTTACCTGCTTTGATGGTTAGTATTAGGGCACGTCTAATTTAGCATACCTTATGCTATGCATGTGTGCATCCATGCATTTGTATTGCATGCATTAGGCTCGGTACATCACACTAATTGCATCAATGCTTCAATTCCAAACTGAATATGTGATAACTGTGCATTTTCACATGACATGTTTAGGATAGCCGAGCCTATTCTAGCAACATTTTGTATGCGATGCATTAGGCACTTCACATGGACTTGGATCATGCATGTGTGCTAACAAGTTCTTTGTTTTGGCACGGAGTACTATGTAAGTATTTCCGCTTTAGCATATCGCATGAGTGTGAATGTTGCCATAACAGCATGCTTAACATGTGGCTAGATGCTTATGTGTTAAACTGTTTTGAATGCCTGTGGGTGAAGGTTGGATTGTTTGAGTTGGAAAGACTCGTTGAAATCCGTATTTTAGCCTACTTGCGAGTAGCAAATTCCAAAGCATTTTCAAACCGAACGGATATGCAATGTTTATTTCCAAATTAGGCAATCTAGTCTATACTTGTTTGCTATGTGCATAACATAGTAATTCTAGGCTGATAATGGAATAAGAACACATAAAGTTTTCAAAAACGGATATCACGGTTAGTAGAGGCCGGTCTTCGGACCGGGCGAAAGGGGGTGCTCATAGCTGACCTTCCCCGATCGTACCCAAGCTCCCGAGCCGAGACAACTCCGGTGATGACGGACGTGTGGCCTTCGGCACCGAGTCAGGGTTTCCTAAATTTCCCATTTTAAAAAATATTTAGGTGGCGACTCTGTATCTGGCAAAGCAGTCCATGTTTGGCACTACTTTTTCAAAAATCTGTTTCTCAAAACGATTTGCCAGATTTGGACTCTTTGGTTCAGATTAAGAACCGTGACACAAATCGAGAGTCCGAACTGTAGTAGCACCGAGGTCCCACGCGGGCGCTGTTACAGCGTTCTTATAGACCAGGGCAGTACTTCGGAGGTTATGTACTATAAAACCTTCATTAAACTTGGGTTTAACGAATCAGACCTGACCCCGGCTCCTTATCCGCTATTCGGCTTCAACGCTAACCCAGAGTACCCATTGGGAAAAATCAACCTACCCGTTCGAGCAGGTTCCAGAACGGTGGATGTGGATTCCTGGTCGTCAGGTTGCCATCGCCGTACAATCTCATCATGGGACGATCTTGGTTGCACACCTTGCAGGCAGTCTGAAGCACCTATTATCAACTGTTACGTTTCCCAACGGAACACGGCATTGAGCAAATTCGGGGCTCCCAGAGATCGGCGCAAGCATGTTATCTCCTTGCCGCCAAAACAATAAAGGAACTGCGAGTAAATTCCATTGAGGTGCCGAATCGAGAGATTCTTGATGACGTTGAGCGGCATCCAAATGAAAAGGCCACAGAAAAATTAGACCGGGTTGACATCGATGGAAGCCAGGAAAAGTTCTTCATGATCGGCGCCTCCCTAAATCAGGCCGACAGGCAATAGCTGATCTCTTTCCTACTCAGCAACCTCGACGTCTTTGCGTGAACTTCGTACGAAATGCCGGGCATAGACCCATCAGTTTCTTAGCACCATCTGAATGTCGATCCTAGATGTAATCCAATCATTCAGAAAGGCCGACGGTCAGCCGCGGAACATACCGTCGCCGTTGTTGAGGAAGTTGACAGACTACTTGATGCCGGGGCAATTAGAGAAGTCAACTACCTTACGTGGCTATCCAATACAGTCGTGGTGAAGAAGAAAAATGGGACTTGGCGAGTGTGCATCGATTTCACGGATTTGAACAAAGCCTACCCCAAAGACTGTTTTCTTCTACCCAGAATCGACCAACTTGTCGATGCGACGGCACGGCATCAACGCATGAGCTTCCTCGATGCTTACAGAGGCTACCATCAGATCGCCATGCATCCAGATGACCAGGACAAAACTGTATTCCTCACCCCAAGAGAAACCTACTGCTACAAAGTTATGCCTTTTGGTCTAAAGAATGCGGGGGCAACCTACCAAAGACTGGTCACTGCCATGTTCAAAGAACAAATCGGCCACACTATGGAAGTATACATCGATGATATGGTGGTCAAGTCCAAAGAAGAACAAAATCATATAGCCGATCTAGAAAAGACATTCAGCATCTTATACAAATACAGAATGAAACTGAACGGTTCCAAGTGCGCGTTCGGAGTCGGCTCTGGCAAATTCCTGGGTTACATCATCAACCACCGAGGAATTGAAGCCAACTCGAGGCAAGTCACAGCAATCTTGGAACTCAGCTCCCCTGGTTCAGTGAAAGAAGTCCAAAAGTTGATGGGCATGGCCGCTGCAGTCAACAGATTCATCAGCTGGTCTACATATCGCTGTCGACAATTCTTTCAGACACTACGACAGGGTAGGGGCTTCGAATGGTCCGCTGAATGCGAAACAGCCTTTAACGGACTCAAGACCTACCTCCACTCAGTACCTCTCTTGACAACACCCGCCGCTGGTGGCCCTCTCATTCTACATCTGGCAGTTTCCGATAGGGCCGTCAGTGTCGTTCTGTTAAAAGAAGAGGAGGGGGAGCAACGGCCAGTGTACTATGTGAGCAAGGCAATGGTTAACGCCGAAACACGCTACCTTCCGCTAGAAAAACTCATCTTAGCCCTAGTCATGGCGGCAAGAAAACTGATGCATTACTTCCAGGGACATAGCATTGGGGTACCAACAGATTATTCCCTCCGATCAGTACTACGGAGTGCAAAAGCATCAGGACGTGTTTCAAAATGGGCTCTTGAACTCGGCCAGTACGACATTTAGTTTCTACCAAAAACCGCAATCAAGGGACAGGTGTTGGCCGACTTTGTTGCCGAATTCACCAGCGGGCTTGCCGACCTAAAACCTGACGAGTTTGGACCAAAGGCTGAAGTCCGACCAAAGCTGAATTGCCGAATTCTGCACCAAGCTGGATGGACCCCATTGTTGTATTTCTCTCTTCTGAACAACTCTCAGAGGACAAAAAAGAAGCCCACAAGCTGCGAAATAAAGTCCTGCGATACTATCTGGATCCGCAAGGAGGGTTTTATAAAAAGTCTCTCTCTGGTCCATATTTGGAATGTGTGCACCCGGACAAAGTGGAGGAGCTTCTTACTGAGGTACATGAAGGCAGTTGTGGCGCCCATTCTAGTGGACGCTCCCTGGCCCATCGAGCTATAACACAAGGGTATTATTGGCCGACAATGAGAGTTGACGCGGAGAGTTATGTAAAGAAATGCGAACAGTGCCAAAAGTTCTCCCCATTAACCCATCTGCCTGCCGAAGGGTTGAACTCTATCACCAGCACCTGGCCGTTTGCTCAGTGGGGACTTGATATCGTAGGGCCATTGCCGAGAGCCCCAGGCAACAAGCGATTCTTAATCGTCGCGACAGATTACTTCACAAAATGGGTTGAAGCGGAGGCTCTAACACATATACGAGATGCCGACATCAAACACTTTGTATGGAGAAACATTGTAACTCGATTCGGCATTCCAAGGGCTCTCATCTCAGACAATGGCACCCAGTTCGATTGTGGCATATATCGAGAGTTATGCAACAAATATGGTATTCGGCCTTACTTCTCTACACCGGCGTAGCCCCAAAGCAACGGTCAAGCCGAAGCCTCTAACAAATCTATCTTGGACGGCATCAAAAAGAGGCTAGAAAAAGCTAAAGGTAATGGGTCGAAGA
The DNA here is from genome assembly GCF_055761805.1 of Camellia sinensis. NCBI lineage: Eukaryota > Viridiplantae > Streptophyta > Magnoliopsida > Ericales > Theaceae > Camellia > Camellia sinensis. Next base: position 602,639 of record NW_028128989.1, on the reverse strand, counting down.
ATTACTGAGTGTATTGTGGGCTCATCGTACTACGCCGAGGAGATCCACTGGAGAAACGCCGTTCGCTTTATGCTTCGGAACCCAGGTAATCTTACCGCTGGAAATCAGCCTCCCAACTCTAAAATCGCAAGTTTTCCATACGGGCCGAAATGACATGATGCTTGCCCTGGATCTAGTTCTAATCGAAGAACAAAGAGACTGCGCCCTGGCATCCATGGCGCGGTATCAGCAGCAGCGGGCTAAGTCGTATAACCAATGAGTTCAGTTGCGCCGCTACACGCCAGGGGAGTTGGTACTGAAGAAGGTACTTCCAGCCGACTGGAGATCGGCTGATGGAAAACTGGGACCGAACTGGGACGGCCCCTATCAGATAGATTCCATTGTAGGAACAGGGGCATATCGGCTCTCAGACATGTCGGGAAGAAACCTGCCACAGCCTTGGAATTCAACGCATTTATGTAAATTCTATCATTAACCCAACTTGTGGGCTTGATACTTGTACATATTTTACTTTTGGAATACAAAATTTTCTCGTTTTCTCATGCTCGAGCTCCAATGCCATTAGGACCGATTTAAGCCTCCGGATTCGGAGCGTCCTTCGTGGATATCACGATTGGCCAACTAAAGACTCCAGATTCGGAGCCCCTCTGGTGCATCACCTTAGGGCCGATTAAGCCTCCGGATTCAGAGCGCCCTTCGTGGATATCACGATTGGCCAACTAAAGACTCCGGATTCGGAGCCCCTCTGGTGCATCACCTTTGGGCCGATTTAAGCCTCCAGATTCGGAGCGTCCTTCGTGGATATCATGATTGGCCAACTAAAGACTTCGGATTCGGAGCCCCTCTGGTGCATCACCTTAGGGCCAATTAAGCCTCCGAATTCGGAGCGCCCTTCGAGGATATCACGATTGGCCAACTAAAGACTCCGGATTCGGAGCCCCTCTGGTGTATCACCTTTGGGCCGATTTAAGCCTCCGGATTCGGAGCGCCCTTCGTGGATATCATGATTGGCCAACTAAAGACTCTGGATTCGGAGCCCCTCTGGTGCATCACCTTAGGGTCGATTTAAGCCTCCGGATTCGGAGCGCCCTTCGTGGATATCACGATTAGCCAACTAAAGACTCCGGGTTCGGAGCCCCTCTGGAGCATCACCTTAGGGCCGATTTAAGCCTCTGGATTCAGAGCGCTCCTTTGTGCGGGATGCATTCGGACCACGTAACTAGTCGAATAAATAATCAGCAAGAATTGTTCGTTCCTAATTGGAGCCGGACAATGCATATTTAAAACATTTCTACCACGCAACACAAAACTTGCCAATGAGTTGAAAGAAGACGTGTAATTAAGTACATAACATTTCAAAAGTAGTTATTTGCATTGAAAATAAAAGAAATTCTTAAGCTCGCGCCCTAGCCTAGGCAAGGGCAGATTCATTAAGCTGGTCGGCCAAGTACCTAAGCTAAGTAGCCGATCTAACCACAACTGAAAGCAATATCATTCATCAACAAAATTTTCATTTGCGAGATTAAGCACAACTCACGAAATTTTATATAAGCAAATTACTATACAAAAAACTATAAGCCCGCATAAAAATGCCCAGCAAAAAGAAAAAATACATTAAAAAATCCTAAAAACTACGTCAGTCGCCAGATCAGCCCTCGGAATTAGACTCCAATGGCTCAACATCCACTTGCTCATATGGTATTGGCACACTCAATGAAACTTTAGCAGCAGCAAGGGCTTTGTGCCAGCCATGTTTGAATCCCCTATTTTCAAACTTGGGGACTTGGTCCAAATACTCGGTGAGCCCAACATTTTTCTCGCCCTTGAATACTTTGGAAGCTTCTGAGTCGGCTAACCTTTTCCCCGCCTTCAATTCAGCCAACTCAGCCTCCAGTTTGGAGACCGCCTTCTGGGCCAATTTGAGTGCGTCTTCGCTCGTGTCCGCCCTCTTCTCAGCGTCCGATCTCAACTGATCCACACAACGAGCCCTCTCGAATTCGGCCTCGGCCCGCGAAGCTTCCCTGTTCGCCCTCGAAACTTCGACCTCGGCCCTTCTCCTCTGGCACTCAACTTCCTTTCGTAACTGACCAATCTGTTTGACGGCGTCGAGATGGCGACGGCCCATGTCAGCTATCCTTCTAACGGTCTGCAAAACAAGAATTTAAAACCATAACTTCAACAGCATTTGGCTAAAGTGAAGAAAAGTCCGAATATGTACCAAAAGTGCCGATTGGGCGGCCAGTGCTGTAGCATTCAGATCTGGCTCCAACTGAAAAGCCTCGTTGTCAGACGGCAACGTCACACGCGTAGCCACGCTGAACGCAACTTCTGGGTCTTTAAGCGCCGAAGGATTAAAAGAAACCGGCGTGTCTTTTATCGTCGGCTGAATGATGAAAGGGACGATCACATTCGATCCCTCCAACCGAGGACGTTTGCCGCCTTGCCCTTCCGAAACAGCCTCACACTCGGTAGGGCGGTTCTCTGCCTTTTCCTCAACTTCGTGACTGGCCTGCACGACCACAGTAGCTTCGGCATTATGATTTTTTTCCGACTCCTCCATAGTGCGCAAGGATTCTGATTCGGTAACAGGCAGGGAAAGTTGAGATTCGGTGAGGGGTGGTACTTCAGACGGAAGGGCCTCCACCCTTCGCCGTGTGGCTAATCTTTCCGCATTCGCCTTCCTGGCAAGTTCTGTCAGGCTTAACCCAACCATGTCTGCGGGGCCTGCGGCGGAAAGATCCTCTAAGTTGTGAAACACATCGTCAAATGAAAGATCCCCTCGGCCCGAAGTGGATGGAGGATCGGCCGAATGCAATACCTTGTCAGATTCGGTTTTGGACTCTTCTGATTCGGCAGCATCAGCTACCTCATCCCGCTTCGAATCTGACCCTTCAAAACCAATCTGCCTCAAGTTTTTGAAGTCAGTCAAAATAAGAGCGATAAGAGAATCTTCGCCCTTCGGAACTAGGATATTTTTTGCCGCCGAGAAGGTCGTATATGTCGGCTCGTAACGAAGTAGAATGTGGGCCGCCCTCCCCTGTCTCTGAAGACTTCGACGGTCGAAATACTTGAGAGCGACCTTGATATTCGAAAGAACAGCGTCGTTGGTTGAAGATAGGACTTTCTTCAAATCGTTCCCTGCGCAAGCCAAGCCGTAAGATTTCGAAGGAGAGGCTTTACAACAAAAAGCAACAAATAATAAAAGCAAGAAGGTAATCGGCCACCTGGCTCGCCCCTCCGCCTAGGAATAGGGTTGACGTGATCCTCCCCTTTGCCAAATTACCAGTTACCCTGGACAACGACCATAACATCATCAACTCGTTTTCCAGAACTTGAAAGCATAGTGATTAGCTGATGGTCAGTATCTATGGCCCTAAGGAAGTAACGACCGCGCCGACCAGAAGAGTTAGCCAAGGCATAACAATGTCGGATGGCAGGAATGCCAAGGTTAATTCTAAGGCGGCGGTTCAACACTATAACCCCTATTACAATTCTAAAGAAATTCACATTGGGTTGGGAAGGGATTAAACCCCAATGGCGATGCACAGCCCTTAGAAACGGGTGAAGGGGAAAACAAACTCCACCCTCTGTGATTGACAAGAGAGGAAAGACAATCGTGGTTTCGTCCTCCCTCTCCATATCAAGAGTGTCGTCTGCCACAAACGATAGACAGACATCATCAGGAATGGAAAAATGGCGTCTGAAGCCGGTAATTCGATCTGGCGAGAGGAGGTCTTTTAAATGTCTCGCCATACCCTACAGTTTATAAGAATATGCCAAGGAAGAAATAAAGTAGAAGGAGTTTTCGAATCAAGGTAGGAGAAAACTTACAAAGGGCATAGAGGATATCGGAGAAGAGAAAGTTACAGGAACGATTCGAAAGGCAATTCAGCGACGAGCGTCATAAGATACATATTCAAAAGGACGTTGAAATTTCAAATTATAGTAAATAGACACGTACGAAGGGGCGGGAAGTCGAGACGACAGCCAAAATGGGTGCGCTTAGACATCCGTGTGAGGATAAGGCCAACTGCCCAATTTTGACTCTTCAAAACTTGGAACCAAGCACTCCAGCCGACTGTTGTTGGTAAAGTGCTTGGGGGGCAATTGTGGGAGCCGAATAAATAGAAGAGTCGAAAGGTACGTATCTCTGAATTCAGGTACTAATCGGCTCCATCCTGAATGATTAGGATGCCGAATCTGTTAGTAAGGCCGAATATCAAGATATCCGTAGATCCGAATAAACATGAACATAGTGAGTAAAAAGTAGGCCCTGGCCCCAAGGCCCAAAAAACCAGTATAAAGATAAGGACTACATATTTAGAAAGGAAGGTAACAATCACTTTATTTAAACTTACAGCATAAGCTATCTTGAGCAGAAGGACTGACTTGTCCGTCGGAGTGCTAATTCCGGCACCCCCGACCGGAGTATTTATGTCCTTTCAGGTGACTAGCTGAGGACCATTGGCGTCTCCCCGGATCAGAAGAGTATTTCGAAACCACTTCTCCACAATATTTAAACTAAACAGGCTTGATATGCGAGAAATGCTCATGTACGTGCTTAGTTTCCACCTAAAAAGGCCATTGTTTTGCTTCCAGAAGGTCTCTGTTGCACAATAGAACACTTACACTTTTGTCCACCTCCAGAATGGCTCTGCTCTGCTCAAAAAACACACTACTGGATTTTGCATTAGTGGCTGGCCGGCCAGGAGTGAGGGCTTGCCGGTAACCAGTGATGGCCTGTCGGCCACTGCTGCAGGGTTTATTTTGCTGCAACAGAGAACAAATAGAGCATGCACAAGGTATTCTCAAGGGTTGTCTGCACAACTCACCCCTCCTTATCATGAACAAATCAAATGAGGGACAAAACTTGGTCCACCAACAGCCAACTCAAGCAATTTCATTGTATGATGGTTTATGAACCAAAATGTGCAAGTTAAATAAATGCAACAAAACAAGACTCAAACCTCCTCCCTTTCATGAATTGATCAAGGGAAGTGGTAACCTTGGAAACTTGAACCATTTCATCACTAATGAGTATGAAATGCCTCATGCTTCCATGTGTTCAATTAAGGTCCGATTGAACACAAAACCAAATTCTTATCTTGTACCATTTTAGTCTCATTTTGATTAATTCATTTTAATTACCAACCATCCTTTAATTCATGGAGTCCAAGGGTGAGTTTAAGTCCTCTAATGGAAAGAGGGCTCAAACCAAGTGTTGTTTTAGGCATGAAATAGACATCATACTGTTGGTAATGAATCCCAAAGGGATTAAACCACTTTCAAAGCAAAACAAAAGCCAAGAAAGGAGGGAGGTTGCAGAGATGATTAAGAGTGATCACAAGTATGGAAAGCCATAAATAAACACAATCAACTCTAATGAGATGGTGTCCAAGGCCTAAAACACCAAACTCATGAGGATAATTACACTACAAGCATGCAAAACAAAGCTCACATGCAACAAACACTTAAAAATAGTGATGAAATAATGTAAAACAATCCCAAAATATGCTAGAACTAAGATAAAAATAGCTAGATTAATATGCTAAAACATAGTACAAGCTAGGCTAGTAAGCAAAACACAAGGAGGGGAGGCTAACCCCTCCAATTTTGGACTTCAAAACATGATTTTAGCCACTGAAATACCTCTGAAAAATAGTGTTTAAAAGCTCAAAAATAGATAGTAAAAGGATGGGAAACACAAGGGAAAAGGCCTTCAAAACGAGGTGCAAATAAGGGTGAACCACCCCTCAACCTTTAATGGCCTTAAAGCCCAAGTTTCAGCCCAAAAATACAGAGTTTTTATAGCCCAAAAATAGTTGGAAAATAGCAAGAAAAAGAGTAGATACAAGAAGTAAAGAGACAAAGCTTTATAACTTTGAAGAGAAAAACACTTTCTAGGCAATAAAACAAGGCCAACACACCCGTAAGAGCTCAAACAAAGCTCTAAGGTATCTCAGCTCAAAGATGAAGAGGTTTGGTTAAGAGTGTATAGGCGAAGGATATGTAAGCAAGGGTTAAGAAATTTGTAAGAGAGAGAGAGAGAGAGAGAGAGAAAGAGAGAGTTGTAGAGAGAGAGAGAGTAAAAATTTTGCTCCAAAATTTTTCTAGCCTTGAAACATGAGAGGAAGGTCTCCTATATATAGAAAACATGAATTTCCCTCAAAAACATCCAACCCTACATGTGGGAGCAGATGTAAGCATCTGTGCAAACAGCTGGCACAACTGTCACAAAATATCTGCAAAAGACACTAGTGGCCGGCCAGCCATCACTGGTGACCGGCAGGCCACATCAATGGTTGACAACCAATAGTGATGGCCGGTAGGCCACCATAGGTTGCAGGCTTGAAGATCTTTGGGTTTGGTCCAAAAAAAAGTGGCAACAGGTGTACAAGGTTTGAAAGGCTCAAAACTGTGGCATTCCGCTGAGGACTTTGAGCACTTGATGAGCATATAGACTCATCATCGGGTGTGCAAGCGATGGCATCCAAGTCGTAATGGCCGTGAAAAATGGGGCGTCTATAGGTCCTTAGCTCATAAAATCCTTCGCACGGGTTACTTTTGGCCCACACTCCACCAGGACGCGACCGACTTTGTATTCAGGTGTGAAAAATGCCAACACTTCACCAACATCCCCCCCGCCTCCAACAGAACTGATCACGCTTAACAACCCCTATCCTTTTGCCAAGTGAGGAAACGATCTTGTTAATTCGTTGCCGATCGACAAAGGCCAAGCAAAGTTTGTTGTGGTCGCCATCAATTACTTCACCAAGTGGGTGGAAGCGGAGCCTCTTGCTAAGATTACCGAACGAAATACCAACAAGTTCATTTGGCAGTCCATTGTGTGCCATTTCGGGGTCCCTCAAGCCATCGTCTCCAACAACGGCAAGCAGTTCGACTATGCCAAATTCAGAGAATTATGCGTTGAGCTTAACATCAAGACCTGTTTGTCCTCTCTTGGCCACTCCCAAGCTAACAGGTAGGTTGAAGTCACCAATCGCTCCCTATTAAAAATAATCAAGACTAAGTTGGACGCCGCCAAAGGACTCTCGGTAGACGAACTCCTAAATGTGCTCTGGCCCTACTGAACGACAACAAGAGCTCCCACCGGAGAAACCCCTTTCCACCTAACATACGGCGCCGCAGCAATCATCTACGTAAAAAGTGGTCTTCCAACCCCTCGGATGATACACCCGAATGTAGAACTACACAACAAGTTGCAACAGGCCAAACTAGACTTGATTGAAGAACTACAAGAGTCAGCTACTGTTAGGTTGGCCTCTTATCAACATAGAATGCGGAAACATTATAACCGCAGAGTCAGACTCCAAGAATTCGTAGTAGGAGACTTTGTCTTACGAGAAACCATTCTCGCCACCAAACACCCGACCGAGGGCAAGCTAGCAACTAAGTAGGAAAGACCTTACATCGTCAAAACTAGACCCCACCCAAGCACTTACCGTCTCCAAGATATGGCGAGCAGAGACCTCTCTCATCCATGGAATGTCGAGCACTTGAAGTGATATTTCCAATAAAACGACCCCTTCTGCTTTTTGTATGTTCCAATTACTTTGTGGTTCACTTTGCTGGTCGAAACACTTGTAACGACCTCCTCTACTTTTTGTATGGTTCAATTGTTGTGTGGTTCACTTTGCTGGTCAGAACACTTGTTCAATTTTTCCTTGCCATACAATGTATAAACTCATGATCTCGGGACTATTCCTTAATGACAAAAATTTTCAGTCCCCATTATTCGTGTTGCACTTTCTTGAAGAGCTCAACTAAACTGACTCAAGTAAGCCTTAGCTAGACTGAGCATTACAAGTCTCAACCAGAGCAAGCCTGAAGAGCTTAGCCAGACTTCGTCAAGTAAGCCTCAGTCAGACTAAGCATTGCAAGTCTCAGCCAGACTGAGACAAGTAAGCCTCAACCAGACTGAGCATTACAAGTCTCAGCTAGACTGAGCCTAAAGAGCTCAGCCAGAGTGAGACAATTAAGCCTCAGCCAGACTAAGCATTACAAGTCTCAGCCAAACTGAGTCAAGTAAGCCTCAGCCAGACTGAGCATTACCGGTCTCAGCCAAACCGAGCTTGAAGAACTCAGCCAAACTAAGCCAAGCACACCTCAGTAGACTGAGTCTCAGGATTGGTCTGGCCAAGTCCAGTAACCCTTAATCCAGTTAAGCCTACCATAATTAATTTGATATAACCATGATTGTTTTCAATAATATGATTGTTTTACAAATAATTTTCTTTATTTCAAGTAATACTCCTTTTCATACAACACCATGCACATAGCTAGTTCGCCTATACAAACACTAATAACAATAATCACACAAACAATATAACATTAACACAACAGCTATTAGGTAAACAATCTTGGTAATTTAAACACAATTTTTCACACAATTTCTCCACTTCAATTATTACAAGGTGCTATTTCAAAAAAAAAAAAAAAAACAAAAAAAAAAAACCAACAACGACAACACAACAACCAAACACCTAAGCTTAGGTCCAATCTTCACGTTGCTTCGTCTTCACCCCCATCGTCTTCGCTGGATGCGAAATCTTCGTCTTCAACGCCCTCATCCAGTGAGGTCTAGGCAATGTCCTCCTCTCCTGGTCTCACGCCACGAAAATCAATGTCTGGAAATAGCTCTTGTGCCCTGTACTTAAAGCTCGTCCATCCACTATCCCTATACATGCTCATTTCATGCTTGTAGTACTCCAACTTCTGGAAGTTTTGTATTATCTCCCCTTTTGTCTGTCCTTCCACCAACTCAGCCGTTGTCGTACTTGAGGGCCCAGCTTCGTCTCCTTCTCCTCTGGCCAGACTTGTGGCAATAGCAGCGTCTATTGCTATTTAGAACTCTCGTGTATGTTTCTATTGCTCCACAGTCGCACTATACATGTCTGGGTAGGCTGCCCTCTCTGACTGTAAAATCCTTGCCAACTCCATTGATTTCCCCCTCTCTTCCTCTAAGGCCCCTTTTGCAATGGCCAGCGCTTTCTTCAATTCAGCTACTTGTGTATCGATTTCCTTCCTCTCTTTCAAATCCAAACCACGTAGCTCTTCGTTGTTTACAAGAGCCTCCTCTAACCTCTCATTAGCAATGGCACAGGCTTGTTGAGCTTCCTTAGCCCTCCTCTGCTTACTCGCCAATTCAAACTCCAGCAACACTGCCTTATGACGTGTCGCTTCAAGGTCTACCTTGACCACTAACAGCTCGACAGCGACCTCAGTTTGGCCTACCTTGGCGTGCTCAGCCAGATACCCTTACACCACTGCTAACACCTCCATCTTCTTCGCCCTCTGAGTGAACGCTAAGCCCTTCGTGCCGCCTTCCTCTAGCCTATTATCTCCGTCCTCACATTCTGCAGCTGTGCTCACGCCTCCTCTAATTGGGCCTTAAGTAGTTTCGGCTCCACTTGTGCCCCTACTCCCTTGCCCAACAAAGCGGCTGTCAAGGTCACCGCTTCCATCTGTGCAGAACAGAGCCCTCTCATGAGGTCTGTCTTTGTGTATTGTGACACCCCTCGCACGGCTGCATCTTCAATGGCCCCCAACAAGTGGTTTGCAGCAGCCCTGACCTCACATCTCTCACCCACCATGTAACAACCCCGATCCGCATTTAGCTGCTAATCCGTAATTAAGGATGTTAATTAAGTGGATAAAATAAATTATGGGTTTATTATGTATTTTGCATGATCTTTGGCTTTCTATATGTTACTTGTGAAAATATCTGTCTGGAATTCCACTTTAATATGAAATTTGAAAGCCTTATCAACATCCGAAATTGAAATTAGTTACATTAATATGTTATTTGGAATTTTTAGAATCATTTGGAAATTTTTATTAAAAGTTTATTCAGAACGATTAATTAAGTTGTGTTTGGCAAGCCTTATGTTTTAATTAATGCATTATGGCATTAAAACTATATATATAACACATTAAGCTCACTTGAGCTCATTTCTTCAACACTTTGAGCTCCCAAATCTAAATCAATATTTTAGAGAGAGAGAGAGAGAGAGAGAGAGAGAGACTCCATTTTAGAGAGAGAAAGTGTAGATTCAAGGTAGAAGTTGAGAATTTTGCTAGAGTAGCTCAATTTGGCAAGAACCTTGTGTAATTAAAGGCTTTTGGTGAGCATTTAATCCATAATTCATGAAGAATTTGTGTTATAGAGATGCATTCATGGAGTTTTCATGGTCATTTACATGTATTTCACATGAGTTTGTCATGAAGATGAAGAATTTGCTCATGATTCTTACATGCATGGAAGTATGAGTGTTACATCATCATTTTGATCATAAGCTTTATTATTATGTTGAATTGAGACCATGAAATCAACATGCATGCATATGAGAACAAGTTTAGTAAGCAAAATTCCATGTTTGAAGAGTTTTGACAAGAATTCTACATACATGTTGACCCTTGTCATGTTAGGTTTGATAATGAGCACCTAAATCATTATTGTAAGCTATTTGACAAATGCATGTTTGAATTATCATGTTTTGAACGTTGATTTCATGTTTTGAAAAGGAATTTCTTACATACATGGAGCTTATAAGCTTAATTTGCTAACTTCATGAGTTTTGGAGAAAAGAGCATGAAAGGTTTTACATGCATGCTTTGTTTCTTAAGTTTCAAGATGAATCTCGAACTATTGGCAACTCGTGGGTCATGATTTCATGAAATAATCTTTAATTCATCATGTTTTTCAAGTTTGCAATGTTATCTCAAGTTTTGGGGCCCAAGAGATGTGTTTTGGAGAGTTGAATTCGAGTTTTGAGCTTGGAAGTGCAATATGAAAATTCCAGATTTTGCTTCCTTGCTCGAGCGACCACTTTGTGATCTTACACTTTCGCTTGAGCGACCAGAAGTCCGCTCGAGCGTGAAATGCAAGCTCCCAGAAGTTTCATATCTTTGCAAACCGCTCGATAGAAGGAATCTACGCTTGAGCGACCATTCACATTTTGCATGTCTGCTCAAACGAGAAAAGCTACGGTCGAGCAGGGACCCTGTTTTCAGAAATTTGACTACGTGTTTTCCAATGCATTTTGGCATCCTCATTACATCTTAGGCATCCCTAAGCCTTAATTAAGCCATAGTAATGATGTTATGACGTAGAAACACACTAAGAGAGGAATGTACTAAGTTAAGAGGTTGCAAGAATGTGTTTTAAGCAATGTGATAAGAAAGAACAAGAATCAATGTAATGAAAGCTAAGCCATGATGGCCACATGAATGCGTAATGATAAGCTATGTTTATGTTATGTACCTTGTGGTTGTAGGTTAAGACTCAAAGACTGATTGACCGTTTACAGGAACCACTGTGAGTCACGTTATTGTAAAGATATGTTCATATAAATTACGTTCCAAATGTGATATGTTAAGTCATCATTTCTGAAATGATTATTTACGTGAACGAATGTCCTACGTTTGAAATCTATTATGGCATCCATAGATAGTCCCAAGTCATGGGGGACGGCAAGTAAATGCGGGTCCATGACATAGATGTGATTACGAGATCTCGTTAGCCACTTCATTGTGGTGATATGTCTTTAATCGGTATTCGGAACCGATTACTGTAGTCGGAAGATGATATGTGAAGTGTTCTATGGAATGTGCCATTATTATGTTCAAATACGAGAATGATTATGCTATGATATGTTTTACGCTTATGATATGTTTGGATTTCGTTCACTAACCTCTTTACCTTAATGTTATTCACTGGGCTTTAGCTCACTGTGAGTATATATATGTATAGGTGAGCGTTTTGGAGATCGAGCCTGAAGGCTTTGTCTAGATCTGTGTTCTGTTGTCAACCAACCACCGTGCCTCACGTGGAGGTTCTTAAAGTGTCACGTATTCCTGGATGTTTATGTACATCAGACTTCGTTGTTTTTGCTGGCTATACTTAAGATGCTATTACAATGTGTGTGGGTATAATGCAAGGTTGACTTTTGGATATGTATATAAAGTTTTAAATATTCTGTTTCATATAAGTCAGCACAGCTCATTGGACAATTATATTTATGTATTTGCTTCCGCTAGCCCCTATTTATATGTTAATCTATTCAGAGGCCTTTGGTAATCCAATGATTATTGGCCGGTTACGATGCTGAACCTATGGGGGCAGGTTTGGGCCGTGACACACCACGCGGTCGACCACAGCGTGCACATGATAAGTGGCGGACCCCACTGATGAGGGCACCCTCCTTACGGGCAGGTCCACCAACTGCTCAACACTTGGCATCCTTTCTTTTTCTTCCACTCTTCTCATTGCTTCGACAACCGAGGGCTCAGCCAAGTCTTCCTCTGCAACCAAACTTGTCCTGGTCTCCTCCCCTCTCACTCTGAAGGACATCTTCCCCACCTCCTCTTTCATCTTCTTCCCCAAAGGCCCTCCATCCCCACCCTTTGACATTTCATTCCTTTTGTTTTTCTTCTTCAACGTTTGCTCAACCTCCCTTGCACTTCTCACCTTTAGTGGATCCACTGGCGCTCGCAAGGTGACAAAGTCTGTTAAATCCTTTTCTTCCAACGGCTTAGGCCGTGGTCGGACCGACCTCTTGGTGACCCACTTCGGCGCTAGGCCCAGCCCTTTCTCCTTGTACTTCTTTTCCATCACCAGCACCCGCCTGTCCTGTGCTTCCTACGCCTGTCTGACCACTTCCACCTTCTCAAGAGTAGAGTCTCCATCGATTGGCTCAAGCCCCAGCTTCAATGCAAACAAGGCAGAGGGTTGAACGAGTTCGTCCCATTTTAGCTCCACCTTTTCCCTCCACTCCTTCACCTGCTTCACCCTCTCCTCTGCCATCACTTCCAACTTTGGCCCCAATAATTTGGTAGGGACTGTCCACATCCTGCACACTTCTATCCCAACACTTGTCGACACGAAAAACCATTTTGGCCTCCAACCCTTCACTGAAGACGGCAACCCTGCCACCAGTCCTCTCCCTGCTACCGCCTGTAGGGTTACCCATGTTTCCTGTTGCCTTGAAACTTTGTAGCATGAAAAAAATTCATCTATAGTCATTGCTTCCCCACCAGTTGCCCATGGCCACATGATCGCGCAGACCAATAGAATCTTCAATGTAGTCGGCATTAGTTGCCCTGGAGCCACCTCCAGATGATTCAACACATCCACCACTAGTGGGAGTAGGGGTAATCTCAAGCCCCCACGAAGCATCTTCTTTTTCAGCACGAACTCATTCGGTTGTGCATCAAACACCCTTTCCTTTGACGTCGGCAACATTAACTCTATATCTGCTGGAATCTGATACTTGCGACGCAACTCTACCAAGTTCTCCACCAATAAAATGGATTTATTCGCCTTGGTATGGCAATGGTCTGGCGACACTTGGCTAATCGGCTGGGCTGTCGAGATCATCGTCGCTAGGCGGGGTCGCGCCAGTTGCGCCACTCCTTTCTCTTCTAACTTCTCTACTCGGTACTGTTCTGCCAAGGCCACTCCATCATACTCACCTAATGCATCAAACGTTATGGCCGATGCTTTGTCTTGAGCCATCTCTTTTACGTTTTTGTATATTGCTTGGATAGCAGGGTGAGGAAGTTTGCAATATGGCAGAGGGGAGAATCACTCGAGACGAACACAGTAAAGTCTGGGATGTGTTGGTTTCTTGCAATAAGGTACGCAAAATGAATAAATCCAAATTCCTAGGGTTTGCCTATGTTTCCAGGGTCGCTGTTAAACTTCGCCAGTTTGAAAATCAAACGCAAGTTAAAATTCCAGCCTTTCCTACGTCACCCCCTACACAACCCTTTCACTTCTTACTACCGCTTCATATCCCTTACCAGTGGCCCAGATTGCCCCACGTATACCGCTTTGATCCCTCGTCCATTCCACTTCACATCATTCGTGATTTCTTGTCCCTCGAGCCCCATGCACCATAAATGCCTTTCTCAACGGTCGATCCCTTCCGAGGTTGACCACTACGCCGGTCGGTCACCACATAGGTAGGTCACCTCCCTCAATGGTCGATCCCTTCCAAGGTCGACCACCACGTCGGTTGGTCAGCACATAGGTCAATCACCTCCTTCAACAGTCGATCCCTTCCGAGGTCGACCACCATGTTGGTCGGTCGCCTCCCTCAATGGCCGATCCCTTCCAAAGTCGACCACCACGTCGGTCGGTCACTACGTGGGTCGATCACCTCCCTCAACGGTCGATTCCTTCCAAGGTCGACTACCATGTCGGTCAGTCGCCTCCCTCAACGGTCGATCCCTTCCAAGGTCGACCGCCATGTCGGTCGGTCACCACATAGGTCAGTCACCTCCCTCAACGGTTGATCCCTTCTAAGGTCGACCACCTCGTCGGTAGGTCACCAAGTAGGTCGGTCATCTCCCTCAATGGTCGATCCCTTCCGAGATCGACCGTTGACTTCAACGATCGATCCCTTCCGAGGTCGACCACCACGTCAATCGGTCACCACGTAGGTCATCGGTCGGCCGCCTTCTTCCATGGTTGACCACCACACAGGTTGGTCGACCACTACACTAGTTGGACCCCCTCATCGACGATCGGTCACATCCTCGATCGCCTACTAACCGCGACCACTCTTAGTCATCGATCCTCTCTTCTTTCTTATTCCCTTCGTTGGTCTAAACCTGCACTTGGGAATGAGGGACTACTGATACTGATGGGCACCCAAGGGGGCCCAACCCACGGCTCATGGCCCAGCTCATGGCCCAAGTGTTAAAGCCCAATAACTTTAACAAACCAATGTTGGCTCAAGACCAATAGCATCCAAACACTTGTCAGGCAGGTAATCAGCCACGTGAAGCAAACAAAGATCTTGTAAAGTTGTTGCACCCACACATCATCCATTTAATGAGGCCACTATAGCATTAAATGCGGCAAAACCCCTCACGCTAGAGTATACTGAATCACTACGAACAATGTTGACTAGGCCATAGACTTCCAGCCAACAATACAACTTAGAATCACTACAAGAAAAAACACTTTCCGTGACCAACATTTTGGTCGCGAAAAGTACCATATTTGGTCGCTAAAACCTTTTCGCGACCAAAATATGTTGGTCGCGAGTTGGTCGCTAAAGCCTCGTCACAAATAGTTTTCTGCGACCAAAAAAGCCTTTGGTCGCTAAAAGTGACCATTCGCGACCAACTTTTTTGGTCGCGGAAAGTCCAATTCATATTAGCCAAAAGTAAACTTTTAGCGACCAAAGATAAGTTGATCGCCAAAAGTCAGCGCCTTGACCCAAAAAAAATAATTCTTTTGTGCTCCCTGGGACTTGAACTCCCGACCAAGGAGTCACCATGCACTCAATCCACTTTGCCACTCTGCCAATAACATACTTCTTGTTTATATTTGGCAAAAAAAATATATAACCCATAAAAATTGGGTTATTTATTATTTTATAAAACTTTTAATGCCTAAATAGAAAAATAACATGTAATTACTGTAGTATCATTTTTTTTAAAATTTATCCCGCCATAACTTTTTGCGACCAACTTTTTTTTTTGGTCGCCAAAGGGTAATCTTCCGCGACAAAAAAAGCCTCTGGTCGCCAATAGTAGACTTTTCGCAACCAACTTTTTTTTTTTGGTCGCCAAAAGGTGATCTTCCACGACCAAAAAAGCCTTTGGTCGCCAATAGCATACTTTCCGCGACCAACTTTTTTTTTTGGTCGCCAAAGGGTAATCTTCCGCGACCAAAAAAGCCTTTGGTCGCCAATAGTATACTTTCTGCGACCAACTTTTTTTTTTGGTTGCCAAAGGGTATACTTTCCGTGACCAACTTTTTTTTTGGTCGCCAAAAGGTGATCTTCCGCGACCAAAAAAGCCTTTGGTCGCCAATAGTATACTTTCCGTGACCAACTTTTTTTTTTAGTCACCAAAAGGTGATTTTCCGCGACCAAAAAATTCTGGTCGCCAAAAGTTAAATTTTAGTCGCAGAAAGTGGACTATTTGCGACCAAAAAAAATAGGTGGTCGCCAAAAGTGTTTTTTCTTGTAGTGAATGGATATGGAAATGATGAGTAAAGGATATAAGAAAGCTTTCAAGATACGTTAGAGGTAAAGTCTTCACCCCCTTGCTTCTCCCTCGCTCTCTCTCTCTCTCTCTCTCTCTCTCTCTGGCTCTCTCCAAAATCAATTTGTCCTAACCTAACTTGATCGTTGGAGTGTCTGTCGGGGGTCAATTTCCCCCTTTGGACCTTTTTGCAGGCACACTTCGAGGACACCAAGGCCAGCAGACCCGTTGGAAGCGTGGATCAATCCGACCCATCTTTCATTAAAGAAACTACATTATCACTTGTCATGTACCTAATAACACAAAATACAGTAAGATATAATAGCCATATTTTAAAAACTTTTTCCAAATTAGTTCAAGATTCCATAATACCATATTTTATTCTGATTTGACCGTTCAAAGTGGGAAGAAATTCTAAGAAAGAAAAGAAAAGTATAAAAAATTAAATTAAAATATGCATTTATCTCAGTAAAGTAATAGCATAAGAATTATGAGCAATATTATGGTACATACACAAGTTATGCTATTTGTAAGTTTAGTTATCACAAATGGCAAAATTTTTATTATAATAGTCATAACTAAATAATTCTTAGATCCTAATCAAAATAATATGATAACCGATAATATCACAATATGTCATTACTAATAACACAGTACATCATAACTATTGATATAAAAATCGTGAACATAGAATTTCCCAAGAACTATTAATCATTTATTATTGAAAATTGATATTAAAAAAAGGAAGGATTTCAATCGCAATATTGAAGATTGATAAAAGCGAGACTGATTCGATCATAGTCTCTTTGTGAAAAAAAAATTATGTGAAAATAACACAGCACCATAAAGTGAAAAACACAAACTTGGTTGGTTACTCAATCGAAGATAGCTTAATAATGAATAACTACAACATGGTACTCAACCACAGCGTTATTCGCAGCAGTATCGAACGAAAAAGTCTTAGCGGTTGCGATTCCTCGTGCGAGTCGAAACTCACCTGAACCACCTACGACAGATATCTCACGGTACTGATCTAATATTGGGTCGCGACCAACGATCGCAAGAGTGCTACCATTAAACTCTCCTTCTGTGAAAAACGGGTTCATAGCAATTAGTAGACTCTGTGGTCCGAGCGAAGAAGCAACAAATAGACCCTGAGCCCGGTCGAGCTGCTTAGAAGTGATGTTAGGGCCTACTGTTATTGCGTTATCGAACATGTTGATTCCACCGAAAGCAGCTGCGGATGTGCTGTTATTGTTGGGTACTCGAGCAACTTGAATGGAAATTATGTTGCTTCCGCTTTCGATGTCATGGAAGTAGAAGTGAAGCTTTGTTAGCTTTTGTTTCTATAAATCACAGTATTATATTACAGCGGGAAAAAATATCAGAATCATACCTTGTAGCGAAGAACCTCGTGGGTAAATCATGTGCTTCCAAAATCTAAACAACGAACCCAGCAGTGGAGTGATACTACAAAATGAGTATCACCCACACAAGTCACAGTGCAAAATGACTTGATCGTTGTTTTAAGGGAGAGAGTCAGAGAGACAGTATGGGAAAAATGGTTATGGGTAAAAATCATATAACGTATATCTAATATACGTATCTCATAGATTAACCATATAATCTGATATATAACCACATATATATCAATCTATCCATCTATCCATATCTATTGATATGATAGATATAGATATCCTGAATGGTTATCCAAATAAGTTTTGAATTCTAATTCAAACTTATATGGATAAGGTTCAAAAGGTTCAGGTTCAAAGGGTCATGCCGCATGGGCGCCCAATTTCTAACATCTCCCACTTGCATATGAGTTGGCATGACACTGCCACATCTCTTATCTCAATCTCCCCAAAAAAGAACAATCTCATACTAGCCAATGCACCGTGCGACTGTTGAGAACACCTGCATGTGGGAGCTCTATACTAGAAACTCAAAATGAGCCAGCATAGAGACATCAACCCAAAAAGAACAAAAATAGTGTCTCATATACCCCAGACCCATCTAATTACACCGGTCCAAAAAAAAAAAAAAAAAACATCTCTAATCTCTCAAAAAGAGCATGTTTGACCCTCTCAATTCTTGCAATATATTCACACTCATTCCGTCTCTCATACAGAGCAATATGAGTTGCCGGCAGTGAGTATACAACAGTGGTGTAATACTAGATGATCTTTCCTTTGCCCTCATGCCATTTAGTTTAGGATTGACCGCTTTCCCAGTGATGTCCCTTAAGGCCGAATCATACATGACCGCAGGCAACATACTAAAGTAGCAGAACATCAACCCCTTACCTTATGACATAGTCAAAAGTCACAAAAGGATACATAAATGAAAGTCATATCAATAACGACACGTAAGACTCACACGGTGAGGAAACAGGGATCCATTCTCTCACCTCATTACTCGGTCGCCAAGCACATATAGTATGAATACATGCTACGATGGAGTAACTCTTCCATAAAGAGTGACGTCATACTCGATACACTGTACAGATATTAGTCTAGTCGCTTTCTAGCGTCTAACCCGAATTCTCTATTTGCTCGCCTTCCAGGCGCCAAATGAGATCTCGCATCTGGCTAATCATAACAGGCACAACATGGAAAGTGGGTACTAACATCCATGTTTGGTCCTTAACACGACCTCATCTTGGTTGTAACTAAGGCGACATGCATAGTAGATTATTTAAGCCTCTCTTGGCTCCAAATAAAAATAAATCACTAGTCTCATCCTTGCTCGCTCCCAAGCGCCAAGGGCGATTGCTCGTGTGAGTGAGCCAATCTTGCCTGCTGACATCATCATCTGCTAATCATTATGACACAAACCATAATAGTGTCAACATCCCATCATCTCAAAACAAATAAGTGCTCGATTTAAAAAAAAAAAAAATAAACACAACCACAGTCTGCGCAATTCTAGATTCCAAGCATAACCCTTATCAGCAGCTCTTGCGATAAGCATATACAATAGAATCCACCATTTGCACCTCATATGAAGTGGTTCAAGATCACTACCTCTTGCGCAATTACCTCTCTAAAGATATTTTGGTGACCAATTTGCGTTCATTCTTAATGCGCCCAACTAGCGCAGATGCACCAAACTAGCGCATTGAATCTTACATGGAGCAAATTAATATACTACTAGTAAAGCATTATAAATTAACGCAGCGGATAAAAATAATTCGTATTGGGATTAATTTGATTAGCATAATATAATTTTGCCACAAAAATCTAAATTAAATATTGACAATATTACGCAAGTCGCAAGATCGAAAATCCGCTATGCTCGTAATCATCTCTTGCGCCACATGTGACAATTATCCAAAATTTAATTTCATTTATGCACAAAATATTAGTTTTTGGGAGTTAATCTACAAAGATTTCTCTCAACCGAATAACCTCCTACTGACTATGGCATGTCTAAAAGCATGATAAAATATTCTAATTCTATACAATAGCATCATAATGTCGATTCACAATCAACTCATGCTATGTTACATTTAATAACGGAATTAAAATTAAAAAAAATTAATCATGCTATTCTAATTACAACATATGCAAAAAATAACAAAATGTTGTATTTAATATTCAGATTATGCCATAACAGAAAGTATATCCTTCTGAAAGTTTCTAAAATTTTTCTGAATTTTTCTGAAATTTTTTCTGGAATTTTAAATAACTAATAAACACACATAAAAATAGAAATAAATATTCCAAAATCTGGTAAAATGCAATAACCATACCAGTAAATGGTAAACTACAACAATAGTCTATAATAAAAAATTCAGTCTCAGAAACTTAATCATGCAACACCAGATGCATTTTAAAGTAGAAATAATGAATTATTATTTCAGAAAAAATATTTTTTATTTTCTTAAAATTTTCAAAATTTTACAGAAGATAGAAAATGTAATTCTAAATCTAACAGTACCAACCATGCTTAAAACAAAGCTATAACGAATTACTTATGACCATTTAATGTAGTTCAGAATTAAAAAAAGAACAAACAGAGCCTTAGAACCAAGCCAGCTGGGAAAAACGGAATGGCTCGGCTCGTGCCGCTCAACTCAGCGCAACTCGGCGCGAGGCGGCTCAATGGCGGCGTGGCGTGAAGCGGCGAGGCTAACGCGCGCGTGGAAAGGGTGCGGACAGCGCGTGCATGGAGCACGTGGGAAGAGCGTGAGCGCCCGTGGTGGCGCCTCGAAGCGCGTGGAACCGCTGAGCGGCGTTATATAGCGCGTGAGGCACACGCGCCGCATTCACATTGTTTTCTGGTCTAATTTTGGTACTGCCGGACTCCACTTTTCACAATAAATACATTTATAGTCTCAAAAATGACATTTAATGGACATAAAAATGAGATGTATCACATTCTCAATCTAATTTTCATGCAAATAATATGTATGTATATTTGTATAAAATTATACACATATTTTATCGCATACAACTAAGCACGAAAATACCCATATTAGGTTCTGATACCAATGTAAATCACAGTATTATATTACAGCGGGAAAAAATATCAGAATCATACCTTGTAGCGAAGAACCTCGTGGGTAAATCACGTGCTTCCAAAATCTGAACAACGAACCCAGCTGTGGAGTGATACTACAAAATGAATATCACCTACACAAGTCACAGTGCAAAATGACTTGATCGTTATTTTATGGGAGAGAGTTAGAGAGACAGTATGGGAAAAATGATTATGGGTAAAAATCACATAATGTATATCTAATATACGTATCTCATAGATTAACCATATAATCTGATATATAACCACATATATATCAATCTATCCATATATCCATATCTATTGATATGATAGATATAAATATCCTGAATGGTTATCCAAATAAGTTTTGAATTCAAATTCAAATTTATATGGATAAAGTTCAAAAGGTTCAAATTCAAAGGGTCATGCCACATGAACGCCTAATTTCTAACAATTTCGAATAGATTAGGTTTTCGAACCATTTTTCAACCGATTTTGGATCTTGGGCTATGCCGTGAATTGCCGGCACGGAAATCACCATTATTGAACATAGAATCAGAATTCCAGATAGCTTTTCCATCTCTCTCTGTGTTGTTTGTGTGCAATCAAGACACCATGGAGAGGCTTTTATGTATGTATTATATCATGTATCTAGAATTTGGTTAACTACGACTTTAATTATATATTCATTATTTCATGTATTTGTTATAATTTTTTTTTTTTTTTGTCTTTTTAGACATTACTTCTCTTGATAATATGTAGAAGACTTTACACAAAATCGATATATATATATATATATATATATATTTAGAAATTGATAGTAGATAGACAGAGTCAAAATATTGGATTTCAAATAAATATATGCTTTGTTTTGCTGACGCAATAGACGTGGGTGTAGGAAATTCTATTTTTTAATGTAATGGTGATGTTAATCATATAATATTACTAGTTTGTTATTTTATTTTATTTTATTTTTTATATTTATACGTTATAATATATAAGGATTTTAAAAATTAATTTTTTTTTAACGCTAAAAGAAAATGGTACAAAGCTAACCTTAATGTCACAACAATTTACCCAGACGAAGCAAACAAAAGAAGAATAACATAAATAGAAATGAAACAAACAGGACAGAAGAAGCGAAGTTAAACTAATGAGCATTGTTATTTATTAAGAAAAAAATAGATTTAATTCTTAAATTCAGTGAGGTGTGAATCAATTAGAATATTAAATATGAATAATACTATATGTATCAATTAATGTACACACTAGTTTACTAACAGATGACGTGGCATTATTTGTATAGTTTTAGGTATTTGTAACTTGTATAATAAATGTGGTCAATAATAATATCATAATACTAATTGGTACACTAGTGTGTACATTGATTGGTGCATATAGCACCACCGATCATGAATAATGCTATATGCATAAATTAGTACACTAACTAATGTATCAATTGATGATGTGACATAATTTAAGAAATTTTTGGTAGTTGTAATTTGTATAATGAGTGAGATTAATAATAATGCCATAACTAGTGTTAGTACACTAGTTAGTACCCTAATTTGTGCATATAACATCACCGTTATATCATTTATATATTATTTGGTCTAAAAAATATGTTTAAAAAGTGAGTTTGTATTTTATTTTTCTGATTTGATAATGTTGAACAAGAACAGTGTACTCGACAGTGGTATTACCCACGGCAGGGTTGAAAATATAGGTGTTTATAACAGAGCAACACCACGGGCCATCGTGAAAACACTGGTGCCTCCGACAATCGTCAATTCACGTTTGGGCTGCAACGTGGGGTTGATGCCCAAAACAGCGAGAGCGTTTCCATTATAGTATTTTTCCTCAGTAAAGACCAAGTTCATGGCCATAAATTGACTCACTTTTTCCTTGAATGTCAAACCAAACTTTCCCTGGGCTCAACCGATCACCTTGGAACTTTGTGAAGGACCACCTGTCAATGGGTCATCCTTCATGGGGTTGGTTAGGCCAAAGAAGGTGGGTGATGTAGCGGTGGAGTTGGCTTGAGCCACCGCCATGCGTGGTGATAAACCTCACGTCTTGGAAGTAGAAGTGAAGTTTGGTCACCTTTTTTTCTAATTTGTTCTTGCTGTGCTTGATGAAGTTGCGTCGACTTCCAGTAGAAATTAACTCTACTAACTTACTAATATCTTACTCGCGTGGCGAATTTTTTTTTTTCTTTTTCTAGGTACCATGACAATTTATTAAGAATTTCACTATGGAATTGAAGCGTAAATAAGTTTGTCCACATATTTAAATTTTAAATAATTTTTGAATAATTTTTCTAATTATAGAACACAATTATTATACTATATTTTGCATGAGGACTAAGTAAAATGTGATGCTTACAAGTGAGTGAAGTAAAATGTGGTGTTGATGAAGGAAAAAACATCTAAAATGGATTAGAATTCAAATTTATACTTGGGCCATTGCATAATAGCCCTTGGGTTTTTGTCACTTGGTATGTCATTTATTCTACTAGAATTTTTTTTATCTGCAAAATAAAATTTATTGACACTACAAGAAATATCTGTTTTGGAGGCGTTTTTTTAATGGCGTTTTTGAAAACGTCACTGTTTCAAATATTTAATGACATTTTGTAAACGTCACCTTTTCGTTTAATCAAAACGGCGCCGTTTCATGAATAGAAGATGCTTCTGAACGCCTTCAAATGGTGTTGTCCCACGCGCTCTTTATCTCCGTCTTTTCAACCTTTATTTTGAATATAATAAGCTATTTTGATCTGATAAGCGAAAATGAAAATCTCGAGCTCTCTCTCTTTGCGCTGTCTAAGATCTTTCAAAATCGAAGTCACAGCCATTTCGAAGATCTTACATCGGTGATTCATCAGAGCCATTTCGAAGTTCTCTCTCAAAATCGATTCAGATCGGTGAGCTCTACTGTTGTCTAAACCCTAATGATCTCAAAGATTCAGATCGATGAATCGATTCAGATCGTTGAGCTTCACTGCTGTCTAAACCCTAATAATCTCAGGGATTCAGCTCGGTGATTCAGAGATTCAGCATGGTCTCAACGAAACAGATTGGTGATTCATCAAAGCCATTTCAAAGTTCTCTCTCGAAATCGAAATCGAAGTTCATCTCAGCGATTTAGATCGGTGAGCTCCACTGTCTCTGTCTCTCTCTCTGTCTCTGTCTCTGTCTCTCTCTCAAGCTGAACTGATGGTGCAATGTCGATTTGGTTATTGAAATCAATCCTGTGAATTCTATGAATGGTTTTGATATTTGAATGTTGATGCCCTGTTGTTTCTTCTCACTGAACGTGCTAATTGTTTGTTGGTTCATATTTTGTTTCTGAAAATATTTCATTTTATGCTGCTTTTGAATGGTTTTGATATCCTTTATGCTTGTTCAGTATGGCTGTTATTCTCTAGTTGGGATTTCAGAAGTGACAAACCTGCACGATCACACCAACACAAATTAGTGTTATGTTCAGATCATGGATTTATCAAGTGGAAAGTAAAAAAAAAAAGAGTCTTATTTCACTTCAGTTTCTTCTTGACTTTTCCCACCACAAGTCAATGATCGAAATATAGCCCAAGGAAAAAGCTGTTAAAATTGATTGTAGGATCTTAGGCTTGTGGCAAGAAATTTCTGATAAACTTGTTCTCTAGGAATAAGAAGCTCTGTTTCATCAACTGTTAGGACAATAGGATGATGAGTGTTTGTTTTTACCATGAATGCTCTTTCTTTTCAAAGCTATCTGCTATGTAAATATACCAAATATCTACGATTTTTCCCTTTCAAGTAATGATGTGGCTATGAATTATTTTAATGGCACCCCACGTTTTTCTCTATCTACATGCTTGTATTGCATGTTCATTGAAGCCATCAGTTGACTGGATTGCAGCTTCAGACCTTGGAGATGAAACTGCAAAATTGGCATTGGGCCTTTACTAGTTGTATGTTGGATATTCTATCAAATGTTTTTGAGGACAATGTGTTATTTCATTGTTCCTTGTGCAGGCACCAGAAGATCATGCTACTGCATGAGAGGCATTGAAGGTAAGTTTTATGGAATCTCTCTCTTCTTCTTTTTTTGCCTTAGTTTTTTGGTGTGTGGCATCTTCTTTTTGTTCTTATATTTTTCTTCCCAATAGGTCACGCATCTTCAATAATTTGTTTGTATTCAAATGGGAACTCTCTTGTTTTGCGAATCACATTATTTAAAACATAGTTTACATAACATGAAAAACCAAGTTTTTAAAGACCTTCTAGACCAGATCATTGGTTGAATTTTTTGTTGACTGATTGTGTGTTGACTCTGGTTGCATATATGGTTCAAGATGCACATGATATACAGGTGGCATTCATGTAGTTGGGTCATGGGAATTGTTGCCTTGAGCCTTACTCAATATGTGAATTTTGTAGAGTCTTTTGATATCAGAGGTGATATATATGCCTTTATTTTTTCGTGTGTGTCTTTTCCTGATTTGTTTTGTTTTGTTTTGTTTTTTCTTCTTTTTCTACATGAGTGGCATCCCCATTGATTTTTTTTTTCTAATACATTTTTTTTTAAAGAAGAAATGGATTTTGAAATAGGAAACTAGTTCTATGTGGATGAGGTGACCAGTTGTACAAAAAAGTGGAAAAGTATCAAGATGGTTGTGTGATTGCACGATTCCTATTAAGTTGAACATGTGAATTGAGGAGTAATTTGATCCATGTGGAGGGTGATTAAAAAAAAAATAGAGGAAAACCGAGGAGAACCTGAGATGTGGTGATAAGAAATAACATGATTAACTTAAATTTAATTGAGGATATAACTTCAAATAGAATCAATTGGAGGAAATAATTGACCCCAAATAATTGGGATATTGATTTGTTGAGTTGAGTACTTTTCAGAAGAAACAAAGAATATACACACACCTCACATAATTTGTCTCTATTTACATTATTTATTTTCATGATTACAGAAGAACATTATTGGGAATTTTCTAACCTCTTTGTATTCGTTGTTGGCTATATGGTCAAATCTTCTGATTTTCCTCTTTCCCAGCAGTCTTCTGATTTGTTTGGAATTTGGTATAAATAGGTTTGTGATTGTTTCACTGTTTCATGTTTCTTCCGTTCACGCCATGTTATTTTTTATACCAGGATACATGTTATCTATAGATGCATGTTTATCTATAGATGCATGTTTTTCTTACTTCCTTTTATTTTTATTATATTTTTAATCTTTTTGATAGTTGAGTGTTGAGCATACTATTTGTTCAAACCTAAGCAATGACCATCTTGATTGTTCTTAAGCTAGTATTGAGTAGGACTGCCATTAATTTTTTAGTTAGAACATTTTCACCAAATCAACTGAAAGAAAATTTTCATTCAATCTTCAACCTCAAATACTTCCAAAAGCCAAACAAAATGGGTCACAGCAGAATCGAACTTTACATAATGTAAGGCAGTTCTAGCTTTACGTCCACTTGAGGATGCTTGGGGATTCTACAATGTAAAGTAGTCTCCAGAAGAGAATCAAACTTTACATCCACTTGAAGATGCTTGGGGATTCTGTAATGTAGTTCTAGCTTGTTTATTTTGTGAAGTGATTTATTATCTAAAAAACCCATTATATACATTATTTGTTTGCCTTCTTCAATGTAATCATGCTTTTTATCCTCTTTTTTTTGGGAGAGTGTAGGTGTAAATCATATCATTCTTTGTCTAACAGTTAGTTTAACTAATTTTTCCAGGCAATCACAGGGTATAAGATTTTGTTGAGATGTGAAAAAATACGAAACACATTGGAGTCATGTTTAAGCCAAATTCAAAATATGGTTCATCCAGTTATGGCTGCTCAGGTTTGTCCTACTCTAACGCTATAGCCTTTTCTTGTTTATGTACCCTTCAGTGCAATTTGGTGTTCCAGATGTTCTGTCATAAGCTAATGTCTGAGCACTATGTGCAAGTCCAGCTGTTTCTTATAGTGAGCAATGTCTGTATCACATTTCTCCAGGGCATGCAAATGTAGCTTTTTTTTAATCCTTCTAGGAGGAGTGATAATTTCTTTTGTTCCTCCGTTTGTGAACCATTTTGCAAAGTTTAACATTTAGCTTCTTTAACAGATATCAGACGGTGTAACCACAATCTTAATTTGATAGAGTTTGTCCTTCTTTCCATAATATGTTAAGAGTTTGCCTCCATATGGAGTTTGCATTCTTCATATATTTGTACGAATTTTTCTTCCTTGCAGCTTCTATTGATGAAGAGAGGAGGGAATGTGATATATGATGGACCTCTCGGGCGCCATTCTCACAAGCTTGTTGAATATTTTGAGGTCAGTTTTCATTTTCCTTCATAGCTAGTTTCTAAAGAGTCATCTATTATCAATTTGAAAGTTCGAAATATGATGAATCAATACCTTCTGCTGAAGGCTGTTCCAGGGGTTCCTAAGATTACTGAGGGTTACAATCCAGCTACTTGGATGTTGGACGTCAGCTCTACTTCAGTTGAGGCACAACTTGATGTTGACTTTGCAGAAATTTATGCCAATTCTGGCCTCTACCAGTATGTTTATAGACAGTACTGAGTCCTTTACACTTTATCACTGTCTCTCTCTCTCTCTCTCTCATTGTCCGAGTGCGTGCTGATATTTCTCATGATTTTCTTTTCCAAGAGAAATCAGGAACTTATCAAGGAACTAAGCACTCCAGCACCAGGTACCAATGACCTCTACTTCCCTACCAAATACTCGCAATCCTTACTAACTCAATGCTTGGCTTGCTTCTGGAAACAACACTGGTCATACTGGAGGAACTCACAGTACAATGCTATCAGATTCTTCATGACAATTGTCATTGGTATTATTTTTGGTGTTACCTTCTTGGGCAAAGGAAGCAAAATGCAAGTCTATAATTTTGGCATTTACACTCTAGTTATCACATTTGTGGTAATTATTATTATTATTATCAATTGACGTCAATACTAACATGAAGATCAATTGTATAATTTTTGGTCAACAGACACCAACAACAAGACTTGCTTAATCTGCTTGGAGCTACCTATTCTGCTGTCCTTTTCCTTGGAGCCTCCAATGCTAATGCGGTGCAAATTGTTGTAGCAGTTGAGAGAACAGTATTTTACCGTGAAAGGGCAGTTGGGATGTATTCAGAGTTGCCTTACGCATTTGCTCAGGTAAAGGATAAAAGACATTACATCACATCTCTCTCTTCTTTTCGCTAAGAAGAATGTGTATATATGGTCTCCCACATCCAATATTTACACGGTACTTTTTCTATTACAGGTGGCCATAGAAACAATTTATGTTGTAATTCAGACCTTTATCTATGCTTTTCTCCTTTACTCGATGATTGGCTTTGAATGGACAACAGTCAAGTTCTTCTATTTCTACTACTTCATATTCATGTGCTTTACCTACTTCTCCATGTATGGAATGATGGTTGTGGCTTTGACTCCTAACCATCAAATTGCGGCTATTGTCATGTCCTTCTTCTTCAGTTTTTGGAACTTGTTCTCTGGTTTCCTCATCCCCAGGCCGGTATGTATCTATAACGTGAAATACTACTTTCAACGTCACATATATACCTGTATGAGGAGTTTTGTTATTGTTTTTGTCATACCACATATATCTTTTTACTTGAAATCATGTCATTATTATCATAATTATGACACTTGTGCTCTCTAGACACATAAACGTTGTCTTTTTTCATATATATATATATATATATTCTTTAATTTTATAATAAATTATATTAGCCTCTCTTAAAGTTTAACAAAAACACACTAATAATTTAGAAAAATCTGGGTATGTAATCTAAGCATCAATTTACTTTAAAATCTTATTGGATTCAAATCAGTGGCGACTCCAGGTTTTTATAAGGATGGGGTTCACTCCAAAAACTTAAGTTCCCCAATTTTTATGAGAAAAAAAAATTAAACTAATTAAAATTTAAACTTCTTCAACTTCAAGTAAAATAAACTTTTAATAAAATACTAGTGTCTTAACAAATCAAAAAAATATGTAAGCTTCTACAATTACATTCAATGAGGTGCCATTTTTTGAAATTTTTGCATGATAAATTCATTGTCAATAGTGTCAAACACATCATTTTCTATATATATTATCAAGCAATCATTCAACCATTGATTTGTTGGGGTCAATTGATTATTAAGTAAAACATTTACCATTAAAAAAAAAAATCAAAAGCTTTTGGCAAGCTGATGGGGAGATGGCTCCCCATCAGTTGCTTGGTAGAGTCGGCCATGATTCAAATTGTTTGATTATTCTTTGAGTATTTATTTTCTATTGTGACTGTACAAAATGTTTTAATTATAGAACTTGCACTTGCTTGTCCTGTCCTTATACTGAAAATTGGGTAAGCATTGAATCTTGTTGCACATCCTACTACAGTATTCTTCCATATTTTTTTTCTTCATGAATTGCTAGTGGCATTCAAGTTTTTGAGACATTTATTTATGTACAACGAGTGATGGGCATGCTTACTCTTCTATACCAATGCTGTAGATTTTCCATTTGTACCCAATGTTTATTCATGCAGAGGCATAAGGCTTTATTTGCTCAGAAACTATTGTTGGGTGATTTTAATCTATAGAGGCATTTGAAACCTTGTAAACCATTCTCCAACCAAATTTTAATGTCTCATAAAATTCTACATGTTCAAGCATCTCTTGGAAGAAAAAAAGAAGGAAAAATTAGTTGGGAAAGTGGAAGGGTTATGTGGATTTACATTAAGATTTTCTCAAGTATATTCCTTGTTTTGTTGGTCCAAACCATCTGCCTGTACTTGTGGTTGAAGTGATATTGGTGTGTTTAATGCTTGTAATTTTATCATCTCAGTGTTGATTCCTCTTTTTTTTTTCCCCATAAAAATGGAGTCAAAAACAAAAGGAACCCACCTCCTCACAAAAGGGAAGTAGAATTTGGAGAAAACAAAGAAAAATTGAACATTTAGAGTTTCAGATTTATTTTAGTGCTTTTAGATGGCTACATGATTTTGTTAGACTGCTATTGGACATGTTTCAATTGATGTCGAAACCTGTATCATAGCTAGATAGGGGCACTTTAAATTTTACATATACATGTGTGTGTGTGTGTGTGTGTGTGTGTGTGTTTATGTATTTCATAGGTAACAGAGACTTAATAAGGCTAATTCTTTTATGTGTATTTCATAGGTAACAGAGACCACATGGTGGGTTGGGTTAAGTCACGGTTCCGCAGCCTTCTTGTTAAGGTTAGTGTCTTGATCTCATTTTAGATTATTAACTTCTTGTTGATAACTACTGTGATTGTTTAGGCAACTACATTTGTATTCTCTGTACTTACTGGTTGTGTGGTAAATTTTTCCTTGTTAACACCTATTTTGGTGAATGCTTGGTAGGTGACAGCACAAGATGTGTCAACCATGCTGAGATGTGAACAAAGGACCATCATCTTCCTTATAGAACCCGGGAATTTTTGTTTCTTAGTAGATGCTTTCATAGTACTTGTATGTATAATTAGTTTGAATTGCATCTTTTGTGCCGATTTGTTTTGTAATAACTTTCAACTTATCACTAGGTTAACTTTATTTCATCTTGGAATTGAAATATTTTTGCGTATTGAGAAGCATGAATTGATCTAGTATTATGTTTGCCTAAATTTAGTCAATATATTGTATATTTTTCATCTTTATAAAAGGGATTTTTTTTGGGTTAAATTTCACAGAATTAGCACAATTTATTATTAATTTTTTTTAAAAAAATGAAGTTATAACAGCGTTTTTAAACGCCACTGTAGAATACTAACGGTTATATTTTTAAAATAAAAATGATCTATCACGGCGTTTTTAAAACGTCGCTAAATGTGGAGTGACGTCATTGCATCATTCTGAAGCACATTTAGCGGCGTTTTTTAAAGCGCCGCCTATACTGATATAGCGACGCTTTTAAAGCGTC
Source organism: Camellia sinensis (assembly GCF_055761805.1). Lineage (NCBI taxonomy): Eukaryota > Viridiplantae > Streptophyta > Magnoliopsida > Ericales > Theaceae > Camellia > Camellia sinensis. The sequence continues at coordinate 572,145 of NW_028128989.1, read as the reverse complement.
ATAAAGTTACAGCGACGGCCGCATCTTCGGCGTTTGGTACTAAACGTCACAAAAACAATTAGCGGCGTTTTTGATAGCTATAGCGGCGTTTTTTAAACGCCACTAAAAGCTTAATTTCCAGCAGTGTGATGAGAAAAGAAGTATAAGTAATACAATCAAATCACATCAATAAAATGACTCAGGATAAAAATATGGTAACTTAAGTAGAATACCCAACAAGCGAATCAAAAGCGTAATCCAAGCCAAGATGGCAAGACCATGACACCAAACCACTTAAATGAAGATAAAAGCAAAATATCAAGAGTAATGCTAAGGATTCTAAATATTTTGTTAATATTTATATCAAATGTTTCACATGAGTGCGAGATTTACATGAGACCCACATGGTATAGATCTCACACCCACAAAAGACATTTGATAAAAATATTAGTACAATATTTGAGATCCCTAATATTTTCCAAACACTAAACAAAAATAAAAGATAATGCCATTCATTCTACTAGAATTAAAGGTTGGCACGATAGAGCTACCCTACCTAACTAAAACAATTTACAAATGAATTTTTTTAATTAAACCAATTGATGTGGCAATACAATGACAGGAATTCATGTCCAAATGCGTCCTTAATTTTTATTTGCAAAAGAAGAGAAGGTCAATTAATATAGGTGTTAGATTCCCTTCGGTCTATAATTTAAATGAAGAAGTGTCATTCAGGATCGTGGAGTTCATCACAAGTCTCGATGTTTCGAACTGTTTATGTTGTCAAATCTTTCATATATATCATCTATAAAAGAAATTGGATCAATCCGATAATCGTAACTTATTTAATTTATCACATTTGTGTCCAAAAATATGAATGAAAAATGTGTTTTTTTATAATAATAAAATTATTATTATTATTAATTTTTTTTTGTGACAAATGCGATATATTGAATAAATTATGATTATTAAATTGAACTAATTTTTTATATAAATAATATGCACGAAGAATCATACAAATGAATTAATTTAGATTATCAAATAGAACTTGTGATGACCTCACGAACTAGAATGACACCCTTAGATGGAGGGAAAGTCAATTCCATTAATATATTGCTGGCTGCTAAGCGATTCATCTTAAAAAATTTAGTGTCTCTACTTCTTTAGATTTAGCCCTAGAATTTTTTTTTTTTAAAATTAATTCAGTTATCACAAGAAGTGACCATTTACAACTGTCACATTCTTTTAATTGACAATCCAACAAACAAACCAACAGTTTTGAGTTTGTTTGCTTTATGCTTGTTGTTCACGAGTGTTTAGACAATCAAAAAATTAATTGAATTGAAATGGCATATGAAGGGGCAGAATATGAAATAGGTCAGATCCAAGCCTTAGGCCGACCCAATCCACTAAAGCCCAAATGCAAGTGGGTTGGTAGAATATATGGGCAAGCCAATTAAGCCCAACTCCATGATCAATAGCCTACCCAAATCCTCAAACACTTGGGCCCAACTCGCAGTGGAAAGGCTAGCCCAGCCACGATGCTGGGCTAGGCCGAGCTGAAAGACCAAAACAATGGGCCAAACTAAAAGTGGGCTGAGCCCACACAGAGACGTCCGAATGGACCAGCCCATCCCAACAGAAGCCTGGTTTAGAGCCGAACTGGGGTACTACGATACCGAGCAGAGGGAACCTCACAGAGAAACGTGGATGTTGTGAGCATGAACATGTGCAAGTTGCCACCTTATTACAAATTCGCCCTCGCTTATTACAAATTCGCCCTCGCTCGGAGGGACCAAAAGAATAATACAATTCGAATAATGAATTAACTATCCTAGCTAATTAATTATTACAGACCAACTAAATTAATTAAACAAATTAATTAATTTAAAAAAGCAAGAAAAAGGGCCTCGGGAAGAGGGCTCAATGCATGCGTGCTCGGGTCTTGCTCGAAAGTCCACTGCCATGCGTAGGCTGCCTCTGTTTTCCCTGCTCTGCCCCTCTAAAAACTGCCAAAGTCTCAGAATTGCTTCCCTGGACATTGGGAGACACCACCGGCTGAGGAGAATGGCCACCGGCAGTAAGATGTGATCATCGGCTGTTGATGAAGCTATCGGCCACAGATTTATGGTCGGTCGGCACTGAACACTGCCGGTCGGCCAAGAATGTCTGCAGAACTTACAATTGACAGCAGTAGAGGGCAAGGCACAACATGGCAATGCATTTCAAGCAATGTATGCACCGACCATATCCCTTATCCTGTTTATGATTCAAAAGGACATGGTCCTTGGTTCTCGGACCATCAAGCGCGCATTTAAATGCGTGATAGCCCAAGAGACCAAGTTGTGCATTTTTCATTTCAAATGTAATGCAATGCACATAGTCAAACCAAGGGGCTTCTACCTCTATCATGACTCACTTCAAGAGGTGAGGCAATGCATGCACAATGCAGTGCAACCTAGGCATGCGAGCTAAGGATGCAACATGGCAATGCAATGTGTACATGCAAGTATGCAAGCAACCATGCGAGGTGAGCATGCAAACAAGCAAAGAGATGGACTTAAACATGATTAGGCAATTCTCAAACAAGCCTAAATCAGTGGTCAAAGTGCTCAAACATGGAGGCCAACACACGCACACACATGCACATGTTAAAGGGCTAATACTTAAGCACAAAAGGGCAACTCTCAAGCACACTTGAAAGAGGCATAACATGGACAATTAGCATGTAAATTAAGCTTTGAAAATCATGCAAGAACATGGTGCCAAACCAACCCAAACAATGCAATCAAGGTATGCAAGCAAAGTCCAAGATTCAAAGCAAGCTAAAGGGGTATTGAACCACACTTAACAAGACCAAACATGGCATAAATTCAATGACCCAAAACAGAGTTTTAGCGCATAAAACAAAGCCCAAAAGATTACTTAGATGGCATCTAAATGACTTGAATACAAAAGCATGCACAATGACCAAAACATGGAGTATGCAACACAAGCCTTTGACACATCAAAGGGACCATGAAATGCAAGCATACAAGCATACTAAGTGGACTGAAATGACATGGAAAATGGTCCCAACCCACTAAATCAAAGCAAGTAATGCATGCTATACACTCACACCCTTAAGGCTAACAAGCCAAAATGCAAAGGGGCTATACAATGCATGCCAAAGTCGACCCAAACAACTAAGGACAGACCTTAATCACGGCAAAATAAACATGAAAGCTTCACAAAGCCAAGCCTAAAACATGCTAGAACAATGGTTTACAACCTAAGGCGTGCTAAGGCAACAAAATGGCATTACAAGGCATGTATGCTAAGCAAGCATGGTGTACCAAAACCAACATAAAACAATGCTATTTCATGGCAAAATAAGCATAAATAACAGCTAAGGCATGGTCAACAAGAGCCTAAGCTAGGTGCTCCCTCAAGAGGTAAAAATGGTCCTTTTCAAGGACAACAAGGAGAGGGGGTGGCCCTCTCCTTCTTGGGACCTCAAGGCACCATCCTTACCACTGAAATCCATCAAGATTTCAGTGGTGAGGAGGCCCAAACACCAAAGTCTCGGAGCTCACACAAAATAGCACAAAACAAGGGCCAAACAAGGCTTAAGAGGGGTCAAACAACCCCAAAGCTTAAAACACTCTTAACAAACTATTTAGAGGCCTTAAAAACAGAACTTTTATGTATTCTATGCAAAGCCGAAAAATAGTTGCAAGATAGGTAAAAGTAGTGTGCAAAAATGGGGTAAAAAGGGACTAGTTTCTTACCCTTGAAGTCCTCCTTCACAAATGATGATCTTGTTGCCTCCTTGAGCTCAAATCCAGTCAAGAACACCAAGAACAACCCTCTGGTCCCTCAACAACCAAGAGAAGGTGTAACACTATGTGTTTGTGTGCAATAGTATGGACAAACACACACAAGACACACACAAGAGAGAGATATAGAGATAGGAAATACGTATCAACCCTAACCCTAATCCAGAACTCCCTCTGAAATTTTTTGTAACCCTAATGCCAAGGGGGGAGGCCTCTTCTTATAGGCAACTCCCTCTTGTAAGGCTTCTAAAACAAGCCATCCAAGAGGAAAATCCCTCCATACACGTGTATGGAGGGGAGCAGAGTGGGTGCTAGTTATCACAGCTGGCACAAAATATCTACTAAAAGTAGATGAACAGTGATCGGCCATTCAAAATTGCCATTTTGGCAAAATAAATGGCCGACCGGAAACAAAGAGTGCCGACAGGCAATATACATTGCCGATGGCATAAAATCACTGGCCGGTGGCCTCAAGTCATGGCCGGTGATGTGTGGGGATGCCTCACAAGGCATTCCCTGCCCCTCCAAGGCAAAACACAAGTGTTTGGTGCAAAACCAGACACAACACGGTCGAGTCGAGAGATCTTGAGGCAAGGCGCGCAACCGAGACCTCTGGGAACTCAAGACGAACACAAACAAGGGTAATCACCAAGTGTTCCAATGGTGACGTCCAAGTCTTGAGGACGGTCAAAAATGGGGTGTCTACAGTTGCCCCTCTTTGACAGAACTCGAAAGTCATAACAATGACGGGAGTGAATGTCAAAGCCTAGAGACGACCCATTTTTGACAAGGCCGAAGACTCAGACAATCATGCAAGACAAGCAAGATATGCGCCCGAAGGCGGGGGCAAGATGCAAGACAATGCACAGAGTCAGACATAACTTATGATCAGGTAAAGAAAGCTGTAATGAAGCACACATGCGACAGTTTTAAGCTAGCATACACCAATGCAACTACATTACAAATGCAGAAAGGATGTAAGAGAATTATGCAATTCTCGATACGTCTCACTCGGAGGATACAATACCTGTGTGGTTCGTCTGGTTGCACCAGCTTCAAACGAACCGTACATACAATATCGTGCCTGCAAAGAAAGCAAACTTAGCAAATACAATATTATTAGCAACATGCATGACAATGCAAAAATGAATGCGAAATGATATGCAATATATACAAAACTATGTATGAACAATGCAAATGAAAATGCAATGCAATTGAATCATGATCCAATCATGAGCGGTTCGAAACCACACCTATGTCAAATAGATTGATGGAGGTAACAAGTCCGTCTACCATAGAACGGTCAACAGAACTATGAGTAATGTAGACGGACACAAGAACAAGTATGGGGGGAATGACAGAGGTGGGGAAACGACCCGCTGGGGAAAGGACTATGATCCTAATGCTGGATGCAATAATTACACTACAATGTAATATATAATGAAAATGCTGGGGAAATGGCAATGGATATGGCACGCGGGCCAAACCAAATCTTGCCTAGGCAAAGCATGTACGCATACAAGCCACGTCTAACATAGAACGGTCCACTGAACTATGCTTCGACACGAGAAGTATGGGCACATACCGGACCAAGCTCAACATGGAAAGGCGCAAGCCATAAATGGAAGGTGATGCAATGAATGCATGCAAATTACAATGCAATGTGCACTGGGATGGAAAAGATACGATGGATAAGGCATGCAGGCCAAACCAAATCTTTGCCTAGGAAGGGCATGTACACGTACAAGCCGCGTCTAACATAGAACGGTCCATTGAACTATGCTTCGACACGAGAGGTATGGGCACATACCGGACCAAGCTCAATCATGGAAAGATGCGAGCCATAGATGGAAGTGATGCAGTGAATGCATGCAAGCTACAATGCAATGTGCACTATATTACAATGATGCATGACAATGCAACTATTTACGATGGTGCATGACAATGTAACTATTTACGATGATGCATGACAATGCAATTATATTTTTTTGTTGGTTTTTTGAAATGCAAATGATGCGTGAATGATTTCGAAGTGCGCGACAATGCGCAGCTTTTAAGATGCACGTGAACTTGAATATGCGACGGCGCGAGTCGCTTGAAATACATGTATAATGCAACTTATCAAAAGTCGTTCGGGCACGACAAACACAGAAGGACTTGCACCTTCAGAGGAGTTAGGGTCTCCTAGACCGTGGTATGTACAGGACGGTGTGATGCGCAAAATAGCGCGATTGAATGCATGCAAAATGCAATGAGATGCGCAAAATAGCGCGATTGAATGCATGCAAAATGCAATTGCATGCAAAATGCAATGACATGCGCAAGATAGCGCGATGCGTTAGACAACGCGAGTGCACAAGACAGTGCGATGCGCAAGATAGCGCGATGGAATGCATGCAAAATGCAATGAGATGCGCAAAACAGTGTGATGCATTAGACAACGCGAGTGCACAAGACAGTGCGATGCGCAAGATAGCGCGATGGAATGCATGTAAAATGCAATCAGATGCGAAAAACAGCGTGATGCGTTAGACAACGTGAGTGCACAAGACAGTGCAATGCGCAAGATAGCGCGATGGAATGCATGCAAAATGCAATGAGATGCGCAAAATAGCGCGATGCGTTAGACAACGCGAGTGCACAAGACAGTGCGATGCGCAAGATAGCGCGATGGAATGCATGTAAAATGCAATGAGATGCGCAAAACAGCGCGATGTGTTTGACAACGCAAGTGCACAAGACAGTGCAATGCACAAGATAGCGCGATGGAAAGCATGCAAAATGCAATGAGATGCGCAAAACAGCGCGATGCGTTAGACAACGCGAGTGCACAAGACAGTGCAATGCGCAAGATAGCGCGATGGAATGCATGCAAAATGGAATGAGATGCGCAAAACAGCGCGATGCGTTAGACAACGCGAGTGCACAAGACAGTGTGATGAGCAAGATAGCGCGATGGAATGCATGTAAAATGCAATGAGATGCGCAAAACAGCGCGATGCGTTAGACAACGCGAGTGCACAAGACAGTGCAATGCGCAAGATAGCGCGATGGAATGCATGCAAAATGCAATGAGATGCGCAAAATAGCGCGATGCGTTAGACAACGCGAGTGCACAAGACAGTGCAATGCGCAAGATAGCGCGATGGAATGCATGCAAAATGCAATGAGATGCGCAAAATAGCGCGATGCGTTAGACAACGCGAGTGCACAAGACAGTGCAATTGATTTGAAATGCACAAGACAGTGCGATTGATTTAAAATGCACAAGACCGTGCGATTGACATGTGATGCACATGGGGCAACTTTTGAGTTTTACAAAAGCCAAAAGGATACGGAAAGGATACACCTTGCACGAATTCGAGTGCCACGCACAGAAGACACGATCCGAGGTAAAAATGGAGGTCGGTTAAGCATCGGAGATGCACGTTTCTTGCACTGTCTTGAGCAATGAAGGCCCTGAACCACACATATAACCCAAAAAAAGGATGTAGGAGGCTCCGAAACCACTGTAGGAGACCACTGGATGTCCACCGGCCATCAGAATGCATCACCGGCCATCCATCGGCCATCACAAAATTACATCGGCACAATATTTTGCCGACCGGCAAAGAGTGTGGCCGACCGGCAAAAAGTCCCTGTATCGGGGCAATTTTAGCATTTCGCTACGGGCCTTTTAAAATAGGGCTTCTAGCCCTATTTTCTTTACTTCTCCTTGCTCGAAATCTTCTCCTCTCTCTCTCTAAAATATTTTCTGAGCCTTATTTCCTCGTTTTCCTTGGTTTTTGGCTCCGTTTCGTCATTCGATTCGCGTTCACCCTTGCGTTTCGAACGTTTTGAACCGATTGAAATTTCATTTCGGTGTTGTTTTTTCGATTTCCGCCACTCGGGGCTTGTTTCCCTTGAGTTTTTCTCGATATCTGTGCCTTTTCGCACTTCGACTTTTCTGGCCTTTTTCCGGCCCTCTCGGGGTTGACTTTTTTTTTACTCTTCACATTCTCGCCCGGTTTTTCGGCTTCCGGCCATTTTCACATTCTCTTTGAGATGGCGGACGATCTTCCACAGGGCGGGACCCCTCCAGAGCTCGAGATGGATCCCGAGGCCGAGCCCTTGCCACTTCACATCCGGCCGTTCGATCCGGAGACCTATAGGCCAGTGGTTCATGTGATGCTCCCCGATGGACTACGCCAGTTCAGGGGCTTTGAGAGGGGCGTGGCACCCGAGCTATTACTACGTGAGCCTACCTCTCATCTGTCTTTCGGCGCTTCTGAGGTAACATTCTTTCCTCTACTTTACTTTCCGCAATGTAGAATATAAAACTGTCGTAGCTGGTCATATTCTGTAACTGCTTAATTCTGATACACTGATGCACTGTACACTGTAGTTGATCGCAAACAAACTTACAACCGGTATCTGTTTGAAACTTACATGTGCACACACACTGCACTGACCCTGAATCACCTAAACGCACGGTGCACACTGTATTTCACTGCATACACACTAGTACCCGGTATTTGTTTGAATCTGAAAACATGCACACATGCTGTATATCTGTATGCTTCTAAAAACTGCATTTTGAATATTGCCTCGCAATTGTTGTTTTTGATTACAGGGGGATTCCCATACCATCCGCGGGTATGGGAACGTCGTTGCTCGGGACTAGTATATAGAGCTGCCAGACGCGGTTCGTCATATCATCGACGAGGCTGGTTTCGGCATCTTCTGCAAGGGGCTCTCCCGGCTTACGACCTGCAAGACCTTGCTTGCTGCTTTAGTGGAGAGGTGGTGGGATACCACCAACTCCTTCCACTTCTCTACTGCGGGGGACATGACGATTACTCACTACGATTTCTCGATGCTCACCGGCATCGGGGTAGGGGGTGATCCAATCCCCTTCGATACCGATATGGATGAGTGGGACGCCGCCCAGCTGTACCTGCTCGGCACTCAGCCACCCCTTGCCCGGGCAGGGTTTGTCAGTTAGTCGTGGTTTGAGAGCCATTTCCGGATTCAGCCAGCCTTGGCGGAGGAGGCGCAGATGACTCCGGACGAGGTGGATCAGTACGCACGGGGGTTTCATCATGTTTCTGCTCGGGACGACCCTTTTCACCTACCAGGCGAACACCGTGCCTCTATGCCTGTTGAGCGCACTAGTGGATGTTAGGCGGATCCGCCGTTATGACTGGGGTGGCGCAGGCTTGGCCACATTGTGTGGTTATATGAGCTCTTCTTCCCGCCTCAGCGGACAGCTTCTCGGCGGCTACTGGCGAGCTTGGGAGGTACACCTTCTTCCCCTTTTACACTTCTACTTCGCGTTTTCTGTATTCTGTACACTGCACACACCACGGTCTGCCTCTCACTGACTATATACTGCACACGCGGCACACATATACTCTGCTTTACTTTGACTGTATACTACACACACTGTATACTCTGTACAATACACTACACAACACACGGCTCTGCCATTTCTGCTTTATTCTGTATTTTGCTTTATCTGATAGTCATACTTATATCTGTTCTGCAGTTGTGGGTGTATGCCTACTTTCCCAGGCTTGCCCTAGTACCTGATGTGGAGACCCCACTCGGCGTCCCCTTTTCTCATCGCTTTGATGTGCGATGCGTGCGGAGACCACAAGAGTCTTTTATTTTCTTCCGCCACTACTTCGACACCATCACCGCCGCGGAGGTATGTTCAACTTTAGAATTTGCTTAGGCTTTGCTTAGCACTGTATGTTTGATAACAGATAGATAACAAACTGCATATTTACCCGCAGATCACCTGGCAGCCTTGGGCTCCGTTGCCAGCCGTGACCCGGGATCACTACGAGGGCGCAGAAGAGACTGCCCGTTGCCGGATTCTGTTGGAGGGCCCGGTCTATCGGGCTTGGTACCTGGGCGAGCGTTTCTTGCGTCAGACCCTGGGTTTACCGGAGCAGATAGTTCTGGGTCCGCCTCCTACACATATGAGAGATACTGAGAGGTTCATCGCCCAGGAGATGGCCGATTACAGGATCGGCTGGGACGCGGGGGACTTCAGGGGCGAGGGCGACTTCAGAGAGTACGTCCAGACCTACATTATGCGGCCTCTGAGCGGTGGCCGCCGAGCTGAGAGAGGGGGACCTGCGGTGCCAGTAGCTGGAGCAGGAGCTAGAGCAGGGACGTCGAGGACGGCTCGTGTCCATGGCAGGAGCGGAGCTCGGAGGGCTCAGGGGGTTAGCTGGCCAGCGCTACCCACGATACTGACATGCCGAGGGCAGGGTGGGGCGACGTACCAAATTCCCTTTGCTTCTCCTCCGGCTGACCATGAGTTGGTCGGGTTTTATGACTTACCTCCGGTGTGTACTACTTCCTCTTGCATCTTGCATTGTCATTTTATTTCAGTTTATTTTGATATTCCGCAGAATATTGATGCCTTTGATACTTTTGCAGGCGTCCTCCGAGTGCACCCGGCAGTCTCTGGAGTTGAATGCCTCAATGATGGGTATGCTACAGCGGACCTTCGACCTCCTGGCCCTCTATAGTATTCCGGTATGTTCTTCTGATCACAGCCTCAAACCATACTCATAAGCTGCTTCACATAATCTGGTGCACAACACAACACTTGATAAGCTGCTCACGTCATTCATACACTGTACTCATATACTGCATTCTGCACTGATAAACTGCTCACGGCATTTGCGCACTGTACTCATACACTGCATTCTGCACTGATAAACTGCTCACGCATTCACACACTGTACTCATACACTGCATTCTGCACTGATACACTGCTCACAGTATTCTGATGTATTTGCCTTTTGTGCTTTTCAGCCTCCCTTCCAGATTCCTCCGGTGGGTGGCGCTCCGACTGGGCCCTCTATTCCTGCTCGAGGAGGGCGTGGAGACGCTGTACGTCCCCGTACCAGGGCGGGGCGTGTTCGTGTCGGGAGTAGCTCTCGGGCGCCGACCCCTGATGATGACGATGATGATGATGATGAGTCCGAGGCAGAGGCAGAGGCCGAGTCATCTGAGGAGGCTGGAGACGACTCAGACTCAAGCTCAGATGGCGATGCTGATGACGATGCCCCTGGACCTTCGTCCAGGAAGAGGGCGAGGACAGATCCCCGGGCTCGAAACTATTGATGATGATCCAGATTGCTGCTTTTCTTATTTTTTGTACTTTTTTTTTTCTTCCTTCTCTTTGCTGGTAGTTAGATTACCTTGTACTGCCGCAGGCAGATTTTTGTTTTCAAAGCTATGTACTTGAAAAAGATAATGAAATGAACAAACTTTTTGTTTAAAAAGTGTTACATTTACATATCTCATGTATTGCATCGCATCACATCATGTTACACCTCAATGTGAATGGAATTGACCTGTTGTCTGAAAAATCGAGCATTTGTACTGTAATGATCAGATAACCAAACGACCTCATAGCAAAATAGCCCAAGCAACACACTGCTCAAACTGAACGCACAGCCCATTCTCTGTTGGGGATTAGTCTGCATACAACCCCTAACACCACACTCGGTTCATTCTGCACACAGCAAATCCTGAACAAATGGCCCAATCTGACAAGACGGAACACAAAGATGGAACCAGTTGAAGTTGAAGCACGCTCAGACGCCTCGAATTTTTTTTCTTCTTCTTTTGCTTCACACAGATGTAGAGAATGGCACAGCACTCTGAGCATAAATGATTTTCGAAATAAAAAAGGATTTTCAACCGGGGTATCGAGCCTACAACTAAACACAGCGGGAAGGACTCAAACAAAAGGGTACACGACCTAAACACAATGAGACACGCTTGGAAAAGACCAAAAACAAAAGTTGAGGTGAACAAAACGAAAGACACGACACGCGGACATGTTCAACGAAAGACCTCAAATCTCGAGGAGCTAGTTCCTTCGGGCATATTTCCCACCCTTTCTGATTTGTGATTCTCACATCACTCGGCCCTCAGGCTCGTTTTTTTTCCTCTCAAAACCCTTTTTCTTACTTTTCTCTCAACTTACATCTCTCTATTCTTTATTCTCTCATTTTTCGTCCCTCCCCAAGGTGATTGATGAATGAATAGGAAGTTGCGGGTTCACACCCGACATGGTTAGCTCACGGCTGTTTCTTTTGGTGGCGCTTGGTCGATGCCCCAGGTAAGGGAACAGAGTACCTTGATCCCTTCGGATTCGTGTTTCGCACTTGGTTCGATACCTTGTTGCTCGGAGGTTGAGAGAGCTTTCAGCTCTTTAATGATAGCTTAAGTTGTGCCCTTCTTGGCAAGTATGTTGGCGATGGGGGAAAGACAGGAAGCCTGACTCAACCGTGCCCATAGTTCATCATTTTGACCATTTTTTTGTTTTGGTTTTCTACTAAAATAATTTTGACCAGAATGACAGTCGGATTAACACACTTGTTCGGTTTTTGATTTGAAAACCATGCAAGTCAGACTATAAGCACTGCAAATTTTCCTTTTTGGGTCCAAGAAAATGGTCCAGTTTTGGAAAATGAAATAATTTTTGAGAAAATGGTCAACCTCAGTAAAAATTCTCAAAAACTATTTTTGTAAACGGCCGCCGCCCAACGAGCGCGAAACTCATTCTTGAGATGCACAACCTCGGATCGGAGGCAATGGAAAATTGCCTCTGGCTTGGAAGGGGTGGATGGCAACGGAAATTTGGCCCTGGTTTGAACGGCGACATCATGGCAACGGAAAGTTGCCCCTTGTTTGGATGATACCGCAGCAGTCCGCAAACAGTCTTCATTGGTGGTGGTCGAACTCTTGGACACGGGGATGACGAAGACAGTCATAATCAATATATGGACACAGTCACTTTGGAAGTGTTGGCGACTGGACTTTGGGATGAAATCGAAACCATTGTATGGACCGAGATGTTATGAAAGCATTGGGGGCTGGACTTCAGAATGAAGTTGCCTACGTATCCCAAACATGGGAATCAAGCCTTACGTAGTTCCGGTTAAGGTACACTCGGGTATTTTAACCTTCACTTTTCAGGCTCTAACTTTTGCCAAGGTGCCCGATGCGGGTTTTCGACCTTGCGAGCTTCTTTTCATTTTCTTTTTTTTTTCTTTTCTTTTTTTTATCTTGATTTTTTGTATCTTTTCATTCTCTTTTTTTTCTTTCTTTTTTTATGATTTTATTTCTTCTCTTTTTTTTTTTCATTTTTTTTGTATTTTTCTCTTACTCTAACTTTTGCCTGGGTCGCCCTTCCGGGTTTTCGGCCCAGCTAGCCTCTCAAAGGGTAAAAGTGTAACAAGTCCATGCCAAATGGTTTTTAAAGTTGAAGCCTCTCTGTATCTAGGAGAACGGCTATTGCAATGATTTGCAGAAGGATCCATCATGGCTGCTCCACGAGCTTCTTCTGGTGAGATCTAATCTTTTTTTATTCGACTTTGGTGCCTCTTGTTCGAGGGCTGCTTCAAAACTGGCCACACAGGCCTCCTCTGACAGTTGACCGTTGAATGTTCCGAATGAGTTCGAGGTTCAAAACAAACAGGTCGAATCTTGAGGCTGAGAGCGATCCTAGGCTGCACAATCTCAAGAGCGATTCCACACAGGTCTTCACAGGGCCGCGCAAAACATTTGTTTTTGAAAGTTTTTAAGAAAGTGACAACTCGCTCGCGCCGAAGATAGTGTGGAACCAATCTGGATCAAGCCAGGGTCCTTCTCAGTACTCACGCTAACAAGCATGGTTTCGTTCATTAAAGGCTAAGCATGTCTCTCCTTTTCTCAAATTGATCAAAGTTTTGCAAAACTCGAGGAATCCCTTCCTCTTAGTTTTCACCGCAGTGTTAAAGAGGTTTTGAAAAACATAGGTCAATGCAATGATTTTCAGGGCACAAGAGAACAGGTGGAATGCACGACCGTTCGATTCAAATCCTTTTGACACAACTAGCACAAAATTAGCAATAAGCATGGAAACATGATAGCTGCAGCTACTCCATTCAAATTCCCTGATTGTAACTGGCTCCACAACAGAGATAGACTCAAAACAAAAGGGTATTTACAAAACCAAAACGGTGTTCAAGGCAACAACCCTAGAATCACCCGACATCCTATACAACGGGACTGACTCGGTACCACAAGACAGACCCGAAAACAAAAAGACTGACTCAAAGCAAAGAGGCAGACTCTAAAAAACATAACAGAGAATTGACTCAAAACCCAAGCCAGAAGCTACAAAACTGCATTTACAAATGCTCAAAAAGTGGGTGCCAGACGCCACATCTGAAATACACCGAGCGCCGCCCGCAGGTGGTCCAACCCCTGATCACATACTCGCAGTATCCTCAAAGTCCAACAGCTCGGTGGTAACAGACTTCGCTGAGGTAGGTGGAAGAATGACTTCATTATCGATCAGATCCTGCACTTCATGGCGAAGGCGGAAACAGTTGTCGGTGGCCTGACCGGTCTGTTAGTGGTACGCGCAGTACAAAGCAGCATCATGTGTGAGAGGGAGATTCTTCGGGAGAGGCCGAGGTTCAAGGGGTTTGAGGTGCCCCCTTTCGGCAAGAATCTGAAGTGCCTTAGACAGAGGCATGTAGAGAGCATGAAAGATCCTGCGCCCTCGGGGCAGGTACTTTGAAGTCTAAGTATTCTTACTAGATGCACTAGCAAAAGGGTCGGCAGGCACTGCCTTGGTTTTCTGATCTTTCCCAGGCACAGGGTTGGGAATAGGAGGAACTGTTCTGGCATGACGGGGCCTATCCCGATTTTCTGACTGACTTGAACTACCCTTAGGTGGAGTGGGGAAAGCGTCCTCCACAGTTTTTGCCACAACTGCGGATATCTGTTGCTTGTTCATCCCCCCGGCTTTCAAAGCCTCGACTGCCCGCAACAATTGTTCAATGGGATCGGCATCTGCCTTCATTTTGTTCTTGCCTCTGGCCTCAGCCTGATCGGGGGTTTGGGTTACTACATCAGAGCGAAGCCTGGTTGTTGCTGATACGTCGTTGCTGTAGCTGGAGGCAACCTCTGGTTGGCTGAGCTCTATCACAATCCGCCCAGTAGCGGGGGCTCCTGTGGTATGAAATTCCCGGCATACGATACCGCTGGCGATGAAGCCGACATTCCATAGGCCAAATCAGCCACGGATCTCTGGAGGTCACCAATCATTCCCATCAGCTCGAATGTAGTGGGCTCGCGAGCCTGATACAACTGGGGGGTCCAGACCGGGTGCACGACAGGCGACCTAGGCGGATGTGATACATCAACATTGGTTTCATCTCGCAGGGTGATCCCTTGATCTAGCGTAGCTGTCATAGCCACAATCTCTTCTGAATTCTGCGTCATCAGAAGTCCTGCCTCAGCAAGGGGGAACACTAGCTATTCTGTATCAATTCTCTGGACACTCTGAACTGAAAGGAAAAACAAACAGCATTTCAGCCCAAACAGATCAATCACAGGTGTAGCCGAGCAACTGCACTCTACTACTGATCACTGTTCCCCAGAATCATTGTTCCCAAAACTGAACTTGATACCCGCAGATAACTGATTTCTCAACAACACTGATATTGGTGCCCTCGGGCCTGATACTCAAACTTGCAAACTGATATGTACGTTCCTGTAGAGATGCACTCTAAAACACACAGCAAGTAAAGAGAGCCAAAACACCCCTATAGAGGGGTAGGGTTTCCCTGTCCTATTTTGTCAAGAGCTAGGGTTTCACTATGCACACAGTGATTTTCAAACAACCTAACATCGGGTAAGCAACCTGTCCTAATTTGGAATGGTCACTATGGATTTCGATATGCACTAGGTCGAATGGTCGAAAAGGGTGCCCCGGTAAAACCAGGGTTTGTGTTCCCATACTGTCAGAGCCCACAACTGGTCAGCCTTATGGCGTGCTTTGACAAAGTCAAGCCTCCGGTAAACCGTTCAGGAATGGCAGATGGCAAACACGGTGTCCTAGGCGCACCAATGCACATGCAATGCAAAGAAACACATAAGTGAAATCAAAACAAGATATCACGAGTTCGAGTCAAGCTCTCTAAAATACCCAGCAGAGTCGCCAGAAACTATAGACGCGCCCGCGTGAGGCCCTCGTGCTACAATTCGAACTCGATTTGTGTCACGGTCCTTAATCTGAACCAAAGAGTCCAAATCCGGCAAATCATTTTGAGAAAACAGATTTTTAGAAAAAGAAGTGCCAAACATGGACTGCTTTGCCAGATACAGAGTCGCCACCTAAATAATTTTTATAGGGGGAATTTAGGAAACCCTGACTCGGTGCCAAAGGCCACGTGTCGTCATCACCAAGGTTGCCTCGGCTCGGGAGCTTGGGTACGATTGGGGAAGGTCAGCTATGAGCACCCCCTCTCGCCCGATCCGAAAATCGGCCTCTACTAATCGTGATATCCGTTTTTGAAAACGTTATGTGTTCTTATACCGATTATTAGCCTGGAATTACTATGTTATGCGCACAGCACAAAAGTATAGACTAGATTGCCTAATTTGGGAATAAGCATTGCATATCCGTTTGTTTTGGAAAAATGTTTTGGAATTTGCTACTCGCAAGTAGGCTAAAACACGGATTTCAGTGAGCTATTCCAACTCAGACAATCCAACCTTCACCCACAGGCATTCAAGCAGTTATATCACATAAGCAGCTAGCCTCATGGTAATCATGCTATCATGGCAACACTCACACGCATGCAAGGATGTTAAATCATAAATACTTACATCGTACTCCATGCCAAAACAAAGAACTCGTTAGCAATCAGTGCATGATCCAAGTCCATGTTTAAATGTCTAATGCAACGCATACGGAATGTCACTAGAGTAGGCTCGGCTAGTCTATGAATGACATGCGAAAATGCACAAGTAGCATGTATTCAAGTTAGATTTGAAATACTAATGCGGTTAGTATGATGTGTCGAGCCTGGTGCATGCAATACTGATGAATGATGCACGCATGCATAGCATACGGTATGCTAAATTAAACATGACCTATTACTAACCATCAAAGCAGGTAAGTAAAAGGGAGAAAAAAGTGGGGGTTGGAAGACATGCACACACTCACCCACACTTATTACAAATTCGCCGTCGCTCAGAGGGACCGAAAGAATAATACAATTCGAATAATGAATTAACTATCCTAGCTAATTAATTATTACAGACCAACTAAATTAATTAAACAAATTAATTAATTTAAGAAAGCAAGAAAAAGGGCCTCGGGAAGAGGGCTCAATGCACGCGTGCTCAGGTCTTGCTCGGAAGTCCACTGCCACGCGTAAGCTGCCTCTGTTTTCCTTGCTCTGCCCCTCTGAAAACTGCCAAAGTCTCAGAATTGCTTCCCTGGACATTGGGAGACACCACCGGCTGAGGAGAATGGCCACCGACAGTAAGATGTGATCATCGGCTGTTGATGAAGCTATCGGCCATGGATTTATGGTCGGTCGGCACTGAACACTGCCGGTCGGCCAAGAATGTCTGCAGAACCTGCAATTGACAGCAGCAGAGGGCAAGGCATAGCATGACAATGCATTTCAAGCAATGTATGCACCGACCATATCCCTTATCCTGTTTATGACTCAAAGGGACATGGTCCTTGGTTCTCGAACCATCAAGCGCGCATTTCAATGCGTGATAGCCTAAAAGACCAAGTTGTGCATTTTTCATTTCAAATGTAATGCAATGCACATAGTCAAACCAAGGGGCTTCTACCTCTATCATGACTCACTTCAAGAGGTGAGGCAATGCATGCACAATGCAATGCAACCTAGGCATGCGAGCTAAGGATGCAACATGGCAATGCAATGTGTACATGCAAGTATGCAAGCAACCATGCGAGGTGAGCATGCAAACAAGCAAAGAGATGGACTTAAACATGATTAGGCAATTCTCAAACAAGCCTAAATCAGTGGCCAAAGTGCTCAAACATGGAGGCCAACACACGCACACACATGCACATGTTAAAGGGCTAATACTTAAGCACAAAAGGGCAACTCTCAAGCACACTTGAAAGAGGCATAACATGGACAATTAGCATGTAAATTAAGCTTTGAAAATCGTGCAAGAACATGGTGCCAAACCAACCCAAACAATGCAATCAAGGTATGCAAGCAAAGTCCACGATTCGAAGCAAGCTAAAGGGGTATCGAACCACACTTAACAAGACCAAACATGGCATGAATTCAATGACCCAAAACAGAGTTTTAGCGCATAAAACAAAGCCCAAAAGATTACTTAGATGGCATCTAAATGACATGAATTCAAAAGCATGCACAATGACCAAAACATGGAGCATGCAACACAAGCCTTTGACACATCAAAGGGACCATGAAATGCAAGCATACAAGCATACTAAGTGGACTAAAATGACATGGAAAATGGTCCCAACCCACTAAATCAAATCAAGTAATGCATGCTATACACTCACACCCTTAAGGCCAACAAGCCAAAATGCAAAGGGGCTATACAATGGATGCCAAAGTCGACCCAAACAACTAAGGATAGACCTTAATCATGGCAAAATAAACATGAAAGCTTCACAAAGCCAAGCCTAAAACATGCTAGACCAATGGTTTACAACCTAAGGCGTGTTATGGCAACAAAATGGCATTACAAGGCATGTCTGCTAAGCAAGCATGGTGTACCAAAACCAACTTAAAACATTGCTATTTCATGGCAAAATAAGCATAAATAACAGCTAAGGCATGGTCAACAAGAGCCTAAGCTAGGTGCTCCCTCAAGAGGCAAAAATGGTCCTTTTCAAGGACAACAAGGAGAGGGGGTGGCCCTCTCCTTCTTGGGACCTCAAGTGTAGCAACCCTCACCTTACTCTTGTCATACTTGTGTACATTCATGCATGATCTTGTCTTGTTATGTTGTTTTGCAAGTTTTTCCTTGCCTTGTTTTGATTAAGTGTTGCTTGCATGATTTTGTTCCTTGCTTGGTGTGTAGCCGAGGTCATCTTGAGCTTAGTTCACCTCTGAACCTTTGTACTTAGAACGGTTTTGGAACCCCTTGGTCGACCCCCATCTTCACCTCGGGCATGTTTGCCGAGATGTTTTGCACTTAGTGATCCTTGTCCTCGGGTAGGTATGGCTTAGACCGAGGTGTGGCACACCCCGGCCAAGGTGTGGCACAGCTTAGTCAAGTGTCGTCCTCCCTAACCGATGTCTTTGTTACCCTATTGCCGAAGCTTTGACTTTAGCCGATGTCATTCCTTGCCGATGTGTCTTGCCTTAGCTTGCTGCATACGCTTTGTCATAGACTTGTCTTATCAATCAATCACCTTTGAGTTGAACCAACCCGGTAGCGCCACGTGTCCGAGCTGATTGTTACGACAGCCGGCAGACCTAGAAACAAATCGTTTTGTCTCAAATCCTTGCCTTTAGAGAGAGAAGCTCTAGAGAAAGGAGGAGAAGTTCTTGAGTGAGAGTAGATCTTCCAAGCTTGATCTTCGAGGTTTGAGCCGTTGGGTTCGAGTTTTGAGGTTAGAATCTTAATCTACTCTAGTTGTTGTTATTGATCATCTAGCTGCATTGCATGATCGAATTTATTTTGCACGTCATGCATCAATTTGAAGTTGGTTTCGAAAGAGAAAGATAGTATTCATGTGTTCTTGAAGAAAGGTCTCGTTTTGATCCGAAAGTTTGGAGCAAGGACCATGTTTTGTGTTTGTTCTTGCATGACCTTCTTGTATGGGTACCCAGGTCCATGTTTTGAACTCATGGCATGAAATCTCTGATTTTTGTAACAAGTTATGATCTTGCATTCATCTTCCTCATGATCATGTTCATCATATTCTTCATGTTCTTCGAGGGGAAGCCCAGGTTTTCCCGACCTTGCTTTTGAATGAGGCCATTGGGACCACACTTCGGCAAGGAGGTGTAGGACCTCGGCATTGTTTCATTTACTAGAAAATATTTAGAAGGCATACAACACCCACATACTGATGTATTAATTATAACTGTGGGAATTAGGAAATGGTTTGACGTAAAACGAGTCCTGGTAGATCAAGACAGTGCAGCAGACATATTGTATTATGACTTGTTCAGAAAGCTTGGCCTCTCCGAGCAGCATCTCACCCCAGTGGCAGCCCCCTTAGTTGGCTTCAATTCGCAGCCAAAATGGCCGCTTGGCAGAATAGTGTTGCCAGTTGTGGCAGGAACAAAAACCCTCCAGATAGAGTTTCTAGTCATTAATACACCATCCCCCTACAACGCCATACTTGGCCGTCCATGGATTCATCGAATGGAGGCGGTCCCTTCCATCTACCACCAGCTCATCCATTTCCCAACGGAATACGGAGTAGAGCAGATCTTAGGGGATCAAGTTGCGTCCAAACATTGCTTCATGGCGGCACTGAAGGCGAAGCAACTCTACAACCGGGTATAGACAGTGGAAGTGGCCGAACAGCCAGATGAAAAGATGGTAGACGATCTGGAGAAAGTCCTGGTAAAAGAAGATGATCCAGAAAAGTACTTCCTTATCAGTACCTCACTGGGCACTGATGAGAAACTTCAGCTGCTGGAATTGCTGAGGGAAAATATGGAAGTCTTCGCATGGTCAGCATATGATACACCCGAGTTGGACCCAGAATTTGCTTGCCGCAAGCTCAACATCAACCCCTTAGCTCGGCCTGTAGTATAGAAAAATCGGAGATCATTAGTTGAGCACACTGAAGCAGTAAATGCCGAAGTCGAAAAACTCCTAGCATCGGGAGCAATCAGAGAAGTTCAGTACCCGCAATGGCTGTCCAACACAGTCGTAGTCAAAAAGAAGAACGAAAAATGGAGAGTCTGTGTTGACTTCACTTGCTTAAACAAAGCCTGCCTTAACGATAGCTTTCCGCTGCCCTACATCGATCAACTAGTAGACTCGACAGCAGGGCATGAGCGCATGAGCTTTTTGGACGCTTATAGCGGCTATCACCAGATACCATTCTTTGGTCGGGACCAGGAAAAGACAACATTCATCACTCCAAGGGGAACTTACTGCTACAAAGTAATGCCATTCGGCCTCAAGAACGTCGGGGCAACCTACTAGCGAATGATCACTCGGATGTTCAAGGACCAACTGGGAAAAACCATGGAAGCTTATATAGATGATATGGTAGTAAAAAGAAAGCTCGCTACAGACCATCTTACAGACTTGAGAGAAGTTTTTGGCATCCTGAAAAACCATCAGCTTCGCGTCAATGCCTCGAAATGCGCTTTCGGGGTAGGAACAGGGAAGTTCTTGGGATATATGGTCACTCACAGAGGAATCGAGGCGAATCCAGACCAAATAAAAGCAATACAAGAACTTGAAATACTAATAAAGGCCAAAGAGCTGCAGATTGGCCGGAATGGTAGCCGCACTGAATCGGTTTATCAGCAGATCTTCAAATCGGATGAAGCCCTTCTTCCTGCTTTTGAGGAAAAGGGCAGCATTTTGAATGGAGTTGCGAGTGTACCGAAGCACTACAAAGTCTCAAAAGATACCTCAGCACACCTCCTCTACTGTCCACTCCAGAACCAAGAGAGGAGCTATACCTCTATCTAGCAGTCTCAGATCATGCTGTAAGCGCAGTATTAATTCGAGAAGTTAAGAAGGAACAGAGGCTTGTATACTATGTTAGTAAGACTTTACTAGATACCGAGACACGGTATCTACCATTGGAAAAGTTAGCTTACGTGCTGCTTATTGCCTCAAGAAAGTTGCAACATTACTTCCAGGGACATACCATTAATGTCCTCACTGAATTCCCCCTCAGATCCGTGTTTAGCCGAGCTGATTTCTCTGGCCGAATAGCAAAATGGGCAGTAGAACTTGATGAGTTTGACATTCAGTACCAATCCAGGACGGCGATCAAGGCCCAGGTCTTAGCAGATTTCGTCGCAGAATTTGCTCCTATCCAGAATACCGAACCGGGGAATCCGAATTCGGCGCAGGTGTCGTGCACCACCGAACTGGGAAAACCCTGCACTTCAGAAGCATGGAAACTCTTTATTGGAAACATCTGACAGCTCTATGTTGACGGATCGTCCAATAAGCGAGGCTCGGGGGTAGGAGTAGTACTTATCTCACCAGAAGGATTTATCTGGGAACATGCTCTCAGGCTCGGTTAGAAGGCTTCAAAGAACGAGGCAGAGTACGAAGCGTTATTGGCTGGTTTACGCAACGCCGAACACTTCACTGCAGAACAACTTCTTATTTTCAGCGATTCACAACTAGTGGTAAACCAACTTTCTGGGGTCTATGAAACACGAGATGATAGAATGTCTATGTACGTAGGCAAGGCCAAGGACCTATTCAAAAAATTCCAAACCATACGAGTGGAACGAATCAGTCAGGACAAAAAACAGGCACGTTGATGCTATGGCATGCCTCGGCTCATCAGTGGATACAAACGATGCTAGAAAAGTTTGGGTTGAGTTTGTGCCAGAACCAAGTATCGCATCTCCAGTCCTCTGCAACAACTTAGAGCCGAGCTGGATGGATCCAATATTTGCTTTTCTGAAATCTAGTACTCTCTCCATAGACAAAAGGGAAGCCAACAAAGTCAGACACAGATCAGCTCGATTTTGGATCTCACCATCTGGGAAGCTGTACAGACGCTCCTATCTTGGCCTTTATCTTCTATGTGTGCATCCAAATCTGGTCGAGAATGTTCTCTACGAAATTCATGATGGGATTTGTGGATGCCACGTTGGCGGAAGGTCACTGGCACACCGAGCCCTCACTTACGGGTATTGGTGGCCACGAATGCAACAAGATGCGTAGCAGTACGTACAGAAGTGTGATAAATGTCAGAGTTTTGCTCCACTCATTCATTAGCTAGCCAAAACTCTCACTCCACTCATCAGCCCATGGCCCTTTGCGCAATGGGGTCTGGATATTGTCAGACCATTGGCGCGAGACACCGGGAACAGGCGATTCTTCATTGCTGCAATCGACTATTTCACTAAGTGTGTTGAAGTTGAGGCACTGGCAAGTATCAAAGAAGCGGACACGAAGTGGTTTGTCATGGGAAACGTGGTAGTGCGTTTCAGCATCCCGCAGATACTGATTGCGGATAATGGAACACAGTTCGATGGTAAGATCTTCAGAAAGTTTTGTACTGACCTCATGATCGAGTATAGGAATTCTTCTCCAGGGTACCCATAGAGTAATGGACAAGCAAAAGCGTCAAACAAAACCATCATCAGTGGAGTAAAGAAATGGCTTGAACATACAAAAGGCAAATGGGTTGAAGAGTTACCTCACGTATTATGGGCCTACCGAACCACAACACGGCGTTCAACGGGGGAAACACCCTACTCCCTAACTTATGGAATGGAGGCCATCATCCCACTCGAAGTAGGTCTCCCAACCCTTCGGTCTGAATTATTTGAAAGCACCAGTAACGAGGAAGCTATTGCACAAGCACTGGGTATGGCAGAGGGCCAAAGAGAAGTAACACTGATCAAACTTGAAGCGTATCAGCAGCAGCTCATCAGAAGTTTCAATCAAAACGTTTTCCCAAGGCAATTTACACCTACAGAACTGGTTTTGAGGAAAGTTATGGATCACAAAAGGATACCATGAGAGGGCAAACTTGGGCCTACCTGGGAGGATCTGTACAAAGTCATGGTTGCTATTGGAAATAGAGCTTACTACCTAGAGGATCTGAGAGGAAGAGCTACACCTCGGGCTCAGAATGTAGCAAATCTCAAAAAAATACGATCAATAGAATTATCCCCCAACTTCTCTATCAGAATGTAAAGGCATTTATCTGTTAACCAATGCAAATGCTTCCCCATTTCTCTCAAATTTATCTAATTCTTGTAATTACCTTTGATGTTTATCAAACAGAATTAGCGTTGGTTCTCACCAAACGGAATTAGCTTTATTGTTTATCAAACGGAATTAGCTTTGGTTCTCACCAAACAGAATTAGCTTTGGTTCTCACCAAACGGAATTAGCTTTGGTCCTTGCCAAACAGAATCAACTTTGATGTTTATCAAACAGAGATAACTTTGGTCTTAATCTAAATGGACTTAGTTTCAGCTCGACTGGACGAAATTTAAATTTGGTTAGTACTCAAACATGCCAAGTGGTATTGCTTGGTGGAATTATGTTTGGCAACTAAATTGGCCTTTAGCCAAGTGGAATTGCTTAGTGGAAACCACACTAACACATCTTAAGTAAACATCTTTGAATCGACAGAATTCCTTAAGTATCAACACGTCAACACTTCAGTATTGATGCGAACAAACAGAGTTGGAATAAACTTGGCTAAGCTCTGTTAGGAGCAAACTTCCAGCATTAGTCTTACTCAACTCCAGCTGGGGGCAAACACTTGTTTTTTTTTTTCAAACCAGCCTGGACCTGAGTAAGACACCTCTCCATTCCTTTATCTCATTCAAACACACCTGTGCTATCAAAGTTGAAACAGACTTAAGCAATTCTACCTAAGAGCACAATCTTCAGTACCAATCTTACTTAGCTCCAGCTGGGGGCAAACGATTGTTTTTCCAAACCAACTTGGACCTAAGTAAGACCCTCTTACAAAATCAAGCATAGCCATGCCACATATTCGTTAGCTAGACCAAGCATCTGTTCGGCCCCGAGGTCCCAACAATGCTCGACCGGGGGCAAGCAGTATAGAATTAGACAGAGCATCTATTTCAAGCAGTATAGAATTAGACAGAGCATCTATTTCAAGTAGTTTAGAACTAGACCAGACATCTATTCGGCCTCGAGGTTCCAACAATGCTCGGCCGGGGGCAAGCAATATAGAAAACATTCAGACATAGAAGCCAAGCAGCATCAAATTGCAAATTCAAAGAGAAAATCCCATCATTCAACAAAAGGCACAGATGGGCTCATAACCAGCAACAAAGAAAAAGAAAAAAGAAAAATTGTCTGGACCAGCATAGAAAAAAAACTCGTTAAGGGGAGCGAGCTACAGTACATCAAAACAAAAAAGCAAAAACTTCAATTCCTTTTAGAGAAAACTTCAGCTTTCATTAACAGAAGGAATCTCAAGAGAAATGTCCACAATCTCGTTCAGGCCGTCTGGGGGAGGAAAAGTAGAGGCAGTTCCAACTTCTTGAGAAGTAGAAGCTCCCTTAACCACATCTCCCGCGGCTTCAGTCTCCAAGGTTTCACCCCCTTCAACATTCATCGTTTCGATGGCAGCATTACTGTCCTAGGTCTTGTTTGCAGATTTAACTTGTGGGGAAACTTCAGACAGAAAAGCAACAGGGGTGGAGACAGTCTTAGAACCCAAGGATCTGGAGGAAGCTGGGACATCCTGAAACAAGGGAGAGCCTTCGGAAATGAGCGCAGCAGCTAAAGCACTCGTCCAACCCTTTAGAAAGAGCTTGTCTCGCAACACTAGCACTCTTCCTTGTACGCAGCTCCAGCCTCATCCCAACCTTGTTGCCAATGCTTGGCTTCCAACACAGAGCCCTCAGCAGCCATCACCGCGACAACGGCCTCCAGCTTGGCCACCTTTCCCTCGAGTTGAGCCTGTGTCCCAATAGCAGCCTCCTTCGATTTTTCAGCTGAAGCAACAATCTTGTTCAAACGAAATGCTTCCCTTTCTGCAGTTTGGCGTCCCTCTTTCTCTGTCTCTAGGCTAACTGTCAGTCTCTCAGCGTTCATTGCGGCCTCCAGCACGGCCTTTTCTTGTTCTTCAGCACAGGTAATAGACAAATGCATCCTCTGAATACACTACAAAGAACAACAAAGTATTAAAAAAAGAAGGAAATGACAGCATAACACCAAAAGCAAGAAGAATAAGAAAACACTTACAGCGGTCATCATCTGAAGGGTCCCCTTCAGAATGGGAATATCGCGGGGCCCATTATGGTTGGCCATGTCAACCGACATCAACAGAAACCTGGTCAAATCAAAAGCAAAATCTTGCGAAGCAACAACAGAATCAGAAGTAGAAATTGGCCTGCCTTGATGCGACATCGACGACTTCCAGTTCTCAAATGCCTCATCCTCAGCAGGACCCTCAGAAGCTTCCCCCACCCCTGCTTTGCTAGCTTCTCTTCTTCTCTTTTTTGCTCTCGTAGCAATAGAAGCTGAGGGCTCAACAACAGTAGCAGGGGTCCCAGAAGCTCCCACTTCCATTTTCACTTCCATGAGGCTCTTCGCCTCGGCCCTTTTCAGAGGAGTTTCCAAAACACCGGAGGCGCCAAAAGGCTCAGCCTCTAAATCCACCAACACCCTTCTCTTCGCCACAGACCCGCCTCCTGTGAAACTGGGGGCAGCAGAGGGCGTTTGCTCAGATAGTCCACCCTGGCTTCTGTGACGACTCATAAACAGAGATACTTGCATTGGGGTTAACTGGACCTGATGCAGAAACCGGTGCACCAAAGGGTCGAGGGGAAATCGAACCCCTTCCTCGACAATGGCCGCTACCAGAAAGGCAACGGTACTCCTAGTCCCCATACACTTGGCGTCAACCTTTGCCAGTGAAAGGGTAACGTCATTGGGGATATTATAATCAAGGCAGAACATGGCCATGGCCTCGGGGGTATCAGCTAGTGAACGGAACTTCCCCATCTAGCAAACCTAATGGGATAGAGGAAGGACTCAGGTAACAGAATGTGGAACATAGCAACGCAAGGGCTAGACGAGATGATTGAAATGGAAAAGGACAAGAGAAGAAGGATCACAAGAGAACTTACAGAGATTAGATCAGAGGTAGCAAGACCGGCGGTGAGAAAGTCTGAGCAGAGTACCAACGAGACTGGTTTAGAAGAATGGAAAGGGTTCTCCTTTTTTCTTTAAGACTCACTAGAAGAACGAAAAAACAGATAAAAGGATTTGTATTGACAGCTAGAGCATTAATTGCACCAGTCGGCATGCAGGTACATGAGGCATGACCTTGAGTGTGGAATTGACGCGCTATCTCTGCATACCTATCCGACGTCGCCACGTGTCACCATGAAAGGACACATGCTGGAATTGTGTGTCAGGATTGAACCGTCACCAAGGCCGAATTGGGGGAAAAACTGAAATGATGCAACGCTTGGAAAGCAAAACAATAGCTCCCCCCAAGGGGAACCTTAGCGTGAGCTAGGGGGCAAATGAAGGGGCTGAATATGAAATGGGTTTGATCCAAGCCTTGGGCCGGCCCAATCCACTAAAGCCTAAATCCAAATGGGTTGGGAGAATATATGGGCAAGCCAATTAAGCCCAACTCCATGATCAATAGCCTACCGAAATCCTCAAGCACTTGGGCCCAACTCGTAGTGGAAAGGCTAGCCCAGCCGCGATGCTGGGCTAGGCCGAGCTGAAAGACCGAAACAATGGACCGAACTAAAAGTGGGCCGAGCCCACACAGAGATGTCCGAATGGACCAGCCCATCCCAATAGAAGCCTGGTGTAGACACCCCATTTTTGATCGACCTTAAGACTCAGGCGTTATTGATTGAGCGCTCGGTGATTGCGCATGTTGTGCTCGTTTTGAGGTTACGGAGCCTCGGCTGAGAGCCTTGGCTCCAGACTTCGGGACCTTTTGTGCTTTGCCTTGATTTACGAACCAGGTTCTATTTTCTCTATTTTCTCTTCCCGAAGGAAGGGAGAGGTCTCATAGACCATCTCTCAGTGGCCATAGGCTAGGTTTCATGGTCGTGGACCACTGTTCTCATTTGGAGACCAGTTTCTGGTTTTTGGAACTGTCGGCTGTGCGCCTCAGTTCGGGACTGCTTAACTTTCTCCGTTTGCTCCGATTTTTGGCACACATATTGTTTCCTCTCTTTAGAGAGACACTGTGGCCTGAGAGACCACCTTCGTGGTCGCACGCCACTTCCGGTGCTTAACAGTCAGTTTTCGGGGCCTCCGGCCGCGCGTTTTGGCCCCCGAAACTTCGTTTTGCATCGGTATGTGTTCATTTTTGGCATGGACCCCATTTTCATTGTTAGGAAGGTGGTGCTAGGGTGGGAGACCACCTTTCTTTTCGCTGCCTAGTTTTCTTGTTAGAGAGCTAGTCTCCCTCACTTTTGGGCCACAATTTCCGGTCTCCCATACCACCACTCAGTTGCTTTCACCTGGGAGACCACCAATCCTGGGCCACCGACCAGCTTTTTGCATTGACCCTTTTGACCCTGGTCGGCTGACCAGGGCAAGTGGTCGGCCGACCACAGGAACTGGTCAGCCAGCTACCCTCTGTTTTGTCTCTCTGATTGTGTTACAGCTGTGCCAGCTGGGAGGCATTTGTTACATCCTCCATACACGTGTATGGAGGATGTTTGACCTAACTTTGAAGCTTCTTGGAGAAGCTTTAGCATCTCCTCTCTATAAAAGAAGGGCCCCTCTTCCATTGCAAGGGTTCAGAAAATTGTTAGGGCTAAACAATATATCTCTCTTTATATCTCTCTTTTTTGAGCTCTAAATTGATTGGTTCTTGGCCCCTTTCGACCACCTCTCATAGCCTAACACTTCCATCATCAACCTAAGGTCCTTGGAGGGTATTTTCAGAGGTTCAAGGTTGGGTTTTTGGGTCCAGAGGCTGCTAGTTTTCTGCTGGTCTTCAAGGGTAACCATTTCCCCCATTTTGAGCATTATTTTGATCCATCTTTTAGCTATACTTGCAGGCATATTTAGGCTTTATCATAAACTGGAAAAAGTCTTATTTTGAGCTTCTCTTGAAGTTTGTTAAATGTCATTTTTCTGTTGGGGGTCATCTTCTCCCTTTGCATGCTTGTTTTGCCTTATTTTGAGGCGTGCATTAAGGCATTTGTATTGTGATTTGTTTGGCCTTTTAGCCACTGAAATCCAGTGGATTTTCAGTGGCTAGCATGCTGTTTTGAGAGCCAAAATCAGAGTGGGGTGACCCTCTCACCCCTTGCTTTGTTTACTAGCTTTCTTGGCCTTACAAAGGAGACCCTATTTTCATGTTTCAAAGCCATGTTTCAGGCTATTTTTTGTGAGTTTTACAACCTTCATGAACTCCTTCCAGATTTTTTTTCCATATTAGTGTAGACGCACCCCCGTGGGCCTCGTGCTACAGTTCGGACTCGATTTGTCACGGTTCTTAATCTGAACCAAAGAGTCCAAATCTGGCAAATCGTTTTGAGAAAACAGATTTTTAGAAAAAGAAGTGCCAAACATGGACTGCTTTGCCAGATACAGAGTCGCCACCTAAATATTTTAAAAAGGGGGAATTTAGGAAACCCTGACTCAGTGCCAAAGGCCATGTGTCGGTCATCACCAAAGTTGCCTTGGCTCGGGAGCTAGGGTACGATCGGGGAAGGTCAGCTGTGAGCACCCCCTCTCGCCCGATCCGAAGATCGGCCTCTACTAACCGTGAT
The DNA here is from genome assembly GCF_055761805.1 of Camellia sinensis. Classification (NCBI taxonomy): domain Eukaryota; kingdom Viridiplantae; phylum Streptophyta; class Magnoliopsida; order Ericales; family Theaceae; genus Camellia; species Camellia sinensis. Next base: position 543,104 of record NW_028128989.1, on the reverse strand, counting down.
ATTCGTTTTTGAAAACGTTATGTGTTCTTATTCCATTTATTAGCCTAACATTACTATGTTATGCGCACAGCAAACAAGTATAGACTAGATTGCCTAATTTGGAAATAAGCATTGCATATCCGTTTGTCTTGAAAAAAAACACTTTGGAATTTGCTACTCGTAAGTAGACTAAAATACGGATTTCAACGAGTTTTTTCCAACTCAGACAATCCAACCTTCACCCACAGGCATCCAAACAGTTTATCACATAAGCAGCTAGCCTCATGGTAATCATGCTATCATGGCAACACTCACACGCATGCAAGGATGCTAAAGCATAAATACTTACATCGTACTCTGTGCCAAAACGAAGAACTTGTTAGCAATCAATGCATGATCCAAGTCCATGTTTGAATGTCTAATGCAACGCATACAGGATGCAATTAGAGTAGGCTCGGTTAACCTAAACACGGCATGTGAAATGCAATCGATTGATGCACGTATTCAATTTGGAATTGAAGTACAAATGCAGTTAGCATGATGTACCGAGCCCGGTGCATGCGAGACAAATGTATGGATGCACGCATGCATAGCATAAGGTATGCTAATTTAAATATGACCTATTACTAACCATCAAAGCAGGTAAGTAAAAGGGAGAAAGAAGTGGGGGTTAGAAGACATGCACACACACTCATCCACGCTTATTACAAATTCGCCCTCGCCCGGAGGGACCGGAAGAATAATACAAATCGAATAATGAATTAACTATCCTAGTTAATTTAATTATTACAAATTACCTAATTAGTTAACAAACTAACTAAGCTAGGAAAAACAGTAAACTGCCTCGGGAAGAGAGCTCAATGCAATGCGTGCTCGGTCGTGCTCGGAAGTGCACTGCCATGCCTAGGCTGCCTCTGTTTTCCTTGATATACTCCTTTGGAGACTTCCAAAGTCTCAGGATTGCTTCCCTGGACATTGGGAGACATCACCGGCTGAGTAGGATTACCATCGGCAGTGGTATGTGGTCACCGGCCATTTGTAAAGCTATCGGCCGAGGGAGGATTGCCGGTCGGCAAAGAGTTCCTGCAGAACCTGCAATTGACAGCAACAGAGGGCAAGGCAGAGCATGTCAATACAATTCAAGCAATGTATGCATCAAGCATGTCCCTCATCAGGTTGGTGACACAAAGAGACATGCTCCTTGGTTCTCAGACCACCAATCGCGCATTTCCATGCGTGATGGCCCAAGGGACCAAGTGTGCATATTTCGATGTCAAATGCAATGCAAACCAACAAACCAAAGGGACTCGACTTCCATCATGACTTGGTCAAGAGATAGAGCATGCATGCCAATGCAATGCAATCCTAATCATGTGAGATAGCATGCAACATGAGCATACAAACAAGTGATGTACACTAGGTACACAAACTATGCAAACAAGCAAACAAGCATGCAAGGCATGAGATAATGCAACCAACAAGTATGCAAGGCACAATGTGGGTGTTTAAGCATGTAAACAAACATGTGACTTCATTCAGTCATGCAAGTTCAATTATGCAACAACTCACCAATATGCTACAACATACAAGGAGTACATGCAACAAACAGAGAGATGGACTTAAACATGATTTGGGCAGCTCTAATTAGGCCCAAAACAGTGGCCAAAGTGCCATGAAATGAGGGCTAAATGACATGCAAACATGCACATGTTAAAGAGCTAACACTCAAGCACAAAAGGCAACTCTCAGGCACACTTGAAAGAGGCATTACATGGACTAATGGCATGCAAGGTAAGCATTGAAAATCATGTTACAAAGGGTGCTAAGCCAATTAAACAAGATAAACAAGGCATGCAAACAAAGCCAAAAACCCAAGACAAGCCAAGAGGCTTAAACCAAGGCTAAATCAACCAAGCCTCACAAGGCTAAGAGGACTCAAAATAGGTCTAAAGCAGGCCTAGACAACACCCAAGGGACACCTAGATGGCATCTAAGTGGCTGAAATTCAAAAGCATGCGCAATGACCAAAACATGGAGCATGCAAGACAAGCTCATAAGGCATCAAAGCGGTATCCAAGGCAAACATACAACCATGCAAAGGGGACTGAAATGATGCTATAAATGGTGCCAAACCATTAAAATAAGGCAAGTAATGCATGCTACACACTCACACACTTAAGGCCAACAAGCCAAAAATGCAAAGAGGCTATACAATGCATGCCATGGCCGACCCAAACAACTATGGACAGACCTCAAACATGGCAAAATAAGCACAAAAGCTTCACAAAGCTAGACCTAAAACATGCTTGAACAATGGTTTACAACCTAAGGCATGTTAAGGCCTAATCATGGCATTACAAGGTAGGTATGCTAAGCATGCATGGTGTACCAAAACCAATTAAAAACAGAGGCATATTATGACATAATATGCACACAAAAAAACTAAGGCATGGTCAACATGAAGCTTAGCTAGTGTAGACACCCCATTTTTGACCGTCCTCAAGAATTGGACGTCACCGTTTGAACACTCGGTGATCATCCATGTTTGTGTTCGTTTGGAGTTCCCGGAGGTCTCGGCTACGCGCCTTGCCTCAGGATCTCCGAACTCGACCGTTTAGTGTCTGGTTTTGCACCAAACACTTGCATTTTGCCTTGGAAGGGCAGGGAATGCCTTGTGAAGCATCCCCACACACCACCAGCAGTAGCCAGAGGCCACCGGCTGGTTTTTGCTGCCACCGGCAATGTATATTGCCGGTCGGCACTCAATTTTGCCAAAATGGCATCTTTGGCTGGCCGACTACTGTGCATCTGCTTCTGCAGATATTTTAAGACAGCTGTCTTGCTTTTTGCTCCCCTCCATATGGAGGGATCTCCCTCTTTAGAAGCTTGTCTTGTAAGCTTTACAAGACAAGAAGCTCTATAAAGAGAGGGGCTCTCTCTTGTTGCAAGGGTTAGACACTTGAAATATTTTAGAGAGCTTAGACAGCCATTTTTAGGGTTTTGAGTTCTAGGGTTAGAAACCATACACTTTCTATCTCTCTATCTCCCTCTTGTGTGTGTTAAAGTGTGTTTGTGTCTTACTATTGCACACAAACACATAGTGTTTCACCTTCACTTAGCTACTGAGGTTCTAAGGGACTGATTTTGGTGTTTTGGTGTTGGATTCAAGCCAAGGAAGGCCATTGGAGCATCATTGTTGAAGAGGTCTTCAAGGGTAAGAATCTTACCCCTTTTACCCCATTTTTCCATCTTATTTTTACCTATCTTAAAATCGTTTTTGAGCTTGGTGTATCATACAAAAAAGTTCTGTTTTTAGGCCCTCTAAATTGTTTGTTTAGAGTGTTTTGTGGTTTGGAGGTGTTTGACCCCTCCTAGGCCTTGTAAGGCCTCATTTTGTGCTATTTTGTGCAGGTTTCGAGACTTTGGTGTTTGGGCCTCTTCACCACTGAAATCGTGAGGGATTTCAGTGGTGAAGATGGTGCCTTGAAGTCTCCAAAAGGGGAGGGTCATCCCCTCTCCTTGTTGTCCTTGAAACGGACCATTTTTTGGCCTCTTGAGGGAGCATCTAGCTAAGCTTCATGTTGACCATGCCTTGGCTGCTTTTTGTGCCTATTATATCATAATATGCCTCTGTTTATTGTTGGTTTTGGTACACCATGCATGCTTAGCATACCTACCATGTAATGCCTTGTTATTGCCTTAATATGCCTTAGGTTGTTAGCCTTTGTTCAAGCATGTTTTAGGCTTAGTCTTGTGAAGTTTTTGTGCATATTTTGCCATGTTTTAGGTCTGTCCATAGTTGTTTGGGTCAGATTTAGCATGCTTAGTATAGCCCCTTTGCATTCCGGCTTGTTGGCCTTAAGTATGTGAACGTATAGCATGACATTTTTGCATTGATTTGGTGATTTGGAACTATCCACCATGTCATTTCAGTCCCATTTGCATGCCTATATGTTTGTCTTGGATGCATTTTTAATGCTTTGAAAGCTTGTGTAGTGTATTCCATGTTTTGGCCATTGTACATGCCTTTGAATTTGAGCCACTTAGATGCCATCTAAGAATCCCTTTTGCATGGTCTAGGTCTGTCTTGAACCTATTTTAAGTCCTCTTAGCCTTGTGAGGTTTGGTTGGCTTAGTCATGGTTCAAGTCCCTTTGACTTGGTTCAAGTACTTGGGCCATTTATTGCATGCCTGGTCTATTTTGTTTGCTTGGTTTGACACCATCTTAGCATGATTTTCAGAGCTTATGTTGCATGCTAATTGTCCATGATTGCCTCATTCAAGTGTGCTTGAGAGTCCCACTTTTGTGCCTAAGTGTTGGCCCTTGAACACGTGCATGCGTGTATGTGTATTTGGTCCCTTATTTTGGTCACTTTGGCCACTGTTTTAGGCCTATTTAGAGTTGCCTAAATCATGTATAAGTCCATCTTTGCATCCATTTGCATGGCCACATGTTTGCTTGTATGCTTGCATAAATGTCTTGCCATGTCATGTTGCATCCTTATCTTGTATGCCTAGGTTGCATTGCATCTTGCATGCATGCCTTGTTCCTTGACTTGGTGATGGGAATTGGGCCTTGGTTTGTTTGTTTGGTTTGCATTTCATTTGACATGAAAGTTGCACACTTGATTACTTGGGCCATCATGCATGGAAATGCGTGATTGGTGGTCCGAGAATCGAGACACATGCCCTTTTGAGTCATTACCATGATAAGGGACATGATTGGTGCATACATTGTTTGAATTGTATTTCCATGTAAGTTCTGTCCTCTGCTGCTGTGAGTTGCAGGTTCTGTAGGCATTCTTTGCCGACCGGCAGTATAGATTGCCGACCGGCAGTGAATAACTAGCCGATGGATTAATTTTGTGCCGGTGACCACATGACACTGCCGGTAGGCATTCTACCCAGCCGGTGGTAATTCCCAGTATCCAGAGAGGCATCCTTGAGACTTTGACAGTCTTCAGAGAGGCAGAGCAGGGAAAATAGAGGCAGCCTAGGCATGGCGGTGCAATTCCGAGCATGCATTGCGTCGAGCTCTCCTCTCGAGGCGGTTTATCTGCTTTTCCTAGCTTAGTTAGTTTGTTAACCAATTAGGCAATTTGTAATATTTAATTAGATTGCGTAGTTAATTAATTTGTATTATTTATTTGGTCCCTCCGGGTGAGGGCAAATCTGTAATAAGTGTGCGTGAGTGGTGTGTATGTCTTCCAATCCCCACTTCTTTCTTCCCTTTTATTTACCTGCTTACGATGGTAGACTAGGGCACGTTTAAATTAGCATACCTTATGCTATGCATGTGTGCATTCATGCATTCGTATTGCATGCATTAGGCTCGGTACATCACGCTAACTGCATTTGTACTTCAATTCAAAAAATGAATATGTGATAGTTGATTGCATTTCACATGCTATGTTTAGGTTAGCCGAGCCTGTCTAGATTGCATTTTTGCATGCGATGCATTAGCCATTCTTAACATGAACTAGGACATGCATGTTTGCTAACTAGTTTATTGTTTTGGCACGGAGTACGATGTAAGTATTTTTCCTGCTTTAGCATATCGCATGCGTGTGAATGCTATCATGATAACATGTTTACCATGTGGCTAGATGCTTATGTGTTAAACTGTTTGGGTGCCTGTGGGTGAAGGTTGGATTGTTTGAGTTGGGAAAACTTGTTGAAATCTGTATTTTCGCCTACTTGCGAGTAGCAAATTCCAAAGTGTTTTCAAAACAAACGGACATGCAATGCTTTTTCCCAAATTAGGCAATCTAGTCTATACTTGTTTGCTGCGCGCATAACATAGTAATTCTAGGCTAATAATTGGTTTAAGAACACATAAAGTTTTCAAAATCAGATATCATGGTTAGTAGAGGCCGGTCTTCGGACCGGGCGAAAGGGGGTGCTCATAGTTGACCTTCCCCAATCGTACCCAAGCTCCCGAGCCGAGACAACTCCGGTGATGACGGACATGTGGCCATCGGCACCGAGTCAGGGTTTCCTAAATTTCCCCATAAAAAATATTTAGGTGGCGACTCTGTATCTGGCAAAGCAGTCCATGTTTGGCACTTCTTTTCAAAAAATCTGTTTCTCAAAACGATTTGCCAGATTTGGACTCTTTGGTTCAAGATTAAGAACCGTGAAACAAAATCGAGTCCGAACTGTAGCGCGAGGGCCCCCGCGGACGTGTTACAGTTTCTGGCGACTCTGCTGGGGATTTTAGAGAGCTTGACTCGAACTCGTGATATCCTATTTTGCTTTCGCTTATGTGTTTCTTTGCATTGCATGTGCATTGGTGCGCCTAGGAACACAGTGTTTGCTATCTGCCATTCCTAAACGGTTTGCCGGAGGCTTGTCTTGTCAAGGCATGACCATAAGGCTGACCGGCTATGGGCTCTGACAGTATGGGAACACAAACCCCGGTTTTACCGGGGCACCCTTTTTGACCATTCGACCTAGTACATATTCGGATCCATAGTGACCATTCCAAGTTAGGACAGGCTGCTTACCCGATGTTAGGTTGTTTGAATACCGCTGTGTGCGTAGTGAAACCCTAGCTCCTGACAAAATAGGACAGGGAAACCCTACCCCAACATAGGGGTGTTTTGGTTCTCTTTACTTGCTATGTGCTTTTAGAATGTATTTCTACAGGGAAAGTACATACCAGTTTGCAAAGTTTGAGTATCGGGCCCGAGGGCACCAGTATCAGTGTTGTTGGGAATCGGTTATCCGCGGGTATCAGTTCAGTTTTGGGGACAGTGATTCTGGGGAACAGTTATCAGTAGTGGAGTACAGTTATTCGGCTACACCTGTGTTTGATCCGTTTGGGGCTGAAATGCTGTTTGTTTTTCCCTTCAGGGGTTCAGAGGGTTAGAAGATTGGTGCAGAATAGCCAGTGTTCCCCCTTTGCTGAGGCAGGACTTATGACGACGCAGAATTCAAAAGAGTTCGTTGTTATGACGACTGCATTAGATCAAGGGATCACTCTGCAAAGTGAGACCAACTTTGATATGCCACATCCACCTAGGTCGCCTGTTGTGCACCCGGTCTAGGCCCCCCAGTTGTATCAGGCTCGTGAGCCCACCACCTTTGAACTAATGGGGATGATAGGTGATCTCCAGAGGTCTGTGGCGGATCTCGCCTACGGAATGTCAGCTTCACCTCCAGCCACACCATATGCCGAGAGTTTTGTACCCCAGGAGCCCCCGCTGTTGGGGCGAATTGTGATCGAACTCAGTCAACCGGAGATGGCCTCCAGGTACGGCAAGGACATGCCAGCATCAACCCAAACCCTCGATCAGGCTGAGGCCAAAGGAAAAGACAAAGCAAAGGTAGACGTCGATCCCATCGAACAACTGCTGTGGGCAGTCGAGGCTTTGAAAGCCGGGGGGATGAACAAGCAACAGATAACCGCAGTTGTGGCAAAAACTGTGGAAGATGCTTTCCCCACTCCACTCGAGGGTAGTTCAAGTCAGTCGGAAAATCGGGATAGGCCCCGTCATGCCAGAACAGTTCCTCCTATTCCCGCCCCTGCACCCGGGAAAGATCCGAAAGCCAAGGTGGCGCCTGCCGACCCTTTCGCTTGTGCGTCCAGTAAGAGTGCTCAGACTTCAAAATACTTACCCCGAGGGCACAGGACCTTTCATGCTCTCTACATGCCTCTGTCCAAGGCACTTCAGATTCTTGCCGAGAAGGGGCACCTTAAACCCTTGGAGCCTCGTCCTCTCCCGAAGAATCTCCCCGCTACGCATGATGCTACCCAGTACTGCGCGAACCACCAGCAGACAGGCCATCCAACCGACAATTGCTCCCGCCTCTGTCATGAGGTGCAAGATTTGATTGATAACGAGGTTATCCTCCCGCCCACCTCAGCCAAGTCCGTTACTACCCAGTTATTGGATTTTGAGGACACAAACACTGCGAGTATGTAATTAGAGAGTGAACCACCTGCGGGCGGCATTCGGTATATTTTGGATGTAGCGTCTGGCACGCATTTTTGAGCATCGGTGAAACCGAGTTTTGTAAATTCTGGCTTGGGTATCGAGTCAGTCTTTTGTTTTGAGTCTGTCTCTTTGTTTTAAGTCAGTCTTTTTGCTTAAGGGTCTGTCTTGTTGTATCGAGTCAGTCCCCTCTGTATAGAATACCAGGTGATTCTGGGGTTGTTGTCCCGAACACCGTTTTGTCTTGTAATTACCTGTTTTTGTTTTTGAGTTTGTTTCTGCCGAGGGGCCAGTTACACCAACAAATCTGAATGAAACAGCTGTGGCTATCTCACTTTCGTGCTTGCTTTTAGTGTAAGTGCAAGAGGATTTGAATGGGCTGACAGTACATCTCGCCTACTCTCCTGCGCGCCAAGCTCATCGTATTAGCCTATGTTTTTCAAAAAAAAAAACTTTTGAACACTGCGGTGATAAAAATGAAGAGGAAGGAATTCTTTTGGTTTTGCAAAACTTTGATCATTTTGAGAGAAAGAGAAGCATGCTAAGCTTTTTTTAATGATTGAAACCATGCTTGTCGGCGTGAGTACTGAGAAGGACCCTGGCTTGATCCAGATTGGTTCCACACTATATTCGGCACGAGCGATTCGTCGCTTTCTTAAAAACTTTCAAAAATAAATGTTTTACATGGCCCTGTGAAGACCTGAGTGGAACCGCTCTTGAGATTGTACAGCCTAGGATCGCTCTCAGCCTCAAGATTCAACTTGTCCGTTTCGAACCTCGAACCTGTTCAGAAAGTTCAAACGGTCAACTATCAGAGGAGGCCCGTGTGACCAGTTTTGAAGCAGCCCTCGAGCAAGAGGCACCAAAGTCGAATCAAAAAGAGTAGATCTCGCCAGAAGAAGCTCGTGGAGCAACCGGGATGGAGTCTCCTACAAATCATAGCAACAGCCGTTCTCCTAGATACAGAGAGGCTTCAATTTCAAAAAACATTGACATGGACTTGCTACACTTTTACCCTTTGAGAGGCTCGCTGGGCCAAAACCCCGAAGGGCGACCCAGGCAAAAGTTAGAGAAAGAGAAAAATACAAAAAAAACACAAAAAAAAAAGAAAAAAAAAGAGCAAAAAAATGCGAAAAGAAAAAGAACAAAAGAAAATGAAAAGAAGCTCGCAAGGTCAAAAACCCGCATCGGGCACCTTGGCAAAAGTTAGAGCCTGAAAAGTGAAGGTTAAAATACCCGAGTGTACCTTAACCGGAACTACGTAAGGCTTGATTCCAATGTTTGGGATACGTAGGCAACTTCATCATGAAGTCCAGCCCCCAACGCTTTCATAGCGTCTCGGTCCATGCAATGGTTTCGACTTCATCCCAAAGTCTAGTCGCCAACACCTTCCAAGGTGATTGTGTCCATATATATGTTATGACCATCTTCGTCATCTCTGTGTCCAAGAGTTCGACCACCACCAATGAAGACTGTCTGCGGACTGCTGCAGCACCATCCAAACAAGGGGCAACTTTCTGTTGCCACGAGTCGTCGTGAGCCGCCATTCAAACCAGGGGCAACTTTCCGTTGCCATGCGGCGTTCTTCAAACCAGGGGCAATTTTCCATTGCCTCCGATTCGAGGTTACGCATCTCAAAGAGTAAGTTCCATGCTCGTTGAGCATTGACTGTTTGCAAAATAGTTTTTGAAAATTTTTACCGAGATTGACTATTTTCTCGAAAACTATTCCATTTTCCAAAACTGGACCATTTTCTTGGACCCAAAAAGGAAAATTTTCAGTGCTTACAGCCTGACTTCCATGGCTTTCAAATAAAAAATTGAACGAGTACGTTAATCTGACTCTCATCCTGATCAAAACTGTTTTTAGTGGAAAGCAAAAACAAAAAATGGTCAAAGTGATGAACTAGGGGCACAGTTGAGTCAGGTGTTTTGTCTTTCCCCCGTCGTCAACATACTCGCCAGGAGGGCACTCTACCCGCTAGAAGAAATAGCTGTGAGCTAACGGCGTCGGGCATGAACTCCCAACTTCCTATTCATTCATTAATCACCCTGGGAAGGGATGAAAAATGAGAGAATAAAGAATAGAGAGGTGTAAGTTGAGAGAAAAAGCGAGCCAGAGGGTTTTGAGAGAAAAAAAAAAACGAGCGTGAGTGCCAGAGTGATGTGAGAATCAAAAATACGAAAAGGGTGGGAAACAATACCCAGAGAAACTGGCTCCTCGTGATCTGAGGTCCCCCGTCGTCGTTAACGCGTCTGTGTGTCGTGTCTCTTATTTTTATTTACCTCAACCTTTGTTTTAGGTCTCTTCCGAGCGTGTCTCGATGTGTTTTAGGTCGTGTACCTCTTTGTTTGAGTCCTCCCCGCTGTATCCAGTTGTAGGCTCGATACCCTGGTTAAGAAAACCCCTTTTCCGAAAGTTAATCATTTATGCTCAGAATGTTGTGCCATTCTCTATATTCGATTGTATTTCAAACTCCAGCTGGTTTCACCTCCATGGTCCGTCTTGTCAGATTGGGCTGTTTGTTCGGAATTCGTTATGTGCAGAATGAACCGAGCACTATGTTACGGGCTGTATGCAGATTAATCCCCAACAGAGTAAGGGCTGTGTGTCCAGAATCAGGCAGTGGGTTGCTTGGGTTATTTTGCTGCTGGTTGTTTAGTTATCTGATTATTACAGTGCAAGTGTTCAATTTTCAGACAACCAATCAATTTCATTTACATTGAGGTGTAATATGGTGTGATGCGATGCAAAGTGTGAAATGTAAAGATATACGAATGTAACACTTTTTAAGATAAAAAGTTCATTTCATTATCCATCTTTTCAAGTACACAAGTTTTGGAAAATAAAAAATCTGCCTGCGGCAGTACAGAGTATCCTAACTACCAACAAAAGAGAAAAGTACAAGAAAGAGAAAAAACAAACAAAAAATCTGTATCCATGACGAGCACTTCGGGGGGCCATCAGTCTGTCCTAGTGCTCTTCTTGGATGAAGGTCCAGGAGCATCATCAGCATCGTCGTCAGAGCCCGAGCTAGTACCGCCTCCGGTCTCCTCCTCTGATGACTCTAACTCCGCCTCTGCCTCCGCCTCTGACTCCTCGTCATCATCATCATCCGGGACTGGAGCTCGCGAGCTACTCCTGACATGAGTGCGCCCCGCCTTGGTGCGGGGGAATGCTCTGCCCTTCTCACCTCTCCCTCGGGCAGGGACGGAAGGTCCAGCTGGAGCACCTCCTGCCATAGGAATCTGAAAAGGAGGCTGGAAAAAGTACATAAAAGGGAAATGCGTCAGTATACTGTGAACAGTTTAACAGTGCAGAATGCAGTGTGTGAGTACAATGTACAGTTTAACAGTGTAAAATGCAGTGTATGAGTACAGTGTGAGAATGCCGTGAGCAGTTTATCAATGCAGAATGCGGTGTATGAGCACAGTGTGTGAATGCCATGAGCAGTTTATCAGTGCAGAGTACAGTGCAGAATGCAGTGTATGCAGAGTATCAGATGCTGTGAGATCAGTGTATCAAGTGTTGTACCGTGCATCAGATTATGTGAAGTAGTGTATGAATGGTTTGAGGCCAGTGTCAAAAGAATATACCGGAATGCTGTAGAGGGCCAGGAGATCAAAAGTCCGCTGAAGCATCCCCATCATGGAGGCGTTCATCTCCAATGACTGTCGGGTATACCCGGAAGAAGCCTGCAAAAGTATCAGATGTATTAATATTCTGTGGAATATCAAATAAACTGAAATGAAATGACTGTACAAAAATGCAGTAATACATACCGGAGGCAAGTCGGGGACACCGACGAACTCGTGATCAGCTGGCGGAGGGGCGAAGGGGATCTGATAGGTCGCCCCACCCTGTCCCCGGAAAGTCAGTGCAGCGGGCAGGGCGGGCCAGCCAGCCCCCCGTCCTCCCTAAACTCCACCCCTGCCACGGACTCGAGCCCTCCTCGAAGCCCCTGCTCCAGCTCCTGCTGCCGCCCCAGCCACTGGCGCCACGGGCCTGGCCCCCTCCGCTTGACGGCCGCTGCTCAGAGGTCACATCAGGTACATCTGCACGTACTCTCGGTAGTCGCCGATGCCTCTAAAGCGAGTCTCCTCCCGGCCGATAGTGTAATCGGCCATCTGCTCGGTGGTGAGCCTCTCGGTCTCCCTCATGTCCGCAGGAGGGTGAACCGGGACTATCTGCTCAGGTAATCCTAGGGTCTGGCGTAGGAAACGCTCACCCAGGTACCAAGCCCGACAGACCGAGCCCTCCAATAAGATCCGGAAATGCGAGGTCTCCTCCGCACCGGCAAAGTGGTCCCGCATCGCCGCCGGCAATGGAGCCCACGACTGCCAAGTGATCTGAAAGTGACATACAGTCTGTTATCTACTATTTTTGAAATATGCAGTGAAAAGGCGAAGCTTAAATGAACTGCAAGTAAAACATACCTCGGCGGGGGTAATGGTATCGAAGTAGCGGCGAAAAAAGCCAAATGTCTCTCGTGGCCGCCGGGTGCATCTCCCGTCGAAGCGTCGCAAGAACGGGACGACCAGAGAAGTCTCCGTGACTGGTACAGGAGCGAGCCTAGGAAAGTAGGCGTAAACCCACAACTGCAAGGTAAATACCAATGCATTTATCAGATAAAGAAGAATATAGAATAAAGCAGAAATGGCAGAGCTGTGTGTTGTGCAGTGTATTGTGTACAGAGTGTACAGTGTGAGCAGTGTGCAGTCAGTGTAAAGCAGAATGTATGTGTGTGCCGTGTGTACAATATACAGCAAGTATAAAGCAGACTACAGTGTGTGCAGTGTACAGAGTACAGAAAGCAGAAAGCAGAAATGTAAAAAGCGGAGAAAAAATGTACCTCTCAAACCTGCCAGTAGCCTCCGAGCAACTGTCCGCTGCCGCGGGAAGCTGAGCTCATGTACCCGTAGAGAGTGGCCAGAGCGGCGCCACCCCAATCGTAGTGCAAAATGTCCCGGACGTCCACCAGTGCGCTGAGTAGGCAGAGAGGCACGGTGTTCGCCCGGTCGGCGAAGATGGTCGTCCCGAATAAGAACATGAGGAAGCCGCGTGCGTACCTTTCCACGACCTCCGGAGTCATCGGAGCTGCATCAACGAGAGTGGGCTGGACCCTAAACTGCACCTCGAACCAGGAATACCGGACAAAGCCTGGAGGAGCGAGAGGTGGCGCCTCACCCAGCAGATGGACCTGAGCGGCAGTCCACTCATCCATGTCTATGTCAAAAGGGATCGGATCACCCCCTACCCCGATGCCTGTGAGCATCGAGAAATCGTAAGGGGTCATCGTCATGTCCCCTGCTGTGGAGAAATGAAATGAATCGGTGGTGTCCCACCACCTCTCCGCCAGAGCGGCGAGGAGAGGTCTGCATGTAGTAAGCCTGGAGAGTCCTCGGCAGAAGGCGCCGAAGCCCGCCTGGTCCACTATGCGACGGACCACGTCAGGAAGCTCATCATACCACTCCCGAGCGCCAGTGTTCCCATACCCGCGGATGGTATGGGAATCCTCCTATAAACAGAAAATAACAATTGCAAGACAACATTCAAAATGCAGTTTTGAGAAGCATACGGATGTAGCACGTGTGCAAGTTTGACAGATTTAAACAAATATCGGGTGCCGGTGTGCTTACAGTGAACTACAACATGTGATGCGTCAGCGTGTTTGGGTTGATCAGTACAGATATAGCATGCGCGCGAGTTTAACAGATTTTAACAAATACCGGGTGCCAGTGTGCTTACAGTGAACTACAGCGTGTGATGCGTCAGCGTGTTCGGGTGGTTCAGTACAGTATAGCATGTGTGCAAGTTTGACAGATTTAAACAAATACCGGGTGCCGGTATGCTTACAGTGAAATACAGTGTGTTTGAGTGATTCAGGGTTAGTGCAGTGTGTGTGAATGTGCCAGTCTTAAGCAGATATCAGTTGTACGTATGTCTACGATCAACTACGGTTTACAGCATATCAGACTAAAGTAGTTAAAGAGCATAAATAAGCTACGACAGTTTTGTGTCCTACATTGCAGAAAGTAAAGCAGAAAAAAAGAGAGCTACCTTGGAAACGCCGAAGGACAGGTGGGAGGTAGGCTCACACAGTAATAGCTCGGATGGCACGTGCCTCTGGAAGCTCCGAAACTAGCGCAGTCCGTCGGGGGGCAGAACATGGATCGCCGGTCGGTAGGTCGCCGGGTCGAACGGGCACTCGCTCAAAGGTAAGAGCTCGACCCCGGGATCTATCTCGTGGTCCGGAGGAGTCCCGCCGCGTGGAATGTCATCCGCCATGTCAATAGTGATGAGAAAATAGCCGGAGGAAGGAAAACCGGGCTAGAATACGAAAAGTCAACCGAAGGTCAACTCCCGAGAAGGTCGAAAATGGCCGGAAAGGCTGGAATGTGGAAATGGCACGGAAATCAACAGGGAAGCGTGGGGAACAAACCCCGAAAAGGTGGAAATGGCAAACGAGGCACCGAAACAAAGTTTTGTTCGGTTGAAAATGTCCGAAACGCGAAGAAAATCGCGAATCCGACGATGAAACGGGCGTAGAACGCGAAGAAACGAGCAAAAGAGGAGAGGAAAACGCTCTAGAGAGAGAGAGTGTGAGATTTCGGCGGAGGGGAAGCGAGGAATAGGGTTTAGAAACCCTATTTTAATACACCCGAGGTGAAATGTCAAATCTACCCCGACTCAGCAACTTTTTGCCGGTCGGCAATATTTTGTGCCGGCCGGCAGTATATTGTGCCGATGGAGATATTTTGCAGCCGGTGGATAGCCGGTGGCCTCCCCTCCCGGCCGGTGGTGTTCCCACAACCTTTTTTAGGCCATATAAGAAGTTTTTGGTCTTAATAGCTCAAGAAAGTGCAAGAAAGTGCATCTCCGATGCTCAACCGGCCTCCGTTTTGACCTCAGACCGCGTCTTCTGTGCGTAGCACTCCAACTCATGCAATGTTGTATCCTTTGGTATCCTTTTTGCCTCTTACAGGACCCTCAAAGTTACCCTACATGTGTTGCACATGTTCATTGCACTATTTCGGTGCATTACATCGCGCTGTCATGCGCCTCACAGTGGCATTGTTATGCACATACTACATGCGTTGTAACACGCACCCCCTGCATTGTCATGCCCATCTCTCATGCATTGTCACTGCATTTTTATTACAAGCATTGTCATGCATTTCAAATACATACGCCGCCTCGCGCATCGTTTGCGTTGTCGTGCATTCCCTTCCCTTGCATTGTCATGCATTTTGAAACACGTGCGTTGTTACGCATTTAAGTCCGTGTGGCATGCGTGTCACACTTAGCATCGCATTTAAGTCCATTTACATTTTACATTCCGTGTGGCATGCGTGTCACACTTCGCATCATTTTGCATCTTATGAGGCATGTGTGTCTCATTTGCATTCTTTTGCATCTTATGAGGCACGTGTGCCTCATTTGTGTTATTTTGCATAGGCATGCGTGTCTCATTTGTATCATTTCCATCGGCACGTGTGCCTTGTTTGCGTCGGCACGTGTGCCTCATTTCCGTCGGCACGTGTGCCTCGTTCTCGTCGGCACGTGTGCCTCATTTGCATTGGCACGTGTGCCTCATTTCCATCGGCACGTGTGCCTCATTTTGCATTGGCACGTGTGCCTCATTTGCATTGGCATGCGTGCCTCATTTGCATTGTCTTACATTACTTGCGTAGACCGCATGTTAAATACATTACCTGCGTAGACCGCATGTTTGTAATCAATTTTATTACTTGCGTAGACCGCATGTTAATTACATTACTTGCGTAGACCGCATGTTTGTAATCAATTTTGTTACTTGCATAGACCGCATGCTAATTACATTACCTGCGTAGACCGCATGTTTGTAAACAATTTCATTACTTGCGTAGACTGCATGTTAATTACATTACCTGCGTAGACCGCATGTTTGTAATCAATTTTATTACTTGCGTAGACCGCATGTTAATTACATTACCTGCGTAGACCGCATGTGTGTAATCAATTTTATTACTTGCGTAGACCGCATGTTAATTACATTACCTGCGTAGACCGCATGTTTGTAATCAATTTTATTACTTCCGTAGACCGCATGTTAATTACATTACCTGCGTAGACCGCATGTTTGTAATCAATTTTATTACTTGCGTAGACCGCATGTTAATTACATTACCTGCGTAGACCGCATGTTTGTAATCAATTTTATTACTTGCATAGACCGCATGTTAATTACATTACCTGCGTAGACCGCATGTTTGTAATCAATTTCATTATTTGCGTAGATTGCATGTTAATTACATTACCTGCGTAGACCGCATGTTTGTAATCTATTTCATTACTTGCGTAGACCGCATGTTTTGTTTGCGTAGACCGCATAATTGTTCAATTTCATTACCTGCGTAGACCGCATGTTTTGTTTGCGTAGACCGCATAATTGTTCAAATTCATTACTTGCGTAGACCGCATGTATTGCTTGCGTAGACCGCATAATTGTTCAATTTCATTGCTTGCGTAGACCGCATGTTTTGTTTGCGTAGACCGCATAATTGTTCAATTTCATTACTTGCGTAGACCGCATGTATTGCTTGCGTAGACCGCATTATTATTAATTCATTACCTGCGTAGACCGCATGTTTTGATTGCGTAGACCGCATTATTATTAATTCATTACCTGCGTATACCGCATGTTTTGATTGCGTAGACCGCATAATTGTTCAAATTCATTACCTGCGTAGACCGCATGTATTGCTCGCGTAGACCGCATGTTTTTTCAATTTCATTACTTGCGTAGACCGCCTATTTTGATTGCGTAGACCGCATATTTGTTAATATCATTACCTGCGTAGACCGCATGTATTGCTTGCGTAGACCGCATATTTGTTAATTTCACTACCTGCGCAGACCGCATGCTTATGATCAATTTCGTTGCCTGCGTAGACCGCATGCTCCACTTACATGTCTGTACCTTCACAGCATTATTATGCTTTGCGTTGTCACGCATTTTCAAGTACATTAATATGCATATTGTTAATCATATTTGTATGGGGAGCAAATATTCCGGCAAGCCCGTACTCCTTTCTTCCAAGCTCCGTTTATGTCCGATCACCTGCGTGCAAAGAATGGTGAGCTACCCGGCGGTGTGTGGCCGGAAAAACCCTCCGCCGATCACGTTAGCACACACCTTAGGATAGAGAGAGAGAGAGAGGGAGGTGTTTTAGTGTAAGAAAATCCTTACAAAGTGTTCATCTGTCGCGTATGCGTGGCGCAGACATGCTTATATACCCTCTGCGCCCCATATCCACTCCCAGTCATCTCCTGACACGTGGCTCTGCTATCCCATCTGTCAGCATAAACCTTGCTGAACATCACCTAATCTCAATTGCCTGACTTCACAGCTAGAGCTCGGCAGGCGAGCTGCTCTACCACGGCCATGCTATGTTTCATACCCAAGCACCTCACTGGATAAACACAAGGAGGACCGGGCTTGGCGGCATCTCGGCAGAGCCTAGCCCGAGCACCTCCTTTGGTCGGCCTTCCTGCCGATCAAACGGTCTCGTCGGTTGACCACGCCTTTCTGGGCGCCGGTCACTCAGCTTGTCTGGCTTCAGCCATCCCCTGATCAGGCAGCTCGGTCCAACCGAGCACTACCTTGCCGAGCTTCTTTTCGGTCTGGGGCAGCTCACACTTGGCCCAAGTTCTGGTCGGCCTAAGTTCTGGCAGCCCATCTCTGGGCGGATAGTCGATCATCTCGGCCCCATGCACCATTGGGCTCTCAACCTGTTCGGCCGTTGCCTCGGCCCAACTCCAAATCACAAATCACCCTCTCAATTGCCCCTTAATTCCGTCCGCGAAAGCGTGACTGGGATTACTCACTTCGACCGAGGTAGCATTTCTCCGGTCTTCAAGATGCCAAACCTCGACCGGGCTAGTTAAAATAACTGTCTGCAAACTTGCCCGGTTATACTCCTCGGCTGACATCCTTTTCTTCGAAAGTAGCTCGGTTGGCTCTTCGACTCTTCAACCCGTCGCTTCAGTCTTGACGTCGCTATAAATGAGGACACGTGGCGGGCTCCCATTGGTCATCGAGAAGCCAACCCGCCGTTTTTGCCAGAATTTGAATTTGGGCGGCCTCTCGCTGGTCTATACATACAGGACCTCCAAACTTCATCTCCTCCTACTGCTATTCCGTCTCACAACTCCAGAGCTCTAGCATCCTTGCCTTGGACTCGTCTGCCATTCTTCGTGTTCGAGGGACTCGACCCTGCCCTTCACTGGTGAGTCCTTCTACCTCTATTTTGTTGCTATTTTCTTTCATATTACACAGATTAGGGCACAAATACGTAGCTCCTAGGGCATAGGCCATAGAAACCGTCCCAAACCTCCCACTGTTCTTGGTGTTCTTCGTCTTCCTGAAGAACACTGAAGAACTGGGGCGAACCGGGCTCCTGGTCTTCTTTTGATCTAAAAAACCAATCAAACCGAGCAAATAACAAGTTTGTCTCAACCCCAGCAAAAACCGAGATCAATAAAGGACTTGGTCGCTCAACCGGGCTAACATCTGGTCTGCTTGGGCGACCGGGCTCCTTAATTAGAATAGACAACCGAGGTGGTTTGGCACTCTAAATGACCGAGCTAAAGTCCAGCTCCTTTTGCGCGACCGCGCTCACACTTACCTTGCCATCCTTTTCCTGCAGAGCCCAAGGGGACCACTGTCATTCCTGAGGCTCTCGGGACCGAGCACCAACCAATTACCACAGTGCCAAACCCCTCAACCGGGCTATACCAAGCCGGCCAGAAATGGGGAAATTCCGCTTCCTAGTGGATACTCCGGCCGCGCTGGCTACGTTCAGGGAGGAGTACGGCGTCCCGGCCGATGTCCACCTGGAGCTCGCAGAAGAGGAGACCACACCTTGCAGTAGGGAGGAATGCCCCTTCACCGTGCTATCCATCGTCGAAGGGGGCCTTCGGTTTCCCACTCAATCCACTGATAACTGAGTTCTTGCGCCGAACCGGGCTAGCACCCACCCAAGTGTCCACCAACACTTACCGGATAATAAATGGCGTGCACGAGCTAAACAACCGGTTAGGCATTAGCCTAGGTTTAGCCGAGGTCCTGCGCCAATACACCCTGGGCCACACTGGCGACGGCCTTGCCTATTATCTCAAAATTAGACCGGGCCGAGAGAAAATCGTGACCGGCACACCAGACAAGGATCTTCACGACGATGATTTCTTCTGGGTGTCAGGCAATTATGAGACAGCCGGGGTACCGGGCTGGATGATCAGCAAAAACTTTGGCAGCACATGTAAGCCGCGCAAATTTCCTCGGTTAATACATTTTCTTGATGTCTTTGTACCTTAATCATTTTCTCTCTTGTTTCTTTTGCAGCCATCCAAGCCTTGCAAGCCAACTACAATTTCCCCAACGTAGAGGCAATCAGGACCGCGCTTCGCTACCGCGACCGAGATTGTAACCAACTGCTCGGCTACAGTCCCACGTATAGATACTCTGCTCCCCGCCGGAGTAAGGTTACTGACTTCCTCCGAGCTCCAACACCTCCACCGGATCCTACTCTGCCAGACGTTCCCCTCATTCGCCTGACTGAGGAACAAGAGATGGCCAAGCGCAGCAGAATCAAGAACCTGTTCACCGCCACATCCGCCGAGCTGCCGAGCATTGCAACTCGCTCGCCAGCCGCCGGCCAATCCAGTGGCGTTGTGCTCGCCCTTGCCTCTCAAGCGACCGGGCAATCCAGCCGAGAACCCTCTGCACGACGTGCCGGTAAAAGAGCTCGGGCAGACCCATCCACCGAGCTAGTCGCCGAACTCACTACCGAGCATCCATCTGACGCCCCCGTCCCAGTGCCGGCCTGGTGTCCACATTTGAAACACCGGGGTCAGGACATCCCGGCAACGGCTTCGATCAAGGCTGACAAAGAGCATCTGCTCGGCTTCGATCTGTCCAAAGCTCTTCTACTACCGAGCGACGTGGTCGGCAGCGACCACGTCCCTGACACTCGGTTGGTCAAATCGTCAGTGAAGTCCATGGCTAGGGTAAGTAACTGTTCCTCTGAAAATTTCACAAGTGTTTGCCCGGTTCCGTTCCTAATCAACTTTGCTTTTTGCAGGCCATTCAAAAACAACACCTGGTTTTGGAGCGCATCCACAGACTCCGGCAAAAGGCCAACGACACAGCCAGCCAGGTCGAGAGCCTTCAAACCGAGCTCGGTTGGGCTAAATCTTCCCTTAAGATGGCCAACGCTGATAATAACAGGCTGCTCGGTCAGCTGGGTGCGGCTGAGAAAAAACGGGATGAGCTCCAGACCGAGGTGGACACCCTGAAAAAGTCTAAGAAGAAAGCTTGCCGGACTGCCAACAACGCCGGTTTTAACGAGGCTAAGCAGAGCTACAAGAAGCAAGTCTTTGCAACACAAGACATCTACTTCAAGGCTGGCTGGAAATCTGCCTGCGAACACCTCGGCCAGGGCTCTGACACCGACGTATTTGCCAACCCTCCTCCAGCTTCGCTACCCGTCTACCTCGTGCCTTATGCAAAAGATGTCTTCAGCGCTTTGCAAGCTGAGGCCGAGGAAGGACTTGAAGAAGGAGACGGTGAGACAGATTCTGAGGCAGAAGTGGCCGAGGTGCAAGAGCAGCCCGGCAATGAGGAGCCCGGTGCCCAAGACACCAGTCCAACCATTAACCTTGATGCCGGCGAGGACGAATTCACCAATCTATCCCCCTTAGTTTAGTTTTCTTTTCTTTTTTTGTATTTTTGCTTTCAACGCTTCTGATGTAACCGGGCTCTGTCCCCACCTTTTGTATTGATTTTCTTGTCAATGAAAAATTCAAATTTTGCAAGTGTTTGCACGGTAGTCATCAATTCCATCTTAAGAAAAATATCTCGGTATAAATCATTGTTTGAACAAAACACCTTGTCAACCGGAATTCATAACACGGTTGAAATACTTAAGCAGAACAAAACAAATTCATAAACTGAAATGACCATCTCGGTTGGCAATAACAAAGTTTGAACAAATCATGAACACTTCCAACCGGAGTAGATCATCTCAGTTGGGAATCTAAAGTTGGACAAAACACCAACTCTTCCAACCGGATCACGTCATCTCGGTTGGGAAGCCGAAGTTGGACAAAACACCAACTCCTCCAACCGGATCACGTCATCTCGGTTGGGAATCCGAAGTTGGACAAAACACCAACTCTTCCAATTGGATCACGTCATCTCGGTTGGGAATCCGAAGTTGGACAAAACACTAACTCTTCCAATCGGATCACGTCATCTCGGTTGGGAATCCGAAGTTGGACAAAACACCAACTCTTCCAACCGGATCACGTCATCTCGGTTGGGAATTCGAAGTTGGACAAAACACCAACTCTTCCAACCGGATCACGTCATCTCGGTTGGGAATCCGAAGTTGGACAAAACACCAACTCTTCCAACCGGATCACGCCATCTCGGTCCTTAACATTAAATGAAAGTCTAAGGGCTAAAGTAAAATTACTTCTATAAATTGACAAAAAGAATTACATGCTATGGTGCAAGCCAAAAAATTTCTTTGCACAAGAAAAGAAAGCAAAAGCTTAAAAATAATACAGTTTCAAGTTGGCTGCATTCCATGGCCGGGGTAATGCTCTTCCCTCTACATCCTCCAAATGGTAAGCCCCCTTGCCCGCCAGACCGGTGATCTTGTAGGGTCCTTTCCAATTTTCCCCTAGTTTGCCTTCTCCTGGCACCAAGGTGTTGCCCATAACCTTCCTTAAAACCCAATCACCAACCTGGAATGGTCTGGGGTGCACAGTCTTGTTGTATTTCTTGGAGAGCTCTTGTTGGTAGGCGGCCACATGGATGAGGGCCTTCTCCCGACGCTCTTCTACTAGGTCCAGCTCCAAGGCAATAGCCTCGGCATTCAGTTCGGGCTCGAAACTCTCGTTTCTTAAGGTGGGCATGCCAACTTCCAGGGGTATGACCGCCTCCATGCCATAAGCCAAAGCATATGGAGTTTCCCCGGTAGAGCGTCACGGGGTTGTTCGGTATGCCCAAAGGACGCTGGGTAATTCCTCAGCCCATTTTCCCTTTGCCTTTTCCAGCCGTTTCTTCAACCCATCCAGTATAGTCTTGTTTGATGCCTCGGCTTGACCATTAGACTGCGAGTAAGCCGGGGTGGAATTGTAGAATTCTATCTTCAAATCTTCACAAAATCCTCTAAATAGGCGACCGTCAAACTGGGTGCCGTTGTCAGAGAACGAGATCTTGAGGACGCCAAACCGCGTGACCACATTCTGCCAGACAAACCGCTTCACGTCTTTCTCTTTGATGGTTGCCAAGGGCTCAGCTTTAACCCATTTCGCGAAGTAATCTGTGGCCGCAATAAAGAATTTCCGGTTGCCCGGTGCTGTTGGCAGTGGCCCCACTATATCCAGCCCCCACATGGCGAAGGGCCAAGGACTGGTGAGGGGAAAAAGTTCCCTAGCAGGCTGATGGATCTGATGGGCGAATTTTTGGCATTTTTCGCACTTGCGGACGTACTTTTGTGCATCGGCCTGCATGCACGGCCACCAGTATCCCTGCGAAATAGCTTGGTATGCCAAAGACCTGCCCCCTATGTGGCTGCCACAAATGCCTTCATGAATTTCGAACAAGAAGGCCTCCACACTATTCGGGTGCACGCACTTTAGATAAGGACCAGTGAAGGACTTCTTATACAACGCGCCAGATGGAGAGAGCCAAAACCGCTCTGACTTCACCCGGATTTTGTGTGCTTCTTTCTTGTCAGTTGGTAGAGTCCGGTCTCTGAGGAATAAGATCAAGGGGTCCATCCAGGAAGGACCCAGCGCGGCGCAGAGTACATCCGTCTGCCCGGCGTGTTCAATGCTTGGCCGTGGAAGAAAGTCAATTAACAGGGGGTTTGGAGACGTACTATCTACCATGGAAGCGAGTGTAGACACCCCATTTTTGACCGTCCTCAAGACTTGGACGTCACCGTTTGAACACTCGGTGATCATCCATGTTTGTGTTCGTTTGGAGTTCCCAGAGGTCTCGGCTCGCGTGCCCAGCCTCAGGATCTCCGAACTTGACCGTTTAGTGTCTGGTTTTGCACCGAACACTCATGTTTTGCCTTGGAGGGGCAGAGAATGCCTTGTGAGACATTCCCACACACCACCGGCAGTGGCTAGAGGCCACCGGCTGGTTTTTTGATGCCATCGGCACTTTTGTTTGCCGGTCGGCATATTTTATTGCCGGTCGGCACTGTTTTTTGTCGAAATGACATTTTTGGGCAGCCAACCACTGTTCATCCACTTTATGGAGATATTTTGTGCCAGCTGTGATAGCTGGCACCAACTCTTCTCCCCTCCATACACGTGTATGGAGGGATCTCCCTCTAGCCAAGCTTGTTGTATAAGCTTTGCAAGAGGGAGTCCTATAAGAGAGGGGCTTTCCTCTTGGATCTAGGTTAGACTTTTGCAACCAAAAACCAGAGTTTTGAGATATAGATACACTCTATCTCTATATCTCCCTCTCTCCCCTCCTTTGTGTGTGTTTCCTTGGCCTAAAGGTGGTTTTTACCTTACTTTTGCACCATTACACACACTATTACACCTTACTCCGAGATTGAGGGACTTGGAGGGTTGATTCTTGAGTTTTTGGACTGGTTTTGATCAAATGAAGAGGGCTAGACCATTTGTTCTTCAAGGGTTCTTCATGGGTGAGCATCTTGCTTTTTATTCCCCAAACTTGCAATAGTTTTCTTCCTATCTTGCTTGCTGTTTTAGCTCTTGTGTATAACATGAAACTGGCTTATATTTTCATGCCTTAGAACTTTCATTAAGGTCATTTTGTGGTTTGAGTACAAACTCACCCTTCTAGGCCTTGTTTGGTCCATTTTGGTGCCTCTTTAGTAAGGCTTTGTTCACTTTAGTGTTTTGGTCCTTTGACCACTAAAAACCAGTTGATTTTTTAGTGCTAAAAAAGGTGGTTTGAAGTCTTGCATAGGGGAGGGACACCCCTCTCCCTTCTTTATTTTGTTTCCTTGCTTTTTGGCTTGAAAGGGTAGCATATGTGCTTAATCATTCTTGGCCTCATTTCAGAAGTTTTTTAGGTGTTTTAGGTCATGTGTAACCTCTTTTTTTGGCTGGATTTGTGCCTCCTTGTATGCTTGTAATACTTGCTTTGTATTGCTCCATTTTGCTTAGAAGTGTATCTCATGATTAGGCCATGATTCTTGTGTGTGTTGGCTTAGTTCCATGAAGCTTTTAGTATTGTTTTTCCATGCTTAAAGTCTGTTGGTTATCCATTTGGTCATGCTTGGCATGTTTGTCATAGGTGCTATGTATTTCGGCTTGAAAGCTTTGAGCATTTTGACCTCTAACATGCATGGTTGTGATTACCCTCATGATTTAACATCATCTAGGACCACATTTTAATCCAAGACTCATGTTCGTATTTGTGCATGCATGACCTCTTTTATGCCTTGAGGGTGTACCCTCTTATGCCTAGGAATGAGCCTTGGTGCATATGCCTCTTGGGAGTCACCTTAGCTGCCATTTTAGGAGGGTTTGGAGTCCTATCTTGGTCTGCAAAATTCTGTTTTTACTTGTTTTAATCATGCCATGAGAGGTCATGTTGGTGGGGGTAAGTTGTCTCCTTTTTGTGCCTTAATCTTGGGACCATAACTTTGCTTGTTAACATGAGATGTTGCCCATCATTTTGAGCATTTTTTGGTGCTATTTTGGGGTGGACTAAGGTCTGTCCCTTTATGGTTCAAGGCCCCCATTGCATGCTTGCTTCATGTTTGTTGTATGGTTGTTCCATTAAGCCTCGTAGCATGCGCAGTTTCATGTTTTGTGTTGACCGGTTCCAATTCAGTCCCCCTTGGGGATTCGGCACCGGACTCTGTAAGTGCTATAATGCTCAAGTCCGTGGGCGAATCCTCAGGTTGCGGTGTCAAGCCGGCCGCAGGTTCTGAGTTGTGTGGGTCCATTCCGTCCCCCCTTGATGATTCAGCACCGGACTCAGCAAGTCGATCTGTAATGCCCAAGTCCGTAGGCGAATCATCAGGTTCTGAGCGGTGTGGTTCAATTTCTTCCCCCCTTGGTGATGCGGGACTGGACAGAGTGGATGGGTCGGTGATACACAACTCTGCCATCGCATCACCGGGTGGTATGACCGTGCAAACTGAGGGTGCTTCACTGGCGCGCGCAACCTCCACGTCGCTACTTCCACCAACTAGTTGTATCTCAGATGGCCTTGTGTGCATCTCATCATCTGCCACGGTAATATCGACCGGGCAAACCGGATGAGTGCATGGTGAGAACTCGGCGACGAAATCTGCCAAGGTCTGGGCTTTGATAGCGGTGCGCGGCTGGAATTTCACATCAAATTGTCCCAACTCGACCGCCCACTTAAGAATTCGGCCCGAAAAGTCTGCCCGTTCAAACAAGGCCTTGAGGGGAAACTCAGTCAGTACGACAATGGTATGGGCGTGGAAATAGTGCGCCAATTTTCTTGAAGCCATCATCAAGGCCAAAGCAAGCTTCTCCAACGGCAAGTATCTCGACTCTGCCGGTAACAAAGTTTTGTTGACATAAAAAATTGGGAGGTGCTTGATTCCTTCAGCCCGGACTAGCACCGCACTGACTGCGTGCTGGGAGACGGGAAGGTAAAGGTAGAGTTCCTCACCCGGCTCTGGTGTAACCAACAGTGGCGGAGAAGACAGATATTCCTTGAGCTCGGCCAAAGCTCGGTCACACTCGTCGTCCCATGAGAACTTTAACTTCAGTGCTTGAAAGAAAGGGCGGCAGCGATCTGATGACCGGCTTATAAATCGATTAAGCGTGGCGGCCATCCCGGCCAGATGCTGCACGTCCCTAGCCGAGCTGGGCTGCTTCAACTCTTGCACGGCTCTGATCTGAGTAGGGTCTGCTTCGATACCTCGGTTCGTGACTAGGAATCCCAAAAATTTTCCGGACCCCACGCCAAAGGCACACTTTGAGGCATTCAAGCGCAGCTTGTGCTTCTTTAGAATGGCAAACATCTCGGCTAAGTTGGACAAATGGTTTGCCTCATGTCGACTCTTTACCACCATATCATCGATATAAGCCTCCATTGTCCGGCCAAGCAAAGGAGCAAACATTTTGGTCACCATCCTCTGAAAGGTTGCCCCGGCGTTCTTCAAACCAAAAGGCATGACTCGGTAGCAGAAAAGTCCCCTTGGAGTTGTGAAAGAGGTTATCTCTCGGTCAGGCCCATGCATGGCGATCTGATGGTAGCCACGATAGGCGTCTAAGAAACTGAGCCTATTATGTCCGGCCGTCAAATCCACGAGCTGGTCAATTCGTGGCAAAGGGAAGCTATCTTTGGGACAAGCTCGGTTGACTGTCTTATAGTCGACACAAACTCGCCACTTCCCATTCTTCTTCGGCACCACTACTGTGTTGGAAATCCACCGAGGGTAGTGCACCTCCTGAATTGCTCGTGCCTCAAGCAGGTTTTTCACCTCCTCTGCAACTACCTCGGCGTGGTGCAGTGCCGATCTCCTTGTTCGCTGGATGACTGGCTTTGCTCCAGGGAAGACATTGAGGTGATGGCAAATAAAACTTGGGTCGAGGCCAGGCATGTTGTAAGGCGACCACGCGAAGACTTCGATGTTCGCCATCAAAAACTCAACCATCTCGGTCCTCTCTATGGCCGTGAGACTTGATCCGAGCAAGAAGAACTTGTCCGGCTGTTCTGTATCAATTCGCACCTCAATCAATTCTTCGACAGCCTTGTCTTCGGCCTTGGTACCCACATCATCCAAGACACCCTGGTCTTCCGGTCCCTCTATCATTTGGACGAATCCTTTAGCAGCTCAGCTCCCATTGACCACCACGAAGCACTGCTTGGACATGACCTGATCACCCCAAATCTCCTCGATTGCCCCCATAGCCGAGGGGAATCTCATCACTTGGTGGTAAGTCAAAGCTACAGCTTGCATGGCGTGAAGCCATCCCCTTCCATGGATAAGGTTGTACGTCGAAGGCACTTGTAACACCCAAAACTCCACTTGCTTGATCACGGATCCCGCTTTGACCAGCAGGATAATCTTGCCCAAGGGCCACTCCGGTTGTGAGTTGAATCCAACCAGTGGTGAAGTCGCCGGAGCCAAGTCTGTTTCACGGAGTTTGAGTTGCTTGAACGCATCATAATACATGATCTCGACCGAGCTTCCCTGATCGATCAAGATCTATTTAACATTAAAGTCCTTGACGCGTAGTGTTACTACTAGGGCATCGTTGTGCGGCGTCTGGATACGCTCTAGATCCCTTGAGGTGAAACTAATCAGATCCTTTTCTTTAGTCTTCCCCCTTTTTACGGCAGGCTGTACCGACAACACTTCCCTCATATGTTCTACCTTCTTTATCATGCCCCAGAGTTCGCAAACACGCTCCGGTTCCACGATGCCGTGGATGACATTAATAACTCCTTGTGGTGGTGCGTCTCGGTCATCCTGTCCCCTGGGATCGACCGGAGCCTGATTCGGCTTCACGCCGCCATCAATGTAAAGGTCCAGGTGCCCGGCTGCGACCAGCTCTTCTAAGTGTTGCCTCAAAGGCAAACAGTCCTCAGTTCGGTGGCTTCTCTCCCGGTGGAATGTACAACGATACCGCGGATGGTAGCCCTTTTGTCCATCGCCCAACTTAGCAGGAAACCGGACATACTCCTCGTCTCGGATTTCACTAAGTATGCGATAGATTGGAATCTTGAAGACCGTGGTTACGCCAGTCCTTGCCTTCAACCTTCTGTTTGCGTCCGCTACGTCATCTCGGGGGTAGTCATCCCGGTCATTCCGACGTCCTCTACCCCGGTTTTTACGATTCGAACCACGGTCCGATTCCTCTGTTCGGTCACTTGAGCGGCTGGACTCTTGCCCAATTGCGTGCACTTTGCCTGTTGTCTTCTTGTCTGTTGCTACCGGAGTGGCCTTCACGGTAGAAGCTGACGCGTCATCCTCTACTCGGATGTGCTCATTGATGCGCTGCATGAGCTGGCCCATGGAGGTCGGCTGGTGCATGGTAAGCGAGTCCCGCAGTATATGTCCGACCGGGAGACCACGCTTATACTGCGTGATTGCAAGGTTGACCAGGCAGTCCAAGATCTCGTTGAAGGTTTCCCAGTACCTTGAGTTGTATACCTTCAGTGTGTCGCTCGGTTCCATCTTGACACTTAGCAAATGATCGACTTCCTTTGGTGTCTTTGTGTTGGTTTTGAAGCGCGTAACAAACGCTTCGGCCAACTGATGCTACCGTTGTATGCTCCCTTCCGGCAACCTCTCAAACCACTTTAAGCCCAGCTCGCCTAAACTTGACGGGAAGATTAGGCACATAAGTCCGTCATTGCGCCTATGTCCGGCCATAACCTGTCGGAAGTGGCTCACATGCATGTACGGATCGGTTTTTCCGTCGTAAAGTGTGAACCTAGGCTGGTGGAAGCCTGTCGGAAGCGGTGTTGTTTCTATTTCTAGGGAAAAAGGGGTGGCACTCAGCCTAGCCAAGTCCATATCTTCAAAGAGTGGCACTGCTTGGCGGGGTGGAGGCATTCCGACCTCCTCGCTGGCGTGAACCCCGTAGGATAGTCGCTGGAAAGCAGGTATTCTCTGAGCTTCGCACCGGCGAGCCCGCTCCTTTAAAACCGCCCGTAAATCCTCTGACTGAACAGAGTAAGAGTACCTCGACGTCGTCGCCGGGCGTGAGGGTTTGTAGGTGCTGTCTTGCGCGCTAGACTTTTCTGCATGCGCGTCGGAATCACCAACCTGGTAACTTCTGGTGATACAAATGGACTGAGTATGGCACTGACTCTGACCGCCTGAACGGCGGGATGGGGTGCGCTCACTGTGGTCTCCCACTCCAACTACACCCTTCCCTTTGACATGCCTCTTGAGATCCTCCATCTCCGCCGCCATTCGCCGGATGACAGCATCTTGATCTCTCAACTTACTTTCCAGTCGCCTGGCGTGTGAGTCTCTCCTCCGCCGGTGACCGTCTGGACTCCGTGAATGTCCGTGACTTCTTCCGCGCTTGTCCTACGCGTCTTCTGACTGTCCTCCGGTGGGCGTCCCCAAGTCCGCCATTGGATGGATGGCGAGAGGGCCTTCTCTCCTTCGGGTGTACTCCGGGGTAGCCCCATCTATGGCAGACAACGGAAACTCGTCGCTGTTCGCCATGGACGGCGATCAGATGAACCTAGAAGACAAGGTTATGTCTGTCAACTTCCCACAGATGGCGCCAATTGTACGGGGAGCAAATATTCCGGCAAGCCCGTACTCCTTTCTTCGAAGCTCCGTTTATGTCCGATCACCTGCGTGCAAAGAATGGTGAGCTACCCGGCGGTGTGTGGCCGGAAAAACCCTCCGACGATCAAGTTAGCACACACCTTAGGATAGAGAGAGAGAGAGAGAGGAAGGTGTTTTAGTGTAAGAAAATCCTTACAAAGTGTTCATCTGTCGCGTATGGGGGGCGCAGACATGCTTATATACCCTTTCCGCCCCATATCCACTCCCAATCATCTCCTGACACGTGGCTCTGCTATCCCATCTGTCAGCATAAACCTTGCTGAACATCACCTAATCTCAACTGCCTGACTTCACAGTTGGAGCTCGGCAGCCGAGCTGCTCTACCACGGCCATGCTATGCTTCATACCCAAGCACCTCACTGGATAAACACAAGGAGGACCGGGCTAGGCGGCATCTCGGCAGAGCCTAGCCCGGGCACCTCCTTTGGTCGGCCTTCCTGCTGATCAAACGGTCTCCTCGGTTGACCACGCCTTTCTGGGCGCCGGTCACTCAGCTTGTCTGGCTTCAGCCATCCCCTGATCAGGCAGCTCGGTCCAACCGAGCACTACCTTGCCGAGCTTCTTTTCGGTCCGGGGCGGCTCACACTTGGCCCATGTTCTGCCCGGCCCAAGTTCTGGCAGCCCATCTCTGGGCGGATAGTCGATCATCTCGGCCCCATGCACCGTTGGGCTCTCAACCTGTTCGGCCGTTGCCTCGGCCCAACTCCAGATCACAAATCACCCTCTCAATATTGTACCTGTTAAGTTTGCTTTCTTTTCAGGCACGATATTGTATGTACGGTTCATTTAAGGCGGGTGCAACCAAACGAACCGCACAGGTATCAGACGGTCTAGGAGACCTTAAATCCTTGGAAGGTGTAAGACCTTTGGCACATTGATGTGCACAGTTCGCTTGCATTGTCATGCGTATCAAAAGCCGCGTGTTGTCGCGCATTCCATGCATCATGCATCATTTGCATTTCAAAAACAAAAAAAAAAAACAAACAACAACAAAACATGCATCATTAGAATTTAGTATCTATTTCCATTGTAGCTTGCATGCATCCATTGCATTTTCCCCAGCAAGTCGCATCATACTGCATTGTCGTGCATTTTTGTAAATATCCATTCCATTGTATATTTGTAGATATTGCATTGTAGATCGCATGCATTCGTTGCATCACCTCCCATCTATGGCGTGCGCCTTTCCATGTTGAGCTTGGTCTGGTATGTGCCCATACTTTTCACGTCGAAGCATAGTTCAGTGGACCGTTCTATGTTAGCCGCAGCTTGTACGCGCACATGCCTTTCCTAGGCAAGATTTGGTTTGGCCTGCGTGCCATATCTATTGCATTGTAGTTTGCATGCATTCATTGCATCACCTTCCATTTATGGCTTGCGCCTTTCCATGTTGAGCTTGGTCTGGTATGTGTCCATACTTCTCGTGTCGAAGCATAGTTCAGTAGACCGTTCTATGTTAAACATGGCCTGTATGCGTGCATGCCTTTCCTAGGCAAGATTTGGTTTGGCCCGCGTGCCATATCCATTGCCATCTCCCCAGCATATCCATATATATATATATATTACATTGTAGTGTAATTGTTGCATCCGGCATTAGGATCGTAGTCCTTTCTCCAATGGGACGTTTCCCCACTTGTGTCATTCCACCCAATACTCGTTCTTGTGTCTGTCTACGATGCTCATAGTTCAGTTGACCGTTCTATGGTAGACAGACTTGTTACATCCATCAATCTATTTGACATAGGTGTGGTTTCGAACCGTTCGTGATTGGATCGTGATTCAATTGCCTTGCATATAGCTTGCATCGTCTCAATTACATTGCATCTTCATTTGCATTGTTTATACATTGTTTTGTATATATTGCATATCATTTTGCTTTCACTTGCATTGTTCTGCATGTTGTTAACAATATTGTACCTGTTAAGTTTGTTTTCTTTGCAGGCACGATATTGTATGTACGGTTCATTTGAGGCTGGTGCAACCAGACGAGCCGCACAGGTATTGTATCCTCCGAGTGAGAAGTATCGAGAATTGCATAATTCTCTTACATCCTTTCTGCATTGTAGTGTAGTTTGGTATATGCCAGCTTAAAATTGTCGCATGTATGCTTCATTACAGCTTTCTTTGCATGACCATAAGTTATGCTCGGCTTCGTGCATTGTCTTGCATTTTGCCCCTGCCTTCGGGCGCATACCTTATTTGTCTTGCATGTTTGTTTAAGTCTTCGGCCTTGTCAAAAATGGGTCGTCTCTGGGCTTTGACATTCACTCCCATCATTGTTATGACTTTCGAGTTCTGTCAAAGAGGGACAACTGTAGACACCCCATTTTTGACCGTCCTCAAGACTTGGACGTCACCGTTTGAACACTCGGTGATCATCCATGTTTGTGTTCGTTTGGAGTTCCCGGAGGTCTCGGCTACGCGCCTTGCCTCAGGATCTCCGAACTCGACCGTTTAGTGTCTGGTTTTGCACCAAACACTTGCATTTTGCCTTGGAAGGGCAGGAAATGCCTTGTGAAGCATCCCCACACACCACCGGCAGTAGCCAAAGGCCACCGGCTGGTTTTTGCTGCCACCGGCAATGTATATTGCCGGTCGGCACTTTTTAGTGCCGGTCGGCACTCAATTTTACGAAAATGGCATCTTTGGCCGGCCGACTAATATGCATCTGCTTTTGCAGATATTTTAAGACAGCTGTCTTGCTTTTGGCTCCCCTCCATACATGTGTATGGAGGGATCTCCCTCTTTAGAAGCTTGTCTTGTAAGCTTTACAAGACAAGAAGCTCTATAAAGAGAGGGGCTCTCTCTTGTTGCAAGGGTTAGACACTTGAGATATTTTAGAGAGCTTAGACAGCCATTTTTAGGGTTTTGAGTTCTAGGGTTCGAAACCATACACTTTCTATCTCTATATCTCCCTCTTGTGTGTGTTAAAGTGTGTTTGTGTCTTACTATTGCACACAAACACATAGTGCTTCACCTTCACTTAGCTACTGAGGTTCTAAGGGACTGATTTTGGTGTTTTGGTGTTGGATTCAAGCCAAGGAAGGCCATTGGAGCATCATTGTTGAAGAGGTCTTCAAGGGTAAGAATCTTACCCCTTTTACCCCATTTTTGCATCTTATTTTTACCTATCTTAAAATCGTTTTTGAGCTTGGTGTATAATACAAAAAAGTTCTATTTTTAGGCCCTCTAAATTGTTTGTTTAGAGTGTTTTGTGGTTTGGAGGTGTTTGACCCCTCCTAGGCCTTGTAAGGCCTCATTTTGTGCTATTTTGTGCAGGTTTCGAGACTTTGGTGTTTGGGCCTCTTCACCACTGAAATCATGAGGGATTTCAGTGGTGAAGATGGTGCCTTGAAGTCTCCAAAAGGGTAGGGCCATCCCCTCTCCTTGTTGTCCTTGAAACGGACCATTTTTTGGCCTCTTGAGGGAGCATCTAGCTAAGCTTCATGTTGACCATGCCTTGGTTGTTTTTTGTGCCTATTATATCATAATATGCCTCTGTTTATTGTTGGTTTTGGTACACCATGCATGCTTAGCATAGCTACCATGTAATGCCTTGTTATTGCCTTAATATGCCTTAGGTTGTTAGCCTTTGTTCAAGCATGTTTTAGGCTTAGTCTTGTGAAGCTTTTGTGCATATTTTGCCATGTTTTAGGTCTGTCCATAGTTGTTTGGGTCAGATTTAGCATGCTTAGTATAGCCCCTTTGCATTCCGGCTTGTTGGCCTTAAGTATGTGAACGTATAGCATGACATTTTTGCATTGATTTGGTGATTTGGAACCATCCACCATGTCATTTCAGTCCCATTTGCATGCCTATATGTTTGCCTTGGATGCATTTTTAATGCTTTGAAAGCTTGTGTAGTGTATTCCATGTTTTGGCCATTGTACATGCCTTTGAATTTGAGCCACTTAGATGCCATCTAAGAATCCCCTTTGCATGGTCTAGGTCTATCTTGAACCTATTTTAAGTCCTCTTAGCCTTGTGAGGTTTGGTTGGCTTAGTCATGGTTCAAGTCCCTTTGACTTGCTTCAAGTACTTGGGCCATTTATTGCATGCCTGGTCTATTTTGTTTGCTTGGTTTGACACCATCTTAGCATGATTTTCAGAGCTTATGTTGCATGCTAATTATCCATAATTGCCTTATTCAAGTGTGCTTGAGAGTCCCACTTTTGTGCCTAAGTGTTGGCCCTTGAACACGTTCATGCGTGTATGTGTATTTGGTCCCTTATTTTGGTCACTTTGGCCACTGTTTTAGGCCTATTTAGAGTTGCCTAAATCATGTATAAGTCCATCTTTGCATCCATTTGCATGGCCACATGTTTGCTTGTATGCTTGCATAAATGTCTTGCCATGTCATGTTGCATCCTTACTTGTATGCCTAGGTTGCATTGCATCTTCCATGCATGCCTTGTTCCTTGACTTGGTGATGGGAATTGGGCCTTGGTTTGTTTGTTTGGTTTGCATTTCATTTGACATGAAAGTTGCACACTTGATCACTTGGGCCATCATGCATGGAAATGCGTGATTGGTGGTCCGAGAATCGAGACACATGCCCTTTTGAGTCATTACCATGATAAGGGACATGATTGGTGCATACATTGTTTGAATTGTATTGCCATGTAAGTTCTGTCCTCTGCTGCTGTGAGTTGCAGGTTCTGCAGGCATTCTTTGCCGACTGGCAGTATAGATTGCCGACCGGCAGTGAATAACCAGCCGATGGATTAATTTTGTGCCGGTGACCAATGACACTGCCGGTAGGCATTCTATCCAGCCGGTGGTAATTCCCAGTATCCAAAGAGGCATCCTTGAGACTTTGACAGTCTTCAGAGAGGCAGAGCAGGGAAAACAGAGGCAGCCTAGGCATGGCGGTGCAATTCCGAGCAAGACCGAGCATGCATTGCATCGAGCTCTCCTCCCGAGGCGGTTTATCTGCTTTTCCTAGCTTAGTTAGTTTGTTAACTAATTAGGCAATTTGTAATATTTAATTAGCTTGCGTAGTTAATTAATTTGTATTATTTATTTGGTCCCTCCGGGTGAGGGCAAATCTGTAATAAGTGTGCGTGAGTGGTGTGTATGTCTTCCAATCCCCACTTCTTTCTTCCCTTTTATTTACCTGCTTACGATGGTAGACTAGGGCACGTTTAAATTAGCATACCTTATGCTATGCATGTGTGCATTCATGCATTCGTATTGCATGCATTAGGCTCGGTACATCACGCTAACTGCATTTGTACTTCAATTCAAAAAATGAATATGTGATAGTTGATCGCATTTCACATGCTATGTTTAGGTTAGCCGAGCCTGTCTAGATTGCATTTTTGCATACGATGCATTAGCCATTCTTAACATGAACTAGGACATGCATGTTTGCTAACTAGTTTATTGTTTTGGCACGGAGTACGATGTAAGTATTTTTCCTGCTTTAGCATATCGCATGCGTGTGAATGCTATCATGATAACATGTTTACCATGTGGCTAGATGCTTATGTGTTAAACTGTTTGGGTGCCTGTGGGTGAAGGTTGGATTGTTTGAGTTGGGAAAACTCGTTGAAATCCGTATTTTAGCCTACTTGCGAGTAGCAAATTCCAAAGTGTTTTCAAAACAAACGGACATGCAATGCTTATTCCCAAATTAGGCAATCTAGTCTATACTTGTTTACTGCGCGCATAACATAGTAATTCTAGGCTAATAATTGGTTTAAGAACACATAAAGTTTTCAAAATCAGATATCACGGTTAGTAGAGGCTGGTCTTCGGACTGGGCGAAAGGGGGTGCTCATAGCTGACCTTCCCCAATCATACCCAAGCTCCCGAGCCGAGACAACTCCGGTGATGACGGACATGTGGCCTTCGGCACCGAGTCAGGGTTTCCTAAATTTCCCCATAAAAAATATTTAGGTGGCGACTCTGTATCTGGCAAACCAGTCCATGTGTGGCACTTCTTTTCAAAAAATCTGTTTCTCAAAACGATTTACTAGATTTGGACTCTTTGGTTCAAGATTAAGAACCGTGAAACAAAATCGAGTCCGAACTGTAGCGCGAGGGCCCCCGCGGACGTGTTACAGTTAGGTGCTCCCTCAAGAGGCCAAAAATGGTCCTTTTCAAGGACAACAAGGAGAGGGGGTGGCCCTCTCCTTCTTGGGACTTCAAGGCACCATCCTTACCACTGAAATCCCTCAAGATTTCAGTGGTGAGGTGGCCCAAACACCAAAGTCCCGGAGCTCACTCAAAATGGCCCAAAATGGAGCCTCTCAAGGCTTAAGAGGGGTCAAACACCTTCAAACCAAAAAACACTCTAATCAAACTATTTAGAGGGCCTAAAAACAGAACTTTTTTATATTATACACTAAGCTCAAAAACAGTTCTAAGATAGGAAAAAATAGTATGCAAAAATAGGGAATAAAGGATTAAGATTGTTACCCTTGAAGACCCTCTTCACAAATGAAGCTCCAACAACTTCTTTGAGCTCAAAACAGCTCCCAAGCTTCAAGAACAAACCTCTGGCCCTTCAAGAATCAAGCAAAGGTGTAACACTATGTGTTTGTGTGCAATAGTAAGACACAAACACACTTATACACACACAAGAGAGAGATATAGAGATAGGATATGTATGAAACCCTAACCCTAGAACTCAAACCCTAAAATGGCTGTCTAAAATGTCTAACCCTTTTTTTTCTAACCCTAAAGCCAAGAGAGGAGGGCTCCTCTTGTAGAGAAGCCAATCTTGTAAAGCTTACTCAAGAAGCTAACAAGGAAGTCATCCCTCCATACACGTGTATAGAGGGGAATAAAATGCAAGCCAGCTGTATTAAAATATCTGCAAAAGCAGATGAACCGTAGTCGGCTGCTCAAAATTGCCATTTTGACAAAATGGACTGCCGACCGGCAACAAAGAATTCCGACCGGCAATATACATTGCCGATGGCAACAAAACACCAGCCGGTGGCCTCAGGCCATGGCCGGTGATGTGTGGGGATGCCTCACAAGGCATTCCCTGCCCCTCCAAGGAAAAACACAAGTGTTTGGTGCAAAACCAGACACTAAACAGTCGAGTTCGGAGATCCTGAGGCAAGGCGCGTAGCCGAGACCTCCCGAAACTCCAAACGAACACAAACATGAATGATCACCGGTTGTTCAAACGGTGACGTCCAGGTCTTGAGGACGGTAAAAAATGGGGTGTCTACAGTTGCCCCTTTTTGACAGAACTCGAAAGTCATAACAATGACGGGAGTGAGTGTCAAAGCCCAGAGACGACCCATTTTTGACAAGGCCGAAGACTTAGACAAACATGCAAGATAAACAAGGTATGCGCCCGAAGGCAGGGGCAAAATGCACGACAATGCACAGAGCCGAACATAACTCATGATCATGCAAAGAAAGCTGTAACGAAGCATAACATGCGACAGTTTTAAGCTAGCATACACCAAACTATATTACAATGCAGAAAGGATGTAAGAGAATTGTGCAATTCTCAATACGTCTCACTCGGAGGATACAATACCTGTGCGGCTCGTCTGGTTCCACCAGTTGCAAATGAATCGTACATACAATATCGTGCCTGTAAAGAGAACAACTTAACAGGTACGATGTTATTAGCAACATGCATGATAATGCAAAAATGGATGCAAAATGATATGCAAGAAGACTTTGACAATTGGACTTATACGCTACGCGAAGCCGGTTTGTATTCAAAACAATGCAATGTACTAACAAGTACAGGTGAGGTGCGCAAGATAGCACGATAGGATGCATGCAAAATGCATGTAAGGTGCACAAAACAGTGCGATGCGCAAGAAAGTGCGAGTGATTTGAAATGCACAAGACAGTGCGAGTGATTTGAAATGCACAAGAAAGTGCGATTGAGGTGTGTAAAATAGCGTGAAATGTAAACTGCACAAAACAGTGCGATGCACAAAATAGCCCGAATGTAAACTGCACAAAACAGTGCAATGCGCAAAACAGCGCGAATGATAAACTGCACAAAACAGTGCGATTGAGGTGCGCAAAATAGCGCGAATGTAAACTGCACAAAACAGTGCGATGCGCAAAATAGCACGAATGATAAACTGCACAGAATAGTGCGATGCACAAAATAACGCGAATGATAAACTGCACACAACAGTGCGGTGTGCAAAATAACATGAATGATAAACTGCACAAAACAGTGCGATGCGCAAAATAGCGCGAATGATAAACTGCACAAAACAGTGCGATACGGTAAACAGCGCGATTGATTTGAAATGCACAAGATAGTGCGATGTGATATGCTAAGCACAAAATAGCGCGATGAATGCGATGCACAAGATAGTGCGATGTGATATGCTAAGCACAAAATAGCGCGATGAATGCGATGCACAAGACAGTGCGATGGAGGTGCGCAAAATAGCGCGAAATGTAAACTGCACAAAACAGTGCAATGCGCAAAATAGCGCGAATGATAAACTACAAAAAACAGTGCAATGCGCAAAATAGCGCGAATGATAAATTGCACAAAACAGTGCAATGCGCAAAATAGCGCGAATGATAAACTGCACAAAACAGTGCAATGCACAAAATAGCGTGATTGATTAAACTGCACAAAATAGTGCGATTGAGGTACGCAAAATAGCGTGAATGATACAATGCACAAAATAGTGCGATACGCTAAACAGCGCGAGTGATTTGAAATGCACTAAACAGTGCGATACACTAAACAGCGCGAGTGATTTGAAATGCACAAGACAGTGCGATACGCTAAACAGCGCGGGTGATTTGAAATGCACAAGACAGTGCGATACTGTAGACACCCCATTTTTGACCGTCCTCAAGACTTGGACGTCACCGTTTGAACACTCGGTGATCATCCATGATTGTGTTCGTTTGGAGTTCCCGGAGGTCTCGGCTCGCGCGCCTTGCCTCAGGATCCCCGAACTCGACTGTTTAGTGTCTGGTTTTGCACCAAACACTTTTGTTTTGCCTTAGAGGGGCAGGGAATGCCTTGTGAGACACCCCCATACACCACCGGCAGTGGCTGGAGGCCACCGGCTGGTCTTTTTCTTCCATCGGCAATTTTGTTTGCCGGTCGGCACACTTTATTGCCGGTCGGCATAATATGTTGCCGGTCGGCACTGTTTTTTGCCGGAATAGCCTTTTTGGGCAGCCGACCACTGTTCCTTCACTTTATGGAGATATTTTGTGCCAGCTGTGATAGCTGGCACCAACTCCTTTCCCCTCCATACACGTGTATGGAGGGATTTCCCTCTAGCCAAGCTTGTTGAATAAGCTTTGCAAGAGGGATCCTTATAAGAGGGAGGCTTTCCTCTTGGTTCTAGGTTAGAAAAACAGAAGCAAAATCAGCCTTTAGAGATATAGATACATATTATCTCTATACCTCTCTCCCTCTCCTTTCTTGTGTGTGTTTCTTGGCCCAAAAGGTGTGTTTTACCTTACTTTTGCACCATTACACACACCATTACACCTTAGTCCGAGATTGAGGGGCTTGGGGGAGTTGTTTCTTGAGTTTTGGACTGGTTTTGATCCAAAGAAGGAGGTTAGGCCATTTGTTCTTCAAGGGTTCTTCAAGGGTGAGCATCTTCCCTTTTATTCCCCAAACTTGCATTGATTTTCTACCTATTTTTTTTATTGTTTTGGCTCTTGTGTATAACATAAAAAAGGCTCATATTTTCCTGCTCTAACACTTTCATTAAGGTCACTTTGTGGTTAGACTGCAAACTCACCCTCATAGGCCTTGTTTGGCCTATTTTGGTGCCTTTTTGATAAGGTTTCGTTCACTTCAGCATTTTGATCTTTTGATCACCAAAAATCAGTGTATTTTAGTGTCAAAAAAGTTGGTTTGAAGTCTTGCATAGGGGAGGGACACCCCTCTCCCTTTATGGTTTTGTTTCCTTGCTTTTTGGGCTCAAAAGGATAGCATGTGTGCTTGTTGTTTCTTGGCTTCATTTCAGCACTTTTTTAGGCATCTTAGGTCTTACATAACCTCTGTTTTTGGCCGGATTTGGCCCTCTTGTATGCTTGTGATATTTGCTTTGTATTGCTCCATCTTGCTTAAAAATACATCCCATGATTAGGCCATGATTTTTGTGTGTGTTGGCTTGGTTCCATGGAGCATTTAGCATTGTTTTTCCATGCTTAACATCTGTTGGTTATCAACTTGGTCATGTTTAGCATGTTTGTTAGAGTTGCTTTGTATTTTGGCTTGGAAGCTTTGAGCATTTTGACCTCTAGCATGCATGGTTGTGTTTACCCTCTTGATTTGGCATCATCTAGGGTCATATTTTAGTCCAAGAATCATGCTTACATGTGTGCATGCATGGTCTTTTTCATGTCTTGAGGGTGTGTCCTCTTATGCCTAAGAATGAGCCTTAGTGTATTTGCTTCATGGGGGATATCTTAGTTGCCATATTAGGAGCTTTTGGGGTCCTATTTTGCATGCATAGATTCTGTTTTTACTTGTCTTGATCATGCCATGGGTGGTCATGTCATTGAAGGTAAGTTGTCTCCTTGTGTGCCTTAGCTTTGGGACCATGAATTTGCTTGTTAACATGAGTTGATTGTCTATCATTTTGAGCACTCTTGGCCACCGTTTTGAGGAGGGTAAGGGTCTGCCCTTTTGCCATTTTTAAGCCCTCTTGCATGCTTGCTCCATGTTTGTTGCATAGTTGTTCCATTAAGCTTTGTAGCACATCGATCCCATAGTCAATTTGGTCCATGTTTGCACCATTTTTTGTACCTTGTATGCTTAGCATTGTACATTTGTCATGTTGGTTGCATAATGTTTGTTGTGCTTTATATCTTGGTGGCATGATGTATTTGAGCCTTGTTGAGCATTACTTGCATTGCATTTACTTGGTTTGGGGTGTCAAACTAAGTTCGGGAATCAAGGACCATTCATACTTCAAGTGATGCAACGCGCCTTGATTCCCGGTCATCGGGACCTTTGACTCTAACTTGATAAGGCCTCGGTTTTTCATGTTGTTTGTTGCATGCATTTTCATATCAAATGGCAAATTCGATCCTTTGACTCATCATGTACCATTGATGATTCAAGGATCAAAAGTCATGCTTCTTTGAGTCTAAAATATGATAAGAAGTAGGACCATGCTTACATGTGTCCAAAAACTCCATACTATGCACTGCCTGTCCTCTGTTTGCTGTCAAACTGTCTATTGCAGGAAATTTCTGCCGACCGGCAGAATTTAGTGCCGACCGGCACTATCTGGAGTGCCGATGAATCTGATAAAGTGCCGACTGGAATTTCGGAGTGCCGGTGGCAATTCTGTCTGGCCGGTGGTGCTCTGCAGGATGCAGAGAGCTTGTTCTAGCACTTTGGAAATTTTCAGAAAGACAAGGCAGTACAAACAGAGGCGACAAGAGCATAGTACGGGTTTTCCGGGCAGGACGGATTCGAGCATGCATCATCTGCGCGCCCCGAGGCGGAGGCTGTGGCCACCCTCTTCATTCTTTTGCTTCCTCTTTTTTTAATTAATTAGGAAATTTTGTAATAATTTTATTTGTTCATTATTTTGGGACTGTAATATTAATTCGAACCCTCTGAGTGAGGGTAAACATGTAATAAGTGTGGGTGAGTGTGTGTATGTCTTCCAATCCCCATTTCTTTCTTCCCTTTTATTTACCAGCTTATGATGGTAGATTAGGGCATTTTTGAAATTAGCATACCTTATGATATGCATGCGTGCATTCATGCATCTGTTAACATGCACTGGGCTCGGTACATCATGCTAACCGCATTCGTATTTTCAAATTCCAAAATTGAATACATGAATTAGTTGGTTGCATATCGTATGCCATATTTAGGTTAACCGAGCCTAACTAGAATTGCACCTTGTATGTGTTGCATTAGGCAAAATAACATGAACTAGGACACGCACATTTGCTAACTAGTTTATTGTTTTGGCACGGAGTACAATGTAAGTGGTTATGCTTTAGCATCCAACATGCGTGTGAATGTTGCCATAAGAGTATGCTTGCCATGCGGCTAAGTGTTT
Organism: Camellia sinensis; assembly: GCF_055761805.1. NCBI lineage: Eukaryota > Viridiplantae > Streptophyta > Magnoliopsida > Ericales > Theaceae > Camellia > Camellia sinensis. Next base: position 501,833 of record NW_028128989.1, on the reverse strand, counting down.
ACATGAGATAAATTGCCTGAATGCCTGTGGGTGGAGGTCAAACTGCTTAAATTGGGATAATGCGTTAAAACTATATTTGTTAAGCCCACTAGATAGTGGCAAAACCGTCTTTTCTAAAAAGCCCACTTGAAGGTGGCAAAATCTGCATTTTAGCCTACTTGCGAGTAGCAAACCATTTTCAAAACAAACATGAAATGTTTTGTTCCAATTTGGGTGATTTGGTCTATACTTGTTTGCTGTGTGCATAACATAGTAATTCTAGGCTGATAATCGGAATAAGAACACGTAAAGTTTTCAAAAACGGATATCACGGTTAGTAGAGGCCGGTCTTCGGACCGGGCGAAAGGGGGTGCTCATAGCTGACCTTCCCCGATCGTACCCAAGCTCCCGAGCCGAGACAACTCCGGTGATGACGGACATGTGGCCTTCGGCACCGAGTCAGGGTTTCCTAAATTTCCCATTTTAAAAAATATATAGGTGGCGACTCTGTATCTGGCAAAGCAGTCCATGTTTGGCACTACTTTTTCAAAAATCTGTTTCTCAAAACGATTTGCCAGATTTGGACTCTTTGGTTCAGACTTAGAACCGCGACAACAAAAATCGAGAGTCCGAACTGTAGTAGCATCGAGGTCCCCACGCGGGCGCGTCTACAGATACGCTAAACAGCGCGAGTGATTTGAAATGCACTAAACAGTGCAATACGCTAGGCAGCTTCGTCCTGAAGTTCAGCCATGACACTTCCCCGATCAACTTTGTCCATTTGATCATCTCAGCCACCTTTGTCCATCAACATTCGTTGGAATCTCCGGTGCAGTGCCACTCAGACTAGGGGTAACTTTCCGTTGTTAGGCGGTGCTACGAGGCTCTTCAGACTAGGGGCAACTTTCCAGTTGCAGGAATTTGGGGTTGTGCATCTCAAGAGACAGATCTCAGGCGTGTCCAGTTCTGATCCACAATCAAAAATGTTTTTGAAAAGTTTTAATATAAGCTGACTTCGTTCAAATAATCTTTTTACAACTTCGACTATTTTCGGACCAAAGTGGAAAATTCTTAGTACCAGAACTTTCAATTTCATTGATTTCAAAACAGAGTCTTCCTGCTCTTACAAACAATTGAAGTTGCTTTTTATTACATTCATGAAAGAAAACTTGAAAATACTAATAAAGCAATAAATCTAGGGCATGGTCAAGTCAGGTGTTCCTGCGCCCCCTCCCAGAGCTGGTCGAAGCCTCTGATGCCAAGCTGGGCCCGATCTGTGCTTCTTCATTGAGCCAATCTATGCACTCGTCAGATAAAGTGCAACTGAAAGTAAGAGCGGGGGCCAGGAGTTCTCTCACCCTCCACGCAGTGGCCTGCCAAGCAAGCTGCGCGCCTCGGGCTGGAAATGCAGCAGGATACTCTATCCCCTCTGGCGGGCAGGTCTGATCATGGCCAAATTGGCGTCGAATCCGAAATGGGAAATAGAATACACAATGAGTGAGACCGACCAGTTGAATCCCAGTCTGCCGAGGCATATTGTAACTCATTGCCGGAAGGTTCAACCAAGAGCACCGCCAAGCAATACGGTCTGCGGACAAGTGGCACATCCAAGCGAACCACCATTCCTCATCCAAGGCATTAACTGGACGATGCCGGAAGAAGTAGCCGCGAGCTGAATATGCTGGGCAGGAGTCCACAACCTGCAATTTATCCATCAACCACACCTGGGGAGGGATTGAAAAATGAGAGATTAAAGAATAGAGAGATGTACGAGGAGAGAAAAGTGAGAATGGGGTTTTGTGAGAAAAGACTGAGCTCGAGGGCCGAGTGATGTGAGCAATACAGAAATACGAGATTGGGTGGGAAATATTACCTGTAGCAATAGTGGACTCCCTGCCAACCTAGTCGCCTCATGACAGTAAAAGGCGTCTAGGCCCCTTAGTGTCTCGGCCAGAACCATGGCGATACAGCTCTTGCCCTCTCTCAAGCCTTGGGCAACCTCAATCAGCCGGACACTAGCCCCTCCAGAGCCCGAAATGAACAGGAAATGAGACAGCATGCACAAGCAGAGCGCATGTCGCCGGAAGCCTTGCCAGTGATGGTTGCTGCGATCACCAGCATCAGAAAATCGATTGGCCAAACTCTGAATGTCTAACATCCCATCATCCGTCAAAGACCGAGCATCGCGCATGCTGAGTCCACACATGCGCCCTAAGGATTGGGCATGACCAAAATTAAGTTGGGGTAGGAGCTCCTCGTCGCGCTCGGACTCCATTAATGCTCGAAAGTCTTCAAAGGTAGGACATATCTCTTGCCCGGCGAAGCTAAAGACATGTGTCACCGGATTCCAAAATCTTGCCGCGGCGTGAAGAAACGGGAGATGCAACGGGGTACGACCCAGAGTGAATAGTGCATTTATGCCGAAACCCCGGAAATTCACCTTTTCCGAGCCATCCAAGCTAGCAATCCAAGCTGTGAGATTTTGAGCAAGAAACTCTTCCATTGGAGCAAATCAGTGTGAAAATGAGGAAAACTACGAAGCTGGGATCTTTTGTAGGAGATAAGGTTGAGTGGGGAGACAGGTGTCAACATTCTAGTGGTTCCCCTCGTTTAGTGCCGACCGGCCAGAAATATATGTCGACCGGCATAAAAATATGCCGACCGGCCATTTCAGTTTGCCGACAAAACAGACAGTGGTTCCTACACCGTGCCGGTGGGCTTCCTCCCTGGTCTCCTGAGCTGTTTATGCTAAGAATTGGGGAACTTCACCACCTCCAAATCCCCCCCGGCGATAAACTCTTGCGAAGTCACGCCCGTCTGCTTATCGAGTTTTGAACATTTGCTTATCGAGTTGTATTTCGCTCTCTTGTAGCTCTCGGTTCGTTTATCGAGTTGTATTCACACTTGTTTGGTTGTGTTATAGCTTTGTTTTGCTTATCAAGTTGTAAGTCAGTTCACTACCTGATTATTACGATGACGAATTTCCAAAATGAGTTCAATTTCGTTCACATTGTGGTGTGAAACCCTGCGATGCGATGCACAGAAGATCCACAAATGCAACACCTTTTGAATAAAATGATTAGTTTCATTCCCCATCACATGTTTTGCAAAGTGTATGAATTTTGAGAAAGAAAATAAACCTGCCTGAGGCAGTGCAATGTGCTTAAACTACTAGTAAAAAGGAAAATAAAACGTAGAATGGCAGGGTAGCCAAGTATCAGAACTGATACCGGTGAAACTCCCCTTGCGGTTAACGCACCTTCCGCATCTTTGTTCGGGTCAGCCGCGTTGTCGGACGCCCTCACATTACGGGAAATCACACCTTTGAAACGTGAACCTTTGAGTTGACCTCAGATCACAACTTCTGCAAGCAACGCTCGATGCATGCGAAGAATGTCCCGCCCCGTATCCTTTTCATGCTTTGTGAGCCCTGCAAATTGTTTCGATTATGCTGTGTAATAGTACGTTCCTTTGATTGCGTAGATCGCATGCTTAATTCCATTACCTGCGTAGACCGCATGTTTTGATTGCGTAGATCGCATGTTTAATTCCATTACCTGCGTAGACCGCATGTTTTGATTGCGTAGATCGCATGTTTAATTCCATTACCTGCGTAGACCGCATGTTTTGACTGCGTAGATCGCATGTTTAATTCCATTACCTGCGTAGACCGCATGTTTTGATTGCGTAGATCGCATGTTTAATTCCATTACCTGCGTAGACCGCATGTTTTGATTGCGTAGATCGCATGTTTAATTCCATTACCTGCGTAGACCGCATGTTTTGATTGCGTAGATCGCATGTTTAATTCCATTACCTGCGTAGACCGCATGTTTTGATTGCGTAGATCGCATGTTTAATTCCATTACCTGCGTAGACCGCATGTTTTGACTGCGTAGATCGCATGTCTAATTCCATTACCTGCGTAGACCGCATGTTTTGATTGCGTAGATCGCATGTTTAATTCCATTACCTGCGTAGACCGCATGTTTTGATTGCGTAGATCGCATGTTTAATTCCATTACCTGCGTAGACCGCATGTTTTGATTGCGTAGATCGCATGTTTAATTCCATTACTTGCGTAGACCACATGTTTAACTCCGTCACCAGCATAGACCGCATGTGTTAATTACGTAGACCGCTTGTTTAGTTTCATCGCATGCGTAGACCGCGTGCTTGTGATCAATTTCGTCGCCTGCGTAGACCGCTTGCTCCGCTTGCCTAGTTGTATTTCAATATGCATTGTCATGCTCTCTACTTACTTCGCGCTGTCACGCATTTCGAGTACACCACTATTCTTGCATTGTCATGCATGTCGCTAACCATATTGTAACTGTTAAGTTTGTTTTCTTTGCAGGCACGATATTGTATGTACGGTTCATTTGAAGCTGGTGCAACCAGACGAGCCGCACAGGTATTGTATCTCCCGAGTGAGACTTTTTGAGAATTCCATAATTCTCTTACGTCCTTTCTGCATTGTAGTGTAGTTTGGTATGCTAGCTTAAAACTGTTGCATGTTTGCTTCGTTACAGCTTTCTTTGCATGATCATAAGTTATGCTCGGCTCCGTGCATTGTCTTGCATTTTGCCCCTGCCTTCGGGCGCATATCTTATTTGTATTGCATGTTTGTCTAAGTCTTCGGCCTTGTCAAAAATGGGTCGTCTCTGGGCTTTGACATTCACTCCCGTCATTGTTATGACTTTCGAGTTCTGTCAAAGAGGGGCAACTGTAGACACCCCATTTTTGACCGTCCTCAAGACTTGGACGTCACCGTTTGAACACTCGGTGATCATCCATGATTGTGTTCGTTTGGAGTTCCCGGAGGTCTCGGCTCGCGCGCCTTGCCTCAGGATCCCCGAACTCGACTGTTTAGTGTCTGGTTTTGCACCAAACACTTTTGTTTTGCCTTAGAGGGGCAGGGAATGCCTTGTGAGACACCCCCATACACCACCGGCAGTGGCTGGAGGCCACCGGCTGGTCTTTTTCTTCCATCGGCAATTTTGTTTGCCGGTCGGCACACTTTATTGCCGGTCGGCATAATATGTTGCCGGTCGGCACTGTTTTTTGCCGGAATAGCCTTTTTGGGCAGCCGACCACTGTTCCTCCACTTTATGGAGATATTTTGTGCCAGCTGTGATAGCTGGCACCAACTCCTTTCGCCTCCATACACGTGTATGGAGGGATTTCCCTCTAGCCAAGCTTGTTGAATAAGCTTTGCAAGAGGGATCCTTATAAGAGGGAGGCTTTCCTCTTGGTTCTAGGTTAGAAAAACAGAAGCAAAATCAGCCTTTAGAGATATAGATACATATTATCTCTATACCTCTCTCCCTCTCCCTTCTTGTGTGTGTTTCTTGGCCCAAAAGGTGTGTTTTACCTTACTTTTGCACCATTACACACACCATTACACCTTAGTCCGAGATTGAGGGGCTTGGGGGAGTTGTTTCTTGAGTTTTGGACTGGTTTTGATCCAAAGAAGGAGGTTAGGCCATTTGTTCTTCAAGGGTTCTTCAAGGGTGAGCATCTTCCCTTTTATTCCCCAAACTTGCATTGATTTTCTACCTATTTTGTTTATTGTTTTGGCTCTTGTGTATAACATAAAAAAGGCTCATATTTTCCTGCTCTAACACTTTCATTAAGGTCACTTTGTGGTTAGATTGCAAACTCACCCTCATAGGCCTTGTTTGGCCTATTTTGGTGCCTTTTTGATAAGGTTTCGTTCACTTCAGCATTTTGATCTTTTGATCACCAAAAATCAGTGTATTTTAGTGTCAAAAAAGTTGGTTTGAAGTCTTGCATAGGGGAGGGACACCCCTCTCCCTTTATGGTTTTGTTTCCTTGCTTTTTGGGCTCAAAAGGATAGCATGTGTGCTTGTTGTTTCTTGGCTTCATTTCAGCACTTTTTTAGGCATCTTAGGTCTTACATAACCTCTGTTTTTGGCCGGATTTGGCCCTCTTGTATGCTTGTGATATTTGCTTTGTATTGCTCCATCTTGCTTAAAAATACATCCCATGATTAGGCCATGATTTTTGTGTGTGTTGGCTTGGTTCCATGGAGCATTTAGCATTGTTTTTCCATGCTTAACATCTGTTGGTTATCAACTTGGTCATGTTTAGCATGTTTGTTAGAGTTGCTTTGTATTTTGGCTTGGAAGCTTTGAGCATTTTGACCTCTAGCATGCATGGTTGTGTTTACCCTCTTGATTTGGCATCATCTAGGGTCATATTTTAGTCCAAGAATCATGCTTACATGTGTGCATGCATGGTCTTTTTCATGTCTTGAGGGTGTGTCCTCTTATGCCTAAGAATGAGCCTTAGTGTATTTGCTTCATGGGGGATATCTTAGTTGCCATATTAGGAGCTTTTGGGGTCCTATTTTGCATGCATAGATTCTGTTTTTAATTGTCTTGATCATGCCATGGGTGGTCATGTCATTGAAGGTAAGTTGTCTCCTTGTGTGCCTTAGCTTTGGGACCATGAATTTGCTTGTTAACATGAGTTGATTGTCTATCATTTTGAGCACTCTTGGCCACCGTTTTGAGGAGGGTAAGGGTCTGCCCTTTTGCCATTTTTAAGCCCTCTTGCATGCTTGCTCCATGTTTGTTGCATAGTTGTTCCATTAAGCTTTGTAGCACTTCGATCCCATAGTCAATTTGGTCCATGTTTGCACCATTTTTTGTACCTTGTATGCTTAGCATTGTACATTTGTCATGTTGGTTGCATAATGTTTGTTGTGCTTTATATCTTGGTGGCATGATGTATTTGAGCCTTGTTGAGCATTACATGCATTGCATTTACTTGGTTTGGGGTGTCAAACTAAGTTCGGGAATCAAGGACCATTCATACTTCAAGTGATGCAACGCGCCTTGATTCCCGGTCATCGGGACCTTTGACTCTAACTTGATAAGGCCTCGGTTTTTCATGTTGTTTGTTGCATGCATTTTCATATCAAATGGCAAATTCGATCCTTTGACTCATCATGTACCATTGATGATTCAAGGATCGAAAGTCATGCTTCTTTGAGTCTAAAATATGATAAGAAGTAGGACCATGCTTACATGTGTCCAAAAACTCCATACTATGCACTGCCTGTCCTCTGTTTGCTGTCAAACTGTCTATTGCAGGAATTTTCTGCCGACCGGCAGAATTTAGTGCCGACCGGCACTATCTGGAGTGCCGATGAATCTGATAAAGTGCCGACTGGAATTTCGGAGTGCCGGTGGCAATTCTGTCTGGCCGGTGGTGCTCTGCAGGATGCAGAGAGCTTGTTCCAGCACTTTGGAAATTTTCATAAAGACAAGGCAGTACAAACAGAGGCGACAAGAGCATAGTACGGGTTTTCCGGGCAGGACGGATTCGAGCATGCATCATCTGCGCGCCCCGAGGCGGAGGCTGTGGCCACCCTCTTCATTCTTTTGCTTCCTCTTTTTTTAATTAATTAGGAAATTTTGTAATAATTTTATTTGTTCATTATTTTGGGACTGTAATATTAATTCGAACCCTCTGAGTGAGGGTAAACATGTAATAAGTGTGGGTGAGTGTGTGCATGTCTTCCAATCCCCATTTCTTTCTTCCCTTTTATTTACCAGCTTATGATGGTAGATTAGGGCATTTTTGAAATTAGCATACCTTATGATATGCATGCGTGCATTCATGCATCTGTTAACATGCACCGGGCTCGGTACATCATGCTAACCGCATTCGTATTTTCAAATTCCAAAATTGAATTCATGAATTAGTTGGTTGCATATCGTATGCCATATTTAGGTTAACCGAGCCTAACTAGAATTGCACCTTGTATGTGTTGCATTAGGCAAAATAACATGAACTAGGACACGCACATTTGCTAACTAGTTTATTGTTTTGGCACGGAGTACAATGTAAGTGGTTATGCTTTAGCATCCAACATGCGTGTGAATGTTGCCATAAGAGTATGCTTGCCATGCGGCTAAGTGTTTACATGAGATAAATTGCCTGAATGCCTGTGGGTGGAGGTCAAACTGCTTAAATTGGGATAATGCGTTAAAACTATATTTGTCAAGCCCACTAGATAGTGGCAAAACCGTCTTTTCTAAAAAGCCCACTTGAAGGTGGCAAAATCTGCATTTTAGCCTACTTGCGAGTAGCAAACCATTTTCAAAACAAACATGAAATGTTTTGTTCCAATTTGGGTGATTTGGTCTATACTTGTTTGCTGTGTGCATAACATAGTAATTCTAGGCTGATAATCGGAATAAGAACACGTAAAGTTTTCAAAAACGGATATCACGGTTAGTAGAGGCCGGTCTTCGGACCGGGCGAAAGGGGGTGCTCATAGCTGACCTTCCCCGATCGTACCCAAGCTCCCGAGCCGAGACAACTCCGGTGATGACGGACATGTGGCCTTCGGCACCGAGTCAGGGTTTCCTAAATTTCCCATTTTAAAAAATATTTAGGTGGCGACTCTGTATCTGGCAAAGCAGTCCATGTTTGGCACTACTTTTTCAAAAATCTGTTTCTCAAAACGATTTGCCAGATTTGGACTCTTTGGTTCAGACTTAGAACCGCGACAACAAAAATCGAGAGTCCGAACTGTAGTAGCATCGAGGTCCCCACGCGGGCGCGTCTACAGATACGCTAAACAGCGCGAGTGATTTGAAATGCACTAAACAGTGCAATACGCTAAACGGCGCGAGTGATTTGCAATGCACAGAACAGTGCAATACGCTAAACAGCGCGAGTGATTTGAGATGCACAAGAAAGTGCGAGTGAATGCATGTTCTATGCAAATGAGGTGCATTTTCTATGCAAGAAATAGGAGCATATTCTATGCAATATTGAAAGCATATTCTATGCAGAATCGAAAGCAAGCATATTTTATGCATGAATCATAACAATGCGCGGCACGCATGTAACAGAAGTGTATATGAAAGTGCACATTCTATGCAATGGAAGGGCATCAAACATGTACTCTAGTGCCTCCGATTTACCTTTCGGAGGACTTGGCAATACGCTCAGCTCAAAAGGGGACACCCTGTTTATATTGGCGAGAGATAACATCTGCATGTGAAACCCTCGGGTGCTGCTTGGACTGCCATTCTGACTTGAAGCAGGCTTACACTTGGGGTCGAGATACACTCGTACTCCAGAGAAGTGGCGAGGCCCGAGAAGGTGCACCTGGAGTGCAGTCTCGGAATTTTCCGAAGTTGAAACAGACTAAGATGCTCCAAATTTTCCCTCTTTTCTTTTGCTTTGCAGTCCGGAACCTATATAGCTTCAGATAGGTCCTTGTTCTACTGTTCACACTTATCGGGGGTGGACCCTGCAGTTTTATGAAAGAACAAATACTGTTTTGCACAGATGTGGAGAATGGCACAGCACTCTGAGCACAAGATGATTTTTTGGAAATTGGGAAATGAGTTCTTAACCGGGTATTGAGCCGACGACTGGCCACAGCCAAAACGACTCGACAAGGGAAAAACAAAGGTAAACAACCTAAACACATCGAGTAACACTCGAAGTGACTCAAAACAAGAATTGAGACAGACAAAATAAAACACAAGACTCAAATGTGCACATGGAGCCTATTTCCCTGAGTATTGTTTCCCACCCTTTCTCATTTGTGATTCTCACATCACTCGGCCCTCAGGCTCCGTTTTTCTGAAAAAATCCCTTTTTCTCACTTTTTCTCTCAGCGCACATCTCTCTATTCTTCAATCTCTCATTTTAAATCCCTTCCCTGGGTGCTTGATGGATAAACAGAAAGTTGTGGGCTCTTGCCCCTAGCATTCCGCTAGATTCTTCTTCTTGTTCACAACAGTGAGTTTCTCCCAGAGAAGGGCTGTGCTACAACTGGACGGGTAGCAGATCTGCAGCTGACATCGGTTGACGACGCTCTGCTGGGGAGTTTGGACGTGATCAGATCTGTCCAAATAAAGGAGTGGAATATTCTAATCCATTCCAATTTGTGCTTCGCACTTGGTTTGATACCTCGTTGCTTGGAGGATGTGAGAGTTTTCTGCCCTTTTGCGGTTAGCTTCAATGGTGCCTTTTTCCGGCAGGTATGGTGCCTTTCTTGGCAAGCATGTTAATAATGGGGAAAAGACAGAACAACTGATTCAACTGTGTCCCTAGTTCATCATTTTGACCATTTTTTGTTTTGGTTTTCTACAAAAACAATTTTGACCAATATGAGAGTTAGATTAACATACTTGTTCGATTTTTGATTTGAAAATCATGCAAGTCAGGCTATGAGCACTGAAAATTTTCCTTTTTTGGGTCCAAGAAATGGTCCAGTTTTTTGGAAAAATGGAATAATTTTCGAGAGAATAGTCAACCTCAGTAAAAATTTTGAAAAACTATTTTTGTAAACGGCCAATGCTCAACAAGCACGGAACCTACTCTTGAGATGCGTAACTTCAGATCCGAAGGAAAATTGCCCCTTGCTTGAAAAGAGCTGCATGGCAACGGAAAGTTGCCCCTTGTTTGAATGGCACCACGGCACACTGTATGGCAACGGGAAGTTGCCCCTTGTTTGGATAGCATCGCAGCGCATTGCAATCAGTCCTCAGAGTGACGATGACAACCGAACTCTCGGATACAGAGAAGGCAAAGATGATCAAAACCATTACATGGACACAGTTGATTTTGAAGTGTTTTATGGCTGCACTTCGGAATGAAGTTGCCTACGTATCCCAAAGATGAGAATCAAGCCTTACGTAGTTCGGGGTTAAGGTACACTCGGGTATTTAACCTCTCCTTTTGCGCTCTAACTTTTGCCAAGGCCGCCCTTCCGGGTTTTTAACCTTACGAGCTCTGTTTTTCTTTTCTTTTCAATTCTTTTCATTTTTTTTTTCTTTTCTTTTTTTTCTTTTTTTCTTCACTTCTTTTTTTCTTTTCTTTTTTTTCTTACTCTAACTTTTGCCTGGGTTGTCCTTCCGGGTTTTCGACCCAGCGAGCCTCTCACGGGTTAAAGTGTAGCTTTGTCCATGTCAAATGGTTCTGAGATCTCGAATCCGTCTGAATCCAGGAGAGTGACTGTTGTTCGCTGACAATGCAGGAGTCCATCCCATGGGGGCTGGATTTGCCCCTAGTGTTGTGGATAGGAACTCAGTCGTTCTTCAGCAGTACTTTCTTCTTTCTTCTCTTCTGGGGTTTGGCATTCTTGCCAGTCTTCGTTGATTTGCAGGACGACCAATCTTCGGCTCTTCGAGCACATCTGGCATTTTTGCCCCTAGTTCCAGGGATACTTCTAATCTAGCTTTGCAAGCTTCTTTTGGCGACATCTGATCCCCTTGATCTGACTTTTCTTGCCCCTAGTTTGAGGGCTGCTTCAAATCAGGCCACACAGGCCTCACATTGTGGTTGATCGTTGAACCTTCTGAATCCAAGTTCAAGGTTTGAAAATGAGGGGTCGAGTCTCGAGGCTGAGAGCGATCCTAGGCTGCACAATCTCAAGGGCGATTCCACACAGGTCTTCGCAAGATCGCGCAAAACATTTTTTTTAAAATCTTTTAAGAGAGCGACTAGTCGCTCGCGCTGAAGACAGTGTGAGACCAATCTGGATCAAGCCAGGATCCTTCTCAGTACTCACATTAACAAGCATGATCTCAATCATTAAAGGCTTACCATGCCTCTCTTTCTCTCAAAATGATCAAAATTTTGCAAAACCCGAGGAATTCCTTCCTCTTTGTTTTTATCACCGCAGTGTTTAAAAGGGGTTTTTGAAAAACTTAGGCTAATGCAATGAATTTGGCGCGCAGGAGAGTAGGCGAGATGTACTGTCAGTGCATTCAAATCCTCTAGCACAACTAACTTACACTGGAAGCAAGCATGAAAATGAGATAGCCACAGCTGTTTCATTCAGATCTGTTGGTATAACTGGCCCCTCGGCAGAAACAGACTCAAAAACAAAAACGGGTAATTACAAGACAAAACGGCATTCGAGGCAACAACCCCGGAATCACCTGGTATTCTATACAAAGGGGACTGACTCGATACAACAAGACAGACCCTTAAGCAAAAAGACTGACTCATGACAAAGAGACAGACTCAAAACAAAAGACTGACTCGATACCCAAGCCAGAATTTACAAAACTAGCGTTCACCAATGCTCAAAAATGCGTGCCAGACGCCACATCCAAAATATACCAAACGCCGCCCACAGGTGGTTCACTTTCTGATTACATACTTGCAGTATCTGTGTCCTCAAAATCCAATAATTGGGCAGTAACGGACTTGGCTGAGGTGGGCGGGAGGATAACCTCGTTGTCGATCAAATCTTGCACCTCATAACGGAGGCGGAAACAATTGTCGGTTGCATGGCCTGTCTGCTGGTGGTACGCGCAGTACTGGGCAGCATCATGCGTGGCAGGGAGATTCTTCGGGAGAGGCCGAGGCTCCAAGGGTTTAAGGTGCCCCCTCTCGGCAAGGATCTGAAGCGCCTTAGACAGCGGCATGTAGAGAGCATGAAAAACCCTATGCCCTCGGGGCAGGTATTTTGAAGTCTGAGCGTTCTTACTGGACGCACAAGCGAAAGGGTCAGCAGGCGCCACCTTGGCTTTCTGATCTTTCCCGGGTGCCGGGCTGGGAATAGGAGGAACTGTTCTGGCATGACGGGGCCTATCCTGATTTTCTGACTGACTTGAGCTACCCTCAGGCGGAGTGGGGAAAGCATCCTCCACAGTTTTTGCCACAACTGCAGATATCTATTGCTTGTTCATCCCCCCGGCTTTCAGAGCCTCGACTGCCTGCAGCAGTGGTTCAATAGGATCGGCATCTACCTTCACTTTGTCTTTTCCTCTGGCCTCAGCCTGATCGAGGGTTTGGGTTGATGCTGATATGTCATTACCATAGCTGGAGACCATCTCCGGTTGGCTAAGTTCAATCACAATTCGCCCCAACAACGGGGGCTCCTGGGGTACAAAACTCCCGGCATATGGTGCAGCTGGAGGTGAAGCTGACATTCCGTAGGCGAGATCTGCCACAGACCTCTGGAGATCACCTATCATCCCCATTAGTTCAAATGTAGTAGGCTCGCGAGCCTGATATAGCTGGGGGCCCAGACCGGGTGCGCAATAGGCGACCTGGGTGGATGTGACATGTCAATGTTGGTCTCACTTTGCAGAGTGATCCCTTGATCTAATGCAGCTGTCATAACCACGATCTCTTCTGAATTCTGCGTCATCATAAGTCCTGCCTCAGCAAGGGGGAGCACTGGCTATTCTACACCAGCTGTCCGAACTGAAAGAGACAACAAGCAGCATTTCAGCCCAAATGGATCAAACACGGGTGTAGCGGAACAACTGTACTCCACTGCTGGTCACTGTTTTCTAGAAATCACTGTCTCCGAAACTGAACCCTAATACCCGCAGATAACTGATTCTCAGTAACACTGATATTGGTGCCCTTGGGCCCGATACTCAAACTTGCAAACTGGTATGTACGTTCCTGTAGAGATACACTCTAAAAGCACATAGCAAGTAAAGAGAGCCAAAACACCCCTATGTTGGGGTAGGGTTTCCCTGTCCTATTTTGTCAGGAGCTAGGGTTTCACTATGCACGCAGCAGTTTTCAAACAACCTAACATCGGGTAAGCAACCTGTCCTAGCTTGGAATGGTCACTATGGATCCGAATATGCACTAGGTCGAATGGTCGAAAAGGGTGCCCCGGTAAAATCGGGGTTTGTGTTACCATACTGTCAGAGCCCATAACCAGTCAGCCTTACGGTCATGCCTTGACAAGACAAGCCTCCGGCAGACCGTTCAGGAATGGCAGCTGGCAAACACGTTGTCCTAGGCGCACCAATGCACATGTAATGCAAAGAGACACATAAACAAAATCAAAACAGGATATCACGAGTTCGAGTCAAGCTCTCTAAGTCCCCAGCGGAGTCGCCAGAAACTGTAGACGCGCCCCCGTGGGCCTCGTGCTACAGTTCGGACTCGATTTGTTACGGTTCTTAATCTGAACCAAAGAGTCCAAATCTGGCAAATCGTTTTGAGAAAACAGATTTTTAGAAAAAAAAGTGCCAAACATGGACTGCTTTGCCTGATACAGAGTCGCCACCTAAATATTTTAAAAAGGGAGACTTTAGGAAACCCTGACTCGGTGCCAAAGGCCACGTGTCCGTCATCACCAAAGTTGCCTTGGCTCGGCAGCTAGGGTACAATCGGGGAAGGTCAGCTATGAGCACCCCCTCTCGCCCGATCCGAAGATCGGCCTCTACTAACTGTGATATCCATTTTTGAAAACGTTATGTGTTCTTATTCCATTTATTAGCCTAACATTACTATGTTATGTGCAGAACAAACAAGTATAGACTAGATTGCCTAATTTGGAAATAAGCATTGCATATCCGTTTGTCTTGAAAAAAAACACTTTGGAATTTGCTACTCACAAGTAGGCTAAATTACAGATTTCAACGAGTTTTTTCCAACTCAGACAATCCAACCTTTACCCACAGGCATCCAAACAGTTTATCACATAAGCAGCTAGCCTCATGGTAATCATGCTATCATGGCAACACTCACACGCATGCAAGGATGCTAAAGCATAAATACTTACATCGTAATCCATGCCAAAACGAAGAACTTGTTAGCAATCAATGCATGATCCAAGTCCATGTTTGAATGTCTAATGCAATGCATACAGGATGCAATTAGAGTAGGCTCGGTTAACCTAAACATGGCATGTGAAATGCAATCGATTGATGCACGTATTCAATTTGGAATTGAAGTACAAATGCAGTTAGCATGATGTACCGAGCCCGGTGCATGCGAGACAAATGTATGGATGCACGCATGCATAGCATAAGGTATGCTAATTTAAATATGACCTATTACTAACCATCAAAGCAGGTAAGTAAAAGGAAGAAAGAAGTGGGGGTTGGAAGACATGCACACACACTCACCCACGCTTATTACAAATTTGCCCTCGCCCGGAGGGACCGAAAGAATAATACAAATCGAATAATGAATTAACTATCCTAGCTAATTTAATTATTACAAACTAACTAAGCTAGGAAAAACAGTAAACCGCCTCGGGAAGAGAGCTTAATGCAATGCGTGCTCGGTCGTGCTCGGAAGTGCACTGCCATGCCTAGGCTGCCTCTGTTTTCCTTGATATACTCCTCTGGAGACTTCCAAAGTCTCAGGATTGCTTCCCTAGACATTGGGAGACATCACCGGCTGAGTAGGATTACCACCGGCAGTGGTATGTGGTCACCGGCCATTTGTAAAGCTATCGGCCGAGGGAGGATTGCCGGTCGGCACTTGGAACTGCCGGTCGGCAACGAGTTCCTGCAGAACCTGCAATTGACAGCAACAGAGGGCAAGGCAGAGCATGGCAATACAATTCAAGCAATGTATGCATCAAGCATGTCCCTCATCAGGTTGGTGACTCAAAGAGACATGCTCCTTGGTTCTCGGACCACCAATCGCGCATTTCCATGCGTGATGGCCCAAGGGACCAAGTGTGCACATTTCGATGTCAAATGCAATGCAAACCAACAAACCAAAGGGACTCGACTTCCATCATGACTTGGTCAAGAGGTAGAGCGTGCATGCCAATGCAATGCAATCCTAATCATGTGAGCTAGCATGCAACATGAGCATACAAGCAAGTGATGTACACTAGGTACACAAACTATGCAAACAAGCAAACAATCATGCAAGGCATGAGATAATGCAACCAACAAGTATGCAAGGCACAATGTGGGTGTTTAAGCATGTAAACAAACATGTGACTTCATTCAATCATGCAAGTTCAATTATGCAACAACTCACCAATATGCTACAACATACAAGGAGTACATGCAACAAACAGAGAGATGGACTTAAACATGATTTGGGTAGCTCTAATTAGGCCCAAAACAGTGGCCAAAGTGCCATGAAATGATGGCTAAATGACATGCAAACATGCACATGTTAAAGAGCTAACACTCAAGCACAAAAAGGCAACTCTCAGGCACACTTGAAAGAGGCATAACATGGACTAATGGCATGCAAGGTAAGCGTTGAAAATCATGTTACAAAGGGTGCTAAGCCAATTAAACAAGATAAACAAGGCATGCAAACAAAGCCAAAAACCCAAGACAAGCCAAGAGGCTTCAACCAAGGCTAAATCAACCAAGCCTCACAAGGCTAAGAGGACTCAAAATAGGTCTAAAGCAGGCCTAGACAACACCCAAGGGATACCTAGATGGCATCTAAGTGGCTCAAATTCAAAAGCATGTGCAATGACCAAAACATGGAGCATGCAAGACAAGCTCACAAGGCATCAAAGGGGCATCCAAGGCAAACATACAAGCATGCAAAGGGAACTGAAATGATGCTATAAATGGTGCCAAACCATTAAAATAAGGCAAGTAATGCACGCTACACACTCACATACTTAAGGCCAACAAGCCAAAAATGCAAAGAGGTTATACAATGCATGCCATGGCAAACCCAAAAAACTATGGACAGACCTCAAACATGGAAAAATAAGCACAAAAGCTTCACAAAGCTAGACCTAAAACATGCTTGAACAATGGTTTACAACCTAAGGCATGTTAAGGCCTAAACATGGCATTACAAGGTAGGTATGCTAAGCATGCATGGTGTACCAAAACCAATTAAAAACAGAGGCATATTATGACATAATAAGCACACAAAAAAACTAAGGCATGGTCAACATGAAGCTTAGCTAGGTGCTTCCTCAAGAGGCCAAAAATGGTCTTTTTCAAGGACAACAAGGAGAGGGGGTGGCCCTCTCCTTCTTGGGACTTCAAGGAACCATCCTTACCATTGAAATCCCTCAAGATTTCAGTGGTGAGGAGGCCCAAACACCAAAGTCCCAGAGCTCACTCAAAATGGCACAAAATGGAGCCTCTCAAGGCTTAAGAGGGGTCAAACACCTTCAAACCACAAAACACTCTAAACAAACTATTTAGAGGGCCTAAAAATAGAACTTTTTTATATTATACACTAAGCTCAAAAACAGTTCTAAGATAGGCAAAAATAGTATGCAAAAATAGGGAATAAAGGAGTAAGATTGTTACCCTTGAAGACCCTCTTAACAAATGAAGCTCCAGCAGCTTCTTTGAGCTCAAAACAGCTCCCAAGCTTCAAGAACAAACCTCTGGCCCTTCAAGAATCAAGCAAAGGTGTAACACTATGTGTTTGTGTGCAATAGTAAGACACAAACACACTTATACACACACAAGAGAGAGATATAGAGATAGGATATGTATGAAACCCTAACCCTAGAACTCAAAACCTAAAATGGCTGTCTAAAATGTCTAACCCTTTTTTTTCTAACCCTAAAGCCAAGAGAGGAGGGCTCCTCTTATAGAGAAGCCAATCTTGTAAAGCTTACTCAAGAAGCTAACAAGGAAGTCATCCCTCCATACACGTGTATGGAGGGGAACAAAATGCAAGCCAGCTGTATTAAAATATCTGCAAAAGCAGATGAACAGTAGTCGGCTGCTCAAAATTGCCATTTTGACAAAATGGACTGCCGACCGGCAACAAAGAATGCTGACCGGCAATATACATTGCCGATGGAAACAAAACACCAGCCGGTGGCCTCTGGCCATGGCCGGTGATGTGTGGGGATGCCTCACAAGGCATTCCCTGCACCTCCAAGGCAAAACACAAGTGTTTGGTGCAAAACCAGACACTAAACAGTCGAGTTCGGAGATCCTGAGGCAAGGCGCGTAGCCGAGACCTCCGGGAACTCTAAACGAACACAAACATGGATGATCACCGGGTGTTCAAACGGTGACGTCCAGGTCTTGAGGACGGTCAAAAATGGGGTGTCTACAATTAGGTGTCCCTCATACATGTGTAGAATAAACCCTTACATGGCCTTCCAAAGGAGCACCTCATTCTAACATGTGTTGACCGAGTTTTAGTGGTTTTTTGGTCATATTTTGGCATGCCATGTTTCTATTTTTTGCCTGTTTAGTGGCCTCTTGAATGCTTCATATACATGCAATGTAAACCATGCTTACTAGCCTATGTTTCATGTTGTTTTGGCCTTTCATGTTAGCACTTTTTGGCCATGCCTTAAACTGATTTTGTGCATGTTTTGGACTGCCTTAGCTCTGTTTTTGGGTCTCATGGACGAATGATGCTTGTTTTGCATGCTTGTAGTACAATATCCATGCCTAGCTTTGAGATTTGAGGTCTATTTTCATGCATGTACTGAGGTATTTTCATGTTTTGGGGCCATTATGCATCATATTTCAGAGCTTACATGTATGCCATATGCCCATGATTTCCACTCTTTAAATGTGTTTGAGAGTTGTGCATGAATGCCTTGTTTTCGGACCATTGAATGAGCTTTATTTCCATGCATCTTGAGCCATCATTTTAGATCATTTTCCCACTGTCTTGGACCTGCCTAGGGTCTATTTGGGGTTGGTTTTTCCATTTGGGCATTGTTTTGTGTATCACTAGTGTAACGCACTTCACTAGTTTCGGTATTCAGGCCATCTAGCATGCATTGTGTGAAGTGTTTGCATGATTCAGGACCATTGTGCATCATGTTTCAGAGCTGGAAAATGTGTGTTTGTGTGCCATATATTTCATCCCTTGCCATGCTTTGTTAGAGTTGCATGTGGTGTCTTAGGCTCAGTCCTTTACATTCGTGCATGTTTGCATCTATTTCGGTCGTCTCATTTTTATCATATGGCTACTGATTTGAGTGTCGTTAAGGTCCACTCATCTTGGTTTAAGTCTATCTTGCATTGTGTATGCCATGTTGCAATGTGTTGTGCATGTTATGCTGTTAGCATTGTGTATGCCATGTCATGCCTTGCATTGTGTATGCTAGGTTGTTAGTCGCATTGAGTATGCCATAGGTCATGAGCATGGTGCATGCCATGCAGTGATAGCATTGCGTATGCTAGGTTGCATGTGTGCATATCATCCCTCGCATGCCAGCATGAGTACTTTGCATTGCATTTAGGGTTGCATGTTAGTCGCATTGTGTATGTCATCTCATTGCATTGTGTTTGGAGTAGGGTTAGTCCAAACACGAAAAACGAGGAATGTTTTGTATTCTAAGTGACGAAACGTGTCTCAATTCCCGGTCGCCGACACTCTGGATTACCCATGATGGAGTTTAGGTCTTGTTGTGTTTACATGTGCATTCATTTCACATTGAGTCGTGCAATTCGACTTCTCGGTCGTGCAATTCACGAGGATCAAGGATTACACTCCCTTGAGCTTGTGCAAGGATGGGGAGAGTGGGCATGCACACATTTGTTCAAAATACATTGCCTTTTCTCTCTCTAGCCTTTGTTGCAGAAAAACCAGAATCCAGGGGCTGAAAGTGGTCGGTCGGCCAGCTTTTCTGGCAAGCTGACCACCTCTCTTGGTCTCCACCACAAGGGGTGGTCGGCAGGTGGCCTCCATAGCCAAGCGATGGTTGACAACCTTCCCACAGCCTTCCCAGGGTGGAGTTTCAGCCTCTTGGAGCTTTGTGCAAGTTTCTGAAATCAGTTGCAAATAAAGGCGAGACGACGCATCGCAATGGAATTTACCAACCAGGCGTTTCGAGCATGCATGCATCCATTGTCATCCAAAACAGAGCCGAGGTAGTCGCATTCATTTAGTTTATTTGCTTACTTAGCTAATTTGTTAATTAGTTAGTGGTTGTGTAATAATTAGCTAGTTGGTTGTGTATTATTTATTCAGACCCTCCGAGTGAGGGCAATTGTGTAATAAGTGTGCGTGCGTGTGATGTATGTCTTCCAACCCCACGTTTTTCTCCCTTTTATTTACCAGCTTTCAGTGGTTAGATTAGGGCATGTTTCAATTAGCATCCTTATGCTCCGCATGTTTGCATTCATTCATCTGTCTTGCATGCACCGGGCTCGGCGCATCATACTAACTGCATTGTACTTCAATTCTGAGTTAAATACATGTTATCTATTGCATTTCATATGCCATGTTTAGAGTAGTCGAGCCTATTGTAGTTGCATTTTTGCATGTGTTGCATTAGGCATTCTAGCATTGTTAGGATTCATGCATGATTTCTAATTAGCTTCTTTCTTTGGCTCGGAGTACTCGGTAAGTGTTTATGTTTTAGCATCCTTGCATGTGTGTGAGTGACTGCCATGATAGCATGCTTACCATGAGGCTATGTGCTTATGTAATATGTCTGCCTGAATGCCTGTGGGTGAAGGTTGGATTATCTGAATTGGAATAATGCATTGACTGTGAGTTTTAAGCCCACTAGATAGTGGCAAAACCATGTTTTCTAAGCCCACCCGAGGGTGGCAAAATCTGCATTTTTAGCCTACTTGCGAGTAGCAAACCGCTTTCAAAACAAACATGAGACGTTTTATTCCAATTCAGGCGACCCAGTCTATACTTGTATGCTGTACGCATCACATAGTAAATCTAGGCTAATAACTGGAATAAGAACGCATAATGTTTTCAAAACTCGATATCATGGTTAGTAGAGGCCGATCTTTGATCTGGTGAGCGAGGTGCTCACGAAGTGACCTTCCTCAATCATACCCAAGTTCCCGAGCCGAGGCAACTTTGGTGATAACGGACACGTGGCCTTAGGCAACGAGCCAGGGTTTCCTAAATTCCCTAAAAATAAAATATTTCGGTGGCGACTCTGTATCTGGCAAAGCAGTCCATGTTTGGCACTTCTTTCTAAAAATATGTTTTCGAAAACGATTTGCCAGATTTGGATTCTTTGATGATTCATCGGTCTTGCATTGTACTCCGCGAGATTAGATACAGGACCGTGACATTGAGTCCTGAACTGTAGTAAGCCCAATATGAACAAAACGGGGGATTTCCCCCCGGGACGTTCGGGACGTCTACAGTTTCTGGCGACTCTGCTAGGGATTTAGAGAACTTGACTCGAACTCATGATATGTTGTTTTGATTACACTTATGTGTTTCTTTGCATTGCGTTTGTATTGGTGCGCTTAAGTCACAGTGCTTGCCGTCTGCTATTCCCGAACAGTTTGCTGAAGGCTCGCTTTGAGAAGCGTGCCATAAGGCTGACCGGTTACGGGCTCTGCCACAATGGGAACACAAACCCCGGTTGTTACTGGGGCACCCGGGGCACCCTTTTTGACCATTCGACCTAGTGCATATTCGGAATCCATAGTGACCATTCAAAACTAGGACATGTTGCTCACCCAATAATAGGTTGTTTGAAGCCACTGTGTGCGTAGTGAAACCCTGGCTCCTGACAAAATAGGACGGGAAAACCCTACCCCAACATAGGGGTGTTTTGGATCTTACTTGCTTGATATGTGCTGTCAGAGTGTGTCTCTACAGGTTATATGTATCAGTTTACAAGTCTGGGTATCAGGCCTGTGGGCATCAGCATTTAAGGAATCAGTTTTACCTAAGGGTATCAGTTTTGGGACAGATATTTGGGAAACAGTGATCGGTATTGAATACAGTAGTTCCGCTATGCTCATATCTATTCCATGAATTGGGCTGAGATGCTGTCTGTTTTCTCTTTTGCTAGGGTAGTCCTAGAATCATAGCTTCAGAAGGCTCCACTATCCCCCGGGTACATTGGATTTGTGCTGATAGACTTTGTCAAGTCAGAGACTCAGTTCAAGGGTAATCAGGGCCAAATAAGGCTAGTCAGGCACAGACCACCAGTACAACAGCTACCAGATCAATGATCTTTGAGCAGTCGGGTTAAGATTTCCGAGCCTACTGCAGACACAGATATACCGGTTGCTCAGTTAGATCAGGACAATGTGTCGGGTCTGGAGGAGATGGTGCGCCAACTCTAGGATAGTATGAAAGCCATGCAGCAAGACGCTTTCCGTCAAGCAGAATTCGCCAAGCAACAGGCCGTGGTCATAGCCCAACAGGCAGAGAGAATTGCCAGGTTAGAGCAGCAAATTGGAGTATCTACTTCACACCAGGCTCCTCCCCCACCAAGAGTTCCCATACTCGGGGAGGCAACCCACGTCCAGGATGATACGGACATTCCAGTCGGGCCATCTCCGCTTCCGGTTCTACCCCAGCTATCCAAGACACCCATCAACCTACTAGACTCCCCTTTTGAGTTCGAGACGGATCCAACGGCGCTAAAAATGGGCAAGCTTGAAAAGATGTTCAAGAAGGCTCAAGGCATGAAATCCATTTTGGACATAGAGGATGGCTATACCGACTTAGTGGTGACATTATCGGATCGGTTCAAGATGCCACATATCGATCGATTTGATGGCTCTGATGACCCAATGGTGCACCTCCAACTATTTTCTGATATCCTGAGGCCAATGGGTTTGACCACAGCCCAGAAGCTGTCACTATTTGGCCGAACCCTGTCTGGGATAGCCGTAATCTGGTATGCGAAATTGGAGAACTCTGTGAAATAGAATTGGGAAGAGTTGGCTGAGGCCTTCAGTGATCAATACTCCTACAACACACAGATTGAGGTCACAACTCGTGACCTTGAAGTCACCCGCCAAGAGCCAAAGGAGGGTTTCTCAGAGTTCATGGCGAGATGGAGAGCGAAGGCCTCAATGATGACTACAAGGCCTTCCGACAACGATCAGATCAGGACGATTGTTCGGAATCTGCATGGCAAGTTACTGTAAAAGATGGTCGTTCTACCTCTGTTTACCTTTCCAGCCCTTCATGAAATGGGGGTTCAAATCGAGAATGCCATCAGACAAGGGATCTTTGCAGAAGATAATGAGCCTTTGAAGAGGAATGTTGCTCGCAGTTCCAATGCTACTACTAATGGTAGCATAGCTACGAAATGCTCAGAAGTAGACACTATCACCACTTCCCTCAATGGCCAAAAACCAACCACTTCAACTCGGCCCCAAGCCCAAAAATTTCATCCTCTTTACATGAGTCTCTCTCAAGCTTTGAAAAAGCTGCGAGAAGAAGGACACCTAGAACTCCTAGAACTCCTAGAACCCCAACCCCTTCAAACCCTCTTCCACCAAGATATAACCGAGCTAAATACTGTGCCTATCATCAACAGCACGGTCATGATACGAATTGTTGCATCCGCCTCCGTCATAAGATTCAAAATCTTATTGACGAAGAGACCCTAGCTCCACCCAAAGGACCTCAGGTTAGTACTGACTCGTCACCTCCCCACCTCAACCTCATCCATACACTACCATCCACCTTCAACCCCAGCATATACATCACCCCAGCCCATCTACCCAAGCCTGAGGTGTTCATTCCAGAAAGCATGGACTTATGCATGATGGATGCACCTGGACCCCAATCATCTTAAACCTGTGAGCCCACTACTTCTGAGCTAAAGAGAATGATCGAAGATCTTCAGAGAACTGTGACAGATCTGGCTTCCGGGACATTGGCTCGGTCATCGACCACACCACGTATCGAGAATTTCATGACAAAAGGCTTCCCAATCTTGGGATTGGCTGCATTTGAAGATGGCCAATCCCTTGGCATAGTGGAGGCCAGCGGTAAGAACAAGGTCGGGATGGGCATTGGTCCCCACCTTCAGTGGGCTGTTGAGGCTTTGAAAGCCGAAGGGTAGGATAAACAGCAAGTAATTGCAGTTGTTGCAAAGATTGTGGATGGCACTTTTGCTACTCAGAATGAGAGCAGTTTGAATCAAGGGGCAAGTCGGGAGAAGGGTCGTTGTATCAGAAACATTCGTTTTAGCTATAATCCTGCACTCGGAAGAAATCAGCAAACCCAGTCAGCGCCTGCCAATCCCTTTACTGGTGCGCCCAACAAAAACCCACAAACCTCGAAGTATCTACCCTGAGGTATCAGAAGGTCTTCCATGCCCTCTATATGTCTTTGTCCAAAGCTCTCCAAATCCTTGTTGGACAAGGCCATCTCAAACCCCTTGAGCCTCGGCCTGTCCCGAATCCTCTTTCGCCTGCACATGTTGCTGCCCAGTACTGTGCCTTCCATCAACAAACCGGTCATGACACTGACAGTTGCATCCGTCTTTGACACGAGATACAAAATTTGATTGACAACAACGCCATCACTGCACCAGTCTCGCAAAGTCTATCGGCACTGGATCGGTGAATGTGGGGGATAATGTGATGTGATCGGGGGGATGAACTACCTGCGAGCGGCGCTCGATTAACTCTAGACATGGGAATGGCACGCACTGTTCTGAGCAATATGCAAACACCAATTTTTGTGCTTTCTGACTTGGGTATTG
The DNA here is from genome assembly GCF_055761805.1 of Camellia sinensis. Lineage (NCBI taxonomy): Eukaryota > Viridiplantae > Streptophyta > Magnoliopsida > Ericales > Theaceae > Camellia > Camellia sinensis. Next base: position 477,724 of record NW_028128989.1, on the reverse strand, counting down.
AGTCAGTTTTGTTGTTTTGTATAGAGTCAGTCTTTTCTTACTGAGTCAGTTGGGTCTGTCTTGTTGTATCGAGTTGGTCCTGTTTTGTTGTAGTCGGGTGATTTCGGGGGTATTACCTCGGACATCACTTGCTTGTTTTGTGTTTGTCTTTTCATTTTCTTTTGAGTCTGTTTCTACCTTGGAGCCAGTTACACCTGAAGATCTGAATGAAACAGCTGTGGCTTTTTATGCTTTTGTGCTTGCTTCTGCCTTGTGCCAGTTGTGCTAGAAAATTTGAATGAAACATCAGTGCTTTTCACCTGCTTTTCTGTGCCTTAAAATCATTGCATTGACCTAAGTTTTTCAAAAAAAAAAAATTTTTTGAACACTGTGGTGAAAACAAAGAGGAAGGAATTCCTCGGGTTTTGCAAAAATTTAATCAATTGAGAGAAAGACAGGCATGCTAAGCCTTTAATGATTGAGATCATGCTTGTTAATGTGAGTACTGAGAAGGATCCTGGCTTGATTCGGATTGGTTCTACACTGTCTTCAGCGCAAGCGATTTGTTACTTTCTTAAAAAATTTCAAAAAAATGTTCTGCGCGGTCCTGCGAAGACCTGTGTGGAATCGCTCTTGAGATCGTACAGCTTAGGATCGCTCTCAGCCTCGAGACTCAACCCCTTGCTTTCAAACCTCGAACTCGGACTCAGAAAGTTCAAAGGTCAACCACAATGTGAGGCCTGTGTGGCCAGGTTTGAAGCAGTCCTCGAACAAGAGGCAAGAAAAGTCAGATCAAGAAGATCAGGTGTTATCAAAAGAAGCTTGCAAAGCTGGATCAGAAATAGCCCTTGAACTAGGGGCAAAAATGTCAGGCGTGCTCGAAGAGCCAAAGATGGATCATTCTACAGACCAATGAAGACTGGCAAGAATGCCAAATCCCAGAAGGGAGGAAAGAAGAAAGTTTTTGCTGAAGGACAACTGAGTTCCTATCCACAACACTAGGGGCAAATTCAGCCCCCCGATGGATGGACTCCTACATCGTCAGCGAACAACAGCCACTCTCCTAGATTCAGATGACTTCAAGATCTCAAAACCATTTGACATGGACAAAGCTACACTTTTACCCTTGAGAGGCTCGCTAGGCCGAAAACCCAGAAGGGCGACCCAGGCAAAAGTTAGAGCAAGAAAAAGAAGAAAAAGAACAAAAAAAAGAAATAAAGAAAAAAGATAAAAAGATAAAAAAATGATGGAAAAAGAAGAAAATAAAAGAAAAAAAAGGAAAAAGATGAAAAGAAAGAAAAGAAATGAAAATGAATTGAAGAACATAGCTCGCAAAGTTGAAAACCCAGAAAGGGCGGCCTTGGCAAAAGTTAGAGCGCAAAAGGTGAGGGTTAATACACAAGTGTACCTTACCCCGAACTACATAAGGTTTGATTCCCATCTGTGGGATACGTAGGCAATTTCATTCTGAAGTCCAGCCATACAACACTTCAAATCAATTGTGTCAATGTAATGGTTTTGATCATCTTGGTCTTCTCTGTATCCGAGAGTTCGGTCGTGATCGTCACTTTGAAGACTGAGTACAGTGTGCTGCGGTGCTATTCAAACAAAGGGCAACTTTCCGTTGCCATACAGCGTGCTGCGGTGCCATTCAGACAAAAGGCAACTTTCCGTTGCCATGCTGTGTCCTTCAGCCAAGGGGCAATTTTTCATTGTTAGGGATCCGAGGTTGTGCATCTCAAGAGTAGGTTCCGTGCTCGTTGAGCAGTGACTAATTTGAAAAAACAATTTTTGAGAATTTTTACTAAGGTTAACTAATTCTCTCGAAAATTATCCCATTTTTCCAAAACTGGACCATTTCTTGGACCCAAAAAAGGAAAATTTTCAGTGCTCATAGCCTGACTTGCATGAGTTTAAATCAGAAAATCGAACAAGCATGTTAATCTAACTCTCATGTTGGTCAAAATGGTTTTAGTAGAACGCAAAAAAAAAAAAAAAAAAAAAAAAAAAAAAAAAAAAGTCAAAATGATGAACTAGGGGCACAGTTGAGTCAAGTGTTCAGTCTTTCCCCTATTGTCAACATACTTGCCAAGAAGGGCACTCTACCTGCCGGAAAGGGCATAGCTGAAGTTGTCAACGAAGGACTGAAAACTCTCTCATCCTCCGAGCAACGAGGTATCAAGCCAAGTGCGAAGCACGAACTAGAATGGGTCAGGATATTCCATTCCCTCATCTGGATAGATCTGATCACGTCCAAACTCCCCAGCAGAGAATCGTCAACCGATGTCAGCTGCAGATTTGCTGCACACCCAACTGTGGCGCAACCCCTCTGTGGGAGAAACTCACTGTTGTGAACAAGAATAAGAATCTGGTAGAATACCAGGGGCAAGAGCCCTCAACTTTCGGTTTGTCCATCAACCACCCAGGGGAGGGATAAAAAATGAGAGATTGAAGAATAGAGAGATGTGCGCTGAGGGAAAAAGTGAGAAAATGGCTTTTTTCAGAAAAAAACAGAGCCTGAGAGCCGAGTGATGTGAGAATCACAAATGAGAAAAGATGGAAAACAGTACCCGGAGAAAATGGCTCCTCGTGCATCGAGAGGTCTCTTGTCTTTGTAGCACAGCTGAGTGTTGTGTCTGTGAGTTTTGTTTGTCTCGATTCTTGCTTTGAGTCGTTTGAGTGTCAACAGATATGTTTAGGTTGTTTTATCTTGTTTTTCCTTTGTTGAGTTGTGTTTAGGTTGTTCTACCATTGTTTTCCGTTGTTGAGTCGTTTTGGCTGTGGTCAGTTGTAGGCACAATACCCGGTTAAGAACCCTTTTCTCATTTCAATTTCAAAAATGAATCGTTTTGTGCTCAAAGTGTTGTGTCGTTCTCCATATTTGTGCAAAACAGGATTTGTTATTTCATAAAACCGCAGGGTTCAACCCAGGTCATGTGAGAACTGCAAAACAAGGACCAATCTGAAGCTATATAGGTTTCGGACTGCAAAGCAAAAGAAAAGAGCAAAAATCGAAGCATCTGAGTGTGCTTCAACTTCATAAAATTCCGAGATTGTATTCAGAATGTACCTTGTCAAGCCTTGTCAATGCTCCGAAGTATGAGTGTGCCTCTACCTCAAGCACAAGATCAAGACTGCTTCAAATTATGCACCCTTCCACCCGCATTGTTATGCACTCTTCCATTTGTATTGTCATGCACACCTTACTTGCATTTATTTGCATCCTATGTTATCTTCTATCGTTTATCCTTTTACACCGAGCTGCGTTTAGGATCGTTGTCCTCTGGGACGTTCTCAGGTTGCACCGAGCACGCACTTGATGATTTGTTTCAGACCTCCTCTCACGATTTCAACATGGTTTGAGTGTCCCTTTCCTCACACGATTTCAGCGTGTTTGGAATTTATCCCAGGTTGCGTTGTAGATGCGTTGGGTGGGTTGTTGGACCTCCTCTCACGATTTCAGCGTGGTTTGAGTGTCCCATTCCTCTCACGATTTCAGCGTGTTTGGAATTTATCCCAGGCTGAGTTGTAGATGCGCTGGGTGGGTTGTTGGACCTTCTCTCACGATTTCAGCGTGGTTTGAGTGTCCCTTTCCTCACACGATTTCAGCATGTTTGGAATTTATCCCTGGTTGCGTTTTAGACGCGCTGGGCAGGTTGCTGGACCTCCTCTCACAATTTCAGCGTGGTTTGAGTGTCCCCTTCCTCTCACGATTTCAGCGTGTTTGGAATTTATCTCAGGTTGCGTTGTAGACGTGTTGGGCGGGTTGTTGGACCTCCTCTCACGATTTCAGCATGGTTTGAGTGTCCCTTTCCGCACACGATTTTAGCATGTTTGGAATTCATCTCAGTTTGTGTTTGGTACACACCTGGGCGGGTTGTTTGGGACCTACTTTCACGATTTCAGCGTGGTTTGAGTGTCTCTTTCCTCACACGATTTCAGCATGTTTGGAATTTATCCCATGTTGCGTTGTAGACGCGCTGGGTGGGTTGTTGGACCTCCTCTCACGATTTCAGCATGTTCAGAATTTATCCCAGGTTGCGTTGTAGACGCGCTGGGCAGGTTGTTGGACCTCCTCTCACGATTTCAGTGTGGTTTAAGTGTCCCCTTCCTCTCACGAGGTCAGCGTGTTTGGAATTTATCCCAGGTTGCATTGTAGATGCTTGGGCGGGTTGTTGGACCTCCTCTCACGATTTCAGCGTGGTTTGAGTGTCCCCTTCCTCTCATGATTTCAGCGTGTTTGGAATTTATCCCAGGTTGCGTTGTAGACGTGTTGGGCGGGTTGTTGGACCTCCTCTCATGATTTCAGCGTGGTTTGAGTGTCCCTTTCCACACACGATTTCAACGTGTTTGGAATTTATCCCATCTTGTATTGTAGACGCGTTAGGCGGGTTATTGGACCTCCTCTCACGATTTCAGCGTGGTTTGAGTGTCCCTTTCCTTACACGATTTCAGCGTGTTTGGAATTTATCGCAGGTTGCGTCGTAGATGCGTTGGGCGGGTTGTTGGACCTCTTTTCACGATTTCAGCGTGGTTTGAGTGTCCCTTTCCTCACACGATTTCAGCGTGTTTGGAATTTATCCCAGGTTGCGTTGCAGATGCACTGGGTGGGTTGTTGAACCTCCTCTCACAATTTCAGCGTGGTTTGAGTGTCCCATTCATCTCACGATTTCAGCGCGTTTGGAATTTATCCCAGGTTGCGTTGTTGACGTGCTGGGCGGGTTGTTGGACCTCCTCTCACGATTTCAGCATGGTTTGAGTGTCCCTTTCCTCACACGATTTCAGCGTGTTTGGAATTCATCTCAGTTTGTGTTTGGTACACACCTGGGCGGGTTGTTTTGGACCTCCTTTCACGATTTCAGCGTGGTTTTAGTGTTTTTTTCCTCACACTATTTCAGCGTGTTTGGAATTTATCCCAGGTTGCGTTGTAGACGCGCTGGGCGGGTTGTTGGACCTCCTCTCACGATTTCAGCGTGGCTTGAGTGTCCATTTCCTCTCACGATTTCAGCATGTTTAGAATTTATCCCAGGTTGCATTGTAGATGCGCTGGGCGGGTTGTTGGACCTCCTCTCACGATTTCAGCGTGGTTTGAGTGTCCCCTTCCTCTCACGATTTCAGCGTGGTTTGAGCAACGTCGAGATCATCTAGACCATACCATTCACCAGAGGGAGCACCAAGTGTTGGATAGGCTTGTCTCCTCCCTATTCTTCCCAGAAATCAAGGCCATGAGTCCTCCCAAGAAATTCATCCCACCAAAGTTCATGTCGTACAATAAGAAGTCAGACCCATTGACTCGCATCAACCATTATAGACAGATGATGTCCCTATAGAGCCAAGACGAAGCGCTGATGTGCAAAGTCTTCCCGTCCAGCTTGGGAGAATCCAGACTTCGATGGTTCGATTGACTCCCCACTGGATCAATTTATGACTGGAAGCAGCTCTCCCAAGAGTTCCTAGCCAGGTTCGTCTCCAACACTAAGATCCCAAAAGAGCCGGATACACTGTTCGTTCTCCGAAAGGAACAGGAAGAAACACTACGCAATTATGCTGGGAGGTATTGGGAAGAGTACAATGACCTGGAGGAAAATGTTTGCAGTGAGCAGATGGTTGTTATGTCTTTCAAACATGGTTTGCGCCCGGAAAGTAAGTTGAGACAGTCACTTACCAAGCGCTCGGCCACAGCGTTGAAAAATCAACATGCCAGGATTAAGTAGTATGCTCGCCTCAAAGATGACCAAATCCCCATTGAGGTAGCATTAACAGAATAAACAGCTCGGCACAAGAAAAGAACGGACCGAGGGGAACAACGAGGACTCACAGTGAACGAGGTGGATAAGTCCAAGTCTCACGAAGCAATCGTGACCGTATTCAAAGAACCAATCTATCGCATTTTGGAAAATATCAAGAGAGAGCCCTTCTTTATTTGGCCGCCGAAAATGTTGGGGGATCCAGCTCGGCGTAATCAGAAGCTCAGATGCACCTGTCATCAAGATAGGGGGCATATGACTCAGAATTACAGAGCACTGAAGCAACACCTGGAAGACTTAGTAGCGGCTGGACACCTCCGAGACTACATTGATCAGGATAAAGCAGTGGCCGAACAGGGGTACCCACCACCAGAACCGAACAACGAGCACCCACCTCGGCTGGTAATAAATGTGATTCATGGAACAACGACCCAGAAGAGTGAAGAGGCACGAAAAGAAGAAATTGCTAAGGTTGTGCAAATTCAACAAGTCATGTCAGTAGAGCCCATATCGAAAAAGGTACGCGCAGTACCCAAGTCCTCCTTGTGCATTATTTCATTTACTAGAAAGGATTTAGAAGGCATACAACACCCATATACTGATGCACTGATTATTATTGTGGGAATCGGGAAACAGTTTGATGTAAAATAAGTCCTGGTAGATCAAGGCAGTACAACAGACATATTATATTATGACTTGTTCCGAAAGCTCAGTCCCTCTGAGCAGCACCTCACCCCACCTGCAGCTCTATTAGTCGCCTTCAATTCGCAGCTAGAATGACCACTTGGCAGAATAGTGTTGCCGGTTGTGGCAGGAACGAAAACCCTCCAGATAGAGTTTTTAGTTATCAATACACCTTCTCCTTACAACACCATACTTAGCCGTCCATGGATTCACCAAATGGAGGCGGTCCCTTCGACCTACCACCAGCTCATCTGTTTCCCAACGGAACGCGGAGTAGTAGAGTAAATCTCAAGAGACCAAGTTGTGTCCAAACATTGCTTCATGGTGGCAATGAAGGCTAAACAACTTTACAACCGGGTACAGACAGTGGAAGTGGCCGAACAGCCAGTCTTGGAAGATGTACGGGGAGCCCCAGAGAAAAAGATGGTAGAGGATTTAGAGAAAGTCCTGGTAAAGGAGGATGATCCAGAAAAGTACTTCCTTATCGATACCTCGCAAGGCGTTGTTGAGAAACTTCAGCTGCTGGAATTGCTGAAGGAAAATATGGTGCTATTCGCATGGTTAGCATATGATACTCCAGGGTTGAACCCAGAATTTGCTTGCCACAAACTCAACATCAACCCTTCCGCTTGGCCCGTCGTGCAGAAAAGTCGAAGATCCTTAGTTGAGCACACTGAAGCAGTAATTGTCGAGGTTGAAAAACTCCTAGCTTTGGGAGCGATCAAAGAAGTTCAGTACCCACAATGGATGTCCAACACAGTTGTTGTAAAAAAGAAGAACAAAAAATGGAGAGTCTGCGTAAACTTCACCTGTGTAATCAGAGCTTGTCCCAAGGACACTTTTCCTCTACCTTGCATCGATCAACTAGTAGACTCAACAGCAAGGCTTGAGCATATAAGCTTTCTGGACGCTTATAGCGCCTATCACCAGATACCACTGTTTAACCCAGATCAGGAGAAGACATCGTTCACCACTCCAAGGGGCACTTATTGCTATAGAGTAATGCTGTTCGGCCTCAAGAACGCTGGCGAATGATCACTCGAATGTTCAAGGACCAACTCAGAAAAATCATGGAAAGTTACATAGATGATATGGTAGTAAAAAGCAAGCTCGCTACAAACCACCTTATAGACTTAAGAGAAGTTTTTGGTATCCTAAAAAACCATAAGCTTCACCTTAATGCCTCGAAATGTGCCTTCGGGGTAGGAACAAGGAAGTTCTTGGGGTACATGGTCACTCACAAAGGAATCGAGGCAAATCCGGACCAAATTAAAGTAATACAAGAGCTTCAAGTACCAACAAAGGCTAAAGAGCTATAGAAGTTGGCCGGAATGGCGGCCACCCTGAATCGGTTCATCAGCAAGTCTTTAGATCGGATGAAGCCCTTCTTCCAGCTACTGAGAAAAAAGGCAGCATTTGAATGGAGCCCTTAGTGTACCGAAGCATTGTAAAATCTCAAAAGATACCTCAGTACACCACCTCTTCTGTCCACTCCAGAACTAGGGGAGGAGTTGTACCTATATCTAGTAGTCTCTGATCACGCCGTAAGCACGGTATTGATTCAAGATGTTAACAAGGAACAAAGGCCAGTATACTATGTTAGTACGACTCTACTAGATTCTAAGACACGGTATCTACCCTTGGAAAAGTTAGCTTACGTATTGCTTATCGCCTTAAGAAAGTTGCAACATTACTTCCAGGGGCATACCATCAATGTCCTCACTGAATTCCCCCTCAGATCTGTATTTAGTCGAGCTAATTTCTCTGGCCGAACAGCGAAATGAGCGGTAGAACTTGGTGAGTTTGACATTCGGTATCAACCCAGGATAGCAATCAAGGCCCAGGTCTTGGCAGATTTCGTCACAGAATTCACTCCCACCCAGAGTACCGAGCCTGAGAATTTCAGTTCAGCACAGGCGCCACAGACCACTGAATTGGGAAAGCAATGCGCTTCAAAAGCATGGAAACTCTTTATTGGAAACATTTGGCAGCTCTATGCCGACGGATCATCCAATAACCGAGGCTTGGGAGCAGGGGTAGTACTTATGTCACCAGAGGGATTTATTTGGAAGCAGACTCTTAGGCTCGGTTGGAAGGCTTCTAACAATGAGGCAAAATACGAAGCACTCTTGGCTTGCTTACGTAATGCTGAACACTTCAATGCAGAGCAACTTCTTGTTTTCAGTGATTCTCAATTGGTAGTAAACTAGCTTTTTGGGGTCTATGAAGCACGAGATGAAAGAATAGCTATCTATGCAAGCAAGACCAAGGATCTACGCAAAAAATTTTGATCCATGTAAGTGGAACGAATCAGTTGGGACAAAAACAGCCATGTTGATACTCTGGCCTTCTCGACTCATCTGTAGATACCAAAGACGCTAGAAGAGTTTGGATTGAGTTCGTGCCAGAACCAAGCATTGCATCTCCAGTCCTCTACAACAACCTAGAGGCAAGCTGGATGGATCCGATACTTGTTTTTCTGAAATCTGGCACTCTCCCCGAAGATAAAAAGGAAGCCAACAAAATCCGACATAGGTCTGCTCGGTTCTGGGTCTCACCATCTGGTAAGCTATACAGACGTTCTTATCTCGGTCCTTATCTTTTATGTATGCATCCAAATCTAGTCAAAATGTTCTCTATGAAATTCATGATAGGATTTATGGATGTCACGTTCATGGAAGGTCACTGGCGCACCGAGCCCTCACTCATGGGTATTGCTGGCCACGAATGCAACAAGATGCACAGCAGTACGTTCAGAAGTGTGATAAATGTCAGAGGTTTGCTCCACTAATTCATCAACCAGCCAAAACTCTCACTCTACTCAACAGCCCACGGCCCTTTGCCCAATGCGATCTGGATATTGTCGGACCGTTTTCACGAGGCACTAGGAATAGGTGATTCTTCATCGCTGCAACAAACTATTTCACTAAGTGGGTTGAAGTCGAAGCACTGGCAAGTATCAAAGAAGCAGACACAAAGCTGTTTGTCATGAGGAACGTCGTGGTCCGTTTCGGCATCCCGCGGGTGCTGATTGCAGATACTGGAACACAGTTTGATGGAAAGATCTTCAGAAAGTTTTGTGTTGACCTCATAATTGGGTATAGAAACTCTTCTCCAGGCTACCCACAAAGTAATGGGCAAGCAGAAGCGTTGAACAAAGCCATCATCAACGGAGTAAAGAAGCGGCTCGAACATGCAAAAGGAAAATGGGTTGAAGAGTTACCCCACGTGCTATGGGCTTACTGAACCACGACACGACGCTCAGCGAGGGAAACACCTTACTCCCTAACTTATGGAATGAAGGCCATTATCCCACTCGAAGTAGGTCTCCCAACCTTCTGGCCTAAATTGTTTGAAAGCACAAGTAATGAGGAAGCTATTGGACAAGCACTGGATATGGCAAAAGGCCGAAGAGAACCCGCACTGATAAGACTTATACCATATCAACAGTAGCTCATCAAAAGTTTCAACCAAAAAGTTTTCCGAAGGCAATTCACACCTGGAGAACTGGTTTGAGGAAAGTTATAGATCACAAAAGGATGCCTAGAGAAGGAAAAATTGGGCCTAACTGGGAAGTCTGTACAAAGTCACATTGGCGCTGGAAGTGGAGCTTACTACCTAGAGGATCTCAAAGGCAGAGCCATACCCTGGCCTTGGAATGTAGGGAATCTCAAGAAATACTATCAATAGAATTAACTCCCAAATTCTCTATCAGAATGTAAAGACATTTATGTTTTGACCAATGCAAATGCCTCCCCACTTCTCTCAAATTTATCAAATTTTTGTAATTAGCTTTGGTATTCACCAAACGAAAATAGCTTTGATGTTTATCAAACGGAATTAACTTTGGTACTTACAAAACGGAAATTGGCACTTATTCGGATTCTCCTGAATGATGGCAGATATGTAATTGCATTGTTTACTTCTCATTTCTCATGCATTAGGGTTCAAACACTTAGATACTTATTCCGATTTTCCTGCATGATGACAGATATGTAATTATGGTGTTTACTTCTCATTTCTCATACGTTAGGGTTCGAACACTCAGACACTTGTTCGGACCCTCGTGCATGATGGCAGATATGTAATTATGGTGTTTATTTGCCATTTCTGATGCATTAGGATTCAGACACTCAGACACTTATTCGGATTCTCCTGCATGATGGCAGATATATAATTATGGTGTTTACTTACCATTTCTCATGCTTTAGGGTTCGAACACTTGGACACTTATTTGGATTCTAGTGCATGATGGTAGATATGTAATTACGGTGTCTACTTACAATTTCTAACGCGTTAGGGTTCGAACACTTGGACGCTTATTCGTACCTTCTTGCATGGTGGCAGATATGTAATTACGCTGTTTATTTACCATTTTTCATGGATTATGGTTCGAACACTCGGACACATAGTCGGATTCTCCTCCATAATGGAAGATATGTAATTCCGGTGTTTACTTTCCATTTCTCATGCATTAGCGTTCGAACACTCGGACACTTATTCGGACCCTCTTCCATGATAACAGATATGTAATTATGTTGTTTACTTACCATTTCTCATGCATTAGGGTTCCAACACTCGGACACTTATTCGGATTCTCTTGCATGATGGCAAATATGTAATTATGATGTTTACTTACCGTTTCTCAAGCATTAGGGTTCGAACACTCGGACACTTATTCAGATTCTCCTGAATGATGACAGATATGTCGTTACGGTGTTTATTTTCGATTTCTCATGCATTAGGGTTCTAATACTCGAATACTTATTCGGACCCTCTTGCGTGTCGGCATATATGCAATTAAGGTGTTTACTTACCATTTCTCAAGCATTAGGGTTCGAACAGTCGGACACCTTTTCGGATTCTCCAACGTGATGGCGGATATGTAATTATGGTGTTTACCTACCATTTCTCATGCATTAGGGTTCGAACATTCAGACACTTATTCGGATTCTCCTGCATGATGGCAGATATGTAATTACGGTGTTTACTTTCCATTTCACATGCATTACGGTTCGAACACTTGGACACTTATTCGGATTCTCCTGCATGATGACAGATATGAAATTATGTTGTTTACTTACCTTTTCTCAGGCATTAGGGTTCGAACACTCTGACACTTATTCAGATTCTCCTCCACGATGGCAGATATGTAGTTACGGTGTTTACTTACCATTTCTCATGCATTGGGGTTCGAACACTCGGACACTTACTCGGATTCTCTAGCATGATGGCAAGTATGTAATTACGGTGTTTACTTACCATTTATCATGCACTAGGGTTCGAACACTCGGACACTTATTCGGACCCTCTTGTATGATGGCAGATATGTAATTATGGTGTTCACTTACCATTTCTCCTGCATTAGGGTTCGAACACACGGACAATTATTCGGAATTTTCTGTATGATGGCAGATATGTAATTATGGTGATTATTTACCATTTCTCGTGCGTTAGGGTTCAAACACTCGGACACTTATTCAGATTCTCTCATTTAATGGTAGATTTGTAATTATGGTCTTTACTTACCATTTCTCATGCATTTCGGATCAAACCCTTAGACACTTATTCAGATTCCCCTACGTGATGGCAGATATGTAATTGTGGTGTTTACTTACCATTTCTCATGCATTGGGTTCGAACACTCGGACACGTGTTTGGATTCTCCAGCATGGTGGCAGATATTTAGTTACGGTGTTCATTTACCATTTCTCATGCATTAGGATTCGAACACTTGGACACTTATTCGGATTCTCTAGCATGATGGCAGGTATGTAATTATGGGGTTTACTTACCATTTCTCATGCATTAGGGTTCGAACAATCGGACACTTATTCGGACCCTTTTGCATGATGGCAAATATGTACTTATGGTGTTCACTTACCATTTCTCATGCATTAGGGTTCGAACAGTCGGACAGTTATTCAGATTCTTCTGTATAATGGCAGATATGTAATTATGGTGTTTAATTACCATTTGTCATGCATTAGGGTTCAAACAATCGGACACTTATTCGGATTCTCTCGCATGATGGCAGATATGTAATTATGGTGTTTACTTACCATTTCTCATGCATTTGGGATCGAACAGTCAGACCCTTATTCAGATTCTCATGCATAATGGTAGATATGCAATAGTGGTGTTCAATCACCATTTCTCATGCGTTAGGGTTCGAACACTCCGACACTTATTCGGATTCTCCTGCAAGATGGCAGATATGTAGTTACGGTGTTTACTTACCATTTCTCATGCATAGGGTTCTAACACTCGGATACTTATTCAGATTCTCCTGCACGGTGGCAGATATGTAATTATGTTGTTTACTTACCATTTCTCGTGCATTACGGTTCGAACACTCGGGAAATTATTCGGATTCTCTAGCATGGTGGCAGATATGTAATTACGGGGTTTACTTACCATTTCTCATGCGTTAGGGTTTTAACACTCGAACACTTATTTGGACCTTCTTGCATAATGACAGATGTGTAATTATGGTGTTTACTTACCATGTCTCATGCATTAGATTTCGATCACTCGGACAGTTATTCAGATTCTTCTATACGATTGCAGATATGTAATTATGGTGTTTATTTACCATTTCTCAAACATTAGGTTCAAACAGTCGGACGGTTATTCGGATTCTCTTGCATGATGGCAGATATGTAATTATGGTGTTTACTTATCATTTCTCATGTGTTAGGGTTCGACACTCGGATACTTTTTCGGACCCTCTTGCATGATGGCAGACATGTAATTATGGTGTTTACTTACCATTTCTCATGCATTAGGGTTCGAACACTCGGACACTCATTCGGATTCGCCTGCATGGTGGCAGATATGTAATTACAGTATTTAGTTATCATTTCTCATGCATTAGGGTTCGAACACTCAGATACTAATTCAGATTCTTAAGCATGATGATAGATATGTAATCAGGCTATTTATTTAATATTTCTCATGCACTATGGTTCGAACACTCTGACACTTATTCGGATGCTCCTAAGTGATGGCAGATATGTAATTAAGGTGTTTACTTTCCATTTCTCATGCATTACGGTTCGAACATTCGGACACTTATTCAGGCCCTATTGCATGATAGTAGATATGTAATTCGGGTGTTTACTTACCATTTCTCATGCGTTTGGATTTGAACACTCGGACAGTTATTCGGATTCTTCCACATGATGGCGGATATGTAATTATGGTGTTTAATTACCATTTCTCATGCATTAGAGTTCGAACATTCAGACACTTATTCGGATTCTCCTGCAGGATGGCATAAACGTAGTTACGATGTTTATTTACCATTTATCATGCATTAGGGTTCTAAGACTCGGATACTTATTCGGGCCCTCTTGCATGATGGAAAATATGTAATTACAGTGTTTACTTACCATTTCTCATACATTATGGTTCGAACACATGGACACTTATTCGGATTCTCCTGCGTGATAACGGATATGTAATTACGGTGTTTACTTACCATTTGTCATACATTAGGGTTCGAACACTCGAACACTTATTCGGATTCTCCTGCATGATGGTGGATATGTAATTGTGGGGTTTACTTAACATTTCTCATGCATTAGGGTTCGAACACTCGGACACTTACTCGGATTCTCCTCCAAGATGGCAGATATGTAATTACGGTGATTACTTTCCATTTCTCATGCATTAGGGTTAGAACCCTTGGACACTAATTCAGACCGTCTTGCATGATGGCATATATGTAATTATGGTGTTTACCTACCATTTCTCATGCATTAAGGTTCGAACACTAGGACAGTTATTCGGATTCTTCTGCAAGATGGCAGATATGTAATTATGGTGTTTATTTACCATTTCTCATGCATTAGGGATCCAACACTCAGGCACTTATTCAGATTCTCCTACATGATGGCAGATATGAAATTATGGTGTTTACTTACCATTTCTCATGCATTAGGGTTCGAACACTCGGACACTTATTCTGACCATCTTGCATGATGGCAGATATGTAATTATGGTGTTTACTTACAATTTCTCAAGCATTAGGGCTCGAACACTCGGAAACTTATTCGGAATCTCCTGCTTGATGGCAAATATGTAATTGCGGTGGTTACTTACCATTTCTATTGCATTAGGGTTCAAACCCTCGGATACAGATTTGGATGCTCCTGCATGATGGCAAATATGTACTTATGGTGGTTACTTACCATTTCTCATCCGTTAGGGTTCGAACACTCGGATACATATTCAGATTATCCTACATGATGGCATATATGTAATTACAGTGTTTACTTACCATTTCTCATGCATTAAGGTTCCAACACTCGGACACTTATTTGGATTCCGCTGCAGGATGGCAGATATGTAATTACGGTGTTTACTTACCATTTCTCATGCATTATGGTTCGAACACTCAGACACTTATTCCGTCCCACTTGCATGATGGCAGATATATAATTATCATGTTTACTTACCATTCTCATGTATTTGGGTTCGACCACCCAGACACTTATTCGGATTCCATGGCATGATGCCAGATATGTAATTACGGTGTCTACTTACCATTTCTCATGCATTAGGGATTGAATACTCGGACACATATTCGGACCTTCTTGCATGATGGCAGATATGTAATTATGGTGTTTACTTACAATTTCTTATGCATTAGGATTCGAACACTCGGACACTTAATTGGATTCTCCTACATGATGGCATATATGTAGTTATGGTGTTTATTTACCATTTCTCATGCCTTAGGGTTCTAATACTCGGATACTTATTCGGATTCTCCTGCATGATGCCAGATATATTATTTTGGTGTTTACTTAAGATTTCTCATGCATTGGGGAACGAACACTCGGACACTTATTCGGATTCCCTTGCATGATGGCAGATATGTAATTACGATGTTTACTTACCATTTCTCATGCATTAGTGTTCAAACACTCGGACACTTCTTCGGATTCTCCTACATGATGACAGCTATGTAATTACGATTTTAATTTACCATTTCTTATGCATTATGGTTCGTACACTCGGACACTTTTCGGATTGTCCTGCATGGCGGCAGATATGTAATTACGGTGTTTACTTACCATTTCTCATGCATTTGGGTTCAAACACTCGGAAACTTATTCGGATTCACATGCTTGATGGCTGATATCTAATTACGGTGTTTACTTACTGTTTATCACGCATTACAGTTCGAACACTTGGACACTTATTCGGGCCCTCCTGCATGATGGCAGTTATGTAATTATGGTTCTTACTTACCATTCTCATGCATTTGGGTTCGAACACTCGGACACTTATTCGGACACTCTTACATGATGGCAGATAGGTAATTATGGTGTTTACTTACCATTTCTCATGCATTTGGGCTCGAACACTCGGACACTTATTCAGATTCTCCTACATGATGGCAGTTATGTAGTTACGATGTTTACATACCATTTCTCACGCCTTAGGGTTCTAACACTCAGATACTTATTTGGATTCTCCTGCATAATGGCAGATATGTAATTATGCTGTTTCCTTACCATTTCTCATGCGTTACAGTTCGAACACTCGGACACCTATTCGGATTCTCTTGCATGATGGCAGATATGTAAATACGGAGCTTATTTACCGTTTCTCATGCATTAGGGTTCGAACACTCGAACACTTATTCAGACACACTTGCATGATAGCAGATTTGTAATTATGGCGGTTACTTACCATTTCTTATGCGTTAGGGTTCGAACACTCGGACACTTATTCGGATTCTCCTGCATGATGGCAAATATGTAACTGTGGTGTTTGCTTACGATTTCTCACGCGTTATGGTTCAAACACTCGGACACTCTTGCATGATGGCATATATGTAATTATGGTGTTTATTTACCATTTCTCATGCATTAGGATTCAGACACTCAAACATTTATTCAGATTCTCCTGCATTATGGCAGATACTTGCCATTTCTCATGCATTAGGGTTCGAACACTCGGACACTTATTCAAGCCCTCTTGTATGATGGCAGATATGTAAATATGGTGTTTACTAACCATTCTCATGCATTTGGATTCGAACACTTGGACACTTATTCGGACACTCTTTCATGATGGCAGATAGGTAATTATGGTGTTTACTTAGCATTTCTCATGCTTTAGGGCTTAAACACTCGGACACTTATTCGGATTCTCCTGCGTGATGGCAGATATGTAGTTACGGTGTTTACATACCATTTCTCATGCCTTACGGTTCTAACACTCAGATACTTATTTGGATTCTCCTACATGATGGCAGATATGTAATTATGGTGTTTACTTTCAATTTCTCATGCATTACGGTTCGAACACACGGACACCTATTCGTATTCTCTTGCAAGATGGCAGATATGTAATTACGGTGCTTACTTACCATTTCTCATGCATTAGGGTTCGAACACTCGAACACTTATTCGCACACACTTGCATCATAGCAGATTTGTAATTATGGCGTTTACTTACCATTTCTCATGTATTAGGGTTCGAACAGTCGAACACTTATTCGGATTCTCCTATGTGATGACAGATATGTAATTATGGTGTTTACGTACCATTTCTCATGCATTAGGGTTCGAACATTCGGACACTTGTTCGGATTCTGCTGCATGATGGTAGATATGTAATTACGGTGTTTACTTTCCATTTCTCATGCATTACGGTTCGAACACTTGGAAACTTATTCGGATTCTCCTGCGTGATGACAGATATGAAATTATGGTGTTTACTTACCTTTTCTCAAGCATTAGGGCTCGAACACTCTGACACTTATTCGGATTCTCCTCCACGATGGCAGATATGTAGTTACGGTGTTTGCTTACCATTTCTCATGCGTTGGGGTTCGAACACTCAGACACTTATTCGGATTCTCTATCATGATGGCAGGTATGTAATTACAGTGTTTACTTACCATTTATCATGCATTAGGGTTCGAACACTCAGACACTTATTCGGACCCTCTTGTATGATGGCAGATATGTAATTATGGTGTTCACTTACCATTTCTCCTGCATTAGGGTTCGAACACACGGACAATTATTCAGAATTTTCTGTATGATGGCAGATATGTAATTATGATGATTATTAACCATTTCTCATGAGTTAGGGTTCAAACACTCGGACACTTATTCGGATTCTCTCATTTTATGGTAGATTTGTAATTATGGTCTTTACTTACCATTTCTCATGCGTTTCGGATCGAACACTTAGACACTTATTCAGATTCCCCTGCATGATGGCAGATATGCAATTATGGTGTTTACTTACCATTTCTCATCCATTAGGGTTCGAACACTCAGACACTTATTTGGATTCTCTAGCATGGTCGCAGATATTTAGTTATGGTGTTCACTTACCATTTCCCATGCTTTAGGGTTCGAACACTTAGACACTTATTCGGATTCTCTAGCATGATGGCAGTTATGTAATTATTGGGTTTACTTACCATTTATCATGCATTAGGGTTCGAACAATAGGACACTTATTCGGACCTTTTTGCATGATGGCAGATACGTACTTACGGTGTTCACTTACCATTTCTCATGCATTAGGGTTCGAACAGTCGGACAATTATTCAGGTTCTTCTGTATAATGGCAGATATGTAATTATCGTGTTTAATTACCATTTGTCATGCATTACGGTTCGAACACTCGGACACTTATTCGGATTCTCTCGCATGATGGCAGATATGTAATTATGGTGTTTAATTACCGTTTCTCAAGCATTTGGGATCGAATAGTCAGACCCTTATTCAGATTCTCCTGCATAATGGCAGATATGCAATAATGGTGTTCAATCACCATTTCTCATGCATTAGGGTTCGACCACTCAGACACTTATTCGGATTCTCCTGCAAGATGGCAGATATGTAGTTACGGTGTTTACTTACCATTTCTCATGCATAGGGTTCTAACACTCGGATACTTATTCAGATTCTCGTACATGATGGCAGATATGTAATTATGTTGTTTACTTACCATTTCTCATGCATTACGGTTCAAACACTCGGACACTAATTTAGATTCTCTAGCATGGTGGCAGATATGTAATTACGGGGTTTACTTACCATTTCTCATGCGTTAGGGTTTGAACACTCGAACACTTATTCGGTGTAGACAGCCCATTTTTGACCGTCCTCAAGACTTGGACGTCACCATTTGAACACTCGGTGATTATCCATGTTTGTGTTCATTTGGAGTTCCCGGAGGCCTCGGCTCGCGTGCCTTGCATCAGGATCTCCGAACTCGACCATTTAGGGTTTGGTTTTGCACCGAACACTTGTGTTTTGCCTTGGAAGGGCAGGGTAGGGCTTGTGGACCATCCCCACCCATCACCGGCAGTGGCTAGAGGCCACCGGTTGGCTTTTGCTACCACCGGCAATGTATATTGCCGCCGGCACTATTTGTTGCCGGTCAGCACTTTTTAGTGCCGACCGGCACTCTTTTTGGCCAAGATGGCATTTTTGGCCGGCCGATTACTGTGCATCTGCTTTTGCAGATATTTTAAGACAGCTGTCTTGCCTTTTTCTCCCCTCTTATGAAGCTTGTCTTGTAAGCTTTACAAGACAAGAAGTGCCATATAGAGAAGAGAGGCTCTCTTGGCTTGAGAGGTTAGAGAGTTTAGATATTTTGAGAGCAAAAATAGCCATTGTTAAGCTCTGGTTTTAGGGTTTGAGTTAGAGACACTCCCTATATCTCTTTCCCTCTCTTTTGTGCACTAGGTGTTTTGTGTCTTACTATTGCACACAAACACCTAGTGTTTCACCTTCCTTTGGCTCTTGAGCTTCTAAGGGACTGGTTTTGAAGTTTTGGTGTTGGATCCAAGCTAAAGGAGGCCATTGGAGCACCATTTGTGAAGGGATCTTCAAGGGTGAGAACCTAGTCTCCTTTTTCCCCAATTTTGCATTGATTTTCTACCTATCTTAGAGCTGTTTTTGTGCTTATTGTATAACATAAAAAAAGTTCTGTTTTTAGGCCCTCTTTATTGTTTATTAAGAGTGTTTTGTTGTTTGAGGGTGTCTGACCCCCCTTAGGCCTTGAAAGGCCTCATTTTGGGCCATTTTGTGCTAGCTCCGGGATTTTGGTGTTGGGGTCTCTTCACCACTGAAATCTTGAGGGATTTCAGTGGTGAAGATGATGCCTTGAAGTCCCAAGAAGGAGAGGGCCACCCCCTCTCCTTGTTGTCCTTGAAAAGGGCATGTTTTGGCCTCTTGAGAGAGCATTATACTTGAGTGTGTGTTGAGCATGTTTAGGTTGTTTTTCATGCTTATATATCCATAATATAACATGATTTTAAATCGGTTTTGGTACTCCATTCATGCTTAGCATAGTTGCCTTGTAGTGCCTTGTTATGCCTTAACATGTCTTAGGTTGTTAACCTTTGTTGGAGCATGTTTTAGGCTTAGTCTTGTGAAGATTATGTGCATATTTTGCCATGTTTTAGGTCTGTCCATAAGTGTTTGGGTTGATTTTGTCATGCTTGATATAGCTCCTTTGTATTTGGGCTTGTTGGCCTTGAGTATGTGCATGTGTAGCATGACATCTTTGCATCGATTTGGTGATTTGGGGTCACTTTATATGTTATTTCAGTCCCATTTCCATGCTTTTTTGATTGCCTTGCATGCATCTTTAATGCCTCTTAAGCTTGTGTAACAATGCTCCATGTTTTGGTGTTTATGCATGCCTTTGATTTTGAGTCACTTAGATGCCATCTAAGTAGTCCTTTAGCTTTGTTTTAACATGCTAAACCTCTGATTTTGGCCCTTCCTTTCATGCCATGATTGGTCTTACTAAGTGTAGTTCAATGCCCCATTGGTTTGCTTTGAACACTTAGGCTATTTATTGCATATTTGACTTGATGTATTGCTTGGTTTGGCACCATGTTTTAGCATGATTTCAATACTTATATTGCATGTTAATTAGTCCATGATTCTCCCTTTCAAATGTGTTTGAGGGTTGTGCAATTTGTGCTTAAGTGTTGGCCTTCAGTTAGGTGCATGTGTGCATGTATATTTGGCCCCTCATTTTAGCATTATGGCTACTGTTTTAGGCCTATTTAGAGCTGCCTAATTCATGTTTAAGTCCATCTTTGCACCCATTTGCATTGCCATATGTATGCTTGTATGCTTGCATAAGTTAGTTGCCATGCCATGTTGCATCCTTAGCTTGTATGCTTAGGTTGCATTGCATTTTGCATGCATTCCTTGCCCCTTGATTTGGTGATAGGGATTAGGACTTTGGTTTGATTTGGTTTGCATTTCATTTGAAATCAAAGTTGCACACGTGGTTCTTTGGGCCATCATGCATGGAAATGCGTGATTGGTGGTCCGAGAATCGAGGCACATGCCCCTTTGAGTCATTATCATGATAAGGGACATGGTTGGTGCATATATGCCTTGAATTGTGCTGCCATGCTTTGCCTTGCCCTCTGTTGCTGTCATTTGCAGATTCTGCAGGAACACTCTGCCGGTGGTAATTCCACTCAGCCGGTGACATTCCCCAGTGTCCTGAGAGGCATCCCTGAGACTTTGGCAGTTTTCAGAGGAGCAGAGCAGGGAAAACAGAGGCAAACTATGCATGGCAGTGCGATTCCGAGCCAGTCCCGAGCATGTGTTGCATCTGGCCCTCGCCCCGAGGCGGTTTATCTATTTTCTTAGCTTAATTTAATTTGTTAATTAAATTAATTAATTTGTAATATTTAATTAGCTTGCGTAGTTAATTAATCTGTAATATTTATTTGGTCCCTTCGAGTGAGGGCAAATATGTAATAAGTGTGCGTGAGTGTGTGTATGTCTTCCAACCTCACGTCTTTCTTCCCTTTTATTTACCTGCTTATGATGGTAGATTAGGGCACGTTTAAATTAGCATACCTTATGCTATGCATGCGTGCATTCATGCATTTGTGCTACATGTATTAGGCTCGGCACATCACGCTAACTGTATTTGTACTTCAAATTCTAAACTGAATATGTGATAGTTGTGCATTTCTCACATGCCATGTTTAGGATAGCCGAGCCTATTCTAGCAACACTTTGTATGCGATGCATTAGGCACTTAACATGGACTTGGATCATGCATGTTTGCTAACGAGTTCTTTGTTTTGGCACGGAGTACGATGTAAGTATTTCCGCTTTAGCATATCGCATGAGTGTGAATGTTGCCATGTCAGCATGCTTAACATGTGGCTAGATGCTTATGTGTTATAAACTGCTTGGATGCCTGTGGGTGAAGGTTGGATTGTTTGAGTTGGAAGAACTCATTGAAATCCGTGTTTTAGCCTACTTGCGAGTAGCAAATCCAAAACATTTTTCAAAACGAACGGATATGCAATGTTTCTTTCCAAATTAGGCAATCTAGTCTATACTTGTTTGTTGCGCGCATAACATAGTAATTCTAGGCTAATAAATGGAATAAGAACACATAACGTTTTCAAAATCAGATATCATGGTTAGTAGAGGCCGGTCTTCGGACCGGGCGAAAGGGGGTGCTCATAGTTGACCTTCCCCGATCGTACCCAAGCTCCCGAGCCGAGGCAACTCTGGTGATGACGGACATGTGGCCTTCGGCACCGAGTCAGGGTTTCCTAAATTTCCCCATTTTAAAAATATTTAGGTGGTGACTCTGTATCTGGCAAAGCAGTCCATGTTTGGCACTACTTTTCAAAAATCTGTTTCTCTAAACGATTTGCTGGATTTGGACTCTTTGGTTCAGATTAAGAACCGTGACAATTTGAGAGTCCGAGCTGTAGTGACCCCACAAATGAATAGAACGGGACTCACCCTCCCGGGGCGTTCGGGGACGTCTACAGTTTCTGGCGACTCTGCTGGGATTTTAGAGAGCTTGACTCGAACTCGTGATATCCTGTTTTGATTTCGCTTATGTGTTTCTTTGCATTGCATGTGCATTGGTGTGCCTAGGAACACAGTGTTTGCCATCTGCCATTCCTGAACGGTTTGCTGGAGGCTTGTCTTGTCAAGGCATGACCATGAGGCTGACCGGTTATGGGCTTTGACAGCATGGGAACACAAACCCCGGTTTTATCGGGGCACCCTTTTTGACCATTCGACCTAGTGCATATTCGGAATCCATAGTGACCCTTCCAAACTAGGACAGGTTGCTCACCCGATGTTAGGTTGTTTGAAACCGCTGTGTGCATAGTGAAACCCTAGTTCCTGACAAAATAGGACAGGGAAACCCTACCCCAACATAGGGGTGTTTTGGCTCTCTCTTACTTGCTATGTGCTTTTGGAGTGTATCTCTACAGGAATGCATATACCAGTTTGCAAGTCTGGGCATCAGGCCTGTGGGCATCAGCATCAGTATTTGGGGAATCAGTTTTACCCGAGGGTATTAGTTTACAGGCAGATATTTGGGAAACAGTGATCAGTATTGGGTACATTTATCCTAGTATGCTCAAATCTGTTCCAGTGAAATTAGGTTGAGATGCTCTCTGTTTTCCCTTTTGCAAGGTAATCCTGGAACCATAGCTTCAGAAGGCTCCGATATCCCCCGAGGTTCATCGGACTTGTGCTGATAGACTTTGTCAGGTCAGAGATTCAGTTCAAGGGTAATCAGGGCCAGAGAAGGCTAGTCAGGCACAGACCACCTGTACAACAGCTACCAGATCAGTGATCTTTGAGCAGTCGGGCTGAGATTTCCGAACCTATTGCCGACATAGATATACCGGTTGCTCAGTTAGATTAGAACAGTATGTCAAGTCTGGAAGAGATGGTGCGCCGACTCCAGGATAGTATGAAAGCCATGCAGCAAGACACTGTCTGTCAAGCAGAATTCGCCAAGCAACAGGCTGTGGTCATAGCCCAACAGGCAGAGACAATTGCCAGATTGGAGCAGCAAACTGGAGTTTCTACTTCGCACCAGGCTCCTCCCCCACCAAGAGTTCCCATACTCGGGGAGGCAACCCACGTCCAGGAGGATACCGACCTTCCAACGGGGCCAGCTCCGCCCCCGATCCCGCCTCAACTATCCAAAGCACCCACTCCTATCAATCAATCGGATTCTCCCTTCGAGTCCGAGGTGGACCCCATGGCATTAAAAATGAGCAAGCTTGAAAAGCTATTTAAGAAATCTCAAGGCGTGAAGTCCACCCCGGACATTGGGGACGGATACACTGACGCAGCTGTGACGCTGCCAGATCAGTTTAAGATGCCGCAAATCGATCGTTTTGACGGATCTGAGGATCCCATGGTACACCTGCGACTATTTTTAGACGTCCTACGACCAATGGGCCTCACTAGATTGCAGAAGCTGTCTTTGTTTGGCCGGACCCTGTCGGGTGTAACGGCCGCATGGTATGCAAAATTGGAGGATGACGTCAAGAGAAGTTGGGACGAGATGACTGAGGCCTTCATCCTGCAGTACTCGTATAACACACAAATCGAGATCACGACCCGGGATCTCGAGACAACGAGGCAAGAAACCAAGGAGAGCTTCTCAGAATTTGTAACCAGATGGCGGGCTAAGGCCTCGATGATGGCTACAAGGCCTTCCGACAAAGACCAGATCAGGATGGTTGTGCGCAACCTCCAAACCAAACTAATGCAGAAAATGATTGTTCTCCCCTTCCCCACCTTTTTATATTTACATGAGATGGGGGCACAAATTGAGGATGCTATGAAGCAGGGCCTCATTGACCAGGAGAAGGAGCAGCCCAGGAGGGCGTTTTCCCGCAGTTCTAATGCGACCACCAGTGGTGATGCAGCTGCAAGATCTTCTGAAGTGGGCATGGTTACCACCACCGCATCAAAAACAGCTACCCCATTCACCGGTGCATCCGGAAGTAGCTCACAAAAAAACCAAATATCCACCTCGAGTCAAGAGGGTCTTCACTCCACTTCATATGCCTTTGTCAAAGGCTCTAGAGGTCTTACTCCGGAAAGGACATCTGAAACCGTTGGAACAACGGCCCCTACCCGATCCTATCCCTGCAAAGCATGACCAGACTAAGTACTGTGCGTACCACCAACAAACCGGTCATGAGACCGATAGCTGCTTTCGTCTGCGCCATGATGTACAGGATTTGTTTGACAACAAGGTCATTGCCGCACCAGCTCAGTAAAGTCTATCACCATTGGATCAGTGAACTCGGGGGATAGTACGAATATGTGATCAGGGGATGAACCACCTGTGGGCGGCACTCAGTTTACTCCAGATGTGACGTTTGGCACGCACTGTTTCGAGCATTTTACGAATGCTAGTTTTTGTGTTTTCTGACTTGGGTATTGGGTCAGTCTTCTCAATTTGTATTGAGTCAGTCTTTTCATACTGAGTCAGTCGGGTCTGTCTTGTTGTATCGGGTCAGTCCTGTTTTGTTAAAGTCGGGTGATTCCGGGGGTGTTACTTCGGATATTACTATTTTGCTTTGTGTTTGTCCTTTTGAGTCTGTTTCTGCCAGGGAGCCAGTTGTGCTAACAGATTTGAATGAACAGCAGTGATTTTCACACTCTTGTGTTTGCTTCTGCCGTGTGCCAGTTGTGCCAGAAGTATTGAATGGAATGACAGTGCTCTTCGTCTGCCTTTTCTGTGCCTTGAAATCATTGTATCGACCTAAATTTTTCAAAACTTTTTTTGAACACTGCGGTGAAAACGAAGAGGAAGGAATTCCTCGGGATTTGCAAAATTTAATCAATTGAGGGAAAGAGAGGCGTGCTAAGCCCTTAATGATCGAGATCATGCTTGTTAATGTGAGTACTGAGAAGGATCCTCACTTGATCTAGATTGGTCCCACACTATCTTCAGCACGAGCGATTTGTCGCTTTCTTAAAAATTTTCAAAAACAAAATGTTTTGCGCGGTCCTGCGAAGACTTGTGTGGAATCGCTCTTGAGATTGTGCAGCTTAGGATCGCTCTCAGCCTCGAAACTTGAGTCCTTGCTTTCAAACCTTGGGCCCATTCAGAACGTTCAACGGTCAACTACGATGTGAGGCCTGTGTGGCCAGATTCGAAGCAGCCCTCGGACAAAAGGCAAGAAAGTCAGATCAAGAAGATTAGACCTCATCAGAAGAAGCTTGCAAAGCTAGAACAGAAGTACCCTTCAAACTAGGGACAAAGATGTCAGACGTGCTCGAAGAGCCGAAGATGAGTCCTCTTGCAAACCAACAGCCACTCTCCTGGATACGAATGGCTTCAAACTCCTAAAACCATTTGGCATGGATTTGTTACACTTTTACCCTTTGAGAGGCTCGCTGGGCCGAAAACCCGGAAGGGCAACCCAGGCAAAAGTTAGAGCAAGAGAAAAATACAAAAAAGAAAAAAAAATGAAAAAAAAATGCAAAGAAAAGAACAAAAAAGAAAATGAAAAAAAGAAAAGAAATGAAAAGAATTGAAAAGAAAAGAAAAACAAAGCTCGCAAGGTCGAGAACCCGCATCGGGCGCCTTGGCAAAAGTTACAGCCTAAAAAGGAGAGGTTAAATACCCGAGTGTACCTTAACCGGAACTACGTAAGGCTTGATTCCCATGTTTGGGATACGTAGGCAACTTCATCGTGAAGTCCAGCCCCCAACGCTTTCATAACATCTCAGTCCATGCAATGGTTTCGATTTCATCCCAAAGTCCAGTGGCCAACACCCTTCAAGGTGATTGTGTCCATATATGTGTTGTGACCGTCTTCGTCATCGCTGTGTCCAAGAGCTCGACCACCGCCAATGAAGACTGTCTGCGGATTGCTGCGGCACCATCCCAAACAAGGGGCAACTTTCTGTTGCCACGAGCCGTCGTGAGACGCCATTCAAACCATGGGCAACTTTCCATTGCCTCCCACTCCCTTCAAACCAGGGGCAATTTTCCATTGCCTCCGATCCGAGGTTGCGCATCTCGAAGAGTAAGTTCCATGCTTGTTGAGCATCAGCTGTTTGAAAAATAGCTTTTTGAAAATTTTTACTGAGGTTGACTATTTTCTCGAAAACTATTTCATTTTCCAAAACTGGACCTTTGTCTTGGACCCAAAAAAGGAAAATTTTCAGTGCTTACAGCCTGACTCGCATGGTTTTCAAATCAAAAATCGAACAAGTACGTTAATCCGACTCTCATTTTGATCAAAATTGTTTTAGTAGAAAGCAAAAACAAAGAATGGTTAAAATGATGAACTAGGGGCACAGTTGAGCCAGGCGTTCTGTCTTTCCCCCGTCATCGACGTACTTGCCAGAAAAGCGCTCTGCCCGCCAGAAGAAATAGCTGTGAGCTAACGGCATCGGGCGTGAACCCGCAACTTCCTGTTCATTCATCAGTCACCCCGGGGAGGGATGGAAAATGAGAGAATGAAGAATAGAGAGGTGTAAGTTGAGAGAAAAGTGAGGAATAGGGTTTCGAGAGAAAATCCGAGCTTGAGAGTTGAGTGATGTGAGAATCACAAATCAGAAAGGGTGGGAAACAATGCCTAGAGAAACTGGCTCCTTGTGGTCCGAGGTCCCCCATCTTCGCTAACGCGTCTGTATGTCGTGTCTTTGGTTTTGTTTATCTCAACCTTTGTTTTAGGTCTTTTTCGAGCGTGTCTCGTTGTGTTAGGTCGTGTACCTTTATATTTGAGTCCTCCCCGCTGTGTTCAGTTGTAGGCTCAATATCCCGGTTTGAAAAAAACTCATTCAATTTCAAAAATCATTTATGCTCAGAATGCTATGCCATTCTCTACATTTGAACGTGTTTCGACTCCAACCGGTTCCATCTTTGAGGTCCGTCCTGTCAGATTGGGCTGTTTGTTTGAGAATTGCCGTGTGCAGAATGAACCGAATGCTGTGTTATGGGCTGAACGCAGATTAATCCCCAACAGAGTAAGGGTTGTGGGTCCGAGAATCAGGCAGTGGATTGCTTAGGGTTATTTTGCTGTTGGCTGTTTAGTTATCTGATTATTACAAGTGCAAGTGTTCAATTTTCCGATAACCAATCAATTTCATTTACATTGAGGTGTAACATGGTGGAATGCGATGCAATACATGAGATATGTAAATGTAACACTTTTTAAGCAAAAATCTGTTCATTTCATAATCTTTCAAGTACAAAGTTTTGAGGAAAACAAAAAATCTGCCTGCGGCAGTACAAGGTAATCTAACTACCAAGGAAAAGAGCAAAAGTACAAAGAAGAAGAAGATAGCAAAAATCTGCATCTGTGTCAAGCACTCCGGGGGGCCGTCAGTCCGTCCTAGTCCTCTTCCTGGACGAGGGTCCAGGAGCATCATCAGCGTCGTCATCAGAGCCTGAGCTAGAACCGCCTCCGGTCTCCTCCTCTGATGACTCTGACTCCGCCTCTGCCTCTGCCTCTGACTCCTCGTCATCATCGTCATCCGGGACTGGAGCTCGCGAGCTGCTCCCGACATGAGTACGCCCTCCCCTGGTATGGGGAAATATCCGGCCCTCCTCATCTCTCCCCCTGGCAGGGACAGAAGGCCCAGCTGGAGCACCTCCTGCCATGGGAATCTGGAAAGGAGGCTGAAAAAGTACACAAAAGGGAAATGCATCAGTATACTGTAGACAGTTTATCAGTGCAGAATATAGTGTATGAGCACAGTGTGAGAATGCCGTGAGCAGTTTATTGGTGCAGAATGCAATGCCGAGTATAGTGTATGAATGCCGTGAGCAGCTTAACAGTGCAGAATGCAGTATATGAGTGCAGTGTGAGAATGCCGTGAGCAGTTTATCAGTGCAAAGTATAGTGCAGAATGCAGTGTATGCAGTGTGTCAGATACTGTGAGATCAGTGGATCAGGTGTCATGCCGTGCATCAGATTATGCGAATCAGTATATAAATGGTTTGAGGCCAGTGTCAGAAGGACATACCGGTATGCTGTAGAGGGCTAGGAGATCAAAAGTCCGCTGGAGCATCCCCATCATCGAGGCATTCATCGCCAACGACTGACGGGTGTACTCAGAAGAAGCCTGCAAAAGTGTCAGATGCATTAATATTCTGTGGAATATCAAATAAACTGAAATGAATAACTGTACAAAAATGCAGTAATACATATCAGTGGTAAGTCGGGGACGTCAATGAACTCGTGACCAGCCGGTGGAGGGGCGAAGGGGATCTGATAGGTCGACCCACCCTGCCCCTGGAAAGTCAGTACAGCGGGCAGGGCAGGCCAGCCAACTCCCCGACCTCCCTGCACTCCGCCCCTGCCACGGACCCGGGCCCTCCTCGCAGCCCCTACTCCAACCCCCGCTCCGGCCCCAGCCGCCGATGCCACAGGCCTCGCCCCTTCTACTCGACGGCCGCTCAAAGGTCGCATCAGGTACGTCCGCACGTACTCCTGATAGTCTCCGGTGCCTCGGAAGCGGGTCGCCTCCCAACCGATGGAGTAATCATCCAGCTGCTCAGTGGTGAGCCTCTAGGT
Source organism: Camellia sinensis (assembly GCF_055761805.1). Taxonomy (NCBI): domain Eukaryota; kingdom Viridiplantae; phylum Streptophyta; class Magnoliopsida; order Ericales; family Theaceae; genus Camellia; species Camellia sinensis. The sequence continues at coordinate 448,966 of NW_028128989.1, read as the reverse complement.
CTCCCTCATATCTGCAGGAGGGGGAACCGGGACTATCTGCTCAGGTAACCCTAAGGTCTGGCGTAGAAAACGCTCCCCCAGGTACCAAGCCCGACAGACCGGGCCCTCAAGCAAAATCTGAAAATGCGAGGTTTCCTCCGCACCAGGGAACCGATCCCGCATCGCCGCCGGCAAGGGAGCCCACGGCCGCCATGTGATCTGAAAGTGACACACAGTTTGTTATCTACTGTTTTGAAAATATACAGTGGAAAAGCGAAGCTTAAATGAACTGTAAGTAAAACATACCTCGGCAGGGGTAATGGTATCCAAGTATCGGCGGAAGAAGCCGAATGTCTCCCGTGGTCACCGGGTGCATCTCCCGTCAAAGCGACTCGAGAAGGGGATAGCCAGGGGAGTCTCCGCAACTGGCACAGGAGCAAGCCTAGGAAAATAGGCGTAAACCCACAACTTCAAGGTAAATACCATTGCATTTATCAGTTGAAGCAGAATGCAGAATAAAGCAGAAATGGCAGAGCCGTGTGTTGTGCAGTGTATTGTGTGCAGTGTACAGTGTGAGCAGTGTACAGTCAGTGTAAAGCAGAATGTATGTGTGTGCCGTGTGTACAGTATACAGCAAGTGTAAAACAGACTACAGTGTGTGCAGTGTACCGAGTACAGAAAGTACGAGACAGAAATGAAAAAAGAGGAGAAGAAATGTACCTCCCAAGCCCGCCAGTAGCCTCCGAGTAGCTGGCCACTACCGCGCGAAGCCGAACTCATATATCCATAAAGGGTGGCCAGAGCGGCGCCACCCCAGTCATAGTGCAGAATGTCCCGGACGTCCACCAGTGCGCTGAGAAGACAGAGAGGCACGGTGTTCGCCCGATCGGCGAAGATGGTAGTCCCAAACAGGAACATGAGGAAGCCGCGAGCATACCTCTCCACGTCCTCCGGGGTCATCTCCGCCTCCTCCTCCAACGCAGGCTGGACCCGAAACTGGACCTCAAACCAGGAATATCGAACGAAACCTGGGCGAGCTAGGGGTGGCGCCTCCCCTAGTAGATGGACCTGAGCTGCGGTCCACTCATCCATCGTGATGTCAAATGGGATCGGATCACCCCCCACCCCGATGCCTGTGAGCATCGAGAAATCATGAGGGATCATCGTCATATCCCCTGCAGCAGAGAAATGAAAAGAATCGGTGGTGTCCCACCATCTCTCCGCCAGAGCAGCAAGGAGAGGTCTTCATGTGGAGAGCCTAGAGAGTCCTCGGCAGAAGGCGCCGAAACCCGCTCGATCCTCGATACGTCAGACCGCGCTAGGGAGCTCATCATACCACTCCCGAGCACCAGTATTCCCATACCCGCGAATGGTATGGGAACCCTCCTGTAAACAGAAAATAACAATTGCAAGACAACATTCAAAATGTAGTTTTGAAAGAACAGATATAGCATGTATGCAAGTTTGTCAGATTCAGGCAAATACCGGGTGCCGGTGTGCTTACAGTGAAATACGTGTGATGTGTCAGCGTGTTTGGGTGTTTCAGAACAGATATAGCATGTGTGCAAATTTAACTGATTCAGACAAATACTGGGTGCCAGTGTGTATGCAGTGGAATACAGTGAGCGCAGTGTGTTTGAGTGATTCAGGGCTAGTGCAGTGTGTGTGCATGTGTCAGTCTCAAGCAGATATCAGTTGTATGTATGTTTACAGTCAACTACAGTCTACGATATATCAGATTCAAGCAGTTAAAGGGTACGACTAACTATGACAGTTTTGTATCCTACATTGCGGAAAGTAAAGCAGAAGAAAGAGAGTTACCTCGGAAGTGCCGAATGAAAGGTGGGAGGTAGGCTCGCGCAGTAGTAGCTCAGGCGCCACGTGCCTCTCGAAGCTCCGGAACTGACGCAGGCCGTCGGGGGGCAGAACATGGATCGCCGGCCAATAGGTCGCCGGGTCGAACGGGCGCTCGCTCAACGGTAAGAACTCGACCCCGGGATCCATCTCGTGGTCCGGGGGAGTCCCACCACGTGGAATATCGTCCACCATATCAGAAATGATGAGAAAATGGCCAGAGGAAGGAAAACCGGGCCGGAATACGAAGAGTCAACCGAAAAGTCGACTCCCGAGAGGGTCGGAAATGGCCGGAAAGGACAGAATGTGAAAAGGCACGGAAATGAAGAGGAAAACAAGGGGAACAAACCCCAAAAAGGCGGGAACGCCAAACGAGGCACCGAAACAAAAATGTGATCGGTTGAAAATGTCCGAAACGCGAAGGAAATCGCGAATCCGACAACGAAACGGGTGTAGAACGCAAAGAAATGGACGGAAAGTGAAAGAAAAACACTCTAGAGAGAGAGGGCAAGAGTTTTCGGCGGTGGAGAAGTGAGGAATAGGGTTTTGAAACCCTATTTTATAATGCCCAGAGTGAAAAGTCGAAACTGCCCCGATTCAGCAACTGTTTGCTGGTCGGCAATATTTTCTGCCGGCCGGCACTTTTTTGTGCCGATGGAATTATTTTTCAGCCGGTGGACAACCGGTGGCCTGCCTTCCCGGCCGGTGATGTTCCCACAGCCTTGTTTAGGCCATATGAGGAGTTTTTGGTCTTCATAGCTCAAGAAAGTGCAAGAAAGTGCATCTCCGTTGCTCAACTGGCCTCCGTTTTGACTTCGGACTGCGTCTTCAGTGCGTAGCACTCCAACCCATGCAAGGTGTATCCTTTTAGTATCCTTTTGACTTTTTCAAAGGTCCAAAAGTTGCCCCATGTATATCGCATATCAATCGCACTATTTTGTGCAGTTTATTGCTCGCGCTGTTTTGCGCATCGCACTGTTTTGTGCATTTCAAATAGTCGCACTGTTTTGTGCAATTCGAATTATCGCACTGTTTTGTGCATTGTATTTCAATCGCGCTGTTTTACGCATCGCACTATTTTGTGCACCTCAATTGCATCTTGCATGTATCCATTCGCGCTATCTTGCGCATCTCACTTGTACTTGTTAGTACATTGCATTGTTTTGAACACAAACCGGCTTCGCGTAGCGTATAAGTCCAATTGTCAAAATCTTCTCGCATATCATTTTTGCGTCTTATGTGGAGTGCGTGTCTCATTTGTATCACCTTACATTCCGTATGGCACGCGTGCCACACTTGCATCATGTGCATCTCAAAAAAAAACAAAAAACAAAAAAATCATAGTGCATTGTCATGCATTTCCATTGTAGCTTGCATGCATCCATTGCATTTTCCCCAGTAGGTCGCATCATACTGCATTGTCATGCATATTTGTAAATATCCGTTCCATTGCATATTTGTAGATATCGCATTGTACACATTGCATGCATTCATTGCATCGCCTTCCACCTAGGGCTTGCGCCTTTCCAGGTTGAGCTTGGTCCGGTATGTGCCCTTACTTTTCATGTTAAAACACAGTTCTGCATGTGTATCGCGCCGATTCCACGCTGATATGTTGGTTGAGGGTTGCGGCACCTTTTCTGTGTTACACATGACTCGTATGTGTACATGCCTTTCCTAGGCAAAATTTGGTTTGGCTTGCGTGCCATATCCATTGTATCCATATCCACTCCATTGCATATTTGTAGATATCGCATTGTACACATTGCATGCATTCATTGCATCGCCTTCCATCTATGGCTTGCGCCTTTCCAGGTTGAGCTTGGTCCGGTATGTGCCCTTACTTTTCATGTTAAAACACAGTTCTGCATGTGTATCACGCCGATTCCACGCTGATATGTTGGTTGAGGGTTGCGGCACCTTTTCTGTGTTACACATGACTCGTATGTGTACATGCCTTTCCTAGGCAAAATTTGGTTTCTCTTGCGTGCCATATCCATTGTATCCATATCCACTCCATTGCATATTTGTAGATATTGCATTGTAGATTGCATGCATTCATTGCATCGCCTTCCATCTATGGCTTGTGCCTTTCCAGGTTGAGCTTGGTCTGGTATGTGTCCTTACTCTTCATGTTAAAACACAGTTCTGCATGTGTATCGCGCCAATTCCACGCTGATATGTTGGTTGAGGGTTGCGGCACCTTTTCTGTGTTACACATGGCCTGTATGCGTACATACCTTTCCTAGGCAAGATTTGGTTTGGCCTGCGTGCCATATCCATTGCCATCTTCCTAGCATATCCATATATATTACATTGTAGTGTAATTTTTGCATCCGGCATTAGGATCGTAGTCCTTTCTCCAGCGGGTCGTTTCCCCACTTGTGTCAATTCCACCCAATACTTGTTCTTGCGTCTGTCTACAATGCTCATAGTTCAGTTGACCGTTCTATGGTAGACAGACTTGTTACCTCCATCAATCTATTTGACATAGGTGTGATTTCGAACCGCTCATGATTGGATCATGATTCAAATGCTTTGCATGTAGCTTGCATTGTTTCAATTACTTTGCATCTTCATTTGCATTGTTTATACATTGTTTTGTATATATTGCATATCGTTTTGCATCCACATTTGCATTGTCATGCATGTTGCTAACAATATTGTACCTGTTAAGTTTGTTTTCTTTGCAGGCACGATATTGTATGAACGGTTCATTTGAGGCTGATGCAACCAGACGAGCCGCACAGGTATTGTATCCTCTGAGTGAGACGTATGGAGAATTGCATAATTCTCTTACATCCTTTCTGCATTGTAGTGTAGTTTGATGTATGCTAGCTTAAAACTGTCGCATGTATGCTTCGTTATAGCTTTCTTTGCATGATCATAAGTTATGCTCGGCTTCGTGCATTGTCTTGCATTTTGCCCCTGCCTTCGGGCGCATATCTTGATTGTCTTGCATGTTTGTCTAAGTCTTCGGCCTTGTCAAAAATGGGTCGTCTCTGGGCTTTGACATTCACTCCCGTCATTGTTATGACTTTCGAGTTCTGTCAAAGAGGGGCAACTGTAGACACCCCATTTTTGACCGTCCTCAAGACTTGGACGTCACCATTTGAACACTTGGTGATTATCCATGTTTGTGTTCGTTTGGAGTTCCCGGAGGCCTCGGCTCGCGTGCCTTGCCTCAGGATCTCCGAACTCGACCGTTTAGTGTCTGGTTTTGCACCAAACACTTGTGTTTTGCCTTGGAAGGGCAGGGTAGGGCTTGTGGACCATCCCCACCCATCACCGGCAGTGGCTAGAGGCCACCGGCTGGCTTTTGCTGCCACCGGGCACTATTTGTTGCCGGTCAGCACTTTTTAGTGCCGGCCGGCACTCTTTTTGGCCAAGATGGCATTTTTGGCCAGCCGATTACTGTGCATCTGCTTTTGCAGATATTTTAAGACAGCTGTCTTGCCTTTTTCTCCCCTCCATACACGTGTATGGAGGGATCTCCCTCTTATGAAGCTTGTCTTGTAAGCTTTACATGACAAGAAGTGCCATATAGAGAAGAGAGGCTCTCTTGGCTTGAGAGGTTAGAGAGTTTAGATATTTTGAGAGCAAAAACAGCCATTGTTAAGCTCTGGCTTTAGGGTTTGAGTTAGAGACACTCCCTATATCTCTTTCCCTCTCTTTTGTGCACTAGGTGTTTTGTGTCTTACTATTGCACACAAACACCTAGTGTTTCACCTTCCTTTGGCTCTTGAGCTTCTAAGGGACTGGTTTTGAAGTTTTGGTGTTGGATCCAAGCTAAAGGAGGCCATTGGAGCACCATTTGTGAAGGGGTCTTCAAGGGTGAGAACCTAGTCTCATTTTTCCCCAATTTTGCATTGATTTTCTACCTATCTTAGAGCTGTTTTTGTGCTTATTGTATAACATAAAAAGTTCTGTTTTTAGGCCCTCTTTATTGTTTATTAAGAGTGTTTTGTTGTTTGAGGGTGGTTGACCCCCCTTAGGCCTTGAAAGGCCTCATTTTGGGCCATTTTGTGCTAGCTCCGGGATTTTGGTGTTGGGGTCTCTTCACCACTGAAATCCCTATTTCAGTGGTGAAGATGATGCCTTGAAGTCCCAAGAAGGAGAGGGCCACCCCCTCTCCTTGTTGTCCTTGAAAAGGGCATGTTTTGGCCTCTTGAGAGAGCATTATGCTTGAGTGTGTGTTGAGCATGTTTAGGTTGTTTTTCATGCTTATATATCCATAATATAACATGATTTTAAATCGGTTTTGGTACTCCATGCATGCTTAGCATAGTTGCCTTGTAATGCCTTGTTATGCCTTAACATGTCTTAGGTTGTTAGCCTTTGTTGGAGCATGTTTTAGGCTTAGTCTTGTGAAGATTATGTGCATATTTTGCCATGTTTTAGGTATGTCCATAAGTGTTTGGGTTGATTTTGGCATGCTTGATATAGCTCCTTTGTATTTGGGCTTGTTGGCCTTGAGTATGTGCATGTGTAGCATGACATCTTTGCATCGATTTGGTGATTTGGGGTCACTTTATATGTTATTTCAGTCCCATTTCCATGCTTGTTTGATTGCCTTGCATGCATCTTTAATGCCTCTTAAGCTTGTGTAGCAATGCTCCATGTTTTGGTGTTTATGCATGCCTTTGATTTTGAGTCACTTAGATGCCATCTAAGTAGTCCTTTAGCTTTGTTTTAACATGCTAAACCTCTGATTTTGGCCCTTCCTTTCATGGCATGATTGGTCTTACTAAGTGTAGTTCAATGCCCCATTGGTTTGCTTTGAACACTTAGGCTATTTATTGCATATTTGACTTGATGTATTGCTTGGTTTGGCACCATGTTTTAGCATGATTTCAATGCTTATATTGCATCTTAATTAGTCCATGATTCTCCCTTTCAAATGTGTTTGAGGGTTGTGCAATTTGTGCTTAAGTGTTGGCCTTCAATTAGGTGCATGTGTGCATGTATATTTGGCCCCTCATTTTAGCATTATGGCTACTGTTTTAGGCCTAGTTAGAGCTGCCTAATTCATGTTTAAGTCCATCTTTGCACCCATTTGCATTGCCATATGTATGCTTGTATGCTTGCATAAGTTAGTTGCCATGCCATGTTGCATCCTTAGCTTGTATGCTTAGGTTGCATTGCATTTTGCATGCATTCCTTGCCCCTTGATTTGGTGATAGGGATTAGGACTTTGGTTTGATTTGGTTTGCATTTCATTTGAAATCAAAGTTGCACACGTGGTTCTTTGGGCCATCATGCATGGAAATGCGTGATTGGTGGTCCGAGAATCGAGGCACATGCCCCTTTGAGTCATTATCATGATAAGGGACATGGTTGGTGCATATATGCCTTGAATTGTGCTGCCATGCTTTGCCTTGCCCTCTGTTGCTGTCATTTGCAGATTCTGCAGGAACAGTCTGCCGACCGGCAGTGTAATGTGCCGACCGGCAACAATTCCTCTGCCGACAGCTTCATTTTGTGCCGATGGCCACACACCACTGCCGGTGGTAATTCCACTCAGCCGGTGACATTCCCCAGTGTCCTCAGAGGCATCCCTGAGACTTTGGCAGTTTTCAGAGGAGCAGAGCAGGGAAAGTAGAGGCAAACTATGCATGGCAGTGCGATTCCGAGCCAGTCCCGAGCATGTGTTGCATCTGGCCCTCGCCCCGAGGCGGTTTATCTATTTTCTTAGCTTAATTTAATTTGTTAATTAAATTAATTAATTTGTAATATTTAATTAGCTTGCGTAGTTAATTAATCTGTAATATTTATTTGGTCCCTTCGAGTGAGGGCAAATATGTAATAAGTATGCGTGAGTGTGTGTATGTCTTCCAACGTCACGTCTTTCTTCCCTTTTATTTACCTGCTTATGATGGTAGATTAGGGCACGTTTAAATTAGCATACCTTATGCTATGCATGCGTGCATTCATGCATTTGTGCTACATGTATTAGGCTCGGCACATCACGCTAACTGCATTTGTACTTCAAATTCTAAACTGAATATGTGGTAGTTGTGCATTTCTCACATGCCATGTTTAGGATAGCCGAGCCTATTCTAGCAACACTTTGTATGCGATGCATTAGGCACTTAACATGGACTTGGATCATGCATATTTGCTAACGAGTTCTTTGTTTTGGCACGGAGTACGATGTAAGTATTTCCGCTTTAGCATATCGCATAAGTGTGAATGTTGCAATGTCAGCATGCTTAACATGTGGCTAGATGCTTATGTGTTATAAACTGCTTGGATGCCTGTGGGTGAAGGTTGGATTGTTTGAGTTGGAAGAACTCATTGAAATCCTTGTTTTAGCCTACTTGCGAGTAGCAAATCCAAAACATTTTTCAAAACGAACGGATATGCAATGTTTCTTTCCAAATTAGGCAATCTAGTCTATACTTGTTTGCTGCGCGCATAACATAGTAATTCTAGGCTAGTAAATGGAATAAGAACACATAACGTTTTCAAAATCGGATATCATGGTTAGTAGAGGCCGGTCTTCGGACCGGGCGAAAGGGGGTGCTCATAGCTGACCTTCCCCGATCGTACCCAAGCTCCTGAGCCGAGACAACTCCGGTGGTGATGGACATGTGGCCTTCGGCACCGAGTCAGTGTTTCCTAAATTTCCCCATTTTAAAAATATTTAGGTGGCGACTCTGTATCTGGCAAAGCAGTCCATGTTTGGCACTACTTTTCAAAAATCTGTTTCTCAAAACGATTTGCCGGATTTGGACTCTTTGGTTCAGATTAAGAACCGTGACAATTTGAGAGTCCGAGCTGTAGTGACCCCACAAATGAACAGAACGGGACTCACCCTTCCGGGGCGTTCGGGGACGTCTACATTCGGACCTTCTTACATAATGGCAGATATGTAATTGTGGTGTTTACTTACCATTTCTCATGCATTAGATTTCGATCACTCGGACAGTTATTCAGATTCTTCTATATGATTGCAGATATGTAATTATGGTGTTTATTTACCATTTCTCAAGCATTACGTTCAAACACTCGGACACTTATTCGGATTCTCCTGCATGATGACAGATATGTAATTATGGTGTTTACTTATCATTTCTCATGCGTTAGGGTACGACACTCGGATACTTTTTCGGACCCTCTTGCATGATGGCAGACATGTAATTACGGTGTTTACTTACCATTTCTCATGCATTAGGGTTGGAACACTTGGACACTCATTCGGATTCACCTGCATGGTGGCAGATATGTAATTACAGTATTTAGTTATCATTTCTCATGCATTAGGGTTCGAACACTCAGATACTAATTCGGATTCTTAAGCATGATGATAGATATGTAATCAGGCTATTTATTTAATATTTCTCATGAATTATGGTCCGAACACTCTGACACTTATTTGGATGCTCCTAAATGATGGCAGATATGTAATTAAGCTGTTTACTTTCCATTTCTCATGCATTACGGTTCGAACATTCGGACACTTATTCAGACCCTGTTGCATGATAGTAGATATGTAATTCGGGTGTTTACTTACCATTTCTCATGCGTTTGGATTTGAACACTCGGACAGTTATTCAGATTCTTCCACATGATGGCGGATATGTAATTATGGTGTTTAATTAGCATTTCTCGTGCATTAGGGTTCAAACACTAGGACACTTATTTGGATTCTACCGCATGCTGGAAGATATGTAATTATGGTATTTACTTACCATTTCCCATGCATTAGAGTTCGAACATTTAGACACTTATTCAAATTCTCCTGCAAGATGGCATAAACGTAGTAACGGTGTTTATTTGCCATTTCTCATCCATTAGGGTTCTACGACTCAGATACTTATTCGGGCCCTCTTGCATGATGGCAGATATGTAATTACAGTGTTTACTTACCATTTCTCATAAATTATGGTTCGAACACTTGGACACTTATTCGGATTCTCCTGCGTGATGGCGGATATGTAATTACGATGTTTACATACCATTTGTCAGACATTAGGGTTCGAACACTCGAACACTTATTCGGATTCTCCGGCGTGATGGTGGATATGTAATTGTGGGGTTTACTTACCATTTCTCAGGCATTAGGGTTCGAACACTCGGACACTTACTCGGATTCTCCTCCAAGATGGCAGATATGTAATTACGGTGATTACTTTCCATTTCTCATGCATTAGGGTTAGAACCCTTGGACACTAATTCAGACCGTCTTGCATGATGGCATATATGTAATTATGGTGTTTACTTACCATTTCACATGCATTAGGGTTCGAACACTCAGACAGTTATTCGGATTCTTCTGCAAGATGGCAGATATGTAATTTTGGTGTTTATTTACCATTTCTCATGCATTAGGGTTCCAACACTCGGGCACATATTCGGATTCCCCTACATGATGGCAGATATGAAATTATGGTGTTTACTTACCATTTCTCATGCTTTAGGGTTCAAACACTCGGACACTTATTCTGACCCTCTTGCATGATGGCAGATATGTAATTATGGTGTTTACTTACCATTTCTAATGCATTAGGGCTCGAACAATCGGACACTTATTCGGATTCTCCTGCTTGATGGCATATATGTAATTGCAGTGGTTACTTACCATTTCTCTTGCATTAGGGTTCGAACCCTTGGATACATATTTGGATGCTCCTGCATGATGACAAATATGTAAATATGGTGTTTACTTACCATTTCTCATCCGTTAGGCTTCGAACACTCGGATTCGTATTCGGATTCTCCTACATGATGGCATATATGTAATTACAGTGTTTACTTACCATTTCTCATGCATTAGGATTCGAACATTCGGACACTTATTTTGATTCTGCTGCATGATGGCAGATATATAATTATGGTGTTTACTTACCATTTCTCGTGCATTATGGTTCGAACACTCAGACACTTATTTTGTCCCTCTTGCATGATGGCAGATATATAATTATCATGTTTACTTACCATTCTCATGTATTTGGGTTCGACCACCCGGACACTTATTCGGATTCCATGGCATGATGCCAGATATGTAAATACGGTGTTTACTTATCATTTCTCATGCATTAGGGTTTGAATACTTGGACACTTATTCGGACCCTCTTCCATGATGGCAGATATGTAATTATGGTGTTTACTTACCATTTCTCATGCATTAGTGTTCAAACACTCGGACACTTATTCGGATTCTCCTGCATGATGGCAGATATGTAATTACGGTTTTAATTTACCATTTCTTATGCATTATGGTTCGTACACTCGAACACTTTTCGGATTGTCCTGCATGACGGCAGATATTTAATTACGGTGTTTACTTACCATTTCTCATGCATTGGGGTTCGAACACTCGGATACTTATTCGGATTCACATGCTTGATGGCTGATATGTAATTATGGTGTTTACTTACCGTTTATCACGCACTACGGTTCGAACACTCGGACACTTATTCGGGCCCCCCTGCATGATGGCATATATGTAATTATGGTGCTTACTTACCATTCTCATGCATTTGGGTTCGAACACTCGGACACTTATTCGGACACTCTTACATGATGGTAGATAGGTAATTATGGTGTTTACTTACCATTTCTCATGCATTAGGGCTCGAACACTCGGACACTTATTCCGATTCTCCTGCATGATGGCAGTTATGTAGTTACGGTGTTTACATACCATTTCTCACGCCTTAGGGTTCTAACACTCAGATACTTATTTGGATTCTCCTGCATAATGGCAGATATGTAATTATGCTGTTTACTTACCATTTCTCATGCATTACGGTTCGAACACTCAGATACCTATTCGGATTCTCTTGCATGATGGCAGATATGTAAATACGGAGCTTATTTACCATTTCTCATGCATTAGGGTTCGAACACTCGAACACTTATTCAGACACACTTGCATGATAGCAGATTTGTAATTATGGTGCTTATTTGCCATTTCTCATGTATTAGGATTCAAACACTCGGACACTTATTCAGATTCTCCTGCATGATGGCAGATATGTAATTATGGTGTTTACTTGCCATTTCTCATGCATTAGGGTTTGAACACTCGAACTCTTATTCGAATTCTCCTGCATGATGGCAGATATGTAATTACGGTGTGTAAATACCATTTCTCAATCGTTGGGGTTCGAACACTCGGATAGTCATTCGGACCCTCTTGCATGATGGCAGATATGTAATTACGGTGTTTACTTACCATTTCTCATGCATTAGGGTTCGAACACTCAGACACTTATTTCGTCCCTCTTGCATGATGGCAGATATATAATTATCATGTTTACTTACCATTCTCATGTATTTGGGTTCGACCACCCGGACACTTATTCGGATTCCATGGCATGATGCCAGATATGTAAATACGGTGTTTACTTATCATTTCTCATGCATTAGGGTTTGAATACTTGGACATTATTCGGACCCTCTTCCATGATGGCAGATATGTAATTATGGTGTTTACTTACCATTTCTCATGCATTAGTGTTCAAATACTCGGACACTTATTCGGATTCTCCTGCATGATGGCAGATATGTAATTACGGTTTTAATTTACCATTTCTTATGCATTATGGTTTGTACACTCGGACACTTTTCGGATTGTCCTGCATGACGGCAGATATTTAATTACGGTGTTTACTTACCATTTCTCATGCATTGGGGTTCGAACACTCGGATACTTATTCGGATTCACATGCTTGATGGCTGATATGTAATTATGGTGTTTACTTACCGTTTATCACGCACTACGGTTCGAACTCTCGGACACTTATTCGGGCCCTCCTGCATGATGGCATATATGTAATTATGGTGCTTACTTACCATTCTCATGCATTTGGGTTTGAACACTCGGACACTTATTCGGACACTCTTACATGATGGCAGATAGGTAATTATGGTGTTTACTTACCATTTCTCATGCATTAGGGCTCGAACACTCGGACACTTATTCAGATTCTCCTGGATGATGGCAGTTATGTAGTTACAGTGTTTACATACCATTTCTCACGCCTTAGGGTTCTAACACTCAGATACTTATTTGGATTCTCCTGCATAATGGCAGATATGTAATTATGCTGTTTACTTACCATTTCTCATACATTATGGGTCGAACACTCAGATACCTATTCGGATTCTCTTGCATGATGGCAGATATGTAAATACGGAGCTTATTTATCATTTCTCATGCATTAGGGTTCGAACACTCGAACACTTATTCAGACACACTTGCATGATAGCAGATTTGTAATTATGGCGTTTACTTACCATTTCTCATGCATTAGGGTTCGAACACTCGGACACTTATTCGGATTCTCCTGCATGATGACAGATATGTAACTGTGGTGTTTGCTTACGATGTCTCGCGCGTTATGGTTCAAACACTCAGACACTTATTCGGACACTCTTGCATGATGGCAGATATATGTTTATTTACCATTTCTCATGCATTAGGGTTCGAACACTCGAACACTTATTCAGGCCCTCTTGTATGATGGCAGAAATGTAATTATGGTGTTTACTTACCATTCTCATGCATTTGGATTTGAACAGTTGGACACTAATTCGGTCACTCTTTCATGATGGCAGATAGGTAATTATGGTGTTTACTTAGCATTTGTCATGCTCTAGGGCTTAAACAGTCGGACACTTATTTGGATTCTCCTGCATGATGGAAAATATGTAGATACAGTGTTTACATACCATTTCTCATGCCTTAGGGTTCTAACACTCAGATACTTATTTGGATTCTCCTGCATGATGGCAAATATGTAATTATGGTGTTTACTTACAATTTCACACGCATTACGGTTCGAACACACGGACACCTATTCGGATTCTCTTGCAAGATGGCAGATGTGTAATTATAGTGCTTACTTACCATTTCACATGCATTATGGTTCGAACACTCGAACACTTAGTCACACACACTTGCATCATAGTAGATTTGTAATTATGGCGTTTACTTACCATTTCTCATGCATTAGGGTTCGAACAGTCAGACACTTATTCGGATTCTTCCGCATGATGGCAGATATGTAACTGTGGTGTTTGCTTACCATTTCTCGCACGTTACGGTTCAAACACCCGGACACTTATTCAGACACTCTTGCATGATGGCAGATATGTAATTATGGTGCTTATTTGCCATTTCTCATGTATTAGGATTCAAACACTCGGACACTTATTCAGATTCTCCTGCATGATGGCAGATATGTAATTATGGTGTTTACTTGCCATTTCTCATACATTAGGGTTCGAACACTCAGACACTTATTCGAATTCTCCTGCATGATGGCAGATATGTAATTACGATGTGTAAATACCATTTCTCAATCGTTGGGGTTCGAACACTCGGATCGTTATTCGGACCCTCTTGCATGATGGCAGATATGTAATTACGGTGTTTACTTACCATTCCTCATGCATTAGGGTTTGAACACTCGGACACTTATTCGGATTCTCCAGCATGATGGCATATATGTAATTACGGTGTTTACTTACCATTTCTCATGCATTAGGTTCAAACACTCGGTCACTTATTCGGATTATTCTGCTTGATGGTAGATTTGCAATTATGGTGTTACTTACCATTTCTCATGCATTACGGTTCAAACAGTCAGACATTTGTTCGGATTCTCCGGCATGATGGCAGATACGTAACTATGGTGTTTACTTACCATTTCTCATGCATTATGGTTCGAACACACGGACTCTAATTCGGACCCTCTTGCATGATAGCAGATATGTAATTGTGGTGTTACTTATCATTTCTCGTGCATTGGCGTTCGAACACTCGGACACTTATTCGAATTCTCTTGCATAATGGCTGATATGTAATTATGGTGTTTACTTACCATTTCTCATGCATTAGGGTTCGAACATTCGTACACTTGTTCAGATTCTCCTACATGATGGCAGATATGTGGTTACGGTGTTTGCTTACCATTTCTCATGCCTTAGGGTTCTAACACTCGGATACCAATTCGGATTCTCCTGCATGATAGCAAATATGTAATTATAGTGTTTACTTACCATTTCACATGCATTTGGGTTCGAACACACGGACACCTATTCGGACGCTCTTGTATGGTGGCAGATATGTAATTATGGCGTTTACTTACCATTTCTCATGCTTTATAGTTCGAACACTCGGACAGTTATTCGAACCCTCTTGCATGATGGAAGATATGTAATTATGGCGTTTATTTACCATTTTTCGTGGATTACTGTTCAGACACTTGGACACTTATTCGGATTCCCCTGCATGTTGGCGGATATGTAATTATGTTGTTCACTTGCCATTTCTCATGCATTAAGGTTCGAACAGTCAGACACTTTTTCAGATTCTCCTACATGATGGCAGATATGTAATTACCGTGTTTTGTTACCATTTCTCATGCGTTAGGGTTCGAACACTCGGATACTTATTCGGACCCTCTTGCATGATGACATATATTTAATTACGGTGTTTACTTACGATTTCACTTACATTAGGGTTCGAACACTCTGGCACTTATTCGGATTTTCCTGCAGGACGACATATATGTAATTACGGTGTTTAGTTACCATTTCTCATGCATTAGGTTCGAACACTCAGACACATATTCGCATTATTCTGCATGATGGGAGATATGTAGTTACGGTGTTTATTTACCATTTCTCATGCATTATGGTTCGAACACTCTGACACTTATTCGGATTCTCCTGCATAATGGCAGATATGTAACTACGGTGTTTATTTACCATTTATCATGCGTTATGGTGCAAAAACTCGGACCCTTATTCAGACCCTCTTGCATGATGGCAAATATGTAATTATGGTGTTTACTTTCCATTTCTCATGCATTAGGGTTCCAACACTCGGACACTTAATCGGATTCTCTTGCATGATGGCAGATATGTAATTATGGTGTTACTTACCATTTCTCACGCATTGGGGATCGAACACTCGGACTCTTATTCGGATTCTCCTGTATGATGGAGGATCTGTAATTACGGCGTTTATTTACGATTTCTCATGCATTAGGGTTCGAACACTTGGAAACTTATTCGGATTCTTCTGTGTGATGGTGGATATGTAATTATGGTGTTTACTTACCATTTCTGAAACATTATGGTTCTAACACTCGGACAGTTATTCGGATTCTTCAGCATGATGGCAGATCTGTAATGATGGTTTTTATTTACCATTTCTCATGTATTAGGGTTTGAACACTCGGACACTTATTCTGATTATCCTGCATGACGGCAGATATGTAATTACGGTGTTTATTACCATTTCTCATGCATTAGGGTTCGAACACTCGAACACTTATTCGGACCCTCTTGCAAGATGGTAGATATGTAATTATGGTGGTTACTTACCATTTCTCAGGCATTAGGGTTGGAACACTCGGACACTTATTCGGATTCTCCTGTATCATGGCATATATGCAGTTATGGTGTTTACATACCATTTCTCATGCGTTACGATTCTGAACACTCGGACACTTATTCGAACCCCCTTTGCATGATGGCAGATCTGTAATGGTGGTTTTTATTTACCATTTCTCATGTATTTGGGTTTGAACACTCGGACACTTATTCGGATTCTCCTGCATGATGGCAGATATGTAATTACGGTGTTTACTTACCATTTCTCATGCATTAGGGTTTGAACACTCGGACACATATTCGAACCCTCTTGCATGGTGGCAGATATGTAATTATGGTGTTTAATTACCATTTCTCAGGCACTAGGGTTGGAACGCTCGAACACTTATTCGGATTCTCCCGCATCATGGCATGTATGTAGTTATGGTGTTTACATACCATTTCTCATGCGTTAGGGTTCGAACACTCGGACACCTATTCGGACCCTCTTGCATGATGGTAGATCTGTAATTATGGTTTTTATTTACCATATTTCATGCATTAGGGGTCGAACACTCAGACACTTATTTCGGATTCTCTTGCATGATGGCAGATATGTAGTTACGGTGTTTACTTTCCATTTCACATGCATTAGGGTTCTAACACTCGGATACTTATTTGGATTCTCCTGCATGGTGGCAGATATGTAAATATGGTTTTTGCTTACCATTCCCATGCATTTAGGTTCAAACATTTGGACACTTATTCGGACCCTCTTACATGATGGCAGACATGTAATTATGGTGTTTATTTACCATTTCTCAAACATTAGGGTTCAGACACTTGGATACTTATACGGATTCTCCTGCGTGATGGTAGATATGTAATTATGGGGTTTGCTTACCATTTATCATGCATTATGGTTTGAACACTCGGACATTTATTCGGACCCTCTTGCATGATGGCGGATATGTAATTATGGTGTTTACTTACCATTCTCATGCATTTGGATTCGAACATCAGGATACTTATTCGGACCCTCCTACAAGATAGCATATATGTAACTATGGGGATTACTTACGATTTCTCAAGTATTAGGGCTCGCACACTCGGACACTTAATCGGATTCTCTTGCATGATGGCAGATATGTAGTTATGGTGTTTATTTACCATTTCTCATGCCTTCGGGTTCTACCACTCGGATACTTATTTGGAGTCTCTTGCACGATGGCAGATATGTAATTGCAGTTCTTACTTGCCATTTCTCGAGCATTAGGGTTCGAACACTCGGATACTTATTCGGACACTCTTGCAAGATGGCAGATACGTAATTTTGGTGTTTACTTTACATTTCTCGTGCGTTAGGGTTCGAACACTCGGACACTTATTCGGATTCTCCTGCATGATGACAGATATGTAATTACGGTGTTACTTACCATTTCTCATGCATTAGGGTTCGAACACTTGGATACTTATTCGGATTCTCCTGCATGATGGCTGAAATGTATTTGTGGTGTTTACTTACCATTTCTCACATGTTACGGTTCGAACACTCGGACACTTATTCAGACAATCTTGCATGATGACAGATATGTAATCATAGTGTTTATTTCCCATTTCTCATGGATTACGGTTTTGACACTCGGACACTTATTCGGATTCTTCTGCATGATGGCAGATATGTAATTATGGTGTTTACTTGACTTTTGTCTTGTGTTGGGGTTCGAACACTCGGATACTGATTTGGACCCTCTTGCATTATGGCAGATATGTAATTATGGTGTTTACTTACCATTTCTCACGCAGTAGGGTTCGAACACTCGGACACTTATTCGGATTCTCCAACATGATGGCATATATCCAATTACGGTGTTTACTAACCATTCTCATGCATTAGGTTCGAACACTCAGACACTTATTCGGATTATTTCGCATGATGGCATATGTGTAATTACGGTGTTTAATTAGCATTTGTCATGCATTATGGTTCGAACACTCGGACACTTATTCGGATTCTCTTGTATGATGGCTGATATGTAATTATGGTGTTTACTTACCATTTCTCTTGCATTTGGGTTCGAACACTCTGACAATTATTCGGATTCTCCGGCATAATGTCAGATATGTAATTACGGAGTTTACTTACCATTTCTCATGCATTATGGTTCGAATACTCGGATACTTATTCAGACCCACTTGCATGATGGCAGATATGTAATTGTCGTGTTTGCTTACTACTTCTCATGCATTAAGGTTCGAACACACGGACACGTATTCGGATTCTCCTATATGTTGGCAGATATGTAATTACAGTGTTTACATACCATTTCTCATGCGTTTGGGTTCGAACACTCAAATACTTATTCGTATTCTCCTGCATGATGGCAGATATGTAATTATAGTGTTTATTTACCATTTCTCATGCGTTAGTGTTCGAACACTCGGACATTTATTCATACCCTCTTGCATGATGGCAGATATATAATTATATGTTTATTTACCATTTCTCATGCATTATGGTTTTGTCACTCGGACACTTATTCGGATTCTTTTGTATGATGGTGTAGACGTCCCCGAACGCTCCGGGAGGATGAGTCCTGTTCTGTTCATATTGGGCTCACTACAGTTCGAACTCTCAAATTGTCATGGTTCTAAATCTGAACCAAAGAGTCCAATTCCGGCAAATCATTTTGAGAAAACAGATTTTTAGAAAGAAGTGCCAAACATGGACTGCTTTGCTAGATACAGAGTCGCCACCTAAATATTTTTGAAGGGGGAGTTTAGGAAACCCTGACTCATTTGCCTAAGGCCACGTGTCCGTCATCACCAAAGTTGCCTCGGCTCGGGAACTTGGGTACGATTGGGGAAGGTCAGCTATGAGCACCCCCACTCGCCTGATCAAAGATCTGCCTCTACTAACCATGATATCTAGTTTTGAAAACATTATGCGTTCTTATTCTGATTATTAGCCTAGATTTACTACGTGATGCGCACATCAAACAAGTATAGACTAAGTCGCCTAAATTGGAACGAAACATGTCATGTTTGTTTATTTGAAAATGTTTTGATGGTGCTACCTGCAAGTAGGCTAAGACATGAATTTTGCCACCCTCAAGTGGGCTTAGAAAATATAATTTTGCCACTCTCAAGTGGGCTTAAAACTCATATTCAATGCGTTGTTCCAATTTAAGTAACTCAACCTTCACCCATAGGCATTCAGGTAGTTATGTCATATATGCACATAGCCACATGGCAAGCATGCTGTCATGTTAATATTCACATATATGTAAGATGCTAAAGCATAAACACTCACAGTGTACTCCGAGCCAAAACAAGAAACTAGTTAGTAATCATGCATGATCCTAGTTCATGTTAAAATGGCTAATGCATCATATACAGAATGTCACTAGAATAGGCTCGGCTAATCTATGGATGACATGTGAAATGCACAGATAACATGTATTCAAGTTAGATTTGAGATACTATGCAATTAGTATGATGCGCCGAGCCCGGTGCATGCAATACAAATGAATGGATGGACGCATGCATAACATAAGGATGCTAATTGAAATATGTCCTAATACTGACCATCAAAAGCAGGTAAGTAAAAGGGAGAAAGAAGTGGGGATTGGAAGACACGCATCACACACACGCATGCTTATTACAAATTCGACCTCGCTCGGAGGGACCAAAAGAATAATACAATTTAATTAACTTACAAGCTAATTAAATAATTTACAGACCACCTAATTAATTAACAAATCAATTAAGCTAAGGAAAGCGGTAAAAGGCCTCGGGAAGAGGGATGCAGGCATGCTCAGATTGACTTCGCCTGGAAATCTAATGCCATGCCATTGTTGCCTCTGTTTACACTGTTTTGCACCTCTAAAAACTGCATAAGTCTCCAGGATGCTTCTGAACCACCTTCTGAGCACTGTGGAAGGTCACCGGCCATCCATCGACCATGGATATTGATATCGGCCACAAATGTTTGGTTGATCGGAACTGTAGATGGCCGACCAGCCATATCCTCCTGCAGAAACCTATTTTGACAGCAGCAGAGGGCAAAACAAGGCATGGCAATGCATTTCAAGCAAATGTGTGCACCAACACACCCCTTATCATGTTTATGACTCAAAGGGGGATGGTACTCGATTCTCGGACCACCAATCGCGCATTTCAATGCGTGATGGCCTAAGAAACCAAGTTGTGCATTTTGATTTCAAATGACATGCAAACCAAATAAACACATAAAGCCCAACCTCTATCATACTCAATTCAAGAGGCAAAGCATGCATGCTCTATGCAATGCAACCTAGGCATGGAGGCTAAGTATGCAACATGAACATGAGGGCAAGTATGCAAGTTAGCAAACATGCAAAGTGTAATCTTAACCATGCACACATGCAAGGCATGTAAGATGTTAGGCAACTTAGCAAGAAATGCATGCCAAATGGAACACCATTTAAACATGCAACAAAATGTCATGAGCCAAGTACCTAAGCATACAAACATGCATGCAAACATGGTTGAATACCTAAGCATATAGAAGCAACTTTCAAGCACACTTAAAAGGGGCAAACATTGGCACATAGCATACATGATAAGCTTTGAAAAACATGCAGAAGATGATGCCAAATCAACCTACCAATGCAAGCAAAGCATGCATCCAAGCCCAAGGACTTAAACTATGATCATATGACACATGAAGCAAATGATCAAAGTGAATCAGAATAGTCCCAAATCATGCCAAATTAAGCCCCAAAACCACTTAGATGGCATCTAAATGATCTAATCCTAGAGGCATACAAAATAGGACAAACATGGAGCATGAAACACCAACCTTATAAAGCATTAAAGGGGCATCAAATGCAAGCATACAAGCATACCACAAGGACTGAAATGACATGACAAGTGGTTCTAAACCATTGAAATGATGCAAGGATAGCATGCTAGAGGGTCCGATACTTAAGGCCTACAAGGGGGATTACATGGTAGCTATACAAAGCAAAGCATGGATGACCCAAATGACCAAAAATAGTCCTCAAGCACATCAAAACAAGCATAAAATCTTCACAAAGCTAAGCCAAAAACATGCTAAAAACAAGGCTCAAAGCATAAAGCATGTTAAGGCAAATCATGGCATTACAAGATAAGTATGCAAAGCAAGCATGGTGTGTCTAAACCAAGTAAAAACAGTGCTATATCATGGCAAAATAAGCACAAATAACACTTAAGACATGGCCAACATGAACTCAAGAATGGTGCTCATACATGAGGCTAAAATGACACATTTTGAAGACAACAAGGAGAGGGGATGGCCCTCTCCTTTCTTAGCACCTTAAGACACCATCTTCACCACTGAAATCTTGAGGGATTTCAGTGGTGAGGAGGCCCAAACAAGGTGGTCCCGAAGCTCACCAAAAATAGCACAAAATGGGGCCAAACAAGGCCTAAGAGGGGGTAAACGACCCCAAACACAAAAGTGATCTTACACAAACTTCAAAAGGAGCTCAAAATAAGACTTTTTTCAGTTTATGATAAAGCCCAAATATGCTTTCAAGTAAGGCTAAAAGTGTGTGCAAAAACGGAGAATAAAGAGGGTAAGAAGTGTTACCCTTGAAGACCAGCAAGAACCAGCGGCCTTTAGACCCAAAAATGCAACCCTCGACCTCTAAAAACAAGCTCCAAGAACCTCCAAGTGATGATGGAAGTGTGTGGCTATGAAGTGGTGTGCAATAGGCCAAGAACAAGACCCTTTTGAACCCTCTAACACACCCAAATGTAGAGAGAGAGGGAGATATAGAGAGAGAGTGATATATATCTTATAAATCAGATTTTTCAACCCTCGAAATGGGAGAAGAGGCCCTCTATTTATGGAGCAAGGGAAAAGGCCTAAGCTTCTTGGAGAAGCTAAGGCAAAAGGGTCAAAGAGGGCAAGCTTCTAAGGGAAGCTAAGGTAAAGGGGCCAAGCTTCTTGGAGAAGCTAGACAAGGGTTCAAGCTTCTTTTAGAAGCTTGGAGCAAAGGGTTCAAGCTTCTTGGAGAAGCTAGAACAAAGGCTCCAGAGGTTCAAGCTTCCTCAAGAAGCTAGAACCAAGGGTTCAAAAGGTTCAAACCTCCTTAAGAAGCTAGAACCAAGGGTTCAAAAGGTTCAAACCCCCTCAAGAGAAGGTCTCGGCCAGAAAAGGTGGCTAATCGGCCAACAAAGTTGGCCGACCGACCACAAAAAATGCCGACCGACCACCAAAGGTGCCGACCGGCCATCACCGAAGGCCGGTGGAAAGAAAACAGGGCCGGTGCCCTCAAGCCATGGCCGGTGGGTTTAGGGAATGGCAAACAAGCCATTCTATACCCCCTAAAGCAAAAACCAACAAGTGTTAGGTCCAACCAAGCACAAAACAGTCGAGTTGAGAGATCCTGAGGCAAGGTGCGTAGCCAAGACCTTCGAGAACTCAAGACGAACACGAACACGGGTAATCATCGAGTGTTAAAATGATGACGTCCAAGTCTCGAGGACGGTCAAAAATGGGGTGTCTACAGATGGCAGATATGTAATTATGGTGTCTACTTACCATTTCTCAAGCATTAGGGTCCGAACACTCGGACACTTATTCGGATTCTCCTACATGATGGCAGACATGTTATTACATGTTTGCTTACCATTTCTCATGCGTTAGGGTTCGAACACTCAGATACTTATTCGGACCCTCTTGCATGATGGCAGATATATAATTACAGTATTTAATTACCATTTCTCATGCATTATAGTTCGAACACTCGGACACTTATTCGGATTCTTCAGCATGATGGCACATATGTAACTATGGTGTTTACTTACCATTTCTCATGCATTAGGATTCGAACACACCGGCATTTATTTGGATTCTACTACATGATTTTAGATATGTAATTATGGTGTTTATTTACCATTTCTCATGCATTGTGGTTCGAACACTTGGACACTTATTCGGATTCTTTTACATGATGACAGAGATATAATTACGGTGATTACTTACCATTTCTCTTGCATTATGGTTCGAACACTTAGACATATATTCGGACCCTCTTGCATGATGGCAGATATGTAATTACGGTGTTTACTTTCCATTTCTTGTGCATTAAGGTTCGAACACTCAGACACTTATTCGGATTCTCTTGCATAGTGGCAGATATGTTATTACGGTGTTTACTTACCATTTCTCATGCCTTAGGGTTCGAACACTCGGACACTTTTTCGGATTCTCCTGCATGATGGCATATATGTAATTACGGTGTTCCCATTTCATTTCTAAGGCATTGGGGTTCGAACACTTGGACACTTATTCGGACCTTCTTGCACGATGGCAGATATGTAATTATGGTGTTTGCTTACCATTTCTCTTGCATTCGGGTACGAACACTCGGACAGTTATTCAGATTCTCCTGAATGATGGTAGATATGTAATTGCGGTGTTTACTTACCATTTCTCGTGCATTAGGGTTCGAACACTCGAACACTTATTCTTACCTTCTTGCATGATAACAGATCTGTAATTATGGTATTTACTTATCATTTCTCATGAATTAGGGTTCGAACACTCAGACAGTTATTCGGATTCTTCTTTATGATGGCCGACATGTAATTATGGTGTTTATTTTCCACTTCTCAAGCATTAGGGTTCAAACACTCGGACACTTATTCGGATTTTCTTGCATGATGGCAAATATATAATTATGGTGTTCACTTACCATTTCTCATGCAGTGGGTATCGAACACTTGCACAATTATTTGGATTCTTCTGAATGATGGCAGATATGTAATTGCGGTGTTTACTTATCATCTCTCGTGCATTAGGGTTCAAACACTCAAATACTTATTCGGATTCTCCCGCACGATGGGAAATAGGTAATTATGGTGTTTACTTACCAATTCTCAGGCGTTAGGGTTCGAACACTCAGACACTTATTCAGACCTTCTTACATGATGGCAGATATGTAATTATGGTGTTTATTTGCCATTTCTCATTCATTAGGATTCAGACACTCGGACACTTATTCGAATTCTCCTGCATGACGGCAGACATATAATTGTGGTGTTTACTTACCATTTCTCATGCATTAGGGTTCGAACACCGGGACACTTATTTGGATTCTGCTGCATGATGGCAGATATGTAATTACGGTGTTTACTTACAATTTCTAATGCGTTAGGGTTCGAACACTCGGACAGTTATTCGTACCCTCTTTGATGGTGGCAAATATATAACTATGCTATTTATTTACCATTTCTTCTGGATTATGGTTCGAACGCTCGGACACTTATTCGGATTCTCCTCCATCATGGCAGATATGTAATTACGGTGTTTACATTTCATTTCTCATGCATTGGGGTTTGAACAATCGGACACTTATTTGGACCGTCTTGCATAATGGCAGATATGTAATTATGGTGTTTACATACCATTTCTCATGCAATAGGATTCAAACATTTCAACAGTTATTCTGATTCTCTTCCACGATGGCAGATATATAATTACGGTGTTTACTTTCCATTTCTCATGCATTAAAGTTCGAACACTCGGACACTTATTCGGACCCTCTTGCTTGATAGCAGATATGTAATTATCGTGTTTACTTAACATTTCTCATGCATTAGGGTTCAAACACTCGGACACGTACTCGGATTCTCCTACATGATGGCAGAAATGTAGCTACTGTGTTACTTACCATTTCTCATGCCTTAGCATTCGAACACTCGGACACTAATTCGGATTCTCCTACGTGATGGCAGATATGTAATTACGGTGTTTACTTACCATTTCTCATGCATTAGGGTTCGAACATTCGGACACTTATTCGGATTTCCCTACATGACGGCAGATATGTAATTACGCTGTTTACTTTCCATTTCTAATGCATTAGGGTTGGAACAGTTGGACACTTTTTCGGATTCTCCTACATGATGGCAGATATGTAATTATGGTGTTTACATACCATTTCTCAAGCGTTAGGGTTCGAACACTCGGACACTTATTCGGATTCTCCTGTATGATGGCAGATATATAGTTATAGTGTTTGCTTACCATTTCTCATGCATTAGGGTTCGAATACTCGGACACTTATTCGAATTCTCTAGCCTGATGGCAGGTATGTAATTACGGTATTTACTTACCATTTCCCATGCATTAGGGTTCACACACTCGGACACTTATTTGAACCCGCTTGGATGATGGTAGATTTGTGATTATGGTGTTCACTTACCATTTCTCATGCATTAGGGTTCGAACACTCGAACAATTATTCAGATTCTTCTGCATGATGCCAGATATGTAATTATGGTGTTTATTTACCATTTCTCATGCATTATGGTTCAGACACTCGGACACTTATTCGGATTCTCCTGCATGATGGCTGATATGTAATTATGGTGTTTACTTACCATTTCTCATGCATTTACTCGGACACGTATTCAGATTCTCCTACATGGTGTAATTGTGGTGTTTACTTAAATATTCAGATTCTCCTGCATGGTGGTAGATATGTAATTATGGTGTTTACTTACCATTTCTCAATCATTGTGGTTCGAACACTCAGATACTTGTTCGGATTCTCCTGCATGATGGCAGATAGGTAATTATGGTGTTTACTTACCATTTCTTATGCATTAGGGTTCGAACACTCAGACACTTATTCGAACCCTCTTGCGTGATGGCAGATATGTAATTGTGGTGTTTATTTGCAATTTCTCATGCATTAGGATTCAAACACTCACACACTAATTCGGATTCTCCTACATGATGGCAGATACATAATTATGGTGTTTACTTACCATTTCTCATGCATTAGGGTTCGAACAGCTGGACACTTATTTGGATTCTACTGCATGATGGCAGATATGTAATTACGTTGTTGACTTACAATTTCTAATGCGTTAGGGTTCGAACACATGATCATTTATTCGTACCCTCTTGCATGGTGGCAGATATGTAATTATGCTGTTTATTTACCATTTCTCATACATTATGGTTCGAACACTCAGACACTTATTCGAATTCTCCTCCATGAGGGAAGATATGTAATTGCGGTGTTCACTTACCATTTCTCATGCATTAGGATTCAAACACTCGGACACTTATTCGGATTCTCCTCCATCATGGCCGATATGTAATTATGGTGTTTGCTTACCATTTCTCATGCATTAGGGTTCGAACCCTCGGTCAATTATTCGGATTCTCCTGTATGATGGAGGATATGTAGTTACGGTGTTTATTTATCATTTCTCATGCATTACGGTTCGAACACTTGGACACTTATTCGGACACTCTTACATGATGGCAAATATGTAATTATGGTGTTTATTTGCCATTTCTCATGCATTACGGTTCAGACACGCGGACACTTATTTGGATTCTCCTACGTGATGGCAGATATGTAATTACGGTGTTTACTTACCATTTCTCATCCATTTGAGTTCGAATACTCGGACACTTATTCAGACCCTCTTGCGCGATGGCAGATATGTAATTATGTTGTTTACTTACCATTTCTCAAGCATTAGGGTTCGAACACTTGGACACTTATTCGGATTCTCCTGCATGATGGCAGATATGTAGTTACGGTGTTTACTTACCATTTCGCACGCATTAGGGTTCTGACACTCGGATACTTATTCGGATTCTCCTGCAAGATGGCAGATATGCAATTATGTTCTTTACTTAACATTCCTCATGCATTAGGGTTGGAACACTCGGACACTTATTCGGACCCTCTTGCGTGATGGCAGATATGTAATTATGGTGTTTACTTACCATTTCTCATGCATTAGGGTTTGAACACTCGAACACCTATTCGGATTCTCCTGCACGATGAAAGTTATGTAATTATGGTGTTTACTTACCATTTCTCATGCGTTAGGGTTCGAACACTCGGACACTTATTCAGACCCTCTTGGATGATGGAGGATATGTAATTATGGTGTTTATTTACCATTTCTCATGCACTAGGGTTCAGACACTCAGACACTTATTCGGATTCTCCTACATGATGGCAGATATGTAATTATGGGATTTATTTGCCATTTCTCACGCATTAGGGTTCAAACACTCGGACACTTATTCGGATTCTCTTCCATGATAGCAGATATGTAATTAAGGTGTTTACTTACCATTTTTGAACCGCTTGGGATCGAACACTCGGATACTTATTCGGATCCTCCTGCATGATGGCAGATATGTAATTGCAGTGTTTAGTTACGATTTCTCATGCATTAGGGTTCGAACACTCGGATACTTATTCGGATTCTCCGACATGATGGCAGATTTGTAATTATGGTGTTTACTTACCGTTTCTCATGCGTTTGGGTTCGAACACTCGAACAATTATTTAGATTCTTCTGAATGATGCCAGATATGTAATTATGGTGTTTATTTACCATTTCTCATGCATTATGGTTCAGACACTCGGACACTTATTCGGATTCTCCTGCATGATGGCTGATATGTAATTATGGTGTTTACTTACCATTTCTCATGCATTTGGATTCAAACACTCTAACAATTATTCGGATTCTCCTGCATAATGGCAGATATGTAATTACGGTGTTCACTTACCATTTCTCATGCATTAGGATTTGAATACTCGGATACTTATTCGGACCCTCTTGTATGATGGCAGATATGTAATTTTGGTGTACTTACCATTTCTTATGCGTTAGGGTTCGAACACTCGGACACTAATTCGAATTCTCCTGCATGATGGCAGATATGTAATTACGATGTTACATATCATTTCTAATGCATTAGGGTTCGAACCCTCGGACACTAATTCGGAACCCTCGGACACTAATTCGGATTCTTCTTCATGATGGTAGATTTGTAATTATGCTGTTTATTTACCATTTCTCATGCATTATGGTTCGAACACTCGGACATTTATTCGGATTCTCCTTCAAGATAGCAGACATGTAATTGCAGGATTTACTTTCCATTTCTCAAGCATTAGGTTTCGAACATCGGACACTTGTTCGAACACTCTTGCATGGCGACAGATTTGTGAATGTGGTGTTTACCAATCATTTCTCATGCATTAGGGTTCGAACACTAAGACAGTTATTCGTATTCTTTTGCATGACGGCAGATATGTAAGTATGTTTTTTATTTACCATTTCTCAGCCATTAGGGGTCAAACACCTGGACACTTATTCAGATTCTCCTGCGTGATGGCGGATATGTAATTATGGTGTTTATTTGCTATTTCTTATGCATTAGGGTTTGAACACTCGAACACTTATTCGGATTCTCCTGCATGATGGCAGATAAGTAGTTACGATTTTTATTTACAATTTCTCATGCATTAGGGTTCTAACACTCAGATACTTATTCGGACCGTCTTGCATGATGGTAGATATGTAAGTACGTTGTTTACTTACCATTTCTCATGAATTACGGTTTGAACATTCAGACACTTATTCGTATTCTCCTGCATGATGGCGGATATGTAATTATAGTGTTTACTTACCATTTCTTATGCATTAGGGTTCGAACACTCGGACACTTATTCAGATTCTCCTGAATGACGTCAGATATGTAATTGTGGTGTGTTCTTACCATTTCTCATGCGTTAGGGTTCGAACACTCGGACACTTATGCGGACCTTCTTGCACGATTGCAGATATGTAATTATGGTATTTACACACCATTTCTCATGCATTTGGGTTCGAACACTCGGACAGTTATTCGGATTCTTCTGCATGATGGCAGATATGTAATTATGCGGTTTATTTGCCATTTCTCATGCATTAGGGTTCAAACACTCAGACACTTATTCAGATTCTCTTCCATGATAACAGATATGCAATTAAGGTGTTTACTTATCATTTTTGATGCGCTAGGGATCGAACACGGGGACACTTATTCGGATTCTCCTGAATGATGGCAGATATGTAATTACGATGTTTATTTTTCATTACTCATGCATTAGGGTTCGAACACTCAGATACTTATTCGGATTTTCTTGCATGATGGCAGATATGTATTTATGGTGTTTACCTACCATTTCTCATGCGTTTGGGTTCGAACACTCGAACAATTATTCGGACCCTGTTGCATGATGGCGGATATATAATTATGGTGTTTATTTTCCATTTCTCGTGCAATAGGGGTTAGACACTCAGAAACTTATTCGGATTCTCCTGCATGATGGCTGATATGTAATTATGGTGTTTACTTACCATTTCTCATGCATTAATGTTCGAACACCTAGACACTTATTCGGATTTTGCTGCTTCATGGCAGATATGTAATTACGGTATTTACTTACTATTTCTCATGCGTTAGGTTCGAACACTCGGACACATGTTCAGAACCTCTTGTATGGTGGCAGATATGTAATTATGCTGTTTATTTACCATTTCTCTGGCATTATGGTTCAAACATTGAACACTTATTCGGATTCTCCACCATGATGGCAGATATGTAGTTACGGTGTTTATTTTCCATTCCTCAAGCATTTGGGTTCAAACACTCGGACACTTATTCGGACCCTCTTGTATGATAGCAGATATGTAATTATGATGTTACTTACCATTTCTCATGCATTAGGGTTCAAACACTCAGACACTTATTCGGATTCTCCTGCATGATGGCAGATATGTAATTATAGTGTTCATTTACCATTTCTCATGCATTAGGGTTCAAACACACGGACACTTATTCAGATTCTCCTGCATGATGGCAGATATGTAGTTACGGTGTTTATTTGACATTTCTCATGCATTAGGGTTTTAACACTCGGATACTTATTCTAACCATCTTGCATGTTGCCATATATGCATTTATGTTGTTTACTTACCATTTCTCATGCATTAGGGTTCGAACACTCGGACACTTATTCGGATTCTCCTACGTGATGGCGGATATGTAATTACGGTGTTTACTTACCATTTCTCAAGCATTAGGGTTCGAACATTCGAACACTTATTCGGATTCTCCTGCATTAGGGTTCAAACACTTGGACACTTATTCGGATTCTCCTGCATGATGGCAGACATGTAATTATGGTGTAAGTTACCATTTCTCAGGCATTAGGGTTCGATCATTCTAACACTTATTCGTATTCTCCGCCATAATGGCAGATATGTAGTTACGATGTTTGCTTACCATTTCTCATGCATTAGGGTTCGAACTGCCGGACACTTATTCGGATTCTCTAGCATGATGGCAGGTATATAATTACGGTGTTTACTTACCGTTTCTCATGCATTACGAATCGAACACTCGAACACTTATTCAGACCCTCTTGCATGATGGCAGATATGTAATTATGGTGTTCACGTATCATTTCTCCTGTATTAGGGTTTGAACACTCAGACAGTTATTCGGATTCTTCAGTATGATGGCAGATATGTAATTATGGTGATTATTTACCATTTCTCATGCATTAGGGTTCTAACACTCGGACACTTATTCAGATTCTCTCGTTTGATGGCAAATTTGTAATTATGGTGTTTACTTAACATTTCTCATGCATTTCAGATCGAACACTTAGACACTTATTCGGATTCTCTTGCATGATGGCAGAAATGTAGTTACGGTGTTTACTTACCATTTCTCAAACATTAGGGTTCGAACACTCAGACACTTACTCGAATTCTTCTGCATGATGGCAGATATGTAGTAACGGTGTTTACTCACCATTTCTCATGCATAGGGTTCAAACACTCGGATACTTATTTGGATTCTCTTGCATGATGGCAGATATGTTATTATGGTGTTACTTACCAATTCTCATGCATTAGAGTTCGAACACTCGGACACTTATTCGTATTCTCTAGCATGATGGCAAGTTTGTAATTATGGTGTTTGCTTACTATTTCTCATGCATTAGGGATCGAACAATCGGGCACTTATTCGGACCCTCTTGCATGATGGCAGATATGTAATTATGGTGTTCACTTACCATTTCTCAGGCATTTGGGTTCGAACACTCGGACAGTTATTTAGATTCTACTGTACAATGGCAGATATGTAATTATGGTGTTTAATTACCATTTCTCATGCATTAGGGTTTACACACTCAGACACTTATTCGGATTCTCTCGCACGATGGCAGATATGTAATTATAGTGCTTACTTACCATTTCTCATGCATTAGGGTTCGAATACTCAGACACTTATTTAGATTCTCTCGCACGATGACAGATATGTAATTATAGTGCTTACTTACTATTTCTCATGCATTAGGGTTCGAACACTCAGACAGTTATTCGGATTCTCTCGCATGGTGGCAGAAATGTAACTACGGGGTTTACTTACCATTTCTCATGCATTAGGGTTTGAACACTCGGACACATATTCAGGCCTTCTTGCATGGTGGCAGATATGTAATTATGGTGTTTACTTACCATTTCTCAACCATTTGGTTTCGAACACTCAGACAGTTATTCGAATTCTTCTGTATGATGGCAAATATGTAATTATGTTGTTTATTTACCATTTCTCAAGCATTAGGTTCAAACACTCGGACACTTGTTCGGATTATCTTGCATGATGGCAGATATGTAATTATGGTGTTTATTTATCATTTCTCATGCATTTGGGTTTGAAAACTCGGATACTTATTCAGACCCTCTTGCATGATGGCAGATATGTAATTATGGTGTTTATTTACCATTTCTCATGCATTAGGGTACAAACACTTGGACACTTATTCGGATTCTCCTGCATGATGACAGATATGTAATTAAGGTGCTTACTAACCATTTCTCATGTATTAGGGTCCGAACACCCGAACACTTGTTCAGATTCTACTGCATGATGGCAGATATGTAATTACGGTGTTTACTTTCCATTTCTCAAGCATTCGGGTTCGAACACTTGGACACTTATTCGGACCCTCTTGCATGATGGCTTATATGTAATTATGGTATTTACTAACCATTTCTCATGCATTAGGGTTCAAACACTCGGATAGTTATTCAGATTCTTCTGCGTAATGGCAGATATGTAATTATGGTATTTATTTACCATTTCTCATACATTAGGGTTCCAACACTCGGACACTTTTTCAGATTCTCCTGCATGATGGTAGATTTGTAATTATGGTATTTACTTACCATTTCTCATGCAATAGGGTTCGAACACTCTGACACTTATTCGGATTCTGTAGCATGATGGCAGATATGTAGTTACGGTATTACTTACCATTTCTCACGCATTAGAGTTCGAACACTCGGACACTTATTCGGACCCTCTTGCATGATGGCAGACATGTAATTATGGTGTTTACTTAACATTTGTCGTGCATTAGGGTTCGAACACTCGGACACTTATTCGGATTCTCCTGCATGAAGGAAGATATGTAGTTACGGTCTTTACTTACCATTTCTCTTGCATTAGGATTCAAACCCTCAGATACTTATTTGGATTCTCCTGCATCATGGCAGATATGTAATTACGGTGTTTACTTACCATTTCTCATGCATTATGGATCGAGGACTCGGATACTTATTCTGACCCTCTTGCATGATGGCAGATATGTAATTATCATGTTTAGTATCCATTCTCATGTATTTGGGTTCGAACACTCGGACACTTATTCGGATTCCATGGCATGATGGCAGATATGTAATTACGATGTTTACTTACTATTTCTCATGCATTAAGGTTCGAATACTCGGACACTTATTTGGACCATCTTGCATGATGGCAGATATGTAATTACGGTGTTTGCTTACAATTTCTCATGCATTAGGATTCGAACACTCGGACACTTATTCGAATTCTCCTGCATGATGGCCGATATGTAGTTGCAGTGTTTATTTACCATTTCCCATGCCTTAGGGTTCTAACACTTGGATACTTATTCAGATTCTCCTGCATGATGAAAGATATGTAATTATGGTGTTTACTTACCATTTCTCATGCATTTGGGTACGAACACTCGGACACTATTCGGATTCTCTTGCATGATAGCAGTTATGTAATTATGGTGCTTACTTACCATTTCTCATGCATTAGGGTTCGAACACTCGGACACTTATTTGGATTCTCCTGCATGATGGCAGATATGTAATTATGGTTTTAATTTACCATTTCTCATGCATTAGGGATCGAACACTCGGATACTTATTTGGATTCACCTGCTTGATGGCAGATATGTAATTATGGTGTTTACTTACCGTTTATCTTGCATTATGGTTCGAACACTTGGACACTTATTCGGACCCTCTTGCATGATGGTAGATATGTAATTATGGTGTTTACTTACCATTCTCATGCATTTGGGTTCGAACACTCGGACACTTATTTAGACACTCTTGCATGGTGGCAGATATGTAATTATGGTGTTTACTTACCATTTCTCATGCATTAGTGCTCGAACACTCAGACACTTATTCAGATTCTCCTACATGATGGCAGGTATGTAGTTACAGTGTTTACATACCATTTCTGATGCCTTAGGTTTCTAACACTCAAATACTTATTCGGATTCTCCTGCATGATGACAGATACGTAATTATGGTATTTACATACCATTTCTAATTGTAGACACCCCATTTTTGACCAACCTTAAGTCTCAGACTTCATCGATTGAGCGCTCGGTGATTGCGCATGTTGTGCTCGTTCTGAGGTTACGGAGTCTCGGCTGAGAGCCTTGCCCTTGGACTTCGGGACTCTTTTGTGCTTTGCCTCGATTTGCGAACCAAATTTTGCTTTCTCTTCCTGATGGAAGGGAGAGGTCTCATAGACCATCTCTCAGTGGTCGTAGGCTACTTTTCGTGGTCGTAGACCACTCTTCCCATTTAGAGACCAGTTTTCAGTTTTCGGAGCTGTCGGCCGTGCACCTCGGTTCGGGACGACTTAACTCTCTCTGTTTGCTTCGAGTTTTGGTACACGCCTTGTTTCCTCTCTCCAGAGGGACACTGTGGCCCGGGAGACGACCTTCGTGGTCGCACGCCACTTTCGATGCTTAACAGTCAGTTTTAGAGCACCCGGCTGCGCGTTTTGGCCCTTGAACCCTCGTTCTGCATCTGTCTTGGTTCATTTTTGGCATGGGCCCTATTTTCATTGTTTAGAACGTGGTGCAAGGGTGGGAGACCACCTTTTCTCCTTGGCGACCACTTTTCCCCCCGCCGGCCGGTTTTCTTGTCAGGTAGCCGGTCTCCCTCATTTTTTAGCCACATTTGCTGGTCTCCCACCATACCACTTGCTTGCATTTCGTGTGGAGACCACCTGGGAGGATGCCGACCACTGTCCACCAGCTTGACCCTTTTGACCTAGTTGGGCGACCAGGAGAAGTGGTCAGCCAACCACCTGAGCTGGTCAGCCTGCTCCTGCTGGTTTTGTCTCTATGAGTTGTTGCTAGCTGTGCCAGCTAGAAGGCACAGACTGTATCCTCCATACACTTGTATGGAGGATCCTTAGCTTTGGTTTCTAGCTTCTTGAGGAAGCTTTAGCCTTGTATCTCTATAAAGGAAGGGCTCCCCTTCCTTGTAGCTGGTTCAGAAATTTTATAGAGGCAAAATACATATATCCCTATATATCTCTACACTCTTGGTTCAAAAGTGCTAAGTTCTTGCCCCTTTGCGCATTACCTCTTAGCCTAACACCTCCAACACCAACCTAAGCTTCTTGGAGGGTCTTGAGAGGTCCTAAGGAACTACATTTTTGGTCCAGAAGCTGCTAGAGTTGTTGAGCTACAAGGGTAACACCCTATTCCCTCTTTTAGGCTTTATTTTGCTTCATCTTTTAACCATACTTGCAAGCATTTTTGAGCTTTGGTGTAAACTGAAAAAAGTCTTATTTTGAGGCCCTAAACATGTTTGTTTAAGGTCATATTGTTTTTGGGGGTCATCTACCCCCTTGCATGCTTGTTTTAGCCTTGTTTTGTGCCATGCCATAATGCATTCAAGCAGAGCTTTGTTTGAACCTTTAGCCACTGAAATCTAGTGGATTTTCAGTGGTGAGGATGTGGTTTTGAGGGCCAAAATCAGAGAGAGGTGACCCTCTCTCATGTTGTCTTGTTTACTAGCATTTTTGGTCTATAAAAGGAGCCCTTATTTGCATGCTTCCAAGCCATGTTTCAGGCCATTTTTGGTGAGTTTTAGGACCTGTACAGGCTCTTTCTAAAGCTTGTTTTTCTATATTGGGTGTCTATCTCGCATGTGCAGAATAAGCCTCTTCTTAGCTTATCAAAGGAGCATGTCATTCTTGCATGCATTGACAATGTTTCAGTGGGTTTTTGGGCTTTATTTGGCATGTCATACCTCTATCTTATGCTGGTTTAATGGCCTCTTGATTGCCTCACTTGCTTGTAGTGCAAATCCTCTTTACTAGCTTACATTGCATGCTATTTTGGCCTTTGATTCTAGCACTTTTTGGCCATGCCTTAAACTGATTTTGTACATGTTTTGGACTGCCTTAGCTCTATTTTTAGGCCTCATGGTCGAACGATGTTTTCTACGCATGGTTGTAGTTCAATACCCTTGCCTAGCTTTGAGTTTTGAAGCCTATTGCATGCTTAACTTGAGGTGTTTCCATGTCTTGGCATCATTAAGCATGTTATTTCAGAGCCTAAACTTGTGCCATGTTCCCATGTTTTCCACTCTTTAAATGTATTTGAGAGTTACGCATGAATACCTCATTTTTGGACCATTGCATGAGCTTCATTTCCGTGCCTATTGAGCCACCATTTTAGTCCATTTTCCTGCTATTTTGGGCCTACATAGGGACTGTTTGGGGCTGGTTTGGTCATTTGAGTATTGCTTTGCATGCCTATAGTGTAATCTGCTTTACTAGTTTCAGTATTTGGGCCATCGAGCATGCATTGTGTGAGGTGTTTGCATGATTCGGGACCATCTTGCATGTCATTTCAGAGCTGGAAAATGTGTCATTGCATGCCATAATTCATCCCTTGCCATGCCTTAGTAGAGTTTCACTTTGTGCCTTAGGTTTGGCCCCTCGCATTGTGCGTGTTTGCATAAGTGTTGTTGCCTTAATTTCATCATGTTTGGTCACTGACTTGGGTGTGGCTAAGGCTCACCTATCTTGGTTTATGCCCCATCTTGCATTGTATATGCCATTTAGTCCATGTTGTTGCATGATTCACCATTGCATTGTGTATGCCTTGATCATTTCATTGTTAGTCTCCATGTGTGCATTGCGTATGCCATATAGTTTTTAAGTGCATTGAGTATGCCATTGATTATTTTATAGCATTGTGTATGCTAGTAGCATGTTTGCATATCATCATTTGCATGTTTGCATCATTTAGTGGCGTTATGTTTAGGTTGCATGTTAGAGTTGCATTCATGCATGCCATGTGTATTGCATTGTGATCGGAATACGAGTTAGTTCAAACACGGAAAACGAGGAACATTTCATACTCCAAGTGATGAAATTTGCCTCGATTCTCGATCGCTGACACTCCGGATTACCCATGATTGAGTTTAGGCCTTGTTGTGTTTATATGTGCATTCATGTCCTATTGAGTCGTGCAATTTGACTCCTCGGCCATCATGCATCGGGATGCGTGATTAGTGGCCCGGAGATTGAAAACTACACTCCCTAGAGCTTATGCAATGATGGGGAGAGTGGTTATGCACACATGTGTTGCGAATACCTTGCTTTCTCTCTCTCTTTCCTTTGTTGCAGAAAATACAGAAACCAGGAGGGTGAACTGGTCGGCCGACCAGATTTTCTGGCAGGCCGACCACCTTTTCTAGTCTTCACCACCAAGGGTGGTCGGCAGGCGGTCTCCCTTGCCTATAGCTGGTCGGTGGCCCTCCCTCAGATTCCGAGGGTGGAGTTTCAGCCTCCTAGAGCTTTGTGTAGTGTTCTGAAATCAATTGCAAACAAAGGCGAGTCGAGGCATCGCGATGGATTTTCCGACAAGGCGACTCGGGCATGCATGCATTCTTCATCATTCGGAACATAGCTGAGGAAGTCGATTTTGTTTAATTTGCATGCTAGTCTCCTTACTTAGTTAATTCGTTAATTAATTAACGTTGTATAATAATTAGTTCAATTAGCTTAGCTTAGCTTAGCTAGTTTATTCTGTATTATTTATTCGGACCCTCCGAGAGAGGGCAATGTTGTAATAAGTGTGCATGTGTGCGATGTATGTCTTCCAATCCCACGTCTTTCTCCCTTTTATTTACCAGCTTATGATGGTTAGTTTAGGGCACGTTTCAATTAGCATCCTTATGCTCGCATGTTTGCATCCACGCATCTATCTTGTATGCACCGGGCTCGACGCATCATACTAACTGCAATTCCAAGTTGAATACGTGTTATCTATAGCATCTCATATGTCATTTTAGAATAGCCGAGCCTATATTACTTGCATTCCTATATGTGTTGCATTACCCATTTTAACATGAACTAGGATCGTACATTGATTACTAACTGCTTTCCATGAGGCTAACTGCTTATGTGATATAACTGCCTGAATGCCTGTGGGTGGAGGTTGGATTGCTTGAGTTGGGATAATTCATGGAAATTCGTATTTTAGTCTACCTGTGGGTAGCACCTTCAAACCATTTTTCAAACAAGAATGCAATGTTTTGTTCCAACTCGAGCGATCTAGTCTATACTTGTATGCTGTGCGCATCACATAGTAATTCTTGGCTAATAACCAGAATAAGAGCACATAACGTTTTCAAAACTCGATATGATGGGTAGTAGAGGCCGATCTTTGATCGGGCGAGTGGGGGTTCTAACGAAGTGACCTTCCCCAATCGTACCCAAGTTCCCAAGCCGAGGCAACTTTGGTGATGATGGACATGTGGCCTTAGGCGCGAGTCAGGGTTTCCTAAATTTTCCAAAATAAAATATTTAGGTGGTGACTCTGTATCTGGCAAAGCAGTCCATGTTTGGCACTTCTTTCTAAAAATCAGTTTTCCAAAACGATTTTCTAGATTTGGACTCTTTGATGATTTATCGGTCTTGCATTGCTCTCTGCGAGATTAGATATAGGACCGTGACATTTGAGTCCGCTACTGTAGTAAGCCCAAATGAACGAAACGGGATTTCTTTCCCGGGACGTTCGGGACATCTACAGTTTCTGGCGACTCTGTTGGGGAGTTAGAGAACTTGACTCGAACTCATTATATCTTGTTTTGACTACACTTATGTGTTTCTTTGCATTGCATTTGCATTGGTACACCTAGGACACTGTGTTTGCCGTCTACTATTCCTGAACGGTTTAGCAGAGGCTCACTTTGAGAAGCGTGCCATAAGGCTGACCAGTTACGGGCTCTGCCACGATGGGAACATAGACCCCGATTTTTACCGGGGCAGCCTTTTTAACCATTCGACCTAGTGCATATTCGGAATCTATAGTGACTATTCTAAATTAGGACAGGTTGCTTAACCAATTTTAGGTTGTTTGAAACCGCTGTGTGCATAGTGAAACCCTAGCTCTTGAAAAAATAGGACAGGGAAACCCTACCCCTCCATAGGGGTGTTTTGGATCTCACTTGTTTGCTATGTGCTTTTAGAGTGCGTCCCTACAGGAATGCATGTATCAATTTACAAGTTTGGGTATCAGGCCTGCGGGCACCAGCTCAGTATTTTGGGAATCAGTTATCTGTAGGTATCAGATTCAGTTTTGGAGG
The DNA here is from genome assembly GCF_055761805.1 of Camellia sinensis. Lineage (NCBI taxonomy): Eukaryota > Viridiplantae > Streptophyta > Magnoliopsida > Ericales > Theaceae > Camellia > Camellia sinensis. The sequence continues at coordinate 410,203 of NW_028128989.1, read as the reverse complement.
CAGTGATTTGGAAACAATGATCAGCGTTTGAGAATAGTCTATTCAGCTTATCAATTGTGTGTTGTGATGCCCAACTGTGTGTTGTGTGTTTATTTACGCTGTTATGCTGTCCGTTTGTCTGGTTGTTTATTTCCTTATTATTGCTTTATTTATCTTTTTGCTAGGTAGTTTAGCACAATTGCTTCCGAAAAAGAAGATATTTGCCGAGCACTCTGGGTTAAAGGTCGCAGACTTAATCGATCTAGGGATCTGATAGACGGACAAGCAGTGTTCCTTTCTTTACCCGAGGTTACTAGATGGAGGTCAGCAAAGCGCAGTGTATCGGTATCAAGATTGTCAGATTAGTGGTCTTTGAACTTTCAGGTTGGGATTCCCGAGGCTACTCTAGAGGCAGATATACTGGTAGTTCAGTCAGATCAAGGCAGTATGGCAGGATTGGAAGAAATGATGCGTCAGCTTCAGGAGAGTATGAAGACCATGCAGCAAGATGCTGTTCGTCAAGCAGAGTTTGCCGGAGCATCTGCTTCGCACCAGGCTCCTCCCCCACCAAGAGTTCCCATACTCGGGGAGACCATACACGTCCAGGATGATACGGACATTCCTCCAATAGGGCCGGCTCCGCCCCCAGTCCTACCCCAGCCACCCAAAGCACAGATCAACCCACTGAATTCTCCTTTCGAGTTCGAGGTGGACCCCACGGCATTAAAAATGAGCAAGCTTGAAAAGTTGTTCCAGAAATCCCAATGGGTAAAGTCTATCCCAGACATTGAGGACGGGAATACCGACGCAGCTGTGACGCTGCGAGATCGGTTCAAGATGCCACAAATCGACCGCTTTGACGGGTCTGAGGATGCCATGGTGCATCTACGTTTGTTTTCAGACATACTAAGGCCGATGGGCCTCACTAGACTACAGAAGCTTTCATTGTTTAGCCGGACCCTGTCGGGTGTGGTGGCCATCTGGTACGCAAAATTGGAAGACGATGTTAAGAGGAATTGGGATGAGATGGCCGAGGCTTTTGTTGCTCAGTACTCCTATAATACACAGATCGAGGTCACAACTCGTGATCTCGAGACGACCAGGCAGAAGCCTAAGGAGAGTTTTTCTGACTTTGTAACCCGGTGGAGGGCCAAGGCCTCAATAATGACCACTCAACCCATTGACAAAGATCAGATTCGGATGATTGTGTGTAATCTCCAGCCCAAGCTTATGCAGAAAATGATTGTTCTCCCTTTTCCCACCTTCTCAGATTTACATGAGATGGGGGTACAAATTGAGGATGCTATGAAACAAGGCCTGATTGACCAAGACAGAGAGCAACCCAGGAGAACCTTCAACCGCAACACCAATACAGGCACAAGCAATGCCGCAACCGCCAGAGCTTCAAAAGTAAGCATGGTCACCACCAATCCCCCAAGAACCCTTGCAGCTACACCATTCACTGGTGCATCCGGAAGTGGCTCACAAATGGCCAAATATGCCCCCAGAGGCCAAAGAACCTTTACCCCACTATATATGCCCCTGTCCAAGGCTCTAGGGGTTTTAATTAAGAAATGGCATTTGAACCCCTAGAGCCGCGGCCATTGCCAAATCCACTTCCTCCATCTCACAACCCTGCTAAATACTGTGCTTTTCACCAACAACATGGTCAGGACACCGACCATTGTTTTAGATTGCGTCACGAGATTCAAGATCTCATCGATAACAGGGTGATTGTGCCTCTGAAAAAACCCAATGTCACAACCAACCCTCTCCCACCACATAACCAAGCTCCACTTCCCAAACTCATCAACTCAATCCAAACTGGGGTTATGTCATACGACCCGAGGATATATATCACCCCGTTCCACCTATCCAAGCCGGAGGTGTTCATTTCCAACAGCACTCACTTGTGCGTGTTGGACATCTCCCGAATCTGACCTGAACCAGTGGTGGTGACCACTGAAGATAGGACAAGGATGACTTCAGAGGGAAATAGGGCTATTGACTCAGAGTTTGAGGAGTTTGGGGGTCTTGCGGAAGAGGTATACAACCCGAACGGTACATCGCATCAGCAGGACAGGTTAAACCAGATGTGGAATTATCGGTGGGGGTAGAAATTTGTGTACTCTGGGGGGAGGGACTCGATCGGGGAATGAGCGACCTAACAGAGATAGAAGAGGGTATAGTAGATCTGCAATTCTTTGAAGAACAGGGCTCGGAGGGTATGGCAGTCAACTGGTTTGATTTTGATGAGTCAACAGAAGTCACCGGGTGGCTTGACGACCAACCGGATGTAGTCGACGAACTTCAGCCAGAGCAGGGGCAATTGAAAACCGAGACGTCATCAATGGCCGGAAGGGCCAGGAATCAGTTCACATCACCGGAGAGCACCGGTGCTAAGACTTTTGCTCAGAATTTAGGCAGTTTGAATGCAGAAAATACCGAACAGCAGGCTGTACTGAAGTAGTCTAAACAAGAAAAGATTGAGGATTCTAAGAGAATCAGGAAAGCCAAAGCCCCGATGGGGACTGAACGTGTCGTAAGCACAGGAACAGGACATGTTGTGAGCATAGGAACGGAAGGTGCTGTGGGCACGAGAATGGTTAAAATAGAGCCAGATAGGTGTCTGTCAGTTGCCGAAGGAATGTGGTGGGAGGACGATGACCTATGTCTTGCCCACACAGATGAGGACTGGGGGAGCAATCAACCAGACGATACCTGGTATGTTGGCGAAGTTGACCATATGACTAGGAGTGGGCGATATTTCAAGCCCCCACACCTAGATTAACCAGAGGCATCTGAGAAGGACAAGGGGGCGGAAAAGCAGAAAGAGAAGCTACTAGAAGAAGAGGCCGTGCTGAAACAGTTAAAAAAGATACAAGCAGACATCTCCATCTGGGGGCTGCTTATGGCTTCACGTGTGCATAGACAGGCTGTCCTATCGGCAATGGACAAGGCCAAACTCTTGTGAGACACCATGCCTGAACAACTGGTGGGCTTTGTTTTTCTGGGAGGAGGTTCCTCAGCGTTGACTTTTTCTGACAAGGAACTGCCGCCTGAGGGTGTGAATCACAACAAGCCACTCCACATCTCTGTGGAGTGTATGGATAAGTGGATACCGATAGTTCTTGTCGACACAGGATCCGCTATTAACGTGTGCCGGCAAGGACATCGTATGCAATCGGGTTGAAACCCGCAGACTTTGTGCTGACAGCTCAGGTGATAAGGGCGTATGATAACACAAGCAGAGAGGTGATAGGGACTATGCAAATTCAGACTAAGGTTGGTCCAGGACATCACGACATTGACTTTCATCTCTTGGATGTTGCCGCAACCTTCAATTTACTCCTAGGGTGGCCGTGGCTGCACCAGGCAAAGGCGGTCTCTTCCACCCTACATCAGATGTTGAAATACCCCTACGGGAAGGGGGTGGCTATTGTTTTTGGGAATTCGTCAATCCATCCGCCACCAGAGGTGTCTACACCGGTTTTGGAAATCAAGCATGGTACGGAGGACGTCTTCTTATTAGGATTCACCTTGGCTGAGGGCCGGGTCATTCAGAACATTCTAGCCGCTAATGAAGGGATGTGCGTCAGCGCGTAGTCAATGTACCTCATGAACAAGCTCAAACACGTCCCCGGGATGGGACTAGGAAGAAGTGGCCGAAAGGGCATTGCTGCATCAGCCAAAGTGTCGTACAATCCGCATACCTTTGGCCTGGGTTATCTGCCCACCAAAGAGGACTGGGTGAGGAAAGGCAAGGAGATGGCTGGGAGAGCTAGAGAAAAGCAGGTGGGGAAGCCTTTTGAGTTGATGCATCGGCCCATCCAGGGTACCTTGAACGGACTCTTTGTCCAAAAGAGGGAGGATTTTCCATTTTGCGGCTTCCCAAAGCCATGGTTGAATGCGGAGAAGAAGCGTTTTCCGGGGTTTGAGATCTTCTTCGACCTGTAGTTATCCGGGGATGAACTTGCCGAGGAGTAGACAAACCCATCAGCTGAGGTTAAGCAGTGTAAGGAAGTGGACTCTGAGAGCACCGAGATTGAAATGGGGGTAGCATTGTCTTGTCTACTTTCAGATCCTCTGATCGTACAGAAGTGCTTGGGGGATAACTTCTCGATGTCCATGATCAGGAATAAAACAGCTACGGGCTTATCTTCAAATATTTTGGATGCATCTATCGCACCCTCTCTCATCTGGCAGTACAAGGAGGGATTTCTGTCAAGCAGCACTAGGTCAGGTAGTGAGCCAGAATCTGATTCCACCGAGTCTGTGGAATCGGAATCAGGTTCCAGCTCGTCTGAGTCTGAGTCCGAGTCCGGTATTCCTAGGAGTGACAACCCGAATGCCACAGTCCTGTCTAGATCGTCCTTTTCATTCTCTCTTGAGTCTGTTGTAATAGAGGGAACTGACGATTTGAAATGCTTAATGAGAATGAAATGGCTGTGTCTTCTGAGTATTTTTCTGTGCCTTTAATTTATTGCTTGAATCAGGACTTTCAAAATTTTGATGAAAACGACGAGGAAGAAATTCCTCCGATTTTACAACGTTTAATTGATCAAGAGCATGAGAGATTTGTTAAACCCCTGGTTGATGAAATCACTACAGTTAATGTAGGTACTGAGAAGGACCCGCGGCTGGTCCAGATCGGGTCCACGCTGTCTTTGGAGGAACGCGAGCGCTTAGTCGCTTTATTAAAAGATTTCAAAGATGTTTTCGCGTGGTCCTACAAAGACATGCCTGAAATCGATCCTGAGATTGTACAGCACCGGATCCCTCTTGACCCCGAGGCCCGACCCGTTAAGCAAAAACTTAGACGAATTCGCCCGGACTGGGCCCTCAAGATTAAGGAGGAGGTCACCAAACAAATCGATGCAGGGTTCCTGCTGGTATCTGAATACCCAACTTCGTTGGCCAACATAGTTCCAGTGCCGAAGAAGGATGGCAGGATCCAGGTATGTGTGGATTTCAGGTATTTGAATAGAGCCAGTCCGAAAGACGACTTTCCTTTACCACATATCGATGAGTTGGTGGACTTCACTGCTGGGCATGCGCTGCTCTCATTCATGGATGGCTTCTCAGGCTACAATCAGATATTGATGGCACCCGAAGACCGGGAGAAGACTGCTTTCACCACCCCATGGGGGACCTACTGTTACAGAGTGATGTCGTTTGGGTTGAAGAATGTTGAAGCTACATATCAACGGGCCGCGACCACAATATTGCATGACATGATCCACAAAGAGGTTGAAGTGTATATGGATGACATGATTGTCAAGTCTAAGGAAAGAGAGGGCCACTACACCGCCTTGCAAAAGTTCTTCCAAAGGATCAGAGAATTTCAGTTGCAGCTGAATCCTCAGAAGTGTACGTTTGGTGTTACAGCAGGGAAAATGCTGGGGTTTCTGATTACACAGAGAGGTATCGAAGTCGACCCTTCAAAAATCAAGGCCATCTTAGAAATGCCACCACCAAGGACTGAAAAGGAGGTGCGAGGCTTTCTGGGTAAAGTGCAATTCATAAGACCGTTTATCTCAAAATTAACCTTGGCTTATGAACCACTTTTTGCTCTCCTGAAGAAAGGAAAGAAGTTCCAATGGGATGGCCAATGCCAAGCTGCTTTTGAACAGATCAAGGAATACTTACAGAACCCACCCGTGTTGAGACTACAATGGGCTGCATGCTTGCGTAGGAATCTGAAGACAAGGTGGAAAAGGCTATCTACTACTTGAGCAAGAAGATGCTGGACTATGAGACCCGCTACACTCCACTTGAGAAGGCTTGTCTGGCCTTGGTATGGGCTACCAGGAAGTTGCAGCACTACCTGTTAGCTCACTCCGTAATGTTGGTTTCCAGATTAGATCCCATCAAATATCTTTTCGAGAAATCGGCACTTACAGGTAAGCTAGCTCGTTGGCTGTTTCTACTTTTCGAATTTGATCTGAAGTATGTGACGCGCAAGTCAGTAAATGGGAGAGCGGTAGTGGAGTTCCTAGCTGACCACCCAATTGAAGGGGATGAAGCGGCTGAGTACCTATTCCCGGATGAGGCTCTTCTGCATGTTGAAGAAGAATTTTGGACGATGTACTTTGATGGAGCGTCAAACCAATATGGGTATGGGATAGGGGTGTTGCTGATAGCACCCGACAATTCCTACATACCTTTAGCATTCAAACTCCAGTTCAAAGTATCGAACAATGAAGCAGAGTATGAGGCATGCATTGCTAGACTAGAAGCGGCCCTAGAACTAGGGGCAATATGGTCGGACGTCATCGGGGACTCGAACCTTGTTGTATCTCAAGCAAAAGGAGACTGGAAAATCAAAGAGAAAAAGATGAAAATCTATCACCAGACCTTGGACATGTTGATTCCTCGGTTTGAGAAACTGAATTTCGCTCATCTATTAAGAGAGAACAACCGGTTCGCTGATTCTTTAGCAACTCTATCATCCATGATAGACATCCCTTTTGGAGTCCAGATGTGTCCAATCATCATCGAACAGAAATTTGTGCCAGCCTACGAACTGATTGCTGTTGTAGAAGAGGTTCAAGATGAGAACCCTTGGTATTATGATGTCTGGAACTTCTTGGAGAAGGAAACGTATCCACCAGGGGCAAATGCCAAGGATAAAAGGGCAATTAGAAGAATGGCTGCTCAGTTCATCATCTGCGGGGGTAAACTGTACAAAAGAGGTCATCCAGGATGCATAAGCTGTCTGTGGAAGCTGAAGAATCGAAGCGTCTGATGGAGGCCATCCATGGAGGAGAGTGCGGAGCACACATGACCGGGGTGATACTAGCCCGGAAGATTCTCAGACAAGGTTACTACTGGTCCACCATGGAGGAGGATTGTATTAACTTTGTTCGGCGCTGCCACAAATGTCAGATCCATGCAAACCGTATGAATATCCCGCCGTCCAAGCTGTACAACATGACTTCGCCATATCCATTTTCAGTTTAGGTAATTGATGTAATCAGGGCCATCAGTCCGAAGGGGTCTAATGGGCATCAGTTCATTCTGGTCGCGATAGACTATTTTACAAAGTGGGTTAAGGCCCAATCTTATGCGGTGTTGAAAGCTTTGCATGTTGCCAAGTTTATCAGAAACAACATCATCTGTCGCCACAGGGTCCCGAACGAGATCATTTCAGATAATGGTTCCCATTTCAAGAAGGAAATGATTGACTTGTTAGAGAAATACAACGTGGCTTTTCACAAGTCATCCACATATCGGTCACAGACTAATGGAGCGGTTGAGGCCGCTAACAAGAACATCAAGAACATTCTACAGAAGATGGTGGAAACCTACCGGGATTGGCCAGATAAGCTGCCATTTACTCTGTGACGCCACCGGACTTCAATCTGAACTTCTACTGGAGCGACTCCGTATTCCTTGGTCTATGAGATGGAGGCTGTTCTACCTATCGAAATTGAGGTTCCGTCATTGCGAGTACTGGCCGAGTATCAGATAGGCGAGGCAAATTGGCAGCAGAGCAGATTTGAGCAACTCATGCTCTTTGACGAGAGAAGGCTGAAGCACTGTACCATATTCAGGGTTATCAATGGAGAATCGCCAGGGCTTTCAACGAGAAAGTTAAGTCCAGGAATTTAAAAGAAGGAGATTTGGTGCTCAAAGACAACCGGGCGCCCATCCACGACCCTGTGGGCAAGTTAAGACCTAATTGGACTGGTCCTTACATCATCAAGTCTATCTAGTCGGGTGGAGCTGTAGTTTTGATGGACCTCGATGGCCTAGAGTTCTCACAGCTGATCAACATGGACAAGTTGAAGAAATATTATCCCTAAGTGGCTCGCTAGGCCAAAAATCTGAAGGGGTGACCTAGGCAAAAGTTAGAGCATGAAAAATTTGAAAGTATAAAAACTGAGCTCGCAAGGTTAAAAACCCGTAAAGGGCGTCCTTGGCAAAAGTTAGAGCGTAAAAGGAGAGTGAAAATACTCGAGTGAACCCAAGCTGAAACTACGTAAGGCTTGATTCCCATCTTTGGGATACGTAGGCAACGTCATCCTAAAGTCCAACCATAAACTCTTCCCCAATCAACTTTGTCCATATGATCATGTCTGGTCATCTTTGTCTATTCTGCATTCAAGTGTTCGGTTGTGATCTCCGATGCAGTGCTATTAAGACTAGGGGCAACTTTCCGGTTGCTAGGATCCGGGGTTGTGCATCTCAGTGGCAGATCCCAAGCGTGTCCAGTTCTGATCCATATCGAAAACGGTTTTGGAAAGTTTTAATAAAAGCCGATTTTTCCAAAATTAATCTTTTTACAACTAAGACCATTTTTGGACCGAACGGAAAATTTTCAGTATCCACAACCTTCAATTATATTGATTTCAGTACAGAGTTCTCTTGCTCTTGGATACAAATTGAAGTTGCTTTTTATTACAATCATAAAGAAAACTTGAAGGTACTGATAAAGCAATAAATTCGGGGCATAGTTAGATGTTCCCGCGTCTCCTCCCAGAGTTGGTGGAAGCCTCTGATGCCAAGCTAGGCCCGATCTGTGCCTCTTCATTGAGCCAATCTATGCACTCATCGGACAAAGTGCAATTGAAAGTGGGAGCGGGGGCTAGAAGCTCTCTCGTCCTCCAAGTTGTGGTATACCGAGCCAGCTGAGTGCCTCAGACCGAAAAAGCAGCAGGGTTTTCTATCCCTTCCTCCGGGCAAATCTGATCATGTCTGAACTGACGCCGGAACCAGAATGGGAAGTAGAAAACACAGTGAGTTAGGCCAATCAGTTGGATTCCAAGCTGGCGAGACATGTTGTAACTCATTGCTGGCAGATTGAGCTAGGGGTAGCGCCAAGCAATGTCGTCCGCGGAAAAACTGCACATCCAGTTGTACCACCATCCCTCATCAAGGGCATCGACCAAACGTTGTCGGAAGAAGTAGTCGCGAGCTGAGTATACTGGGCAAGAGTCCACAACCTGCAATTTGTCCATCAAACACACCTAAGGAGGGATGAAAAATGAGAGATTAAAGAATAGAGAGGTGTATGTTGAGAGAAAAGTGAGAAAAGGGCTTTGTGAGAAAAACTGAGCTTGAAGGCCGAGTGATGTGAGCAATATATATGTGAGATAGGGTGGAAAACATTACCTGCAGCAGTAGTGGACTCCCCGCAAATCTGCTCATCTCTCGGCGATGAAAAGCATCCAAGCCCTTCAATGTCTCGGCCAATGTCATGGCAATTCAGCTTTTGCCCTCCCTTAAGCCTTGGGCAACCTCGATCAACCGGACACTAGATCCTCTGGAGCCTGAGGCAAGCAAAAAATGAGATAGCATGCACAAGCAAAGGGCATGTCGCCGAAAGCCCTGCCAATGATGGTCGCCGCGGTCACCGGCATCAGAAAATCGACAAACCAAGCTCGGGATGTCCAACTCTCCATCACAGATCAAAGATCGAGCGTCGCGCATAGTGAGCCCACACATTTGTCCTAAGGCTTGGGCGTGGCCGAAGTGAAGCCGGGGCAAGATTTCTTCGTTGCGCTCGGATTCCATCAAAGTTTGGAAATCTTCGAAGGTAGGACACATTTCTTGTCTGCGAAAGCTAAAGACATGAGTTACTAGATTCCAAAACCTCGCCGCGACATGGAGAAACAGAAAGTACAATGGGGTGCGACTCAGCGTGAATAGTGCATTTATGTCGAAGCCCGGGAAGTTCAACTTTTCCGAGCCATCTAAAGTAGCAATCCAAGTTGTGAGATTTTGGATGAGGAATGCCTCCATTTTGATGCAAAACTGAGATGAAATGAAAGAACCACGAAGCTGGAACTCTTATAGAGGATAAGGCACTGTTTGGGGACACGTGTCAAAAATCTAGTGGTTGCCAAACCAGGTGGTCGGCTGACCACTTTTTCTGGTAGGCTGACCACCCATTTGGTCTCCAATGCAGAAAGCTGGTCGGCCAGCCTTCTCTGGTGGTCGGCCATAGAGGAAAGTTGGTCTTTGGTGTTTTCCTAGTCTCTAGAAGGGAGCTCCTAGTATTTCCATGCGTTGGGAGTGCTGAAGGTCCGAGTCTACCTCTGTTTCGGGTGCGTTCCGTCGCCCGGTTTGTCCGAAATGTGTTTGCTTATCGAGTTATTAGGTTTTGTTTATCGAGTTGTTAAGTTTGCTTATCGAGTTGTCGAGTTTTTGTGCATCAAGTTGTTATTCTTTGTTTAATCAACATTGTCGTGTTTTGCTTATCGAGTTGTAAACTTGCTAAGGTTTTGTTGTTTCTTAGTAAGTTGAGTTGTTTAGTTTGTTGCGTTGGTTCACTACCTGACTTGGTGATATATAATGCTCAATGCTCATTCAATCTCATTTTTGTGCAAAATGATGCGATGCGATGCTAAGAACATAAAATACAACACTTTTTCAAAAAGTTGTTTCATTCCATCATGCTTTCTTTGTTACAACATCTTACAATATGGTACAAGTTTTAAAGAAAATAAAACTGCCTAAAACTGTTGTGCTACAACTACTAGTAAAACAAAAAAAAAAAAGAAAATAAAGCAAGAACATCAGCATCAGTGCTCTTGGACTCAAGGTCGAGAGGCTCTCTTCATCCTCTTCAGCTGAGCCGCCTCCGCAATACCTCTACCAGCACAGTCATCCGAATCGGAACTACCATCCTCGGAATCCTCCTCGGTATCACCTTCGCCCTCAGAACCGAATCCAGAGTCATCCTCTCTGCCCGCAGATGTCTCTGACTGAGGATGTGCAGACTCCTCCTCCTCGCTGTACTCTGGATCATCTCTGATAGGTGCTCTGTGCCTGCCTTGGCTACGAGTCGAATCCCCTCTCCCAGCTCCTCGAGAAGGCTAGGATGGCCCAGCCTGTAGCGGTGGCATCTGAAAAGGACAATTTGAGTACATTAGCCAACATGTATATCGAATGCATATACGGTGTATGAATGTAATGTGTGTGTCAGATATGCTCTACACATACAGTTAATCAATGCAGTGAAATGGTCAAAATTAGCATGTCATATGAAGTATGATAAATGCAAAAAAATTGAAAAATACCGTGTCGTCGGCAATGAACAGCTGTGTCTCCCTCCGCAGAACAATGCCCTCGAGCGAGGCCACCACTCCAAGCATCCTATCCATGTACTCTCTGGGAGGCTGCAGATGTAAGTACAAGTCATCAGTGAATGAATGAATGTCTAAATATCTGAGTGATAAATCAAAACTGTAAAGCATACCAGTGGCGAGTCAGGGTCACTGACATCTCGATGATCAGGCAATGGAGGCTCCAATGGAATTGGGTAGGATGTCCCATACCGCCAGCCTGCCAACTCGGTCGGAGGATCCGGCCACCGAGCGTGCTGATAAGTTGGAGGAATCAGGGAAATCTGTCTAGCCTCTCTCCTCGATGTGCCGACCCTGCTAGTCGAAGGAATGTCTCTAGCTCGGGCGTGACTCGAGAAAGGCACATCAACAGCCCTCCTCATAGGAGTACAGACACCTATCAACGGGGGCATCAAGTACGTGTGGCGGGAAGTCGCATACTCCCCCCTCCTACGTGTGCAGAGCTACATCGGTACCCAACATAGCGACATCGACCTCCTCGGGAGTGAGTCTCTCAGCGGACTGCATGTCATCTGGAGGTGCTGAAGGGACACTCTACTCAAGGACACCCATCGTCTAGCGTATGAAGCGATCTCCCAGAAACTAGGCCCTACCGACTGGCCCCTCAAACAAAGTCCTATACTGAGAAGAAGCCCATGCCCCCGGGAACTGGAAACGGAAATCTCCACCCAAGAGTGCCCAAGGCCACCAAGCGATTTGAGGATAACAAGTGCATGAGGCAATCAGATGTCATAAATATGCGAGATGAATCAAAGCTGAAAATATGAAGAACTGAGAGTTCTGAAGTACCTCGGTCGCCCGCACCGTGTCGAAAAACTGTCGCAAGATGGGCAGAGTCTCTCGAGCCCAAGCCCGAGCCTGGCATCAACCCTCAAATACGTGAGAGTAAGGGACCGTAAAAGGCACCACCACCTCGAACTCTGGGGCTAGTGTTGGAAAGTACACGTAAACCCATAGCTGTGGAAAATAGGGCAGCGGCCATCAGAATACAGAACATACAAAAAATACAGAGTGCTGAGTGCAGAATGTAGAATACAAAATGTAAAGCGTGCCGTGTGCAGTGTACAGATAGTGAAAAGCAGAAATGTAAATCAAAAGGGCAGAAGGTACCTCCCAGGCTCTCTAGTAGCCGCCAACTATGTTCCCTTGTCCGCGGGAGGTCGCACTCATATAGCAGTAGAGGGTAGCGAGGCCGGCGCCACCCAAGTCATACTGGCTGACCTGTGATAGGTCCACCAAAGCACTGAGCAGATACAGTCCAACTGTGTTCCCCCTGTCGGAGAACAAAGTGGTCCCAAGGAGGAGCATCAAAAAACCTCGAGTGTACTGCTCTATCTTCTCAAGAGTCTCGGGCATACTCCCCCTATACTGCACAGGAAACCAAGTGTACCTGACTCTACCCGAAGATTGGTCAATCGGTGGGTGAACTCCGGACAGATAGATCCAGGCAGCCTCTCACTCGCCTATATTTGCGTCATAAGGGACCGGTCGGCTGGGTACATCGACACCAGTCAGCATCGCAAAGTCAAACGGGCTCATTGTCATATCCCCGACAGCTGAGAAGTGAAAAGAGTTAGTGGTGTCCCACCATCTCTCCACGAGTGCCCCCATCAAGGTCCTGCCTGCAGGATAGCGAGATAGCCCCATGCAGAAGGGCCCAAATCCTGTCTCGTCCACGATATGACGAACGGTCTCTGGGAGCTCTGCATACCACTCCCTAGCGACGATCGACCCATAACCCCGGGTGGAATGGGTAGATGCATGCATTCAGAATGAACAGATGTATTTAGTTTCAAAGTGAAATATATGAGCTGTGTGCAAATGAAGTGAATGAGTTGTGTGTTCAAAGTGAAATATATGAGCTGTGTGCAAATGAAGTGAAAGAGCTACGTGTCCAGAATCGAAATGTATGAACTGCGTGTTCAAAGTCAAATGTATGGGTTGTGTGTTCAACTTTCAAAAAACTGTGGGCTGAGTGTTCATCTCAAGAGTTTGGGCTGCGTGTTCGACTTTCAAGAACTATGGGCTGTGTGTTCACCATCAAGAGTTTGGGCTACGTGTTCAACTTTCAAAAACTGTGGGCTGTGTGTTCACCATCAAGAGTTTGGGCTGCGTGTTCAACTTTCAAGAACTATGGGCTGTGTGTTCACCATCAAGAGTTTGGGCTGCGTGTTCAGATTTCAAAAACTGTGGGCTATGTGTTCACTATCAAAAGTCTTTGCTGTATATTCAGATTTCAAAAATATGGGCTGCATGTTCAAGACAAAAAGTTTGAGCTATGTGTTCCGATTTCAGAAATGTGGGTTGCGTGTTCACAACTAAAAGCATAAGCTGCGTGTTTACAAATTCAAGTGTTTGAGCTGTGTGCTCAAAAATGCAAACAGAATGTTGTGTTATAGACTGAGTGATCAGAACAAGATGTGTGCCAACTCAACAGAATTCTGTGTTGTGAGCTGTGTGCTAAAAAATGAACAAAGTCTGGTTATACATGAGCCGCGTGCCAGGTGGACCGGATGGTGTGCAAATGTGTTCAGGACGAGCGGATAAGCATACATAGCAAAAGTATGAAATGTGCATGGAAATGCAGAATACAGTGCAGAGAATGTAAAAGTGAAGTACGTACCTCTCGTGCCTGATGAGAGAGATGAGTCTCTAGCTCTCGCAGCAACAAATCCACAGGCGTTCAGTCATCAAAGTCAGTAAAATGGTAGAAAGTGGCCTGGGAAGGACGTGCTCCCGAGGATGACACCTCTCGGGATCAAACGGCCGAATCCTCGAGGGCAAGGACATCATGTCCGGCTCACCCTCAGCACCTGGAGGACCTCTACCATAAGGAAAATGACCCACCATTTGAAGAAATCTGCAAAAATAAGCAAAACTGAGCAAAATGAGTTAAAATTGGAAAAAATCAACAAAAGTCAACTCTCAGGAAATGAAAAAGTCAACAAAAGTCAACTCCCGAGAAAATGTTCCAAATTTCGAGACAAACATACCTCAAGTGGTGACAATGGAGAAAGAAGCACTGAAATCAAATTTTAATCGGTTCAAAGTGAGTAGAACTGAAAGTTTTTGCGAAACAACTTCGCGTGGGGCGTTGGAAAGTGCGTATAAAGCACAGATTTGAGCGAGAAAATGGTCTAGGAAGAGAGAGGGACTGATTTCGGCCTAGGGGATGTGAGCAAAAGTGTTTTGGACAAGTATATTTGAAGATCCGAGCGTAAAAGGACGAAACTGCCCCGGATTTAGTGAAGTGGTCGGCTGACCAGGTTTTCTGGCAGGCCGACCACCCCCTGAACAAGCACTGGTTGGTGGCCTCTCTAGGTGGTCGGTGGCCTTCCTGGGTGGTCTCCAAGGTCTCTTTGTCCTCCCTGCAAATTTTGATGGTGATCGGAGTCCCCGGCTCTCGAGAAAGTACAAGGAAAGTGCACTTTCCGGCGCGAAATGCCTCCGCGGGAACTTCAAATCAAGTCTTCGATGCATGGCTCGTCATTACTCGCCAAGAGCAAGGTGTATCCTTTTTTAGTACGTTGCGCCTCTTCTGAGAGGTAAATCAGAGGTCGCATTTGAGATGCTCTCTTCAAAGCTTGCATTTCTTTACTCAGCGCTTTGTTTCAAACCAGTTGTTGAAGTTGCACTTATCCTGCATTGTTATGCACATCACTTGTATTGTTGTGCACATTTCACTGGCATTGTCATACACAGATACTTAACTTGCGTCGTCACGCACGTTTCTCTTGCATTGCGATGCACTTTTCCATCGGCATCATGTCTGACCGCATTCGATATAGAGTTGAACATATGTTGCAAACTATGTTGTGCATGTTAAGTTTCTATCTTTTGTAGGCGCGATGTTGTATATACGGTTCATTTGAAGCTGGTGCGACCAGACGAATCGGACGGTATTGTATTCTCTCTGTGAGACGTAGCGAGAATTGTATAATTCTCTTACTTTCTTACTGCATGAATTGTAGTCTGATTTGCATCCTTGCTTAAAATTGTTGCATTTATTATGTATATTTGCTTCATTACAGCTTTCTTTGCATGATCATAAGTTATGAGCGGCTTTGTGCATGTCTTTTGCATTTTGCCCCAGCCTGCAGGCACGCCTGCAAGCCCATCTCTTGTTTATCTTGTCTATTTGTCTAAGTCTTCGGCCTTGTCAAAAATGGGTCATCTCTGTGCTTTGACATTCACTCCCGTCACTTATGACTTTCGAGTTCTGTCAAAAAAGGGCAACTGTAGACACCTCATTTTTTACCAAACTTAAGGCTCAGACGTCATCGATTGAGCGCTTGGTGATTGCGCATATTGTGCTCGTTCTGAGGTTACGGAGTCTTGGCTGAGAGCCATGCCCCCGGACTTCGAAACTCTTTTGTGCTTTGCCTCGGTTTGCGAACCAAGTTTTGTTTTCTCTTCCCGAAGGGAGGGAGAGGTCTCGTAGACCATCTCTCAGTGGTTGTAGGCTACTTTTCGTGGTCGTAGACCACTCTTCCCGTTTGGAGACCAGTTTCTAGTTTTTAGAGCCGTCGGCCGTGCGCCTCGGTTCAGCACCACTTAACTCTGTCTGTTTGCTCCGGTTTTTGGCACACACCTTGTTTCATCTCTGCAGAGGGACACTATGGCTCGGGAGACCACCTTTGTGGTCGCACGCCACTTTTGATCCTTAACAGTCAGTTTTCGGGGCACCCGACTGCGCATTTTGGCCCCCGAACCCTTGTTTTGCATCCGTCTTGGTTCATTTTTGGCATGGACCCTATTTTCATTGTTTGGAAGGTGGTGCAAGGGTGGGAGACCACCTTTTCTCCTTGGATACCACTTTTCCCCCACCGGCCAGTTTTCTTGTCAGGTAGCTGGTCTCCCTCACTTTTGAGCCACATTTGCTGGTCCCTCACCATACCACTTGCTTGCATTTCGTGTGGAGACCACCCTGGGAGGATGCCGACCACCGTCCACCAGCTTGACCCTTTTGACCTAGTCGGTCGACCAGGGGAAATGGTCGACTGACCACCTGAACTGGTCGGCCTGCTCCTGCTGGTTTTGTCTCTGTGAATTGTTGCCAGCTGTACCAGTTGGAAGGCACAGACTGTGTCCTCCATAAACGTGTATGGAGGATCTTTGGCCTTGGTTTCTAGCTTTTTGAGGAAGCTTTAGCCTTGTATCTCTATAATGGAAGGCCTCCCCTTCCTTGTACCTAGTTCAGAAATTTTGTAGAGGCAAAATACATATATCCCTATATATATCCACACTCTTGGTTCAAAAGTGCTACGTTCTTACCCCTTTGCACACTACCTCTTAGCCTAACACCTCCAACACCAACACCAACCTAAGCTTCTTGGAGGGTCTTGAGAAGTCCTATGGAACTGCATTTTTGGTCCAGAAGCTGCTGGAGTTGCTGAGCTACAAGGGTAACACCCTATTCCCTCTTTTAGGCTTTATTTTGCTTCATCTTTTAACCATACTTGCAAAAAATTTTGAGCTTTGGTGTAAACTGAAAAAAGTCTTATTTTGAAGCCCTTAACATGTTGTTTAAAGGTCATTTTGTTGTTGGGGGTCATCTACCCCCTTGCATGCTTGTTTTAGCCTTGTTTTGTGCCATGCCATAATGCATTCGGGCTAAGTGTAGACACCCCATTTTTGACCGTCCTCAAGACTTGGACATCATCGTTTGAACACTCGGTGATCATCTATGTTTGTGTTCGCCTTGAGTTCCCGGAGGTCTCGGCCACGCGCCCTACCTCAGGATCTCTTGACTCGACTGTTTTGTGTTTGGTTTTGCACCAAACAAATGTGCTTTGCCTTTGAGGGGCAAGGAATGGCTTGTTGGCCATTCCCACATATTACCGGCCATGGCTTGAGGCCACCGGCTGGGTTTTGTTGCCATCGGCCAAATATTTGGTCAGTCGGCACTCTGGATGGTCGGTCGGCCATCTATTTTAGTCAAATTATATTTTTGGCTGGCCGACCACTGTGCATCTGCTTTTGGCAGATATTTTGTGCCAGCTGTGATAGCTGGCACCCACTTTGCTCCCCTCCATACACGGGATCTCCCTCTTAACTAGCTTACTTGAGAAGCCTTGCAAGAGTGAGCTCTATAAGAGGGAGCCTTTTCTCCCTTCATTAGGGTTACAAAAAAAATACAGAGGGAGCTCTGAGTTAGGGTTAGTTCATAGTTATAGCTATTCTATATCTATATCTCTCTCTTTAGTGCATAAGTGTGTGTTTTAGTCTTACTATTACACACAAACACATAGAGTTACACCTTCTGTTGTTTGTTGAGGGGCCAAAGAGCTGTTCTTGGTGTTCTTGAGTGGATTCAAGCTTGAAGAACCAACTGGAACAATGTTTGTGAAGAGGGTCATCAAGGGTAAGAACTTCACCCTTTAATCCTCATTTTTTAATAGCTTTTTTGCCTATCTTGCAACTGTTTTTAGGCTTTGTATATAACTAATAAAAGTCTTTATTTTGAGTGCTTAACATAGTTGTTTAAGGTTGTTTTGTTGTTTGGCGGTGTTTGACCGCTCTTAGGCCTTGTTTGGCCCTATTTTTGTGCTATTTTGGTGAGCTCCGGGACCACCTTGTTTGGGCCTCCTCACCACTGAAATCTTGAGGGATTTTAGTGGTGAGGATGGTGGTTTAAGGTCCTAAGAAGGAGAGGGCCACCCCCTCTCCTTGTTGTCTTCAAAATGTGCTATTTAAGCCTCATGTGTGAGAACCATTTTTGAACTCATGTTGGCCATGTTTCAGTAGGTATTTGGTAGTATTTTGACATGTATTACCTCTGTTTTTTCTTGGTTTAGACACACCATGCTTGCCTTGCATACATGTGTTGTAATGCCATATTTTTGCCTTAGCATGCTTTAGGCTTTAACCCTTGTTCTAGCATGATTTAGGCCTAGCTTTGTGAAGCTTTTGTGCTTGTTTTAGTATACTAAGGGACTGTTTTGGGTCATTTGAGTCGTCCACACTTTGCTTTGTATAGCTACCATGTAAACCCTCTTGTAGGCCTTAAGTATCGGACCCTCTAACATGCTATTCTTGCATCATTTCAGTGGCTTAGAACCAATTATAGCATCATTTTAGTCCTCATGGCATGCTTGTATGCTTGCATTTGATGTCCATTTAATGCTTTATAAGGTTGTCATCTTATGCTCCATGTGTGGCCTCTTTTGTATGCGTGCATATTTAGACCACTTAGATGCCATCTAGGTGTGTCCTTAGCTTTGTTTAGGTCTTCCTTGGACCTGTTTTAAGTCCTTTTAGCCTTGTGAGGCTTGTTTGACTTAGCCATGGTTTAAGCCCTCTTAGGCTTTCCTTGAATCTTGGACCATTGTTGCATGTTTAGCTTGTCTTTTTTGCTTGGTTTGGCACCTTTATAACATGATTTTCAGAGCTTGATATGTATGCCATATGTCCATGATTATCCCCTTTTAAGTGTGCTTAAAAGTCCTTTGATGCCTAAGTGTTGGTCTATTTGCATGCATGCTTGTATGTGCATTTGGCCCCATCCTCATAGCTTTTGGCCACTGCTTTGGGTCTGGTATAGAGCTGTCCAAATTAGTCTAAGTCCACTCTTTACATGTTGTTACATGTCTTACAATCCGCATGCTTTGATTCCATCATATCTTGCATGTCCATTAGCCTTGCATGTTGTGGCATACCTAGCCTATCACATGCTTGCTTTGCATGGTTGAACATCCACATTACACCTTGCATACTTGTCATTAGCCTGATTGTCACATGCCTTGTATGCTTGCTTTCATCTCATGTTGCACACTTAGCTCACATGTCTAGGTTGCATATCATTGCATGCATCTTTCACTTTTTGATCAAGCCATGATAGGGGTTGAAAGCCCCTTGGTATGTTTCTATGCATTGCATTTCATTTGAAATCAAAATGCACGACTTGGTTCCTTGGGCCATCACGCATTGAAATGCGCGATTGGTGGTCCGAGAATCAAGGAACATACCCCTTTGAGTCACAAACATGAAAAGGGATGTGTTGGTGCACACATTTGCTTGAAATACATTGTCATGCCTTGTTTTGCCCTCAGCTGCTATCAAAACAGGTTCTGCAAGAAGACTTGGCCGGTCGACTACATGGAGTGCCGACCGACCAATTATTGATGGCCGAGAGCTCAACAAATGGTCGATGACCATCCGGACATGGTTGGTGTGGTTTCCACTTGGTCTGTGGTGATCCACAGTGTCCATGGAGCATACCTTGGGAGTTGTGCAATTTTCAGAGGAGCAGAGCAGGGGAAACAGAGGCAAACTTGTGCATGGTGGTGGGTTTCCGAGCAGAACCGAGCGCGCATACATTGGGCCCTCTTCCCAAGGATGCTTTTACTGCTTAATTAGCTTAGTTAATTTGCTTAACTGGTTAATTGTCTGTAAATTATTTAATTAGCTTGTAGGTTAATTAAATTGTATTATTCTTTTGGTCCCTCCGAGCGAGGACAAATTTGTAACAAGTGTGGGTGCATGTGTGCATGTCTTCCAACCCCCACTTCTTTCTCCCCTTTACTTACCTACTTTGATGGTTAGCATTAGGCATATTTAATTTAGCATACCTTATACTATGCATGCATGCATCATTCATCAGTCTTGCATGCACCGGGCTCGGCGCATCATGCTAACCGCATAGTATTTTAATTCCAAACTTAAATACATGCATCGAGTTGTCGCATTTCACATGTCATTCTTAGATTAGCCGAGCCTGTTCTAGTGGCATTCAGTATGCGATGCATTAGCCATTTGTTAACATTGAACTAGCATCAAGCATGATTACTAATGAGTTCATTGCTTTGGCATGGAGTACAATGTAAGTATTTATGCTTTAGCATCTCGCATGAGTGTGAATGTTAACATGACAGCATGCTTACCATGAGGCTGTGTGCTTGTGTGATATATCTGCCTGAATGCCTGTGGGTGAAGGTTGGCTTATCTAAATTGGAATAATGCATCGACTGTGAGTTTTAAGCGCACTAGACAGTGGCAAGATCATGTTTTCTAAGCCCGCCTGAAGGTGGCAAAATCTGCATTTTAAAGCCTACTTGCAGGTAGCAAACAGTTTCAAAACAAACATGAAATATTTTGTTCCAATTCAGGCGACCCAGTCTATACTTGTTTTGCTGCACGCATCACATAGTAAATCTAGGCTAATAACCGGAATAAGAACGCAAAATGTTTTCAAAACAAGATATCATAGTTAGTAGAGACCGATCTTTGGATCGAGCGAGAGGGGGTGCTCATAGCTGACTTTCTCCAATCGTACCCAAGTTCCCGAGCCGAGGCAACTTTGGTGATGATGGACACGTGGCCTTAGGCAAACGAGTCAGGGTTTCCTAAATTCCCCTATAAAAAATATTTAGGTGGCGACTCTGTATCTGGCAAAGCAGTCCATGTTTGGCACTTCTTTTCTAAAAATCTGTTTTCCAAAACGATTTGCCGGATTTGGAATCTTTGGTTCAGATTAAGATCCATGATGATTTGAGAGTCCTAACTGTAGCGAGCCCAAAACGAACAGAACGGGGGTCATCCTCCCGGGGCGTTCGGGGACGTCTACAGTTTCTGGCGACTTCGCTGGGGAATTAGAGAACTTGACTCGAACTCATGATATCTTGTTTTGACTACACTCATGTGTTTCTTTGCATTGCATGTGCATTGCTGCGCCTCGGACACCGTGTTTGCCGTCTGCTATTCCTGAGTGGTTAGCCTGCGGCTGCGTGCCATAAGGCTGTCCGATTACAGGCTCTGCCACGATGGGAACACAAACCCCGATTTTCACCAGGGCACCCTTTTGACCATTCGACCTAGTGCATATTCGGAATCCAGAGTGACCATTCTAAAGATAGGACAGGTTGCTTACCCGATGTTAGGTTGTTTGAAACCGCTGCGTGCGTAGTGAAACCCTAGCTCCTGACAAAATAGGACAGGGAAACCCTACCCCAACATAGGGACATTTTGGTTCTCATTTACTTGCTTTGTGCTTTTAGAGTGTATCTCTACATGAACGCACAAGTCATTTTGCAAGTTTAGTACCAGGCCTGAGGGCATTAGTATCAGTGTTTTGGGAAATCGGTTATATCTGCAGGTATCAGGTTCAGTTTTTTGGTGCAGTGATTTTGGGGAACAGTGATCAGTAGTAGAGTACAGTTATTCAGCTACGCCTGTGTCTGTTCCATCTGGGCTAAAATGCTGCTTGTTTTCCCTTTTAGTTCAGAGATTTGGTGTTCTCCTTCACTGAGGCAAGGCAGACGTCTGATTCGTCAATCGCCGGTTGCATCATCACCGTTCAGTTCAGCGGACTTATGATGACGCAGAGTTCAGAGGAAATTGTGGTTATTGCAGCCACGTTAGACCAAGGGATCATCTTGCAGGATGAGACCAATGTTGATGTACCGCATCCGCCCAGGTTACCTACTGCACACCCGATCTGGACCCCCAAGTTGTATCAAGCTCGTGAGGCCACCACGTTCGAGTTAATGGGAATGATTGGTGACCTCCAAAGGTCTATGGCTGATCTCGCCTACGGAATGTTGGCTTCACCACCAACCACATCGTATGCTGGGAATTTTGTACCGCAGGAGCCCCCGCTACTGGGACGGATTGTGATCGAGCTCAGCTAACCTGAGGTTGTCTCAAGTTACAGAAATGACATGTCAACAACAACTGGGTTCCGCTCTAATATAGCAACCCAAACCCTTGATTAGGCTGAGGCTAGAGGTAAGAATAAAGTGGGAACAAATGCTGATCCCGTTGAACAATTGTTGTGGGTAGTCGAGGCTTTGAAAGCCGGGGGAATGAATAAGCAGCGAGTATTCGTAGTCATGACTAAAGCTATGGACGATGCTTTCCCCACTCCAACCGAAGGCAGTTCAAGCCAAACAAAAAATCGGGATAGGCCCCGTCATGCCAAGACAGTTCCTTCCATTCCCAACCTTGCACCAGGAAAAGATCAGAAAGCCAAGGCAGTGCCTGCCGACCCTTTCGCTAGTACGTCTAACAAGAACCCTCAGACTTCGAAGTACCTGCCTCGAGGGCGTAGAGTCTTTCACGCCCTCTACATGCCTTTGTCTTGGGAATTTCAAATTTTGGCTAAAAAGGACATCTTAAACCCCTCAAACCTCGACCTCTTCCGAAGAATCTCCCTCTTACACATGATGCTGCCTTGTACTGCGCATACCACCAGCAAATCGGTCACAACACCGACAGTTGTTTCCGCTTTCGCCACGAAGTGCAAGATTTGATCAACAATGAGGTCATCCTCCCACCCACCTCAGCAAAGTCTATCACCACTGAATTGTTGGATTTCGAGGATACTGCAGGCATGTGATCGGGGGTTGGACCACCTGCGGGCGGCGCTCAGTGTATTTCAGATGTGGCGTTTGGCACGCACTGTCGGGAGCATTTGCGAATATAGTTTTGTAATTTCTGGCTTGGGTGTTGAGTCAGTTCTTTGTTTTGTTTTGGGTCTGTCTCATTGCCTTGAGTCAGTCTTTTGCTTAAGGATCTGTCTTGTTGTGTCGAGTCATTCCCATTGTATAGAAATCAGGAGATTCCAGGGTTGTTGCCTCGGATATCATTATTTTGTTTTGTAATTATCATTTTGCTTTCTTTTGAGTCTGTCTCTGCTGTGGAGCCAGTTGCAATCAGGAAATCTGAATGAAACAGCTGCGGCTATCATGTTTCCGAGCTTATTGCTACTTCGAGCTAGTTACGCCAGAGCATTTGAATGAAACGGCAGAGCATCTCACTTACTCTTCTGCACCTCGAATTCATTGCATTGACCTAAGTTTTTCAAAACTTTTTTAACACCGTGGTGATGAAAATAAAGAGGAAGGAATACCTCGGGATTTGCAAAACTTTGATCAAATTGAGAAAAAGAGAGGCGTGATAAGCCTTTAATGAATGAAATCATGTTTGTTAACGTGAGCACTGAGAAGGACCCTGGCTTGATCCAAATTGGTTCCACACTATCTTCAGCGCGAGCGATTTGTCGCTTTCTTAAAAACTTTCAAAAACAAAATGTTTTGCGCGGTCCTGCGAAGACCTATGTGGAATCGCTCTTGAGATTGTGCAGCTTAGGATCGCTCTCAGCCTCAAGACTTGAGCCCTTGCTTTCAAATCTTGGACCTTAGTTCAGAAGGTTCAACAGTCAACTACAACATGAAGCCTGCGTGGCCAAATTTGAAGCAACCCCCGAACGAGAGGCCAAGAAAGTCAGATCAAGAAGATCAGACCTCATCAGAAGAAGCTCGCAAAACTAGAACAGAAACACCCCTCGAACTAGGGATAAAAAGTGTCTGATGTGCTCGAAGAGCCGAAGATGGATCCTTCTACAAGTCAAAAAAACAGTCACCCTCCTGGATACGGATGGCTTCGAAACCCTAAAACCATTTGGCTTGGATTTGTTACATTTTTACCCTTGAGAGGCTCGCTGGGCCGAAAACCCAGAAGGGCGATCCAAGCCAAAGTTAGAGCAAAAAAAAAAAGGGAGAAGAAAAAAAAAAGAGAAAAAGAGAAAAAATGCAAAGAATGAAGAAAAGATGAAAAAAGAAAAGAAAAGAAGGAAAAGAAAATACAAAAGAATGGAAAAGAAAAGAAAAACAAAGCTCGGAAGGTTGAAAACCCGCAAAGGGCGGCCTTGGCAAAAGTTAGAGCATAAAAAAGTGAGGGTTAATACACGAGTGTACTTTGCCGGAACTACGTAAGGCTTGATTCCCATGTTTGGGATACGTAGGCAACTTCATCCTGAAGTCCAGCCCCCAACGCTTTCATAGCGACTAAGTCCATGTAATGGTTTTAATCATCTTTGATTCTCATGTTTGGGATACGTAGGCAACTTCATCCTGAAGTCCAGCCACCAACACTTTCAAAGTGACTGTGTCCATGTATTGGTTTTGACATCTTCGTCTTCTCTGTATCCGAGAGTTCAATTGCGATCATCACTAATGAGGACTGACTATAGTATGCTGCGACGTTATCCACACAAGGGGCAACTTTCCCTTGCCATGAGTCGCCATTCAAACAAGGGGCAACTTTCCCTTGCCGTGCAGCTCTCTTCAGGCAAGGGGCGATTTTCTATTGCCTCTGATCTGAAGTTATGCATCTCGAGAGTAGGTTTCGTGCTCGTTGAGCAGTAACTATTCGTGAAGTTAGTTTTTGAGAATTTTTTTTACTGAGGTTGACTATTTTTTCGAAAATTATTCCATCTTTTCCAAAACTGGACCATTTTCTTGAACCCCAAAAAGGAAAATTTTCAACGCTCATAGCCTGACTTACATGATTTTAAATCAGAAAATCAGACAAGCATGTTAATCTAAATCTCATTTTGGTTAAAATTGCTTTAGTAGAAAACCAAAACAAAAAATGGTCAAAGTGATGAACTAGGGGCACAGTTGAGTCGGGCTTCCTGTTTTTCTCCATCGCCAACATGCCTGCCAGAAGAGGGCACAACTGAAGTTAACAACAAAGGGGTGAAAGCTCTTTCACCATCCGAGCAATGAGGTATCAAACCAGGTGCGAGGCACGAATTGGAATGGATCAAGATACTCCATTCCCTCATCTGGGACATCGACGAGACGTCACCGGAGGAAATAGCCGCGACCTAATAGTGTTGGGCATGAACCCACAACCTCTTGTTTATCCATCAACCACCCTGGGGAGGGATGAGAAATGAGAGATTGAAGAATAGAGAGATGTGTGATGAGGGAATGAGTGAGGAAAAGGCTTTTAGAGAAGGAAAAAAATGAGCCTGAGGGCCAAGTGATGTGAGAACCACAAATAAGAAAGGGTGGGAAACAATACTCAAAGAAACTGGCTCCTCGTGATCTAAGGTCTCTCATCTTTGTAACACGTCTGTGTGTCGTGTCTTTTGTTTTGTTTTGTTTACCTGAACTCTTGTTTCCAGTTGGTTTCAAGCGTGTCTCGTTATGTTTAGGTTATTTACCTTTTGTTTTTCGTTATTGAGTCTTTTTCACTGTGTTCAGTCGTAGGCTCAATACCCGGTTGAAAACCCTTTTCTCAAATCATTTTGTGCTCAGAGTGCTGTGCCATTCTCCACATTTCTGCAAAACAGGTTTGATTCTTTTGTAAAACCGTAGGGGTTCAACCCGGGTCACTTGGAAACAGTGAACATATAGGTTCCGAATTGCATCTAAGTGTGTTTCAACTTCTGCCGATTCTTCCTTTGTATTCCGTCTTTTCCGATTTGGACTGTTTTCGCTGTGTGCAGAATGAACTAAGAATACTGTGTTATGAGCCATGAGTTCAGAATGAGCAGTTTTCAGAATAAGCAGCGTGTTGTATGAGCTGTGTGTATGGGCTGTATGCCGAGTAAACCGAGTACTGTGTTACGAGCCAAGTGTTCAGAATGAGCAGTGGGTTGTTTGAGTCGTTTTGCTGTTGGCCGATTCATTATCTGATTAATACGATGCAAGTGTTTGATTTTCAAACAGGAGATCAATCTTATTTACATTGAGATGTAATATGATGCAATGCAATGCGAAGTATGAAACTTACAAATGTAACACTTTTTCAGACAAAAAGTTTGTTTCATTTCATCATCTTTTCAAGTACAACGTTTTGGAGAAAACAAAAACCTGCCTGCGGTAGTACAAGGTACTCTAGCTACCAGCAAAAAGAAAAGCAAAATAAGAAGAAGAAAAACAGCAAAAATCTGGATCAATGTCAAATGGTCTCAGGCCTAGAGGTCCGTCCTCGTCCTCGTCCTCTTCCTGGACAAAGGTCCAGGAGCATCATCGTCAACGCCATCATCTGAGCCCGAGTGAGTGCCATCTCTGGTCTCCTCCTCAGATGACTCTGCCTCCGCCTCTGCCTCGGACTTGTCATCATCTGGAACTGGCGCCTGAGAGCTACTCCCAACATAAGTGCGCCCCGCCTTGGTGCGGGGGTATACTCTGCCATCTCCTCCTCCTCGGGTAGGAACCGAAGGTCCGGCTGGAGCACCTCCTGCAGCGGGAATTAGAAATGGAGGCTGAAAAGTACAAATTGCAGACGCATCAGTATGCTACGCAAAATAGAGTATCAATACAGAATGCAGTGTATGAATATAGAGTATGAATGCTATGAGCAGTATGACGGTACAGAATGCAGTAACTGAGTGCAGTGTATGAATACCGTGAGTAATGCTGTGAATAGTCTGCGGGCTACAGTGTATCAAATGCCGTGAGGGCAGTGTATTGAGTGTTTTTCTAATAGGGCAATGCATCAGATTATGTGAAAGAGTTTATGTATGCTTTGAGACCGTGGTCAGAAGAGCATACCGGAATACCGTACATGGCCAAAAGATCGAGGCTCAGCTGGAATATCCCCATCACCGAAGCAGTCAACTCTAGGGACTGGCGAGTGTACCCAGAGGAAGCCTGCAAAAGTGTTAGAAGTATTAATATTCTGCGGAATATCAAACGAAATGAAATGAAATGACGGTGCAAAATGCAAAATGCAGTAGTACACACCGGAGGCAAGTCGTAGAAACTGACTAACTCATGATCAGCCGGAGGAGGAGCGATGGGGATCTGGTAAGTCGCCCCACCCCGCCCTCTGCATGTCATCGTCGTGGGCAGTGCTAGCCAACTAGCCCCCCGTCTTCTCCGAGCTCCACTCCTACCACGGACTCGAGCCATCCTCGATATCCCTGCCCCTGCTCTAGCCACTGGCGCCGCCGGCCTCTCTCTCTCAGCTCGACGGCCACTGCTCAAAGACCACATGATATATGTACGGACGTACTCTGTGTAGTCGCCTATGCCTCTATAATGTATCGAATCCCAGCCGATCGTATAATCAGCCATCTGCTCGGGAGTGAACCTCTCGGTGTCCCTCATATGCTCAGGGGGTGGAGCTAGAACTATCATCTCTGACAAACCCAGGGTCTGGCGCAAGAAGCGCTCACCTAGGTACCAGGTCCAACAGACAAGGCCCTCTAATAGAAACCTGAAACGGGCAGTCTCCTCCGCACCGGCAAATCGCTCCCGAATCCCAGCTGGCAATGGAGCCCAAGGCTGCTAGGTGATCTATAAATGGCATGCAGTTTGTTATCTACTGTTATCAGAAAATACAGTGCAAAGCGAAGCTTAAATGAACTGCAAGTTCTAAGCATACCTCTGCGGGGGCAATAGTGTCGAAATAACGGGAAAGAATATACCTCGGAAGCGTCGTATGATAGATGTGACTCCGGCTCGCGCAGGAGAAGCTCCGGAGGCATCGTCCTGTCAAAACTCCAGAACTAGCGAAGTCCGTCGGGAGACAGTATGTGAATCGCTGGCCGATAGGTCGCCGGGTCAAACGGGCGGACGCTCAGAGGTATGAGCTCGGCCTCGTGATCCATCTCATGCTCCAGGGGAGTCCCGCCCTGTGGAAGATCATCTGCCATCTCAGAGAGAGTGTGAAAATGGTCAGAATTGTGGAAACCAGGCTAGAATGCGAAAAGTCAACGGAAAGTCAACCCCGAGAGGGCGGAAAATGGTCGGAAAAGCCAGAATATGGAAAAGGCATGAAGATCAAGAGGAACTCGGGGGAAACAAACCCCAAGTGGTGGAAATCAAGAAAAAGACACCGAAATCAAGTTTCGTTCGCTTCAAAACGTCCGAAACGGGAAGGTATTCGCGAATCGAACGACGAAAAAGTGTTGAAAACACAAGAAAATGGAGAAATGAAGGAAGAAAAATGATCTAGAGAGAGAGGGAGGGAGTTTTCGACCAAGAACAAGTGAAGAAAATAGGGCTAGAGGCCCTATTTTAAAAGACCCGAGGCCAAAAGACCAAACTGCCCCGATTCAGGCATGTTTGGCCGGTCGGCCACACTGTTGGCCGGTCGGCCACACTGTTGGCCGGTAGACTTTTCTGATGGCCGCCGGATAGCCGGTGACCTCCCCTGATGGCCGGTGAGCCTCCTAAAACCTTGTTTGGGTCAGAGGTGCGGTTTGGGGCCTTCATTGCTAAAGACAGTGCAAGAAAGTGCATTTCTGAAGCTCAGCCGATCTCCGTTTCGACCTCAGACCGTGCCTTCTGTGTGTGGCACCTGAATACGAGTGTGGTGTATCCTTTTTGTGTCATTTTGTCTCTTTCAAGATTTGAAAGTTGACCCCACATGCATTTTCTTGCACTCGCATACCTTACTTGCATTGTTTTGCATTTTAAATCGCCTTGGTCTGGTGAGACCTTAAACACGTATGGTCTGGCGAGACCTTAAACACGCTCGGTCTAGGAGACCTTAAATCCTCTAAAGATGCAAGACCTTTGGTTTTTCCATGCATACACACGTCGTAACAAGCACAACTTGCATTGATGTGCACTGTCCACATGCATTATCGTGCATCTCAAGCAACACACGTTGTCGCGCAATCGGGTCCACATGCATTGCATGCATTTCAAGCAGCATGCGTCGTCGCATATTCAAGTTCACATGCATTTCGAAAGTCGCAGGTTGTCGCGCATTCCAAGATCATTTGCATTGTCATGCATCTCAAAAGTCGCGCGCTGTTGCGCCTTTCAAAATCATGCATCATCATGCATTTGCATTTCAAAAAAAAGAAAACAACAAAAACAACATGCATCATTTTCATTTCAAAAACAAAAACACAAAAAAAACATGCATTATCATGCATTTTCCCTTCATCATGCATTGTCATGCATTCAAAAAACAAAACAAAAAACCAACATGCATATGTCATGCATTTCACTGTAAATAGTGCATATGCCAGGCATTTCACTGTAAATAGTGCATATGTCATGCATTTCATTGTAAATAGTGCATATGTTGTGCATCATTGTAAATAGTGCATATGTCATGCATACCACTGTAAATAGTGCATATGTCATGCATCACTGTAAATATTGCATATGTCATGCATTTTACTGTATATATTCCATTCCATCGCATATTTGTAAATATTGCATTGTAGCTTGCATGCATTCACTGCATCACCCCCATCTATAGCTTGCGCCTTTCCATGTTGAGCTTGGTCTGGTATATACCCATACTTTTCACGTCAAAGCATAGTTCTGCATGTGTACGCGCCTATTCCACTGCCGGTATTGTGGTTTGAGGGTTGCGGCACCTTTTCTGTGTTAGACGTGGCATGTTTCTGTCCATGCTTTTCCTAGGCAAGATGCGGTTTGGGCTGCAGGCCTTATCCATTGTAAATATTCCATTCCATTGCATATTTGTATATGTTATATTGTAGCTTGCATGCATATGCCGCATCATATCCAGCTATGGCTTGCGCCTTTCCATGTTGAGCTTGGTCTGGTATGTGCTCATACTTTTCACGTCGAAGCACAGATCTGAAACTTTTGTGTACGCGCCTATTCCATTGCTGGTATTGTGGTTTGAGGGTTGCGGCACCGTTTCTGTGTTAGACGTGGTTTGCATGTGTACATGACTTTCCTAGGCAAGATATGTTTCGGTCGCGCGCCATATCCACTGTATATACTGCATTGTAATGTAGTTCGATTACATCCAGCAATAGGATCATAATCTTTTCTGAACAGAGCATGCCTTACTTATGTCATTCCACCCAATTGCTTGTTCCTGTGTCCGTCTACATCACTCATAGTTCTGCATGTGTACGAGCCTATTCCACTGCTGGTATTGTGGTTTGAGGGTTGCGGTACCTTTTCTATGGTAGACGGACTTTGCATCTCCATCAATCTATTTGACATTTGTGTGGTTTTGAACCGCTCGTGATTGGATCAAGATTCAATTGCATTGCATATCGTTTGCATTGTTTATACATAGTTTTGTATGTTTTGCATATTATTTGCATTGTTTTTACATTTGTTTTGTAATTTTGCATATCATTTGCATTACATTAGATTCAATTGCATATCATCGCACTGTTTGTGCACCCTTTGGTCTAAGGAGACCTTAAATCCTACATTTGCGTTGTCGCGCAGCTTTCGATTGCATTGTTATGCATGTTGCTAACGATATTGCACCTGTTGAGTTTTCTTTCTCTTTCAGGCACGATATTGTATGTACGGTTCATTTGAAGCTGGTGCAACCAGACGAGCCGCATAGGTATTGTATCCTCCGAGTGAGACGTATCGAGAATTACATAATTCTCTTGCATCCTCTCTGCATTGTCGTGTAGTTTGGTTTGTGCTAACTTAAAACTGTTGCATTGTCTGTGCTTCGTTACAGCTTTCTTTGTATGATCATAAGTCATGCTTGGCTTCTTGCATTTTCAGTTGCATTTCGCCACTGCCTTCGGGCGCATATCTTTATTGTCTTGCATGCTTGTCTAAGTCTTCGGCCTTGTCAAAAATGGGTCGTCTCTGGGCTTTGACATTCACTCCCGTCATTGTTATGACTTTCGAGTTCTGTCAAAGAGGGGCAACTGTAGACACCCCATTTTTGACCGTCCTCAAGACTTGGACGTCATCATTTGAACACTCGGTGATCATCCATGTTTGTGTTCGCCTTGAGTTCCCGGAGGTCTCAGCCACGTGCCCTACCTTAGGATCTCTCGACTCGACTGTTTTGTGTTTGGTTTTGCACCAAACACTTGTGCTTTGCCTTTAAGGGGCAAGGAATGGCTTGTTGGCCATTCCCACACATCACTGGTCATGGCTTGAGGCCACCGGCTGGGTTTTGTTGCCATCGGCCAAATTTTTGGTCGATCGGCCATCTATTTTGGTCAAATTACATTTTTGGCTAGCCGACCACTGTGCATCTGCTTTTGGCAGATATTTTGTGCCAGCTGTGATAGCTGGCACCCACTTTGCTCACCTTCATACACGTGTATGGAGGGATCTCCCTCTTAACTAGCTTACCTGAGAAGCCTTGCAAGAGTGAGCTCTATAAGAAGGAGCCTCTTCTCCCTCCATTAGGGTTACAAAAAAAATACAGAGGAAGCTCTGAGTTAGGGTTAGTTCATAGTTATAGCTATTCTATCTCTATATCTCTCTCTTTAGTGCATAAGTGTGTGTTTTAGTCTTACTATTGCACACAAACACATAGAGTTACACCTTCTCTTGGTTTTTAAGGGGCCAGAGAGCTGTTCTTGGTGTTCTTGAGTGGATTCAAGCTTGAAGAACCAACTGGAACATTGTTTGTGAAGAGGGTCATCAAGGGTAAGAACTTCACCCTTTATTCCTCATTTTTTAATAGCTTTTTTGCCTATCTTGAAACTGTTTTTAGACTTTGTATATAACTAATAAAAGTCTTGATTTTGAGTGCTTAACATAGTTGTTTAAGGTTGGTTTGGTTGTTTGGCAGTGTTTGACCCCTCTTAGGCCTTGTTTGGCCCTATTTTTGTGCTATTTTGGTGAGCTCCGGGACCACCTTGTTTGGGCCTCCTCACCACTGAAATCTTGAGGGATTTCAGTGGTGAGGATGGTGGTTTAAGGCCCTAAGAAGGAGAGGGCCACCCCCTCTCCTTGTTGTCTTCAAAATGTGCTATTTAAGCCTCATGTGTGAGAACCATTTTTGAACTCATGTTGGCCATGTTTCAGTAGGTATTTGGTAGTATTTTGACATGTATTACCTCTGTTTTTTCTTGGTTTAGACACACCATGCTTGCCTTGCATACATGTCTTGTAATGCCATATTTTTGCCTTAGCATGCTTTAGGCTTTAACCCTTGTTCTAGCATGATTTAGGCCTAGCTTTGTGAAGCTTTTGTGCTTGTTTTAGTATACTAAGGGACTTTTTTGGGTCATTCGAGTCGTCCACGCTTTGCTTTGTATAGCTACCATGTAAACCCTCTTGTAGGCCTTAAGTATCGGACCCTCTAACATGCTATTCTTGCATCATTTCAGTGGCTTAGAACCACTTATAGCATCATTTTAGTCCTCATGGCATGCTTGTATGCTTGCATTTGATGTCCCTTTAATGCTTTATAAGGTTGTCATCTTATGCTCCATGTGTGGCCTCTTTTGTATGCTTGCATGTTTAGACCACTTAGATGCCATCTAGGTGTGTCCTTAGCTTTGTTTAGGTCTTCCTTGGACCTGTTTTAAGTCCTTTTAGCCTTGTGAGGCTTGTTTGACTTAGCCATGGTTTAAGCCCTCTTAGGCTTTCCTTGAATCTTGGACCATTGTTGCATGTTTAGCTTGTCTCGTTTACTTGGTTTGGCACCTTTATAACATGTTTTTCAGAGCTTGATATGCATGCCATATGCCCATGATTATCCCCTGTTAAGTGTGCTTAAAAGTCCTTCTTTGATGCTTAAGTGTTGGTCCATTTGCATACATGCTTGTATGTACATTTGGCCCCATCCTTATAGCTTTTGGCCACTGTTTTGGGTCTAGTACAGAGCTTCCCAAATTTGTCTAAGTCCACTCTTCACATGTTGTTACATGTCTTACACTCCGCATGCTTTGATTCAATCATATCTTGCAAGTCCATTAGCCTTGCATGTTGTGGCATACCTAGCCTATCACATGCTTGTTTTGCATGATTGAACATCCACATTACACCTTGCATACTTGTCATTAGCCTGATTGTCACATGCCTTGTATGCTTATTTGCATCTCATGTTGCATACTTAGCTCACATGTCTAGGTTGCATATCATTGCATGCATCTTTTACCTCTTGATCATGCCATGATAGAGGTTGAAAGCCCCTTGGTATGTTTCTATGCATTGCATTTCATTTGAAATCAAAATGCACGACTTGGTTCCTTGGGCCATCACGCATTGAAATGCGTGATTGGTGGTCCAAGAATCAAGGAACATACCCTTTTGAGTCACAGACATGATAAGGGATGTGTTAGTGCACGCATTTGCTTGAAATACATTGCCATGCCTTGTTTTGCCCTTGGTTGCTGTCAAAACAGTTCTGCAGGAAGACTTGGCCGGTCGACTACATGGATTGCCGACCGACCAATTATTGATGGCCGAGAGCTTAACAAATGGTCGATGACCATCCGGACATGGTTGGTGGGGTTTCCACTTGGTCGGTGGTGTTCCACAGTGTCCATGGAGCATACCTTGGGAGTTGTGCAATTTTCAGAGGAGTAGAGCAGGGGAAACAGAGGCAAACTTGTGCATGGTGGTGAGTTTCCGAGCAGAACCGAGCGCGCATACATTGGGCCCTCTTCCCGAGGATGCTTTTACTACTTAATTAGCTTAGTTAATTTGCTTAACTAGTTAATTGTCTATAAAATATTTAATTAGCTTGTAGGTTAATTAAATTGTATTATTCTTTTGGTCCCTCCGAGCGAGGACGAATTTGTAATAAGTGTGGGTGCGTGTGTGCATGTCTTCCAACCCCCACTTCTTTCTCCCTTTTACTTACCTGCTTTGATGGTTAGTATTAGGGTATATTTAATTTAGCATACCTTATGCTATGCATGCGTGCATCATTCATCAGTCTTGCATGCACCGGGCTCGGTGCATCATGCTAACCGCATAGTATTTTAATTCCAAACTTGAATACGTGCATCGAGTTGTCGCATTTCACATGTCATCCTTAGATTAGCTGAGCCTGTTCTAGTGACATTCAGTATGCAATGCATTAGCCATTTGTTAACATTGAACTAGGATCATGCATGATTACGAACGAGTTCATTGCTTTGGCACGGAGTACAATGTAAGTATTTATGCTTTAGCATCTCGCATGAGTGTGAATGTTAACATGACAGCATGCTTACCATGAGGCTATGTGCTTGTGTGATATATCTGCCTGAGTGCCTGTGGGTGAAGGTTGGCTTATCTAAATTGGAATAATGCATCGACTGTGAGTTTTAAGCCCACTAGACAGTGGCAAAATTATGTTTTCTAAGCCTACCTGAAGGTGGCAAAATCTGCATTTTAAAGCCTACTTGCGGGTTGCAAACAGTTTTCAAAACAAACATGAAATGTGTTGTTCCAATTCAGGCGACCCAGTCTATACTTGTTTTGATGCGCGCATCACACAGTAAATCTAGGCTAATAACCGGAATAAGAACGCATAATGTTTTCAAAACAAGTTAGCATGGTTAGCAGAGGCCGATCTTCAGATCAGACAAACGGGGGTGCTCATAGCTGACCTTCCCCAATCGTACCCAAGTTCCCGAGCCGAGGCAACTTTGGTGATGACGGACACGTGGCCTTAGGCAAACGACTCAGGGTTTCCTAAATTCCCCCACAAAAAATATTTAGGTGGCGACTCTGTATCTGGCAAAGCAATCCATGTTTGGCACTTCTTTTCTAAAAATCTATTTTCCAAAACGATTTGCTGAATTTGGACTCATTGGTTCAGATTAAGATCCATGACGATTTAAAAGTCCGAACTGTAGCGAGCCCAAAACGAACAGAACGGGGGTTATCCTCCCGGGGCGTTCGAGGACGTCTACACTAAGCTTTGTTTGACCCTTTAGCCACTGAAATCCAATAGATTTTCAGTGGTGAGGATGTGGTTTTGAGAGCCAGAATCAAAGAGAGGTGACCCTCTCTCTTGTTGTCTTGTTTACTAGCATTTTTAGTCTATAAAAGTAGCCCTTATTTGCATGCTTCCAAGCCATGTTTCAGGCCATTTTTGGTGAGTTTTAGGACCTGTATAGGCTCTGTCCAGAGCTTTTTTTGCCATATTGGGTGTCCATCTTGCATGTGTAAAATAACCCTCTTCTTAGCTTATCAAAGGAGCATGTCATTCTTGCATGCATTGACCATGTTTCAGTGGGTTTTTGGACTTTATTTGGCATGTCATACCTCTGTATTATGTTGGTTTAATGGCCTCTTGATTGCCTCACATGCTTGTAGTGCAAATCCTCTTTACTAGCTTACATTGCATGCTATTTTGGCCTTTGATTCTAGCACTTTTTGGCCATGCCTTAAACTGATTTTGTGCATGTTTTGGACTACCTTAGCTCTGTTTTTGGGCCTCATGGTCGAATGATGTTTGCTATGCATGGTTGTAGTTCAATACTCTTGCCTAGCTTTGAGTTTTGAAGCCTATTGCATGCTTAACTTGAGGTATTTCCATGTCTTGGCATCATTGAGCATGTTATTTCAGAGCCTATACTTGTGCCATGTTCCTATGTTTTCCACTCTTTAAATGTGTTTGAGAGTTACGCATGAATACCTCATTTTTGGACCATTGCATGTGCTTCATTTCTGTGCCTTTTGAGCCACCATTTTAGTCCATTTTCCTACTGCTTTTGGCCTGCATAGGGACTGTTTGGGGCTGGTTTAGTCATTTGAGTATTTCTTTGCATGCCTATAGTGTAATCCACTTTACTAGTTTCGGTATTTGGGCCATCGAGCATGCATTGTGTGAGGTGTTTGCATGATTCGGAACCATCTTACATGTCATTTCAGAGCTGAAAAATGTGTCATTGCATGCCATACTTCATCCCTTGCCATGCCTTAGTAGTGTTGCACTTTGTGTCTTAGGTTGGCCCCTCGCACTGTGCGTGTTTGCATAAGTGTTGTTGCCTTAATTTCATCATGTTTGGCCACTAACTTGGGTGTGGCTAAGGCTCACCTATCTTGGTTTAAGTCCATCTTGCATTGTATATGCCATTTAGTCCATGTTGTTGCATGATTCACCATTGCATTGTGTATGCCTTGATCATTTCATTGTTAGTCTCCATGTGTGCATTGCGTATGCCACATAGTTTTCATGTGCATTGAGTATGCCATTGATTATTTTATAGCATTGTGTATGCTAGTAGCATGTTTGCATATCATCATGTGCATGTGTGCATCATTTAGTGGCATTATGTTTAGGTTGCATGTTAGAGTTGCATTCATGCATGCCATGTATATTGCAATGTGTTCGGAATAGGAGTTAGTCCGAACATGGGAAACGAGGAACGTTTCATACTCCAAGTGATGAAACATGCCTCGATTCTCGGTCGCCGACACTCCGGATTACCCATGATGGAGTTTAGGCCTTGTTGTGTTTATATGTGCATTCATGTCCCATTGAGTCGTGCAATTCGACTCCTCGGCCATCATGCATCGGGATGCATGATTGGTGGCCCAAGGATCGAAGACTACACTCCCTAGAGCTTATGCAATGATGGGGAGAGTGGTTGTGCACACATGTGTTATGAATACCTTGCTTTCTCTCTCTCTTGTCATTGTTGCAGAAAATGCAGAAACCAGGAGGATGAACTGGTTGGCCGACCAGATTTTCTGGCAGGCCGACCACCTTTTCTGGTCTTCACCACCAAGGGTGGTCGGCAGGCGGTCTCCCTTGCCTATAGCTGGTCGGTGGCCCTCCCTCAGATTCCCAGGGTGGAGTTTCAGCCTCCTGGAGCTTTGTGCAGTGTTCTGAAATCAATTGCAAACAAAGGCGAGTCGAGGCATTGCGATGGATTTCCCGACAAGGCAACTCGGGCATGCATGCATTCTTCATCATTCGGAACAGAGCTGAGGTAGTCCATTTTGTTTAATTTGCATGCTAGTCTCCTTACTTACTTAGTTAATTCGTTAATTAATTAATGTTGTATAATAATTAGTTCAATTAGCTTAGATTATCTAGTTTATTTTGTATTATTTATTCGGACCCTCCGAGAGAGGGCAATATTGTAATAAGTGTGCGTGTGCGTGTGCGTGTGCGTGATGCATGTCTTCCAATCCCACATCTTTCTCCCTTTTATTTACCGGCTTATGATGGTTAGTTTAGGGAACATTTCAATTAGCATCCTTATGCTCGCATATTTGCATCCATTCATCTGTCTTGCATGCACCGGGCTCGGCGCATCATACTAACTGCATTGTATTTCAATTCCAAGTTGAATACATGTTATCTGTAGCATCTCATATGCCATTTTAGAATAGCCGAGCCTATATTAGTTGTATTCCTGCATGTGTTTCCTTAGCCATTTTAACATGAACTAGGATCATGCATCGATTACTAACTGGTTTATGTTTTGGCTTGGAGTACTCGGTAAGTGTTTATGTTTTAGCATCTTGCATGCGTGTGAGTGATTTCCATGATAGCGTGCTTGCCATGAGGCTAACTGCTTATGTGATATAACTGTCTGAATGCCTGTGGGTGGAGATTGGATTGGTTGAGTTGGGATAATTCGTGGAAATCCGTATTTTAGTCTACCTACGGGTAGCACCTTCAAACCATTTTTCAAACAAGAATGCAATGTTTTGTTCCAACTCGGGCGATCTAGTCTATACTTGTATGCTGTTCGCATCACATAGTAATTCTAGGCCAATAATCGGAATAAGAGCACATAATGTTTTCAAAACTCGATATCATGGTTAGTAGAGGCCGATCTTTAATCGGGCGAGCGGGGGTGCTCACGAAGTGACCTTCCCCAATTGTACCCAAGTTCCCGAGCCAAGGCAACTTTGGTGATGACGGACACGTGGCCTTAGGCGCGAGTTAGGGTTTCCTAAATTCCCCAAAATAAAATATTTAGGTGGCGACTCTGTATCTGGCAAAGCTGTCCATGTTTGGCACTTCTTTCTAAAAATCAATTTTCCAAAACGATTTGCCTGATTTGGACTCTTTGATGATTCATCGGTCTTGCATTGCTCTCCGCGAGATTAGATACAGGACCGTGACATTTGAGTCCGCTACTGTAGTAAGCCCAAAAGAACGAAACGGGATTTCTTTCCCGGGACGTTCGGGACGTCTACACTAATGCATTACGGTTCGAACACTCGGACACCTATTTGGATTCCCTTGCATGATGGCAGATATATAATTACGGTGCTTACTTACCATTTCTAATGAATTAGGGTTCGAACACTCAGACACTTATTCGGACACCCTTGCATGATGGAAGATTTGTAATTATGGCGTTTACTTACCGTTTCTCATGCATTAGGCTTCGAACACTCGGACACTTATTTGGATTCTCCTGCATGGTGGCAAATATATAATTATGGTGTTTCTTACCATTTCTCATGCATTGGGGTTCGAACACTCGGATACTTATTCGGATTCTCCTGCATGATGGGAGATATGTAATTATGGTGTTCGCTTACATTTCCTACGTGTTACGGTTCAAACACTCGGACACTTATTCGGACACTCTTTCATGATGGCAGATATGTAACTATGGTGTTTATTTACCATTTCTCATGCATTAGGATTCAAACACTCGGACACTTATTCGGATTCTCCTGCATGATGGCAGATATGTTGTTATGGTGTTTACATACCATTTCTCATGCCTTAGGGTTCTAACACTCAAATACTTATTCGGATTCTCCTGCATGATGGCAGAAATATAATTATGGTGTTTACTTACCATTTCTAATGCATTATGGTTTGAACACTCAGACACCTATTTGGATTCCCTTGCATGATGCCAAATATGTAATTACGGTGCTTACTTACCATTTCTCATGCATTAGGGTTCGAACACTTGGACACTTATTCGAACACCCTTGCATGATGGTAGATTTGTAATTATGGCGTTTACTTACCATTTCTCATGCATTAGGGTTCGAACACTCGGGCACTTATTTGGATTCTCCTCCATGGTGGCAGATATGTAATTATGGTGTTACTTACCATTTCTCATACATTAGGGTTCGAACACTCAGATACTTAATCGGATTCTCGTGCATGAGGGCATATATATAACTACGGTGTTTACTTACCATTTCTCATTCATTAGGTTCGAACACTCAAACACTTATTCGGATTCTTCTACATGGTGGCAGATTTGTATTTACGGTGTTACTTACCATTTCTCATGCATTATGTTTCGAACACACAGACACTTATTCGGATTCTCCGGCATAATGGCAAATATGTAATTACGGTATTTACTTACCATTTCTCATGCATTATGGTTTGAACACACGGACACAAATTCGGACCCTCTTGCATGGTAGCAGATATGTAATTGTGGTGTTTACTTCTCATTTCTCATGCATTAGCGTTCGAACACTCGGACACTTATTCGGATTCTGCTGCATGATGGCAGATATGTAATTACGGTGTTTACTTGCCATTTCTCACGCATTAGGGTTCGAACAGTCGGATACTTATTCGGATTCTCCTGCATGATGGCAGATAT
The DNA here is from genome assembly GCF_055761805.1 of Camellia sinensis. Lineage (NCBI taxonomy): Eukaryota > Viridiplantae > Streptophyta > Magnoliopsida > Ericales > Theaceae > Camellia > Camellia sinensis. Next base: position 371,185 of record NW_028128989.1, on the reverse strand, counting down.
GTAGTTATGGTGTTTACTTACCATTTCTCATGCGTTAGTGTACGAACACTCGGACGCTTATTCTTACCCTCTTGCACGATGGCAGATATGTAATTATGGTGTTTATTTACTATTTCTCATGCATTAGGGTTCAGACCGTCATACACTTATTCGGATTCTCCTGCACAATGGCAGATATGTAATTATGGTGTTTACTTTTCGTTCCTCATGCATTGGGGTTCGAACACTCGGACACTTATTCGGATTCTCCTGCATGATGGCAGACATATCGTTACGGTGTTTACTAACCATTTCTAATGCATTACGATTCGAACACTTGGACACCTATTTGGATTCCCTTGCCTGATGGCAGATATGTAATTACGGAGCTTACTTACCATTTCTCATGCATTAGGGTTCAAACACACGGACAATTATTCAGACACGCTTGCATGATGGCAAATTTGAAATTATGGCGTTTACTTACCGTTTCTCATGCTTTAGGATTCGAACACTCGTGCACTTATTCGGATTCTCCTGTATGGTGGCTGATATGTAATTATGGTGTTACTTAGCATTTCTCATGCATTAGGGTTCGAACACTAGGATACTTATTCGGATTCTCCTGCATGATGGCAGATATGTAATTATGGTGTTTGCTTACCATTTCCCACGTGTTACGGTTCAAACAGTCGGACACTTATGCGGACACTCTTGCACGATGACAGATATGTAAATATGGTGTGTCTTTGCCATTTCTCATGCATTAGGATTCCAACCCTTGGGCACTTATTCAGATCCTCCTGCATGATGGCAGATATGTAGTTACGGTGTTTACTTGTCATTTCTCATGCATTAGGGTTCGATCACTCGGACCCTTATTTGGATTCTCCTGCATGATGGCTGATATGTAATTACGGTGTTTACGTACCATTTCTCATTCGTTGGGGTTCGAACACTCGGATAGTTATTTGGACCCTCTTGCGTGATGGCAGATATGTAATTACGGTGTTTACTTACCATTTCGCATGCATTAGGGTTCGAACACTCGGACACTTATTCGGATTCTCCAGCATGATGGCATATACGTAATTACGGTGTTTACTTACCATTTCTCATGCATTAGGTTCGAACACTCGGACACTTATTCGGATTATTCGGCATGGTGGTAGATTTGTATTTATGGTGTTACTTACCATTTCTCATGCAGTATGGTTCGAACACACTGACACAAATTCAGACCCTCTTGCATGGTGGTGGATATGTAATTGTCGTGTTTACATGCCATTTCTCATGCATTTGTGTTCGAACACTCGGACACTTATTCGGATTCTCCTGCATGATGGCAGATATGTAATTACGGTGTTTACTTGCCGTTTCTCATGCATTAGGGTTCGAACACTCGTATACTTATTTGGATTCTCCTGCATGGTGGCAGATATGTAATTATGGTGTTTTACTTACCATTTCTCATGCGTTAGTGTTCGAACACTCGGACATTTATTCTTATCCTCTTGCACGATGACAGATATATAATTATGGTGTTTATTTACCATTTCTCATGCATTAGGGTTCAGATAGTGTTATACTTATTCGGATTCTCCTGCATGATGGCAGATATGTAATTATGGTTTTTACTTTCCGTTTCTCTTGCATTGGGTTCGAACACTCAGACACTTATTCGAATTCTCCTGCAAGATGGCAGATATGTTATTACGGTGTTTACTTACCATTTCTCATGCGTTTGGGTTCGAACACTCAGATACTTATTCGGACCCTCTTGCATAATGGCAGATATGTAATTACGGTGTTTACTTACCGTTTTTCATGCATTAGGGTTCGAACACTCGGATACTTATTTGGATTCTACTGCATGATGGTCGATATGTAATTATGGTGTTTAGTTACCATTTCTCATGCATTATGGTTCGGACACTCGGACACTTATTTGGATTCTCCAGCATGATGGCATATACGTAATTACAGTGTTTACTTACCATTTCTCATGCATTTGGTTCGAACACTCGGACACTTATTCGGATTATTCTGCATGGTGGTAGATTTGTATTTATGGTGCTACTTACCATTTCTCATGCATTATGGTTCGAACGCCCGGACACTTATTCAGACCCTCTTATATGATGGCAGATATGTAATTATGGTGTTTACTTACGATTCTCAAGCATGTGGGTCCGAACACTCGAACACTTTTTCGGATTCCATGGCATGATGGCTGATATGTAATTACGATGTTTACTAACCATTTATCACGCATTTGGGTTCGAATACCCGGACACTTATTCGGACCCTCTTGCATGATGACAGATATGTAATTATGGTGTTCACTTACCATTTCTCATGCGTTACGGTTCGAACACTCGGACAATTATTCAGATTCTACTGCATGATGGCAAATATGTAATTATGGTGCTTACTTACCATTTCTCATGCATTGGGGTTCGAACAATCGGACACTTATTCGGATTCTCTTACATGATGGTAGATATGTAATTACAGTGCTTACTTATGATTTCTTACGCGTTACGGTTCGACCAATCGGACACTTTTTCGGACCCTCTTGCATTATGGCAGATATGTAATTATGGTGTTTATTTACCATTTCTCTTGCATTAGGGTTCAGACACACAGACACTTATTCGGATTCTCCTGCATGATGGCAGATATGGAATTACGGTGTTAACTTACCACTTCTTATGCATTATGGTTCGAACACTCGGACACTTATTTGGACCCTTTTGCATGATGACAGATATGTAATTGTGGTGTTTACTTACCGTTCTCATACGTTTGGGTTCGAACACTCAGACACTTATTCGAAACCTCTTGCATGATGGCAGATATGTAATTATGGTTTTTACTTACCATTTCTCATGCATTAGGGTTCGAACCCTCGAACACTTGTTCAGAGTCTCCTGCATGATGACAGATATGTAGTTACGGGGTTTGCTTACTATTTCTCATGCCTTAGGGTTCTAACACTCGGATCCCAACTCGGATTCTCCTGCATGATGGCAGATATGTAATTGTAGTGTATACTTACCATTTCACATGCATTTGGGTTTGAACACTCGGACACTTATTCGGACGCTCTTGAATGATGGCAGATATGTAATTATGGCGTTTGCTTACCATTTCTCATGGATTAGGGTTCGAACGCTCGAACACTTATTCGGATTCTCCAGCATGATGGTAGATATGTAATTACGGTGTTTACTTTCAATTTCTCATGCATTAAGGCTCGAACAGTCGGATACTTATTCGGATTCTCCTGCATGATGGCAGATATGTAATTATGGTGTTTACTTACCATTTCTCACGCTTTACAGTTCGAACACTCGGACTGTTATTCCGACCCTCTTGCATGATAGGAGATATGTAATTATGGTGTTTATTTACCATTTCTCATGCATTACTGTTCAGACACTCGAACACTAATTTGGATTCCCATACATGCTTGCAGATATGTCATTATGCTATTTAGTCGCCATTTCTCATGCATTATGTTTCGAACAGTCGGACACTTTTTCGGATTCTCCTGCATGATGGAAGATATGTAATTACGGTGTTTAGTGACCATTTCTCATGTGTTAGGGTTCGAACACTCGGATACTTATTCGGTCCCTCTTGCATGATGGCAGATATGTAATTTCGGTGTTTACGTACCATTTCACATGCATTAGGGTTCGAACACTCGGACACTTATTCGGATTTTCCTACATGATGGCATATATGTAATTACGGTGTTTACGTACCATTTCAATTGCATTAGGTTCGACCACTCATACACTTATTCGCATTATTCTACATGATGGTAGATATGTAGTAACGGTGTTTATTTACCTTTTCTCATGCATTATGGTTCGAACACTCTGACACTTATTCGAATTCTCCCGCATAACCACAGATATTTAATTACGGTGTTTACTTACCATTTCTCGTGCATTATGGTGCGAAAACTTAGACACTTATTCAGACCCTCCTGCATGATGGCAGATATGTAATTATGGTGTTTACTTTCCAATTCTCATGCATTAGGGTTCGAATACTCGTACACTTAATCAGATTCTGTTGCATGATGGCAGATATGTAATTACGGTGTTTACTTACCATTGCCCCACGTATTAGGGATCGAGCACTCGGACACTTATCCGGATTCTCCTTCATGATGGCAGATATGTAATTACGGTGTTTACTTACCATTTCTCATGCATTAGGGTTCGAACACTCGGACACTTATTCGGATTCTTCTGTATGATGGTAGATATGTATTTATGGTGTTTATTTACCATTTCACAAGCATTATGGTTCGAGCACTCGGGCAGTTATTCGGATCCTTCTGCATGATGGAAGATCTGTGATTATGGTTTTTATTTACCATTTCTTATGTATTAGGGTTCGAACACTTGGACACTTATTCGGATTCTCCTGCATGATAGCAGATATGTAATTACGGTATTTACTTACCATTTCTCAGGCATTACGGTTCGAACACTAGGACAATTATTTGGACCCTCTTGCAAGATGGCAGATATGTAATTATGGTGTTTACTTACCATTCCTCAGGCAGTAGGGTTCGAACACTCTGACACTTATTCGGATTCTCCTGCATCATGGCATATACGTAACTATGGTGTTTACATACCATTTCTCATGCGTGAGGATTCGAACACTCAGAAAATTATTCGGACCCTCTTGCATGATGGCAGATCTGTAACTATGATTTTTATTTACCATTTCTCATGCATTAGGGTTCGAACAGTCGGACAGTTATTTCGGATTCTCCTGCATCATGGCAGAAATGTAGTTGTGGTGTTTACTTTCCATTTGACATGCATCACGGTTCTGACACTTGGATACTTATTCGGATTCTCCTGCATGATGGCAGATATGTAAATATGGTATTTACTTACCATTTCTCATGCATTTGGGTTCGACCACTCGGACACTTAGTCGGACCCTCTTACACGATGACAGATATGTAATTATGGTCTTTACTTAACATTTTTCATGCATTAGGGCTCGAACACTTGGATACTTACTCGAATTCTCTTACATGATGGAAAATATGTAATTAAGGTGTTTATTTACCATTTCTCATGCATTATGGTTCGAACACTCTGACACTTATTCGAATTCTCCCGCATAACCGCAGATATTTAATTATGGTGTTTACTTACCATTTCTCGTGCTTTATGGTGCGAAAACTTAGACACTTATTCAGACCATCCTGCATGATGGCAGCTATGTAATTATGGTGTTTACTTTCCAATTCTCATGCATTAGGGTTCGAATACTCGGACACATAATCAGATTCTGTTGCATGATGGCAGATATGTAATTACGGAGTTTACTTACCATTGCCCACGTATTAGGGATCGAGCACTCGGACACTTATCCGGATTCTCCTGCATGATGGCAGATATGTAATTACGGTGTTTACTTACCATTTCTCATGCATTAGGGTTCGAACACTCGGACACTTATTCGGATTCTTCTGTATGATGGTAGATATGTATTTATGGTGTTTATTTACCATTTCACAAGCATTATGGTTCGAGCACTCGGGCAGTTATTCGGATCCTTCTGCATGATTGCAGATCTGTGATTATGGTTTTTATTTACCATTTCTTATGTATTAGGGTTTGAACACTTGGACACTTATTCGAATTCTCCTGCATGATAGCAGATATGTAATTACATAATTTACTTACCATTTCTCAGGCATTAGGGTTCGAACACTAGGACACTTATTTGGACCCTCTTGCAAGATGACAGATATGTAATTATGGTGTTTACTTACCATTCCTCAGGCATTAGGGTTCGAACACTCTGACACTTATTCGGATTCTCCTGCATCATGGCATATACGTAACTATGGTGTTTACATACCATTTCTCATGCGTGAGGATTCGAACACTCAGACACTTATTCGGACCCTCTTGCATGATGGCAGATCTGTAACTATGATTTTTATTTACCATTTCTCATGCATTAGGGTTCGAACAGTCGGACAGTTATTTCGGATTCTCCTGCATCATGGCAGAAATGTAGTTGTGGTGTTTACTTTCCATTTGACATGCATCACGGTTCTGACACTCGGATACTTATTCGGATTCTCCTGCATGATGGCAGATATGTAAATATGGTATTTACTTACCATTTCTCATGCATTTGGGTTCGACCACTCGGACACTTAGTCGGACCCTCTTACACGATGACAGATATGTAATTATGGTCTTTACTTAACATTTTTCATGCATTAGGGCTCGAACACTTGGATACTTACTCGAATTCTCTTTCATGATGGCAAATATGTAATTACTGTGCTTACTTGCCATTTCTCATGCATTAGGGTACGAACACTCGGATACTGATTCGGACACTCTTGCATGATGGCAGATATGTTACTGTGGCGTTTACTTACCATTTCTCATGCATTAGGGTTCGAACACTCGGACACTTATTCGGATTTCTTTTCATTATGGCTGTTTGTAATTACGGTGTTACTTTCCATTTCTCATGCATTAGGGTTCGAACACTCGGATACTTATTCGGATTCTCCTGCATGATGGCAGATATGAAATTTTGGTGTTTACTTACCATTTCTCACGTGTTACGGTTCGGACACTCGGACACTTACTCGGACCCTCTTACATGATGGCAGATATGTAATTATGGTGTTTACTCACCATTTCTTACAATTTACAGTACGAACACCCAGACACTTATTCGGACCTTCTTGCATGATGAGAGATATCTCATTATGGTATTTATTTACCATTTCCCATGCATTACTGTTCAGACACTCGGACACTTATTTAGATTCCCCTGCATGCTGGTAGATATGTAACTATGGTGTTTACTTGCCATTTCTCATGCATTAGTGTTCGAACAGTCGGATACTTTTTCGGATTCTCCTGCGTGATGGCAGATATGTAATTACGGTGCTTAGTTACCATTTCTCATGCGTTACGGTTCGAATACTTAGATACTTATTCGTACTCTCTTGCATGATTGCAGATATGTAATTACGGTGTTTACTTACCATTTCACATGCATTAGGGTTTGAACACTTAGACACTTATTCGGATTTTCCTGCATGATGGCTTATATGTAATTACGGTGTATACTTACCAGTTCTCATGCATTAGGTTCGAACACTCAGACACTTATTCGCATTATTCTGCATGATGGTAGATATGTAGTTACGGTGTTCATTTACCATTTCTCATGCATTATGGTTCGAACACTCTAACACTTATTCGAATTCTCCTGCATAATGGTAGAAATGTAATTTCGGTGTTAACTTACTATTTCTCTTGCATTACGGTGCGAAAACTCAGGCACTTATTCTGACCCTCTTGCATGATGGATGATATGTAATTACAATGTTTACTTTCCATTTCTCATGCATTAGGGTTTGAACACACGGACTCTTAATCGGATTTTCTTACATGATGGCAGATACGTAATTACGGTGTTTACTTACCATTTTCCATGCATTAGGGATCGAACACTCGGACACTTATTCGGATTCTCCTGTATGATGGCGGATATGTAATTACGGTATTTACTTGCCATTTCTAATGCATCAGGGTTCGAGCACTCTGACACTTATTTGGATTCTTCTATATGATGGTAGATATGTATTTGTGGTGTTTATTTACCATTTCTCAAGCATTATTGTTCGAACACTCAGAGAGTTATTCGGACTCTTCTGCATGATGGCAGATCTGTAATTATGGTTTTTATTTACCATTTCTCATGTATTAGGGTTCAAACACTCGGACACTTATTCGGATTCTCCTGCATGATGGCAGATATGAAATTACGGTGTTTACTTACCATTTCTCATGCATTAGGGTTCGAACACTAAGACATTTATTCGGACCCTCTTGCATGATGACAGATATTTAATTATTGTTTTTACTTGCCATTTCTCAGGCATTAGGGTTCGAACACTCTGACACTTATTCGGGTTCTCCTGCATCATGGCATATATGTAATTATGGTGTTTACATAACATTTCTCATGCATTAGGATTCGAACACCCAGACACTTATTTCGACCCTCTTGTATGATCGCAGATCTGTAATTATGGTTTTTGTTTACCATTTCTCATGCATTAGGGTTCGAACACTCGGACACTCATTCGGATTCTCCTCCATGATGGCAGATATGTAAATATGGTGTTTACTTACCATTCTCATGCATTTAGGTTCGAATACTCGGACACTTATTCGGACCCTCTTGCACGATGGAAGATATGTAATTATGGTGTTTACTTACCATTTCTCATGCATTAGGGCTCAAACACTCGGACACTTTTTCAGATTCTCTTGCATGATGGCAAATATGTAATTACGGTGCTTACTTACTATTTCTCTTGCATTACGGTTCGAACACTGGGACACTGATTCGGACACTCTTGCATGATGGCAGATATGTAATTGTGGCATTTACTTACCATTTCTCATGCATTAGGGTTCGACCACTCGGACACTTATTCGGATTCTCTTGTATGATGACAGATATGTAATTACGGTGTTACTTACCATTTCTCATGCATTAGAATTCGAACACTCGGATACATATTCGGATTCTCTGGCATCATGGCAGATATGTAATTATGGTGTTTACTTACCATTCTCATGCATTTGGGTTCGAACACCCGGACACTTATTCGGGCCCTCTTACAGGATGGCAAATATGTAATTATGGTGTTTACTTACGATTTCTCAACCAATAGGGCTCGCACATGCGGACACTTATTCGGATTCTCCAACACGATGGCAGATATGTAATTGTGGTGCGTACGTACCATTTCTCATGCATTAGGGTTCGAACACTCGGACCCCTATTCGGACCCTCTTGCTTGATGGAAGATATGTAATTGTGGTGTTTACTTTCCATTTATCATGCGTTAGGGTTCGAACACTTGGACACTTATTCGGATTCTATTACACGGTGGCAGATATGTAATTACGGTGTCAACTTACTATTTCTCATGCATTAGGGTTCGAACACTCGAACACTTATTCGGACTCTCTGGTATGATGGTAGATATGTGATTATGGTGTTTACTTACCATTTCTCATGCGTTAGGGTTCGAACACTCGGACACTTAATCGGATTCTCTTGCATGATGGCAGATATGTAAGTACGATGTTTACTTACCATTTCTCATGCATTAGGGATCAAACACTCGGATACTTATTCGGATTCTTTTGCACGATGGGAGCTATGTAATTATGGTGTTTATTTACCATTTCTCATGCATTACTGTTCAGACACTCAGACACTTATTTGGATTCCCCTGCATGCTGGCAGATATGTAACTATGGTGTTTACTTGCCATTTGTCATGCATCAGTGTTCGAACAGTCGGACAATTTTTCAGATTCTCCTGCGTGATGGCAGATATGTAATTACGGTGTTTAGTTACCATTTCTCATGCGTTACGGTTCGAACACTTGGATACTTATTCGGACCCTCTTGCATGATTGCAGATATGTAATTACGGTGTTTACTTACCATTTCACATGCATTAGGGTTTGAACACTTAGACACTTATTCGGATTTTCCTGCATGATAGCTTATATGTAATTACGGTGTTTACTTACCAGTTCTCATGCATTAGGTTCGAACACTCAGACACTTATTCGCATTATTCTGCATGATGGTAGATATGTAGTTACGGTGTTTATTTACCATTTCACATGCATTATGGTTCGAACACTCTAACACTTATTCGAATTCTCCTGCATAATGGTAGAAATGTAATTATGGTGTTTACTTACCATTTCTCTTGCATTACGGTGAGAAAACTCGGACACTTATTCAGACCCTCTAGCATGATGGCTGATATGTAATTACAATGTTTACTTTCCATTTCTCATGCATTGGGGTTCGAACACACGGACTCTTAATCAGATTTTGTTACATGATGGCAGATACGTAATTACGTTGTTTACGTACCATTTTCCACGTATTAGGGATCGAACACTCGGACACTTATTCGGATTCTCCTGCATGATGGCGGATATGTAATTACGGTATTTACTTACCATTTCTAATGCATCAGGGTTCGAGCAATCTGACACTTATTCGGATTCTTCTATATGATGGTAGATATGCATTTGTGTTGTTTATTTACCATTTCTCAAGCATTATGGTTCGAACACTCGGAGAGTTATTCGGACTCTTCTGCATGATGGCAGATCTGTAATTATGGTTTTTATTTATCATTTCTCATGTATTAGGGTTCAAACACTCGAACACTTTTTCGGATTCTCCTGCATGATAGCATATATGTAATTACGATGTTTACTTATCATTTCTCATGCATTAGGGTTCGAACACTAAGACACTTATTCGGACCCTCTTGCATGACGACAGATATTTAATTATGGTTTTTACTTGCCATTTCTCAGGCATTAGGGTTCGAACACTCTGACACTTATTCGGGTTCTCCTGCATCATGGCATATATGTAATTATGGTGTTTACACAACATTTCTCATGAGTTAGGATTCGAACACTCAGACACTTATTTCGACCCTCTTGTATGATCGCAGATCTGTAATTATGGTTTTTATTTACCAATTCTCATGCAATAGGGGTTCGAACACTCGGACACTCATTCGGATTCTCCTCCATGATGGCAGATATTTAAATATGGTGTTCACTTACAATTCTCATGCATTTGGGTTCGAACACTCGGACACTTATTCAGACCCTCTTACACGATGGGAGATATGTAATTATGGTGTTTACTTACCATTTCTCATGCATTAAGGCTCGAACACTCGGACACTTTTTCAGATTCTCTTGCATGATGGCAAATATGTAATTACGGTGCTTACTTACCATTTCTCTTGCATTAGGGTTCGAACACTAGGACACTGATTCGGACACTCTTGCATGATGGCAGATATGTAATTGTGGCATTTACTTATCATTTCTCATGCATTAGGGTTCGACCACTCGGACACTTATTCGGATTCTCTTGCATGATGACAGATATGTAATTACGGTGTTACTTACCATTTCTCATGCATTAGAATTCGAACACTCGGATACTTATTCGGATTCTCTGGCATCATGGCAGATATGTAATTATGGTGTTTACTTACCATTCTCATGCATTTGGGTTTGAACACCCGGACACTTATTCGGGCCCTCTTACACGATGGCAAATATGTAATTATGGTGTTTACTTACGATTTCTCAACCATTAGGGCTCGCACATGCGGACACTTATTCGGATTCTCCCGCACGATGACAGATATGTAATTGTGGTGCTTACGTACCATTTCTCATGCATTAGGGTTCGAACACTTGGACCCTTATTCGGACTCCCTTTCTTGATGGCAGATATGTAATTGTGGTGTTTACTTTCCATTTATCATGCGTTAGGGTTCGAACACTTGGACACTTATTCGGATTCTATTACACGGTGACAGATATGTAATTATGGTGTCAACTTACTATTTCTCATGCATTAGGGTTCGAACACTCGAACACTTATTCGGACTCTCTAGTATGATTGTAGATATGTGATTATGGTGTTTACTTACCATTTCTCATGCGTTAGGGTTCGAACACTCGGACACTTAATCGGATTCTCTTGCATGATGGCAGATATGTAAGTACGATGTTTACTTACCATTTCTCATGCATTAGGGATCAAACACTCGGATACTTATTCGGATTCTTTTGCACGATGGAAGATATGTAATTATGGTGTTTACTTACCATTTCTCATGCGTTATGGTTTGAACACATGGACACTTATTCGAACCCTCTTGTTTGATAGCAGATATGTAATTATGGTTTTTATTTACCATTTCTCATGTATTGGGGATCGAACACTCGAACACTTATTCGGATTCTCTGCATGATGGCAGATATGTGATTGCGGTGTTTACTTACCATTTCTCATGCATTGGGGTTCGAACACTCGGACACTTATTCGGACCCTCTTGCATGATGGCAGATATGTAATTATGGTGTTTGTTCACCATTTCTCATGCATTAGGGTTCGATCACTCGGACAATTGTTCGGATTCTCCTGCATGATGACAGATATGTAATTATGGTTTTTACAAACCATTTCTCATGTGTTAGGGTTCGAGCACTCAGACACTTATTCAGAGCATCTTGCATGATGGCTGATATGAAATTATGGTGTTTATTTACCATTTCTCAGGGATTAGGGTTCAGACACTCGGACACTAATTCGGATTCTCCTACATGATGGTATATATGTATTTATGGTGTTTGCCTACCATTTCTCATGCAATAAGGTTCGAACACTCGGACAGTTATTGGGATTCTCTTGCAGGGCAGCAGATATGTAATTACGGCGTTTAGTTACCATTTCTTATGACTAGGGTTTGAATACTCAGACACCTAATCGGACCTTCTTGTATGATGGCAGATATGTAGTTATGGTGTTTACTTACCATTTCTCATGCATTAGGGTTCGAACACATGGACACTTATTCAGATTCTCCTGCATGATCGCAGATATGTAATTACGTTGTTTACTTACCATTTCTCATGCATTAGGGATCGAACACTCGGATACATATTCGGATTACCCTGCTAGATTGTAGATATGTAATTATGGTTTTTATTTACCATTTCTCATGTATTGGGGTTCGAACACTTGCACACTTATTCGGACCCTATAGCATGATGGCAGATTTGTGATTATGGGGTTTACTTACCATTTCTCATGCGTTAGGGTTCGAACACTCAGACACTAATTCGGATTCTCTTGGATGATGGCTGATATGTAAGTACGATGTTTACTTACCATATCTCATGCATTAGGGATCGAACGTTCAAATACTTATTCGGATTCTTTTGCGTGATGGCAGATATGTAATTATGGTGTTTACTTACCATTTCTCATGCGTTACGGTTCGAACACTTGGACTCTTATTCGAACCCTCTTGCTTAATGGCAGATATGTAATTATGATTTTTATTTACCATTTCTAATGTATTGGGTTCGAACACTCAGACACTTATTCGGATTCTCCTGCATGATGGAAGACATGTAATTACGGTGTTTACTTTCCATTTCTCATGCATTAGGATTCGAACACTCGGACACATATTCGGATTCTTCTGCATGATGGCAAATCTGTAATTATGGTGTTTAATTACCATTTCTCATGCATTAGGGTTCGAACACTCCGATAATTATTTGGATTCCCCTTCTTGATGGCAGATCTATAATTGTGTTGTTTATTTACCGTTTCTCATGCACTATGGTTCGAGCACTCAAACACTTCTTCGGATTCTCCTGCATGATTGTAGATATGTAATTACGGTGTTTACTTTTCATTTCTCATACATTAGGGTTCGAATACTTGGACACATATTTGGACCCTCTTGCTTGATGGCAGATATGTAATTATGGTGTTTACTTACCATTTCTCATGCATTAGGATTCGAACACTCAGACAGTTTTTCGGATTCTTTCGCATGATGGCAGATGTGCAATTATTGTGTTTATTTACCATTTCTCATGCATTAGTGTTCAAACACTCGGACACTTATTCGGATTCTCCTGCATGATGGCAAATATGTAATTATGGTGTTTACTTACCATTTCTCGTGCATTAGGGTTCGGACACTCGGAAACTTATTCGAATTCTCTTGCATGATGGCAGATACGTAATTGCGGTGTTTACTTACAATTTCTCATGCGTTAGGCTTCGAACACTCGGACACTTATTCGGATCCTCTTACAAGATGGCAGATATGTAATTATGGAGTTTACTTACCATTTCTCATGCATTAGGGTTCTAACACTCGAACATTTATTCGGATTCTCCCGCATAATGGCAGATATGTAATTACTGTGTTTACTTACCATTTCTCATGCATTAGGGTTCGAACAATCAGATACTTATTCGGATTTTCCTGCATGATGGTAGATATGTGATTATGATATTTACTTACCATTTCTCATGTGTTATGGTTTGAACACTTGGAAATTTATGCAGACCCTCTTGCATGATGGCAGATCTGTAATTTTGGTTTTTATTTACCATTTCTCATTCATTAGGGTTCGAACACTCTGACACTTATTCGGATTCTTCTGCATGATGGCAGATATGTAATTTTGGTGTTTATTTACCATTTCCCATGCATTAGGGTTCAAACACTCAAACCCATATTCAGACTTCCCTACATGGTGGCTGATATGTAGTTATGGTGCTTACTTACCATTTCTCATGCATTAGGGTTTTAACACTGGAATACTTATTCGGATTGTCCAGCATGAAGGCAGGAATGTAATTATGGCGTTTACTTACCATTTCTAATGCATTAGGGTTCGAGCACTTGGACACTCATCAGGATTCCCTTGCATGATGGCAGATATGTAATTACGGTGTTTACTTACCATTTCTCAAGCATTAGGGTTCGAACACTCGGAAACTTATTCGGACCCTCTTGCATGATGGCAAATATGTGATTATGGTGTTTACTTGCCATTTGTCATGCATTAGGGTTCGAACAGACGGACAATTATTCAGATTATCTTGCATGATGGCAGATATGTAATTATGATATTTACTTACAATTATTCATGCATTAGGGTTCGAACACTCGGATACTTATTCGAGTTCTCCTGCGTGGTGGCAGATATGTAATTATATTGTTTACATACCATTTCTCATGTGTTAGGGTTCGAACACTCGGACACTTATTCAGACCCAATTGCATGACGGCAGATATGTAATTATGGTGTTTACTTACCATTTCTTAGGCATTACGGTTCAGACACTCGGACACTTATTCAGATTCTCCTGCATGATGGTAGATATGTAATTCTGGTATTTACCTGCCAATTCTCATGCAATAGAGTTCGAACACTCGAACACTTATTCGGATTCTCTTGCATGGTGACAGATATGTAATTACGATATTTAAATACCATTTCTCATGCATTAGGGTTCGAACACTTGGACACTTAATCGGACCCTCTTGCACGATGGCAGAAATGTAATTATGGGGTTTACTTACCATTTCTCATGCATTAGGGTTCGAACACTTGGACACTTATTCAGATTCTCCTGCATGATGGCAGATATGTAATTACGATGTTTACTTACCATTTCTCATGCATTAGGGATCGATAACACGGATACTTATTCGAATTCTCCAGCATGATGGCAGATATCTAAGTACGATGTTTACTTAACATTTCTCGTGCATTAGGGATCGAACACTCGGATACTTATTTGGATTCTTTTGCATGATTTCAGATATGTAATTATGGTGTTTACTTACCATTTCTCATGCGTTATGGTTTGAACACTTGGACACTTATCGGACCAACTTGCTTGATGACAGATATGCAATTATGGTTTTTATTTGCCACTTCGCATGCATCAGGTTCAAACACTCGAAGACTTATTCGGATTCTCCTGCATGATGGCAGATATGTAATTACAGTGTTTACTTACCATTTCTCATGCATTTGGATTCGAACAATCGGACACTTATTCGGATTCTCATGCATGATGGCAGATATGTAATTATGGTGTTTACTTACCATTTCTCATGCATTTGGGTTCGAACACTCGGACAATTGTTCGGATTCTCCTGCATGACGGAAGATATGTAATTATGGTGTTTACCTACCATTATTCATGCATTAGGATTCGAACACTCAGATACTTATTCGGTTTCGCCTGCATGGCGGCAGATATGTAGTTATGGTGCTTACAAACCATTTCTCATGTGTTAGGGTTCGAACACTCGGACACTTATTCAGACCCTCTTGCATGATGGCTGATGTGTAATTATGGTTTTTATTTACCATTTCTCAGGCATTAGGGTTCAGACACTCGGACACTTATTCGGATTTTCCTACATGATGGTAGATATGTAATTATGGTGTTTACCTACCATTTCTCAGGCAATAGGGTTCGAACACTCGGACACTTATTCAGATTCTCTTGCATGGTGACAGATATGTAATTACGGTGTTTAATTACCATTTCTCATACATTAGGGTTCGAACACTCGGACACTAAATCACACCCGCTTGCATGAAGGCAGATATGTAATTATGGTGTTTACATACCATTTCTCATGCATTAAGGTTCGAACACTTGGACACTTATTCAGATTCTCCTGCATGATGGCAGATATTTAATTACGATGTTTGCTTACCATTTCTCATGCATCAGGGATCGAACACTCGGTTACTTAATCGGATTCCCTTGCTTGATGGCCAATATGTAATTATGGTTTTCTTTACCATTTCCAACGTATTGGGGTTCGAACACTCGGGCACTTATTCGGATTCTCCTGCATGATGGCAGATATGTAATTACGGTGTTTACTTACCATTTCTCACGCATTAGGCTTTGAACACCCAAACACTTATTCAGACCCTCTAGCATGATAGCAGATATGAGATTATGGTGTTTACATACCATTCCTCATGCGTTAGGGTTCGAAAACTCAGACACTTATTCGGATTCTCTTGCAAGATGGCAGATATGTAATTGCGGTGTTTACTTACAATTTCTCATGCGGTAGGGTTCGAACACTCGGACACTTATTCGGATTCTCCTGCATGATGGCAGATATGTAATTATGGTGTTTACTTATCATTTCTCATGCATTAGGGTTCGAACAGTCGGAAACTTATTCGGATTCTCTTGCATGATGGCAGATATGTAATTGCGGTGTTACTTACAATTTCTCATGCGTTAGGGTTCGAACACTCGGACACTTATTCGGACCCTCTTACAAGATGGCAGATATGTAATTATGAAGTTTACTTACCATTTCTCATGCATTAGGGTTCTAACACTCGGACATTTGTTCGGATTCTTTAGCATGATGGCAAATATGTAATTATGGTGCTTAATTACCATTTCTCATGCATTAGGGTTCAACAGTCGGACACTTATTTGGATTCCCCTTCTTGATGGTAGATCTGTAATTATGCTATTTATTTACCATTTCTCATGCACTTTGGTTCGAGCACTCGAACTCTTATTCGGATTCTCCTGCATGATTGTAGATATTTGATTACGGTGTTTACTTTTCATTTCTCATGCGTTAGTGTTCGAACACTTGGACACTTATTCGGACCCTCTTGCACGGTGGCAGATATGTAATTATGGTGTTTACTTACCATTTCTCATGCATTACGGTTCGAAGACTCGGACAGTTTTTCAGATTCTTCCGCATGATGGCAGATATGTAATTATTGTGTTTATTTACCATTTCTCATGCATTAGGATTCAAACACTTGGACACTTATTCGGATTCTCCTGCATGATGGCTGATATGTAATTATGCTGTTTACTTACCATTTCTCATGCATTGGGGTTCGAACACTCGGGAACTTATTCGAATTCTCTTGCATGATGGAAGATATGTTTATCTCGGTGCTTACTTATCATTTCTCATGCGTTAGGGTTTGAACACTCGGACACTTATTCGGACCCTCTGACAAGATAGCAGTGTAGACACCCCATTTTTGACCGTCCTCAAGACTTGGAAGTCACCGTTTGAACACTCGGTGATCATCCATGTTTGTGTTCGTCATGAGTTCCCAGAGGTCTCAGCCACGCGCCTTGCCTCAGGATCTCTCGACTCGACTGTTTTGTGTTTGGTTTTGCACCAAACACTTGTGTTTTGCTTTGGAGGGCAGGAAATGGCTTGTTGGCCATCCCCACACCTCACCGACCATGGCTTAAGGCCACCAGCCATGTTTTGTTGCTACCGGCCATTGGTGATGGCCGGTCGGCAATCTTTGTGGCAAGCCGATCATTGTTTTGGTCATTTGGCATTTTTGGCTGGCTGACCACTGTTCATCTACTTTTGGCAGATATTTTGTGCCAGCTGTGCTAGCTAGCACCCACTTTGCACCTGCATGGAGGGATTTCACTCTTGCTTAGGTTGTTTTGTAAGCTTTGCAAGAGTGATCTTCTATAAAGAGGAGGCTTCTCCCCTCTCCTCTAGGGTTACAAAAAAAGAGTTCCAAAGGTCTAGATTAGGGTTAGGGTTTGTGTATCACCTATCTCTATATCTCTCTCTTTTTGCCTTTGTGTGTGTATAAGTGTGTTTGTGTCTTACTTTTGTGCATAAACACCTAGTGCTACACCTTACCTTGGTTTTTGAGGTGCCAAAGGTTTGTTTTCAAAGTTTTGAGCTAGTTTTGAGCTAAGGAAGGCTACTGGAGTGCTGTTCTTGAAGGGGTCTATAAGGGTAAGAACTTTACCTTTAAATACCCCATTTTTACATAGTCTTTTTGCCTACTTTGCATCTGTTTTTTAGCTTAGTGTATAACATATAAAAGTCTTGTTTTTACTTGCTTAAAATAGTTGTTTAAGGTTTCTTTGTCATTTGGGGTTGTTTGACCCTTCTTAGGCCTTGTTTGGCCCCCATTTTGTGCTATTTTGGTGAGCTCCGGGACCACCTTGTTTGGGCCTCCTCACCACTGAAATCTTGAGGGATTTCAGTGGTGGGGATGGTGATTTAAGGTCCTAAGAAGGAGAGGGCCATCCCCTCTTCTTGTTGTCTTCAAAATGTGTCATTTTTGCCTCATGTGTGAGCACCATTTTTAAGATCATGTTGGCCATGTCTTAAGTGTTATTTGTGCTTATTTTTCCATGACATAGCACTTTTTTTACTTGGTTTAGACACACCATGCTTGCCTTGCATACTTGTCTTGTAATGCCCTTAGTTGCCTTAACATGTGCTTAGCATTTAGACCACTATGCTCACTTGTTTTGGCTTAGCTTTGTGAAGCTTTTATGCATGTTTTGATGTGTTTAAGGTCTAATTTTGGTCATCTTGGCCATCCATGCCATGCTTTGTATAGCCACCTTGCATTTTGGCTTGTTGGCCTTGGGTGTGTGAGTGTTGAGCATGCATTGCTTAGCTTGTTTCAGTGGTTTGGCACCACTTATAGCATCATTTCAGTCCCCATGGTATGCTTGTATGCTTGCATTTGATGCTCCTTTAATGCTTTAAAAGGTTGTAGTCTTGTGCTCCATGTTTGGCCTCTTTTGTATGCTTCCATGTGTAGGCCACTTAGATGCTATCTAGGTGTGTCCTTAGCTTTGTTTAGGTCTGCCTTGGGACTATTCTAAGTCCTCTCAGCCTTGTGAGGCTTGGTTGGCATGGCCATTGTTTAAGCCCCTTGGCTTACCTTGAGTCTTGGACATCGTTGCATGCTTAGCTTGTCTTGTTTACTTGATTTGGCACCTTTTATAACATGATTTCGGAGCTTAGTATGCATGCCATTAGTCCATGTTTGTCCTCCTTTAAGTGTGCTTAAAGGTCGCTCTTTAATGCCTAAGTGTTGAACCATGTGTGCATGCATGTTTGTGTGTCACTTTGCCTTCATTTCCTTGGCATTTGGCCACTGTTTTGGGCTCATTTGAGAGTTGCCCAAATTAGTATAAGACCATCCATCACATGTTGTGGCATGCTCACCTTGTGTGTTGATTGCATACTTGGCTTATCATGTGTTGTTGTATGTTTAAGTGACATTGCATTTGGCATGCATCTTATGTTAAGTTGCCTTGCATACTTGCATGTGTTATGCCTCACATGTTATCGCATGATTGAATGAAGTCATACACTTGTTTGCGTGCTTGTCCTTGCATCTTGTAATATGCTAGTTGCGTTGGTAGCATCATTGCTTGTTTGCATGTTCATATGGCATGCTAGGCTTGCATGCTTAGGTTGCATCTTGCATGCATTCCTCGCCTCTTGATTGACCATGATAGAGGTTAGGATTCCTTGGGTGTTTGGTGTGCATTACATTTGATATCAAATTGCACAACTCGACATCTTTGGCCATCACGCATTGAAATGCTCGATTGGTGGTCCGAGAATCGAGTACCATACCCCTTTGAGTTAAAAACATGATAAGGGGTGTGTTAGTGCACACATTTGCTTAAAATGCATTGCCATGCCATGTTTGCCCTTTGCAGCTGTCAAAACAGGATTCTGCAGGCATACATGGCCGACCGACCATATTTGGTACCAGCCGGCCATGAATTGGTGGCCGAGAGCTCATTTTGTGGTCGATGACCATTCCTTTTGGCCGGTGACCATTCTTCATGGCCGGTGGCATTCCACAGTGTTCAGAGAGTGTACCTTGGGACTTGTGCAAGTTTTAGAGATGTAGAGCAGTGAAAACAAAGGCAGCTTGTGCATGGCAACGGATTTCTGAGCAAACCTGAGCACGCGTGCATTGGACCCTCTTCCCGAGGCGATTTTACTGCTTTCTTAGTTTAGTTAATTTGCTTAACTAGCTAAGTGGTCTGTAATATTTAATTAGCTAGGATAGTTAATTATTTATTTGGTTTGTATTATTCATTCGGTCTGTCCGAGAGAGAGCACAATTGTGTAATAAGTGTGGATGTGTGTGTGCATGTCTTCCAACCCCCACTTCTTTCTCCCTTTTACTTACTTGATTTTGATGGTTAGTACTAGGGCATATTTCAATTAGCATACGTTATGCTTTGCATGCGTGCATTCATTCATCTGTATTGCATGCACCAGACTCGGCGCATCATACTAACTGCATAGTATTTCAATCCCAAATTGAATACATGTTATCTGTGCACCTCATATGCCATTTTAGATTAGCCGAGCCTATTCTAGTTGCATTTTGCTTGCGGTGCATTAGCCATCTTAACACGAGCTAGGATCATGCATGATTACTAACTAGCTTCTGTTTTGGCTCGGAGTACTAGGTGAGCATTTACACTTTAGCATATTGCATGCATGCGAATGTTGCCATGACAGCATCCTTACCACGTGGCTATATGCTTATGTGATATAAACTGCCTGAGTGCCTGTGGGTGAAGGTTGGATTGTTTGAGTTGCAGCAACTCATTGAAATCCGTGTTTTAGCCTACTTGCAAGTAGCAAATTTCAAACCGATTTCTAAACAAACGGATATGCGATGCTTTGTTCCAAATTAGGCGATCTAGTCTATACTTTTGTGTTGTGCGCATCACATAGTAAGATTAGCTAACTAATCAAAATAAGAACACATAACGTTTTCAAAACTAGATATCATGGTTAGTAGAGGGCGATCTTTGATCGGGCGAGCGAGAATGCTCATAGCTGACCTTCCCCAATCGTACCAAAGTTCCCGAGCCGAGGCAACTTTCGTGATGACGGACACGTGGCCTTAGGCAAACGAGTCAGGGTTTTCTAAATTCTCCCAAAATAAAATATTTAGGTGGCGACTCTGTATCTGGCAAAGCAGCCCATGTTTGGCACTTCTTTCAAAAAAAATCTGTTTTCAAAAACGATTTACCGGATTTGGACTCTTTGGTTCAGATTTAGAACCGTGACAATTTGAGTCCGAACTGTAGTGAGCCCATAATGAACAGAACGGGGAGTTTCCCTCCTGGGGTGTTCGAGGACGTCTATAGTTTCTGGCGAATTCTTGATGTCTTGTTTTGACGTCTACAGTTTCTGCATTAGGGTTTGAACACTTGGACACTTATTCGGATGCTCTTGCATGATGGCAGATCTATAATTATGGTTTTTATTTACCATTTCTCACACATTAGGGTTCGAACACTCTGACACTTATTCGGATTCTCCTACCTGATGGCAAATATGTAATTATGGTGTTTACTTACCATTTCTCATGCATTAGGGTTCAAACACTCGGACACATATTTGGACACCCCTGCAGGATGGCTGATATGTAGTTACGGTGTTTACTTACCATTTCTCATGCATTAGGGTTCTAACACTCGAATACATATTTGGATTGTCCTGCATGATGGCAGGGATATAATTATGGTGTTTACTTACCATTTCTCATGCATTAGGGTTCGAGCACTTGGACACTCATCTGGATTCCCTTGCATGATGGCAGATATGTAATTACGGTGTTCACTTACCATTTTTCACGCATTAGGGTTCGAACACTCGGACACTTATTCGGACCCCTATTCGGACCCTCTTGCATGATGGAAGATATGTAATTATGGTGTTTACTTACCATTTGTCATGCATTAGGGTTCGAACACTCGGACAATTATTCAGATTCTCCTGCATGATGGCAGATATGTACGTATGGTGTTAACTTACCATTATTCATGCATTAGGGTTCGAACACTCGGATACTTATTTGGATTCTCCTGCATGATGGTAGATATGTAATTATGGTGTTTCCATACCATTTCTCATGTGTTAGGGTTCGAACACTCGAACACTTATTCAGACCCTCTTGCATGACGGCTGATATGTAATTATGGTGTTTATTTACCATTTCTCAGGCATTAGGGTTCAGACACTCGGACACTTTTTTGGATTCTCCTGCATGATGGTAGATATGTAATTATGGTGTTTACCTACCATTTCTCGTGCAATAGAGTTCGAACACTCAGACACTTATTCGGATTCTCTTCCATGGTGGCAGATATGTAATTACGGTGTTTAATTACCATTTCTCATGCATTGGGGTTCGAACACTTGGACACTTAAACGGACCCTCTTGCTTGATGCCAGATATGTAATTATGGGATTTACTTACCATTTCTCATGCATTAGAGTTCGAACACTTGGACACTTATTCAGATTCTCCTGCATGATGGCAGATATGTAATTACGATGTTTACTTACCATTTCTCGTGCATTAGGAATCGAACAAATGGATACTTATTCAGATTCTCCTGCATGATGGCAGATATGTAATTATGGTGTTTACTTGTCGTTTCTCATGCGTTAGGGTTCAAACACTCAGACACTTATTCGAACCCTCTTACTTGATGGCCGATTTGTAATTATGGTTTCTATTTACATTTCTCAAGCATTAGGGTTCGAACACTTGGACACTTATTCGGATTCTCCAGCATGATAGCAGATATGTAATTGCGTTGTTTACTTACCATTTCTCATGCATTAGGATTAGAACACTCGGACACTTATTCGAATTTTTCTGCACGATGTCAGATATGTAATTGTGGTGTTTATTACCGTTTCTCAGGCATTAGGGTTCAAACACTCGCACACTTATTCGGATTCTCCTACATGATATCAGATATGTAATTATATTGTTTATTAACCATTTCTCATGCATTATAGTTCGAACACTCAGACACTTATTCGGATTCTCCTGCAACATGACAGATATGTAATTACGGTGTATACTTTTCATTTCTCATGCGTTAGGGTTCGAAACCTGGACACTTATTTGGACCCTCTTGCATGATAGCAGATCTGTAATTATGGTTTTTATTTACCATTTCTCATGCATTGGGGTTCGAACACTCTGACACTTATTCGGATTCTCCTGCATCGTGGCATATATGTAATTACGGTATTTACTTACCATTTTTCATGCATTAGGGTTTGAATACTCGGACACTTATTTGGATTCTTCTACATGATGGCAGATATGTATAGTTGGTGTTTATTTGCCATTTCTCATGCATTGGGGTTCAAACACACGGACACTTATTTGCATTCTCCTACATGATGGCAGATATGTTATTATGCTGTTTCTTTACCGTTTCTTATGCATTATGGTTCGAACACTCGGACACTTGTTTGGATTCTCCTGCATGAAGGTAGATATGTAATTACGGTGTTTACCTATCATTTCTCATGCATTAGGGTTCGAATAATCAGACGCTTATTCGGACCCCTTACATGGTGGCAGATATGTAGTTATGGTGTTTACTTACCATTTCCCATGCATTGGGGTTCGAACACTTAAACAGTTATTCGGATTCTTCTGCATGATGGCAGATATGTATAGTTTGTGTTTATTTACCATTTCTCATGTATTGGGGTTCAAACACACGGACACTTATTTGGAATCTCCTGCATGACGACAGATATGTAATTATGCTGTTTATTTACCATTTCTCATGCATTTTGTTTCGAACACTCGGACACTTATTCGGATTCTCCTACATGATGGTAGATATGTAATTACGGTGTTTACTTTTCATTTCTCATGCATTAGGGTTCGAATAATCGGACGCTTATTCGGACCCCCTTGCATCGTGGCAGATATGTAGTTATGGTGTTTACTTACCATTTGCCATGCATTAGGGTTTGAACACTTGGACAGTTATTCGGATAAGTAATTATTGTGTTTATTTGCCATTTCTCGTGCGTTAGGGTTCAAACACTCGGACACTGATTCGGCTTCTCCTGCATGATGGCAGATATGTAATTATGGTGTTTACTTACCATTTCCCATGCATTAGGGTTCGAACACTCAGACACTTATTCAGATTCTCTTGCATGATGACAGATATGTAATTACGGTGTTTACTTACCATTTCTCACGCATTAGGGTTCAAACGCTCAGACATTTCTTCGGACCCTCGTGCAAGATGGCAGATATGTAATTATAGTGTATACTTACCGTTTCTCATGCATCAGGGTTCTAACACTCGGACACCTATTCGGATTCCCCTACATAATGGCAGATATGTAATTACTGTGTTTACTTACCATTTCTCATGCATTAGTGTTCTAACCATCAGATACATATCCGGATTCTTCAGCATGATGGCAGATATGTAATTACGGTGTTTGTTAACATTTCTCATGCATTAGGGTCCAACACTCGGACACTTATTCGGATTCTCCTGCAAGATATCAGATATGTAATTCTACTGTTTATTTATCGTTTCTCATGCATTTTGATTCGAACACTGTGACACTTACTCAGATTCTCCTGCAAGATGGCAGATATGTAATTAGAGTGTTTTCTTTTCATTTCTCATGCATTACGGTTCGAACAGTCGGACACTTATTCGGACCATATTGCATGATGATAGATTTGTAATTATGTTGTTTACTTACCATTTCTCATGCATTAGGGTTCGAAAACTGGGATACTTATTTGGATTCTCTCGGATGAGGGCAGATATGTAATTATGGTGTTTACTTACCATTTCTCATGCATTAGGGTTCGAACACTCGGACACTTATTCGGGCCCTCTTGCAAGATAGCAGATATGCAATTACGGTGTTTACCTACCATTTCCCAAGCATTTGGGTTCTAACACTCGGACACTTATTCGGATTCTCCTGCATGATGGCAGATATGTAATTATGGTGTTTACTTACCTTTTCTCATGCATTAGGGTTCGAACACTCGCACACTTATTCGGATTCTCTTGGATGATGGCAGATATGTAAGTATGGTGTTTACTTACCATTTCTCACGCATTATGGTTCAAGCACTCGGACACTTATTCGAACCATCTTGCAAGATAGCAGATATGTAATTATGGTGTTTACTCACCATTTCTCATGCATTTGGGTTTGAACAATCAGATACTTATTCGGATTCTCCTGTATGATGGTAGATATGTAATTATGGTGTTTACTTACCATTTCTTACGCGTTAGGGTTCGAACACTTGGACACTTATTCGGACCCTCTTGCGTCATGGCAGATCTGTAATAAAGGTTTTTATTAACCATTTCTCATGCCTTAGGGTTCGAACACTCGGACACTTATTCGGATGCTCATACATGATGGCTGATATGTAATTATGGTGTTTACTTACCATTTCTCATGCATTAGGGTTCGAACAATCGGATACTTATTCGAATTCTCCTGCACGATGGTAGATATGTAATTATGGTGGTTACTTACCATTTCTCATGCATTAGGGTTTGAACACCTGGACACTTATTCGGATTCTTCCGCATGATGGCAGATATGTAATTATCGTGTTTATTTACCATTTCTCATGCATTAGGGTTCAGACACTCGGACACTTATTCGGATTCTCTTGCATGATGGCAGATAGGTAATTATGGTGTTTACTTACCATTTCTCATTCATTAGGGTTCCAACATTCGGACAGTTATTCGGACTCTCCTGTAAGATGGTAAATATGTAGTCACGGTGTTTACTTACCCTCTCTCATGCATTAGGGTTCTAACACTCGTACAGTTATTCAGATTGTCCTGCATGATGGCAGATATATAATTATCATTTTTTACTTACCATTTCTCATGCATTAGGGTTCGAGCACTCAGACGCTTATTCGGATTCTGTTACATGATGGCAGATATGTGGTTAAGGTGTTTACTTACCATTTCTCATGCATTTGGGTTCGAAAACTCGGACACTTGTTCAGACCTTCTTGCATGATAGCAGACATGTAATTATGGTGTTTACTTACCATTTCTCACGCATTAGGGTTCGCACACTTGGAAACTTATTCGGATTCCCCTGCATGATCGCAGATATGTAATTACGGTGTTTACTTACCGTTATTCATGCATTAGAGTTCGAACACTCGAACACTTGTTCGGATTCTCTTGTATGATGGTAGATATGTAATTATTGTGTTTACTTATCCTTTCTCATGCATTAGGGTTCGAGCACTTGGACACTTTTTCAAACACACTTGCATGATGAGAGATATGTAATTATGGTCTTTACTTATCATTTCTCATGTATTAGGGTTCGAACACTCGGACACTTATGTGGATTCTCTTGCACGGTGGCAGATATTTAGTTACGGTGTTGACTTACCATTTCTCATGCATTAGGGTTCGAACATTTGGGTACTTATTTGGATTCTCCTGCATGATGGCAGATATGTAATTATGGTGTTTACATACCAGTTCTCATGCATTAGGGTTCGAACACTCGAACACTTATTTGGACCCTCTTGCATGTCGGCAGATATGTAATTGTGGTTTTTATTTACCATTTCTCATGCATTACGGTTCGAACACTCGAACACTTATTCGGAATCTCCTACATGATGGTAGATATGTAATTACGTTGTTTACTTACCATTTCTCATGCATTAGGGTTTGAACACTCGGACACTTAGTCGGACCCTCTTACAATATGGCAGATATGTAATTATGCTGTTTACTTACCATTTCTGAGGCATTAGGGTTCGAACACGCGGTTGCTTATCGAGTCACTTTGCCACCGGGATTCGAGCAAATCCATAGTGTTTCATGTGTCGATGTTGAGGGGTTACCTTCGAGACCCGTTTCATGTGATTGATTATCGCCGGGTGCCTCTTGATTAGAATATGGAATACGCGGAATGGCCGGAACGAATCATTGACCGGCAAGTGAAACAATTGAGAAGCAAGTCTATCCCAGTGGTGAAAGTGGAATGGAAAGAACACTATGGGACGGATGCCACGTAGGAAAAAGAAGATGAAATGTGACTACGGTACCCACATTTGTTTCCCGACGAAGGTAAAGTAAGTTTGGAGGGCCAAACTTCCTAAATGGGGGAAGACTGTGATAACCCTGTTCGTTATTATGCGATTGTGTTTGATATGAATGTGTGTGAGATTTATGTGAAAATATGTGGTTTTGAATTTTTATCGGTTCACCGTAAGAATATCTATTTGACTTTCTGCTTTGGAATTTAAATTGAAGGCCCTATTGGCCACATAAACCGAAATTGACTACGCCATTGTGATTGGCGTAATTTTTAGAGCCTGCAGTGAAATTTAATTGAAAATTGATTCGGATCAAATTAAATAGATTAAATTAATGTAATATTGCTCAATTAATTAAGATCAGTGCCTTGTAATTAAAAGAGCCTATAAATAGGCCCCATTACACTTATCTTCACTTCTTCTTGAACTCAAAATTTGAATTGTACATTAGTGAGAGTGGGAGGTCAGCTCTAGAGAGGGAGAAAGAAGGAGAATTGTATGTTTGACTCAAGTTTGTGAAATTAGAAGGTTGGACTCAAGATTCAACTAGAATTTGTGAAGACCAAAGCTTATAGGTGAGTAATTGGTTGTGACTTCATGACTTTAATATTGTAATTTTGTGAGTTCCAAGTTGTATGGTGATCAAGAACAAGAATTGTGTTGTATTTGATGAGTTTGAGGTCATGGAATGCATGCATGTGTATAATTGCCATGAATTTGTATAGTTGAGCATGAAAAGTATGGTCCATGTGGAATTTTGATTAAAATTTATGCTTGTGATCACCATTTGTATCATTTGAAATGGAATTGAAGCCAAGAATTGGCATGCATGTTTGAATATTGAAAATATGGAGATTATATGAAGTTTGAATGCATGAGCCTTCGTTATGCCAAGAAATGTTGATTAATTTTGAAGATTGGACCATGATTTTGAATAATTGGCCTCATGTTGTTTACATCCATGTGCTATATATTGTATTTGCATGTTTTGAAACCAGAATTGTGGGTTTAGGACCTTTGAAGGTCAGATTTGAGCTCAAGAACAAGCTCTGGAAAACCTAGAATTCTTGACGTCCGCTCGAGCAAGGGAACCGCTGCTCGAGCGTAAAATACGGGCTCCCAATATATTTTTGCAGACATAGATGTCCACTTGAGCGGGGATGTTCACGCTCGAGTGGGGAGCTATGTAGAGCGACCTTCAGCTCAAGCGTCCGAATCCACGCTTAAGCGTAAAAATGATGTAACCAGTACTTTTGCAGACCTAATGGGTCCGCTCGAGCGAGGAAGTTCACGCTCGAGCGAGGACCCCTGTTTATGAAATTTTGAAAATGCGTCTGTGTTTCACTTTCCGTTCTCTCTCACTTCTTAGTACTCTTTAGGCATGCATTAAGCATTGTAAATGAGTAAAAAGGAGACGAATGAAGCCTAAAGAGGAATATGTGAATTAAGAACGGATTGAACTATTTGTGACCCATTGTGTTCATGGTATATGTAGGGTCGAGCTCCAGGGCAGATCATCCAGCCGATCACTATGAGTAATATCTTAATGGAGATATTTTGAAGTTTGTTATTTGTCCATTTGTTTGATTCCCTATAACCCTTATGAGTTCACTAATTTGAATTATGGACAAATGTTTGTTATACCAAAGGAATGGGCCAAAGGCCAGTTTGACATGAATAAACGAATAGGCCAAAGGCCAGTTTGACATAAATGAATGAATGGGCCAAAGGCCAGTTTGACATGAAAGTATGAATGGCCGAAGGCCAGTTTGACATGACTAAATGAATGGGCCAAAGACCAGTTTGACATAAATGAATGAATGGGTCGAAGGCCAGTCTGACACAAAAGAAAGAATTGTTGGGCTAAAAGCCAGTTCGACATGAATGAAAGATAAATGGGCCAAAGGCCAGTTTGACATGAATGGATTGGGCCCAAGGTCGTCCGATGTGTTTAGGACCGCAGTTATTTGACCTATATAGGTATCTGTATATATATGTATCAGATAGAAATATGACTTGGGCCCAAGGCCATCTGATGTATATTGTTCCAATGTATCTTATTTATTTGATATTATTCACTGGGCTTTCACTCACACTTATTCATGTGTTTGTAGGTGAGCCAAGAGAGGTCCAAGCCCAGCCTCCGTGAAGTTTGTGTGGAATAACCAAGGTCTTGAAGAGTCAACCCTTACGTCTCACGCACGAGACTCGTCTTCGCCCTTTTGCTATTTTGTTTTATTTTGTCATGTTGCCGAGGAATTTGGTTTATGATTGTATATAGTTTTGATTGGCTGACCTAGACCAGAATGATCCTGTGTGTGTAGAGTTTTGTGTCAGTACATATTTTGATGTGAGTTATTAACATGTATATGCATGGTTCGTTATGATATGCCATATAAGCAGAGCTCCATGGACAAAGTTTTGAATTTTGCTTCCGTTTGGCCCTTTTACTCTGATGAGTTATGTCATAGTTGGTCTGAGGCCGTAGGTAATCCCTTGATTAGTCACCGGTTATGTCCTTAACCCATAGGGGCGGGTTCAGGTCATGACACGAACACTCGGACACTTATTCGGATTCTCCTGCATGATGGCACAAATGTAATTACGTTGTTTACTTATCATTTCTCATGTAGTAGGGTTCGAACAATTGGACATTTATTCAGATTTTTCTGCATGATGGTAGATATGTAATTATGTTGTTTATTTACCATTCTCATGCATTATGGTTCGAACACTCGGACACTTATTCGAATTCTCTTCCATGATGGCAGATATGTAATTGCGGTGTTTATTTACCATTTCTCATGTATTAGGGTTCGAACACTCAGACACTTATTCGAACCCTCTTGCATGATGGCAGATATGTAATTATGGTGCTTACTTACCATTTTCCATGCATTAGGGTTCGAACACTCGGACACTTCTTCGGATTCTCTTGCATGATGGTAGATATGTAATTACGGTGTTTACTTACCATTTCTCATGCATTAGGGTTCGAACACTCGGACACTTATTCAGTCACTCTTGCATCATGGCAGATATGTAATTATGGAGTTTACTTACCATTTCCCTTGCAATAGGGTTCGAACACTCGGACACATATTCGGATTCTCCTGCATGATGGCAGATATGTAATTACGGGATTTACTTACCATTTCTCATGCTTTAGGGTTGGAACACTGGGATACTTATTCGAATTCTCCTGCATGATGGCAGATATGTAATTGTGGTGTTTACTTACCATTTCTCATGCATTAGGGTTCGAACACTCGGTCACTTATTTGGATTCTCCTTCATGATGGCAGATATGTAATTACGGTGTATACTTATCATTTCTCATACATTAGGGTTCGAACACTCAGATACTTATTCGGATTCTCCTGCATGATGGCGGATATGTAATTACGGTGTTCACTTGCCATTTCTCATGCATCAGGGTTCGAACACTCGGACACTTATTCGGACCCTCTTGCAATATGACAGACATGTAATTATGGTGTTTACTTACCATTTCTCATGCATTAGGGTTCGAACACAAGGACACTTATTCGGATTTTTCTTCCTGATGGCAGATATGTAATTATGGTATTTATTTACAATTTCTCATGGATTTGGGTTCAAACACTCGGACACTTATTCGGATTGTCGTGCATGATGGCAGATATGTAATTATGGTGTTTACTTACCATTTCTCATACATTAGGGTTCCAACACTCGGACACTTATTCTGATTCTCCAGCATGATACCAGATATGTAGTTAAGGTGTTTACTTACCATTTCCCATGAATTAGGGTTCTGACACTCGGATACTTATTCGGATTCTTCTGCACGATGGTAGATACGTAATTATGGTGTTTACTTATCATTTCTCATGCATTACGGTTCGAACCCTCGGACACTTATTTAGATTCTCTTGTATGATGGCAGATATGAAATTACGGTGTTTACTTACTATTTCCCAAGCAATAGGGTTCAAACACTCAGACACTTATTCGGACCCTCCTGCATGATGGCAGATATGTAATTGTGGTGTTTACTTACCATTTCTCATGCATTAGGGTTCGAACGCTCGGTCACTTATTCGGATTCTCCTTCATGATGGCAGATATGTAATTACGGTGTATACTTATCATTTCTCATACATTAAGGTTCGAACACTCAGATACTTATTCGGATTCTCCTGCATGATGGCGGATATGTAATTACGGTGTTCACTTGCCATTTCTCATGCGTTAGGGTTTGAACACTCGGACACTTATTCGGACCCTCTTGCATGTTGGCCGACTTGTTATTATGGGGTTTATTTACCATTTCTCATGCATTACAATTCCAACACTCGGACACTTATTCGGATTCTCCTACATGACGGCAGATATATAATGATTAGGTTTACTTACCATTTATCATGCATTAGCGTTCGAACACTCGGACACTTATTCGGATTCCCCTGCATGATATCAAAGATGTAATTACGGTGCTTACTTACCATTTCTTATGCATTAGGGTTCTAACACTCGAATACTTATTCGGACCCTCTTGCGTGATGGCAGATATTTAATTATGGTGTTTCCCAACCATTTCCCATGCATTAGGGTTTGACCACTCGGACACTTATTCGAATCCTCCTGCATGATGGCAGATATGTAATTATGGTGTCTACTTACCATTTCTCATGCATTAGGTTTCGAACACTCGGACACTTGTTTGGATCATTTTGGATGATGGCAGATATGTAATTATGGTGTTTACTTACCATTTCTCATGCATTATGGTTCGAACCCTCGGACACTTATTCGGATTCTCTTGCATGATGGCAGATATAAATTACGGTGTTTACTTGCCATTCTCAAGCGTTAGGGTTCAAACACTCGGACACTTATTCGGACCTTCTTGCCTGATGGCAGATATGTAATTGTAGTGTTTTCTTACCATTTCTCACGCATTAGGCTTCGAACACTCGGTCACTTACTCGGATTCTCTTTCCTGATGGCAAATATGTAATTACGGTGTATACTTGCCATTTCTCATGCATTAAGGTTCGAACACTAAGATACTTATTCCGATTCTCCTGCATGATGGCAGATATATAGTTATGGTGTTTACTTAACATTTCTCATGCGTTAGGGTTTAAACACTCGGACACTTATTCAGACCCTCTTGCATGGTGGCCGATATGTAATTATGGTGTTTGTTTACCATTTCTCATGGATTAGGGTTCCAACACTCGGACACTTATTCGGATTCTCCTACATGACGGCAGATTTGTAATTATGAGGTTTGCTTGCCATTTCTCATGCATTACCGTTCAAACACTCAAACACTTATTCGGATTCTCCTACATGATATCAGAGATGTAATTAAGGAGTTTACTTACCATTTCTCACGCATTAGGGTTCTAACACTCGAACACTTATTCGGACCCTTTTGCATGATGGTAGATATGTAATTATGGTGTTTACATTCCATTTCTCATGCATTAGGGTTTGAACACTCGAACAGTTATTCGAATTCTCCTGCATGATGGCAGATATGTAATTATAGTGTTTACTTACCATTTCCCATGCATTGTGATTCGAACACTCGGACACTTATTCGGATCCTCTTGGATGATGGCAGGTAAGTAATTATGGTGTTTACTTACCATGTATCATGCATTACGGTTCAAACCCTCAGACACTTATTCGGATTCTCATGCATGATGGCAGATATGAAATTACGGTGTTTAGTTGCCATTTCTCAAGCATTAGGGTCTAAACACTCGCACACTTTTTCGGACCCTCTTGCATGATGGCAGATTTGTAATTGTGGTGTTTACTTACCATTTCTCATGCATTCGGGTTCGGGCACTCAGTCACTTATGCGGATTCTCCTTCATGATGGCAGATATGTAATTACGGTGTATACTTACCATTTCTCATGCATTAGGGTTCGAACACTCAGATAGTTATTTGGATTCTCCTACATGATGGCAAGTATGCAATTATGGTGTTAACTTAGCATTTCTCATGCGTTAGGGTTCAAACCGTCAGACACTTATTTGGACCCTCTTGCATGAAGGTAGATATGTAATTATTATGTTTATTTACCATTTTTCTTGCATTAGGGTTCCAATACCCGGACACTTATTCGGATTCTTCTACATGAGGACAGATATGTAATTGTGGGGATTGCTTCCCATTTCTCATGCAATATGGTTCGAACACTCGGACACTTATTCGGATTCTCCTGCATGATATCAGAGATGTGATTGTGGTGTTTACTTACCATTTCTCTTGCATTAGGGTTCTGACACTCGAACACTTATTCGCACCCTCTTGCAAGATGGCAGATATGTAATCATGGTGTTTACCTTCCATTTCTAATGCATTAGGGTTCGAACACTCGGACACTTATTTGGATTCTCTTGCATGGTGGCAGATATGTAATTGCGGTGTTTACTTACCATTTCTCATGCATTAGGCTTCTGACACTCGAACACTTATTCGGACCCTCTTGCATGATGGCAGATATGTAATTGTGGTGTTTACCTACCATTTCTCATGCATTAGGATTTGAACACTCGGATACTTACTCGGATTCTCCGGCATGATGGCAGATATGTAATTATGGTATTTAATTCCCATTTCTCATGCATTAGGGTTTGAACACTCGAACACTTATTCAGATCCTCGTGGATGATGGCAGATATGTAATTATGGTGTTTATTTTCCATTTTTCATGCATTAGGGTTTGACCCCTCGGACACTTATTCGGATCCTTTTGCAAGATAACAGATATGCAATTATGGTGTTTACTTACCATTTTCATAGCATTAGGGTTCGAACACTCGGACACTTATTTAGATTCTCCTCCATGATGGCATAAATGTAATTACGTTGTTTACTTACTAATTCTCATGCAGTAGGGCTCGAACAATTGGACACTTATTCGGATTCTTCTGCATGATGGTAGATATATAATTATGTTTTTTATTTACCATTTTTCATGCATTATGGTTCGAACACTTGGACACGTTTTTGGATTCTCTTCCATGATGGCAGATATATAATTATGGTGTTTACTTACCATTTCTCTTGCATTAGGGTTCGAACACTCGGACACTTATTTGGATTCTCCTGCATGATGGTAGATATGTAATTACGATGTTTACTTACCATTTCTCATGCATTAGGGTTCGAACACTCGGACACTTCTTCAGACACTCTTGCATGATGATAGATATGCAATTATGGAGTTTAGCTACCATTTCTCTTGCATTAGGGTTTGAACGCTCAGACACTTATTCGGATTCCCCTGCATGATGGCAGAGATGTAATTACCGTGTTTACTTATTATTTCTCATGCATTAGGGTTCGAACACTTGGATACTTATTCGAATTCTCCCGCATGATGGCAGATATCTAATGATGGTGTTTACATACCATTTCTCATGCGTTTGGGTTCGAACACTCGGACACTTATTCCGACCCTCTTGCATGATGGCAGATATGTAATTATGGTTTTTATTTACCATTTCTCATGCATTAGGGTTCAAACACTCGCACTCTTATTCAGATTATCTGGCATGGTGGCAGATATGTAATTACGGTGTTTACTTACCATTTCTCATACATTTGTGTTCGAACACCCGGACACTTATTCGGACCCTCTTGCAATATGGTAGCTATGTAATTATGGCGTTTACTTGCCATTTCTCATGCATTACGGTTCGAACACACGGACACTTATACGAATTTTTCAGCAAGATGGCAGATACGTAATTGTGGTGTTTATTTACCATTTCTAATGCAATTTGGTTCAAACACTCAGACACTTATTCGGATTCCCCTACATGATGGCAGATATGTAATTATGGCGTTTACTTACCATTTCTCATGCATTAGGGTTCGAACACTCGAACACTTATTCTAATTCTCCAGCATGATGACAGATATGTAGTTATAGTGTTCACTTAGCATTTCTCACGCATTAGGGTTCTAACACTTGGATACTTTTTCGGATGCTCCTGCACGATGGCAGATACGTAATTCTGGTGTTTCCTTACCATTTCTCATGTATTACGGTTCGAACCCTCGGACACTTATTCGGATTATCTTGCATGATGGCAGAAATGAAATTACAGTGTTTACTTACCATTCCTCAAGCATTAGGGTTCGAACACTTGGTCACTTATTCGGATTCCCTTTCATGATGGCAGATATGTAATTACAGTGTACACTTAGCATTTCTCATGCATTAGGGTTCGAACACTCGGTTACTTATTTGGATTCCCTGCGTGACGGTAGATATGTAATTATGGAGTTTACTTACCATTTCTCATGCGTTAGGGTTCCAACAGTCGGGCTGTTACTCGGACTCTCTGGCATGATGGCAAATATGTAATTATGGTGTTTATTTACCATTTCCCATGCATTAGTGTTCCAACACTTGGACACTTATTCGGATTCTCCTACATGACGGCAGATATGTAATTATGCGGTCTACCTACCATTTCTCATGCATTAGGGTTCGAACACTCGGACACTTATTCAAATTCTCCCACATAATATCAGAGATGTAATTACGGTGCTTACTTACCATTTCTTTTGCATTAGGGTTCTAACACTCGAACGCCTATTCAGACCCTATTACATGATAGTAGATATGTAATTATGGTGTTAACTACCATTTCTCATGCGTCAGGGTTTGAACATTCGAACACTTATTAGGATTCTCCTGCATGATGCCAGATATGTAATTATGGTGTTTACTTACTATTTCTCATGCATTATGGTTCAAAAATTCGGACAATTATTCGGATCCTCTTGGATGATGGCAAATATGTAATTATGGTGTTTACTTACCATTTCTCATGCTTTAGGGTTCGAAGACTCGGACACTAATTCGAACCCTCTAGCAAGGTAGCTGATATGCAATTATGTTGTTGACTTACCATTTCTAATGCATTAGGGTTCGAACACTCGAACACTTATTCGGATTCTCCTGCATGATAGCATATATGAAAGTACGTTCTTTACTTACCATTTCTCAAGTAGAAGGGTTCGAACACTTGAACACTTATTCCGATTCTTCTGCATGATGGTAGATATGTAATTATGTTGTTTATTTAGCATTTCTCATGCATTATGGTTCGAACACTCGGACACTTCTTCGGATTCTCTTCTATGATAGCAGATACGTAATTACGGTGTTTACTTACGATTTCTCATGCATTCAGGTTCGGACACTCGGACACTTATTCGGACCTTCTTGCATGATGGCAGATATGTAATTATGGTGTTCACTTACAATTTCTCATGCGTTAAGGTTCGAACGTTTGGACACTTATTCGAATTCTCTTGCACGATGGTAGATATGTAATTACGGTGCTGAATTACCATTTCTCATGCATTACGGTTCGAGCACTCGGACACTTATTCAGACACTCTTGCATGAAGTCAAATATGTAATTATGGAGTTTACTTGGCATTTCTCTTGCATTAGGGTTCGAACACTCGGACACTTATTCGGATTATCCTGCATGATGACAGAAATGTAATTACGATGTTTACTTACCATTTCTCATGTATTAGGGTTCGAACAATTAGATACTTATTTGAATTCTCCAGTATAATGACAGATATGTAATGATGGCGTTTACATATCATTTCTCATGCGTTTCGGTTCGAACACTCAGACACTTATTCGGACCCTTTTGCATGATGGCAGATATGTAATTATGGTTTTTCTTTACCATTTCTCATGCGTTAGGGTTCGAACACTTGGACACTTATTCGAATTCTCTTGCACGATGGTAGATATGTAATTACGGTACTTAATTACCATTTCTCATGCATTAGGGTTCGAACACTCAGAAAATTATTCGGACCCTCTTGCAATATGGCAGATATATAATTATGGTGTGTACTTACCATTTCTCATGCATTAGGGTTCGAACACACGGACACTTATTCGGATTTTCTGCATGATGGCAAATATATAATTATGGTGTTTATTTACAATTTCTCACGCATTTGGTTTCAAACACTCGGACACTTATTCAGATTCTTCTACATGATGGCAGATATGTAATTATGGTGTTTACTTACCATTTCTCATGCATTAGGGTTCTAGCACTCGGACCCTTATTCTAATTCTCCTACATGATGGCAGATATGTAGTTACGGTGTTTACTTACCATTTCTCATGCATTCGGGTTCTAACACTCGGATACCTATTCGGTTTCTCCTGCACAATGCCAGATACGTAATTATGGTGTTTACATACCGTTTCTCATGAATTACGGTTCGAACACTCTGACACTTATTCAGATTCTCTTGCATGTTGGTAAATATGTAATTGTGGTGTTTACTTACCATTTCCCATGCGTTAGGGTTCGAACACTCGGACACTAATTCGGATTCTCCTTCATGATGGCAGATATGTAATTACGGTGTATACTTATCATTTCTCATGCATTAGGGTTCGAACACTCGGATACTTATTCGGATCCTCCTGCATGATCACATACATGTAATTATGGTGTTTACGTACCATTTCTCAAGCGTTAGGGTTCAAACACTCGGACACTTATTCGGACCCTCTTGCATGATGGCAGATATGTAATTATGATGTTTATTTCCCATTTCTCATGCATTAGGGTTCCAACACTCGGACACTTATTCAGATTCTCCTACATGATGGTAGATATGTAATTATGGAGTTTACTTACCATTTCTCATGCATTAGGGTCCGAACACTCAGACACTTATTCGTATTCTCCAGCATATTGGCAGAGATGTAATTATGGTGTTTAGTTACCATTTCTCATGCGTTAGGGTTCCAACACTAGAACACTTATTCGGACCATCTTGCATGATGGCAGATATGTAATTATGGTGTTTACTGGCCATTTCTCATGTATTAGGGTTTGAACACTCGGACACTTATTCGGATTCTCCTGCATGATTGCAGATATGTAATTACGGTGTTTACTTATTATTTCTCATGCACTAGGGTTCGAGCACTCAGATACATATTCGGACCCTCTAGCAATATAACAGATATATAATTACGGTGTTTACTTACCATTTCTCATGCATTAGGGTTCGAACACTCGGACACTTATTGGGATTCTCCTGTATGACGGCAGATATGTAATTACTGCGTTTACTTGCCATTTTTCATACATTGGGGTTCAAACACTCGGACACTTATTGGATTCTTCTGCATTATGGTAGAAATGTAATTATGGTGTTTATTTACCATTTCTCATGCATTATGGTTCGACCACTCAGACACTTATTCGGATTCTCCAACATGTTGGCGGATATGTAATTACAGTGTTTACTGACCATTTCTCCTGCATTACGGTTCGAACACTCGGACACTTATTCGGACCCTCTTGCATGGTGGCAGATATGTAATTAAGGTCTTTACTGGTCATTTCTCATGCATTGGGTTCGAACACACAGACACTTATTCGGATTCTCTTGCATGATGGCAGATATGCAATTCCGATGTTTGCTTACCAATTCTCGTGCATTAAGGTTCGAACAGTCGGACAATTGTTTGGATTCTCCTGCATGATGCCAGATCTGTAATTACGATGTTTACTTACCATTTTCTTATGCATTAGGCATCGAACACTCGGATACTTATTCAGATTTTCTAGCATGATGGCAAATATGTAATTATGGTGTTTACTTACCATTTCTCATGCGTTAGGGTTCAAACACTCGAACACTTATTCAGACCCTCTTACATGATGGAAAATATGTAATTATGGTGTTTATTTACCATTTCTCATGCATGACGGTTCCAAAACACGGACTTTTATTCGGATTCTCTTGCACATTGGCCGATATGTAATTATGGTGTTTACATACCATTGTCCATGC
Organism: Camellia sinensis; assembly: GCF_055761805.1. Lineage (NCBI taxonomy): Eukaryota > Viridiplantae > Streptophyta > Magnoliopsida > Ericales > Theaceae > Camellia > Camellia sinensis. The sequence goes on along the minus strand of NW_028128989.1, from coordinate 332,103 downwards.
ATTACGATTCGAACACTCGGACGCTTATTCAGACCCTCTTGCATGATGGCAAATATGTAATTATGGTCTTTACTTACCATTTCTCATGCATTAGGGTTCGAACACTCGGACACCTATTCGGATTCTCCTGCACGATGACAGATATGTAATTATGGTGTTTACTTACCATTTCACACGTGTTAGGGTTCTAACACTCGAACACTTATTCTGATCCTCTGGCATGATGACAGATATGTAATTATGGTGTTTACCTACCATTTCTCATGCATTAGGGCTCGGACACTCGGACACTTATTCGGATTCTCCTGCATGATGGCAAATATGTAATTACGGTGTTTACTTATCATTTCTCATGCATTAGGGTTCGTACACTCGGACAGTTATTCGGATTCTCCTGCATGGTGGTAGATATGTAATTACTGTGTTTGGTTACCCTTTCTCAAGCATTCATGTTCGAACACTCAGACACTTTTTCGGATTCTCTTGCATGATGGTAGATATGTAATTTTGGTGTTTACTTACCATTTCGGATTCTTCTGCACGATGGTAGATATGCAAGTATGGTGTTTGTTTACCATTTCTTATGCATTATAGTTCGAACACTCAGACACTTATTCAGATTCTCTTGCATGATGGCAGATAAGTAATTACGGTGTTTACTTACCATTTCCCATGCATTACGGTTCGAACACTCGAACACTGATTCAGACCCTCTTGCATGATGGCAGATATATAATTATGGTGTTTACTTACCATTTCTCATGCATTATGGTTCGAACACTCGGACACTTCTTCGAATTCTCTTGCATGATCGCAGATATGTAATTTCGGTGTTTACTTACCAATTCTCATGCATTCGGGTTCAAACACTTGGACACTTAGTTGGACTATCTGGCATGATGGCAGATATGTAAGCATGGTGTTTACTTACTATTTCTCATGCCATAGGGTTCAAACACTCAGATACTTATTCGGATTCTCCTGCACGATGGCAGATATGTAATTATGGCGTTTATTTGCCATTTCTCACGGATTAGGGTTCAAAGACTCATACATTTATTCGGATTCTCCAGCATTATGGCAAATATGTAATTATTGTGTTTACTTGCCATTTCTCTTGCATTAGGGTTCGAACATTCGGACACTTATTCGGATTCTTTTTCATGATGGTGGATATTTAATTACGGTGTCTACTTACCATTTCTCATTCATTGGAGTTCAAACACTCGGACACTTATTTCCACCCTCTTGCATAGTGGCAGATATGCAATTATGGATTTTACTTACCATTTCTCATGCATTATGGTTCGAACACTCGGACACTTATTCGGATTCTCCTGCATGGTGGCAGATATGTAATTATGGTGTTTACTTAACATTTCTCATGTATTAGGGTTTGAACACTCGGATACTTATTCGGATTCCCTGCACAATGGCAGATATGTAATTATGGTGTTTATTTAAAATTTCTCTTGCATTAGGGTTGAAACAGTTAGACACTTATTCAGATTCTCCTGCATGATGGCAGATATGTGATTGTGTTGTTTACTTACTATTTCTCGCGCATTAGGGTTCGAACACTCGGATGCTTATTCAAACCCTCTTGCGTGATGGCAGATATGTAATTATGGTGTTTACTTACCATCTCTCATGCATTAGGGTTCGAACACTCGGACACTTATTCGGACCCTCTGGCATGATGACTGATATGTAATTATGGTGTTTACCTACCATTTCTCATACATTAGGGTTCGAACACTCGGACACTTATTCGGATTCTCCAGCATGATGGCAAATATGTAATTATGGTGGTTACTTACCCTTTCCTATGCATTAGGGTTCGAGCACTCTGACAGTTATTCGGATTCTCCAGCACGGTGGCAGATATGTAATTACTGTGTTTAGTTACCATTTCTCATGCATTCGAGTTCGAACACTCGGATACTTTTTCGGATTCTCTTGCATGATGATAGATATGTAATTTTGAAGTTTACTTACCATTTCGGATTTTTCTGCATGACGGTAGATATGCAAGTATGGTGTTTGTTTACCATTTCTTATACATTATGGTTCGAACACTTGGACACTTATTCGGATTCTCTTGCATTATGGCAGATAAGTAATTACGGTGTTTACTTACCATTTCTCATGCATTATGGTTCGAAAACTCGGACACTAATTCGGACCCTCTTGCATGATGGCAGATATATAATTATGGTGTTCACTTACCATTTCTCATGCATTAGGGTTCGAACACTCGGACACTTCTTCGGGTTCTCTTGCATGATCGCAGATATGTAATTTCTATTTTTACTTTCCAATTCTCGTGCATTAGGGTTCGAACACTCAGACACTTACTCGGACCCTCTTGCATGATGCCAGATATGTAAGTATGGTGTTTCCTTACAATTTCTCATGCCTTAGGGTTCGAATACTCGGATACTTATTCAGATTTTCTTGCATGATGGTAGATATGTAATTACGATGTTTACTTACCATTTCTCATGCATTAGGGTTCGAACACTCGAATACTTATTCGGATTCTCCGGTATGATGGCAGATATGTAATTATGGCGTTTACTTACCGTTTCTCAAGTATTAGGGTTCAAACACTCGCATACTTATTCGGATTCTCCGGCACGGTGGCAGATATGTAATTATGGCGTTTACTTACCGTTTCTCATGTATTAGGGTTCGAACACTAGGATACTTATTTGGATTCCCTGCACGATTGCAGATATGTAATTATGGTGCTTATTTACAATTTCTCATGCATTAGGGTTCAAACACTCCGACACTTATTCGGATTCTCCTGTATGATGGCAGATATGTGATTGTGGTGTTTACTTATCATTTCTCACGCATTTGGGTTCGACCACTCGGATGCTTATTCAGACCCTCTTGCATGATGGTAGATACGTAATTATGGTCTTTACTTACCATTTCTCATGCCCTAGGGTTCGAACACTCGGACACTTATTCGGACCCTTTTGCATGATGGCAGATATGTAACTATGGTCTTTACTTACCGTTTCTTACGCCTTAGGGCCTGAAAGATCGGACACTTTTTTCGAATTCTTCTGCATAATGGCAGAGATGCAATTACGGTGTTTACTTACCATTTCTCATGCGTTTCGGTTCGAGCACTCGGACACTTATTCGGACCCTTTTGCATGATGGCAGATATGTAATTATGGTGTTTACTTACCATTTCTCATGCATTAGAGTTTGAACAGTTGGACACCTAATTGGATTCTTCTGCATGATGGCAGATATGTAATTATGTTGTTTATTTACCATTTCTCATGCATTAGGGTTCATACAATCAGACACCTATTCGGATTCCCCTGCATGATGACAGATATCTAATTATGGTGTTTACTTACCATTTCAAATGCGTTAGGGTTCTAACACTCGAACACTTACTCAGACCCTCTGGCATGATGACTGATATGTAATTATGGTGTTTACCTACCATTTCTCATGCATTAGGGTTCGAACACTCGGACACTTATTCGGATTCTCCTGCAAGATGGCAAATATGTAATTACGGTGTTTACTTACCATTTCTAATGTATTAGGGTTCGAGCACTCAGACAGTTATTCGGATTCTTCTACATGGTGGCAGATATGTAATTACTGTGTTTAGTTACCATTTCTCATGCATTCAGGTTCGAACACTCGAATACTTTTTCGGATTCTCTTGCATGATGATAGATATGTAATTTTGGTATTTACTTACCATTTCGGATTTTTCTGGATGACGGTAGATATGCAAGTATGGTGTTTGTTTACCATTTCTTATACATTATGGTTCGAACACTCGGACACTTATTCAGATTCTCTTGCATGATGGCAGATAAGTAATTACGATGTTTACTTACCATTTCTCATGCATTATGGTTCGAACACACGGACACTGATTCGGACCATCTTGCATGATGGCAGATATATAATTATGGTGTTCACTTACCATTTCTCATGCATTAGGGTTCGAACACTCAGACACTTCTTCGGATTCTCTTGCATGATCGCAGATATGTAATTTTGGTGTTTACTTACCAATTCTCGTGCATTAGGGTTCGAACACTCAAACACTTACTCGGACCCTCTTGCATGATGCCAGATATGTAAGTATGGTGCTTCCTTACAATTCCTCACGCCTTAGGTTTCGAACACTCGGACACTTATTCGGATTTTCCTGCATGATGGCAGATATGTAATTACGATGTTTACTTACCATTTCTCATGCATTAGGGTTCGAACACTCGGATACTTATTCGGATTCTCTTGTATGATGGCAGAAATGTAATTACAGGGTTTACTTACCATTTCTCATGCATTTGGGTTTGAACACTCAGACACTTATTCGGACCCTCTTGCATGATTGTAGATATGTAATTATGGTGTTTACTTACCATTTCTCATGAATTAGGGTTCGAACACTTGGTCACTTATTCGGATTCTTCTACATGATGGTATATATGTAATTATGGTGTTTATTTGCCATTTCTCATGGATTAGTGTTCAAACACTCAGACACTTATTCGGATTCTCCACATTATGGCAGATATGTAATTATGGTGTTTACTTACCATTTCTCATGCATTAGGGTTCGAACACTCGGATACTTATTCGGATTCTCCTGTATGACGGCAGATATGTAATTACAGGGTTTACTTACCATTTCTCATGCATTTGGGTTTGAACACTCAGACACTTATTCGGACCCTCTTGCATGATTGTAGATATGTAATTATGGTGTTTACTTACCATTTCTGATGAATTAGGGTTCGAACACTTGGTCACTTATTCGGATTCTTCTACATGATGGCATATATGTAATTATGGTGTTTATTTGCCATTTCTCATGGATTAGTGTTCAAACACTCAGACACTTATTCAGATTCTCCAGCATTATGGCAGATATGTAATTATGGTGTTTACTTACCATTTCTCTTGCATTAGGGTTCGAACACTCAGACACTTATTCAGATTCTTTTGCATGATGGTAGGTATGTAATTACGGTGTTTACTTACCATTTCTTATTCGTTGGGGTTCGAACACTCAGACACTTATTCGTACCCTCTTGCCTGGTGGCAGATATGTAATTATGGATTGTACTTACCATTTCTCATGCAATATGGTTCGAACACTCGGACACTTATTCGGATTCCCCGGCATGGTGGCAGATATGTAATTATGGCGTTTACTTACCGTTTCTCAAGTATTAGGGTTCGAACACTCGGATACTTATTAGGATTCCCTGTACGATGACAGATATGTAATTATGGTGTTTATTTACAATTTCTCATGCATTAGGGTTCTAGCACCCAGACACTTGTTCAGATTCTCCTCCATGATGGCAGATATGTGATTGTGGTGTTTACTTACCATTTCTCACGCATTACGGTTCGAACACTCGGATGCTTATTCAGACCCTCTTGCATGATGGTAGATATGTAATTATGGTCTTTACTTACCATTTCTCATACCCTAGGATTCGAACACTCGGACACTTATTCAGACCCTCTTGCGTGATGGCAGATATGTAACTATGGTCTTTGCTTACCGTTTCTCACGCCTTAGGCCCTGAAAGATCGGACACTTTTTTCGGATTCTTCTACATGCTGGCAGAGATGCAATTACGGTGTTTACTTACCATTTCTCATGCGTTTCGGTTCGAGCACTGGGACACTTATTCGGACCCTTTTGCATGATGGCAAATATGTAATTATGGTGTTTACTTACCATTTCTCATGCATTAGAGTTCGAACAGTTGGACACCTAATTGGATTCTTCTACATGATGGCGGATATATAATTATGTTCTTTATTTAACATTTCTCCTTGTAGACACCCCATTTTTGACCATCCTCAAGACTTGGACGTCATCGTTTGAACACCCGGTGATCATCCATGTTTGTGTTCGTTTGGAGTTCCTAGAGGTCTCGGCTACGCGCCTTGCCTCAGGATCTCCGAACTCGACCGTTTAGTGTCTGGTTTTGCACCAAACACTTGCATTTTGCCTTGGAAGGGCAGGGAATGCCTTGTGAGGCATCCCCACACACCACCGGCCATGGACAGAGGCCACCGGCTGGTTTTTGCTGCCACCGGCAATATATATTGCCGGTCGACACTGTTTAGTGCCGGTCGGCACTCAATTTTGCCAAAATGGCATCTTTGGCCGGCCGACTACTGTGCATCTACTTTTGCAGATATTTTGTCACAGCTGTCTTGCATTTGACTCCCCTCCATACACGTGTATGGAGGGATCTCCCTCTTTAGAAGCTTGTCTTGTAAGCTTTACAAGACAAGAAGCTCTATAAGAGAAGCCCTTATCTCCCTTGTTTAGGGTTGGAATTTTTAGAGAGTTTAGACAGCCATATTAGGGTTTTGAGTTCTAGGGTTAGAATCCATACACATTCTATCTCTATACCTCTCTCTTTTTACCCTTGTGTGTGTTTAAGTGTGTTTGTGTCTTACTATTGCACACAAACACCTAGTGTTTCACCTTCCCTAAGTTACTGAGGTTCTAAGGGACTGATTTTGGTGTTTTGGAGCTAGATTCAAGCCAAGGAGGGCCATTGGAGCATCATTTGTGAAGGTGGTCTACAAGGGTGAGAAACTTCCCTTTTATTCCCCATTTTTGCATTGCTTTTCTACCTATCTTAGAGCTGTTTTTGTGCTTAGTGTATAATACAAAAAAGTTCTGTCTTTTAGCCCTCTTGATTGTTTATTAAGAGTGTTTTGTGGTTTGGAGGTGTTTGACCCCTCCTAGGCCTTGAAAGGCCCCCATTTTGTGCTATTTTGTGCAAGTTTCGAGACTTTGGTGTTTGGGCCTCTTCACCACTGAAATCTTGAGGGATTTCAGTGGCGGAGATGGTGCCTTGAAGTCTCCAAAAGGGGAGGGCCATCCCCTCTCCTTGTTGTCCTTGAAAGGGACCCTTTTTGGCTTCTTGAAGGAGCATCTAGCTAAGCTTCATGTTGATCATGTCTTGGTTGTTTTTCATGCTTAATATGCCATGATATAACCTTGTTGTATGTTGGTTTTGGTACACCATGCATGCTTAGCATACCTACCATGTAATGCCTTGTTATTGCCTTGATATGCCTTAGGTTGTTAGCCTTTGTTCAAGCATGTTTTGGGCTTAGTCTTGTGAACCTTTTGTGCATATTTCATCATGTTTTAGGTCTGTCCATAGTTGTTTGGGTCGGATTTGGCATGTTTAATATAGCCCGTTTGCATTCCGGCTTGTTGGCCTTAAGTGTGTGAATGTATAGCATGACATTTTTGTATTGATTTGGTGATTTGGAACCATCCACCATGTCATTTCAGTCCCATTTGCATGCCTATATGTTTACCTTGGATGTATCTTTAATGCTTTAAAAGCTTGTGTAGTATGCTCCATGTTTCGGCCATTGCACATGCCTTTGTATTTGAGCCACTTAGATGCCATCTAGGGAGCCCTCTTTGCATGGTCTAGGTCTGTCTTGAACCTATTTTAAGTCCTCTTAGCCTTGTGAGGCTTGGTTGGCTTAGCCATGGTTCAAGTCCCTTTGACTCGCTTCAAGTACTTGGGCCATTATCGCATGCTTGATCTATTTTGTTTGCGTGGTTTGACACCATCTTAGCATGATTTCTAGAGCTTATGTCGCATGCTAATTGTCCATGGTATCCCCTTTCAAGTGTGCTTGAGAGTCCCTCTTTTGTGCCTAAGCATTGGCCCTTGAACATGTGCATGTGTGTTTGTGTTTTGGTCCTTTATTTTGGTTACTTTGGCCACTGTTTTAGGCCTATTTAGAGTTGCATAAATCATGTATAAGTCCATCTATTTATCCATTTGCATTGCCTCATGTTTGCTTGTATGCTTGCACAAGTGTCTTGCCATGTCATGTTGCATCCTTAGTTTGCATGCCTAGGTTGCATCGCATCTTGCATGCATGCCTTGTTCCTTGACTTGATGATAGGAATTGGGCCTTGGTTTGTTTGTTTGGTTTGCACTTCATTTGACATGAAAGTTGCACACTTGATTACTTGGGCCATCATGCATGGAAATGCATGATTGGTGGTCCGAGAATCGAGACACATGCCCTTTTGAGTCACAAACATGATAAGGGACACGATTGGTGCATACATTGTTTGAATTGTATTGCCATGCAAGTTCTGTCCTCTGCTGCTGTGAGTTGCAGGTTCTGCAGGCATTCTTTGCCGACCGGCAGTATAGATTGCCGACCGGCAGTGCATAACCAGCCGATGGATTCATTTTGTGCCGGTGACCACATGACACTGCCGGTAGGCATTCTACTCTGCCGGTGGTGATTCCCAGTATCTAGAGAGGCATCCTTGAGAATTTGACAGTCTTCAGAGAGGCAGAGCAGGGAAAACAGAGGCAGACTATGCATGACGGTGCACTTCCGAGCAGGACCTGAGCATCCGCTGCATCTAGCTCCCTTCCCGAGGCGGTTTATTGTTTTTCCTAGCTTAATTAGTTTGATTAACCATTTAGGCAATTTGTAATATTTAATTAGCTTGCGTAGTTAATTAATTTGTATTATTTATTTGGTCCCTCCGAATGAGGGCAAATCTGTAATAAGTGTGTGTGAGTGGTGTGTATGTCTTCCAACCCCCACTTCTTTCTTCCCTTTTACTTACCTGCTTATAATGGTGGACTAGGGCACGTTTAAATTAGCATACCTTATACAATGCATGCGTGCATCCATACATTTGTCTTGCATGCACAAGGCCCGGTACATCATGCTAACTGCATTTGTACTTCAATTCCAAATTGAATACGTGCATCAATTGATCGCATTTCACATGGCATGCTTAGGTTAGCCGGGCCTACTTCGATTGCATCCTGTATGTGTTACATTAGGCAATTTAACATGAACTAGGACATGCATGTTTGCTAACTAGTTTATTGTTCTGGCACGGAGTACTATGTAAGTATTTTCGCTTTAGCATGTTGCATGCGTGTGAGTATTGCCATGACAGCATGTTTACCATGTGGCTAAATGCTTATGTGTTAAACTGTTTGGGTGCCTGTGGGTGAAGGTCGGATTGTTTGAGTTGGAAAAACTCATTGAAATCCGTGTTTTAGCCTACTTGCGAGTAGCAAATTCCAAAGCGCTTTTCAAAACAAACGGATGTGTAATGATTGTTTCCAAATTAGGCAATCTAGTCTATACTTGTTTGCTGCGTGCATAACATAGTAATTCTAGGCTAATAATTGGTTTAAGAACACATAAAGTTTTCAAAATCAGATATCACGGTTAGTAGAGGCCGGTCTTCGGACCGGGCGAAAAGGGGTGCTCATAGCTGACCTTCCCCAATCGTACCCAAGCCCCCGAGCCGAGACAACTCCGGTGATGATGGACATGTGGCCTTCGGCACCGAGTCAGGGTTTCCTAAATTTCTCCATTAAAAAATATTTAGGTGGCGACTCTGTATCTGGCAAAGCAGTCCATGTTTGGCACTTCTTTTCAAAAAAATCTGTTTCTCAAAACGATTTGCCGGATTTGGACTCTTTGGTTCAGATTAAGAACCGTGAAACAAAATCGAGTTCGAACTATAGCGGGGTCCCTCGCGGGACGTCTACAGTTTCTGGCGACTCCGCTGGGGAGTTTAGAGAGCTTGACTCGAACTCGTGATATCCCGTTTTGATTACACTTATGTGTTTTTTTTTGCATTGCATGTGCATTGGTGCGCCTAGGAACACAGTGTTTGCCATCTGCCATTCCTGAACGGTTTACTAGAGGCTTGTCTTGTCAAGGCATGACCATAAGGCTGACCGGTTATGGGCTCTGACAGCATGGGAACACAAACCCCGGTTTTACCGGGGCACCCTTTTCGACCATTCGACCTAGTGCATATTCGGATCCATAGTGACCATCCCAAGCTAGGACAGGTTACTTACTCGATGTTAGGTTGTTTGAAAACCGCTGCGTGTGTAGTGAAACCCTAGCTCCTGACAAAATAGGACAGGGAAACCCTACCCCAACATAGGGGTGTTTTGGTTCTCTTTACTTGCTATGTGCTTTTAGAGTGTATCTCTACAGGGAACGTACATATCATTTTGCAAGTTTGAGTATCAGACCCGAGGGCATCAGTATCAGTATTGTCGAGAATCAGTTATCTTTGGGTATCAGGTTCAGTTTTGGGGACAGTGATTTCTGGGGAACAGTGATCAGTAGTAGAGTGCAGTTGTTCGGCTACACTTGTATTTGATCCGTTTGGACTGAAATGCTGCTTGTTTTCCCTTTCAGTTCAGAAAGTTCAGAGAGTTGATACAGAATAGCCAGTGTTCCCCCTTGCTGAGGCAGGACTCATGACGACGCAGAATTCAGAAGAGTTCATGGTTATGACGACTGCATTAGATAAAGGGATCACTCTGCAAAGTGAGACCAACATGGATATGCCACATCCACCCAAGTCACCTGTTGTGCACCCGGTCTGGGCCCCCCAGTTGTATCAGGCTCGTGAGCCCACCACCTTTGAACTAATAGGGATGATAGGTGATCTCCACAGGTCTGTGGCGGATCTCGCCTACGGAATGTCAGCTTCACCTCCAGCCGCACCATATGCCGGGAGTTTTGTACCCCAGGAGCCCCCCCTGTTGGGGCGAATTGTGATCGAACTTAGCCAACCGGAGATGACCTCCAGCTATGGCAATGACATGCCAACATCAACCCAAACCCTCGATCAGGCTGAGGCCAGAGAAAAAAACAAAGCAAAGGTGGACGCCGATCCCATCGAACAACTGCTGTGGGCAGTCGAGGCTTTGAAAGCCGGGAGGATGAACAAGCAACAGATAACCGCAGTTGTGGCAAAAACTGTGGAGGATGCTTTCCCCACTCCACCTGAGGGTAGTTCAAGTCAGTCAGAAAATCGGGACGGGCCCCATCATGCTAGAACAGTTCCTCCTATTCCCGCCCCTGCACCTGGGAAAGATCAGAAAGCTAAGGTGGCGCCCGCTGACCCTTTCGCTTGTGCGGCCAGTAAGAGCGCTCAGACTCCGAAGTACCTACCCCGAGGGCGCAGGACCTTTCATGCTCTCTACATGCCTCTGTCCAAGGCACTTCAGATCCTTGCCGAGAAGGGGCACCTTAAACCCTTGGAGCCTCGTCCTCTCCCGAAGAATCTCCCTGCCACGCATGATGCTGCTTTGTACTGCGCGTACCACCAGCAGACAGGCCATGCAACCGACAATTGCTTCCGCCTCTGTCATGAGGTGCAAGATTTGATTGACAACGAGGTTATCCTCCCGCCCACCTCAGCCAAGTCCGTTACCACCTAGTTACTGGATTTTGAGGACACAGATACTGCAAGTATGTAAAGTGAACCACCTGCGGGCGGCATTCGGTATTTTGGATGTAGCGTCTGGCACGCATTTTTTAGCATCGGTGAAACCGAGTTTTGTAAATTCTGGCTTGGATATCGAGTCAGTCTTTTGTTTTGAGTCTGTCTCTCTGTTTTGAGTCAGTCTTTTGCTTAAAGGTCTATCTTGTTGTAGCGAGTCAGTCCCCTTTGTATAGAATACCGGGTGATTCCAAGGTTGTTGCCCCGAACACCGTTTTGTCTTGTAATTACTCGTTTTTGTTTTTTGAGTCTGTTTCCGCCGAGGGGCCAGTTATACCAACAGATCTGAATGAAACAGCTGTGGCTATCTCGTTTTCATGCTTGCTTCCAGTATAAGTTAATTGTGCCTGAGGACTTGAATGGGCTGACAGTACATCTCGCCCACTCTCCTGTGCGCCAAACTCGTCGCATTAGCCTAAGTTTTTCAAAAAACCACTTTTGAACACTGCGGTGATAAAAACGAAGAGGAAGGAATTCCTCTGGTTTTGCAAAATTTTGATCATTATGAGAGAAAGAGAAGCTTGCTAAGTTTTTTTTTATGAAACCATGCTTGTCAGTGTGAGTACTGAGAAGGACCCTGGCTTGATCCAGATTGGTTCCACACTATCTTCGGCACGAGCGATTCGTCGCTTTCTTAAAAACTTTCAAAAACAAATGTTTTACACGGCCCTGTGAAGACCTGTGTGGAACCGCTCTTGAGATTGTGCAGCCTAGGATCGCTCTCAACCTCAACATTCAACCCGTTCGTTTTGAACCTTGAACCCGTTCAGCAAGTGCAACGGTCAAACGTCATGCAAGGTCTGTATGACCAGTTCTGAAGTAGCCCTCGAGCAACAGGCACCAAAGCCGAATCAGAAGGAGTAGATCTCACCGGAAGAAGCTCGTGGAGCAACCGGGATGGATTCTTCTGCAAATCATTGCAACAGCCGTTCTCCTAGATACAGAGAGGCTTCAATTTCAAAAACCATTTGACATGGACTTGCTACACTTTTACCCTTTGAGAGGCTCGCTGGGCCGAAAACCCGGAAGGGCGACCCAGGCAAAAGTTAGAGCAAGAGAAAAATACAAAAAACACGAAAAAAGAAAAAAAGAAAAGAAAAAAAGAAGAGCAAAAAATGCGACGAAAAGAGAAAAAGAAAAAGAAAAAAAAAGAAAATGAAAAGAAGCTCGCAAGGTCGAAAACCCGCGTCGGGCACCTTGGCAAAAGTTAGAGCCTGAAAAGTGAAGGTTAAAATACCCGAGTGTACCTTAACCGGAACTACGTAAGGCTTGATTCCCATGTTTGGGATACGTAGGCAACTTCATCCTGGAGTCCAGCCCCCAACGCTTTCATAACGTCTCAGTCCATGCAATGGTTCCGACTTCATCCCAAGGTCTAGTTGCCAACACCTTCCAAGGTGATTGTGTCCATATATCTATTATGACCGTCTTCGTCATCTCTGTGTCCAAGAGTTCGACCACCACCAATGAAGACTGTCTACGGACTGCTGCGGCACCACCCAAACAAGGGGCAACTTTCCGTTGCCACGAGTCGTCGCGAGCCGCCATTCAAACCAGGGGCAACTTTCCGTTGCCATGCGGCGTTCTTCAAACCAGGGGCAATTTTCCATTGCCTCCGATCCGAGGTTGCGCATCTCAAAGAGTAAGTTCCATGCTCGTTGAGCATCAGCCGTTTGCAAAAATAGTTTTTGAAAATTTCTACTGAGGTTGACTATTTTCTCGAAAACTATTTCGTTTTCCGAAACTGGACCATTTTCTTGGACCCAAAAAGAAAACTTTTCAGTGCTCACAGCCTGACTTGCATGGCTTTTAAATCAAAAATCGGACGAGTATGTTAATCCAACTCTCACCTTGATCAAAACTGTTTTAGTTGAAAACCAAAACGGAAAATGGTCAAAATGATGAACTAGGGGCACAGTTGAGTCAGGTGTTCTGTCTTTCCCCCGTCATCAACATACTTGCCAGGAGGGCACCCTACCCACCAGAAGAAGTAGCTGTGAGCTAATGGCATTGGGCATGAACCCACACCTTCCTATTCATTCATTAATCACCTCGGGGAGGGACGAAAAATGAGAGAATAAAGAATAGAGAGGTGTAAGTTGAGAGAAAAAGCGAGCCAGAGGGTTTTGAGAGAAAAATCGAGCTTGAGTGCCAGAGTGATGTGAGAATCACAAATGAGAAAAGGGTGGGAAATAATGTCCAGGGAAACTGGCTCCTCGTGATCTGAGGTCCCCCGTCGTCGTTAACGCGTCTGTGTGTCGTGTCTCTTATTTTATTTACTTCAACCTTTGTTTTAGGTTTCTTCCGAGCGTGTCTCGTTGTGTTTAGGTCGTGTACCTCTTTGTTTGAGTCCTCTCCGCTATGTTCAATTGTAGGCTCGATACCCCAGTTGAAAACCCTTATTTAATTTCAAAAATCGTTTATGCTCAGAGTGTTGTGCCATTCCCTACATCTGTGCGAAGCAAAAGAACAAAAAATTGGGGCATCTGAGCGTGTTTCAACTCCAGCTGGTTTCACCTCCGTAGTCCGTCTTGTCAGATTGGGCTATTTGTTCAGGATTTGCCGTGTGCAAAATGAACCAAATGTTGTGTTACGGGCTGTATGCAGATTAATCCCTAGTAGAGTAAGGGCTGTGTGTCCAGAATCAGGCAGTGGGTTGCTTGGGTTATTTTGCTGTTGGCTGTTCAGTTATCTGATTATTACAGTGCAAGTGTTCAATTTTCAGACAACCAATCAATTTCATTTACATTGAGGTGTAGTATGGTGTGACGCAATGCAAAGTATGAAATGTAAAGATATACGGATGCGAGCACTTTTTCAGATAAAAAGCCTGTTTCATTCCATCATCTTTTCAAATATACAAGTTTTGGAAACAAAAATCCGCCTGCGGCAGTACAAGGTAATCTAACTACCAACAAAAGAGAAAAGTACAAGAAAGAAAAAAAATAACAAAAAATCTGTATCCATGACGAGCACTCCGGGGGGCCATCAGTCTGTCATAGTCCTCTTCCTGGACGAAGGTCCAGGAGCATCATCAGCATCGTCATCAGAGCCCGAGCTAGAACCGCCTCCGGTCTCCTCCTCCGATGACTCCGCCTCCGACTCTGCCTCCGCCTCTGACTCCTCGTCGTCATCATCATCAGGGACTGGAGCTCGCGAGCTACTCCCGATATGAGTGCGCCCCGCCTTGGTGCGGAGAAATGCTCTGCCCTCCTCATCTCTCCCTCGGGCGGGGACGGAAGGTCCAGCTGGAGCACCTCCTGCCATGGGAATCTGGAAAGGAGGCTGAAAAAGTACATAAAAGGGAAATGCATCACTATACTGTGGACAGTTCATCAATGCAGAATGCAGTGTATGAGTATAGTGTGAGAATGCCGTGAGCAGTTCATCAATGCAGAATGCAGTGTATGAGTACAGTGTGAGAATGCCGTGGACAGTTCATCAATGCAGAATGCAGTGTACGAATACAGTGTGAGAATGCCGTGAGCAGTTTATCAGTGCAGAATGCAGAGTACAATGTATGAATACCGTGAGCAGTTTATCAGTGCAGAGTACAGTGCAGAATGCAGTGCATGCAGTGTATCAGATACCGTGAGATCAGCGTATCAGGTGTTGTGCCGTGCATCAGATTATGTGAAGCAGTATATGAATGGTTTGAGGCCAGTGTCAGAAGAACATACCGGAATGCTGTAGAGGGCCAAGAGATCGAAAGTCCGCTGAAGCATCCCCATCATGGAGGCATTCATCGCCAATGACTGCCGGGTATACTCAGAAGAAGCCTGCAAAAGTATCAGATGCATCAGTATTCTGTGGAATATCAAATAAGCTGAAATGAAATGACTGTACAAAATGCAGTAACACATACCGGTGGTAAGTCGGGGACACCGACAAACTCGTGATCAGCTGGCGGAGGGGCGAAGGGGATCTGATAGGTCGCCCCACCCTACCCTCGGAAAGTCAGTGCAGCGGGCAGGGCAGGCCAGCCAACCCCCCGTCCTCCCTGAGCTCCGCCCCTGCCACGGACTCGAGCCCTCCTCGAAGCTCCCGCTCCAGCTCTCGCTTCTGCCCCAGCCGCTGGCGCCACGAGCCTGGCCCCCTCCGCTCGACGGCCGCCGCTCAGAGGACGCATAAGGTACGTCTGCACGTACTCTCGGTAGTCGCCGATGCCTCTGAAACGGGTCGCCTCCCAGCCGATGGTGTAATCGGCCATCTGCTCGGTGGTGAGCCTCTCGGTCTCCCTCATGTCCGCAGGAGGGTAAACCGGGACTATCTGCTCCGGTAACCCTATGGTCTGGCGTAGGAAACGCTCACCCAAGTACCAAGCCCGACAGACCGGGCCCTCTAGTAAGATCCGGAAACGCGAGGTCTCCTCAGCACCGGCAAACCTGTCCCGCATCGCCGCCGGCAATGGAACCCAAGGCTGCCACGTGATCTGAAAGTGACATACAGTTTGTTATCTACTGTTTTTTGGAAATATACAGTGGAAAAGCGAAGCTTAAATGAACTGCAAATAAAGCATACCTCGGCAGGGGTAATGGTGTCGAAGTAGCGGCGGAAGAAGCTGAAAGTCTCTCGCGGCCTCCGGGTGCATCTCCCGTCAAAGCAACGCGAAAACAGGACAACCAGAGGGGTCTCCATCGCTGGTACGGGAGCAAGCCTAGGAAAGTAGGCGTAAACCCACAACTGCAAGATAAATACCAGTGCATTTATCAGATAAAGCATAATACAGAATAAAGCAGAAATGGCAGAGCCGTGTGTTGTGCAGTGTATTGTGTACAGTGTACAGTGTGAGCAGTGTACAGTCAGTGTAAAGCAGAATGTATGTGTGTGTCGTGTGTACAGTATACAACAAGTATAAAGCAGACTACAGTGTGTGCAGTGTACAGAATACAGAAAATATAGGGCAGAAATGAAAAGCGGAGAAGAAATGTACCTCCCAAGCCCGCCAGTAGCCTCCGAGCAACTGTCCGCTGCCGCGGGAAGTCGAGCTCATGTACCCGTAGAGAGTGGCCAGAGCGGTGCCACCCCAGTCGTAATGCCAAATGTCCCTGACGTCCACCAGTGCGCTGACTAGGCAGAGAGACACGGTGTTTGCTCGGTCGGCGAAGATGGTCGTCCCGAACAAGAACATGAGGAAGCCGCGTGCGTACCTCTCCACGGCCTCCGGGGTCATCGGGGCTGCGTCAACAAGGGTGGGCTGCACCCTGAACTGCACCTCGAACCAGGAATATCGGACAAAGCCTGGACGAGCGAGAGGTGGGGCCTCCCCCAGCAGATGGACCTGAGCGGCAGTCCACTCGTCCATGTCAACATGAAAAGGGATCGAATCACCCCCTACCCCGATGCCTGTGAGCATCGAGAAATCGTAAGGGGTCATCGTCATGTCCCCTACTGTGGAAAAATGAAATGAATCGGTGGTGTCCCACCACCTCTCCGCCAGAGCGGCGAGGAGAGGTCTGCATGTAGTAAGCCTGGAGAGTCCTCGGCAGAAGGCGCCGAAGCCCGCCCGGTCCACTATGCGACGGACCGCGTCAGGAAGCTCGTCGTACCACTCCCGAGCGGCAGTGTTCCCATACCCGCGGATGGTATCGGAATCCTCCTGTAAACAGAAGATAACAATTGCAAGGCAACATTCAAAATGCAGTTTTAAGAAGCATACAGATGTAGCATGCGTGCAAGTTTAACAGATTTGAACAAATATCGGGTGCCGGTGTGCTTACAGTGGACTACAGCGTGTGATGCGTCAGCGTGTTCGGGTGGTTCAATACAGATGTGGCATGTGTGCAAGTTTAACAGATTCAGGAAAATACCGGGTGCGGGTGTGCTTACGGTAAACTACTGCGTGTGATGCGTTAGCGTGTTTGGGTGGTTCGGTACAGTATAGCATGTGTGCATAGTTTTTTTAGACTCAAACAAGTGCTGGGTACCAGTGTGTATGCAGTGAAATACAGTGTGTTTGGGTGATTCAGGGCTAGTGCAGTGTGTGTGCATGTGTCAGTCTCAAGCAGATATCAGCGGCACGTATGTTTGCGAATAACTACAGTATACAGGATATCTGAGCTAAAGCAGTTAAAGAGCATAAACAAGCTACGACAGTTTTTGTGCCCTACATTGCAGAAAGTAAAGTAGAGAAAAGAGAGTTACCTCGGAAGCGCCGAAGGACAGGTGGGAGGTAGGCTCACGCAGTAACAGCTCGGGTGGCACGTGCCTCTCGAAGCTCCGAAACTGGCGCAGTCCGTTAGTTGGAAGAACATGAATCGCCGGCCGGTAGGTCGCCGGGTCGAACGGGCGCTCGCTCAAAGGTAGGAGCTCGACCCCGAGAACCATCTCGTGATCCGGGGGAGTCCCGCCGCGTGGAATGTCGTCCGCCATGTCAAGAGTGATGAGAAAATAGCCGGAGGAAGGAAAACCGGACTAGAATACGGAAAGAGTCAACCGAAAAGTCAACTCCCGAGAAGGTCGAAAATGGCCGGAAAGGCTGGCATGTGAAAATGGTACAGAAATCGAGAGGAAAGCGAGGGGAACAAACCCCAAAAGGGTGGGAACGACAAACGAGGCACCGAAACAAAGATTTGTTCGGTTGAAAATGTCCGAAACGCGAAGAAAATCGCGAATCCGACGACGAAACGGGCGTAGAATGCGAAGAAACGGGCAAAAGAGGAGAGAAAAACGCTCTAGAGAGAGAGTGTGAGATTTCGACGGAAAGGGAAGTGAGGAATAGGGTTTAGAAACCCTATTTTAAAACACCCGAGGTGAAATGTCGAATCTGCCCCGACTCAGCAACTTTTTGCCGGTCGGCAATATTTTGTGCCGGCCGGCAGTATATTGTGCCGATGGAGTTATTCTGCAGCCGATAGACAGCCAGTGGCCTCCCCTTCCGGCCGGTGGTGTTCCCACAACCTTGTTTAGGCCATATGAGCAGCTTTTGGTCTTTATAGCTCAAGAAAGTGCAAGAAAGTGTACCTCCAATGCTCAACCGGCCTCCGTTTTGACCTCGGACCGCGTCTTCTGTGCATAGCACTCCAACTCGTGCAATGTTGTATCCTTTGGTATCCTTTTTGCCTCTTACAAGATCCAAAAGTTACCCCGTGTGCGTTGCACGCGTTCATCGCATTATTTCGGTGCATTACATCGTGCTATCATGCGCCTCACAGTTGCATTGTTATGCATACACTACATGCGTTGTAACACGCACCCCTTGCATTGTCATGCACATCTCTCATGCATTGTCATTGCATTTTTATTACTAGCATTGTCACGTATTTCAAGACATACGTCGCCTCGTGCATCGTTCGCATTGTCTTGCATTTCGAAACACGTGCGTTGCTACGCATTTAAGTCCGTTGGCATCATTCTACATTCCGTGTGGCATGCGTGTCATACCTACCATCGTTTTATATTCCGTGTGGCATGCGTGTCACACTTAGCATCGTTTTACATCCCGTGTGGCATGCGTGTCACACTTGGCATCATTTCACATTCCGTATGGCATGCGTATCACACTTCGCATCATTTTGCGTCTTATAAGGCATGCGTGTCTCATTTGTATCATTTGCATCGGCATGTGTGCCTCATTCCCATCGGCACGTGTGCCTTGTTTGCATCGGCACGTGTGCCTCATTTGCATCGGCACGTGTGCCTTGTTTGCATCGGCACGTGTGCCTCATTCCCATCGGCACGTGTGCCTCATTCCCATCGGCACGTGTGCCTTGTTTGCATCGGCACGTGTGCCTCATTCCCATCGGCACGTGTGCCTTGTTCCCATCGGCACGTGTGCCTCATTCCCATCGGCACGTGTGCCTTGTTTGCATCGGCACGTGTGCCTCATTCGTATCGGCACGTGTGCCTCATTCGCATCGGCACGTGTGCCTCATTCCTACCGGCACGTGTGCCTCATTCACATCGGCACGTGTGCCTTGTTTGCACCGGCGCGTGTGCCTCATTCGCATCGGCACGTGTGCCTTGTTTGCATCGGCACATGTGCCTCATTCCCATCGGCACGTGTGCCTTGTTTGCATTGGCACGTGTGCCTCATTCGCATCGGCACGTGTGCCTTGTTTGCATCGGCACGTGTGCCTCATTTCCATCGGCACGTGTGCCTCGTTTACATCGGCACGTGTGCCTCGTTCTCATCGGCACGTGTGCCTCCTTCGCATCGGCACGTGTGCCCCATTCGCATCGGCACGTGTGCCCCATTTGTATCGGCACGTGTGCCTCATTCGCATCAGCACGTGTGCCTCACTTTTATCGGCACGTGTGCCTCATACTCATTGGCACGTGTGCCTCATTCTCATTGGCACGTGTGCCTCATTTTCATTAGCACGCGTGCCTCATTTGCATTGGCATGTGTGCCTCATTTGCATTGTTTATACATTGTTTTGTATAGATTGCATAACATTTTGCATCCACTTTTGCATTGTCATGCATGTTAATTTCATTACTTGCGTAGACCGCATGTATTGCTTGCATAGACCGCATAATTGTTCAATTTCATTACATGCGTAGACCGCATGTGTTCCTTGCGTAGACTGCATAATTGTTCAATTTCATTACCTGCGTAGACCGCATGTTTTGTTTGCGTAGACCGCATGATTGTTCAATTTCATTACCTGCGTAGACCGCATGTTTTGCTTGCGTAGACCGCATAATTGTTCAAATATCATTACTTGCGTAGACCGCATGTATTGCTTGCGTAGACCGCATAATTATTCAATTTCATTACCTGCGTAGACCGCATGTTTTGTTTGCGTAGACCGCATTATTGTTCAATTTCCTTACCTGCGTAGACCGCATGTATTGCTTGCGTAGACCGCATAATTGTTCAATTTCATTACCTGCGTAGACCGCATGTATTGCTTGCGTAGACCGCATAATTGTTCAATTCATTACCTGCGTAGACCGCATGTTTTGCTTGCGTAGACCGCATGTTTGTAATCCATTTCATTACTTGCGTAGACCGCACGTTAATTACATTACCTGCGTAGACCGCATGTTTGTAATCCATTTTATTACTTGCGTAGACCGCATGTTAATTACATTACCTACGTAGACCGCATGTTTGCAATCCATTTCATTACTTGCGTAGACCGCATTATTGTTCAATTTCATTACTTGCGTAGACCGCATGTTTTGCTTGCGTAGACCGCATTATTGTTCAATTTCCTTACCTGCGTAGACCGCATGTATTGCTTGCGTAGACCGCATAATTATTCAATTCATTACCTGCGTAGACCGCATGTTTTGCTTGCGTAGACCGCATTATTGTTCAATTTCATTACCTGCGTAGACCGCATGTTTTGATTGCGTAGACCGCATGTTTGTTCAATTTCGTTACTTGCGTAGACCGCATATTTGTTAATTTCATTGCCTGCGTAGACCGCTTGCTTATGATCAATTTCGTTGCCTGCGTAGACCGCATGCTCCACTTACATGTCTGTATTTTCATAGCATTGTTATGCTCCCCACTTGCTTTGCACTGTCACGCATTTCGAGTACACTATTATGCATGTTGTTAACAATATTGTACCTGTTAAGTTTGTTTTCTTTGCAGGCACGATATTGTATGTACGGTTCATTTAAGGCTGGTGCAACCAGACGAGCCGCACAGATATTGTATCCTCCGAGTGAGAAGTATCGAGAATTGCATAATTCTCTTACATCCTTTCTGCATTGTAGTGTAGTTTGGTGTATGCTAGCTTAAAGTTGTCACATGTATGCTTCATTACAGCTCTCTTTGCATGATCATAAGTTATGCTCGTCTTCGTGCATTGTCTTGCATTTTGCCCTTGCCTCCAGGCGCATACCATGTTTGTCTTGCATGTTTGTCTAAGTCTTCGGCCTTGTCAAAAATGGGTCGTCTCTGGGCTTTGGCATTCACTCCCGTCATTGTTATGACTTTCGAGTTCTGTCAAAGAGGGGCAACTGTAGACACCCCATTTTTGACCGTCCACAAGACTTGGACGTCACCGTTTGAACACCCGGTGATCATCCATGTTTGTGTTCGTTTGGAGTTCCCGGAGGTCTCGGCTACGCGCCTTGCCTCAGGATCTCCGAACTCGACCGTTTAGTGTCTAGTTTTGCACCAAACACTTGCATTTTTCCTTGGAAGGGCAGGGAATGCCTTGTGAGGCATCCCCACACACCACCAGCCATGGACAGAGGCCACCGGCTGGTTTTTGCTGCCACCGGCAATATATATTGCCGGTCGGCACTGTTTAGTGCCGGTCGGCACTCAATTTTGCCAAAATGGCATCTTTGGCCGGCCGACTACTGTGCATCTGCTTTTGTAGATATTTTGTCACAGCTGTCTTGCATTTGGCTCCCCTCCATACACGTGTATGGAGGGATCTCCCTTTTTAGAAGCTTGTCTTGTAAGCTTTACAAGACAAGAAGCTCTATAAGAGGAGCCCTTGTCTCCCTTGTTTAGGGTTGGACTTTTTAGAGAGTTTAGACAGCCATATTAGGGTTTTGAGTTCTAGGGTTAGAATCCATACACATTCTATCTCTATACCTCTCTCTTTTTACCTTTGTGTGTGTTTAAGTGTGTTTGTGTCTTACTATTGCACACAAACACCTAGTGTTTCACCTTCCCTAGGTTACTGAGGTTCTAAGGGACTGATTTTGGTGTTTTGGAGCTAGATTCAAGCCAAGGAGGGCCATTGGAGCATCATTTGTGAAGGTGGTCTACAAGGGTGAGAAACTTCCCTTTTATTCCCCATTTTTGCAATTCTTTTCTACCTATCTTAGAGTTGTTTTTGTTCTTAGTGTATAATACAAAACATTTATGTTTTTTAGCCCTCTTGATTGTTTATTAAGAGTGTTTTGTGGTTTGGAGGTGTTTGACCCCTCCTAGGCCTTGAAAGGCTCCCATTTTCTGCTATTTTGTGCAAGTTTCGAGACTTTGGTGTTTGGGCCTCTTCACCGCTGAAATCTTGAGGGATTTCAGTGGCGGAGATGGTGCCTTGAAGTCTCCAAAAGGGGAGGGCCATCCCCTCTCCTTGTTGTCCTTGAAAGGGACCCTTTTTGGCTTCTTGTAGGAGCATCTAGCTAAGCTTCATGTTGATCATGTCTTGGTTGTTTTTCATGCTTATTTTGCCATGATATAACCTTGTTGTATGTTGGTTTTGGTACACCATGCATGCTTAGCATACCTACCATGTAATGCCTTGTTATTACCTTGATATGCCTTAGGTTGTTAGCCTTTGTTCAAGCATGTTTTGGGCTTAGTCTTGTGAAGCTTTTGTGCATATTTCATCATGTTTTAGGTCTGTCCATAGTTGTTTGGGTCGGATTTGGCATGTTTAATATAGCCCCTTTGCATTCCGGCTTGTTGGCCTTAGGTGTGTGAATGTATAGCATGACATTTTTGTATTGATTTTGTGATTTGGAACCATCCACCATGTCATTTCAGTCCCATTTGCATGCCTATATGTTTACCTTGGATGTATCTTTAATGCTTTAAAAGCTTGTGTAGTATGCTCCATGTTTCGGCCATTGCACATGCCTTTGAATTTGAGCCACTTAGATGCCATCTAGGGAGCCCCCTTTGCATGGTCTAGGTCTGTCTTGAACCTATTATAAGTCCTCTTAGCCTTGTGAGGCTTGGTTGGCTTAGCCATGGTTCAAGTCCCTTTGACTCGCTTCAAGTACTTGGGCCATTATCGCATGCTTGGTCTATTTTGTTTGCGTGGTTTGACACCATCTTAGCATGATTTCTAGAGCTTATGTCGCATGCTAATTGTCCATGATATCCCCTTTCAAGTGTGCTTGAGAGTCCCTCTTTTGTGCCTAAGCATTGGCCCTTGAACATGTGCATGTGTGTATGTGTTTTGGTCCTTTATTTTGGTTACTTTGGCCACTGTTTTAGGCCTATTTAGAGTTGCCTAAATCATGTATAAGTCCATCTTTTTATCCATTTGCATTGCCTCATGTTTGCTTGTATGCTTGCACAAGTGTCTTGCCATGTCATGTTGCATCCTTAGTTTGCATGCCTAGGTTGCATCGCATCTTGCATGCATGCCTTGTTCCTTGACTTGATGATAGGAATTGGGCCTTGGTTTGTTTGCTTGGTTTGCACTTCATTTGACATGAAAGTTGCACACTTGATTACTTGGGCCATCATGCATGGAAATGCGTGATTGGTGGTCCGAGAATCGAGACACATGCCCTTTTGAGTCACAAGCATGATAAGGGACATGATTGGTGCATACATTGTTTGAATTGTATTGCCATGCAAGTTCCGTCCTCTGCTGCTGTGAGTTGCAGGTTCTGCAGGCATTCTTTGCCGACCGGCAGTATAGATTGCCGACCGGCAGTGCATAACCAGCCGATGGATTCATTTTGTGCCGGTGACCACATGACACTACCGGTAGGCATTCTACTCAGCCGGTGGTGATTCCCAGTATCCAGAGAGGCATCCTTGAGACTTTGACAGTCTTCAGAGAGGCAGAGCAGGGAAAACAGAGGCAGACTATGCATGGCGGTGCACTTCCGAGCAGGACCTGAGCATGCGCTGCATCTAGCTCCCTTCCTGAGGCGGTTTATTGTTTTTCCTAGCTTAATTAGTTTGATTAACCATTTAGGCAATTTGTAATATTTAATTAGCTTGCGTAGTTAATTAATTTGTATTATTTATTTGGTCCCTCCGAATGAGGGCAAATCTGTAATAAGTGTGTGTGAGTGGTGTGTATGTCTTCCAACCCCCATTTCTTTCTTCCCTTTTACTTACCTGCTTATGATGGTAGACTAGGGCACGTTTAAATTAGCATACCTTATGCAATGCATGCGTGCATCCATACGTTTGTCTTGCATGCACAAGGCTCAGTACATCATGCTAACTGCATTTGTACTTCAATTCCAAATTGAATACGTGCATCAATTGATCACATTTCACATGCCATGCTTAGGTTAGCCGGGCCTACTTCCATTGCATCCTGTATGTGTTACACTAGGCAATTTAACATGAACTAGGACATGCATGTTTGCTAACTAGTTTATTGTTCTGGCACGGAGTACTATGTAAGTATTTTCGCTTTAGCATGTTGCATGCGTGCGAGTATTGCCATGACAGCATGTTTACCATGTGGCTAAATGCTTATGTGTTAAACTGTTTGGGTGCCTGTGGGTGAAGGTCGGATTGTTTGAGTTAGAAAAACTCGTTGAAATCCGTGTTTTAGCCTACTTGCAAGTAGCAAATTCCAAAGCGCTTTTCAAAACAAACGGATGTGTAATGATTGTTTCCAAATTAGGCAATCTAGTCTATACTTGTTTGCTGCGCGCATAACATAGTAATTCTAGGCTAATAATTGGTTTAAGAACACATAAAGTTTTCAAAATCAGATATCACGGTTAGTAGAGGCCGGTTTTCGGACCCGGCGAAAGGGGGTGCTCATAACTGACCTTCCCCAATCGTACCCAAGCTCCCGAGCCGAGACAACTCCGGTGATGACGGACATGTGGCCTTCGGCACCGAGTCAGGGTTTCCTAAATTTCCCCATTAAAAAATATTTAGGTGGCGACTCTGTATCTGGCAAAGCAGTCCATGTTTGGCACTTCTTTTCAAAAAATCTGTTTCTCAAAACGATTTCCCGGATTTGGACTCTTTGGTTCATATTAAGAACCGTGAAACAAAATCAAGTCCGAACTGTAGCGGGGTCCCTCGCGGGACGTCTACACTCATGCATTAGGGTTCATACACTCGGACACCTATTCAGATTCTCCTACATGATGACAGATATGTAATTATGGTGTTTGCTTACCATTTCAAATGCGTTAGGGTTCTAACACTCGAACACTTATTCAAACCCTCTGGCATGATAACTAATATGTAATTATGGTGTTTACCTACCATTTCTCATGCATTAGGGTTCAAACACTCGGACACTTATTCAGATTCTCCTGCATGATGGCAAATATGTAATTACGGTGTTTACTTACCATTTCTAATGCATTAGGGTTCGAGCACTCGGACAGTTATTCGGATTCTCCTGCATGGTGGCAGATATGTAATTACTGTGTTTAGTTACCATTTCTCATGCATTCGGGTTCGAGCACTCGAATACTTTTTCAGATTCTCTTTCATGATGATAGATATGTAATTTTGGTGTTCACTTACCATTTCGAATTTTTCTGCATGACGGTAGATATGCAAGTATGGTGTTTTTTACCATTTCATATGCATTATGGTTCGAACACTCGGACACTTATTCGGATTCTCTTGCATGATGGCAGATAAGTAATTACGGTGTTTACTTACCATTTCTCATGCATTATGGTTCGAACACTCGGACACTTCTTCGGATTCTCTTGCGTGATCGCAAATATGTAATTTTGGTGTTTACTTACCAATTCTCGTGCATTAGGATTTGAACACTCAGGCACTTACTCGGACCCTCTTGCATGATGCCAGATATGTAAGTATGGTGTTTCCTTACAATTTCTCAAGCCTTAGGGTTCGAACACTCGGACACTTATTCAGATTTTCCGGCATGATGGCAGATATGTAATTACGATGTTTACTTACCATTTCTCATGCATTTGGGTTCGAACACTCGGATACTTATTCGGATTCTCCTGTATGATGGCATATATGTAATTACAGGATTTACTTACCATTTCTCATGCATTTGGATTTGAACACTCGGACACTTATTCAGACCCTCTTGCATGATTGTAGATATGTAATTATGGTGTTTACTTACCATTTCTCATGAATTAGGGTTCGAACACTCGGTCACTTATTCGGATTCTTCTACATGATGGCAGATATGTAATTATGGTGTTTATTTGTCATTTTTCATGGATTAGTGTTCAAACACTCAGACACTTATTCGGATTCTCCAGCATTATGGCAGAAATGTAATTATGGTGTTTACTTACCATTTCTCTTGCATTAGGGTTCGAACACTCGGACACTTATTCGGATTCTTTTGTATGATGGTAGATATGTAATTACGGTGTTTACTTACCATTTCTCATTCATTGGGGTTCGAACACTCGGACACTTATTCATACCCTCTTGCATGTTGACAGATATGTAATTATGAATTTTACTTACCATTTCTCATGCAATAGGGTTCGAACACCCGGACACTTATTCGGATTCTCCGGCATGGTGGCAGATATGTAATTATGGTGTTTACTTACCGTTTCTCATGTATTAGGGTTCGAACACTCGGATACTTATTCGGATTCCCTGCACGATGGCAGATATGTAATTACAGTGTTTATTTACAATTTCTCTTGCATTAGGGTTCGAACACTCAGACACTTATTCAGATTCTTCTACATGATGGCAGATATGTGATTGTGGTGTTTACTTACCATTTCTCATGCAATATGGTTCGAACACTTGGACACTTATTCGGATTCTGCTGCATAGTGGCAGATATGTAATTATGGCGTTTACTTACCATTTCTCATGTATTAGGGTTCGAACACCCGGATACATATTCGGATTCCCTGCACGATGGCAGATATGTAATTATGGTGTTTATTTACAATTTCTCTTGCATTAGGGTTCAAACACTCAGACACTTATTCATATTCTTCTGAATGATGGCAGATATTTGATTGTGGTGTTTACTTACAATTTCTCGCGCATTAGGGTTCGAACACTCGGACGCTTATTCAGACCCTCTTACTTGATGGCAGATATGTAATTATGGTCTTTACTTACCATTTCTCATGCATTAGGGTTCGAACCCTCGGACACTTATTCGGACCCTCTTCCATGATGGCAGATATGTAACTATGGTCTTTGCTTACCGTTTCTCATGCATTAGGCCCTGAATGATCAGACACTTTTTTCGGATTCATCTACATGATAGCAGAGATGCAATTATGGTGTTTACTTACCAATTCTCATGCGTTTCAGTTCGAGCACTCCGACAATTATTCGAACCCTCTTGCATGATGACAGATATATAATTATGGTGTTTACTTGCCATTTCTCATGCATTAGGCTTCGAATAGTCGAACACTTCTTCGGATTCTCTTACATGATTGCAGATATGTAATTTCGGTGTTTACTTACCAATTCTCGTGCATTGGGGTTCAAACACTCGGACACTTACTCGGACCATCTTGCATGATGCCAGATATGTAAGTATGCTGTTTACTTACCATTTCTCATGCCTTAGGGTTCGAACAATCAAACACTTATTCGGATTCTCCTCCATGATGGCAGATATGTAAATATGATGTTTACTTACCATTTCTCAGACATTATGGTTCGAACACTCGGATACTTATTCGGATTCTCCTATATGATTGCAGATATGTAATTACAGGGTTTACTTACCATTTCTCATTCATTTGGGTTTGAACACTCGGACACTTATTCGAACCCTCTTGCATGATTGCAGGTATGTAATTATGGTGTTTACTTACCATTTCTCATGAATTAGGGTTCGAACACTCGGTCACTTATTCGGATTCTTCTACATGATGGCAGATATGTAAG
This sequence comes from Camellia sinensis, assembly GCF_055761805.1. Classification (NCBI taxonomy): domain Eukaryota; kingdom Viridiplantae; phylum Streptophyta; class Magnoliopsida; order Ericales; family Theaceae; genus Camellia; species Camellia sinensis. The sequence continues at coordinate 304,279 of NW_028128989.1, read as the reverse complement.
TATGGTGTTTATTTGCCATTTCTCATGAATTAGGGTTCAAACACTCGGACATTTTTTCGGATTCTCCAGCATTATGGCAGATATGTAATTATGGTGTTTACTTACCATTTCTCTTGCATTAGGGTTCGAACACTCGGAAACTTATTCGGATTCTTTTGCATGATGGTAGATATGGAATTACGGTGTTTACTTACCATTTCTCATTCATTAGGGTTCGAACACTCAGACACTTATTCGTACCCTCTTGCATGATGGCAGATATGTAATTATCGATTTTACTTACCATTTCTCATACATTATGGTTCGAACACTCGGACACTTATTCGGATTCTGCTGCATGGTGGCAGATATGTAATTATGGCGGTTACTTACCATTTCTCATGTATTAGGGTTCGAACACCCGGATACATATTCAGATTCCCTGCACGACGACAGATATGTAATTACGGTGTTTATTTACAATTTCTCTTGCATTAGGGTTCAAACACTCAGACACTTATTCATATTCTTCTGCATGATGGCGGATATGTGATTGTGGTGTTTACTTACCATTTCTCGCGCATTAGGGTTCGAACACTCGGACGCTTATTCAGACCCTCTTACATGATGGCAGATATGTAATTATGGTCTTTACTTACCATTTCTCATGCATTAGGGTTCGAACCCTCGGACACTTATTTGGACCCTCTTGCATGATGGCAGATATGTAACTATGGTCTTTGCTTACCGTTTCTCATGCATTAGGGCCTGAATGATCGGACACTTTTTCGGATTCATCTACATGATAGCAAAGATGCAATTATGGTGTTTACTTACCATTTCTCATGCGTTTCAGTTCGAGCACTCGGACAATTATTCGGACCCTCTTGCATGATGACAGATATATAATTATGGTTTTTACTTACCATTTCTCATGCATTAGGCTTCGAATAGTCGAACACTGCTTCGGATTCTCTTACATGATTGCAGATATGTAATTTCGGTGTTTACTTACCAATTCTCGTGGATTGGGGTTCGAACACTCGGACACTTGGACCGTCTTGCTTGATGCCAGATATGTAAGTATGCTGTTTACTTACCATTTCTCATGCCTTAGGGTTCGAACAATCGAACACTTATTCGGATTCTCCTGCATGATGGCAGATATGTGAATACGATGTTTACTTACCATTTCTCAGGCATTATGGTTCGAACAATCGGATACTTATTCAGATTCTCCTATATGATTGCAGATATGTAATTACAGGGTTTACTTACCATTTCTCATTCATTTGGGTTTGAACACTCGGACACTTATTCGGACCCTCTTGCATGATTGCAGGTATGTAATTATGGTGTTTACTTACCATTTCTCATGAATTAGGGTTCGAACACTCGATCACTTATTCGGATTCTTCTACATGATGGCAGATATGTAAGTATGGTATTTATTTGCCATTTCTTATGGATTAGGGTTCAAACACTCGAACATTTTTTCGGATTCTCCAGCATTATGGCAGATATTTAATTATGGTGTTTACTTACCATTTCTCTTGCATTAGGGTTCGAACACTCGGACACTTATTCGGATTCTTTTGCATGATTTTAGATATGTAATTACGGTGTTTACTTACCATTTCTCATTCATTGGGGTTCGAACACTCAGACACTTATTCGTACCCTCTTGCATGATGACAGATATGTAATTATGGATTTTACTTACCATTTCTCATGCATTATGGCTCAAACACTCGGACACCTATTCGGATTCTCCTGCATGGTAGCAGATATGTAATTACGGCATTTACTTACCATTTCTCATGTATTAGGGTTCAAACACCCGGATACTTATTCGGATTCCCTACACGATTGCAGATATGTAATTACAGTGTTTATTCACAATTTCTCTTGCATTAGGGTTCAAACACTTAGACACTTATTCAGATTCTTCTGCATGATGGCAGATATGTGATTGTGGTGTTTACTTACCATTTCTCGCGCATTAGGATTCGAACACTCGGACGCTTATTCAGACCCTCTTACATGATGGCAGATATGTAATTATGGTCTTTACTTACCATTTCTCATGCATTAGGGTTCGAACACTCGGACACTTATTCGGATTCTCCTCCATGATGGCATATATGTAATTACGATGTTTACTTATCATTTCTCATGCATTAGGGTTCGAACACTCGGATACTTATTCGGATTCTCCTGTATGATGGTTGATATGTAATTACAGGGTTTACTTACCATTTCTCATACATTTGGCTTTGAACGCTCAGACACTTATTCGGACCCGCTTGCATGATTGCAGATATGTAATTATGGTATTTACTTACCACTTCTCATAAATTAGGGTTTGAACACTCGATCACTTATTCAAATTCTTCTACATGATGGCAGATATGTAATTGTGGTGTTTATTTTCCATTTCTCATGGATTAGTGGTCAAACACTCAAACACTTATTCGGATTCTCCTGCATGATGGCAGATATATAGTTATGGTGTTTACTTACCATTTCTCTTGCATTAGGGTTCGAACACTCGGACACTTATTCGAATTCTCTTGCATGATGGTAGATATATAATTACGGTGTTTACTTACCATTTCTCATTCACTGGGGTTCGAACACTCGGACACTTATTCGTACCCTCTTGTATGGTGGCAGATATGTAAATATAGATTTACTTACCATTTCTCATGCATTATGGTTCGAACACTCGGACACTTATTCGGATTCTCCTACATGGTGCAGATATGTAATTACGGTGTTTACTTACCATTTCTCATGTATTAGGGTTCGAACACTCGGATACTTAATCGGATTCCCTGCACGATGGCAGATATGTAATTTTGGTGTTTATTTAATATTTCTCTTGCATTAGGGTTCAAGCACTCAGACACTTATTCAGATTCTCTTGCATGATGGCAGATATGTGATTATGGTGTTTACTTACCATTTCTCACGCATTAGGGCTCGAACACTTGGACACTTATTCAGAGTCTCTTGCATGATGGCAGATATGCAGTTACGGTGTTTACTTACCATTTCTCATGTATTAGGGCTTTAATGCTCGGATACATATTCGGATTCTCCTTTATGACGGCAGATACATAATTATGGTGTTTACTTCCCATTTCTCATGCATTCGGGTTTGAACAATCTGACAATTATTCGGATTCTCTTGCATGATGGCCGGTATGTAATTATAGGGTTTGCTTTCCATTTCTCATGCATTAGGGTTCGAATACTCGGATACTTATTCAGATTCTCCTGCATGATGGCAGATATGTAATTACGGTGTATACTTACATTTCTCAATCCCTCCGAGAGAAGATCTCCAGTAGGAAGGCTAAGAAGGGTTTATCTATGTATCCCAACCTGAGTGTGAGATACCGAGATCGTTTGTTTGTGCCGGAGTCTTGCCGAGAGGAAGTACTCCTAGAGTTTCACCATTTGTGCCTTGCGGTGCATCCGGGAGGCACTAAGATGTATCGGGATTTGGGTCGCTAGTTTTGGTGGCGGGGTATGAAGAGAGACGTGGCTATTTTCGTATCGAAGTGCCTTACTTGCCAGCAAGTGAAGGCTGAGCATCAGAGGCCAGCGGGTTTGTTGCAACCCTTGCCTATTGCAGAGTGGAAGTGGGAGCATGTCACTATAGACTTCGTTGTAGGTCTTCCGAGGACTCAGCTGGGTAGTGATGCTATTTGGGTGGTTGTAGAACGGTTGACTAAGTCGGCACACTTTATCCCTATGCGCGTGAAAGATTCGGTGGATCATCTTGCCGATTTGTATATTCGGGACATAGTGAGGTTGCACGGGGTCCTAGTGACAATCTCTCAGTTAGAGATTCTTGTTTTACTGCTAGGTTGTGGCAGAGTTTGCAGAGTGCCTTGGGAACTAAGTTGACCTTTAGCACAGCTTATCATCCTCAGACTGACGGGCAGTCCAAGCGTACTATTCAGATCCTTGAGGATATGCTTCGAGGTTGTGTTCTTGACCTTAGTGGGACGTGGAAGAGGCACTTAACCTTGGTGGAGTTTGCCTACAACAACAGTTTCCAGTCTAGCATCGGTATGGCACCGTTCGAGGCCTTGTATGGCCGACCTTGTAGGTCTCTAGTTTGTTGGGCTGAGGTGGGTGATGCACCTTTGTTGGGTCCGGAGTTGGTGAGGAAAATGACGGAGAAAGTTGAGCTTATCCGTAGAAGGCTCGTTACAGCCCAAAGTCGTCAAAAGAGTTATGCCGACCGTAGGAGGAGGCCTTTGGCATTTGAGACGAGGTTTGATGCGGTTTGGGGAGAGTGGAAAGCTATCCCCTCGGTTTATTGGCCCTTTTGAGATCCTTGAGAGGATCGGCGAGGTTGCCTACCGTTTGGCTTTGCCACCGCAGTTGTCCGGAGTGCATGACGTGTTTCATGTTAGTATGCTTCGGAAGTATGAGCTGGATCCGTCCCATGTGCTGGATTGGACCGATTTGGAGGTTGACGAGGATATCTCGTATGAAGAGAGACCGGTTCGGGTCTTGGATAGGCGGGATCAAGTCTTGTGAGGCAAGACCATTCCCTTGGTGAAAGTTTTGTGGAAACATCACGGAGTGAGAAATATCCGGACTTGTTTGTAAATGCATAACTTTGTATTGGGATTTTGTAATATTATTGAACTTTAAGAGCATTATATATGTCTTAAGTTGTGAAACATTGTATATGTTTTGGTTTATGGAGATATTTTGAAACTTGCCTCAAAATGGAAGTTTAATGTAACATTGCATATGTTGAATGTATTGTAGAAATGGAAATATATCATGAATACTGAGTATGATATAGAATTGTGCATTGTGGCATTGAAATTTGTGGAATTTCAGGGGATGCATATTTACAATGCATGTTGTGGAAAATGATGTAATTTGTCTCTTGAAAAGAGGTGAGATGACCAGAAATGGGTCGAGTTGTTGAATTGAGCATTGTAATAATGTTAGTAATTGAGAAAACTTGTTTTGAAAACTTGTACTTAATTTCGGGGACGAAATTCTTTAAGGGGGAAAGGTTATAGCGATCCCGGTTTTCCATCCTTTGATTGTTGTATTCCGGACTTAGGTCCCGTGGAGTTGGTTGTCATATATATCTTGTTGTCATCCTTTAATTCCCTATGTTTGAGTTTTAGGATGTATTGGGTGTGTTTCGAACAGGTTGGTTGAGCCTTGGTCTCATTCCTTGTTGCCCAGATTTTTGGTGGTCCGCTCGAGCGGGTCCTTTTGAGCTCGAGCGGAGTTTGTTTTGTTGTTGGTCCGCTCGAGCGGGTCCCTTTGCGCTCGAGCGGAACTTTCAGACTCCCAGTATCTCGTGCCTCTACAAAACTTCTGCAGGTGTGATTTTCACGCTCGAGCGGGTCTGTTGGCGCTCAAGCGGGGTGCACATTGTCAGTGTAGATTCTGGGAAGGGTAAATCTACGCTCGAGGGGACTGGTTTTCACACTCGAGCGGATGTGTTTTATTTTTGTGTCTGACGCTCAAGCGGGTCTTCTTGAGCTTGAGCGGGTCCAGTTTCTTGTGCTTGATGCTCAAGCGTTCTATTCTCCGCTCGAGCGGACATGTCGTATAATAGATATCAGCTGGGCATATTTTGAATCATTTTTACACTTTCTCTCTCTCTCTTACTTTTCCAAAAATGATTTTGAGAGCTCCTCTCTCTAGAATCTCCCTTCTCTCTAGGGTTTGATCTAGCTAGAGTGTTTTCCTAACCTTTAGCCTTTGTAAAAAGTGTGTTTATCGTCGAGGGCTTCCTTTTGATCTGAAAATTTGTGGATTTGAAGCCCTTTGGTTTTGGTCTTCTTCTCCATTTGAGCTCTAACTTCGACGTAGGGATATCCTACTCCATCTTATGAGCTTTGTCTTGAAATTTTAGCATTTTGATATGTTGGGGGTTGTTGAGTAATTTTGAGAAAGTTTGGGGTCATTGTGTAATTTCTGAAAGATGGGGTTTCATATATATAAACCCATATGTATGTAATACATTGAGGATAGTGGAATTGGAAAGATATGGGATTAAATGGTGTAGTTGGAATTGTTTTTCACTCACCTAGTTAAAATGTCGATATTATATCCATTTGATGCATTTATTTTCTATTTAGAAATAACTGCTTTGGGCTATCGATGGAGAATAGTCTTGATTGTTGTAGACAATGCATGATGATTAGACAAACTAAAACTAATTAATTGAATGTGTCATCGAATATGACGGTTGAAATAATACATTAACCTTATGTATTAATTGATTATGTATATGATAATTGTTTATATACATTGTGTTGTGTTGGAGGAGATAGGGAATGTACTCCACGGTTTAGGGAAAGATAGGGGATGAACCTCTAAACTGGAAACAGTTTGACATTGATACAGCACTACAATGTGTATCAATTGTGAAGTATGAAAATGTTTGTTTGATTTGATATTGCACTAAAATGTATATCAATATCAATTGTGAAGTATAGAAGTGTTTCTATGTTTATTTGATACAGCACCAAAATGTGTATCATGTGTGAAGTATGGAAGTGATTTTACGTGTTACTGATACAGCACCAAAATGTGTATCCGTCATGATTTTCGAAAGTATTTTAACGATGAATTATAATCTCATTAAACTAGTTGGCCAGGATCTGAGCCTTGTTTTCAAACCTAAAGTCGATTGAGAAATGGAAAATGAAGTGTAGCATGGACATGATTGTCATGAAACTGTAATATGATATGGGTTGGATTATAAATGTTGACCATCTATTAACTGCTAATCTTTTAGTCATTGTTTATAGTTGGTTTAGTATATTTCTACTGGGCTGTGGCTCACCCTATATGGGACATCATTTTCAGGTACAGGTAGCATGCCACCTCCAAGGACATAGCTTGGGAGGCTAGAGGCAGACAGACCTTTTTGTTGTTTTGCTTTCTTTTGATGTATTACATGTAAATTCAAGCCAAGGGCTTAATATGTATTTGAGTTAGTACTCAGTTCTTGTATCCAAGTGTTGGCTTGGAAAGTTGTAAGCCCATAGGGCATTTACTTTTGATGTCAACATGTAATACTTTTGTAAAGAACTACTCTGATGAATAGAAAGATGTTATTTCTCTTATGTAAATGCATGTCTTGAATGGTGGGTTTTATGTATATTTTTTAGGGCGTTACACCTTCTTTAATGATTTAACAAAGTTAATGTACAAATTGCGCAAAACATAAACACTGCACATAAACACTGCACATAGACACTACACTAAACACTACACTAAACACTGCACATAGTGTCTTTGCAAAAGTTGTTTCCTCTGCTGCAATTGTGTGCATATCGGGGACATATGCACTTCATGGTGTCTTAGCTTTGGAAATATGTCACCCATCACTTGCACCACCACCTTTACAAGCCTGATTTCCACACAATTACTAAGCAACCTCTAGAAGAGATGATATATATCAATTAGAACAACATAGGCAATCTTAAAAATACAGCAATTAGGGATAATAAATGTAAAGTTAAACATGGCACCATATAAAGTAGAACTACAATACATTGCAGCAATTAGGAACAATAATTAACAAACATTGTAGGCTAGTTTTTCATTCCTACCCATTGAAGAATCCAAGATGAGCTTTTAGGACTACAGTTCCATAACGTACAGCTCGACGAAGAATACGCCTTGGGACATATTCACGCCCCTCATTTCCTGCACAGCTAGTGAGAATATCATTAGTTCCATTCACACTTACTTACCTACGTCCTTGAATTTTACAAGAAATAATAATAAACATCAATCTACAATGCAGAAAAAAAAAATAAATAATAACAATAATAATAATATACACAAGAGAAACTAAAAGAAGAAATTAAAAACCTCTTAGCTTAGAATAATCTTATTTTTCTACCAATACTCATGTACAAAGTCATATGATGCACTAGAAAGGTGAAACACTTTACCAAAGAGGTTTGAATGGCCTATTGACATCATAGATGGCATGTCAGCAAAGAGGTGTATCATCTTGGATGAAGTCATTTTAACCAAAGTGTCAAACACAGTACCTAAAGAAATCAACTTGGGGTGAACAAAATCCACGAGAAGCTTTTGAAACTTTCCCCGTATATAAAATAATCTGAAGAAGCATAAATGTGTGTTGTTAATCCTCATTTCATTACAAGCATTTCAAGAATGTCAAATTGTAATAAATGAAATTCTTCTTTTGTTTTTTCTTTTTTTTTCCCCCAAGTGAATTTCTTATGTCCAAATTTATGGTTTAAAAAAATCCCAAAAACCCTGCATAGCAAAGAGGGTCGGTGCTCCCCACGGCGAAACACTAGGGCGAATAAAGCCCTTATCTTGCAACTCCTGGAGCTGAATCTTTAACTCACTCAACTCGGCTCGGGCAAAACGATAAGGTGCCATAGAAATCGGCGCCGTGCCGGGCACTAGATCGATCGAGAACTCAATCTCACGGTGAGGTGGCAAACTGACAAGATCCTCGGGAAAAACGTCCGAGTACTCACAAACCACTCTCGGCAACACTGTCTAGGTCTCATCACACTCACTACTCGAAAGGCTAGCAAGGAGACCACTAAGCTCACTCTGCCCTCGCAGATCATACACCGGTGACAATACACTACCAAATCGATCTCCCAAGAAATGGAAACAATCCCCGCTCAAGGTACATACTGTGACCCTCTGGCGGCAACAATCGGTAACAGCCTAGCATGACGATAACCAGTCCGTAACCAAAATAACATCAAATCCCGACATAGGCATAACTACAAAAAAAATAGAAGTCGGCGATCAGCTACCTCTATATCACACCCTCTACACCCTTGTTTCAAAATCAACTCACCCCCAGCAGGTGACGCAACACAAATAGGAGATGCTAACTGTGCCAACTCCAAACCCAAAACAGATGCAAATGCAGCAGATATAAAACAATGGGATGCTCCCGTATCAATCAACACATTGGCAACCGAGTTACAAAACAAGAAGGTACCTCTCACAACTGATGGAGCCGGTACAAGATCCTGTGTGGTAACAGCATACACGCGCCCTGTAGGCCCCTGGTCAACCTGCTCACCTCTAGGAGCAAAAGACTGCTGCACAGACTAGGACAATGAAGCCCCCTGATTGGCCCTCGAGGCCTGAACCGACTGAGCTGGCTGAAAACTCTGCCTCTGCCCAGATGTGGCACTCAACTGCAGGCAGAACCTCTTCAAGTGCCCCGCCTGACCACACTAATAACATGACAGTGGCTGACCCCTGCCCTGACTCTGGCTTTGTGATCTAGCTGAAGATGAAGCAGCTCTCTGACCTCCTCCCCTCCGTGGGCAAGCTGGAGACTTGTGACCCAACTGGCCACATTTAAAACAAGTTACGTCTCCCTGACTACCCCTCCCAGAGCCTGCACTCGGCACTAGAAAGGTAGATCTAGCCAAACCTCCCTGAGACTGCTGTGAGTGTGAACCCCTCTGTCTCCTGCCATCACCCTGACCATCCTGACTCCTTTTGGAGCCTTTCTGTCCCTCCTCCTCCTGCATCATAATCTCCATATGGGTTGCAACATCAACCAGACGCCCATAGTCTCGAGTCATAGACCCGCCAACTCTCATCTTGAGGCCGCGCCTCAACTTCTACTCAAACTCAATGCAACGGCATTCTTAAGACGCCACAAGCTCAGGTGCAAACCTAGACAAACTAGTAAAAGTAGCCTCAAACTCAGCCACAGACAAGCTCAACTTATTGAGCTGGCAAAACTGGTCTCTCAACTTCTCTCTAACAGCCGGAGATAAGTATTTCTCCTGGAAAGCATCCACAAACGCCTCCTAAGTGCCACCAATCCGACCCTTCGTGTACTTCCACCACTGACCCGCATCCCCCTTCAGCTGGAAACAAGCCAAGGTCACTTTCAATGCACCGTCTTCGATGCCTAGCATCTCAAATGTCTTACTCATCTGCTCGAGCCATTCATCAGCCTTCAGTGGCTCTTTCGGATCCCCAACAAACTCGTCCGGGTTAGACCGAAAAAACTCTCTCTTCAAAAAAGAAGGCCCTGCATCCACAACCTGCGCCTGAACTTGGGCCTGAACTAGATTCTCAGCTCTAAGAATGCTGATAGATTCCCTCAAAGCATCGGTTATCCCTCGAGCCAAAGCGCCCATAGCCTGCTGACCTGCCGGCTCGGCCACATTGGCCTGGCCAACACCCTCCTGCATCGCCGGAATCTCCTCCGATATAGACACTTCCTGCCTCCTAGGCCTACCACGCCTACCACGTCGTCCTCGTCCTGACATCCTAATAAAGGTAACAAAGACGTTAGCACATTCACAAATGTGCCGAAGCTATAACACTCACGTCCTAATACATGGACAACAGTAATTCACTCCACGTAAGCACATAATCACATAAGCACTTACGAATTTCATTTCCGGATAATGATAGTCCCCGAGGCGTTGCTAAAGTTCTGGTTAGAAATAGCATTGATCAAGTGCTTTTCTGACAAGAATCACAGAAACCCAAGGATCCAATCAACATCCTAGAAATTAAATCTCATACCCATATAGTCACATAAGCATGTTATCAAATAAACACATACTATCATACATAAGTCTCTAACAAGCGAGACAAACCCATTGTGATACTAATCACTGCCCACGTACCCAAAGTATTCGAACCTGGTACGCTCTAATACCAAGTTGTAACGCCCTCAAAATACTACATAAAACCCATCATTTAAGACATCCATTTACATAAGAGAAATAACATCTTTCTATTCATCAGAGTAGTTCTTTACAAAAGTATTACATGTTGACATCAAAAGTAAATGCCCTATGGGCTTACAACTTTCCAAGCCAACACTTGGATACAAGAAGTGAGTACTAACTCATATACATATTAAGCCCTTGGCTTGAATTTACATGTAACACATCAAAAGAAAGGAAAACAACAAAAAGGTATGTCTGCCTCTAGCCTCCCAAGCTATGTCCTTGGAGGTGGCATGCTACCTGTACCCGAAAATGATGTCCCATATAGGGTGAGCCAGAGCCCAGCAAAAATATACTAAACCAACTATGAACAATGACTAAGATAATAGCATTCGATAGATGGTCTACACTTATATTTCAACTCATATCATATTACAGTTTCATGACAGTCACGTCCATGTTATATTTCATTTTCCATTTCTTATTCGACTTTTGAGTTCGAAAACAAGGCTCAGAACCTGGCCAACTAACTTAATGAGATAATAACTCATCATTAAAAACCCTTTTGAAATTCATGATGGATACACATTTTGGTGCTGTATCAATAAAACATAAACACTTCCATACTTCACCAATGATACACATTTTAGTGCTGTATCAAATAAACATAGAAACGCTTCTATACTTCACAATTGATAATGATATACATTTTAGTGCTATATCAAATCAAACAAACACTTCCATACTTCACAAATGATACACATTGTAGCGTTGTATCAATGTCAAACAATTTTCGGTTTAGAGGTCCATCCCCTATCTTCCCCTAAACTGTGGAGTACATCCCCTATCTCCTCACACACAACACAATGTATATAAACAATTATCATATACATAAGGTTAATGTATTATTCCAACCGTCATATTCGATGACACATTCAATTGATTAGTTTTAGTTTGCCTAATCATCATGCATTGTCTACAACAATCAAGACTATCCTCCACCGATAGCCCAAAGCAGTTATTTCTAAACAGAAAATAAATGTATCAAATGGATATAATATCGACATTTTGACTAGGTGAGTGATAAACAAATCCAACTACACCCTTTAATCCCATATCTTTCCAATCCCATTATTCTCAATTTAATTTCTCATTTCTCAAAATTAATTATACAAATTAATTTATCAAACTAATTAGGGCATTTTCCCATAATTCAAACAACAACCCTAAGGTTCCATTCTCATCGATAATCCAACATTTATTCCTTTTCTCAATGTTTTACATACATATGGGTTTATATATATGAAAACCCCATTTTTTAAAAATTACACAATGACCCCGAACTTTGTCAAAATTACCCAACAACCCCCAACAAATCAAAATGCTAAAATTTAAAGACATAGCGCATAAGATGGAGTAGAATATCCCTACCTGGAAGTTAGAGCTTGAATGGAGAAGAAGACCAAAGCCAAAGTTCTCCAAATCCACAAATTTTCAGATCAAAAGGAAGCCCTCGACGATCAACACACTTTTTACAAAGGCCAAAGGTTAGGAAAACACTCTAGCTAGATCAAACCCTAGAGAGAAGGGAGATTCCAGAGAGAGGAACTCTCAAAATCATTTTTAGGAAAGTAAGAGAGAGAGTGAAAGTGTAAAAATGATTCAAAAAGTGCCCAGCTGATATCTGTTATACGACATGTCCACTCAAGCGGAGAACAGGACACTCGAGCGTCAAGCACAAGAAACTGGACCTGCTCGAGCGCAATAAGACTCGCTCGAGCGTCATACACAAAAATAAAATACATTCGCTCGAGCATAGATTTTCCCTTCCCAGAATCTACACTGACAATGTACGCACCGCTCAAGCGCCAACAGACCCACTCGAGCGTAAGGAAACCCGCTGGAGCATTAAAATCACACATGTAGAAGTTTTGCAGAGGCACGAGATACTGGGAGTTTGAAAATTCCGCTTGAACGCAAACAGACCTGCTCGAGCAGACCAACAACAAAACAAATTCCGCTCGAGCGCAAAAGTACCCGCTTGAGCAGACTACCAAAAATCTAGGCAACAAGAAATGAGACAAAGGCTCAACCAACCTATTCGAAACACGCCCAATACATCCTCAAACACAAACATAGGGAATTAAAGGATGACAACAAGATATATACAACAACCAACTCCACGGAACCTATGTCTGGAATACAACAAACAAAGGAAGGAAAACTGGGATCGCTATACTTTAAGGCTAGCGTTTGAAGAAGTCAGCCTCAATTTAGCCAACCCTCCGTCCACCTCAGGTTAAGGGGAAGGTTACGACAATGTCTTTAACGGATTAGAGGATCTTCCCGACACGTTCCCTGAAGATATAGCCGGCTTGTCACTTACAAAGCTCGCCAAAAAGGCCAACGCCGAACGAATGGCCGCGCGACGGAGAACAGAGGCCATTCGAGTAGAGGCCAATCGATCCAAAGTGCTGCCCGTCGCAGATGTTGAGCCGTCCTTGCTTGTTACGGAGGAGACGATTCAAGTACGAGATGCCGAGTTGGAGCCGATCGTACCGACAAATGACGAGGCTGAACGACGGTTAGAGAAGCGTCCTGTCGAGGTTGAGGCCGGGGTCTAAGAAGAGCCTGCCGACAAACGGCTACGTTTAGAGGAGTCAGATATAGTTGTGCCTTTTGTGGTTCAACCAATGGTAAGGAACATGCCGATCTCCTCTGACGCATCAGCTATAAAAGACCCAGCCGTTGTGTTGAGCCTGGCTTCATCAGTCTCATTGCCATTTGACAAGACCACTTTTTGTTCAAAGCCAAACGTTTTAGCGGTAGCGTTAGCCGCTCAATCGGCTCTTCTGGTAAAGATCTTGATCTTGTCTTTCCTTTTTGTGCATATATGTTTGGATTTAACCTCTTGCTCCTATTTTGCAGATAGTCGGAAGGATAGCCGAGATAGGTTGCTGCCAGTACGACACCATCGAACGAATTGGCTGTTTACAAACCGAAGTCGAGGGCCAAAGGAGCCGTGCCGAGTTTGAGGCCCTGAGGGAAAAAATGGAAGCTGCCAGGCCAAAGCCGAGTTGGAGAGGGCCAGAAATGCAAACCAACTTAGATTGGCTACCGAGCAGAGGGCGGACACGAGCGAAGCTGCACTCAAGTTAGCCCAAGAGGTAATCGCCAAACTTGAGGCGGACTTGGCAGAATCAAAGGCGGCAAAGGAAGTAGCCGACACTGAAGCTTCAAAGGCGTATGAGGCTGAAAAAGGCGCTGCCTTAAAAAATTACGTGCAAGAAGTCCCCAAATTTGAGAATCGAGAATTCAAACATGGCTGGCTCAAAGCCCTTGCTACTGCTAATGTGACATTGGCTATGTCAATTCCATACGAGCAAGCGGATGTTGAGCCACTAGAGTCTGACTCCGAGGACTGATTTGGGCGACACTTGTTTTTGTTTTAGGATTTCAAATGTATTTTACAGCTTTTTGTTTGGTATTGCTATAGTCATATTCATTTCAGATGTTTTTCTTTTTGTTTTTGCTTGGCATTTGTATGCAAACTTGTAGCATTTTGTTTAGTAGTTTTCATATGTAAAATGGCTACAATTTGTGCCCAATTTACTTAATGAAAATTCCTTTTGTACTTTGCTGTTAGTTGTGCTAAATTGTGTTATTGATGAATGATATAGTGTTTTGCTATTTTGGATAAAACGTTCATGTATACTTGCCGAGTAGATAATTAGGCAATTTTAACTCCAAAAAGTCGAATGCTTGTAGTTCATGGAATGGCTGTGACACGCATCGATCGGCATCGGGCCTAGATACTTGGCCAATTAGATTAATAAATTTTCCCTTGCCCCAGCCATTGCAGGAATTTCATAATCCGAATGGGACTAGTTCGTGGAATGGCTGAGGCATGGATTGATTGGCATTGGGCCTAGATACTTGGCTGATTAGATTAATAAATCTACCCTTGCCCCAGCCAGTGCAGGAACTTCATAAGCCGAATGGGACTAGTTCATGGAATGGCTGAGGCATAGATCGATCGGCATTGGGCCTAGATACTTGGCCGATTAGATTAATAAATCTGCCCTTGCCCCAGCCAGTGCAGGAACTTCATAAGCTGAATGGGACTAGTTCGTGGAATGGCTGAGGCATAGATCGATCGGCATTAGGCCTAGATACTTGGCCGATTAGATTAATAAATCTGTCCCTGCCCCAGCCAGTGCAGGAACTTCATAAGCCAAATGGGACTAGTTCGTGGAATGGCTGAGGCATAGATCGATCGGCATTGGGCCTAGATACTTGGCCAATCAGATTAATAAATATGTCCTTCCCCCAGCCAGTGCAGGAACTTCATAAGCCGAATGGGACTAGATCGTGGAATGGCTGAGACATAGATCGATCGGCATTGGGCCTAGATAGTTGGCCGATCAGATTAATAAATCTGTCCTTGCCCCAGCCATTGCAGGAACTTCATAAGCCGAATGTGACTAGTTCGTGGAATGGTCCGATTGGCATTTGGCCTTTTGGCGTTTAGAATTAATGACGTCGCCTCGGGGTCGCTGCATACATTAAGGATAAATGGGGTGAGTCCGCGCCAGTGATTCCAGTTATTTTTATTCAGACTTGATTTAAACTAGCCTGGGACAAGCACGAATGTCAAACAGGTTGTTCTTCAACAGCAGAGGAGAAGGATAAACATTGGCTGAGTTAAACTCTGCAATGAATCGCAGTAGCGATCCTATGCGCATAGGAGGAAGGGCGTCCAAAGAACGGGAAAGGCGTTAGCCCCTTAGTCATCAAAACAAATCACCCAGAAAGGAGAAATAGCAACGGGGAAGCTCTCTGCAATCGTGACCGAGAAGCGAGCCTGATGCGACTCCACGACCATTGAGTTTTGCGATTTTCGTGGGAAATAAACCGATGACTAGGGGTGTGTGCAGTGCGGATCGATGTGGTTTGAGAGAAAAATAGAAACCGTATGGCGGGTGGCGGATTGATAAAAGTGTCACTAGAATTTGCCATTTTCCTTATCAAAAATCGGCGGTTCGGTTGGCAAATAATGGTGGATTTGCCTTGGCGGTTTGGGCGGATTGGCGGTTTATAAAAAATATAATTCAAATTACAAAACTTAAATCAAAGAGTAAAAAAAAGACGAGAGATACCGTGATGTTAAGCATCTTGTGAACTTTCTTCTGATGTAGCAAGTGTAGCAACAACATGATAATATCAACGACTATGCCATCAGTTCATTACAAGCATCTGTGAAAGCTACAATGATCAAATACAATACATAAAATTAATATCATTTAGGGTTTACAATATATTGAAAATGTTTACTGTTGAAAAGTATTTAGATTAAAAAGTGAGCTGATGCAAGTTTGCAACATGGCCACAAAAAAAAAAAGATTAAAAAGTGAATTGGAATCCAACTTTATTTTGGACTACTGACATCTTGAATTCCCCTCGAGTAGTAATGTAATATTATATTCTAAGTTATAGAACAACAAGCAAACTTAAGTAAAAAAGAATTTTTTGAATCTTATAAAACATTATTTAATAGCGGTGCGGGTCGGTGCGGTTTGGAAGAAAAATAGAAACCGGCGGATTGATAAAAGTGTCATTAGAATTTGCCATTTTTCTTATCAAAAACCAGCGGTTCGATTGGCAAATAATAACGAATTTGCCTTGGCGGTGCGGTTCGGTGCGGTTTTGGCGGTTTCAGTGGTATTATGCACACCCCTACCGATGACGGAGGCGAATTCCATTGTTAACAATCCAGGTGTAACAGTTGAGTTCGCTCGACAGATCTTTCCGCCGGAGGTCCAGCAGTTGATAGTTGGACGACAAGATTTCGATGTATTTCGAGAAGGGATCCATGGGGCAGTGAAGCAGCTGTACACTGCTTATGAGGTCGGCATGCGTCTGCGCGCCGCGCGACGGGAAATAAAAAAGAAGGAAGAACGAAAACGTAGTTTGGAGGTTCGCGCAGAAAAAGCCGAGCGTGAGCTCAGGGAACTTAGGAAGGCTCAAACCGTCAGGGTCTAGGGTTTAGGGTTTAGAATTTTTAGGGTTTAGGGTTTAGGGTTTTTAGGGTTTAGGATTTTAGGATTTAGGATTTTAGGGTTTAGGGTTTAGGGTTAAGGGTTTAGGATTGAGGGTTAAGGGTTTAGGGTTTAGGGTTTAGGGTTTAGGATTATTTTAGGGTTTAGGGTTTAGGATTATTTTAGGGTTTAGGGTTTAGGGTTACTTTAAGGTCTAGGGTTTAGGATTTAGGGTTTAGGGTTTAGGGTTATTTTAGTGTTATTTTAGGGTTTAGGGTTTAGGGTTTAGAGTTTAGGATTTGGGATTTAGCGTTTAGGGTTTAGGGTTTAGAGTTTAGGGTTTGGGGTTTAGGGTTTAGGGTTTTAGGGTTTTAGGGTTTAGGGTTTAGGGTTTAGGATTTGGGGTTTAGGGTTTAGGGTTTAGGATTTAGGGTTTAGGATTTAGGATTTAGGATTTTAGGTTTAGGGTTTTAGGGTTTTGGGTTTAATGTTTTGGGTTTTGGATTTTGGATTTAGGGTTTTGGGTTTTGGGTTTAAGGTTTAGGGTTTAGGGTTTAGAGTTTTGGGTTTAGGATTTTGGATTTAGGGTTTTGGGGTTTGCATTTAGGATTTAGGGTTTAGGATTTAGGATTTTGGATTTAGGATTTAGGGTTTAGAATTTAGTGTTTAGGATTTAGGGTTTAGGGTGTTAGGGTTTTTAGGGTTTAAGATTTTTAGGGTTTAGGGTTTAAAGTTTAGGGTTTAGAGTGTAGGATTTAGGATTTAGGGTTTAGGGTTTTGGGTTTTACGATTTAGGATTTAGGGTTTTAGGGTTTAGGGTTTTGGGTTTTGGGTTTTGGATATAGGGTTTTGGGTTTAGGGTTTTTGGTTTTGGGTTTAGGGTTTAGGTTTTATGGTTTTGGGTTTAGGGTTTAGGATTTAGGATTTTAGAGTTTAGGGTTTTAGGGTTTAGGATTTAGGGTTGAGGGTTTAGGGTTGAGGGTTAAGGGTTAAGGGTTTAGTGTTTAGGGTTTTGGGTTTAGGGTTTAGGGTTTAGGGTTATTTTAGGATATTGGGTTATTTTAGGATTTGGGGTTTAGGGTTTAGGATTTAGGATTTAGGGTTTAGGATTATTTTAGGGTTTCGAATTTAGGGTTTAGGATTGTTTTCGGGTTTAGGATTTAAGGTTTAGGGTTTAGGGTTTAGGGTTTTAGGGTTTAGGATTTTGGATTTTGGGTTTAGGATTTAGGGTTTAGGATTTAGGATTTAGGGTTTTGGATTTAGGGTTTTGGGTTTAGGGTTTAGGATTTAGGGTTTGGGGTTTAGAGTTTAGGATTTGGGGTTTAGGGTTTAGAATTTAGGGTTTGGGGTTTTAGGTTTAGGATTTGGGGTTTAGGGTTTAGGATTTAGGATTTAGGGGTTAGGGTTTAGAATTAGGGCTTAGGGCTTAAGGCTTATGGCTTAGGGCTTAGGACTTAGGGCTTAGGGTTTAGGATTTAGAGTTTTGGGTTTGGGGTTTGGGGTTTGGGGTTTAGGGTTTAGGGTTTTAGGCTTTTAGGGTTTAGGGTTTAAGGTTTAGGGTTTAGGATTTAGGGTTTAGCGTTTAGGATTTGGGATTGAGGATTTAAGATTTAGGGTATAGGGTTTAGGGTTTTAGGTTTAGGGTTTTGGGTTTTGTGTTTTGGGTTTTGGGTTTTGGATTTAGGGTTTAGGGTTTGTGGAAGAGAGAGGTTATGGAAAAATTGGACTAAACCCATTGGACCCAAAAATAAACACAAACCTGCCGTCGTCCGTCCGATCGGTCGGTTGGAGGGCCTTGGTCTTATTTTATTTTTTGGTAAAATAAAATCTGTCCAGAATTCGAAAATTAGTTATGAAAGTCTAACCGTTTAAATTCAAATTTTGGTTCAAAAATTTGCACCTTTCTGTACAAAATTCAAATCTGTCCCAACACTTTCTTACCTGTTTAATTTAAATTCAAACAGATTTGTATCTATTTAAATTTAAATCGAACAGGTACCATACCTGTTGAATTCAAACCAAACAGTCACCATTCCATCGATAAATAGGCAGCCTCTCTGTCACGACTTGCTCCCCGTACCCAAGGGTTAAGTATCGTGATGGCCAGTAACTGAAGTTACCTCCGGCCAATTCTTGAACAAATTAATAAGCGCGATCGTGTAACGCCCTCAAAAAAATACATAAAACCCATCATTCATGACATGCATTTATATAAGAGAAATAACATCTTTCTATTCATCAGAGTAGTTCTTTACAAAAGTATTACATGTTGACATCAAAAGTAAATGCCCTATGGGCTTACAACTTTCCAAGCCAACACTTGGATATAAGAAATGAGTACTAACTCAAATACATATTAAGCCCTTGGCTTGAATTTACATGTAATACATCAAAAGAAAGCAAAACAACGAAAAGGTCTGTCTGCCTCTAGCCTCCCAAGCTATGTCCTTGGAGGTGGCACGCTACCTGTACCTGAAAATGATGTCCCATATAGGGTGAGCCACAGCCTAGCAGAAATATACTAAACCAACTATAAACAAAGACTAAAAGATTAGCAGTTGATAGATGGTCTACACTTATATTCCAACTCATATCATATTACAGTTTCATGACAATCATGTCCATGCTACATTTTCTTTTCCATTTCTCATTCGACTTTAAGTTCGAAAACAAGGCTCAGATCCTGGCCAACCAGTTTAATGAGATTATAATTCATCATTACAATACTTTCAAAAATCATAACGGATACACATTTTGGTGCTGTATCAGTAACACATAAAATCACTTCCATACTTCACACATGATACATATTTTGGTGCTGTATCAAATAAACGTAGAAATACTTCTATATTTCACAATTGATAATGATATACATTTTAGTGCTATATCAAATCAAACAAACACTTTCACACTTCACAAATGATACACATTGTAGTGCTGTACCAATGTCAACAGTTTCCAGTTTAGAGGTCCATCCCCTATCTTCCCCTAAACCGTGGAGTACATCCCATATCACCTCCCACATAACACAATGTATATAAACAATTATCATATACATAATCAATCAATACATAAGGTTAATGTATTATTCCAACCGTCATATTCGATGACACATTCAATTGATTAGTTTTAGTTTGCCTAATCATCATGCATTGTCTACAACAATCAAGACTATCCTCCACCGATAGCCCAAAGTAGTTATTTCTAAATAGAAAATAAATGCATCAAATGGATATAATATCGACATTTTGACTAGGTGAGTGATAGACAAATCCAACTACACCCTTTAATCGCATACCCTTCCAATTCCATTATTCTCGATTCAATTTCTCATTTCTCAAAATTAATTATACAAATTAATTTATCAAACTAATTAGGGCATTTTTCCATAATTCAATCAACAACCCTAAGGTTCCATTTTCATCGATAATCCAACACTTATTCCTTTTTTTTCAATGTATTACATACATATGGGTTTATATATATATCTATGAAGACCCCATCTTTTGAAAATTACACAATGATCCCAAACTTTCTCAAAATTACCCAACAACCCCCAACATATCAAAATGCTAAAATTTAAAGACAAAGCTCATAAGATGGAGTAAAACATCCCTACCTCGAAGTTAGAGCTCAAGTGGAGAAGAATACCAAAACCAAAGTGCTCCAAATCCACAAATTTTCGCATCAAAAGGAAGCCCTCGACGATCAACACACTTTTTACAAAGGCCAAAGGTTAGGAAGACACTCTAGCTAGATCAAACCCTAGAGAGAGGGGATGTTCTAAAGAGAGGAGCTCTCAAAATTGCTTTTGGGAAAGTAAGAGAGAGAGTGGAAGTGTAAAAATGATTCAAAAAGTGCCCAGCTGTTATCTGTTATACGACATGTCCACTCGAGCGGAGAACAGGTCACTCGAACGCCAAGCACAAGAAACTGGACCCACTCGAGCTCGAGAAGACCCGCTCGAGCGTCAGACACAAAAATGAAACACATCTGCTCGAGCGTGAAAACCAGTTCGCTCGAGCATAGATTTTCCCTTCCCAGAATCTACATCGACAATGTACACCCCGCTCGAGCGCCAACAGACCCGCTCGAACGCGACACGCTCGAGCATAAGGAAACCCGCTCGAGCGTAAAAATCACACCTGCAGAAGTTTTGCAGAGGCACGAGATACTGGGAGTCTGAAATTTTCGCTCGAGCGCAAAGGGACTCGCTCGAGCGGACCAACAACAAAACAAACTCTGCTCGAGCGCAAAAGGACCCACTCGTGCGAACCACCAAAAATCTAGGCAACAAGGAATGGGACCAAGGCTTAACCAACCTGTTCGAAACAGGCCCAATAAATCCTAAAACTCAAACATAGGGAATTAAAGTATGACAACAAGATATATATACAACAACCAACTCCACGAAATCTAAGTCCGGAATACAACAATCAAAGGAAGGAAAATCGGAATCGCTATAACCTTCCCCCCTTAAAGAATTTCGTCCCCAAAATTAAGTACAAGTTTTCAAAACAAGTTTTCTCAATTACTAACATTATTACAATGCTCAATTCAACAACTCGACCCATTTCCGGTCATCTCACCTCTTTTCAAGAGACAATTTATATCATTTTCCACAACATACATTATAAATATGCATCCCTTGAAATTCCACAAATTTCAATGCCACAATCCACAATTCTATATCATACTCAGTATTCATGATATATTTCCATTTCTACAATACATTCAACATATGCAATGTTACATTAAACTTCCATTTTGAGGCAAGTTTCAAAATATCTCCATAAACCAAAACATATAGAATGTTTTACAACTTAAGACATATATAATGCTCTTAAAGTTCAATAATATTACAAAATCTTATACAAAGTTATGCATTTACAAACAAGTCCGGATATTTCTCACGGACATCTAACTTGCGTTTCCAAGTGGCTTCCTCCACTCCGTGATGTTTCCACAAAAATTTTACCAAGCGAATGGTCTTGCCTCGCAAGACTTGATCCCGTCTATCCAAGATCCGAACCGGTCTCTCTTCATACGAGATATCCTCGTCAACCTCCAAATCGGTCCAATCTAGTACATGGGATGGATCCGGCTCATACTTCTGAAGCATACTAACATGAAACACGTCATGCACTCCAGACAACTGTGGTGGCAAAGCCAAATAGTAGGCAACCTCGCCGATCCTCTCAATGATCTCGAAAGGGTCAATAAACCGAGGGAACAACTTCCCACTCTTCCCAAACCGCATCAAACCTCGCCTGGGTGATATTTTCAGAAAAACATGATCACCCGTCTCAAACGCCAAAGGCCTCCTCCTACGGTCGGCATAACTCTTTTGGCGACTCTGGGCTGTGACAAGCCTCCTACGGATAAGCTCAACTTTCTCCGTTGTTTCCCTCACCAACTCTGGGCCCAACAAAGGTGCATCACCCACCTTAGCCCAACAAACAGGAGACCTACACGGTCGGCCATACAAGGCCTCAAACGGTGCCATACCGATGCTAGACTGGAAACTCTTGTTATAGGCAAAATCCACCAAGGGCAAGTGCCTCTCCCACGTCCCACTAAGGTCAAGGACACAATCTCGAAGCATATTCTCAAGGATCTGAATAATACATTTAGACTGCCCGTCAGTCTGAGGATGATAAGCCGTGTTAAAGGTCAACTTAGTGCCCAAGGCACTCTGCAAACTCTGCCACCACCTGGCAGTAAAACGAGGATCTCTATCTGAGACGATCGTCACTGGGACCCCGTGTAACCTCACTATGTCCCGAATATACAAGTCGGCAAGATGGTCTACCGAATCTCTCATGCGCATAGGGATAAAGTACGCTGACTTAGTCAACCGGTCTACAACCACCCAAATAGCATCATTACCTCGCTGAGTCCTCGGAAGACCTACAACGAAGTCCATAGTGACATGCTCCCACTTTCACTCGACAATAGGCAAGGGTTGCAACAAACCGGCTGGCCTCTGATGCTCGGCCTTCACTTGCTGACAAGTAAGGCACTTAGACACGAAAACTGTCACATCTCTCTTCATACCCCGCCACCAAAACTGGCGACCCAAATCTCGATACATCTTAGTGCCTCCCGGATGCACCGCAAGGCGTGAATGGTGAAACTCTCGAAGTACTTCCTCTCGGCATGACTTCGGCACAAACACGGTCTTGGTATCTCATACTCAGGTTGGGATACACAGACAAACCCTTCTTAGCCTTCCCGCTGGAGATCTTCTCTCGGAGGGATTCTACCTCAAGGTCACCTCACTGTGCCTCTAACACTCTAGTCACAAGTGTAGGTTGCGCAACAACCGAAAACAAGGCCGTAGCCTCAATAGATTCGCCCAGAAGCAAATCAAACTCCCCAAGTGCCCCCAACATCTCCCATTCCCAAATGGCTATGCAAGCTACATCGCTAATGGATTTCCTGCTAAGGGCATCAGCCACAACATTGGCCTTTCTCGGGTGATAGTGCAACCCAAAGTCGTAATCCTCAATAAACTCCATCCACCTCCTCTGCCTCAAATTCAAGTCCCTCTGTGTAAACAGATACTTTAGACTCTTATGATCCGAGAACACCTCGAATCTCTCACCATAAAGGTAGTGCCTCCAAATCTTCAAGGCAAAGATCACAGATACTAGCTCTAGGTCATGTGTAGGGTAATTCTTCTCGTGTATTTTCAACTGACGTGAGCCATAAGCTACCACGTTCCCCTCTTGCATCAACACACAACCCAAACTGTAACAACCCGACCCTCATATATGCTTGTGATATATGTCCGTCCTTTATTCTGTGTTGTTAATGTCTAAGATGAAACCGTACAAGAAAATAAGTTCAAGTAATTATATTGTAATGCCTTGTGGAATGAATTGTATCTGTTAGAAAAGAAACGTATCTGTTACTCCTAGAACGATCGAGTGGAAATCGAGGGCCTTAGCGGCTTAATAAGTCAAAATTGTTCACATATTTGGAACCAGCATAATTTTTAAGTAATATTAAGCACTTCTGTGAAATTTCAATTTCGGGTGTGTAAACGATTGATTTTCGTCTCATTCTCTCTTTAAGGAAATATATAAGTGTTCTTGGTCATTTGACAAGCCAAGGAAACATAACTCTACACTTAGGAATTGAAGAGGTAGAGAGAGAGGGTCCTCAAGAAGGTTGAGATTTGGGCTTAAGGTATGTACATGTTTGTCTAATTTCCATCCACAACCCTTCTTGTCATAATTTATGTGAAGATGTTTCTAAGATCTTATTCCTAAGAGTTGGACTTGTGGTGTTGTAAGTATGAGAAGTAAATGAATAAAATGACCTTACCTTGCATGTTCTAATTCAATTTGAAGTCTCTATGAGAAACCTCCCTCTATGTCTTCAATTGACTTGTTTGAATTCAAGTATATGATATAATTTTATGTTATGAGTTGAGATGTGAGAACAAGTAGGAGTCATGTGAATTGGAGTAAATTTAAGTGGTGGATTTATGATTTGATTTGTTTTACTCAAATGAAAGATGTAAATTGATCCTTGTTCACATGTATTTACATGCTTTGAGCTTATGTATTGGTAATTTAAAGCTAGATTTTTGAGGCCCTAAACATGTCTACTAGGAGTAGAAATGATGCAAAAATTTCGGACCTTTAGTGCAGAATCGCCGCACGTGCGGGGCCTAAGGCCGCACGTGCGGGAACCTCAGCCGCACGTGCGGGAGTCACTGCCGCACGTGCGGGAAAATAGCAAAATTCTGGACTCCAACACTGCAAAAAAAGCACGTGCGGGGCCTCAATGCCGCACGTGCGGGAGGTGTGCCGCACGTGCGGGAGATCCTAGCCGCACGTGCGGCTCAGGGCAGAAAAGTTGGGATGCTCCGTTTTGCGTGTTGGGTCCTCTAATGTTGTCAAAATCTATAATTTATGTTGTTTGAATGTTCGTTAATTTAATCAAAGTAAGTGAACCAAATGTTGGTTTAACAAGGGAAAAAGGGACTAATGTGATCTTTCATGTGTTCATGTGTGTAGGAAACACCTCAAAAGGAAGTGCACCGCCACAATACAGTGAGTAATAGTAGTTCAATGTATCCCTACTCAGTATTTATTATTAATGACGTTGTGACCTTGTAGAAAGTATCATCGTATGATATACTGACGTTATATCTTGACGTTACGAATGTCACTATTAAACTTGTGTTGGCATGAAATGATTGGTATGAAATGACATATCTGCTATAAATAATTTGATACGAAATTGTGAAAACATTGAAAAAGGTTGTGAAGTTGTACACATCTTATATGAAAGTTGTGACTACTGGAATGTATCAAGGCAATTATGAATTTGTGAACCAATGTGGCTTAGTGCCATTTGTGACTCAATGTGGCCTAGAGCCATTTGTGAATTAATGTGGCTAAGAGCCCTAGTGTGAAACTACGTGACCAAGGGTCAATTGTGAATTGTGAACTAATGTGGCCAAGGGCCATCTGTGAATAATGAAATTATGAGGCCAAGGGCCGATGTGTGAAATATGAATGTCACTATTGTGAGCTTGTGGATTAAACAGAACCAAAAGTTTATGTGATGAATTGTAAATTGTGAACCCAAGGACTCTTTCCGAACGTGTGAAGTTCTTAGGCCAGGGGCCACATTATGACAATTATAAACCGATTATGTTGTCCCTACAAGCCGTACAGAGACAGACTAATGGCATGATTGCAGCATTAAATATATTTACTAGCATACTAGTACTATTATTCACTGAGCTTGGCTCACCCTATGTTATGTCTGTTTCTGTAGGTAATCAACCAGGAGGTCGATCTTAGCTCGGCATCGTCATACTTTTGTCAGCCTAGGCACAGCCAAGCTTGGAGTCAGGACCCTACTTTTGTGAAGTTGTTAGATGATGACTCACACTTTTGATATTGGCTTAAGTTGTTATGTACTTAATGATTTTGTTATATACCCCATCTCGAGGTTAGTTTTATATATGCCTGTAAATAACCAACTCTTAAATGCATTTTAGCTTTTAATGTACTTGTTTTGTGAAATGTTTTTGATCCTGGCATAACTTAGTAGCTCAATGGATGTCATACTTTCTGGTTTTTATCAATTATGTTTTATAGCTTCCGGGCAGGCCCCTCTATGGAACCAGGTTAAGTGTCATTTTCTGTTTAGGTCATGCCCAAACTTTTAGGGGCAAGTTAGGGGCGTGACACAAACCCTCTCGTGAGGCATCACAATAAGCTGCATAACCCAAACCTCTCTCCGGAATAATCAAAACTGGAGCGGTGGTCAATCTAACTTTCAACTCTTGGAACGACTTTTCACAAGTCTCACTCCATACAAATTTGACCCATTTTCCGTGTCAATCTAGTCAACGGTGAAGCTAGCCTGGAGAAATCCTTCACAAACCGACGGTAATACCCGGCTAATCCCAAAAAAATACAGATCTCAAAAACACTCTTAGGCTGTGCCCAATCTTGCATTGCCTCAATCTTGGATGTATCAACAGACACCCCTTTCCCGGAAACTACATGGCCTAAGAATTTGACTTCTCCTAGCCAGAACTCACACTTCCCAAACTTGGCATATAGCCTATGGGCCCTAAGTAACTCAAGCACCACTCTCAAGTGTTTCTCGAGCTCCTCCTTAGAAGGTGAATAAATCAAAATGTCGTCTACGAAAATGACCACAAAACGATCTAAGAATTCCTGGAATATCCGGTTCATCAAATCCATAAATACTGCCGGTGCATTGCTGAGCCCAAATGGCATCACCAGAAACTCACAGTGGCCATATCGCGTACGGAATGCCGTCTTCGGAATATCCTCCTCCCTGACCCTCAACTAGTGGTAACCTGATCTCAAGTCTATCTTAGAGAAACAACGAGAACCCTTCAATTGGTCAAACAGATCATCTATACGGGGCATAGGATATTTTTTCTTAACCGTAGCCCGATTCAATTTCCGGTAGTCGATACAAAGTCTCAAGGCACCATCTTTCTTTTTAGCAAAGAGGGCCGGTGCTCCCCACGGCGAAACACTAGGGCGGATGAAGCCCTTATCTAGCAAGTCCTGGAGTTGAATCTTCAATTCACTCAACTCAGCTGGGGCAAAACGGTAAGGTGCCATAGAAATCGGCGCCATGCCGGGCACTAAATCGATCGAGAACTCAATCTCTCGGTGAGGTGGCAAATTGACAAGATCCTCGGAAAAGACGTCCGAGTACTCACAAACCACTCTTGGCAACATAGTCTAGGTCTCATCACACTCACTACTCGAAAGGCTAGCAAGAAGACCACTAAGCTCACTCCGCCCTCGCGGATCATATACCGGTGGCAATACACTACCAACCCTATCCCCCAAGAAATGGAAACAATCCCCACTCAAGGTACATATTGTGACCCTCTGGCGGTAACAATTAATAACTGCTCGGTATGACGATAACCAGTCCATACCCAAAATAACATCAAATCCCGACATAGGCATAACCACAAAAGAAAATGGAAGTCGGCGATCTGCTACCTCTATATCACACCCTCTACACCCTTGTTTCGAAATCAACTCATCCCCAACAGGTGATGCAACACAAATAGGAGATGCTAACTGTGCCAACTCCAAACCCAAAACAGATGCAAATGCAGCAGATACAAAAGAATGGGATGCTCTCGTATCAATCAACACATTAGCAACCGAGTTGCAAAACAAGAAAGTACCTCTCACAACTGATGGAGCCGGTACAAGATCCTGCACGGTAACAGCATACATGCGCCCTGTAGGCCCCTGATCAACCTGCTCACCTCTAGGAGCAAAAGACTGCTGCACAGACTGGGACAATGAAGCCCCCTGATTGGGCCTCGAGGCCTGAACTGACTGAGCTGGCTGAAAACTCTGCCTCTGCCCAGATGTGGCACTCAACTGCGGGCAAAGCCTCTTCAGGTGCCCCGCTTGACCACACTGATAACAAGACAGTGGTTGACCCCTGCCCTGACTCTGGCTCTGCTGTCTAGCTGAAGATGAAGCAGCTCTCTGACCTCCTCCCCTCTGTGGGCAAGCTGGAGCCTGCACTGCCCCTCCAAGAGCCTGCACTGCAAAGGTAGATCTAGCCAAGCCTCCCTGAGACTGCTGTGGGTGTGAACCCCTCTGTCTCCTGCCATCACCCTAACCATCCTGACTCCTCTTGGAGCCTTTCTGCCCCTCTTTTTCCTGCATCATGATCTCCATATGGGCCGCAGCATCAGCCAAACGCCCATAGTCTCGAATCATAGACCCTCCAACTCTCATCTTGAGGCCACGCCTCAACTTCTTCTCAAACTCGACACAACGGCATTCCTTGGACGCCACAAGTTCAGGTGCAAACCTGGACAAACTAGTAAATACAGCCTCAAACTCGGCCACCGAAGAACTCAACTGCAAAAGCTGGCAGAACTGGTCTCTCAGCTTCTCCCTGACAGCTGGAGATAAGAACTTCTCCTAGAAAGCATCCACAAATGCCTCCCAATTACCACCAATCCGACCCTTCGTGTACTTCCACTACTGACCCGCATCCCCCTTCAGCAGGAAAGATTCCAAGGTCACTTTCAATGCTCCGTCCTCGATGCCAAACATCTCAAACGTCTTACTCATCTACTCCAACCACTCGTCAGGCTTAAGTGGCTCCTTCGGATCCCCAACAAACTCGTCCGGGTTAGACCGGAAGAACTCCCTCTTCAGAAAAGAAGGCCCTGCATCCACAACCTGGGCCTGAACTTGGGCCTGAACTGGATTCTCAGCTCTGAGAATGCCCATAGATTCCCTCAAAGCATCGGCTATCCCACGGGCTAAAGCGCCCATGGCCTGCTAACCTGCTGGCTCGGCCACATTGGCCTGGCCAACACCTTCCTGCATTGCCGGAATCTCCTCTTGTATAGGCACTTCCTGCCTCCTAGGCCTACCACACCTACCACCTCGTCTTTGTCCTGACATCCTAATAAAGGTAACAAAAACGTTAGCATATTCACAAATGTGCCGAAGCTATAACACCCGCGTCCTAATACATAGACAACAATAATTCACTCTACGGAAGCACATAATCACATAAGCGATTACGAATTTCATTTTCGGATAATGATAGTCCCGAGGCGTTGCTAGAGTTCCGGTTAGAAATAGCATTGATCAAGTGCTTTTCTGACAAGACTCATAGGAACCCAAGGATTCAATTGACATCCTAGAAACTAAATTCCATACCCATATAGTCACATAAGCATGTTATCAAATAAACACTTGCTATCATACATAAGTCTCTACCAAACGAGACAAACCCATTGTGATACTAATCATTCCCCACGTACCCAAAGTTTTCGAACCCGGTACGCTCTGATACCAAGTTGTAACGCCCTCAAAAAAATACATAAAACCCATCATTCATGACATGCATTTATATAAGAGAAATAACATCTTTCTATTCATCAGAGTAGTTCTTTACAAAAGTATTACATGTTGATATCAAAAGTAAATGCCCTATGGGCTTACAACTTTCCAAGCCAACACTTAGATATAAGAAATGAGTACTAACTCAAATACATATTAAGCCCTTGGCTTGAATTTACATGTAATACAACAAAAGAAAGCAAAACAACAAAAAGGTCTGTCTGCCTCTAGCCTCCCAAGCTATGTCCTTGGAGGTGGCATGCTACCTGTACCTGAAAATGATGTCCCATATAGGGTGAGCCACAGTCCAGCAGAAATATACTAAACCAACTATAAACAAAGACTAAAAGATTAGCAGTTGATAGATGGTCAACACTTATATTCCAACTCATATCATATTACAGTTTCATGACAATCATGTCCATGCTACATTTCCTTTTCCATTTCTCATTCAACTTTAAGTTCGAAAACAAGGCTCAGATCCTGGCCAACCAGTTTAATGAGATTATAATTCATCATTACAATACTTTCAAAAATCATAACGGATACACATTTCGACGCTATATCAGTAACACATAAAATCACTTCCATACTTCACACATGATACACATTTTGGTGATGTATCAAATAAACGTAGAAATACTTCTATATTTCACAATTGATAATGATATACATTTTAGTGCTATATCAAATCAAACAAACACTTCCACACTTCACAAATGATACACATTGTAGTGCTGTATCAATGTCAACAGTTTCCGGTTTAGAGGTCCATCCCCTATCTTCCTCTAAACCGTGGAGTACATCCCCTATCTCCTCTCACACAACACAATGTATATAAATAATTATCATATACATAATCAATCAATACATAAGGTTAATGTATTATTCCAACCGTCATATTCGATGACACATTCAATTGATCAGTTTTAGTTTGCCTAATCATCATGCATTGTCTACAACAATCAAGACTATCCTCCACCGATAGCCCAAAGTAGTTATTTCTAAACAGAAAATAAATGCATCAAATGGATATAATATCGACATTTGACTAGGTGAGTGATAGATAAATCCAACTACACCCTTTAATCGCATACCCTTCCAATTCCATTATTCTAAATTCAATTTCTCAATTCTCAAAATTAATTATACATATTAATTTATCAAACTAATTAGGGCATTTTCCCATAATTCAATCAACAACCCTAAGGTTCCATTTTTATCGATAATCCAACACTTATTCCTTTTTTTTTTCAATGTATTACATACATATGGGTTTATATATATATGAAGACCCCATCTTTTGAAAATTACACAATGACCCCTAACTTTTTCAAAATTACCCAACAACCCCCAACATATCAAAATGCTAAAATTTAAAGACAAAGCTCATAAGATGGAGTAGGATATCCCTACCTCGAAGTTAGAGCTCAAGTGGAGAAGAAGACCAAAACCAAAGTGCTCCAAATCCATAAATTTTCGGATCAAAAGGAAGCCCTCGACGATCAAGACACTTTTTACAAAGGCCAAAGGTGAGGAAGGCACTCTAGCTAGATCAAACCCTAGAGAGAGGGGAGGTTCTAGAGAGAGGAGCTCTCAAAATTGCTTTTGGAAAAGTAAGAGAGAGAGTGAAAGTGTAAAAATGATTCAAAAAGTGCCCATCTGTTATCTGTTATACGACATGTCCGCTCGAGCGGAGAACAGGACGCTCAAGCACAAGAAACTGGACCCGCTCGAGCTCAAGAAGACCCGCTCGAGCATCAGACACAAAAATGAAACACATCCGCTCGAGCGTGAAAACTAGTTCGCTCGAGCGTAGATTTTCCCTTCCCAGAATCTACACCGACAATGTACACCCCGCTCGAGTGCCAACAGACCCGCTCGAGCGCCACATGCTCGAGCGTAAGGAAACCCGCTCGAGCATAAAAATCACACCTACAGAAGTTTTGTAGAGGCATAAGATACTGGGAGTCTGAAATTTCCGCTCGAGCACAAAGGGACCCGCTCGAGCAGACCAACAACAAAACAAACTCCGCTCGAGCGCAAAAGGACCCGCTCTAGCGGACCACCAAAAATCTAGGCAACAAGGAATGGGACCAAGGCTTAACCAACCTGTTCGAAACACGCCCAATACATCCTAAAACTCAAACATAGGGAATTAAAGGATGACAACAATATATATATACAACAACCAACTCCACGGAATATAAGTCCGGAATACAACAATCAAAGGAAGGAAAACTGGAATCGCTATAGATCGGAAATAAAATTTAAGTGAGGGTAACAAAATAATCATTGAAGCTTCTACTTTTATTCTAAAATTTATTGACCAAAAGGCCGATATTTACATATAAAAATATCATAAAAATGTTGTACGTGTCTATTCCGCAGCCCCACATCTAAAACTTTCCAAAAGCTATTTCTGAATTGTATTGTTTCCTGAAAATTGGTAAACAACAATAAGCACATGGCAGAGTGGGAAATATTATGCCAAGAGTATAAGGGACACAAAATAATCATGGATAGTTATGTAACCAAAATATTTAAGATAACTTAGTCTGAACAACTAATCATTTAAGTAGCAAAACTGAGATTATGTAAATAAATAACAATAATCAGGATACAGAACAGAACAAAACAAAAGTCACAGGAGTGATAGTCAGAATAGAGGTACATATTCAATAGGTGGCTCGTACGGATTATAGAGATGGCTCCCACAATAGTGTAGCACTTATCTCCGCACAGAACAGAGGTCAATGGATCCATGACAATAGAGGGTCACAAAGTGACCAAACAGCGCCAATGGTTATTTAAGTCCCCCAAGGTGTGGGACTCCCGTGTTGGTACTTACAAAACATAATTGTTTATAAAATGATAGTCAAATATTTTTTAAAATATAAACAAACATATCCATGGATTTCATTTTAACAAATAGAGTTCAGAAATTAATCCACATAACTAAAATATTAATATAATTTATAATAACCTATAAAACATAACTTGTATAAAATAAATATGGTAAGTCAAAACGTACGTAAAATATATTATGGTAATTCAAGGTATAATATAACTTACCTTACCTTTAATACCTCACATTTTCTTTCCACTATCAAAACTCTCTCAGCTTCTATTATTTTTTTCTTCTTTTTCTTCTTTTCTTTCCCTTCTTCTTCCTCTCTTTTCCTTCATTTTCCTTCATTTCTTTCTTTCACAGGTTTGATCAACTGTCCCTATTTATAGGGAGAAAACCCAATATCTAGCCAACACGTGGCCAGCTGAATCAACCCGCAGATCTGCTTCATAACTTGACCTGATTTGCTTATTATTAACATAGAGTTATATTTATTTTATATTTAAGATAATTACACTTAGGTCTACTTTTCTAATATAACTATACAAATAAAATAATTTTTAATTAAATTACACTCTATCGTATACTAACAAAAAAATTAATTATTTATTTTACTACCACACCTATTATTATTATAATTTATTTACTCTTACTTTTATATTTATTTATTTACTATCTTTAACTCTAATTTGACCCAACTAGTATTATAATTCCATATTTCTGTTAATTTGGTCTCAAATAATAATCCCTAATTAATCCCATATTTAATAATCCAATAATAAATTAGATTCTGTATTTATTATTATTTATTTAATCATATATATTGTCATATACAACTATAATACTAGCATAAAATTTAAGGGACAACTTAAATTTTTGGATTGTTACACTATCCTTTGATTGTTTCACTCCAATTTCGTCCCTAACTCTGCTTGCTCTCTTTGCATTTTGCTGCATTGTTTTTTTGTGAGAAATAGTGTAAACACGAAGTGTGTTCGTTATGCAATTAATTTGTAGTGCTATTATTGTTTGTTGTTGATCATTTTATCCAGAGAGATAGACGCCCGCATTCTGAAAGTATCGTGGAGATGACGAATCTGTCTTAAGGACACAATGTTGAACACTAAATTTGATAATAAAATTTGTTCAACAAATTAATTTAGTAAGTAATTGGTTTACTTTTCCATTTCAACAAAGAAGAAAGCATTTCTCAAACTGTTGTTTAGTAACTAAACAATAAGGGTGTGTTTGGTAACGTTTACGTTTTCAGTTTATATTTACAAAAATTTTATAAACTGGTTTTTGTTTATTTTTTGTTTATTTTTAGAAAAACATAAACTATAAACGCGTTTGGTAATTGACAAAATGTTTAAAAAAATTTAAAAATATAAAAAAGAGTAAGAAATGGCAAGTGATGACAAGTG
Source organism: Camellia sinensis (assembly GCF_055761805.1). Taxonomy (NCBI): domain Eukaryota; kingdom Viridiplantae; phylum Streptophyta; class Magnoliopsida; order Ericales; family Theaceae; genus Camellia; species Camellia sinensis. The sequence goes on along the minus strand of NW_028128989.1, from coordinate 270,856 downwards.
GCGGCGGAAGACGGTGGTGGAAAGTGGTGACGGTGGGTGGTGGGTAGCTAGTGGCGGGTGGGTGGTGGTGGTGGTGGATTGGTGGGTGGGTGACGGTGGCGGGTGGTAGCGAGTGAGTGGTGGTGGCGGGTGGTGGTGACGGGTAGGTGGCGGTGGGTGGTGGGTAGCTGGTGGCGGGTGGATGGGTGGGTGACGGTGGCGGGTGGTAGCGAGTGAGTGGTGGTGGCGAGTGGTGGGTGGTGGGTGGTGGGTGGTGGTGGCAGGCGGATGGTGGTGGCGGGTGGTGGTGATGGGTGGGTGGGTAACGGTGGCGGGTGATGGGTGGTGGTGGCGATTGGTGGGTGGTGGTTGTAGTAGGTGGGTGGCGGATGGCGGGTGGTGGTGGGTGGCGGCGGGTGGATGGTGCGTGGTGATGGTAGGCGGGTGGGTGACGGTGGTGGGTGGTAACGAGTAGGTGGTGGTGGTGGTGGCAGGTGGGTGGTGGTAGTGGTCGGTGGATGGGTAACGGTGGCGGGTGGTCGGTGGTAGCGAGTGGGTGGTGGGTGGTGGTGGCAGGTGGGTGGCGAGTGGGTGGTAGGTGATGGTGGTAGTAGTGGTGGTGGGTGGTGGGTGGTGGGTGGTGGTGGAGGGTGGGTGGCAAGTGGCTGGTGGTGGTAGGTGGCTGGTGGTGGCAGGTGGTGGATGGTGGTGGCAGGTGGGTGGTGAGTGGTGGTGGCAAGTAGGCGGCGGGTGGTGAATGGTAGTGGCGGGTGGTGAGTGGTGGCGGGTAGATGGCAGGTGGGTGGTGGTGGTGGCGGCGGCGACGGCGGCGGCGAGGGGTGGGTGGTGGTGGCGAGTGGGTAGTAGCTGGTGGGTGGCTGGTGGGTGGTGGTGGCGGCGAGGAGTGGGTGTTGGTGGCGAGTGGGTAGTAGCTGGTGGTGGGTGGCTGGTGGGTGGTGGTGGCGGGTGGTGGCTGGTGGATGGTGAGTAGTGGTGGCAGGTGGTGGTAGAGGGTGGGTGGTGGGTGGTGGTGGCAGAAGACGGTGGTGGAAAATGGTAGCGGGTGGTGGCTAGTGTTGGGTGGTAAAAAAAAAAAAACTGAAAACTCAAAATGGAAACACGTTTTTTGTGTTTTGATTTTTTAGCCAAATTTATAAACTGAGACCACTGATTTATAAATCAAAAATTTTACCAAACAAGTTTTTATTTGAGTTTTTAAAATTTTTGTAAATATAAACAGAAAACTGAAAACGTAAGTGTTACCAAACGACACCTAAGAGTTCAGTTCTAGTTTTACCACTTTCAAGTAGAAAAAAAGTTCTAATTTCATTAGTGATTCACCAAAGAAACCAAAGGAAAAAGAGTTATATCTCAAAAATACAAAATTCACCTCAACTTTGCCTCAATGACTTTACACTGGGTTGCATGGATATTTTTAAAATTTCAAATTGAATCTCCACCGTTGGATTGAAGTATGAACTCCTTATCATGTCCATTCAAATAATAACATCAAGCTAATTGATACTATTTAACAAAAAAAAATCTGATTTAGCAAATATCATTTGTTTACGATAAATTTTAAATTGGTATCTATATTCATGTAGTCTAAGCAAGGGCAACCCTATTTTTGTTAATTTAATTAAATTTCCTATAAAAATGATTGGACAAGAGATTTTAAATGTAAGTAGCATGTTTCCTAATTTGTCGAAAAAAAAAAATTAAACCCCTTATACTAATGGCATTGATGACAACATGTTCCAAATTATGGCACACAAATCTTTAGAGCACACCCCTCAAAATTTTGTCTCTCTTAAAATTTTAAATTATTATTATTTTTTTTTTATCAAACTTGCTAAGTTATATACGGAATTCATATACAAAAATATTCCAAAAAAAATCATTATAAGGTCATATTCATTTTAAATGTGAGCCGTACAATATATGAATTAAGTCTAAATCATACAATAATTTTATGGATAATTTTTTATGCACCAAGTCTATGCACATATCTTTACTAATTTTCAGTAAGACAAATACTAAATGCAAATTCACATTCAATTAAATTAAATAAGTATTTTACCATTAGTGATTATTTCCATTATCAAAAGTGAGATTGGTAGAGATATACAATCATTTAGTGATTATGGAATATTATTATTTTTATTGATTTTTTTTTTTTTTTATCATTTTATAATACTAAAGCGTTAAGGATAAAATGGGACAATAGTTATTGAGGAAAACAACAGTATTACGATAATCATAATAAAATTTGCCAAAATTTTTGCTTTTAAGCACTGCTGTTAACAATGCATTAAATGATTATATCTCTACCTATCTTATTTTTGGTAATGGATATGAGTTTTGCTAACAGGTGCTCATGAGACAAGAAAAAGACAGAATAATTGAAAAATATAAGGCATTTTTTATTGAAATTTTAATGTATTTTTTTATTAAAATCAATACACTTTAAACACTTTTACTTATTTTCAAGACACTTTCAACTTAATTCCAATATTAAGCATTTTGTTAATGTGTGCCTTTAAAAAATGTATTAAGAAATTTGAAAGTGTGATACACCTTACATAAAAATGAGTATAATAAAAAAAATGTATAATTGTTTTAAATTTGTTTAACGTGTACCATAAATGCAAACGTTAACAAGACCATAGTTAATATAGGGTTGCTCTTCTTTAAATTGTCTAGATTCTTATAATCTAAATGTGAGAACCATATATGTATGATATGTGACTTTCTCCTAATCTACTCTTTCTCTAATCTACTCTTTATATTGGTGGTCTAATTTAACTCATTATGGCCTCGTTTTGGATCCACTTTGGGTTCGTTTGAGATATGAGTTGATTTTTTAATTTTTTGATTATTTTAGTATAAGGTTAAAAAGTCTCGTTTGAAATAGACTTTTTGACTTTTTTTACTTTTGTAAGAGAAAAAATGAAATGATTGTGGTTTAAATGTGATATTTTATCTTATTAAGTTAAAAAACCTATTTTATCTTTTTGTGACTATTTTATCTAAAACACTACATTTTAACTTATGCCAAACGAAGGCTTATGGACCCGAACCGTTCAGAATTTAGTGCATCATTTAATCCAATATAAATAGCCACATATTTAGATCACATTTTAAAAATAGACTACTTATTTATTTTTATTTTTTAAATGTGACCTAATTATGTGGGTACGGATATTTGGTCAACTTAGTTTTTCTATATGGATGATCTACTTGAAAGATACTAAAAATTGACTGATGTGAATTTTTGGAAAGAACATTTGGGCTAAAATAGTTATATAAGACAAAATAGGTTATTTCAGTCAAATAGGACAAAATGTCGTATTCAATCCATAATCATTTCATTTTTTTCTCTCACAAAAGTAAAAAAAAGTCAAAAAGTCAATCCCAAACAAAATTTTTTAACCCCAAATTAAAATAGTCAAAATAATAAAAAGTAAAATCACATCTCAAACGAACTCAAAATGAACTTGAGGTGAACCTTATGGGCTAAACTAGATCCTTCAATCCAAATAGGGGATAGGAGGAAAACTGAATCCATAGTTGTGAGTTTTTTTAACGATTGCATTAAGAGTTTTAATTAGTAAAATTTAAAATAATTGTACATTTTTACAAAAACATATATTTATAAAAAATATATATATATATATATATACACAATTATTTTACTTAATAACAAATGCTCTTATTGTCAAGGCTCCCTGAAAATTGGCTGAACAAAAAACAGTTACATGGAAATAACAATTTCTCTAATTTGATAAAAAAAAAAAAAAAAGATTAAATGTACATGCGCTCATTAAATTTATATTTTTTTAAATTGATTCATTAAATGTATTCCTGAGAATCCAAATTTTCAAGAAGACAATTAAATGTCGGCACTTAAGTTGTTTAGGCCAAATTTGACAACTCAAAAATAATTTATCTTTTTATTTTTTTATCTTTTTTTCATCATATCATATTTTTAATTTTCTGCACATCTTTTTATAAAAAGATAAAAAGTGTACTTATTTAAGTCATCTCAAATAACCTTTAGTATCATTAAAAGAATCCTATTAACTATATTAATTTATATTTACTATATTAATTTAATTAAAGTTCCTTTAAGATAAATATTAAATTTATGGGATTTTTATTGATAAGTCCAATTTAGAAATGTTTTAACCCAAGAAGTCCATGAAGGAATTTTTTAACCCATTTAGTCCCATGTATGTATAGTTTTATTCCATAAAGTCCATTTTCTTGATTTACACTATTTTCATGGACACTTATGCCCTTATATTTAATTTTGATGCCCTTATAAATATTTTTTCAACGATTAGCAATTTAATGATGTGAACATTAATATTTTTAAATTCACATTTATAGGAATGTAAATTGGCCCGCGGCCGGCTCGAAACCCGCCCGCGAGCCAGGGCGGGCCCGGCCCGTTGACAATGTGAATATTCACATTGACATGTTAAAATTCATATTAATAGGAGTGTAAAATTGGCCCCCGTCTTGTGGCGGGGCGAAACCCGCCCGCGGCCCATGGACGGCCCGGGGCGGGCCCGGTCCGGCCCGTTGACAATGTGTATATTCACATTGGCATGTTAACATTCACATTAATAAGAGTATAAAATTGGGCCGCGGCCCATGGGCGGCCAAAAGCCCGTCCGCAGCCCGGGGCGGGCCAGGCCCGGCCCGTTGACAATGTGAATATTCACATTGACATGTTAACATTCACAATGATATGAGTGTAAAATTAGCCCGCACCTCGTAGCTGCCCGAAACCCGCCAACGGCCCGTGGGCAGGCCCGGCCCGGCCTGTTGACAATGTGAATGTTCACATTGACATGTTAACATTCACATTGATAAGAGTATAAAACTAGACAATAGCCCAGGGCGGGCCCGACTCGGCCCGGCCCGGCCTGTTGACAATTTGAATATTCACATTGGCATGTTAACATTCACATTAATAGGAGTGTAAAATTAGCCCCCGTCCCGTGGCGGCGCGAAACCAGCCCGCGGCCCATGGGTGGCCCGAGGCGGGCCCGGTTCGGCCCGTTGACAATGTGAATATTCACATTGACATGTTAACATTCATATTGATAAGAGTATAAAATTGGCCCGCGGCCCATGGACGGCCAAAAGCCCGCCCGCTGCCCGGGGCGGGCCCGACCCGGCCCGTTGACAATGTGAATATTCACATTAGCATGTTAACATTCACATTGATAAGAGTGTAAAATTGGTCCATAGCCCGTGGGCGGCCCGAAGCCCGACCGCAGCCCGACCGCAGCTTGAGGCGGGCTTGGCCCAACCCGTGACAATGTGAATATTCACATTGACATGTTAACATGCACATTGATAGGAGTGTAAAATTAGCCCGCGCCCCGTGACTGCCCGAAACCCGTCCACGGCACGTGGGCGGCCCGGGGCGGGCCCGGCCCGGCCTGTTGACAATGTGAATATTCACATTGACATGTTAACATTTACATTGATAAGAGTGTACAATTGGCCCGTGACCCGTGGACAGCCGGAAGCCCGACCTCGGGCCAGGGCGGGCCCAGCCCGTTGGCAATGTGAATATTCACATTGACATGTTAACATTCACATTGATAGGAGTGTAAAATTGGCCCGCAGCCCGTGGACGGCCCGAAGGCCGATCGCAGCTCAAAGCGGGCTTGGCCCGACCCGTGACAATGTGAATATTCACATTGACATGTTAACATTAACATTGAAAGGAGTGTAAAACTTGTCCGCTGCCCGAAGCTCGCCCGCGGCCCGGGGTAGGCCCGGACCCAAACTCGGGCCACCCCGGGCCGCCCACGGGCTTCGGGCCGCCCATGGGACGCGAGTCAATTTTACACTCTTATCAATGTGAATGTTAACATGTCAATGTGAATATTCACATTGTCAACAGGCCGGGCCGGGCCTGCCTCGGGCCGTGGCCGTGTTTCGGGCAGCCACGGGGCACGGGCAAATGTTACACTCTTATCAATGTGAATGTTAACATGTCAATGTGAATATTCATGTTGTCAACGGGCCGGGCCCGCGTCGGCCCGGGGCCGGGCTTCGGGCTGCCCACGGGTCACGGGCTAATTTTACACTCTTATCAATGTTAATGTTAATATGTCAAAGTGAATATTCACATTGTCAACGAGCCGGGCCGAGCCCGCCCTGGGCAGCGAGCGGACTTCGGGCCGCCCACGGGTCACGGGCCAATTTTACACTCCTATCAATGTGAATATTAATATGTCAATGTGAATATTCACATTGTCAACAGGCCGGACCGGGCTCGCCCCGGGCCGCCCATGGGACGCGAGTCAATTTTACACTCTTATCAATGTGAATGTTAATATGTCAATGTGAATATTCACATTGTCAACAGGCCGGGTCGGGCCCGCCCCGGGCCGCCCACAGGCCGTGGGCTAGTTTCGGGCAGCCACGGGGCGCGGGCTAATTTTATACTCTTATCAATGTAAATGTTAACATGTCAATGTGAATATTTACATTATCAACGAGTCGGGCAGGGCCCGCCCAGGGCAGCCCACGAGCGGCAGGCGGGTTTCGGGCCGGTCACAGGCCGCGGGCTAATTTTATACTCCTATCAATGTGAATGTTAACATGTCAATGTGAATATTCACATTGTCAACGGGCCGGGCCGGGCCGGGCCGGGCCCGTCCCTACCCGGGCCTAGGCCCGGGCTTTGGGCTGCCCACGGGTCATGGGCCAATTTTACACTCTTGTCAATGTTAATGTTAATGTTAATGTTAATATGTCAATGTGAATATTCATATTGTGAACGGGTCGGCCCAGGCCCGCCCCAGGCGACGGGCTGGTTTCGGGCCGCCCACGGGCCGCAGGCCAATTTTACACTCCTATCAATGTGAATGTTAACTTGTCAATGTGAATATTCATATTATCAATGGGCCGGGTCAGGCCTATTTTTTTGGCTTGTGGGCCGGCCCGGCCCGACTTGAATTTAATTTTTCCGGGCACCCACAAGGATCGACATGAGCCGAGCCCCTACACATTGACGATATAAACATTTATATTGACGGTGTGAACATTCACATTAAGGGTATTTTGGTAATTATGTCACCTATAGGACTTATTGAAACATAAGAAAATAATGTGAACTAAATGGAACATAAGTAGATGAAAATGGTATTTTGGTCTTCTTATCTCAAATTGGATCTAATGGAATAGTCAAAAAGAATATGGGTTGGATAGAATAAAGCTCTTAGAAAATGGATTTATCAAAAAAGCTCCCTAAATTTATTCATACTCAAATTGGTGGTACTACATGCACCAATTGATGTACTAACTAATATACCAACATATTTTATGTCATTTTTATTGACCCCACCTATTATACAAATTACAAACGGTGGTGCTACATGCACCAATTAGTGATTGGTGCATACGACATTATTCAATTATAAATATCCAAAACCTCTAAAATTATGTCACATCATCTGTTAGTAAACCAATTGGTGCATATAACATTATTCTACTCAAATAGAGTTGATTAATCATTCTAATGTATGATTATGTTCTTACTCAATAATTTAATTCGAGTTATTCTAAGGACCCCAAATGAATTATCAAATATTCTACAAAACCTCTCACATGGGAGCGGGACCCACACAAAATCACATGTGTGTGGGTCCCACACCCATGTGAGAGGTTTGGTAACACCCATGTGATAGGTTTGGTAAGATATTTGTGTGGGTCGTACTCCCATGTGAGAGGTTTTGTAAGATATTTGATAATTCATTTGGGGTCTATAACATTTTCCATTTAATTCTATCAACAAATATTATCATTATTATTGAGCATTGTTTCATTTATCATTAATGATTATTTACACTCAACCATTAATGGTAAATTGTGACAATACATAGTGTGAAGATAACAATTAATATACATAAGATAATATACTTAAAAAAAATGTTTGAGACATAAATAAATTATCAAATATTTTACGCAATAATCATATGGGTGTGAGTCTTATGTAATGTGAATCTCACGCCTATGTGAGTATTGTATAAAATATTTAATAATTTATTTAAAATTCTTCACCTTGCTCATATACTTTTCTAAAAAAAAATAAAAAAATAGAGATAATACTTAGTAATAATAATAAAACTTGGCAATATAACAGAATTTAATAACGGATGCCATCTCTTAACGAAGTATTAAATGGTTGTAAATTCGCCCCCTTATCATAATTTTATTAGAAATCTACAACCATGGTAAGAATACTTGCTAATAATGGTAAAATACTCATTTAATAATTATCCATAAAATTGTACGGTTCATATATTGTACGGTTCACATTTAAAATGAATATGACCTTATAATGATTTTTTTGGAATATTTTTTGTTAGATTTTATTCTTGGCAACCCCGTTTGACAAAACTCCTTTCAGTTGTATTTATTTTCGCACTTTTATTTCAGTGAGACTATGAGTGTTTAGATGCGAATCCAACCTGAATTGTGCCTTTCAGAGAAGTTTGTGATGCTAATGCTTTCAAGATTGCCACTTCGCTGATTATGACGGGGATCGAGCTGCCCGGTCAGCTCGCGGGGGTCCAGGGGGCAACGCCCCTTGGCGGGTCCAGGGCAGCGCCACGGCGGGGTCGAGGGGCAGCGCCCCTTGTCCGCTCGAGCGGGCATTCCCCCGCTCGAGCGGAGAATCCCTGGATCCAGCAGTTTTGGTCACCTGCAAAAGTACTGAGATGTGTGATTTCGCGCTCGAGCGGGTTCTCTAGCGCTCGAGCGGACCTCTGTTATATTTCGCGCATATTTTGCTGAAGACGCTCGAGCGGGCTGTTGGGCGCTCGAGCGGAGATCGCGGGACAGATTCTATAAATTCGCGTGTTGGGTCAGATTTTAGGATTACTACTCCAGATCTTCTTTTTGGGTTCTAGGGTTTATATCTGGGGATACTTTGTGAGTTTTCTTTGATGTTTTTATTGAGTATTCAACTCATGGTTTAAAGAGAGTACATCGAAGGTTGTGTTTTGTTCTACAAAAGAGAGAGTTGTTCTTTGGTGGATTCTGAAGAATTCGAGCCTGAAGCTTTGGTGGATTCCAAGGTGGCTCATCGTAAAGACAATTCCGAGGTGAAGACGGGTTGGAAGAGGCACATAGAGGTTGGTTCAATTAGGCGTGGATTCGCTAGGTAATTGAGAGTATACCTGTGTAATTCTTTTAAATCTTCTTAGTGGATTGTTTTGTGGCTGTTGCCCGTGGTTTTTTTATCACAGTTGGAGGTGTCCAATTGTGATTTTTTCCACGTTAAATCGTTGTGTCTCTTTGCCTTGATTGTTTGATTGGGATTGTTATATTCTACATAAAATTGATACATAATCACAAATCAACATCTAGGGAATTTCTAGATTTTTCATTTTTGTATATGAATTCCATATATAACTTAGCAAGTTCGATCAATAACAGCCTCCTCCCCCCCTTCCATTTCAACAATGTCCGACCACTTAATCTGAAGCAGGTTGAACGCTGAAGTGCAGGAGTGGATATTTCCACTTGAGCAAGTTCAATGGGTACCAGATCCTCCCTCGAAACCCCCAACATATTTGCAAACAAATGGTGTTGAGCCTAGCCCGCAGGTCCTCAATAGCCTGAGACTGAGAAATTACCACATCCGAACGCCGATTTAAAATCCTACCTCTAGTTGAACCTCGCTCATCAGGACCAAGAGCATCCATCGCAACAATTTTTGATCGAAGGCCCTCCATAGAAGCAGCGAATGACCTCGAACTAGGGCAAAGACTCCCTTCACCCCCCATGAAATTTAAAGTAAGTACAGTTAGTTTGACACATTTGATGTAATTATATCATTCTGCTATCCTTAAACGTTTAAATTTGTATAGAAGTTAAATTCATTTTCTTTTATTAGACGTATAAATAAAATAAAATAAAAATGATGCTATCATGTCTTTCTTGTTAAAATGTATATTTATTTTTATTTATTTTAATTATATTACTATTTATATTAGTTTCAATATTTTAACTATACTAAAAAAATTTATTTAATTATATAAAAAAAGGGTAAATACTAACTAGTATTCCCTAAGTATTGTTTAATGTTAAAAAAGTGTGTAAAAGTGTCTTAAAGATATGTGAAAATATTAAAAAAAAATTTATTGATTTTAATAAAAATGTATTGAATTTAATAAAAGCTATCTTGTATTTTTAAAGTTGTTTAATATCTTTTATTTGTGCCCTAAAAGTACTTGTTAGCAAGACCCATAAAAAATATATGATTAATTATATTTTTTTAGGTGAGTGTAATTTAACCTTTTAATAATTTGAGACAATTACTATTTACTATAATTTTTAAAAATAATTTCAGATCAGTTATAAAATTTATGTATATTAATAATTAAAATTTTTTATTTTTTTTTATAAATTTAGGTCTCGTTTAAAAATAAGTTATATTATTAATTTTTGTCTTCTTATAAAAAAATATACAAAAAAATAAAATATAATAATATAATAATTTATAATGACTTTTTAACTTTTTAATTAAAATATATAATTAACAAACAAGTCCTTATAATTATTTATAAAACTACTAAAAGCATGAAGAAAAAGCTTCTGCGTGTAACAACTGATATTCTCTGTTTGTTTTACCCAGCCAAATCAAACCCCTTAGAATATACCACCAGCGTAACAACCAAACACAGATCCCCCTTCACTTTTTCTTTTCACTTCAGTATATCTACACCTACTTAAAATGTGGGGAATATTTCATTTGTTCAACTATTTTATTACACACAGTCACACAATTAATTAAACCATCTTTTTGTTAAACTCCAACATAATTAACTTCAAATCAAAAGGAACTATAGATACTCATCTTTTCTTCTTTGATTTCATATATAATAGGGTAAATTATATCATTAGTCCCTATGGTTTAAGTGAGGTGTCACTTTAATCCTCATAATTTCAATTTAAACAATTTGGTCCATACTTTTTACTTTTGTTGAAATATGGTCTCTCCATAGTTTGTTTTGAATTGTATTTTGATCCCTTTAGTTTTGTGTATGATTTTTTTTGTTCAAAATGTTAGCAATGTATTACCACTACAAAAAAGTAAGGTTTTAGAGACCAAAATTTAGGGACAACACTCTCTATACAGTGTACTATAAACAAATCTGACCCTAAGTTAATACCCTATTGTTTCACATTTTATCAAATTAGCACATCGACTTGACAAAAGATAAACTATTAACTCTGCAACTAATATCTAATTTTTAAAAAATAATTTCTCATTATTGTTTAAGTTCATGTATAATAACCAAACCAAATCTTAAGTTCCATAAAATAAGATTGGCTACATAAATCATTCTTCTTCATTTGGCTCTATCAAATGCTATTTGGTTAATTCAATTAAGGAAGTTCATGTCTTTATTTACTATACTATCCCATGTCAATTTACGTTTACCCCTTTCCCTAACATTTCCATCTACCGTAACTTTATCATATCTCCTCACTATTGCCTCTATTGGTGTTCGTTGTATATGACCAAACTATCTTAATTTGTTCTTTCTCAACTTATCTTCTATCAGTGATACTCTTACCCAATGATAGACACAGGAGGGCGATCGCCCCCCTATGATTTCAAAAACACCATTTATTATAGTAGTGTTAACTACAATTATTTACATATTATAGAGACTCTCCCCCTCTACATTTTTTTTCTTTTAGACAAATTTTAAGCAATTGTCACTCTGTAGGTATGAAACATAAGATCAACATATAATATTAAAAAAATATAAAATAAAAATTGTTTCGTATAACGAATGTTAATTATAAGTTCAAATTTCTAAAGAATCGAATAAGGTATTACCTAATTACTTAATCACGTTCATTGATAAAGACATTAGATGAGATCTTAATATCAGTTCTATCATAGACATTTTAATAACATAAACTAATATTGAGCACAATAATTCAAGATACCGCACTTTAATATATAAATTGTTTTATGGTTGCTATTTTTTGTAACTAAATGTGACTACAAAAAAACATGTGATTTATATATATTTTCATCTTATTTTCACTTTTTATAGTAGTAGAAATTGATATTATAATTCATATTTTCTTTTTAAAAATTTTGTTCGTATATATATGTTCGCCTTCTATCTAAAAATCCTGAGTTCATCTCTGCTCCTACCCATTCATGAATATATTCATTCTAATCTTGCCATGCATCCACTTTAGCATCCTCATCTCAGTAATATTCATCTTATCTACATATTATTTTTTAGTTTCCTAACATTCTGTCTCATTCAATATCGTTGGTCTAATAACCGTTCTATAAAACTTTCTTGTTAATCTAATGGGTATTGTATGATAAACGAATAAAGTGACACCTCACTTAAAAAATTAAGGTTGCGATTGGTAGAGTTTTGTAAATATGATTTGAGAATATGAGTTGTATTTTGAGTTTGTGAGTTGTGAAATTATGATTTAAGTGTAGAAAATTTGTTTGGTTATGGTTTTTGAATAGAGTGTTGAATTGAGTTTTGAAAGTTTGATGTGACATGTGAAATTAGAAAATTTGTTTGGTGATGAGTTTTCAAGACTTAATTCAACCTACAATTAAATTTTTTTGGGTATAAATTCTATTTTTTTTTTTGGTAATTCCTGAACAGTAGTGCATTCAAGTTTATAAATTTTAATTAAAAAAAAAACATCCATAGTTTGTGTATGAATTTCTTGATATTGACTTTTGGATATGCTATTTAATGTTGTGTTCTTTTTTGAGATTTTAGTTTCATGGTTTATATATGAACTTTTCTTTAATGTTCTAACTTTTTGTTTTGTGTCCAATGCTTTTAAGTTTTTTTTTTTTTTTTTTTTTTTTTTTGGGTTTTGGCTATGGTTTTTTTATTTTTTTGTATAAGTCTCTTTGACTGTAATTGTTTTATGTTTTTCCATTAATTGATTATTATTGTCAATGGGAGGATTGAATTCAGTTAATGGCAGAATTCACAAAAGAGTCCAACGTTGAAAGAGGTAGTGGAGCTTACAGAGACTTCATTAAGGACTTGCGTGTTGAATTACGAGAGACCTTTTCACACAATATTCCTGTACTTCCCGCTCAGCAGAATCCACCCACTCGATGGTTCGACATCATACTGCAAACCAACAATCATTGGATTAAGCTGAGGATTCAACGGGACAACCTTTACTTGAGGCCTACCAAATGGAGAATTCTGAGTGGTTGGAGTTCGGGCATACTTCTCTTACTTCTCCACATCTAATTCCCGGATCCACGTTCTTGGGTTACGATGGCCACTACAATGCCCTGGAACGTGCTTCTGAGAAAGGTATGAACAACATAGCCCTTGGCCGGATCGAACTCGCTCATGCCGTAAATGGTCTGGCTACCCCCACAATCTCCTCTGCAAATCGCGCGACGTAACTGATCATCATGATTCAAATGATTTGTGAATCGATTAGATTCACCCGTATCTCTGCCCTTCTTGTTGCCACATTCAGCAATAACAGTTCTTCACCACCTCTTGATTGGATGCTGACACTAGTGTGTGTAATCGGGGGCTCCTCTCTACCAGATTGCTGGAAGTCGATGCTGATCACACTTCTTTCTTCAAACTTTTGCAACCTAGCGATATGAATATCGTGTCCACTCTGGATGCGGTTGCCGCACTTGGCATCTTGCTCAGAAGCGTCTAGGAATCAGAGGAGCCCTTTAGAACCAGTGTTGAGTGACGATGATGCTGAGACTAGTGACTCTAGGGAGGCAGTGATTCCACAGTCTGAGTCCTCCGAGGGTGGAGATGATGGTGACTCGAGATCTTAGAGTAGAGGTGATACTGAGTCAGGCTCTAGAGCAGAGAGCAGTGATGATTCCGGCTCAGATTCTGGGACAAATTCAGACAGCGGCACTGACAGAGACAGTGCCCCTGAGTCCTCTCCTCAGAGGAAGAGGGCTTCTCGAGCCTGAGGCGACCAGCGCTGATTTTTGTATTTTTGCTCAGTTTCTTTTGTTTTATAGCATTAGCACATGTATAGCTTTAGGAAGTTCTGTTTTGGTTTAAAACTTGTACTCCACTGTTGTAAAAAGCCATGATCGAAATAAAATCAGTAGTTTTATGAAAAAAATGTGCTGTCATTTTTTTGCATCATGAGCACCATATATGCATGAAATGGACAGGGAATTGAAATTGCCAAGAGTGTTTGATTAAAACAAGACGCTTAATCGGGTAACCAACCAACCAACAACCAAAATACAAAATGCGATATACAACTCGATAAGTAACACAACAACAACTCGATAAACAAAACAATTCAAATACAACTCAACAAGCTTGATAAAACCAAAAGGACTTAAAAAAAGACCTTAAAACACACAAAGAGCAAAAAAAAAAAGGCATGCTTCCAACAATGTTTAGCACAAGGATGGGCGGCATATTTGAGAGGAAGGGTGCCGGTCAAAGGAGAAAGGCTATCGGCCATCAATGTGGCCTGTCGGCCATCAGCAGTGGCCTGCCGGCCACCAAAATGAAGAACCTCCAGATTGTTGGCACCTAGCTTCCACTCACTGCCTTATCTTCTACAAAAGGTTGAACTTCATAATTTCTTCATTTCAACTGCGAATTCTTCACAAATGGAGCCATTTTTTGCCGAAAAGCTCTCAGATTGGATTGTAACTTTAGATGGCTCGGAAAAGATGAATTTTTGAGGTTTCGGCATAAATGCACTTTTTTCGCTGAGCCATTCTCTACTTTGTTTTCCGTTCCTTCATGCCGCGGCTAGATGCTGAAACCCGATTCCACACGTCTTTAGCTACGGGGGAGAAGAGATATGCCCGACAATTGAAGAATTTCAGGCTCTTATAGAATCCCAGCGCGATGAGGAAATCATACCTCAGCTTCGTTTCGGCCACATCCAAAGCTTTGGAACGGATGTGTGGGCTCACAATTCATGAGTCTCTATCCTTGGTCCACGATCGAGAGCTGGATATTCCTAGTCTGATTCATCAATTTTCTGATGTTGGCGACCGAGGTAATCTTGTTTGGCAGGGTTTTAGGCAACACGCCATTTGCTTGTGTATGCTGGCAAATTTCTTCCTTGCCCCTTGTTTCAGCAGGTCTAATATTCGGCTAATTGAAGTGGCCCAAGGTTTGAAAGAGGGAAAGAGTTGCATCGGCTTGGTGCTGGCTGAGACTTTGATAGGCCTAGACACCTTCCATCGGCGAGAGACCACCAAATTCGCAGGGAGTCCACTACTTCTTCAGGTAATGTTTCCCATCTTTTCTCGTATGTGTTTCTCACATCTCTCGACACTCATGCTCTATTTTTCTCTCAAAGCCCTTTTCTCACTTTTCTCTCAACTTATATCTCTCTATTCTTTAATCTCTCTTTTCTTTCATCCCTTCCCAGGTGTGGTTAATGGACAAGCTGAAGGTAGTGGACTATTGCCCCTCATACTCAGCTTGAGCATACTTCTTCCGCCAACAACTAGTGGATTTCTCGAATGAGGGATGGTGGTGCCACTTGATGTGCAACAAGTCTGCTGCTGGCATCGCTTGGTGTTGCCCCTGGCTTAATCTGACCAAAATGAGCTACAACATGACTCGACAACCTCGTATTCAACTGATCGGCCTGACACATTGTGTATTCTACTTTCCGTTCCGGTTTAAATGTAAGTTTGGACATGATCAGACTTGCCTAGAGGAGGGGGTAGAAAACCCAGCTTCATTCCCCATCTGAGGTTCACATTTGGCTAGGTACCTCACTGCTTAGAGGACGAGAGTGCTTCTGGCCCCTGCCCCTAGTTTTAGTTGTGCCCTTTCTAGCGAGTGCCTGACTTGGCTCGAAGAGGGGAATGCAGGAGCACCTGACGTATCTATGCCCCTGGTTTGTTATTTTGATCTTTTCTTTTTTAAGTTTTACGAATGTAATAAAAGCAACTTTGATTTGTATCAAGAGTTGGAGAACTTTGTATTGAAATCAATGAAATTAAGGTTGTAAGCATTGAAAATTTTCCTTTTGGTCCAAAAATGGTCTAAGTTGTAAGAACAGACAAAGATGACTTGACCAGACACATAGATAGGACAATTGATTTGGAGGTGTTTACGGCTGAACTTCAGGATGAAGTTGCTTACGTATCCCGAAGATGGGAATCAGGCCTTATGTAGTTCGGTTCAGGTTCACTCGAGTATTAAAACTATCCTTTTGCGCTTTAACTTGTGCCAAGGTTGCCCTTTAGGATTTTCAACCTTACGAGCTCAGTTTTTCTTTATTTCCAATTTTTCATGCTCTAATTTTCGCCTAGGTTGCCCTTTCAAGTTTTCGGCCTAACGAGCCTCTCAGGGACAATATTTCTTCAACCTATCCATGTTGATCAATTAGGAAAATTCTAGGCCATCCAGGTCCATGAGAATAACAGCTCCACCCGACCAAATAGTTTTGATGATGTAAGGACCAGTTCAATTGGGTCTGAACTAGCCCCTAGGGTCATGGATGGGAGCTCGATTGTCTTTCAGCACCAAATCCCCCTCTTTGAGATTGTGGGACTTAACTTTCTTGTTAAAAGCCCTGACAATCCTGCGTTGATAACCCTGAACATGGTACAATGCTTTCAGCCTTCTCTCATCAAACAACATCAGTTCTTTGAACCTGTTTTGCTGCCAATCCACCTCTGCTATCTAACACTCTACCATAACTTGCAGTGACGGGACTTCTATTTCGATTGGCAGAACAGCTTTCATCCCATAGACAAGAGAATAAGGAGTTGCCCCTGTAGACGTCCGGATTGAAGTTCTATAGCCCCAGAGTGTGAATGGCAATTTGTCTGGCCAGTCCCTATAGGTCTCAACCATCTTCTGCAGAATATGCTTAATGTTCTTGTTAGCGGTCTCAATAGCTCCGTTGGTTTACGGCCGGTATGTAGATGACTTATGAAAATCCACATTGTATTTCTCCAACAAGTCGATCACTTCCTTTTTGAAGTGGGAACCAGTATCTGATATAACCTCGTTTGGGACCCCATAACATCAAATGATGTTGTTTCGAATGAACTTATCCATACGTGATACTTTCAACACTACATAAGACAGAGCTTCCACCCACTTTATAAAGTAGTCAATTGCCACCAGAATGTATTCATGCCCATTTGACCCTTTCGGTGTGACTGCGCCGATGAAATTGATTCCTCGGACTGAGAAAGGTTATGGTGAAGTCATGTTGTACAACTTCGATGACAGGATATTCATGCGATTGGCATGAATTTGGCATTTGTGGCATCGTTGAACAAAATTGATACAATCCTCCGCCATAGTGGACCAGTAGTAACCGTGTCTGAGAATCTTCGGCTAACATTACCCCATTAATGTGTGCTCCACACTCTCCTCCATGGATGGCCTCCATCAGACGCCTTGATTCTGCTGGTTCGACACACAACTTGTGCATTCCCAGATGACCCCTCTTATACAGTTTACCTCCGCAGATGATAAACTGAATAGCTATTCTCCGTATTGCCCTCTTGTCTTTGGCATTTGCCCCTGGTGGATGAACCTCATTTTCCAAGAAGTTCCAGATATCATAGTACCAAGGGTTTTGATCTTGCGCTTCATCTATTGCACCAATAGTCTCGTAGGCCGGCATATACCTCTGCCCAATGATGATCGGACGCATCCCGACTCGAAGCGAGATGTTTATCATGGATGATAGAGTTGACAAAGCGTCAGCGAACCTGTTGTTCTCTCTCAGTGGATGCGTAAAAGTTAATTTTTCAAACCAAGGAATTTGAACGTCCAGGGTCTGGTAATAAATCTTCATCTTTTCTTCTTTAACCTTCCAGTCTCCATTTGCTTGAGAAACAACTAGGTTCGAGTCCCCGATGATGTCTAACCTTTTTGCCCCTAGTTCTAGGGCGGCTTCCAAACCAACGATACACGCCTCATATTCTACTTCGTTGTTAGATACCTTGAACTGGAGTTTGAAGGCTAAAGGTAAATGGGAATTGTCGGGTGCAATCAGCAACACACCTATCCCATAACCGTACTGATTAGACGCTCCGTCAAAGTACATTGTCCAAATCTCTTCCTCGACCTGTAGAATAGCTTCATCGGGCAATAAGTAGTCTACCATTTCATCCCCTTCTACTGGGTGATCTGCCAAGAACACCGTTACTACTCTCTCCTTGACAGACTTGCGAGTAACATACTTTAGATCAAATTCAGAGAGAAGAAGCAACCAACGAGCTAGCCTACCCGTAAGCGTTGGTTTCTCAAAGAGATATTTGATGGGATTATAGAGAAGTGGTTTGGAAATACTCTTGTGATCCCAGGGGACGCTCTTGATCCTCTGCTAGACACTTGAAAAGGAATAAACACTATGGTCGAGGTGACGGAATTAGTACTCCGACAGGCAAGTCAATCTCTACACTCAAGATTACTTGTATTCTAAGTTAAATATAATGGTTCTCACATACCTCTTTCTGGCTGATGTTCTTCCGTTTATATCTTTTCTTTCTTGGGCCTTAGGATTGGACCCATTTTCAATTCGACATTCGGTCTCTTTCGTAGCAGACTACTTTTCACTCGGCCCCTTACCCAACTGGCCTTTTGACCGAATAGGGTAGGAGACCAAATATGTGGGGCGAAGCCGAATACTATATTTATATTCCAACTTTCCAAGTTCATCCATTCGGCCTCTTTACGATTCGTATATTTAGCCCCCACAATTGCCCCTCAAACACCCCACTAATGCCAGTTGGTTGGAGTGTTTGGTTTCAAACTCAAAAAGTCAAGGCTGAAATTCGACGGTTGACCTCATTCCAATGCAGATGTTTGAGCACACGCTTCTCAGTTATCATTTCAACTTCCCGCCCCTTTGTACACTTCTATTTATTATGATTTAAAATTTGGAAGTTTTCCTTCTCGCCCCTTGTTGCTGGACTTCCTTCCAAACTATTTCTACAACTTCTTTTGTTTCACAATCTTCTTCGTCTCTTGTAAGTTTTCTCCCTCTCTGCTCTAAATCCTTTTTCCTGGTTTGTTTTTAGTTTAGAATATATCTATAAAATATAGAAAATGGCAAAACATTTGAAAGATCTCCTCTCTTCGGATCGAATTTTTGGCTTCCGACACCATTTTTCCATTCTTGATGATGTCCGTCTGTCTCTGGTGACAGATGGCACCCTCGATATGGAGAGGGCTAACGAAACCACGATCGTCTTCTCTCTCCTATCAATCGCATAGGGTGGAGTCTGATTCCCCCTTTACCCGCTCCTTAGGGCTGTGCTCTGCCATTGGGGTCTAATTCCTTCCCAACCCAATGTCAACTTCTTTAGAGTCATAATGGGGATTGTAGTGCTAAACCGTTGCCTTAGGATCAACCTCGACATTCCTGCTATTTTGCATTGTTATGCCTTGGCCAAGTCTTCCGGTCGGCATGGTCGTTATTTCCTTAGGGCCAAGGACACCGACCATCAACTAGTGACTATGCGTTCCAGCTCTGGAAAGCGAGTCGATGACGTTATGGTCGTTGTCCAAGGCAACTGGGAATTCGGCGAAGGCGAGGATCGCCTCGATCCTATTCGTAGGCGGTGGGGCGAACCAGGTGGCCGTATAGCCTGTTGTGTTTATTTTTCCTTTTGTTATATTTGTAAAGCTTCACTCTTGAGACCTAATGGTTTTGCTTGTGCAGGAAATGATTTGAAAAAAGTTTTGACCTCAACCGACGACGTCGTTCTTTTGGAGATAAAAGTTGCTTTGAAATACTTCGGCCGTCCAAGCCTTTAGAAACAAGGGAGGGCGGCCCATATTCTGCTTCAATATGAGTCAACGTACACGACTTTCTCAGCAGCAGAAAACATCCCGATTCCAAGGGGCGAGGAGTTTCCAACGACTCTTATTTTGACCAACTTCAGAAACTTGCGCCAAATCGGCTTTGAAGGATCCGACTCGGAGCGCCCAGAAGCGGTCGCTGACGAATCAGGCCAGTCCGAGGCCGAAGTAGATGAGGCTTTAAAGCTAGCATTTGAAGAAGCCGGCCTCAATTCAGCCAACCCTCAGTCCACATCAGGTCGAGGGAAAGGTTACGACGACGTCTTTAACGGATTAGAGGATCTTCCCGGCACGTTCCCTGAAGATATGGCCTACTTGTCACTTACAAAGCTCGCTGAAAATGCCAACGCCGAACAAATGGCCGTGCGACGGAGAGCGGAGGCCATTCGAGCAGAGGCCCATCGATTCGAAGTGCTGTCCGTCGCAGATGTTGAGCCGTCCCTGCCTGTTACGGGGGAGACGATTCAAGTACGAGATGCCGAGTTGGAGCCGATCGTGCCGACAAATGACGAGGCCAAACGACGGTCGGAGAAGCGTCCTGTCGAGGTTGAGGCCGGGGTCTAGAGAAGAGCCTGCCGATAAGCAGCTGCTTTTAGAGGAATCGGATATAGTTGTGCGTTTTGTGGTTCAACCAATGGTAAGGAACATGTCGATCTCCTCTGACGCGTCAACTATAAAAGACCCAGTCGTTGTGCTGAGCCTAGCTTCATCAGTCTCATTGCCGTTTGACAAGGCCACTTTTCGCTCGAAGCCAGACGTTTTAGCAGTAGCGTTAGCCGCTCAATCGGCTCTTCTGGTAAAGATCTTGATCTTGTCTTTCCTTTCTGTGCATATATGTTTGGATTTAACCTCCTGCTCCTGTTTTGCAGATAGTCGAAAGGATAGCCGAGATAAGTTGTTGCCAGCACAACGGCATCGAACGAATTGGCCGTTTATAAACCGAAGTTGAGGGCCAAAGGAGCCATGCTGAGTTTGAGGCCCTGAGGGCAAAAATAGAAGCTACTAGGGCCGAAGCCGAGTTGGAGAGGACCAGAAATGCGGACCAACTTAGATTGGCTGCCGAGCAGAGGGCAGACACGAGCGAAGCTGCGCTCAAGTTAGCCTAAGAGGCAATCGCCAAACTTGAGGCGGACTTGGCAGAATCAAAGGAGGCGAAGGAAGTAGCCGACATTGAAGCTTCAAAGGCGTATGAGGCCGGGGAAGGCGCTGCCCTAAAAAATTACGTGCAAGAAGTCCCCAAATTTGAGAATCGAGAATTCAAACATGGCCGGCTCAAAGTCCTTGCTGCTGCTAATGTGACATTGGCTATGCCAATTCCATACGAGTAAGTGGATGTTGAACCGCTAGAGTCTGATTCCGAGGACTGATTTGGGCGACACTTGTTTTTGTTTTAGGATTTCAAATGTATGTTACAGCTTTTTGTTTGGTATTGCTATAGTCATTTTCATTTCAAATGTTTTTCTTTTTATTTTTGCTAGGCATTTGTATGCGAACTTGTAGCATTTTGTTTAGTAGTTTTTATATGTAAAATGGCTACAATTTTTGCCCAATTTACTTAATGAAAATTCCTTTTGTACTTTGCTGTTAGTTGTGCTAAATTGTGTTATTGATGAATGATATAGTGTTTTGCTATTTTGGATAAAACGTTCATGTATACTTACCGAGTAGATAATTAGGCAATTTTAACTCCAAAAAGTCGAATGCTTGTAGTTCATGGAATGGCTGTGGCACGCATCGATCGGCATCGGGCCTAGATACTTGGCCAATCAGATTAATAAATCTGCCCTTGCCCCAGCCATTGCAGGAACTTCATAATCCAAATGGGACTAGTTCGTGGAATGGCTGAGGCATGGATCGATCAGCATTGGGCCTAGATACTTGGCCGATTAGATTAATAAATTTGCCCTTGCCCCAGCCAGTGCAGGAACTTCATAAGACAAATGGGACTAGATCGTGGAATGGATGAGGCATAGATCGATCGGCATTAGGCCTAGATAGTTGGCCGATCAAATTAATAAATCTGTCCTTGCCCCAGCCATTGCAGGAACTTCATAAGTCGAATGTGACTAGTTCGTGGAATGGTCCGATCGACATCTGGCCTTTTGGCGTTTAGAATTAATGACGTCGCCTCAGGGTCGCTGCATACATTAAGGGTAAATAGGGTGAGTTCGCGCCAGTGATTCCACTTATTTTTATTCAGACTTGATTTAAACTAGCCTGGGACAAGCACGAATGTCAAACCGACTGTTCTTCAATAGCAGAGGAGAAGGATGAACATTGACTGAGTTAGACGCTGCAATGAATCACAGTAGCGAGCCTATGTGCATGGGAGGAAGGGCGTCCAAAGAACGAGAAAGGCGTCAGCCCCCTAGTCATCGAAACAGATCACCCCGAAAGGAGAAATAACAACGGGAAAGCTCTCCGCCACCGCGACCGAGAAGCGAGCCCGATGCGACTCCACAACCATTGAGTTTTGCAGTTTCCGTGGAAAATAAACCGATGACGGAGGCAGATTCCATCGTTAACGATCCAGGTGTAGCAATCGAGTTCGCTCGACAGATCTTTTCGCCAGAGGTGCAACAGTTGATGGTTAGATGATAAGATTTTGATGTATTTCGAGAAGGCATCCATGGGGTGGTGAAGGAGCTGTACACCGCTTATGAGGTCAGCATGCGTCTGCGCGCCGCGCGACGGGAAATAGAGAAGAAGGAAGAACGAAAACGTAGTTTGGAAGTTCGCGCGGAAAAAGCTGAGCGTGAGCTCAGGGAACTTAGGAAGGCTCAAATCGTCAGGGTCTAGGGTTTAGGGTTTAGGGTTTTTAGGATTTAGAATTTAGGGTTTAGGGTTTATAGTTTTTAGGGTTTACGGTTTTAGGATTTTAGGGTTTAGGGTTTAGGGTTAAGGGTTTAGGGTTGGGGGTTAAGGGTTATTTTAAGGGTTTAGGGTTTAGGATTTAGGGTTATTTTAGGATTTAGTATTTAGGGTTATTTTAGGGTTTAGAGTTATTTTGAGGTATAGGGTTTAGGATTTAGGATTTAGGGTTTAGGATTATTTTATTATTATTTTAGGGTTTAGGGTTTAGAGTTGAGGATTTGGGAGTTAGGGTTTAGGGCTTAGGTTTTAGAGTTTAGGATTTGGGGTTTAGGGTTTAGGATTTAGAGTTTTAAGGTTTTAGGGTTTAGGGTTTAGGATTTAGGGTTCAGGATTTGGGGTTTAGGATTTAGGATTTTAGGTTTAGGGTTTTAGGGTTTTGGGTTTAGTGTTTTGGGTTTTGGGTTTTGGATTTTGAATTTAGGGTTTAGGATTTTGGGTTTGGGGTTTTGGGTTTTGGGTCTTGGGTTTAGGATTTTGGGTTTAGGGTTTAGGATTTAGAGTTTTGGGTTTAGGATTTTGGATGTAGGGTTTTGGGGTTTGCATTTAGGGTTTATGGTTTAGGGTTTTGGGTTTTGGGTTTTTGTTTTAGGGTTTAGGGTTTAGTGTTTAGGATTTAGGGTTTAGGATTTAGGTTTTAGGGTTTAGGGTTTTAGGGTTTTTAGGGTTTAAGATTTTTAGGGCAAAGCTCATAAGATGGAGTAGGATATCCCTACCTCGAAGTTAGAGCTCAAGTGGAGAAGAAGACCAAAACCAAAGTGCTCCAAATCCACAAATTTTCAGATCAAAAGGAAGCCCTGGACGATCAACACACTTTTTACAAAGGCCAAAAGTGAGGAAGATACTCTAGCTAGATCAAACCTAGAGAGATGGGAGGTTCTAGAGAGAGGAGCTCTCAAAATCGCTTTTGGGAAAGTAAGAGAGAGAGTGGAAGTGTAAAAATGATTCAAAAGTGCCCAGCTGTTATCTGTTATACGACATGTCGGCTCAAGCGGAGAACAGGACGCTCGAGCGTCAAGCACAAGAAACTGGACCCGCTCGAGCTCAAGAAGACTCGCTCGAGCTCAAGAAGACTCGCTCGAGCGTCAGACACAAAAATGAAACACATCCGCTCGAGCCTGAAAACCAGTTCGCTCGAGCGTAGATTTTCCCTTCCCAGAATCTACACCGACAATGTACACCACGCTCGAGCGCCAACAGACCCGCTTGAGCGCGACATGCTCGAGCGTAAGGAAACCCGCTCGAGCATAAAAATCACACCTACAAAAGTTTTGCAGAGGCACGAGATACTGGGAGTCTGAAATTTTCACTTGAGCGCAAAGGGACCCGATCGAGCGGACCAACAACAAAACAAACTCTGCTCGAGCGCAAAAGGACCCGCTCGAGCGGACCACCAAAAATCTAAGCAACAAGGAATGGGACCAAGGCTTAACCAACTTGTTCGAAACACGCCCAATACATCCTAAAACTCAAACATAGGGAATTAAAGGATGACAACAATA
This sequence comes from Camellia sinensis, assembly GCF_055761805.1. NCBI lineage: Eukaryota > Viridiplantae > Streptophyta > Magnoliopsida > Ericales > Theaceae > Camellia > Camellia sinensis. The sequence continues at coordinate 246,642 of NW_028128989.1, read as the reverse complement.
TATATATACAACAACTAACTCCACGGAATCTAAGTCCGGAATACAACAATCAAAGGAAGGAAAACTGGAATCGCTATAGATCGGAAATAAAATTTAAGTGAGGGTAACAAAAAAATCATTGAAGCTTCTACTTTTATTACAAAATTTATTGACCAAAAGGCCAATATTTGCATATAAAAATATCATAAAAATGTTGTGTGTGTCTATTCCGCAGCCCCACGTCTAAAACTTTCCAAAAGCTATTTCTGAATTGCATTGTTTCCTGAAAATTGGTAAACAGCAATAAGCACATGGCAGAGTGGGAAATATTATGCCAAGAGTATAAGGGACACAAAATAATCATGGATAGTTATGTAACCAAAATATTTAAGATAACTTAGTCTGAACAACTAATCATTTAAGTAGCAAAACTGAGATTATGTAAATAAATAACAATAACCACGGTACAGAACAGAACAGAACAAAACAAAGGTCACAGGAGTGATAGTCAGAACAGAGGTACAGATTCAATAGGTGGCTCGTACGAATTATAGAGATGGCTCCCACAATAGTGTAGCACTTATCTCCGCACAAAACAGAGGTCAATGGATCCATAACAATAGAGGGCCACAAAGTGACCAAACAACGCCAATGGTTATTTAAGTCCCCCAAGATGTGGGACTCCCGTGTTGGTACTTACAAAACATAATTGTTTATAAGGTTATAGTCAAATATTCTTTAAAATATAAACAAATATATCTATGGATTTCATTTTAACAAATAGAGTTCAGAAATTAATCCACATAACTAAAATATTAATATAATTTATAATAACCTATAAAACATAACTTATATAAAATAAATATGGTAAGTCAAAACGTACGTAAAATATATTATGATAATTCAAGGTATAATATAACTTACCTTAACTTTAATACCTCACATTTTCTTTCCACTATCAAAGACTCTCTCAACTTCTATTATTTTTTTCTTCTTTTTCTTCTTTTCTTTCCCTTCTTCTTCCTCTCTTTTCCTTCATTTTCCTTCCTTTCTTTCTTTCACAGGTTTGATCAACTCTCCCTATTTATAGGTAGAAAACCCAATATCTAGCCAACACGTGGCCAGCCGAATCAACCCGCAGATCTGCTTCATAACTTGACCTGATTTGCTTATTATTAACATAGAGTTATATTTATTTTATATTTAAGATAATTACACTTAGGTTCAGTTTTCTAATATAACTATACAAATAAATTAATTTTTAATTAAATTACACTCTATCGTATACTAATAAAAAAATTAATTATTTATTTTACTACCATACCTATTATTATTATTATTATTTATTTACTCTTACTTTTATATTTATTTATTTATTATCTTTAACTCTAATTTGACCCAACTAGTTTTATAATTTCATATTTCTGTTAATTTGGTCTCAAATAATAATCCCTAATTAATCCCATATTTAATAATCCAATAATAAATTAGATTCTGTATTTACTATTATTTATTTAATAATATATATTGTCACATACAACTATAATACTAGCATAAAATTTAAGGGACAACTTAAATTTTCGGGTTGTTACACTATCCTTTGATTCTTTCACTCCAATTTCGTCCCTAACTCTGCTTGCTCTCTTTGCATTTTGCTACATTGTTTTTTTGTGAGAAATAGTGTAAACATGAAGTGTATTCGTTGTGCAAATAATTTGTAGTGCTATTATTGTTTGTTGTTGATCATTTTATCTGGAGAGATAGACGCCCACATTCTGAAAGCATCGTGGAGAGGACGAATCTGTCTTAAGGACACAATGTTAAACACTGGATTTGATAATAAAATTTGTTCAATAAATTAATTTAGTTAGTAATTGGTTTACTTTTCTGTTTCAACAAAGAAGAAAGCATTTCTCAAACTGTTGTTTAGTAACTGAACAATAAGAGTTCAGTTCTAGTTTTACCACTTTCAAGTAGAAAAAAAAGTTCTAATTTCATTAGTGATTCACCAAAGAAACCAAAGGAAAAAGAGTTATATCTCAAAAATACAAAATTCACCTCAACTTTGCCACAATGACTTTACACTGGATTGCATGGATATTTTTAAAATTTCAAATTGAATCTCTACCGTTGGATTGAAGTATGAACTCCTTATCATGTCCATTCAAATAATAACATCAAGCTAATTGATACTATTTAACAAAAAAAAAAAAAAAAAAAAAACTGATTTAGCAAATATCATTTGTTTACAATAAATTTTAAATTGGTATCTATATTCATGTAGTCTAAGCAAGGGCAACCCTATTTTTGTTAATTTAATTAAATTTCCTATAAAAATGATTGGACAAGAGATTTTAAATGTAAGTAGCATGTTTCCTAATTTGTCGAAAAAAAAAATTAAACCCCTTATACTAATGGCATTGATGACAACATGTTCCAAATTATGGCACACAAATCTTTAGAGCACACCCCTCAAAATTTTGTCTCTCTTAAAATTTTAAATTATTTATTTATTTTTTTTTTTTTATCAAACTTGCTAAGTTATATACGGAATTCATATACAAAAATATTCCAAAAAAAATCATTATAAGGTCATATTCATTTTAAATGTGAACCGTACAATATATGAATTAAGTCTAAATCATACAATAATTTTATGGATAATTTTTTATGCACCAAGTCTATGCACATATCTTTACTAATTTTCAGTAAGACAAATACTAAATGCAAATTCACATTCAATTAAATTAAATAAGTATTTTACCATTAGTGATTATTTCCATTATCAAAAGTGAGATTGGTAGAGATATACAATCATTTAGTGATTATGGAATATTATTATTTTTATTGATTTTGTTTTTTTTATCATTTTATAATATTTACACTAAAGCGTTAATGATAAAATGGGACAATAGTTATTGAGGATAACAACAGTATTACGATAATCATAATAAAATTTGCCAAAATTTTTGCTTTTAAGCACTGTTGTTAACAATGCATTAAATGATTATATCTCTACCTATCTTATTTTTGGTAATGGAAATGAGTTTTGCTAACAAGTGCTCATGAGACAAGAAAAAGACAGAATAATTGAAAAATATAAGGCATTTTTTATTGAAATTTTAATGTATTTTTTTATTAAAATCAATACACTTTAAACACTTTTACTTATTTTCAAGACACTTTCAACTTAATTCCAATATTAAGCATTTTGTTAATGTGTGCCCTTAAAAGATGTATTAAGAAATTTGAAAGTGTGATACACCATACATAAAAATGAGTATAATAAAAAAAAATGTATAATTGTTTTAAATTTGTTTAACGTGTACCATAAATGCAAACGTTAACAAGACCATAGTTAATATAGGGTTGCTCTTCTTTAAATTGTCTAGATTCTTATAATCTAAATGTGAGAACCATATATGTATGATATGTGGCTTTCCTCTAATCTACTCTTTCTCTAATCTACTCTTTATACTGGTGGTCTAATTTAACTCATTATGGCCTGGTTTTGGATCCACTTTTGGTTCGTTTGGGATATGAGTTGATTTTTTAACTTTTTTATTATTGTATAAGGTTAAAAAGTCTCGTTTGGAATAGACTTTTTGACTTTTTTACTTTTGTAAGAGAAAAAATGAAATGATTGTGGTTTAAATGTGATATTTTATCTTATTAAGCTAAAAAACCTATTTTATCTTTTTGTGACTATTTTATCTAAAACACTACATTTTAACTTATGTCAAACGAAGGCTTTATGGACCCGAACCATTCAGAATTTAGTGCATCATTTAATCCAATATAAATAGCCACCTATTTAGATCACATTTTAAAAATAGACTATTTATTTATTTTTATTTTTTAAATGTGACCTAATTATGTGGGTACGGATATTCGGTCAACTTAGTTTTTCTATATGGATGATCTACTTGAAAGATACTAAAAATTGACCGTTTTGAATTTTTGGAAAGAACATTTGGGCTAAAATAGTTGTATAAGACAAAATAGGTGATTTCAGTCAAATAGGACAAAATGTCGTATCAAATCCATAATCATTTCATTTTTTTCCTTACAAAAGCCAAAAAAGCCAAAAAATCTATCCCAAACAAAATTTTTTAACCCCAAATTAAAATAGTCAAAATAATAAAAAGTAAAATCACATCCCAAACGAACTCAAAATGAACTTGAGGTGAGCCTTATGGGCTAAACTAGATCCTTCAATCCAAATAGTGGATAGGAGGAAATCCATAGTTGTGAGTTTTTTTAACGAATGCATTAAGAGTTTAAATTAGTAAAATTTAAAATAATTGTACATTCTTTACAAAAACATATGTTTATAAAAAATATATATATATATACACAATTATTTTACTTAATAACAAATGCTCTTATTGTCAAGGCTCCCTGAAAATTGGCTGAACAAAAAACAGTTACATGGAAATAACAATTTCTCTAATTTGATAAAAAAAAAAAAAAAATTGATTAAATGTACATGCGCTCATTAAATTTATATTTTTTTAAATTATTTCATTAAATGTAATCTTGAGAATCCAAATTTTCAAGAAGACAATTAAATGTACGCACTTAAGTTGTTTAGGTCATCTCAAACAACCAATTGGTATACTAACTATTTTTGACAACTCAAAAATAATTCATCTTTTTATATTTTTTTCATCACATCATATCTCTATTTTTCTGCACATTTTTTTGTAAAAAGATAAAAAGTGCACTTATTTAGGTCATCTCAAACAACCATTTAGTATCACTAAAGAATCCTATTAACTATATTAATTTATATTTACTATATTAATTTAATTAAAGTTCCTTTAAGATAAATATTAAATTTATTCATACTCAAATTGATGGTACTACATGCACCAATTGGTATACTAACTAATATACTAACATATTTTATGTCATTTTTACTGACCCCACCTATTATACAAATTACAAACGGTGGTGCTACATGCACCAATTAGTGATTGGTGCATACGACATTATTCAATTATAAATATCCAAAACCTCTAAAATTATGTCACATCATCTGTTAGTACACCAATTGGTAAATATAGCATTATTCCACTCAAATAGAGTTGATTAATCATTCTAATGTATGATTATGTTCTTACTCAATAATTTAATTCGAGTTATTCTAAGGACCCCAAATGAATTATCAAATATTCTACCAAACCTCTCACATGGGAGTGGGACCCACACAAAATCACATGTGTGTGAGTTCCACACCCATGTGAGAGGTTTGGTAACACCCATGTGAGAGGTTTGGTAAGATATTTGTGTGGGTCCCACTCTCATGTGAGAGATTTGGTAAGATATTTGATAATTCATTTGGAGTCTGTAACATTTTCCATTTAATTCTATCAAGAATTATTATCATTATTATTGAGCATTGTTTCATTTGCCATTAATGATTATTTACACTCAACCATTAATGGTAAATTGTGACAATACATAGTGTGAAGATAACAATTAATATACAAAAGATAATATACTTTAAAAAAATGTTGGAGACATAAATAAATTATCAAATATTTTACGCAATAATCATATGGGTGTGAGTCTTATGTAATGTGAATCTCACGCCTATGTGAGTATTGTATAAAATATTTAATAATTTATTTAGAATTCTTAACATTGCTCATATACTTTTCTAAAAAAAAATAAAAAAATAGAGAGAATACTTAGAAATAATAATAAAACTTGGCAATATAACCACTATAAGAAAAAACACCTTTGGCGACTAAATTTTTAGTCGCCAAAAGTCCTTTTTTAATCGCCAAATGTCGAATTTTCACTTTCCCTGACAAAAACTTTTAGTCGCCGGTTTTGTCGCGAATACATGGTCGCGAATACCTTTGGCGACTAAAAAACTATTAGTCGGCAATATATAGGTCTTCAGCGACGAAAGAATTTGTCGCCAAATGCAATTCCATTTTTGGAAATTGTACATTTCGCGACTAAACTTTTAGTCACCAATACTGATTTTTTTTTTTATTATTCAAACATTTGCCGACTAAATTTTCGTCGCCGAAAAGTATACCTTTCGGCGACCACAGATTTTAGTCGCCAAAACCATTTAAAAAAAAAAAAAAAAAAATTGCCTCTGTTAGTCCCAAGTTTCCAACCCGCAACGTCCCAACATTGTCAACCTTTACCAACACTTTCTCCCCACTAAGCCCCTACAATATCACATGAATATTAATGCAACATTTATTATTTATATACTATATTGACTAGTATTAATACAAAATTATATATATATAAATAATTATTTTTATTTAATATATTTTATGTAAAAAATAAATTATTTACTAAAAAAAATAGGATAGCACTTTTGGCAACTAAATCTGAATTTTAGTCGCCAATTCTCCATTTTTTGGCTACTAATTTGTTTTTTGTCGCTAAAAGAATTAAATCTCGCCAAAGGATAGCACTTTTGGCGACTAAACTGAATTTTAGTCGCCAAAACCTCTACTTTGGGCGACTAAACTGCATTTTAGTCGGCAATTCTTGACCTTTAGCTACTATTTTTTTTTTGTAGCCAAAAAGCTTCACTTTCAGCGACTAAACTGTTTTTAGTCGACTAAACTATTTTTAGTCGGCAAAACACCTATAATCGGCGACCAGACTGTCGTTTAGTCGCCAAAATCATCACTTTTGGCTACTAAATCATTTTTAGCCGCCAAAAACCGTGACTTTTGGCTACTAAACAACCTTTAGTCGCTAAAACCCCTACATTCGGCAACTAAACTGCCTTTTAGTCGCGAATACCCTTATATTTGGTGACTAAACTCTTTTAGTCGGCAAAAGTGATCAATTTTGGCAACTAATTCCATTTTAGTCGCCAATTCTACTACTTTCAGCGACGAAAAATGCAGTTTTGGTCGCCAAAAATGCTTTTTGTTGTAGTGAACAGAATTTAATAACGGATGCCATCTCTTAACAAAGTATTAAATGGTTGTCAATTCGCCCCCTTATCATAATTTTATTAGAAATCTACAACCATTGTAAGAATACTTGCTAATAATGGTAAAATACTCATTTAATAATTATCCATAAAATTATTGTATGATTTAGACTTAATTCATATATTGTACGGTTCACATTTAAAATGAATATGATCTTATAATGATTTTTTTGGAATATTTTTGTATATGAATTCCGTATATAACTTAGCAAGTTCGATCAATAACAGCCTCCTCCCCCCCTTCCATTTCAACAATGTCCGACCACTTAGTCTGAAGCAAGTTGAACGTTGAAGTACAGGAGTGGATATTTCCACTTGAGCAAGTTCAATGGGTACCAGATCCTCCCTCGAAACCCCCAACATATTTGCAAACAAATGGTGTTGAGCCTAGCCCGCAGGTCCTCAATAGCCTAAGACTGAGAAATTACCACATCCGAACGCCGATTTAAAATCCTACCTCTAGTTGAACCTCGCTCATCAGGACCAAGAGCATCCATCGCAACATTTTCTGATCGAAGGCCCTCCATAGAAGCAGCGAACGACCTCGAACTAGGGCAAAGACTCCCTTCACCCCCCATGAAATTTAAAGTAAGTACAGTTAGTTTGACACATTTGATGTAATTATATCATTCTGCTGTCCTTAAACGTTTAAATTTGTATAGAAGTTAAATTCATTTTCTTTTATTAGACGTATAAATAAAATAAAATAAAAATGATGCTATCATGTCTTTCTTGTTAAAATGTATATTTATTTTTATTTATTTTAATTATATTATGATTTATATTAGTTTCAATATTTTAACTATACTAAAAAAATTAATTTAATTGTAATTTAATTGTATAAAAAAAGGGTAAATGCTAACTAGTATTCCCTAAGTATTGTTTAATGTTAAAAAAGTGTGTAAAAGTGTCTTAAAGATATGTGAAAATATTTAAAAAAAATGTATTGATTTCAATAAAAATGTATTGAATTTAATAAAAGCTATCTTGTATTTTTAAAGTTGTTTAATATCTTTTATTTGTGCCCTAAAAGTACTTGTTAGCAAGACCCATAAAAAATATATGATTAATTATATTTTTTTAGGTGAGTGTAATTTAACCTTTTAATAATTTGAGACAATTACTATTTACTATAAATTTTTAAAAATAATTTCAGATCAGTTATAAAATTTATGTATATTAATAATTAAAATTTTTAATTTTTTTTATAAATTTAGGTCTCGTTTAAAAATAAGTTATTTTATTAATTTTTTGTCTTCTTATAAAAAAATATACAAAAAAATAAAATATAATAATATAATAATTTATAATGACTTTTTAACTTTTTAATTAAAATATATAATTAACAAACAAGTCCTTATAATTATTTGTAAAACTACTAAAAGCATGAAGAAAAAGCTTCTGCGTATAACAACCGATATTCTCTGTTTGTTTTACCCAGCCAAATCAAACCCTTTAGAATATACCACCAGAGTAACAACCAAACACAGATCCCCCTTCACTTTTTCTTTTCACGTCAGTATATCTACACCTACTTTAATGTGGGGAATATTTCATTTGTTCAACTATTTTATTACACACAGTCACACAATTAATTAAACCATCTTTTTGTTAAACTCCAACATAATTAACTTCAAATCAAAAGGAACTATAGATACTCATCTTTTCTTTTTTGATTTCATATATAATAGGGTAAATTATATCATTAGTCCCTATGGTTTAAGTGAGGTGTCACTTTAATCCTCATAATTTCAATTTAAACAATTTGGTCCATACTTTTTACTTTTGTTGAAATATGGTCTCTCCATAGTTTGTTTTGAATTGTATTTTGATCCCTTTAGTTTTGTGTATGATTTTTTTTGTTCAAAATGTTAGCAATGTATTACCACTACAAAAAAGTAAGGTTTTAGAGACCAAAATTTAGGGACAACACTCTCTATACAGTATACTATAAACAAATCTGACCCTAAGTTAATACCCTATTGTTTCACATTTTATCAAATTAGCACATCGACTTGACAAAAGATAAACTATTAACTCTGCAACTAATATCTAATTTTTAAAAAATAATTTCTCATTATTGTTTAAGTTCAGGTATAACAACCAAACCAAATCTTAAGTTCCATAAAATAAGATTGGCTACATAAATCATTCTTCTTCATTTGGCTCTATCAAATGCTATTTGGTTAATTCAATTAAGGAAGTTCATGTCTTTATTTACTATACTATCCCATGTCAATTTACGTTTACCCCTTTCCCTAACATTTCCATCTACCGTAACTTTATCATATCTCCTCACTATTGCCTCTATTGGTGTTCGTTGTATATGACCAAACTATCTTAATCTGTTCTTTCTCAACTTATCTTCTATCAGTGATACTCTTACCCAATGATAGACACAGGAGGGCGATCGCCCCCCTATGATTTCAAAAACACCATTTATTATAGTAGTGTTAACTACAATTATTTACATATTATAGAGCCTCTCCCCCTCTACGTTTTCTTCTTTTAGACAAATTTTAAGCAATTGTCGCTCTGTAGGTATGAAACATAAGATCAACATATAATATTAAAAAATATAAAATAAAAATTGTTTCGTATAACCAATGTTAATTATAAGTTCAAATTTCTAAAGAATCGAATAAGGTATTACCTAATTACTTAATCACGTTCATTGATAAAGACATTGGATGAGATCTTAATATCAGTTCTATCATAGACATTTTAATAACATAAACTAATATTGAGCACAATAATTCACGATACTGCACTTTAATATATAAATTGTTTTATGGTTGCTATTTTTTGTAACTAAATGTGACTACAAAAAACATGTGATTTATATATATTTTCATCTTATTTTCACTTTTTATAGTAGTAGAAATTGATATTATAATTCATATTTTCTTTTTAAAAATTTTGTTAGTATATATATGTTCGCCTTCTATCTAAAAATCCTGAGTTCATCTCTGCTCCTACCCATTCATGAATATATTCATTCTAATCTTGCCATGCATCCACTTTAGCATCCTCATCTCAGTAATATTCATCTTATCTACATATTATTTTTTAGTTTCCTAACATTCTGTCTCATTCAATATCGTTGGTCTAATAACCGTTCTATAAAACTTTCTTGTTAATCTAATGGGTATTGTATGATAAACGAATAAAGTGACACCTCACTTAAAAAATTAAGGTTGCGATTGGTAGAGTTTTGTAAATATAATTTGAGAATATGAGTTGTATTTTGAGTTTGTGAGTTGTGAAATTATGATTTAAGTGTAGAAAATTTGTTTGGTTATGGTTTTTGAATAGAGTGTTGAATTGAGTTTTGAAAGTTTGATGTGACATGTGAAATTAGAAAATTTGTTTGGTGATGAGTTTTCAAGACTTCATTCAACCTACAATTAAATTGTTTTTGGGTATAAATTCTATTTTTCTTTTTGGTAATTCCTGAACAGTAGTGCATGCAAGTTTATAAATTTTAATTAAAAAAAAACATCCATAGTTTGTGTATGAATTTCTTGATATTGACTTTTGGATATGCTATTTAATGTTGTGTTCTTTTTTGAGATTTTAGTTTCATGGTTTATATATGAACTTTTCTTTAATGTTGTAACTTTTTGTTTTGTGTCCAATGCTTTTAAGTTTTTTTTTTTTTTTTTTTTTTTGGGTTTTGGCTACGGTTATTTGATTTTTTTGTATAAGTCTCTTTGACTGTAAGTGTTTTATGTTTTTCCATTAATTGATTATTATTGTCAATGGGAGGATTGAATTCAGTTAATGGCAGAATTCACAAAAGAGTCCAACGTTGAAAGAGGTAGTGGAGCTTACAGAGACTTCATCAAGGACTTGCGTGTTGAATTACGAGAGACCTTTTCACACAATATTCCTGTACTTCCCGCTCAGCAGAATCCACCCACTCGATGGTTCGACATCATAATGCGAACCAACAATCATTGGATTAAGCTGAGGATTCAACGGGACAACCTTTACTTGACGCCTACCAAATGGAGAATTCTGAGTGGTTGGAGTTCAGGCACACTTCTCTTACTTCTCCACATCTAATTCCTGGATCCACGTTCTTGGGTTACGATGGCAACTACAATGCCCTGGAACGCGCTTTCGGGAAAGGTATGAACAACATAGCCCTTGGCCGGATCGAACTCGCTCATGCCGTAAATGGTCTGGCTACCTCCACGATCTCCTCTACAAATCGCGCGATGTCACTGATCATCGTGATTCAAATGATTTGTGAATCGATTAGATTCACCCGTATCTCTAACCTTCTCGTTGCCACATTCAACAACAACAGTTCTTCACTACCTCTTGATTGGATGCTGACACTAGTGCGTAACTGGGGGCTCCTGTCTACCAGATTGCTGGAAGTCGATGCTGATCACACTTCTTTCTTCAAACTTTTGCAACCTAGCGATATGAATATCGTGTCCACTCTGGACGCAGTTGCCGCACTTGGCATCTTGCTCAGAAGCATCTAGGAATCAGAGGAGCCCTTTAGAACCAGTGTTGAGTGACGATGATGCTGAGACTAGTGACTCCAGGGAGGCAGTGATTCCACAGTCTGAGTCCTGCGAGGGTGGAGATGATGGTGACTCGAGATCTTAGAGTGGAGGTGATGCTGAGTCAGGCTCTAGAGCAGAGAGTAGTGATGATTTCGGCTTAGATTCTGGGACAAATTCAGATAGCGGCACTGACGGAGACTGTGCCCCTGAGTCCTCTCCTCAGAGGAAGAGGACGAAGAGGGCTTCTCGAGCCTGAGGCGACCAGCGCTGATTTTTGTATTTTTGCTCAGTTTTTTTTTTTGTTTTATAGCATTAGCACATGTATAGCTTTAGGAAGTTCTGTTTTGGTTTAAAACTTGTACTCCACTGTTGTAAAAAGCCATGATCGAAATAAAATCAGTAGTTTTATGAAAAAATGTGTTGTCATTTTTTTGCATCATGAGCACCATATATGCATGAAATGGACAGGGAATTGAAATTGCCAAGAGTGTTTGATTAAAATAAGACGCTTAATCGGGTAACGAATCAACCAACAACCAAAATACAAAATGCGATATAAAACTCGATAAGCAACACAACAACAACTCGATAAACAAAACAACTTAAATACAACTCAATAAGCTTGATAAAGCCAAAAGGACTTAAAAAAAGACCTTAAAACACACAAGGAGCAAAAAAAAAATGCATGCTTCCAACAATGTTTAGCACAAGGATGGACGGCATATTTGAGAGGAAGGGTGCCGGTCAAAGGAGAAAGTCTATCGGCCACCAATGTGGCCTGTCAGCCATCAGCAGTGGCCTGCCGGCCACCAAAATGAAGAACCTCCAGATTGTTGGCACCTAGCTTCCACTCACTGCCTTATCTTCTACAAAAGGTTGAACTTCATAATTTCTTCATTTCAGCTGCGAATTCTTCACAAATGGAGCCATTTTTTGCCGAAAAGCTCTCGGATTGGATTGTAACTTTAGATGGCTCAAAAAAGATGAATTTTCGAGGTTTCGGCATAAATGCACTTTTTCCGCTGAGCCATTCTCCACTTTGTTTTCCGTTCCTTCATGCCGCGGCTAGATACTGAAACCCGATTCCACACGTCTTTAGCTTCGGGGGAGAAGAGATATTCCCGACAATTGAAGAATTTCAGGCACTTATAAAATCCCAGCGCGATGAGGAAATCATACCTCAGCCTCGTTTCGGCCACATCCAAGCTTTGGGACGGATATGTGGGCTCACAATTCATGAGTCTCTATCCTTGGTCCACGATCGAGAGCTGGATATTCCTAGTCTGATTCATCAATTTTCTGATGTTGGTGACCGAGGTAATCTTCTTTGGCAGGATTTTAGGCAACACGCCATTTGCTTGTGTATGCTGGAAAATTTCTTCCTTGCCCCTTGTTTCAGCAGGTCTAATATTCGGCTAATTGAAGTGGCCCAAGGTTTGAAAGAGGAAAGAGTTGCATCGGCTTGGTGCTGGCTGAGACTTTGATGGGCCTAGACACCTTCCATTGGCGAGAGACCACCAAATTCGCAAGGAGTCCACTACTTCTTCAGGTAATGTTTCCCATCCTTTCTCGTATGTGTTTCTCACATCTCTCGACACTCATGCTCTATTTTTCTCTCAAAGCCCTTTTCTCACTTTTCTCTCAACTTATATCTCTCTATTCTTTAATCTCTCTTTTCTTTCATCCCTTCCCAGGTGTGGTTAATGGACAAGCTGAAGGTAGTGGACTCTTGCCCCTCATACTCAGCTCGAGCGTACTTCTTCTGCCAACAACTAGTGGATTTCTCGAATGAGGGATGGTGGTGCCAGTTGATGTGCAACAAGTCTGCTGTTGGCATCGCTTGGTGTTGCCCCTGGCTTAATCTGACCGAAATGAGCTACAACATGACTCGACAACCTCGTATTCAGCTGATCGGCCTAACACATTGTGTATTCTACTTTCCATTTCGGTTTAAATGTAAGTTTGGACATGATCAGACTTGCCTAGAGGAAGGGGTAGAAAACCCAGCTTCATTCCCCATCCGAGGTTCACATTTGGCTAGGTACCTCACTGCTTAGAGGACGAGAGTGCTTCTGGCCCCTGCCCCTAGTTTTAGTTGTGCCCTTTCTAGCGAGTGCCTGACTTGGCTCGAAGATGAGGCATAAATCGGGCCCAGTCTGGCATCAAAAGGTTCCACAAGCACAAGCGGGGAATGCAGGGGCACCTGATTTATCTATGCCCCTGGTTTGTTATTTTGATCTTTACTTTTTCAAGTTTTATGAATATAATAAAAGCAACTTTGATTTGTATCAGGAGTTGGAGAACTTTGTATTGAAATCAATGAAATTAAGGTTGTAAGCATTGAAAATTTTCCTTTTGGTCCAAAAATGGTCTAAGTTGTAAAAGACAAAATTTGAGCAAAAATAAAATTTTATCAAAACTTTTCAAAACCATTTTCGATAAGGAACACCACTTTTCATGCACAAAATCAGTCCTTGAGATGTACAACCCCAAATCAAAAGGTCACAAATTGCCCCCAGACTAAATAACACTGCTCAGCACTGTAACCAACTCTCAGAATAAAGATCACAACCGAACTTTCAGATAAAGAACAGACAAAGATGACTTGACCAGACACATGGATAGGACAATTGATTTGGAGGTGTTTAGGGCTGAACTTCATGATGAAGTTGCTTACGTATCCCGAAGATGGGAATCATGCCTTACGTAGTTCGGTTCAGGTTCACTCGAGTATTAAAACTATCCTTTTGCGCTTTAACTTGTGCCAAGGTTGCCCTTTAGGATTTTCAACCTTACGAGCTCAGCTTTTCTTTATTTCCAATTTTCCATGCTCTAATTTTCGCCTAGGTTGCCCTTTCGAGTTTTCAGCCTAGCAAGCCTCTCAGGGACAATATTTCTTCAACCTGTCCATGTTGATCGATTAGGAAAATTCTAGGCCATCCATGTTTATGAGAATAACAGCTCCACCTGACCAGATAGTTTTGATGATGTAAGGACCAGTCCAATTGGGTCTGAACTAGCCCCTAGGGTCATGGATGGGAGCTCGGTTGTCTTTCAGCACCAAATCCCCTTCTTTGAGATTGTGGGACTTAACTTTCTTGTTAAAAGCCCTAAGAATCCTGCATTGATAACCCTAAACATGGTACAATGCTTTCAGCCTTCTCTCATCAAACAACATCAGTTCTTTGAACCTGTTTTGCTGCCAATCCGCCTCTGCTATCTAACACTTTACCATAACTTGCAGTGACGGGACTTCTATTTCGATTGGCAGAACAGCTTCCATCCCATAGACAAGAGAAAAAGGAGTTGCCCCTGTAGACGTCCGGATTGAAGTTCTATAGCCCCAGAGTGTGAATGGCAATTTGTCTGGTCAGTCCCTGTAGGTCTTAACCATCTTCTGCAGAATATGTTTAATGTTCTTGTTAGCGGCCTCAATAGCTCCGTTGGTTTACGGCCAGTATGTAGATGACTTATGAAAAGCCACATTGTATTTCTCTGACAAGTCGATCACTTCGTTTTTGAAGTGGGAACCAATATCTGATATAACCTCGTTTGGGACCCCATAATGGCAAATGATATTGTTTCGAATGAACTTAGCCATGCGTCCTACTTTCAACACTACATAAGACAGAGCTTCCACCGACTTTGTAAAGTAGTCAATTGCCACCATAATGTATTCATGCCCATTTGACCCTTTCGGTGTGACTGCGCCGATGAAATTGGTTCCCTGGACTGAGAAAGGCTATGGTGAAGTCATGTTGTACAGCTTCGATGACAGGATATTCATGCGATTGACATGAATTTGGCATTTGTGGCAACGTTGAACAAAACTGATACAATCCTCCGCCATAGTGGACCAGTAATAACCTTGTCTGAGAATCTTTCGGCTAACATTACCCCGTTCATGTGTGCTCCACACTCTCCTCCATGGATGGCCTCCATCAGGCGCCTTGATTCCACTGCTTCGACACACAACTTGTGCATTCCCAGATGACCTCTCTTATACAGTTTACCTCCGCAGATGATAAACTGAATAGCTATTCTCCGTATTGCCCTCTTGTCTTTGGCATTTGCCCCTGGTGGATGAACCTCATTTTCCAAGAAGTTCCAAATATCATAGTACCAAGGGTTTTGATCTTGCGCTTCATCTATTGTGCCAATAGTCTCGTAGGCCGGCGTATACCTCTTCTCAATGATGATCTGGCGCATCCCGACTCGAAGCGAGATGTCTATCATGGATGATAGAGTTGATAAAGCATCAGCGAACCAGTTGTTCTCTCTCAGTAGATGCGTAAAAGTTAATTTTTCAAACCAAGGAATCTGAACGTCCAGGGTCTGGTGATAAATCTTCATCTTTTCTTCTTTGACCTTCCAGTCTCCATTTGCTTGAGAAACAACTAGGTTCGAGTCCCCGATGACGTCTAACCTTTTTGCCCCTAGTTCTAGGGCGGCTTCCAAACCAGCGATACACGCCTCATATTCTACTTCGTTGTTAGATACCTTGAACCGGAGTTTGAAGACTAAAGGTAAATGGGAATTGTCGGGTGCAATCAGCAACACACCTATCCCATAACCGTACTGATTAGACGCCCCGTCAAAGTACATTGTCCAAATCTCTTCCTCGACTTGTAGAATAGCTTCATCTGGGAATAAGTAGTCTACCATTTCATCCCCTTCTACTGGGTGATCTTCCATGAACACCGTTACTACTCTCTCCTTGACAGACTTGCGAGTAACATACTTTAGATCAAATTCAGAGAGAAGAAGCAACCAACGAGCTCGCCTACCCGTAAGCGTTGGTTTCTCAAAGAGATATTTGATGGGATTATAGAGAAGTGGTTTGGAAATACTCTTATGATCCCGGGGGATGCTCGTGATCCTTTGCTAGACACCTGAAAAGGAATAAACACTCCGGTCGCGGGTGACGAAATTAGTACTCCGACGGGAAAGTCAGTCTCCACACTCAAGATTACTTGTATTCTAAGTTAAATATAATGGTTCTCACATACCTCTTTCTGGCTGATGTTCTTCTGTTTATATCTTTTCTTTCTTGGGCCTTAGGATTGGACCCATTTTCAATTCGGCATTCGGTCTCTTTCGTAGCAGACTGCTTTTCACTCGGCCCCTTACCTAACCGGCCTTTTGATCGAATAGGGTAGGAGCCCAAATATGTGAGGCGAAGCCGAATACTATATTTATATTCCAACTTTCCAAGTTCATCCATTCGGCCTCTTTACGATCCGTATATTCAGCCCCCACAATTGCCCCTCAAACACCCCACTAATGCCAGTTGGTTAGAGTGTTTGGTTTCAAACTCAAAAAGTCAAGGCTGAAATTCGACGGTTGACCTCATTCCAATGCAAATGTTTGAGCACACGCTTCTCGGTTATCATTTCAACTTCCCGCCCCTTTGTACACTTCTATTTATTATGATTTAAAATTTGGAAGTCCTTTCAAATACATACACTTTCAGATACTTGTTGCTGGACTTCCTTCCAAACTATTTCTACAACTTCTTTTGTTTCACAATCTTCTTCGTCTCTTGTAAGTTTTCTCCCCTCTGCTCTAAATCCTTTTTCCTGGTTTGTTTTTAGTTTAGAATATATCTATAAACTGAAGAAAATGGCAAAACATTTGAAAGATCTCCTCTCTTCGGATCGAATTTTTGGCTTCCGACACCATTTTTCCATTCTTGATGACGTCCATCTGTCTTTGGTGACAGACGGCACCCTCGATATGGAGAGGGCTAACGAAACCACGATCGTCTTCCCTCTCCTATCAATCGCAGAGGGTGGAGTCTGATTTCCCCTTCACCCGCTCCTTAGGGCTGTGCTCTGCCATTGGGGTCTAATTCCTTCCCAACCCAATGTCAACTTCTTTAGAGTCATAATGGGGATTGTAGCGCTAAACCGTTTCCTTAGGATCAACCTCGGCATTCTTGCTAATTGGCATTGTTATGCCTTGGCCAAGTCTTCCGGTCGGCACGGTCGTTATTTCCTTAGGGCCAAGGACACCGACCATCAACTAGTGACTATGCGTTCCAGCTCTGGAAAGCGAGTCGATGACGTTATGGTCGTTGTCCAAGGCAACTGGGAATTCGGCGAAGCCGAAGATCACCTCGATCCTATTCGTAGGCGGTGGGGCGAACCAGGTGGCCGTATAGCCTGCTGTGTTTATTTTTCCTTTTGTTATATTTGTAAAGCTTCACTCTTGAGACCTAATGGTTTTTCTTGTGCAGGAAACGATTTGAAGAAAGTTTTGACCTCAACCGACGACATCGTTCGTTTGGAGATAAAAGTTGCTTTGAAATACTTCGGTCGTCCAAGCCTTTAGAAACAAGGGAGGGCGGCCCATATTCTGCTTCAATACGAGTCAACGTACACGACTTTCTCAGCAGTAGAAAACATCCCAATTCCAAGGGGCGAGGAGTTTCCAACGACTCTTATTTTGACTAACTTCAGAAACTTGCGCCAAATCGGCTTCAAAGGATCCGACTCGGAGCACCCAGAAGCGGTCGCTGACGAATCAGGCCAGTCCGAGGCCAAAGTAGATGAGGCTTTAAGGCTAGCGTTTGAAGAAGTCGGCCTCAAGTCAGCCAACCCGCAGTCCACCTCAGGTCGAGGGGAAGTTTACGACGACGTCTTTAACGGATTAGAGGATCTTCCTGGCACGTTTCCTGAAGATATGGCCGGCTTGTCACTTACAAAGCTCGCTGAAAATGCCAACGCCCAACAAATGGCCGCGCGGTGGAGAGCGGAGGCCATTCAAGCAGAGGCCCATCGATCCAAAGTGCTGTCCATCGCAGATGTTAAGCCACCCCTGCCTGTTACGGACGAGACGATTCAAGTACGAGATGCCGAGTTGGAGCCGATCATGCAGACAAATGACGAGGCTAAACGACGGTCGGAGAAGCATCTTGTCGAGGTTGAGGCCAGGGTCTAGAGAAGAGCCTGCTGACAAGCAGCTGCGTTTAGAGGAATCAGATATAGTTGTGCCTTTTGTGGTTCAACCAATGGTAAGGAACATGCTGATCTCCTCTGACGCGTCAACTATAAAAGACCCAGCCGTTGTGCTGAGCCTGGCTTCATCAGTCTCATTGCCGTTTGACAAGGCCACTTTTCGCTCGAAGCCAGACGTTTTAGCAGTAGCGTTAGCCGCTCAATCGGCTCTTTTGGTAAAGATCTTGATCTTGTCTTTCTTTTCTGTGCATATATGTTTGGATTTAACCTCCTGCTCCTGTTTTGCAGATAGTCGAAAGGATAGCCGAGATAAGCTGTCGCCAGCACGACGGCATCGAACGAATTGGCCGTTTATAAACCGAAGTTAAGGGCCAAAGGAGCCGTGCCGAGTTTGAGGTCCTAAGGGAAAAAATGGAAGTTGCTAGGGCCGAAGCCGAGTTGGAGAGGGCCAGAAATGCGGACCAACTTAGATTGGCTGCCGAGCAGAGGGCGGACACGAGCGAAGCTGCGCTAAAGTTAGCCTAAGAGGCAATCGCCAAACTTGAGGCGGACTTGGCAGAATCAAAGGAGGCGAAGGAAGTAGCCGACACTGAAGCTTCAAAGGCGTATGAGGCCGGGGAAGGCGCTGCCCTAAAAAATTACGTGCAAGAAGTCCCCAAATTTGAGAATCGGGAATTCAAACATGGCTGCCTCAAAGTCCTTGCTGCTGCTAATGTGACATTGGCTATGCCAATTCCATACGAGTAAGTGGATGTTGAGCCGCTAGAGTCTGACTTCGAGGACTGATTTGGGCGACACTTGTTTTTTTTTTAGGATTTCAAATGTATTTTACAGCTTTTTGTTTGGTATTGCTATAGTCATTTTCATTTCAGATGTTTTTCTTTTTGTTTTTGCTAGGCATTTGTATACGAACTTGTACATTTTCTTTAGTAGTTTTCATATGTAAAATGGCTACAATTTATGCCCAATTTACTTAATGAAAATTCCTTTTGTACTTTGCTGTTAGTTGTGCTAAATTATGTTATTGATGAATGATATAGTGTTTTTCTATTTTGGATAAAACGTTCATGTATACTTACCGAGTAAATAATTGGGCAATTTTAACTCCAAAAAGTCGAATGCTTGTAGTTCATGGAATGGCTGTGGCACGCATCGATCGGCATCGGGCGTAGATACTTGGCCAATCAGATTAATAAATCTGCCTATGCCCTAGTCATTGCAGGAACTTCATAATCCGAATGAGACTAGTTCGTGGAATGGCTGAGGCATGGATCGATCGGCATTGGGCCTAGATACTTGGCTGATTAGATTAATAAATATGCCCTTGCCCCAGCTAGTGCAGGAACTTCCTAAGCCGAATGGGACTAGTTCATGGAATGGCTGAGGCATAGATCGATCGACATTGGGCCTAGATACTTGGCCGATCAGATTAATAAATCTATCCTTACCCCAGCCAGTGCAGGAACTTCATAAGACAAATGGGACTAGATCGTGGAATGGCTGAGGCATAGATCGATCGGCATTGGGCCTAGATAGTTGGCCGATCAAATTAATAAATCTGTCCTTGCCCCATCCATTGCAGGAACTTCATAAGCTGAATGTGACTACTTCGTGGAATGGTCCGATCGGCATCTGGCCTTTTGGCGTTTAGAATTAATGACGTCGCCTCAGGGTTGCTGCATACATTAAGGATAAATGGGGTGGGTTCGCGCCAGTGATTCCACTTATTTTTATTCAGACTTGATTTAAACTAGCCTGGGACAAGCACGAATATCAAACTGGTTGTTCTTCAATAGCAGAAAAGAAGGATGAACATTGACTGAGTTAGACGCTGCAATGAATCACAGTAGCGAGCCTATGCGCACGGGAGGAAGGGCGTCCAAAGAACGAGAAAGGCGTCAACCCTCTAGTCATCGAAACAGATCACCCTGAAAGGAGAAATAGCAACGGGAAAGCTCTCTGCCATCGCGACCGAGAAGCGAGCCCAATGCGACTCCACGACCGTTGAGTTTTGCAGTTTTCGTGGAAAATAAACCGATGACGGAGGCAGATTCCATCGTTAACGATCCAGGTGTAACAATCGAGTTCGCTCGATAGATCTTTTCGCCAGAGGTCCAACAGTTGATGGTTGGATGATAAGATTTCGATGTATTTCGAGAAGGCATCCATGGGGTGGTGAAGGAGCTGTACACCGCTTATGAGGTCGGCATGCGTCTGCGCGCCGCACGACGGGAAATAGAGAAGAAGGAAGAACGAAAACGTAGTTTGGAAGTTCGCGCGAAAAAAGCCGAGCGTGAGCTCAAGGAACTTAGGAAGGCTTAAAACGTCAGGGTCTAGGGTTTAGGGTTTTTAGGGTTTAGAATTTAGGGTTTAGGGTTTATGGTTTTTAGGGTTTACGGTTTTAGGATTTAGGATTTTAGGGTTTAGGGTTTAGGGTTTAGGATTAGTGGTTTAGGGTTGAGGGTTAAGGGTTATTTTAAGGGTTTAGGGTTTAGGATTTAGGGTTATTTTAGGATTTAGGATTTAGGGTTATTTTAGGGTTTAGGGTTATTTTGAGGTATAGGGTTTAGGATTTAGGATTTAGGGTTTAGGGTTATTTTACTGCTATTTTAGGGTTTAGGGTTTAAAGTTGAGAATTTGGGATTTAGGGTTTAGTGTTTAGGATTTGGGGTTTAGGGTTTAGCATTTTAGGGTTTTAGGGTTTAGGGTTTTAGGGTTTTGGGTTTAGTGTTTTGGGTTTTGGGTTTTGGATTTTGAATTTAGGGTTTAGGGTTTAGGGTTTAGGATTTGGGGTTTTGGGTTTTGGGTTTTGGATTTTGGGTTTAGGTTTAGGATTTAGAGTTTTGGGTTTAGGATTTTGGATTTAGGGTTTTGGGGTTTGCATTTAGGGTTTTGTGTTTAGGGTTTAGTGTTTAGGATTTAGGGTTTAGGATTTAGGGTTTGAGATTTAGGGTTTTAGGACTTTTAGGGTTTAAGATTTTTAGGGTTTAGAGTTTAGGGTTTAGAGTTTAGGGTTTGGGATGTAGGATTTAGGATGTAGGGTTTTAGGGTTTAGGGTTTTGTGTTTAGGGTTTTGGGTTTTAGGGTTTAGGGTTTAGGTTTTAGGGTTTTGGATTTTGGGTTTTGGGTTTAGGATTTATGGTTTTGGGTTTAAGGTTTTGGGTTTTGGGTTTAGGTATTCAGTTTTATGGTTATGGGTTTAGGGTTTAGGGTTTAGGATTTTAGGGTTTAGGGTTTTTGCATTTAGGGTTTAGGGTTGAGGGTTAAGGATTTAGTGTTTAGGGTTTTGGGTTTACGGTTATTTTAGGACTTAGGGTTATTTTAGGGTTTGGGGTTTAGGGTTTAGGATTTAGGTTTTTGGGTTTAGGGTTTACGATTTAGGGTTTATGGTTATTTTAGGATTTAGGGTTATTTTAGGGTTTGGGGTTTAGGGTTTAGGATTTAGGATTTTGGGTTTAGGGTTTACGATTTAGGGTTTAGGATTATTTTAGGGTTTGGGGTTTAGGGTTTAGGATTGTTTTCGGGTTTAGGGTTTAGGGTTTTAGGGTTTAGGATTTTGGATTTTGGATTTTGGGTTTAGCTTTTAGGGTTTAGGGTTTTGGATTTAGGGTTTTGGGTTTAGGGTTTAGGATTTAGGGTTTGGGGTTTAGTGTTTAAGATTTGGGATTTAGGGTTTAGGATTTAGGGTTTGGGGTTTAAGGTTTAGGATCTGGGGTTTACGGTTTAGGATTTAGGGTTTAGGATTTAGGGTTTAGGGGTTAGGGTTTAGAATTAGGGCTTAGGGCTGAGGGCTTAAGGCTTAGGGCTTAGGGTTTAGGGCTTAGGGTTTAGAGTTTAGGGTTTAGGGGTTTAGGCTTTTAGGGTTTAGGGTTTAGGATTTAGGATTTAGGATGTAGAGTTTAGGGTTTAGAGTTTAGGGTATAGGGTTTAGGGTTTTAGGATTTTGGGTTTTGGTTTTAGGGTTTAGGGTTTGTGGAAGAGAGGTTATGGAAAATTTGGGTTAAATCCATTGGACCCAAAAATAAACACGCACACGTCGTCGTCCGTCCGGTCGGTCGATCGGAGGGTCTGGGTCTTATTTTATTTTTTGGTAAAATAAAATTTGTCCAGAATTCGAAAATTAATTATGAAAATCTAATCGTTTAAATTCGAATTTTGGTTCAAAAATTTACACCTTTCTGTGCAGATTTCAAATCTGTCTAAACACTTTCTTACCTGTTTAATTTAAATTCAAACAGATTTGTATCTATTTAAATTTAAGCCAAACAGGTACCATACCTGTTGAATTCAAACCAAACAGTCACCATTCCATCTATAAATAGGCAGCCTCTCTGTCACGACTTGCTCCCCGTACCCAAGGGTTAAGTATCGTGATGGCTAGTAACTGAAGTTACCTCCGGCCAATTCTTAAACAAATTAATAATCGTGATCGGAAATAATATTTAAGTGAGGGTACCAAAATAATCATTGGAGCTTCTACTTTTATTACAAAATTTATTGGCCAAAAGGCCGATATTTACATATAAAAATATCATAAAAATATTGTGTGTGTCTATTATGCAGTCCCACGTTTAAAACTTTCCAAAAGCTATTCCTAAATTGCATTATTTCCTGAAAATTGATAAACAACTATAAGCACATGGCAGAGTGAGAAATATTATGCCAAGAATATAAGGGACACAAAATAATCATGGATAGTTATGTAACCAAAATATTTAAGATAACTTAGTCTGAACAAATAATCATTTAAGTAGCAAAACTGAGATTATATAAATAAATAACAATAGCCACGGTACAGAACAGAACAGAATAGAATAGAACAAAGGTCACATGAGTGATAGTCAGAACAGAGGTACAGATTCAATAGTGTAGCACTTATCTCCGCACAGAACAGAGGTCAATGGATCCATGACAATAGAGGGTCACAAAATGACCAAACAACGCAAATGGTTATTTAAGTCCCCCAAGGTGTGGGACTCCCGTGGTGGTACTTACAAAACATAATTGTTTATAAGGTTATAGTCAAATATTCCTTAAAATATAAACAAACATATCCATGGATTTCATTTTAACAAATAGAATTCAAAAATTAATCCACGTAACTGAAATATTAATATAATTTATAATAACCTATAAAACATAACTTGTATAAAATAAATATGGTAAGTTAAACGTATGTAAAATATATTATGGTAATTCAAGGTATAATACAACTTACCTTAATTTTAATACCTCACATTTTCTTTCCACTATCAAAGACCCTCTCAACTTTTATTATTTTTTTCTTCTTTTTCTTCTTTTCTTTACCTTCTCCTTCCTCTCTTTTCCTTCATTTTCCTTCCTTCCTTTCTTTCACAGGTTTGATCAACTCTCCCTATTTATAGGGAGAAAACCCAATATCTAGCCAACACGTGACCAACCGAATCAACCCGCAGATGTGCTTTATAACTTGACTTGATTTGCTTATTATTAACATAGAGTTATATTTATTTTATATTTAAAATAATTACACTTAGGTCCAGTTTTCTAATATAATTATATAAATAAATTAATTTTTAATTAAATTACACTCTATTGTATACTAAAAAAAATTAATTATTTATTTTACTACCACACCTATTATTATTATTATTATTATTATTATTATTATTATTTATTTATTTACTCTTACTTTTATATTTGTTTATTTATTATCTTTAACTCTAATTTGACCCAACTTGTATTATAATTTCATATTTCTGTTAATTTGGTCTCAAATAATAATTCCTAATTAATCCCATATTTAATAATCCAATAATAAATTAGATTCTGTATTTATTATTATTTATTTAATAATATATATTGTCACATACAACTATAATACTAGCATAAAATTTAAGGGACAACTTAAATTTCTGGGTTGTTACACTATTCTTTGATTCTTTCACTCCAATTTCGTCCCTAACTCTGCCTGCTCTCTTTGCATTTTGCTTCATTGCTTTTTTGTGAGAAATAGTATAAACACGAAGTGTGTTCGTTGTGCAAATAATATGTAGTGCTATTATTGTTTATTATTGATCATTTTATCCTGAGAGATAGACGTCCACATTCTGAAAGCACCGTGGTGAGGATGAATCTGTCTTAAGGACACAATGTTAAACACTGAATTTGATCATAAAATTTGTTCAACAAATTAATTTAGTAAGTAATTGGTTTACTTTTCTGTTTCAACAAAGAAGAAAGCATTTCTCAAACTGTTGTTTAGTAACTGAACAATAAGAGTTCAGTTCTGGTTTTACCACTTTCAAGTAGAAAAAAAGTTATAATTTCATTTGTGATTCACCAAAGAAACCAAAGGAAAAAGAGTTATAACTCAAAAATACAAAATTCACCTCAACTTTGCCTCAATGACTTTACACTGGATTGCATGGATATTTTTAAAATTTCAAATTGAATCTCTACCATTGGATTGAAGTATGAACTCCTTATCATGTCCATTCAAATAATAACATCAAGCTAATTGATACTATTTAACAAAAAAATTCTGATTTAGCAAATATCATTTGTTTACAATAAATTTTAAATTGGTATCTATATTCATGTAGTCTAAGCAAGGGCAACCCTATTTTTGTTAATTTAATTAGATTTCCTATAAAAATGATTGGATAAGAGATTTTAAATGTAAGTAGCATGTTTCCTAATTTGTCGAAAAAAAATTTAAACCCCTTATACTAATGGCATTGATGACAACATGTTCCAAATTATGGCACACAAATCTTTAGAGCACACCCCTCAAAAGTTTGTCTCTCTTAAAATTTTAAATTATTTATTTATTTATTTATTTTATCAAACTTGCTAAGTTATATAAGGAATTCATATACAAAAATATTCCAAAAAAATCATTATAAGGTCATATTCATTTTAAATGTGAACCGTACAATATATAAATTAAGTCTAAATCATACAATAATTTTATGGATAATTTTTTATGCACCAAGTCTACGCACATATCTTTACTAATTTTCAGTAAGACAAATACTAAATGCAAATTCACATTCAATTAAATTAAATAAGTATTTTACCATTAGTGATTATTTCCATTATCAAACACTGCTGGAAATTAGGCTTTTAGCGGTGTTTAAAAAACGCCGCTATAAGTATAAAAAACGTCGCTAATTCTTTTTGTGACGTTTAGTACCAAACGCCGACGACGCGGCCGTCGCTATAACTTTATGACGTTTGGAAAACGTCGCTATATTAGTATAGGCGACGTTTTTAAAAACGCCGCCAAATGTCCTACCCTAACAATACTGTGACGTCACTATGATTTTAGCGACGTTTTTAAAACGCTTCATAGGTTTTTTAAATTTTAAAAATTCCAACCGTTATAGTGGCATTTTAAAAACGCCGTCTTATCTTTTTTTTTTTCTTTTTTTTCTTTTTTTTTTGGTTTTGAAATTGTGCTAATTTTATGTAATTAAACTAAAAGAACACCAATAATAAAACTAAATAACACTAATATGAAATAATAACTCACATTCAAATAACAAATATAGCATTAATTCACTTTCCCATTCAATTTAATATAACATTAATTTTCCCACAAAATAACATATTCAAAAATTGAATTCACAATTCTCAATCAAAAAATTACTACCTTATATACAAAGCCACAAAATAACATTACCCTCCTCTCTCTCTCACCACTCCCCCATTTAATACAAAAAATAAGAAGTGAACCAAAACACCCACTGTCAGATCCAAGGAAAAAAAGAAAAAATAAGAAAAAAAAAACCAAAGGATTTTAACACAAAAAATCTGAAAAAATTGCTGGCCCTTTGGCAACTAATTCAGAAGTTGTGGTTGGATCCGATGACAATTTGGTAAACAACTTCTTCACTTGCTCAACAAGGTCCTCATGCTTCACAGCTCCAGAAGCAACAATTACCTAGAATAGTAGCTCCAGGTAGAACACCCAATGTTTAGGACTTCAAGAAAGTAAATTGACGGCATTGAATAATTGATAGATGAATGAAGGTGAAGCCAACATGTTAACTAAATAGAACTAGCAAGAAATTACGAGATTTGTGGCTAGCCTAAAAAATGTGCAATAAAAGAAGAAATATAGTATAAAACTACAATAAAACCTTTAACACACAGAATGACGCCACATCCCAATTTCATAACCAAAGCATACGTGCATATATTTTTCCTTTAATATGATACAATGTGTAGATAGAACACAAGAAGAACAGTAGTCAAAGTGTAGTTTAATACACCCTTGCACTCAATTGCCGTCGATTATCTTGCTTTACCATCTCCATTAGTGCTGTTTCCAACTCCTCAGCTCTGGAAAAGAACAAGAACCACTCTTATGGATTTACTGTAGCTTTCATGAGGCACATTAAGAAAATTAATACTATTTACGCCCCAGAGCAAAACAGATGATCACTAATAAGAAGTAATTTTGTATTTAAAGATTGACTACCTTCCACGAGAAATTAATGCCCTCACAAAAGCATACACATGGATATATGACTGCTAATGTTAAATGATAACATAGATTATTAGCACAAAACAGGTTAAATAAAAAATTTGCTCTAATGAAGGAACCCTTGAGAACTTCAACACATCATAGACAACACAAAAGCAGCTGGACACATTAATCATGCAATGCATACCAGGCTTCTAATGACACTGGGTTGATCACCTTGCCTAATTAACTACTCATGTATTTGTTTATCTTATCATAATCACCGTCTTATCTTCAACCTAATAATATGGGCCTAACTGGAAGCATGAAAAATTCTCAGAAAGATGCAGATACTAGACACCACACAACAAGTACTAACCTTGGTGTACCAGATCTCTTCTCCTCCAGCAACTTGCACAACTCGACCTTCAACCAAACCACCTGCACATGAGCCGTTAATGAGTGAAACTTGAAAAGAGTTGAACATGAATTACTTATATTCATCGTGTGATTACAAGTAATATGCCATTGTTTACATTTATAAGTTTTGCAATTATTGAACTGGAAATCTAGTCATACTACCCAGCAAATGAAATGAGTAACAGATAGAGGTGTGGATTTAGCAATCTCCTAAACACTACTAAAGAAGTGCATCATTCTCATGGCACCTTTACTAGCCAGACAAAGATTAATATATAATAGCATCAAGGTTACCTGAGCATCATTCAAGAACATAATTGATGAGTAGCTTTGCTACACAAACATGGTAAAGAACGAAATGGAAAGGCAAGAAATGAACAAACACACACATTTCCCTAGAATACTCTTCTTTTTTTCTTTTGGTTTCTCTCCCTATTTTTCATGTTTTTTAGTGAATGCAAAACTATATCAGAATCAGGAGTGCTGAAAACAACTGGAAGAAACTAGAAGTGAGAGACATTTTTGAGTAAAGAGATGGAATTCTGTCCAGTGGCCCCTAGAGGAAAATAGGTTTATAGTGTAAAAGAAGGAAGACAGATTAGAGTCTCACTTCCCCAGCACCAAGGAATAAAAATGTCTGCTCGGCCAAGGATCCACCAAGTAACTTCAGTGCCGCAACAAGCCCTGCAAGAACCACAGCTACTGTCCCCTGCAAAAGTGGGGGAAAAAAAAGTTAAGACAACATGGGATTCCTCAAGGTTATTTGAACGACGACCATATTATCGCATACCTGTATATCATCATTGAAGACAAGATGAGTAGTACTATATTTCGCTAGCAGCTCAAAAGCATTGTGGTTTGCAAAATCTTCAAACTGTAAAGCATTGGTAGCAAATCAAACCAATATTAGAACTACAAGAACAAGATTAGGCCCTGAAATTTTTTCAGATTGAGGATGCAAATCCACTTGTATGAGTACTTTTTCACCATAGTTCTGCTTGACAGCAGTCATGAATTCATGAAGAAGGTCATAATATTCCTGGAATACAATTTGACAAAACTTCCTCAGTATTAAAGAGAATTACATAATGTATCTTAATGCTTGTAACTAAACACAATAAAATGCTAAAACTATTAGACCTTCCCAGTTGCCCTCCTTTGTCTGAGCCTAATGTAGAATTCATCTTTCAACAACTGCTCATTGTTTGTCCCCACATCAATGGTTACGGGCAAACACTGCATAGGCAAGTAAACAGATCGTTACTAAAATGGTAAAAATGAGAGGATAGCGCTAAAACCAATCAATATTATAAGGTCAAGCTGACAACTAAAGCATGGCATTTACTTCTTGACACAGTACTGAAAATTAAACACACATATTAACACAGTTTCATCGGTACTGAAGTAAAGGTTTCAAATAAGATATACTAAAATGAGCATCTACAACTGTATATGATTAGCTGGTGACACTTACCGAAGAAGGTCTAACTCTGCCAAGTGCTGCATACAGAGCCAGTTTTCCAACAGGTATCCCCATCCCCTAACAAAAATTAAGCTTGCAACCTCAATTCTAACAAGAGCGGTAAGGTCTAGAAAACTAAATATATAATAAGGCTAACCTTGTACATATGTGGCTGTGTGAAAGACGGCTCATCCATCTCATTGTGCCCAAATCTACGATAACACACTATATCAATCACTGAACTGAAGAAGAATCGAAGAACAATCACTGAACTGAAGAAGAATCGAGAGAGATTTGAGTGAGAGAAAGAGAGAGCAACTAACCTCTGATCGAAGAAGACTAAGAGCTCCAAATCCACGGAGATGAATCACCGATCTATGCTCAAAATCGAACTTCAAAATCGCAATCCCGAGATGAATCACCGAACTGAAGAAGAATCGAAGTAGAATCGAGAGAGATTTGAATGAGAGAGAGAGCAAAGAGTGAGTGAGAGATTTGAGTGAGTGAGAAGGAGACGGCAGTGCTCAAAATAGGGTTTTCAAAATAAAAATAAAAGGGAGATAGAAGAGGGTGTGAAGAGAGACAGGGAAGAGGGTGTGAAGAGAGACAGGATTTGGAGGCGTTTTTTAAACGTCTTCTATTTACGAAACGGCGTCGTTTTACCTAACAAAAAATGCGACGTTTAAAAAACGCCGTTAATTATAAAAAAAAGTGACGTTCAACTAAACGTCGTTAATTAAACGCCGTTAAATCCTCATTTTCCTGTAGTGAAAAGTGAGATTGGCAGAGATATACAATCATTTAGTGATTATGGAATATTATTATTTTTATTGATTTTGTTTTTTTATCATTTTATAATATTTGCACTAAAGCGTTAATGATAAAATGGGACAATAGTTATTGAGGATAACAACAGTATTACGATAATCATAATAAAATTTGCCAAAATTTTTGCTTTTAAGCACTGTTGTTAACAATGCATTAAATGATTATATCTCTACCTATCTTATTTTTGGTAATGGAAATGAGTTGTGCTAACAAGTGCTCATGAGACAGGAAAAAGACAGAATAATTGAAAAATATAAGGCATTTTTTATTGAAATTTTAATGTATTTTTTTATTAAAATCAATACACTTTAAACACTTTTACTTATTTTCAAGACACTTTCAACTTAATTCCAATATTAAGCATTTTGTTAATGTGTGCCCTTAAAAAATGTATTAAGAAATTTAAAAGTATGATACACCTTACATAAAAATGAGTATAATAAAAAAAATGTATAATTGTTTTAAATTTGTTTAACGTGTACCATAAATGCAAACGTTAACAAGACCATAGTTAATATAGGGTTGCTCTTCTTTAAATTGTCTAGATTCTTATAATCTAAATGTGAGAACCATATATGTATGATATGTGACTTTCCTCTAATCTACTCTTTCTCTAATCTACTCTTTATACTGGTGGTCTAATTTAACTCATTATGGCCTCGTTTTGGATCCACTTTGGATTCGTTTGGGATATGAGTTGATTTTTTAATTTTTTTATTATTTTAGTATGAGATTAAAAAGTCTCGTTTGGAATAGACTTTTTAACTTTTTTTACTTTTGTGATAAAAAAAATGAAATGATTGTGGTTTAAATGTGATATTTTATCTTATTAAGTTAAAAAACCTATTTAATCTTTTTGTGAGTATTTTATCTAAAACACTACATTTTAACTTATGCCAAACGAAGGCTTTATGGACCCGAACCGTTCAGAATTTAGTGCATCATTTAATCTAACATAGATAGCCACATATTTAGATCACATTTTAAAAATAGACTATTTATTTATTTTTATTTTTTAAATGTGACCTAATTATGTGGGTACGGATATTCGGTCAACTTAATTTTTCTATATGGATGATCTACTTGAAAGATACTAAAAATTGAACGATTTGATTTTTTGGAAAGAACATTTGGGCTAAAATAGTCATATAAGACAAAATAGGTTATTTTAGTCAAATATGACAAAATGTCGTATCCAATCTATAATCATTTCATTTTTTTCCCTCATAAAAATCAAAAAAAAACAAAAAAATCTATCCCAAACGAATTTTTTTAACCCCCAATTAAAATAGCCAAAATAATAAAAAGTCAACTCACATCCCAAACGAACTCAAAATGAACTTGAGGTGAACCTTATGGGCTAAACTAGATCCTTCAATCCAAATAGTGGATAGGGGGAAAACTAAATCCATATTTGTGAGTCTTTTTAACGATTGCATTAAGAGTTTAAATTAATAAAATTTAAAATAATTGTACATTCTTTACAAAAACATATGTTTATAAAATATATATATATATATATATATATATAGATACACAATTATTTTACTTAATAACAAATGCTCTTATTGTCAAGGCTCCCTAAAAATTGGCTGAACAAAAAACAGGTACATGGAAATAACAATTTCTCTAATTTGATTAAAAAAAAAAAAAAATTAAATGTACATGCGCTCATTAAATTTATATTTTTTTAAATTGATTCATTAAATGTATTCTTGAGAATCCAAATTTTCAAGAAGACAATTAAATGTACACACTTAATTTGTTTAGGCCTAGTTTGACAACTCAAAAATAATTCATTTTTTTTTATCTTTTTATCTTTTTTTCATCACATCACATCTTTACTTTTCTTCATATTTTTTCGTAAAAAGATAAAAAGTGCACTTATTTAGGTCATCTCAAACAACCCTTTAGTATCATTAAAAGTATCCTATTAACTATATTAATTTATATTTACTATATTAATTTAATTAAAGTTCCTTTAAGATAAATATTAAATTTATTCATACTCAAATTGGTGGTACTAAATGCACCAATTGGTATACTAACTAATATATCAACATATTTTATGTCCTTTTTACTGGCCCCACCTATTATACAAATTACAAACGGTGGTGCTACATGTACCAATTAGTGATTGGTGCATACGACATTATTCAATTATAAATATCCAAAACTTCTAAAATTATGTCACATCATCTGGTATACCAATTGATGCATATAGCATTATTTCACTCAAATAGAATTGATTAATCATTCTAATGTATGATTATGTTCTTACTCAATAATTTAATTCGAGTTATTCTAAGGACTCCAAATAAATTATCAAATATTCTACCAAACCTCTCACATGGGAGTGGGACCCACACAAATCACATGTGTGTGGGTCTCACACCCATGTGAGAGGTTTGGTAAGATATTTGATAATTCATTTAGGATCTATAGCATTATCATAATTTTATTAGAAATCTACAACCATTGTAAGAATACTTGCTAATAATGGTAAAATACTCATTTAATTGAATGTGAATGCATTTAATGTTCGTCTTATTGAAAAAAGTAATATTATTTGTATCAACTAGTATACTAACTAGTGTACTAATTAATGATGTGACATAATTTAAGATGTTTTTAATATTTATAATTTGCATAATGAGTAACGTCAATAATAAAAGAATAATGTTTTAGAGCACTAAATTGGGAACTCTAGAGTATCACTAATGATGTGGCACAGTGGCCTCTACCAAAGTGATGTGATGTTTTGGTTTGAGTTTGTTTTTTTTTTTTTTTTAAGCTCATTAGAGTTATTAGCGGTCCAAAAATTAGTGGGATGAATCACTACTCATAATAAAATCATAACCAATATTAATACATTAATTAATATATATAGCATCACTCTATTGAAAATTTTGTAAAATACTCATTTAATTGAATGTGAATGCATTTAATGTTCGTCCTATTAAAAATTTGAATTGTCCAAGGGGACAAAAAAAAATAAAGTTGGAAAGAATATGTTCACAAAGACAATGTCACATAATGGTTTGCGAATTAACCTTTTTACTTGGTTTGTTAGTAAATTATGATGTTGTAGGATTTTTGCCCTATGTATAAAAAGGTGTACAACTGAGATAACATTATAACTAAGCTCTTATTGTGAGTTGCCAAACAATGAATTGAAAAAGCTTTGCAGACAAAAAAATGGTGGTGCTACATGCATCAATTAGTGTACTAACAAGTGTACCAACACTAGTTATGATATTATTATTAACCCCACTCATTAATCATATTACAAATATCAAAAATTTCTTAAATTATGCCATATTATCAATTAATATACTAGTTAGTACACTAATTGATCCATATAACATTATTCGATAAAAAATTATCAAGACAATTAATGTCATGTTTCCTCCGAAGAGAATGGAATAAAATAATATTTTCTCAAAAATAATGAATGTTTTAGACAAATAATAGATATATTAAAAAAAAATTGACAATCAGGACACACATACACATAAAGTAACTCACTTTTCAAATAAAAGACATTAATTTTTTTCACAGAGCTAATCTCTAGTTGGATAAGTCTTGAAGTCAAAGAAAAATCTTATGTCCCTAGCAATTCGTTTGAGATCGCTTACTCGCTTAGAGTTCATTTTCATGACAAAAATGGCATAACTTACCTTCGGAATGGAACTAAACCCTAATTGTCTAGTAAGTTACCAAACAAAATAAAGGCAAAAGTGTCTCTCAAACTTTTGTTTGATGACTCGTTGAACAATCAGAGTTCAATTTTAGTTTTGCCACTTTCATGTAGAGAAAATTTAATTTCATCAGTGATTCAAGAGTTAATCTCAAAAGTACAGAATTCACCTCTGTTTTGCCTCGATAAGTTTATACTGGATTGCATGGGTATTTATAGCTTTTCACACTGAATCTCAACCATTGGATTGAAGTATGAATTCCTTATCATATCCATACAAATAACAACATTACGCTAATTGATTCTATTTAATGCAATAATCTTATTTAGCAAATATCATCTACAAGAATCATAAATTGCTTACTATATTTATTTAATCTAATAAAACAATTGCAGCCCTATGTTTACTTTATTAATAAGTCTATGTGTACAGAGGTAAAATACGTAATGAGAGATAGGTATCTTATAAAGAATGGGATTCACATGATGTGTGACTCATGCCTAGAGGTAGACATCGTCCCATAGGCCCGCCAAGCCCATCCGCCCCTGCTCTATTTTTCTAGCGCTTGAAAAAGTTGTTTTAGCCCATAGGACTAAGCTGGGCCAATACTTTTAACTTGAAATATTAATGGACTAGTTTGAGATTCATATTTTTAACCTAATCCGGCCCGGCATGGACTGCTAATTAATTATTTATTTATTTATAATACATTAATATATATACATTTTTGGGATCTAGTTTATCTTTATTGATTTTATTGAAACTTATATTTGTAGTGATATGTGATAAAATTTATTTAAGAAATCCTTCAATTTATGCACAAAATCTTTCAATTTATAATGATATTAATATATTTATTTAAGAAATATAATATATGACTGAACTTAATTATAAAATATTTTAATTTTTTTTAATATATAGCCCGATAGGTGAATTTGGAATTTATAATTATTTTTTAAACCAGATTTGGGCAGATATAGAGGCCCGATGTTAAAACCGAACCGGATTTAAACAGATACAAAATTTCTCATTATATAGTGCCGATCCAACCTTACTCGACATATGTCCACTGTTACTCATGCCATTTACACTTTAAAAAAATCTTTTATCCAATCAATTTTTAAAGAAACTTTTAATTAAATTAATAAAATAATTATTCGTTAACATGCTTTCTAATTTTTAAAACTTTTAAAGCCTCATACTAATGACATTGATGACGACATGCTTCAAATTAAGACACAGCAATCTTTAGAGTACACCCTTATCCCAAATTTTTGTCCTCTGAAATTTCCAGTCAGAGTTGCTAGATGCATAGAACTCATACACATAATTATTTTAAGAAAAATTATTCAATAGTTCAAATTTATTGAATCATTTTAAATGTAAACATTACAGTACATGAGTTAAATTTAAATTATACAATATTTTTGAGTATTTTTTTATGCCCCGGTTCTATGCACATATATATATATATTATTGATTTTCAATAAGACAAATATTAAATGCATTCACATTCAATTAAATTAAAAGAGTATTCACTATTAGCGATAATTTTCATTACCAAAAGTGAGATAGGTACAGATATACAATCATTCACTAGCAAAATTTTGGCAAGTTCTATTAATCTTACTGAATATTGTTGTATTTATCGTTATTGTATTACTATAATTGTTATCCTGTATTATTGTAACGGTGGTGCTACATGTACCAATTAATATATACACTAGTGTACCAGCTAGTGTTATGCCATTATTACTGACTCCACCTATTATACAAATTACAAATACCTAAAATTTCTAAAATTATGTCGTATCATCTATTAATATACTAGTTAGTACATTAATTAGTATATATAACATTATCCTTACTGTAATTGTTATCCTCAGTAACTATTGTCCCATTTTATCATTAATGTTTGAATGTATATTCATTAGTGATAAAGAAACAGTATCAATAATAGTGAAAATAGTTATAATAGATTTAGAATAATATTGTATGTATCAATTAATGTACTAACAGATGATGTAATAAAATTTTAAAAGTTTTGAATATTTGTAATTTGTATAATAGGTGAGGTTAATAATAATAGCATAATGCTAGTTGGTACATTAGTTAGGACACTAATAAGTACATGTAGCACCACTGATAGATTTAAGCTATTGAGTAGGAAAGTAATCTTGCATTAGATAATGAACACATTTTCCTTCTTGAAAATTTGGATTCTCAAGAATACATTTAATGAGTATGTATAAATTTAGATTGTGTTTAAAGCACGAATTTGGATAAGAATTTGAAAAGAAAGAAAGAAAAGAAAAATAAATAAATAAATGAATAAAATATGGATGAAATATAATTATATTTTACTTACATTGTACTCATTTTCTTTTTTCTCTTTTCAAATTCTTAACAAAATTTGTGCTCCAACATTAATGATTTTTTTCTCAAATTAGGAAAATTGTTATTTCCACGCAATAAAAAATTTTTGTCCAACCAATTTTTTAATCAATTGGAGTCGGTGGGCATAGTACCATGGCCCCATTTGATGTAACTGTTAAAACAGATTATAAATTATACCTTAACAGATTATAGATTATGACTTTAATCAGAAGCTGTTAATTTGTTTGGTGTAACTGTTGGATTATAGATTTAAGTTGGTAAGTAGTGTTTGTTAAATAAACTGTAAAATAGTTTTATGCTGTGTAATGTCCTTTTTGCCATTATAAGATATACAAATTGTTATTTTTTCATTTTCTTCAGTTTTAATTTTTTTTTTAAAAAAATTATTTCATTAATATAAGTTAATATAATTAGTATCAATTAATATAAAAATTGATACATTTCACTACAACAATTGCTATTTCATTTTTGTTTAATTTCATTTAATAAAAGTTATTTCATTTTTTTTATTACTTCATTTTTTTTCATTAATATCAATAATTGTGAAATAAAAATTGTGATTTTTTTCATTATAATACAAATTAATAATATAAAAATTGCTAAGTTTTTTTTAATTTATTAATTCATTACAATAATACCAAACCCTACCTACCGCCGGAGCCCCAGCCACCACTGGCCGCCCTCTGCAAAACTGGAGAGAACACACAGAGAGAGCTAGGATTAATCGCAGAGAGAGAGATAGAGAGAGAGAGAGAGAGAGAGAGAGAGAGACTTGTCGTTGAGAGAGACAGAGAGACAGAGAAAGAAAGGCCTGTCGTTGAGAGAGAGAGAGAGAGAGAGAGAGAGAGAGAGAGAAAGAGAGAGGCCCAATGGCGATGCCTGAGAGAACATGGAAGGTTGATCGCATTGCAATGGTTAGGGTTTCGCATCGTGACGCTAGGGTTTCGCATCGCGATGGTTTCAGATCGTTAGGGTTTCAGATCGCATCACGATGGTTCACAACGTTAGAGGAAGAGAGAGAGAGAGAGATAGAGAAGAGAGAGAGAGAGAAAGAACTCTGGTTCACAATGCCGGAGGAAGGGAGAGAAAGACAAAGAGAGAGAGCTCTGGTTCACAATGTCGAAAATCGCCGATCGTCATGCCAGAAATCACCTTTCTCATGCCAGAAATCGCCACTCTCTTTTTCTTTCTCTTAGAGTGAACAGTGACCTTTTGTGGTTTATATAGTGACAATTTGGTAATACTTCAAATTGGTGAAAGGCATTTAAGTAATTTTACTCCTCAAAGCTAGCCCTCTGCTTAATTTGAGAATTAGAAGCACCCATGGGACTGCTTCTCAGATTCTGATTATTTGCTTTCAAAACAAGCTGTTAGAAGTTGAAGTTGGTATGATAAAGTTGAAACAAACAGCTAATTTTAGCTTTTTTTTTAAAGCTAAAAGTTATAAGTTGGGTGAAAAAAACTGGACCAAACGGCTCCCATGCCGTTAGACTCCATGAGGACGTGTTTTGAGTCTTTTTTAATGATTTAAATCGTATATATTATAAGGTTTATCAAGTATATTATTCATAACAAAATTCAGTTCTAATTATTTTTAAGAAAATTATCAAAATTATACCAACTATGATTTTGTTTTTAAAACAAATGTTGTTTTGTTATATGGTCACAGATGTCCAATTGATTAGATTTTTTTAATGTATGATCTAATGAATTTTATAACATAAACAATTCAGACTATGAAATAAACTTAAAACACGCCTTGACAGGCCTCACAACAAGGGTGCTAGCACAACACCTACTCCAAGTTCATTTTTTAAGGAGCCTTCACAATAAGAGCATTTGTTAATAAATAAAATAATTGTATTTTTTTTATGAAAATGTGTAACATAAGGAATGTACGACTGTTTTAAATTTTATTAATCAAAACTCTTTAAAGCATTGCTAATGAGACTCATAAATATGGATTTAGTTTTCCTCTAATCCATTATTTGGATTGAAGGATCTAGTTTAGCCCATTATGGGCCACCACAAGTTCACTTTGTTGATTCGAACATTTCAATTATTAATGCATTTTGAGTAGATTATCACACAAAAATTAGATCGATTGGATATCAGTAGTCACATGTTTAGGCCACATTTGTCTTCAGAAAAAAGAAAAAAAAGAGAGAGTCTACTTTTGAAATGTAATGCAAACATGTGACTATCTATATTTGTTCAACTTGATTTTGTTTCATTAATAATCTATTCGGGAGGCACTAAATAAAAATAAAAAAGAAAAAAATCACTTCTATTGTACCCAAAAAAGAAAAAGAAAAAAGGGAGACACCTTAAATGATTTAAATCTGGCCTATTTTGGGAGGTGGGTTATAATCCACTTCCCAGATTATAACCCACTTCTTCTCTCACAAAAAAACTGCGTATAAGCAGCTTTTCACCAACAAGCGGATTATAATCATCTTCTCAAAATAGGCCAAATATAATGAGTTAAATTAAACCGGCCAGTCTAAAGAGTGTATTAGACATAAACCATATCTCATAAATATGGATGAGTACATGACTCCCACATTTAGATTACAAGAATCTAAACAACTTAAAACTTATACACACAGATTTATTGTTAAATTAACATTATTGCTTTAAATAGTATTAAATATATTGTTGTTATTATCTAAATGGACATGGTTACATGTTTGTAATACAATCCAAAGGTTGGGATTCAACATGAAATGCCATAAATACCTATACATTCATTGTAGTGTTTAAGAAAGAGATAAAATTAGAAGCTAATTCAAAATTGTTCAGTGATTTACCAAACAATGATATGTGAAATAACTTTTTTTACTTGGTTTAGTTGGTTTTGTAGGAGCAATTTGTCCTTTAAAAATGTGTACAATTGCAATAAAATTAGAATTAAACTCTTATGTGATATTAATGAACATAATGCAGCATTATATATATAATAGTAAAAAAATAATTACCAGAATCAGTAGTGGCACAAGGGGTTAGTAGCTTAGGTTCTCGCCTAGGGTCTCGAGTTGATGAGAGTCCCATATTTTATATCTTCACTATATATTGTATATATACAGATAAATGTAACTATTTATCAAAATAGTTAGGGTTTTTTTTTTTAAGGTCCCTCGTATTAAGATTTTATAGCATAAAGGACATCTAATATTTTCACAATGTCTAAGGTCCCTCAAGTTGATCCAGAGAAAATTAGTCCAGAGAAAATTCAAGTCACAGAGAAAATTGGTCCAGAGAAATTCTGAAAATTTCTCCAGACAACGTAACAACCCTTTCTTCAAGCAACCTTAGCTCTTGTTGGAAATCTAGAGAAAGTTGGAAAAGAAGAGGTTGCACTCGTTGGGGGAAGAGAGGGTGGAGAAGTGGTTGATGGAGGATAGAAAGTGCATACAACATCGAGCTGATTACCAAAAAAAAAAAAAAAAAGCAATAACATCAGTGGGATTTGCAGACTAAGAAGCACAACTATTGAAGAAATGAAATTAAACATACACACATGGATACATGTATATGTGAGTGTGAAATCTATGAAAATATACATAATATATATAAACAATCTCCATGTTTAATAGTTTTTCTATGAGTTTGTGATATATTTTCTTTAAACTTAATGCTATGAATTTCTCTAGGTTCAACCCAGAGAAAATTCAAATTTCTCTGGTCCAAAATTTCTCTGGATAGAAATTTTTTCCAGAGAAAATGAATGAAGAATTTCTCTGGATCACTTTAAGCCAAAGAAATTCTCTCAAAATCAATGAAATTCCTAAAGAAACATTTCTAGAGAAATTCTCTTTAACCCAGAGAAAATTCAGTTCAAATAAAAAAAAATCAATCCAAACCAAAGAATTTCTCTGAACCAACCCAGAGAAAATTTAGTTCAAATCAGAATTGATGAGGAACATAAAGTGTTCTTTGTTGATTTTGATCTATTTGAGCAAAAAGTTACTTGTAGTTGCTTGATGTTTGAATTTGAAGGAATACTATGTAGACACGTGCTTGCAGTATTCAAAGCCACAAACATCTTTATGCTTCCACCACACTATATGATGACTCAATAGACAAGAAATGCCAAGGATGAGGCAATGTTGGATGTAATACCCTCTGTTGAGACGCACGGAAATGCTCAAAGAGGCAAGAATTCACAATACAATGTTTTATATCAGGAAGCGATTAACTGTGTGGAGGAAGGGATGGCGTACTGAGAGAGTGTAACGCCCTCAAAATAACACATTAAACCCATTGGATAAGACATGCATTTACATAGAAGCTAACCACATTCTTTTATTCATTAAAGTTCCATTACATAAGTATTACATGTTAACATCAAAACATAATGCCCTACGGGCTTACAGCTTTCCAAGTTAACACTTGGTTACAACAAAAGAGTACTAACTCGTTTACACATTAAGCCCTTGGCTTGAAGTTACATGTAATACATCAAAAGTTAAGCGACAAAAGTATGTCCGCCTCTAGCCTCCCTGCTATGTCCTTGGAGGTGGCATGTTACCTGTACCTGAAAATGATATTCCCATATAGGGTGAGCCACAGCCCAGTAGAAATATACTAAACCAACCATGAACAATGACTAAAAGATTAGCAATTGATAGATGGCTAACACAGATACATTCACATAAATTACACGTTTATGTCATACAACTTATGAGTCTAAGTTACCTTTCATTTTCCCTTTTTCAACAGATAAGCATGCTAGCTCTATCATCATTTCCACAGATATGTATAAAAACTATATCTCACATTCAGATAAGCATATAAGCTATATCCACATTCTCAACAGATATGTATAACAACAATATCCCACATTCACAGATAAGCATATAAGCTGTATCCACACTTTACTAAGATAAGCATATAAGCTCTATCTTCACTTCTCTAGACAAGCATATGAGCTGTGTCTACGGAGTTCATCTCCTATCTTCTCCCAACACTATCCGGTTTAGAGGTACATCCCCTATCTTCCCCTAAACCGCGGAATACATCCCCTATCTCCTCCTCTACACATAACGTATATAAACACATTGGTTCTATATACAATCACCCAATACATACAGTTAATGTATTCTATCAACCGTCAAGTTCCATGACACATTTCATTGATTAGTTTCAGTTTGCCTAATCATCATGCATTGTCTACAACAATCACGACTATCCTCCACCGATAGCCCAAAGCAGTTATTTCTAAACAGAAAATAAATGCACAATGGATATTTAATCAACATTTCATTTCCTCATTTCTCACAATTAATTATCCCAATTAATCAAACAATGTAATTAGGCCATTTTCCATAATTACCATTTCAACCCTTAGGTCCCATTTTCATCAATGATTCAACATTTATTCCATTTCTCTATGCCAAACATGCATCCAGGTTTATTATGAATAAAACCCCAACTTTTGTAAAATTACACAAAAGCCCCAAACTTTTACCAAATTACCAAACCAAGCCCAACATCTCAAAATACCAAAATTTAAAGACAAAATCCATAGAGAGGAGTAGGATATCCCTACCTCGAAAGTTAAGCCACAAAGGAGATGAAGACTCGAAGATCAACTTGCTCCAAATCCAAACTTTTTCAGATTAAATCAAAGCTCTCAACGCCCTCTATCTTTTTAACAAAGGCTCTAGGCTAGATTCACACTCTAGGGAGATCAAATCTTAGAGAGAATGTAAGTTTAGAGAGAGAGAGAGTCTCAGATTTAGGGTTTGATCAAAAAAAGAAGTGAAAAACTGAAGTTCAAAATCGCTACTGTCCGCTGATATAAAACACGCTCGCTCGAGCGAAGCCTTGGTCGCTCGAGCGACCAGACACAGAAACTCTCGCTCGAGCCAAGAAGTTCTCGATCGAGCGAAGAAAAACCCAGACCGCTCGAGCCACGAAAAGCTCGCTCGAGCCAAGAAAGGCAACTCTCAGGTCCAGAACCAGACGCAACACTCGCTCGAGCGAAGCCACCCTGGCTCGACCCACCAGACACGAACCTCACTCTCGCTCGAGCGAAGGTCCAAAAATCTGGGCAGCAACACTAGGCTCCCAAACATAACCAACCTGAAACAAATCTGCCCAACACATCTTATAACTCAATATACAAAGTAAAGAGGATGCAAACATGATAATAAACAACTACCAACATCCACGGA
Organism: Camellia sinensis; assembly: GCF_055761805.1. Lineage (NCBI taxonomy): Eukaryota > Viridiplantae > Streptophyta > Magnoliopsida > Ericales > Theaceae > Camellia > Camellia sinensis. Next base: position 204,760 of record NW_028128989.1, on the reverse strand, counting down.
CACATGTCCGGATCACTGTACAACAAGGGTAAACCCGGGATCGCTATAACCTCCCCCCCTTAAAGAATTTCGCCCCCGAAATTAAGCACAAGTTTTCAAAAACAGGTTTTCCTTCATTTTAGACAATGTTACAATTTAACATTCAACAATTCGACCCATTACCGGTCATCCCATCCCTTTAACAAGAGACATATCACAATATGTAAACAACATATGTATTTTCAACATGCATCAACATTATGCACTATCTTTCCAATTTCAACAATATAATCAACATATATAATGTTACATTCAACTTCCATATGAGGCAAGTTCCCAAAACATACTTCCAATAAACCAAACATTTTCAATGTTTCACAACTCAAGACATATATAAAAGCTCTTAAGTTCAACACAATACAAAAATTAAATACAAGATCACATATCAACAAACAAGTCCGGATATTTCTCACGGACTCCCAACTCACGTTCCCAAGTGGCTTCCTCCACTCCGTGATGTTTCCACAAGACTTTCACCAAAGGAATGGTCTTGCCACGCAGGAGCTGATCCCGCCTATCCAAGACCCGAACCGGTCTCTCCTCATACGAGGCATCCTCATCTACCTCTAAATCGGTCCAATCCAATACATGTGATGGGTCTGGCTCATACTTCCGAAGCATACTCACATGAAACACGTCATGAACTCCGGACAACTGCGGCGGTAAGGCTAACCGATAAGCAACCTCACCAATCCTCTCAAGGATCTCAAAAGGACCAATAAACCGAGGGGATAGCTTTCCACTCTTCCCAAACCTCATCAAACCTCGCCTAGGTGATATCTTCAGAAAGACATGATCACCTACCTCAAACGCCAAAGGTCTCCTCCTACGGTTGGCATAACTCTTTTGTCGACTCTGGGCTGTAACAAGCCTCCTACGGATAAGCTCAACTTTCTCCGTCGTCTCCCTAACCAACTCCGGACCCAACAAAGGTGCATCACCCACCTCGGCCCAACAAACTGGAGACCTACACGGTCGGCCATACAAGGCCTCAAACGGTGCCATACCGATGCTAGACTGAAAACTGTTGTTATAGGAAAACTCTACCAATGGCAAGTGCCTCTCCCACGTCCCACTGAAATCAAGGACACAACCCCGAAGCATATCCTCGAGGATCTGAATAGTACGCTCGGACTGCCCGTCAGTCTGAGGATGATAAGCCGTACTAAAGGTCAACTTAGTGCCCAAGGCACTCTGCAAACTCTGCCACAACCTAGCAGTAAAACGAGGATCTCTATCTGAGACGATCGTCACTGGGACCCCGTGCAATCTCACTACATCCCGAATATACAAATCGGCAAGATGATCTACCGAATCTCTCACGCGCATAGGAATAAAGTGTGCCGACTTAGTCAACTGGTCTACAACCACCCAAATAGCATCACTACCCCGCTGAGTCCTCGGAAGACCTACAACGAAGTCCATAGTGACATGCTCCCACTTCCACTCGGCAATAGGCAAGGGTTGCAACAAACCCGCTGGCCTCTGATGCTCGGCCTTCACTTGCTGGCAAGTAAGGCACTTCGATACGAAAACAGCCACATCTCTCTTCATACCCCGCCACCAAAACTGGCGACCCAAATCCTGATACATCTTAGTACCTCCCGGATGCACCGCAAGGCGCGAATGATGAAACTCTCGGAGTACCTCCTCTCGGCAAGACTCCGGTACAAACAAACGGTCTCGGTATCTCACACTCAGGTCGGGATACACCGTCAAACCCTTCTCAACTTTCCCACTGGAGATCTTCTCTCGGAGGGATTCTACTTCAAGGTCACCTCTCTGTGCCTCTAACACTCTAACCACAAGTGTGGGCTGCGCAACAACAGAAAACAAGGCCGCAGCCTCAACAGATTCGCCCAGTAGCAAATCAAACTCGCCAAGTGCTCCCAACATCTCCCATTCCCGGATGGCTATACTAGCAACATCACTAATGGTCTTCTTACTAAGGGCATCGGCCACAACATTGGCCTTTCCCGGATGATAGTGCAACTCAAAATCATAATCCTCGATGAACTCCATCCATCTCCTCTGCCTCAAATTCAAGTCTCTCTGGGTAAACAGATACTTCAAACTCTTGTGGTCCGAGAACACCTCGAACTTCTCACCATAAAGGTAGTGCCTCCGGATTTTCAAGGCAAAGATCACAGCCGCTAACTCTAGGTCGTGTGTGGGGTAATTCTTCTCGTGTATTTTCAACTGACGTGAGCCATAAGCTACTACTTTCCCCTCTTGCATCAACACACAACACAAACCCTCTCGTGAGGCATCACAATAAACCGCATAACCCAACCCTCTCTCCGGAATAATCAACACCGGAGCGGTGGTCAATCTAACTTTCAGCTCTTGGAACGACTTTTCACAAGTCTCACTCCACACAAACTTGACTCCCTTCCGAGTCAGCCTAGTCAACGGTGACGCTAACCTGGAGAAATCTTTCACAAACCGACGATAATACCCAGCCAATCCCAGAAAACTGCGGATCTCAAACACACTCTTAGGCTGTGCCCAATCTTGCACTGCCTCAACCTTGGATGTATCAACAGACACCCCTTCCCCGGATACCACGTGGCATAAGAATTTAACTTCCCTCAGCCAGAACTCACACTTCCCAAACTTGGCATACAGCCTATGGGCTCTAAGCAACTCAAGCACCACTCTCAAGTGTGCCTCGTGCTCCTCCTCTGAAGGCGAATAGATAAGGATGTCGTCCACAAAGACGACCACAAATCGGTCTAAGAACTCCCGGAAAATCCGGTTCATCAAGTCCATAAAGACTGCCGGTGCATTGGTAAGCCCAAATGGCATCACCAGAAACTCGTAATGGCCATACCGCGTACGGAATGCCGTCTTCAGAATATCCTCTTCCCTGACCCTCAACTGGTGGTAACCCGATCTCAAGTCTATCTTAGAGAAACAACGGGAACCCTTCAACTGGTCAAACAAATCATCTATACGGGGCATAGGATACTTATTCTTAACCGTAGCCCGATTCAACTTCCGGTAGTCAATACACAATCTCAAGGCACCATCTTTCTTTTTAACAAAGAGGGCCGGTGCTCCCCACGACGAAACACTAGGGCGAACAAAGCCCTTATCGAGCAATTCCTGGAGCTGAACTTTCAACTCAATCAACTCTGCTGGAGCAAAACGGTAAGGTGCCATAGAAATCGGCGCCGTACCAGGCACTAAATCAATAGAGAACTCTATCTCTCGGTGAGGTGGCAAACTAACAAGATCTTCGGGAAAAACATCCGAATACTCACAAACCACCCTCGGCAATACATGCTGGGTCTCACCACTCTCACCACTCTCAAAGCTAGCAAGTAGACTACTAAGCTCACTTCGCTCTCGCGAATCATACCCCGGTGGCAAAATACTACCAACCCGGTCTCCCAAGAAATGGAACCACTCCCCGCTCAAGGTACATAACGTGACCCTCTGGCGGTAGCAATCAATAACAGCCCGGTATGACGATAACCAGTCCATACCCAAAATAACATCAAAACCCTTCATGGGCATGACAACAAACGGAAAAGGAAGCCTATAGTCGGCGACCTCTATATCACATCCTCTAACACCCTGTTTCAGGATCAACTCACCACCCAAAGGCGATACCACACAAATAGGAGATGCCAACTGTGCTAACTCCAATTCCAAAACCGATGCAAATGCAGCAGATACAAAAGAATGAGATGCACCCGTGTCTATCAACACACTAGCAACTGAGTTGCAAAACAGAAAAGTACCTCTCACTACTGATGGAGCCGGTACTAAATCCTGCGCGGTAACAGCATACACGCGCCCCGTAGGCCCCTGGTCTACCTGCTCACCTCTCGGAGCAAAAGACTGCTGCACAGACTGGGATGAGGAAGCTCCCGGATTGGCCCTCGAGGCCTGCACAGACTGAGCTGGCTGAAAACCCTGCGTCTGCCTAGAACCAGACGCTCCCGAAGTGGCACTCAACTGCGGGCAAAACCTCTTCAGGTGCCCAGGCTGTCCACACTGATAACAAGACAAGGGCTGCCCCCTGCCCAAACTCTGACTCTGCGGTCTAGCTGAAGAAGAAGCAGCTCTCTGACCCCCACCCTTCTGCGGGCAAACAGAAACCTTGTGACCCAACTGGCCACACTTGTAACAGGTGAAATCCCCCTGACCACCTCTCCCGGAGCCTGCACTCGGCACTGGGAAGGTCGATCTAGCAACACCACCCTGCAACTGCTGAGGGTTAGAACCCCTCTGCCTCTTGCCATCACCCTGACTATCCTGGCTCCTCTTGGAGCCTCTCTGCCCCTCATCCTCCTCCTGCATCATGAGCTCCATATGAGCTGCAGCATCTACCAGGTGTCTATACTCTCGGATATAAGACCCACCAACTCTCAACTTGAGGCCCCGCCTCAACTTCCGCTCAAACTCATAGCAACGGCGTTCCTCAGACACCACCAGTTCAGGTGCAAACCTGGACAGACTGGTAAAAGTAGCCTCAAACTCGGCCACTGACAAGCCCTGCTGATTAAGCCGGCTAAACTGATCCCTCAGCTTCTCCCTAGCTGCTGCAGACAAAAACCTCTCCTGAAAAGCATTTATAAACACCTCCCAAGTACCACCAACCCGAGCCTTCTCATACTTCCACCATTGACCCGCATCTCCCTTCAGTTGGAAGGATGCCAAGGTCACTTTCAGTGCTCCGTCCTCGATGCCAAGCATCTCGAATGTCTTACTCATTTGCTCTAGCCACTCATCAGCCTTCAGTGGCTCCCTCGGATCCCCGACAAACTCATCCGGATTAGACCGGAAGAACTCCCTCTTCAAGAAAGAAGGCCCTGCCTCAGCGGCCTGATTCCCAGCTCTAAGAATACCCAAAGCTCCTGCTATCTCTCTGGCCAAGGCACCCATAGCCTGCTGACCCACTGGCTCGGCTACATTGGCCTGACCAACCCCCTCCTGTACTGCCGGAATCTCACCCGGTAACGGTACTTCCTGCCTCGCAGGTCTACCACGCCTAGCACCTCTTCCTCGTCCTGACATCCTAATAAAGGTAACACAGAACATTAGCACATTCAAAAATGTGCCGAAACTAAACACTCACGTCCTAATGCATGGACAACTGTAATTCACTCCACATAAGCACATAAACACATAAGCACTTACGAATTTCATTTCCGGATAATGATAGTCCCGAGACGTTACTAGAGTTCCGGTTAGAAACAGCATTGATCAAGTGCTTTTCCAACAAGACTCCCAGAAACTCAAGGATCCAATCAACATCCTAGAAATTAAATCCCATACCCACATAGTCACATAAGCATGTTATCAATTAAGCACATAGCATATGATACTACATCTAAGTCTCTATCAAGCGAGACAAACCCATTGTGATACTAATCACTTCCCACGTACCCAAAGTATTCGAACCCGGTATGCTCTGATACCAAGTTGTAACGCCCTCAAAATAACACATTAAACCCATCGGATAAGACATGCATTTACATAGAAGCTAACCACATTCTTTTATTCATTAAAGTTCCATTACATAAGTATTACATGTTAACATCAAAACATAATGCCCTACGGGCTTACAACTTTCCAAGTTAACACTTGGTTACAACAAAAGAGTACTAACTCGTTTACACATTAAGCCCTTGGCTTGAAGTTACATGTAATACATCAAAAGTTAAGCGACAAAAGTATGTCCGCCTCTAGCCTCCCTGCTATGTCCTTGGAGGTGGCATGTTACCTGTACCTGAAAATGATATTCCCATATAGGGTGAGCCACAGCCCAGTAGAAATATACTAAACCAACCATGAACAATGACTAAAAGATTAGCAATTGATAGATGGCTAACACAGATACATTCACATAAATTACACGTTTATGTCATACAACTTATGAGTCTAAGTTACCTTTCATTTTCCCTTTTTCAACAGATAAGCATGCTAGCTCTATCATCATTTCCACAGATATGTATAAAAACTATATCCCACATTCAGATAAGCATATAAGCTATATCCACATTCTCAACAGATATGTATAACAACAATATCCCACATTCACAGATAAGCATATAAGTTGTATCCACACTTTACTAAGATAAGCATATAAGCTCTATCTTCACTTCTCTAGACAAGCATATGAGCTGTGTCTACGGAGTTCATCCCCTATCTTCTCCCAACACTATCCGGTTTAGAGGTACATCCCCTATCTTCCCCTAAACCGCGGAGTACATCCCCTATCTCCTCCTCTACACATAACGTATATAAACACATTGGTTCTATATACAATCACCCAATACATACAGTTAATGTATTCTATCAACCGTCAAGTTCCATGACACATTTCATTGATTAGTTTCAGTTTGCCTAATCATCATGCATTGTCTACAACAATCACGACTATCCTCCACCGATAGCCCAAAGCAGTTATTTCTAAACAGAAAATAAATGCACAATGGATATTTAATCAACATTTCATTTCCTCATTTCTCACAATTAATTATCCCAATTAATCAAACAATGTAATTAGGCCATTTTCCATAATTACCATTTCAACCCTTAGGTCCCATTTTCATCAATGATTCAACATTTATTCCATTTCTCTATGCCAAACATGCATCCAGGTTTATTATGAATAAAACCCCAACTTTTGTAAAATTACACAAAAGCCCCAAACTTTTACCAAATTACCAAACCAAGCCCAACATCTCAAAATACCAAAATTTAAAGACAAAATCCATAGAGAGGAGTAGGATATCCCTACCTCGAAAGTTAAGCCACAAAGGAGATGAAGACTCGAAGATCAACTTGCTCCAAATCCAAACTTTTTCAGATTAAATCAAAGCTCTCAACGCCCTCTATCTTTTTAACAAAGGCTCTAGGCTAGATTCACACTCTAGGGAGATCAAATCTTAGAGAGAATGTAAGTTTAGAGAGAGAGAGTCTCGGATTTAGGGTTTGATCAAAAAAAGAAGTGAAAAACTGAAGTTCAAAATCGCTACTGTCCGCTGATATAAAACACGCTCGCTCGAGCGAAGCCTTGGTCGCTCGAGCGACCAGACACAGAAACTCTCGCTCGAGCCAAGAAGTTCTCGATCGAGCGAAGAAAAACCCAGACCGCTCGAGCCACGAAAAGCTCGCTCGAGCCAAGAAAGGCAACTCTCAGGTCCAGAACCAGACGCAACACTCGCTCGAGCGAAGCCACCCTGGCTCGACCCACCAGACACGAACCTCACTCTTGCTCGAGCGACCGACTCCTCGCTCGAGCGAAGGTCCAAAAATCTGGGCAGCAACACTAGGCTCCCAAACACAACCAACCTGAAACAAATCTGCCCAACACATCTTATAACTCAATATACAAAGTAAAGAGGATGCAAACATGATAATAAACAACTACCAACATCCACGGACACATGTCCGGATCACTGTACAACAAGGGTAAACCCGGGATCGCTATAACCTCCCCCCCTTAAAGAATTTCGCCCCCGAAATTAAGCACAAGTTTTCAAAAACTGGTTTTCCTTCATTTTAGACAATGTTACAATTTAACATTCAACAATTCGACCCATTACCGGTCATCCCATCCCTTTAACAAGAGACATATCACAATATGTAAACAACATATGTATTTTCAACATGCATCAACATTATTCACTATCTTTCCAATTTCAACAATATAATCAACATATATAATGTTACATTCAACTTCCATATGAGGCAAGTTCCCAAAACATACTTCCAATAAACCAAACATTTTCAATGTTTCACAACTCAAGACATATATAAAAGCTCTTAAGTTCAACACAATACAAAAATTAAATACAAGATCACATATCAACAAACAAGTCCGGATATTTCTCACGGACTCCCAACTCACGTTCCCAAGTGGCTTCCTCCACTCCGTGATGTTTCCACAAGACTTTCACCAAAGGAATGGTCTTGCCACGCAGGAGCTGATCCCGCCTATCCAAGACCCGAACCGGTCTCTCCTCATACGAGGCATCCTCATCTACCTCTAAATCGGTCCAATCCAATACATGTGATGGGTCTGGCTCATACTTCCGAAGCATACTCACATGAAACACGTCATGAACTCCGGACAACTGCGGCGGTAAGGCTAACCGATAAGCAACCTCACCAATCCTCTCAAGGATCTCAAAAGGACCAATAAACCGAGGGGATAGCTTTCCACTCTTCCCAAACCTCATCAAACCTCGCCTAGGTGATATCTTCAGAAAGACATGATCACCTACCTCAAACGCCAAAGGTCTCCTCCTACGGTCGGCATAACTCTTTTGTCGACTCTGGGCTGTAACAAGCCTCCTACGGATAAGCTCAACTTTCTCCGTTGTCTCCCTAACCAACTCCGGACCCAACAAAGGTGCATCACCCACCTCGGCCCAACAAACTGGAGACCTACACGGTCGGCCATACAAGGCCTCAAACGGTGCCATACCGATGCTAGACTGAAAACTGTTGTTATAGGCAAACTCTACCAATGGCAAGTGCCTCTCCCACGTCCCACTGAAATCAAGGACACAACCCCGAAACATATCCTTGAGGATCTAAATAGTACGCTCGGACTGCCCGTCAGTCTGAGGATGATAAGCCGTACTAAAGGTCAACTTAGTGCCCAAGGCACTCTGCAAACTCTGCCACAACCTAGCAGTAAAACGAGGATCTCTATCTGAGACGATCGTCACTGGGACCCCGTGCAATCTCACTACATCCCGAATATACAAATCGGCAAGATGATCTACCGAATCTCTCACGCACATAGGAATAAAGTGTGCCGACTTAGTCAACCGGTCTACAACCACCCAAATAGCATCACTACCCCGCTGAGTCCTCGGAAGACCTACAACGAAGTCCATAGTGACATGCTCCCACTTCCACTCGGCAATAGGCAAGGATTGCAACAAACCCGCTGGCCTCTGATGCTCGGCCTTCACTTGCTGGCAAGTAAGGCACTTCGATACGAAAACAGCCACATCTCTCGTCATACCCCGCCACCAAAACTGGCGACCCAAATCCTGATACATCTTAGTACCTCCCGGATGCACCGCAAGGCGCGAATGATGAAACTCTCGGAGTACCTCCTCTCGGCAAGACTCCGGTACAAACAAACGGTCTCGGTATCTCACACTCAGGTCGGGATACACCGTCAAACCCTTCTCAACTTTCCCACTGGAGATCTTCTCTCGGAGGGATTCTACTTCAAGGTCACCTCTCTGTGCCTCTAACACTCTAACCACAAGTGTGGGCTGCGCAACAACAGAAAACAAGGCCGCAGCCTCAACAGATTCGCCCAGTAGCAAATCAAACTCGCCAAGTGCTCCCAACATCTCCCATTCCCGGATGGCTATACTAGCAACATCACTAATGGTCTTCCTACTAAGGGCATCGGCCACAACATTGGCCTTTCCCGGATGATAGTGCAACTCAAAATCATAATCCTCGATGAACTCCATCCATCTCCTCTGCCTCAAATTCAAGTCTCTCTGGGTAAACAGATACTTCAAACTCTTGTGGTCCGAGAACACCTCGAACTTCTCACCATAAAGGTAGTGCCTCCAGATTTTCAAGGCAAAGATCACAGCCGTTAACTCTAGGTCGTGTGTGGGGTAATTCTTCTCGTGTAGTTTCAACTGATGTGAGCCATAAGCTACTACTTTCCCCTCTTGCATCAACACACAACCCAAACCCTCTCATGAGGCATCACAATAAACCGCATAACCCAACCCTCTCTCCGGAATAATCAACACCGGAGCGGTGGTCAATCTAACTTTCAGCTCTTGGAACGACTTTTCACAAGTCTCACTCCACACAAACTTGACTCCCTTCCGAGTCAGCCTAGTCAACGGTGACGCTAACCTGGAGAAATCTTTCACAAACCGACGATAATACCCAGCCAATCCCAGAAAACTGTGGATCTCAAACACACTCTTAGGCTGTGCCCAATCTTGCACTGCCTCAACCTTGGATGTATCAACAGACACCCCTTCCCCGGATACCACGTGGCATAAGAATTTAACTTCCCTCAGCCAGAACTCACACTTCCCAAACTTGGCATACAGCCTATGGGCTCTAAGCAACTCAAGCACCACTCTCAAGTGTGCCTCGTGCTCCTCCTCTGAAGGCGAATAGATAAGGATGTCGTCCACAAAGACGACCACAAATCGGTCTAAGAACTCCCGGAAAATCCGGTTCATCAAGTCCATAAAGACTGCCGGTGCATTGGTAAGCCCAAATGGCATCACCAGAAACTCGTAATGGCCATACCGCGTACGGAATGCCGTCTTCAGAATATCCTCTTCCCTGACCCTCAACTGGTGGTAACCCGATCTCAAGTCTATCTTAGAGAAACAACGGGAACCCTTCAACTGGTCAAACAAATCATCTATACGGGGCATAGGATACTTATTCTTAACCGTAGCCCGATTCAACTTCCGGTAGTCAATACACAATCTCAAGGCACCATCTTTCTTTTTAACAAAGAGGGTCGGTGCTCCCCACGGCGAAACACTAGGGCGAACAAAGCCCTTATCGAGCAATTCCTGGAGCTGAACTTTCAACTCAATCAACTCTGCTGGAGCAAAACGGTAAGGTGCCATAGAAATCGGCGCTGTACCAGGCACTAAATCAATAGAGAACTCTATCTCTCGGTGAGGTGGCAAACTAACAAGATCTTCGGGAAAAACATCCGAATACTCACAAACCACCCTCGGCAATACATGCTGGGTCTCACCACTCTCACCACTCTCAAAGCTAGCAAGTAGACTACTAAGCTCACTTTGCCCTCGCGAATCATACCCCGGTGGCAAAATACTACCAACCCGGTCTCCCAAGAAATGGAACCACTCCCCGCTCAAGGTACATAACGTGACCCTCTGGCGGTAGCAATCAATAACAGCCCAGTATGACGATAACCAGTCCATACCCAAAATAACATCAAAACCCTTCATGGGCATGACAACAAACGGAAAAGGAAGCCTATAGTCGGCGACCTCTATATCACATCCTCTAACACCCTGTTTCAGGATCAACTCACCACCCAAAGGCGATACCACACAAATAGGAGATGCCAACTGTGCTAACTCCAATTCCAAAACCGATGCAAATGCAGCAGATACAAAAGAATGAGATGGACCCGTGTCTATCAACACACTAGCAACCGAGTTGCAAAACAGAAAAGTACCTCTCACTACTGATGGAGCCGGTACTAAATCCTGCGCGGTAACAGCATACACGCGCCCCGTAGGCCCCTGGTCTACCTGCTCACCTCTCGGAGCAAAAGACTGCTGCACAGACTGGGATGAGGAAGCTCCCGGATTGGCCCTCGAGGCCTGCACAGACTGAGCTGGCTGAAAACCCTGCGTCTGCCTAGAACCAGACGCTCCCGAAGTGGCACTCAACTGCGGGCAAAACCTCTTCAGGTGCCCAGGCTGTCCACACTGATAACAAGACAAGGGCTGCCCCCTGCCCAAACTCTGACTCTGCGGTCTAGCTGAAGAAGAAGCAGCTCTCTGACCCCCACCCTTCTGCGGGCAAACAGAAACCTTGTGACCCAACTGGCCACACTTGTAACAGGTGAAATCCCCCTGACCACCTCTCCCGGAGCCTGCACTCGGCACTGGGAAGGTCGATCTAGCAACACCACCCTGCAACTGCTAAGGGTTAGAACCCCTCTGCCTCTTGCCATCACCCTGACTATCCTGGCTCCTCTTGGAGCCTCTCTGCCCCTCATCCTCCTCCTGCATCATGAGCTCCATATGAGCTGCAGCATCTACCAGGTGTCTATACTCTCGGATATAAGACCCACCAACTCTCAACTTGAGGCCCCGCCTCAACTTCCGCTCAAACTCATAGCAACGGCGTTCCTCAGACGCCACCAGTTCAGGTGCAAACCTGGACAGACTGGTAAAAGTAGCCTCAAACTCGGCCACTGACAAGCCCTGCTGATTAAGCCGGCTAAACTGATCCCTCAGCTTCTCCCTAGCTGCTGCAGACAAAAACCTCTCATGAAAAGCATTTATAAACGCCTCCCAAGTACCACCAACCCGAGCCTTTTCATACTTCCACCATTGACCCGCATCTCCCTTCAGTTGGAAGGATGCCAAGGTCACTTTCAGTGCTCCGTCCTCGATGCCAAGCATCTCGAACGTCTTACTCATTTGCTCTAGCCACTCATCAGCCTTAAGTGGCTCCCTCGGATCCCCGACAAACTCATCCGGATTAGACCGGAAGAACTCCCTCTTCAAGAAAGAAGGCCCTGCCTCAGCGGCCTGATTCCCAGCTCTAAGAATACCCAAAGCTCCTGCTATCTCTCTGGCCAAGGCACCCATAGCCTGCTGACCCACTGGCTCGGCCATATTGGCCTGACCAACCCCCTCCTGTACTGCCGGAATCTCACCCGGTAACGGTACTTCCTGCCTCGCAGGTCTACCACGCCTAGCACCTCTTCCTCGTCCTGACATCCTAATAAAGGTAACACAGAACATTAGCACATTCACAAATGTGCCGAAACTAAACACTCACGTCCTAATGCATGGACAACTGTAATTCACTCCACATAAGCACATAAACACATAAGCACTTACGAATTTCATTTCCAGATAATGATAGTCCCGAGACGTTACTAGAGTTCCGGTTAGAAACAGCATTGATCAAGTGCTTTTCCAACAAGACTCCCAGAAACTCAAGGATCCAATCAACATCCTAGAAATTAAATCCCATACCCACATAGTCACATAAGCATGTTATCAATTAAGCACATAGCATATGATACTACATCTAAGTCTCTATCAAGCGAGACAAACCCATTGTGATACTAATCACTTCCCACGTACCCAAAGTATTCGAACCCAGTACGCTCTGATACCAAGTTGTAACGCCCTCAAAATAACACATTAAACCCATCGGATAAGACATGCATTAACATAGAAGCTAACCACATTCTTTTATTCATTAAAGTTCCATTACATAAGTATTACATGTTAACATCAAAACATAATGCCCTACGGGCTTACAGCTTTCCAAGTTAACACTTGGTTACAACAAAAGAGTACTAATTCGTTTACACATTAAGCCCTTGGCTTGAAGTTACATGTAATACATCAAAAGTTAAGCGACAAAAGTATGTCCGCCTCTAGCCTCCCTGCTATGTCCTTGGAGGTGGCATGTTACCTGTACCTGAAAATGATATTCCCATATAGGGTGAGCCACAGCCCAGTAGAAATATACTAAACCAACCATGAACAATGACTAAAAGATTAGCAATTGATAGATGGCTAACACAGATACATTCACATAAATTACACGTTTATGTCATACAACTTATGAGTCTAAGTTACCTTTCATTTTCCCTTTTTCAACAGATAAGCATGCTAGCTCTATCATCATTTCCACAGATATGTATAAAAACTATATCCCACATTCAGATAAGCATATAAGCTATATCCACATTCTCAACAGATATGTATAACAACAATATCCCACATTCACAGATAAGCATATAAGTTGTATCCACACTTTACTAAGATAAGCATATAAGCTCTATCTTCACTTCTCTAGACAAGCATATGAGCTGTGTCTACGGAGTTCATCCCCTATCTTCTCCCAACACTATCCGGTTTAGAGGTACATCCCCTATCTTCCCCTAAACCGCGGAGTACATCCCTTATCTCCTCCTCTACACATAACGTATATAAACACATTGGTTCTATATACAATCACCCAATACATACAGTTAATGTATTCTATCAACCGTCAAGTTCCATGACACATTTCATTGATTAGTTTCAGTTTGCCTAATCATCATGCATTGTCTACAACAATCACGACTATCCTCCACCGATAGCCCAAAGCAGTTATTTCTAAACAGAAAATAAATGCACAATGGATATTTAATCAACATTTCATTTCCTCATTTCTCACAATTAATTATCCCAATTAATCAAACAATGTAATTAGGCCATTTTCCATAATTACCATTTCAACCCTTAGGTCCCATTTTCATCAATGATTCAACATTTATTCCATTTCTCTATGCCAAACATGCATCCAGGTTTATTATGAATAAAACCCCAACTTTTGTAAAATTACACAAAAGCCCCAAACTTTTACCAAATTACCAAACCAAGCCCAACATCTCAAAATACCAAAATTTAAAGACAAAATCCATAGAGAGGAGTAGGATATCCCTACCTCGAAAGTTAAGCCACAAAGGAGATGAAGACTCGAAGATCAACTTGCTCCAAATCCAAACTTTTTCAGATTAAATCAAAGCTCTCAACGCCCTCTATCTTTTTAACAAAGGCTCTAGGCTAGATTCACACTCTAGGGAGATCAAATCTTAGAGAGAATGTAAGTTTAGAGAGAGAGAGAGTCTCGGATTTAGGGTTTGATCAAAAAAACAAGTGAAAAACTGAAGTTCAAAATCGCTACTGTCCGCTGATATAAAACACGCTCGCTCGAGCGAAGCCTTGGTCGCTCGAGCGACCAGACACAGAAACTCTCGCTCGAGCCAAGAAGTTCTCGATCGAGCGAAGAAAAACCCAGACCGCTCGAGCCACGAAAAGCTCGCTCGAGCCAAGAAAGGCAACTCTCAGGTCCAGAACCAGACGCAACACTCGCTCGAGCGAAGCCACCCTGGCTCGACCCACCAGACACGAACCTCACTCTCGCTCGAGCGACCGACTCCTCGCTCGAGCGAAGGTCCAAAAATCTGGGCAGCAACACTAGGCTCCCAAACACAACCAACCTGAAACAAATCTGCCCAACACATCTTATAACTCAATATACAAAGTAAAGAGGATGCAAACATGATAATAAACAACTACCAACATCTACGGACACATGTCCGGATCACTGTACAACAAGGTTAAACCCGGGATCGCTATAGAGAGGAAGCTATTGAGCTTCTTGTTACCTCCAGACTCCATTTTCTTGAGCTGGATCTTGGACCACGAATCCATGGTATTTTACCAAAAAATAAAATTAAATTCAAATGTTTTTGGCCCAAAAAGAAAGGTATTGGGCCGGACAAGCCCAACCCAACCTCACATCAATTTGCCCATAATCTCTCCCTTTTACAAGCTTGGGATGCCCCTTGGGCTCTCCCCAAGTTATAATCTCAAGCTTTATAAACCCATAAATTTCTTCCCACCAAACCAATGTGGGACAAGCCTTTATTCAAACCTTAAGGAATTTCCACCAAAAATTTCATTTTTATGGAGCTCACTTTGGCTTCAATTTCCTATTCACCCAATAATGTTTTGAGCAATCAAATATACCACGTGAATCACAACGCGGCATAGAACGCGTTATCACATTGACCCACAAAATTCGGCACATGGGTCCCACCTAAAAATTAAACCAAAATTGAGAAAAAATTCTATTTTTTCAAAACTTCCAAAACTCATTTCTAACAGTAACTCACTGAAATAATTAGAGTTTTAACTCAATTCCTAAGGCAAATTATGTTATGCCTACTATGAAGATGAACCTTAGCCAGTAAGCAATTACATTATAAACCAATTGTTAGAGAAACAAGTATTTCCTTTGGTTTGAAGGCTAGTTCAATAAGAGACTAGCTCGATGTGAGAAAAGTTAAATGTCATTTCATTTGAAAGGTAACATTATTTGTCTTGCTTCATAGGAGAGTGTTGGTATATGGTGTAATTTGACTAATGTCACTAGGGCAAAATCCTACTTACATCAGTGATTTATCAACAAATCAAAGTGAAAAGATTATTTCATGGGGGATTATCTCCTTTCTATACCTCATATCTCCATATCTCTTTATGTTTTTTTTGTGCGTCCTAACTCAAGTAGATTCGAATTGCCCATCTCATAAGTCTTGTAGTAAATGTTATTCATATAAAAAATTAATTTTATTGAATAACTATAAACACAGGAATAAATTATATTTTGTTTATAAAATAGATGGTTTAAGTTTACAATTATATTTGTTGTTATAAAATGGATGGTTTAAGTTTACAATTATATTTGTTGTTCATTTTATAAAATAAAATGTAATTGATTTTTGTGTTTATAAATGTCCGACGAAGTTAATTTTTTGGTATAGATAACTTTTTTGCGAGACTTACGAAGGAAACGATTTGGATAATTAGTATGAGTCTGAGTTGAGACCTACAAAAGAAGTATTGGGAGATAAAGGTATAGAGAGAAGCTCATCCCTATTTGATAAATTGTATGAATATTGAATTTCTCTACACCTAAACAACTCATGACTAAGCTTCAAGAATGTATGAACGATGCTGTTCCTTTTGCAAAACATAATGGATGAACTACTGGCAAGTTTGTGCACAAAACTCCCTGCAATGCCTAAGTTAGCTTTAGGATCAAAATCAGGTAAACGAAGCAAAAGAGCTAGAATATCAAAATAGCATTACCTTTTACTTGTCTTGGCTTGCTCCTTTTATACCTTTTTCTGATCGATTGAATTCTAGTGGGTTCATAATTCCTAATTATCTTCTCAACCCCACTAGGACCTTGCTTCTTTTAAGATAATCCTTATCCTAAACATTCTAGACCACATAGATCTGTAGCGAAGCTTATCTATTACGAATAATACAGATAGAACTGTGCTCACAAGCTCACCTTAGTTGCTCTTGCGACCGTCACACACGTGGGGGTCGTTTGGTTTTTGAGTTAGGCTAAAAAATCACAAAAGAACAAAAAAAAGTCAAAAAATCACAAAAGGACAAAAGGACAAAAATCACAAAAAGACAAAAAAAATTTGTCATTCCAAAAGCAAAAAGTCAAAAAAAGCCAAATAAAAATATCAAAAAATAAAAAAATAAAAAAATAAACTAAAAAAATCATTGACAAACGAGCCCTCAGTCGTTTTCCTCTCATGTTTGCTCGGAGGCATCCGAGCTGCGAACTAAAGATCCATGTTGGGCCTTACTTAAGCTTGATGACTCACAACCTAGTTTACTTCTGCCTAGTTAACAATGGGGGTGTTTGGGAAGAAAGATTTTAGCCTCTTTTAGGTTAAAATTCACAAAACAAAAAACAAAATAGGCTAAAATAGTCAATAAGACAAAATATCACATCAAACCCATAATCATTTCACTTTTTCTCTCACAAATATCACATCCAACTACAAAAAAATCTAATCATCCTTCCAAACACAAAAATTTTAACCTACTAAAATAGCCAAAAACTAAAATAACTTACTAAAATAACAACTTTCTAAACACCCACAATATTTGTCGGGCTAGATTATCCCTAGCTCGCCAATTACTTGCCTTATGGACCGAAGGTTTGGCATGGACCAACTTTGCTCAGTCACAGACTTTGGGAAGTGTGTGCAAGCCTACCCCGGCCCATTATTCTGGTCAAAATCTCCCTCTCACAAATCATTGTTTGGTAAATTACTGAACAACTATAGTTGGTTTCTAATTTTACCTCAGCCTCCTGATTCACCTGTGCAACCGGCTCCGACTCGGCATTTCGGATTTGAACTGTCTCCTCTTCGATAACAGGCAGGGAGGGCTCAACATCGGTGGCGGGTGGCACTTCCGATCGAATGGCCTCTGCTCTCTGCCGCGCGACCATTCTTTCTGCGTTTTTCTTTTTGGCGAGTTGTGTGAGTGACAACCCAGCCATGTCTTCGGTGTACGCGCCGGGAAGGTCTTCTAAACCAGTAAAGATGTTGTCAAAGGGAAGGTTCCCTCGGCCCGAAGTAGACGGAGGGTTGGTTGAATTGAGGCCGGCTTCCTCAAAGGCCAACTTCAAAGCCTTGTCTACTTCGATTTCAGACTGGTCTGACTCTTTAGTGACGTCCTCGGCTACCTCCACCCGCTCCAAGTCGGATCTATCGAAACCAACTTGCCGTAAGTTTTTGGAATTAGTTAAAACAAGAGCCGTAAGGAACTCTTCACCCCTCAGAATTGGGATGTTTTCTTCCACCGAAAACGTCGTATACGTCAACTTGTATCGAAGAAGAATGTGGGCCGCCCTCCTTTGTTTCTGAAGGCTTGCACTGCCGAAGTATTTGAGCGCGACTTTAATTTCTTTAAGGACGGCGTCGTCGGTTGAAATAAAAACTTTCTTCAAATCGTTTCCTGCACAAGAAAAACCATGAGACCGCAAAAATAAAGCGCTATAAATATAAGAAAAATAAACGCAAGGAGCTATACAGCCACCTGGTTCGCCCCTCTGTCTAGGAATAGGTCTAGGCGGTCATCGCCTTCACCGAATTCCCAGTTACCACGGACAATGACCATGACATCATTGACTCGCTTGCTAGAGTTGGAAAGCATAGTCACTAATTGATGGTCGGTGTCCTTGGTCCTAAGGAAGTAACGTCCATGCCGGCTAGAAGACTTGGCCAAGGCAGAACAATGCCGAATAGCAGATATGCCGAGATTAAGCCTAAGGTGATGATTTAACTCTATAATCCCCATTACGATTCTAAAAAAGTTGACATTGGGTTGGGAAGGGATTAGACCCCAATGATGAAGGATAGCCCTAAGGAAAGGGTGAAGGGTGAAATGGACTCTGCCCTCTACGATTGATAAGAGAGGGAAGACGATAGTGCTCTCGTCAGCCCTCTCCATATCAAGGGTGCCGTCTGTCACAAGTGACAGATGAACGTCATCAGGAATAGAAAAATGGCATCGAAAGCCAGAGACTCAATCCGCAGAGAGGAGGTCTTTCAAATGCTTTGCCATTTTCGTTAGCCTATAAGAGTATGCTAAACTAAAAACAAACCAGGAAAGAGGATTCAAGGCAGAGAGGAAGAGAACTTACAAGAGATGGAGAGGACAATGAAGGATAAAAGGCAGTTGCAAAGGTGAGTCAGAAGGCAGTCCAAAAACTTCAAGCACCCAAAAATATGTATATATTCGAAAAGACGACAAAATTTTAAATCACAATAAATGGAAGCATACAAAGGGGCGGGAAGTTGAAATGATGACCAAAAGGCGCGTGCCCTGACATCAGCATTGGAATGAGGTTAGCCACCGGATTTCGGCTCTGACTTTTCGAGTTCAAAACCAAACACACTAGCTAACTGTCGTTAGTGGAGTGTTTGGGGGGCAATTGCGGGGGCCGAATACTAGGACACGCAAGGAGGCCGAATAGTTGGACCTGGAGAGTCGAAATTGATATATCGCATTCGGTCTCATCTTATACATGCACATCCAGCAGTACCCTATTCGGCCAAATAACCAGTTGAGTAAGGGGCCGAGTGAGGAGCGGTTTGCAACAAAAGGAGCCGAGTAAATAGTTATATGACAAATTGAAGGTGGGCCCAACCCTGAAGCCCAGGAAAGAAAAAGATATAAATAGAAGGACATCATCCAGAGAGAGGTATGTGAGAATTAGTGTGCTTAACTTAAGATACAAGCAATCAAGAGAGTATACACTAACTTATCCGTCGGAGTGCTAATTCCGGCACCCCCTACCGGAGTGTTCATTCTTTTTCAGGTTAACAGTTGAGGATCATGAGCGTCTTCCTGGATCCATAGAGTATTTCCAAACCACATCACCACAACAACATTACGCCTTCGCGAAGGAGGGTCCGAATGAAACTAGCTAACTAGCTAAAAGCTAAGCTAATTAAACTAATTATTACAACACTTTGAATAAATAACAAAAAAGCTTACTCTAAGCTAATTAATTATTACAACACACTTAACTAATTAATCAATTAGATTAAGTTATTTAATTAATTAATTACACAACATGAACTAATTAACTATCTAAGCTGATTAAGTAAAACAATTAAATAATTAACTATCTAAGTTAATTAAATATTACAGAGCAAACTAATTAGCTAAATACTTAACTAATTAATTACAAAGCAACTATGTTAATTAATTACAACATGAATTCATTAACTAATCTACTTAAATAGTTACAACATTTGCATGAATTAGCTACAACTAATTAACTAAGCAAATTAACTAAACGGCCTCGGGAAACAAGGGATGCATGCATGCTCGGTTTTTCACCCGAAGAACATCCACTGTTTGCCACTAATTGCCTCTGTTGCACAACACTTACACTGTTTCCTTCTTCTGATTAACTCTACCATACTTCACAAGCATGCTGCCCAAAAATCACTAGTGGTCGGCAAGCCACCACTGAGGGGTTGTCGTCTAACACTAGGGGGTTGTCGGCTAGTAGCAGGGGCTGACCAGCCACCGATGAGACACTATTTTTGCTGTAATAGAGAGAGCAAACAGGGCAAAAAGGGGGTATTCACAGGTTATTTGTACCATGTATCACTCCTTATCATCAACACAAGCTCGAAGGAGTGATACATTTGGCCCTTAAACTATCGATCAAGCAATTTCCATGCGTGATTGTACAAGTTCAATGAATGCAAAACAAGGCTCAAATGCCATCACCTTATCATGCATGATCAAGGGCAACGGAGACCTAGGAAAGTAGCACGTTTCATCACTTTTGAGTATGAAATGTCCCATTTTTCTTGTGTTCAAATTAACGTCTGATTTGAACACATGCAATGCAACACAAAGAAATACTTATCTTTGCCACTTTTACTTGCCAATTTTGTTTACACATTTTAGTTACCAAATCATTCTTTAATCAATTTGTCCATTGGTGAATGTCCTTTAAGACGAAAGAAGTGTCAACCAAGGGATAATGTAAGGCATGAGAGAGATCATGCCGTTGATAGTGAACCCTCAAAGAGGATTAAACCATTAAGCATGACCTCAATCTCAAGCTTAAAGGATCCAAAGTTTGAAACAACCCTCAAAAGAAAATGAAAGAGTGAAGAAAAGAAGGAGGTTGAAGAGTTTATAGTGCTGAAATAGAGTGAAAAGCAACACTAAAAGATGCTTTTAACTCAAACAAAAGGTGTCTAAGACCCTAAAACACCAACTTGTGAAGACTATTACACTACAACCATGCAAAACAAGACTCAAATGAACTCACCAGCCCAAAATAGAGCTAAAGAAGGCTATTTCAATGGCTAAAACATGTTGGACTTGAGCTAAGTTAAGCTAGAAAAACATGCTAATCTATAAAGCTAATTAAGCATGCAAACAACGAGGGGAGGCTAGCCCCTCCAAATTTGGACTTCAAAATAAGTTTTTTGCCACTAAAAATCCTCTGAAATTCAGTTGTTAAAAGGCCCAAAAAAGTTGGTTTGAAGCATGAACCACCCCGTAACTGAAAATGGCCTCAAACCACCACCTTTAGGCCACAAAAATAGAGTTTTTTACAGTTCAAAATCAGCCCAAAAACAGTAAAAGAAGATGGCAAAGCAAGTATGTAAAACAAGCTAGCAAAGCAAGTGTTATACCTCTTGAAGCAAGCAACGATTTTAGGCACAAATTCAAGTCAAAAATACCTTCTAAAGCTCAAAAGGGGTCTCAAGAAACGTCAGCCCAAAGAGAAGCAACTTTGGTCAATGAAGTATATGCAAAAGTATAGGATTTGTGAGCAAATGTATACAAAATTGCGCGAGAGAGAGAGAGAGAGAGAGAGAGAGAGAGAGAGAGATTGAGAGAAATCTAGAGAGAGAGATATTTTGGTTCCAAATTTTCTAACCTTTAAACCAATAGAGAAGGTCAAGTATATATAGAAATATATGAGCTTCAGGTCAAAATATCTATATACGGATAGATGGAACAATCTGGAAACAGTTGGCAACAGTTGGCACGAGAATATTTGTTTTTTGCACCAGTGGCCGGCCATCAATGGCGGACGGAAAAATACATTATTGGATGGCACCCCCCCCCCAAAAGTAGGTCAATCAACTCAAAAGGAGGTCAAAATTTTCACCAGTGGCCGGCAGGACACATTAGTGGTCGGCCACAAAAATTTGTTTTTTGGCCCGATTTCAAACAGGTATATCTCCTTCATTCGAAATCCTTTTCTGGTCATTCTTCAGTCCAAATTGAAGCCCCGGAAGTCGAATTTCCAATGAGGGCAGCCTCACATCTAAATTCTAAGTGAAAAAGATATGCCTATTTTAGTGAAGGTTGCTCAGTTTTGTCCTAACCGGATTCATCTCTAACGTCTCCCAAACTAGTTTTCTCCCCTCCTCTCATATTTTCTTCAGCTCCAAACCTAAAAATAAGATGTTTTGAAATATTTTTCAAAGATTTCACCCCTCTTTCATTTATTTCCAATCTGTCCTTGCACAGTTTACCAAAAAGCGCAACATTTAACGAAATGCGAGCCTCAGAACATCATAGAAATATTTTCAAAAATATTTTGAAAGAGAAGGTTTTAAGGTCTAAAATAATTTTGGTCAAAATAGTTTTGTTCCAAAATGGGATGTAAGGTTAGGAGTTAGAAGCTCTTCTTGCTAAAGAAATCAAACATTTGCATATCACAACTTTCATCACCAAGTGATTAACCTGAAGCGCCCAAGTCTTAAGGGCAGTCAAAAATGGGGTGTCTACATATGGCTGCGTGGCCATCTGATGTGAGTGTTGTCACCACCACAACCAAGACTACCAATCCCTTTGCCAACATAGCTCTACAAACTTCAACAAAATCTGCTCGATCTCAAAGGACCTTTACTCCACTCTACATGACCCTATCTTAAGCCATGAAGGTTTTTGGTCAAAAAAGGACACCTCAAACCATTAGAGCCTTGCCTACTACCTAATCGTCTCCTACCTAAACACAACCTAGCGAAGTATTGTGCGTTTCACCAGCAACATGGTTACGATACCGATCAATGCTTCAGGCTGCGTCATGAGATTCAAGACCTCATTGACAATAAGGTCATTGCACCACCCCATAAACCAAATGTAACTACCAATCCTCTCTCGGCCTATAATCAAGTTCCCCTACCTCAAAATCTAAACCTAATCCATACACTGGCCATCCCCTACGACCCCAGCATTTATATTACCCCTTCCCACATACCAAGACCACGTTGTTCATTCCTGAAATCACATATTTGTGCATGATGGACATGTCTGCACTTCAACCTAAGCCTGTGGTGGTGACAATTGCAATAGAAAGGAGGCTGGGCTTAGAAGAGAGTACGAGTCCATTGCCTAAGTGCTCTGAGGACTTATCTGAGGGGGTGTACGATCCAAGTTGCTACATTGTGTCGATTGATCAAGTCAAGCCGGAAGTGGTATTTCCCATTGTAGTGGAGGTCAATGTGGTTAGGGAGGATAACCCGAGCCAAGGTTTAGATAATTTGGCAGAACTTGAGGAGGACTTAGACAACTGGCAGTTCTTTGACGAACAAGATCAATGCGATGTGCAGATTAACTGGTTCAATTTGAATGGACCAACGAACAACTCTGGGTGGTTGAGTGATGAATCGGACAGGGAGGAAGGAACTGAAACAAAATGGGAGAAAAAGAAAGCAGGAATTGTTGTAATGGTTGGAATGGCCAATGAAAAAGGGAAGCTGAACATCGGCATGAAAAATTTAACTAAGGAACTGGGCATTGTGAGTACTGTGGACACAGAACAGGAAGCTGTGCTGAAGCAATTTGCACAAGAAAGAGTTGCAGACAACCAGGAAGTTGTAATGGCCCAACACCCTGCGGGGCATACCTGTAATGTGAAAATGATCCAAATGGAGCCAAACAACTATTTGTCGGCTGCCGGAGGTGTATGGTGAGAGGATGACGATTTGCATCTGTCTCACATCGACGAAGACTGGGATGAGTGGCTTCCAGACAATACGTGGTACATTGAAGAGATTGACCATATGATAAGAAGTGGGCTGTATTTCAAGCCACCACACTTAGGTCAAGCTGAGGCATCTGGAAAAGACAAAGAGGTTGAGAAACAGAAAGAGAAACAGTTGGAAGAAGAGGTAGTGTTGAAGTAATTGAAGAAAATCGAAGCTGACATATCAATTTAGGGTCTTCTCATGGCCTCGTAGGTACATCGACAGGCTATACTATCAGCGATGGACAAAGCTAAATTGTTCATTGACATTACCTCTGAACAGCTTGTGGGATTAGTCTTCCCAGGTGGTGCCGAGCCAACCCTAACCTTTTCCGACAAAGAACTGCCACTGGAAGGCTCAATTCACAACAAACCCCTATACATATTTGTTGAGTGCAAGGAAAAATGGGTATCGGTGGTGATGATAGACATTGGTTCGGCTATCAATGTCTGTCCTTCTCGCATAGCTTATGCAATCAGCCTTAGACCGGCAGACTTTGTGCCCACAGCCCAAGTAATTCGGGCATATGATAATACGAGCAGGAAGGTTATGGACATGGTACAAATCAGAGTCTAGGTAGGCCCAGCTCAGTAGGATGTTGAGTTCCATGTCTTGGATGTCCCGGCCACCTTCAACTTACTACTAGGGAGGCCCTGGCTGCATCATATGAAAGCTATCTCCTCCACCCTCCACCAAATGCTGAAATACCCTTACAGGAAAGGAGTGGTGATTGTTTTCAAGAATTCATCCATTCACCCGTTGCTGGAGGTAACTACACCAGTGTTGGAAATCATACTTGTCAAAGAGGATGTTTTCCTCTCAGGGTTTACTCTGGTTGAGGCCCGCGTAGTGTAGACCATCTTGGTAGCAGATGAGTGCATGTATGTTAGCGCCTGATCTGTTTATTTCATGAATAAATTACAGCATGTTCCAGGAATGGGACTTGGAAGAAGTGGCCGAAAAGGTGTCACAGCATTGGCAGACATACCGCACAATCCACATCCTTTGGTCTGGGTTATGTACCTACTAAAGAGGACTGGATCAGGAAAATGGAAGAGATGACAGGCAGAACTAGAGCCAAACAGGCCGAGAAATACTATGAGCTTATCCACAGGCCAATCTAGGGAACGCTGAATGGCCACTTTGTTCAGAAAGGAGAAGACTTCCCTTTTTGCACCTTTCCCGAGCCCTGGATGAATTCTGTAAAACAGCGTGTTCCTAGATTCGAAATCTTCTTTGGCCTGCAGCTACAACATAGTGATGCCAAGGAAAGGCTGAACCAAGTACTGAAGCTGAACAGAGCATGAAAAATGACTCAGACAACAACGAACTTGAAGTAGGGGCAGCACTGGCATGTCTCCTTACAGATCCTCTGGCTAACTCAGAGAACTTGGGGGATAACCTTATCAACTCCATAGTCGGGACCAACCGGGTGTGAACCCATCCAGCAGCATTTTGGATGCATTGGAGGCACCATCTCTTATCTGGCAACTGGAGGAGGGCTACCTGTCTAGTTTTGAGTTAGGTGATGAGCTAGAATCAGATTCCACAAAGTCTGTGGAATCGGAATCAGATTTCAATTCTTTTGAGTCTGAGTCTGGTATTCCTATGGGTGATAACTCGGATGCCAAGGTCTTGTCCAGGTCCTTTTTTTCATTTATTTTTGAGTCAGTTGTAACTAAAGAGCTGGATCTTATGAATGAGAACGCTATTGATTCTGAGTATTTCTTTGTGCCGCTTGTTTATTGTATTGACCAAGATTTTCAAAATTTTAATGAAAATGAAGAGAAAGGAATTTCTCTGGTTTTGAAAAACTTGATTAATCAAGAAGATGACAGGTTTGCAAAACCCTGTGCTGATAAAATCATTGATATTAATGTGGGTACTGAGAAGGATTCGCGTCTGGTCCAAATCGAGTCCACATTGACTTCGGAGGAGCATGAGCGCTTAGTCGCTTTATTAAAAGATTTCAAAGATGTTTTCACATGGTCCTACGAAGATATGCCTGGAATCGATGCTGAGATTGTACAGCATCGAGTCCCTTTTGACCCTGAGGCTCGACCCGTCAAACAGAAGTTGCAAAGAATCAGTCCAAATTGGGCTCTGAAAATCAAGGAGGAGGTCACCAAGCAAATCGAGGCAGGTTTTTTGTTAGTATTTGAATATCTGACTTGGTTGGCCAATATCTTCCTAGTGCCGAAAAAGAATGGTAGAATCCGAGTGTGTGTGGACTTCCGGGACATGAATAGAGCCAGTTTGAAAGACGACTTTCCTTTGCCGCATATTGATGAGTTAGTGGACTTCACTGCAGGCCATGAATTGTCATCCTTCATGGATGAGTTTTTCAGGTATAACCAGATTCTAATGGCGCCCGAGGACAGAGAGAAAACTGTATTTACTACGCCGTGGGGTCCCCGATTTGCCTCTATTTGCAACCGGTCCCAGAACACTGTACGAAGCTCCAGAAGGCTGCTGATTTCTAGTTTGCTGCAACAGAGAGCAAGAAAGGGGCAAGGGAAAGTATTTTCACATATGTATGCACGACTACTCTCCCCGTCATTGCATAAGCTCTAGGGAGTGTAGACCTCGATCCTTGTGCCACCAATCACACATCTCGATGCATGATGACCGAGGAATCGAATTGTATGACTTGATGTGAAATAAATGCACATATGAACACAACAAGGCCTAAAATCCATCATGGGTAGTCCGGAGTGTCGGCGATCGAGAATCCAGGCGTGTTTCATCACTTTGAGTACGAAACATCCCTCGTTTCTCGTGTTTGGACTAACCCTACTCCAAACACAATGCAATATGCATGACATACACAATACGACTAGCATGCAATTCTAAACACAATGCAACCTAATCATGCTCGCATGCGAGGGATGATATGCAAACATGCAACTAGCATTCATAATGCTATGAACTAAAATGGCATACACAATGCACGTGACATAATATGGCATACACAATGCACATACGAAGACTATCATGCATAGATGAAGACTATCAATGAGATGATCAAGGCATACACAATGCAATGGTCAAACATGCAACAACATGAACTAAATGGCATACACAATGCAAGATGGATGGACTTAAACTAAGATGAGTGGACCTCAGCCACACTCAAATCAGCGGCCATATGATGAAAATGAGATAACCGAAACTCATGCAAACATGCACGAATGCAAAGGATCGATCCTAAGGCACAACATGCAACTCTAACTAAGCATGGAAAAGGATGAAACATGGCACACAATCATACATTTTCTAGCTCTGAAATGATATGCAAGATGGTCTCGAATCATGCAAACACTTCACACAATGCATGCTGGATGGCTCGAATACCGAAACTAGTGAAGTGCGTTACACTAGAGGTACACAAAGCAATGCACAAATGGAAAAACCAGCCCCAAAAAAACCCTAGGTAGGTCCAAGACAGTGGGAAAATGGCCTAAAATGATAGCTCAACATGCATGGAAATAAAGTTCATTCAATGGTCGGTAAATGGGGCATACAAGCCCGACTCTCAAACACATTTAAAGAGTGAAAATAATGGGAATATGGCATGCATGTAAGCTCTGAAATATGATGTGCAATGGCCCCAAAACATGAAAACATCTCAGTACATGCATGTAATAGACCTCAAATCTCAAAGCTAGGCATGGATATTGAACTACAAGCATGCAAAACAAGCATCATTCGACCATGAGACTAAAAAACAGAGCTAAGGAAGTCCAAAACATGCACAAAATCATTTTAAGGCATGGCCAAAAGGTATTAGAATCAAGGGCCAACATGGCATGCAACACAAGCTAGTAAAGAGGATTTGCACTACAAGTATATGAGGCAATCAAGTGGCCACCAAAACAGAAAAATTCAAAAGTATGAAATGCCAAATAAACCCCAAAAACCCACTGAAACATGGTCTATGCATGCAAGAATGATAGGCTCCTTTGATGGGCTATAAAGAGGGTTGTTCTACACATGCATGATGGACACCCACAATGGCAAAACCAGCTCTGGAAAGAGGTTATGAAGGCCCCAACACTCACTAAAAAGGGCCTGAAATGAGGCTAGGAAGCATACAAGTAAAGGCTCCTTTGAAAGGCCATGAAGAGGGTTACTCTACACATGTAAGAGGGACACCTAATATGGCAAAAAAAACATTGGAAAGAGTTCATGCAGGTCATAAAACTCACAAATAATGGCCTGAAACATGGCTTGAAAACATGCAAATAGGGGCTCCGTTGTAAGGCCAAGAAAGCTAGTAAACAAGACAAGGGGTGAGAGGGTCACCCCTCTCTGATTTTGATGCTCAAAAAGACATAATAACCACTGAAACTCCACTAGATTTTAGTGGTTAAAAGGGCCAACAGAGCTCAACACAAAGGCCCTAATGCATGCCTTAAAACAAAGGGAAATGTAGCATGCAAGGGGGTAGATGACCCCCAATAGAAAAATGGTCTCAAACAAACATGTTAAGAAGCTCAAAATAAGACTTTTTTCAGTTTATGAAAAAGTTCAAATATGATTGCAAATAGAGCTAAGATATGAAGCAAAACAATGGCAAAAAGAGGGAAATGAGTGTTACCCTTGTAGCCAAAGGGACCAGCAACTTCTGGACCAAAACAGCAAGCCTTCAACCTCTGAAAATGGGCTCTAAGGTGCTTAGGTTGATAGTGCAGGTGTTGTGCTTGGAGGTGTAGTGCAATGGGCCAAGAACAATGGAGTTTTGAAGCTCAAGTGTAGAGATATAGAGAGAGAGGTGTATAAGCCTTAAACAAAATTCTGAACCCTTGCAATGGAAGAGGAGCTCTTCCTTTATAGCCAAGAGGGTTAAAAGTTTTCTTGGAAGCTAAAAACCAAGTTTAAACATCCTCTATACATGTGTATGGAGGATGCTGCAAATGCCTTCCAGCTGGCACAGCTGGAGGCAACTCAGTGAGACAGAAAAGGAGAAAGCTGGCCAACCAGTTCAGGTGGTCGGTCGACCCTTTGCCCTGGTCGGTCGACCAGGTTCAAAAGGTTCAAATGGATTTTGATGGTCGGTGGCCCATATTGGTGGCCTCCCAGGTGAATGCAACTCAGTGGTGATATGGGAGACCAGAAATTGTGGCCCAAAAGTGAGAGAGACTAGCTCTCTAACAAGAAAATCGGGCGGCAAAGAGAAAGGTGGTCTCCAAGAAGAAAAGGTGGTCTTCCACCCTTGTACCACCTTTCTAACAATGAAACTAGGGTCCATGCCAAAAATGAACCCACACCGATGTAAAACGAGGGTTAAGGGCCCAAAACGCACAGCCGAGTGCCCCGAAAACTGACTATTAAGCAACGAAAGTGCCGCGTGACCACGAAGGTGGTCTTCCAGGCCACAGTGTCCCTCTAGGGAGAGGAAACAAGGTGTGTACCAAAAATCGGAGCAAATGGAGAGAGTTAAGCGGTCCCGAACTGAAGCGCGCGGCCGACGGCTCTGAAAATCAAAAACTGGTCTCCAAATGGGAAAAGTGGCCTACGACCACGAAACGTAGCCTACGGCCACCGAGAGATATCCTACGAGACCTCTCCCTCCCTTCAGGAAGAGAAAACGGAACTTGATTCGTAAACCGAGGCAAAGCACAAAAGAGCCCTAAAGTCCGGAGGCAAGGCTCTCAGCAGAGACTCTGTAACCTCAGAACGAGCACAATATGCATCATCACCGAGCGCTCAATCGGTGACGTCTAAGTCTTAAGGTCGGTCAAAAATGGGGTGTCTACAGGTACCTACTGCTATCGGGTTATGCCATTTGGGCTAAAGAATGTCGGGGCTACCTATCAAAAGGCCGCAACCGCCATTCTGCATGACATGATCCACAAAGAGGTCGAGGTGTACGTAGACGACATGATTGTCAAGTCCAAAGAAAGAGAGGGCCACTACACACCCTTGAAGAAATTCTTTTAATAGATCAGGGAATACAGACTGAGGTTGAACCCGCAGAAATGTACTTTTGGCATAACAATAGGAAAAATGCTGGGCTTTTTGATCACACAGAGGGGCATCGAAGTAGATCCTTCCAAAATCACAGCCATTTTAGAAATACCACCACCAAGGACTGAAATTGAGGTGCGAGGCTTTCTAGGTAAAGTGTAATTCATAAGACAGTTTATTTCCAAATTAACTTTGGCATGTGAACCATTATTTGGTCTCCTAAAAAATGGAAAGAAATTCCGATGGGATGATCGATGTCAATTTGCTTTTGAACAGATTAAGCAATACTTCTAGAATTCACCAGTATTGTCACCGCCAGAGCTGGGGAAGCCTTTGATTCTATATCTGTCAATAACAGACACAATAATGGGATGTATGGTTGCTCAGGAATCTGAAGATAGGGTGGAGAAACCCATCTACTACTTGAGTAAGAAAATGCTAGATTATGAGACTCGCTATACTCTGTTGAAGAAAGCTTGCCTAGCCTTGGTATGGGTTACCAAGAAGTTGAGGCACTGCTTGTTTGCTCACTCTATAATCCTGATATCAAGATTAGATCCCATCAAATATCCCTTTGAGAAACCAATGCTTATAAGTAGGCTAGCTCGTTGGTTACTTCTCCTCTCCAAATTTGATCTCAAGTATGTCATCCGCAAGTCGGTCAAGGGAAGACCTGTAGCGGAGTTCCTGGTAGATCACCCAGTAGAAAGGGATGAGGCGGTGAAATACTTGATCCCAGATGAAGCCATTCTGCAAGTTGAGGAGGATACTTGGACAATGTACTTTGATGGAGCGTCCAATCAGTACGGTTATGGGATAGGCATGTTGGTAATAGTATCCGACGACTCTCATATACCTTTAGCCTTTAAACTCTAATTCAAGATGTTCAATAATGAAGTAGAATATGAAGCATGTATTGTTGGTTTAGAAGCCGCCCTGGAACTAGGGGCAAAAAGGGTTGGATGTTATCGGGGACTTGAACTTAGTTGTTTCTCAAGCAAATGGAGACTGGAAAGTCAAAAAAGAAAAGATGAAGGTTTATCACCAGACCTTGGACGTTTTGATTCCTAGGTTTGAAAAGCTGACTTCCACGCATCTACTGAGAAAGAACAGCAGGTTTGTTGATGCTTTAGCAACTATATCATCTATGGTAGACATCCCATTTGGAGTCCGGATGCGTTCGATTATCATTGAGAAGAAATACACCCTGGCCTATGAAACTATCACCGCAATAGATGAAGCGTAAGATAAAAACCTTTGGTACGGCGATGTTTAGAACTTCTTGGAAAAGGAGATTTATCCACCAGGGGCAAATGCCAAGGACAAAAGGAGAATACGGCGAATGGCCGTCCAATTTATCATTTGCGGAGGTAAATTGTACAAAAGAGGTCATCTAGGAATGCACAAGTTGTGTGTTGAAGAAGAGGAATCAAAGCGCATAATAGAGGCCATCCATGGGGGAGACTGCGGAGCGCACATGAACAGAGTGATGTTAGCCCGAAAGATTATTAGGCAAGGTTGCTACCGGTCCACTATGGAGGAAGATTGTATTGGTTTTGTTCAGCAATGCCACAAATGTTAAATTAATGCTAATCGCATGAATATTCCACCGTCAAAACTATACAACATGACTTCGCCATGACCATTCTCAGTCTGGAGAATTGACGCATCAGCGCAGTCACACCAAAAGGGTCGAATAGGCATGAATACATCTTGGTGGCAATTGATTACTTTACAAAGTGGGTGGAAGCTCAGTCTTATGCAGTGTTGAAAGCATCACATGTGGCCAAGTTTATATTAGATAATGACTCCCACTTCAAGAAGGAGGTGATAAACTTGTTGGAGAAATACAATGTGGCTTTTCATAAGTCATCTGCATATAGGCTGCAAACCAACGGAGCTGTTGAAGCTGCCAACAAGAACATCAAGAATATCATGCAAAAGATGGTGGAGACCTACAGGGACTGGTCAGATAAATTGCCATTCGCACTCTGGAGTTATAGAACTTCAAGCTGGACATTTATAGGGGCAACTCCTTATTCTCTTGTCTATAGGATGAAGGTTGTTTTGCCAATTGAAATAGAAGTCTCATCGCTGCAGGTTATGGCTGAGTGTTAGATAGCAGATGTGGACTAGCAACAAAGTAGATTCGAAGAGTTGATGTTGTTTGATGAGAGAAGGCTGAAAGCATTGTATCATGTTTAGGGCTACCAGCACAGAATTGCTAGGGCTTTAAACAAGAAAGTTTAGTCCCAGAATCTCAAAGAGGGGGATATGGTGCTGAAAGACAGCCGAGCTCCTATTCATGACCTTAGGGGCAAGTTCAGACCCAATTGGATTGGTCCTTACATCATCAAAACTATATGGTCAGGTGGAGCTGTTATTCTCATGGACTTAGATATCCTAGAATTTTCACAACCGATCAACATGGACAAGTTGAAGATATACTATCCCTGAGAGGCTCACTAGGCCAAAAACCTGGAAGGGCGACCTAGGCAAAAGTTAGAGCATGAAAAATTAGAAATAAAGAAAAACTGAGCTCGCAAGGTTGAAAACCCTAAAGGGAGACTTTGGAAAAAGTTAGAACGTAAAAAGAGAGAGTAAATGCTCGAGTGAACCTTAACCAAACTATGTAAGGCCTGATTCCCATCTTTGGGATACGTAGGCAACTTCATCCTCAAGTTCGGCTATAATCACTTCCAACTCAACTGTTCTATCCATGTGTCTGATCAGGTCATCTTTGTCTGTCTTTTACTTGGGAGTTCGGTTGTGATCTTCATTCTAAGACAAGAGTTGGTTACAATGCAGAGCAATGGTGTTCAATCAGGGGCATTTCTAATCCTTCGATTCAGGGTTATACATCTCGAGGATTGATTCTGTGCATGTCAGGTGGTGATCCTTTTTGAAAATGGTTTTGGAAAGTTTTAATAAAAGTTGATTTTGTTCAAAAATTTTCCTTTTAGAACTTATACCATTTTTGGACCAAAAGGAAAATTTTCAGTGCTTGCAACTTTAATTTCATTGATTTCAAACATAAAGTTCTCCAACTCTCTGATACAAATCAAAGTTACTTTTATTACATTAAAAAAAATTGAAAATAAAGGTCAAAGCAATAAACTAGGAGGCATAGGTGAGTCAGGTGCTCCTACGTCCTCTGCTCGTGTTTATGGAAGCTTTTAAAGCCAAAGTGGGCTCAGTTTGTGCCTCATCCTTGAGCCAAGCCAAGCATTCGCCAGAAAGGGCGTAGCTGAAACTAGGGGCAGGCGCCAGAAGCTCTCTCGTCCTTTAAACAGTGAGGTACCTAGCCAAGTGTGAACCACAGATGGGTGTAGACACCCTATTTTTGACCACCCTTAAGACTTGGGCACCACTGATGTTTTACTTGGTGGAGAAAGGTGTGTAGGGCAAATGTTCAGTTTCTTCGGCAAGGAGAGAGGCAAATCCTTCAAAACACTTTGTTTAGGGGTTTGGAGTTGAAGAAGAGAGGAAAGGAGAGGAGAAAACTAGTTTGGGAGAAGTTCGGCATGAATCCGGGTAGAAGCGCGTCGAGCAGCCCTCGCTGAATTGGGCTTATCTGTCTGTACACTTGGATTTTAGCTATGGGGCCACCACCGTCGGCAAGCTTACTTCCGGGGCTTCATTTTTCACTCAAGAATCTCTTAAAGCCAAGTCCGGGTGGGGGCGATATGAGCAGCTGAAGTTGGGCATCATCCCGGTTGGATCGAATCTGCGCGGCTTCACCAAAATGGGCATAACTTTTTCCACAGGAGGAATTTTAATGCAAGGTTTGCGCCATTGGAAAGATAACTTCTGGGTCTTCAATTTGGACATCCACCGGCACTTTTTTACCTCATCGGCCACCCATCGGCACTCTATTTATCCGACCGGCCAGTATAAATTGCAGGTCGGCAATATATTGTGCCGACCGGCCATTTATTTTGCCGATGACCTCCTTTCATGGCCGATATGACCCTTTTACCCACCTCAAGCATGGTGCATGCCAGCTGTGCCAGCTATTCTCCATTCAAATCCTCTGTCCGAGATTTTGCCTTTTGGGGGGGAAATTTGAACTTGTTTTGTTCCCCCCTTTTCTTGCATCTCTCCCTCTATATAACCTGCCCTCCACCACCATTTTGAAGGGTTGAAGAAACCAGCTGAGGCACCATTATAGATACAACCCTATATCTATACATTCAACCCCCCTCTTCCAAGCTCTAAAGTCCATTATCCTTGGCCATTTACACACCAACCCATAGCACAAGGCCTCCATCCTCCATTCCAACCATTTGAGGATAATTTTCAGAGGTTAGGAGCTCCTTTTCTTGGATCAAAGGCTACTGCATTTCTTCTCTTCAAGGGTAAGTCTTCATTCCCTCTTTTCTAGCCTTGTCTTGCTTCATATCTAAGCCATAGTTGCTTGCATTTTTGGGCTCCGACCCTAACTGAAAATAGTCTTATTTTGAGCTTTTTTTCTTGTTTGTTTAAGGGCCTCTCACTGTTTGAGGCCTCCTTGTTGCACTTGCTTCATTATCCCTCTTGTATGCCATTATCTTGTGTAATATTTTTGGCCTATGTATAATCCGTTTTGACCTCTTTCATGAACTGAGAAGTGGCTTATTTTGAGCTCTTCTTCAACATTGTTGAAGGGCTCATTGCTGTTTGAGGTTTTCATTCATCACTTGCCTTTATATCCCCTTTTGGGCTCCATTTTTGCATGATTTGTTAGCCTATTGTGCTTCTATTTTTGGGCTCTTTTCAGAACTGAAAATG
The DNA here is from genome assembly GCF_055761805.1 of Camellia sinensis. Lineage (NCBI taxonomy): Eukaryota > Viridiplantae > Streptophyta > Magnoliopsida > Ericales > Theaceae > Camellia > Camellia sinensis. Next base: position 170,328 of record NW_028128989.1, on the reverse strand, counting down.
GTCTTATTTTTACCCTCTATTCCTGTTTCATTGAGGGTCTTTCACTGTTTGAGGCATCCTTTTTATACATTGTGTTATATCTCTCTTTTTGGCCATATTTTGCATAGTATTTTTGGCTTGTATATATGTTGTTTTGGGTCTGGCCACCAACTGAGAAATGACATGTTTTGGGCCCCTATTCAACTTTTTTGAAGGGCCCTCTTGTGTTTGAGGCCAGAAACCTTCACTTGCTTCTTTGTCCATCTTTTGGCCCATTTCTTGCATGAGAGCTTGGCCATACCTGTGTTTGTTTTTGGGCTCTTTTCAGAACTGTAAAAGGTCATGTTTTGGGTCCCTCTTCAACATTGTTGAAGGACCCTCAGCTTTTTAGGGCCAGAAGCTGTGACTTGCTTCATAATCTCACATTTAGGGCCATTTTTGCATGCTAGTTTTTCCCTATTTGTGTTTGCTGTTTGGCCCTGCTTAAAACTGAAAATATGCTTGTTTTGGGGCTGCCTTGAATCTTTCTTCATGCTTCATGATCAAATAGTGTATGCTTTGTATAGCTATAGGTCATTGCGCATGCCTAGTTTTGAGTTTCGGGATTCGTCTCATGCATCGGGTGCCATATTGCCATGTTTCGGAGCTGTTTAGCATCATACTTTAGTGCTGAAATTTTCATGTTTTCATACCATGTTCCATGTCTTGCCATGCTTTGGTAGAGTGGCATTCGTGCCTTAGGTTCGGTCCTCGGTTTGCGTGCATATGTGCACGCATTTCGAGTGTCTCATTTTCATCTCACGGCCACTGATGTGAGTGCGGCTGAGGTCCACTCGCATTGGTATAAGTCCATCTTGCATTTTGTATGCCATGTTTCAATGCGTTGTGCATGTTATGTTGTTAGCATTGTGTGTGCCATATGGTTGCATTGCATGCTTGTATGTTTGCTTGCATGCTTAGGTCGCATGTGCATTGTTGTGCATTGCCTCGCCTCTTGATCAACCATGATTGAGGTTGGGTCCCTTGTATGTTTTGTGTGTATTGCATTTGACATTGAAATGCATACTTGATTCTTTGGCCATCATGCATTGAAATGCGTGATTGGTGGCCCGAGGGTCGAGGGCCATGCTCCCTTGAGTCCATTACATGATAGGGAGTGTGTCCATGCATACATTTGCCTAAAAATTCCATGCCATACACTGCTTGCCCTCTGCTGCTGCCAATTGCAGGTTCTGTAGGGAGCTTTGGCCGATCGGCTAAATACAGTGCCGACCGGCAATTTATCAATGACCAATAACTTCATCTGTGGCCGGTGGTCATCTTCCGAGGCCGATGGCTATCCCTCCCAGCCGGTGGTGTTCCACAGTGTGCAAAGAACATATCCTGAGACTTGTGCAGTTTTCAAAGGAGCTAGGCAGTGTAAACAGAGGCAGCAATGCTATGGCAGCGAGTTTCCGGGCAAGGCGGATCAAGCATGCATCACTCACGCATCCCAAGGCAGGGCTGCGGCCACCTTCTTGCTGCATTTATTTTGTTAATTAATTAAGGGTCTGTAATAATTAATTAGCTAGGATAGTCGATTTATTATTCGGACTGCATTATTCTTTTGGTCCCTCCAAGCGAGGGCAAACTTGTAATAAGTGTGGGTGCGTGTGTGCATGTCTTCCAACCCCCACTTCTTTCTCCCTTTTATTTACCCGCTTATGATGGTAGACTAGGGCATATTTAAATTAGCATAACAGTATGATAGCATGCGTGCATCCATACATTTGTCTTACATGCACCGGGCTCGGCACATCATGCTAACTGCACTTGTATTTCAATTCCAAGTTGAGAACTTGTTAGTTGCAGCATTTCACATGCCATCTTTAGGATAGCCGAGCCTGTTTAGATTGCATCTTTGCATATGTTGCATTAGCCATTTTTAACATGAACTAGGATCATGCATATGATTACTAACTAGTTTCTGTTTTGGCTCGGAGTACTAGGTAAGTTTTTATGCTTTAGTATATCGCATGCGAGTGAATGTTGCCATGATAGCATGATTACCATGAGGCTAGCTGCTTATGTGATATAACTGCTTGAATGCCTGTGGATGGAGGTCAAATTAGCTAAATTGGAATAATGCATTAAAACTGTGAGTTTTAAGCCCACTAGATAGTGGAAAAACCATCTTTTCTAAAGCCCACTTGAGGGTGGCAAAACCTGCATTTTAGCCTACTTGCGAGTAGCAAACCATTTTCAAAACAAACATGCTATGTTTCGTTCCAATTTAGGCGATTTGGTCTATACTTGTTTGCTGTGCGCATAACATAGTAATTCTAGGCTAATAACCGGAATAAGAACACATAACGTTGTCAAAACTGGATATCATGGTTAGTAGAGGCCGATCTTCGGATCCGGCGAGAGAGGGTGCGTATAGTTGACCTTCCCCAATCGTACCCAAGTTCCCGAGCCGAGGCAACTTTGGTGATGACGGACACGTGGCCTTTGGCACCGAGTCAGGGTTTCCTAAATTCCCCCAAAATAAAATATTTAGGTGGCGACTCTGTATCTGGTAAAGCAGTCCATGTTTGGCACTTCTTTCAAAAATCTGTTTTCTCAAAACGATTTGCCAGATTTGGACTCTTTGGTTCAGATTAAGAACCGTGACACAAATCGAGTCCGAACTGTAGCGAGGGCCCCACGCGGGCGCGTCTACAGTTTCTGGCGACTCTGTTGGGGAGATTTAGAGAGCTTGACTCGAACTCGTGATATCTTGTTTTGACTGCACTTATGTGTTTCTTTGCATTGCATGTGCATTGGTGCGCCTAGGACATCGTGTTTTTCCATCTACCATTCCTGAACGGTTTGCCGAAGGCTTGTCTTGTCAAGGCATGACCATAAGGCTGACCGGTTATGGGCTCTGACAGTATGGGAACACAAACCCCGATTTTACCGAGGCACCCTTTTTGACCATTCGACCTAGTGCATATTCAAAATCCATAGTGACCATTCCACACTAGGATAGGTTGCTTACCCGTTTATAGGTTGTTTGAAACCGCTGCATGCGTAGTGAAACCCTAGCTCCTGACAAAATAGGACAGGGAAACCCTACCCCAACATAGGGGTGTTTTGGCTCTCACTTATCTGCTATGTGCTTTAGAGTGCGTCTCTACAGGGAATGCGTGTATCAGTTTGCAAGTTTGGGCATCAGGCCTGCGGGCAACAGTTCAGTATTTTGGGATTCAGTTTACCTGAGGGTATCGGTTTATAGGTAGAATTTTGGGGCAGAATTCAGTAGAGGGTACAGTCATCCTGCTACACTCGTATCTGTTTTGGTGAAGATGAGCTGAGGTGCTGTTTGTTTTCTCTTTTGCTAGGTAGTCTTGGAACCATAGCTTCAGAAGGCTCCGATATCCCCCGAGGTTCATCGAACTTGTGCTGATAGACTTTGTCAGGTCAGAGATTCAGTTCAAGGGCAATCAGTGTTCCTTTGCCAGAGGCAAGGTAAAAGGGCCAGTCAGGCACAAATCACCAGTTCAGCAGTTACCAGATCAGTGGCCCTTATCCACCCCACCAGTGAACAGTCAGGCTGAGGTCTCAGTTTCTACTGGAAGGATAGATACCAGTCAGTTAGATGGATCAGAAGAACGCATCAGGGATGGAGGCAATGATGCGCTAGATACAAAAAAGTATGAAACTCATGCAGCAAGACGCTGCCCGCTAGATGGAATTTGCCAAACAGCAGGCTGCGATCATGGCCTAGCAGGCTGAGCTAATCACTAGGCTGCAACAGCAAAATGGAGCATCTGCTTCGCACCAAGCCCCTTCCCCACCAGTAGATCCAATACCCGGGGAGACGCCAAATGTCCAAGAAGGTACGGACATTCCGACAGGGCCGGCTCCGCCCCCAATCTTACCCCAGCTGTCTAAAGCACCAATCAACCCGTCGGACTCTCCCTTTGAGTTCGAGGTAGACCATACAGCGTTGAAGTTGAGCAAGCTTGAAAAGTTGTTCAAGAAATCCCAAGGGGTAAAGTCCATCCCGGACATTGAGGACGGGTACACCGACGCAGCTGTGACACTGCCGGACAGGTTCAAGATGCCTCACATCGACCATTTTCAAGGGTCAGGAGATCCCATGGTCCACCTGAGTTTGTTTTCAGATGTTCTGCGCCCGATGGTCTTGACAAGATTACAAAAGCTTTCCCTTTTTGGCAGGACCCTGTCGGGTATTGCGGCCATCTGGTACGCCAAATTGGAGGATTCAGTGAAACGAAGCTGGGAGGAGATGGCCGAGGCCTTCGTCGCATAATATTCATACAATACCCAAATCGAGATTACGACCCGTGATCTTGAGACGACGAGGCAGGAGCCTAAGGAGAGCTTCTCAGAATTCGTGGCCCGCTGGAGGGCCAAGGCCTCAATGATGACCATTAGGCCAACAGATAAGGATCAAATACGGATGGTTGTGCGCAACCTCCAGCCCAAACTAATGAAGAAAATGATCGTGCTCCCCTTCCCTACCTTTTCAGATTTACATGAGATGGGAGTATAGATCGAGGATGCTATGAAGTAGGGCCTCATTGACCAGGAGAAGGAGCAGCCCAGGAGGGAGTTTACCCGTAGTTTGAATGCGACCACCAGCGGTGACGCAGCTGGAAGATCTTCCGAGGTGGGCATGGTCGCCACCACCACACCAAGAGCAGCCACCCCCTTTGTTGGTGCATCCACTTCAAACCCCCGAACTTCAGACTATCTACCCCGAGGCAAGAGGGTTTTCACCCCACTCTATATGTCTTTGTCTAAAGCCCTGGGGGTCCTACTCAGGAAAGGACATCTGAAACCGTTAGAGCAACGGCCTCTACCCGATCCTCTCCCTCCAAAACATGACCCGACTAAGTACTGTGCTTTCCATCAACAAACCGGTCATGACACCGACAGTTGCGTCCGTCTCCGTCACGAGATACAATATTTGATTGACAACGGGGTCATCCCCGCACCAGGTCCTGCAAAGTCTATCGGCACTTGATCAGTGAACTTGTAGGGGATAATGTGATGTGATCAAGGGATGAACCACCTGCGGGCGGCACTCAGTTTACTCCAGATGTGGCGTATGGCACGTACTGTTTTGAGCATTTGTGAATGCTAGTTTTGTACATTCTGACTTGGGTATTGGGTCAGTCTTGTTGTGTTGTTTTGAGTCTGCCTCTTTGTTTTAAGTCAGTCCTTTCATACTGAGTCAGTCGGGTCTGTCTTATTATATCGAGTCAGTCCTGTTTTGTTAGAGTCAGGTGATTTCGGGGGTGTTACCTTGGATATCACTTGCTTGTTTTGCGTTTGTCCTTTTGCTTTCCTTTGAGTCTGTTTCAGCCAGGGAGCCAGTTGTGCCAACAGATTTGAATGAAACAGCAGTGATTTTCACACTCTTGTGTTTGCTTCTGTCATGTGCCAGTTGTGCCAGAAATTCTAAATGAGATGGCAATATTTGAATAGAAGCTGTGTCTTTTCTGTGCCTTGAATTCATTGCATCGACCTAAGTTTTCCAAAACTTTTTTTCGAAACATTGTGAGAAAAACAAAGAGGAAGGAATTCCTCGGGTTTTGCAAAACTTGATCAATTGAGAGAAAGAGAGGCATGTTAAGCCCTTAATGATCGAGATCATGCTTGTTAGTATGAGTACTGAGAAGGATCCTGGCTTGATCTAGATTGGTCCTACACTGTCTTCAGCACGAGCGATTTGTCGCTTTCTTAAAAGATTTCAAAAACTGTTTTGCGCGGTCCTGTGAAGACTTGTGTGGAATCGCTCTTGAGATTATGCAGCCTAGGGTCACTCTCAGTCTCAAGATTCAATCCATTTGTTTTCGAACCTTGAACCCATTCAGAACGTTCAACGGTCAACCGCCATGTGAGGCCTGTGTAGCCATTTTGAAGCAGCCCTCGAAAAAGAGGCACCAAAGTCAGATCAAGAAGATCAGATCAAAGGAAGCTTGTGAAGCTAGATCAGAAGCCCCCCCTCAAACTAGGGGCAAAAATGTCAGATATGCTCGAAGAGCCGAAGATGGATCCTTCAGTAAATCAATACAACAGCCACTCTCCTGGATACGGATGGCTTCAAAATTCTAAAACCATTTGGCATGGACTTGTTACACTTTTACCCTTTGAGAGGCTCGCTGGGCCGAAAACCCGGAAGGGCGACCCAGGCAAAAGTTAGAGCAAGAGAAAAATACAAAAAAAAAAAATGCAAAAGAAAAGAAAAAAAGAAGGAAAAGAAAAAAAAAAGAGAGAAAAAGAAATGAAAAAAAAAGTTGAAAAAAAAAAAAACGAGAAGAATATAGCTCGCAAGGTTGAAAACCCGCAAAGGGCGGCCTTGGCAAAAGTTAGAGCATAAAAAGAAGAGGTTAAATACCCGAGAGTACCTTAACCCCGAACTACGTAAGGCTTGATTTCCATCCTTGGGATACGTAGGCAACTTCATTCTGAAGTCCAGCCCTAAAACACTTCGAATTCGATCATGTCCATGTAATGGTTCTGATAATCTTTGCCTTCTCTGTATCCGAAAGTTCAGTTGCAATCATCGCTTCGAGGACTGATTATAATGCGCTGCGGTGCCATTCACACAAGGGGCAACTTTCAGTTGCCATTCAATGCACTGTGGTGCCGTTCAAACAAGGGGAAACTTTCCGTTGCCATGCAGCTCTCTTCAAGCACGGGGCAATTTTCGTCTAGATCTGAGGTTGTACGTCTCAACAGTAAGTTCCGCGCTTGTTAAGCATCGGCCGTTTGCAAAAATAGTTTTTGAGAATTTTTACTGAGGTTGACTAATTTTCTCGAAAATTGTTCCATCTTTTCCAAAAATTGGACCATTTCTTGGACCCAAAAAAGGAAAATTTTCAGTGCTCATAGCCTGACTTGCATGATTTCAAATCAAAAATCGAACAAGTGTGTTAATCTAACTCTCATGTTGGTCAAAATTGTTTTAGTAGAAAACCAAAACAAAAAATGGTGAAAATAATGAACTAGGGGCACAGTTGAGTCAGGCTTCCTCTCTTTTCCCTGTTGTCAATGCATTTGCCAGAAAGGGCACTCTACTTGCCAGAAAGGGCCCAACTGAAGTCAACAACAAAGGGCTGAAAGCTCTCTCATCCTCCAAGCAATGAGGTATCAAGACAAGTGCGAAGCACGAACTGGAATGGGGCGAGATATTCCACTCCCTCATCTGGACAGATCTGATCCTGTCCGAACTTCCCAGCAGAGCATCATCAACTGATGTCAGCTACAGATTTGCTACATACCCAGTTGTAGCGCAACCCCCTCTGTGGGACGAATTCACTGTTGTGAACAAGAATCAAAATCTGGTAGAATACCAGGGGCAAGGGCCCACGACTCCCTGTTTATCCATCAACCACCCAGGGGAGGGATTGAAAAAAACGAGAGATTGAAGAATAGAGAGATGTGCGATGAGAGAAAAAGTAAGAAAAGGGCTTTTTCAGAAAAATAGAGCTTGAGGGCCGAGTGATGTGAGGATCACAAATGAGAAAAGGGTGGGAAACAATACTTGGTGAAATAGGCTCCCTGTGCATGTCTGTGTGTCGTGTCTTTTGTTTTGTCTCGATTCTTGTCTTGAGTCGTTCTGAGCGTGTCTTGAGGTGTTTAGGTTGTTTACCTTTTGTTTTTCGTTGTTGAGTCTTTTTCACTGTGTTCAGTCGTAGGCTCAATACCCGATTAAGAACTCATTTCTTAATTTCAAAAATAAAATCGTTTTGTGCTCAGAGTGCTGTGCCATTCTTCACGTTTGTACAAAACAAGATTCGTTCTTTCATAAAATCGCAGGGTTCAACCCAGGTCATGTGAGAACAGTAAAATCAGGATCTATCTGAAGCTATATAGGTTCCGGACTGCAAAGCAAAAGAAAAGAGGGAAAATCGAAGCATCTGAGTGTGTTTCACCTTCAGCAAATTCGGCAATTGTACTCCGAATGTACCTCTTCAGGCCTTATCACTACTCCGAAGTATGAGTGTGCCTCTACCTCAAGCTCAAGACCAGGTCTGCTTCAAGCCAGAGTGGCAATCAAAGTGCTCCCTCAGAAAACCAGTCCTTGCCAGGAAAGAAAGGTAGTAACTGCGTTTTGGAAGTATAAGCAAGAGAAACCCACTTTTCAGCTCAAATTGTTTCTGCAGAATTTTCAATTCATGTCTTCGATGCGTAGCTCATCGTCAGTTGGCATGCACAAGGTGTATCCTTTTGAAATATATTGTGACCCCTCCGAGAGGTAAATCGGAGGTTATGTTTGAATTGATCTTGTTAAGGCTTGTATTCCCTTATTCGGCATTTTGTTTCAAATATGCGTTGTCACACACGTTCCACTTGCATTGTGATGTACGTTCCAATTGCATTGTTATGCACCCACTTCACTTGCATTGTGATGCACATTCCAATTGTATTGTTATGCACCCACTTCACTAGCACTGTCATGCTCATTACTTGCATTGTTATGCACCTTTTCACTTGCAATTATCATTCTTTCTCCTCGCGCGTGCGACGGGTTAGACCTTCTTTGGTTAAGAGCATTTGGAATACGTTTCAATGCTCACACCATTCCGAAACACCGGGATACGTCCCTATGTTTCTCCCTTCTTTCCAAAACATCGGAATACGTCCCTACATTTCTCTCTCATTTTGAAACACCAGGATACGTCCCTACGTTTCTCTCTTTCCGAAACACCGGGATACGTCCCTACGTTTCTCTCTTTCTGAAACACCGGGATACGTCCCTACGTTTCTCTCTTTCCGAAACACCGAGATACGTCCCTATGTTTCTCTCTCTTTTCGAAACACCGGGATACGTCCCTATGTTTCTCTCTCTTTTCGAAACACTGGGATACCTCCCTACGTTTCTCTCTCTTTCCGAAACACCGGGATACGTCCCTATGTTTCTCATCTCTTTTTGAAACACCGGGATACGTCCCTATGTTTCTCCTCCTCTCCGAAACACCGGGATACGTCCCTAATCCTTGGGATACGTCCCTAACCTTTGGGATATGTCCCTAATCCTTGGGATACGTCCCTAATCCTTGGGATACGTCCCTAACCTTTGGGATACGTTCCTAATCCTTGAGATACGTCCCTACGTTTCTCTCTCTTTTCGAAACACCGGGATACGTTCCTATGTTTCTCCTCCTCTCCGAAGCACCGGGATACGTCCCTAATCCTTGGGATACGTCCCTAACCTTTGGAATACGTCCCTAATCCTTGGGATACGTCCCTAACCTTTGGGATACGTCCCTAATCCTAGGGATATGTCCCTAACTTTTGGGATACGTCCCTAATCCTTGGGATACATCCCTAACTTTTGGGATACGTCCCTAATCCTTGGGATACGTCCCTAACCTTTGGGATACGTCCCTAATCCTCGGGACGCGCCCCTAATCCTCGGGACACGCCCCTATGTTTCTCTATCTTCGGTTAAAAGCGTTCGGAATACGTTCCAATGCTCACACCATTTCGAAACGCCGGGATGTGTCCCTATGTTTCTCCCTTGTTCCCTAATCCTCGGGACGTGCCCCTATGTTTCTCCCTCTTCGGTTAAAAGCATTCGGAATACGTTCCAATGCTCACACCATTTCGAAACGCCGGGATGTGTCCCTATGTTTCTCCCTTCTTTCCTAATCCTCGGGATACGTCCCTATGTCTCTCCCTCTTTGGCCAAAAGCGTTCGGAATACGTTCCAATGCTCACACCATTCCGAAACACCGGGATATGTCCCTATGTTTCTCCCTGTCCCATTTCCCCACACGATTTCAGTGTGTTTGGAATTCATCTTAGGTTGCATTGTCACGCACACCTCTTCACTTACGTTGTCACGCACATTCCACTTGCATTGTTTTATCAAACCGGCTTCGCGAAAACGTATAAGTCCAATTACAAACCGGCTTCGTGTAGCGTATAAGTCCAATTTTCAAGCCGGCTTCGCGTGGCGTATAAGTCCAATTATCAAAGTCTTCCTACATATCAAAGGGATACGTAGGCAGCCTGCGGGTACAACCATTCATTCATTTGTATTTTGTTTGTTTGTTTGTCCAAGTCTTCGGCCATGTCAAAAATGGGTCGTCTCTGGGCTTTGACAATCACTCCCGTCATTCCTATGACTTCCGAGTTCTGTCAAAGAGGGGCAACTATAGACACCTCATTTTTGACCGCCCTTAAGACTTGGGCACCACTGATGTTTTACTTGGTGGAGAAATGTGTGCAGGGAAAATGTTCAGTTTCTTTGGCAAGGAGAGAGGCAAATCCTTCAAAACACTTTGTTTAGGGGTTTGGAGTTGAAGAAGAGAGGAAAGGAGAGGAGAAAACTAGTTTGGGAGAAGTTCAGCATGAATCCGGGTAGAAGTGCGTCGAGCAGCCCTCGCTGAATCGGGCTTATCTGTCTGTACACTTGGATTTTAGCTATGGGGCCACCACCGTCAGAAAGCTTACTTCTGGGGCTTCATTTTTCACTCAAGAATCTCTTAAAGCCAAGTCCGGGTGGGGGAGATATGAGCAGCTGAAGTTGGGCATCATCCCGGTTGGATCGAATCTGCGCGGCTTCACCAAAATGCAATAACTTTTTCCACAGGAGGAATTTTAATGCAAGGTTTGTGCCATTAGAAAGCTAACTTCCGGGGCTTCAATCTGGACATCCACCGGCACTTTTTTACCTCATCGGCCACCCATCGGCACTCTATTTATCCGACCAGCCAGTATAAATTGCAGGTCGGCAATATATTGTGCCGACCGGCCATTTATTTTGCCGATGACCTCCTTTCATGGCCGATATGACCCTTTTACCCCCCTCAAGCATGGTGCATGCCAGCTGTGCCAGCTATTCTCCATTCAAACCCTCTGTCCGAGATTTTGCCTTTTGGGGGGGAAATTTGAACTTGTTTTGTTCCCCCCCCCCTTTTCTTGCCTCTCTCCCTCTATATAACCAGCCCTCCACCACCATTTTGAAGGGTTGAAGAAACCAGCTGAGGCACCATTATAGATACAACCCTATATCTATACATTCAACCCCCCTCTTCCAAGCTCTAAAGTCCATTATCCTTGGCCATTTACACACCAACCCATAGCACAAGGCCTCCATCCTCCATTCCAACCATTTGAGGATAATTTTCAGAGGTTAGGAGCTCCTTTTCTTGGATCAAAGGCTGCTGCATTGCTGCTCTTCAAGGGTAAGTCTTCATTCCCTCTTTTCTAGCCTTGTCTTGCTTCCTATCTAAGCCATAGTTTCTTGCATTTTTGAGCTCCGACCCTAACTGGAAATAGTCTTATTTTGAGCTTTTTTTCATGTTTGTTTAAGGGCCTCTCACTGTTTGAGGCCTCCTTGTTGCACTTGCTTCATTATCCCTCTTGTATGCCATTATCTTGTGTAATATTTTTGGCCTATGTATAATCTGTTTTGAGCTCTGTCATGAACTGAGAAGTGGCTTATTTTGAGCTCTTCTTCAACATTGTTGAAGGGCTCATTGCTTTTTGAGGCTTTCATTCATCACTTGCCTTTATATCCCCTTTTGGGCTCCATTTTTGCATGATTTGTTAGCCTATTGTGCTTCTATTTTTGGGCTCTTTTCAGAACTGAAAATGGTCTTATTTTTACCCTATATTCATGTTTCATTGAGGGTCTTTCACTTTTTGAGGCATCCTTTTTATACTTTGTGTTATATCTCTCTTTTTGGCCATATTTTGCATAGTATTTTTGGCTTGTATATATGCTGTTTTGGGTCTGGCAACCAACTGAGAAATGCCATGTTTTGGGTCCCTATTCAACTTTGTTGAAGGTCCCTCTTGTGTTTGAGGCCAGAAACCTTCACTTGCTTCTTTGTCCATCGTTTGGCCCATTTCTTGCATGAGAGCTTAGCCATACCTGTGTTTGTTTTTGGGCTCTTTTCAGAACTGTAAAAGGTCATGTTTTGGGTCCCTATTCAACATTGTTGAAGGACCCTCAGCTTTTTGGGTCCAGCAGCTGTGACTTGCTTCATAATCTCACATTTAGGGCCATTTTTGCATGCTAGTTTTTCCTTATTTGTGTTTGCTGTTTGGCCCTGCTTAAAACTGAAAATATACTTGTTTTGGGGCTTCCTTGAATCTGTCTTCATGCTTCATGATCAAATAGTGTATGCTTTGTATAGCTATAGGTCATTGCGCATGCCTAATTTTGAGTTTTGGGATTCGTCTCATGCATCGGGTGCCATATTGCTATGTTTCGGGGCTGTTTAGCATCATGTTTTAGTGCTGAAATTTTCATGTTTGCATACCATGTTCCATGTCTTGCCATGCTTTGGTAGAGTGGCATTCGTGCCTTAGGTTCGGTCCTCGGTTTGCGTGCATATGTGCACGCATTTCGAGTGTCTCATTTTCATCTCACAGCCACTGATGTTAGTGCGGCTGAGGTCCACTCGCATTGGTATAAGTCCATCTTGCATTTTGTATGCCATGTTTCAATGCGTTGTGCATGTTATGTTGTTAGCATTGTGTGTGCCATATAGTTGCATTGCATGCTTGTATGTTTGCTTGCATGCTTAGGTCGCATGTGCATTGTTGTGCATTGCCTCGCCTCTTGATCAACCATGATTGAGGTTGGGTCCCTTGTATGTTTTGTGTGTATTGCATTTGACATTGAAATGCATACTTGATTCTTTGGCCATCATGCATTGAAATGCGTGATTGGTGGCTCGAGGGTCGAGGGCCATGCTCCCTTGAGTCCATTACATGATAGGGAGTGTGTCCATGCATACATTTGCCTAAAAATTCCATGCCATACACTGCTTGCCCTCTGCTGCTGCCAATTGTTGTTCTGCAGGGAGCTTTGGCCGGTCGGCTAAATACAGTGCCGACCGGCAATTTATCAATGACCGGTATCTTCATCTGTGGCCGGTGGTCATCTTCCGAGGCCGATGGCTATCCCTCCCAGCCGGTGGTGTTCCACAGTGTGCAAAGAACATATCCTGAGACTTGTACAGTTTTAAGAGGAGCTAGGCAGTGTAAACAGAGGCAGCAATGCTATGGCAGCGAGTTTCCGGGCAAGGCGGATCAAGCATGCATCACTCACGCATTTTGTTAATTAATTAAGGGTCTGTAATAATTAATTAGCTAGGATAGTCGATTTATTATTCGGACTGTATTATTCTTTTGGTCCCTCCGAGCGAGGGCAAACTTGTAATAAGTGTGGGTGCGTGTGTGCATGTCTTCCAACCCCCACTTCTTTCTCCCTTTTATTTACCCGCTTATGATGATAGACTAGGGCATATTTAAATTAGCATAACAGTATGATAGCATGCGTGTTGCATGTGTTGCATTAGCCATTTTTAATATGAACTAGGATCATGCATATGATTACTAACTAGTTTCTGTTTTGGCTCGGAGTACTAGGTAAGCTTTATGCTTTAGCATATCGCATGCGTGTGAATGTTGCCATGATAGCATGATTACCATGAGGCTAGCTGCTTATGTGATATAACTGCTTGAATGCCTGTGGATGGAGGTCAAATTATCTAAATTGGAATAATGCATTAAAACTGTGAGTTTTAAGCCCAATAGATAGTGAAAAAACCATCTTTTCTAAAGCCCACTTGAGGGTGGCAAAGCCTGCATTTTAGCCTACTTGCGAGTAGCAAACCATTTTTAAAACAAGCATGCTATGTTTCGTTCCAATTTAGGCGATTTGGTCTATACTTTTTTGCTGTGCGCATAACATAGTAATTCTAGGCTAATAACCGGAATAAGAACACATAGCGTTGTCAAAACTGGATATCATGGTTAGTAGAGGCCGATCTTCGGATCCGGCAAGAGGGGGTGCTCATAGCTGACCTTCCCCAATCGTACCCAAGTTCCCGAGCCGAGGCAACTTTGGTGATGATGGACACGTGGCCTTTGGCACCGAGTCAGGGTTTCCTAAATTTCCCCAAAATAAAATATTTAGGTGGCGACTCTATATCTGGCAAAGCAGTCCATGTTTGGCACTTCTTTCAAAAATCTATTTTCTCAAAACGATTTGCCAGATTTGGACTCTTTGGTTCAGATTAAGAACCGTGACACAAATCGAGTCTGAACTGTAGCGAGGGCCCCACGCGGGCGCGTCTAAAATGGGGAATGAAACCGGGTACTCTATCCCTTCCTCTGGGTGGATATGATCATGCCCGAACTGACGTCTGAACCAGAAAGAAAAATAAAACACGCAATGCGTGAGGCCAATCAACTGAATGCCAGGTTGCTAAGCCATGCTGTAACTCATCTCGGTTAGATTAAGCCAATGGCAACGCCAAACTATGTTAGTAGCAGACCTGTTACACATCCAATTGCACCACCATCCCTCATTTAGGAAATCCACTAGTCGGTGGCAGAAGAAATAACCTTGAGCTGAGTACTCAGGGCAAGAGTCCACTACCTTCAGCTTATCCATAAGCCACACCTGGAAAGGGAGAAAAGAAAAGAGAGATTAAAGAATAAAGATATGTATGTTGAGAGAAAAGTGGGAAAAGGGCTTTGAGAGAAAAATAGAGCGTGAGTGCTAAGTGATGTGAGAAACACATATGAGAAAGGGTGGGAAACATTACCTGAAGAAGTAATGGACTCCCTACGAATCCGGTATTCTCTTGCCGATGAAAGACGTCTAAGCCCATCAAAGTCTCGGCCAGTGCCAAACCAATGCAACTCTTTCCTTCTTTCAGACCTTGGGCCACATCGATCAATCAAATGCTGGACCCGCAGAAACTAGGGGCAAGAAGGAAATGACCACTCTCGCCAGAAAAGGTCGCCTCTGTCACCGACATCGGAAAATCAATGAATCAAGCTGGGAATGTCTAGCTCTCCATTGTGAGCTAAAGATCGAGCCTCGTGTAGAGTGAGCCCACACATCCATCCCAAAGCTTGGGTGTAACCAAAACAAGGATGAGGTATGATTTCCTCATCATGCCAGGATTCCATTAATGCCTGAAATTCTTCAATTGTCAGGCACATTTCTTGTCCCCTCGAAGCTAAAGACATGTGTAATTGGCTCCTAGCATCAAGCCACGACATGAAGGAACGGAAAACAAAGTTGAGTACGGCTCAGCGAAAAAAGTACATTTATGCCAAACCCCCAGAAATTTACCTTTTTCGTGCTGTCTAAAGTCGCAATCCAATCCGAGAGCTTTTGAGCAAAAAATAACTCCATTTGTGGAAGAAATTGTAGCTGAAATAAGGTTCTGAAGAGAAATCACGAAGCTGAACCCTTTTGTAAAAGATAAGGCTATGAGTGGAACCCAGCTGTCAACAATCTGACAATTCTCACATTTGTGGCCGGCACACCTCTATAGCCTGCAGGCCACCCTCTCTGGCCGGCAAGCACTATCTCTGACCGGCAACCTTCTTTTCAAGCCTACCGTCCACTTGTGTCCTAACCAGTGCTGGAAGCTTGTGTTTTGTCTTGATCTTTGAGTGTTTTAAGGTCTTGTTTTGAGTCGTTTTGGTTTTAGCAAGTTTGTTTATTTGTATTAGAGTTATTTTTGCTTTGTTTATCGAGTTGCATGTTGTATTTTGCATTTAGTTGTTGGTCAGCTCATTAACCGATTAAGAACATTGTTTCAATCTAGTGCTCTATTGGCCAATTCGATTCCATGTCCATTTCATGCAAATATGGTGTTCATGATGCAAAAATGACAACACTTTTTATAAAAACTATGAGGTTTTATTCCGATCATGGTTTTTTTACAAAAGAGGAGTACAAGTTTCAAAGAAAAATAACACCTACATGAAGCTATACATGTGTTAGAGCTACCAAACAAAAAGAAACTAAGCAAAAAAGTATAAAGAATCAGCGTCAGTTGCCTCAGGCCTGAGAGGCCCTCTTTGTCCTCTTCCTTGGAAAAGAGGACTTGGGGCCACTATCTTCATCGGCACCGCTGTCTAAATCAATCTCTGAACCAGAACCCGAGCCGGTATCGTCTCTGCTCTCTGCCTCAGAGTTCGCCTCGACGTCACCTCCGCTCTCAAATCCTAAGCCAGCACCATTGTCTCCACTCTCAGATGACTTAGAATTCTGACTCACTATCTCCTCAGAGTCACTGGTCTCAGCATCGTCGTCACTCAAGATGGACTCTAAAGGGCTGCTCTGGCCTCGAGTGCCCCTACCTCTACCTCAACTGTGGCTCGTATCTTGGCCACGAGCTAGGGCCTACTCCTCTCTCCTCCCTATTGTTGGAAGAGGTACTATCGGTGCTAGTGCGAATGGGATCAGAAAAGATAGTTGTCAACATATCAGTTACAATGTGTGTATCAGATGCAAGCATAGTATGCAGAATGAGTGTATGTAGAAATTAGTTACAGTGTATGAATACAGTGTGTGAGTACAGCGTACCAATGCAGTGTATCAGTGCAGTTTGGAAAAGACTACAGTTGAATTGCCAATGTATTCGTGGAAATATGATAGCATGAAACGCAAACTTAAGAAATTACCTAGATATCGCGGAGACCAAGCAACATCTCCCTTCTCTGTACCATGTCTATCAAGGAAGCTATCAGCTCGAGACAGCTCCCCGTGTACTCTATGGATGCCTGCAAATGCATTTGAATGATCAGTGTTCACAATAAACATATCTGAAATGAAATGTGGGGTGCAAATGGTAAAGTGTGGTCCATACTTGGGTCGAGCCTCGAACTCCGACAAGCTCGTGCCCAGTCGTTGCAGGCTCAATTGGGATCAGGTAAACAGCACCAGTATGCCACTAACATGTGAGCGTAGTGGGAAACTCTAGCCAACAAATGCTCTACTTTGCAGGGAGAGCCCCTCTAGTATGGGCCCTAGTCACCCTAATCACCTATCTCGCCACAGGAGCCCTCCCCCCATCGCCTCCGTGAATGCCTGTCAGAGGTGGCATGAGGTGGGTTTGAATAAAGGTCGCATAGTCCCCATTGTCTCTGAAGTAATCAGCATCCAAGCCTACCATGAACTCTGTAACGGCATCAACAGATAGGCTATTTGCCGACCTTATAGACTCCGGAGGTGGCATCGGAACTACTGGATCCGGCAAGCCCACGATCTGTTGAACAAACCACTCAGTCAAGAACCAGGCCCGGCAAACTAGGCCTTCTAGGAAAATTCGAAAGCGGGATGTGGCCCAAGCCCCGGCATGCTGCTCCTTCACTCCAGCTGGCATCATGGCCCAAGGCTGCCACGTAATCTACAAACAGAGGATGTATAGATTGTTAGTTGCTATTAGTTGTTAAAGTGTGAATCAGAATAGTTATAAAGCAAAAATGACTGTGTTTCGAGTTACCCCATGGGCAGCCATAGTATTAAAGTAGTGGCGGAAGAAGGCGAATGACTCACAACTCCGATACTGGCATCGACTATCATACCGCCTCGAGTAAGGGACCATCAGAGGAAGCTCCTCTATGGGCTCTGGGGCGAGGACTGGGAAATACGCATAAATCCACAACTGCAAGTAAAATGTAGTGATATGTAATCAACAATGTATGAACAGATGCAGAAAGTGTAAAGCAGAAAGCATACAGCCTGAACAAATATAGAAAGTGCAAAGCAAAAAGCACAATGTATGAACAGATGCATAAAGTGTAAAGCATAAAGCACCGGTGTTGAACAGATATAAAGCAGAAAATGTAAAGCAGAAAGTGTAAAGTGCAAAGAGGGAATTGAAATGCATACCTCCCAGGCTCGCCAGTAGCCTCCGATCAACTCTCCCCTTAGGCGGGAGGTAGAGCTCATATAGCCGTACAGGGTGGCGAGGCCAGCTCTGCCCTAATCGTAGAAGTGCACCAGGGGAAGAGTCACCAGGGCACTCAATAGATATAAGCCCACGGTGTTTTACTATTCAAAAAAAGGTGGTACCGATGACAAACATCAAGAAGCCCTGGGCATACTACTCCATCACCTCTAGCGTCTCGGGCTCGCTCCCTCAGAACTGCTCAGCGAACCAACTATATCTGACCATAGCTGGCCGGCACAAGGGTGGGCGTGCTCCCAGCAGCTCAATCCAGGTTACCTCCCACTCCCTCATGTCAGTGTCAAAAGGGATCGGATTGCCCCATACTCCTAAGCCTGTGATCATGGTGAAGTCATAGGGAGTCATCGTCATCTCCTCGGTAGTAAAAAATGGAAGGAGTTGGTGGTGTCCTGTCACCTCTCCACGAGCGCTCCCATAAGAAGACGGCTTGCAATGACCCATATCAGGCCCGAGCAGAAGAGGCCGAAACCAGTCTCGTCGACAATGTCACAGACTCCAGCTGGGAGCTTATCATACTAACCGCTCGCTATCCAAGCTCCGTATCCTCTATAGGCACGAGACTCTCCCAGTGGCCAAGAACAGATGAATCAGATCAAGCAGTGATGAAAAAGTACAGTCAGATGAAAGGCAGTGCAAGAGATGTAGTGAAAAGACAAGCATGAATGCATGAAAATAGAGTTCCTACCTCAGTGGCACTAAATGACAGGTAGGTGGCCGGCTTTCTTAGCAGGAGGTCCTCTAGTACACTGCGAGCAAAGTCGCTGAAGCGCCTAATGCCTTCGAAAGGCAATATGTGCGTACATGGATGATATCTCGATAGATCAAAAGGGCGTACTCTTAATGGTAGCGGCTCTAGCTCAAACTCAGGCTCAAACTCCGCCTCGAGATTGGCCTCAATGCCCTTAGCTGCCCTACCAGCCTTGGCAACTACCGGCTTCTCTGCCTCAGCAATGGGTGGGAATACATGTGGAACCTCTAGAGGAGCTCCGTCATGTGGTATATCATCTACCATCTGGAAAATGGATGAAAATTAGGTGAAAAATGAAGAACAATGGAGAAAATAGGGTAAACTTTGAAAAAGTCAACCCTAGGAGAGAGAAAATGGGAGAAAAAGTCAAAGCCGAAAAAAGTTCATGAAACTCGAGAGAAGCTCGAGGAAAACAAGCCCAGAGGGGTGAAAATGAGGAAAAAAACATCGAAAAGAAATTTTGATCGATTAAAAATGTTGAGAATCAAGAGGGTTTAACGAATAAAGTGTGTGTGGGGTGTTGAAAAATGCATGTAAAGCTCGGATCTGGATAGGGAAAGTGTCTAGAGAGAGAGAGAGAGAGAGAAGATTTGAAGTTAATTATGTTGGAGTTTAACAAAAAGATGGTTTAATTAATTGTGTGACTGTATGTAGTAAAATAGTTGAACAAATGAAATATTCCCCATATTTTAAGTAGGTGTAGATATACTGATGTGAAAAGAAAAAGTGAAGGGGGATCTGTGTTTGGTTGTTACGCTGGTGGTATATTCTAAGGGGTTTGATTTGACTGGGTAAAACAAACAGAGAATATCGACTGTTACATGCAGAGGCTTTTTGTTCATGCTTTTAGTAGTTTTATAAATAATTATAAGGACTTGTTTGTTAATTATATATTTTAATTAAAAAGTTAAAAAGTCATTATAAATTATTATATTATTATATTTTATTTTTTGTATATTTTTTTATAAGAAGTCAAAAAATTAATAAAATAACTTATTTTTAAACGAGACCTAAATTTATAAAAAAAAAAAAACTAAAAATTTTAATTATTAATATACATAAATTTTATAACTGATCTGAAATTTTTTTTAAAAATTTATAGTAAATAGTAATTGTCTCAAATTATTAAAAGGCTAAATTACACTCACCTGAAAAAATATAATTAATCATATATTTTTTATGGGTCATGCTAACAAGTATTTTTAGGGCACAAATAAAAGATAGTAAAAAACTTAAAAAATACAAGATAGCTTTTATTAAATTCAATACATTTTTATTGAAATCAATACATTTTTTTTAATATTTTCACATATCTTTAAGACACTTTTACACACTTTTTTAACATTAAACAATACTTATGGAATACTAGTTAGTATTTACCCTTTTTTTATATAATTAAATTAATTTTTTTAGTATAGTTAAAATATTGAAACTAATATAAATTGTAATATAATTAAAATAAATAAAAATAAATATACATTTTAACAAGAAAGACATGATAGCATCATTTTTATTTTATTTTATTTATACATCTAATAAAAGAAAATGAATTTAACTTCTATACAAATTTAAACGTTTAAGGACAGCAGAATGATATAATTACATCAAATGTGTCAAACTAACTGTATTGGATTTAAAAGATGTGAAAAGGAAAGAAATTCTAAAGAGCGTTGGATTTGCGTAGAGTTTGGGGAGGAAGAAGAAGGTGACGTTTGATTGTGAGGGTCAACTAGTGTTTGGTTTTGGGGATTGGAAATTATATTTTAGCAGATTAAAAATGGTCCCTAACTCATTAATAAAAATCCATAAAATATTTTGTCACAGGTTGTTTGGGATGTGCTATATAAGTGTATTTTTTTACTTTTTAACTAAAAAAAGTAGAGAAAAAATATATGTATGTTTGGGATAATTTTTTGATTTTTTACGAAAAAAATGTGTAATAAAATTAAAATGTCCATTCTACCTTTGTTGACTTTTTTATTTTAAACTTCTTAACTTTTGGATAGTTGAATTGAATAACCAAATAATAATTTTACCTTCTAAACTTCTCTCACAAACTTCTGCCGAATAGTATTAATTTTTTAATTTTTTTAAATAACTTTTTCATTTTTAACTTTTATAAATTATTCCAAACAAAGCCTTATCAATCATGGGTGTAATATGATTAGTTTCTAGTTTATTAATGGTCCCTAACATTTTTTTGGTACCAAAAACTTTTTGTAGCCAACCGACAATTTGGTGTGGGTGAGATGTGACTAACTAGGGTAATTTTACTTACATCACAGCATTATCTCCTTACATTTTTTAAATTTTATTTTTTTACAATTTTTATAATACTTTTCACCATGTTTGTTTTCCGTTTTTTAAAATACTTTTCAAAAAACTCTATTTTCTTGCTTTTCGCATTTTTTTATTGAACTTTTTTAATATTTTAAATAATTTTTTTAATTTTTAGACACACCTAATATAAAGTTGAGAGATGGCGATGGTGGCAGTGGACGCTAGGATTTTGAGACAAGGGGAGGGGAGTTGGGGAGGGTTCTGTGACTGAATGGGAGGGGCGGCGGTGAAAGGATGAGTCGATGACGAAGGGCTCAGATTGTTTTTTCCAGGTGAGTTGTCTTCCTTCCCTCCCTCCCTCCCTCTCCTCCTCCACACAATAAGAAGTATGAAGTATGAGTTGATTTCCAGGTGAGTTGTTTTTTCAAGATTATCAAATATTAAGAAGTATGAGATTTTTTTTTTTACTACAAACAGCGCACATAACAAAGAAAAAACAATGAAATCCCTCACCGAAATAGCTTCTGAAGTGGTTGGTGGTTGGTGGAGGAGATCAATCCGATGAAAGATGAGAATTTTTTTTTTTTTTGAACGATACTGAAAGATGAGAATTTGAGAAATAAGTGATCAAAGTTGTTGAGATTATTGAGATTATATATATTCATTTCTTTTTTAATTTGGTGTTAATGTGATCCTTGCTAGCTAAAGCTCCGATCTTTCGCACCAGCTTGACATACTATAAAAGATTATCAAATAAACTACATTCACAACAAAACGGGGAAATAATAAATAAATAAATCTTCATAGTTTTTTTTGAGAGATTGCCTAAATGTGTTAAACCATCCCCACGAAAGTCGATCCATATTGTTAAAAGGAAAATTATTCAAAATTTATACAAAACTTTATACCATAGTAATGTGACAACGGCTTTCCTATGGGTTTTTGTTTTTAAAAACAAAAAACCAGATGCACAATAATAAATGGCAAATATCTCATTCAAATTTCAACTTATGGGCACTGGTTAAAATGGTAATAAAAATAGCATCATGAAAGTGATTATCAACCCTCATGAAAGAATTGAACAACTTTTGTTCGAGGCTTCAAGTAAAGACTGGTACACCATTTCATATTAGATAATATCCAAGAATTCGAAACCTTGATAAATTGAAATAAGCATAGCACGGTTTTCATACAGTAAACGAAGCCATCTCAGGTTATATGGGGGTGGGGAGGAGGGTACGTACCAGTGTACTTATTAGATGATTCATATTGACAAAATTGTAACAAAAAAAAAAAAAACCATGAGTATTATTACATCATCAAGGGTCCTTCTACCATACATATTTGGTTACAAGCAAGAAAATTGAAATTTTCTAGTAAAAGAACTTTCAAGTTCCATGCACAACCATAATCCAAAAAATATAAAAGGAAAAGTACATAGCACCTAGAGGTTCTGTTCGTTTCACTTAACAACCAACAAAACTCAAGCAGAGAGGACATGCTTACTATGTAGATAGATATCTTCCAGACACCAGCCTATTATCAATGAAGGCCCTTAGTTAACATTTCACATCCCTTCCTGCAAACAAAATCAAATCAAATCATATCGGAGAGTCACTAACAGCATCACCAGGATTCATCATAGTTGTTCTTACAGGCTTTCGCAAGAAGAATTCTTTCCACTTGCTAACTGCTTCTCGCAATTCAATGTGTTGTTTTTGCCTCTCTCGCAGTCAAATGCTGTTGGGGCTATGAGTATGTCACTTCTACTTAAGGAGAGTCTAAACTCTTGATTCAGCTAGTAACTTCAACAACCTCAGCTTCACTATCACTGTAATTAAAGAAAATAGAGAGAATGTTTTTATATTTTTTCCAATAATGAAATAGAAGCTACAGCAGTCTTTTTATACAAGTGTGATACAGAGTTAACCTGAGTTATAACTATCTAACCATCTTGTGTTACTTGTTCTAACAATATAACAGCTTTGCTTACTATCTCTAACAAACTAACTATCTCTAACAAACTAACTAATTATAACAAATTAACTATCTCTAACAAACTACCTAATTATACATGTGCAGGACAGCAGTTGCAGGTTCAAGAAGTGGATAGCTGAGCTGGGTGAGCTTCTTGAACTATTTGATCTTGAGACTTAGCTAGAGGCTTAGCAGCAACAGCAGAGTCTTTATCAGTCCCCTTCAAACTCATAGGACTGGGAAGGACTAAGAGTTTGCTTTGAAGATATTGAAAGCGAGCCACTGAGAGAGGTTTAGTGAATATATCTGCGATTTGATCAGCAGTCGGAATATATGCAATGTGGAGAGTTTTAGCAGCAACCTTTTCCCGAACAAAATGATAGTCCACCTCAATATGCTTTGTACGGGCATGAAAAACCGGATTATGCGCCATTGCAATGGCAGAAAGGTTATCACACCATAGAGTAGGAACAGGAGCAGAAACATGGAGCTCAGTGAGGAGCATGCTAAGCCAACAGAGTTCGGCTGAAGTTTGAGTTAAAGCTCTGTATTCAGCTTCAGAGGGAGATCTGGACACAGTAGGCTGCTTCTTTGCGGTCCAAGAAATAAGATTGGGACCAAGGTAAATGCAGTATCCAGTTGTAGATCTTCTGTCCAAAGTATTACCGGCCCAATCTGAATCAGAGTAGGCATTAAGAAGAAGAGGACCAGGAGAGAAATGCAGTCCATGAGCTAAAGTACCTTTCACATATCTGAGTAGCCTTTTCACAGCAGCAAAGTGACAATTTAAGGGAGATTGCATGAATTGACAAGCAGTGTTGACTGCAAAAGCCAAATCTGGTCGAGTGATAGTGAGATATTGAAGAGCACCTACCAAGCTTCGATAAAGAGAAGGGTGAGCAAAGGGTAGAACATCTTCAGAAGAGGAAATGGAACCTTTAGCAGCCATAGGAGATGAATAAGGTTTACAATTTTGCATGCCAGCTTTGGCCAAAATATCTGAGGCATATTTGAATTGAGAAAGAACATAACCTGAGGAAGACACAAGAACAGAAATGCCTAGAAAGTAATTAATAAAACCAAGTTCCTTCATGGAGAATGTGGCATGCATTTGCTGAATGAGATTGTGAATATAATTAGGATCACTACCTGTGAGGAGAATATCATCGACATAGATGAGAAGAATAGTGATGGAAGTGGAGGTCTTGTGAACAAACAATGAAGAATCACAGTGACTGGTAACAAAATTTTGAGAGAGAAGAAAGGTAGAAAATGTAGAAAACCAAGCTCTAGGAGCTTGTTTTAAACCATAGAGAGCTTTATGTAACTTGCAGACAAGAGAAGGGTGAGTGGAATGAATAAAACCTTGTGGTTGAGTCATATACACCTCTTCCTCTAGAACACCATGTAAGAAGGCATTGGAAATATCAAGTTGTTTAATGGACCAATTATAGTGAAGAGCAAGACAAAGAAGAACTCTGATAGTGGGCTGCTTGGCCACAGGACTAAAGGTTTCAAAATAGTCCACACCCTCTGTTTGAAGAAAACCTTTGGCTACGAGTCGAGCCTTGTGTCTAGCTATGGTGCCATCTGAATTTTTCTTGATTCTGTAAACCCATTTGCACCCTATAGCTTGTTTACCAGGAGGGAGAGATACCAAAGACCAAGTCCCTTGGCGTTGGAGAGCTGCATATTCATCTAACATAGCATGTTGCCAAGCTGGAGAAGCAACAGCCTCTTGGTAGGATTGAGGTTCAATAGCAGTGGCAGAGTTAGGAGTAGAAGCAGTAGTGAAACAAGTGGGATGTTTAGCCTTGCACCTGGTAAGCATAGGATGAGTATGAGGGGGAAGAGAAGGAAGATCAATGATGATAGAAGAGATAGGAATTTGAGATGTAGAAGGAGGAATGGATGAATCAGAAGGAGTGGAAACTGAGTTAGGAATTTGAGATGTAGAAGGAGGAATGGATGAATCAGAAGGAGTGGAAACTGAGTTAGGCAGAGGGAGAACAGAGGACTTTTGCTGAACAGAAACAGGTGGGAAATGAGGCAGAATAGGTGATGGCAGATCAGGTGATGATGGCAGATCAGGTGACTGCTGAGAGACAGAACAAGGTATTTGTTGCTGCTGCTGAGAGACAGAACAAGAAGGATTTTGCTGAGAAACAGAAATAGGAGCAGAAGAAGATGAAGGTAAAGTAGAGGTAGTAGGAAATTCTGAAGCAGAAGAAGAATGAGCTGTAGAAGGCAGTGAAGCAGACTGCTGGTCTGGAGAAGCATGCCAAAAGAAATCAATCAAAGTAGGAGAGATTGTAGAAGGAGGTTGAGATGACAACTGAAAAGGAAAGGAGAATTCATCAAAGACAACATGTCTAGAAATATACGCTGTCCCAGTTTTAGGGTCATGACATCTATATCCTTTGATAGAGGGTTGATAACAAATGAACACACAAGGGATAGACTTGGGTTGAAGTTTATGTGATGTATAAGGCTTAAGCCAAGGATAGCATCTACAACCAAAAGTCCTTAACAGCTGGTAATCAGGCTTTTGGTTGAATAACACTTCATAAGGAGTGAGATTATTCAATTTAAGAGTAGGATGCCTATTAACAAGAAAGACGGCTGTAGCAAGAGCATCAAACCAATAAACCAAAGGCAAAGAAGAGTGATGCATGAGAGTGATAGTGGTTTCTATGAGATGCCTATGCTTTCTCTCAGCAACACCATTTTGAGAGGGAGTGTGAGGACAAGACAATTGATGATCAATGCCTTTTTGTTTAAGAAAATTTTGAAAAGCATTACTGAGATATTCACCCCCATTGTCACTCCTTAATATCTGAAGTTTAGTGGCAAACTGAGTTTCAACAAAAGCTTTGAATTCAAGAAACTTAGCAAACACTTCACTTTTATAATGGAGAGGAAAAAGCAAAGTAAATTTACTAAAATCATCAATGAAGAGTACATAGTATTTAAAACTAGAAACAGAAGCTGAAAAAGGGCCCCATACATCAGAATGAATAAGGGCCAAAGGTTTATTGACAGTTGTATTAGACAAAGAAAAAGGCAACCTGTGGCTCTTGGAAACACAACAATGTTCACAAAGTGGAGAGCCTTTATTTCCTAAAACAGAAGACTTAGAAACTAAGTGATGATGAGTTAAGATGTGATGCAACTTCTTGGAAGAAGGATGTCCAAGTCGAAAATGCCAATTGGATGTGGTGGCAGGAGAGCAAGAAAGGCAGTGTGGACTTGAAACAGCAGCAGAAAATGAAGACACAGCAGTAGGTAAAGGAGATGACACAGCAGCAGGTGAAGATGAGATGAGAGGATAAAGTCCTTGAGAATAGAAGCCTTTATACAGAATCTGCTGTGTAGTCTTGTCCTGAATAAGAAATGAATGTTCATCAAAGGTAACAGTACAATGGTTATCTTTAGTTAGTTGATGAACGGAAAGCAAATTGGAGGAAAGAGTAGGAACATGAAGCATTTTGTTAAGATGAAAGGAAAATGAAGGTGTAGGAAGTAGGCCTTTACCAGTATGAGCAATAGGAAGAGTGGATCCATCACCAATGGCTACCTGTTCATGGCCTTGATAAGGTTGATAGCATGAGAGATGATGAAGATCATTAGTCACATGATTAGTGGCTCCAGAGTCTAAAAACCAGTTGACATCAGTGCTAGAGGATGGAGCCGATGCTAGATATGCTTTAGAGTGATTGGAATGTTGTGAGGGCAAAAAACCAGGAGGCTGATCATTCTGAAAAGCTGTGTCCAACCGATGCCAACAGTTTATGGCAATGTGATTTGACTTGCCACAGATTTGACAGATCACTGTGGAAGAAGGAGGAGAACTACTTGCAGGTGTATAGCTGGTGCTGTTGTAGCTGTTATAGCCTGGTTTACCCCTCTGAAAAGTGCTAAAGCTAGTACCTCTCTGAGAAGAACCATAGTGATGAGCTGGACCTCCTCGAAACCTGCCTCCATCGCGGCCTCTGAAATGACCGCGGCCTCTAAAAGTGCCTCTATGTCCTCCTCTGTTAGAAAAAGGACCTCTGTGGCTGTTATAAGCAAACAATCCTGGAGTTTCGGCTGCTTGTACATGCTTAAGAGAAGCCTCTACATGAATAGATTCAGAACAAAGTAGAGAGCACAGTTGTTCTAAAGAGATAGGACCGGATCTAGCACGTACAGTAGTCTTTAATGCATTGTATTCATCAGGCAAACCATTCAAAATTAGAAGAATAAGATCTTCATCCTCAACAGGGGAAGATACTAAAGCAAGTTGATCAGCAATCACTTTGAAGTGATTCAAATAGTCTTCCATTGTGCCTCCTTTCTTAGTGATCTTACTCAATTTAGTCTTTAACTGATGTATATGAGACCTAGAAAGAGAGGTAAATCGTGTGGCCAGAGTAGTCCAGACTTCATGACTTGATTGATAATGAATTACAGTAGTGAAAATAGAGGGAGATAGTGTAGCAGTGATGCAACTTAGCAGATGTGCATCAATAGTATTCCACAGAGTATAAGCAGGATTCAAGACTTGAAGATTCTGTGAATCAAGCACAGTGGATGAAGGACATACCTCAGATCCATCAACATAACGAAGAAGATTTGTTGCCTTCAAAATGTTTTGAAGTTGATTTTTCCACACTATGTAATTTGAAGAATCAAGTTTTGTAGGAACAAATGCACTGAGATTGAAGATTAACAAGGTCAGATTTGAAGGTAATGATGAAGAAACAGAAGAAGAAGATGAAGCTGCAGCAATGGTAGAAGCCATTGATGAACTCTTTAGATGCTCGTGAGAGCCAAAAAATGCTCTGATACCATAAAGAAAATAGAGAGAATGTTTTTATATTTTTTCCAATAATGAAATAGAAGCTACAGCAGTCTTTTTATACAAGTGTGATACAGAGTTAACCTGAGTTATAACTATCTAACCATCTTGTGTTACTTGTTCTAACAATATAACAGCTTTGCTTACTATCTCTAACAAACTAACTATCTCTAACAAACTAACTAATTATAACAAATTAACTATCTCTAACAAACTACCTAATTATACATGTGCAGGACAGCAGTTGCAGGTTCAAGAAGTGAATAGCTGAGCTGGGTGAGCTTCTTGAACTATTTGATCTTGAGACTTAGCTAGAGGCTTAGCAGCAACAGCAGAGTCTTTATCAGTAATCTCCCCAACACATACTTGGGTTTTCCTTGGCTGTTGTGTTGTCGCAACTTTTATTTGCCACAACCACATCTCCAGGCACCATCACAACTCTGTTAGCAGGCTTTTCTTCAATTTCAAGATTAGCAGACTCATTTGAATTCAATTCAATTCAATTCAATTCAAATTTTTGAACTCAAATTTCTTGAGAATTGAATTTTTTATTTTTAGTGAATGCTTTTAATAATTTAAAAAAAAATTTACTTTTAAAATGCACCTAACCTATATTTACCTTAAAAGTGAAATATTTGTAAAAAAAAATATTTTAAAAAATCAATAAATACACAAGAATATGAAAATATATTAAATTTTTGTATTTTTTGTATTTGGTGAATTTTTAAAAGATGTTTTAAGTATATTTATGTTATGTGTATTTAAAAACTAAGATATTTGCATCAAATATTAAAAAAATTTAATGAAAACAAAATAATATAAAAAACTCAATTTCCTAAGAAGTGGGTTTAAAATTATGAGACCAAACAAGGTGGTATTCTTGTACTTTTTGGTGGGCATTACTGCAAGCCCATCAAAATAATGTAAATCATTTATATTGTAGAACACGGTAAATAAATTAAGAAAAATATTAAAAAGATAGGAAGTAGAAAAAATAATTGTAAATTTATAAATTACAATACTTATTTGCATAATTTAGTACATAAATTATTTGTACTTTTATGAATTTATAATTATTATTTTTAACTTCTCACCTTTTTTTCTTTTTTCTTTTTATATTTTCCCAATAAATTATTCATATAGTATCGATATAAAAAAATATATATATATTAATTAAATATTGATAATTGCATAATCAAATTACATTCTTAATTTTCTAAGATTAATGTGATATAATTATGTAAGAATGATGTACAATCAATCTGATAAATGCGATATAATCAGACCAAGCTGAGCTTACTGGAACCATGGATGAGGACACAACTATCCTCATTCCATCTACGCCTTCTGTCTAGCCCAGTCTTAGACCAACTCATCAATTCAAAATGTTGACTTGGATCTACTCAGCTTCAATTGTTTTTTTTTAATTTTGTAGATAGGACTCGGCTTCACTTGTTGGTTGGCCTATCCATCAGACAAACTCATTATTTACTTTTATTTTTTAAAATAAAAATATACATTTAAAAGAACAATTGCAACCAACAATTGAATCACATAGTTATTAATTTTTAATTTTGTAACAGTTATTTTTATTTTTTTTTTGCCAAAAAACATTTGTTTTTTTATTTAATAATTTTTTTTAGATGTGCTTATACTGTAATATAATTTTAATATCAATTTTTTTTATTAAAAAAAATTAAGCCTATTAATTTTTTTTTTAACATCTATGGTATGGACTCAAATCTGGAACAATGCTAATTTATACAATATTTATATGATGAGGGTAGAAACCAAACGCTACAAGACTTATATTATATGTAAATATTATGTAAAAAATGTAATAATTTTTTTAGTGTATAGCATTCACCGCCAAATTTGTGTTAGACAATCTTCACTGTATTTAAAAGATTTAATTCTATTGTGTACAAAACAACAACTATAATTTAAAGAAATAAAGAAAATGAGAGAATTTGTTTGATTACAAAAATCAAACTCAAAATAATAAATAAATAAATAAATAAAAGCAGATTTTATTTTATTGCAAAAATAAAATTAAAATCTGATTTAAATAAATAACAATAACACAAAAAATTAATTAAATAACTTACTTGATTTAATTTCTTCGAATTATAATCTGATCAAGTCCAGTGTTTGACACTGTGTCCTTAAGACAGATTCGTCCTCTCTACGGTGCTTTCAGAATGTGGACGTCTATCTCCCAGGATAAAATGATCTACTACAAACAATAGCAGCACTACAAATTGTTTGTCTAACGAACACACAAAGTATTTATACTCTCTCTGACAAGAAAATAATGCAGCAAAATGAAGAGGATGTTTGCAGAATTACGAAGGACGAAAATTAGAGTTCTTAAAATCCAAATAAGGGCTGTCCTATTTATAGATGGAATGGTGGCTCTAGGTTTTTGAATTGAACAGGTATGATACCTGTTGGTTTTGAATTCAAACAGATTTGAATATGTTGGGTTACAATTCAAACAGATAACAAAAACGGGAAGGGCCTTGGTTGGGTGTACAGTAAATCCGGATCAGATTATTTCCAGTTTAAAACGGAAAGGGCCTTGTTTGGATGTACAGAAAAATCAAACCAGTTTAATTTGAATTCTGGATTTTATTTTACCAAAAATAAAATTAAATTCAAATGTTTTTGACCCAAAAAGATTAGTATTGGGCCGGACAAGCCCAACCCAACCACACACCACGCACCTGTGCCCAATCCCAGCCTGCCTGCCCATTTTGGGGTGTGGTGGTTTTTTGAGTCCAATGGGTCTAGCCCATTTTGCCCATAACCTCTCCCTCTAAAACACTTGGGTATCCCTTGGGGCACACCCCAAGTACCAAACCCATGCCTTATAAATCCTTTCAAAACCTCCCACCAAAACAATGTGGGACAAGCCTTATTCAAACCTTTAAGGAATTTTCACCAAAACTCCATTTCCATGGTGCACACTTTGGCTTCAATTTCCCATTCACTCGGTAATGGTTTTGAGCAACCAAATATACCACGTGAATCACAACGCAGCATAGAACGCGTTACCACTTTGACCCGTGAAAATCGACACACGGGGCCCACCTAAAAAATAGACCGAACTTAGGATAAATTTCTGGTTTTACCCAGAATTTATAACCATTTCCAACAATTTGCACTCTTAACACTTTTTTTTACCATATATGTGAGTAAAGTATTTAAAACGGCGAAAAACAATGAATGTAAATGTGAATAAGTCAAATTTACACAAAAACACTTCGAATGTGAATGTGAACCAACATTGACGCATTATAGAATAACGAAAAATGACTAACTTCTTCTTCATATAATCCGACAGGTACGAGGTTCAAGACTGAAAGATTCGGTGGAGGTTGTGTCTCTCAACCCATTCCACCTCAGCATGGTAGAAGGTAATGTGTTTTGATAGATGGTTAAAAACAACCCTACTTTACGCAAGAAGTGTTTTTATATTTATATATTTAAAAAAAAAAAAAACTTAAAAACAGTTACCCTCTCTCCATTTATTTTTTAATTTCAAAAATCGCAAGTCTGCAGTTGGAATCCAAGTCTACAGTTCGAATCCTAGAAACCTTCATAGTTTCTTCCAAATTCAAAATGAAACCTTCATAGCTTAACTAAAAAAGTTAAGTAAAAATACATTTCTTTTATTATTTTATAAATCACAAGTTAAATAAAATAAATTGGTGAATTTTTCAAATGAAATTGTTTTAACAAAAGGTGAAGACTTATGAGTTGTAATAAAGAATTGATTGCACTATTATATTACAAAGGATTTTAAGTAATGTTTCAAATGAAATAATAGAAAATATATTGTAACGGGGAGTTTACAATGAGGATTTGATATGTCATATTCAATTTTTTTTTCTCACAATCATCAAATCAATTAAAAAAAAAATCAACTATCATCCTATATATAACTTTAATAAATATATTAAAATAGTTAAAAAAATTAACTAAAATAACTAAGTTTCCAAACAAGCCCTAAATAAAATTATCATTTGTCATTATAAAAGAATGACCATTCTATATAGGAGTTTAAGGAATAATCATTATACTTAATTCCATCTCATTTTAATGTTGCTGGTAGATAAAAATATAATTATCCAATCAATGAATCACATGTGTAAAATAAAAAAATGAATATTACATTAAATGTTATATAATTGTGTCTCATCCTGCCAGTGGACTCATTCGACCGGAGATTTTGGACTAACCAAAAGAGGTGGTACACGCGACGATGTCTAGGAGTCGTCTCACGTGTGCAATGGCCAGCTCTTCCCTGTACTCCTCTGCACACACAATTTGTATTGTAATATGCCTTTCTTAAGTTTCTCATACTCATAGTAATAATCATGTATGTAAACCCCAAAAACATCTAAGCGTTGTAGTAATACTTACCCTCCCTTCAAACTTCAAATTGTCAAAGTTAAATAAATACTACATGAAAATATCTTCTTTTTTTTTCAATTTAAAAATAAACCTAAATAATTTACTTTTTATTACAAACTATTTTATGGTATCAAATAAAGGGGAGAAAAAAAGAAAAGAAAAAAGTACACTGGCAGGATGAGACACAATTATATGACATGTAATGTAATATTCATTTTTTTATTTTACACATGTGATTCATTGATTAGATAATTATATTTTTATCTACCAGCAACATTAAAATGAGATAGAATTAAGTATAATGGTTATTCCTTAAACGCCTATATAGAATGGTCATTCTTTTAAGTATAATGCTATTTTTATTACCATTTTAACCAGTGCCCATAAGTTGAAATTTGAATGAGATATTTTCCATTTATTATTGTGCATCTGGTTTTTTCTTTTTAAAAACAAAAACCCATAGGAAAGCCGTTGTCATATTATTATGGTATAAAGTTTTGTATAAATTTTGAATAATTTTCCTTTTAACAATATGGATCGACTTTCGTGGGGATGGTTTAACACATTTAGGCAATCTCTCAAAAAAAAAAAACTATGAAGATTTATTTATTTATTATTTTCCTATTTTGCTGTGAATGTAGTTTATTTGATAATCTTTTATAGTATGTCGAGCTGGTGCTAGAGATCGGAGCTTTAGCTAGCAAGGATCACATTAACACCAAATTAAAAGTGAAATGAATATATATAATCTCAATAATCTCAACAACTTTGATCTCTCATTTCTCAAATTCTCATCTTTCAGTATCGTTCAAAAAAAAAAAAAAAAAATTCTCATCTTTCATTGGATTGATCTCCTCCACCAACCACCAACCACTTCAGAAACTATTTCAGCGAGGGATTTCATTGTTTTTTCTTTGTTATGCGCGTTGTTTGTAGTAAAAAAAATGTCTCATACTTCTTAATATTTGATAATCTTGAAAAAACAACTCACCTGGAAAACAACTCATACTTCATACTTCTTATTGTGTGGAGGAGGAGAGGGAGGGGGGGAGGGAAGACAACTCACCTAGAAAAAATAATATGAGCCCTTCGTCATCGACTCATCCTTCATGGGTTTTTTTTTTTGTTGTTACAATTTTGTCAATGTGAATCATCTAATAAGTACACTGTTACGTACCCCTCCTTCTCCCGATTTATTTTTTAATTTCAGAAATCCCAAGTCTGCAATTGGAATCCAAGTCTACAGTTCGAATCCTAGAACCAAGACATCTGATCCCCTAAAGCTTATAGTTTCGGTTTATAGTTTCGGTTCTTCCAAATTCAAAATGAAACCTTAATAGTTTAACTAAAAAAGTTAAGCAAAAATACATTTCTTTTATTATTTTATAAATCACAAGTTAAATAAAATAAATTGGTGAATTTTTCAAATGAAATTGTTTTAACAAAAGGTGAAGACTTATGAGTTGTAATAAAGAATTGATTGCACTATTATATTACAAAGGATTTTAAGTAATGTTTGAAATGAAATAATAGAAAATATATTGTAAGGGGGAGTTTAGGATATGGATTTGAGGCTAAAATAGTTAATAATAATAATATGTCACATTCAATGTTTTTTTTCCTCACAATCATCAAATCAATTAAAAAAAAAATCAACTATCGTCCTATATATAACTTTAATAAATATATTAAAATAGTTAAAAAAATTAACTAAAATAACAAATTTTCCAAACGAGCCCTAAATAAAATTATCATTTGTCATTATAAAAGAATGACCATTCTATATAGGAGTTTAAGGAATAATCATTATACTTAATTGCATCTCATTTTAATGTTGCTGGTAGATAAAAATATTTTTTATTTTGAAGCAGCCAAAGAAACCTTTATTGATGACCAAACCATACAAGATGAGAGTACATCAAAAAAGGAGAGGAAAGGGGTTTGGAGAGGAACCAAACCGAAACAGAAAAAAAGAACAAAGCAGAAAAATCAAAATGCAAAACAAGACCAGCAAACACATCCAGGGGCAACAGATCACACCAGAACCAACCTCAACCTGACCCAAAGCTGAGAAGAAGCTCAAGCTGAAAACAGCAGGCCAAAACAGCAGTCCAACAGCCCCGAAGAGAATTGAGCAGAGCACACCAGACCTGAAAACAGAACTCCACCAGAACAAAAACACCAAGGGAAGTACTCCAAGAAAAACCAGAAGCAAACTGATATCTAAATTAGCCACATAGGACAGATTTACTCCCCAAACAGTACCTGATTTGTCTTAAATTGGACAGGAAGTCCTGGACAGTGAAATTGAAGGCCTTGAATCTCTGGTTCAACCACAGTGCAACTCTGATTTTAACCAACTCGCATAGGTCCTCCAAGTGAGGATTAGCAGCCTGAAAAATACACTCATTTCGCAGCTTCCACAGAGACCAAAACACAGCTGAGGGAATGACTTTCCAAAGCAATTTTTCTTTTTTGCTAAGCTTCACACCTTTCCACCAGTGAAGAACAGCTTCCACAGATCCGGGAAGGGCTCCTTGCACCTCCCACCAATTCAATATTGCAGACCAAACCCTCCAGGAAAAATGGCAGTGCAGCAGCACATGGTAGATAGACTCAGCCACAGATTTGCAGAAAGCACAAAGAGCTGGTGAAGAGGCTTGAAGGACTCCAATTTTCTGGAGAAAGTCTGCTGTCTTTACTCTGTTTTTCCGTGCTAACCAGCAAAAAAATTGGACTTTTAGAGGAGCGAGATGGTTCCAAATTAACTTGCTAGTAATAAGGATGGGGCCAAGGGAGACAACCTCACTCCGATAGACAGATGAGACAGAAAACATACCAGAGCCTTCAGCCAACCAGACTGGTTTGTCCACCAGATTATCAGAACAATTTGAGCCAGATATCAAGAGCTCCTTGAGTCTACTGACTTCCCTCTCTTCCCAGTCATACAGCCTTCTTCTAAAAAGAAGGCTCCAATCCCCTACTGCAACCTTCCTATCGTGCATTATACGTAAAGTTACATCCTTCTCCATCACTAATCTGTAAAGAGTAGGGAATTCATCTTTCAAGCAACTATTGGAGCACCATCTATCCTTCCAGAAGAGAATTCTTTTCCCATCCCCTACCTGAACAAGAAAATTGTTATGATAAAACAACATCAGATTACCGCTCCTCTCTGCTAAGGAAATGATACCTTTCCACACACCAGAATAACTATTGTTTGAAATAGGAGAGGGGCACCAGCTTTTAACATCTAGTTTATATTTGCTACAAATGATTTGTCTCCACAAAGCATCTTTCTCTTTGGCAAATCTCCACCACCATTTTAATAACAAGCAATCATTAACGAGCCTTATTCTTCTGATGCCCAAGCCCCCTTGATTCATGTTCTTTGCTAAATCATCCCATTTAACCAGGTAGATTGGTTTTCTAGACCCTGACCCACCCCAGAGAAAAGCAGCTTGAAGCTTCTCAAATTCTCTTGCAACTCCCACTGGCATTTTAAAGAGAGATAGATAATACGTAGGCAAGGCAGAGGTTACAGACTTAATAAGAGTGAGCCTTCCTGAAAATGATAGAAGCTTCCTTTTCCAACATGCTAATCTGATTTTGATTTTATCAAGAACTGGTTTCCAAGTTGCCTTCTTATTTGGATTTGCCCCCAAAGGCAAACCCAAATACTTAAGAGGAAGTGCCTTAGATTTACAATGCAGCTTGGAGGCAAAACTAGACAAGGATTCTTCAGGAACATTAATACCGCACACCTGACTCTTATGATAATTTATTTTCAGCCCTGAAATCAGTTCAAAACACCTTAAGACCCTCTTAATATTGCACACCTCCATCTCCTTAGCTTCACAGAATAATATGGAATCATCTGCAAATTGTAAATGTGTTAACTGCACCCCATTAGAACCAATCGTCACTCCTTTAATCAAGCCCAACTGCTGTGCTCTTGACATAAGAATATT
Source organism: Camellia sinensis (assembly GCF_055761805.1). Taxonomy (NCBI): domain Eukaryota; kingdom Viridiplantae; phylum Streptophyta; class Magnoliopsida; order Ericales; family Theaceae; genus Camellia; species Camellia sinensis. The sequence goes on along the minus strand of NW_028128989.1, from coordinate 134,373 downwards.
AAGACCCTCAACTGCTACATTAAACAGAAAAGGGGACAGGGGGTCACCTTGCCTTAGGCCCTTTTGAGGGCAAAATTCCTCAGTTGGTGAACCATTAACCAACACTGAGAGTTTTGCTGTAGTAACACATTCTTTTACCCAACTAATCCATTTTGCACCAAACCCAAAATTGAAGAGCATGGATGATAAGAAGCACCAATTAACTGAGTCAAAAGCCTTTTCAAAATCAATCTTAATAATCAGACCTCTCTTTTTGGTTTTTCTCCAGCCATCAACCACCTCATTTGCAATTAGCACACCATCCAGGATGTTTCTTCCACCTGTAAAGGCTGATTGGGTATCACTGATGATTTGAGGAAGCACTCTTTTTAGCCTACTAGACAAAACTTTTGCAAGGACTTTGTAAACTGAACCCACTAGGCTGATAGGTCTATAGTCACCTAGCCCCACTGGATTTTCAACCTTTGGGATTAGTGAAATAAATGAGCTATTAAGACCCAACACCAACCTTCCATGCCTATGAAATTCCTTAAAAAACTTTAGTAAATCATCTTTCAACAATAACCAAAATTTTTGAAAATAAGCCAAGTTAAAGCCATCTGGTCCGGGGGCCTTGTTACCATCACAATCCTTCACAGCAGCCCTAATTTCTTCCTCTGAAAAATTTGCTTCCAGCCCATCAAAGCTAGGGCAATCTTGGACAGATTTAAAATGGCCACTTAGCTTAGGCCTAACTCTCCAATCCTCTGTGTACTGCTTGCTAAAGTGGTCAAAGACTTCTTTCCTAATCTGAGTAGGATCTTCCAACACAGTAGACCCAACAGACATGGAAGAGATCGCATTTCTACTATGCCTACCCTTGGCAATTACATGGAAAAATCTAGTATTTCTATCTCCTTTCAAATTCCAATTGAGTCTTGATTTTTGCAACCACAACCATTCAACCATTTTGCTAAGTCTCCGCACCTGATCTCTGAGTAATCTACTTCTTGCTCTTTCTGCCTCATGCAAATCTCTGGATTCAACAGCTAAGTCCAGAAAGTGCAGTTCCTCTTCAGCTTCCTTCAACTTCACAGTCACACTACCAAAAACCTCTTTATGCCAAGCCTTTAACTCTAACTTCATGATTTTAAGTTTTTTCAGAAGGAAAAATATAATTATCTAATCAATGAATCACATGTGTGAAATAAAAAAATGAATATTACATTAAATATCATATAATTGTGTCTCATCCTACCAGTGGACTCATTCGACCGGAGATTTTAGACTAACCAAAAGAGGTGGTACACGCGACGATGTCTAGGAGTCGTCTCACGTGTGCAATGGCCAGCTCTTCCCTACACTCCTCTGCACACACAATTTATATTGTAATATGCCTTTTTTAAGTTTCTCATACTCATAGTAATAATCATGTATGTAAACTCCAGAAACGTCTAAGATTTGTAGTAATACTTACCCTCCCTTCAAACTTCAAATTGTCAAAGTTAAATAAATACTACATGAAAATATCTTCTTCTTTTTTTTAATTTAAAAATAAACCTCAAGAATTTACTTTTTATTACAAACTATTTTATGGCATCAAATAAAAGGAAGAAAAAAAGAAAAGAAAAAAAGTACACTGGCAGGATGAGACACAATTATATGACATGTAATGTAATATTCATTTTTTTATTTTACACATGTGATTCATTGATTAGATAATTATATTTTTATCTACCAGCAACATTAAAATGAGATAGAATTAAGTATAATGGTTATTCCTTAAACGCCTATATAGAATGGTCATTCTTTTAAGTATAATGCTACTTTTATTACCATTTTAACCAGTACCCATAAGTTGAAATTTGAATGATATATTTGCCATTTATTATTGTGCATCTCGTTTTTTCTTTTTAAAAACAAAAACCCATAGGAAAGCCATTGTCACATTATTATGGTATAAAGTTTTGTATAAATTTTGAATAATTTTCCTTTTAACAATATGGATCGACTTTCGTGGGGATGGTTTAACACATTTAGGCAATCTCTCAAAAAAAAAACTATGAAGATTTATTTATTTATTATTTTCCTATTTTGCTGTGAATGTAGTTTATTTGATAATCTTTTATAGTATGTCAAGCTGGTGCTAGAGATCGGAGCTTTAGCTAGCAAGGATCACATTAACACCAAATTAAAAGCGAAATGAATATATATAATCTCAATAATCTCAACAACTTTGATATCTCATTTCTCAAATTCTCATCTTTCAGTATCGTTCCAAAAAAAAAAAAAGATTCTCATCTTTCATCGGATTGATCTCCTCCACCAACCACCAACCACTTCAGAAGCTATTTCAGTGAGGGATTTCATTGTTTTTTCTTTGTTACGTGCGTTGTTTGTAGTAAAAAAAATATCTCATACTTCTTAATATTTGATAATCTTAAAAAAACAACTCACCTGGAAAACAACTCATACTTCATACTTCTTATTGTGTGGAGGAGGAGAGGGAGGGAGGGAAGACAACTCACCTTGAAAAAAACAATCTGAGCCCTTCGTCATCAACTCATCCTTTCACCGCCGCCCCTCCCATTCAGTCGCAAAACCCTCCCCAACTCCCCTCCCCTTGCCTCAAAACCCTAGCGTCCACTGCCGCCATCGGCATCTCTCAATCGCGATCTCTCTCTCTCTCTCGTGCACGCGATTTGTCTTTGTCTCTCTCTATTTGCTTTTTTATTTGTTTTTTTTTTATTTCTATTGTCAATTATCATATTTTTTAAATCATCAATTTTGGGATAATCATATTTTATAATGGTAATATTTTAACGATCTTATTTTTTATACAGTCACTTTTTCTAGATTAAGAAATCGCATTTTCATAACTATTTTGTTATTTTTAATTTCAAGAATTAATTTATGAGATGTACAAAAACTTTTGATTTCAATTTTTTGAATTTAGTTTTCTGAAAATTGAATTTTTTATTTTTTGTATTTTTTTATTTTTAGTGAATGTTTTTAAAATTTTAAGCATTTTTTTTATTAGATACACCTTACTTAGATGTATTTAAAAAGTAAAATATTTTTAAAAAATATATAAAAATATGGAAAATATATTGAGTATTTGTATTTTTGGTATTTAGTGAATTTTTTGAAAAAAATTTCACAAAAATTATATTTTTAAAATATATTTATGTTAGTTGTGTCTAAAAATTAAAAAAATTATTTAAAATATTAAAAAAATTCAATAAAAAAATGCGAAAAGCCAGAAAATAGAATTTTTTGAAAAGTATTTCAAAAAACGAAAAACAAACATGGTGAAAAGTATTATAAAATTTGTAAAAAAATAAAATTTTAAAAATGTAAGGAGATAATGATGTGATGTAAGTAAAATTACCCTAGTTGGTCACATCTCACCCACACCAAATTGTAGGTTGGCTACAAAAAGTTTTTGGTACCAAAAAAATGTTAGGGTCCATTAATAAACTAGAAACTAATCATATTACACCCATGATTGATAAGGCTTTCACTACAAGAAATAACACATTTGCCGACCAAAAAATTGGTCTCTAAAAGCCCATTTTTAGTCGGCAAAAGTTATCCGCGACCAAATTTTTTGGTCGCTAGTTTGGTCGCCAATTGAGGGTCGGCAAAAGTAATTCGCGATCAAATTTTTTGTTGGTCAGGGAAAGTTAGATTTGCCGACTAACTATTTGGTCGCTAAATATATCATTACTGCGACTAATCCATTTTGTCGCTAAAACACTTTTGTCGCAAAAAATGATAATTTCGCGACCAAATATCTTAGTCGCTAATTGTCACATTCTACGACCAAACAAATTAGTTGCCAAAAGTCGAAGAATCGCCGACTAACAATTTAGTCACCAAAAGGTAAGGAACTGCCGACCAATGATTTTAGTCACAAAAGTGTAGAATTTGCCGACTAATTTTTTAGTCGCCAAATCTCTTTTTTTTTTTCTTTGAGAGCAATCAACTTTTGTTTATAAACATTCAATCCAATATCGAACAAAATTCATTCAACCCAACCACAATTAAGGAACAATAACATTTAAAAAAAAAAAAGCTTAGGAACAATAATTGACAAATTTCCTTTCTTGTAATTTCACTAAATCATCAAACAATAATTGAATTTCATTTAAAATAAAGATGAAAATATGTAACCGTAGTGCAACACAAGGCATATTCAAGTCAAATTGAATTTAGTAAGCATATATCTCAAATGTTATATCCTCTTTGAAGTCCAACATGACACAAAACTTGAAGCCTTTCACCTTCTTTAATGATTTAACAAAGTTAATGTATAAATTGCGCAAAACATAAACACTGCACATAGTGAATGGACCTGATATAAACACTGCACATAAACACTGCACATAGACACTACACTAAACACTACACTAAACACTACACATAGTGTCTTGTCAAAAGTTGTTTCCTCTGCTGCAATTGTGTGCATATCAGGGACATATGCACATCACTTGCACCACCACCTTTACAAGCCTGATTTCCACACAATTATTAAGCAACCTCTAGAAGAGATGATATATATCAATTAGAACAACATAGGTAATCTTAAAAATACAGCAATTAGGGATAATAAATGTAAAGTTAAACATGGCACCATATAAAGTAGAACTACGATACATTGCAGCAATTAGGAACAATAATTAACAAACATTGCAGGCTAGTTTTTCATTCCTACCCATTGAAGAATGCAGGTTGAGCTTTTAGGACTACAGTTCCATAACGTACAGCTCAACGAAGAATACGCCTTGGGACATATTCACGCCCCTCATTTCTTGCACAGCTAGTGAGAATATCATTAGTTCCATTCACACTTACTTACCTACGTCCTTGAATTTTACAAGAAATAATAATAAGCATCAATCTACAATGCAGAAAAAAAAGAAATAATAACAATAATAATAATATACACAAGAGAAACTAAAAGAAGAAATTAAAAACCTCTTAACTTAGAATAATCTTACCTTTTCTACCAATACTCATGTACGAAGTCATATGATGCACTAGAAAGGTGAAACACTTTACCAAAGAGGTTTATCATCTTGGATGAAGTCATTTTAACCAAAGTGTCAAACACAGTAACTGAAGAATCAGCTTGGGGTGAATAAAATCCACGAGAAGCTTTTGAAACTTTCCCCGTATATAAAATAATCTGAAGAAGCATAAATGTGTGCTGTTAATCCTCATTTCATTACAAGCATTTCAAGAATGTCAAATTGTAATAAATGAAATTCTTCTTCTGTTTTTTCTTTTTTTTTTTCCCCCAAGTGAATTTCTCATGTCCAAATTTATGGTTTAAAAAAAATCCCAAAAACCCTGCATAACAAGCCCAAGCCTTTTGTTCCCACAAGCCAAAGGCAGCAAATCTATTGTTCAATATCCTACTTGTGTGCTTTGCATGCTTCAAGAGCCATAATTGCTTTCCTAGGGTTTTCCTTCGACTTTGTAGCATTCTTAGCAGCAAAACTCATCGGTAGATCAAAGTCTTTCCTTCCTTGCTATCTGAATAAGAACCTCCATGATCTGCAAAATTGTGGGGGAGAAGAGTCAAAGAAAATTCAGGGTACAATGTGAGATTTTAGCCCCAGAAGATTCCCCAGCAGATTGCATACACTGCACATAGTGAATGGACCTAAAAACCAACAAAATCCCTCAATATTTCTATATTTCTATATATTTGTCGTATTTGGATTCCTGTTAACAATTCTATGAAATATTTTTGATTAAAAGAATCAAGATACCAATCCCAACCATGTTAGGAACCCATAAGAAATGAGATTAAAATTTTCTGAAAACATCAATTGACTCTTCATGGCTTCCCAAATTAACTCACCAAAATTTTTCCCTGGAATCATTTTTCTAGAGATTATCAGCTATGTTTATAATATGTGTGCTGATTGCAGGTCGGTGTCTAGGTGTTGGATTCATTTAATTCCCATTTTTTATTACATAGGAAACATTGAATTGTCGATTATCCATTTTCTTTCAAAGCGATATGAAGTGTTCCTATGGCCATCAACCATGCACACCATCAAGAAAGAAGATGATAATAGTATAATGTAAGGAGTGTCATAAAATGCAACCAAGAAACAACTACTATTCAATATCAATGAGCATACTTACTTCATGAGTCACAGGAGCATCAACCTCAATAACTTTGCAGCAATTTTTAACTTGTTCAAGAATGTCCACATCATCTTCACAGCAGAGTATGAGTTTACATGAATTTGTGTAACAGTCCACGATCCATTTTATCAATTGCTGAATGTTCTTGGAAGCTTTGTCAACATCATAAAGAACCATAACTGTAAGCAACCAAACTAAATCTTGTAAGCTTCATATGATCTGGGTGACACTGTTTTGGAGGAAACTATGTTTGCTAATAGGAGAGGACCTATTTACTATTGTTAGCGACCTTATCAAACATGCGCAAGGCAATTATTTACAATTGTCTTCTCTAATCAAACATTTTTTTTTTAATCTTATTTTACTCTAAACAAAAAACAACACAATAATCCCATACCATATATAAACACATCCAATATGTGAGCCCCACAACATTATCTGAACATTTTCTTATAACTGATCTGAAATTATTTTTAAAAATTTATAATAAATAGTAATTGTCTCAAATTATTAAAAGGCTAAATTACACTCACTTGAAAAAATATAATTAATCATATATTTTTTATGGGTCTTGCTAACAAGTATTTTTAGGGCACAAATAAAAGATAGTAAAAAACTTTAAAAATACAAGATAGCTTTTATTAAATTCAATACATTTTTATTGAAATCAATACATTTTTTTAATATTTTCACATATCTTTAAGACACTTTTACACACTTTTTTAACATTAAACAATACTTAGGGAATACTAGTTAGTATTTACCCTTTTTTTTATATAATTAAATTAATTTTTTTAGTATAGTTAAAATATTGAAACTAATATAAATCGTAATATAATTAAAATAAATAAAAATAAATATACATTTTAACAAGAAAGACATGATAGCATCATTTTTATTTTATTTTATTTATACATCTAATAAAAGAAAATGAATTAAACTTCTATACAAATTTAAACGTTTAAGGACAGCAGAATGATATAATTACATCAAATGTGTCAAACTAACTGTATTTACTTTAAATTTCATGTATATAACAATTAAAAGATGTGAAAAGGAAAGAAATTCTAAAGAGCGTTGGATTTGCGTAGAGTTTGGGGAGGAAGAAGAAGGTGATGTTTGATTGTGAGGGTCAACTAGTGTTTGGTTTTGGGGATTGGAAATTATATTTTAGCAGATTAAAAATGGTCCCTAACTCATTAATAAAAATCCATAAAATATTTTGTCACAGGTTGTTTGGGATGTGCTATATAAGTGTATTTTTTTACTTTTTAACTAAAAAAAGTAGAGAAAAAATATATGTATGTTTGGGATAATTTTTTGATTTTTTACGAAAAAAATGTGTAATAAAATTAAAATGTCCATTCTACCTTTGTTGACTTTTTTATTTTAAACTTCTTAACTTTTGGATAGTTGAATTGAATAACCAAATAATAATTTTACCTTCTAAACTTCTCTCACAAACTTCTGCCGAATAGTATGAATTTTTTAATTTTTTTAAATAACTTTTTCATTTTTAACTTTTATAAATTATTCCAAACAAAGCCTTATCAATCATGGGTGTAATATGATTAGTTTCTAGTTTATTAATGGTCCCTAACATTTTTTTGGTACCAAAAAATTTTGGTAGCCAACCGACAATTTGGTGTGGGTGAGATGTGACTAACTAGGGTAATTTTACTTACATCACAGCATTATCTCCTTACATTTTTTAAATTTTATTTTTTTACAATTTTTATAATACTTTTCACCATGTTTGTTTTCCGTTTTTTAAAATACTTTTCAAAAAACTCTATTTTCTTGCTTTTCGCATTTTTTTATTGAATTTTTTTAATATTTTAAATAATTTTTTTAATTTTTAGACACACCTAACATAAAGTTGAGAGATGGCGATGGTGGCAGTGGACGCTAGGATTTTGAGACAAGGGGAGGGGAGTTGGGGAGGGTTCTGCGACTGAATGGGAGGGGCGACGGTGAAAGGATGAGTCGATGACGAAGGGCTCAGATTGTTTTTTCCAGGTGAGTTGTCTTCCCTCCCTCCCTCCCTCTCCTCCTCCACACAATAAGAAGTATGAAGTATGAGTTGATTTTCAGGTGAGTTGTTTTTTCAAGATTATCAAATATTAAGAAGTATGAGATTTTTTTTTACTACAAACAACGCACATAACAAAGAAAAAACAATGAAATCCCTCACCGAAATAGCTTCTAAAGTGGTTGGTGGTTGGTGGTTGGTGGAGGAGATCAATCCGATAAAAGATGAGAAATTTTTTTTTTTTTTGAACGATACTGAAAGATGAGAATTTGAGAAATGAGTGATCAAAGTTGTTGAGATTATTGAGATTATATATATTCATTTCTTTTTTAATTTGGTGTTCATGTGATCCTTGCCAGCTAAAGCTCCGATCTCTGGCACCAACTTGACATACTATAAAAGATTATCAAATAAACTACATTCACAGCAAAACGGGAAAATAATAAATAAATAAATCTTCATAGTTTTTTTTTTGAGAGATTGCCTAAATGTGTTAAACCATCCCCACGAAAGTCGATCCATATTGTTAAAAGGAAAATTATTCAAAATTTATACAAAACTTTATACCATAGTAATGTGACAACGGCTTTCCTATGGGTTTTTGTTTTTAAAAAGAAAAAACCAGATGCACAATAATAAATGGCAAATATCTCATTCAAATTTCAACTTATGGGCACTGGTTAAAATGGTAATAAAAATAGCATCATGAAAGTGATTATCAACCCTCATGAAAGAATTGAACAACTTTTGTTCGAGGCTTCAAGTAAAGACTGGTACACCATTTCATATTAGATAATAGCCAAGAATTCGAAACCTTGATAAATTGAAATAAGCATAGCACGGTTTTCATACAGTAAACGAAGCCATCTCAGGTTATATGGGGGTGGGGGGAGGGTACGTACCAGTGTACTTATTAGATGATTCATATTGACAAAATTGTAACCAAAAAAAAAAAAAAAACCATGAGTATTATTACCTCATCAAGGATCCTTCTACCATACATATTTGGTTACAAGCAAGAAAATTGAAATTTTCTAGTAAAAGAACTTTCAAGTTCCATGCACAACCATAATCCAAAAAATATAAAAGGAAAAGTACATAGCACCTGGAGGTTCTGTCCGTTTCACTTAACAACCAACAAAACTCAAGCAGAGAGGACATGCTTACTATGTAGATAGATATCTTCCAGACACCAGCCTATTATCAATGAAGGCCCTTAGTTAACATTTCACATCCCTTCCTGCAAACAAAATCAAATCAAATCATATCGGAGAGTCACTAATAGCATCACCAGGATTCATCATAGTTGTTCTTACAGGCTTTCGCAAGAAGAATTCTTTCCACTTGCTAACTGCTTCTCGCAATTCAATGTGTTGTTTTTGCCTCTCTTGCAGTCAAATGCTGTTGGGGCTATGAACATGTCACTTCTACTTAAGGAGAGTCTAAACTCTTGATTCAGCTAGTAACTTCAACAACCTCAGCTTCACTATCACTGTAATCTCCCCAACACATACTTGGGTTTTCCTTGGCTGTTGTGTTGTCGCAACTTTTATTTGCCACAACCACATCTCCAGGCACCATCACAACTCTGTTAGCAGGCTTTTCTTCAATTTCAAGATTAGCAGACTCATTTGAATTCAATTCAATTCAATTCAATTCTAATTTTTGAACTCAAATTTCTTGAGAATTGAATTTTTTATTTTTAGTGAATGCTTTTAATAATTTAAAAAAAAATTACTTTTAAAATGCACCTAACCTATATTTACCTTAAAAGTGAAATATTTGTAAAAAAAAAATATTTTAAAAAATCAATAAATACACAAGAATATGAAAATATATTAAATTTTTGTATTTTTTGTATTTGGTGAATTTTTAAAAGATGTTTTAAGTGTATTTATGTTATGTGTATTTAAAAACTAAGATATTTGCATCAAATATTAAAAAAATTTAATGCAAACAAAATAATATAAAAAACTCAATTTCCTAAGAAGTGGGTTTAAAATTATGAGACCAAACAAGGTGGTATTCTTGTACTTTTTTGTAACGCCCTCAAAATAAACCCATTATATATATCATTAACATGCAATATTTAAAGAAAACAATTCATTAATTCATTCATCAGAGTATTACTAAATAAAAGCATTACATATAACATCAAATTAAATGCCCTACGGGCTAACATCTTTCCAAGCCAACACTTGGACACAAAATATGAGTTCTAACTCAAATACAAGTAAAGCCCTAGGCTTGAATGTTTACATGTAATATCAAATAAGTAAATAACAATTAAACTAAACAGAGTCTTCAACTCCAATTCCTTACAAGCTAAGTCCTTGGAGGTAGCTTATCACCTAAACCTGAAAATGATGTTCCCATAAAGGGTGAGCCACAGCCCAGTAGAAAAATACTAAACCAAATATAAGCATTGGATAAAGCTATAGCATTCAATAGATGGTTAACCAAGATAATCAATTATAACTTGATACTGTCTCATGACACTAATGTCTATGCCATGTTTAAATTCCCATTATTATCAATATGGCTCAGAACCTGGCCAAACTTACAACAGTGAACTATATATCACATTCACATTACTTCCAATATCAACAACACAGATGAGACTCAGGAACATATCAAAACACTTCATACTTCCCGTTTGATACACATTTTAGTGCTGTATCAATAACATGTAAAAACACTTCAATATAATAAGCACACATAATAGTGATGCTAATGGAGTCCATCCCCTATCTCCTCCCGAACAATAATCCGGTTTAGAGGTCCATCCCCTATCTTCCCCTAAACCGTGGAGTACATCCCCTATCTCCTCCCAAACAATATGCATATGCAATGCCCAAACAATACATGTATTTTTCTATATTAATTCAATAGTCTAACTTCATGACTTAAACAAATTGATTAGTTTCAATTTTCCCTAATCCACAAGCAATGTCTACAACAAACACGACTATCCTCCACCGATAGCCCAAAACAGTTATTTCTAGACTGGAAATAAATATATCAACAATTCGATAGGTGAGTGATCTAAATTATCCAACTACACCATTTAATCAATGAATTCCTCAATTTCATGAATTTAACCAAATTCCCCAATTTCCTTAAATTAATCATACAAATTAATTTATTAATACAACTAGGGTTTTTCCCAAAATTACCAAAGTATCCCCAACATATCAAAATACCAAAACTTAGAACAAAACTTATAGAATGGAGTAGGAAATCCCTACCTTGAAGTGAGGAACTCAAATGGAGATGATGACCAAAGACCAACGTGCTCCAAATCCCAAGTTTCTCAGATTAAAACGAAGCCCTCAACCCACTCTAACTTTTTAATAAAGGACCAAGGTCAGATACACACCCCAGGTAGATCAATTCTTAGAGAGAAGACAAGTTTAGAGAGAGAGAGAGAGAGAGAGAGAGAGAGAAACTCTCAAGGGGCGGTTTTTAAAAGTTAAGAAAGAAAAAGTAGGTTAAAAAGTGATCCAAAAAGTGAAATCACGGACTGATGTAGTCGATTCTCCGCTCGAGCGCGAAAAACCCCGCTCGAGCGTCAGACACAGACTCACGCTCGAGCGTGAAAAGATCCGCTCGAGCGTCGAACTCTCCGCTCGAGCGGAGAGACAAAATCAAGGGATCACGCTCGAGCGTAAAAACTACCGCTCGAGCGGACGAACTGCAGAGTAAAGTACTGGGAGATGGAAAACCACACTCGAGCGTCAAAACTCCCGCTCAAGCGGAGAAGCAACAACGAAGGGCCCGCTCGAGTGTTAAAAATTCCGCTCGAGCGTGAAGGCCAAAATCTGGGCATCACCTTTTGGTTTCAAAGTGCAACCAACCTGTTTCAAACCTGCCCATCACAACCCAAGACTCAAATACAAAGAGTAAAGGCTAGAAGTGATAATGATACAAAAACAAGTCCACGGAACCAAGTCCAGAATACAGTATACAAAGGAAGGAAAAACCGGGATCGCTATATTTTTGGTGGGCATTACTGCAAGCCCATCAAAATAATGTAAATCATTTATATTGTAGAACACGGTAAATAAATTAAGAAAAATATTAAAAAGATAGGAAGTAGAAAAAATAATTGTAAATTTATAAATTACAATACTTATTTGCATAATTTAGTACATAAATTATTTGTACTTTTATGAATTTATAATTATTATTTTTAACTTCTCACCTTTTTTTCTTTTTTCTTTTTATATTTTCCCAATAAATTATTCATATAGTATCGATATAAAAAAAAATATTAATTAAATATTGATAATTGCATAATCAAATTACATTCTTAATTTTCTAAGATTAATGTGATATAATTATGTAAGAATGATGTACAATCAATCTGATAAATGCGATATAATCAGACCAAGCTGAGCTTACTGGAACCATGGATGAGGACACAACTATCCTCATTCCATCTACGCCTTCTGTCTAGCCCAGTCTTAGACCAACTCATCAATTCAAAATGCTGACTTGGATCTACTCAGCTTCAATTGTTTTTTTTTTTTTTTTTAGATAGGACTCGGCTTCACTTGTTGGTTGGCCTATCCATCAGACAAACTCATTATTTACTTTTATTTTTTAAAATAAAAATATACATTTAAAAGAACAAATGCAACCAACAATTGAATCACATAGTTATTAATTTTTAATTTTGTAACAGTTATTTTTATTTTTGTTTTGCCAAAAAACATTTGTTTTTTTATTTAATAATTTTTTTTAGATGTGCTTATACTGTAATATAATTTTAATATCAATTTTTTTTATTAAAAAAAATTAAGCCTATTAATTTTTTTTTAACATCTATGGTATGGACTCAAATCTAGAACAATGCTAATTTATACAATATTTATATGATGAGGGTAGAAACCAAACGCTACAAGACTTATATTATATGTAAATATTATGTAAAAAATGTAATAATTTTTTTAGTGTATAGCATTCACCGCCAAATTTGTGTTAGACAATCTTCACTGTATTTAAAAGATTTAATTCTATTGTGTACAAAACAACAACTAGAATTTAAAGAAATAAAGAAAATGAGAGAATTTATTTGATTACAAAAAATCAAACTCGAAATAATAAATAAATAAATAAATAAAAGCAGATTTTATTTTATTGCAAAAATAAAATTAAAATCTGATTTAAATAAATAACAATAACACAAAAAATTAATTAAATAACTTACTTGATTTAATTTCTTCGAATTATAATATGATCAAGTCCAGTGTTTGACACTGTGTCCTTAAGACAGATTCGTCCTCTCTACGGTGCTTTCAGAATGTGGACGTCTATCTCCCAGGATAAAATGATCTACTACAAACAATAGCAGCACTACAAATTGTTTGTCTAACGAACACACAAAGTGTTTATACTCTCTCTGACAAGAAAATAATGCAGCAAAATGAAGAGGATGTTTGCAGAATTACGAAGGACGAAAATTAGAGTTCTTAAAATCCAAATGAGGGCTGTCATATTTATAGATGGAATGGTGGCTCTAGGTTTTTGAATTGAACAAGTATGATACCTGTTGGTTTTGAATTCAAACAGATTTGAATATGTTGGGTTACAATTCAAGCAGATAACAAAAACGGGAAGGGCCTTATTTGGGTGTACAGTAAATCCAGATCAGATTATTTCCGGTTTAATACGGGAAGGGCCTTGTTTGGATGTACAGAAAAATCAAACCAGTTTAATTTGAATTCTGGATTTTATTTTACCAAAAATAAAATTAAATTCAAATGTTTTTGACCCAAAAAGATTAGTATTGGGCCGGACAAGCCCAACCCAACCACACACCACGCACCTGTGCCCAAGCCCAGCCCAGCCCAGCCCGCCCGCCCGCCCGACCGACCGAACGGACGGCGGCGGCGCACGCGCGTGCGTGTGGTGGTTTTGTCAGTCCAATGGGTCTAGCCCATTTTGTCCATAACCTCTTCCTCTAAAACACTTGGGTACCCCTTGGGGCACACCCCAAGTACCAAACCCATGCCTTATAAACCCTTTCAAAACCTCCCACCAAATCAATGTGGGACAAGCCTTATTCAAACCTTTAAGGAATTTTCACCAAAACTCCATTTCCATAGTGCACACTTTGGCTTCAATTTCCCATTCACTCGGTAATGGTTTTGAGCAACCAATATACCACGTGAATCACAACGCGGCATAGAACGCGTTACCACTTTGACCCGTGAAAATCGACACACGGGGCCCACCTAAAAAATAGACCGAACTTAGGATAAAATTCTGGTTTTACCTAGAATTTATAACCATTTCCAACAATCCCCCACATGAATGGAATTTGATGACAACGGAAATGCAACAATATGCAGATTTATCAAAAGAGTATAAGTCGAAAATATCTTGCATCAGGATAGGTAGTTTTCGGCCTTGAACCTTCCCTAGTGATAAACTATCGGATTTACTGGCTAACCAATGGACGTAATGCCTTGAATTGTTTAGCCGTTTGTGTAAGCCAAGACAATAGATTTCACACAAAATATCTTCTAACACATCGTGGTTCTCACTGTTGTGTTCATTTTGGCCTTGAACGCGCTTGGTTTTCATAAGTGTTTCTAGAGAATTTAGCCTCTTCATTCTCATAGAACCGGCCTCAGTTCAACACTCATATAGGTGATTCTTATTGTGAGTATCTCCTTATACTCATCTTGATTTTATGCCTTAATCAAGATATAAGTAATCATTAAAAGCAAAGCTTATCCTTATACCCCTGCAGACAACATATGTTGCAGATATCAGTCTCACCATAGGAATGGGTAGGAATTTTAATCCCTTGGTGATTTCTGGTGAGCCATACATAACTTAGTTGTCCCTTTGAACTTAGTTCTTGGGATCTCCAGTCATATAAGTAGGGTTACCATTATGACGACTCTTATGTAATAGGCTTTAATCCCATCCCCTTCGATGAACTATACCCTAGCTCTTTTCTCAAATCTTTTGTTAATGGATCCGCAATATTCTCTTTAGATTTTATATAATCTATTGAGATTATTCCGTTTGACAACAATTGCCTTACGGTATTATGTCGATGATGAATATGTCGTGACTTACCGTTATACATGTGATTCTGTGCTCTACCTATTGCAGATTGACTATCACAATGAATGCAAATAGCTGGCACAGGTTTTGGCCACATTGGTATGTCTTCTAAGAAGTGACGAAGCCATTCTGCTTCTTCTCCTGCTTTGTCCAAAACAATGAACTCGGATTCCATTGTGGATCGTGCGATGCATGTTTGTTTCGTGGATTTCCAAGAAACAGCAGCGCCTCCTAGAGTAAAGACATATCCACTTATGGATTTTGAATCTTTAGTATCCAATATCCAATTTGCATCACAATAACCTTCAAGTACTGCTGGATATCGAGTAAAGTTCAAACCATGATCACGGGTGAATCTTAGATATCTAAGAACCCGAATGATCGCTTTCTAATGGTCTTCTCCGGGGTTACTAGTGTACCTACTCAATTTACTGATAGCATAAGCTATATCAGGACGAGTAATATTCATTAGGTACATTAGGCTTCCAATGATTTGGGAGTATTTTAACTGAGACACTGCATCACCTTTATTTTTTCGATAAATAAAGACTGATATCTACAGGTGTTCTAGCTAAATTCAAATTATCCTTGATAAATTTATCAAGAATTTTCTCAATATAATGAGATTGAGATAATGCATATCCGTCAGATGTTTTAGTAATTTTCATTCCTAATATAGCATCTGCGACCCCCATATCTTTCATATCAAATCTTTTGTTTAAGCATCTACTTAGTTGATTTGATCATGTTTTGACTGCTTCCAATGATAAGCATGTCATCCACATAAAGACAAACTATGACATATCCTTGGTCAGTGTTTTTAACATAGACGCATTTGTCACATTCGTTTATCTTAAACCCATTAGTAAGCATTGCATGATCAAATTTTGCATGCCATTGCTTAGGTGCTTGTTTTAATCCATAAAGGGATTTTACAAATCGACAAACTTTCTTTTTTTGTCCCGACACTACAAACCCTCTGGGTTGCTCCATATAGATCACTGCATTTAGATCACCGTTTAAGAAAGCTGTCTTAACATCCATTTGATGTATTTCTAAATTAAACAACACTGCTATAGAAATAAGCATGTGAATGGATGTTCTTCTTGTCACAAGGGAATATGTGTCAAAAAAGTCCAGACCTTTCTTTTGCCTGTAACCTTTAACTACAAGTCGTGCTTTATACTTGTCAATTGAACCATCTGCTTTCATTTTTCTCTTGAATATCCATTTATATCCAAACGTTTTAGAACCTGGTGGAAGATCCATCAATTCCCAAGTATGATTTTGCATAATGGATTCAATTTCATTATTAACAGCCTCTTTCCACAACGGTGCTTCAGGACCTGTCATTGCTGCCTTAAAGCTTTGAGGTTCATTTTCTAACAGGTATGTCAGAAAATCTGGACCGAAGGATTTTGAAGTTCTCGCTCTCTTACTTCGTCTTGGTTCATCATCAGTTAAATCCTGTTGGTCGAGACTATTACTAGTCTCTTGTGTTTGATTGTCATTAGTCTCTCGACTTTGCGTACAATCATAAGTTCTTTTCCGTGAACTTAATTCCTGTCCTTTCTTGTAAGGAAAGACATGTTCAAAAACCAAAACATTCCTTGACTCTATAATATAGTGTTCACATTTATATCAGGTATTTCTGGTTTATAAGTCAGAAACCGATATGCACTACTATTTTGAGCATAACCAATAAACACACAGTCTACTATTTTTAGTTCAATCTTAGTCTTTTTAAGAACAGGAACTTCAACTTTTGCCAAACACCCCCACACTTTTAAGTATTTGTAGGAAGGTGGTCGACCTTTCCACAATTTATAAGGAGTGCTGTTGGTTTTCTTGCGGGGTATTCTATTAAGAACATAATTAGCAGACAAAAATTGCTTCCCCCCACAAGTTCTGTGGTAAGCCTGAACTTAGTAACATGGGTGCTGTAGTTTGGTGAATAATGCTATGTTGTGCACAAAATACATTTAATGGTGCATCATATTCACCACTCCTATCACTTCTAATATAAATCAATGAATTTTAAAACAAATTCAAGAAAAAACCAAAATAATTATGACTACTCAAGTCAGAATTAATGTTTTGACAAAATCATATCCTCATAAAAAAATTTGCCTAAGAATCAAACAATACAAAAACCCATTTGATTGTATACATTCTTGCAACTCAATAACAAATAAATGTCACTGTCATAAAAATATTTGTGACAGAAGAAAATTAAATTATCTCAACTAATGCAAGAGATATACCCCTATATTAATAAAATGGTTCATGGCTTAACAAATTCTACTACGCAAGTAAAATAATTATTAATGACATCTCATGTCACATAATTCAATAATCAACATAAAAGATTTCTTAAATTACTTCCCGATTAAACGGACCAATATAATTACATACATCTTCATGTTTAAATTTCTCTGGTGTTTAAACACCCATTCAAAATTGATTAGAAATATTCAAATTAACCTGCTTATGTCCAAAGTCGACATAACAATTTATCATTCCAAATCACTTGAAATTATTGTTAAGAAATAACTTGAGTTGATATCATACATGCATATCAAACACATCAACTAAAAATAATGAATTAACAAAATAAATTAATCATGCATGATCCCATCACTTGCATCATGAAATAAAAGGATTCTCAACTCATAAATAAAATCCAACGCATTTAAACTTTACACTTCAAAATGACAAAACATACCTTCATTTAATAAGTTTGATTTGTACATAAATAAACAAATTAAATATGCATTAAAATGTTCTTGTGAATATATATATATATATATATATATATTCCGACTCAAGTGCAGAAACAATTCAAGACTATGAATCCACATTGTAATAAAAATAAAATTAGTTTGTAAAACTAATATTTTACTCTAGAAACAAATTCTTCCATGTATACTCACGATGAACTATGATAAAGTCAAAATAATTAACACCTTTTCACAAAGGGTTCAAAAAATAAGTGGTCTACCAAACGAAACCATAAGTTACTTACAAAATTAACAGATTGTGACCGAGTCACAAAGTTACATAATTGATTAACAAAATTAATTTTCTAGTTACTAAAACCAGAAAATAAATTACAATACAAAATAATTTTATTTTCCTTGTTACTAAAACTAGTAAAATAAAATACCGAAATAATATCTGATTACCAAAATCAGAAAACCAAACCACAGATTAATTTTCTAGTTACTTAAACCAGAAAATAAATTATAATACAAAATCATTTTATATTTTTCTTGTTACTAAAACTAAAAAATACTGTAATTTTATTTTTCTTGTTACTGAAACTAGAAAAAAAAATACCACAAAACTATCTGATTACAAAAATCAGAACAAACACAAAATAATTTTCTAGTTACCAAAATCAGAAAATAAATTAAAACACAAAATAATTTTATTTTCTTTGTTACTAAAACTAGAAAATAATATAATTTTATTTTCCTTGTTACTAAAACTAGAAAAATAAAATACCAAAATAATTTTCTGTAACACCAAATAATATTCTGCAATTGTTAATGACACCAGTATATTACTACTAGTTGTCAAAGAAAAGAGACAGTATATTACTACTATCTGTCAAATAGCATAAATCACTATTTGTTTTTCCAACCAGAATATTAGTTTGAAAACACAGAAAACTAAATACAATGAAGATACCAAAAAAGAATTTGTCTTAAGATTGTTAGACAATCTTCACTGTATTTAAAAGATTTAATTCTATTGTGTACAAAACAACAACTATAATTTAAAGAAATAAAGAAAATGAGAGAATTTGTTTGATTACAAAAATCAAACTCGAAATAATAAATAAATAAATAAATAAAAGCAGATTTTATTTTGTTACAAAAACAAAATTAAAATCTGATTTAAATAAATAACAATAACACAAAAAATTAATTAAATAACTTACTTGATTTAATTTCTTCGAATTATAATCTAATCAAGTCCAGTGTTTGACACTGTGTTCTTAAGACAGATTCATCCTCTCTACGGTGCTTTCAGAATGTGGACGTCTATCTCCCAGGATAAAATGATCTACTACAAACAATAGCAGCACTACAAATTGTTTGTCTAACGAACACACAAAGTGTTTATACTCTCTCTGACAAGAAAATAATGCAGCAAAATGAAGAGGATGTTTGCAGAATTACGAAGGACGAAAATTAGAGTTCTTAAAATCCAAATGAGGGCTGTCCTATTTATAGATGGAATGGTGGCTCTAGATTTTTGAATTGAACAGGTATGATACCTATTGGTTTTGAATTCAAACAGATTTGAATATGTTGGGTTACAATTCAAACAGATAACAAAAACGGGAAGGACCTTGTTTGGGTGTACAGTAAATCCGGATCAGATTATTTTCGGTTTAATACGGGAAGGGCCTTGTTTGGATGTACAGAAAAATCAAACCTGTTTAATTTGAATTCTGGATTTTATTTTACCAAAAATAAAATTAAATTCAAATGTTTTTGACCCAAAAAGATTAGTATCAGATTATTTCCGGTTTAATACAGGTAGGGCCTTGTTTGGATGTACAGAAAAATCAAACCTGTTTAATTTGAATTTTGGATTTTATTTTACCAAAAATAAAATTAAATTCAAATGTTTTTGACCAAAAAGATTAGTATTGGGCCGGACAAGCCCAACCCAACCACACACCACGCACCTGTGCCCAATCCTAGCCCAGCCTAGCCCGCCTGCCCATTTTGGGGTGTGGTGGTTTTTTTAGTCCAATGGGTCTAGCCCATTTTGCCCATAACCTCTTCCTCTAAAACACTTGGGTACCCCTTGGGGCACACCCCAAGTACCAAACCCATGCCTTATAAACCCTTTCAAAACCTCCCACCAAAATAATGTGGGACAAGCCTTATTCAAACCTTTAAGGAATTTCCACCAAAACTCCATTTCCATGGTACACACTTTGGCTTCAATTTCCCATTCACTCGGTAATGGTTTTGAGCAACCAAATATACCACGTGAATCACAACGCGGCATAGAACGCGTTACCACTTTGACCCGTGAAAATCGACACACGGGGCCCACCTAAAAAATAGACCGAACTTAGGATAAATTTCTGGTTTTACCCAGAATTTATAACCATTTCCAACAATTTGCACTCTTAACACTTTTTTTTACCATATATGTGAGTAAAGTATTTAAAACGGCGAAAAACAATGAATGTAAATGTGAATAAGTCAAATTTACACTAAAACACTTCAAATGTGAATGTGAACCAACATTAACGCATTATAGAATAACGACAAATGACTAACTTCTTCTTCATATAATCTGACAGGTACGAGGTCCAAGACTGAAAGATTTGGTGGAGGTTGTGTCTCTCAGCCCATTCCACCTCAGCATGGTAGAAGGTAATGTGTTTTGATAGATGGTTAAAAACAACCCTACTTTACGGAAGAAGTATTTTTATATTTATATATTTAAAAAAAAAAAACTTAAAAACAGTTACCCTCTCTCCATTTATTTTTTAATTTCAGAAATCGCAAGTCTGCAGTTGGAATCCAAGTCTACAGTTCGAATCCTAGAAACCTTCAGAGTTTCTTCCAAATTCAAAATGAAGCCTTCATAGTTTAACTAAAAAAGTTAAGTAAAAATACATTTCTTTTATTATTTTATAAATCACAAGTTAAATAAAATAAATTGGTGAATTTTTCAAATGAAATTGTTTTAACAAAAGGTGAAGACTTATGAGTTGTAATAAAGAATTGGTTGCACTATTATATTACAAAGGATTTTAAGTAATGTTTGAAATGAAATAATAGAAAATATATTGTAAGGGGGAGTTTACAATGAGGATTCGAGGCTAAAATAATAATAATAATATGTCATATTCAATTTTGTTTTTCTCACAATCATCAAATCAATTAAAAAAAAATCAACTATCATCCTATATATAACTTTAATAAATATATTAAAATAGTTAAAAAAATTAACTAAAATAACTAAGTTTCCAAACAAGCCCTAAATAAAATTATCATTTGTCATTATAAAAGAATGACCATTCTATATAGGAGTTTAAGGAATAATCATTATACTTAATTCCATCTCATTTTAATGTTGCTGGTAGATAAAAATATAATTATCCAATCAATGAATCACATGTGTAAAATAAAAAAATGAATATTACATTAAATGTTATATAATTGTGTCTCATCCTGCCAGTGGACTCATTCGACCGGAGATTTTGGACTAACCAAAAGAGGTGGTACACGCGACGATGTCTAGGAGTCGTCTCACGTGTGCAATGGCCAGCTCTTCCCTGTACTCCTCTGCACACACAATTTGTATTGTAATATGCCTTTCTTAAGTTTCTCATACTCATAGTAATAATCATGTATGTAAACCCCAAAAACATCTAAGATTTGTAGTAATACTTACCCTCCCTTCAAACTTCAAATTGTCAAAGTTAAATAAATACTACATGAAAATATCTTCTTCTTTTTTTTTAATTTAAAAATAAACCTAAATAATTTACTTTTTATTACAAACTATTTTATGGTATCAAATAAAGGGGAGAAAAAAAGAAAAGAAAAAAGTACACTGGCAGGATGAGACACAATTATATGACATGTAATGTAATATTCATTTTTTTATTTTACACATGTGATTCATTGATTAGATAATTATATTTTTATCTACCAGCAACATTAAAATGAGATAGAATTAAGTATAGTGGTTATTCCTTAAACGCCTATATAGAATGGTCATTCTTTTAAGTATAATGCTATTTTTTTTTACCATTTTAACCAGTGCCCATAAGTTGAAATTTGAATGAGATATTTGCCATTTATTATTGTGCATCTGGTTTTTTCTTTTTAAAAACAAAAACCCATAGGAAACCGTTGTCATATTATTATGGTATAAAGTTTTGTATAAATTTTGAATAATTTTCCTTTTAACAATATGGATCGACTTTCGTGGGGATGGTTTAACACATTTAGGCAATCTCTCAAAAAAAAAAAAAACTATGAAGATTTATTTATTTATTATTTTCCTATTTTGCTGTGAATGTAGTTTATTTGATAATCTTTTATAGTATGTCGAGCTGGTGCCAGAGATCGGAGCTTTAGCTAGCAAAGATCACATTAACACCAAATTAAAAGTGAAATGAATATATATAATCTCAATAATCTCAACAACTTTGATCTCTCATTTCTCAAATTCTCATCTTTCAGTATCGTTCCAAAAAAAAAAATTCTCATCTTTCATCGGATTGATCTCCTCCACCAACCACCAACCACTTCAGAAGCTATTTCAGTGAGGGATTTCATTGTTTTTTCTTTGTTATGCGCGTTGTTTGTAGTAAAAAAAATGTCTCATACTTCTTAATATTTGATAATCTTGAAAAAACAACTCACCTGGAAAACAACTCATACTTCATACTTCTTATTGTGTGGAGGAGGAGAGGGAGGGAGGGAGGGAAGACAACTCACCTAGAAAAAGTAATATGAGCCCTTCGTCATCGACTCATCCTTCATGGGTTTTTTTTTTTGTTGTTACAATTTTGTCAATGTGAATCATCTAATAAGTACACTGTTACGTACCCCTCCTTCTCCCGATTTATTTTTTAATTTCAGAAATCCCAAGTCTGCAATTGGAATCCAAGTCTACAGTTCGAATCCTAGAACCAAGACATCTGATCCCCTAAAGCTTATAGTTTCGGTTTATAGTTTCGGTTCTTCCAAATTCAAAATGAAACCTTAATAGTTTAACTAAAAAAGTTAAGTAAAAATACATTTCTTTTATTATTTTATAAATCACAAGTTAAATAAAATAAATTGGTGAATTTTTCAAATGAAATTGTTTTAACAAAAGGTGAAGACTTATGAGTTGTAATAAAGAATTGATTGCACTATTATATTACAAAGGATTTTAAGTAATGTTTGAAATGAAATAATAGAAAATATATTGTAAGGGGGAGTTTAGGATATGGATTTGAGGCTAAAATAGTTAATAATAATAATATGTCACATTCAATGTTTTTTTTCCTCACAATCATCAAATCAATTAAAAAAAAAATCAACTATCGTCCTATATATAACTTTAATAAATATATTAAAATAGTTAAAAAAATTAACTAAAATAACAAAGTTTCCAAACGAGCCCTAAATAAAATTATCATTTGTCATTATAAAAGAATGACCATTCTATATTGGAGTTTAAGGAATAATCATTATACTTAATTCCATCTCATTTTAATGTTGCTGGTAGATAAAAATATAATTATCTAATCAATGAATCACATGTGTGAAATAAAAAAAATGAATATTACATTAAATATCATACTATTGTTCACACAAGCCAAAGGCAGCAAATCTATTGTTCAATATCCTACTTGTGTGCTTTGCATGCTTCAAGAGCCATAATTGCTTTCCTAGGGTTTTCCTTCGACTTTGTAGCAATCTTAGCAGCAAACCTCATCGGTAGATCAAAGTCTTTCCTTCCTTGCTATCTGAATAAGAACCTCCATGATCTGCAAAATTGTAGGGGAGAAGAGTCAAAGAAAATTCAGGGTACAATGTGAGATTTTAGCCCCAGAAGATTCCCCAGCAGATTGCATACACTGCACATAGTGAATGGACCTAAAAACCAACAAAATCCCTCAATATTTCTATATTTCTATATATTTGTCATATTTGGATTCTTGTTAACAATTCTATGAAATATTTTTGATTAAAAGAATCAATATACCAATCCCAACCATGTTAGGAACCCATAAGAAATGAGATTAAAATTTTCTGAAAACATCAATTGACTCTTCATGGCTTCCCAAATTAACTCACCAAAATTTTTCCCTAGAATCATTTTTCTAGAGATTATCAGCTATGTTTATAATATGTGTGCTGATTGCAGGTCAGTGTCTAGGTGTTGGATTCATTTAATTCCCATTTTTTATTACATAGGAAACATTGAATTGTCGATTATCCATTTTCTTTCAAAGCGATATGAAGTGTTCCTATGGCCATCAACCATGCACACCATCAAGAAAGAAGATGATAATAGTATAATGTAAGAAGTGTCATAAAATGCAACCAAGAAATAACTACTATTCAATATCAATGAGCATACTTACTTCATGAGTCACAGGAGCATCAACCTCAATAACTTTGCAGCAATTTTTAACTTGTTCAAGAATGTCCACATCATCTTCACAGCAGAGTATGAGTTTACATGAATTTGTGTAACAGTCCACGATCCATTTTATCAATTGCTGAATGTTCTTGGAAGCTTTGTCAACATCATAAAGAACCATAACTGTAAGCAACCAAACTAAATCTTGTAAGCTTCATATGATCTGGGTAACACTGTTTTAGAGGAAACTATGTTTGCTAATAGGAGAGGACCTATTTACTATTCTTAGCGACCTTATCAAACATGCGCAAGGCAATTATTTACAATTGTCTTCTCTAATCAAACATTTTTTTTAATCTTATTTTACTCTAAACAAAAAACAACACAATAATCCCATACCATATATAAACACATCCAATATGTGAGCCCCACAATATTATTTATTATTGCCTTAACCCCTTAATCCCATTCCATCAAATAAAAATGGCATCAATTATGTTAAGTAATCAATCGAAATGTGGAACAATAATACAAAATAATACTATGTACCAAGAAAATTTATTTTGAAAAAATCAAATCCTAAAAATTGAATGTTTGATCATATTTATTTTCAGTGCGATTCACATCATATTAACTTTTTTTTTTCTTTTAGGTTTCATGAATGCAGCTATAACGGCACTGATGCATATGCTCAATCCAAACTAGCCAACATATTGCATGGCATGGAAATCGCAAGACAACTTAAGGTAAATATATATATATATATATATATTTAAATTTTTTTAAATGATGTGGCATTTTTGACGACCAAACATCATTTATGTGAGACAAAAACAAAAAAAAAGGATAATGTTTTCTATCTTTTGATTCTGTCATAGTGAAAAGTGTGTTTGTTGTTACAGTCAAGAAATGCAAGAGTAACCATAAATGCAGTACACCCAGGAATTGTGAAGATTGGCATCATCAGAGACCACAAAGGATTTATCACAAGCATGTATTATTTCCATCATTAAAACTTTGAATTTTTTTTTGGAGATGAAAGATGAAAATAAAATTCTGATCTTTCTGCTCCATTTTTCTGGCAGATTCTGTGTTTTTCCTCACATCACTATTCACTTCACTCTTAAAAACAAGAAAAACATAAATATACAAATTCTTATTGATACAATGTAAGATTAAGGAAATACGAGTAGAAATTATTGTACACAGATGTGCATATACATACATAATATATAAATTGGGGAAAGTTGAGTTTTGACGAAATTGTTAACCGAGAAGAGAAACAAACAAAGGAAATCAATACAAAATGAAAATAAGTCTTGAAATTCAATAAAAAAAATTTGAACTTACGCATATATGCTCAGTGTGATTGGACAAACTGAACTATGCAACAAACCCTATCTCCTAGATCCTCACCCCACCTCCATAATCCCACTTATAATATAAAAACCTGTGTGTATATCCCAGATCAAACAGAAGAAAACCCAAAAAGGTATACATTAAACACTAATTTTTTAAAAAAAGAATAAAAATACTAGTTTCACTAGAATTTAAGCCTTCTCCTTATTAAAATCGAACTTAACCAAACACCAAAAAATTGAAAAAGCTATCTCTTAACCTTTGTTTTAAATTAAACAAACCAATCTGTGAGAATCGATAGACTAATCTAAAAGATAAAAACAGAGCAACATTATTTCAAACGAGATTAAAAAAAAAAAAACATCTTAAACCCTATTTTTAATTAACCTAATCAATCGAACAATGTAAAAGATAAAAACTGAGGCTATCTCTTAAACCCAATTTTCAATTAACCAAACTAATTCGAGATAACCAATTGACCAATCTACAAGATCAAAACTTCAACTTAGTGAAAATACATTACTAACCCATATATCATATTTTCAGCTTAATATTTATCGCTTTGCAGCAACTTCAACTTAGCACTCTCTACAAACAATTTATGTAGTATGGTGTCTCATGCTTATGACATAGCAAAGCATGGGTTATTGAAACAAATGGATGAAACTAATGTTTTAAAGAGTAAATCCAACCTCAATACTCTTAGAAATTTGGGGAATATGACACTAGATTCCAGTGCTTTTTATTTCTTTCCATTTTTTTCCTATAGTTTAACTATAAAGGCAAACTTGATTTTAAACCACAAGAGAAAGAAAAAGAAAAAAAAGAGAGTAATAGTTTCCGTAGCCATTTTGATTAATGCAAGAAGTAAGACTAAGCAAAAGCAATTATGGAAAAATTCAAGTGGAACCAAATGCTGATGCCTCATCAAGTGGAACCAAGTCATTCACATTTTTATAAGCATGTTTCTTCAGATTTTCCACCAAACCCTGCTAATGAAACAGGGAAGTTAATCACATATGAATCGGGACACTGATGACAGAAACAACAATGTAATTTACTTATCTTAAAAGGCCATAACTGAGCAAATACTCCTAATGAACTAGTGATGGAGCAAGAACTTTTTGTTCTTTTCTTTCTTGTTTTCTTTTAACTACTTTTTTATTTTATTTTATTTTGATTGTTAGAGGTTTATTATGCCTGGCAATTTCCAAAGACAAAACTTAGGGATTTAGTTTACAGAGCATAGCCTTGGTTAATTGGTTCCTAGGACAGATTAAGACCATGTTTAGATCTTGGATTTGGGTAGGCAAAGGAAATGGGAAGGAAAATATTAATGAATTATAAGCTAATCTTATTTCACATTGTCCACTACTTTTCTTTTCCCTCCTCAAATCCGTATCCAAATTCATGACTCAAGCACAACATAAGTGGAGTGTTGCTGATTGAAAATTGATATCATCAGTGCAATCATTGCTCTATACTCACACAACTATAGTTTTCCTGAGTATATTGCATAAGTGAAGTGTTGGGATGTGTTTTAAAATTGACCTAGCATGCTGCCTCAAATCAATGAATGTCATGAGTGTTTCATAGGTCAAAATGGAATTGCATTAACATAGGATCCTAAATTTTCTGATGTTGAACAGTGCAAGCCTAGGTAACATGATGCAATTTTGTGAGATCTATAATCTTAGCTAAAGGTTTGATTTTAAAATAATAATAATAATAATTAACAGCGATTTTAACTTGAAATCTGAAAATAGAGTAAAATTAGCATGAGTTCCAATCACTGTGCCCACTGATGTTCAATGGGAAAATGTTTGGTGTAGAAGCATTTTGTGGTATTTTACATGTTCATGCACAGTTCAGCTAACCACAACAAGAAAAACCATAAAACAAGATCTATTAGTGTATATTTTGGAGAAACTAGAGTTAAGCTACAATTTAAATAAATTTCAGGTTAGGAACGCGCACCATCTGAAATACACAATCCCTAAAGAACCGGGCCAGCTAGGAACCTGCAAGAGCAAACTGTAAGAGAAAACAGTAGAAGTGCTGCAGTCACTCAACCCACAAACTCACCCTCTCACACAATATAATGGGGTGGACTCACATCACTCAAGCTTTGATACCAAATTTTTAGCCCTAGCCACAACCAGGCTATCAGATAGGTCCTTGAATCGATCAATAACAGCCTCCTCTCCCCCTTCCATTTCAACAATGTCCGACCAGTTAGTCTGAAGCAGGCTGAACGCTGAAGTGCAGGAGTGGATATTTCCTCTTGAGCAAGTTCAATGGGTACCAGATCCTCCCTCGAAACCCCCAACATATTTGCAAACAAATGGTGTTGAGCCTAGCCCGCAAGTCCTCAATAGCCTGAGACTGAGAAATTACCACATCCGAACGCCGATTTAAAATCCTACCTCTAGTTGAACCCCGCTCTTCAGGACCAAGAGCATCCATCGCAACAATTTCTGATCGAAGGCCCTCCATAGAAGCAGCGAACGACCTCGAACTAGGGCAAAGACTCCTTTCACCCCCCATGAAATTTAAAGTAAATACAGGTAGTTTGACACATTTGATGTAATTATATCATTCTGCTGTCCTTAAACGTTTAAATTTGTATAGAAGTTAAATTCATTTTCTTTTATTAGACGTATAAATAAAATAAAATAAAAATGATGCTATCATGTCTTTCTTGTTAAAATGTATATTTACTTTTATTTATTTTAATTATATTACGATTTACATTAGTTTCAATATTTTAACTATACTAAAAAAATTAATTTAATTATATAAAAAAAGGGTAAATACTAACTAGTATTCCCTAAGTATTGTTTAATGTTAAAAAAGTGTGTAAAAGTGTCTTAAAGATATGTGAAAATATTAAAAAAAAATGTATTGAATTTAATAAAAGCTATCTTGTATTTTTAAAGTTTTTTACTATCTTTTATTTGTGCCCTAAAAGTACTTGTTAGCAAGACCCATAAAAAATATATGATTAGTTATATTTTTTCAGGTGAGTGTAATTTAACCTTTTAATAATTTGAGGCAATTACTATTTACTATAAATTTTTAAAAATAATTTCAGATCAGTTATAAAATTTATGTATATTAATAATTAAAATTTTTAATTTTTTTATAAATTTAGGTCTCGTTTAAAAATAAGTTATTTTATTAATTTTTTGTCTTCTTATAAAAAAATATACAAAAAAATAAAATATAATAATATAATAATTTATAATGACTTTTTAACTTTTTAATTAAAATATATAATTAACAAACAAGTCCTTATAATTTTTTATAAAACTACTAAAAGCATGAACAAAAAGCTTCTGCGTGTAACAGCCGATATTCTCTGTTTGTTTTACCCAGTCAAATCAAACCCCTTAGAATATACCACCAGCGTAACAACCAAACACAGATCCCCCTTCACTTTTTCTTTTCACATTAGTATATCTACACCTACTTAAAATGTGGGTAATATTTCATTTGTTCAACTATTTTATTACATGCAGTCACACAATTAATTAAACCATCTTTTTGTTAAACTCCAACATAATTCACTTCAAATCAAAAGAAACTATAGATACTCATCTTTTCTTTTTTGATTTCATATATAAATTATATCATTAGTCCCTATAGTTTAAGTGAGGTGTCACTTTAATCCTCATAATTTCAATTTAAACAATTTGGTCCATACTTTTTACTTTTGTTGAAATATGGTCTCTCCATAGTTTGTTTTGAATTGTATTTTGATCCCTTTAGTTTTGTGTATGATTTTTTTTTGTTCAAAATGCTAGCAATGTATTACCACTACAAAAAAGTAAGGTTTAGAGACCAAAATTTAGGGACAACACTCTCCATACAGTATACTATAAACAAATCTGACCCTAAGTTAATACCCTATTGTTTCACATTTTATCAAATTAGCACATCGACTTGACAAAAGATAAACTATTAACTCTTCAACTAATATCTAATTTTTAAAAAATAATTTATCATTGTTTAAGTTCATGTATAATAACCAAACCAAATCTTAAGTTCCATAGAATAAGATTGGCTACATAAATCATTCTTCTTCATTTGGCTCTATCAAATGCTATTTGGTTAATTCAATTAAGGAAGTTCATGTCTTTATTTACTATACTATCCCATGTCAATTTACGTTTATCCCTTTCCCTAACATTTCCACCTACCATAACTTTATCACATCTCCTCACTATTGCCTCTATTGGTGTTCGTTGTATGTGACCAAACTATCTTAATCTGTTCTTTCTCAACTTATCTTCTATCAGTGATACTCTTACCCAATGATAGACACAGGAGGGCGATCGCCCCCCTATGATTTCAAAAACACCATTTATTATAATAGTGCTAACTACAATTATTTACATATTATAGAGACTCTCCCCTTCTACGGTTTTCTTCTTTTAGACAAATTTTAAGCAACTGTCGCTCTGTAGGTATGAAACATAAGATCGACATATAATATTAAAAAAATATAAAATAAAATTTGTTTCGTATAACCATTGTTAATTATAAGTTCAAATTTCTAAAGAATCGAATAAGGTGTTACCTAATTACTTAATCACGTTCATTGATAAAGACATTATATGAGATCTTAATATCAGTTCTATTATAGACATTTTAATGACATAAACTAATATTGAGCACAATAATTCAAGATACCGCACTTTAATATATAAATTGTTTTATGGTTGCTATTTTTTGTAACTAAATGTGACTACAAAAAACATGTGATTTATATATATTTTCATCTTACTTTCACTTTTTATAGTAGTAGAAATTGATATTATAATTCATATTTTCTTTTTAAAAATTTTGATAGTATATATAGGTTCGCCTTCTATCTAAAAATGCTGAGTTCATCTCTGCTCCTACCCATTCATGAATATATTCATTCAAATCTTGCCACGCATCCACTTTAGCTTCCTAATCTCAGTAATACTCATCTTATCTACATATTATTTTTCAGTTTCCTAACATTCTGTCCCATTCAATATCGTTGGTCTAATAACCGTTCTATAAAACTTTCTTGTTAATCTAATGGGTATTGTATGATAAACGAATAAAGTAACACCTCACTTAAAAAATTAAGGTTGCGATTGGTAGAGTTTTGTAAATATGATTTGAGAATATGAGTTGTATTTTGAGTTT
The DNA here is from genome assembly GCF_055761805.1 of Camellia sinensis. Classification (NCBI taxonomy): domain Eukaryota; kingdom Viridiplantae; phylum Streptophyta; class Magnoliopsida; order Ericales; family Theaceae; genus Camellia; species Camellia sinensis. Next base: position 103,445 of record NW_028128989.1, on the reverse strand, counting down.
GTGAGTTGTGAAATTATGATTTAAGTGTAGAAAATTTGTTTGGTTATGGTTTTTGAATAGAGTGTTGAATTGAGTTTTGAAAGTTTGATGTGACATGTGAAATTAGAAAATTTGTTCGGTGACGAGTTTTCAAGACTTAATTCAACCTACAATTAAATTTTTTTGGGGTATAAATTCTATTTTTCTTTTTGGTAATTCCTGAACAGTAGTGCATGCAAGTTTATAAATTTTAATTAAAAAAAAAAACATCCATGGTTTATGTATGAACTTCTTGATATTGACTTTTGGATATGCTATTTAATGTTGTGTTCTTTTTTGAGAGTTTAGTTTCATGGTTTATATATGAACTTTTCTTTAATGTTGTAACTTTTTGTTTTGTGTCCAATGCTTTTAAGTTTTTTTTTTTTTTTTTTTTTGGGTTTTGGTTATGGTTATTTTATTTTTTGTATAAGTCTCTTTGACTGTAAGTGTTTTATTTTTTTCTATTAATTGATTATTATTGTCAATGGGAGGATTGAATTCAGTTAATGGCAGAATTCACAAAAGAGTTCAACGTTGAAAGAGGTAGTGGAGCTTACAGGGACTTTATTAAGGACTTGCGTGTTGAATTAGGAGAGACCTTTTCACACAATATTCCTGTACTTCCCGCTCAGCAGAAGCGTCTAGGAATCAGAAGAGCCCTTTAGAGCCAGTGTTGAGTGACGATGATGCTGAGACCAGTGACTCCAGGGAGGCAGTGATTCCACAGTCTGAGTCCTCCGAGGGTGGAGATGATGGTGACTCGAGATCTCAGAGTGGAGGTGATGTTGAGTCAGGCTCTAGAGCAGAGAGCAGTGATGATTCTAGCTCAAATTCTGGGACAAATTTAGACAGCGGCACTGACGGAGACAGTGCCCTTGAGTCCTCTCCTCAATGGAAGAGGACGAAGAGGGCTTCTCGAGCCTGAGGTGGCCAGTGCTGATTTTTGTATTTTTGCTCAGTTTCTTTTGTTTTATAGCATTAGCACATGTATAGCTTTAGGAAGTTCTGTTTTGGTTAAAAACTTGTACTCCACTTTTGTAAAAAGCCATGATCAAAATAAAATCGGCAGTTTTATGAAAAAAATGTGTTGTCATTTTTTTGCATCATGAGCACAATATATGCATGAAATGGATAGGAAATTGAAATGGCCAAGAGTGTTTGATTAAAACAAGACGCTTAATTGGGTAACGAACCAACCAACAACCAAAATACAAAATGCGATATACAACTCGATAAGCAACACAACAACAACTCGATAAACAAAACAACTCAAATACAACTCAACAAGCTTGATAAAACCAAAAGGAATTAAAAAAAGACCTTAAAACACACAAAGAGAAAAAAAAAAAAAAAAACACATGCTTCCAACAATGTTTAGCACAAGGATGGACGGCATATCTGAGAGGAAGGGTGCCGGTCAAAGGAGAAAGGCTATCGGCCATCAGCAGTGGCCTGCCGACCACCAAAGTGAAGAACCTCCAGATTGTTGGCACCTAGCTTCCACTCACTGCCTTATCTTCTACAAAAGGTTGAACTTCATAATTTCTTCATTTCAGCTGCGAATTCTTCACAAATGGAGCCATTTTTTGTCGAAAAGCTCTCGGATTGGATTGCAACTTTAGATGGCTCGGAAAAGATGAATTTTTGAGGTTTCGGCATAAATGCACTTTTTCCGCTGAGCCATTCTCCACTTTGTTTTCTGTTCCTTCATGTCACGGCTAGATGCTGAAACCCGATTCCACATGTCTTTAGCTTTGGGAGACAAGAGATATGCCCGACAATTGAAGAATTCCAGGCACTTATAGAATCCCAGCTTGATGAGGAAATTATACCTTAGTCTCGTTTCGGCCACATCCAAGCTTCGGGACAGATGTGTGGGCTCACAATTCACGAGTCTCTATCCTTGGTCCACGATCGAGAGCTGGATATTCCTAGTCTGATTCATCAATTTTCTGATGTTGGCGATCGAGGTAATCTTCTTTGGCAGGGTTTTAGGCAACATGCCATTTGCTTGTGTATGCTGGCAAATTTCTTCCTTGCCCCTTGTTTCGGCGGGTCCCATATTCGGCTAATTGAAGTGGCCCAAGGTTTGAAAGAGGGAAAAAGTTGCATCAGCTTGGTGCTGGCTGAGACTTTGATGGGCCTAGACACCTTCCATCGGCGAGAGACCACCAAATTCGCAGGGAGTCCACTACCTCTTCAGGTAATGTTTCCCATCCTTTCTCGTATGTGTTTCTCACATCTCTCGGCACTCATGCTCTGTTTTTCTCTCAAAGCCCTTTTCTCACTTTTCTCTCAACATATATCTCTCTATTCTTTAATCTCTCTTTTCTTTCATCCCTCCCCAGGTGTGGTTAATGGACAAGCTGAAGGTAGTGGACTCTTGCCCCTCATACTCAGCTCGAGCATACTTCTTCCGCCAACAACTAGTGGATTTCTCGAATGAGGGATGGTGGTGCCACTCGATGTACAACAAGTCTGCTACTGGCATCGCTTGGTGTTGCCCCTGGCTTAATCTGACCAAAATGAGCTATAACATGACTCGGTAACCTCGTATTCAGCTGATCGGCCTGACACATTGTGTATTCTACTTTCCGTTCTGGTTCAGATGTAAGTTTGGACATGATCAGACTTGCCTAGAGGAGGGGGTAGAAAACCCAGCTTCATTTCCCATCCGAATTCACATTTGGCTAGGTACCTCACTGCTTGGAGGACGAGAGTGCTTCTGGCCCCTGCCTCTAGTTTTAGTTGTGCCCTTTTGTAGACGTCCTCGAACGCCCCGGGAGGGTGAGTCCCGTTCTGTTCATATTGGGATCACTACAGTTCGGACTCTCGAATTGTCACGGTTCTTAATCTGAACCAAAGAGTCCAAATCTAGCAAATCGTTTTGAGAAAACAGATTTTTTTGTAAAGAAGTGCCAAACATGGACTGCTTTGCCAGATACAGAGTCGCCACCTAAATATTTTATTTTGGGGGAATTTAGGAAACCCTGACTCGGTGCCACAGGCCACATGTCCGTCATCACCAAAGTTACCTCGGCTCGGGAACTTGGGTACGATTGGGGAAGGTCAGCTATGAGCACCCCCTCTTGCCCGATCAACGATCGACCTCTACTAACCGTGATATCTAATTTTAAAAACATTATGCGTTCTTATTCCGGTTATTAGCCTAGATTTACTATGTTATGCGCACAACAAACAAGTATAGACCGGGTCGCCTGAATTGGAACAAAACATTTCATGTTTGTTTGTTTGAAAATGGTTTGCTACTCGCAAGTAGGCTAAAATGCAGATTTTGCCACCCTCAAGTGGGCTTTAGAAAAGATGGTTTTGGCACTATCTAGTGGGCTTAAAACTCGCATTCAATGCATTGTTCTATTTCAAATAACCCAACCTTCACCCATAGGTGTAGACGTCCCCGAACGTCCCGGGAGGAATGAGTCCCGATCTGTTCATTTGGGCTCACTACAAGTTCAGACTCTCAAATTGTCACGATTCTAAATCTGAACCAAAGAGTCCAAATCCGGCAAATCATTTTGAGAAAACAGATTTTAAAAGAAGTGCCAAACATGGACTGCTTTGCCAGATACAGAGTCGCCACCTAAATGTTTTATTTTGGAAAAATTTAGGAAATCCTGACTCGTTGCCTCAGGCCACGTGTCCGTCATCACCAAAGTTGCCTCGGCTCGGGAACTTGGGTACGATTGGGGAAGGTCACTTCGTGAGCACCCCCGCTCGCCCGATCAAAGATCGGCCTCTACTAACCATGATATCTAGTTTTGAAAACTTTATGCGTTCTTATTACGGTTATTAGCCTAGATTTACTATGTGACGCGCACAGCATACAAGTCTAGACTGGATCGTCTGAATTGGAACAAAACATTTCATGTTTATTTTTGAAAGTGGTTTGATGGTGCTACCCGCAAGTAGGCTAAGACGTGGATTTGCTACCCTCGGGTGGGCTTAGAAAAACATGATTTTGCCACTATCTAGTGGGCTTAAAACTCACAGTCAATGCATTTATTCCAATTCAAATAATCCAACCTTCACCCACAGGCATTCAGGCAGTTATATCACATAAGCATATAGCCTCATGGTAAGCATGCTATCATGGCAGTCACTCACACACATGCAAGGATGCTAAAGCATAAACACTTACCGAGTACTCCAAGCCAAAACAAAAGCTATGTTAGAAATCCATGCATGATCCTAACTATACAGAAATGCCTAATGTAACACATGCAAAATGCAACTAAGATAGGCTCGGCTATTCTAAAGATGGCATGTGAAATGCTACAACTAACATGTATTCAACTTGGAATTGAGATACAAATGCAGTTAGTATGATGCGCTGAGCCCCGTGCATGCAAGACAGATGAATGAATGCAAACATGCTATCATACTGTATGCTAATTGAAACATGCCCTAATCTAACCATCATAAGCTGATAAATAAAAGGGAGAAAGACGTGGGGTTGGAAGACATATATCACACGCACGCACACTTATTACAACATTGCCCTCGCGCAGAGGGTCCGAATAAATAATACAATCCCAAATGAATAAATAATACAGTCCCGAATAAATACAGAATCCTAATTAATTAGCAAATTAATCTAGGAAAGCAGTAAATTGCACGCAAATCTGTGGACCGCCTCATCTCTGTTTCGAATGATGGATGATGCATGCTCGGGTTGCCTTGTGCGGAGAATCCCTTGCGATGCCCCGGTTTGCCTCTGTTTGCAATTATTCTTGGGATGCGTGCCAGGCTCCGGAAGGATGCTGATTTTTGATTTGCTGCAACAGAGAGCAACAAAGGGGCATGGCAAAGTATTTTCACATATGTATGCATGACTACTCTTCAAGGAGTATAGTCCTCGATCCTCGTGCCACCAATCACGCATCTCGATGTATGATGGCCGAGAAGTCGAATTGCATGACTCAATATGAAATGAATACACATATGGACACAACAAGGCCTAGACTCCATCATGGATAATCCAGAGTGTCGGCGACCGGGAATTGAGACACGTTCCGTCACGTGGAGTACAAAACGTCCCTCATTTCTCGTGCTTGGGCTAACTCCTATCCCAAACACTATGCAATATGCATGATATGCATGAATGCAACCCTAACATGCAACCTAGCATACACAATGCTATTAAATGGCATACACAATGCACGATGTAACATGACATACACAATGTTCTAAAATACAACCTAGCATACGCAATGCTACGAAATGGCATACAAAATGCATAATGGACTTACACCAACATGAGTGGACCTCAACCACACTCACATCAGTAGCCATTAGGTGAAAATGAGACTCTCGAAATGCATGCACGCATGTACGCAAACCGAGGACCGAACCTAAGGCATAACATGTAACTCTAACAAGGAATGGCAAGGGATGCAAGATGGCATGAAAACTCACAAATTCCAGCACTGAAATATGATGCTAAACAGCCCCGAAACATGGAAAAATGGCACCCGATGCATGAGATGAAACCCGAAACTCGAAACTAGGCACATGGAATGACTTATAGCTATACAAAGCATGCATTATTTGATCATGAAGCATGAAGACAGAGCCAAGGCAGTCCCAAAATATGAACATTTCCAGTTCAAAGCATGGCCAAAAGATGCTAGCATGGTGGACAAAATAGCATGCAATCTTGACTAGCAATCATGGTATACATGGAAAGTATATGAAGCAAATGTAATCTCACCAAACCAGCAAAAATCAGTGAATAAATCATGTGAAAATAGGCCCAAATAACCACTGATATGCAACCATGGTATGCAAAATAATGAGTTACTTTGGAGGGCCATGCAAGGAGTTATTAAGCACATGCAAGATAGACATTTAGCATGGCATAAAAAACTATGAAAATCAAATATGGTAGTCCTAAAACTCACCAAATTGACCCTGGAAAGTGACTTCAAAGCATGCAAGATAGGGCCTCTTTGGAAGGCCAAAAAGGCCACCAAACAAGAGAAGGAGAGAAGGGGTCACCCCCCTCTAATCTTGGCTCTCAAAATAGTGTTCTAGCCACTAAAAATCTACTGGATTTTAGTGGCTAGAAGGCCAAACAAAGCATGCAATTGGGGCTTAGGTGTAAGGCTCAAAACAAAGGACAATCAAGCATACAAGGAAGCATGTGGCCTCAAATAAAATAATGCCCTTAATAAAACATGAAGATGTCAAAACAAGCCTTTTTCTAGTTTATAACAAGTCTCAAAAATGAACATAAATAGGGCTAATTTATCATGCAAAAATGGCCCCAAAAGAGAGAATAGAGACGAGGGACAGAAGTTGGCCCCAAACAGTGAAGAGCCCTTCAACAAATTTGAAGAAGGACTCAAAATGAAGCATTTTACAGTTTACATCAAGTCTTGGAAATGAACAAAAGTGAGGCTAAATCAGCATGCAAGAAAAAGGCCTAAAAGAAGGATAAAGTGGCAAGTGGTAGCAGCTGACCTCAAACAGAGGAGAGCCCTTCAACAAAGTTGAAGAGGGGCTCAAAAAAAGATATTTCACAGTTTATGACCAAGTCCAAAACAGCTCACAAATAAGCCTAAAATATCATGCAAAAATAGGCCTAAAAGAGAGTTTAAACACAAAGGGGGAGGAGGAGACCTCAAACAGCAAGAGGTCCTTGATCAAATATGAAAAGGAGCTCAAAATATGACTGTTTACAGTTCAGGTCGGAGCCCAAAAATGTAATCAACAAAGGCTAAGATTGCATGCAAAATAGAGCAAAAAGAGAGAGAAATTAGGCTCACCCTTGTAGTCCAAACTTCCAGCCGCTTTTGGTCCGAGAAATGGTGTTCCTAAGCTCTGAAAAACAGCCTCAAGTTGCTGGAATGGAGTATGGAGGTTGTAGGCTATGAGTGGTAGTGTAAAGGGGGCAAAAACCTTAGGGTTTGAAGGGTTTGGAAGAGAGAGATAGGGAGAGAGCTGAGAATTTTAGAGAGAGAGGAAATTTTTTTCTCCAAGTTGTATCTCTCCTTTTCTTGTTCTTGTAAGAGAGCTTGATTGATATAGAAATATATCAATCTGTAGCTCCTCAGAACTCCCATGTCCAGGCATGGGCTGGGATATGGCCTAGAATGACAGCTGCCAGTTGTCTACAGAGATATCTATTGAAAACCACACTTGGTCGGCTGGCTATCAAAGTGGTCGACCGGCAGTCGAATTGGCCGGCCGGCCATCACATTTGGCCGATTGAAAATCAAGGTGGCCGGTGGGCAGGAGACTTGGTTGACAGGCCACCCCCTTCCCTCAGGAACACATCCACAAGCTCTTGGTGCAAAACCAGACACAAAGCAGTCGAGCTGAGAGATTCTAAGGCAAGGCGCGCAGTCGAGGCCTCCGGGAACTCAAGACGAACACAAATAAGGATGATCACTGAGTGTTCAAACGGTGACGTCCAAGTCTTGAGGACGGTCAAAAATGGGGTGTCTACAGTTGCCCCTCTTTGACAGAACTCGGAAGTCATAAGATAACGGGAGTGAATGTCAAAGCCCAGAGACGACCCATTTTTGACAAGGCCGAAGACTTAGACAAACATACAAAACGGCAAAGGTATGCGCCCGCAGGCTGGGGCAAAATGCAAAAGACAATGCAAGGAGCCGAACATAACTTATGATCATGCGAAGAAAGCAGTAACGAAGCATAAAATGCGACAGTTTTAAGCTAGCATACACCAAACTACACTACAATGCAGAAAGGATGTAAGAGAATTATGTAATTCTCGATACGTCTCACTCGGAGAATACAATACCTGCGCGGTTCGTCTAGTTGCACCAGCTTCAAATGAACCATACATACAATATCGTGCCTGAAAGAGAAAGAAAACTTAACAGGTACAGATATCGTTAGCAATATGCATAACATGCAATCGAAAGTGCATGACAACGCAAGTTGAGTGGGACGCATAACAATGCTGTGAAGGCACAAACACATGTAAGTAAAGAACACGTGACAACGTGCACAATGTGTATGAAGAAATTTGAACACATGTAAGTAAAGCATGCGTGTCCACGCGAGCAATGTGTATAGCAAGGAACTTGAAATTGAACACATGTAAGTAAAGCATGCGGTCTACGCAAGCAATGTGTAGAGAAAGGAACTAGAAATTGAACACATGTAAGTAAAGCATACGGTCTACGCAAGCAATGTGTATAAAAAGGAACTTGAACACATGTAAGTAAAGCATAACGCAACAACGCATGCAATGTGTATAAAAGGAACTTGAACACATGTAAGTAAAGTATAACGTGACAACGCATGCAATGTGTATAAAAGGAACCTGAACACATGTAAGTAAAGCATAACGCGACAACGCATGCAATGTGTATAGAAACTTGAAATTGAACACATGTAAGTAAAGCATGCGGTCTACGCAAGCAATGTGTATAAAAAGAAACTTGAACACATCTAAGTAAAGCATAACGCGACAATGCATGCAATGTGTATAGAAACTTGAAATTGAACACATGTAAGTAAAGCATGCGGTCTATGCAAGCAATGTGTAGAGAAAGGAACTTGAAATTGAATACATGTAAGTAAAGCATGCGGTCTACGCAAGCAATGTGTATAAAAAGGAACTTAAACACATGTAAGTAAAGCATAACGCAACAACGCATGCAATGTGTATAAAAGGAACTTGAACACATGCAAGTAAAGCATAACGCGACAACGTATGCAATGTGTATAGAAACTTGAAATTGAACACATGTAAGTAAAACATGCAGGCTACACAAGCAATGTGTATAAAAAGGAACTTGAACACATGTAAGTAAAGCATAACGCGACAACGCATGCAATGTGTATAGAAACTTGGAATATGGTAAGGACCAGTTATTCATGATGTTGAAATGCCAAGCACTGTAACATGGTATAATTGAAGCGATTTGTGGAATTCACAAGATACGAAAAGGATATGAGAAGGGACGTTCCTTGCGCGTACCGAGCATCGCTCATAGAAGACACGGCTTGAGGTCAACTCGAAGGCCTACTAATGTTCCGAAAGTGTACTTCCTTGCACTGTCTCAAGTAATGAAGGCGCCAAACCACATAGTTGACCCGAACAAGGGCGCAGGAGGTGCATTGACCACAAGGGGAGGTTACCAGTATCAATTCCAATACTTTGCTGCCCTGCTCTTCTTTTTTCTTTACTTTCCTTTTTACTAATAGTTTAAACACATTGCACTGCCTTAGGCAGGTTTTACCTTTTCAAAAATGTGTATTTTGCAAAACACATGAGGGAAATGAAACAACCATTTTGTTCAAAATGATGTTACATTTGTGCTTCCTATGCATCGCATCACATGGTATCACATAACAATGTAAATGAAATTGAACTTGGTTTGAAAATTGAGCACTCGCATCGTAATAATCAGGTAGTAAACTGACTTACAACTCGATAAGCAAAGCAAGGAAACTCGATAAGCTAGCCAAGTGCGAGTACAACTCGACAAGCAACAAAGACTTGAAAAGAGTGAAATACAACTCGATAAGCAAATTTATAACAACTCGATAAGCAAATGGGCGTGACGCCGCAAAATCCATCATTGGAGGGCCTTGGAAGTGGTGGCATTCTCCAAATTCTCAGCATGTTTCAACATATAAACAGCTTAGGGAGCAAAGAGGAAGACCACCGGCTGCGGGAGAAAGCCACCAGCCTCAAGAAACGGCCATCGGCCAGAATCTTTGATCTATCGGCCAAAAGTGGTGGTCGGTTGGCACTATATTTGGCCGGCCGACCATGAATGAAAGAATCACCAGAATGTTGACACCTATCCTCCACTCAATCTTATCCCCTACAAAAGGCCCCAGCTTCGTAGTTCTACTCAATTCAACACTGATTTGCTCGAAATGGAGGGATTTCTTGCGTAGAATCTCTCGTCCTGGATTAACAACTTGGATGGCTCGGAAAAGCTGAATTTCTGGGGTTTCGGCATAAATGCACTATTCACTCTGAGTCGCACTCCGCTGCACTTTCCGTTTCTTCATGCCGCAGCGAGGTTTTGGAACCCGGTGACTCATGTCTTTAGATTTAGCGGGCAAGAGGTATGCCCTACCTTCGAAGATTTTCAAGCTTTAATGGAATCTGAGCGTGACGAGGAGATCTTACCCCAGCTTAACTTTGGTCATGTTCAGACCTTAGGGCGAATGTGTGGACTCACTACGTATGACGCTCGATTTCTGATTTGTGACGGAATGCTAGATATTCCGAGTTTGATTCATCAGTTTTCGGATACCGATGACCGCAGCGACCATCATTGGCAAGGCTTCCGGCGACATGCCCTCTGTTTGTGCATGCTATCTCATTTTCTGTTTTCCTCAGGCTCCAGGGGATCTAGCGTCCAATTGATCGAGGTTGCCCTAGGCTTGAAGGAGGACAAGAGCTGCATTGCCATGACTCTGGCAGAGACGTTGATGGGCTTAGACGCCTTTTATCATTGAGAGACGACCAGATTTGCGAGGAGTCCACTACTGCTGCAGGTAATGTTTCCCACCCAATCTTACATATGTATTGCTCATGTCACTCGACCCTCAAGCTCGGTTTTTCTCACAAAATCCCTTTTCTCACTTTTCTCTCATCGTACTTCTCTCTATTCTTTATTCTCTCATTTTTCATCCCTTCCCAGGTGTGGTTGATGGACAAGTTGCAGGTTGTGGACTCTTGCCCAGCATATTCAGCTCACGGCTACTTCTTCAGGCAACGTCTAGTTGACGCCCTTGATGAGGGTTGGTGGTTCGACTGGATGTGCAATTTATCTGCCGACGTCATTGCTTGGCGGTGCCCTTGGCTCAATCTACCGGTAATGGGCTACAGCATGTCCTGGCAGACTGGGATTCAGTTGATCGGGTTTACTCACTGTGTGTTCTATTTCCCATTTCGGTTCCGACGCTAGTTCGGCCATGACCAGATTTGCCCCGCAGAGGGGATAGAATATCCAGCTACCTTTCCGTTTCGAGGTGCGCAGCTTGTTCGGCAGGCCACAATGTGGAGGACAAGAGAACTCCTAGCCCCCGCTCCTACTTTCAGTTGCACTTTGTCTGATGAGTGCTTGGATTGGCTCAATGAAGAGGCACAGGAAGGGCCTACTTTAGCATCAGAGGCTTCAACCAGCTCTGGGAGGGGGCACAGGAACACCTGACTTGACTATGCCCCAGATTTATTGCTTTATTTAGTACTTGCACGTTTTCCTTATGAATGTAATAAAAAAGCAACTTCAATTTGTATGCAAGAGCAGGAGGACTCTGTACTGAAATCAATGAACTTTGAAGGTTGTGGTACTGAAAATTTCCCATTTTGGTCTAGAGATGGTCTTAGTTGTAAAAAGATTAATTTGAACAAAGTCAACTTTTATCAAAACTTTTCAAAACTATTTTCGATATGGATCAGAATTGGACACGCCTGAGATCTGTCACTGAGACGCACAAACCCCGGATCCCAACAACTGGAAAGTTGCCCCTAGTCTGAATAGTACCGCAGCACTGCATGGCAACGGAAAGTTGCCCCTAGTCTGAAAAACACTGTACCGGAGATCATGACCTAACTCTTGAATGCTGAATAGACGAAGATGACCGAGATGGTCAAATGGACAAAGCTGATCGGGGAAAATTTTATGGCTGAACTTCAAGATGAAGCTGCCTACGTATCCTAAAGATGGGAATCAAGCCTTACGTAGTTCAGGCTTAGGTTCACTCGAGTATTTTCACTCTCCTTTTACGCTCTAATTTTTGCCAAGGCCGCCCTTTGCGGGTTTTCAACCTTGCGAGCTCGGTTTTTGTAATTTCAAATTTTCTATGCTCTAACTTTTGCTTAGGTCGCCCTTTCGGGTTTTCGGCCTAGCGAATCTCTCAGGGATAATATTTCTTCAACTTGTCCATGTTGATCGGTTGGGAGAACTCTAGGCCATCTAGGTCCATCAAAACGACAGCTCCACCTGACCAGATTGACTTGATGATGTAGGGACCAGTCCAATTAGGTCTGAACTTGCCCCTTGGGTCGTGGATGGGAGCTCAGTTGTCCTTAAGCACCAAATCTCCTTCCTTTAGATTCCTAGACTTAACTTTCTTGTTGAAAGCCTGGACAATTCTGCGCTGATAACCTTGAACATGGTACAGTGCTTTCAGTCTTCTCTCATCAAAGAGCATGAGTTCCTCGAACCTGCTCTGCTGCCAATCTGTTTCGACTATTTGACACTCAGCCAATACTCGCAAAGACGGAACCTCAATTTCGATAGGTAGAATGGCCTCCATCCCATAAACCAATGAATATGGAGTCACCCCAGTAGAAGTTCTAATTGAAGTCCGGTAGCCCCACAGAGCAAATGACAACTTATCTGGCCAATCCCGGTAGGTTTCCACCATCTTCTACAGTATGTGCTTGCTGTTCTTGTTGGCGGCCTCAACTGCTCCGTTGGTCTGCGGCCGGTATGTGGACGACTTATGAAAAGCCACATTGTATTTCTTTAACAAATCAATCACCTCCTTCTTGAAATGGGAACCATTGTCTAAAATAATCTCGTTTGGGACCCCATAGCGGCAGATGATGTTGTTTCTGATGAATTTCGCAGCATGTGAAGCCTTCAACACTGCATAAGATTGGGCCTCGACCCACTTCGTAAAGTAATCTATCGCGACCAGAATGAACTTATGCCCATTTGACCCCTTCGGAGTAACAGCCCCGATCACATCGATTCCCCAAACTGAAAATGGCCATGGCGAAGTCATATTGTACAGCTTCGACGGCAGAATGTTCATGCGATTTGCATGGATCTGGCATTTGTGGCATCGCCAAACAAAGCCGATACAATCCTCCTCCATGGTGGACCAGTAGTAACCCTGTCTGAGGATCTTCTGCACTAGCATTACCCCATTCATATGTGCCCCACATTCTCCTCCGTGGATGGCCTCCATCAGGCGCTTTGATTCCTCAGCTTCTACACACAGCTTATGCATTCCTAGATTACCTCTCTTATATAATTTACCTCCGCAGATGATGAACTGAACGGCCATTCTTCTGATTGCCCTTTTATCCTTGGTATTTACCCCTGGCGGGTATGCTTCCTTCTCCAAGAAATTCCAAATGTCGTAATACCAGGGGTTTTCGTCTTGAACCTCATCTATAGCAGCAATTGACTCGTATGCTGGCGCAAATTTCTGGTCAGTGATGACGGGACGCATCTGGACTCCGGACGGGATGTCTATCATGGAAGATAGAGTTGCTAAAGAATCTGCGAACCTGTTGTTCTCTCTTAGTAGATGAGCAAAATTTAGCTTCTCAAACCGAGGAATTAACAAGTCCAAGGTCCGGTGATACATCATCATCTTTTCTTCTTTGACTTTCCAGTCTCCTTTTGCTTGAGACACAACAAGGTTCGAGTCCCCGATGACGTCCAACCGTCTTGCCCCTAGTTCCAGGGCTGCTTCTAGACTAGCAATGCATGCCTCATATTCTGCTTCATTGTTCGAGACTTTGAACCGGAGTTTGAAGGCTAGAGGAACACGGGAGTTGTCGGGCGCTATCAACAACACTTCTATCCCATACCCATACTGGTTTGACGCTCCGTCAAAATACATCGTCCAAGTTTCATCTTCGATGTGCCAAATGGCCTCGTCTGGGAATAAGTACTCAACTGCTTCACCCCTTTCCACTGGATGATCGGCTAAGAACTCTGCCATTGCTCTTCCCTTGACTGACTTGCGCGTCACATATTTTAGATCGAATTCGGAAAGCAACAGCAACCAACGAGCTAGCCTACCCGTAAGTGCCGGTTTCTTGAAAAGATATTTGATGGGATCGAGTCGTGAAACCAACATCACGGAGTGAGCTAATAGGTAGTGCCGCAGCTTCCTGGTAGCCCATACCAAAGCTAAGCAAGCCTTCTCCAACGGTGTGTAGTGAGTCTCATACTCTAGCATCTTCTTGCTTAGATAGTAGATGGCTCTTTCCACTTTGTCCTTTGATTCTTGCGCAAGCATGCTACCCATTGTGGTCTCGGTTACTGAAAGATACAATATCAACGGTCTCCTCGGCTCTGGTGGTGACAACACAGGCGGGTTCTGTAAGTATTCCTTGATCTGTTCAAAAGCAGCTTGGCATCGGCCGTCCCATTAGAATTTCTTTCCTTTCTTCAGGAGACCAAAAAGTGGTTCACAAGTCAAGGTTAATTTTGAGATAAACCGTCTTATGAATTGCACTTTACCCAGAAAGCCTCACACCTCCTTTTCAGTCCTTGGTGGTGGCATTTCTAGGATGGCCTTGATTTTGAAAGGGTCGACTTCGATGCCCCTCTGTGTAATCAGAAACCCTAGCATTTTTCCCGCCGTAACACCGAACGTATACTTCTGAGGATTCAGTCGCAGCCGGAATTCTCTGATCCTTTGGAAGAACTTTTGCAAGGCGATGTAGTGGCCCTCCCTTTCTTTGGACTTGACAATCATGTCGTCCACGTACACCTCCACCTCTTTGTGGATCATGTCATGCAATATCGTGGTCGCGGCCTATTGATATGTAGCTCCAGCATTCTTCAACCCAAACGGCATCACTCTGTAGCAGTATGTCCCCCATGGGGTGGTGAAGACAGTTTTTTCTTGGTCTTCTGGTGCCATCACTATCTGATTGTAGCTTGAGAAGCCATCCATAAATGAAAGCAAAGCATGCCCCGCTGTGAAATCTACCAACTCATCAATATGTGGCAAGGGGAAGTCGTCCTTTGGACTAGCTCTATTCAAATCCCTGAAGTCCACGCATACTCAGATCCTGCCATCTTTCTTCGGCACTGGAACAATGTTGGCCAACCAAGTCAGGTATTCGGATACCAGCAGGAAGCCTGCATCGATTTGCTTGGTGACCTCTTCCTTAATCTTGATGGCCCAGTCCGGAAGAATCCTTCTGAGTTTCTGTTTGATAGGTCAAGCCTCAGGGTCAAGAGGGATCCGGTGCTGTACAATCTCAGGATCGATTCCAGGCATGTCTTCGTAGGACCAGGTGAAAACATCTTTGAAACCTTTTAATAAAGCGACTAAGCGCTCGCGTTCCTTTGAAGACAACGTGGACCCGATCTGGACCATCCGCGGGTCCTTCTCAGTATCAATATTCACAGTAGTGATTTCATCAACTAAAGGTTTAACAAATCTTTGCTGCTCTTGATCAATTAATCGTTGCAAAACCGGAGGAATTTCTTCCTCGTTGTTTTCGTCAAAATTTTGAAAGTCTTGATTTAAGCAATATATCAAAGGCACAAAAAAGTACTCGGAAACCACATCCACATTATTCTCATTAAGTACTTCCAAACCGTCCAATTCTTCTATTACAACAGACTCAAAGGAGAAAGAAAAAGACGACCTAGACAGGACTGTGGCATCTGGGTTATCACCCCCAGGAATACCGGACTCAGACTCAGTTGAGCTGGAACCTGATTCCGACTCACAAGACTCGGTGGAATCAGATTCCGGCTCACTACCTGACCTAGTGCTGCTTGATAAAAATCCCTCTTTGTATTGCCAAACGAAAGAGGGTGCGATGGATGGATCCAAAATAGATGATGGTAGGCCCGCAGCCGTTTCATTCCCGATCATAGACACCGAAAAGTTATCCCCCAAGCACTTCTGTTCGATCGGAGGATCTGAAAGTAGACAAGCCAGTGCTATCCCCATTTCAAGTTTGGTGTCTTCAGACTCCATTTCCCTACTATGCTCAGCCTCGACTGTCGGGTCTGTCTGCTCTTCGGCAACATCGTCCCCAAGTAATTGTAGGTCAAAGAAAATCTCGAATCCCGGTATGTGCTTCCTTTCCGCGTTCAGCCACGGCTCTGGAAAACCACAAAATGGAAAATCTTCCCCCTCCCGGATGAAGCGTCCGTTTAGGGTACCCTGGATGGGCTGGTGCACCAACTCAAAAGGCTTCCCCATCTGTTTCGCTCTGGCTCTTCCAGCCATTTCCTTTCCTTTCCTTTCCTTACCCAATCCTCCTTGGTGGGCAGATAACCCAAGCCAAAGGTATGAGGGTTATGTGGCACTTCGGCCAATGCTGTGACGCCCTTCCGGCCGCTCCTTCCTAACCCCATCCCGGGGATGTGTTGGAGTTTGTTCATGAAGTATACCGCTTGAGCACTGACATATATCCCCTCGTTAGCAGCCATGATGTTTTGTACAACCCGAGCCTCAGCAAGGGTGAAACCTGATATAAACACGTCCTCCATGCCGTGCTCAATTTCTAAGACTGGTGTAGATACCTCTGGAGGTGGGTGGATCGATGAATTTTCGAAAACAATGGCTACTCCTTTTTCATAGGGGTATTTCACCATCTGATGTAGAGTGAACGAGACAGCCTTCACTCGATGCAGCCACGGCCTCCCCAAAAGTAAGTTGAAAGTTGCCGGCACTTCTAAGACATGGAAATCTATCTCATGCTATCCTGGCCCAACTTTAGTCTGAATTTTCACCGTCCCCATGACCTCTCTACTTGTGTTATCGTATGCCCGAATCACCTGGGCTGTTGGCACAAAGTCCGCGATCTTCAAGCCAATTGCATAGGCAGTCCTTGCTGGACATACATTGATGGCGGACCCTGTGTCGACAAGCACCACGGGTATCCATTTGTTTCTGCACTCCACGGAGATGTAGAGTGGCTTGTTGTGGTTCCCACCCTCAGGTGGCAGTTCTTTGTTAGAAAAGGTCAACATCGGGGTAGCTCTTCCCGAAAAAACTAAGCCTACTAGCTGTTCTGGCGTAGTTTCTATCGAAAGCTTTGCCTTGTCCATGGCTGATAGGATAGCCTGTCTGTGCACTCGTGATGCCATAAGTAGTCCCCAGATGGAGATGTTTGCTTGTATCTTTTTTAACTGCTTTAGTACAGCCTCTTCTTCGACTTGCTTCTTTTTCTGTCTCTCAGCTTCCTTATCTTTCCCAGATGCCTCCGGTTGGTCTAGGTGCGGGGGCTTGAAATACCGTCCGCTTCTCGTCATGTGGTCGACTTCTCCAAGGTACCAGGTGTCATCGGGTTGGTTGCTCCCCCAATCTTCGTCTGTGTGGGCAAGACATAGATCATCGTCCTCCCACCACATTCCATCAGCAGCCGACAGACACCTGTCCGGCTCTGGTATGACCATTCTCGTACTCGCGGTACCTTTCATCCCCATGCTCGCAGCATTCCCTGTTCCTGGGCACAGAGCAGTTTCAGTCCCCACATGGGCCTTTGCCTTTCTGATTCTCGCGGGATCTTCAAATCTTTCCTGTTCCGACCGTATCAACACAGCTGGCTGCTCAATAATTCCTGTATTCAGAATACTCTAATCCCGAGCGAAATTCTTAACACCGGTGCTCCCCGGCAACGCATTCTGATTTCTGACTCCCTCGACTGTCATCGACATTCGTGCCCCTGCCAGACCCTGTCCTGGTTGGAACTCTTCCACCACATCCGGTTGATCATCCAACCACCCAGTAGCCTCTGCTGATTCCTCATAATCAAACCAGTTGACTGCTGCGCCCTCTGGATCTTGGTTACTGTAAAACTGGATATTGGCAAGGTCTTCTTCCACAGCCCTTAAATCATCTGTTCCCCGTCCCAGACTATCCCCTTGGATCACACACAGTTCTCCCCCTATTGGCAATTCCATATCTGGCCCATCCTGGCCTATTGATGAAATGTAGTCACCCGGACTATATGTCTTCTCAACACGACTCCCAGATTCTGCTGACTCTGACTCAACAACCTTCTTCTCCTTTGGGATCTACTCTCTCCTGTTCTCGATAGTCACTACTGTTGGCTTAGGTTGGGTCATGGAGATGTCCATCATGCACAAGTCGGTGTAGTCGGAAAAGAATACCTCCGGCTTAGGCAGGTGGGAAGGAGTGATATAGATGCTAGGATCGTAAGGCATGACCCCAGTTTGGATGAAGTTGATCCTTTTAGGCGATGGAGCTTGGTTATGTCTGGGGAGAGGGTTTGTTGTAACATTGGGTTTCGCAGGAGGCAGAATCACCCCATTATCGATGAGATCTTGAATCTCATGATGTAGTCGGAAGCACAGATCGGTGTCATGACCGTGCTGTTGGTGAAATGCACAATATTTGGCTGGGTTGTGGGTAGGGGGAAGTCTTTCTGGTAAGGGTCGCGGTTCTAGGGGCTTCAAATGCCCTTTTCTGATTAAAACACCCAGAGCTTTGGATAAGGGCATATACAGTGGAGCGAAGGTTCTTGTGTTTTTGGGTGGGTATTTGGCTGTTTGGGTATGGCTTCCGGACGCGCCGGAGAATGGCGCAGCTGCCATGGTTTTTGGAGGGGGGTTGGTGGTGACCATGCTCACTTCGGAGGCTCTTGTAGTTGCAGTTCCACTCGGGCCTGCATTAGTGTTGTGGTTGAAAGTTCTTCGGGGTTGTTCCCTATCATTATCAATTAAGCCTTGCTTTAAGGCATCCTCAATCTGCACCCCCATTTCATGTAGATCAGAAAAGGTAGGGAAGGGGAGTACAATCATCTTTTGCATCAACTTCGGCTGAAGATTGCGCACAATCATCCGAATTTGGTCTTTGTCTGTAGGCCTTAGGGTCATCATCGAAGCCTTGGCCCTCCATCTAGTCACGAATTCTGAGAAACTCTCTTTAGGCTCTTGCCTTGTTGTCTCGAGATCACGGGTTGTAATCTCGATTTGTGTATTGTATGAGTATTGCGTAATGAAGGCCTCGGCCATCTCGTCCCAGTTTCTCTTGACATCATCTTCTAATTTGGCATACCATATAGCCGCCACACCCGACAGAGTTCGGCCGAACAGAGACAGCTTCTGAAGTCTGCTGAGGCCCATTGGCCTTAAGATGTCTGAAAACAATCTCAGGTGCACCATGGGGTCCCTGGACCCATCAAATCGATCAATGTACGGCATTTTGAATCTATCAAGTAGCGTCACAGCTGCGTCGGTATATCCATCTTCGATGTCAGGGATGGTCTTGACTCCCTGGGATCTCTTGAACAACTTTTCGAGCTTGCTCAACTTTAATGTTGTGGGATCTGTCTCGACCTCAAAGGGAGAGTCTGGTAGGTTGGTGGGTGTTTTGGATAACTGGGGTTGGATTTGGGGTAGGATCGAGGGTAGAGGTGGTCCCGTGGGAATGTCCGCATCATTCTGAACATTAGTTGTTTCCCCGGGGGTTGGAATTCCTGGCGGGAGAGGAACTTGCTGCGAAGCAGATGCTCCGGTTTGCTGCTGTAACCTTACGATTAACTCAGCTTGTTCATTCATAACCGTGGCCTGCTGCTTGGCGAACTCTGCTTGTCAGACAGCATCCTGCTGCATCATTTTCATACTCTCTTGGAGCTGGCGCACCATCTCCTCTAAATTGGCTATACTTTCTACTCTGACTGAATTATCGGTATATGTTCCCTTTCTGTGGGAGAAGCACAATCCTGATCCCTACTGTACACAGGTGGGGTAGACAAAGCCCTCTGTACTGACTGTTGAACTGAGGCCCTCTGTCTAGCTGTCCTCCGTCTAGTAACCAGGGGTAGAGAGTGGCACACTGGTTGTCCGTCTACCAGATCCTCAGATCGATGGAGTCGACGACCTCTAATCCAGAGTGCTTGGGGAATATCTACTGGGTCAGAAGCAATTGTGCTCAACTACCTAGTAAAAAGATAAATAAAGCATATAAATAAACAGACAATTGGACAGCGTAACAACGTAAAATAAACTTAACACACAGCTAGGTATCACAACAAATTGCCAACAAGCTGAATGTACTGTTCCTTAATCACTGATCACTGTTTCCAAATCGTTGCCCCAAAGTCTGAATCCGATACCCATAGATGACTGATTCCCAAAAACACTGATGCCCGCAGGCCTGACACTCAGACTTGAGAACTGATATGTGTGCTCCCTGCATAGATACACTCTAAAAACACGTAGCAAGTAAAAGAGAGCCAAAACACCCCTAAGTTGGGGTAGGGTTTCCCTGTCCTATTTTTGTCAGGAGCTAGGGTTTCACTATGCACGCAGCAGTTTTCAAACAACCTAACATCGGGTAAACAACCTGTCCTAGTTTGGAATAGTCACTATGGATTTTGATATGCACTAGGTCGAATGGTCGAAAAGGGTGCCCCGGTAAAATCGGGGTTTGTGTTCCCATACTATCAGAGCCCATAACCGGTTAGCCTTATGGTCATGCCTTGACAAGACAAGCCTCCGGCAAACCGTTCAGGAATGGCAGATGGCAAACACGGTGTCCTAGGCGCACCAATGCACATGCAATGCAAAGAAACACATAAGTGCAGTCAAAACAAGATATCATGAGTTCGAGTCAAGTTCTCTATTATCCCCAGCAGAGTCGTCAGAAACTGTAGACGTCCCAGAACGTCCCGAGAGGAATGAGTCCCGTTCTGTTCATTTGGGCTCACTACAAGTTCGGACTCTCAAATTGTCACGGTTCTAAATCTGAACCAAAGAGTCCAAATCTGGCAAATCATTTTGAGAAAACAGATTTTGAAAGAAGTGCCAAACATGGACTGCTTTGCCAGATACAGAGTCGCCACCTAAATGTTTTATTTTGGAGAAATTTTAGAAACCCTGACTCGTTGCCTAAGGCCACGTGTCCGTCATCACCAAAGTTGCCTTGGCTCGGGAACTTGGGTACGATTGGGGAAGGTCACTTCGTGAGCACCCCCGCTCGCCCGGTCAAAGATCGGCCTCTACTAACCATGATATCTAGTTTTGAAAACTTTATGCGTTCTTATTCCGGTTCTTAGCCTAGATTTACTATGTGATGCACACAGCATACAAGTATAGACTGGATCGTCTGAATTGGAACAAAACATTTCATGTTTATTTTTGAAAGTGGTTTGATGGTGCTACCCGCAAGTAGGCTAAGACGTGGATTTGCCACCCTTGGGTGGGCTTAGAAAAACATGATTTTGCCACTATCTAGTGGGCTTAAAACTCACAGTCAATGCATTCATTCCAATTCAAATAATCCAACCTTCACCTACAGGCATTCAGGCAGTTATATCACATAAGCATATAGCCTCATGGTAAGCATGCTATCATGGCAGTCACTCACACACATGCAAGGATGCTAAAGCATAAACACTTACCGAGTACTCCAAGCCAAAACAAAAGTTATGTTAGAAATCCATGCATGATCCTAATTATACAGAAATGCCTAATGCAACACATACAAAATACAACTAAGATAGGCTCGGCTATTCTAAAGATGACATGTGAAATGCTACAACTAACATGTATTCAACTTGGAATTGTGATACAAATGCAGTTAGTATGATGCGCCGAGCCCGGTGCATGCAAGACAGATGAATGAATGAAAACATGCTATCATACTGTATGCTAATTGAAACATACCCTAATCTAACCATCATAAGCTGATAAATAAAAGGGAGAAAGACGTGGGGTTGGAAGACATATATCACACACACGCACACTTATTACAACATTGCCCTCGCGCAGAGGGTCCGAATAAATAATACAGTCCCAAATGAATAAATAATACAGTCCCAAATAAATACAGAATCCTAATTAATTAGCAAATTAATCTAGGAGAGCAGTAAATTGCACGCAAATCCGTGGACCACCTCAGCTCTGTTCCGAATGATGGATGATGCATGCTCGGGTTGCCTTGTGCGGAGAATCCCTTGTGATGCCCCGGTTTGTCTCTGTTTGTAATTATTCTTGGGATGCGTGCCAGGCTCTGGAAGGTTACTGATTTTTGATTTGCTGCAACAGAGAGCAACAAAGGGGCATGGCAAAGTATTTTCACATATGTATGCATGACTACTCTTCAGGGAGTGTAGTCCTCGATCCTCGTGCCACCAATCATGCATCTCGATGCATGATGGCCGAGAAGTCGAATTGCATGACTCAATATGAAATGAATACACATATGGACACAATAAGGCCTAGACTCCATCATAGATAATCCGGTGTGTCGACGACCGGGAATTGAGACACGTTCCGTCACTCGGAGTACGAAACGTCCCTCGTTTCCCGTGCTTGGGCTAACTCCTATCCCAAACACTATGCAATATGCATGATATGCATGAATGCAACCCTAACGTGCAACCTAGCATACACAATGCTATGAAATGGCATACACAATGCACGATGTAACATGACATACACAATGTTCTAAAATACAACCTAGCATACGCAATGCTACGAAATGGCATACACAATGCATAATGGACTTACACCAGCATGAGTGGACCTCAGCCACACTCACATCAGTAGCCATTAGGTGAAAATGAGACTCTCGAAATGCATGCACGCATGCACGCAAATCGAGGACCAAACCTAAGGCATAACATGTAACTCTAACAAGGCATGGCAAGGGATGCAAGATGGCAAGCAAACTAATAAATTCCAGCACTGAAATATGATGCTAAACAGCCCCGAAACATGGAAAAATGGCACCCGATGCATGAGATGAAACCCGAAACTCGAAACTAGGCACATGGAATGACTTATAGCTATACAAAGCATGCATTATTTGACCATGAAGCATGAAGACAGAGCCAAGGCAGTCCCAAAACATGAACATTTTCAGTTCAAAGCATGGCCAAAAGATGCTAGCATGGTGGACAAAATAGCATGCAATATTGACTAGTAATCATGGTTTACATGGCAAGTATATGAAGAAAATGTAATCTCACCAAACCAGAAAAAATCAGTGAATAAATCATGTGAAAATAGGTCCAAATAACCACTGATATGCAATCACGGAATGCAAAAATAATGAGTTACTTTGGAGGGCCATGCAAGGAGTTATTAAGCACATGCAAGGTAGTCATTTAGCATGGCATAAAAAACTATGAAAATCAAATATGGTAGTCCTAAAACTCACCAAATTGACCCTGGAAAGTGACTTCAAAGCATGCAAGATAGGGCCTCTTTGGAAGGCCAAAAAGGCCACCAAACAAGAGAATGAGAGAGGGGGTCACCCCCCTCTAATCTTGGCTCTCAAAATAGTGTTCCAGCCACTGAAAATCCACTGGATTTCGGTGGCTAGAAGGCCAAACAAAGCATGCAATTGGGGCTTAGGTGTAAGGCTCAAAACAAGGGACAATCAAGCATACAAGGAAGCATGTGGCCTCAAATAAAATAATGCCCTTAATAAAACATGAAGATGATGTCAAAACAAGCCTTTTCCAGTTTATAACAACTCTCAAAAATGAACATAAATAGGGCTAATCTATCATGCAAAAATGGCCCTAAAAGAGAGAATAGAGACAAGGGACAGAAGCTGGCCCCCAACAGTGAAGAGCCCTTCAACAAAGTTGAAGAGGGGCTCAAGATGAAGCACTTTACAGTTTACATCAAGTCTCGAAAATGAACAAAAGTGAGGCTAAATCAGCATGCAAGAAAAAGGCCTAAAAGAAGGATAAAGAGGCAAGTGGTAGCATCTGACCTCAAATAGAGGAGAGCCCTTCAACAAAGTTGAAGAGAGGCTCAAAAAAGGATATTTCACAGTTTATGACCAAGTCCAAAACAGCTCACAAATAAGCCTAAAATATCATGCAAAAATAGGCCTAAAAGAGAGTTTAAACACAAAGGGGAAGGAGGAGACCTCAAACAGCAAGAGGTCCTTGATCAAACATGAAAAGGAGCTCAAAATATGACTATTTACAGTTCAGGTTGGAGCCCAAAAATGTATGCAACAAAGGCTAAGATTGCATGCAAAATAGAGCAAAAAAAGAGAGAAATGAGGCTCACCCTTGTAGTCCAAACTTCCAGTAGCTTTTAGTCCGAGAAATGGTGTTCCTAAGCTCTGAAAAACAGCCTCAAGTTGCTGGAATAGAGTATGGAGGTTGTAGGCTATGAGTGGTAGTGTAAAAGGGGCAAGAACCTTAGGGTTTGAAGGGTTTGGAAGACAGAGATAGGGAGAGAGCTGAGAATTTTAGAGAGAGGAAATTTTTTTCTCCAAGTTGTATCTCTCCTTTTCTTGTTCTTGTAAGAGAGCTTGATTGATATAGAAATATATCAATCTGTAGCTCCTCAGAACTCCCAGCTGCCAGCTGTCTATAGAGATATCTGTTGAAAACCACACTTGGCCGGCCGGCCATCAAAGTGGTCGACCGGCAGTCAAATTGGCCGGCCGGCCATCACATTTGGCCGATTGAAAATCAAGGTGGCCGGTGGGCAGGAGACTTGGTCGACAGGCTACCCCCTTCCCTCAGGAACACATCCACAAGCTCTTGGTGCAAAACCAGACACAAAGCAGTCGAGCCGAGAGATTCTGAGGCAAGGCATGCAGCCGAGGCCTTCGGGAACTCAAGACGAACACAAACAAGGATGATCACCGAGTGTTCAAACGGTGACGTCCAAGTCATGAGGACGGTCAAAAATGGGGTGTCTACAACAGGCATTCAGGCAGTTATATCACATAAGCAGCTAGCCTCATGGTAATTATGCTATCATGGCAACATTCACACACATGTGGCATGCTAAAGCATAAAAGCTTACCTAATAGTCCAAGCCAAAACAGAAACCAATTAGTAATAATGTGCATGATCCTAGTTCATGTTAAGATGGCTAATGCAACACATGCAAAATACAACTAAGATAGGCTCGGCTAATCTACAATGACATGTGAGATGCTACAACTAACACGTATTCACTTTGGAATTGAAGTACAAATGCAGTTAGAATGATGCGCCGAGCCTGGTGCATGCAAAACGAATGAATGGATGCAAACATGCTATCATACTGTATGCTAATTGAAACATGCCCTAGACTAACCATCGAAAGCTAGTAAATAAAAGGGAAGAAGGACGTGGGGTTGGAAGACATGCACACACTCACGCACACTTGTTACACAATTGCCCTCGCTCGGAGGGTCCGAATAAATATTACAGTCCAAATAAATAATACTAAATTAATTATTACAGAATTTCTAATTAATTAATAAATTAAATGCAGAAAGAAGGTGGCCACAGTCCCGTCTCGGGATGCGCAAATGATGCATGCTTGACTCGCCCCTGCTCAGAAACTCGCTGCCATAGCACTGTTGCCTCTGTTAACACTGCCTTGCCCCTCTGAAAATTGTGAAAGTCCCCAGAACTGCTCCTAGAGTGTCGTGGAATGTTACTGGCCAAAAGAATATGCTACCGGCCATGGGAATACTCTCATCGGCTAAATATTGTGCTCTCGGCCAAACATTCTTTGCCGGTCGGCACTCAACACTGCCGGCCGGCCAAATCTTCTTGCTGAAACCTGCAGTCGACAGCAGCAGAGGGCAAGCAGTGTATGGCATGGAATTTTTAAGTAAATGTATGCATGGACACACTCCCTATCATGCAATGAACTCCAGGGAGCATGGTCCTCGACCCTCGGGCCATCAATCGTGCATTTCGATGCATGATGGCCTAAGAGGCCAAGTTTGCAACTTGATGTAAATGCATGCAACAAACAAATGGGTGCCAATACCCTATCATATTGAGATCAAGGACATCAGCGACCGAGGATTGAGACGTGTTACGTCACCTTGAGTACGAACACTCCTCAATCTTCGCGCTTTGCTTGACACCCTAAACCAAGCAATGTAATGATGCCAATCATGCAAAATAAGCATGCGAACTAATGAGCCTAAGACTAAGGTATGAAAGGCAGCTTTCAAGGGCACTCACAAGATGGCAAACATGGATGCTAGGCTAACATATTAAGCTCTGAAAATGCATAGAGGAAGATGCCAAATCAACCATGTCATGCAAGCAAGGCATGCAACAATGATCCAAACTTGAAGCCAACCAAGAGGGGTCAAACTGTGGCCATGTTAACCAAACCCCAATGGACCAAAATGACCTAAAACAGTCCTAGAGGACTCCAAAACAGGGCTGGGACATGCATGGAATAGGGCCCAAAAAAAAACATGCTACGAAATGGGCATCAAAACAAAGGCATTCAAGGTCACCAAAAGGGCATTACTCTATACCTCCCCCCACCAAACATGGCATGGACTTTCCAACCAAAAACAGAGTTTTAATGCATCAAAATACACCCTAAAACCTACATGAATGGCAGCCTAAGGACTCAAACACATAGGCATGCACAAGGACTCAAACATGGAGCGTAAGACCACATCTCCTCAAGTCATTGAAAGGATAACAAATGCAAGCATGTAAGCACAAAACATGGTCTGAAATGTCATAATAAGTGAGTCCAAATCACTGAAATAGCCAAGGTAATGCATGCCAATGACTCACACACCCGATGCCAACATGTCAGAATGCAAAGAGACTATACAAAGCATGAAAGGCATGACCAAATCAACACCCAACAGACCTTAAGCATGGAAAATTATGACCAAAAACTTCACAAAGCTAGGCAAAAAAATACAAGCATGATGGTCTAATGGCAAGATGCATTTCTAGGCACAATGGGAGAATACAAAGCAAACGTATTATGCATGCAAAGGGTCAACAAACCAACATGGGACAGAGGTATAATATGACCAAGAAACACCCAAAAACCTCTGAAATGGAGCCAAAGACAACTAGGCATGCATGCTACCTTTATAAGCCTTAAACGCAAGCAAAAGAGACAAAAGGGGAGAGGGGTGCCCCTCCCCTACGCAAGACCTCAAAACCTCTTTTTCACCACTGAAAATCCACTGGATTTCAGTGGTGAGAAGGCCAATGCACAAAAGGTTCAAAGCTCAATCAAAGAGGGGACAAAAGGGGCCAAACAAGGCCTAAGAGGGAGAGGTCGACCCCCAACACCAAAGTGACCTTAATGAAAGGTCTTAAGCATAAAAATACAAGACTTTTTTCAGTTATACACAAAGTCTAAAACAGTAAGCAAGATAGGCTAAAGGCTAGCGCAAGATTGGGGAATATAAAGTAAGTAATGTTACCCTTGAACAACCCTTGAAGAACAGCAAGCTCAGGCCCCTTCTTATGATCAAAATAAGCTCAAAGCTTCAAGAACAAACCCTCAAGGCCTCCCAAGTCAAAGTATGGTGTAATAGTGTGTGTTTTAGTGCAATACTATGAACTAAACACACTTTTGGGCTATAAAACACACACAAAATGAAGAGAGAGAGGGAGATATAGAGAGAGAGAGAGAGGGTGTATATCAGATATATATCTATATCTTGCTCTGGTTTTTTGCTCAACCAAGACAAAGGAAGGGGAGGCTCCTTATATAGACAATGGAAAAGGTTAAGCTTCCAAGGGAAGCTAACAAAAGGGTCAAGGCTTCGTAAAGAAGCCAAGGCAAAAGGGCCAAGGCTTCCTTAGGAAGCTGGGACAGGTGTCCAAGCTTCTTGAGGAAGCTAAGACAAAGGTCCAAGCTTCCACAAGAAGCTAGACCAAAAAGGTGCAAAAGGGGCAAAACAGCCACACTCGTGCATGGAGAGAAGGGTCCGTGCATTCCAGCTGGCACAACTGGCTTGCACCATGCCTGAAAAAGGAAAAAATGTGGCACCAGCCAGAAAAGGAGGCCATCGGCCAAACAGATGGTCGGCCGACCACACCAAGTGTCGACCGGCTAATAGTATATTTCACCAATGGCTGGTAGCAATAATACACGGCCGATGGCCTCAATCCAAGGCCAGTGGGTGTCAGGGGTAGCTAACAAGCTACTCTCTACCCTCAGGTACAAAACACACAAGTCCTTGGTGCAAAACCAAGCACAGAACAAGCAAGTCGAGAGATCCTGAGGCAAGGCGCGTAGCCGAGAGCTCCGGGAACTCAAAACAAACACGAGTATGGATGATCACCGAGTGTTCAAACAGTGACGTCCAAGTCTTGAGGACGGTCAAAAATGGGGTGTCTACAGTTGCCCCTCTTTGACAGAACTCGAAAGTCATAACAATGACGGGAGTGAGTGTCAATGCCCAGAGACGACCCATTTTTGACAAGGCCGAAGACTTAGACAAACATACAAGCTACAGATAAGATATGCGCCCGAAGGCGGGGGCAAAATGCAACTGACAATGCAAGAAGCCGAACATAACTTATGATCATGCAAAGAAAGCTGCAACGAAGCATAACATGCAACAGTTTTAAGCAATCAACACAAATCCAACTACATTACAATGCAGAAAGGATGTAAGAGAATCATGTAATTCTCGCTACGTTTCACGCGGAGAATACAATACCTGTGCGGTTCGTCTGGTTGCACCAGCTTCAAATGAACCATACATACAATATCGTGCCTGAAAGAGAAGGAAAACTTAACAGGTACAATATTGTTAACAGTATGCAATCAATGCAATTGAAAGTGCGTGACAACGCAAGTCGAGTAGGACGCATAACAATGCAATTTGGGGCAAGCATAACAATGCTATGAACGCACAAACACATGTAAGTAAAGAACACGTGACAATGTGTACAATGTGTGTGATGGGGAACTTGAACACATGTGAGTAAAGTAATACGCGATAACGCACGCAATGTGTATAGAAAGAGACTTGAACACATGTAAGTAAAGCATAACGCGACAACGCATGCAATGTGTATAGAAAGAGACTTGAACACATGTAAGTAAAGCATAACGCGACAACGCATGCAATGTGTATAGAAAGAAACTTGAACACATGCAAGTAAAGCATAATGCGACAATGCATGCAATGTGTATAGAAAGAAACTTGAACACATGCAAGTAAAGCATAACGCGACAATGCATGCAATGTGTATAGAAAGAAACTTGAACACAAGTAAAGCATAACGCGACAATGCATGCAATGTGTATAGAAAGAAACTTGAACACATGTAAGTAAAGCATAATGCGACAACGCATGCAATGTGTAAAGCGAGCAAGGTATGAACACATGTAAGTAAAGTACGCGCAGAAACGTGCACAATGTGTAACCACCTGAGAATACATATACACATGTAAGTAAAGCATGCAATAATGCAGGCAATGTGTATAGCAGGGATGAACACATTTTCAGCATAACTATAGTGAAGGCATGCTACTCGCATTTGTTGAGATGCAACCAAATCAAGACGAGGTACATTTGTTGAAAGCAAGACGCATAACGAGCGTGGGGAAAGGATGCTCCTTGCATGCACCGAACATCGCACCTAGAAGACATGGCTCAAGGTCAACCATGAAGACCAGTTAACATTCCAAAGCGCACTTTCTTGCACTATCTCGAGTAATGAAGGTGCCAAACCGTATAATTAACCTGAACAAGGGCGCAAGAGGTGCATCGACCGCGAGGAGAGGTTACCGGTATCAATCCCGATACTCTGCTGCCCTGCTCTCCTTTTGCTTTACTTTCTTTTTCTATTGTTAGTTTTTATCACATCGCACTACCTCAGGCAGGTTTTACCTTTTTCAAAAAGGCATGATGGAAATGAAGCAGCTATTTTGTTCAAAAAAAAAAGTTACATTTGTTGTTCTATGCATCGCATTGCGCGGTATCACATAACAATGTGGATGAAATTGAAATTTGTTTGAAAATTAAGCACTTGCATCGTAATAATCAGGTTGTGGATCGACTTACAACTCGATAAGCAAAACAAAAAAACTCGATAAGTTAACCGAGCATGAGTACAACTTGGTAAGCAAAAACGAAGACTTAAAGAGAGTGAAATACAACTCGATAAGCAAATGTACAATAACTCGATAAGCAAATGGGCGTGACTCCGCAGCAATCATCACCGGAGGGCATTGGAAATGGTGGTATTCCGCAAATCCTCAGCATGTTCAACATGTAAAATAGCTCAGGGAGCAAGAAGGAATACCACCAGCCGCAGGGGAAAACCATCGGCCTCAACAAGTGGCCATCGGCCATAATCTTCGATAATCGGCCAAAAGTTGTGGTCGGTCGGCACTATACTTGGCCGGCCGGCCATAAATGGCAGAGACCAACAGAATGCTGACATCTGTCCTCCACTCAACCTTATCCCCTACAAAAGGCTTCAGCTTCGTAGTTTTTCTCAATTCCATACCGATTTGCTCCAAATGGAAGAGTTTCTTGCCCAAAATCTCACAGCTTGGATTGCCAACTTGGACGGCTCGGAAAAGCTTAACTTCCGGGGTTTCGGTATGAATGCACTATTCACGCTGAGTCGCACTCCGATGCGCTTTCCATTTCTCCATGCCGCGGCAAGGTTTTGGAATCCGGTAACACATGTCTTTAGCTTTGGCGGGCAAGAGGTGTGTTCTACCTTCGAAGACTTCCAAGTTTTGATGGAATCCGAGCGTGATGAGGAAATCTTGCCTCAGCTTCGCATTGGCCACGCCCAAGCCTTAGGACGAATGTGTGGACTTACTATGCACGACGCTCGATCTTTGATTTGTGACGGAATGTTGGATGTTCCGAGTTTGATTTGTCGGTTTTCTGATGTCGGCGACCGCAGTGACCATCATTGGCAAGGCTTTCGGCGACATGCCCTCTATTTGTGCATGTTATCTCATTTCTTGTTTGTCTCGGGCTCCGGAGGGTCTAGCGTCCGGTTGATTGAGGTTGCCCAAGGCTTGAAGGAGGGCAAGGGCTGCATTGCCATGACTCTGGCTGAGACGTTGATGGGCTTGGATGCCTTTTATCGCCGAGAGACAACCAGATTTGTGGGGAGTCCACTACTTGCAGGTAATGTTTCCCACCCGATCTCACATATGTATTGCTCACACCACTCGGCCCTCAAGCTTGATTTTTCTCACAAAACCCTTTTCTTACTTTTCTCACATCGTACGTCTTTCTATTCTTTATTCTCTCATTTTCCATCCCTTCCCAGGTGTGGTTGATGGATAAGTTGTAGGTTGTGGACTCTTGCCCGGCCTACTCAGCTCGCGGCTACTTCTTCTAACATCGTCTGGTCAATGCCCTTGATGAAGGCTGGTGGTTTGACTGGATGTGCAGTTTGTCTGCAGATCGCATTGCTTGGTGGTGCCCTGGGCTTAACCTACCGGCGATGGGCTACAACATGTCCCGGCAGACTGGGATTCAGTTGCTTGGCTTAACCCACTGTGTGTTCTACTTCCCGTTCCAGTTCCAGCGTCAGTTTGGCCACGAACAGACTTGCCCGCCAGAGGGGATAGAGTATCCTGCTGTGTTCCCGGTTCGAGGTGCACAGCTTGCTCGGTACGTCACAGCATGGGGGGCTAGGGAACTCCTGGCCCCCGTTTCCACTTTTAGTTGTACTTTGTCTGATGAGTGCATAGATTGGCTTAATGAAGAGGCACAGATTGGGCCCAGCTTGGCATCAGAGGCTTCGACCAGCTCTGGGAGGGGGCGTAGGAGCACCTAACTCGTCTATGCCCTGGATTTATTGCTTTATTAGAACTGTCAAGTTTTTCTTTATGAATGTAATAAAAAAGTAACTTCAAATTGTATGCAGGAGCAGGAGAACTCTGTATTGAAATCAATGAAATTGAAGGTTATGGGTACTGAAAATTTTCCGCTTTGGTCCAAAAATGGTCTAAGTTGTAAAAAGATTAATTTGAACAAAGTCAACCTTTATCAAAACTTTTCAAAACCATTTTCGATATGGATCAGAACTGGACACGCCTGAAATCTGTCACTGAGATGCACAACCCCAGATCCCTGCAACTGGAAAGTTGTCCCTAGTCTGAAGAGCACTGCATCGGAGATCATAACCGAACTCTTGAATGCTGAATAGACAAAGATGGCCGAGATGATCAAATGGACAAAGTTGATCGGGAAAAAGTTTATGGCTGAACTTCAGGATGAAGTTGCCTACGTATCCCAAAGATGGGAATCAAGCCTTACGTAGTTCAGGCTCGGGTTCACTCGAGTATTTTCACTCTCCTTTTGCGCTCTAACTTTTGCCAAGACTGCCCTTTGCGGGTTTTCAACCTTGCGAGCTCAGTTTTTATAATTTCTAATTTTTCATGCTCTAACTTTTACCTAGGTCGCCCTTTCGAGTTTTCGACCTAGCGAGCCTCTCAGGGATAATATTTCTTCAACTTGTCCATGTTGATCGGTTGTGAGAACTCTAGGCCATCTAGATCCATCAGAACCACAGCTCCACCTGACCAGATAGACTTGATGATGTAGGGACCAGTCCAATTGGGTCTGAACTTGCCCCTAGGATCGTGAATGGGAGCTCGGTTGTCCTTGAGCACCAAATCTCCTTCTTTCAGATTCCTGGACTTAACTTTCTTGTTAAAAGCCCTGGCGATTCTGCGCTGATAACCTTGAACATGGTACAGTGCTTTCAATTTGCGCTCGTCAAAGAGCATGAGTTCTTCAAATCTGCTCTGTTGCCAATCTGCTTCAGCTATCTGATACTCAGCCAGCACTCTTAAAGATGGAACCTCAATTTCAATAGGTAGAACGGAATCCATCCCATAAACTAATGAGTACGGGGTCGCCCTAGTAGAAGATCTAATCGAAGTCTGGTAGCCCCACAGAGCAAATGGCAGCTTATCTGGCCAATCCTGGTAGGTTTCCACCATCTTCTGTAATATGCGCTTGACATTCTTGCTGGCGGCCTCAACCGCTCCATTGGTTTGCGGCCGGTATATGGATGACTTATGAAAAGCCATATTATATTTTTCTAACAAGTCAATCACTTCCTTCTTGAAGTGGGAGCCGTTATCTGAAATGATCTCATTGGGGACCCCATAGCGACAGATGATGTTGTTCCTAATGAACTTCGCAACATGTGAAGCCTTCAACACCGCATAGGATTGGGCCTCAACCCACTTTGTAAAGTAATCTATCGCGACCAAGATGAACTCATGCCCATTCGACCCCTTCGGAGTGACAGCCCCGATCACATCGATTCCCCAAACTGAAAATGGCCATGGCGAAGTCAAGTTGTACAGCTTCGACAGCGGAATATTCATGTGGTTTGCATGGATCTGACAGTTATGGCATCGTCGAACAAAGCTGATACAATCCTCCTCCATGGTAGACTAATAGTAACCTTGTCTAAGGATCTTTCGCGCTAGTATTACCCCGTTCATATGTGCTCCACATTCTCCTCCATGGATGGCCTCCATTAGGCGCTTTGATTCTTCAGCTTCTATACATAGCTTATGCATTCCCAGATGACCTCTCTTATACAGCTTACCCCCGCAGATGATGAACTGAACGGCCATTCTTCTTATTGCCCTTTTATCCTTGGCATTTACCCCTGGTGGATATGCTTCCTTCTCCAAAAAATTTCAAATATCGTAATACTAGGGGTTCTCGTCCTGAACCTCATCTATAGCAGCAATCGACTCGTAGGCTGGCGCAAACTTCTGGTCAATGATGACTGGACGCATCCAGACTTCGAACGGGATGTCTATCATGGAAGATAGAGTTGCCAAAGAATCTGCGAACCTGTTGTTCTCTCTTAGTAGATGAGCAAAGTTCAGCTTCTCAAACCGAGGAATCAACAAATCCAAGGTCTGGTGATACATCATCGTCTTTTCTTCTTTGACTTTCTAGTCTCCTTTCGCTTGACTCACAACAAGGTTCAAGTCCCCGATGATGTCCAACCGTCTTGCCCCTAGTTCCAGGGCTGCTTCTAGACCGGCAATGCATGCCTCATATTCTGCTTCATTATTCGAGACTTTGAATCAGAGTTTGAATGCTAGAGGGATACAGGAATTGTCGAGTGCTATCAGTAACACTCATATCCCATACCCGTACTGGTTGGACGCTCTGTCAAAATACATCGTCCAAAACTCATCGTCGATATGCAAAATGGCCTCATCTGGGAATAAGTACTCAACTGCTTCACCTCCCTTCACTGGATGATCGGCGAAACAACGAGCTAGCCTACCCGTAAGTGCTGGTTTCTCGAAAAGATATTTGATGGGATTGAGTCGTGAAACCAACATTACGGAGTGAGCTAACAGGTAGTGTCGCAGCTTCCTGGTAGCCCATACCAAAGCTAAGCAAGCCTTTTCCAACGGTATGTAGCGAGTCTCATACTCTAGCATCTTCTTACTTAGATAGTAGATGGCCCTCTCCACTTTGTCCTCTGACTCTTGCGCGAGCATACAGCCCATTGTAGCCTCAGTTACTGAAAGATACAATATCAACGGTTTCCCCGGCTCTGGCGGTGACAACACGGGCGGGTTCTGTAAATATTCTTTGATCTGTTCAAAAGCAACTTGGCATTGGTCATCCCATTGGAATTTCTTTAATTTTGGAATTGCACTTTACCTAGAAAGCCTCGCACCTCCTTTTCAGTCCTTGGTGGTGGCATTTCTAAGATGGCCTTGATTTTGGAAGAGTCGACTTCGATACCTCTCTATGTAATTAGGAATCCCAGCATCTTTCCCGCTGTAACACCAAACGTATACTTCTGAGGGTTCAACCGCAACCGAAATTCTCTGATCCTTTGAAAGAACTTTTGCAAGGCGGTGTAGTGGCCCTCTCTTTCTTTGGATTTGACAATCATGTCGTCCACGTACACCTCAACCTCTTTGTGGATCATGTCATGCAATATTGTGGTCGCGGCCCGTTGATATGTAGCTCCCGCATTCTTCAATCCAAACGGCATTACTCTGTAGCAGTATGTCCCCCATGGGGTGGTAAATGCAGTCCTTTCCCGATCTTCAGGTGCCATCACAATCTGATTATAGCCTGAGAAGCCATCCATAAATGAGAGCAAAGCATGCCCCGTTGTGAAATCCACTAACTCATCAATATGAGGCAAGGGAAAGTCATCTTTCGGACTAGCTCTGTTCAAGTCCTTGAAATCCACGTATACCCTGATCCTGCCATCCTTCTTCGGCACCGGAACAATGTTGGCCAACCAAGTCGGGTATTCAGTTACCAGCAAGAACCCTGCGTTGATTTGCTTGGTGACCTCTTCCTTAATCTTGATGACCCAGTCAGGGCGGATTCTTCTGAGTTTTTGCTTGATGGGTCGGGCCTCGGGGTCAAGAGGGATCCGGTGCTGTACAATCTCAGGATCGATTCCAGGCATGTCTTCGTAGGACCACGCAAAAACATCTTTGAAATCTTTTAATAAAGCGACTAAGCGCTCGCGTTCCTCTGAAGACAACGTGGACCCGATCTGGACTAGTCGCGGGTCCTTCTCAGTACCGACATTCACAGTAGTGATTTCATCACCTAAAGGTTCAACAAATCTTTCTTGCTCTTGATCAATTAATCATTGCAAAACCGGAGGAATTTCTTCCTCGTCGTTTTTGTCAAAATTTTGAAAGTCCTGATTCAAGCAATAAACCAAAGGCACAGAAAAGTACTCAGAAACCACATCCACATCATTCTCATTAAGTGCTTCCGAACCGTTCGATTCTTCTGTTACAACAGACTCAAACGAGAAAGACAAAGACGACCTGGACAGGACTGTGGCATCCGGGTTATCACCCCTAGAAATACCGGACTCAGACTCAATTGAGCTGGAACCTGATTCCGAATCACAAGACTCGGTGGAATCAGATTTCGGCTCACTACCTGACCCGGCTCTGCTTGACAAAAATCCCTCTTCATACTGCCAAATGAGAGAGGGTGCGATAGATGCATCCAAAATAGTTGCTGGTAGGCCCGCAGCCGTTCCATTCCCGATCATGCATACCGAGAAGTTATCCCCCAAGCACTTCTGCTCGATCGGAGGATCTGAAAGTAGACATGCCAGTGCTACCCCCATTTCATTTTCAACGTCCTCAGACTGCACTTTCTTACTCTGCTCAGCCTCAGCCAATGGGTCCGTCTGCTCTTCGGCAACGTCATCCCCGGATAACTGCAGATCAAAGAAGATCTCAAACCCCGGCACGCGCTTCCTCTCCGCCTTCAGCCACGGCTCTGGGAAGCCACAAAACAGAAAGTCCTCTCCCTCCCGGACAAAGTGTCCGTTTAGGGTACCCTGAATGGGCCGGTGCATTAAGTCAAAAGGTTTCCCCGCCTTCTTCGTTCTGGCTCTCCCAGCCATCTCCTTACCCTTCCTTATCCAATCCTCTTTGGTGGGCAGATAACCCAAGCCAAAGGTATGTGGGTTGTGTGGCACCTCGGCCAATGTTGCGACGCCCTTCTGGCCGCTCTTTCCCAATCCCATCCCGGGGATGTGTTGAAGCTTGTTCATGAGGTATACTGATTGAGCACTGACATACACCCCCTCATTGACAGCTAAGATGTTCTACACGACCCGAGCCTCAGCTAGGGTAAAACCAGATAAGAACACATCCTCCATACCGTGCTCAATTTCCAAAACTAGCGTAGACACTTCCAGTGGTGGATGGATCGATGAATTCCCAAAAACTATAGCCACCCCCTTCCCGTGGGGGTATTTCAACATCTGGTGCAAGGTGGAAGAAACTGCCTTTACCTGGTGCAACCACGGTCGCCCCAAAAGTAGGTTAAAGGTTGCGGGAATGTCCAAGACGTGGAAATCCATCTCGTGCTGTCCTGGACCAACCTGGGCCTGAATTTTGACAGTCGCCATCACCTCTCTGCTTGTGTTATCGTACGTCCGAATCACCTGGGCAGTTGGCACGAAGTCCGTGGGCTTCAACCCGATTGCATATGTCGTCCTTGACGGGCACACATTAATGGCGGACCCCGTGTCGACAAGAACCACTGGTACCCATTTGCCTCTACATTCCACAGAGATGTAAAGAGGTTTGTTGTGGTTTGCCCCCTCGGGTGGCAATTCCTTGTCGAAAAATGTCAGCATCGGGGTAGCTCCTCCCGGAAAGACTAATCCTACCAGCTGCTCTGGCGTGGTTTCTATCGAGAGCTTGGCCTTGTCCATTGCCGATAGGACGGCCTGTCTATGTACTCGAGAAGCCATAAGCAGTCCCCAGATGGAGATGTCTGCTTGTATCTTTTTCAACTGTCTCAAGACGGCCTCATCTTCAAGTTGCTTTTCTTTTTTCTTCTCCACTTCCCTATCCTTCCCAGACGCCTCTGGTTGATCTAGGTGTGGAGGCTTGAAATACCGTCCACTCCTAGTCATATGATCGACTTCGCCGATATACCAGGTATCATCTGGCTGATTGCTCCCCCAATCCTCATCCGTGTGGACAAGACATAAATCATCGTCCTCCCACCACATTTCGTCGACAGCCAACAAACACCTGTCTGGCTCCGGTACAATTGCACCCACAGTACTCTCTGTCCACATGCTCGCAGCATTCTCTATCTTCGTGTACACAGCACTTTCAGTTCCCACGTGGGCCTTAGCTTTCCTGATTCTCTCAGAATCCTCAAACCTTTCCTGTTCCAACTGTGTCAACACAGCTGGCTGTTCATCAATTCCTGTATTCAAAATGCTCCAATCCTGATCGAAATTCTTGACACTGGTGCTCTCCGGTGATCCATTTTGACTTCCGGCCCTTCCGGCCACAACTAATATTCTCGCCCCTGCCGGGCCCTGTTCTGGTTGGAATTCTTCCACAACATTCGGTTGATCATCCAGCCACCCGGTAGCCTCTGCCGATTCCTCATAATCAAACCAGTTGACTGTCGGGTCCCCTGGATCTTGGTTATTAAAAAACTGGAGGTTGGCAAAGTCCTCTCCCACAGTCGCCAAATCATCTGCCCCTTGCTCAGATCTATCCCCCTAGATCACACACAGCTCTGCCCTCTCTGGCAATTCTACACTTGGCCTAGCCTGGCCTGCTGACAGAATGTAATCACTCGGATTGTAGGCTTCCTCAACGAGACTCCCAGACTACTCAAACCTTGACTCAACAATCCCATCCTCCTCTGCAATCTCCTCTGCTCTGTCTTCGATAGTCACCACCATTGGTTCGGGTTGGGTTCTGGAGATGTCCAACATGCACAAGTCAGTGCAGTCGGGAAGGAACACCTCCGGCTTAGGTAAGTGGAAAGGAGTGATGTAGATACTAGGATCGTAAGACACGACCCCAGTCTGGATGAAGTTGATACGTTTGAGAGGTGGAGCTTGGTTGTGCGGAGGGAGAGGGTTGGTTGTGACGTTGGGTTTTTCTGGAGGCAGGATCACCCCGTTATCGATGAGATCTTGAATCTCATGACGTAATCGGTAACATTGGTCGGTGTCATGACCGTGTTGTTGATGAAATGCGCAATATTTTGGCTGGGTTGTGGGTAAGGGGAAGTTTTTTCGGTAATGGCCGTGGCTCTAGGGGTTTCAGGTGCCCCTTTCTGATTAAAACCCCTAAAGCCTTGGACAAGGACATGTATAGTGGGGCGAAGGCTCTTTGGCTTTTGGATTGGTATTTGGCTGTTTGTGTATTGCTTCTGGACGCACCGGAGAATGGCGTAGCTGCCACGGTCCTTGGAGGGAGAAGGGGGATGGTGGTGACCATACTCACTTCTGAGGCTCTTGCAGTTGTAACACCACTCGGGCCAGCATTGTTGTTGCGATTGAAAGTTCTTCTGGGTTGCTCCCGGTCATTATCAATTAAGCCCTGCTTCAAGGCATCTTCAATCTGTACTCCCATCTCATCCAGATCTGAAAAGGTAGGAAAGGGGAACACAATCATCTTCTGCATCAACTTAGGCTGGAGATTGCACACAATCATCCTAATCTGATCTTTGTCCATGGGCCTTAGGGTCATCATCGAGGCCTTGGCCCTCTATCTGGTCACGAACTCTAAAAAGCTCTCCTTAGGCTCCTACCTCGTTGTCTCGAGATCACGAGTCGTAATCTCGATTTGCGTGTTATACGAATATTGTGCAATGAAGGCCTCAGCCATCTCATTCGAGTTTCTCTTGACGTCATCTTCTAATTTGGCATACCAGATGGCCGCCACACCTGACAGGGTCCGACCGAACAATGATAGCTTCTGTAGTCTGGTGAGGCCCATCGGCCTTAAGATATCAGAAAACAACCTCAGGTGCACCATGGGGTCCCCGGACCCATCAAATCGGTCAATGTGCGGCATCTTGAATAGGTCTGACAACGTCACGGCTGCGTCAGTATACCCGTCTTCAATATCAGGGATGGTCTTGACTCCCTGGGATTTCTTAAACATCTTTTCCAGCTTGCTCAGCTTTAATGCCGTGGGATCCACTTCAAACTCGAAGGGAGAATCTGGTGCATTGATAAGTGTGGGTGCCTTGGACAGTTGTGGTAAAATCGGGGGCGGAGCTGGCCCTGTTGGGATGTCTGTATCTTCTTGGGCATTCTAAACATTTGGTGTCTCCTCGGGTATCGGAACCCTTGGAGGGGGAGGAATCTGGTGTGAAGCAGATGCTCCGGTTTGCTGTTGTAACCGGGTAATTAACTCTGCCTGTTGGGCCATAACAATGGCTTGCTGTTTGGTGAATTCTGCTTGACGGACAGCGTCCTCTTATATGGCTTTCATGCTTTCCTGGAGTTGGCGCACCATGTCTTCCATCCCTGACATACTACCCTGATTTATCTGAACTGCCGGTGTATCTGCCTCTGTAGTAGACTCGAGAGTTTCAACCTGACTGTTCACAGACCACTGATCTGACAATCCTGGTACCGATACACTGCGTCCTCTTGAACTCCGTCTGACAACCGGGGGTAAGGAGTAAAATACTAGTTGTCCGTCTACCAGACCCTCAAATCGATGGAGTCGGCGACCTCTTATCCAGAGTGCTTGGGGAATATCTGCTTGGTCAGAAGCAATCGTGCTAAACTACCTAGCAAGAAGATAAATAAAGCAATAAGGAAATAAATAACCAGACAAACGGGCAGCATAACAGCGTAAAATAAATACACACAACACACAGTCGGGTATCACAACACACTGTTGATAAACTGAATATACTGTTCCTCAATACTGATTATTGTCCCCGAATCACTGTTCCCAAAACTGAACTTGATACCCACAAATAACTGATTCTTAAACATTGAGCTGGCGCCCACAGGCCTGATGCCCAAACTTGCAAACTGATACACGCATTCCTGTAGAGACACACTCCTAAAGCACATAGCAGATAAGTGAGAGCCAAAACACCCCTATGTTAGGGGTAGGGTTTCCCTGTCCTATTTTGTCAAGAACTAGGGTTTCACTACGCATGCAGTGGTTTCAAACAACCTAACATCGGGTAAGAAACGTGTCCTAGTTTGGAATAGTCACTATGGATTCCGAATATGCACTAGGTCGAATGGCCAAAAAGGGCGCCCCGGTAAAATCGGGATTTGTGTTCCCATACTGGCAGAGCCCATAACCGGTCAGCCTTATGGCATGCTTTGACAAAGCAAGCCTCTGGCAAACCGTTCAGGAATAGCAGACGGTAAACACGGTGTCCTAGGCGCACCAATGCACATGCAATGCAAAGAAACACATAAGTGTAGTCAAAACAAGATATCATGAGTTCGAGTCAAGTTCTCTAAACTCCCCAGCAGAGTCGCCAGAAACTGTAGACGTCCCCGAACACCCCGGGAGGGTGAGTCCCATTTTGTTCATATTAGGCTCACTACAGTTCGAACTCTCGAATTGTCACGGTTCTTAATCTGAACCAAAGAGTCCAAATCTGGCAAATCATTTTGAGAAAACAGATTTTTTTGTAAAGAAGTGTCAAACATGGACTGCTTTTCCAAATACAGAGTCGCCACCTAAATATTTTATTTTGGGAGAATTTAGGAAACCCTGACTCGGTGCCAAAGGCCACATGTCCGTCATCACCAAAGTTGCCTCGGCTCGGGAACTTGGGTATGATTAGGGAAGGTCAGCTATGAGCACCCCCTCTCGCCAGATCAAAGATCGACCTCTACTAACCGTTATATCTAGTTTTGAAAACATTATGCGTTCTTATTCCGGTTATTAGCCTAGATTTACTATGTTATGCGCACAGCAAACAAGTATAGACCGGGTCGCCTGAATTGGAACAAAACATTTCATGTTTGTTTGTTTGAAAATGGTTTGCTACTCGCAAGTAGGCTAAAATGCAGATTTTGCCACCCTCAAGTGGGCTTTAGAAAAGATGGTTTGCCACTATCTAGTAGGCTTAAAACTCGCATTCAATGCATTGTTCTAATTCAAATAACCAAACCTTCACCCACAGGAATTCAGGCAGTTATATCACATAAGCAGCTAGCCTCGTGGTAATTATGCTATCATGGCAACATTCACACACATGTGGCATGCTAAAGCATAAAAGCTTACCTAGTACTCCAAGCCAAAACAGAAACTAGTTAGTAATCATGTGCATGATCCTAGTTCATGTTAAGATGGCTAATGCAACACATGCAAAATGCAACTAAAATAGGCTCGGCTAATCTACAATGACATGTGAGATGCTACAACTAACACGTATTCACTTTGGATGCAAACATGCTATCATACTGTATGCTAATTGAAACATGCCCTAGACTAACCATCGAAAGCAAGTAAATAAAAAGGAAGAAAGACGTGGGGTTGGAAGACATGCACACACTCACGCACACTTATTACACGATTGCCCTCGCTCGGAGGGTCCGAATAAATACTACAGTCCAAATAAATAATACTAAATTAATTATTACAGAATTTCTAATTAATTAATAAATTAAATGTAGAAAGAAGGTGACCACAGTCCTGCCTCGGGATGCGCGAATGATGCATGCTTGACTCGCCCATGCTGGGAAACTCGCTGCCATAGCACTGTTGCCTCTGTTAACACTGCCCTGCCCCTCTGAAAAT
The DNA here is from genome assembly GCF_055761805.1 of Camellia sinensis. Lineage (NCBI taxonomy): Eukaryota > Viridiplantae > Streptophyta > Magnoliopsida > Ericales > Theaceae > Camellia > Camellia sinensis. The sequence goes on along the minus strand of NW_028128989.1, from coordinate 61,935 downwards.
TGTGAAAGTCCCTAGAACTGCTCCTAGAGTGTCGTGGAATGTTACCGGCCAAAAGAATATGCTACCTGCCATGAGAATACTCTCATCGGCTAAATATTGTGCTATCGGCCAAACATTCTTTGTCGGTCGGCACTCAACACTGCCGGCCGGCCAAATCTTCCTGCTGAAACCTGCAGTCGACAGCAGCAGAGGGCAAGCAGTGTATGGCATGGAATTTTCAAGCAAATGTATGCATGGACACACTCCCTATCATGCAATGAACTCCAGGGAGCATGGCCCTCGACCCTCGGGCCATCAATCGTGCATTTCGATGCATGATGGCCTAAGAGGCCAAGTTTGCAACTTGATGTAAATGCATGAAACAAACAAATGGGTGCCAATACCCTATCATATTGAGATCAAGGACATCGGTGACCGAGGATTGAGACGTGTTACGTCACCTTGAGTGTGAGCACTCCTCAATCTTCATGCTTGGTTTGACACCCCAAACCAAGCAATGTAATGATGCCAATCATGCAAAATAAGCATGCGAACTAATAAGTCTAAGACTAAGGTATGAAAGGCAGCTTTCAAGGGCACTCACAAGATAGCAAACATGGATGCTAGGCTAACATATTAAGCTCTGAAAATGCATAGAGGAAGATGCCAAATCAACCATGTCATGCAAGCAAGGCATGCAACAATGATCCAAACTTGAAGCCAACCAAGAGGGGTCAAACCGTGGCCATGTTAATCAAACCCCAATGGACCAAAATGACCTAAAACAGTCCTAGAGGACTCCAAAATAGGGCTGGGACATGCATGGGATAGGGCCAAAAAAAAAAATGCTATGAAATGGGCATCAAAACAAAGGCATTCAAGGTCACCAAAAGGGCATTACTCTATACCTCCCCCCACCAAACATGGCATGGACTTTCCAACCAAAAACAGAGTTTTAATGCATCAAAATACACCCTAAAACCTACATGAATGGCAGCCCAAGGACTCAAACACATAGGCATGCACAAGGACTCAAACATGGAGCGTAAGACCACATCTCCTCAAGTCATAGAAAGGATAACAAATGCAAGCATGTAAGCACAAAACATGGTCTGAAATGTCATAATAAGTGAGTCCAAATCACTGAAACAACCAAGGTAATGCATGCCAATGACTCACACACCCGATGCCAACATGTTAGAATGCAAAGAGACTATACAAAGCATGAAAGGCATGACCAAATCAACACCCAACAGACCTTAAGCATGGCAAATTATGCCCAAAAACTTCACAAAGCTAGGCAAAAATATGCAAGCATGATGGTCTAATGGCAAGATGCATTTCTAGGCAAAATGGGAGAATACAAAGCAAACGTATTATACATGCAAAAGGTCAACAAAACAAGATGGGACAGAGGTATAATATGACCAAGAAACACCCAAAAACCTCTGAAATGGAGCCAAAGACAACTAGGCATGCATGCTACCTTTATAAGCCTTAAACACAAGCAAAAGAGACAAAAGGGGAGAGGGGTGTCCCTCCCCTATACAAGACCTCAAAACTGCTTCTTCACCATTGAAAATCCACTAGATTTCAGTGGTGAGAAGGCCAATGCACAAAAGGTTCAAAGCTCAATCGAAGAGGGGACAAAAGGGGTCAAACAAGGCCTAAGAAGGAGAGGTCGACCCCCAACACCAAAGTGACCTTAATGAAAGGTCTTAAGCATAAAAATACAAGACTTTTTTCAGTTATACACAAAGTCTAAAACAGTAAGCAAGATAGGCTAAAGGCTAGCGCAAGATTGGGAAATATAAAGTAAGTAATGTTACCCTTGAAGAACCCTTGAAGAACAGCAAGCTCAGGCCCCTTCTTATGATCAAAATCAGCTCAAAGCTTCAAGAACAAACCCTCAAGGCCTCCCAAGTCGATGTATGGTGTAATAGTTTGTGTTTTAGTGCAATACTATGAACTAAACACACTTTTGGGCTATAAAACACACACAAAATGAAGGGAGAGAGGGAGATATAGAGAGAGAGTGTATATCAGATATATATCTATATCTTGCTTTGGTTTTTTGCTCAACCAAGACAAAGGAAGGGGGAGCCTCCTTATATAGACAATGGAAAAGGTTAAGCTTCCAAGGGAAGCTAACAAAGGGGTCAAGGCTTCCTAAAGAAGCCAAGGCAAAGGGGCCAAGGCTTCCTTAGGAAACTGGGACAGGTGTCCAAGCTTCTTGAGGAAGCTAAGACAAAGGTCCAAGCTTCCTCAAGAAGCTAGACCAAAAAGGTGCAAAAGGGGCAAAACAGCCACACTCGTGCATGGAGAGAAGGGTTTGTGCATTCCAGCTGGCACAGCTGGCTTGCACCATGCCTGAAAAAGGCAAAAATGTGGCACCGGCCAGAAAAGGAGGCCATCAGCCAAACAGATGGTCGGCCGACCACACCAAGTGTCGACCGGCTAATAGTATATTTCACCAATGGCCGGTAGCAATAATACACGGCCGATGGCCTCAATCCAAGGCCGGTGGGTGTCAGGGGTAGCTAACAAGCTACTCTCTACCCTCAGGTACAAAACACACAAGTCCTTGGTGCAAAACCAAGCACAAAACAAGCAAGTCGAGAGATCCTGAGGCAAGGCGCGTAACCGAGAGCTCCGGAAACTCAAAACAAACACGAGCATGGATGATCACCGAGTGTTCAAACAGTGACGTCCAAGTCTTGAGGACGGTCAAAAATGGGGTGTCTACACCTTTCTAGCGAGTGCTTGACTTGGCTCGAAGATGAGGCATAAATCGGGTCCAGTTTGGCATCAAAAGCTTCCATAAGCACAAGCGGGAATGCAGGGGCACCTGACTTATCTATGTCCCTAGTTTATTATTTTGATCTTTACTTTTTCAAGTTTTATGAATGTAATAAAAGCAACTTTGATTTGTATCAAGAGTTGGAGAACTTTGTATTGAAATCAATGAAATTAAGGTTGTAAGCATTGAAATTTTTTCTTTTGGTCCAAAAATGGTCTAAGTTGTAAAAGACAAAATTTGAGCAAAAATAAACTTTTATCAAAACTTTTCAAGACCATTTTTGATAAGGAACACCACTTTTTATGCACAAAATCAGTCCTTGAGATGTACGGCCCCGAATCAAAAGGTCACAAATTGCCCCCAGACTAAATAACACTGCTCAGCACTGCAACCAACTCTCAGAATAAAGATCACAACCGAACTTTCAGATAAAGAACAGACAAAGATGACTTGACCAGACACATGGATAGGACAATTGATTTGGAGGTGTTTACGGCTGAACTTCAGGATGAAGTTGCCTACGTATCCCGAAGATAGGAATCAGGCCTTGCGTAGTTCGGTTCAGGTTCAATGGAGTATTAAAACTATCCTTTTGCGCTTTAACTTGTGCCAAGGTTGCCCTTTAGGATTTTCAACCTTACAAGCTCAGTTTTTCTTTATTTCCAATTTTTCATGCTCTAATTTTCACCTAGGTTGCCCTTTCGGGTTTTCGGCCTAGCGAGCCTCTCAAGGACAATATTTCTTCAACTTCTCTATGTTGATCGATTAGGAAAATTCTAGGCCATCCAGGTCCATGAGAATAACAGCTCTACCTGACTAGATAGTTTTGATGATGTAAGGACCAGTCCAATTGGGTCTGAACTAGCCCCTAGGGTCATGGATGGGAGCTCGGTTGTCTTTCAGCACCAAATCCCCTTCTTTGAGATTATGGGACTTAACTTTCTTGTTAAAAGCCCTGACAATCTTGCGTTGATAACCCTGAACATGGTACAATGCTTTCAACCTTCTCTCATCAAACAACATCAATTCTTTGAACCTGTTTTGCTGCCAATCCGCCTCTGCTATCTGACACTTTGCCATAACTTGCAGTGACGGGACTTTTATTTCGATTGGCAGAACAGCTTCCATCCCATAGACAAGAGAATAAGGAGTTGCCCCTATAGACGTCTAGATTGAAGTTCTATAGCCCCAGAGTGTGAATGGCAATTTGTCTGGCCAGTCCCTGTAGGTCTTAACCATCTTCTGCAGAATATGCTTAATGTTCTTGTTAGCGGCCTTAATAGCTCCGTTGGTTTGCGGCTGGTATGTCGATGACTTATGAAAAGCCACATTGTATTTCTCTAACAAGTCGATCACTTCCTTTTTGAAGTGGGAACCAGTATCTGTTATAACGTCATTTGGGACCCCATAACAGCAAATGATGTTGTTTCGAATGAACTTAGCCATACGTGTTACTTTCAACACTACATAAGACAGAGCTTCCACCCACTTTGTAAAGTAGTCAATTGCCACTAGAATGTATTTATGCCCATTTGACCCTTTCAGTGTGACTGCGCCGATGACATTGATTCCCCGAACTGAGAAAGGCTATGGTGAAGTCATGTTGTACAGCTTCGATGACGGGATATTCATGCGATTGGCATGAATTTGGCATTTGTGGCATCACTGAACAAAACTGATACAATCCTCCGCCATAGTGGACCAGTAGTAATCTTGTCTGAGAATCTTTCGGCTAACATTACCCCATTCATGTGTGCTCCACACTCTCCTCCATGGATGGCCTCCATCAGGCGCCTTGATTCCACTGCTTCGACACGCAACTTGTGCATTCCCAGATGACCCCTCTTGTACAGTTTACCTCCGCAAATGATAAACTGAATGGCCATTCTCCGTATTACCCTCTTGTCTTTGGTATTTGCCCCTGGTGGATGAACCTTATTTTCCAAGAAGTTCCAGATATCATAATACCAAGGGTTTTGATCTTGCGCTTCATCTATTGCACCAATAGTCTCGTAGACCGGCGTATACTCTACTCAATGATGATCGAACGCATCCAGACTCGAAGCGAGATGTCAGTGAACCTGTTGTTCTCTCTCAGTAGATGCGTAAAAGTTAATTTTTCAAACCTAAGAATCTGAACGTCCAGGGTCTGGTGATAAATCTTCATCTTTTCTTCTTTGACCTTCTAGTCTCCATTTGCTTTAGAAATAACTAGGTTCGAGTCCCCGATGACGTCTAACCTTTTTGCCCCTAATTTTAGGGCGGCTTCCAAACCAGCGATACACGCCTCATATTCTACTTCATTGTTAGATACCTTGAACCGGAGTTTGAAGGCTAAAGGTATATGGGGATTGTCAGGTGCAATCAACAACACACCTTTCCCATAACCGTACTGATTAGACGCTCCGTCAAAGTACATTGTCCAATTTTCTTTTTCGACCTATAGAATAACTTCATCTGGGAATAAGTATTCTACCGTTTCATCCCCTTCTACTAGGTGATCTGCCAAGAACACCGTTACTACTCTCTCCTTCACAGACTAGCGAGTAACATACTTTAGATCAAATTCAGAGAGAAGAAGCAACCAACGGGCTAGCCTACCCGTAAGCGTTGGTTTCTCAAAGAGATATTTGATGGGATTGTGGAGAAGTGGTATGAAAATACTCTTCTGATCCCGGGGGACGCTTGTGATCCTTTGTTAGACACCTGAAAAGGAATAAACACTCTGGTCGAGGGTGACGGAATTAGCACTCTGACGGGTAAGTCAGTCTCCACACTCAAGATTACTTGTATTCTAAGTTAAATATAATGGTTCTCACATACCTCTTTCTGGTTGATGTTCTTCTATTTATATCTTTTCTTTCTTGGGCCTCAAGATTGGACCCATTTTTAATTCGGCATCCGATCTCTTTCGTAGCAAACTGCTTTTCACTCGGCCCCTTATCCAATCGGCTTTTCGACCGAATAGGGTAGGAGACCGAATATGTGGGGCGAAGCCGAATACTATATTTATATTCCAACTTTCCAAGTTCATCTTCGGCATCTTTACGATCCGTATATTCAGCCCCCATAATTGCCCCTCAAACACCCCACTAATGACAGTTGGTTGGAGTGTTTGGTTTCGAACTCAAAAAGTCAAGATCGAAATTCGACGGCTGACCTCATTCCAATGCAGATGTTTGAGCACACACTTCTCGGTTATCATTTCAACTTCCCGTCCCTTTGTACACTTCTATTTATTATGATTTAAAATTTGGACATCCTTTCAAATACATACACTTTCAGATACTTGTTGCTGGACTTCCTTCCAAACTATTTCTGCAACTTCTTTTGTTTCACAATCTTCTTCGTCTCTTGTAAGTTTTCTCCTTCTCTGCTCTAAATCCTTTTTCCTGGTTTGTTTTTAGTTTAGAATATATCTATAAACTGAAGAAAATGACAAAACATTTGAAAGATCTCCTCTTTTCATATCAAATTTTTGGCTTCTGACACCATTTTTTCATTCCTGATAACGCCCGTCTGTCTCTGGTGACAGACGGCACCCTCGATATGGAGAGGGCTGACGAAACCACGATCGTCTTCCCTCTCCTATCAATCGCAGAGGGTGGAGTCTGATTCCCCCTTCACCCGCTCCTTAGGGCTGTGCTCTGCCATTGGGGTCAAATTCCTTCCCAACCAAATGTCAACTTCTTTAGAGTCATAATGGGGATTGTAGCACTAAACCATCACCTTAGGATCAACCTCGGCATTCCTGTTATTTGGCATTGTTATGCCTTGGCCAAGTCTTCCAGTCGGCACGGTCGTTATTTCCTTAGGGCCAAGGACACCGACCATCAACTAGTGACTATGCGTTCCAACTCTAGAAAGCGAGTCGATGACGTTATGGTCGTTGTCCAAGGCAACTGGGAATTCGACGAAGGCAAGGATTGCCTCAATTCTATTTGTAGGCGGTGGGGCGAACCAGGTGGCCGTATAGCCTGTTGTGTTTATTTTTCCTTTTGTTATATTTGTAAAGCTTCACTTTGGAGACCTAATGGTTTTGCTTGTGCAGGAAACGATTTGAAGAAAGTTTTGACCTCAACTGACGACGCCGTTCTTTCAGAGATAAAAGTTGCTTTGAAATACTTCAGCCATCCAAGCCTTCAGAAACAAAGGAGGGCGGCCCCATATTCTACTTCAATACGAGTCGACATACACGACTTTCTCAGCAGCAGAAAACATCCCGATCCCAAGGGGCGAGGAGTTTCCAACGGCTCTTATTTTGACCAACTTCAGAAACTTGTGCCAAATCGGCTTCGAAGGATCCAACTCGGAGCATGCAGAAGCGGTTGTTGACGAATCAGGCCAGTCTGAGGCCGAAGTAGACGAGGCTTTAAGGCTAGTGTTTGAAGAAGTCGGCCTCAATTCAGCCAACCCTCCGTCCACCTCAGGTCGAGGGAAAGGTTACGACGACGTCTTTAACGGATTAAAGGATCTTCCCGGCTGTAGACGTCCTCGAACACTCCCGGGAGGGTGAGTCCCATTCCGTTCATTTGGGGTCACTACAGCTCAGGACTCTCAAATTTGTCACGGTTCTTAATCTGAACCAAAGAGTCCAAATCCGGCAAATCATTTTGAGAAAACAGATTTTTGAAAGAAGTGCCAAACATGGACTGCTTTGCCAGATACAGAGTCGCCACCTAAATATTTTGTTTTGGGAAATTTAGGAAACCCTGACTCGGTGCCAAAGGCCACGTGTCCGTCATCACCAAAGTTGCCTCGACTTGGGAACTTGGGTACGATTGGGGAAGGTCACTTCGTGAGCACCCCCGCTCGCCCGATCAAAGATCGGCCTCTACTAACCATGATATCTATTTTTGAAAACATTATGTGTTCTTATTCCGGTTATTAGCCTAGATTACTATGTGATGCGCGCAGCATACAAGCATAGACTGGATCGCCTAAATTGGAACAAAACATTTCATGCTTGTTTGTTTGAAAATGGTTTGATGGTGCTACCCGCAGGTAGGCTAAGACGTGGATTTGCCACCCTCGGGTGGGCTTAGAAAACAATGGTTTTGCCACTATCTAGTGGGCTTAAAACAAACATTTGATGAATTGTTCCAATCCAAACAACCCAACCTTCACCCACAGGCATTCAGGCAGTTATATCACATAAGCATATAGCCTCATGGTAAGCATGCTATCATGGCAGTCACTCACACGCATGCAAGGATGCTAAAGCATAAAACTTACCGAGTACTCCAAGCCAAAACAGAGACTACATTAGAAATCATGCATGATCCTAAGTATACAGAAATGCCTAATGCAACACATGCAAAAATGCAAACTATAGCAGGCTCGGCTATTCTAAACATGGCATATGGAATACGCCAACTAACATGTATTCAATTTGGAATTGAAAGTACAATGCAGTTAGTATGATGCGCCGAGTCCGGTGCACGCGAAACAGATGAATGAATGCAAACATGCTATCATATTGTATGCTAATTGAAATATGCCCTAATCTAACCATCATAAGCGGATAAATAAAAGGGAGAAAGACGTGGGGTTGGAAGACATACAACACACACACGCACACTTATTACAGTTGTGCCCCCGCGCAGAGGGTCCGAATAAATAATACAGTCCAAAAATTACAGTCCCGAATAAAAGAATATTACAGTCCAAAATATTACAAAATTCTAATTAATTAATGAATTAACTAAGAAAACAAGTAAAACTGGCGTGCAAGCCAGGGACTGCCTTGCTTCTGATGGATGATGCATGTCCGGATTGTCTTGCGCGGAAATCCACCGGAATGCCCCAATTAGCCTCTGTTTACACCTGTTCTTGAAATGCGTGCCAAGCCCCAAAAAGTCGCTGATTCTTCGTTTTGCTGCAACAGAGAGCAGGAAAGGGGCATAGCAATGTATTTGCACAGATATATACATGTCTCGATCCTCATGCCACCAATCACGCATACCGAGGCATGATGGCCGAGGAGTCGAAATGCACAACTCAATATAGGATGAATGCACATGAAACTACAGCTAAAACCTAACTCCATCATGGATGATCCGGAGTGTCGGTGACTGGGAAATTGAGACACATTCCGTCACTCGGAGTACGAAATGTACCTCGTTTCCCGTGCCCGGGCTAACTCCTATCCCGAACACGATGCAATATGCATGATATGCATGAAATGCAACTAAGATATAATCCTAACATACACAGTGCTATGAAAATGATATGCCTCGAAATGCGTGCACACGGGCACGCAAACCGAGAAAATGGCAGAATGCAAACTAAGACACAACCTAGTATGCACAATGCTATGAAAACGATATGCCTCGAAATGCGTGCACACGGGTACGCAAACCGAGGCGATAGCGGAATGCAATGAAATGACCTGAAAACATGATATGGGCTTATACCAACATGAATGAGCCTCAGCCACACTCACATAGGATGTCGGCAAATAAAAAAAAAGGGTGCCTCGAAATGCGTGCACACAGGCATGCAAACTGAGGCGGTCGAAAAATGCGATGTAATGTCATGAAAACATGATATGGGCTTATACCAACATGAGTGAGCCTCAGCCACACTCACATAGGATGCCGGCAGATAAAAAAAGGGGTGCCTCGAAATGCGTGCACACGGGCACGCAAACCGAGGCGGTGGCAAAATGTGATGTAATGACATGAAATGGATAGCAATCATTCTAATGGAATTTCAGCACTAAAATATGGGGGAAAACAGTCCCGAAATGAGGCGAAATGACATGAAATGCATGGAATTGTCCCGAAATGCGAATTTAGGCGCCCGAAATGGCCTATAGCTATGCCAAACATGCACAACATGGACATGCAATGCAAAGACAGAAGCTAGACAGTCCCAAAAAAGGCACTTTCACAGTTATAAACATGGCCAAACAGCAAGCATAGGTATGGCAAAAATGGCATGCAAGAATAGGGGCCAAGAGAGGGGTAATGAAGCAAGTGATATAAGCAAAACCCAAACTGAAAAATTTCCTTCTATAACATTGAATAGGGACTAAAAATATGAATATTTACAGTATATGGCAAACCTCAAATCAGCATACAAACATGATAGAAATGTGATGCAAAATGAGGCTCAAAAGTGGCTATAACATGAGGTATGCAAAATATTCGCCAAACAGCCAAAGACCCTTAATAAAACATGTAGAATGGACCAAAATAAGCAGTTTTTCAGAACTGTAAAATGGCCAAAAACAAAAGCATGATAGGCTAACTAAACATGCAAGAATGGGGAATAAAAGAGAGATATAACATGAAGTGACCTATGGAGGTCCGAAACCATGAAACGACCTAAATGAAATATGAATAATGGACCAAAATAAGCACCTTTTCAGAACTGTAAAATGGCCAAAAACAAAAGTATGGTAGGCTGCCATTGCATGCAAGAATGGGGAAGAAAAGAGGAGTATAAAGGTAGGTACAACATGAAAGTCTCAAATGGTGTTGATCCCTTCTTCAATGTTGAAGAGGGGCTCAAAATAAGCCTAATATCAGTTTACAACATGCTCAAAAACAGATTACTCATGGGTCGAAAATAGCATGCAAGACTATGACATATAAGAGGATCAATGAAGCAAGTGCATCATGGAGGGCTCAAACAGGGTTGAGCCCTTAATGAGACATGAAAATGAGCTCAAAAAAATGATACTTTCAGTTTTGGTCGGAGCTCAAATGTATAAGAAGGAGAGGCTAAGAAATACTACAAAGAAAAGCTCAAAAAAGAGAAAATGGCAACTCACCTTTGGAGACAAGTCTTTTGTTGCTTCTTGGACCAATTTGCAGCTCCTTTAGCCTTTGAGAAGCCCTCCTTGTTGCTGGAAATGAAGTGGTGATGGTAGAGCTTGGAGGTGATGAAGAAAACAAGGTGTAGGACATAAGGTTTTTTAGGAAAATGAGAAGGATGGAGGGAGATATGGATCTTGAGGCTTGAAGAACAATTTTTTCAACCCCCAAATGTGATGCCACCAGCTGGTTATATGGACAAAAAGAGGGTGTAAAGGTGGGGCAAAAAGGAGGTAAGCTTTTCCCTACAAAATATCCCCCGGATTGGGATATTTTCTGGGGGAAACAGCTGCATAGCTGTAAAGTGCAAGTTGAGAGGATGCAGGCCGGCCTGGTACTTTTGCTGCAGGTGGCCGGCCGGCCACACCCCCTAGCCGGCCGGCTAGGGGTCAAAAAGGTCAATCAGATTTTCTGGCCGGCCACCAACTGGTGGGGTCCTCCTATCTGTGTACAACAAAACCCTGTGGTTAAAAGTCCAAGAAATTGGGTCCAAGGGGTTCAACATTAGCCCGGAAGGAGGGGGTCAAAAGGGTCAAGTTGAATTAATGGCCGGCCATGAACTTTTAGGGTCCTCTCATGTGTGTACATCACAAATATGTGGTTCAAAGTTCGAGAGAATGGGCCCAAGGTGTTCAACATTAGCCCGGAAGTGCGAAAAACGGGCGCCGGAGGGCGTCGGAGGATGTATAACTGGTTGCTGCATCAATTGCTGGCCTCCCACCCTTCAGTGACCTCCCCGGTGATAAAACAGACGTACCTGCCAAAAATGAACGAAAACTGTTGCAAAACGAATGCTCGGGGACCAAAACGCGCAGTTCGGGGTCCCGAAAACTGCCCGTTAAACACCGAAAGTAGCGTTCGGCCACGAAGTGGGTTTCTCAGACCCCAGTGTCCCTCAAAAGGGAGAAAATAAGATGTATGCCAAAAATCAGAGCAAATGGAGATGGTTAAGCGGTCCCGAACCGGGGCACATGGCCAACGATCCCGAAAAACCGAAAATCGGACTCCGAAATGGGCAAAATGGCCTGCGGCCACAAAATGTAGCCCACGGCCACTGAGAGATGGTCTACGGGACCTCTCCTTCCCCTCAGGAAAAGAAACAGAGAAAACCGAGTCTGGTTCGCAAACCGAGGCAAGGCACAAAAGAGGGTTCGGAAGTCCGGAGGCAGGGCTCGCAGCCGCGATTCTGAGACTTCTGAACAAGCACAACATGCAATATCACCAAGTGCTCAACTGGTGACGTCTGAGTCTCAAGGTCGGTCAAAATGGGGTGTCTACAGTTGCCCCTCTTTGACAGAACTCGGAAGTCATAAGAATGACGGGAGTGAATGTCAAAGCCCAGAGACGACCCATTTTTGACAAGGCCGAAGACTTAGACAAAGCAGACAAGATAGACAAAGATGTGCCCGCAGGCAGGGGCAAAATGCAAATGATATGCAAGCAGATTTTGAAGATTGGACTTATACGCTACGCGAGGCCGGTTTTGAAAGTTGGACTTATACGCTACGTGAAGCCGGTTTGAAAGTTGGACTTATACGCTACGCGAAGCCGATTTGAAAGTTGGGGATTTGTGCAATGCACTGTAACGTAGTGGCTAAAATGCATTGTAATAGCTAAGAGGTAAAGGTACCTTACAGGGGCAATTGGCAATGACTTACCTCATGCTACTGGGGATCTTCCGCTTCTTTTTGGTTGAACTGCAGGTACAACTTTTCTCCCTGACCATGGTCGCAGCTTTCCCTATTCTCCAACGGAGTGACAGACTAGGTTGGTTCAATATCCAGAATTGAGGTGCATACACGCTATCTCAACCTATGGGGCTTCCATACAGATTTCAAGCTGAGGACACGCCTTTGGGTATTTAAACCAGACTTTAGTCACGGAAATTCCGAACCTTTACGTTCTAGGCATCAGTCATTCGAACTCTAGTTTCCACCGTCGCAGTTGGTCTCCTAGGAACTCACTGCAAACACAGGCAGGTGGCTATACCGGATCACCGGAAGTCGTTCGGGCATGACAAACACCAAAGGAATTACACCTTTAGAGGATTTAAGGTCTCCCAGACCAGTAGTGCACAAGATAGTGCGAATAAAGATGCAGGATTTAAGGTCTCCGCAAACCGGAGGATTTAAGGTCTCCTAGACCAAGGAGTGCACAAGACAGTGCGATGCAGAGTGAATGCACAAAACAGTGCTAAACAGATGCACAAAATAGTGCGATGCTAAAGGTGTACAAAACAGTACGAGCAAGGTGAATGCACAAAACAGTGCGATACAAATAAGGTGCGCAAGATAGCGCGATACAATGCACTAACAAGTACAGGTGAGATGCGCAAGATAGCGCGATGGAATGCATGCAAAATGCAAGTAAGGTGCACAAAACAGTGCAATGCGCAAGAAAGCGCGACTGATTTGAAATGCACAGGACAGTGTGATACGCTAAACAGCGCGATTGAAATGAAATGCACTAGACAGTGCGATACGCTAAACAGCGCGATTGATTTGAAATGCACTAGACAGTGCGATGCACTAAACAGCGCGATTGATTTGAAATGCACTAGACAGTGCGATACGCTAAACAGCGTGATTGATTTGAAATGCACTAGACAGTGCGATGCGCTAAACAGCGCGATTGATTTGAAATGCACTAGACAGTGCGATGCGCTAAACAGCGCGATTGAAATGCACTAGACAGTGCGATGTGAGATACAACCACAAGATGCACAAGACAGTGCTAGTGAGACACAAAGTGTAAGTGCACAAGATAGTGCGAGTGAATGCATGTTCTATGCAAATGAGGTGCATTTTCTATGCAAGTATGGAAGAGTGCATTTTCTATGCAAAAGATACGAGCATTTTCTATGCATAAAACAAGCAAAGCATATTCTACGCGGAATCAAAAGCAAGCATATTCTATGCATGAATCATTACGATGCGCGGCACGTATGCAACAACAGTGTATATGAAAGTTCACATTCCATGTAGTAGAGGAGCATCAAATATGTACTCTGGTGCCTCTGATTTACCTCTTAGAGGACTTTGCAACACACTCAGCTCAAAAGGGGCACACCCTGTTCATATTGGCGGGAGATAACATCTGCTGCTGCTGCTTTAATTGCCGTTCTGGCTTGAAGCATGCTTAAGCTTGGAGTAGAGGCACGCTCATTCTTCAGGGCACTGGCAAGGCCTGAAGAGGTACATATGGAATGCAATCTCAGAATTTTCTGAAGGTGAAACACACTCAGATGCTCAAAATTTTCCCTATTTTCTTTTGCTTCGTAGTCCGGAACTTATATAGCTTCAGATAGGTCCTTGTTTTACCGCTCACACTTATCGGGGGTGGACCCTGCAGTTTTATGAAAGAATGAATCTTGTTTTGCACAGATGTGGAGAACGGCACGGCACTCGGAGCGCAAAACGATTTTATTTTGAAATTGATAAATGAGCTCTCGACCGGGTATCGAGCCTACGACTGAACACAACAAGACAACTCAACACGGAAATAAAAGGCACACAACCTAGACACATCGGGTAACACTCGAAACGACTCAAAATAAGAATCGAGATAAAACAAAAAGACACGACACTCAAATGTGCACAGGGAGCCTGTTTCACCGGGTAGTGTTTCCCACCCTTTCTTATTTGTGGTTCTCACATCACTCGGCCCTCAAGCTCTGTTTTTTTCTGAAAAAGCCCCTTTCTCACTTTTTCTCTCATCGTACATCTCTCTATTCTTCAATCTCTCGTTTTTCATCCCTCCCCTGGGTGGTTGATGGATGAACAGGAAGTTGCGGGCTCATGCCCAACATAATCAGCTCGTGGCTATTTCCTTCGGTGACATCTGTCGATGCGCCGGATGAGGGAATGGAGCATCTTGATCCATTCCAATTCGTGCTTCGCACTCGGCTTGATACCTCGCTGCTTGGAGGATGAGAGAGCTTTCAGCCCTTTGTTGTTAACTTCAGTCATCCCCCTTTTTTTTGGTGGGTAGAGTGGCCTTTCTGGCAAGTATGTTGGCAATGGGGAAAAGACAGGAAGCCTGACTCAACTGTGCCCGTAGTTCATCATTTTGACCATTTTTTAGTTTTAGTTTTCTCCTAAAAAAAAATTTTGACCAAAATGAGAGTTAGATTAACATACTTGTTCAATTTTCTGATTTAAAATCATGCAAGTTAGGCAGTGAGCACTGAGAGTTTTCCTTTTTTGGGTCCAAGAAATGGTCCAGTTTTGAAAATGGAATACTTTTCGAGAAGATTAGTCAACCTCAGTAAAAATTCTCAAAAACTATTTTCGCAAACGACCACTGTTCAACGAGCATGGGACCTACTCTTGAGATGCGCAACCTCGGATCCATGGCAATGGAAAATTGCCCCTTGTCTGAAGGACACTGCATGGCAACGGAATGTTGCCCCTTGTTTAAAATGACACTGCGGCGTTCTGAATGGCAACGGAAAGTTGCCCATTGTTTGGATAGCACCGCAGCGCATTGAATGGCAACGGAAAGTTGCCCCTTGTCTGAATGGCACCGTAGTGTATTGTAGTCAGTCCTCAGAGCGACGAACGCAACCAGACTCTCAGATATAGGGAAGGCAAAGATTATCAGAACCATTACATGGACATGATTGAGTTTGAAGTGTTTTACGGCTGGACTTCAGAATGAAGTTGCCTACGTATCCCAAAGATGGGAATCAAGCCTCACGTAGTTCGGGTTTAAGGTACACTCGGGTATTAACCTCTCCTTTTTAGGCTCTAACTTTTGCCAAGGCGCCCGTTGCGGGTTTTCGACCTTGCGAGCTTTGTTCTTCTTTTCTTTTCAATTCTTTTCATTTCTTTTTCCTTTTTTGATTTTTTCGTTCTTTTCTTTGCATCTTTCTTTTTTGTTCTCTTTTTTTTCTTTTGCATTTTTTGCTTCTTCTTTTTTTTTGTATTTTTCTCTTGCTCTAACTTCTGCCTGGGTCGCCCTTCCGGGTTTTCGGCCCAGCGAGCCTCTCAAGGGTAAAAGTATAACAAGTCCATGCCAAATGGTTTTGAGATCCTGGAGTCATCTGAATCCAGGAGAATGGCTGCTGCTTTGCTTTGTAAGCTTCTTCTAATGAGATCTGATCTTCTTGACCTGACTTTGGTGCCTCTTGTTCGAGGGTTGCTTCAAATCTAGCCACACAGGCCTCACATCGTAGTTGACCGTCGAACATTCTGATTTCAAGTTCAAGGTTTGGAAGCGAAGGGGTTGAGTCTCGAGGCTGAGAGCGATCCTAGGCTGCACAATCTCAAGAGCTTCCACACAGGTCTTCGCAAGACCGCGCAAAACATTTTGTTTTTGAAAGTTTTTAAGAAAGCGACAAATCGCTCGTGCTGAAGGTAGTGTGAAACCAGTCTGGATCAAGCCAGGGTCCTTCTCAGTACTCACGCTAACAAGCATGATTTCATTCATTAAGGGCTTAGCATGCCTCTCTTTCTCTCAAATGATCAAAGTTTTGCAAATCCCGAGGAATTCCTTCCTCTTCGTTTTCACCGCAGTGTTCAAAAAGTTTTGAAAAACTTAGGTTAAATGCAATGACTTTGGGGTGCAGAAGAGAGCAGGTGGAATGTACTGCCATTTCATTCAGATTCCGTCACAACTAGCACACGGCAGAAGCGAACATAGAAGTGAAAAAATTACTGCTGTTTCATTCAAATCTGTTGGTACAACTGGCTCCCTGGAAGAAACATACTCAAAACAAAACGAAAAGACAAACACAAAACAAAATGGTGACGCCCGAGGTAACGCCCCCCGGAATCACCCGACTCCTGTACAACAGGACTGACTCGATACAACAAGACAGATCCAAAATAAAAAGAGACTGACTCAAAACAAAACGACAGATTCAAAACAAAACAACAAGACTGACCCAATACCCGAGTCGGAAACCGGCATTCGCCAATGCTCAAAACAGTGCATGCCATCCACCATATCTGGAGTAAACTGAGCGCTGCCCGCAGGTGGTTCATCCCTCCAATCACATCACATTATCCCCTACAAATTCACTGATCAAGTGCCGATAGACTTTGCAGGACCTGGTGCGGGGATGACCCCATTGTCAAATAGATCCTGTACTTCATGGCGAAGACGGAAGCAGGCGTTGGTAGTATGGCTAGTTTGTTGATGGTACGCGCAGTACTGGGTAGTATCATGTGTAGCCGGAAGAGGATTCGAGAGAGGCCGAGGCTCAAGGGGTTTGAGATGGCCTTGTCCAACAAGGATTTGGAGAGCTTTGGACAAAGGCATATAAAGGGCATGGAAGACCCTCCGACCTCGGGGTTGGTATTTCAAGGTTTGTGGATTTTTGCTGGACGCACCAGCAGGGGGATTAGCAGGTGCTGGCCTAGTTTGGTGATCTCTTCCGAGTGGAGGATTAGAGATAACAGGATCGTCTCTGGTATGATAGCCCTTCCCCCGATGTTCCTTCTGATTCGGACTGCCTCCAACCTGAGTAGCGAAAGTGTCATCCACAGCTTTTGCAACAATTGCGAGGACTTGCTCCTTGTTCAGCCCCTCGGCTTTCAAAGCCTCAACAGCCAACAGAAGATGTTCATTGGGATCCATGTCCGCCCCTATCTTGTTCCTCCCACTCACCTCCATTCTGCGAAGGGATTGGCTTTCCTCAAATGCAGCCCGTCCCAACATCGGGGAGTCTTCTGACATGAAGTTCCCGGTATGTGGTGTGGTCGATGATGGAGCCAATGCCCCGGAGGCCAGATCTGTCACAGTCCTTTGAAGATCTTTAATCATTCCCATCAACTCAGAAGTAGTGGGTTCACGGGTTTGAGATGGTTGAGGTTCAGGTGCACCCATCATGCATAAGTCCATGCTTTCTGGGATAAACACCTCAGGCTTGGGTAGATGGGCCGGGGTGATGTATATGCTGGGGTCAAAGGTGGACGACAGTATGTGGATGTGATTGAGGTAGGCAGGAGATGTTTGGTCATTGGGGTCCGAAGGTGGAGCTATCGTCCGGTTGTCGATGAGATTTTGGACCTCATGACGAAGGCGGTAGCAACGGTCGGTGCCATGACCACGCTGCTGATGGTACATACAGTACTTGGAGGGGTTATGTCTGGCTGGGAGTGGGTCGGGAAGAGGTTGAGGATCGAGGGGTTTGAGATGCCCTTTTTCCATCAAGGCTTTTAGTGTGCTAGTCAGGCTCATATAGAGGGGGGTGAAGGTTCTACCCTGAGCTCGGACTGGGCCGGTTGTTTCTATGCTTGGTTTGGCAAAAGGGTTGGCTGTGGTGACTGTATTGATTTCGGTGGGTTTGGGAATAGCGCTACTACCAGCGTTGGTACTCCCTGAAATCACCTTCCTTGTCAGTTCCCTTATCCTGGGAATGATCCCGCTGTTGAACGCATTCTCGACTTGAACCCCCAGTTCATGCAAACTTTTGAAAGTGAATAGTGGAGCAACTATCAACTTTTGCAACATATCATGCTCGAGGTTTCGGACCATCATCTGCACTTGATCCTTCTCAGAAGGGCGACGATCTGTCATTTGTGCTGTCTTTGCTCTCCACCTTGCAACGAATTCCACAAAAGGCTCTGTTGGGTTCTGGCGGGTTGCTTCAAGCTCCTGGATGGTCATTTCAACTTGGGTATTGTAGGAATACTGATCGACAAAGGCCTCAGCCAGTTCTTCCCAGTTTTGCTTCACTGTATCCTCCAATTTGGTATACCAAGTAGCTGCTACACCCGACAGGGTTCTTCCATACAGAGAGAGTTTCTGTGGCTTAGTCAGACCCATCGGCTTCAGGACATCTAAGAAAAGTCGGATATGTACCATTGGATCTCCAGACCAGTCGAAACGGTCGATATATGGCATTTTGAATCTGTCTGGGAGCCGGATGGAAGCCTCGGTGTGCCCATCCTCAATGCCAGGAATGGAGTTAAGGCCCTGTGCCTTTTTGAATTGCTTCTCAAGGTTTGCAATTTTCACTGCGGTCAGATCGGGGTCATTAGCATCAAGGGGATAACACCTCTCATTAGGCTGCACCAGGGGTCTAAAAACTTGAGCTTGAGCCAACCCTTCTCGAGGATTTGGATCCTGCAAATCTTCAACTGGCGGAATTGGGTCAAAGTTCGGCTGGGGTCCCAAAGCTGGATGTGAGGCAGATACCCCAGATGGGCGCTGCGTTTCAATACTGGTCTCAGCCTGCATGGCAGTTCCCTGACTTAGCGCTGCTGTCACGACCGCAAACTCTTCTGAACCTTGTGCAATCACAGTCGGCTGAGTCTGAACAACGGTGATGTGACTGGCGACTGACGGATTAGACGAACAGATGAGCCCTGACCGGCTTTTCTTTACCTTGCCTCAGCGAAAGAACACTGGTCGCCCTTGAATTGAATTTCTGACCTAACAAAGTCTATCAGCACAAGTTCGATGAACCTCGGGGGATATCGGAGCCTTCTGAAGCGATAGTTCCAAGACTACCCCTAGCAAAAGAGAAAACAGACAGCATCTCAGCCTGATTCCATCTGAATAGATACGAGCATAGTTGAATAAGTGTGCCCTCTACTGAATTCTGCCCAAAATTCGGCCTCAAAATCTGAGTCTGATACCCACAGGTAAAGCTGACTCCCAAATACTGATAGTAATGCCCGCAGGCCTGATGCCCAAACTCGCAAACTGGTGCCCGCAGGCCTGACGCCCAAGCTCATACACTGATACATGCATTCCTGTAGAGACGCACTCTAAAGCACATAACAGATAAGTGAGAGCCAAAACACCCCTATAAAGGGGTAGGGTTTCCCTGTCCTATTTTGTCAGGAGCTAGGGTTTTACTACGCACACAGCGGTTTCAAACAACCTATAAACGGGTAAGCAACCTGTCCTAATTTGGAATGGTCACTATGGATCCGAATATGCACTAGGTCGAATGGTCAAAGAGGGTGCCTCGGTAAAACCGGGGTTTGTGTTCCCATACTGGCAGAGCCCACAACCGGTTAGCCTTATGGTCATGCCTTGACAAGACAAGCCTCCGGCAAACCGTTCAGGAATAGCAGATGGCAAACACAGTGTCCTAGGCGCACCAATGCAAATGCAATGCAAAGAAACACACAAGTGTAGTCAAAGACAGATATCAAGAGTTCGAGTCAAGTTCTCTAAATCCCCAGCGGAGTCGCCAGAAACTGTAGACGTCCCCGAACACTCCCGGGAGGGTGAGTCCCGTTCCGTTCATTTGGGGTCACTACAGCTCAGGACTCTCAAATTTGTCACGGTTCTTAATCTGAACCAAAGAGTCCAAATCCGGAAAATCGTTTTGAGAAAACAGATTTTTGAAAGAAGTGCCAAACATGGACTGCTTTGCCAAATACAGAGTCGCCACCTAAATATTTTGTTTTGGGAAATTTAGGAAACCCTGACTCGGTGCCAAAGGCCACGTGTCCGTCATCACCAAAGTTGCCTCGACTCGGGAACTTGGGTACGATTGGGGAAGGTCACTTCGTGAGCACCCCCGCTCGCCCGATCAAAGATCGGCCTCTACTAACCATGATATCTATTTTTGAAAACATTATGTGTTCTTATTCCGGTTATTAGCCTAGATTACTATGTGATGCGCGCAGCATACAAGTATAGACTGGATCGCCTGAATTGGAACAAAACATTTCATGCTTGTTTGTTTGAAAATGGTTTGATGGTGCTACCCGCAGGTAGGCTAAGACGTGGATTTGCCACCCTCGGGTGGGCTTAGAAAACAATGGTTTTGCCACTATCTAGTGGGCTTAAAACAAACATTTGATGAATTGTTCCAATCCAAACAACCCAACCTTCACCTACAGGCATTCAGGCAGTTATATCACATAAGCATATAGCCTCATGGTAAGCATGCTATCATGGCA
Organism: Camellia sinensis; assembly: GCF_055761805.1. NCBI lineage: Eukaryota > Viridiplantae > Streptophyta > Magnoliopsida > Ericales > Theaceae > Camellia > Camellia sinensis. Next base: position 41,464 of record NW_028128989.1, on the reverse strand, counting down.
GTCACTCACACGCATGCAAGGATGCTAAAGCATAAAACTTACCGAGTACTCCAAGCCAAAACAGAGACTACATTAGAAATCATGCATGATCCTAAGTATACAGAAATGCCTAATGCAACACATGCAAAAATGCAAACTATAGCAGGCTCGGCTATTCTAAACATGGCATATGGAATGCGCCAACTAACATGTATTCAATTTGGAATTGAAAGTACAATGCAGTTAGTATGATGCGCCGAGCCCGGTGCACACAAAACAGATGAATGAATGCAAACATGCTATCATACTGTATGCTAATTGAAATATGCCCTAATCTAACCATCATAAGCGGATAAATAAAAGGGAGAAAGACGTGGGGTTGGAAGACATACAACACACACACGCACACTTATTACAGTTGTGCCCTCGCGCAGAGGGTCCGAATAAATAATACAGTCCAAAAATTACAGTCCCGAATAAAAGAATATTACAGTCCAAAATATTACAAAACTCTAATTAATTAATGAATTAACTAAGAAAACAAGTAAAACTGGCGTGCAAGCCAGGGACTGCCTTGCTTCTGATGGATGATGCATGTCCGGATTGTCTTGCGCGGAAATCCACCGGAATGCCCCAATTAGCCTCTGTTTACACCTGTTCTTGAAATGCGTGCCAAACCCCAAAAAGTCGCTGATTCTTCGTTTTGCTGCAACAGAGAGCAGGAAAGGGGCATAGCAATGTATTTGCACAGATATATGCATGTCTCGATCCTCATGCCACCAATCACGCATACCGAGGCATGATGGCCGAGGAGTCGAAATGCACAACTCAATATAGGATGAATGCACATGAAACTATAGCTAAAACCTAACTCCATCATGGATGATCCGGAGTGTCGGTGACTGGGAAATTGAGACACATTCCGTCACTCGGAGTACAAAATGTACCTCGTTTCCCGTGCCCGGGCTAACTCCTATCCCGAACACGATGCAATATGCATGATATGCATGAAATGCAACTAAGATATAATCCTAACATACACAGTGCTATGAAAATGATATGCCTCGAAATGCGTGCACACGGGCACGCAAACCGAGAAAATGGCGGAATGCAAACTAAGACACAACCTAGTATGCACAATGCTATGAAAATGATATGCCTCGAAATGCGTGCACACGGGCACGCAAACTGAGAAAATGGCAGAATGCAAACTAAGACACAACCTAGTATGCACAATGCTATGAAAATGATATGCCTCGAAATGCGTGCACACGGGCACGCAAACCGAGGCGATAGCAGAATGCAATGAAATGACATGAAAACATGATATGGGCTTATACCAACATGAATGAGCCTCAGCCACACTCACATAGGATGCCGGCAGATAAAAAAAAGGGGTGCCTCGAAATGCGTGCACACAGGCACGCAAACTGAGGCGGTGGCAAAATGCGATGTAATGTAATGAAAACATGATATGGGCTTATACCAACATGGGTGAGCCTCAGCCACACTCACATAGGATGCCGGCAGATAAAAAAAGGGGTGCCTCGAAATGCGTGCACACGGGCACGCAAGCCGAGGCGGTGGCAAAATGCGATGTAATGGCATGAAATGGATAGCAATCATTCTAATGGAATTTCAGCACTAAAATATGGGGGAAAACAGTCCCGAAATGAGGCGAAATGACATGAAATGCATGGAATTGTCCCGAAATGCGAATTTAGGCGCCCGAAATGGCCTATAGCTATGCCAAACATGCACAACATGGACATGCAATGCAAAGAAAGAAGCTAGACAGTCCCAAAAAAGGCACTTTCACAGTTATAAACATGGCCAAACAGAAAGCATAGGTATGGCAAAAATGGCATGCAAGAATAGGGGCCAAGAGAGGGGTAATGAAGCAAGTGATATAAGAAAAACCCAAACTGAAAAATTTCCTTCTATAACATTGAAGAGGGACTAAAAATATGAATATTTACAGCATATGTCAAACCTCAAATCAGCATAAAAACATGATAGAAATGTGATGCAAAATGAGGCTCAAAAGTGGCTATAACATGAGGTATGCAAAATATTCGCCAAACAGCCAAAGACCCTTAATAAAACATGTAGAATGGACCAAAATAAGCAGTTTTTCAGAACTGTAAAATGGCCAAAAACAAAAGCATGATAGGCTAACTAAACATGCAAGAATGGGGAATAAAAGAGAGATATAACATGAAGTGACCTATGGAGGTCCGAAACCATGAAACGACCTAAATGAAATATGAAGAATGGACCAAAATAAGCACCTTTTCAGAACTGTAAAATGGCCAAAAACAAAATCATGGTAGGCTGCCATTGCATGCAAGAATGGGGAAGAAAAGAGGAGTATAAAGGTAGGTACAACATGGAAGTCTCAAATGGTGTTGAGCCCTTCTTCAATGTTGAAGAGGGGCTCAAAATAAGCCTAATATCAGTTTACAACATGCTCAAAAACAGATTACTCATAGGTCGAAAATAGCATGCAAGACTATGACATATAAGAGGATCAATGAAGCAAGTGCATCATGGAGGGCTCAAACAGGGTTGAGCCCTTAATGAGACATGAAAATGACCTCAAAAAAATGGTACTTTCAGTTTTGGTCGGAGCTCAAATGTATAAGAAGGAGAGGCTAAGAAATACTGCAAAGAAAAGCTCAAAAAAGAGAAAATGGCAACTCACCTTTGGAGACAAGTCTTTTGTTGCTTCTTGGACCAATTTGCAGCTCCTTTAGCCTTTGAGAAGCCCTCCTTGTTGCTGGAAATGAAGTGGTGATGGTAGAGCTTGGAGGTGATGAAGAAAACAAGGTGTAGGACTTAAGGTTTTTTAGGAAAATGAGAAGGATGGAGGGAGATATGGATCTTGAGGCTTGAAGAACAATTTTTTCAACCCCCAAATGTGATGCCACCAGCTGGTTATATGGACAAAAAGAGGGTGTAAAGGTGGGGCAAAAAGGAGGTAAGCTTTCCCCTACAAAATATCCCCCGGATTGGGATATTTTCTGGGGGAAACAGCTGCACAGCTGTAAAGTGCAAGTTGAGAGGAAGCAGGCCGGCCTGGTACTTTTGCTGCAGGTGGCCGGCCAGCCACACCCCCTAGCCGGCCGGCTAGGGGTCAAAAAGGTCAATCAGATTTTCTGGCCGGCCACCAACTGGTGGGGTCCTCCTATCTGTGTACAACAAAACCCTGTGGTTAAAAGTCCAAGAAAGTGGGTCCAAGGGGTTCAACATTAGCCCGGAAGGAGGGGGTCAAAAGGGTCAAGTTGAATTAATGGCCGGCCATGAACTTTTAGGGTCCTCTCATGTGTGTACATCACAAATATGTGGTTCAAAGTTCGAGAAAATGGGCCCAAGGTGTTCAACATTAGCCCGGAAGTGCGAAAAACGGGCGTCGGAGGGCGTCGGAGGATGTATAACTGGTTGCTGCATCAATTGCTGGCCTCCCACCCTTCAGTGACCTCCCCGGTGATAAAACAGAGGTACCTACCAAAAATGAACGAAAACCGTTGCAAAACGAATGCTCGGGGACCAAAACGCGCAGTTCGGGGTCCCGAAAACTGCCCGTTAAACACCGAAAGTAGCGTTCGGCCACGAAGTGGGTTTCTCAGACCCCAGTGTCCCTCAAAAGGGAGAAAATAAGATGTATGCCAAAAATCAGAGCAAATGGAGATGGTTAAGCGGTCCCGAACCGGGGCATATGGCCAACGATCCCGAAAAACCGAAAATCGGACTCCGAAATGGGCAAAATGGCCTGCGGCCACAAAATGTAGCCCACGGCCACTGAGAGATGGTCTACGGGACCTCTCCTTCCCCTCAGGAAAAGAAACAGAGAAAACCGAGTCTGGTTCGCAAACCGAGGCAAGGCACAGAAGAGGGTTCGGAAGTCCGGAGGCAGGGCTCGCAGCCACGATTCTGAGACTTCTGAACAAGCACAACATGCAATATCACCAAGTGCTCAACTGGTGACGTCTGAGTCTCAAGGTCGGTCAAAAATGGGGTGTCTACACCGGCACGTTCGCTGAAGATATGGTCGGCTTGTCACTTACAAAGCTCGCCAAAAAGGCCAACGCCGAACGAATAGCCGCGCAACGAAGAACGGAGGCCATTCGAATAGAGGCCAATCGATCCAAAGTGCTGCCCGTCGCAGATATTGAGCCACCCCTGCCTGTTACGGAGGAGACGATTCAAGTATGAGATGTCGAGTTGGAGCTGATCGTGTCGACGAATGACGAGGCTAAACAACAGTCGGAGAAGCGTCCTGTCGAGGTTGAGGCCAGGGTCTGGAGAAGAGCCTACCGACAAACGGCCGCGTTTAGAGGAGTCTGATATAGTTGTGCCTTTTGTGGTTCAACCAATGGTAAGGAACATGCCGATCTCCTCTGACGCGTCAGCTATAAAAGACCCAGCCGTTGTGCTGAGCCTGGCTTCATTAGTCTTATTGCCATTTGACAAGGCCACTTTTTGCTCGAAGCCAGACGTTTTAGCGATAGCGTTAGCCGCTCAATCGGTTTTTCTGGTAAAGACCTTTATCTTCTCTTTTCTTTCTGTGCATATATGTTTGGATTTAACCTCCTGTTCTTGTTTTATAGATAGTCGGAAGGATAGTCGAGATAAGCTGCCGCCAGCACGACGCCATCGAACGAATTGGCCGTTTACAAACCGAAGTTGAGGGCTAAAGGAGCCGTGTCGAGTTTGAGGCCCCGAGGGAAAAAATGGAAGTTGTCAGGGCCGAAGTCGAGTTGGAGAGGGCCAAAAATGCGGACCAACTTAGATTGGCTGCCGAGCAGAAGGCGGACACGAGCGAAGCTGCACTCAACTTAGCCCAAGACGCAATCGCCAAACTTGAGGCGGACTTGGCAGAATCAAAGGCAGCCAAGGAAGTAGCCGACACTGAAGCTTCAAAGGCATATGAGGCCGGGGAAGGCGCTGTCCTAAAAAATTACGTGCAAGAAGTCTCCAAATTTGAGAATCGGGAATTCAAACATGGCTGGCTCAAAGCCCTTGCTGCTGTTAATGTGACATTAGCTATGCCAATTCCATACGAGCAAATGGATGTTGAGCCGCTAGAGTCTGACTCCGAGGACTGATTTGGGCGACACTTGTTTTTGTTTTAGGATTTCAAATGTATTTTACAGCTTTTTGTTTGGTATTGCTATAGTCATTTTCATTTCAGATGTTTTTCTTTTTGTTTTTGCTAGGAATTTGTATGCGAACTTGTAGCATTTTGTTTAGTAGTTTTTATATGTAAAATGGCTACAATTTGTGCCCAATTTACTTAATGAAAATTCCTTTTGTACTTTGCTATTAGTTGTGCTAAATTGTGTTATTGATGAAGGATATAGTGTTTTGCTATTTTGGATAAAACATTCATGTATACTTGCCGAGTAGATAATTAGGCAATTTTAACTCCAAAAAGTCGAATGCTTGTAGTTCATGGAATGGCTGTGGTACACATCGATCGGCATCGGGCCTAGATACTTGGCCAATCGGATTAATAAATCTGCCCTTGCCCCAGCCATTGCAAGAACTTCATAATCCGAATGGGACTAGTTCGTGGAATGGCTGAGGCATAGATGGATCGGCATTAGGCCTAGATACTTGGCCGATTAGATTAATAAATCTGCCCTTGCCCCAACCAGTGCAGGAACTTCATAAGCCGAATGGGACTAGTTCGTGGAATGACTGAGGCATACATCGATCAACATTGGGCCGAGATACTTGGCCGATCAGATTAATAAATCTGCCCGTGCCCCAGCCAGTGCAGGAACTTCATAAGCCGAATGGGACTAGATCGTGGAATGGCTGAGGCATAGATCTATCAGCATTGGGCCTAGATAGTTGGCTGATCAGATTAATAAATCTGTCCTTGCCCCAGCCATTGCAGGAACTTCATAAGCCAAATGTGACTAGTTCATGGAATGGTCCGATCGACATCTGGCCTTTTGGCATTTAGAATTAATGGCGTCACCTCGTGGTCGCTGCATATATTAAGGATAAATGGGGTGAGTTCGCATCAGTGATTTCACTTATTTTTATTCAGACTTGATTTAAACTAGCCTAGGATAAGCGCGAATGTCAAACAGGCTGTTCTTCAACAGCAGAGGAGAAGGATGAACATTGACTGAGTTAGACGCTGTAATGAATCGCAGTAGCGAGCCTATGTGCACAGGAGGAAGGGCGTCCAAAGAATGAGAAAGGCGTCAGCTCCCTAGTCATCGAAACAGATCACCACGAAAGGAGAAACAGCAACGGGGAAGCTCTTCGCAACAGCAACCGAGAAGCGAGCCCGATGCGACTTCACGACCGTTGAGTTATGCGGTTTTCGTGGGAAATAAACCGATGACGGAGGTGGATTCCATCGTTAACGATCCAGGTGTAGCAGTCAAGTTCGCTTAACATATCTTTCCGCCGGAGGTCCAGCAGTTGATGCTTCGACGACAAGATTTTGATGTATTTCGAGAAGGCATCCATGAGGCGGTGAAGGAGCTGTACACCGCTTATGAGGTCGGCAAGCGTCTGCGCCCCGCGCGGCGGGAAACAGAGAAGAAGGAAGAACGAAAACGTAGTTTGGAGGTTCGCGCGGAAAAAGCTGAGCGTGAGCTCAGGGAACTTAGGAAGGCTCAAACCGTCAGGGTCTAGGGTTTAGGGTTTTTAGGGTTTAGAGTTTAAGGTTTAGGATTTATGATTTATGATTTTTAGGGTTTAGGGTTTAGGGTTTTAGGATTTAGGATTTTAGGGTTTAGGGTTTAGGGTTTTGGATTTAGGGTTTAGGATTTAGGGTTTAGGATATAGGGTATAGGGTATAGGGTTTAGGTATAGGGTTTAGGGCATAGGGTTTAGGATTTAGGGTTTAGGATTTTTAGGGTTTAGAGTTTAAGGTTTAGGATTTATGATTTATGATTTTTAGGGTTTAGGGTTTAGGGTTTAAGGATTTAGGATTTTAGGGTTTAGGGTTTAGGGTTTTGGATTTAGGGTTTAGGATTTAGGGTTTAGGATATAGGGTATAGGGTATAGGGTTTAGGGCATATGGTTTAGGATTTACCCACAAGAATTCAGGCAGTTATATCACATAAGCAGCTAGCCTCGTGGTAATTATGCTATCATGGCAACATTCACACACATGTGGCATGCTAAAGCATAAAAACTTACCTAGTACTCCAAGCCAAAACAGAAACCAGGTAGTAATCATGTGCATGATCCTAGTTCATGTTAAGATGGCTAATGCAACGCATGCAAAATGCAACTAAGATAGGCTCGGCTAATCTACAATGACATGTGAGATGCTACAACTAACACGTATTCACTTTGGATGCAAACATGCTATCATACTGTATGCTAATTGAAACATGCCCTAGACTAACCATCGAAAGCAAGTAAATAAAAAGGAAGAAAGACGTGGGGTTGGAAGACATGCACACACTCACGCACACTTATTACATGATTGCCCTCGCTCGGAGGGTCCGAATAAATATTACAGTCTGAATAAATAATACTAAATTAATTATTATAGAATTTCTAATTAATTAATAAATTAAATGTAGAAAGAAGGTGACCACAGTCCTGCCTCGGGATGCGCGAATGATGCATGCTTGACTCGCCCATGCTCGGAAACTCGCTGCCATAGCACTGTTGCCTCTGTTAACAACGCCCTGCCCCTCTGAAAATTGTGAAAGTCCCCAGAACTGCTCCTAGAGTGTCGTGGAATGTTACCGGCCAAAAGAATATGCTACCTGCCATGGGAATACTCTCATCGGCTAAATATTGTGCTATCGGCCAAACATTCTTTGCCGGTCGGCACTCAACACTGCCGGCCGGCCAAATCTTCCTGCTGAAACCTGCAGTCGACAGCAGCAGAGGGCAAGCAGTGTATGGCATGGAATTTTCAAGCAAATGTATGCATGGACACACTCCCTATCATGCAATGAACTCCAGGGAGCATGGCCCTCGACCCTCGGGCCATCAATCGTGCATTTCGATGCATGATGGCCTAAGATGCCAAGTTTGCAACTTGATGTAAATGCATGCAACAAACAAATGGGTGCCAATACCGTATCATATTGAGATCAAGGACATCGGTGACCGAGGATTGAGACGTGTTACGTCACCTTGAGTGTGAGCACTCCTCATTCTTCATGCTTGGTTTGACACCCCAAACCAAGCAATGTAATGATGCCAATCATGCAAAATAAGCATGCGAACTAATAAGTCTAAGACTAAGGTATGAAAGGCAGCTTTCAAGGGCACTCACAAGATAGCAAACATGGGTGCTAGGCTAACATATTAAGCTCTGAAAATGCATAGAGGAAGATGCCAAATCAACCATGTCATGCAAGCAAGGCATGCAACAATGATCCAAACTTGAAGCCAACCAAGAGGGGTCAAACCGTGGCCATGTTAATCAAACCCCAATGGACCAAAATGACCTAAAACAGTCCTAGAGGACTCCAAAATAGGGCTGGGACATGCATGGGATAGGGCCAAAAAAAAAATGCTATGAAATGGGCATCAAAACAAAGGCATTCAAGGTCACCAAAAGGGCATTACTCTATACCTCCCCCCACCAAACATGGCATGGACTTTCCAACCAAAAACAGAGTTTTAATGCATCAAAATACACCCTAAAACCTACATGAATGGCAGCCCAAGGACTCAAACACATAGGCATGCACAAGGACTCAAACATGGAGCGTAAGACCACATCTCCTCAAGTCATAGAAAGGATAACAAATGCAAGCATGTAAGCACAAAACATGGTCTGAAATGTCATAATAAGTGAGTCCAAATCACTGAAACAACCAAGGTAATGCATGCCAATGACTCACACACCCGATGCCAACATGTTAGAATGCAAAGAGACTATACAAAGCATGAAAGGCATGACCAAATCAACACCCAACAGACCTTAAGCATGGCAAATTATGACCAAAAACTTCACAAAGCTAGGCAAAAATATGCAAGCATGATGGTCTAATGGCAAGATGCATTTCTAGGCAAAATGGGAGAATACAAAGCAAACGTATTATACATGCAAAAGGTCAACAAACCAACATGGGACAGAGGTATAATATGACCAAGAAACACCCAAAAACCTCTGAAATGGAGCCAAAGACAACTAGGCATGCATGCTACCTTTATAAGCCTTAAACACAAGCAAAAGAGACAAAAGGGGAGAGGGGTGTCCCTCCCCTATACAAGACCTCAAAACTGCTTCTTCACCATTGAAAATCCACTAGATTTCAGTGGTGAGAAGGCCAATGCACAAAAGGTTCAAAGCTCAATCGAAGAGGGGACAAAAGGGGTCAAACAAGGCCTAAGAGGGAGAGGTCGACCCCCAACACCAAAGTGACCTTAATGAAAGGTCTTAAGCATAAAAATACAAGACTTTTTTCAGTTATACACAAAGTCTAAAACAGTAAGCAAGATAGGCTAAAGGCTAGCGCAAGATTGGGAAATATAAAGTAAGTAATGTTACCCTTGAAGAACCCTTGAAGAACAGCAAGCTCAGGCCCCTTCTTATGATCAAAATCAGCTCAAAGCTTCAAGAACAAACCCTCAAGGCCTCCCAAGTCGATGTATGGTGTAATAGTGTGTGTTTTAGTGCAATACTATGAACTAAACACACTTTTGGGCTATAAAACACACACAAAATGAAGAGAGAGAGGGAGATATAGAGAGAGAGTGTGTATATCAGATATATATCTATATCTTGCTTTGGTTTTTTGCTCAACCAAGACAAAGGAAGGGGGAGCCTCCTTATATAGACAATGGAAAAGGTTAAGCTTCCAAGGGAAGCTAACAAAGGGGTCAAGGCTTCCTAAAGAAGCCAAGGCAAAGGGGCCAAGGCTTCCTTAGGAAACTGGGACAGGTGTCCAAGCTTCTTGAGGAAGCTAAGACAAAGGTCCAAGCTTCCTCAAGAAGCTAGACCAAAAAGGTGCAAAAGGGGCAAAACAGCCACACTCGTGCATGGAGAGAAGGGTTTGTGCATTCCAGTTGGCACAGCTGGCTTGCACCATGCCTGAAAAAGGCAAAAATGTGGCACCGGCCAGAAAAGGAGGCCATCAGCCAAACAGATGGTCGGCCGACCACACCAAGTGTCGACCGGCTAATAGTATATTTCACCAATGGCCGGTAGCAATAATACACGGCCGATGGCCTCAATCCAAGGCCGGTGGGTGTCAGGGGTAGCTAACAAGCTACTCTCTACCCTCAGGTACAAAACACACAAGTCCTTGGTGCAAAACCAAGCACAAAACAAGCAAGTCGAGAGATCCTGAGGCAAGGCGCGTAACCGAGAGCTCCGGAAACTCAAAACAAACACGAGCATGGATGATCACCGAGTGTTCAAACAGTGACGTCCAAGTCTTGAGGACGGTCAAAAATGGGGTGTCTACACCTTTCTAGCGAGTGCTTGACTTGGCTCGAAGATGAGGCATAAATCGGGTCCAGTTTGGCATCAAAAGCTTCCATAAGCACAAGCGGGAATGCAGGGGCACCTGACTTATCTATGTCCCTAGTTTATTATTTTGATCTTTACTTTTTCAAGTTTTATGAATGTAATAAAAGCAACTTTGATTTGTATCAAGAGTTGGAGAACTTTGTATTGAAATCAATGAAATTAAGGTTGTAAGCATTGAAATTTTTTCTTTTGGTCCAAAAATGGTCTAAGTTGTAAAAGACAAAATTTGAGCAAAAATAAACTTTTATCAAAACTTTTCAAGACCATTTTTGATAAGGAACACCACTTTTTATGCACAAAATCAGTCCTTGAGATGTACGGCCCCGAATCAAAAGGTCACAAATTGCCCCCAGACTAAATAACACTGCTCAACACTGCAACCAACTCTCAGAATAAAGATCACAACCGAACTTTCAGATAAAGAACAGACAAAGATGACTTGACCAGACACATGGATAGGACAATTGATTTGGAGGTGTTTACGGCTGAACTTCAGGATGAAGTTGCCTACGTATCCCGAAGATAGGAATCAGGCCTTGCGTAGTTCGGTTCAGGTTCACTCGAGTATTAAAACTATCCTTTTGCGCTTTAACTTGTGCCAAGGTTGCCCTTTAGGATTTTCAACCTAACAAGCTCAGTTTTTCTTTATTTCCAATTTTTCATGCTCTAATTTTCACCTAGGTTGCCCTTTCGGGTTTTCGGCCTAGCGAGCCTCTCAAGGACAATATTTCTTCAACTTCTCTATGTTGATCGATTAGGAAAATTCTAGGCCATCCAGGTCCATGAGAATAACAGCTCCACCTGACTAGATAGTTTTGATGATGTAAGGACCAGTCCAATTGGGTCTGAACTAGCCCCTAGGGTCATGGATGGGAGCTCGGTTGTCTTTCAGCACCAAATCCCCTTCTTTGAGATTATGGGACTTAACTTTCTTGTTAAAAGCCCTGACAATCTTGCATTGATAACCCTGAACATGGTACAATGCTTTCAGCCTTCTGTAGACGTCCCCGAACGCCCCGGGAGGATGAGTCCCGTTCTGTTCATTTGGGGTTACTACAGTTCGGACTCGACTTGTGTCACGGTTCTTAATCTGAACCAAAGAGTCCAAATCTGGCAAATCGTTTTGAGAAACAGATTTTTGAAAAAGTAGTGCCAAACATGGACTGCTTTGCCAGATATAGAGTCGCCACCTAAATATTTTAAAATGGGGGAATTTAGGAAACCCTGACTCGGTGCCGAAGGCCACATGTCCGTCATCACCGGAGTTGTCTCGGCTCGGGAGCTTGGGTACGATCGGGGAAGGTCAGCTATGAGCACCCCCTTTCGCCCGGTCCGAAGACCGGCCTCTACTAACCGTGATATCCAATTTTGAAAACGCTATGTGTTCTTAAACCAATTATTAGCCTAGAATTACTATGTTATGCGCGCAGCAAACAAGTATAGACTAGATTGCCTAATTTGGAAAGGAACATTGCATATCCGTTCATTTTGAAAATGCTTTGGAATTTGCTACTCGCAAGTAGGCTAAAACACGGATTTCAATGAGTTCTTCCAACTCAAACAATCCAACCTTCACCCACAGGCATTCAAAACATTTTAACACATAAGCATCTAGCCACATGTTAAGCATGCCGACATGGCAACATTCACACTCATGCGATATGCTAAAGCGGAAATACTTACATCGTACTCCGTGCCAAAACAAAGAACTTGTTAGCAAACATGTATGATCCAAGTCCACGTTAAGTGCCTAATGCATCGCATACAAAGTGTTGCTAGAATAGGCTCGGCTATCCTAAACATGTCATGTGAAAATGCACAATTATCACATATTCACTTTTTGATTTGAAGTACGAATGCAGTTAGCGTGATGTACCGAGCCTAATGCATGTAATACAAAATGCATGAATGCACGCATGCATAGCATAAGGTACGCTGAATTTAAACATGCCCTAATCTACCATCATAAGCAGGTAAATAGAAGGGAAGAAAGACGTGAGGTTGGAAGACATACACACACTCACGCACACTTATTACAGATTTGCCCTCGCTCGGAGGGACCGAATAAATATTACAAATTAATTAACTACGCAAGCTAATTAATATTACAAATTGCCTAATTTAATTAACAAATTAAATAGACTAAGAAAAACAGTAAAACGCCTTGAGAAGCGCGCCGCCATGCACAAGCTGCCTCTGTTTTCTTTCCTATGCTCCTCTGGAGGCTGTCAAAACCTCAGGACTGCATCCCTGGGTACTGGGGAGTACCACCGGCTGAGTGGGACCATCACCGGCATTGGTATGTGTCCATCAGCACAAAATTAAAGCTGTCGGCAGAGAAAAGGTTGCCGGCCGACACCTTACACTGCCGGTCGGCAAAGAAAACCTGCAGGACCTGCAACTCACAGCAACAGAGGGCAAAACAAGGCATGGCAGCACAATTCAAGGCATGTATGCACCAACCATGTCTCTTATCATTGTAATGACTCAACGGGACATGTGCCTCGGTTCTCGGACCACCAATCACGCATTTCCATGCATGATGGCCCAAAGAACCAAGTATGCAACTTTGATTTCAAATGCATGCAAACCAATCAAACAAATTAGGCCCAATTCCTATCACCAATTCAAGGAACAAGGCATGCATGCAAGATGCAATGCAACCTAGGCATACAAGCTAAGGATGCAACATGGCATGGCAAGGCACTTATGCAAGCATACAAGCATACATATGGCAATGCAAATAGATGGAAAGATGGTCTTATACACGAATTAGGCAGCTCTAATAAGGCCTAAAACAGTGGCCATTAATGCCTAAAATGGATGCTAAGCACACATGCACACACACATGTTAAGACCCAACACTTAGGCACAAAGCAAGCAACATTCAAGCACACTTGAAAGAGACATTCATGGACTAAAAGCATGCAACATAAGCTCTGAAAATCATGCTAAAACAAACCTCAAGAATCATTTAAATGGCATTCAAATGACTCAAAACAAAAGCATGAATAAGCACCAAAACATGGAGCATTGCTACACAAGCTTATGAGGCATTAAAGAGACATGCAAGGCAATCCAACAAGCATGGAAATGGGACTGAAATGGCGTATAGGATGATCCCAAATCACCAAAACAATGCAAAGATGGCATGCTACACATGCACATACTCAAGGCTAACAAGCCCAAATACAAAGGAGCTATATCAAGCATGCCAAAATCGACCCAAACACTTATGGACAGACCTAAAACATGGCAAAATAAGCACATAATCTTCACGAGACTAAGCCTAAAACATGCTCCAACAAAGGCTAACAACCTAAGACATGTTAAGGCATAAACAAGGCATTACATGGCAACTATGATAAGCATGCATGGAGTTCCAAAACCAACTTGAAATCATGTTATATTATGGATATATAAGCATGAAAAATAGACCAAACATGCTCAACACACACTCAAGCATAGGCTTCCTTAAGAGGCCAAAATATGCCCTTTTCAAGGACAACAAGGAGAGGGGGTGGCCCTCTCCTTCTTGGGACTTCAAGGCATCATCTTCACCACTGAAATCCCTCAAGATTTCAGTGGTGAAGAGACCCCAACACCAAAATCCCGGAGCTAGCACAAAATGGCTCAAAATGAGGCCTTTTAAGGCCTAAGGGTGGTCAACAACCCTCAAACAACAAAACACTCTTAATAAACAATAAAGAGGGCTTAAAAATAGAACTTTTTTATGTTATACAATAAGCACAAAAACAGCTCTAAGACAGGTAGAAAATCAATGCAAAAATGGGGTAAAAAGGGACTAGATTCTCACCCTTGAAGCCTCCTTCACAAATGATGCTCCAATGGCCTCCTTTAGCTCCAAACCAGTCAAGAAACTCAAGAACAAGCCCTTAGAACCCTAGTTTCAAGAGGAAGGTGAAACACTAGGTGCTTGTGTGCAATAGTATGGACTAAAACACACACAAGAGTGAATATAGAGATAGGATATGTATACAACTCAAACCCTAAAACCAGAGCTTCTCTCTGTGTTTTTCCCTCTCTAAAATGTCTAAAGTCTCTCCCTTCAACCCCAAGAGAGAGCCTCTATCTATCCCTCCCACCAAACTTGCAAAACTTACAAGTTAAGCAAAACTAGAGGGCCATCCCTCCATACACGTGTATGGAGGGAAAGTCACTGCAATACAGCTGCCTAAAAATATCTCAAAAAGCAACTTCACAGTGATCGGCCGGCCAAAAATGCCATCTTGGCCAAAAAGAGTGCCGGTCGGCAACAAATAATGCTGACCGGCAACAAAGAGTGCCGGCCGGCAAACTATATTGCCGGTGGCAGCAAACACCAGCCGGTGGCCTCTAGCCAATGCCGGTGGTGGGTGGGGATGGTCTACAAGCCCCACCCTGCCCTTCCAAGGCAAAACACAAGTGTTTGGTGCAAAACCAGACACTAAACGGTCGAGTTCGGAGATCCTGAGGCAAGGCACGCGAGCCGAGGCTTCCGGGAACTCCAAACGAACACAAACATGGATGATCACCGAGTGTTCAAACGGTGACGTCCAAGTCTTGAGGACGGTCAAAAATGGGATGTCTACAGTTGCCCCTCTTTGACAGAACTCGAAAGTCATAACAATGACGGGAGTGAATGTCAAAGCCCAGAGACGACCCATTTTTGACAAGGCCGAAGACTTAGACAAACATGCAAGACAATCAAGATATGCGCCCGAAGGCAGGGGCAAAATGCAAGACAATGCAGAGAGCCGGACATAACTTATGATCATGCAAAGAAAGCTGTAATGAAGCAAACATGCGACAGTTTTAAGCTAGCATACCAAACTACACTACAATGTAGAAAGGATGTAAGAGAATTATGGAATTCTCAATACGTCTCACTCGGAGGATACAATACCTGTGCGGCTCGTCTGGTTGCACCAGCTTCAAATGAACCATACATACAATATCGTGCCTGCAAAGAAAACAAACTTAACAGGTACAATATGGTTAGCAACATGCATGACAATGCAAAATGGATGCAAAACGAAATGCAATATATACAAAACAATGTATAAACAATGCAAATGAAGATGCAATGTAATTGAAACAATGCAAGCTACATGCAAAGCATTTGAATCGTGATCCAATCACGAGTGGTTCGAAACCACACCTATGTCAAATAGATTGATGGAGATAACAAGTCTGTCTACCATAGAACGGTCAACTGAACTATGAGTATTGTAGACATACACAAGGACAAGTATTGGGTGGAATGACACAAGTGGGGAAACGACCCGCTGGAGAAAGGACTACGATCCTAATGCCGGATGCAAAAATTACACTACAATGTAATGGACATGAATATGGCACGCAGGCCAAACCAAATCTTGCCTAGGAAAGGCATGTACACATACAAGCCATGTGTAACACAGAAAAGGTGCCGCAACCCTCAACCAACATACCAGCGTGGAATTGGCGCGATACACATGCAGAACTGTGTTTTACGTGAAAAGTAAGGGCACATACCAGACCAAGCTCAACCTGGAAAGGCGCAAGCCATAGGCGGAAGATGATGCAATGGATGCATGCAATCTACAATGCAATATCTACAAATATGCAATGGAGTGGATATGGATACAATGGATATGGCACGCAAGCCAAACCAAATCTTGCCTAGGAAAGGCATGTACACGTACGAGCCATGTGTAACACAGAAAAGGTGCCGCAACCCTCAACCAACATATCAGCGTGGAATCGGCGCGATACACATGCAGAACTGTGTTTTAACATGAAAAGTAAGGGCACATACCAGACCAAGCTCAACCTGGAAAGGCGCAAGCCATGGATGGAAGGTGATGCAATGAATGCATGCAATCTACAATGCAATATTTACAAATATGCAATGGAATGGATATTTACAAAATGCATGACAATGCAGTATGATGCGACCTACTGGGGAAAATGCAATGAATGCAAGGTATAATGGAAATGCATGACAATGCACTATGATGCAATGACTATGATTGCAACTTTCCCTATCTTACCAACAAGGTGATATACTAGGTTGGTTCAGTATCCAGAACTGAGGCGTAGACATGCCACCTCAACCTATGGGGCTTCCATACAGATTTCAAGCCGAGGGTAAACCCCTGGGTATTTAAACCAGACTTTAGTCTCGAAACTCCCGAACCTTTGCATTCTAGGCATAAGCCGTTCGAACTCTAGTTTCCACCGTCCCAGTTGGTCTTCTAGGAACTCATCGCAAACATAGACAGGTGGCTTTACCAGACCACCGAAAGTCGTTCGGGCACGACAAACACCAAAGGAATTGCACCTTCAGAGGATTTAAGGTCTCCTAGACCGTGCGTGTTTAAGGTCTCGCCAGACCGCAAAATACCTGTCCGGTTCGTCTGGTCGCTCCAGCCTCAAATGAACTGTACATACAATACCGTTCCTGAAAAGAAAACAAACTTAACAGGTACAATATTGTTAGCAATATGCATGACAATGCAAGGATGAGGCACGCATGCCACATGGAATGTAAGTTGATGCAAATGGACTTATATGCCAAATAAAAATAAACGTGCACATCAATGCACCGGAGGTTTCGTACTTCCCAAGGATTTAAGGTCTCCTAGACCGTACGTGTTTAAGGTCTCGCCAGACCGTGCGTGTTTAAGGTCTCGCCAGACCGTGCATGTTTAAGGTCTCGCCAGACCCTGCGTGTTTAAGGTCTCGCTAGACCCTGCGTGTACAACGGTATGATGCGCAAAATAGCGCAATACGTTAGGCAACGCGAGTGCACAGGACAGTGTGATGGAATGCATGCAAAATGCAATGAGATGCGCAAAATAGCGCGAAGTTTGAAATGCACAAAACAGTGCGATGGTTTGAACTGCACAAAACAGTGCGATGCGCAGAACAGCGCGAACAATTTTGCAATGCACAAAACAGTGTGATTGAAATGCGATACACATGGGGCAACTTTTGAATTTAAAAGGATACAAAAAGGATACACCTTGCACGAATTCGAGTGCCACGCACTGGAGACACGGCCCGCGGTCAGAACGGAGGCCGGTTGAGCGTCGGAGATGCACTTTCTTGCACTTTCTTGAGCTATGAAGACCCAAAACAACTCAAATGGCCTGAACAAGGCTGTGGGAACCCCACCGGCCGAAAGGGGAGGCCACCGGCTGGCCATCGGCATAAAAACAATTCTATCGGCACAAAAAAGTGCCGGCCGGCACAAAACACTGCCGACCGGCAAACAGTTGCTGATGCGGGGCAGTTTTGACTTTTCATTCTGGGCATTATAAAATAGGGTTTCTAAACCCTAACCCTCACTTCTCCACCGCCGAAATCTCTTCCTTTCTCTCTCTAGAGCATTTCTCTCTCATTTTTCGCCCGTTTCTTCGCGTTCTACGCTCGTTTCGTCGTCGGATTCGCGATTCTCTTCGTGTTTCGGACATTTTCCACCGATCACATTTTCGTTTCGGTGCCTCATTTGGCGTTCTCGCCTTTTCGGGGTTTGTTCCCCTCACTTTCCTCTTCATTTCCGTGCCTTTTCACATTCCGGCCTTCCCGGCCATTTCCAACCCTCTCAGGGGTTGACTTTCCGGTTGACCCTTCGTATTCCGGTCCGATTTTCCTTTTCCCGACCACTTTCACACCATTCTCTATATGGCGGACGACATTCCACGTGGCGGGACTCCCCCGGACCACGAGATGGATCCCGGGGTCGAGCTCCTACCACTGAGCGAGCGCCCGTTCGACCCGGCAATCTACCGGCCGGCGATCCATGTTCTGCCCCCCGACGGCCTGCGTCAGTTCCGGAGCTTCGAGAGGCACGTGGCTCCTGAGCTACTACTGCGTGAGCCTACCTCCCACCTTTCATTCGGCACTTCCGAGGTAATTCTCTTTCTTCTGCTTTACTTTCCGCAATGTAGGATACAAAACTGCCATAGTTAGTTGTACTCTTTAACTACTGAAATTTGATATGCCGTAGACCGTAGTTGACTGTAAACATACATACAACTGATATCTGTTTGAGACTGACACATGCACACACACTGCACTAGCCCTGAATCACTCAAACACACTGCACTCACTGTATTCTACTGCACGCACACTGGCGCCCAGTATTTGTCTGAATCTGTTAGATTTGCACACATGCCATATCTGTTCTGAAACACCCAAACACGCTGACACAGCACACGTATTTCACTGCAAGCACACCGGCACCCGGTATTTGCCTGAAACTGACAAACTTGCATACATGCTATATCTGTCCTTTCAAAA
The DNA here is from genome assembly GCF_055761805.1 of Camellia sinensis. Lineage (NCBI taxonomy): Eukaryota > Viridiplantae > Streptophyta > Magnoliopsida > Ericales > Theaceae > Camellia > Camellia sinensis. Next base: position 22,719 of record NW_028128989.1, on the reverse strand, counting down.
CTGCATTTTGAATGTTGTCTCGCAATTGTTATTTTCTGTTTACAGGAGGGTTCCCATACCATTCGCGGGTATGGGAATACTGGTGCACGGGAGTGGTATGATGAGCTCCCTGACGCAGTCCGACGCATCGTGGACCGAGCGGGCTTCGGCACCTTCTGCCGAGGGCTCTCTAGGTTGTCCACATGCAGACCTCTCCTCGCTGCTCTGGCGGAGAGGTGGTGGGACACCACCGATTCTTTTCATTTGTCTGCTGCGGGGGATATGACGATGACCCCTCATGATTTCTCGATGCTCACTGGCATCGGGGTAGGGGGGATCCGATCCCTTTTGACACAGACATGGATGAGTGGACCGCCACTCAGGTCCATCTACTGGGGGAGGCGCCACCCCTAGCTCGCCCAGGTTTCATCCGATACTCCTGGTTCGAGGTCCAGTTTCGGGTCCAGCCCGTGTTGGAGGAGGAGGCGCAGATGACCCCGGAGGATGAGGAGAGGTATGCTCGCGGCTTCCTCATGTTCCTGTTCGGGACTACCATCTTCGCCGATCGGGCGAACACCGTGCCTCTTTGTCTTCTCAGCGCACTGGTGGACGTCCGGGACATCCTGCACGACGACTGGGGCGGTGCTACTCTGGCCACCCTTTATGGATATATGAGCTCGGCTTCGCGCGGCAGCGGCCAGCTACTCGAATTCTACTGGCGGGCTTGGGAGGTACACTTCTTCTCCGCTTTTTTCATTTCTGTCTCGTACTTTCTGTACTCTGTACACTGCACACACTGTAGTCTGCTTTACATTTGTTGTAAACTGTACACACGGCACACACATACATTCTGCTTTACACTGACTGTACACTGCTCACACTGTACACTGCACACAATACACGGCTCTGCCATTTCTGTTTTATTCTGTATATCCTGCTTTATCTGATGGTCATACTGACATCTGTTTTGCAATTGTGGGTTTACGCCTACTTTCCTAGGCTTGCCCCCGTGCCAGTTACGGAGACTCCCCTGGCCGTTCCCTTCTCGAGTCGCTTCGACGGGAGATGCACCCGGCGACCGCGAGAGACGTTCGGCTTCTTCCGCCGATATTTCGACACCATCACCCCCGCGGAGGTATGCTTTACTTACAATTCATTTAAGCTTCGCTTTCCAACTGTATATTTTCAAAACCAGTAGATAACAAACTGTCTGTCATTTTCAGATCACATGGCGGCCGTGGGCTCTTATGCCGGCGGCGATGCGGGGTCGGTTCCCTGGTGCGGAGGAGACCTCGCGTTTCCGAATTCTGCTTGAGGGCCCGGTCTGTCGGGCTTGGTACCTGGGGGAGCGTTTTCTACGCCAGACCCTAGGGTTACCTGAGCAGATAGTCCCGGTTCCCCCTCCTGCAGACATGAGGGAGACCGAGGGGCTGACCACTGAGCAGTTGGATGATTACTCCATCGGCTGGGAGGAGGCCGGCTTCCGAGGCACGGGAGACTATCAGGAGTACGTGCGGACGTACCTGATGCGCCCCCTGAGCGGCCGTCGAGCAGAGGGGGCCAGGCCTGTGGCATCGGCGGCTGGGGCTGGAGCGGGAGCAGGGGATGGATCTTCGAGGAGGGCCCGGGTCCGTGGTAGGGGCAGAGTGCAAGGAGGACGAGAAGCTGGCTGGCCTGCCCTGCCCGCTGTACTGACTTTCCAGGGGCAGGGTGGGTCGACCTATCAGATCCCCTTCGCCCCTCCACCGGCTGGTCACGAGTTCATCGATGTCCCCGATCTACCACCGGTACGTATCACTGCATTTCGTACAGTCATTTCATTTCAGTTTACTTGATATTCCACAGAATACTAATGCATCTGATATTTTGCAGGCCTTTTCTGAGTACACCCGTCAGTCGTTGGCGATGAATGCCTCGATGATGGGGATGCTTCAGCGGACTTTTGATCTCCTGGCCCTCTACAGCATACCGGTATGTCCTTCTAACATTGGCCTCAAACCATTCATACACTGCTTTACATAATCTGATGCACGGCACAACACCTGATACACTGATCCCACAGTATCTGATACACTGCATACACTGCATTCTGCACTGCACTCTGTACTGATAAACTGCTCACGGCATCTACACACTGTACTCATACACTGCATTCTGCATCATTTAAACTGCTCACGGCATTCATGCACCATACTCGGCATTGCATTCTGCACTGTTAAACTGCTCACGGCATTCATACACTGTACTCGACATTGCATTCTGCACTGATAAAATGTCTACAGTATATTGATGCATTTCCCTTTTGTGTACTTTTTCAGCCTCCTTTCCAGATTCCCATGGCAGGAGGTGCTCCAGCTGGGCCTTCTGTCCCTGCCCGGGGGAGAGATGAGGGGGGCCGGATATTTCCCTGTACCAGGGGAGGGCGTACTCATGTCAGGAGTAGCTCGCGAGCTCCAGTCCCGGATGATGACGACGACGAGGAGTCAGAGGCGGAGGCAGAGGTGGAGTCCGAGTCGTCGTCGGAGGAGACCGGAGACGGTTCTAGCTCGGGCTCTGACAACGATGCTGATGATGCTCCTGGACCCTCATCTAGGAAGAGGACCAGGACGGACTGACAGCCCTTGGAGTGCTCGGCAGAGATGCGGATTTTTGTTATCTTTCTTCTTTCTTGTACTTTTCTTTTTGTTGGTAGATAGATTACCTTGTACTGCCGCAGGCAGATTTTTGTTTCCAAAACTTGTACATTTGAAAGATAATGAAATGCAACGGACTTTTCATCTGAAAAAGTGTTTACATTTACGCATTTCATGCATTGCATCGCATCTCATCATGTTACACCTCAATGCAAATGGAACTGATTGGTTGTCTGAAAATTGAACACTTGCACTGCAATAATCAGATGACTTAAACAGCCAGCAGCTAAATAACCCAAGCAATCCACTGCCTGATTCTTGGACACACAGCCCTTACTCTGTTGGGGATTAATCTGCATATAGCCCATAACACAGCATTCGGTTCATCCTGCACACAGCAAATTCTGAACAAACGGCCCAATCTAACAGGACGGACCTGAAAGATGGAACCGGTTGGAGTCGAAACACGCTCAAATGTAGAGAATGGCACAGCATGCTTGAGCATAAATGATTTTTGAAATCAAATGAGGGTTTTTCAAACCAAGATGTCGAGCCTACAATTGAACACAGCAGGGAGGACTCAAATATAGGTGCACGACCTAAACACAACGAGACACGCTCGGAAAAGACTAAAAACAAAAGACGAGACCGTCAGATCAAAGAGACACGACACACAGACGCGTAAACGAAAATGGGGGACCTCAGATCACGAGGGGCCAGTTTCTCTTGGCATTGTTTCCCACCTTTTCTGATTTGTGATTCTCACATCACTCGGCTCTCGAGCTCGGATTTTCTCTCAAAACCCTTTTCCTCACTTTTCTCTCAACTTGCACCTCTCTATTCTTCATTCTCTCATTTTTCATCCCTCCCCGGGGTGATTGATGGATAAATAGAAAGGTGTGGGTTCATGCTCAATACCGTTAGCTCACAGCTATTTCTTCTGGCGGGCAGAGCGCTCTTCTGGCAAGCACGTCGATGACGGGGGAGAGACAGAACGCCTGGCTCAACTGTGCCCCTAGTTCATCATTTTAACCATTCTTTGTTTTTGCTTTCTACTAAAACAGTTTTGATCAAAATGAGAGTCGGATTAACGTACTTGTTCGATTTTTGATTTGAAAAGCATGCAAGTCAGGCAGCAAGCACTGAAAATTTTCCTTTTTGGGTCCAAGACAATGGTCCAGTTTTGGAAAATGAAATAGTTTTCGAGAAAATAGTCAACCTCAGTAAAAATTTTCAAAAACTATTTTTCAAACAGCCAATGCTCAACGAGCATGGAACTTACCCTTCGAGATGCGCAACCTTGGATCGGAGGCAATGGAAAATTGCCCCTGGTTTGAAGGGAGTGGGAGGCAACGGAAAGTTGCCCCTGGTTTGAATGGCGTCTCACGACGGCTCGTGGCAACGGAAAGTTGCCCCTTGTTTGGGATGGTGCCGCAGCAATCCGCAGACAGTCTTCATTGGCGGTGGTCGAGCTCTTGGACACAGCGATGACAAAGACGGTCACAACACATATATGGACACAATCACCTTGAAGGGTGTTGGCCACTGGACTTTGGGGATGAAATCGAAACCATTGCATGGACTGAGATGCTATGAAAGCGTTGGGGGCTGGACTTCATGATGAAGTTGCCTACGTATCCCAAACATGGGAATCAAGCCTTACGTAGTTCCGGTTAAGGTACACTCGGGTATTTTAACCTTCACGTTTCAGGCTCTCACTTTTGCCAAGGTGCCCAATGCGGGTTTTCGACCTTGCGAGCTTCTTTTCATTTTCTATTTCTTTTTTTCTTGCATTTTTCTTTTTCTTTTCTTTTCTTTTCTTTTGTCTTTTCTTCTTTTTTGTATTTTTGCTCTTTTTTTTGTATTTTTCTCTTGCTCTAACTTTTGCCTGGGTCGCCCTTCTGGATTTTCGGCCCAGTGAGCCTCTCAAGGGTAAAAGTGTAGCAAGTCCATGCCAAATGGTTCCTGAAATCGAAGCCCCTCTGTGTCTAGGAGAACGGTTGTTGCACTGATTTACGGAGAATCTATCTCGGTTACTCCACAAGCTTCTTCCGGCGAGATCCACTCCTTCTGATTTGGCTTTTGGGTGCCTCTTACTCGAGGGCTGCTTCGAAACTGGCCATACAGACCTTTCACGGCGTTTGTCCGTTGAACTTTCTGAATGTTCTGAACGGGTTCAAAGTCGGAAAACAAATAGGTTGAATCTTGAGGCTGAGAGCGATCCTAGGCTGCGCGACCTCAAGAGGGATTCCACACAAGTCTTCATAGGGTCGCGTAAAACATTTGCTTTTGAAAGTTTTTAAGAAAGCGACAAATCGCTCGCGCCGAAGATAGTGTGGAACCAATCTGGATCAGGCCGGGATCCTTCTCAGTACTCACGCCGACAAGCATGGTTTCATTCATAAAAAGGCTTAGCACGCCTTTCTTTCTCTCAAAATGATCAAAATTTTGCAAAACCCGAGGAATTCCTTCCTCTTCGTTTTCATCACCGCAGTGTTCAAAAAGTTTATTTTTGGAAAACTTAGGTCAATGCAATGTGTTTGGCGCGCAGGAGAGCAGGCGAGATGTACTGTCAGCCCAATTAAATTCTCTGGCACTTATGCTGAAAGTAAGCATGAAGTTTGAGATAGCAACAGCTGTTTCAATCGGCTCTGTTGGTGCAACTGGCCCCTCGGCAGAAACAGACTCAAGACAAAAGCAGATAATAATTACAAAACAAAATGGTGTTCGGGACAACAACCCCAGAATCACTTGGTATAATATACAACGGGGACTGACTCGATACAATCAGACAGACCCTTAAGCAAAAAAGATTGACTCAAGACAAAGAGACAGACTCAAAACAAAAGACTGACTCGACATCCAAGCCAGGATTCACAAAACTCGGTTTCACCGATGCTCAAAAATGCGTGCCAGACGCTTCAAAAATACACCAAATGTTGCCCGCAGGCGGTTCACTTTACATACTCGCAGTATCTGAGCCCTCGAAATCCAACAACTGAGTGGTGACGGGCTTGCCTGAGGTGGGTGGTAGGATAACCTTGTTATCAATAAAATCCTGCACTTCATGACGAAGGCGGGAACATCCATCGGTACTGTGACCGGACTGTTGATGGTACGCGCAGTACAAGGTAGCATCATGGGTGGCAGGGAGATTCTTCGGGAGTGGCCGGGGCTCCAAAGGCTTAAGGTGCCCATTCTTCGCCAGTATTAGCAATGCCCTAGACAAAGGCATGTGGAGGTCGTGAAAGACCCTGCGCCCTCGGGGCAGGTACTTTGAAGTTTGAGGATTCTTGCCAGATGCGCTAGCGAAAGGATCGGCTGGTGCTGCCTTGGCTTTTTGAACCTTTCCCGGTGCAGGGTTGGGAACTACAGGAACTGTCTGGGCATGACGGGGCCCATCCCGATTTTCTGCCTGGCTTGAACTACCTTTGATTGGAGCGGGGAAAGCGTCATCTACAGCTTTGGTCACTATTGCAGATGTTTGTTGCTTGCTCATTCCTCTGACTTTCAGAGCCTCGACTGCCCACAGCAGTTGTTCAATAGGATCGGCGTCTACCTTTGCCTTGTCTTTTCCTCTGGCCTCAGCCTGATTAAGGGTCTGGGTTGGCGCTGGCATGCCGTGGCTGTAGCTGGAAGCCACCTCTGGCTGACTGAGCTCTATCACAATCCGCCCCAGTAGTGGGGGCTTCTGTGGTACGAAATTCCCGGCATATGGCGCCGCTGACGGTGAAGCCGACATTCCATAGGCGAGGTCTGCCACAGACCTTTGGAGGTCACCTATCATTCCCATCAACTCAAAGGTGGTGGGCTCACGAGCCTGGTATAACTAGGGAGCCCAGACCGGGTGCACAACGGGCGACCTGGGCGGGTATGACATACTGATGCTGGCCTCACTCTGCGGAGCGGTCCCCTGCTCCAATGCAGCCGTCATAACCACAACTTCTTCTGAATTTTGTGCCGCCATGAATCCTGCCTCAGCAAGGGGAGACACTGGCTATTCTGTATCAATTCTTCCACTCTCTGAACTGAAAGAAAAACAGATAGCATTTCAGCCCAAACTGATCAAACGCGGGTGTAGCCAAACAACTGTACCCTACTGCTGATCATTGTTCCCAGATTTTTGTTCCCAAAATACTGAATCTGATACCCGCGGATAACTGATTCTCACAACTGATACTGATACTGGTGTCCCCAGGTTTGATACTCAAACTTGCAAACTGACATGTGCGTTCCTGTAGAGCAACACTCTAAAAGCACATAGCAAATAAAGAGAGCTCAATCACCCCTATATTGGGGTATGGTTTCCCTGTCCTATTTTGTCAGGAGCTAGGGTTTCACTATGCACACAGCGGTTTTCAAACAACTTAGCATCGGGTAAGCAACCTGTCCTAACTTGGAATGGTCACTATGGATCCGAATATGCACTAGGTCGAATGGTCAAAAAAAAGGGTGCCCCGGTAAACCAGGGTTTGTGTTCCCATACTGTCAGAGCCCATAGCCGGTCAGCCTTATGGACATGCCTTGACAAGACAAGCCTCCGGCAAACCGTTCAGGAATGGCAGATGGCAAACACTGTGTTCCTAGGCGCACCAATGCACATGCAATGCAAAGAAACACATAAATGAGATCAAAACAGGATATCACGAGTTCGAGTCAAACTCTCTAAAACTCCCCAACAGAGTCGCCAGAAATTGTAGACGTCCCCGAACGCCCCGGGAGGATGAGTCCCGTTCTGTTCATTTGGGGTTACTACAGTTCGGACTCGACTTGTGTCACGGTTCTTAATCTGAACCAAACAGTCCAAATCTGGCAAATCGTTTTGAGAAACAGATTTTTGAAAAAATAGTGCCAAACATGGACTGCTTTGCCAGATACAGAGTCGCCACCTAAATATTTTAAAATGGGGGAATTTAGGAAACCCTGACTCGGTGCCGAAGGCCACATGTCCGTCATCACCGGAGTTGTCTCGGCTCGGGAGCTTGGGTACGATCGGGGAAGGTCAGCTATGAGCACCCCCTTTCGCCCGGTCCGAAGACCGGCCTCTACTAACCGTGATATCCAATTTTGAAAACGCTATGTGTTCTTAAACCAATTATTAGCCTAGAATTACTATGTTATGCACGCAGCAAACAAGTATAGACTAGATTGCCTAATTTGGAAAGGAACATTGCATATCCGTTCATTTTGAAAATGCTTTGGAATTTGCTACTCGCAAGTAGGCTAAAACACGGATTTCAATGAGTTCTTCCAACTCAAACAATCCAACCTTCACCCACAGGCATTCAAAACATTTTAACACATAAGCATCTAGCCACATGTTAAGCATGCCGACATGGCAACATTCACACTCATGCGATATGCTAAAGCGGAAATACTTACATCGTACTCCGTGCCAAAACAAAGAACTTGTTAGCAAACATGTATGATCCAAGTCCATGTTAAGTGCCTAATGCATCGCATACAAAGTGTTGCTAGAATAGGCTCGGCTATTGTCACGACCCGAACCCGCCCCCATGGGTTAAGGACGTAACCGGCCAGTAATCCTAAGATTACCTACGGCCTCAAACCAAAACAGACTTAACACATCAGAGTAAAGGGGCCAAAAGGGAAGCAAAATTTAAAACTTTGTCCATAGAGCTGTGCTTACATGGCACATCAAAACAAACCATACATATGCACGTTAATAACTCACAACAGAAACATAGCGACATAGGTTCTGTACAGACAGGATCATCCAAAACTAAGTCAACCCATAAAAACTATAAGCAGACATATACAAAACTTCGCCAACCTGACAAAATGTAAATACATAACAAAAGGGCGAAGACGGGTCTCGTGCGTGAGACACAAGGGCTGACTCTCTCAAAACCTTAGTTGTTCCATACAGACTTCACTGAGGCTGGGTCTGGACTTCTCTTGGCTCACCTACAAACACATGAATGAGCGTGAGTGATAGCCCAGTGAATAATATCAAATCAAATACAGAAGTTACATAACGATGTAGAACAACATGTTCCAAACGGCCTTAGGCCCAATTCATATTTCCATTTAATAGATATATAACTATACGAGATTCAAATCAAGTGACTGTAGTTCCAAACATTCTGGCCTTTGGCCCATTCAGATTTCCATTCATGTCAAAACGGCCTTCGGCCCGTTCATTTACTTCAAAACGGCCTTCGGCCCATTCATTTCTATAAAAACGACCTTCGGTCCATTCATTTACGTCAAAACGGCCTTCGGCCCATACATTCATGTCAAAATGGCCTTCGGCCCACTCATTTCTATCAAATCGACCTTCGGTCCATTCATTTCTGTCAAAACGGCCTTCGGCCCACTCATTCATGTCAAAACGACCTTCGGTCCACTCATTTCTATCAGAGCGACCTTTGGTCCGTTTATGTTTATCAGAACGACCTTTGGTCCATTTATGTTCATCAAAACGACCTTTGGTCCATTTATGTTTATCAGAACGACCTTTGGTCCATTTATGTTTATCAAAACGACCTTGGGTCCATTTATGTTTATTCATATCAGACTTACGTCCATAATCCCAATTTAGCAATTCATAAAGCGTATAAGGGAATAGACAATTGGACATTCACAAGCATTCAAATATCGATATTACTCACAGTGATCGGCTTGTGGATTCGCCCTGGAGCTTGACCCTACACATTCCATGAACACAAAAGGGTCATTAACCATTCAATCCGTTCCTTAATTCACATACTCCTCTTTAGGCTTTATTCTTATCTTATCAACTCATTTACAATGCTTAACATATGCCTAAGAGTGCTTATAAGTGAAAGAGAACGGGAAACAAAACACAGAACGCATGACCAAAATTTCAGAAAACAGGGTACCCGCTCGAGCGTGTACTTACCCGCTCGAGCGGACCCTTAAGGCCTGCAAAAGTACTGGTTGCATGAAAAATGCGCTCGAGCGTGGAATAGAGCGCTCGAGCTGAAGGCCTGTCTACAAAACTCCACGCTCGAGCGTGAGGTTTCCCGCTCGAGCGGACATCCAACTCTGCAAAAGTGCTGGGAGCACGATTTTCCCGCTCGAGCGGCCATTACCCCGCTCGAGCGGACATCAAAATTCTAGGTTTCCCAGATCGTGTTCTTGAGCTCCAAATCGGTTTTCCAGCTACATTACTTGCATGCAATGGCTCAAATTACACATTTACACATGCTAACATGCTACTAATACAGAATTACAACATCAGGAAGCTCAATTTCATGATTTATCTACATGCATGTCCCATAATATCTCAAACCCATCATCAACATGCTCAAATTCAAACATTCAAGACTTATACTCCCATGATTTGTACATGCATGTGGGAGATGCTCATCATTCTCAACTTAGATAACACAAATGGTGATCAAAACATGAGTTTCCTTTAACATTTCACATGGACTACACACATTTGTGCTCAAACATGCAATTTCAAAGTAATTTCTTACATGCATGCACATATTAAGCTTCAATTCAACAATTCCAACACAATTTCATTTCAATCTTATTCTTGATCACCAAATTAGCTTGAACACACAAAATTACGAACTATAATCCAAGAATTACTCACCTAGAAGCTTTGATCTTCTAAGCTCTAGTCAATTCTTGAGCTAAATCCCCAAAATTTCCAAGCTTTAAGCCAAATTGCACAATTTCTCTCCCTTTCTCTCACTAAGGCCGGCCCTCACTCTCTCACAATTGAATCCCTCAGATTCTTGAGTTCATAAGAGTTAAAGGGGAGTGTAATGCTATCATACAATAAGCCCCACTAACAAATATTTATATATAAAATAATGGGGTACTTAATTTATCAATTTAATCAATTTAAATTGACCAGAATCAATTTTAAATTAAATTTCACCATAGGCTCTAAAAATTATGCCAATCACAATGGCGTAATCAATTTCGGGTTCTGCGGCCGATAAGGCCCTCACTTTAATTTCCAGAGCAGATTATTCAAACAGATATTCCTACGGTGAACAGGTAGAATTCCAAAGTCGCATATATTCACATAATGGCACACAAAAAAAAATCATATCAAAACATATAGTCACATACGTATTAGGGACCAATTAGCATATTACGGAACAGGGGTGTTACAGCTATCCTAAACATGTCATGTGAAAATGCACAATTATCACATATTCACTTTTTGATTTGAAGTACGAATGCAGTTAGCGTGATGTACCGAGCCTAATGCATGTAATACAAAATGCATGAATGCACGCATGCATAGCATAAGTTATGATGAATTTAAACATGCCCTAATCTACCATCATAAGCAGGTAAATAAAAGGGAAGAAAGACGTGAGGTTGGAAGACATACACACACTCACGCACACTTATTACAGATTTGCCCTCGCTCGGAGGGACCGAATAAATATTACAAATTAATTAACTACGCAAGCTAATTAATATTACAAATTGCCTAATTTAATTAACAAATTAAATAGACTAAGAAAAACAGTAAAACGCCTTGAGAAGCACACCGCCATGCACAAGCTGCCTCTGTTTTCTTTCCTATGCTCCTCTGGAGGCTGTCAAAACCTCAGGACTGCATCCCTGGGTACTGGGGAGTACCACCGGCTGAGTGGGACCATCACCGGCATTGGTATGTGTCCATCGGCACAAAATTAAAGCTGTCGGCAGAGAAAAGGTTGCCGGCCGGCACCTTACACTGTCGGTCGGCAAAGAAAACCTGCAGGACCTGCAACTCACAGCAACAGAGGGCAAAACAAGGCATGGCAGCACAATTCAAGGCATGTATGCACCAACCATGTCTCTTATCATTGTAATGACTCAACGGGACATGTGCCTCGGTTCTCGGACCACCAATCACGCATTTCCATGCATGATGGCCCAAAGAACCAAGTATGCAACTTTGATTTCAAATGCATGCAAACCAATCAAACAAATTAGGCCCAATTCCTATCACCAATTCAAGGAACAAGGCATGCATGCAAGATGCAATGCAACCTAGGCATACAAGCTAAGGATGCAACATGGCATGGCAAGGCACTTATGCAAGCATACAAGCATACATATGGCAATGCAAATAGATGGAAAGATGGTCTTATACACGAATTAGGCAGCTCTAATAAGGCCTAAAACAGTGGCCATTAATGCCTAAAATGGATGCTAAGCACACATGCACACACACATGTTAAGACCCAACACTTAGGCACAAAGCAAGCAACATTCAAGCACACTTGAAAGAGACATTCATGGACTAAAAGCATGCAACATAAGCTCTGAAAATCATGCTAAAACAAACCTCAAGAATCATTTAAATGGCATTCAAATGACTCAAAACAAAAGCATGAATAAGCACCAAAACATGGAGCATTGCTACACAAGCTTATGAGGCATTAAAGAGACATGCAAGGCAATCCAACAAGCATGGAAATGGGACTGAAATGGCGTATAGGATGATCCCAAATCACCAAAACAATGCAAAGATGGCATGCTACACATGCACATACTCAAGGCTAACAAGCCCAAATACAAAGGAGCTATATCAAGCATGCCAAAATCGATCCAAACACTTATGGACAGACCTAAAACATGGCAAAATAAGCACATAATCTTCACGAGACTAAGCCTAAAACATGCTCCAACAAAGGCTAACAACCTAAGACATGTTAAGGCATAAACAAGGCATTACATGGCAACTATGATAAGCATGCATGGAGTTCCAAAACCAACTTGAAATCATGTTATATTATGGATATATAAGCATGAAAAACAGACCAAACATGCTCAACACACACTCAAGCATAGGCTTCCTTAAGAGGCCAAAATATGCCCTTTTCAAGGACAACAAGGAGAGGGGGTGGCCCTCTCCTTCTTGGGACTTCAAGGCATCATCTTCACCACTGAAATCCCTCAAGATTTCAGTGGTGAAGAGACCCCAACACCAAAATCCCGGAGCTAGCACAAAATGGCTCAAAATGAGGCCTTTTAAGGCCTAAGGGTGGTCAACAACCCTCAAACAACAAAACACTCTTAATAAACAATAAAGAGGGCTTAAAAACAGAACTTTTTTATGTTATACAATAAGCACAAAAACAGCTCTAAGACAGGTAGAAAATCAATGCAAAAATGGGGTAAAAAGGGACTAGATTCTCACCCTTGAAGCCTCCTTCACAAATGATGCTCCAATGGCCTCCTTTAGCTCCAAACCAGTCAAGAAACTCAAGAACAAGCCCTTAGAACCCTAGTTTCAAGAGGAAGGTGAAACACTAGGTGCTTGTGTGCAATAGTATGGACTAAAACACACACAAGAGTGAATATAGAGATAGGATATGTATACAACTCAAACCCTAAAACCAGAGCTTCTCTCTGTGTTTTTCCCTCTCTAAAATGTCTAAAGTCTCTCCCTTCAACCCCAAGAGAGAGCCTCTATCTATCCCTCCCACCAAACTTGCAAAACTTACAAGTTAAGCAAAACTAGAGGGCCATCCCTCCATACACGTGTATGGAGGGAAAGTCACTGCAATACAGCTGCCAAAAAATATCTCAAAAAGCAACTTCACAGTGATCGGCCGGCCAAAAATGCCATCTTGGCCAAAAAGAGTGCCGGTCGGCAACAAATAATGCTGACCAGCAACAAAGAGTGCCGGCCGGCAAACTATATTGCCGGTGGCAGCAAACACCAGCTGGTGGCCTCTAGCCAATGCCGGTGGTGGGTGGGGATGGTCTACAAGCCCCACCCTACCCTTCCAAGGCAAAACACAAGTGTTTGGTGCAAAACCAGACACTAAACGGTCGAGTTCGGAGATCCTGAGGCAAGGCACGCGAGCCGAGGCTTCCGGGAACTCCAAACGAACACAAACATGGATGATCACCGAGTGTTCAAACGGTGACGTCCAAGTCTTGAGGACGGTCAAAAATGGGGTGTCTACACCTTCTCTCATCAAACAACATCAATTTTTTGAACCTGTTTTGCTGCCAATCCGCCTCTGCTATCTGACACTTTGCCATAACTTGCAGTGACGGGACTTTTATTTCGATTGGTAGAACAGCTTCAATCCCATAGACAAGAGAATAAGGAGTTGCCCCTATAGACATCTGGATTGAAGTTCTATAGCCCCAGAGTGTGAATGGCAATTTGTCTGGCCAGTCCCTGTAGGTCTTAACCATCTTCTGCAGAATATGCTTAATGTTCATGTTAGCGGCCTTAATAGCTCCGTTGGTTTGCGGCTGGTATGTCGATGACTTATGAAAAGCCACATTGTATTTCTCCAACAAGTCGATCACTTCCTTTTTGAAGTGGGAACCAGTATCTGATATAACCTCATTTGGGACCCCATAACAGCAAATGATGTTGTTTCGAATGAACTTAGCCATACGTGTTACTTTCAACACTACATAAGACAGAGCTTCCACCCACTTTGTAAAGTAGTCAATTGCCACTAGAATGTATTTATGCCCATTTGACCCTTTCAGTGTGACTGCGCCGATGACATTGATTCCCCGAACTAAGAAAGGCTATGGTGAAGTCATGTTGTACAGCTTCGATGACGGGATATTCATGCGATTGGCATGAATTTGGCATTTGTGGCATCACTGAACAAAACTGATACAATCCTCGGCCATAGTGGACCAGTAGTAATCTTGTCTGAGAATCTTTCGGCTAACATTACCCCATTCATGTGTGCTCCACACTGTCCTCCATGGATGGCCTCCATCAGGCGCCTTGATTCCGCTGCTTCGACACGCAACTTGTGCATTCCCAGATGACCCCTCTTGTACAGTTTACCTCCGCAGATGATAAACTGAATGGCCATTCTCCGTATTACCCTCTTGTCTTTGGTATTTGCCCCTGGTGGATGAACCTTATTTTCCAAGAAGTTCCAGATATCATAATACCAAGGGTTTTGATCTTGCGCTTCATCTATTGCACCAATAGTCTCGTAGGCCGACGTATACTCTACTCAATGATGATCGAACGCATCCAGACTCGAAGCGAGATGTCAGCGAACCTGTTGTTCTCTCTTAGTAGATGCGTAAAAGTTAATTTTTCAAACCTAAGAATCTAAACGTCCAGGGTCTGGTGATAAATCTTCATCTTTTCTTCTTTGACCTTCCAGTCTCCATTTGCTTTAGAAATAACTAGGTTCGAGTCCCCGATGACGTCTAACCTTTTTGCCCCTAATTCTAGGGCGACTTCCAAACCAGCGATACACGCCTCATATTCTACTTCGTTGTTAGATACCTTGAACCGGAGTTTGAAGGCTAAAGGTATATGGGAATTGTCGGGTGCAATCAACAACACACCTTTCCCATAACCGTACTGATTAGACGCTCCGTCAAAGTACATTGTCCAATTTTCTTTCTCGACCTATAGAATAACTTCATCTGGGAATAAGTATTCTACCGTTTCATCCCCTTCTACTAGGTGATCTGCCAAGAACACCGTTACTACTCTCTCCTTCACAGACTTGCGAGTAACATACTTTAGATCAAATTCAGAGAGAAGAAGCAACCAACGGGCTAGCCTACCCGTAAGCATTGGTTTCTCAAAGAGATATTTGATGGGATTGTGGAGAAGTGGTTTGAAAATACTCTTCTGATCCCGGGGGACACTCGTGATCCTTTGTTAGACACCTGAAAAGGAATAAACACTCTGGTCGAGGGTGACGGAATTAGCACTCCGACGGGCAAGTCAGTCTCCACACTCAAGATTACTTGTATTCTAAGATAAATATAATGGTTCTCACATACCTCTTTCTGGCTGATGTTCTTCTATTTATATCTTTTCTTTCCTGGGCCTCAAGATTGGACCCATTTTTAATTCGGCATCCGGTCTCTTTCGTAGCAAACTGCTTTTCACTCGGCTCCTTATCCAATCGGCTTTTCGACCGAATAGGGTAGGAGACCAAATATGTGGGGCGAAGCCGAATACTATATTTATATTCCAACTTTCCAAGTTCATCATTCGGCGTCTTTACGATCCGTATATTCAGCCCCCATAATTGCCCCTCAAACACCCCACTAATGACAGTTGGTTGGAGTGTTTGGTTTCGAACTCAAAAAGTCAAGATCGAAATTCGACGGCTGACCTCATTCCAATGCAGATGTTTGAGCACACACTTCTCGGTTATCATTTCAACTTCTCGTCCCTTTGTACACTTCTATTTATTATGATTTAAAATTTGGACATCCTTTCAAATACATACACTTTCAGATACTTGTTGCTGGACTTCCTTCCAAACTATTTCTGCAACTTCTTTTGTTTCATAATCTTCTTCGTCTCTTGTAAGTTTTCTCCTTCTCTGCTCTAAATCCTTTTTCCTGGTTTGTTTTTAGTTTAGAATATATCTATAAACTGAAGAAAATGACAAAACATTTGAAAGATCTCCTCTTTTCAGATCAAATTTTTGGCTTCCGACACCATTTTTTCATTCCTGATAACGTCCGTCTGTCTCTGGTGACAGACGGCACCCTCGATATGGAGAGGGCTGACGAAACCACGATCGTCTTCCTTCTCCTATCAATCGCAGAGGGTGGAGTCTGATTCCCCCTTCACCCGCTCCTTAGGGCTGTGCTCTGCCATTGGGGTCAAATTCCTTCCCAACCAAATGTCAACTTCTTTAGAGTCATAATGGGGATTGTAGCACTAAACCATCGCCTTAGGATCAACCTCGGCATTCCTGTTATTTGGCATTGTTATGCCTTGGCCAAGTCTTCCAGTCGGCACGGTCGTTATTTCCTTAGGGCCAAGGACACCGACCATCAACTAGTGACTATGCGTTCCAACTCTAGAAAGCGAGTCGATGACGTTATGGTCGTTGTCCAAGGCAACTGGGAATTCGACGAAGGCAAGGATTGCCTCAATCCTATTTGTAGGCGGTGGGGCGAACCAGGTGGCCGTATAGCCTGTTGTGTTTATTTTTCCTTTTGTTATATTTGTAAAGCTTCACTTTTGAGACCTAATGGTTTTGCTTGTGCAGGAAACGATTTGAAGAAAGTTTTGACCTCAACTGACGACGCCGTTCTTTCGGAGATAAAAGTTGCTTTGAAATACTTCAGCCATCTAAGCCTTCAGAAACAAAGGAGGGCGGCCCCATATTCTGCTTCAATACGAGTCGACATACACGACTTTCTCAGCAGCAGAAAACATCCCGATCCCAAGGGGCGAGGAGTTTCCAACGGCTCTTATTTTGACCAACTTCAGAAACTTGTGCCAAATCGGCTTCGAAGGATCCAACTCGGAGCATGCAGAAGTGGTTGTTGACGAATCAGGCCAGTCTGAGGCCGAAGTAGACGAGGCTTTAAGGCTAGTGTTTGAAGAAGTCGGCCTCAATTCAGCCAACCCTCTGTCCACCTCAGGTCGAGGGAAAGGTTATGACGACGTCTTTAACGGATTAAAGGATCTTCCCGGCACGTTCGCTGAAGATATGGTCGGCTTGTCACTTACAAAGCTCGCCAAAAAGGCCAACGCCGAACGAATAGCCGCGCAACGAAGAACGGAGGCCATTCGAATAGAGGCCAATCGATCCAAAGTGCTGCCCGTCGCAGATATTGAGCCACCCCAGCCTGTTACGGAGGAGACGATTCAAGTATGAGATGTCGAGTTGGAGCTGATCGTGTCGACTAATGACGAGGCTAAACAACAGTCGGAGAAGCGTCCTGTCGAGGTTGAGGCCAGGGTCTGGAGAAGAGCCTACCGACAAACGGCCGCGTTTAGAGGAGTCTGATATAGTTGTGCCTTTTGTGGTTCAACCAATGGTAAGGAACATGCCGATCTCCTCTGATGCGTCAGCTATAAAAGACCCAGCCGTTGTGCTAAGCCTGGCTTCATTAGTCTTATTGCTATTTGACAAGGCCACTTTTTGCTCGAAGCCAGACGTTTTAGCGATAGCGTTAGCCGCTCAATCGGTTTTTCTGGTAAAGACCTTTATCTTCTTTTTTCTTTCTGTGCATATATGTTTGGATTTAACCTCCTGTTCTTGTTTTATAGATAGTCGGAAGGATAGCCGAGATAAGCTGCCGCCAGCACGACGCCATCGAACAAATTGGCCGTTTACAAACCGAAGTTGAGGGCTAAAGGAGCCGTGTCGAGTTTGAGGCCCCGAGGGAAAAAATGGAAGTTGCCAGGGCCGAAGTCGAGTTGGAGAGGGCCAAAAATGCGGACCAACTTAGATTGGCTGCCGAGCAGAAGGCGGACACGAGCGAAGCTGCACTCAACTTAGCCCAAGACGCAATCGCCAAACTTGAGGCGGACTTGGCAGAATCAAAGGCAGCCAAGGAAGTAGCCGACACTGAAGCTTCAAAGGCATATGAGGCCGGGGAAGGCGCTGTCCTAAAAAATTACGTGCAAGAAGTCTCCAAATTTGAGAATCGGGAATTCAAACATGGCTGGCTTAAAGCCCTTGCTGCTGTTAATGTGACATTAGCTATGCCAATTCCATACGAGCAAATGGATGTTGAGCCGCTAGAGTCTGACTCCGAGGACTGATTTGGGCGACACTTGTTTTTGTTTTAGGATTTCAAATGTATTTTACAGCTTTTTGTTTGGTATTGCTATAGTCATTTTCATTTTAGATGTTTTTCTTTTTGTTTTTGCTAGGAATTTGTATGCGAACTTGTAGCATTTTGTTTAGTAGTTTTTATATGTAAAATGGCTACAATTTGTGCCCAATTTACTTAATGAAAATTCCTTTTGTACTTTGCTATTAGTCGTGCTAAATTGTGTTATTGATGAAGGATATAGTGTTTTGCTATTTTGGATAAAACATTCATGTATACTTGCCGAGTAGATAATTAGGCAATTTTAACTCCAAAAAGTCGAATGCTTGTAGTTCATGGAATGGCTGTGGCACGCATCGATCGGCATCGGGCCTAGATACTTGGCCAATCAGATTAATAAATCTGCCCTTGCCCCAGCCATTGCAAGAACTTCATAATCCGAATGGGACTAGTTCGTGGAATGGCTGAGGCATAGATGGATCGGCATTAGGCCTAGATACTTGGCCGATTAGATTAATAAATCTGCCCTTGCCCCAACCAGTGCAGGAACTTCATAAGCCGAATGGGACTAGTTCGTGGAATGACTGAGGCATACATCGATCAACATTGGGCCGAGATACTTAGCCGATCAGATTAATAAATCTGCCCGTGCCCCAGCCAGTGCAGGAACTTCATAAGCCGAATGGGACTAGATCGTGAAATGGCTGAGGCATAGATCGATCAGCATTGGGCCTAGATAGTTGGCTGATCAGATTAATAAATCTGTCCTTGCCCCAGCCATTGCAGGAACTTCATAAGCCAAATGTGACTAGTTCATGGAATGGTCCGATCGACATCTGGCCTTTTGGCATTTAGAATTAATGGCGTCACCTCGTGGTCGCTGCATATATTAAGGATAAATGGGGTGAGTTCGCATCAGTGATTTCACTTATTTTTATTCAGACTTGATTTAAACTAGCCTAGGATAAGCGCGAATGTCAAACAGGCTGTTCTTCAATAGCAGAGGAGAAGGATGAACATTGACTGAGTTAGACGCTGTAATGAATCGCAGTAGCGAGCCTATGTGCACGGGAGGAAGGGCGTCCAAAGAATGAGAAAGGCGTCAGCTCCCTAGTCGTCGAAACAAATCACCACGAAAGGAGAAACAGCAACGGGGAAGCTCTTCGCAACAGCAACCGAGAAGCGAGCCCGATGCGACTTCACGACCGTTGAGTTATGCGGTTTTCGTGGGAAATAAACCGATGACGGAGGTGGATTCCATCGTTAACGATCCAGGTGTAGCAGTCAAGTTCGCTTAACATATCTTTCCGCCGGAGGTCCAGCAGTTGATGCTTCGACGACAAGATTTTGATGTATTTCGAGAAGGCATCCATGAGGCGGTGAAGGAGCTGTACACCGCTTATGAGGTCGGCAAGCGTCTGCGCCCCGCGCGGCGGGAAACAGAGAAGAAGGAAGAACGAAAACGTAGTTTGGAGGTTCACGCGGAAAAAGCTGAGCGTGAGCTCAGGGAACTTAGGAAGGCACAAACCGTCAGGGTCTAGGGTTTAGGGTTTAGAGTTTTAGGATTTAGGATTTTAGGGTTTAGGGTTTAGGATTTTGGATTTAGGGTTTAGGATTTAGGGTTTAGGATATAGGGTATAGGGTTTAGGTATAGGGTTTAGGGCATAGGGTTTAGGATTTTTAGGGTTTAGAGTTTAAGGTTTAGGATTTATGATTTATGATTTTTAGGGTTTAGGGTTTAGGGTTTAAGGATTTAGGATTTTAGGGTTTAGGATTTAGGGTTTTGGATTTAGGGTTTAGGATTTAGGGTTTAGGATATAGGGTATAGGGTATAGGGTTTAGGGCATAGGGTTTAGGATTTAGGGTTTAGGGTTTAGAGTTTCGAGTTTTATAGTTTAGGATTTTAGGGTTTAGGATTTAGGGTTTAGGGTTTAGGGTTTAGGCTTTATGGTTTTTAGGATTTAGGGTTTAGGGTTTTAGGATTTAGAATTTAGAATTTTAGGATTTAGGATTTAGGATTTAGGATTTGGGGTTTAGGATTTGGGGTTTAGGGTTTAGGGTTTTGGATTTAGGATTTAGGATTTAGGGTTTAGGGTTTAGGATTTAGGACAT